>NC_045565.1:0-2478750 GCF_009819795.1 Aythya fuligula | reverse complement strand
AAAATAAATCCTTACAAATAAGTACAATACCTGCACCTGGATGCATGCGTACTGGTGGTTAACTGAATCATGTGCTTAAAAATCTGATTTAAATGGACAAATGCTGACTTTGCACACATTTTGTGGTCACGTTGGCAGGGTAGATTATTGAAGAAAATGTCTTTTTCTCACTTGTGGAAAGCTGAATACAAAGCCCACGCACAGTGCTTTTCTGGGAAAGCAAATTTTCTAGGAATGTCAGTTATAATTTTAGGAAGGAAACAATGTGGTAATTTTCAAATTCAAATTAAGTATTGGTGCAGAAGGAGAGAAGCAAGGCTTGAGAAGAAAAGGTCATGGCAAAACACTGTGGAACAGGTTAAAAAAAAAAAAAAAAAACTTTTCTCTTTTTGCCCCCTTTTCCATCTTTTCCAGCCAGCTTCTTATTAGGAAAGCTGTTTTCCATCTTTTATAAACTTTCATTCTCCGTCAATGTAATGCAGGAAAGTGCTGCTTTCCATCTTTTCTAAACTTCCATCCTCTGTCAGTGTAACGCAGGAAAAGCATTGCTTGAAAAGCTTTTCTTTTGCTAGAGGATAATTACTAGTTGTTCACTACCTCATTATAAAATCCTAGAGGAGACCAGGATTTTACCATGCAGATGCTAAAAAGCATCAATATTATACCTTACAGAGGAAAAACTATAGTGTTTCTTCTATCCCTTTCCCCCTAGAAAATCCTTGCTTATTTGGGAGACAAGGCAGAATGTAACATCTTTTTTCTTTTCTACATCTGCCTGATTTAAATTGAAAGCTTTGTAGGGTGGAACCCGTTAAGAACGACGTTAAGTATGTATATTTTAAAGAACTATGTCACATCAGTAGTGAAACAAAAAATCAAAGATTATTATGCCAAAGCCTCAAAAGCCTCAACTGTAGGTCCCAGAAATGACAGTATAATTATTTTTAGAGACAACTATAGCAGTAACTCAACATGACACGGGAGACTTTAAAAACAGCAAGCCTGATTTAAACCATCGGAAAAGCCAGGAATACAGGCTGGAGACTGTTCTTAATGCACCATATTGCATCTGAACATTTTGTTCCTACCCATCCATCCAAAGCATGACGTTTTGCATTTCATATTACCATTCTGAAGACATGAAAGGATTCTTCGAGTTGATGTTCATATGCTGTGTCAGAGCATGTACTCTGACTGCTTGGAGAGATGTCATGTCCACCTTTTGCTCATCTTCCCGCCTTCAACTGAGTCTCCTTAACTATCCCCCCTCCCATTTCAAAAATAATAATAAAAAAAAAATAATAATCCCTGGGGCTGTTTTTATTGGTAGCATTATTTCAGCAGGAAGATAGCTACAAATACTATTAGTCAGCAGGAAGAGAGCTACAAGTACGGTTTGTGGGATTTGAACTCCACGTGGAATTTCTGCAGTACCTCAGCTGTTATGCATATGTACTAGGAGCGACTGCTAACAAATCACTGCAGTAATACTTGATGTTCATATACAACTTCTCATCTTCAAAGCACTTCAAAATTTCCCAGAAGTTCTACAAAATATGGGAGAGGGAGGAAGAGATATGGGCAAAAGCCTTTGTTTAGCTCCTAACTTTGTTTAGGTCCTAACATAAATCATCATTATTCCTTTTCTGCTTTGTCATATAGCAAGAATGTTGTAGTCATCAGATTTGACTGAAGTGCTAAATTGACAATAACGTTTTCAGCAAAAATTTTAAGAAACACTCCTCCCCTTCCATACAGACAGTTCTTTTCAGAAGTTATGTTCGCATCTTTGAGTTCAAAATCAGGGAAACTTGTAACATTAGCATAATGCTCTGGGAAATTAATTTATGTATCAAAATAAAGGTCCTTTTGATTTTAGAAATTTTTCATGACCAAAAAAAAAAGTCATATTTCAAAGCAATAAAACATTGCAGAACATAACCATGGATCTTAGAGATTTTAAAGAATTTTTTTTTAGGATAAACCAATAATTCCTCATGAGTTACCTCACCGTTCAAATTGGAATAGTTAGCTTTTATAGCTGAAAGGAAGCTCTTATTAACTTGTTGGCCCATGTTGGATAGAAAAATGAAGAAAACTTTTAGTGAATTGCTATAGAGCTTACTCCTGATCATGTAACGGGAAGAATTTCTTTTTCTCAACAGGTGAGACCAACTAAAATATTCTGCCCACTTAACATCTCAAACAACTGCTTTACAGAGAGTCCAGTGCCCACACATCTGACATGTACTTTAAAGAGTACTTCCAGGCTATTGGCACTCAAACGCAGCTACTGAATATTGTCTTTTAATTCTGGGAGCTCTTTCTGATGAACAACGTGCAGGCAATGCCCCCTTCTGGCTGTGCTCTCAGCTCTGAGCACAACCAGGGAGCACGCCCATGCGAGGCAGGCAGTGACAAACAAGACCTTTCAGGCAAACTATTTCAGGTTATTGTCATTTTTGCCTGGATGAGTCAGGCTTGCGAACGTTCTTCGTTCTCACCATAAAAATGTGGGTGAAGTGAAAAAAAGCCTAACATTTTACTTAACGAGAAACAAATACAAAATTGTAACAAATAAAATATTCTGTTTCGTAAATATTCACTTAAACACGCAATCCAGCTCTTAGCTTGAAAGCATGACTTATTTTTACCATGCTTTCTAGGGCACAGAGTTCTGTAACATAGCAATTAGTATAGTTTACTATTTTGAAACATAGACGTTAAACCAGTTCTTCTGATGTCAATTATTGTATAGTTAAGATTCCTCTTGTGTTTACAACATTTCTATAATGTCTGACAAAATACGGAATGATGTTAGCATACAGAGGAATACGAAATGCATTTTCAGATGAAACGTTACACATATTCCAGAAAAAAATCCACGGAAATCAAAAGGAATTCTTTCTGGGAAGACTGTAAAAGTACATACTCTTCTTTTACGCAGTTTTAGTATGGTGGAAATAAAGAAGTGTAATATATGAAACTAGTTTAAAAGCTTAGAAAAAAATTAAAATGAAATAACATACATGTTATTAATAACTAACTATAGAAAAAAGTGTATAATTACATGTTAATTAAATTCTCTCCTTAGTGTATCTGCAATGCCTCAAAATTACATTTTCTTTCTGTGTATTCTCCTTCCAGCAAAATATCCTGAAAAAGCAGAAACTTTTAAGCATTTCACAACTGGAAGAAAGAAATAATAAAACTAGAGAGTTGTTTTTTTTTTTTTTTAACTGAGATTTATATTCAGAAATAAACTGAACTTCAACATGCTTGTATTACATATCCTTCTGTTTACAGTCTCCCACTTAAGTCTAAACTAAACAACAATCCTGGCAGAACACAGTGAATTTGAGGAACTCGGACGAACTATTTCTAGGTAAAAGTTAAGTGAACCATTTTCCTTTATACAAAAATAATTATGCTCTGGCAGAGAGCCAGTCTTCTCTGTGTATCACCGCCCACCCCCCAGTTTCCGTAAAATTCAACATCACCTTTCTTATCTGGTTATTTAGGACTTTTTAATTTTTCGGTTCTCAAAGTATAAGCTTCTTCTTGTATTTGCAGCTTTTCATTTATCTCTGCCTGTAAAGAAAATCAGAAGAAAAAAGTGGTTATGCTGGAGCTATCTTAGGCTGCACATTGTCTTTGTGGTTTTGACACAGTGTGGTGCAGTAAGACAGACATTATCCTACACACCTTCCTGTTTTGCAGACATAACGGTGTTTCAGCCTGTACTTACGTGATAACACTTTATCGTATTACTGTGCGCAATCCCGATGTATGGTATGTCTGCCATGAACGGGAAGTGATCTGGGACAGCCATTTCTCATATAACCTTGTCTTGGGAGATAGGCTAATTTGCCTGTATTCTCAGACAGCCTTTACCAATAAACACCAAATCAGAAAAATTGCTTTGGGATTTGATTGTTTCCACTGTTTTCCTTTGCTGCAGATGTTTGTTCTCTAGTGTAATACATTTTATTGAAATGGCTGGAATTAGAAAGCATTACTGAAAATGAACAATAAAAAAAAACATATTTCTGTGATGTTGCTTGTCTTTCTTAATTACAAACACAATTATGAATGTGTATCATATTCTGGAAATCCAGACTGTTGTACATACTGAACACTTAATTTGCAGTGTAATATTCATGGGGGAAAGTACAAAGGTTCTGACATATCTTAGTGAAATCTGCAGCAGTGATAAAGTGTAGCAGTTCTTAATTTGATAGCATATAGAAATGTGGGATCACTGGGACAAAGAGCACAAATATTGGGGTTTTATGGGGAGTTTACGTGTATTTTTCCGTGTCGGCATACACCACTGCCAAGATACATGAGGAACAGAAGGCGTGCAATGATGCAGTCCTTCCAAGAATTGTGATGTTTTGTTGAAACAATTAGAAAGGGATAAAAGGTCCTTCACAGACTACCAAAATTGACCCAAAACTTAGAGATACATTCTGAATAGACTTCATATAATTTTGATAAAGTGATTGGATGTGGCCCGTAAAAACTTGCAGTAACTTGCCATGTTAGGAACATTTTGTTTTGCACGTCCTGGAAATCCCTACTGCTGCTATCCTGCAAACTTCCTGTCATTAGATAGCCTCAACATCTGCTGTATGGAGAACTTTTTTTCCAAAGTTCTCCATGCAATTGGTCAGCATCAAAAAGCTGGGATTTCTATCTCAGCTTTGTGCCTTTGGATATTGCCTTCATCATATTAAATCCACCTTCAAGTACCAACAAATATGTTCCTATCCCTATACTCCCATAAACTGTAAGTATGCTTAGATGCTTTCCTGTGGAACACTGACCCTCCAGGCTAATCCTCTCCTAGCCACCCCAGATGCCTTTTTTTCTCCAGTTTTTTTAAGCTCTCTGTCTCCAATTCTACATTCAGTGGAAATCAGTTGCCACCATGCTTACTCTGGCTGCTGTTACCATCACTGAGCATCAGCACTATGATTTCAGACTGGAAGTTATTTTCTAGACCCAACAAGAGCAAAAGCTGTCCACTGCAGACAAAATGCAGATTGCAAAATCACAGTTCTTTCATAACAACACAATGCCATGAGTTTGATTATGTAGCAGCTAAAAAAATCTCATGGTGGGACTACCCCAACTTAAATATCAGGTGAAAAAGATGAACTGTTGAACAACTTTCAAAAACAAAAAGGATTTTTTTTTCTAGGTATATAACTAGAGTTCTGAAAGAGGAAAAAATGCATTTCTTTCATCTCAGCAGGTTTTGTAAAGAAGAAAAGCTCTTAGTACTGACGCTAATGAAATCAAGGTCAAGTGAAAATCATGCATTCCTTTGTTCTGTAGGGATGGAAAGGAGTAAGAGAACATAGGCTAGGTTCTCTTCCATTGCCAAAGGCATGCTGAAAGGGAATATGAAATGAAGTAGGTAGATCTAACGATGGTATCATTATTCCAATTGATATTTCCCATTCATACATAATCCATGCAAAGCAATTTATCAATATCACACTATTTTCAGATAATACTATATATTTAATAAACTTCTGCTCAGTCAACCGTATCCTATATGCTGGATCAAAAACTGTAATGACACAAAGCTTAAAGTGCTTAATGCCACCTGATCGCTGAAATACGACCACATAGTATTTCCATTGTTGAACTGAGTTCTAGCTGGTTTACTATCAATAACTTCATACGCTTGAGGGAGCAGTTTACAAAATAACAACGGTCTACTCTGCTGGCTTTCCACGTTTCAATTTACAGACCACCCTATGGAGAAGCAGATCACCCTACTACAAATTTAAGCCCACTGACAATAGCTTACTACCTTTCACGAACCCTTAAGAAATAACTCAGACTCTTCGGAGTCTGCAGACCACACACTGAAACCTGATCTGTTCCATTAGGATGGCTCTTCTACCCTTATGCTGCTACCAACCAAGGTCTAGAATTGGTATGAGTGTGTTATTCCTGATACGGATCGGAGGATGTGTAACAAAGATGTGTCTAACAATTTATATTAAGCACATATTGCACATGCTTCATCCTAGCAGCTGGTCCTGAACCCCCAAAGAGGAATTTTGCCACTGACATCACTGAGAGCAGGATTTGGCCCATGTTTCTAACACATAGTAATGCTGAAGATATATGTTGTTATATTACTGAATATTTTTTATCTTGTCACACGTAGGCTGACTAAACTATGAGCTATTTATAGAGGCTAATTCACATTCTTACAGCATATGGACGTGCTTTTTGCCAGCTTTAGCATGAATACAGTTTATATTCATTAAAGCTGAGCTAGCTAATTAACCATAGAATTAGCGAATAGCTTTCTAGCAATAGTACCTCAAGGTTGCCAATGATTTCATTTGGGATTCCACCCACTGCAGACTTCTGATCTTCAACAGTGAAAGCAGCCACAGCACCTGATTCAAGGGACTCTGCCTCTGGACAGGGTTCTTCCAGGTGACCTTCTTGATCAGATCCCTAGCAGCAACCAACCATAATAAGAAATATGTAAGTTAGAGCTTTCTCTTGTTCTCTACAGGACCAACAGTGTCAGCCCGAAGACACCCAACAACCACAGCATCACAGAATCACCTAGGTTGGAAGAGACCACCAAAATCACCTAGTCCAACCTCTGACCTAACTCTAACCAGTCTTCCACTAAACCATATCACTGAACTCTACATCTAAACGTCTTTTAAAGACCTCTAGGGATGGCTCAACCACTTGCCTGGGCAGCCCATCCCAATGCCTAACAACCTTCTCGGTAAAGAAGTTCTTCCTAACATCCAACCTAAACCTCCCCTGGCGCAACTTTAGCCCCCTCGTCCTGTCAGCAGGCACGTAGGAGAACAGACCAAGCTCACCTCGCTACAGCCTTCTTTAAGGTGATTGTAGAGTGTGATAAGGCGGCCCCTGAGCCTCCTCTTCTCCAGGCTGAACAATCCCAGCTCCTTCAGCTGCTCCTCGTAAGACTTGTTCTCCAGGCCCTCCACCACAATACACAAAGCCAGAATTTAAGAACTTCTGCTGACAGACTATCAGCATCACACCTTCACTGCCCAGGCCAGGCAGATGCTGAGGTTATGAAGTTGCATAGGGCAAGAGCCCAGACATGCTGACTCAAATTAACATCCTCCTCTGCTGACTGGTTAATGCAATGAAAGCAACTACATTCAAGCATTCATTTTAGAAGTGAATGCATTCTGGAGAAAATAAATGTCATTAGTGACTGGGCACCAATAGGACTAAATGAGGTAAGAGACTCATAGAAAAATAGCTGAAAAAAAAAGGAACAAAACTCCATACCTTAGATTCCATCTCTACAAATATTGGCAATACGATCAGTGATTCACAGCTCTCTGAACGCATATCTTCTTCCAGTAAAGGAGGGAAGGGGGTAACTGCAGGTGGGGCAAGTTCAATCACATACTGGCAGTATATATGTATATATGTAAGAAAATTAAAAAAAAAGGAATTCAGGTTTAATTATTGCTCACAGCTTTAATGCATTTTTTTTTTTAAACAGAATTGAAATCCTTAGCAAACAGCAAAAACAATACTTTTTTTTTTTTTGGTTACTATCCAGGTGCTCAGAACTGGAAAGCATACTGAAAATGATTATAGATCAGCTTTAATTTCTAGTTGTATCTCAAGGGATCCCATTTATAACACTTGGAAAGAACAGATGATTTTCATAATTTCCTAACACTACAGCTTCTTACTCATACGGATAATTAAGTTTAGAAAACACAGTGCTTAGGTAACATGCAGTCTTCACAATGCAAATTTGTCACTTCTAAACAAGGATCTTGTTGCATTTTGGGATCAAATGACCCTGTTGACTTCTGGGGCATTCAATCTCAGGAGTGAACAAGAGTAAGACTGTTGTTACACTGCATAAAATAAGGCCCTAAGAAAAAGATTTAAAGATGTGACTTTACCTTAAGAATTAATCAATTTTTGTTGCTAGACCAACTTGCTCCCATTTCTTTTTCCTGCGATCATCAGAACTTCACTGGTATCCAGCTGGCATGTGAGCTGCTGCTCCAGTGATGTTTAGACCACGAAATGGCAGTTTTGCCCCAGCACTAACTGGGGATGCACCACTTCATCCTCACTACTCAGGCTCTTTTGCAAGTGATGCAGAAGGCTGCCCTGAGTCCTCCAAAGGGCCAAGTTTTTGTTTTGTTTTGTTGTTTGAGTTTTTTTTTTTGTTTGTTTGTTTTTAATCAGTGACATACCAAATAAGGTGACAAAAGTAATTTTTAAACTAGCAAGGAACAGGGCATAATAATGATATGTTTTGGACCTCTACAAAAAGGAAGTGCCCACTGAGAATAGCAGGCAGATGTTCCAGTTCTGAGTCAGCTATTAAAAAACAAGATTTTGCTTGGATGGTGAAAGTCAACTGCATTAATTCACAATGGGGTAATTGCAGCTCCCATAAATTAAATTTCCTCACACCTTGGAAAGCGCAGCGCAGTTGATATTTGGCTTACTTACACTTACCTGCTACAACTAAACATGCAGAAAACCATGAAAGCTTCTTTAAGTTTGCAAAAGTGATGACAAAAAAAAAAAAAAAAATAACAGATAGACCAATTCATTTTACTGCATTAAAAATCTCTTTTGTAGTTCTAAAAGTATTTCAGAAGTTATGTTTGGATTCTGTCATACGTGAGCTACCCAAAAAAGGTAGATAGTATCATCTCAAGTTTATAACAACCCAAAAGGCTGACAAAAAGATTTCCAGAATTTAAGTGAGGAGAAAAGCAGCTTTTATAGAGACCAAGAAGCATTTCCAGTAACACTTGTGGCTCAAATTTTGCAGCCCTCTGCTAGTGTCTAAATATTGACAAATGAAATAGTTTATTTTTTCATCAGAATGGTGACCTAAATGCTGTTCTTTCTAAACTACACCAGAAGATTTGTTTTCAAATTCTAATGCTTTTTAAAATGAGAGTCCTTTTGATTTAGCAAATATTTCAATTTTCTCTGATTTCTCACCCTGTATTTTCTCAATGAAAAATATTTGCTAAGTTGGATGAGAATTCACAAATAGTTTCTGCTTCCTTAAAATGGCTGCTTTTAGTTATTTAGTTAAGTATTCAAGTTTATTTAGTTCAAATCATTATTCCATTTATCCACTTGGTTTCAATTAAAAAATAATAATAATGTAAAAAAAAAAAAACAACAACAAACAAACAAACAAAAAAAAACTAGATGGGGTTTTAAAATCAATTCCTAACTAATCAAATACATTTTTGTAGCTTGGATAAGATTTTCAGAGATTCTGTTTTAGAATAATATTTTTACTTCACTGCGTCCCTTTAAAGAGAGCTATTCTTTACTCATCTGTTCCATGTCTAATAATAACCCTTGGATCATTAAGAAATAACTAAATTACAGCAGAACTAGTCTCTTTAATGAGCCGTAACAGTCTCAACATTCAGCCAAAAGTTTTTTAAAAGTCTCTGAAACTGCAATGTAAAATATAAAATATTTTGTTTAGTACTAAGTTTGTAAGTTTGTGAGCAGTACTACATTTTACAGCCAAAATATAGTGACCTAAAAATGCCATTCTGCATTGCTCCTTCCTATACATCGTCTCCTTAACAAGTCCAGGGGAAAATTAGAACGAATGAATTGTGGCGAGAGCCTGAAGCCAACAAACGTATTTAAATGAATCCTTCTGATGCAATACTTTCCTTTTTAAAGAGAGAAAAAAATACAAAACAATTAAGTCTTTGTATTTCCTTTGAACAAAGCCTCATGTTTAATAGCACCAATGGCTCCGTAGTAAAATCTATTTAAAAACAGAGGAGACACAGTAAGTTTTATACAGCTACAGTTAGCTTTAAAAAATGTTGCTAGTTTCTGAAACCTGAGTAAATTTATGGCAAATTACTTCCACTGACCTACATTAAAAAAATATATATACTTTAAAAAAAAATCCTGAGGATTTGTCATTATCTGAGCATCATTCACCATGACAAAGATGTATTACTCAAAGTGTCCTTTTGAATCAATGTAACTACCAAAACATGAGGAACAGTTTGGCAAGACGATAATGCCTTAAAATTAATTGGCAATATTTTCATGCTCATTGCGATCCAATGGGTCCATGAGAACTCAAACACAAATAAAGGCAGTGGCATAAATACAGAGAACAGATCAGTGTCAGCTGCAGATAAAGGGATGCTCTGAGAGAGACCAGAAGGAGCAGAAGTCAAATATAATTTTCTTACTAATTCCTAGGTGCAGTGGGGTGCCAAAAGGCCCCTTGAACCCGGACAAGTTAGCGCAGGCTAGAGGCTGCTCCAGCGTTCAGCTGAGGATCATGTGGGAAGCATCATTTGGCATCACCTTTACTTTCCCACCCCAGCTGCATCAAGTCCCAGCAGTCACAGCTGAGGGCTGCAGCCAGTGTTGAAACATCGCTCTAAATTTCCAGCCATGTGCCACCATTTTTTTCCCAGGATTCTTTCTAGTAGAAGTTTGCATAAAACCAGGTAAAGTATAAAAAGGGTCATGCTGTTCTGTACGTAAACCCACATGCTTTTCTTTTTGTTGAGAGCTAGCAAATTACCTTTTTACCAATGTAGGCAAAGACAATAAAATAGTATACAGGAAAATTTCTAAAACAGAATAACGGCAGGAAAGAAGATTGGTAAAGTGTTCTAATAAATGAGTTCCACAGATGTGGTAGTTATTATAAAATTAGCTTTGCATAACTTACCGATATAACGTTACATTTTCCCCCAGATGTTATCTGTTACTTGAATTAATTTTGCTTAAGTTTCTATTATTGCAGATTTTATCCACACCGTATTTTATTATTTAAGTTTCTGTGGCATAAAACAAGCCCTGGCTGATAGCATTACATTTAATAATATATGTAAGAGGTTTTAGTATTATACAAATGGCTGCTGGGTATATCTTAATAGTCATAGCGCAGAACGTCTGCTCTCAAAATATTATGTAGATTAAAACCAGCTATTTACTTACACTCTAATTCAAGTCATTGGAAAGGTTTGCAGTATTTATGTACATGGTATGAAGGGAACCAATCTACTCAGGGAATAAATGTCAGAGTTTGAAAATTAGCAAAGCTGAGGTCAAGGTCAGTTAGGATTTGCTTACACACTTGCTGAAAATTAGAATTTACAGTGTATGCTTATTTATTTCTTAAATGAGAAATGAGAGGGGGGTGGTGGTGTATTTGCTTCTTTGATGTAAGGCTTTTGTATCACAGAAACATTTTTAAACCACCTTTTCAGCTTAATATTATCTGAAATTCTGTACTCCTGTCCACAGAGTCTTAACACAAATTCTCCGTAGCTAATCTTACCAAACATAGGAAAATAATTATTTATAAGGATTAGAAAAAATATCCCAAGTTCAGCATGGACCATTTCTAAAGCCTAGTAACATCTTTCAAAGCTTTTCAATGTCCTTCGGTGGGATATGGATTTGATTTTTTATAATGACGGATGCATTTTTAAAAAAGTGTTGTGTGTTATTTTCCATATTTGTATCATCTGTGTAGTTTCAAACTGTATGCTGTGGGGCCTTGTGCTACCGGAGTCCTGCACAGACTTCTCTCTTACATATGATCATATGTGAAATTTGTTATGAACCCAAATCTTTAATATAGGATTGACATTATTTTGTCATTCATGCTAAGCATGTCCAGCTGCACATCTACCAATCTTCTGAATTTCAGTTGTTGGAATAAAAGGCATTTACAAGCTGTGTTGTGTTAGGTGCCTATATTTCATGGGGTTGATGGGGTTGAGTTGCAATGAAAAACTAATGCGCGGAGATGCGCTGCCTCACCCTGATTCAAACCAGCTTTTTTCTTCCCCTCCTTAGCCTACCAGCATATGCAAACACAACAAATCCACTTTACCTGCCTTCTAAGGCATCGCCCACAGTGTTCTCACAGGTGAGGTTTCTGGGAGGCTGCTGATAGCTTTTCAAATGCATTTCCTATCCTGTTTCGCAGCAATGCTATGCACAAGATCCAGAGGACTGAAGGATGTTATGAGGCACTCGGAAATTTAATCCAGATACATGATCTGTACAGTGTGACTAAGATGGCAGAGCTTGCTTCTGAACGCCTTCACTACACACATTTGTATTCATATTTTAAGTAGAAATAAGATCAATGAGGGATTAAACTTGGCCTCTTAAGTATGTTCCTCAGTTGCCAATGATGTACATGGAAAGTCTGCGTGCATGTTCCTGGGCAACAGTCTTCAAACCACTATTCCTTAAATGAGACAAGAGTTCAGTAAGTCAAAGGTATGCTTTACACAATTTTTCCTGCATTTCAGAATTCAAGTTAATACATTTTAAAGACAGTTTTCCATATTTCTGAGCTGAGATATGAATCCACTTTGCTGACAATACATCAGCAATTAATCTAGTCCAAAATAGCTATCTGAAGCAATTTGGTGCCTACATTGACAAAACAGGATCTCCTCCTCCCCCCCAGGAAGCTGTAAATCAGTCGGTGACATCTGGCCTCAAGGACATCAGAGTCATCTGAAATGTGGTAATTTATATTAATGAACATCAATATTAATTTTTAAATAAAAAGAATTTGCTGCTGCCATTATGTTTACATACGGAATATTATTTATAGCTTGTGTTCCTCCTTTCCTACATTTTGCCCATAAATTACTGTACGGAAATACACTGTCACAGTTATAAATATTTTTCCTCAGAGTTAAAGCTTTTACATATCCTCTTCAGTAACTGCATGAGAGAAGCAACCAGGATTTTCTTGCTTCTCTAACAACCGCTGCCAATTTTAATGCTTGACTGAGCAGAAAAGGGTGCTTCTACAAAAACAACCAAAGCTCTCCTCTCTGGAGACACCTTACTGCAGAATGTCCTTAATACCTAGATTCTGTAAGAATATCCTAACATCCCTGAAAAAATAAAATAAAATCCTGATTTTATTGGGTTGCAGTCATGTATCTACTTCTGCTTTTACCAATCTTCCAATTATTGTTGGCAATTCACAGATTTTTTAGAAAGACAAAATAAGAGACATTAAAAAAAAAAAGGAAAAAGAAAAACAGAAAACAACACCAAAACACCCAGTTGGCTTTCATGCTGAGGGCACATCACTAAATGATTCAGCTTGGAATGGTCACTCTAAATTCACATTGTGTTTAGCATTGCCAAGTCTCCTAGAGTCATGGGATTACAAGAGAATCTCAGCTTTCATTTAAAAATAAATTTAGTGTCTAGCTCTTATGGTTGCAGAGGAAAGATGGAAAACATAAATCTTGAAAGCTCAAAAACTAGACTGCAAGCAAAAGGAACCAAAGAACAATTATTTTTAAGCAAGTCTCATGATTTTTTTTGAGGTCTTGCTCAATATTTTAAATGCTTGAAGTTAACAATACCGTTTTCAAAGCAACGCATACAGATTTTGAGAAGGTGTGAGGAATTTTTTTTTAGTCCCTGAAAGTGCAACGTTAGTATGTCAGAACTCTTCAAAGTACCAGCCCCCTCCCTTCCACTTCAAGGGCACTCAACAAGCAAACTGCAGCCAGCTCCCACTGTGGCTCTGCAGTTTTATTCAACAGAGATCTAAAGCCTTAATAATAATAATAATAATAATCAAGAGCCTTTCCCACAGAAAACACCTAGCTGAATCTACAAATACTGGAAAAAAATAAGTTGTTTTTGTTTGTTTGCTTTGATTTTTTTTTCTAGCCATGTGATCACATGAGAAAAACATAGAAGTATTTCTGTTGAACCTAATACACAATAGGCAATCTAATATTTAGGTGGCATTCACCTTATCAGGCTTTACGTTTTCTTGTTGTACATCTCTTCTTCCAAATCATTTGATCAGGAAAGATCTGACAAGAATGCTGAAAATGTTATGATAAAAATATAAATGTATCTGGCCAGGTGCATTTCGATATCTCTTTCTGGAAGGAGATTATATACATTTTATAAAGACTTGCTGCAGTTTCAGAAAACAGATTTGCAACAGAGCATATGTCTTTGGCAACAAAATGGGTTAGAAGAATTAAAATGCTTAGAGGGATGGTATTCATCACACCTGCTTTAGGGGCTTTATCAACCCCCCATAGTCAGCACTAAGAAGACCGCATCTCCTGAGGGAAAGTCAGAGTCACTAAGATAAATTAAGAACATAATAATTGCTTAATATACCTGCCCTGAACCACAGCAAGCACAGCCTGTTACCTCTCCCATCAGCAATACAGGGATTCCAGGAAAGCTGGGCTCCTCACTCGGGCATCCCTGTTTGCCTGGAGCTGGGCAATATGAAATATTCCCTTTCCTGTTAAAAGGACATCTGTAGGAACTCAGCGGGAACCGACAGCACCACCCACTCCTCCTGCAGCCCTGAGCACATACAGCAAATTCAGGCATCTGTTGGCCTTACCCTGGGCTGCTTTTTCCTGGTGTTACTCCCTCCATACAGCAACATCTCACCAACTCTAACTGTTGCACAGTGCTTTAGGTCAGCCCCAAGAATGCCAAAACGTGCTAATGGAGACGTGCCTGCCTCCAGCACGTATGTCTTCCTCTGGCACATCTCACACTGTAACACATTTGTGAGAGCAGGCCTGTGTCTCAGGAGCTGTGCTGCCCCCCTGGATTTACCTCGGTTCAGTAAGCACGTTGTCAGGCTTTATCTAAATATGAGTACAATGTACATGAAAGAAAGACACAATGAAGATCACCAGAAAACTAGGGGAAAAAAATTAAAAGATACTTCTGAAACAAAAAGGGTTCAAGAAGCAAGTGGGAGCTCCTGCTGAGAAAGCCTGACAGCAGAAGAATATTTTCTGTTGATAGTCATTTGGAGTCACTGCCTCAAGTTAGACAGAGGTCCCACCTCCTGCCTTTATCCATTGCCTCTCTTGGACAGACTTACTTTGCCATCCATTTCCTCTGGAAATGGCATTTTCTCCACACAAGACTGGACCTGGACAGGTCCCTCACACAACTGCCCCACGCTCTGCCCACCACCAAAGGAGCCCACTCTCTGCGACCTCCTCGCAGACCTCAGGTGCATCAGCTGGGAACAGGCTTGTCTGTATTGATTCACCCTAAGCTGCTGGCACAGAAAAAGCTGCTCTAACATTTAAGAGGTTGCATTAAAAAAAATTTACCTAAACAATATTGATTCTGAGCTAACAGGGGGGAAAAATTGCTCATATAATTTAAAAACTACAGTATAGATTTATTTATTAAAAAAAAAAAAAAAGAAGCTAGATTAGAAAACTTTTCAGAACATACGGTCACATAAAATGTGGAGCTCGTATTCTTTTTTATTAGACCTAAAACATAAAGTCTTTGCCTGAGTGTGTAAGTTTCTGTTAAAACAACAATTTGTCCTGTGGACTGTAAATTCAATTACTGTTTTTATTGGAATCACATTTTGCTTTGGAAACAATCATGCAGGAAAAAGAACCAGTAACTTAGGCATCTTAAAAACATCTCACAACAGGCATGGCTGTGAGAACAAATCAGTTATGGCAATTCTTCCTCTGTGAACTGCAATGTTTTTAAAATCCATTTCCATATTTTTAATTAACACCTAGTTCAAAAAAAAAAAAATCTTACTGTAGGTCATTTTAATCACAAATGGGAAAACAAATTTACTTTATCAGAAAATTGACTCAACACTATTTTAAGGACTTATTTTTCATGTTTTTATCATCCAAATTAAGTTATTAGCATACATTTTCCAATTTAGGCATGCAGAAGTAAGCCAATTTTTCTCTCAAATTTAAGAGTTGCAGTTTTCAGTCACCTCTGCGTGAAACTAGTCTGTTTTAACACCAGAATATTTGATCAGTACAAACACAAAAACAAAAAGATATCTGTTAAAACTGCGTTTCTACCTAACTTGAATCTGAAGTATTCTAGCCGTAGTCTTTTAGTCAAAACAAACCATTACTTCCTCATATAATACTTAATTGTCATACCCCATTGTAAACAGGCGCTCCTTATTCCTCTCCATGTTCATAAATCTGTTTACATTGGATCTCAGCTTACACGTTGGGGTTAGTTTTAACTCGATCTTACAATACTGTCATTCACCTTAAATCAAAATGCAGCTGTGGTTAGGGGCGGGGTTAGTCTGCTCCACACCAGAGTTAAACAAAGCTTTGTTGCAGCCTGGCTTGGCTTGGTGGGTGATTTGAAAACTAGTAAGCTTCCCCTTGGTTAACTGCCAAAGCCAACCACACCTGGGATGACGTGAGGTTGTTTTTGAGAAGGTAACGTCTCCTTACAGGCTTTCTCCTCCCATCTTGACTTGGAAGGCTTCTGAGAATAAGAGTCATTTCCATTTCTGTTGGGGCATGAAATGGTTTCTGGGGAAAAAGCATATAAATCTCATTCTGCTTTGACTTGTTAGGAAACTCACAGCAAACCATATACTGAAATGCGGACATTTCAAAATTTGTTTAAACAAAGGATGAAAAGAAACAAGCAATGTTGCTCAATCATTTCTCCTGAAGAAAAAAAAAATAATAAACTACTCACTAATCCCTTGTACACTCTAACTTAACTTTATCTTTTAGAAAGATTCCACAAACAACATTAACAAAACCAACATAAATCTGAGATTTGTTCAAGAAGGATTTCCACAATCATACAGAATTTTAACAAGCCAGGATTGTGAGCAAGTACTTAGAACTTTGAATTAACACTCAGCTGAAGCTAAATGCTTGAGTCACCTATAGAGAATGTGGCATTTAAATGTTTTCCAACACTGTTTGTTGACCTATGTGGATTTCTAAGCAAATATTAGTCAAAGAATTTGTTACTGGCATACTCACATGCTACCTAACATTCATATCATTCCAACTACCAAATCTCAACATTTCTGTATCAGTTATATGCCAAACACTCTGAAAAGTTTAAGGCTCACCCAAGCATTATTGAGCATTAAGGCAGAAGATACAACTATTAACACTACTGACTAGGAATACTGCCTACAGTTCCATAAGGGAAATTACACCAAGGGAAATAATTACACCAATTATACTTTGCTAGCAATATAGTTAATTATGCCGTGTTTAACATAGTAAAGAAGATTTTTTTTTCCCTGTAAACATCACTATGGTATTGAAAAAACAATGCACGAGTTTTCAAGAGGCCACACAAGTGAGTATGAAGGGTAATACTTTGAACTGTACACTGGATGCTTTCTTCTCCTCCCTTATGTTTTGTCCTTCCAATCAAGTCTGTTCTACAAGAATAGGTGAATAAACTGCAGTCACAAATCTAAACACAGTTTGCCTGATGAGATAATGACAATATCTGTGATGGTCAGTTTGCGATGGGGAAAAAGAAATGAAGCAATGATGTCAATGGGATTTATTTATTTCTTCTAGTGGTCATGTCAAAGATGGCACTCTAAAGACAGACCCTGTTCACCCCCTTATCTCCATCAGCCTGCTTCCCTCTGATAATCGCTTGCTCAATCTAGACAAATCATCATGTATCCTATGGCCTCCTGTCATATCAGTCTTTATTTTGATTTTAGTATTTGGCAGAATGTGAAGCAACTCTCACCACTGCCACTGGGTTTGTGGTTGTATGTTGGCTGGAAATATTTAACTATGCCCCAAAATACAGTTTTTCTCCAGTTGACACAATCAACATATGTAACTGTAACTGCTATTTGTTGTTTTCCTCCTGGGGAGGAAAACAAAACAAAACAAAAACAAACAAACAAACCAGCTTTTAAAGGTGTATTCAATACCAAAACCTAAAAAGAGAGAAAATTCTACTTGCTAAATACAATAGACAAAATTTCTGTGTGAGTCCTCTGATTCTGCACACACTATCTCCATATTTATAGCACTGACTGGTTTAAGGGTTCTTTGCAGATGTTCATTGTATCATTTATACACCCTAGTAAATCATACCGGATGCACAGCTCCACGTGGAAGAAATAGAGTTGATAGGAGATATCTTAAAAACTTGGCCCTAAAACCACAGACAGGTCCCTTCTACTTAACAACAACTAGCTCCACAGATGTATTTGTCTCAATAGTAAATTAGTCTCAAAGCAACATCCTCCATCAGACAAAGACCCTATGGTACTGTTAGAACACAAGCAATGGCCAATTTGAACCATTTAACCAGTTATTTTACAGCCCTAAAATTATTAAAATTGTGGATTTAAAATAATTAGATTTCAACCAGTGTTTTACTAGTTCTCTCCCCACCTTCTCGGATTTTAATTTTCTCACTTGTCAGCATCTCCTGGCAGTGAGAACAAGAAAGACCTCAAACCTTTGCTGATTGCTTTGCACACAATCTGATTTCTATAAATTAGAAGTTGCTGATGGGGAAGCAGACAGCAGTACCCTTTGATCAAGATACACATCTTGATCTCTTTTATCATTTTTTTAGAAAAACAATAATATTACAACAAAAAAAATCATCATACAAGCTTTTCGATCAAAGTGTGTCACTGTCTGCTTCCCAGTCAACATACTGCCAGTGAATTGGCAAGGTGCCCAGGAAGAGCAGGCAGCAGCTGGTGGATTTGATTACCATCTGTATATCCACTAATGTACAACATATTATGTCTCCACCTAGCGGGCAACTGCACTTGACAGAAGATTTGAAAATGGGTTGGAGCCTACTTGCACAGAAGACAGAAGGAGCTGCGCTAGGCTTCCCACCAGCAGACCTGGGCTCTAAGTCTGTATAGTGTTGGAAATGATCTAAAACAAGAAACTATTTTGTGGTTCCATCACTGGGCTGGCACTTGCCCCTTGAAATCATGTTTTCTCCAGAAACAATCATAGAATATCAACCTCTGTGTTCTCCCAACAAACCACCAGATCCTTCTTACGCTCCACAGCACCCTGGAGGTCTTACTGGGAAAATTTTGAAAAAGACAAGGAAGGTAAAAGCAAGGATGTCATTAATGTCCAGAGCTCGGGAAATAAATAACAAGAAATAAGGTAAGAATGCCAAGGTGGTGTCCTACTTTAAGAAGAATTAAACTACAGAATATTAAAGCATTACCCTAGCTACTTGATGGCCTACTGCATGCCCAACACTACATGAACTTTCTCATATAGTTTCAGATCACATCCTTGACTTGCAAACCAGGCTGAATAGCAACAGGGGTAATAAAAGATAGGCGAATCTGTTTTTCAGAAAAATGCCACAGAAATCAACCTTGCACCACAGATTACAGAGCCCATGTGACCATTTAAATAAAGGTGAAACTGAGGCACAAGACAGTGCTGCAACAGCTCCCATGTGACGAACAGAGGTCTAGAACAAGTAGTTATTAAAAGACTAATTCTACCACTTTCATTATACCGCCCTCCCTTTCATTGATTCCCGTCCTTTTTGACAACAATCCAGGTAGCAATGTACCAACTGGGTATATTTATGCACAGCCATCTAGCACAAAAATTGCATCCTAATGAAGATCTATCAGTAGAGCAAAATGAAAAAAAAAAAAAACAACAAAATCATCCTATTGATTTTTTCCATCCACATATGGGCTAGACCTAAATTCCCTTAGCTGGAGAAATCTTTTGAGATAACTCTCCAACACAGCATGATTACATTTCATTTAATGACTTTCTCTGGGTGCACGATAGGTCCTAAAATAGCTCGTCTTTTTCTGAATATCTTTTAATAAAGTTGTTTTTTTTTTTATTATTTTTATTTTTTTTTAAGATTTTGATTTGACACACCTAAACTGGTTACAGTAAAGCATTTTCTACTTTTATCACATTCTCTATTGCATTTAAAGCAAGTTTATTATTCTATAAATAATTCATTCAAAGGAACTTCAGTTTAACAGTGCCTAATAGACACAATCACTTAAGGTATCATGCTGGCAAATTTCAGCTTTAAATCAGAAGCCTATCTGTCTTCATACAAAAAAAAAATATCAACTTATCAGAAAAAAAGCACCATTTTGTGAGAAACTCAGGCATGAATGCTTAAAAATGAAGTCAATACACGCCAACAACTTTTGTGCTAATTTATTACATTGCTTGTTTGTGCAGGAAGGGGATGAGATTTGTTTCAATCTATTCTAATTCTCTGTATTTCAACAGAAACTACAAGAATTAGAAATGAATGTTGTTGCCCCAACAATTTGCTGTGATAGAAGCTTTATTTTTCAGGTCAGCACTCTCCATTTTTGATTGCTAAATGGGAGCGCAACAATGGCTAAAAAAAGGCGGCTCTGAAATGCTAGGAAATAGAAACTGCTGACTACCTGGTGAAAGAATAATGATTTATAATATATGAATAGGGGCAATAATTGGATAGCAGGCTGTACTCAAAAAAGCCTTAATTCACAGATCTGACATCAGAAAGTCATAATCCATCGATCTAGCATCAGAATGATGGATTATGACTTTTTAAGAACATGTAGGCATGTCAGCTTCATGAGCATTCCGGGAATTGTAGTCCAAATTGTTTTACGGAGGTCATTTGAACAATTTCAGCTCTTTCCAATAAAGCTGATACACTAATATTTTGAAATGTTGAAGTTTTGCTGGATCCATTTTTTTTTCTTTCAAACACTAAAAATCCTCCAGCGAAATATTGTAGCTTACTGTTAACTTGCAAGAGAAGAGTATTTTCAAAATTACTTCAAGCCCTGTGCCATTTAATTATAGAAATGAAAACATTTCCAAAAACCTGATTGTTTTCTACATCAAAAGAGTTTTAAATTCAAATTTGGAGGAGAAAAACTCAAGGTGCAAAGTAAGGAATTAATTACGATAACTTATTTCAGAAAGAGCAGACATATACTATGTAGATTTCTCCCTGGACTACCGCAAAAAATGTATTATTTTTGACCTCTGATTCCTTCTTTTTTTTTTTTTTTGACCCTGAGTATCTCTTAAACTGTTATTGCCAAGGAAAGTTATGATGTGAATTTAGGAGTCTTTCATGAAAAGAAAGAATATTTTTGAAATGTGTGAATATCAAGAGCTTGCGATGTATTTTTTATAAACAAACTTCTTCCATATTAACTCAAAAAGGCTTGTAAGCCTGTTCACTGAAATACTTTGAACTCCACTTTTTTTTTTCCACAGAAACAAACATGGGCTAAGGTTACTGCAACAAAAATTCAGGCAAGTTCCAGAGCTCCTTTCATTGAGTTTCATCTACTTATTTATAACAGAATTTCATTCATAAAATTCTATTACCAAATCTTGTGGCACTTCCTCCATTAGAATTCAGTGAAACCACCTACAAATTAACTACTGCTACATTAGACTAATTCAGTAGCTCAGACAGGTAAGAGTGATTCAAAAAATGCTTTCTACTCCAGTAGAAACAAGTGTTGAGTATAAAAAGAAAAGCCCAGGTTAAAAATAAAACATGACCAAGTATTTTCAATGTATACATATATTAAAACCATTTAAAAAACTGATTAAAACCTCTTCTAAAGGAATAAAAGCTTTAAGTAACAAAAGCTTTAAGTAAAAAGCTTTTAAGTAACAATCTTTAAGAAACAAGGCTAAATGGCAAAAGAAACAACCCAGCCCAAAACAGAGTTGCTTATGTTATTATGCTGTATGTTATTGACAAACTCCTTTGCATCTCTCCCTTGTTAAGGAAGTAGAGTTGTGGTTTTTTTCTCCATTTCTCCTTTCTTATTGGTAAAATGATTCTAAAAGAGCTTATTAATAAAATAACTACTCATGTAACGCTGTAAAATGCATAAATTTTGTCTTTTCTCTATGTTCATAACTAAAGCCACTATGGAAAGGACAAGGAGTCACAGGGCTCTTTCATAATGGTTGAAATAATTTATTTCACTAAAATCCACATAAGGCCATCCCGTGTCCAATTTCAGCCCAGACTCCAAACTAAACAAACAAACAAACAACACCACCACCACCAAAAGAAGAGAAAAGGCAGCTGTGGAACAGTACCCTTTAAAATCTCAATTGTTCACAGAAAAAAAGTGAAAAATAATTCACTTTTTGCAATGCAGAAGTAACCTCATTTTGACAAGTAAATATGAAATGGCTAATAAAAATCACTGCCATGTTACACACATTCCTACTTTTACTCATGCCTAATCTCCTTAGAGGTTTCATATAAAGGGATCACATTACTGAAAAGCAACCACTTCTTTAAAAGAAGCCTTAAAGAACAATAACTCCATACAAGTGATCAAACGAGAGGGTACCTCATTTGATTAAATTTACTGAGGAATTAACGTTGGCAGGCTGTAATTACTCACTTGGAAGGTAGTCAGGAGGACACCATGCCTCACCGTTTTCTGTTTTGTGATTTTTATGCTTGAGGTAATGATATGTGATCAGGATATCAATTTTACATCTTCTTTCAAAGAGCCTGTTGTGCAGTGCCCTAGCAGCATCAAGCCAGGTTCGTTGGTTACTCCATCATCAAGCCATTTTTGACCTGAGTTTTCCTTGGATCTTTCCCAACCCTGTATTAACCTAGCTCAACTCAATTAAGCTTATGAAATCAAATAAGACCAAGTTGGGTGACTATAACCTTTCTGACTTTTCCAGACCAAAGAATAAATATAGTCCACAAGAACTTGCACAGGGGAAGACGGCAGCCTGGTGAATTGGGCTTCTCCCAATTCCTTCTCTCTTTTTGGACCTCTGCATTAGTCCTACACCTCTTTTCATGTTATTAAAACAGTTGTATCCTTTCCTTTTCGTCACTGACAAACTCATTTCATGTATATTATGAAGCAGCAATCAGATGCTAACTTTGTCTTTAATGAAGTGTGCTTGAACCAATGACCTTGAAGTGAAAGGCTCTGTAGATCTTTAGCATTCCTTTAATACTCCAGGCCCCTTATTCGTCTAGTTTATAAGCAAAACCTGTGTGCAAAAGGAACACTTACTCACAATTACTATTATGATTGTTCTGCTGTGGCACTACATTGCCCTGAAAAAAAAAATATGAATTATAAAGTGCATGGGTTAGTAAAATTTAAATCAAGCAAATGTTTAATATTAAGCCATTTCATCTATTTCCAAAGTTCGGCAAATTTATTACAAAGCATTGAAATTGCACTTCAAGCCCTAAGGCTTGCAGTGTTGGAGCCTGCCTGATTAATGTAATTAAAGGAACAGCATAACTCAAAATTTATTAAAAATTAAATATATGTGGCCTTATTGTTTACTTCCAACTGATAGCATGATTTCTAGCTAACAATCTGCACTGCTTAATACTTGACAAGTTGTTAAAGCAC
Organism: Aythya fuligula; assembly: GCF_009819795.1. Classification (NCBI taxonomy): domain Eukaryota; kingdom Metazoa; phylum Chordata; class Aves; order Anseriformes; family Anatidae; genus Aythya; species Aythya fuligula. The sequence continues at coordinate 2,455,484 of NC_045565.1, read as the reverse complement.
ATCCCCTTTCTCCTGCTGTGCATATGATTAAAAGAACAGAGGTTAAATGCAGCAATAGAAAAAAATCCAGGAATTCTATTCTGGTCACACTGGCACTTCGTTCTCCCTTCTCAGTTTTACAATATGCAAGCAAAGAGGTGGAAAACTCATGACAGGATGGCATCAAGCCGCAGAAGGGTAGGAAAATGCTTCCTTGGAGAAAACCTTCCCTTCCATTAAGCACCTTGTATAGCAGTTTTCTATTTTAACCACGACCCAGCTTGCAGGAGGAGCCAAGCTGTATGAATCAGATTACAAAACATACATAGCTGGTAAGGCCAGATCCAGAATAATGTTCAATGGGTTCAAAGCTGGCAAGTTTACATGTATGCAGCATAAAAATACCCTCTTACACACTGCTTGTGACACTCTTGAAAGCACATGGCCAACAAATGCTGGCTAGTTTACCAAGGGATCCCAGAGGTCCAGAAGGCAGGTTTTATGAGATGGAAATCTAATTTTCTTTACTCTGAAACCACAGTCAAAAGCTTACTTTTTTTTTTTTTTTTTTTTTTTTTTTTCCTGCAAAAGTTGCCTGCAGCCTGCACGTCTCTGTTCTCTCCTACAATGATTCTGCATTTTCCTTCAGCCAGTGTACTGATCAGCAGCCCCTCCCAATACAGGAGGTAGAAGGCAAATGAAAAAATTAAAAGAAGTTGGCAAATGTACCTATATATACAGATTTCATGTTTGCACAGTTATGCTTCAGAAATTATGGCAACAGCAACAGAATTCTGCTGCTATGATCAAGGATAATCAAAGGAAGAGGGGGAAAAAAGCCAGTGCTAAAATATTTTCAAAGGCATGAAAGTCTTCGCTGTTGTGTAATTTAAATTTACTTGCCATTACTTGAAATTTCCTTTTGCCTGTGTGATTAGAATGTAAATGCTCCTGAAGTATATTAACAAATATAATTCCTGTTTTATTGCACAAATACTGCAGCAACCTTCTCTTACTGTTGAAAACTAAGTACATTTCTTAATTTACTACTGAAACTACAGAGCAAAATTAGTTAAAAGATTTTGAATATGAACTCTTATTCAGGAGTCATCCATAGGGATAAACTAATATAGCACTTTTTATTTTACTTATACATACAAACATCACAAAGCTACAGCGGTGTTTTACACAACTGTAAATATGGAATGTTTGCATTTTTGCAAGACCATTTTAGCATTTAATCTCCTACAGTTTGAGGCCCAATTTTGGTACCAATACATACCATAGTAATGCAGTGTCTATTTTGGATACAGTCCCACCAGGTTCTCTGGAATCACTTGGCATGCCATGGATTGAGGATACATGAATTGGATTGTAAAACCTAATTGCATACTCAGAATTTACACTTGACAGCAGTAAAAGAAGCATAGGTGTTAAAAACCTTTTCATGGGTATCCCATGATGAATTTGCCCAAAAGTCTCCATCTCCACAATTTCTTTAATTTTCAAATTCAAAATGTCATTGTTGAGTAGAACTTACTGTTCCCTGAAGAGAGAGTTCAATAGAATACGATCATCCCACTGAAGTCTCTATACAGCCCAAGTAAATTGGGTCTTAACAGGGAGCTAATTGACAGAGTTAATCTGACCCCCAGGTAAAAATGAAGCTGCAGTACCCTCACTGCACCACTGCTGTTTATTGTAGCACTGGGCAAATTCTGTGTACTCTTACTGAGAAACTATTCTCCCTGCTATGCTGACCTTCCTGGATTTGACACACAGAATTCTTTAAGTGGCACAAATCTACAGAAGTGGCCTTTCTATACGACCGAATTTCACAGCACGGAGTTTAGTTTGTTAACATTCATGCTACCTTTATTTACTCTTCACTCATTCTTCCCCAAATACATTTGGTAGAAGAGAAAAGGGAAAACAAAAATAAAAAGCAAATGCTATACTAATGTATACATTGGAGTTACTGACACCAGATTAAGCAATTACTTCTGCATCTAAATTCAGTAGTCCATTAACGGATAAGTGCTAAGGAAGAATGCAAATTGTCTTTGTAATTGGTATTTATCCACAAAGTACTGTAACAGAACCAATCCATGTTATAGACTGCAAAGTGGGAGCTGTATTAAACTGGCAATCCAGCACTGAAAAACTTTAGTCTCATTCCCATTCCCATAGCAACCCACAGTCCCCCATTTAACACACCATGTCTTGTTGGCTGTTTAATGTACAGTCTTTAAACTTCCCTGTTTCCTAAATAAGCTCCCTTACCACAGACTTTTACATTTTATTCTAATGCATATGCTTTCCTGCTTATTAGTTTGTGTAATGTTCCCTCTACTATGAGAGGGAAAAAAATAATCCGTAAGACAAGTTTTCATTTTATCTTGCACTTGTCACATATTAAGATTCTCCTAGTCTGTCAGACTTCTAAGCTTGTCTAACATCTGTCATTTGTACCCAAAATTAATAAAGTCTATCCATGCTGTATGGTTTTTCAGTTGCTCTGATTTTGATTATACACAATAATTTGTAATTTAAATTCACAGAAAATGTGCCTATGTAGCAATGTGTTTTCCTGTCAGATATAAAGGCTTGGCCTTTACGACTGATACCAAAGCCCCGTTTTTCCGCTCATTACAAAGTTCCAGTAATGCTTGGGCTGACCAATTACTTATAGTAATTTGATTATAGACCCTTTTTATTTTACTGTTTACCCATTTAACTGAGGATTGATCAGAACAAAAAGAGACAATTGAATACACTGCAATAAAAGCAGTATGAATAACAACAGTAGGAACTGAAGTCAAACCAGAAGTAGTTAGGAAGCATGAAGATGAGCCTGAAATCTTGTCTTTAACTTCTGCTATTGTGCTTGTGCTTTGCTGTGCCAGGGTTCCAAACAGAAGGATATTCTTTTTCCATTCAGTAATTCATTTGCAAGTGCAACAGGAATGGGCAAAAGATAAAATCTTCATCATGGCAAAATTAGTAGCATTTGCCCCCCTACTTCCATCCTGACAATTTCTTGATTTCTCAAACAATTGGTTATTAAACAGAAACGAATGGTTCAGTACTGAGTTACATGCCAACACACCTGCACCTACCAATAGACTCATTGGGTCATTCTCATGATGGACAGAAATGTAACAATGCTTTTAGGAATCCCACCGGGGCACACCACAGTGCACCGCTTGTAGGACTTAAAAAGAAGAAAAGTCGGCAACCCAGCCTCTAGCTATCAGTTGTTTTTAATCTGTTGTCCTAGAGGGACAAGAGTAATGCTAAAAATTCGCCAGCAACAAGCTTAAGTGAGGGTAAAACCTTCAAATACTTCATTTGAAATATGATAATTACGGGTAATTTAACATTTCTCCAAACATAAATCTTTAATTTCATCTTAAATCCTGGAGAGTACAAAAAGTTGGTGAAGTATCTTCTTTAGAACAAAAGAAAATCATTAAGTGTCCTAAATGTGTAACAGACAGGGATGAAAATGATAAACGGATGTCATGAATACAAAATGAATGCTAAGAAAAACTCTGAAGGAATGTTAGGCAGATATTCAGGCTATAATAAATTCTAAAGAACACCCTATCATTCCTCAATTTTATTAAACAAGAGCAATACAGAGTCCACAGACATTGAGACTGGTTGCAATGTACCTCTGGTCACAACACACAACAGTCAGTGAATATACGGATATAGACATACATTTCAGCCTGCTAGTGTCTGAAACTTGCCCATAGCCTTGATCACTCCAAAATTAAGACTTCTCAAGCACAGGGTGTTTTCACAACTCTGAGACCATATTTGGTCAGCCTTACAATAAATGAAACATGCATCTCTATCAGTTCGGATCTGTGCCATTGCCTTAGACTGTATTCACAAGCCCCATTTGATACACACAGTCAAAAGAAACTACTGAGAAACCACACAAATGATATTGTTCCTTGTGTACTGTTATTTGAGTGGAACAGAGACAATAAAACTTTTACCAAGTACGGGAATTCTAGCATCAGGAGAGTAGAGTATTACGTGTGTTATGATGCAATACCTGCAAATTTTTACTGCTCTCACAGCAGAGAACATTATTTTCTGCAATATGTTTTTACAATATCGTTGGACCTTCCTGTAGAAGGATCAAAAAGATGACAAGGACCACTTATTAGAAAAATGCAGAGAGTAAAAATGTTAGTGTATTTCAGCTGAAAACATCCATCCATGTTTGTTTGGGTTTTATCCTGGACAGAGCATCGTCTGCAGTGTAACTCCGCAGAACCTACGCAGGCTCTGGTATAAGCTTTACAGTCTGCAACAAGACAAATTTTGAAGACGAAATCAGTTTGAAAAATTAAAAAAGAGATAAAATTCATAGAGATACTACCTTAGCATCTTAAGATCAGCCAGAGATGCTACCCACTCTTACTCTTTACAAAGCAAAGATCAGGAATAAACAATTGAGTGTTCCTCCTCAGCTGTTTCAAGTCAGTCAAGAGGAGACTCAGGATTACGTGGCTACCACATTTTTCAAGAGCACACTGTGAAGCCAAACCATAAAATACTTCAGCTCATAGTCTTAATCATAGAACACTTTTAAAGACTCCAGCTGCTGTCTCTTTTCAAACCTACCCCGTGAAGTGAGTGTTGTCTACCTGTCCGATGCTGTTTTACTGAGTGCAATAGCTGGAAGAACATAATGATGTCTTAGCTTCTATAAGCGAAGCTGTGGGTTGGAGGGGGACTCACAAAACATGAGGTTAACTTAATGCTGATGAAAGTTACAGTTAAGAACCCGTTTCCCAAAACGGAGGGACGAGAGACAGTGAAAATCCATGGGTGGGAGCTTGCCCACGCTGCAGAAGAGGAATGAAAGGCCAAAATTTCCCACTCTGCTCTGTCACTTACAACTTGACTCCTGATTCTGTTACAAATGACAAAAGAAACAATGCAGGAACTTGGTCATGTCCCCTTCCTCTTCAATTTGAGCAGCTGCACACAGGTACCTCTGCTCAGACTGCAAGGCCTGCACCATCCATTCAGATGCTCAGTAGGCACAAGGAAAGAAGGGCACGAGGAGGGCACTTAGCCCAGGTATATGGCTGTCCCTCAAGTACTGTTTGGCAGCTTCCTCTCATATTTCTGGTGTCTCATAACAAGATTGCAGTGTATTTGGCCTCCCATTAAAGAATCAAGCATTATCCTTCGGATGGAGTCCATCCCGTTGCCAAATGTCTTCCCCATTTGAACCCTAATGAAAACATTCTGAATGATTAGAGTGAACCTAAGTGGTGCCAGAAGTCTTCCAAAAGCCTACTAAGTTACAAGCAACAAATAATAAAATGTTGAAGAAAACAGTTGTTTTGTTAATATTCTATTTACACAGCTGGGATGTTGGGAATTCTATCCATCCGTATGTTTAGTAAGCAAGGCAGATTAATGCGAAGAACTGCCATTTCCTAAGTGAAAAACAAAGAAACAAAACCCAGTAAAATTAAAAGAAGGCTCCCCCTGATCTGTCTTTCTCAGCTCCATTCCCCATACACCCACACGACTCCCCCGTAACCACGAAGTAACTGGAGAGGATTCTTCACAGACAGATGTAATTTATAACAAAGACAGGAAAAGGCAACCCTAACTCAGAGTTTGCTGCCCTTCCTATAAAGTTCACCTCCTTACCAAGAAAAAGCAGAGGATAATTTGTTTGGTTTTTGTACTCAACTCCTTTTTCTTTTATTGTAAAAAGTTTCCATTGTCCTTTTATGTTTTGATTATTGAGTAAGTTTAAAGACTTGCCAAATAGCCCTAGATTGTTAACAGACCACCACTATTTAACTTTGAATGCTTTAAAAAATAAAGACCGAGTTCACATTAATATTCTATGCCCTCCTTTTATTTATTATCTTTTCTTTGAAATTTAAACAATTTTCCTAGCTAAAGTTTATTAAATGTAAGCCTAAGTAGCAATATAAGTTACCTCACATATGAAACAGACATCCTATAAAACTCAGCTTTCTAATTAGTAACACTCTATTTTCCTGAAGTTAACTTATATACAGGAAATCAAAATAACATTTTATGAATTAAATATTCACATACAGCAGATTCCAAGTTCAGTAAAAATTCTTCATATTGTATCTTATGACAAGTTAGAAAATTAAAGCTGAAATTAGAAAATATACAAACTTTCTGGTGCATTAAATAAAAAAAAGAACTTTAAAGGACTGCAAAACTAATCTCTTATTCAGACTTTGAATAAGTCTTCTTATAATATCAACTGAGAGGATAAAAAATTATAAAAATGTATATTGAATATAAATCATCACAGTAAGGAAATGCCATGCTATTTATTTATATGAATAAGGTCAAAATTTTATTCATAACATAAGGTCACAAGATGTATGAATTTGATACATAAATATTCACCCGTGGGGATACATTCCCTTGAAATACCACATCACTTTTCCATTCCAGAGATAGTTTTAAGAATACAATTTAATCTTCAAGATGATGAAAACCTGCAGGTAAAGGTAGAGGTGCAAAAATAGTCCTGCACTGTAGTGTAAGTTCATGGATCTCTACCTGCTTATTAATAAAAATGATTAAGGAAATTGTGGAAATAGGTCAATTGCTCTAACAAACTAGTCGCCAGTGTCTTCACACTGGACCAGCAAATGGTACCTGTCCCCAAATGGTACCTCTTAGCAATCAGCAATAATAATAAAAAATAAAATAAAAAATAATAAAAAACAACTCTCAAAATATATGTCAAACGGTATTTTCTTGAATAACTTCTTGATCAGTGCTGTATTATATGACTAAGTTTAACAGAAAATATTATTGTTCTGTAGCGGACATAATTATTTATTTAATTATTTATTGGCAGATTACTTACAAACCTTATTATTTCAAACTAACTGCAAAACTCGGGTGTATTTTGCAAATTTCTACCACCATGCCACCAATAGCCTATCTGCTTTCCCATCAGCTTATGTACAAAGCTCCTTCAACAGTTTGCCACGCTGGCTGACCTCGCGTTCTGCTTTCTAGATTCCTGGCTCCCCTACAACGTGCCTTACAGACAGCTGAGGCCAGATCACAGATGCAGAATCAGGCAGATCTGGTTCCAGCAGAGCCAACTACCCTGTGCGGCCCCAGGATGGAGCTTCCTGGGGCTTGGACTCTGAAAGGCCTTCAGGAAGACTGCTTTGGAGTGGGGGAGTTTAAACAGAGACATCTAAGAACAGCAATTCTGTTAAAAGCTATTATTTGTTTTAAAATGGAACGAAATCAAACCGAAAGTCTCAGAATCTTCTGCGGAACAGAATTACTTTGCTCAGTTCCAATTATTTTCGTTATGCTCTGGTCAAGTAAAACAACAAGAAATCCCAAAGGGCATTGACAGAGTAAACTGTTCAGGAATACTAAAAAAAAGTAAAACAAAATTAATATCCTAACAGCTTGCCCCCAGGTACTTTGCTTAATCATTTTAAAATTTCCCCAAGTCTTTATTTCTGCCAATCTCATTGTCTTCCATTAAAATTTAAATACATAAGAATCCTGATCTATAAATATTTTTAATGTGTTATAGTCCTGTGATAGAGCAATTAGTCCTCTGGATCTTACAATACTCTGGTGAATAGCAGAGAAATGCTGTCTTTAATATACTGACTATCCTTCAAGTCAAAGCCTACAATTCCTACTTGGCCTGCATTCCAGCAAATAAATAAGCCATTGCTGCTATTATCAGAACCACGTATGTTAACATACACACACACTGAGTAATCAAGTCACTTTTTAAGTAATTAACAAATCCAGAGAGCACATCTGTGCATATTCAAATTCCTGCACAGTTCCAGAGATGTTTCAACACCAACAACCTTTTTTTCCTCTCTCCTATTTAACGTAATACAGTCAAAATGCTTTGTCTGTATATATACAAATACAATACAAAATGATGATGAGCTTCAAAATTTTTATTATTTTTCGCTCTCAGCTTTTCATCCTCCAGGCTGATGAACACTGTGACCCCAGTCACTTCTCAGTTTAACTCTGTATATGAATAGGTCTACTGAAATAAAATTTCGGAAGCGTTTAAAAAGAGGCACTTGTTTTAAAGTTGGCAGGGTCAGAAGCATAGTGCTCTGTGTAATGAATGCATAGTCTATCTCAGCTATTCTGAATTTTTCCTGCCAGAATTTTTACTTTCATGACTTCGTACATGTTAGTGAGTTAAAAGGCATGCTTGTTTTGTATTTGATTTTTCTTAAGCAAATAATTTAAGAAGCATTTTGTCAATCATTCTCTAAAGCAAGATTTGCAGAAGTACTCAGCACCATGAATTCCACAAACTCTCTAGAGCTCTCACTGGCTTTTAGGGAAGCACAGTTCAGCTACCTGAACACAGGCATGTTAAAATAGCTGTAGAAAACCACCAGCATGCGACCTATATTGAAACGCAGCTGTTACAGGTCAGAATATCTCCACTATGGGTAACTGAGTATAGCAAAGAGTCTTTGTAAACCAAAGGACGTTTCTAATGTGCAAGATATGCTTAAAATATTTCTAGTAATAATGCATACAATCCCAATAGACTCCACTTCTCATTCAGTCTAATCATAAGCCCTTCATGATCCCTCTAGTTATAGCCATAGCAAACTTCAAGATCAAAGGACCAAATCTCAGTTATTTTTGTCACCAAAAACCACTGGCTCTCCAGCTGCTTGCTTCAGTAATCAGGTCTTTGGGACTACACACTTCTGTAGAGGACATCAAAAATTTTCTTTCAGACATCAAAAGCCCAAGTACCAGTTTGCTAGTTTTAAACATTCATAATTGTGAAATAATGAAGCTACTCCTGAAGCTGTAGTTTTGATCTCCATAGTAGTAAAAGCTTGAGGACCAAGTTATGAAGGAAAGAATAAGTAAGGACATAGAAATTAAAGAAAAATGGCATATAACACAGCATTGGTTTATCAAAGATACGTGATGCCACACTAATTTCATAGTTTACTTAATAAGATAACCAATTTTCTAGACAAAAGGAATGTGAGAGACATGATCAATGCATGAGAGGACAAGAATATCACACAGAAGGGATTGAGTGACCTTGAAGAATATTCACTCTTGTATTTAACAGACTGTTTGGTGACACTGTTGGGACACGACTTTTAAAAATCTGTAGTGCGCTGAGAGTACCTCAAACAGGGAAAAAAAAAAAAAAAAGGAAGCAAGGAGAATCAGAACAGCAGATCTACAAGACAGCTACATGATACAGGTATGAAATGTGGACTGATTCTAGGACCTAACATGCAGATTATTCCCAAAGAGAAAAAGCAAGCAGTATGTCATTGTACAGGGCCTCGCTTTTATCTCAGCAACAACACTGCCATTCAGTCACTTATGTTCAAACAAAACTAACTTAAAGTGGAACAATTACAAAAAACGACCAACAGGATGACTTAAGGCTACTCTGTGTGTAAGAATGTATATATCAAAAGCCTATCATAAAAACAGAGATTAGAGAAGACGGGCTTTTCTAATTTAGCTAAATGAAGGCTGACAATAAGATTGCTGTCTCTTCATATGCTAGAAAAATAAACACTGGGAATGGAATAAGAAGTAAAGGTCAATACTGGCACAAATTGGCACATGGACAAGTGCACATAAGCTTGCTGTGAATACACTTAGCCTGGAAATTAGAAGTTTTATAACCATTACAGAAATCAGGCTCCAGGGCAGCTTTCTAACTGGAATAGCAGAGACAAAAAAGTTAACTTCTTAGGCTTGAGCTTAACAAGTTTCCGAAGAGGATTATACATGCTTGCGTATGAGAAGGCAGCACTAGACCTGACAATTAAAGAGGTCCCTTCCAGTCCTATGTTCTTATGTCCTTCAAAGCAGTCTTGTCTTTGCCATGGTGATATTTACAAAACAAAGCTACAGAAAATCAATTCAGTGGTTTTTAAGCATTACAAATATTTGATATCTTCAAGCTTTGAAAAACATGCACTCCATTAGTTGGGGAATGTGTCTCTCTAGTATGAACTGATATGCTTACAGAAATGTTCTGGTTTCATACATTCTTGAAATGCAATTCTCAAGAAATCCTTGAGCAAATTTGTTTTAAAAATGATTGATTAACCAATCTAAGTGTGCAACACCTAATGAGGATTACATATCAAAGTGAAGTCCCAGACTTCAGGACTTTTGCCATCAAGAAAGGCTTATTAGCTTTCAGATAGTGTACTTTTCCTATGCACTCTCTTAAATTCAAAACACAGAAGAGATTTTATTCATACTTAAAGCAACAAACCACCACCACCAACAAAAGACTAAACAAAAACAACCACTCACACTTGGATAAATACCAGCCATAGTCTGAAAGCTTAATGTTTCAAAAAGTAAGGAGTACATGGAAAGACAGTGTTAATGGAAATTCTTCTGCAACTCTAAGTAGGGGATGATACCTAGTGCCTGCTATAACACTGAATCTGCACTGTCATTAAACTTAATCGTTGATATTTTTATTGCAACCTGACCCACTATTACATCTCTAAAGAAAATTGCATTGTACACTACTACTTCAAGAAGTCAAACTTAGCTAGTCATCTGGGCCATAAAATAGCAGATTACTCCATCAGGCTGGCTAAAGCAACTAGGAATAAAACTAGACTTACCAACCACATTATTTTTATTAGGAAATGTTTCAAAGCAGACATAATCCCAGAAGACCTTAGCCTCATTTCATCCAAAAATACACAACACAGCAGAGCAGAAAACATGAACTACAGTAAAAGGTACAATTTTTAAATCTGCGGAAAAAAAAAAAAAAAAAAAAAGTACTGCAATATATCATCCTATCAAAGCAAAATAAATTAGCTGACCCTAGAAATAGAAAATAACAAAAACTTCTACACAATTCCTGTATTAACAAATTAAACCTTTTTTTATAAGATCTGACGTGTTAATAGGAACTGCTCCACTGAATCCCTGCCCATCAAGATTTGGTATGTACCCCATTTGCTTTCTTTGAATTTGCAGGCGTACTAGGTATACTAAGCCACAGCTAGAGGGCAAAACCTCCAGTATGGACAAAAGGTAAAAACAGTATCTTTAACAACAGCATTCTTGAAGAACTCTGGTATGTGAGCCCTACATGCATTTTATTTCGGTTCATGGCCACAGTCCAGACAAAGCACTGCTTCTTCTGCAGTTCTTCTAGATGTTGAGAAGTGCTCAGAACAGTAACAAAAAAAAACAAAACAAAACAAAAAGCGATCAATTTACTTGGCAATCTTAACACTTCTCAGTAACTCCTTGTACCTATTGTGTTTTCTAACAGGTATTTGCACATATGTAATATATAGGTCTTTGTAGATCTGCAGTGAAGGAGAAGTAAAGGATTTGATAGCTGGAAAGGTAAGTTATAAATTTTAAAGACTGCCAAACTGGGTTAGATTTATGGTGTGTGTTTTATCATATAACAAGCATTCGTGTCTTTCAGCGTTAACCTTTTTTTTTTTCCTAGGCAATGTGATCACCTCAGGCAGTTTGATTTAAAGGCTTTAGCTGATGCAAAAATATATTTAAATTAGCCAGTCATTTGTTCCTTTTTTTTTTTTAAAGACTTAAATACTGTCTATATTTTACAAAGTTGTTTCTATCATGCTAGCTGCATCAAACTCAGAATATTAATCAGATTGTGAAGCTCCACTAATTATGTGCTATATTTAAGTAACTTAGATTTTGTTAAGTGGCATGCAGATATTGTATGCATAATCTAACTCAGTTTTGAGTCATTTCCCTTTTCTTGTCTGATTTTATTTTACACAGGAAATGACAGGGTCATTTGGAAATAAATGCACTGAAAGATCAAAAAGGAAATCTGATTGAGAACACTGTATAATTGCCCTCGCTAGAGAAAAAATAAAATTCAATGGGTGCATAATCCATTGCTATAAGTTTTATCTGGAAAACACATACCATGGCTTCTCTCAAAGGATATACAATACAGCACTAACTATTGCTTTTTTTTGTCGCAGCTGAATCTCTGCTAAAGAAGAGGCTGCTGGACTTTTGTTCAGTAGGTGATACCTTCAGCATATGTGAAGCACAAATTTACTCAGTGAGCTAAAGCAAGCCATTTCAGTTAAAGCAAATAATTTCATTGATTTGTCCAAAAGTCTTTATTTGCAAAATAAGATAATACTGTGATTAAGCTCTTAGAATGCCATGGGTCTTCTTATTTGGGCAAACCTGGCCATTACATTTTACAGTCTCTCATTCCAAAAGAACAGCTTTCATCAAGGAAGCTAATAGAAAACTTTTTAGACAATAGCAACAGTGTGCTTGGGAGTAAGGATTGCATCTAGTTGTTGGCCACGGTGTATCTACAGTGGCTTTATTTTTTGTTATTTATTTTAAAGACAGTAATCTACGCAGTGAAACAACAGCCAGCCTTTCATCATAGATTTATCATCTACTTTTAGTGCACAGATTTCCCAGACGATCTCTGGCCCCCTTCTGCTCCCTGAGCACATGCACTGCAGGGCATGTGACTCCAGGCATGCTCCTGCCATAGGCACACACATCGAACTACATCTGCCCCTTTAGTCTGTCAGGTTTGACCTGTTCATCTAAGGGACTGCAAACACAGAAGGTAATGCTCTCCTTTATGGATACGCATTTCTAAATGTAACAAAGCTGTAAGCTTGGGAACTTGATGTCTGTGCTGGGCTCACCTCTCATCACATTTTACACATCAAGCAGATGCAGAGAATGCCATAAATTTGTATGTATAGTTTCAAAGTGTTTAACTTATTGAAGAACAATATAACACCCTATCAAAATAAACTCTGCACGAATATAAGTATTGATCTTCTCGGGTATTACACTGTGGTTGGATAAATGCGGTTGGAGTCTCTGCCATGGGACTACAAAACATGAATTAAACCAAACTGGCGCATAGGTAAGAAATGTCTGTAAGAGAGTTGCAGCTAAAGATTATCATGAAGGTTTTGATGACAGTTTTATTGTAAATTGCACTTGTTCCTTTGATGGATTAACACCAAAGTCATTCACAGAAATACGTTTCTGCCATTCCCTAGTGGAGGTAGATGGTACAGGTGGTGCTGTCTTGCATACAAACCATGCAGAGCAGCTGCTTTTCCTTGGCTGTGAAACTGTAGCATTTTATGCTGATCTTAGACATCCAGAAATAGGTTTCAAGAAAACACAAAGACATTTATTTTAAGCTAATCTGCAACTGATATATTAACCAAATTTACACAAGAAATTATTTAATTAAAGCCTCATTAAAAATAATTTTACCAATTAGAACGCGCTAGCCAACCACTGATCTCATTAGCTAATATGAAAACCACAACAACAGTGTGATGCTGAAGTCCTGCTTGACTTATGTAATTAATTTTGTCATTGATTCCAGCATAGCTGGAATTTTAACCCACCTTACAAACAACCTCAATCTCCAAATATTTGCATCCATGGCAAGAAAAGTCCTCCTTGCGTAAAACACAGTTATTTAAAAACAACATGGGAGGAAATTATACCGCATCATTTACAGACCCAAACCACCAGTTTAATGTGCAAAAGATTTTTTCCAATGCATTAATAACTTTAACTTCCCTGTGTGCTGATAAGCTAAGATACATGCCATAAGAGAAATTCTACTACCGTGCCTCTCAGAGTAACCAGTTGTCTCCTAAATTAGAAATGTAAATTCTTTTCAATGTATTGTAACATATATCTTCAAAACGCACCGCCAAACAAAAGGAAAGTATATTTGACTAATTTAATCTGGCTGTTTGATTAAAGGCCACCTCCTGAGTCTACACATATTCCTATGTATTTTTTCACATATAAGTCAGAATACAAAGTTTAATAACAGTGAATTAGCTTGACTGTAAGACAACCTTCAAACTGCTGGATTTCTAGCTAGCTTGTTTCTCTAAAATCAGTATAATTAACTGTTGGTGACTACAGTGGAAAAAAAACTGTGCATACATGAATATCAGCACTGTGGTCAGACTCTTGCTTGGTACACAAACTTTTCTGATTTTGACTGCTGATGTTAAAATAGTCAGACTCATGCATTGCTAATTCAAATGACATGCACCAACTTATAAACACATAAACAAAAGCATTCCCGCTTTAACACATTTTAGCCAACCAATGCATTTACACTTTTTTGAAATCCCAAATTAATTTTGAATTTGAGGATCGAAACATCTAACTTGTATTCTTTAATCAGCCATTTCACTTTAGTAATGAAGTAATGTTGACATAAAATTGCTTTGAGCAATACAAAACATATGCCATAGTGCATTCATTAAATAACTCTACATAATGAGTTCCATCTATATAAATGACTTACCTTATTACTTATCACCAGTTTTTCTCTAGGACTGTGGAAGAGATGTTCATACAATTTATAGGGTTTAAATAAGCTGAAAAATAAGAGAAAAACACCGCTAGTACAGCTGTAGATCTCTAGAAAAGTAACACTGTTAAAAAAAAATGTTATAGTGAGAGTTACTCTCCAGATGGGTAATACTCCGAATGTTAGAGAGAAATGGTTGTTTAACTTCAGCAGATGGTTGTTTAACTTCAGCTACGATACACGGAGTATTTAATTTACAGGACGTACTATTAGATGGCTGTAGAAAATCCAGTGTGATAATTAAAAATAAAACTGCTTTGTTCTTATGGAATCAAACTCCAAGAAGACTAAGTTCTCCTCTGAAAAAAAGTAATTCCTGAAATGCATATCACGAGGATACTTATGTCTTTAGTATCAGCAGTAGTGGACAAGAAGGAAACAAAGCCAAATGAGCTAGCAGATTTGGGATGGGCTGCTTATTCCAGCGATCAAGTTTGATGTTGGAACACAAAACCAATAAAGAATGGAAGCATTTATTCTCTCAAGGTCATGTTTCAAAATCAGCGCACTATTTCCTTAAAGAAAAACTAGAAAACTAGATTGACACACTGGAGTTTTGTGCATTACACCAAAAGTAATTTAAAGTAGTAAACTTATTTTCCCTTAAAACATATGTGGATTGCCATTTCATGTTTTAAATAATTTTCATTGTTTCCTTTCTTAATGATCAATGATATCATATTTGTTTAATCAAAGGCTTGGTTTGTCACAGTTCATCTGTTACAATTACTTTTTCCTCTTAAAATCACGACGCAGAACTTCTGGCTTCTGTCATGTCATTCTGACAGGATTTAAAACTCAGTTCTGTGATTTCATAGCAAGTTCAGGTCGAAGAATGATTCTAACTTTATCACAGTCCTGTCTGACGTACCCATGAAAGATATGGCAATATTTGCAAGGAACATCTGTAACCAGTTCCTATCCTTTCCCCCCACCACACTACTAGAACCAGGAACCAGGATGGTGGTGCCTCTCTGTTCAATATTTGAACGACCACGTCTAGAATACCGAAGCCTCTTTTGAGTAGTGTTTGGACTAAATGGCCTCCACACATCCTTCCCAACGTGAATTTCTCTATGGTCTATGGAAGTAACTGTTAGAACAATGTATGCAATTACCTACTTAAAGCTACGGACACTGCTACCACGTACTGGAAGTCATGCTAATGCTATACTTACACATCTAAGCCTTCCACTGAGCCAGGAGATTAAAATATTAATCATGTTGCCTTCAAAGCCACCTCTTAAGACGTGTGCTTCTACATCCTTTGGTCTGTAAGGCAACTGCCAGTATGGAGACAGCACATACGGACACTGACAGTCCCCTGTCAGAGGATGTATGCCAACATTTTTAAGCTTATGCTTTTATTTGATTACTTTTAGAGAAACTTCTTCCTGTTTTGCCAAGTGTCTCTTAAATAGAGTGCCTGGAATACCCTGGCTAGGTCAGAAGTACACATGAATTTAAGTTTTTACTTGGAATATCAAGTATGATGCTTTCTTAGGAACCCAAGCAGAGCTCATATACAATATTTTTGAGTTTTCCCATTTTTCTTTTTCCCTTAAGAAGACCAAAGTCAGTATCATGACAGGCATGGTACATAATAGAAAGATATGGACTTTAGAGTAAGACCTCTCTTCTGCAGCACTTTCATCATAATGCAAGTAGTTTAGAAAGTTATCACAGAATCCTGGTCAAGAGGCCGATGCACTGGGGTGTAGGTGTCTGAAATACAATCTTGGCTATGACAATTAATGAGGAAACCAACAGTGGGAGTCTGTGTCCAGTCCCCACCATTTCAGCTGAACATCCTTCTCCAAATCACCTTCACTTACACAGCACCACCGGCCACTGCCACAGTACCACTGAGGTTCCACGAAACACTGCAGACCAGGGACAATTTGCCCTCATGAAAGTGGTGCTGAAGTGTCAGCTAACATACAGCAGAGATTCTTCTAACCTTTGGGAGCAGCTCAGAATTAGGAGAACACTAAGGCAGTACTGCCAGCCTCTCTTACGTGACAATAATACATTTTGCAGCATGATTAGTCAAACACACCTGTGACTCTTCCAAATACATTTGTACCCAAATGGCGGCAGACAGTTTTGCACATACGTACAGATGCATTTCCTAGTTTTGTGAGAAGTATTATAGCAGCCATATTGAACATTTGGCTCTGTAAGTGCCATATAAAAGTTTTATTCTATAGTTACATTTAATTCAGCCAATTACCATTTGTTAAAAAACAAATTTGATTACTCGCATAAGAAATTTGGCTACCGTAAACTGTAAGTTCCCTTCCCCCACACCCAAAGCACATATGTACTACAAATGAAATGGCAAATATTGTAGCATCTTAATTACCTATTTACTGCAGTGTTTCACCAAAGAATTCCTGCCATGTTTCAGCGGAAAAATAGGAATTTGTTTATGAAATATGTTTAAACAGACTTCAGAACTTAGGTGGAGATGACTCAGACAAATTCATGAAAATACATGTGTCCTCTCTCTCTCACACACAGATCTATTTTTGGTAATATTCTAACACGGATTATTTGAAAAAAATTTTTTATGAGCATCACAAACTTACAAGGAATTAGATACATATCTTTCAAACTGTACTGAGAGAACCTAACATTTCAAACTTCTTTCTTTTCTTTATTCCAATGCCTTGGAAAGGAGCCAGATTGAGAGAAGCTGAAAATTAGTTCTTTCCCTTAGACCTTCTAAATGTGTTAAGATATTCTTTACAGACCGTGTTCCATGTAGAGATAATTTACAGTATTTCCAAAAATATAAGTCATTACTTTTGGCATTTCTGAATTTATTTTTATTTTTCAAACAGAACTCTGTTTGACCTGTCACCCTTAATCCTATATCAACGAAAGAATTCTTCCATTTAATGCTCTTTAAATCAAATCATGTAGATTATACAGCATCGGTGCTTATTTTAAAACTGGTATAGTTTTCTTTCACCATGCATTATATAAAATGCTTGTTGTGAACAATTAAGAGCCTGTGCCAATGTATTTAGTAATTACATAAAAATAATTTTCCTCATGCAAGTAAGATTTTTCAGAATAAAACCTCTTATGATGTCATATGAAAATATAAAGGTGATTAACAATGACATATTTTCCCAACTCCACTGCCTCCTGAAAGAAAATGTCAAGAGCTATGTTGATATGTGTTTGCTGCAGGAGACAGGATAAAAAGACGATAACTGTCACCTTCCACCAGACCTGAAGGTATCATTATAGTTGTTATACAGCTTGTGCCAATGTAGTTGAGCATTTGTCCCCATTTCCATTATGAATCCCATGGGTTCAGAGCTCACCTATAAAAATGTGATCTGAACTAAAACATGTCATACTATCTTGAATAGAAAAAAAAAATAAAGCTATAGGTCTATCATTTAAAATTAAACAAACAAAAAAAAAAGGTGAAGAACAAGAAAAAATGTTGAACTAATACATAAATTTGAGTTGTAATAAAACTCAGTCAGCCTATTCCT
This sequence comes from Aythya fuligula, assembly GCF_009819795.1. Taxonomy (NCBI): domain Eukaryota; kingdom Metazoa; phylum Chordata; class Aves; order Anseriformes; family Anatidae; genus Aythya; species Aythya fuligula. The sequence continues at coordinate 2,437,517 of NC_045565.1, read as the reverse complement.
GAGTTCATAAAGTTCGGAATACAACTACGTAAAAAGTGTGCTGATTCAGTTTCGATTTAGAAAAAAAAAAATATTCACATGAATGAAATAATGCATTGTATAAAGTGGATACACATGGCACATTTTAGCGTATGTGCATATATGTGTACGTGTGTATATCCATGACCTTGTAACAGCACGTACTTCTAGTAAGTTGAGTGGTATGAAAATAGAACTACACGTCTGGCAGCCAGAATACCACTGGTGTACTGAGGCATGATTGTATTCCTGCTGAGTTAATACTTCGGTGATAATGGAATGGAGCATCTAATCTCTTGGATGAAATTCTTGACACTGTGAAGGACTTACTTCATGGACAAGATCTCTTTCAATGGATAGTTCACACAAGAGCTACAGAGATCCTACTTCGAAAAAAACATTTGTTCCAAATAAATATACAAAAGGCACAGACAGGAAAAGAGAAGTAGAAGTTGAATGAAACATTTTAAATGCCAAGCTTCTTTTTAATTTAGGGGAGTACTTGGCAGGACACTGGTTTGCATTGACTACACAAATTTGAGATATAAAGAGATGTTCTCATTTCATATGGGAAGAATCTGAAGTTCTTTTTATTTTCCATGAAACAGAACCAAGCCGAACCAACATCATCATCATCAACAACAACAAAACACAGAGCAGGAGAAAGCCAGATCTTATAACTCAACTGTAAGAGAAATCACGTGTGATGGGCTTAAACCCCCACTAAGAATCTATCAGTGCCCTAAACCAGGAGACTGTCAGCCAACCTTGTATTTTTGTCTCTTTTCAATAAAAACTTTAATGCGTTCAAAAAACACTCTTTAATAATAATAATAATAATAATAATAATAATAATAATAAAACACCTCTTTGCCACATTAAAATTCTGCTAGGAAAAGAAGAGTCAGAAAATTCCCAACAATTCTACATAAATAGTAAGTCCATGACTGATCTGTATGTCCATCTGCCACAAAATCTCTCTCCCTAGCACTACCATTGAGGTCATGAAATGGGCTCAATAGCTGAAGATATAGTATAGCACATAAACATATATTACAATCACACCTTTCCCATTTTCCATCTTGCTCATCCTGGCAATACAAGAACTTAAGGAATCATTCATCCATCAGGTGCTGGAAGCAGCGGTGTAAGAGTATAGGCTGCTGTCCTAACGATGGCACTTCAATGAAGAAAGGTCTGTATATGTTACTAAGACTTTGTATGGAGAGGAGTGATTAGCTACTGACACTTCATTTTTTTCCAAGATACATAACTGAATTACTGCTGTTTATATCTTTCTGTGTCTGTTTAAAAGCTGAGACCTGTCAAGAAACCTCGTCATGCAGATGCCGAACTTATGCTAACTTATGCAACAAATTAACAAATGCAACATTTTTATTACTCATACTTATTTACCATAGCCTTAATTCTGTAAAGTACAGAACTTTAAACCACTTAAGAAGTCCACTACAGCTGACAAGGTCACACAAATACTCAAAGTTACAAATGAGACTTAGGATTTTGTTCAACTGAATATAGAATTAGAAAGCTTTAAAAGCAAAACAAGAGTATTCTGTATACACCATTCTCCTCGTTCCTTTAAATCACCCAAACCTAAACCCAGATAGAATCTTTTCAGAATAATCTTATGTCAAGATAAAGTTCCCATCTAAATTCTGAATTTTCCAGGCTTTGACATTGGAGGTCAGATCTTTACCACTGCTTGAGTATTCTCTTTTCTTTTTACTTTTTCAAGTTTGGTATACGTAGCATGTTGGCATAGTAAGTACATACCCAATTAAATAATTTTAACTTATTTTATCAGCAGATTTCCTACCACATTAAATTATTTGAATAAGACATCATGTATCCTAGGGTAGTACCTGATACTCAAGTAATCAATGATTTCTTTGGCTTGCTCAATGCTGAAGACATCCATGTCACCACTTCTTTCTGAATCAGTTTCTCCTATTCCAGCCATTGCTTTTCCAAGTTCCTTTATGTTATCTTCTAAGGTCATATGTTTGTCTGCAATGAATTCCAAAGAACAAAAAGTAAATATAAACATAATAGAGGTGGTTCCCCCCCCCCCTTTTTAGGGCATTTTAATTATAAGACTTCTAGAAGCTTAAGCAGTTATATTATGAGTCACATGCAAACTGAAAAAGCAACAGTGGCCAAACACTTTTGTCTGTAGCCATTATTCTTATCAATAAAACACGCATTAAAATTCCATCATAAAATCACTGATGAGCCCTAGTAATGCAACGACCACAATAATGGATGTTTAAGACACTACAGGTTGGTCTTTTATGTATGCAGAGATAACCACAGGCAGAATATCATGTAAATGCTAGATGCAAAGTATGATTATCCTTAAAATGAATTTACTCTTGCTTATGTATTGTAAATAGACTGTTCTTCTGACCATATCCCTTGCAATATAAATCAGAAATACATGAACAGATGTTAAAAATGGCAAACAATTTTAAAATACTTAGTCATAATTGATTAAACTTGAATATGTTTAATATTCTGCTTGCATAATCGTTTACACCCCCAAAATAAATAATGACTTTCCAGTTTTAACTTGGAAAGCAAAACCAAATGCCAACACAGTTTTGAACTAAAATTTAAATTCCTTTTGTATACTTGATTAAAAAAATCTTAACAAAAATGTGAAAATATATCAATGCTTGCTAAACGTTGCATTTAAGAAAGGATCCATCTTTCTGATTTGTGTACACTGTGTGCTATCACTAAAACCACGGTGGAGTTTAAAAAAAAAGTTACCAACACAATTTGCTTGTTCTTTTCAAGTCTAAAAATCTAGAGTAGTAAATGGGGAAATATCCACCAGTGCTGAAATAGATTTATTTTTCTTATTGCTTTAATTCTCTACTGATCCGCTTCTTGGTTCTTTGTACAGAAAACAAATTTAAAAACTTCCAAGATTCTGGTCTTTATAGTTTTGCCCTTTAGTTGTACAGCAATCAAAAACCAGAAAATTTCACCTCAGTTTTCAGTAACAGAGGCGGCATGATATAAATAACCATAATGGGAAAAAAATCAAGAAATACAGAGAACGTGGGGGGAAATAGAAGAGAAGCCACGGGAAATGAGAAAGAATAGCAGAACTAGAAATATCAGTTAGTGGGGAAGTAAAGATAACAAGATCACTAGAAGTGACAATATTCAGGCCCAGGTCCTCTCTCCGGCTAGTCCAAATTTTCTCTTTCCTTTGCACAACTGAGTTTCAGGCTCAACTGCCTGTCTCAGAATGGCTCTCACACGGCATCTGTGAGGTAAGGAGCACTTTATGTTCAAAGTGTAGACCAAATCACACAAGTAGTTCACACTGGCTCCTCAGCTGGTTGCAGTCCCTATCCTGTTTCACTTTCTCTGCAAGGAATATTTGTACAGGCAACAACGATCCCTTGGCTCTCAAACTGTTTCTCCTCACCCACCCAAGCAAGAAGAGCCGTGAGTTTCTAAATCTCTCTTTTCCTCTCTTTTAACAGCCTTAAATGAATTTCCACTACCCTCGTTGTCTAAATCCATTATTTCCGTCCCATGCTATTGTTGCTATTATGATCAAATCAGCTTCTCCAGGCTGCTTGGGTACATTGTAGGGAAGGAAAAGGAAATGATCATTAATATAGAAGACATTAACATTTTATTGTTAGTTGAAATGTTTCGTCTTGGAACTTGCACCAGCTGAGAACAGTAACTACAAGGAAATTCATATAAGTAACTATAAGGAAATTCATCTCAGCCCTGGGCTAGAGCATAATTTGTAAGATGGATTATTTGGGGAACTTTGCCGTGAAAAAAAATGTAAGAAGTCTCTTGCAATTACAAACTGCATTTTCTTTCCCTGGAAGCCATGTGTCTTAGCCAAATATGAATGAATTTTCAGAGGACAGCAAAAAGCAAATTCACAACCCTTGCTTGCCAAACCTTAAGTCTTTACTTCAAAGCATAGGGGTATTAGAGCTATTAAAAAAAAAAAAAAAAGAAAAAAAAAAAAGCTCAAAATAAAACATTTATTTATTTGACAGCCTCTGTCTTGAAGTCCATTGAATGTTCTACTGGAAATTTTATATGTTAAAATTAATCTAAGGCAGACACTGCCACAGAAAATTTTAGCTGAAAGAGTTAAAGCTTTGCCAGACTTCATGCAACTAAGATCAGATTCCTGAAAAATGTCAGTCAGCTTTAATAATCAGTTGTGCTACCAGCCTGTCTAGTACACATGCATTACAGTCTCATAAAACTAATTTGTGTCATGTTTCCATTCTTCTCCATTGTTATATTAATATAGTTAGCATATGTTAAGATACTTTCTCATTGGAGACAGGAAGGACAACTGGAATTCCAATGACCATAAAGCACGTACATATTCTGTCAAAATTCCAAGTCAGAAAGGACCTCGATTTAAACTACAATGAAAGAGTATAATAATTATTATGAATTTGATTTTAAATATTCATCTTTACTTTGAATAGAACCACTGTGTCCTTTCACTTTTCCTCTGGGATAGACTCTTCTCAACATAATCACCTTCAAAGTGAATGTAAAGTTAAGAATTGTGATCTCTGAAGAGGGTTTTGAGAGGATACAGCTACAATTATTTTTTTTGGCTATTTTGTTCCTGCCAGACCCAAGATGCATGCTTTTTAGCAAATTTCCTCATAGCCACCACAGCTAAAGTCCTTTCATTGTTATTTTTCAACTTTGGCAGCGATGCCAGTTTACTTCCCTCATCAGTCTTTAATTAACCAATACATTTTGTGCCCAAAATGCAGAATTTGCCATAGCGAAAGCTCCCTGAGAGCTAACCTCCAAGGACAAAATAAATGTAATTCTCCTGGTATAATTCTACAGGATGTACCAAATATCTCAAACATCAGAGAAATGTGCCCAAGGCTATGGTGACTCAGTCACAGAGAGCTGAAACCAGAATTTAGATGTTCCTTGCTCTCGCTCTACTGTAATGATTATTTATTTTTCCATACCAATGATGAGGTCTTTTCAGGACCTGGTCCTTTTGTAGCATATACTGTATAAAGAAAGAATGAGGGATATTCTCCTAAATAGACTACAGTTCTCTCTAATCAAACGTCTTTCAGGGAGAATTATTATCAGGCACAAGATATAGCATGACAACATTCAAGAGGAAAATAAATTATTTTACAATCACTTGCAATTAAAAACCGCTTTACTAAAATGACTGGAAAGCATTCTTGCCTTCCACTTCAGATATTTTTATTTTATAATTTTTAATTATACTTACCACGGAGGTTCTCCAACAGAAAGTTTAATAGATCCATGAATCCTGAGAGCTGCACAAGACTGAAGTTCTTTTCTTTAGCCCACCAAAATCCGGCAGTATAATAATCTAGCAAAATAGCTTCCTTCAAAGATGTCTTTAATTGTTTAAAATTCAGAAATTCTTCCAGCTTTCTAAAAGAAAAAGCAGAGTAAAATAGTGAAATTTAAAAAATAGAGGTTTCAAAGTTTAATTTAGTGATTGTACATGTATTAGTATTTTACACATATACATGTATATATTTTCCAGAAACTTAGCTACATCAATTTCTAGATATGAACACTGATGGTTAGAGGAAAAAAATCAAATGAGGAAAGTAAGCAAGCACCTACAGGTTTCAACAGGCACTAATTAAATGTTAAGATATAACTAATGAAGTAAAGAGATTTACAAAAATCAAAGAGAAATGCAGGCAAAATTCCCAAAGAAATTCCCAAAGTGTTTGTTCAGGTAGGGGTTTGTTGGATGAAATGGGACAAGTCTCTCTATTTTTTTTGAGATATGTTTACAATATTAAAAAAGATCTTGCTTTCCATTAGTGATTATTTTTCACATAGACTCTGAAGAAAAATTGCATCTGAAAAATCAGGTAAACAATATAAAACTACTAAAAATATCTAACATATTTAGAATTTTAAATTCCCCTTTCATAATTGTAAGAACATCTAGGAAGAATCCCATCTTATTTTTCTGGCACACTGGAAAATTTTCCACTTATTTTAACTTGAAGAAGTAATAATTATAGAAAAATACATTTCCTTCCAGGAGACTATGATGCTACTGACGTATTTACATCTACTCTATCCAAACATGGAATTATTTATGTCTTTTATAATAATTGTATGCATTTTTCCACATGAAGAGTTTATAGGGGATCAGGACTAGGACTTCAGTTGGCAGTTTGGGTGTAACTTAACCATGTCTCAGGTAGTTAAGTTTTACATCAAAGCAATCCTTGGTTTCTTAGCTATACCTGACTGCACAGGTGCCAGCTGTGATCACAGTTTTTCCTCCCCTGCAAGAGTGAAGTCTTCCCCCCCTTTCCCCCCCTCCCGTTTCTCTTTCCTTCCTAATAATAGCATTAATATCAGACCTACTCAGAGGCAACTGTTAGTTTTTCAGGGTTTTCATCAAGCCAGTTGAGATACACTGCCAAGTAAGATGAATTTTTTGTTTTTCATTTTTTTTAATTAAAGCCTCAATAGCTAACAAAGTAAAGCATATAATCCAATCAGTTTTGTTTAAAACATGTACTCCTTTGTTCTGCATGACAAATTTGTACGGCTGTACACATGCAAGGCAGTTAAAAACACTTAACTCTGTACTGAAATAGAAGTGGAATGTGGCCAGCTGAACTTTCCAAGGTTTGAAACAGTCCATATCCTCTCTTTCTGAAGCTTCTGCCAACTCTGTGTTTTCATAATCAGAGCTTCTCAGGGATTTAGATTTTCTGTGATGCTACTAACAATGCCAGAACTGATTTTTTCAATATTCTGCAAGACTTCTCACTGACAACAGCATCTATAAATGATCAGGAAATTATGGGTGATTTAGATTTCTTAGTTACATCGATTGCTATTTCTTCCTTTATGGGGTGTGCGCAAGTCCTAAGGAGATGGATGGCAGTACAGAACTCCAATATATATGGGAATGCGAGACATCAAAATTTTCATACTGAACCAGATCATCTATTCTGATTTTCCATCCTGAGCTGTGGTCTTCAGAATGCTCTTGTGTAGAGTAATGATGCTCTGTGGTAATCTAACAAAATTTCAATGCTGGTGGTAAACTGCTTGGAGTATATAAAATACCCTGCATCTATCCCCTTCAGTCAGATGCAGTATATACTTTATGATTAACTTGTGCGTGCGTATGTGTGTATATATATACGCACATATATATAAATACATGTGACCAGCTGAGACTAAGAAAAAACATATGACCTTTCAATGCTTTCCTTTTTAATTTTAGCAAGAAATTTTCACAATAAATTGCATCATCGAGTACATTTTAGTCTCCTTTGGGTTGTATGCTTCAGTCTTCTCTAAAGAAAGGGGCTTATCACTCGAGAAAATAATAAATGAAAAAATATATAAACTATTATTTAAAGGGTAAAAATATTTTTTTTTCAGTTTTCATTAAATAACAAATTTAAAAAGGAAAAATAAATCCCATCAGGTAAGGAAGGTTTTTTTTTTTTTCCTCAAAACAAAGAGAAATGAGAGGAAGAGAATATTTCAAGAATAATATTTTAATCTCTCAAAAACTCTACGTATTCAGAAAGAGCGTTAGTTTTGTTGCCTTTTTTTTTTTTCTTATTTTTTTTTTTCTTCTTCTTCTCTCTCCCCAAAACAGTTAAGAACAGCAGCCCTTTGGCTTTCAATTCTTTAAGAATCTACCAGTGGAGAAAAGTGCTCCTAAATTATTTGGGCACTTCTGAAAATCCCATTCTAAAAATATAAGTCTAGAGTTTCAGGTTGAACTCCTGGCCTCCTAAATTCACCTCCTATTAAGCAATAATAATGAGAGGGGGTGCTGCTAAAGGGAAGACAACATGGGCTTACTTCAGAAGTCTTTGGCTGCCTCCTATTTCCCCAGTGCACCATAATAGCTATCTACTTCTTAAGCTTTCCATCCCTTTCTGAACTGTTAAAGCCCTTCTGATTTTACAGTAACTCATGGATCTGTAAAGAGTCCTAAATGTTTGAGCAAAAGAGTTACCAAGTGAGACTTATGAAAAGGCTCAGCATTGGCCTGTGCTTATTTACATCTTAGTATTTTATTTACAGAATATTTAGTAAGACTGCAAACCCAGAAACCTTGTCATTGTGAAATATTTACCAGGGGAGAGAGGAAAGGAGTTGAAGAAAAATCAAAAGATATGGGCAACACACTAAAATAAAGCAGATATGAGATCAATGGCTTTCTTCAGAACTTTCATGAAACATTAATTGTTCAATTAAATCATTTATGATTTCAAGTCTAATGTGGTAACTATCACAAAAAAAAAATACTGAATTGTCTATAGACTTTATTTCATGATAATATTGGTTCTAGCATTGTTATCACTGCTACTCACTTTTGAACTCCTTCTACATTTTGTTCTGACAAAGCAGTAATTTGGGAAAGAGAAAGAAACGTCTGATTAATAATCTTCTGTCCACCTACTGCATCCTGATCCTGGTCTTCTTCCTACACACACAGAGACATATGAATATAATTTTTAAAAGTTGATTCAATTATGGCAGTAACTTATATAAATAACATTTTGATTTTGAGGAAGCAGGCAAGAGATTAATTCAACAAATGCCAAAATGTAACACAGCTATAATTATAAGGCAGCAGCACAATACCCTAACACATTTTCACTAGGCAGATACATGGAAAATAGTATTTCTATCTTAAATTCATGTGGGAACATAGTGACATTGTGTGCAGGATAAGATTAAATCAAGTTGTAAGTAAAAACAATAGAAATATAAAGGTGCAAAGAATCCATTAATCTAGATTTGACTAACATGATACCAGATTGCACAGTAACTAAATTTTTAAATCAGCTTCTGCTTAGGATATTCTGAGCACACATACACACTACCACACTATTTGATCTCCACCCTGCCCTTTGGGAATTTACTGTCCCCACTTACTGCTCCCTTAACCCAAGGAACCTCAACACATTTGCTGCAACACAAAGGTACATATAAAAGAATCCAACACTACTGTTTCAGGGAAGGTCTGTGTATTTGCAATAACACACAAAAGGCAGTTCCTTTCAGGAAATGCAATGGTGTACATGTTATGGGGGAATAGCAAACTGAGCTTGAAAAGTTATGCAATCATCTTACAAGTAAGAACATTTGATGATACTTTATTTAGTGTGTCCATTACGAAAAACCTATGAAATATATATAACACTGGAAAAAATAACTGGTTTACTTTAGAATATTTAGGCAATGAATTGAGGTGTCAAAGCACATTATAAAATCATTATCTGTAAAGTTATTCAAAATTACATTAGCCATCTATCTATTGGGCAATCTCTGTGCTGTCAAAATGAGGTGTCGCTGATAATGGTTATCAGTAGTTAGTTCAGATGAGCCAATTATGTTCAGACGCAATCCCAGCAAAGGTCAAAACTATGTATAGCATCATTTTATCAAATTTAACTGAGCGCTGCTGGGATCTGCGTATTATACAAAAGGGAAACTACCCAAAAGCATTTTACAAAGTTTTAAAAAGGAACTGATATGTAAAATAAATTTTCACCAAACCCTTGTATCCAAGCTGGGCTGCTGAAGTCTACATAGGTGGACAACTACACAAATAAAAATCTATCTGGATCATTAAGCTCAAAGAAGAGCAGGTAAGGGTTTGTACCCTACCTGAAGGTTGGTTAGAAATCTGAGTAAAACCCAACACTCATTTCGAGTACATCTTTACATTCATGGGGTTTTATAGAGGCACAACAAGATGAAGTGCCTTCACTTCTAGAATTACGCTAGAAATAACATTTCTAGCTCAGCTTGAAAAAGGAGGAAGATTTCCTAACACAGATGAATTTAGACTGAACAGCATTGTTCTGGGCTAATTAATCGTCAACTAAATCTAGCACTGGTCAAGGAGAGCCCCCAAATAAAGCTACACTACTCCCCCTGCTGCTGCCAAACTGCAAAATATACTTAAAACTCTGGGACAAGCTGAATTGCATCGAAGACTGATGAAACACGAATAAGAGCAACAAACATCACATTTAGTGGACAGACCAGTTTCTCTCTCTAGTTAAGTGCCAGAGTACCTTCACACGTGCACTTTAGTATTGAAAATTATTTTTCTCAACTGCAAAGAAGTCAGCCTTAGATATGCTGTCTTATCAGAACAACAGGAATGAAGCACTTGAAGGCTTTCTTCAGAGAGTTAGGACCATGTCATTAGTCTGCTTTTGGTTGCGTTAGCAATACTTCATGCAGCATAAGAAGCAATACCCCTACAGTCAGTAATATTGATATAATTGAAGCTGCATGCCCCAGCTAGGAAAACATGAATGAGTAGCTCAACAAAGAAACATTATACAATTAGTGAAAGACAGTCTTGAATAATTAGGAAAAATATGAATGCTTTCCTGCAGTGACCCAGCAGTATTACAAATACATCAAAAAATTGATTTTTTAGAAGTAGCGAGAGCTGAATTCATAGTATCAGTTATTCTTTAACTGATATTGATGCTTTGGAAGTTGAACGAATACCAACTCATCCCTTTTTCTCACAATATCCAATACATGGGATACTTTACTCTGGCTTTTTGCACCATTATATAAATGGCATATTACTGGCCATTTGATAACACCTTACTGGCCTCAATGTGAACATTTCCCAAGAGTCACCTTGATGGACTTTATCAGTAGCAGATGAAGAAATTGGCATTGATATAGAAAGAAAAACTTAAGGAAGTTCAAGGCGTAGCACTGTTGTTCTCATCAAGCTATCTTCCAGCTTCTCATCCGTGGTTACAAGCCGGGTGTAGCACAGAGGGGGCAAGGGGACTGGAAGATTGAGCAAGGAGGAAAACCTTCCCAATCCCTGCACTCTACTCCACCATTCAAGACCACAGCAGGAGCCCCATGCAGAAGTACAGGTGCACCAAAAACCTTTTTTTTTTCCCCCCTCCCACTTCTTACATCTTGTGCTCTGTCGAACAAGTTAGTAGGCAAAAAGTTGAAAAATCTGGAAAAAAATACCTGCATTTCCAGAATCTATCCAAACTAATTCCTCACCACTTCTTGAAAGGTATCAGGCTGCATTCATCATGTCAGAAAAAGCTTGACCAATGAAGTAATTATCTCCTGCCTACAGTATGTAGCTGGCTTACTACAGCACGAAGCTTCCTCACCTACCTGGTATTGCCAGGCCCAGCACACTTAGCATGCTGATGCTAAGGCTCATCCCTTTCTCTGAATTACAAATAGCAAGAAGGACCTCTAGGAAAAATTGGTGAGGTCTTAGTATATAGCATTGTATTATAACAATATACAAGCCATGTAAGATAAAAATTTATTTAAAAATAACTCCATGTGCTTTGCACTCAGTCTCCTATAATCTCTTTCAACACATTAAAAGATCCAGTGGAATTAGAAACACACTCTTCAACCAACTAAAGTTTGAAGTTTAAACTTACGAGACACTCAAGCTATTGCAATTCAGTATTGCAGATAAAGCTCCATAATCTGCACATCAAAATCCGACAGCTTACATGGCAAGGTGAAAGCCTACTTTAGAGCAGCATTTCATCACCTCCTGTCTGTAACTTTATTCCCAGCAGCAAGTTCATCCTCCACCCAAGTATTTTTTATTTTTTTTTTTTTTTACTGTTTTAATAAGGATAGACTTGTGGCACTGCTGTCCACAGTAAGTGCAGGTATTAGATAACAAGGAATACAGTTCAAAATGACTGATGAGTAACTATGGGAGAGAAAGCACGTAATTTAGAACATTAATTTTTAAAATTATAAATGGTTCTGTAATTTGAAAGGTATTGAAAGTCCACGAGGCCCCTACATGATCCCACATTAGTGGAAAATTTCTGTTTGGGCAGAGCCCCACTGAAAGTTTATCATTCCTTTGGTAAAATACTCTTTTGTCTTTCGATTGTAGTCTTTAACCACCACTGAAAAATCAAAGGGAAGTTGTTTTTTGCATGTTCACTGCTGTAAGAGAATTTATCTTTCCTCTTACTGTTAACAACTGTAACTGACTGAGGTAATCCAAATTGATTTAATTCTGGTAATACTATCCTCATGTGCAGTGGGGAAAAAAAAAAACAAAACACTCTACCAACACACACTGAAAAGCAATAGACTTAACCTATTTAAAAACAGACTACTACAAGGGAATTATTTGTTCCTTTATGTTTTATTTTCCTTCAAATAATTTTTAACTGTTCTGAATGCATAATATGTTTCTGGCTGTTCTGTATGGCACTCCAAATGCTTTGGGCACCCCTTGTCAACAGCATTCAATCAAAATACCATATCAGATATTCTAAAACAAAAGAACAAGATTCTCCTTGAATCTTTCAGCCAATGTTTACAAATCACTGTGAAACAGAAAATAATAACAGAAGAGTGATAAATAGCAAGCTGCAGAAAGTTTTGCATTTGGGGTGGGGAAGAAGTATAAAACAAAACAAAGCAAACAAAAAATTACTAGAAAAGACGCCCCTCTATCTGCAGTTTTAGTGAGGGACTTTCCAGAGTGGCAACACCTTGAAACACAAAAATGGAAATTAGCACCGCTGCTTCTGAAAGGAAATAAGCTTGTCCTTTTGGTTGAGACCTCTGCTCCGACTGAAGATGCCACTTATTTGCACTTGCTTTAAAATGCAACAGCATGCTTTTGCAAAATCATGATTTTCAAAAGTATATTCACAAAGGAATGGGTTGCCAGCTCTCTCAAATTATAGCAAATACCTGAAGCGTAAGGAACCTGAGATCCTCCTCACTCCATCAGGGAAATGAGACTGGACTAAACTCTGCTGCCACAGCTAGATAGTTTCCAGTACTGAACTAGTTCATTTAAAGCTGGCTCAGCTACCTCGCTCTGAGCAATACTGCTGACAGCAGTACAGATGTATCCTGAAACAGTGTCGCATATCAGTTACAACTTTAATCAAAATGGGAATGAAAAAAAATAGCAACACAGGCTGTTATTTGTATTATTATATGCATTTTGTTATCAAGCTGTCAAATACTTCAGCAGAAGCAAAAAATCTTGAAGCTGTCTACCTAAATAGTTAAGGCAGAAACGGGAAAAAAAAATTTAAAAAAATGCCCCGCTTGTCTGCTCCCACAATAGGAAGTTAAAATCAATAGTTGTTATTTTTAGTCACAGTATTTCTTTTGTTGTTAAACACATAAGGAAATACACAAGAATAGCATGCTAATTTCAATTACATTCAAAAGCGAAACATGCAGATATGCCAAATGAGAAAAATAAAACCTTTATGTGAGGAAAGCATTCAGAGGACCATTATGAACAACAGAAGCTTATGGTATCCTCTTAATAACAAAATCTATTAAAAAAATACACACAATCCAAGCGTCAAGACATATGGGTGACCAAATGTACCAAATGGCTTTAGACTTTACTCACGTTTTCACTGCTGCATACTACTTAGAAAAAGAAAAAGAAAGTTTAAAAATAAAGCAGCAGGAAGACTTGCTAAGAACAGGATTCAGGTTTTGTGACATTCTTTCTGCTAAAAGTAATCACAAGTCTGAGCCATTATAAAAGTATTTTAATTCAAGAGGAATTTTCTCAATAAAACAAAAATAGTGGCAGAATACCATGTTCTCTGTGGCTTATATATTGAACATGCCAGCCTCAGCCAAAACTGGAGACTATACAATAAAAATATATATTAAAAAATAAATAAATTAAAAAAGCACAATTCCACAGGGTTTGCAATAAAATTAAATCATAAGGGATAGTAGGAATTATCACTAAGGTAAACTATGATGTATAAAACAAACTTAATATATAGGGAACAGAAAACACATGAAAAAAAATCTATAAAGAATCCTTTTATAAAGCCATGAAGTAATAAAGACAAAAATTTCAGTGCTACATTTCAAGTAGATGTACAATATATTCTGACAGCCTGTCCTTTCCCATACAGCACACCTTGTGGCCTTTCACTAGGATCTGACTGACTGCATTACCCCCTTGTTATGCTCTTCCCAACAACCATAATATTTACCAATAATAACACTAGTAAGAAGTACACTGTGAAAAATGCTTATATATATATCTCATAAAGCATTAAAACATGTATTAATACATTTTACATAGAAGAGGATTTATTTAAGTAAACCTATTTTTTGTACCAGTTATTGTTATGGTAGTTTTTTGCCAACAGATGCAAACCTATAGTGGCTGAAAGCAATTAATCACTTCAGCAACAGCCACAGTAACTTCTCTGCCATCTGAGACAACAAAGAAGTTCCACCTCGAGAAAATGACCTCGAGGTTACTACAGCTTTATAGACAGACTCAAGAGAGAAATTTTGAGCTGAAGCAACACCTCCTGTGTTCTTGGGAGGAATAGCTTGTGTTCTTGACTCCTGATACCAGGTGAGGTACCTGTGTCAGAAATCACACCTCCACCAACGAAGTCAAAAACTACAATAAATAATAATAATGCAGACAAAGATATGAAAAGGAGCAAATATTGAGGAGAATGATGTGGATTTGGATCTGTGGTAGCACTCTGGCTACATAAGGAAACAAAGGGCGAGGAATACAACTTATGACGTTGCTGGAAGCAAGATGGGAGGGAAACCATGCCCCTTTGCACTAACAGCCAAAAATTCAGGTATCTCTATCACCATGAAAAAGCCAAGTGGGCAACTACTGGGACGCACTGTTGGTATGAAAGCACATCCTTTTAACAATTACAAACCCCAACAGAAGCTGCAGAAGAAGAGGGGGGAGCCACCGCTGTGCTAGGTCAGGATGAGGATGTGGGATGGCTGGTGGTGGCTTTCCCCAGGAAGGATGGATCTGTGGATTTCTGAAGCCCTCCACAAGTTTTGGAAGCCCTCTGTAGGTTTTCAAAGCCCCATGTGGGTTTTTGGCAGGGAAGCTGCTCCACTGGGCCTGTGGCTTTCTCTTCCCTACACGCTCTTTTGTGAAAAGGTCATGCAGGCATAAACCCTCACGCTGCTTTGCTTTGATCCTCAGAAAGGATTTTTAGCATCCACCCTTTCTTTTTTAGCGCTCAGAAGCTGAATAAAGGCTTTAAAAATAAATTTCAATTAAAAGAGCCAAAAACGGAGAAGGAAACGAGAAGGAGGCGAGGCGATGGGGGACCCCTAGGGAAAGGGCGGGCGGGCGGGAGCTGCCCCGCCTCAGCACCTCAGCGCCTCGCACCCGGCGGGCTGAGGGAAGGCGACGGGAAGGGCCCGGGGCGGCGGGGTGCTACCTGCCCGGGCGGGCTGCCTGTCCCCGCCGCCTCCGCCATGGTGCCCGGGCTCGGCGTCGCCGTCGCCCAGGGAACGGGGCGGGCCCAGCGCGGCCCCAGCGCCTGCTCTCGCCCGGCCGGGCGCCATCTTAGGGCCCGCCGCGGGGCGCGGGCGCTGTGCGGGGTGGGTTGTGTTGTCCTGGCGGCTGCCCTAACACCGCGTCAGCCTCTGGAGGTGCCGCGTCCAAACTGAACACCTCGCTACGCGGTGCTGTGGGTCAGGTGTAAAGCAGCGGGCCTCTGCGGGACTGATGCAGGCACGCAGATTTACTCCAGCTAACAATCTGGATTTATTTCAGAATAATTTACAGACTATAGTTGGAAATGATTTAGGGACTGAACTATTTTTTTTTTTTTTCATTAGGATTTACAGAGGAAAAATGCTTAGCATACATAAATTTTCCTAATTTCTCCTCTTTGTCCTATTGTTTTTCCTTTTTTAAACATGGAGGACTAATAAAGCTAGGCTGAAGCATTTTCTCTGTTGGTTTGCCGTGACGTGCAGACTCGTACCAGCAGCAACAATTCAGAGTAATGGCACTTACCTGCAAGATCAAATAAAACACAAGCATTTGGTGGGTGAACGGTAACAAGAACAAAGAAAAAGCAAACTTACTTCGCAAAGTTTATTGATGTGCGGAGGGAGCTGCTATGACAAAACAATTTCTTTGCACTGCCCCACGTAAAGAAAGGACCTCATGGGATTTCTGCAGCTGTTTCAAAGTCTGCTACTGTTTCTGAGCAGTTTGCCACTTTCTGAAGGTTGTCATCATTGGTTTCTCACACCCTGTAAAACACCAAGCCCAGTACCTGTGTCATGCGAGACTAGAACCTGCCCATTCATTACCCACCGTGACTCTGATGCAGTTTGAGATTCAACATGTACGCAACTCTTCCTTCTCAAACAGCCTGACCCATGCTGACACACGTACACCAATCACGCTTCCAAAAGGAGTCAGAAATCTGTTTGAATGCAGTTCAGAGAGCTGTATCCTGCAGTGTGTTCTAGAATTATTCATGGTATTTTAAAGAATTGCTTAGCTCTGTGCGGAGCCCACACTGTGAATTCCTACAATTTGTGCCGTGCTCTGTAGCTGACAGCAGTACAGCTGCAGTTACTTCCCTTTTTACTGTGTATATAAATTTAACCAAATAAGAACATTATTCAGAGCTGCAAGCACTGCATGCAGTAAGGTGTAAAAACTGGGGAATTAAATGTGATGTTTGGATGCAATATAACATTGTATACATTCATTCTGATAATCTAGTCAGTAACAGGTAGATTTTGGACATAACCCGGCATTCCTCTGGTACTGAAAATACCTATTGACTTCCATAAACATTTTCCATGTAAAAGACATGAAGGCTCAAAGCCTTCAAGAGGAACCCACTCCGTTTCTCTTATTTAGTATTAAAAGACCCAGCCCTGGACTGTATCCTTGCTTATGCAAAACATGAACTGAGTAAGCTGACTGAAGCTGAGAACTGATTTGAAACTCACCCCATTATTTCTAGCAGTGAGCTACTAAACTTCCTACTTTAAAATTTAAATATTTAGATAGTATCACACATGTTAGATATCGAAAATATTTGGGGGGGGGGGGGGGGGTAAAAAAAAAAAAAGACTAACAAAAAAGATTCAACAGCACCATTAAACCATTCCTTCTAATTTCTGTTGGATCCTTCATGTTTACAAAACCCACATTCATATATACATGTGAGTATTTAAGAAGGCTCATTTTCATTTCCTTCAAAAGCATGACTTGTAAGTACAACAGAAGTAGTGGTCTTAAAAGTCTGGTCTAGTCCTTTCCTACCATTGGCAACCATGGGTGACTTTGATTGCTAATGGTCACAGATACTCCAGATCAGACAAGAAAATCTCATTTTCTGTGTAGCTGTGTTAGATGAAAAGGTCTGTCTCTGAGAATGTTCCAGCATGTATAATTTAGACAGTCCATATTTGAAAGTCTGGTCTTACAAAGCATTACAAAATAAGTGCTCTTCTATAGTGATCTGAGGAGGAACCAGAGTTCAGGTTTCTGAGATTGTTTTGCCAAGGCTAGTATCACTTAGCACAGAGGGTATGTTTTCCTCCTCTTCCTTTTGTTTTTGGCTAATCCTTTTCAGCTCGCAGTACCTGGACAGCCTCTATCTCATTAAAGATAACCACGTAGCCCACTTACACTCACCCTGTCTGGAGCTCGATAAAGATCTGTTTGCTCTTCCCAATTTTCATCAGGTCATGGCTAATGATGCTGTGAAGCATGGTGTCTTCCTAGAAATACTTTCTTCCTTGCATTATCACTTCTTTTGGAGAGGGAGGAGACTTACATGCATCAGAGAAGTCCATGACAGGAAGTGGAAAGGAGATCACAACTGCACACAGCTGCAGGGACTTGTCCGTGGTAGGCCACCTGTGACTGGGGAAAAAACAAACAAGCAAACAAATAAATATAAAAATAAAAAAACAGCAACTGCAAGAGAGCTCTCCAAAATATTCCAAGTCCCCCAAAGTTCTCATTAAAAAAGTTGATATTCAGTTTGTCTTTTTTTTTTTTTTTTACTTGTTGGCAGAAGTCCTTGGATTTCAGGAAAAGATGTAGTTTAAGCAGAATTCAGGAATGAATTTTCAGTAGACTTATTTTAAAATGCAAAGTTCTTGTAAACTACCAAGCCTATTCACATGTTCTCCTATTGATAGAGATCTTATGAAAATATTCAGTTGCAAACAGGTTTTGATTCACCTTTAGTTAGGCATCACCAAACATGGTAATTATATGTAGGCAAATTCAGGATGAAAAGCAAATTGAAATTCCTATTGGAGCTTTGCTTGATACAACAACACCAGATGGACATATAGTTCCCCTTGCTGCCAACCCTCACGACAACAAATTGCTTGATTTCTTGCCCTGTGAGACAAGGATCAAAAAACTATGGGCATGCATGAAGATCTCGCACACAGTATTTGGGTTTGACTCCCTTAGTAACAAATGGATAATTTGTGAAAGCAACAGTACATTAGTGTTACATGGCTCTTAATAACAACTTGTGCATTATTGTACATAGGTGCATTAGCATAGCAATTAATCATCCTCTCCCGACTCCTTTATAACATTCATCACGGTTATTCTATCCAGGGAACAGTATTCCCTCTAGGTAATGTTCTTCTGTTTTACATATCATATATCTTCAGAAAAAAAAATCCAGGGCATGATTATATACTAGAAAAAGAAGCACATAAATCCTAGGTTGTCAGAGAAACCTGTTTCCAAAACAAAAAGGTAATTTTGCCCTTTCTCAGACAATATCCAATTAAAGTAACTACCGTAGCAACTACGAGAGGATACCTGCTTTGGTGTATCAGCAACAGGATGGACAGAATCCTGAGTTACTTAAGGGGAGAAAGTGCTTTGGATTCACCATTCTTCAATAGAATGTAGCTCCCTCAGAATCCCTCCCTCTCTATTTAATTAAAATGTATGAAATATTTCCATGTGATTTGATAGTGATTTTGAGAGACTCATAACATTAGTACTTGGCCCAGCAATAAGAAAGTGCAAGTTAAATTTAGCAAATCATAATTTTTCAATTATTCAAAACAATCCACAGAGAAATGAGAGAAGTAAAACATGTATTTTATCAATGATTCCATTATCCTCTCCCTATAAAGAGAAGTGGCTCAAAGAAGGATAAAAGCAAATATTAGATTGATTCTTTTCTTGATCTTAGCCAAAAGACTGCTATATCTAGTGCCAAGAAAATGAATTTAGGTTCATAGAAATCCTAGAAATTAGATAGAAGACTTAAAAGGACATGTAGCCCATCTCCAGGGGACTTATACTTCTTCCTGCCAACAAGAACTTCAAGAAGAAATATGAATTTATTTAACCCAGTAGTTCAAGACAGTCCCTTACCATGTATTAAACTGTAGAAGTAATGTAAATGTGCATATAACACTGCAGTATGCTATCAGTATGAACTAAGAAATATTAGGATTTTCTCCAAGTACTTTTTAGTTCAAGAATCTAAACCATGAGAGGTCATGCATATGATAAAACAATATGGATAATTTGGAGGGTAACTATTTCAGACCACCTACCTCCTATGTCACCAATTGCTAAAATAAAACCAAAATCTATCTAGATCTAACTGACTTGTCAGAGTCAGCATTCAGGCAAGACTCATATACTAAGAATTCCCAAATTCAAGGGTGACACAAAAAGAATGGCACTGACCACTGCGTGACTCTGAGGAGACAGGACAGGAGTCGTCTTTCTAAGTCTTACAGAGCCATGAGTAGTCTGGCAACAATGAACAAGCAAATAATTTAACAGAAGCTTAATTCATGCCTTTGGGTTTGTTATGTAGTATGTAGGAAAGTATCATTTCACCATCTAAATTCTTCAGGGGGACAAGCTGTTTAGTACATATCGTATCAATTAATGTAGTAAGGAAAATTACCAGAAGGAATGTCCCAAATTAAACAACATATATTCCAATGGCAATCAGAGATACCAGTTAGGTAAAATGTTAAATATCCATATTATTTATGTGATAGATATATTTATATCTATCTATATATCTATATAGAAATTAAAATATGTATAATACATATCGTTTCTATATAATAAATACACACACACGTATATATATACATTCTTTGTTCAAGTGCTTTCAAAGCACTTTTTGATCTCAGATTCCCATTTCCTGTATGTCTTTTCTAAATATATAAACTACCATTAATTTTGCCAAGTTTGCGAGAACTGGAATATTACAATCCATGCAAGAGACCAGACATTTGTCTTTTGCGCAAACTATATTCAAATTTCATTTAGGTAGTCAAAACTGGACTTTTCAATGTGAGCTATTGTTTCATTCCGTTGGCAGACCAAAGAAGATAGAGTTGTACTACCGTGTAAAGCAAAAACCCCAAAATATTATTACATCTTAATAACACACAAAGACTGGGAAAAAAATATAAATTCACTGATTCCGTTGTCCCTGCCCTTTTGCCCCCAAATGGGAACATCATTTCTGTCAGAGATTTCATATTTTACTTCTTTCATGTCTTTGTTGTGTAGCTCTATTGATTTTTGCCACCTTCTCCATATGATGTTAACCAGCTTTTAGAATAACGTATAACAATCTAGAGAAGTAAGTGAAAAAATACATCCAGCTGAAATTACAGGCAGATTTTCAATATGGAGGCTATAATTACCCAAGACACAAGTTGGCTTGTATACGGGAGCATATGAAACCATCTTTTAAAAAAAATGCCCCATGACTTTTACGCCAGCCTAAATCTGTGTGCAATTTTAAGCACATCACTATTTCCAGTTTAAACTGACCGTATTTTTTGTTTGTGTTTTGTGAGCAATGTCCTTATTAAACTACACAAACAGCTTGCAAAATATCTTAGTATTCCTTTCCTTACATAGTATGGACTAGCAAGCCTGAATTACTGGGATATATTACAATATTTAAGTGATGTCTTGGAGCAAGATCACAACTGTAACAACAATACCTGGGGAGTCTGCATGGCAAGTGTTTCTCCACTTTACAGAGTGGGGTCTATTCAAGACAGCAAAATTTGTCACTGTGAAGTCCAGCAAAAACCCTAAGTGTCCCTGGCACCAGAAACAAGTAGTAAAAATGGGGTAGACGGTGCACGTGTCTTCTCTTAGTGTATTTGGAATCTAGAGTACAAGTCCCAGTGAGTGGATGAACACACTCAGGAAGAAAGAATGTGTCCACATAGTCTCCTTAAATATTTAAGCATGAAGGTTATTCTGTGATCACTAGGCAATATGGTTAAAATTACAATGAAGCTGTTTGTTATTGCCCTTGCCCTTTTCTTCCCTGACTCATTTGATGTTATGGACTCTTCTTGGCAGAGTACATTAAAATAAAAGGGTATATAACTCAGTAATCAGTCCTGGGAGCACTTTCCTTCCTGGATGCTGAATTTGAAATATCTGCTGTGCCAGCAGATGTTTATATAGAGCTGCAAGGAGGAGTTAATGTCCATATTCACTCCAAAAAGATTATGTAGTTGCATGTAAAAAATGAATTTGGAGAGCTCTGGAGATTTTAAGTATATTACTTGTAAAAATATAACTCATTGAGCAGAGGACCTGAGGCCAGCACATATATTTGTACTTTTAACTGTACATCAGCTCTGCTTGTGATGTCATGAGGAACATCCATGTGTGTTTTTTTTTTCTAAAACTGGGGTCAAATGTTTCCAATAAGATCTCTATTAAAGTAATTTATTGATTTAGTTAAGGCAGAATCTAACATTAGCCTCTCAGAGAATGGAAGTCTAATGAGTTAGTCTAACCCATTCCTCGAGTTCTTCAGTATCTTGGAGTTCAAAATTCACAGGAAGACAAGGATGGCACTCAGCTCATACAGTCACTATTTCTCTCAGCTTGAGCACCCAGAAGTATCAACTTGGCTGATACTTCCAACAGCAGAGCTATAGTGTATTTTGGCCCAGTGGGAGCAGAGTTACCTGCATGCTTATCACAGGAAATTCAGAAACAGAATGAAAGCCTCAGCGTACTGTTTAGGATTGTTCCTTGAACATGAGCTTATGCTCTTCTCATTTGCTAGAAGAGAAATTTGAAGAAAGATGATAGAATTTAATGGAGTTTCATTACCGTAAAACATCGTAAGTGAATCATCCTCCTTGTTTTAACATCTGTTAACACAGTCTTTCCCTTTCTCACAACTGAAACGTGACATCCTGCTCAAGTTTTAATGCTGTTTGGCATCCGTGCATATACTGCCAGGGTTATTCAGAACTATTTATATTAACAGAAAATATTATTTTTACTCTAAGGAAGGGAACATATCCTTATTGATATTCAGCAAGTGGTGCATTGTTGCAACCGAGATATGATTTACTCACTTGTCTGACAGGGTTACAGTACTCCATACATTCTGTAGTTTCATCTGTGAAAAACTGAACTTTGATTCTTTTGTTGTCATTTCCCATAATTCTTTAAAAACAATCTGTGGCAAAAGAACAAAATCGCTCCAACAGAAACTGCTTCTGAGGATAGCATTTGAAAGGACATCAGTTACAGTTAGTGAATTAGACTAAGAAGTTTGTCGTATTCTTTACATGAGCTGTGAGTCAGACTTTGTATACAAGTGTTTCTTCCATTTGTGTACTTTGCAAAGGCCATGACTTCCTTTGTTCCTTGGGAATTCTGCAATAAAAGCATTTGTCTTCAGAAGCACAAAGCTTTTAAGGCTGCATGACTAGTATTTCCAGTCTTCTCCTCAACCTTTGGTTTCGCTCAGAACCCAGCAATGCATCTGCCTGTTGTAATCCCCAGTCATGGCCCCCTGAATTGGCATTGCAGCCACCTAAACAGGACAGCAGCTCATCACATTACATCAAAGCCCAGAGGAATTCAGCCTACGCAAGCATGGCTGAACTGCACCATTATTTACATAATTAGCAATTAGAACTCGAATGCAGTAAAAATGTAAAGTCCCCAAAATGTAGGATCAGGGAGTGCTCTTTCAACCGTGGTTTCTTCCTCTACTCCTTCAGATATCAATTCTGAAACTGCCTTTGATGAAAAAAGAGCAAGCTCCAAAAGCAGATTTGGCTTCAAAAGATGATTATAGTCTTTCCTACACATAGCTGACTTAGTTTTATCTCCTGGACCTATCAAGCACCGTCTGATGTTTCTTCCACCTCCTGCTTTTATGCTATCATATGGATCATGCATTAGTTTTTGGTTACTGCCTTTTCCATGGTACCCAAGCCAACAAAGACATTACTCTTGATAAATGACTATTTAAATTTTAACTGCCTCTGCTGTGTTTTAAAGTGTAAACTGTAACTAGATGTTTTATGTACATATACAAGGAATATTTTTCCTCACAGCCACAGTGAAAAAATATTTTTGAAAATACAGAGAAATTGAATGCAATCCAAATAAAACATTTTTTTAAGTACAACTCAGCTCTGTAAATTTTCAGTGCCAAATGAGAACTTCTAAAGAAATCAGAGCCTGCAAATAGGGGATTATATGGGAAGCCATTTTTCCAGTCTTACCTACACATATTGCTACTATGCATGAGTTCATTTCTACTTGTGCAATAATGGTAAAATAATCATAATTATTTATGCATCAGTCCAGAAAAATTCTCCATATGATTTCATCTGGTGTTAATAAAATGTAAATCATTACACTAAGTTGGTAATATTTGGCTGGTCATGGAAAAGAAAAAAAGGAATCAATCTTCTTTTTCTCCACCCTATATAATTAAAAAAAATCCATAAAACAGTTTTTAGCCAAGTATTCATCAGAGTATGTATTGTTAACAGGTGTTGTGTATTTCATTTCCCATGCACGCAGTGTTGGAATGTAAAACTGTAATACTGCTCCTAGGAACAAGTAGCATAATTAAAATTCTTTGCGAGTTTGATTTCCTGGGTATTTTCTTCCTTTAAAATAACTACATTGTAAACAAGAGCCAATTTCTTAGATTTGATCTATGGGTTGTACAGCTTATACTTCAGGTTCAAAATGGTGATTTAGACAATAATGCATAACAGCTGAATAGTTATTTATAATAGCACAGCACCTGCGGCAGATTGTCAGCTGGAAAAGCAAATCTAAATGCTTTCAAATTCTCTTGTGTATTATAATAGGAGTAGTAGTGGCCACTATAGATACAATAGTTAGGCATGTAATGTAACTTTTGTTTCTGATTGCTTGCCATTTTCTCAATTTTATTCCTTTAAGACTGAAAATGTTCCTACGTAATGTCAGTCCATATGCATTTTGAAAAGCTCAGGCACAATTTAGCTTTTTGCTAATTATGGGTGTGTGTCAATGAAATTAAATATTAAATAGAAAATCAAACTCTTTTCTCATAATTTCAGGATTTCCTACATTTCCTGGACTTCTGTACATGCATAATTAAAACAACTTTGGATTTTTTTTTTTCATCTTGATAAAAGTGGCTGATTTCTCTGGAAAAATTGGATCCAAAATTTGAAACCATGAAGACATTTTTCTCACCTCAGTATAGAGTTGAGTTTTCCTATGAGCCCATTAGCAGCAGCTCCCATTTAAAATTCTGAAATTTTTCATATGCAGTTTCATTTTATAGCTGGTTCCCTCATGGATTCAAAAGAGCATTGATCATTTGTATGATGATGCAATAATTCTGCAGTGATCTGAAACACATGTTAATAAGAAATGTAACAGCTTGTTGCAACAGATCCGGGACCATAAAAACACAGTCACTCTGCTGATGTAACCCCTACCCACAACTTAAAATCCACTTAGATGCGCACCCTCCATCAATGTTCAGATTTCCACAGACAGAACAACTTGTGTGTGATTGTACAAAAACAATTCCCAACATGCAAACACTCTAAACCCATTAGATTTGTTAAGGCAAGACAGAGTTTTATTTTATCTTGTCCATTAAAATACCTATAAAAGTACCTATTTACCTTCTAAGTGTTACAAGGCATAAGGTTGGCAGCATACTTTGAGATCTTCAATTACAAGGTGACAGGCAGTGTAAATACAATGGTATACTTTTATCTGAACAAGCAAAGACATTTTAGCTCCTAGTAACACTGAAAACATGAGCAGAATTGTTCTCCAGATGAAAGGGAAAATAGTTTTCAAGGAGCTAATTGCTTTAGAGTAGAAACAGCAACAACAGAAAAAGAGAAATGACTGGCCTTTGATAAAGGCAACTGTAAGGAAGGCTAGAAGCAATCCACTTGCTCTGGAGTGATAGGGTGATGTCATTGCCAATTAGCATTAGTACTTTCTTTTATAACATCCATCTATTCGATGCATGACCTAACGTAGCGTTCAGCTACAAAATCATCTTTGGAGTACTTCCACTGGAGCCAAGGGAGTTACTCCAAGAATTAGCTTGGCCGGTGAGGTAGCTCATTTTTGATAGAAATACTTGCAGAAAAACTTAGTCGGAAAAGAGTAAGAGAGATTCATTGCCATAAATCTTCTTGGCTTTGTGCTAATGTTATTTATCCACTTGAGATAGGGAGTACGTTATATAATGTATGAATATTGTGTAATACGGGATAGTGGCTTTGTAATGTAAACTGTCCATTTGTAATGCAAAGCAACTTATTTTCATCTGCTAGATCATTACCGCAAATTTTTCTCCTGGGTTTTGATATGTTATAAATCTTGGTGAAGTCAGCATTTGTTCTCTTTATCCTTTACTTCCGTTTGATTCACTCTGCTTAAAATGCATATAAATGCACTGTAAGGCCACTGAGCTCTGTGTGACTTCACCAGGACAATGTTTCCACTGCTAGGAACCAACTGATACCCCCTGCATGTTTCAGCTTCCCAGTCTAGCTGGGGAAGGCTCAGATTCTCCCCAAGGATCTATCACTCTACGGTGCCTGTACCACCATAAGACTCTTAGGTTTGAAATGGGTTGAAGCACAGCCTGAATAAGCCATGAGGTACTGTGGCTGTGTCACAGTGGCCCTACAGCCACCCACTAGCAGGGTGCCAGAGCACAAAGCGTAACAGCTGCTCCAACATCCCCCTTCCTAGCAGTAACCAAAGTCCCTCTAGAGTGGCGTGAGCTTCCCAAGCACACTGGCAGTGATACAGGATAAAGCAGCTTCAGGCCACTTGGAGGATAGCTGACTCAGGGTCTGACTCACCTCCCATTCAGCCTCCTTTCCTTTGGTTGCACAAGCACTTGGTGTTGCTCTTGTAAATGTAACATTAAATGATTTCTAGCAGTACATTCAGCTTCTTGCCAGCTAATGACACCAAACCAAATGTGACTATTTCCACCAACTCAAACAAATTGCCATGTGGTAAGGTTGTAGACACAGGTTCCTCTGGATTTATATTGTATGGTCGTAATACTTGTTTCACACACTCCATTTTGCCAGTAAAAAAAGGTTACAGGTTGGGCTAGATGATCTTAGAGGTCTTTTACAACCCGAACGATTCTTTTAGTCAATGGAAAAGGTGGAATGACAGCAGCAGCAGGCTGCTTCTCACTCTGGAACGACTTCGGGTTTGGTGAGAATACTTGGGCTTATTAACCCTTTGCCTATAATGCCTGTACAATACAGAAGGATGTACTCATCTGGCTGCTGCCTTGATTCCCTCCCTAGAAGAACAGTTCTACATCCAGGGGGTAGCTTTGCATTCCAGCACCAAGATTATTTGCACACTGTATATTATTCTAACCACCTCATATGATAACATTAAAAGAAATAAATGGGGTTGTAGAGCACCTGTACTATTCTACTTCTCACTCAGGATCTGCAAACACAGCCAGAAAAGCTGCCTGCCAATTCTTCCACACTGGTGTGTTTTCTCCACTGTTTGCTTTATGTAGGTATTACTGCAGACAAAAATTCAAACCCAGGTACAGGAGAGCATAAGCTTGCTGCTGTAAATACCCCCACAAACAACTTTGTTGCATACAATCACAAGGTCAGGTCCACTGAAGTCTGTGTCTGATGTCTCATCTTCATCCACAGATCTCATGTCATAATTTCACTGAATATTCAAAGATGAACCTACTAGCACCTCAAGACAGACAAGCAACATTTGAGCTTCTCTGGAGTCAAGAAAAAAAAAAAAAAAGTCCAATATACAAACAGGTTGGTTAAGGCAGAGTGATCTTAAAAATTAAAATAAGGACATTAATTGCCAAGTCTTAATTCTGCCTCCCACTCATTTTTGTGGTTTTGGTCAAGCCAAAATTCATTTCCTGGGAGGTATTTACTGGATTTAATAATCTCTACTCTGTTGGAAGCCTGCAAAAATTAAGATTTAGCTGACATTCACTTATCACTAATGAGGATTTCCTGGATATCTTACACAAGAAATATGGAAAAATAATGCAGTTTCATCCTGTCCTTAGGAATAGGCTCTGGGGATTTGTCCCTCACTTTGGTAGGCAGAAATGCCTTTCTTTCTTTCATTAGAGTGGGTTGCCCAGGGAAGTGGTAGAGTAACCAACCCTGATGGTGTTTAAGGAAAGGGTAGATGCAGTACTTAGGGACATGGTTCAGTGGGTAATACTGGTGGTAGGTGGACAGTTGACTAGATTACTTTAGAGGTCTTTTCTAACTGTAATGATTCCATGATTCTTCTGCCACATCTATTAGAAAGGGTTGGCAAATGATGAGCCTGCACCATCTTGTATTTACATCAATGTGGCAGAATCATATTGACTTGTTAGTCCATGCCACTTGTGGGTAGCCACTCCACCATTGATTACTCTATCTTATTTGATCATTTTGAACTTAACAAACTGGCTGACAACATCTTGACACCAGATATTCCTAAAGCCTCATTCATTTTATGTAGATAAAAGCAATATGAGCCCATAAGTAATATTTGACTGTTGGAGATAGTTTGTTAATGGTAATCTATCACATTTCAAATTCTTCTTCAGCAACAGGCAGAGTAGCTCTTAAAAGATGCAATAATTATAAGGCTAAGTAATTCCTTTATATTTCTTTTAATAACATATATTTTAAAGTGCCCTCTGGGAGCAAAAAGATGTTTGCAGAGATAAAGCTGTAGGGAGTAATACATTCATGCCAACACGTGTAGCTGAACCACCAATTTTGCTTTATTAATTTAGTTGCTGGATTTGTTCCTGATATCTACAGCTGTATTATCCCCTCACAGAGGTGGATGAGTGGGTGGAATGAGGTTGATTACAATTGATTTACTAACCAGAAAGTAATTTTTTCCATTGTTTGTTCAGCACATTACTAAACATGTGGCTTAATTACAGTTGCCTTGTGTTCTTTTCAGTCTGGTATTGCTTATTTTACTGAGACACTGATTTATGCAAAATATTAATTGAAATAGAAAACAGACTTACTGTGAGAGCTGACATCCATGAAAACATTAGTTACTCATATTTTGCACCAAGTATATTGGACTTCTCTGGGGAATCAGTGTTTACAGCTGAATTTGGAACAGCATGGGCTCCCTCCTCCCAGAAACAGTGGTAGTGCATGCACGGCATCCTGGAGAGCAGGTCAGATGCACTTTTCTTTTCCTAACAGCTGCAAAAGAAAATCCTAAGATTTCTGCATTCAAAGTCTCAGAAATATGCTGAGGTTGCTGTTCCATTTCAGTGTGATTGCAATAATTGTATGCAACTGTCTGATTAAAAGTAATTCAAATTTATATAGCTATAAATAAGCTACTATGCTGTTGTAATGTGTTTCCAGGCCATTAAGTAATACAAAAAAGATTCATTGATTCTTCCAATAGGTTAGATAATCAAAACCAAAACAAAACAACAAAATAAAAATCAAGCATCTATATGTTAGAGTTCTTGTTTCTTATTCGGAGTCATTTCTTCAATTAGTCTCTTTGGAATGAATAATTCACTAAACAGAAAATAATGTTCTGTCATAGAACTAATAACTCAATATATCCAGGAGGTATGTTTTTATCTCATTTCCTATTCAGGATTTTAATGCAATCCATTGAATTTCACTGCCTCTTTTTCATAAACGAAATCTAATATACAATGAACTTTATAACCAGATAGCTGGAATGCAAAATTAAATGATTTTGCAGAGACACACATAAAATCCTTCCAAATATTTTTTAGGAGAGAGTATGAGAATATTGTAACATTCACTACCCATTAATAGGATTCAAACATCCACTGTAAAATGATCCAAATATTTCCTGGGTAACAGCTTCTGTACTTTAATATTTTAAGTTAAACACACACACACAGCTAATGCACATATCTCTACACTGCAGTACAGAGACAGGTGTAAAAACCAAGGCTATACAATGAGGGGAAAGCATGAGTGAGCCACAATATCAGAACCAGCAGAAATAGCAGAGAAAGAGAAGAAGCTACTAGGGTTTGTATACCACCACCCTGTCAAGAGTAAGAAACATAAAGCAAATCCAAAAGTGAATTTAAAGTCTGGAATATGAGGAGGTGGGGTCCAGATATGCAATTTCCCAGTGGTGTCATTTGGCAACCCAAATCTGTGCACACTGAGGTACAACCCTGCAGGGGTGTTGCTGCCTCCTGGATTCCCCTCTGCCTGGCCCAGGCTCCACTGAGAAACAGTTTTAAACACAGAGAGTAAGTCTGAAAAATCAACAGGCTTCCTAATACGGAACAGAACGCTAGACATTGTTCTGATACCATCAAGTGTGTTAAAATGGATGCATTACTTTTTTGTCTTAATTTAACCTCCACAGGTTTTCAAGGATTCAGAAACAGGAAGAAATCTAGACCCAAGCAGAAAAAGAGGAGGGAGAAGACAGGGAGGAGAATTGCTCAGGACTCTGAAGTATCTTTTTTTACCTTTAGTAACAGAGCAGAACAAGATGATATCATACGGTTGTGGGACATTAACAGAAAAGAGGGAAAGAAGAACTTGGGAGAAAGGCAGGAGTGTCATGGAAGATACGGTTATCCTCTGCTCCAAAGTTAGCTAGAATAGAAAATAACCATAGTGAGTACAAGGTACAACAGAACATGTGGTTACTCTTAAATGGCAACCACTCCGCACACTGTTTTGCTTCTGCTTCCTTTCACTCCCCAGATATCATGGAAACAAACCAGAGACAATTGTTTCAAACCCTAAATGCTTTCAGTGGCAATTTCAGGAAGCGTAATATACCTGATCCCTGCACCAGCATCTGTAGATGGGCACCGTGCAGGTTGTAGTGTGAGGCAGGTTCCCAGTAGCACCAAAAAGAGCTTACCACTCAGTGCTGTACCCTGGGAAGGGAGGGAAAAGAAGGGCATAGAGTTACAGAGCTCCCCAAATGGAGGGAGCTCAGAACAGATGCCAGGTGCAGGGGGACAAGGCACCAGGTCTCCAAACAAGGCATCTTTTCCTCCCTGAGAAAGTCCTAAGCCAAAGAGGTAAACCTGAGCAATTCCCGGTCAGGATCTAATGAACTTAATGGACAACCAGCAGCACTGACAAGCAGGATCTGGTTCTGTAAACCTTCGACTAGAGGCTATCCCATATCAATGTCTTGCATCCTCCAAAGGTTTGTAGCAGCCTATTAAATTTAGTCCCAGTTTGGTACACCCCGAAACCTCTCCTCCTCTTGGAATGAAATTGCAGCATGAGGTGAGATGTGACCCGGTGATACAACATGCATAATGACAATTTTACGGAATGCAATTACAGGAGAAAAAATCCAAATCCATCACCGTCACCCTCACATATTAGCTTGGAAACCTGAACCAAGAGGAGAAAGATAAGCTAACAGAGAAAGAAAAAGAAATAAACAACTCCAAAATGAATTGTTAATTCAAGATTGCAATATAATCTGTATAAAATATTTAAACTTTCTATTTATTCCTGAACCTATAGTGATTAAAATGCAGCCATAATACATTGTGTTGTTCTTTTTTTAATCACAAATGCAATTTTAAGCAAGTAGACAAACTCTAGGAAATTAAAGTGAATATTTATGTCCATATAAACTTCTTAATGGCAACATTCTTGCTGTGAGCACAGCAGCTGAAGAGGGTGGATTAAATTATTTTGGCCAGATCCTGTTACTATTGTTTTCATTGGCAAAATTCCCGCTGACTTAATGGGAGCTGGATTAGATCCTGACTTGAATAAAGTCCAATTCTCAGATGCATATATAACATAATCACTGATATTTCATGCATATACTCTAGTTTTCATATCTGTTTTCCCTCACTGAGTTTTACTAATACTCTGAAAGCACTAATCAGGTAAATTACATGCCGGCGAGTAAAAGTGTACGTTCCCGTGTTTCCAAAAACTGGGAAAAATGCTTGTGTTTTACTCATATTTGGATTCTGAACCCACAGCCTGAGTGATATCCAGTCTCTTGAGTACTGAGCTTCAAATCTTGGTACATTTAGTTCCTCCTCCTGCAGGCTTTGCAATGCATATGAACAACATTTATTTGAAAGGCTTGGGAATTACAATGCACTTGGCAGTCAGCAAATGCAGTTGGGATGACGTTCTCTATTTACAATTTCCATCATTCAGGAATATTTAGAGGGTCCTGAATAAGTTAGAAAGCTCCTATGCTTCATTCCTTCCATCTTCAGTGATGATTTGGTACAGAAGAGGACAAGAGGACAAGACTATTCTCCTAGCCTCCACAAATGTTAAGGGGACACATTAATGTAAAATGGACACTGCTTCATCAAAGGCTTTCCATTAGAAGTAATAATTCTGACATTGCCCTAGACAATGTGCTTTGATGGCTGGAGCTCTTTAGGCAGATATTGCGTTACGTGGCTCTTCCTGCAGAAGGACAACCACTGATTGTCACACTGGCAGTTCCAGTTCAGAGGGAGCTTGACCTGGCACATACATCTGAATTTGTTGTTCTCAGCAAACCACCCATAAACATCACTAAGTGTGTGCTCTGATACAATTTGCATGTACCAGACATGAAGTCTGACCCCTAATTATCTGACTTCAGATGTACACACAGCCCTCTGAGGGTTGGACAAAGGCTTGTCATTCCTTAGGTACTCAGAGAGAAAAGCCCTGGCAGACAGCTCAGTCAGAACAAAGTTCAAGCTGTCCGTTAAGTTATCTTGTTCCTAGAAAAAAGCATAGGCTAAAATTGGGAGCTTGGGATGTTCTCAGGACAACCAGAACTAACGGGAATTAGCAAGCGTGTACTTCGTACGCTCCGAATCAGGCTCTGGTTTTGCAAACTCAGAGGGGAGTGGGTTTTCTGAACAAGTTCTCCAGCATTGCAAAGCTTTATCTCTGGTTACTTATAGCACTCTTTGTTTCAGTTTGGGAAAGAAATGTTACTCTAAAATGACAGTGTAATTTCCTACGCAGAGGCTGTTTCTCAGTATGACTCATCTATGTATTGTATTCCAAAAATTACGCATGAATCATAGATAACTGATAGAAGAATACAAATGAGTCTATTCAATTTTTTATTATTATTATTTTTTTGAAACAGAGCAACTCTTTTTCTTCCTGACTGCAAAACTTACTGGAAATAAATTGGATCAAATCCAATTGAGACATTTTTGTGTTATAGAAAGCCACAGGGTTTTTGTTGCTGTTGTTTGGCCAGGGGGTGTGAACATGAGGGCAGCTGTTAGTTAAGCTCTTTTTTTTTTCTTTTACTTTGCAGCAAGCTTACAGCTGAAGCTTTATGGCAAATGTCATTAATAGCAATATAATTAGCATTTTTGTTGTTTTAAATACAATAAAAAGCATAAAAAGAAGATGGTTGTTGCTTATTATTGGTGTCGGAGTAATGTGTTGTAGGTGAGAATTTAAAAACAGTAATTCCAGGGTTAATACCAGCATCTAATGAGTACACATTTGAAAAATTCAGTCCAGACCCATTTTTAAAGAAAATAATCTGTTGTAGCAGTTAGCATAAGCTACGCAGAGTAGACAATAATATTAGCATAAGTAGGTGACCTTTACTTAACTCTACAGCATAAGGGAGTGATTTAATTACAAGAATAAGGAAGTCACTTATAGTGGGGAACCTTCGAGAGGAGCAGAGCATAAGCACCAGCCACTTTCCAGGCACTGAGTGCAAGAAAGAGCCAGCCAAGAATTAGATATTCCCTACCTGATCCTGTTGCTGATGGCATCCGGAGTCCCTCAAGGACACCAGCGTGCGGCTGGAAAGATTAAACTAGCCTGTGAACTTCTCTTCTGGACTGTGCCACCTCTCCAACAGAACAAGGAAGATGTGCAATTCTGAAAATTGCATATATCTGTGATTGAAGTGTTTTGGTATCCACATCCATTTAGTCTCTGTACTGTTACTTGGTCTTAAACTATGACGTGTATTAGGACTGCTCTGAACGTAAAGGAGTACAAGAACCAAACCTGTGGGTCTAATGAAAACTGACAGATTAACAACAGCAGATACAGAAACAAAGACCTCCTGATTTACTGTGTTGAAATTTTACCATAGTTTTATCTTGTCTCAGAGCTTTTGTCCATTACAGATAACCCAAAAGTGTATGGCTTTCTTGACTTTTTTTCCTGTATACTATGGCTTTTCCTATTTTAAGACCATAAAATTGATTCAGAGAAAAAAAGACTATTATGCCTGGCAAAATGACCAAAACTCAAAATACCTTTCCCTAGAGTCCCTGGGGCAACAGGACATTTATTCCTTTGATAAATTAAACTGACAACGTCAGCTTAATATTCTCCCATGAAGAGATTAGGATAGCTTGTATGTAACTGTATTTTGGGATTCAGTAAACATCTACCTGTCCATACCTCTGCTTTTTGGAAGCACAACTGCTAGGTCTGATTCCTTACAAGTAGAGGTAGGTTATAAGGTAAGTGCCAAAGGAAGAAAACAGAAAAATGCAACGCTAGCTCTACTATTAACTTTATGCTTTTTGAGACATTATGTCCTGAAGTGAAAAATAAAATGTAAGCTTCCCAAATCTCAAAATCTATAATTAAGAACAACACCTGACAAGATTATTTTTTCCAGCTGACAAATAGATGTCACTTTTAAAGAAATCTTCCACAGAGAGTGATAAAAACAAGCAAAGGGGCAAAAATTGTTCTGTCTTCATTGGTAGAAAACATGGAGGGGTTTTTGATAAGTACTTACAATGACTGCACTGTTGACTTGGCATATACATCAAAAGACTGACAGACTTGATTCATGTTTCTGTGCAATACAAACAATGACATGGGAGCCAGATCTGAGCAGCTCTCAGCAAGTAATTGAAGGTAGCACAAACAGATCCTAAAGCACAAGCGGCGCACAGTTCTGCTGTTAATAAAAAGAATAGCCAGCAAGACACACACATTATTATTTCATGTTTTACTCAGTTATGTATTTAATTAAAAACAACAACAACAACAACAACAACAACAAAAACAAAACATTTTTTGCATTGGGTCAGGGAATTTCAGAGGCTAACTGGTACAGTTACGGCACGAGATGATATCACAAAGCACTGGTTTCTTGTAGCTGGGGGGGGATTTCTGCAGTAACCAATATTGGTTTACACAGATGATCCGCCTTCTATTGCTGCAGAAGTGAAGATGCATTTACAAATGAATACGTATTGACCCTGTGTATTTAAAGGCAACAGAACTGGAACATGTCTTGCTCAATCAGCTATTAGCTGCAGTAGGTCTCCTTAGTCACTTTGCTTTGGGGAGTACTGTTCTAAATAATACAGCACTAGCAGTTCTGGTTTTAAATACAATACTCTTTTCACTGGTACTGAGGCAAATGAATAGAAAATTACTAGCATCACAGCAAATCATGGTAGGTCAATACATAATGCTTTCATTTTCCAGATGTCTGAATTCAAATCATTGCCTCTAAAGATGTTCATATGTATTCCAAATTAATAATGCATTTTCTTGTTACATCTTATGAAAATTTATGTCAGTATATCATTCATACTGAAGTCAGAGGCAATACAGATTTAAAAACAAGAAATTGGAAAGCCTGGATATTTGGGAGGGGTAGCAGAGAGGCTCAATAGAAGGATAAACCAATAGTTTTTTATTCAAAATTCTTTACCTTGGTCACTTAAGCATGATTAGTTTTGTTTTCATCTCCATGATGTCTGATTTTAAATTGTTTAGGTAAATGATTGTCCTCAGGTACTTGGGGGAAGGTGAGGAGAAAAGGGATTCTTTTTTGAAACAGAAGATACTTATGAAATTAAATGCTCTGAATGTAGCACTGATTAGGAATATAAAATTCCAAGTTCCTTGAAGTTCAGCATATCTTAAAGTGGGCATTAAATCCATCTTTAAGATGAAAAAAAGACAGAAATCAAAGGCTTGTAAAATGTTCTTTGTAAGCTGTCTTTTCATCACAAAGGTGTGTTTTGACTAAAGATTGTGAGTGTCATGGGAAAGTTTCCCTTTACTAGACAATGCAGCCCAGGGCTGCATTTAAAAAGATGAGATTACATATTTTTAATCTGGGCTAGCTTACATCATGATCATCATTTAAAGCCAAAATAATTTAGTTTAAAAATTTCTATTGAAATTAAACTTTTGTCCAGAGGCTTTCTGTTCCTTAAGGAAGTTCTGTGCCCATTTTCACTGCAAATTAGTTTAAACAAGTCCCTGATTTGTGTGCTCCGGCATTTAAATCTGTGAAGAACTCACTCAGATAGTCCAACCAGGAAAGAAAAGCAATAATCACATCTGGAGGCAAACAAAGCATAAATCACTGTGCTGGCAACCAGCCAAGACAGTAGGGGACAAGTGTAAAAATAATACTGAAATGGTAGTGCAATATTCTAACCACATGCTGTTAACAAGACAAAACAAGGTTGAACATTATTTCTATTGTCACACATCATTGCATATTAGAAGGAAAGAAGAGTGGGGACTTACAAGCAGAGGGTCAAATTCAGTTGTGGAATGACAGGGAGCAAGTCCTTTTAGAGGCAATAGGGAAGCAGCACTTCTTTACATCAAAACCATGCTTAACCCAGGTATTCCCACTGGGGAAGATTAAGTATTCAAAAGTTGATATTTCTGATGAGTGCTTTGATATTACATTCCTGATTTAAAATACAACCACGCAAGTTCAAAGCAAATGAGGCTGGAATGGTAGAGGGCACTTGGAATGCTACGCACACCGGTGACAGTTTAGTTTGTCATCAAAAAGGAAATGTAACGGCATGAGATGAATGTCAAAACACTTCATTATGTAAAGATTTACATGATGCATAAAATTATTACCAAGTAATGTTTAAATATGAGCAAGACACTCCAGTCCAGCTCAAGGATCCATTATTTTAGACACTGCTTAGAAAAAAGGAGTAGCCTTTGCCACAAAAGTACGTTTTAAGGAATTAGACTTTTATTTAATGATCAGATCATTACACAAGTAAATTCCCCTATGATAACCCTGCAATCTGCAATATCAAATGCAATCTGCCATGATTCTCCCCACTCTAGAGAAATAAATAAATAAATAATTCTTGGAAGATGGTAAAGATTAAGATAAGAATCCCCGAGTTCAGAGAAGCAGAAAGGGTTTATTTATAGACAGCAATAAGCAACAAACGTAAGTGCCAAGCCTCTAGGTATGACTGGATCCTGCTATCACAAAATACACTTAAAATCAATAAGCATAAATGGATCCAAACTGGGAGGAAAATTTTTGTGCTATTGCCTCACCATCTAGATCCTTAGAACTACTCGGATGACGCTTGTTTCCTGGAAAGAAGCTTGTGCTAGGGGGTTCATGGACCCTTCCATTATTTCTTAACATAGCCAATAATTTATTTGCAAATCATTCTGTCTGTAAAGCAAGGACGCACTACTATGCAATTGCTTTCAGTTTGGTGACCCCCTTGAGCTCAATGCCACACTTTGTGAACAATAGCACAAAATACAAAAAGCGAATACATCTTTCTTTGCCTTAGCACAGAAAGGATGGGCTGATGCCAAAGGGCTAACGGTCACCGTAAAGCAGGTCCCCCTATGCTATAAATCCCATAAAACTAGTTTCTGTAGAAGGAAACCACTGTAGAACACACTCTTGGGAAAAGGTCTGAGAGGAAGAGATAGAAGATTCAAAAACAAGCCAGAAAGCCAGGGAAAAAAAAAAAGCTTAAGTTTGATGAAACAGGATGAAAGCCCGATTGATGAGACACATTACTTCTATTCCTGTCAGCTTGAAGAATTTTTTTCAAGCACAAAGTACATACGGTGGGTAAAGGAAGCATGCAGTTAACCGCCTGATGAGAAAGGGAGGCAGAGCATTCATCCTTTCTTCTCTTAGCCAATAGTTAGCAGTGGTGAGACTTCTTTAATCTCGTGTTTTCTCTGAGAACAGATAAAATTGAATGGAATTATCTTCAGTCCCGCTACCCTGCCCTGATAGGGCAGCACAAATAAGGTACCATCACTGCTCTGGGCAGTGAACTTTCAGTACTTGTGCTGGAGGGCTGGTCTCTCTCGTGTCCTTATGTTTTTCCACCGAGTAACAGAGAAGACACTGAATGCATTGCTCTGAACTGGTGTGCGTGTGCAGGTTCCTGATTTCAGCTTTACCAACACAAGACAGTTGTCTAAAGCAGACGATGCAAATTCTTCTCAAAATACCAACCTTTTCCCAACGCTCTTCCTCCTGCCCTCTCTCTGGCTTGTGTCAGAGTACTATGAGCTTATGCTTTTTCATGGCACATAGAAACAAAACAGTGTTAAAACAATTTAACTACCAACAGCCTCTTAAACAATTATTTCAAAAATCCATTTTAATTTTCCAATAATCCATCCCTTCCTACTTCTGCAATACCTCTCTTTCCCTACCACAGCTTTAAGTCTGCACACATTCACTTCCATTTTTTCATCTTGCAGCCAGTGTTTGTCCATGAAGTACAGGACAGAAGATTATTCACCAGAACACAGCAGCCCCATTTGCTTTAGAGCACGTTAAAAAAGATGTTAAGAAATTGCTCTCCCTTAACACATGGTCACAGTTTAGAGTGAAAACAAAACTGCCCATCAAGCAAAGAACTTTTCAGAAAAATGTAACAGCAACAGCTGACCAGAAAGCCCATTTTCCTGTTCGTAGGACTTACTCTAAGTCAGCTGGACATGCCTCATATACACATGAGAAGTTCCTCATACTGGGGGAAACTCAGCAAAGCCGAAGCTCACATCAGCTTTATAACCACCAACAGCAGCAGGAAGCTGGCAAGTCTGTTTTCTCATGCAAGCTGCACACCAGGAACCTGCTGGCTCTGCCGTGAGCCTGTGTGCCTCCAGCCTGGAGGTGAGGTGTGAGCGTGTTGGGCTGCAGATCGTGGAGAGCACTCCAGAACTGGGTATGCCTCAAAGCCAGGCAATCCTGGTTTGGGGAACACCCACCCCCATCAATGGGAACCATTGCCGAGGAACCTTCAAGAAGATGAGCACAGCAGGCTTAAGTCATCTTCCTTCAGCCCCATCTTACCCCCAGATATCCCTGGGAATAGGTAAGCACCAACTTTCTCTCACCAAGATGATGTACAACAGGAGGAATCCATACCTAACCTTCCCTCTGCTTTATATCTCTGTGAGAGTCCTATGGGTATTTCACCTGGTGGAATAATCTGACCATGCTGCCAATATTTGAGTGCACTCATCAATCATAAAGAAACAATCCAAGCTTACAAGCTCAACTATACATGACAATAATGCCAAACTAATTAGATTCCTGATAGAAGTTTGTCATATTCTATCCCTTTACTTTCAATACCTGATCCTGATCTTATGCCAGTTTTACACTGGCACAACTAGTTTGACTTCAGTGGAGCTAATACTGATTTGTAGCAGCAGGCAATCAGAATAAGACTCTTATTTCTCCTTGGCAATACATCCCCAGGGAAAACTTGTCCATCTCCAACAGCTGTTGCTTTGCTACATCTGTCTAACTTTCCTTTTTTATGTCCATTTTTCAAGTGTTGTTTTTTTTTTTTAATGTCAATCAGCATGAGATAACATCATTCAGTTTTCCCTCTTGCAATCAAGTTTTAGCAATCACAGCCAGATGTTGTTTTCATTAAAACCCCAACCCCTTTTCAATAAAGTTTCAATGTTTAACTATCAAAAGCGCTCTTTACTTTCTTTTCAATTGCCAGATCTTAATGCTTTCATAGTCTATTTCACCCTGACATCCTGTCCATCCACAAATATGGCACGTTTGATCACCCCTGAATGTTTGCCTTTTGCCTTTGTGTTCTTTTCACTTTCTTTTCTGTTTCTTCTGCACAGTGTACTTTATCCTCAAACCAGGTCAGTCCAAAATACTACAATGCATTTTTCTATCTAAAGATATTTAGAGATCGTTAGGCGCCAGGTGGGGGAGGGCAGATAGAAGCAGATGAAAATTTATCGATTTCAGGATCTGAACTTTAAAGAACTGCTTGATCCTTTTCTTTCAAAATCCTGCACATATTGAGGAAAGATATAGTTGATATATTCAGTATTATACTCTATGTCTATAGGGATAAATTTCTTCACAACTGAACCTGCATTTGATTTTATGTTATGAAATACAGACAGTTCTGCATCTAAGGAAATGTTTCTAAAAGGGATGTAAAAGAAAACATTCTAAAAACAAAAGCACCACCTCGCATTGTACATTGCTCAGGGGCTTTTATGTGGCTACACAGTTGTGCTAACGAGGATATAATCTCACTCGTGGAGAGAAAGTAAGAACAGAAGGTCAAATTCCTCTCTGCAGAATGGGGGGGGGGGGTTCACACACATGCCCAAAATGCAATGAATTCAAGTAAGCCTAGAGCAGGCATGGGGAACAAGCAAGCAGAATAAAATGTATCTGAATGACTGCATGAACTACATAATCATTTCTGTCTTGAGTACAGGCCAGGTTTGCTCTCACCAGTTCTAAAGCAAAGAAAGAGGAGGTCAGGGCCAAGTCTTCATCGTTGTTTATTTGCCATCTCATAGCAGCTGAACGATGACTACACTTCTCTGAAGGAGCTGCCTGGCTGTTAGAAATGTAGGTTAGTGTAATGGGTGTCAGATATAAGAAACATGTTTCAGAACTAATCCTATATTCAATTTGATTACAAGATTAATTCCCAAATGGTACTATATACGAGCAGATCTTCCTCATACAATGTTTCCTCTCTGCAGAATACAGGTGTTCTTAGTTAGGCTTCAATCTTGCAATCCAATCCACAGAAGCTGTTCTTATGTTCAAGAGGATAGGCACCAAGTTCCAGTGAATTAACAATACAGGCTACATCCTTACAGATAAGATTGCAGGACAACTTACTCTGAAGGAAATTCATATTCCTTCAAAATAAACTTGAAAATGATTGAGAATTAAACTGTAATCAGCACTGGGTTTACTCTGCAGAGGTATGAAGAATCCAGCATACAAAATCACTGTGACAATGAAGGGATTTGTCATCAAGCACCTCGTCATTACCTGCATTGTGCCAACTATTGAAAGGAACGGAGAGTGCCATAACAGCTGCCAAACAAAGAGCAGGCTATCGTAGGATTACATGGTTTGTATCAAAGATTCCTTCTAATCTTTCAGTGAAGAAAGAAAACACAAGTTGTTAAATTAAAATACAAATTGTGAGTACATCAGTGAACATGACTGAATAGCTAAGTAAATTACTCAACTCTCCTTTTCAAAATTATACTTCCATTTCACCTTCTGCAGTTTCTTTGCTAGGAACGATGACATTTAACAGGATTCTTTAGATCACTTCTGTAATTCAGCATCCTAATTACAGTCAGCTATGTACTTTATCAGTAGCTTGATAAAATTGATGCAATTTTTCTTTTTGTTAACAAAGGAAACAAAAACTTAAGCCACAGTTACAGACAGGTTGGAAAACAGAGTTGCATTATGCTTAGGAACTGCTAAAAAGAGAAAAGAAATGTTGAAGGGAATCTTAAGGAAATTGAGTATTTGTTGTTAGCATGACTAAAACAAATGTATAATCCACTTACAATAGATTCATGTATATATGTGTTTTTTAGATACCCGTTAAAAAACCCAAAGTGCCTAATTACAACTATTTAGTGCTGAGTACTCACACTTTTATCCAGAAAAGACGTAATACAAAAACTCAAGCTGTGTGGTCAAATGCTTTCAGCCCACTGCCCTTAAGGAGATGCTCTAGCTGGCATTCTACCTCTCGTGGTGGATTGTGTAGACTGGTGACACAAAGGCTGTCAGCCAAATCCATTGCTTTGAAAGATAAGAGGAGCTCAATAACCCTTTCGATTGGATGCAGAACACATTCCACTCACATGGTCCTATTTCTGCAGATGTGTCCTTGGGTGCAATGCCTCCACCAGCATTTTGGCTAAGAGCAACAGGGACACATACCAGCGCTCCCACCTGGGTTTTTTGCATTTCCATCCAGCTGGACCAAGACACCACGTTCCCTGGTGTTTGCTGAGCAGCCAGGGTAAAGCTCCTTCACGGACCAGAGAAGGAAGGACTGGGTTCCCAGCTGCCTCTTAGGTAGCTGAGGAACGCAAGCAAGGCACTTTGTTTCCCTTCTCTCCACCTTCCCCACCTTTTCAGCAGGGTTGAAAACCTCACCTCGGGGTGATTTGGTGGCAATAAAGACCATTTACGCTTACGAAGCATTCTCTCACCGCAGCAGTGATGACCCTATGTTAGATAAGCAGCTTTCTGTGAGAAAGCGTTTTTTAAACTTGTGGAGTCCAAACAACCTCTGAGCTTGGAATAAAGAAACAGGATAAGATAATTTTTCCACTATCACATTTGAGTGT
Organism: Aythya fuligula; assembly: GCF_009819795.1. Classification (NCBI taxonomy): domain Eukaryota; kingdom Metazoa; phylum Chordata; class Aves; order Anseriformes; family Anatidae; genus Aythya; species Aythya fuligula. Next base: position 2,395,871 of record NC_045565.1, on the reverse strand, counting down.
TACAGTAGGGAAAAAAATAATAAAAAGAAATCTCTCAACTAACGTATCTGGCAAATACATATATTCTTGAATTATCTGAATAAACATTTTCCATTCCATTATTTGCTTTCCCTTTTAAGGTCCAAGCTTGCAAATGTTTCTCAACCATAGCTAGCTCTACAGGCTAATCATGATTTGTTAGGGAAAAGCTTTCAGGTCCTGGGCACTATGGTCATATGAAGGAAGAAGAAAAGTGCAGTACATGAATAAGTTGTCAAGATAAGGAATAGAGCAAGTCTTCTATTGCATTCCAGCTTGCATTGGAAGCTATTCACTTAAGGAAGACCAGGTTAAGACAGATATATAAAATGACAGGTATTTAGACAGATATTAAAAAATGCTATTAATCTCTAATGCAGAAAGATGATCCTAAGGTAGAAACGAAGGAAATTACAAGCGGTGTTTTTCCCTCCCTCTCATTTCTATATTATGTTATTTGGATTGATTAGTGAGAACTAACATCAATTTCATTCATGAATCCAAAGATGTCCAGAATTGTCACAAGTTCACCTGAAGTTCATGTCCCTGAGCAATATATCAGGTACTTTTATTTCTGATGACATTTACGCTGCAGCCAGAAAAGTCCTGTTGGACAAACAGCTGAGGAGGGTCAGGAGGGTAAATTATCCCCATGAAGTGTGGAAATAATTTATGCTAAATAAATTAGCTCTGGCTCTATGAAATCTACGGTAGAATGGTCTTTTTTTTTGGCTAAATTTCTCCCCTTCTGGAGACTAGCCATCACAACAGCAAACAAAATGAAATCTAGTTTTGGTGGGTTTTGTTTGTTTGTTTTGTTTTGTTTTTGTTTTTGTTTTTGTTTTTTTTTTCCCAGTAGTGTTTTTTGTTGTTGTTTGAGTGTGGCAAATGATCTGGCTGCTGAAACCTGCCTAGGTTTCTGTCCTGGGGCAGTTTGCACTACATACACGGGGCACAAACCTTGACCAAGGTGACATCAGTGCTGCTGGGGTAGTAAACCTCCATAAGCAGAGCATGATGAGAGGTGCTGAAACCCTGCCTGTGCTCATCCACCACAGCACAGCTCCCTCCCCAGCCCACCCACCTGAAGGTGGTGCCTGGAATACAGCACTGGGATTCAGCTTGACCCTCCACTGCTAAAAACACGGAGAAGAGTGAGCTCTTGCATGCTACTCAGCAACAACACTCTTGCTTCCCCCACTTCTCTCCCCTGCAAGCATGCTGCAGCAAGTAACTGCAAGTAGAAAGAGCTTCTCAAAGAGGTTTTGCCTTCTCCATCCTATCCAGAAGCCTAAATTAAAGGCGAGGCAGCAGGGATTCAGGTACCATACAGCTTTTTAGGATGAAAACCTTTGTAGACTGCTGCTGTAGTTTCTCTAGAGCTCTACTCCTCTTCCTACAGAGAGAAGATAAATAAATATGAGCTCATTTCCTATTGAAGCACACAGAATATAAAAATAAGTACGGCCATATATGGGGCGGATTTCATTTCCTGTAACAGCATCCAAACACCCTTAGCAATGTTTACTTCGCTACACTGACTCAATTTTATTCTTGGGTAATGGAGTCAGGTCATCAATTTTACAGCATATTTTCTCAATGAGCTGTCAGATATATGCCAAGATATTTCAGGTGGTGTTACTGAGATATTTGCTGTCCTGACTAAGCTGCAATGTGTGAAACACAGGCTTAGGATAACTAGTTCAACATGGTGCTCCTACCCAAACACAGAATACATTGAGCTGAATGTGGCAGGGCATTTGCTTAAATATCACGTTCCCATGAGCTGCTTTACCTGCTGCTGATAATCTTGAAACAAAGATAATTACAGTAACTCAAGCTTAAATTCTCACCCTGCACACCCCTACCCCAATTTTAATCCACACATTTGCCAGCAGTTGATATATCTCAGCTTGTTTTGCTGTCCACTTTTCTGTGGTAAAATACGATTTCAGCCTCAAAAAAAAAAAAAGTTGGGATAGTAGCACACTAGGCAATCCACATTTATCCTGCTTGAGGGTGGAAGCACAGCCTCAGCGTGGGAAAATAAGGGTCAGCTGAAACCACTGGAAGGGCTCTGGTTCGGATCAGGGATGGCCAGGAATTGGTGGACCTTTCTGGAAGCTTTTGGCAGACCTCAGCTGTTGGCAGGACAAAAACACCGGAGCTATCATTCCGTGGGGATAAATTCAGCACCTTGCTGGGGCAGGGAGAGGAAATCTCTGATCACTGGGTCAGGAGCAATGTGCAGAGGCAGCTTGGTGTGTTCACCCCGGTACCTGCATGGAAGCAAAGGACATCTCAAGGTGTGCAAAACGTTGGCCATTCCTGCCTTAACCCCATTGTTTCACATGTGCGTTACTGTCCAATTCCATTCACAGGCTTAAGGGTTGGGTTTCACCTTCCAGTTTCATCTCACACAGCTGCCTTGATTTCTGTGGTGTTAGACTTAACTCCTGATAAGAATCACTTCGATTTTGTAACTAGGTGTAAGCATGAAACAGCCTTGTTTTCCTTTTTTTTTTTTTTATTAAAGTGTAGTCTGCTTTCCCACCCTCACATAAAGCACACATCTTAGCAAAAGTTGGTATAGAGGAAAAGAGGCACACTGGAATGAAATTCATTTAAAAAAGTGTCTCCTGGAAACAGTTTGCTTAAAGTAAAATAAATTGATCTTCTTAAAATGTTATTTCACAGCTTGCCAATAACATCAAATATAACATGGTGCCCCCTACTAGCGTTGCAGCAGGGCATACTAGTTGTCTTTAAGAAGTCAATAACAACAGCTACTACTAAGTTCTAATACAAATGGGCTTTTCCTTTCATGGGTGGCAATGTTTGCTCCTTGCAATGAAAAGCAGCTGATCGCTTAAGTTTTATTACAAGTAAATATATAAATATAATTCCTCTGCCCCTAAATGAAAATTTACCCCAAAACTTCAAAATTAATACATTTTTAAAACTCCATAGAAGTGTTTTTCAGACCTGACAGTTCAAAGAAATTGTTTCTTGAGACATTTAAGTGCCACTGCTACACAAAACAAAAATAACTTCAGAAATATTTGAGATGTTCTGAGATGCCTATTGTGTATAATTTCTTCCACAACTTCCGTAAGTAGTTTTCTTTAACTCTTGGCACTTACTTGACAACTGAGAAGGGTTCAAAAGGTGTCATTTCCTTCTGCAGCAAACAAACAAGCTGGCTGTCTTAATGGATGGCAAGGTGCCCACTGCAAATTCATATCCACCATTGCACAGAGGAAACTAGAGTACCTGCATTTAACCTGAAAATCCTCTTTAAACACTGCGACTCAAATAGTACCCAAAAAGGTGTCCCTTCACCTGGGAAATGAGAAACACATGCAAATAAGTTTTTTGGCTCAGCTGCTGTGATTCACTATTCCCACATACCACAGCCATGATTCCTTTGGAGCACAGCATCTCCTGCATAAAATTGCAACTTCTCTGTTTCAGAAAGCAGTCTCAGTTCTGCAGTAGTAACTACAGTCCATGTGGCTGCTGAGGACTACCACTTATTACCACTTTTGAAACACAAACTTAAGGCAAAAAATAAGGATGGAAGCAAAAGGAAAAATAAAAACAAAAAATGAATGAGCAGAATGAGAAATTAAAGCAGTTTGGGGAATGTTTGCATTTAAGAGAGTATGGGACACATCAAACATCTACCTTCTCTCTTGCATACTTGTACATTCTATATTATTTGCATGATATTGAAACTAAGCCTTTCATTATACTCAGACTTTGCTGCTGTCCCTCTCAGCTATATTATTGTTAGTTTCAAACATGTATTTTTTTTTTTTAATAACGTTTTTTTTTTCTTTCTCCTGATTCACAATAAGAGATGTGAGATTTTATGCCAGCAGGGAAAGCAGAACCCCCCAGAGCAGAAGGAAGAGGCTACAGGTATTAGCCAAAGCTGCCACCTTCAGCTTGAGGAAGTGCAGCTGTTCTCCACCAGCAAAATGTCCAACTTCCTCCTGTTAGCGTAATGGTGTATTTAATTATTTAATGTTCAGTTTAATCTTTACATTGGCTTTGTAATAAGCAGCCCTCATTTACATTTTTATGATACAAAAGCTATATTATCATCAGAAGGTTTTGATTTTTATCCTGGTAACTTCATAAGGTGCTTTTTTTTTTTTTTTTTTTTTTTTTACTAATGCTCTTCACATTCATTATTTTCAATACTTTCATTGCTAAAATTTTCCTGGATGTTCAGGTTTAAATAATCAAATAATCATCTTATAACCTAAGCCTTAGCATCTATTTATTTGATTGCTTCCCCTTATGCTGAGCCCTGTTTCCAAACTATGTTCAGGCAAGGCCTTCATGTTTCAATTTAGGACACTAATTCTTGTCTTTTCTTTTAAACAAAGTTAAGACTTCACTTTTCCTGTGCTTTGTTTTAAATAACAGAAGTCCATAAAAGTATACCCTAGAGACACGGCATAGTACTGTGAGAATCAGGCTATTTCCTGACCTCTTTTTTGAACCCTATACCACAGAAAATAAAAAGCTCAGTCCCCAAACCTACTCACATTCCCCAAATTCTCCTTAAGGACAAGGGACTGCGGGACCTTCGTTACCTTCCTCGCTTTTCCTTTAGAAAGGCTGTCCCATCTTTTTTCCTTGTTTTGGTTTTCCCCATATGTCTCTGGAAGGAGAATATTCTCAGGACGCAGCCAGCCACTGGGCAGCAGGGATGTGCCAGGACAGCACTGATGTGCTGCTGGCCTGCTTGCAGGACACCTTCCCCACGCAGTGCTCTTCTCATTAAAACAGCATTTTTTCTTTCTTTCTTTTTTTTTTTTTTTTTTTTTCCCCAGCTTGGAGTTCGTCTAGAAGTCTGCTGAAGGATATTCATCCACTGATGTTCTCCAAGAAAACTGACAGCATTTTTATTCCCATCAGAACTGGCCACTTAGTTGATTATGCTACATAATGAGTGATAGACTGAGCCACATGCTGTAACTCGAATTCCCCAGTGACTCAACATCAAGTCCTTCAGTCTCTTTTCAAAGCTTATAGAAAAAACAACCCTAAAAGCTCCACTCCATCAAGGGTCCCTTTAGGCCAAGATGAAAAGCAGATTCACATTTATCAATCCTTGAACAAGAAAACTATCAATCACTAAAAATGCTTAATGCAAAACAGTGGAGAATGTTTGCTGAAGGCAAACAGTACTGAGCAGAGTAACTCAAGAATACAGAGTAAAGTCAAATGCTGATTGTCTCTGCAGATATGCACAACCTATACATGACACAAAGACACGCTGCCCTTTGCCTAAACAAATCAAGATCTATAAATCATGCTGACGCTCGCCGCAGTTTAACTCTCTCACCTGAGAAATTAGTGTTCTGGCTGCTTATGACTTGCAGAGGTACAGCAGGGTAGTTTGCCCTTGTGAAATTTAAACGTTTCCAGGATATTTTTAGAAGACTGGTAAGATCAGCAAGCCTTACCATGTTGCTGTAAGTAAGGAGTGATGACATATTGTTGCATGGTATGCAGTGTAATTGCTATTGCTGGAACAGAGAACTTGTGATTTTTGCCTTGCACGCCAGCAAAGGCAGAACTAAGACCGCCTGTTTACACACAGCAACATATTTCTCTAGAAGAGTTTGCCATATTAAGTCTCACTAGCCAATTTTAATGAGATCAATTTGTACTGAAAAATGAACTAACAATACAAGGCAATTACTTCCCACTATGTGTGTGCAAGTGAAACAACTTTACGGAAGGGAACAGAGTCAGTCATCTCTAACAAGGCTGTGCACAGAATGTAATCTCATTTGTTCTGGTGGGTTCCCAAGGTGTCTATTATAATGATAATTTTGGAGGATTTCAGTTATTGCCTACATCCAAAGCAACTAGCCTTGTATTGACTATTCTGATTTCTCAGAACAGGAAACCCAACGTAGTGCTAACATTAATGTAGTTTCTGCTAATGTGACCTTCACTTGGAATTACATTCTCCACTTCCTGCAGTATCATGAAAATCTTTGAAATGCATCCTAACTACAAAGCTATTTTAAAGATCCCTTCTAATTCCCACAAGACATGGTGATACCAAGCAAGTGACGACTCCAAGAGATATTTCACGAAAAGTAAGTATTTGACAATTAAATTATCATAGGGAATACATCAGAAAGGGTACTATTGTGAAACCAATTTAATCCGTCTCAAGAAACCCCACCGGGGTAACTGACTGATTTCAAGATTGGTGTGTTGTAATTCACTGACCTCAGTACCTAAGAAGGTATATCCAAACTTTGCTTGTAGCTCTCCCTACCCACCTATGACTTTCCCTGGTATCTAAAATCCAACCTGACAACTTTTCTGCTGTTTGGTGAAATGTGTAAAAACTTGGTGATTCTGACTTCCATCATTATATTTGATCAAAATGAGTTAATAGGCATTTGGTATAGAACAATAAAAACCAGATTTGTTTGTATAAATCTAAAATGGATTCAAATATCACTGCAATTTTTGAAAGAATGACAACAGTTACATTCAAAACATGTTAACGTGTACAAATGGGGACATGTGTGCGAATGCTTGCAAGCTCTCAGGAATGTTCCCAACAAATCATTGAAATAAGGCAATTCTTCCTTCGTACTCAGATACTCTCTGACCAGGCGGAAGAGTTTGCTCTCTGGCCTTGATGGTTTGGATCAACCCATCTCAGCAGATTGGGTTGGAGCAGTCTTACACACAGATGGGGCTGTTCTAACAGAAGCCAACAAGCTCTATCCTGAATGCACTGCCAGCCAGCTGAGGATCCTAACTACTCTGGTTCTTCTTACATTTCTATCACAACTTGAAATGGAGGTGCTTGTGTAGTGTCAAAGGCAGTGCATCCTATGACTGCTGGGAAAATATAAGAACTTTCTTATCACCACTTGCTGTAACATCAGTAGAAACAGCTGAACAAGAAAAACATTTCCACATAAAGTTGATTTTTGGGTGTTTGCCCGCCAACATTTATGTTGATTTTTTTCCCTTGCATATGATTCACACACACACACAAGCAAAGCACAGCTCTCATTCTAGTACTGCATTCTGGGGCCAGCTCTCAACTACATTTTATTCATTCCAAATGAGCTACGAGCATAACTCAAATGCAGGCACGTGACAGCATGGTTTAAGAAGAGAAGCCTATAGCAGCTAGAACATGGGGAATTAGCTTAAAGTGAGAGCAGATGCATTTCTGGTCTAAAAACGGAAGCAAAGTAAGCATGCATTATAATTACTGGAGAAGTATTTGTTAAGATACCCGTTCATTCTCCCTCTGATTTTGGCAATGCGTCTACTGGAAATATTGCAAGAATAGCTTTTGTAGCATAACTTTCAACCAAGTCCAAATGGTTGCAACTGTCATGGAAAAAAATCTACTTGTAACTCTTCCTGCCTTATGTTTAGAAGAAAAAGAAATGAACAGGCATCTAGAATGACTGAACTGAATATTGATGATTTGTGTAAATATAGAGAAGCAGGGAGAGAAAAATGCCACACAGGAGTGACTTGAATAATTTTATTTTTCCTCATTACTCCCTCCCAACTAGGCCAACAGGACTACCAAAGGGAATGCCTACCAGAAGCATTTGAAATCTCAGCTCCCTGGTGACTTATACTGTTACGTGGTTATGTAGCCGACTCACGTCAGTCACTGCAGCTTCCTTAAAACCAGTGCCACTTCATTCAGCATCTGTATGAAAGATTTTAGATTTGTTTCTTCTTTAAACAGCACCTCTTGCGCCCACTCCTCTCTCTATAGTGTGGCAGCAGCTTCATGTAAGAGGTACAGTGTCAGTCACCCATCCTGACCAAAGCTATTTATAACTTGCAGAACTGTGCAAATGTCAGTCAGATCCAGGGTATATCAAAGTAACCAAGGAGACTCTTTTTAGGCTTCAGCACCGCATCATACATAAAACAGAGCCTCATTTGCTAAATCTGTGAAGTAGAAGAGTGAGGTCAATACAGGGAAGAAAGGCAGAGAACAAGTATACGGGCCCTCAGGTTACTGAAAAAGGAAATGACAGGCACATAAGCCCCTTGTACAAACGGGTCATTTGAAAACACAACTTCAGTTTGTCTTATGTTTGATAAGGTGGTGAAGGTGAAGATTTCAACCTGTCAAGAGTCCCTGGCCTTTAATCTGGGAGATAAGGAAATGTTAGCTAGAGAGACATCGTATATCTTGATGCTTTTGAACATGATCATCATTAGGTGCTCTGAATTTTGTGTTGCTCTTTGCTTAAACTGATAAACTGGTCAATGTATAAACACAGAAAAAAAGTAATCAAGGGAAATCTCTGATGAATATTGCATCTCATTATACCACTTTGTTCTCTGCATTTCATGAAAATCTGCATTTCATGAAAGAGTTGTTAGTGACCCCATCACTATGCTTATACAGCACATGGACACCTCTTCGCTGACGACTGCCAGGCTTCCCCCCCTGCATCCACTGTGCATCACCATGGTTTGTATGCTTCAGATCTAAGCTCCAGGTAAAATATTTGAATTCAGATCAATTTCTATAACTGTCTTATGGAATATAATTGAAATGTGCATATATATAGTGAAACATGATAAGCATTGTAAGCAAGCATCATGTTTGCCTTCACATAGTCACTTGATGCAATATAAGAACTAATTGTGAAGGAGAGTTCATCACAGTGGACCTGCTTTGCCAGGTACTCTCAGAGGATGGATACAGAAGATATGTGGATGCTTGGACAGAACAGCAATGCAGAAAGGGAACTTGGCTTTGAATGTCTTGGTTGCTTAAGGTTGACTTCAACTGTTGCCGTGATATTAACTGCACAGGAATGCTTCATTGCTTTTTATTTCCCCTTCAATCCATGCTAAGGTTTGGAAAAAAAAAGTGCTTCAGAAACGACTTCTTTCACTGCCTAGCAAGCCACTGCAGACATAGCTTCCCCTGCCTGCCTTCCTGCCACCCTTGTCTGCAGTAGCACAGTCTCCAGGTGGGCTCCTGCTTGGAAGCCCAGTGCTGCAAACGAGGGGAACTCAGGGAGGCAGTGTGCCTCCCTACAAAGAGCTCAGCAGGAATTTCCAGAGCAACATATCCAGGGTCTTGACTGTGATATTGAGGACAAACACTATATGGGCATAGTAAATGAGATAAACAATTTTGGGAACATTTCTGGTGCTAAGTTAGTATTAAATGGTAGCTGTGCATTTGCTGCTGCTCCTCCGTTATCTCTTGTAAGGAACTCAGTAACCTACACAATATTTACTAGCACTGCCTGTTCAGCAGCAATATGACAAACTACAGCCATGATTTACAAGTATTATTATCTCCAGGAAGCTAAAGAGTTACTTGCAATTGATTCTTCCTTACAGCTCTGATGTTCTGAGGATGAGGAGAGCCATACTTTACTTCAGCCATACTTTCTACATTTACATCTTTGAGGCATGTCAAAAATATTCACCACTCCTCCCCTCCCCCCCCCCCCCCCCGATGATTTACAACTTTTTTTTTTCCCAACTTTGTTGAATCTTAATTTCTGGCAGTTTTCACAAGTTGCACTTCAAAGTTGTTCCATCCATGCAGTGACTTCATCTCAGAAGAGCCAAGATAAACAGTTCTGGCCATTTCATAGCATTTAATGTATCTCTTGATATATTCCAGATTTTCCTACATTTCTTATGAACCTGGTTAACAAGAGTATCATGCATTTTAGGGATTTGTTGTTGTTTCATTCAACAGCGTTCATGATATGATTTCCAATTTAAGATTTTCCAACTCTTATGAAAGCTGTAATGCCTTTGCAATGCCTACACAGGACTACACACGCTCCTGAATTTGCTAAATTTAAGATGTACTCCAACCTTCAGTTATTATAAAGAAAAAGGCTTAAAGTGACATCATTTATTAGACCATTAATGAATATTATACTTCGGTAACCTTTTCAAAATATCTAAGACCTATAGCAGTACAGGCTTCTTTAAAAATAAAAGACTAAAATGTCCATTTTGGTTACATGCCAGTAGCATAACAGTCCTTCATATATTAATGTATGCATTGAAAGAGAAGCAGGGCAAATCTGTTTCATAAAACTGGGACAAACAGATAAATTTATTCAATAATGTTAATTACACTATGTATTTTTGCTAATATCAGAGGTCACTGTTTTCAGATGATGGAAATTAATCAGCACTTGAAAGAAGAAAAAAAAAAACACACATTGATTTAGTCTCTTTGCATTAGGATTTAGAAGTCTAAGTTTAGGGTCCGTTTTGAAAAAGAGAAAAAAGTCAAGGTAAAAAGAATATCCTATTACGTTGTTCATGCTCTGAAAGTCTTTCTGAGACTTTGCTAAGTTTGAGAAGAGATGCTACCAGCTAAGCAGGACAAAAACAATCCAACTGATACCGAGCACATTAGTGTAATTAATGTATTCATAAAAGCTGATAGACACACTTCTAAAAATCTTTAAAACAGAAGTAATAATGGAGCTAGTCAGCAATTTAGCACTGGCAATTAATCATTCTCGCAATATTCACAACATTCAGTTTTGTACTTGTTATTCGAGGAAATAATGATTAATTGATGAAATTTTAGCAAGTGCACTAATAGCAGGTGCTCCTAATTGCAAAGTCTCAGGGATAATTTGGTCTGAGCTACTTTCTGCTAATTTGTACAGCATTAGTCATAACAGTCTAATTTTACTTTTAGAACATTTTTTTTTCCTATAGCCACTGTAATCTAATTAAGAATTTTAACTGGTTATTTGTATGGAGAACATTGCTGAATTGAAAAATGTGAGAGCCTGATTACCATAAAAGATTAAAGAAGAGGTCCTTAAAAATATGCCCCCACCAATTAAAAGCCCCAGCTAATTGCTTTCAGAGATAGCTCTGTTTGAAAGTGCTTTTGATAACATTTATCCTAATCTCATACAGTTTGAAATCTAATCCTGTTGTTTGCATCCCCCATCTTTTCCAAACTGAAGTTTCCCTTTAACAGCAAGTAATTCTCAAAGAGGCTGAACAAAATCAGTTGAAAAAGCTGCATTCAGCTACTTGTTACCCATTTCTGCAGTTGCTCCACACCCAGAAGTCTCACTGACACAAATGAACTCAAGCTACCGAGCTAACAAGTATTAGCAAACAACTAGACAAACAAGTGCTTACTTACAACAGCCACAGTTGAATGACAATTTTTTATTCAGTTGGTCTTCATGTGGATCAGCTGTGTCTGATCTTGTTCTAAAAGAAAAACTCTTTACTTCCAAATTGTTGGACAAACAATTTCATATTGTGGTTTTAAAGCAAACTGTGGTACGTGCCAGAAATTACTTCATTTTCATATGTGCCATCTGAGGGGTATCTGAAACCAGTAGCACTGAGGCTCATACCCATGAGTAGGAAACGTGATGGGAATTCACTCTGGCTCCTGCCTCCCCTTCTAAAGCATCTTCCTTTCCCTAGTGGTCCACATGCCTTAGATTCCTTTTGTTCATCATGTCAGGCAGCCCAAGGTCTGGTTCTTACCAATGGTACTTAAAGAGAGAAGTTAGGTTATAGCAAATGCAATTTGTATGCATGAAAATATGGCAAGGCAGGGTGAAACCAACCAGCAGAAGGACGGTCATAATTGCTGACAGCATAAGCCAGCGCAGTAAAGCTTCCCATGGCCAGGTGCCACAAGCTATGCACACAGACCTCAGAGCCATGTGGGAGAATAGCAAAGGAAAGAACCACGGCACTCTGCATCCCTACAGCTTCACTGCAGCAGGGAGCTGAGCTTGACTTGTGGCTGAGGCCCGTGCCCAGACTGCCCACCAGCAGAGTTACGAGCTGAGTATGCAGAAAATCCCTTGGTCACTGTGAATGGGGTAACTGGTCAAAATCAAAATAGCAACAAGTCCTTTTTCACTGCCATTTTACAGAAAAGTAGTTCCATTTACAAAGAATAAATTGTAGTAACAACAAACCTTGTATCATTCGATATGAAGCAGGAAGATTTTCCTCAAGGCATCTAAAGATAGTCTCCATTACCTGGTGGATTTGAGAGATGCTCAGGTCTCTTCCATGGTACTGGATTAGGTCTTATTTTCCCAAAACACAAACACGACCGGTCAGTTCAAACACACTTCAAAACACTTTTTGTTATACAGGTTATCTGACAGCTAGAAAGCCAAGCTTGGTGAGTGCTTTCTGCATTACTGGGAGTCCCGCTGGCGTATAAGCCAACATCACAACAAAAATGGAAGCAAGCCGCAGCTAATTTCTCTCATCCCCAGTTCCTACAAACAGTAGAGAGGTAGGATGTGGTATTCAATTTAAAAGCAGAAGCAGCTGCCAAACAGATGATCCTTCTGAGGCACACAAAATGGTGCTACACATCTTCAACCAAAATGACAGTCCAAATCCACCAGCTAGTGGCTAAGCCATCTTCTTTTGCAAGGCTTTGGGAAAGAGAGATGCATGTCAGACTATGTTGTACTTAAGAATTGTTGAACCTTGTGACTAGGAAGGTAACTTCCCTTCAGGATGCTAAGGATCTTTCCTGTGTTTGCATTTACTCTGTCTATAATAAATAAAACTAAAGCCCAGGTATTGGCACTTGACCATAAGAGTAGGTGAATATTACAGGCCCAGGTTTTGCTTTTGTAGTCTAGCCCAATAAGTACCCTGGAGAAGAAGTACTTGAGCTTAATGCTTTTTTCCATGCATCATAGTTACCAAAATAGATACATACACAATACAGGGCCATTATCATCTTTATCAACACTGCAAGTGGGCAAGAGAAGGAAAGTAGAGACTTACTTCCCTCAGTAGCTCTTTGAATTTTCTGTCCCTCTTCACATGTGCACTTCTCATACCGCACCATTAAGGACTGGATCCCAAATTCCCTTGAATGTAATTACTTATTGACACAGAACATCAAGTATGAACACACATTGAGTTTCTCCTGCCTTTCACATGGTTTGAAAATAGTTGTCAACTTAGTGGCTGAAATACCAAAAGCAAGTGACTAACTTTTCCTTTTCTTTAAATGCCAATGTAAGCTCTAATTGCATTATTCTAAAACCGTTCTTATGCCATAAACATCTCTGTAGCATCCAAGTGCCTCCCAGTAGTGTACAAAGCAACCACGACTAACATCTGTCATGTGTCATTAGTACTCTCGTCCCTCAAGGGAAGAAGTATATGCAGTGAAGTGTTTTGTTTTGGTAGAAAAATAGAAGAAAAACTGTGCACAGCTACTTGTTTATCTGAAGGGAACCAAGATCAAAGAGATGTATTTTGCAGTTGGAGCAGGATATGGTGTCTGTGAGGGTCCCTAGCTCCTGGGGAATTTATTTCATGGTCTTACACTGCCCCCTTTGGAAAGTCTGAGCTGTGGCACAGGCCTGTATCTTGATCATAAAAAAATTCCATTAAGTCTGAAAAGAAAGTTGCCAACCACAGAGCTGACAGCTGCCTTTTATGGGGCCTGGGCCTAGCCATGGGTGTATGAAGAGAAGAGCTGAGGGGCTGAACGTGATTAAGTCCCAAACAGTATTGTAAGCATACTGGAGAAGACAGCCTTGATGTTCTCAGGTTGCTCCTAGAGGTGAGGAGACTCCTGTGTTCTTTGGAGATTTTGAGATGCACAAGGGATTACAGCAAAGCATTGCTGAGCTTCCTCACAACGGTGTCTCATCACAAGGCTGTCTATAAAGTTCTTGAGAGCTAAAAGGATCCACTACCACCTTACTTGAGTTTAGCTTCTACATATTCTTCAACTATATGCCCGCTATGCCATGCTGCAGTGACATGATATGGTATTAGCAGTGTTTGGTCTTATGTAGGAAAAGACAGCCAGGTTATCTGTCACATTCATAGTACAGCCCAGCCCTGTCCTCTGGAGGCAACAGCTGGACATACCTGGCATGGAAAAGAGTTTCTTCTAATCAGAAGTGCAGCCTCTCACCAGTAGCCACCAAAAGATCTCATAGTAGCTAACTTGGTTACCCTGGGCCTTGGCCAGCACTCAGGGACCATCCCCACCAACTTACTAAAGCAGGTTCAGCTTTACCTCTTGGCCCAAGTCCAAATTGTTCCAAGACTGTAATACAAAGCTTACATCATATAATCCCAAACTTGACTAGGAATATTTTATTAATAAGTGTTTGAAAACTGGTCATTGATTTAGCAACATAGGCTCAGCCTGTAGTATCACAGTAACACAATTACATCTAACGTTGGCTTACAGGACTGTCCTTGAAAAGCTGGGGAGATGCAGCGTTATCTCTGACAAAAGGCAAAGCCACACACAGACTTTTGTTGTGCCTCAGACAGCTGCAGGAATTTCCTGGTCTACATCCCCTCTGAGCCAGAAAAAGGGGTTGATTCATCAGCCTGTTTGCAGTCCGATGCTTAGCTTCCTTCCTCGATGGCTTCAGACCAGCAAACACTGCATGAAAACACTTTCAGTCCAGCAGATAGCATTAGGATGCACCAATACTTTGCCTGCCAAAGCTTCATGATGCACCTGCCTTTCCTTTGCTGGTTGCTTTGGTGGTGCACACTTGTCTAAAACAGGTCCCTGGGCAACACACCTGAGCTAGCTCCGCCTGCCCTACTGGAACTGCTCAAAGCTGTTCATGTGCAAATACAAGAGATTCAAACTCCTTTAAAAGCTTGCCAATGAAGGCTAATGCAAGAAATCAAAACCAGACCCACTTAGAGCCATCAATAACATTCTTGGTGCAGCAGTATTATAGCAATAGCAGTTGCAAGTTTTTAAGACAAATTATTTTGACTTGCATTTTCCATATTCTACGAAATGCCCCTCAATCTGCTTTACTGTGACATATCTTCTTACCAATTTTATTAGAGTACAATGCATGGGTATGGTGACTAAATATTTTTAAATTTATACATGTATATATAATATATATTAAATATTCTCCTTTTGAAATGTGATACCCATGCAAATGAAGAGGTAATTAGCATCGAGAATAAGTATGGACAGGTGCATAATCTCCTCTCCCCAAACACACATACAGTTCTGGAAGTGACAGATTGAAGAGAAGAGGTCAGGTGGACTACTGAAGGAAACAAAAAAAATGTTATTAAAGAGTTATTTATTTTACTGAGAAGGATGAGTTTCAGGGCCTGCAGAAAACGGTGGAATAGCTAGTGGCAAAAATAAATAAATAAATAAAAATAAACAAAAATAAAATAATAAAAAAACAACATGTGAGCTAGAAAAAACATCTCTGATAACACTGAGTCAGTAATCCTGTGACTTCTCTATTTCTTTTGGGTAACTGCCTCGAAATAGAAAATGAAGAGACAGGGACTCCAGATTAAGAGTAGGCAGAGTTTGTTTCTCAATTTTTTTTTCTTGATTTTACTTGATTCTTTGACTATAAGTGTATTTATCTACAGCATTATGCATCTGTGAGTTCAGTTCCCAAATGCCTCATTCCTTAAATGTTTATTTTTATAGCCTTGGTATACAGGACTTCAAACCCATGAATATTGCCAAGAATGGGTGGACAGCTCATCCGCATCCTTCAGAGTGTGTAGTATGTCCCTTTAGGATACTGCATTATGCACTGCGTTTATGGCTAAATATATTATCCCATGCTTCAGTACTGACATCATCCTGAACGATGCTGCCCTCTTTCACTCCCTCCTACATCTGTCAATCTGCCCATTAACATTACCAATGCAGTTTCAGTTCTGCTTTATCTGAAACCTCACTCATGCCTTCCTCTTCTGATTTGTTAGGCTCACAAGCTGACTGTTGCTGTAAGTTCAAGAATACACACCCAAGCACCACGCTGGAAGACTGACACCTTAGTCATTTCAGGAGTCTAGCTTCAATTGCCCCAACTCACGTCTTGCTTTACAGATGCTTCTTTCAGCCTATCTCAAATTAGGAGCACCAAAATAGGCACAATTCATCAACAGCTCACCTGTTATTACACACCAACACCATCTAATTTCTAGATTTGGTACCACAACATTCTCTACTGACTTCCCAGAGCCTGTAGCAATAGCCGAGCCAGGAAGTTTACTTCATTTTGCATCTTATTTTCAAATCACAGCCCTACTACTCTTTAATCCTGTGAATGAATGACCCGCAGTAAAAAGCAGTTTGGGTCACAGCTTCATTAAACACCCTGTGCAAAATAAAGTGGTGTCACTTTACAGGGAGGAATGGGAAGGCATCAGTACTCTGCTCTGAAATTACATTTAATGAAACTAGAAAGCTATTAACATGCAATGACAGAGCATGAGAATGTAAGTACTGGTACAGTCTGCCTCAAATAATCCTACCAATGCAATAAACATAGATAATGAAAACAAAAAAAAATGTTTTTTTGGTGGAAACTTCTCCATTCCAAAAATGTGTTATATTTGGGAGCTGTCAATTTCATTTGTGCATGCCAGTTCACAGACTTGTAGCTAATTATTGCCAAACATGCACAAGACAGTTAAGAAAAACAAGCCAAAAAAAAATAAAAAAATTAATCAGTACAATATATATTGAAAGTTTATGCAGAAACTGGACCAATCCAAAAGTATTGAGCCACCCATTTACACCGTAATGATATTACGGTGTATCTCAGAACACAGACATCATTTACATGCATCAAGTTTCCTCAAAGTACGCCAAATCACAATTTATATATCATATGCCATTCCCTGTCATACTAGCACTGTCATACTAGCACTTCAGTTTTGGCATACTGATTTCAATTCCCAGTTCTGCACCAGTGGTTCCCTTTGTTCAGCACTCCTCTGCACCTACCTCAGCTGAGTAAGCGTTACCTGACTGCTACAGCAGCCGTAGCGATGCACGGTCACAGAACCCAACATTCCTGGCCACAAAGATCAGAAGCCAGATCCTTGCTCCTTCTATGAATTAAAGATATGTTTTTTTTTCTGATTCTCAGAGTTGAAAAACTCTCTCCTACCAGGTTTAGGAATGTACTTGAAGAAGAGACCGAGATTTCACAATATTCAAGAAAAGCACTAAATATTTCCTGATTCACCACAGGAATGAAAAAATTGGCAATGTGCCTTCAGTTCATACAGTGCTATAAATCAGAAGCCTGAGCTTCTGGGCATTTTGGGCTGCGATTCAAAATGATGTACCCTACTATATGATTTATATTACCTCTGTGCAATAAAAATAGTTTGGGACAGATTAAGCAGGCCTCCTTTGTTCTTGCTCACCTTTTTCTCTGGTTCCTGCCCTCTCAAAACACACACAAAAAACCCAAAACAAAAAACAAAAACCTCATGTAACTAGCTGTAATTAGAAAAGCACTTTTTTTTTTTTCTGATGCAACTGTAATTATGGCCCATTTTTGTAGAACTCCGATTATGGCACTTTTCTATTTGGATTAAGACTGAGCTCTACATGTTAATAATTTATTTTAGGAATTTTTTTTCTCACTTGGCACAATAAAAATAAAAGCTCCTCCTGTGGAAAAACATGTGAACATTAACCAACCTCTCCCCTCCTTCTGTCAAAACTGTGTTGTCTGTCTTGGATGCTGAAATGGACTTCCAGGTTTCACTAACAGAATCTTACGCCTCCTGTCCTAGAAGAGCCCCAGTTTTCTAACTCAACTGCAGCCAAAGAGAATCAGTTGGTAGGATTTCTAAAACTACAAGACTTCGGGGTAAACTTTGACTTCTACAAAGTTAACGATGACTAAGTGAGTAGATCCCAGTCAAGTTTTCAAAACAGGGACTCCACAGCTCCCAGTCAGCAGAGGTACTGATAGTGCTAATCAGCCAAGATGTTTCAAAGAGCAGTAGACCACCTTCCCCCATTGACACTCTTAGCAGAAGCTGCAGTATCTTTGTTTTCTAGTGGAAACTCCTGGGTATAATTTATTTTTTGCTCTAAAAATGAAACAACCAAAAAATCCAACCCAATAAAACTTTGTTCTTGTTCTCTGCCTATTTAGTAAGGTGAATACTGCGGTGTGATATACTCCTAAACTTTTCTCTGAAGAACTTTGAGGGTAAAGCTGCCACGTAAACACACGGCAGACCTACAGCAACAGACCCTACCTTTTATCCTCTCCTTCACAACCTGCAGTGCCGTTACTACTATACACTAGTATACACACATGGAAAAGTCAGCAGATAATTACAAAACTCAGTCCAAAACCTTTATTATTTCCTGTCAGAAGCTGAAGATTCTCCTGCCAAGTAGGATTGTTGTTTCAAATACAGTTGTGTTTTGTTGTTTTTATCAGATTCAGCACATTCATAAGAACCAGTAGCCATTCACTGGGATCATTAGTGTGTTTTTTTTTTTCCTAAGCCAGCTTTTCTGTGCGACATTTCCCATCAACAATACTCAGAATTGACATTTGACTTCAAGGCAGGTTAAAGACCATTAGGAACACACTGTGACATTGCTCAGTCTAAACTCCTGAAGATATTTGTACGTGCCTATTACACTATATAAGCTCTTTTTGTTCAAGTCTCTCAAGTCATTATATATACCAGGACCAGCACTGACAGATGTCTCAAATAAAGGATGAGGGAAGTATAGTCAATGGGATAAAGCACTCAAGAGGAGGCAACAGATGACATTATTTATAAACAAGCTGCCATTGTTAGCCATACGGTGGGGGTGATCAGAAACAATCATCCATTTTTTGATATTGTCAGACAACTTGACAATATTGTTGTACTCAGTAAAAAAAAAGTCAAAAATCTCTGTGGGTATCAGATAGGTATTAATAACTTATGGGTAAACATCACAGAAAAAATTCTGGCACTCAACCTCTCTTTTTGCCAGGAAAGCAAATGATTGAGCAGATGGTTTGTTCAGAAACTGCAGCCTTTGGGAAGAAGCTTGTTTGTAAAATTGAATATATTTTGTAATCAACAAAGATGTGGCAATTCTTGTCCTTAGGAAGTTTTTTTCTGATTACAAGAAGACAGGAGAGACAGTGCCGTATTTCAATTCAAAGAGTATGGCTAGTCGTACTTCTTTCTCTTTTACTTATCAGGTCTGTAGCAGTCAAATGCAACAGAAGAACATAATTAAGCATCTTGACAGCTTTATGGAAGCCTTGCTCTCAGACAAAGACCCGTGTCATTATATTTCTGCTGCAGTGATGATGAATCTGATTAGCAGATTGCGACCGAGTTTCTTTTTTTTTGCGGAGGGGACAGTTGTCTCCTTTATCTGCTCCTCCTCCCTTTGTCCACATTCATGCAATGATGTCCCAGCCTGCCAACCTGCATTCTGCAGTACAGCCCAGACTTCCAGTCCTTCCAAAAATGAAGAGAGACGAAACAGCCAGCTTAACAAATAAGCTTACAGAAATTACAAAAAGAGTTTCGTAGGCAACATCGGGACTATTTTCTTCTTGAAACCCTGAACAAATATCAGCGTACAAACAACATATATACAAATATACATACCTATCTATATAAACATACTCAGATACACACACACGTGGGATCATAACTGGACACCAATATTCTCATGGAGGAAAATGTCTCATTAGGACAATAGCCCACTGTTCTGAGGGATGATGGCAAAGGCCTACACATAACTTTCATCTCATGGGAAAAAATAAATAATCAGAGACTATTTATAAGGCCCAGATGTGCAGTGTCATTCCAAGACTCCCCCAGGAAGATGTAGCCTGGCTTTGCAATAGATTTCTATTCCATCAGACATGATTTCTGATTTACCCAGCGCTAACATCACAGTGAACTTTACATATTCAATATTTTGCAACTGCTGAAAACTCTTTTGCTTGTGGTTCACGTTTATCACAGGCATATGACTGCAATTAGCAAGACACCATGCCCAAAGGAATCAAGCTGCAGTGAGGCACTGGGTGTAGCAGCTTGTCCTCAATCCTGTTAGCTCCAGCTCTGTGCCATACTTACCCTCATAGAAATCCCAGTGGGTTCACATCAGGGACAAATAACTTGCTCGTAAAGATACTATGCACAGGTACCCACAGTGTAAACAAAAGCAGTGCTACTAGCTTACAAACTTACCTTGGCTGGCTGTCTTACGGAGACCAAGATATTTTGCTGTTGTGCCTAGCACACCTGGGAAAGAGGCTGATCTTTTCACTAGCAGTACCTTCACCAGAGACATCTGCCCAGCCACCATTTCATTTTTCCTGTGGGGTCATCACACGACTCATACATTAGGAAGCAGGAAAGAGAATGACTAGAAAGACCTTTCAAAGGACTCATAGCCAAAAATAGATGGAAAATGTTCCTCTTTTCTGATGATGAATGACATAGCTTTTCAGTGTTTGTAACTTCAGCTGCCCCAATTGAACCAAGGATGAAATAATTACTGTAGAAGAGAATTGCTCCTACTCTTCCTTGAAATATGCAGTGCTGCAGAACTCCCATGAGTTCCGAAATAAAACCCAGACCATGGGAAGAATTACAAATCCTGGTACAATATATGAAACTTTCTTTTCTTTTAGTCCTCCAAGAAAAAAATGGTCCTTCCAGAAGGCTTTTTCCTGAACCATAAAACCAACAGAAGAGATGTATCAACTGTAAAGAGCTACAATCTACTCATAAGCTTTCCCCTACTTTCAAACAGGGTGGGGAAAAAAAAATAAATCATTGTGCCATATTTTGGGGCCTGCAAAGCTTTGATGTCAGTGGAGTTCTGCCAGCACCATCTGAAGCTGTGGCTGGCGACCTAGTGCCCACTGCAGACTTGTGCCCACAGTAAATGACAATACTATAAATGTTTTCACCTTTCTTTCTAGAAGTCTGGATTTGTAGTCCAGAATGCTCTTTTACAGCCTTCCTTTCCTCTGAACAGAGGCAGGATGGTTTCCTAAATTGGAGAGTAAGCAAAACATTCTTTAAAAGGAGAAAAGAAAAAGGAGTACAAGATACGGGTTTATAAGAAAGAAGAAAAGGAGTTTATGATGCATGGAGCCACAAACTTGAAAATTAGATGAAAGGAAACCAGAGATGCTCTTGTGATTACCAAAACTGAGATCACAAAGTTCTTTGTGAGTGAATTATGATTTCTGTACTTGGATAATAGGTACAGAAAGACTTCCCCACCACCATCTGTAAAGCTGCGTTGGTTTTTATCAAGTAGCTCCTGTTGAGCCTATCTACTTGATGAACATTCTTATCAACTGGCAAATATAAATGACTTATGGGGATAATATTTCAATATATAATGACATTGCTATATCTTGGATTCTTTTAAGATCTGGGTTATTAAATATTAAATATCAAAGCTGTAAATTATTGTAGCAGCTTTATACAACTAAATTAAATTCAAACAAAACCTAATTTCCTTAATCATTGACTGTAATCCTCCAGGAACATATGCTATTAACTCAGCTACAAATGGCATAGAAATTGTATGAATTCAGTTAACTTATTTTATATCAAATTCTAATCCAGGGCAGAGTCCTCAGTAAATCTCCTGCAGGGATTTTAATGCTTCTGCAATCATATTGGCTCTTTACTGAAGAGCTAATCTTTTGATATTGTTTTTTCACTCCTTTATCCATTTCCTTCACACCCTTACTAATCTAGCTAGTACCTTCTATCACATTTCTTGTTTTGAAAGATTTGGCTTTCCCCATCTTGCAAGAGTCAAGCTTTCCCTTATGCCAATGCTGGGCTGATTTTTCGTTTCACATGTAGAACTGAATCACTCCCATTTGTTTCAACATGGCTGTTAATTGTCACACGCTGTGATCACTCTATAAGGCTGTCATAATTATTCAGTTTGCACTCAAGCATTTGGAAAAGAGAGCAGTTTCCTTCTATTTCAAAACCCCTATTGGAAGTAAAATGAAATATATTTAAACAAGAAAATTCCTCAGCGATGTGAGACAATGATTAGATAATAGATAATAGAGAAATAAACCTTAGAGCCCTAGGAGGTGAGACTTGGAGAAACCACCAGAGACCTTCCAGTCAGCCCTCCGCCCAAACGTGTTTCCAACTCAACTGCTGTCATTCCTGACAGATGGTTCCCTAATCTATGCTTAGAAGCCTTCAACAACAGAGATTCGAAATCTCTCTGCTCAATCTGTGTCCGTGCTTTGCTGTCCTTCCCAGCAGGACGTGTCTCCAGACACCTAATTGTAATCTCGCCTGCTGCTTGCGCCTTTTACTTCCTTCCGTATGCTTTGGGCTTGGAAAGGGGCTGTTCCTGGCCTCCCTGAAGAAGCCCTCCGAACACTTGGCCATTTCCATCTCCCCTTGTTTTGTTTTGCTTTCCCTAGACTGAATCAGAGCACCCCATTTCAATTTCCTCAGTCTTTCTTCTCTGGACACTCCACCAGACAGCTCTCTTGGAAGCGCAACACGTGAATTAGGGCAGCTCAGCTGAGGTCCTTCCCAGCACCGAGGAAGGCTGAGGCAGGAACTCACATCTGGCAGGCTCAGGTCTGTTTATACAGCCTGGCCTGCCTCCTCCACAGCAGAACAACGTTGCTGATTTGCAGCTAATTTATGACTGATTCTCATCCTTAGTCCTTCAGCTACTTGCTTAATACCCTTTAATTGTTTGTGAATATTGTAAATCAAAAGTACAAATTCTCTTGAACGGAAGATAGCAAATAGCCACTGCCCCCACATTTCACTGCCCAAACTTTCCGGTTTATAAGAAAGAGATACAATTCCGAGATCATCTCCTCTGTTCATAGACTTTGTTGATATCTTGTTTTAAAAAAGTGCATGCTAACACACAAAAAAGTCCCACAGTCCTCAAACACTAGCCTGAACTTCAGTATTGGGATTCTTCTTCACAGGATTTCCAATCCCTGCATCCCTGTCTGAAATGGGAGTCCTCCAGGTGCTGCAACCTGGGCTCCTTTGATTTTGTAAGCACTTCAACTTAGTAAGGACACCAACCGTGATTTTAAAATGTGTACCATTTGTTTTTATTGAAGGAATAAGTTGTATAAACATTCTTGCTCTTCTCCACTGGATTTTCCCTCACTGACGTTTTTCTTGGAAGAGAAGGTCTAACATTTCCCTAACACATTAGACCCACTTCAGTTAGCTACCATAAAGAACACCAACATGCGGTAACTCTTGCCAATGGGCCTTGGATGAAAATCCCACGCCCTGTGTGTTCATACCACCATGTCCAGGATTTGCAGGAGTACAGCAGCTCATCTGGAAGCATCTAAACCTCAAAGGCTCCCAGATACGGACAGTTCTCAGCATTCACATGGAAAAGGTTTCCAAACAGAAAAAGGAAAGGGCATATCATCAGCAGAGAGTTCCTGACAGACATCTGTCTTGCTTTGAGTTTGGATCTAACCAACACTACCAACCTACTATGGCCACAGACTGTCCTTCTCTCGCTCTAGGTCCATTTCTTTCAGACTAGAAAGTAGTGTAGCCACCCTGGATCAGAACAAACGTCCATCTACATGTATATTCCATTGTTTCTAACAGCAGCCTAACTCTGTACTTGGGGAAAGAGTACGAGAACAAGGTAAACACAAAGTTGCTTCCCTAAGTACTCCCTAGCCTGACAATTGTATGGGGAAAATCAGTAGAGAAACAATAGAAAGAACAGAATTAGTGGAACGTTAGTAAATACAACGCTGTAAGGAAAAGAAAACACTGCTTCTGAAAACTTTCATGCAGAAGTCCCATGCTGTAATGTGCATATGTGCTCATGTACGACTCCAAAGAGCTCATCAGCACCTTTTGCACAGTCTTATCTCCCTGCAAGGGCTTCTGTGCTACCTGGCCATCAGCTGACCCAACAACTCCCTGCTGTGCTTCCTGCTCCTGATGTGTTTGACCAGATAACAGATTTTTAGTTATTACACTTTTTTTTCAGTTGTCCCCTTGCACTCCTTGAACCAGCCCTACTATGTTTGCACCTTTAATTTGCCAGAGTTTATTAACTTCTCAGTTTTCTTCATCTTGATGTAAATTCAGATTTTTGAAAGACTCCTTCTTGCTCCTGCAATCTCACTTACTCTGCCAATGTTGGCTTCCTCTCACTCTTTCTCAATTTTTTCTTGATACACAGCTCCCAGTGATCTACAGAAGCATTGTCCAGAGTCCCTACAAAGAATTAGGTCCTCCATCTGTCTGACTTTGAACAGGCTTCCTGATCTGTGACTAGCTTTCCTTTTTGAAGCAGAACCCAGCAGTGGTAGAGAAGGGGCTTTTCTTAGCCCTGCCAGGATGCTGAGTCTAAGCAGACAGGATCCCCAGTTTCAAGTGGGGCTCTTCAGCTGTTACTGTCTAAATCATATCCTGTAAACCATTCAGGATTAAAGTCAAGGCTTGTCCTCATAGGCTCCTGAACCACTTGCTCCACCAAACAGCTACTGAGACATCTGGAAGTGTACACTGTCAAGACTGGATGTAACTTTTGCCCCATCTAGACAGATATGGATGACTTCTGTTATTCTGTTTACTTCCTTCCTTTACTCAGCCTTGTGTTGCCATTACGGTCTGCTGGTCAGCTAGGCAGAGTCAAGATTATCTTCCTACGTAGGTTTGGGACTTCCACCCATGTGGAGCCCAGACTGCCCACTGATGAGATTAGCTGGTTAAACAGTCTAAGTCTGACGTGTCTGACACACAGAACTGCTGACCTCCCAGCAAATCTCACTGCATCCTTACCGAATATTCACCACCACGGGCCTGCCACACTGATCACTGTTCCCAATTTGTGACAAGTCTGTGCTGTCAGGACCTCCGTGAACAATTAGAACACGTTTCCCCCATGTCACTTCTTAGACATCAAGCACTCACAGCGAGGAGTATCTCTCAGTTCTGTCTGTTCCCTGTTTCCTCTCCAGTTAGGTTTGACCTTAACTCTAGCGGAAGGGCTATGAACCCACAGCAGTCAGGACATGATATGGGAGGGTGGCTGTTGGCAGGGGATTATCAGTGCTAGGCCCTTGACTTGGATTTGCTTTCCTCTGAGCATGAGGAACCTGATTTTGTTGCTTGAAAAAGGCACATTGCACAGCCCATTTATTTACTCAGGCATTTCCTTAGTGAGTGATCTATACTGTGGAAGGGCCTTTTGTTTTCCTTTCTGAGGGCAGGGTTATTTTTAAATAGTCTTCTTCCCCATCACCCCCACCCCCGGTGAGGGTGGCTGGACAGCACTGCTGCGAGCGGTTCACAGAGGAAGAGGCTCGGTTTCGTGGTGATGAACACTTGTGGAAAAATCCCTTCTTAAAAAGCTCTCAGAAGAATATCTCCTTCTGTTTGAGGTAGAACAGGATACTTAAATCAGCTAGGAAGCTAGACCTTTGGAGGCTCATAGTAGATTCCGTGTATTTGATTCTGCATCGGTGTTTTACAATGGCATATCTCAATTTAAGTGCTTCGGCAGTAAATGAACACAAAACTGGAGCAAGTGACAATTTTCATCAAGAGGAAATTTCTTTTTAGTTCCAGAAGTGTAAATTCAAATACAAATTCAACCTTGAGAAACATCAAAGCAACTCTTACTGTGCTCTGTACTTTATACATTGTTCCCATGGAAGATACTAGAGCTCATTGCAGAGGTAGCTTGACCTAACGTCAAACTTCGGTGTATTTTTGTGTAAGTCCTATTGAGTAACTAATGTTTCTGGAGTTCCTCACACTGGGGTTGATTCTCAGTCCTGAACCAGACTGTAGGTTATTCAATTACGTGAGTTATATTAAAAGCACCAGAAGTCAGAAAAGCTAACCAGTACTGAAATTTAATCAATTTGCTCACACTAATCAGCATCTCAACGTGTCTGCACACAGATTCCAGTAGTGAAGCACATAGTCTCTGCTTTCTGTATTGCAATGTTAAATGAGCAACTTTAAAAGACACCAAATATGCATTATAGCTTTTTTGGGGGAGGGGAGAGTAAAAAGGGTTTTGCAGCCTCAGTAACACAGTGGAAGTTTTAGCAAGGACGATTCAAATTCATAATGCTTCTTACATTTTGTCTCTTTCTGGGAGTCTGTGAGATAAGAGCAGCAAGTGTGGCTAGCAGAGGGATGGGAGCTGTGCAAGGCAGAAATTTCCCTGGCCTTGAGTCCCTGAGGAGATGATAGAGAAGGGACATAAAGAAACTCTTTTTGCCCCCATCTTAGCACGGTCAGAGCTGCACTGAGCACTGCAAACCACTCCAGCTTGTAAGCGTGAGATTTTTTTTTTTTTCTTCCCTTTAAAAAGTTTTCAGGAAGTCTGGGGGAGGGGCAATGCTCTTGCTTTTTTGTCATAATGGGCCCCTTTGTGGAGATGGAAGAGGAGAGATCTGCGTGCTTGCGGCGTGCAGGCTTTGCGGTGATTCCCAGGGCAACTTCCCAGATTTCCTAAAAAGCGCCGGGCCCCTGCAGTGCGGGAGAAGGGGAGCGGGACTGGTCCAGGATGGAGCTGATGGTGCTGCTCAATGCTCTGGTTACTCGCCTGCTCTTTGTGTTGCACTCCCTCATCGGGGTCTGGAGAGTGACTGAAGTGAAGAAAGAACCCAAGTACTGGCTGCTGGCACTGCTCAATCTTCTCCTGTGCCTGGAGACAGGGCTCACCCTCAAGTTTAAGCAAGGCAGAGGCTACAAATGGTGAGCATACCCTGCCGGCTCCGACGGAGCCCCTCTTGCTTCTTTGCATGTACTTTGCTGCAGATGTGGGGCTGCCTTCTGCAGCTGCTGCCTGTGAGCACAGCTGCCCTGGCTTTCTTTCTGCCACACTTCCAGGGAGCTGCGTTTTCTCCCCTGCAGAACTCAGGGTGGTGGAAGAGTGGCAATGCCCTGGCTAGTCCGTGGTCAAATCCAGAGGGCTGTCAGGAGGGGCATTTTTGCAGAAGACTGCTTGGGACACACTCTTTGTGGAGCTCTGTGTGTGTACCAACAGCTGAAAAATGTGGGAACTTTGCTGCCGGCAAAAGATACGTGCTCTAGAGCTGCTGACCCTGGGGCATGGGTATAGGGGAGGCAGGCACCCCTTGCAGGATCAGTGGGCCCCTCCGATGCCACGGCCTGGCAGGGAGCACACGCAGGAGGTGTGGGGCCATGCTGGGGGCCATGCAGCTGCTCTGTGCAGATGCCCCCATCTCTTACCCACCCCGCTGCTCCCTGCGGGCACCTCTTTCCCTGGGACTGCATTCCCTGTCCCTGCTACTTGCAACAGTGCCAACAGCGTGCTCGTGCACAAACCAAAACTCAGTGACAAGTAAATGATGAGCATTGTGAAATCTCTTTCACAATGCAGTGACAGGGGTTTCGGTATTTGGATTTGAATTTGAGAGGCTATTCCAGAGGGCAGCCTTCATGCAGGAGAGGCTTCCTAAGAAATGGACAAAAAAAGTTAGAGCCACAGAGTTTGCCCAAGCACATGGGCTTTTACGTGCATGTACGGAATGACTGCAGCCTGCTACAGCTCATCAGCACGATCAGGCAGCCAAAACAAAAGCTCTGTGAAAAGAATGCTCATGTAACTAATTGTAATGGTTTCATTAGGACCTTTAATTTTTAAAAACCTCAAACTGCAGGCAGGCCCCTGGGATAAGTCCAAGGCAAGAAAACCGAGTATTTCAGTGGCCTTATATTCCTGTCTGTTGCAACCTGGGAAACTCATTGTAACAGAAGCAGTGTTGTGTGACAATTCACACGAGTGTTCCATGCTCTAAATGTAAACGTAATAAAAGCAGTGATGAAGTCTGGGATACAGGAAAATTTAACAACAGCAGAACTCCAAACACACATTTATAAGACAGAGGCAGAGGGAGCAGACCTGATTCACTGGGGAGAGGAAGAGGCAGATGACACTTCATGAAGGAACACTTGCTAAGCCCACTTTTGGAAGATCCAAAGGAAAAACAGATACGGAAAGCAGATCCTTTCTAATGAACGTGCATGTTAGAAGTCTGGGCTAAATTTAGCTAGCAGGAAATTCTGAAAATGGATGTGGTCCAGCACTCTAAGAAACAGTAAAGTATATTATAGGTAAGAACTGCAGACAAATGGGCAGCATCTAATCACAGCAGGGTAATTTCCTCCCCTCGTGGAAAACTGCCACACTCAAACCGGGTAGTATCAACTCCATCTACAGAAATACCTCCCTAGATGTCTACTGGTGCAGGCAAAGGACAGTCTGTGCCACAGAACTCTCCTGCCTCTGACAGCCTCATATTCTTTCTATTCGCTGTTGACAAAAGACAGTTACTTATTACACCAGCCTAAATAATTACATGGCACATGTGGAGAAAGTAACATTATGCACCTGGCCAAGCAGTATTTGCTCTAGACTGCTCTTTCTGAAAGAAAAGCAGGGTTAAAGCTCCTGAGCTTTCCTGGCCTGATCTGCTATCATTAGCTCAGCATTGCTAACCTGCCAGCTGGATGGATTTTTCATGTACTCAGCTCCTACAGGAAATACTGTAAAACAGAGTACTTCTCCCATTCAATCAAGAGGTGTGTTCTCTCCCAAAATAAGCAGGCTAAAACCCCACAGAACAACTGAGTTTGATGAAGAGGGGAAGAAAAAAAAAAAAAAAGACAAATAGAGAAAACAAACAAGCAGCAGAAAACCAATACCACAAACCCCAAACCACCAACACACAATGACCCAGGACTATCTTATGTAAAGGGGATTGGTTGAAACACTTTATAGCAGCTCAGTAACCCAGTCATTTTCCTGAGGAGTTCTTTGGTTGTGTTTTTCTTCCTCAAAGTTTAATCTCCACTGGAAAAGTCATAATTACAAAAACAAAAGTAGTTCCTATCCGGATCCGATGTAACAATACATGCAACAATATTTGAACAAAATGTTGCTGCAGTTACACGATTATAAGCCATTTAAATTCACTACCAGATGTGTAGGACAGAGGGAGTCAAGCAAGCATCCAAAGTTTGGCCCCACTGCTCCATCCACACAATGCAAAGGCTGCCGTGCATCTTGGCAGTATTGTTGTGATGCTCCCTCTGCACTACACCAGGGCTAGATGCACCATCAGTTGCATCAGAGAAACTCTTTCCTAATCCAAAAGGATAAGAATTGCCCCCAAAAAGTCACATTTTATAAGAAAACATCAGCAACCTTTGAATCAGTACTTACAGGACTAGTAATGAAACTTCTCCAGTATGTCTGAATGAGCTCAGCTCAAGAAGCTAAAGATCTTAAAGCATCACCATCACAAATTATACAGGAGAGTGACTAGAAAAATGAACAAGAGACAGAAATCCTAAAAAGATTAGATAACTGGCAGTGCAAGTGGGGGAACAAGGCCAAGGCCCATTTTCATCAAGCTTTTTAGCCTGCCCTAAAGATGCCTTACTGAGGAAATGCTTGTTTTAGGCAAACTGATACTGTTTCTGCCTTTCAACTTACTGATTCACCCTTAGGAGATCTGAAAGAGTATGTTAGCTAAATATTTTTCTTGTTTGTTTGTTCTAAATACAGAGAATGCAGTGATGGAGATCTAAACAGCTAAAAGCCTTTGGTTGGTTTTTGAAAAAAAGATTTTAAATAAACTACATATGATCTTGGATTTACAAAAACGCTATCATTTGTAACCGACAGCATGAGGAATTCAGCAAGAATAACAACTCTTATGTGCAGTTAAAATGAGCTGTAACTAAAGTAGCATTCTCAAGGTCCAACTCAGCTAATGATAGGATACATGGGGTTTACGATGTGATAGAATACCAAGCTATCTTTTCTTTTCCTTTGCAGGTTTTCACCAGCGATATTTTTATATCTGATTTGCACAGTACCATCATTATGGCTACTAGAAATTCATCACGGGACACAGGTATGTATTATCAGACAAGATGGGACTGGCTTGAAATCGATGAATTAATTGATGGGTAGTAATTGGGAATGCATGCCAGACCTTGTTCCAGTTTTCCATTTTATACTGTTGGGACATTACATAAAATTGCATAATGTTACATATAGACCAGCTGGGACTATGGACCACTGTGCATTTCCTAAATATCAAGTAATCAACCTTTTTCCTAGCTAAAATGAGACCCTTATTCAGCTGGGTAACTGAGGACTAGACGTTTGAAACATAGCCCTTCAGCCCCAGGTTACCAGCTTTAATCTTTTCCAGCATGGTGACAAAATTTAATTGCTTTAGAGGCCTTTATTTAAAAAAAAAAAAAAAAAAAAAAAAAAAAAGTACGAGTTTCATGGCACTTAAAGGCAGGCATCACAATTCCAAGCAAGCCAAAATTGAGGCAGGTATCAATGAAAGGGGTCTTAAACTCAAATTACCTCGTGTTTACTGCAACCTAGGAGAATATTCACAGATTGCTAACAGATTTGCTGACATGTTGTAAATTGTCTGTGTTTATATTCCTTGTCTGTGCTGTACGGTGATCTGGGAAGGGGGTGTCTGGGTTCCACTTCAGGACCCAAACATGCAGCGGAGCTTTTAAAATGAATTGTTCTTGTGCCAGATGGGGTCAGTTAGGGCCAAGACAGAGCCTGCACCTCCCCATGCAGGCTGCCTGAGAGTCCCCATAACACTTCTATATAGTGAAAAGGGCATTTGCTATGTCCCCAGAGTTGCACATATTGGTAATGCACAACCATGGCAAAAAGGGGTCTAGTAGGAGTAAGAGAAAAAGCTTCAGAAGAAAATACATAAATTAGACTAAGGAGACACAGTGCCTCATTTTCTCCTTTGAAACATTGTTAGAGCCCACAGAAGCATAATCAAATATTCAAAATTGTGTTTACACTGAAAATGCCTGAGGCTTTTTCTAAATACAGCAGCAGGAATTTATTGTCTTCTTGCTTTGCCAAATCTCCTTAAACAGTCACAGACAGGTAATGTGGATATTGAGAACATTTGTCATAGTTAAATCTGGTCCAAGAAACAGGCTAATTTTGTAGTCAGAGGCAGCAGTTTATTTCCTAAAATGATGTTAGAACATGGCATACTTTGTTCTTATTGATATACTGCTACTGTGAATTAAAGAGGAAGTACATCAAGTTAACAGCTTAGTTTATACCTGGAGAGATAGGATGGAGAGTTCTGGAAATGCACACTCGAATAGATTTGAAAACAATACCTCCAGAAGGGGAGCAGCCCTCCTAACAATTAACCTCAAAATGCAGCACCCAGACAAGTACTATTGTGCATGCTAAAGTATTGCTGAGATTTTCCTTATTAAAATACTAGCAGAATGGGTAATTACGCAGTCACTAGATCCACACATTTCATATATACACACCATCGAAACAGTTTGTGGTCTTTAAGGTAGCAGAATTTTGATCTCCCAGTGGATCCCTAAGAGGAAGTGTTGGTGCTATTATTTAAGGCATGTGCTAATACGCAGTCTTTCCTTCTGAAGACTGAGGCAATTCTGCCTCTGAGCACCGCAGAAGTAGACATAAGTAATACCATTCATCTATCACCAGTGGAGTATGGGCTGCATAGAAAGTACTGCTTTGCAGTGAGGTATTTGGGGATGAAATACATTTTGGGAAGAAATGCTATAAAGGAAATTCAATTGTACTGAGTGAAAAAAAATTTCTGTCAGCAAAACAGAGTGGCAAGAAAATTAAAACCATTTAATCTATTAAAAATAACCATTCTTTCTTCATAAAGTGTAAGATCTCAAATGAACAAGTGCCTCTTAGCTTTTCAAACACCTGCTGCAGTACTGCTGCAGAAAGCAAGAGCTGACCCCCTTCAGCAAAGCTCACCTGACTGCTGGGGCAATAGCCAGCTTTCTAGTAACACAGATACCTGGCAAACCTTGCAATTACTTTTACCCACTCAAAGCTTGAACATTAAAGAAATAATTGATAATTTCTGCCCATTCCCTCAGCTTCTTTCTGACATCGGATTCCCTTACCAACTAAAGTTCTGTCATATCACTCTTCCAGAAGAGAATTAAGATAGAAGTGCTGTAAAATGCGTACAATTATTTCCTGTTTTATTTTTGCATAGAAAAAATCTTGGCAGCTTTGTTTAGCTACATACACATCTCGATACCTAGGAGTAACTAGGCTGTAGAAGTAAGCAAGAAAACCACATTTATCAGCTGCCTATGAGGCTTAGTTTTTTTCCTTCTTCCTTGTCACATCCCCATTAAGTCACTGCATACACATAATTAGCTAGGCAAATATGCCTGGCACCAGCAGTCCTATCTACATGCATATAGATAATGTAACATAAAGGCTCCTCTCCAAACTTTTAAGTGAGTCACCACTTAATAAGCATTCAGAAGAACTAACTAAAACAAGATAGGAAGGTACTTAAACGAAAATTGGGAGTCTGTTTAAATGCCTGGCTTTGCAGAAGCAGCTCTCCATTTCCTGCCTGCAGTCTGAGACACACAGACCCGCCCTGAGGAGCACCATTCAGTCAGCATCCATGGAGCCTTCCACTGAGATAGCAACCTCCCATCACGCCAGGAATGGTTTCAAAAAAATTCACATATAAGGAGCCTACAAAAGATACTAATAAAGTGAACCGGTTTTCTTAAAGCAGTGTTCTCTGTGCCTGTGTACCACTAGAAAAATGAAACGAGCCCCTCACAGCCATGCAGAAACATGGAACATGAGAGCTTTACTCTGTCCCCCTGCAGCAGGGCAAGCCTCAAATTTGGCAAATTCCTCCCTAATAGGGTTTTTAAAAACAACTAACCAAACCCCCAAACTCTGAATTTTAATGCAAGTTCGTAGCTCTCCCTTCTTCACTCTGCCACACTGGGCAAGGGGCAGAAGAGAGGGCTCGAAGGCTGACCTGCTGACAAGCCAAAGGCTGTCGAGGTGAATTAGCCTTCCCCTCCAGCACAAGGTATCAGTCCCTTTGCCCTACCCAGGCTACTTGTAACAAGGTAGATACTCACTTCTTAATATGCTGGGGCGGTTATTTCTCTTACACAATAGTTTGAAGTCACGGTCTTGTTGACCAACTGCATCGCACTGCCTGTGGGAGCTGCTCAGAAAGGCTGGCCTTTGGAGGCTTCGGTCTTCTCCTACAGGCAATAGATAAATAGGCTTCTCCAGAGCACCAGTTAATTTCCACTTCTGAAACATCCCCTGAACAATCTGCTGCTTCTCCTGCTCTCCATGGGCTGCAGGGCTAACCCAGGAGATCAGCCCTACAAGGCTGTAGCTGGGCAGAACCCCAGCCCCTCCCTGTCGCTGTCTCCATGCCCCATAATTCGGGCTTCCCTCCTCCAAATGGAAATATTCCCCCCATTTGTGTGTGAGTCTTTCAGCGTGCACACACCCACTGTCCAAATAAGCCAGGCATTCAGTTTAAGAGCCTTTATCACCACGTACAAAAGCAACAAGGACTTCCTCCTGATTTTTCAGGCCACAGGAAGTCGCTCCATTTCTCTACAACATCATCAAGCAAGAGGCAGTGTTCACTCAGACATGTGCAGAGACCAAGGAAAGCATCAGAGTGGAATCCAAAATTTGTTCAAATGTGACATTTGCTGGAAAATGTTCCCTGCATATTGGCAGGCATTATGCTGAATACAGCTACTCAGCATGCACTCAAACACATTCCAATTGTTGCAGAAAATCACTCCTCGTGCAATAAAATGGTGGGGGGCCCAGTGGAGAAATGCAAATCATCTGGTGTTCTCTGGCACAAGTAGGATAGAAGTCTTTAATGACAGCATGGTTTGATTTTTTAATTATCCCTTTTCTATTACAATGAAATGTTAGGGGTTGTTATGAAGACAGATTTTAGAAACCACTCCCCAGACGCTCCAGGACCAGCCATGGGGTGAAGCAGAAAGCAGCATGGCACTGCACTCCTCAGTGCTCAGTCCAGCCTCACCACGGCTCACTGCACTCCACGTAACAGTATGCCTTAGCCAACATTTACTTTCTCCGAGTAACCGGTGTCTGAGAAAACTAAAGCACCACTTCTTCCACTCTGCAGGGATGGAAGATATCAAAAACCTCTATTTCCTAGTTATTATTTCCCTTAGAGGGGAAACACAAACCAAGTGTCCCCCCAGCCCAACTCTATCCATTTCAGCCTTGAGGTAAACCATACAGAAGAATGAAACAGCACATTTAGAGAACCTTTTTTCTTGTCACTAGGGAAAAGAAACAAATTTTGAAAAGTTTGGATGTAGAGACCGACCAGAAGTATAAGATAGCAGACTAACCATGCCCAATTTTTACCCTGTTTTACCATTTTAGGCAGAGAGAGACTGTAGGAAACCCAGCAGCCTGTCGAAGAGAGCTTCAGGCAGAGAGCATTCAGAGGGTGCAGTCTTAACAGCAAAGGTGTCACCTGCTCCATCAGCCTTTGAATTTATATCAGCTTTATCGGCACAATCCTATAGCTTCTCAAGGGCCTACCAACACATCACCCCTGCCCACAGAAGAATTCCTCCCTTCTGAGCATGAGGGAAATTACAGTCAGAGTAAGCATGTAGCTTTGTTAACATCCACTGACTTTACGAACGAACCCTCTGCAGTTTGGCAAAACAGGTCTCTTCCAGCCACAGAGCACATCTGCTCCCTGTGCACGACATTTATGCATGTGTGATGTTTTTGTTCACAACAGTATTGCAGTAATGAGCCTGGAGCTGGTCAGGTGAATGTCACCAACCAAGACTTCAATCAATCCAGAGACAGCAGTCATGGAAGTGAGGGAATAGATCACCACATCATTCAGACGGTGGGACACCTTTCCTGTTCCTAGTAGAGAGCTCTTACAATGTGTAAGGAAAGAGCAATTAGAGAGGACTGTCATGACTATTTGGGAAGCCTCCTCACGCTGGAGTAAGAAAATGTTAGTTTCACAAAGCCACATGGTGGAAGTGGCCTACGTTATACCATGTACTAACTATTCAGTTAGATTCTGAATGGTTATTGCTGGTAGAAAGTCTCATTGTTCTCAGAATCTAACTGAATTTAAAGAGTGTCCAGTGACAGTTCTGCAAATGATAATGCTCAGCTGAAAAATGAGAATGGGAGAAAAAGCACAGAGAAAGAATCAGTATTCATTACCCAAAATTGGTATTAATATGCCTTTTTCAAATTATGCCTGCTGCATAGAAATTATCTGCTCTAATACAAGATGACAGGGAACAAAAGCAGGCTGAAGGATGAATGCCATCTTTAGTGTCAGTCTCCTGAAGTTACAGTATGCTATTGCTGTTGTCTTTTAAACAGGCTAAAGTCTTAGTGAATCAGCTCTCCACGATCTGTGAAACTGTATGGACGCTGGCCCTCCACCAGACCTTCCTACTGCTCCTAGTAGTTGGGAGATGGCTTCTCCCCATCGGGATGGAAATCACGCGGGATCAATTGTCTCAGCTGCTTCTCATGTTTGTGGGAACAGCAGCAGATATACTTGAATTTGCTAGTGAAACCCTGGACATTAAGGATGTGCGGTAAGGAATATTTGCTGGCATAAATAATTTGCACAGAGCAAAAGAGTTGCTTGTTGTTTTTTTTTTTTTTAAAGTTTGTTCGGGCTGTCTGCAGTATCCAGATTATTCAAACTGTATTCCCACAGATAACAGAAAGCTACACACAAGGGCTCTGTTTTCCTGCTCTTGCCTTTCCCTCTGTAAAAGACATAACAGTCCTATGAGCTTTGTTAGAGATTACTCATCCATTGCCAGCAGAGAAGCATGGCACATCCATCACAATAAAAGGGTACGAAGAGCCAAACAGCTAGCATAACTGCCATGCAGCGTCAGATCTTGCAGCTACAGGAGCTGAAACACTGGATACACAGTAAACCTTTCAGGTTAATGAATTGTTTTAGACTGGCATGGAAGCAACTAGAGTTTGCTTTAGTGATTCATTATCCAAGTTGATTCTTTAGTTGTTTCGGATGTACTTTCTTCTGCGTGATAGAATGACAAAGCGTTCAAAGATAAGAAGAAAGGGAGCAGAATATTTCTGGTGTGAATTTTCAACATTGCAATCTCTCCCGGAGAACGTAAGCCCATCTCCCTCTCACAGCACTGAGAGCTGAATGGTGAACATCCATCACAGAGAAAAAATCCGAGAAGAGGTTCATCCTCTTACAGACACAGTATTAAGGAATTTTTATTTTATTATTTTTAATAGCACAGAAGATTTTATAGGAGGAAGAGAGGTCCTTCCCACTTGGCAGAGAAGCTGCAGGCTCTCAAGGAATGTGTAATCATTACATATGTAAAGACATTTCTGAGCCACATGTCTATTTCCACATGCTTATCATTATAACAGCATTAAATATTTAGTGTAATTACACAGCTGGAACATGTGGCATGAACAGCAGAAATTCCACACCAAAGTTGCCTGGTTTTCTTCGTCTTACTGGTACATCTCAGACGCATGCATTAATCAATCACTGCCTGGCTTAACCTCCCTTTAAATAACATCCCAAATACTATGGAAAACATTTTTGTTGCCACATAAGGAAACTGCATCTTCACTGTTATCGCTTTTTCCCCTCCCATAGGAAGAATTATGTTCTCTTAAATGCAATTCTTGCTGTATGGACCTGGAGTATGTTACAGTTTCCACTTGATCTTGCAGGTTAGTACTTGCACATAGACAAGAAGAGAACAAGTGCTTTAAGTTTTTGTTGGCATGTCTCGTGGCTGTGCACACGCTACAGGCTCTACCCAGGACTTCTGGTGGAGAACAATTCATATGACAAAGACAATAAGGCTTTTTGCTGAAAGACCACTGTGGTTTCTTTTGAGGAACCATTTATTTATGGCTAATCTCTGATCTCCCTGATAAAACCACTTCCAGGAAAACTGGTATTGCAGTACTGTATTGAAGCATCTGCTCTGGTTGCGTGTTACTGCCTTAAACTTTGCTGTGTGAGCTCTTGAACTAGATCTGATTGTGAATTCTGTCACGGTTCCAATCTGGGCAGGTTATTGGCACCTATGGAGAGAGGAACCAGCCTCAGGCACCGGGAACAGCACAGCCTAGAGCACAGGTATCAGGCTCAGAAGAGGTTATCACCGGAGAAATTAGCTATTCACAGGAAACCTATAGGGCCATATGATGTTGGGACTGTACATGCTTATCCTAAAGGAAGAGGCCCAACATTCAGCTTACTCAAACTGATATTTGTCTATACGCAGAAAGGGCTTCTCTAGATCAAAGGAGAACAAGGAAAGCCTCCTCAACCACCAACTGTTGCAATCATTCTGGCCTCCAACTGCAAGTTTGCAGCTGAACTATACCAGTCTAAAGATGAGGTAT
The DNA here is from genome assembly GCF_009819795.1 of Aythya fuligula. Taxonomy (NCBI): domain Eukaryota; kingdom Metazoa; phylum Chordata; class Aves; order Anseriformes; family Anatidae; genus Aythya; species Aythya fuligula. Next base: position 2,358,670 of record NC_045565.1, on the reverse strand, counting down.
CCTCACCAGCATCTTATATAAAATTGATGACTAGGTTGACACGGTGATTAAAATAATGAACGAATAAAGTAATGAGAAATGATTCTGGGACATTTTTATTAGCCTTTTCTTTGTGGACAGCATTAGACTTTGTTTTCAACACTGAAGCTAGGAAAATATTCCAGTATTTCAGCTCAGCTGCTCACCTCCTGAGAAAGCTGATGCAATTTATCACAGATAAAATTCCTGTTACTGGTAAAATACATTATCTTACAGATACACAACACTCAAATTAAAAAAAAAAAAAAAAAAAAGGCAAAAACACTACACATACATCACCACTACCGAGATAAATTCAAACGCTGCTTAAAGAAACACACCATTAATTTAAGTGAACTAAGCTGTGCACTGTGCTTTTTTTCCCCCTCTCCTCTGGCTGTTGCTTTTCTGCTTATTTAATTACATTTACTAGTTAAAAATTAAGTTATTGAACACACTACCCTGAAATTTACCATGGGTACAATTTGTTTTAGGTAATTCTATACAGCTGCACAGATACTACTTGTCATTCAGGCATCAGAACGTTTAATCACACATCAACCATGACCTAAAAGAGCAATTCATAGACAATATAGGATGTCAGCAATGCAGGTAGGACTGTTAAACAACAATGACACAAAAGCCATTAAAAAATTAGCTGCTGCCGAAGCTTTGCCTAATGGATTCAGAAAAAGCATTCCCCATTCGACAACTCATTTTCCACTCTTGAGTCTCATCTTTTTTCTTTTCCCAGAGCTGACTCAAACAATGGAGTTATTTTGGTAAGCTGCGATGTTTGGTGGTTATTACTGCATCCCAGTAACTACAGGTCTTAAGCTAATGAAATCACACTGCCTGAGAAATGGGTCAGCTCAGCTATATGCATTTTCGTAAGATGCAGCTATAGTTACTGCACACAAAGCCTTCTGATGACCCTTCTCTGGATGCTGTGCCACCAAAAGCATTCTAGCTCACCACTGTCATTATAGCTGAGGGGGATGCATCCGCACAGGTTCCAGTTGTTGCACCCAACTTGATGTCCAGAAAGCTACAAACAAGTAACAGTAGCTCAAGTCTCATATGACAAGCAGGGACTACAGTTTCATCCTGTCCATAATGCCTGATACTGACCCTCAAACATGACCTGATTTTACTATGACACATAGAAAAGGCAACAGGAATCTTTTAAAATCAAGGTCTTCACCTGGAACTAGCTGAGGTGCTACAGCTTTGGATGTTCCCATTCAGCATCGAGGGATTTTTTCAGTTTGTGGTATTTTATTTTATTGGTTTGTTTTTTTAAGGATGCATATTAGCCTGGCACATTGATTCAACAGAAAAGCATCTAGGAAGTTGTTGCAGAAGTATTAAGTGATCCACTTCTTGTTTTCAAGTGTATAAACACTGATAGCTTTGTGGGATAGTAAAGGGGAAACAATTTTTTGGTGTTTTCCAGCAGACCATGTAAGTGCCTGCTTAACACGAGATTAGTGTGCTGTACTGAAACAGAGCTCAGAAATGGGATGTGCTTTATGTTGAACTGTTTACACTCAAAGGCATTTATAATCCAGGGTATCTAAAAGCTGCACTTCACCCAATCCTATGTTTTAAAGAGTTGTTTTAACACGTGTTTTATTTCCAGTACAGCATATTGGCTGCAAACCAACTGCATCAGCAAGGCGGATCCCCAGCCTGCTGTTCTGCAGGTACAGCGCGGAGCTGTGGAACATCGGGGTCAGCTTGTTCATACAGGATGGACCCTTCTTCATCGTGCGTTCAATCCTGATGGGCCACTTCAGAATATTCAATCAGTTGCTGGTGTTTTTTACAGCTAAGAACATCTTAGTTTTGACCCTACAACTGTATCGTTTGGCAGTGATAACATTAGACTTCCGTGCTACTATTCTGCAGAAGAGCAGGAAAGGAGAAGTCAGCTGCTGCCCATGTGAGCCTTATGAAGCCAGCACTCAAGCTACTGCTGAGCAAGATACTGAAATGAAAGTTCATTGATTTTCCAGTGAGAGAGGAATCCCAAGCTCCATCAAAAGACCAGTGAGCACAGTTACTGACTCAAAACCAACTGTATTTCTCACAGCTTCCTCAAAAGGGCTTGGCCTATTTCTATGGTCAAACAGACTTTGAGCACATAAACCATCTCGTTCACCAAGAAATCAATTTCTTCTGAACTGTAGGGGAAATTTCTGAAGCAAAAGATAGAGAAATGGAACATTTTATATCCTATCGGATTTCGGCGTGTTTTGACTAGTTCCCTGTTATATTATCCATAGGGATTTTGTAGCCATAGTTCGTAGTAGCAATGAAGGTTTGGCACACTAACAAGGTTGGTTATTACCTTGGGTGACACTCTGCTGACATATGTACCTGCATGTATTCAGATAGAAGGATAAGAAGGATAAAAATCCTCATGGAATAGGGGAAACAGAAGCATTCAGCCCTACTTCAGTGGTTGGGCTGTAACTTAAGCATGATAAACAATGTTTGCTGTGCATGGAAGCAGCTGCTACAGTGACAACTGCAGACACCTAAGTGAAGGGGCATGATTTGTACTGTTACTATGACATCCAAACATCGTTCATTCAAAAAATTCAAAGCTTCTTTGAATGTTACCTCACCTCTGGTGGATTTTCAGTTTCAAAAGGCTATGCAACACCATGAAACACCATGCTGTCTCTTAGGACCTGCACGGTCTGAATAATTTCAACCTTACAAATAAAAATATATTAAAATGATAATGAAATCCTCACAGATCATTTGAACACGACTGTGTTTGTCACCCAGACATTTTCTACAGAGATATTTGCATTTTTATTTCTATCAGTCAGAACATAAACCAAAAAGAATATTGTTTTTAATGCTGCACTGTGTTTGAAGTTGAGGGCAGTTTTGAAGTGTCACCATTTTTTTTTTTTTTTTTTTTTTTTAAATGGCCTTTCTCAGGCATCTCAGGTAGCCAAGCCAACTAGAAAGAAGGTGGCACTACAGAGACTTGACAGAAAATCTAAGCAGAAGATTTGTGGCTTGTGCTTAGCATTTCATGAAGCCCCATGAAATCATTTCAGACGTCATCTGGTCTATCAAGTGTCAAGATCTACTTTTAAGAAATGGCTAATAGTTATGCATTTAGTTCTACATTTAGGGTGAATAATATAGGGCCTGATTCATTTCTCCCATGAACATTTTACATCAGTTTAAGACCAACGTCCTTGTTGGGCTTAGCTTATACAGGTTGAAAGATAAGCAATGTTTTAAAGGCTGCCTAAAAATCATATGCTCACAGAAAATGGCAGGTGCTTTTACAAATTTCTGCATTCATTCTTAATGAGATGAGAAAATCATATTAAGAAAAAAAAAAACTATCAAATACAGTGGCCTAATTAAAGTAATTTCTGTTGTTAAAATTTCCCAGTCTTACCTAAAGCCTCAGCCATCTAAAGACAGAATGTGGTTCTGGGAGTGCGTAAGAGTGTTTCTATGACCACCACAGCAGTCATATGCTTATTTATTAATAGCCTGATAAACAATGGCACGTTTATTCTTTGAAAGATATACCTATTTAAAAATGAACCTATTTAAAACATCCCCAAACATGTGAACCTGTGTTAGTATTTATGAGATGTTAAACCATATGATCTGTTCTGTGCAGGATCAGGCTCTTCCATTACAAGAAAAGCCATAAAGAAAGAAGTCTCATACACCTCGTAGCGATTTCTACCATTTGTACTTTAGTAATAACATGCAACGCCTCCTGCTCTTCTCATTTTGGGCCTCTTTCCAGCAGGAGGAAAAAAGCCAATTGTCATTCACAATGCTGTTTTAAGGTTGACATATGGAGAGTGGAATGCAACTTCATTTGGGATTTTAACTCCAGTCTATAGGTAAAAAAGACAGAGTGCTATTGCTGACCAGCTGTGCTGTCTGAAGCCTTCCGCACCAAAGTGCATTTAGAATCAGCTGGTCAAATTACAACACATCTCCTTGTTGATGCAAGCCAGGACTACTCACATTCATTGAGTTTACCACTTGCTGATATAGTAATTATCATGTTAAAGAGATCCTTGCTAATTAATTTGGAGTGTACTGACCTTCCTAGAGCATCATTTGAAATTCACCAGCCCAAAAAAAAAAAAAAAAAAAAAAAAGAAAAAGAAAAAAATATGCTGCCTATTTAAAGGCTTAGTTCAGCAAACTGCCTACCAGGCTCAGCCTGCAGCAAATGCAAGATCCCCTGGGGTGAGGAATACAGAGACTAGCTACAGCACGAATATTACACAAAGAACTGTGTTTCCTAGTCTACAGGTTGTTTCATTTTAAGCAGTAGTAAAGCTACTAATCAGACCTACTGTGAGAAAAATCTCACTCCACTGCTAGTTTGTTACTACGAGGTCCAGTCCCCGTTCAGTCACAAAGTACGCTAGATCCTCCCTCATGCTTTGGATAAAATAGATTTGGACTCTTCCTCCTCATCACAGCTGAAGACAAACAGATTGCTTAAAAACAGGAGGGAAAAAAATAAAAAACAACACAGAAACAGACAAGCACTTAAATGGTGGGCAGCCTGCCCTCCCACCTGCACATGAAGGGGCAATCACATATGCCAGGTAGCAGCAGGAATGACTGATAGAGCATAGTACTGTCTAATTCATTGAGAAGCCTGCAGATGGCAATTAAAAAGTCTTGAAGTTTGTATGTTTGGTCACAGCAGCAAACCTCAGTTGCAAGCCATCTTCATCTACCTCTTGCAAACGTTTTGAGAGGGAGGGCAGAGCGGCTTCAGCAGCAGGCTGTTCGAGCAAGCTTAATCAGCAGCTGGGTGCAGGTGTCATCTTGCAGCCTTCCAGAGCACTGCTCTGTGGAAGCAGGAGAATGTATTTTCTTGAAGATTACAGGCATCAGTGTCTACTGGTGTCACACCCATTATTCAGGAAAAGCTGCGATAAGCTTTCAAGACTTGGAAAAATTCAAGCCATCAAATTGGGAGGATTTCAGAACATCTATCTTAGCCATTATTTACTCTTGAGTCAGGAGAATTACATTACTAAATCTCCTCTGCAAATAGATATCTAGCCATTACTGTTATTTATTCTGGTTGTTCCTGCCTTATCCTTTTAGATTATTCTATATTAAAAATCACTAAAATGTTTTGCCACTTGTCTTTTCCTGAGCTAAAATGTATTCCTCCTTTCCTTTGGACATTGGTTTAAATAAGATCATAGCCCTGAGCCAAGAAGAAGAAGAGAAAAAAAAAAAAAAAAAAACATTAAAAGCAACAGTAGCCATTATTTTATTGCATTTCTGTTGATATTTGTACTGTACCATGTTCTCTTGCACCATGTGGAAATGGAAGAAAATGTGCAATTACGTCTACAAATTTCCAACTGTATTTTGCAAATAAAAGGCAGTTACCTCAGGCATAGCTGCCAATTTATTATGTGAAAACTGACTGTTACATGTTCACATTAATTACATCTTCCACATGCTGCGTTTCTTTCCCATCCTTCGTAAGTTAATTACTTTGGCCAGATTCTGACTGCAGCCACTGCTTTGAAAGCCCAGAATAATTCCAGTGAGTGCCACATTGCTCTGGAGAGATTTGTCTTCACTCAGAACCTTTGCCTCCAAACACGAGTCACACGGTGATCCCAGCTAAGATCTAATATCTGCATGCAGGATACACACACATATGTATATGCATTTAGATGCTGCAATACCTAACAGATGCAGCTTTGTATTTCTGCTATGGTGTGCAAGACTGCTGATGAAAACACTGCAGATGTCCATAAAACACTTACGGAAATGCCTAAGCATTACAAATGCTTTAAGCTCATGTCTCTAAATACTAAGCATACTGTCCTCTCTGAACAATACACTGATTTTAGAAGAGGTTTTGTAAGATCCCTGGCATTCCATCCAGGTTTCCTCAGTTGAATGAAACCCACCCAACCATTATTTCCCCCCTCAAAAATTATATTTTTTAAATCTTTGGAAATTATTATGGAGATCACATGTTTACATCTGTTCAACTTTAAAGTGAAACAAAAATATTGGTTTGGAACAATTGCTGGTTGACAATGCTAGCAAAGATTTTGCTATTACTTTCTTGCAGATGGCCATCAAACTGTACATACAAATCAGTGGATCGGGAAAGCTCAGGTTCAACTGGCTTCTTGTTACAAGATTACATGTCCAGGAATGTATTTTAGATTCTTTGCAGTGCGTAACCTGTGAATTCTTGATTACACCATGAAGGAGGAATGGGTAGCTGCCATGGTATAGCTAACTTCCAGGGAAGTTAATGCTTTGGAAATCAACTGCATGAGAGCGCATGGGGGAAAAAAAAAAAAAAAAAAAAAAAAAAAAGGAAATCTGGACTCTTTTCTAAGAGAATCTCGCATGAAAGCACCTATGTCTGATAGAGTGTATGATCTATATTTTATGATTTTATAAACTACTGCTCTATACTTTAAAAAAAGAGCACCCCCCCAATACTCTTAGTAGAAAGCAAAAAAAAAAAAGTTTTTGTTTCTGTCCCAATTTTATGAGAATATCAAGATATGTGTACAAAAGATTGAGATTTTTTTCAGATCATGCCAGCATGCCACTTCGCGTTGTGTGTTGTCTGATCAATACCAACCTGCATATTTTCCATACCCGTCAGACAAAAAGATCCTCAAGTACCCTGAAAATTCATTAGAACAGAACACTAGCATCTACTACGGTATAAGGCTGTTTCTTTTGTTCCGTATCAGTAGAAAATAGGTAAGCTTTGAATCACCAGAGCAGAGAGTAGTTGGCACTGATCTTTGGGTTCAATTCTCCATCTTTCTCCATGCTGCTCTTCAAGGAAAGAAGCTTTCCAACACCAATACCAAAGCCCACCTTGCCAGATGAAGGAAAAAAACATTCCTGATTTGTACAGGTGAGGCAATAAAAAGGGGTCACAATGGCAAAAAAGAAAAGATGTTAAGGAGGCAAGAGTGAAATGGAAGAAACATTATAAAAAATAATTATCAACTTAAACTCCTACATCATCCCCTATTTCCAGCTGTGTTTTTGTTTTTTTTTCCTGTCTATATTTCAGGCTGCTTTCTGGGCCTATCTCCCAGATCTCAGTACACAGACAAAAAACACCAAGCACTGAACCTCCCGCTACTGCCTGCAAAAGCCTCTACAAAAGCACTCAAGAGTTCAGGCCAACTTAAGATGAAGAAGAGCCAAGCCTACTTCCTCCTGTTAGAGACTGAAAGTATCTGCAGCTGCCAAAGAGCTTCCTCCATTTGTCTGTAGCCTACTACAGGGAGAAGGATGTTTTCCTGAGCAGGGTCTCTGAAGGCCCAGCTTATTGAAACAGTAGCATCATTTCCTGCAACTCTACAGATCATTGACTTCAAGCAACCTTAAGGTCAGACAACGTTTGAAGTCAGTCTGTGAGACTGTAGGTAAAAATAACAGAGCAGAAGGGCGGTATAATATACAAAGTGATGCCCTAACCCAGCATTTCAGACTTCAGAAGGTAAAAGAGGGCTGGAGTCAAGAAAAGCAGATACTTGTGCATGGGTACTACCTGTGCTAACAGCTTGGAAGATCCAAACTGCAAATTGCTTTAAGATCTTCAGTCTGCTATACACTTAGCTAATAGCATCCTGGAATAATCATACAGAATGGATACTATCATAGCCAACACCAAGGCATCACAAAAGAGTCCCAGAGAGCTTCAGAATAGCCTTTGCAGTAAACAAACAAACAAAACACTGGTTGAGTGTTGCCATTCTTTTGTTTTATATTATTCTGAATAAACTGCTACTTCACATTTGAAGAATGTGTTGGGCTTAATTTTTATCTGGCATCCTACCTGAGTGCTTTGCAGTCTCAGTCCTCTGACAGAATTCACAAAAAGCTTGTCTTCCAAAACAAACGTGGTAGGAGCTTTGTTGGAGCATCTTTCAGGCTTGTAAGAGACAACAGCACGTTGAGCAACAGCAGTATATGAACCAAGACAGCTGTCAGCCACTGTAACTCACTACAGGCCTAATCCTGCTTTCAGTAAGCATTCACAATGCCACTGCTGAAGATCATCACTATATAGTATCACTGAAGAAACATAAAAGCAGTACTTATTCTCTCACGCAACTGATTCCAGCATGGTAAGAAGCACCTTTCAGAGGTATTTATCACAATTGCTAAACTAGAAAATTCTCTTTTACTCATTAGGGGTCAGCTCAGCAAAGCTGTTAGTTTTGTCCCTAGGTGAAGGGGGAATGGGAAGCCCTTCTTCCTTTCTTCCCTTTTCCCTTCCAAATTTCATGCTGAGGTAAAATCTTGTTGTCCTGATCCAATAACAAACCAAGGCGTTAGCATTCTGCGTCGTGAGCTGTGTATTAGGTTTAATTTAAATTTTAAGCTCTATTGTGGCAGAAAAGACTAGTTTGTGACCTAACTCAAGGAATACTAATTCATCTAAAAAAAAAAAATAAAACAAACAAAAAAAAACACTCTTATGTGCATTCTCTCCTTTTTCTGCATAAGTAAGAGTTGCCACAGGGGTAGCCTGAAGCCATATGCCAGCAAGTTACTCTGCTTGTATATTATGAGAATTTTTATCCATCTAATCAATAAGAAATGAGTAGTTACTATGGCAATTTCTACATTACAAGGTAGTTGTGCTGCAGCAGAGTATATTCTAGAAGGACAAATGCACTTACCACTCTGTTATGTAAATTTTTGCACCTCATACATTGTTGGAGTGCATAGGCTTGAGAAAAAAGCAAGAAGAATAAAACTGAATCAGGAGATAACAGTGGTTATAAAGGACAGCCTGAACTGCTTGGGAATTCTTAAGTGACTAACAGATGCCAGGTTAGAGCAATCCATTAACATTCAAACAAATCAAGCAATGCTTTTGCAGATCCTTAGCTTGAAAACAAATAACGATACTAAGATTTCACTACTGTATTTCCCTATTTCCCTTTGATTATATTACTCAAAGTTAAAATTGATGGGATTAGAACCTAGTATGAACTGATGGTGTTATATGAGATTAATACTGATATTCCAAAGCACAGTAAATACACTCTGCAGCATTCAGGACTGATTACAGTGGATGTATTCCCTTACAGCACAGTGCTTTGTAACCCCGTAGGAACTGCTGGCACTTGCACACACTGAACAAGGATTAAACTTCACTCTCAAGACACAGAGTGCTATGAGAGAACTACGAGGTTCTTCTAAAAGTTGCAAAGTCATTGATTGTAATCATCTTTATAAAATACATTGCTGATGTCTCATGAAAGCTTCTATTCCAATTCCATCTCATTGTCTTTTTTGGTTCCCCCCACCCCTTTCCAAAATATTATCTTTTTTCTGGTATTAGAACAAATAGATGAAGACAAACACTGAGAAGAAACCTAAACACTACAGGCAGGCAGCTCCCTTGGAGGTGTCTGACAAGCCAAAGATGGCCTGGTTGTGCACAGAAACTAATTAATACACACCGTAAGTGCAGAAGATGCATCAAGGATTGTAGCACAAACCTGTCAAAAAGATGATCTTGAGAGAAACCTAGGTAAGTTAGCAATTGGGAACTTCAGATGCAAGCAACAGATGCACAAATTCAGGACACTTTAAAACCCTCATTAACTTCACCTTGAATCCATATATTAATAAGATGGGACAAAAATTGTGATGCCTTGATTTAAATGGCCAGTGATGAGAACTGAAAGCTAATAAGACTAAAAATCTTGGGGTCTTCTACTCAGGGTTCAGAGACGGTTGTGTTTTTACGAGTAAGATACTGACTGTAAGGTTGCATTGCAAAGAAACACCAATTCCTACCTAGGAAGGTGTCAGCCCTCACTTTAGTGACACAAATTTGGTGCTAAAAACCTTGCAGAGAAAATAATTCAAAAAAAAGAACAAAAGGAAGTACAACCTACAATAAGTATGCAGGTTCAAAACAGGTCTCAAACAATCCCTTTGAAATTAGAGAAGAAAGTGAGCTTATATCAAAAGATGATAAATTTAGTCAAATCTTTTAAGGGTAGAAAATGATAGTTGTATTTCACAGACCAAGCAAAAGCTGAGGTAAGATGTAAACATGCAAACAGAGAGCTCTAATACTGCACAGAGGATAAGCTCTTAAATAGAGGGGCTGTCTAGCAAGCTTGCCCTACACACACCACTATGAAGGAGCAGATTAAGAGGCTTCTGGAGAAGACGCTCAACCTTCACGCTGTCTGCAGCCTACGCAGCAGCCAACTTTTAGCTGCTTGAAATTAAGACTGTGTCTGGATACAGTTTCATACGGCTCCTAAAAGGACTGACAGTTAAACAAGAATGGAGTTTAAAGAGGCTCTTTAAGATTTTCTCTCAATCACATCACCTCCAACAATACTCCCATCAGATGATTTCAAGTTGATCTGAAGTATAATCAAGTTGATTAAAAGAAAAAAAATATATAAAAAAAAAAACCACACACACATCAATTTTTCCACTGCAGGAAGGAATGAAACACAAGAAGCTGACTGGCCCAGAGACAGTCATCTTCATAAATCTAGGTTTGGAAAAGGCTTTATTCTCATTTCTTGGAAGTTTACTGGAGTCCTTAATACCTCAGAGCAATTCCTCAGAAAATAACCAGGCAACACACCAATAACGTAATTCAGAAATTATAGTTATATTTCCCTTCATCAGCCGAATGTAAGAAACATTATCTTTTTAAAATTAATAAGGAGCGGAAGACTTTTATAGCGTTGTTTCCTTAACAGAACTATTTCTTCCTGAAAAATTTTACAGCGGTACAGTTTGTTTTAAAGGTCAGATTAGAGCATTGAAAGGATTTCTTCTAGAATGTCACTCCTAAATGGTTTAATAGGAAATTGGATCTTACCATCTACAAGTGTTTAACAAATAAATCCTTTACTGAACCATAGCACCAGCAAGAGAAACAACTACTCTTCATTCCACCTTCTGCCTATGTCATGGGAGGGTATTCTCATCCCCTTACTCCTAGACAACATTGTCCCAAGGAGCCTGTGGGACAAGTACCCCTTTTTATGTACAGTCATTTCTGAAGGAGAGACCTCAAGCTGTGCAAAGACTGAAAATAGCAGTAAGTGGAGCCCAAGCAACACTGCCTTCTCCTGTGTTTCACAGCAGCTGGGAACACTAGATAAAGAGGACAACAGAAAACTTAGTTGTTTTGTAAAGGGGGAATCCACAGTTGACCTTTCAGGACAGATGTCAGCGGGACTAAGCCCCATTAGAAAGGGATGCCTCCCTCTTTACCACATTCGAGATATGAACAAGCCCTCCTGAAGTAGCCAATCTAGCAGATGATGGACTACTTCTCTACCTCTCCTTCCTCCTCATTATAGGACTGCATATGTTAATGGTTAACATCTCCATCCCTTCTGTTTCTGAGTCTGCTCTGACTCCAGACACAAAAAAAATTTATTAAAAAAAACAGCTCCTGATGTCACAACCACATTACCAACACAGGAGAAGAAAAAACCTTCTCACTACCGTGACAGGATGGCCCATTTCACTTCCAACATCCACAAGACCAGGAACACAGACACATAAGCACTTGAACTACTCTACCTCCCTGCTCACAACATTGAGTTCTCACCCTCCCAACCACCCCTTTACCAAGTCCCTCCCTTCCCCTCTTGCCACTCCTGGGGCTCACCTAATTGCAGTCAGCAGCACCTTGAGTCAATTCACTAATTTGGCAGAAACCTAAGAAGCAGAGGTAGGAGAAAGGAGGAACACTGAGTTGTTACATGAACTCACTTGCGTTGCCTAACTGCCTGCTGAATAAGGCAAATAGCCTAATTAGAAAGAGACAGACCAGGAAAATTTTTCCATTCTTAACTGTTGATCAATTAGGCTTGCATTTAATGGATCATTACATCTTTTCTCTGTCACTGACTCCCACGATACGATAGGAGGCTTATCCAACGATATCTCTGTGCTGTGCAAAACATAGAACAAAAGAGCAGAAAGCTCTTCAGATTTGCCTGCACTTGGAAAATTTCCCAGGAAGGACATGCTGCAGCAGCAGGGTCTCTCTCCATTTGAAGTGGGACATGTCCATCCAAAATAGCTGCTTGCAAATGGAACAAGAAACTAGGAGAAACTGATGAAAGGCTTGCATGGAGGACCAACCCATAGAAGATGGACCCTTTACCCAAGCAGAGGACTGAAGAGGGCATCTGCTTTCCCCACTTCCTTCTCCCTTCACAACAAAGAGGATTGTGATCCCAGATGGTAATGACAGTCCAGACATCTTTGGCCTCATCCACTTGGAGCTCTGACCGCACTCAAATATAGCTGGAAAAAAGAATGATTAACTAGCACTGTCAGAATGGCTCGTGGGAAGAAGGAAAAAAAGATGCATTAAATCACTGCTTTAGAGACAGGTCTGAGACTTGGGAGGATTTTTTAAAAGTGACTTAAGGCCCCCATTTTCCTCTTGCAGCTTTAACAAGATACAAACTTCTTTAGCGTTCCGTTGCTTGCATGACTACCGAGTGATTCCGCAAGTTTTCCGTTTGTCTATACTCCTACTGTCAGCCACACTGAGAGGGAGACAGAGGTCAGATATGAAGAGCACAAACTCGGCTGTGCAGCCAGGGTCTCCTAGAATCATCGCAGCCTGTCACGCGATAGTGCCAAAGTAATCTGTTGTGGCCAGTTCCCTATTCCTGCTACCCTACAGCTACAATCATATAATCAACAGCCCCTTACATTCAGATAAACATGCATCTGCCTGCAGATCGATGATAAATTCTCTTCTGACAGTAATGAATTATATAAAGGACACGATGTTGTGCCTGTCAGCCTCCAACTTCTCTGGTTTTGACAGAGTTTGATCTTATAATTATCTTGCTATCCAGCATCACTCTGCTGTGCTTCACGCTGGATCTTCCAGTCTGCTAACAAGGAACCAGGGGGACTGTGAGACCCGCGTGTTTGGCTGCAGGGCTCTCCTCCAGGCTCCCTCCCTTTTTGTCACCTGGGTTTGCAGATCAAGTTCTATCTGCTGGTATGGAGGAGATGCCAGTATCACCGTGTACAGCACTTCGACAAGCATTTACGCTGACAAGCTTGTAACAGATTGGTAGATTGCTTGCATAATGCTAAGGAAAAGGAGAGACGGGAATTTATTTATTTTTTATTTGTGCTTGAGGTTTGCTTAACACGGGGGGCCTAGCTCAAAATTTGGGCTTCTATGATACCAGCACCAGCTGTCACACTGCAGACTGCGTGTGTTAGACCAAGTGCTAAATCTTGGTTCAGTATATTGCAAGACAAAGCAATTTTGTTACATTAAGCTAGTAAGAGACAGATCCCTTTCTTGAAAGTCACATGCAAGAACAAATTCAGCAAAGAAACTGCAACCTCCAAGCAAGGAGTGGTCTGTTTGCAGAGATGAAACAGCTTCAGGGCGTTCCAGAGTTCTGGTACCGGAGGGCAGAGGGGCCTTGTACAGCTCACATACAACTTTACTGGTTACACCTTCCTCAAATTCTATTCAACAAGTAAATGATAACTCCTCAAACTAGCCCACAACCATGGCAATTTCATCTATCACTCCATGCAACACTCTTTTATTTGTTAAAGTTGGATGTGAAAGATTTATGCAATATCTAAGACGACTCATCAATTGTTTTCCAAAGGTTCCCAACATTAGTTTTCTGAGAAAAAGAACCTGTGAACTATCTTCACCTCAGTGAACTGATATAAAAATCACCAGAGTTATTGGTAAAAGGAGCAAAGTGTCATAAGAATATAGAACATGAGATTACACCAACAATCATACCATTTGCACCTAAAAACTATGCAACATAATGCAGCTCAATTTATCACACACATATAAATGTGGCTAATCACACTTTAGTCTGTCCACAAGGACAAAATTACCCATGATCAATATTAACACAGATGAAACAGAGAAAATGATTTATAGTGCAATGTGTACTCACAGCTCTAGCTGCCTAGAAGGTGAGGACAATGAGGAAAATAGGACCATTTCTTATTTTCAGCAAGGCTGAAAGCTCAGCAAGCTTTGCACACACAGTAGGAAATGATTTTGCCAAAAGATGAATCATTGAATATTTTGCAAATATTGTCTTGCCCCCTGACAGATGGTTATTTGGTTTGATATATTTCCATGATCTCTAGGGAACTGCACAGAAACAGAGGTGCAGATAAAGACAGCCAGAACAATAGTGACATCAGATGTCCTGAGGTACGGAAAATGTCACAGAGCAACTACATCTAATGGCACTTTACTTAGTGAAGATACATACAGTTAAGAAGTAGAAAGCGGGAGATGTCTACGAAAAAGGCCAAAAAGCTGTGATGGATTATACCATCTGAGGGTGTGGCCCAATATACAGCCATGCCTTCATCAAAGACTTCAGCTGAAGACTACAAGCTGCATTTCCTGGAGGAAGATAGTTCAGGTAGAAGGACAAACATAAATGGTTATAAAGGCCTAAATCTTGAACACACAACAGCATCGATATGGGACATTGCCATAAAGAAAGTCAGTATCTCTAGCTACTCTTGGGCTTTGATGCTGGGGATATCAGTAACTAGCTTAGGCTCTGTGATTAAACCACAATGCATTTCCTACTGGTAGGGATTAAGCAGGAAAGGATATTCCCCGTCTCTTCATTACAATACACAGAGAGTGTAATTTGATGCTGCATATACTAATCACATAAGGTAGCCTTAGGAAGGAACCACAGATCCATGACAAGTTCTTGTTAAGTCACGCATAAGGCTTGGTTCAGCAGGCTTTTTCTATTCTGAGCTGCAGTGAACCAGTGAATTTTGCCAAAGTGTCCGGAGAATAGTGAGCTCACGCCTCTGAGTTGCACATTCGTAAGTGTAGATCCAAAGAGAGATGACTAAAATGGGCTGAGCTTTGTACCAAGACCAAAATTTGTTCAAGCAGGAACTAGCAATGAGGACTGATGACTGCAGCAATGCAAGATTTCTTCTTTCCAAGACCTGGAATAGAAAGAAATGTCCTAGAGCAGCTGAGCTGGGTAAGTCATTTTCCAGTACTCTTACAGCGAAATGGACTGGCTCTCTAGAGAAACTGAGCATGTAGATTGAGTACCAGCCAATAGTATGTATTTATAAGCAACAGCCTGATTCAGCCAAAGAATTCTTTTTGGATATTTTTGTTGTTTGAATGAGGAGGAGAGAAGCTACTGGCAGCCTGCCATTGTAACAGGATATCTTGGCAGGAAAATGCTTTGTGTTATATCACTACCATATGGTGGTGGAAAAGATTTTTTTTTTCTATTAAGTTCCTGTAATAGTCCATTCCCATTTTTAACACAGTCTTTCTGCATGAGAAGAACAAGTTTGCTTCTCAGCCCTAACACAAGAGCTGTACTACACTTTCATAGCTAATTATGGTAAATACTAGAAATGTTACAGTTTCAGAGGTACAATTACCTCTTCCATTATGGAAAGGTAAATGGGCACCCAGATGGAATGCGGGTTCCTGAAGAGCTAACCCCGGTTTTCCAATAGGAAGGCATTCCTTTTGTGTTTCCCCCCACACACACACTGGATGAAAATAATGTCCAAATCGTCTCCAATCAAATGAGATCTGGCATTCTTTGAGGACTGTGAGAACAGGAAGATGTGTGGGAAGCTGTTGCTTGCATTTCTCTTTTCACCAATTCATCTCCATTCCAGCAATAAATAGGTTCCTTCAAATGTCTTCCTATTGCTAGCGGAAACCCAAAGCAAGGGGATGATACAGGAAATGGAATTTTTCACATATTCTTAGTTTCACTCTGGCCCAGAAGAATTTCTTTCTCTACATGTCTAGGAAACAGTAGATACCAACATCAGCAAATTCAAATCTTTCAAATTTGGAAGTGTGCCAGCTATGACTTTCCTGTTGGGTTAAGTCCATTACCGGTATGAGGTTACAAGTGAGTTTTTGGCATACGCGCACTCCCCAGAACCCAGTACCAATCACATGTTACTATGCTGCTCCTGTTTCCAACTTTCACAGTCTTCTATCTTTGCAAAACAAAAAAATTGTAAGGATGCACAGAATTTGTTTTCCATAAACAGTAATCCAAACATTATCACAACCATCTCTTCAATCACCTTTCCTTGCCAAGGAAGTTTAAATAATAGATAAGACACAGACACTTATCTGCTAAACCTTCTCCAGCACAGCAAATAAACTACTGTTAAGGTTCCTGAGACTGATCTTTGCAGGATCCTGTTCCAGAAGACATAATACCTCTGTAGTTTGCTCTTGCTCAGACAACTCAGTCTGTACTCTCAGGAGTCTATAAAGCAATGGCTGGGTACCTGCATTCTACTTCTTCACTGAAGAGCTCTTCAGTCCACTGCAGCCACCCTGAAGTACAATAACAAATTAAATAACACCCTTGAACACTTGCAGACACTCAAATATGAACACCTGTGTGGTTAAACAAGCAGGATGGTTCCTGGCATGTTTCTGGCCCATGCAAAACAGTATTTGCCTGTACAGTCCCACGGTGTGTGTCAGAGTTATGATGTCCCAGGTTCCCCCCAGCCAGCAGTACCTATGCATTTGGAAGCCCAGACAGTTTCCAAGTATCATCACAGACTGTTCTGTGCCAGTAAGCCTCAAGGCCTTGATGCTTTCACAATTTCTAACAGGTTTAATTTAGCAGGAAATATGTAGGCTAAACAATTCCCACTGATTTTAGCCATGGACTAATGTCAAGAACTAATTTCACTCTGCAAGTGAAAGGAACAGTCTGCCCTACCTTTAAATTTGCCCCAGTTCCTCCATGATATTGTTGCCTACAAAAAGCAGATAATGACAAAAGTACTGGACTCTGACGTGAAAACCCACAGGGAGGAGTTTGTGAGAAATTGATAGAAAATTCAACTGCTGTGACTTGTGTGATGGCAGCGCTGAAGTTCCTGCACTCACTCCCAGAGCAGAAATATTATCAGGACAGGTACAAATATGAAACTATTTCAACAAATGGTCCATAACTTGCCTACATGTTAGAATTCAATTTTCTCTACTTTCATATAGCTTTATTACACTTCTTGAAACATAACAACCTAGGAGGCTTCTCTTTACAGCATGCAGCACATGAATGTTATAACAGAGTCTTTACAGCAAAATATCTTCAAGAGTTACTTACATTAGTATCTGCTCTTTTGAGAAATTTAGACTAACCATTTCTCTAGGGATTTTCCTCCTAAAACATGTCCGTGTTCCTTGATAAAGCCCTTCACACTTTAGCCAGAGAAACCACATTTTGCTCACATGATGTATTTCTGACTGACAGCATAGTTTGCAGCCTTTAAAAATATTCATATGTAGTAGTCAAAACATAGCATGCTTGCAGCCCCTTGGAATCTTAATTCCAAGACTGTCTACATTTCTGTCAAAACTTACATAGTAAGCAGTAATCAGAAGATCTACTGTGAGAAAGTGTGAGTTTTGCAGGATCCAGTGAGACAAAAGAAAAGGGGTTTATTTTCTACTTTTCCTGAACAGAACTGCGAGCAAACATCCATAAAGAAACAAATTTGAATTACTTGTTGTATAGCTCAATGGAGAGCAAATGCTGTCTGATAAAAAAAAATGAGAGATGAAAGAAAGACTTGACTGTTATTTACAGCTGTTAATATGGAAATTATGAAAATAAGCAAATGCTTGTAAAAAGACATTAATAGAATTCACCCAGCAGATTTACAATTTGAATTTGATTCTGTCATTTTTTCTTCTATATAATCCAAGAGAGCTCAGGCTGCCTAAAAAGCATCATTATTGTAATAATACAGAAGTCTACTAAGGCTAATCACAAATCTTAACTCTGCCAGTGAATGGTATACCAACAGCAAATAGGCCTACAATACAGACTTCCTACCTGACATATTAACCAAGCAAGTATCCCTTGAGTAAAGCTTTGTATTCTGTAGGCATTTTTACCAGCTCTTTCCATACTTCAGATTATACTACTTTTGCTTGCAAGTCAGCTATAAATGACCTTACCAGCTGAGGGTTTGCAACTGTCCCCTTTGAGGTCAATGATGGAATTTACTTAAACTTTGCTGCCTCAAGTAGCATAATGGTATGTGGGAGCACTCCTAAATTGCTAGAACAATAGAGCAGCTTATGATTCCCAGCATAGATCTCTGGAAAGTAAACTGAAATCTCAGGCCAGGTTCCAGGCATAAAGTGAAAACCAAACCTACCTCATTCCAGAGATCACCAAATCAAGAAACAGTAACTGAAAATGTGCATGTACACATGAGATGGCAAAACTGCAAGTCAGCATGCCTATCTTAGCAAGAGACTAGACAGATTTATTCAAAAACAACTTATACCATGCCTAAGAGCAACTAATTCTCTCCTCATGTTCATTACGCTCTCCTCTTTATGTGAAAATGATCATTCTGACCTGCAGAAAAATGTTTAATTATTACTCAGTTTCATGGTCACAGCATTTTTTTCAAAGACATCTTAAAACTGAGAAGAACAATAAAAACAACAACAAACCCAACAACAACAAAGAAATGAAAAAAAAGGAAAAAAATAAAAAGCCCTGTTACTTAAAAGCCATTTGAAATTCTTTAAGTCTCTGGGCATGCATTATATATTCACCAAGTTTGCTGCTGGTGATGTAAGTTAGAAATTCTCCTGCTGGTTTTGATTACAGCTGCAGAGTCACAGATTTGAACAGCAGTAGACAATCATTCTTCTGAGCCTGCACATAAATATAAAACGTTTCCTTTTTCCTTATCACATAAACCTTCCACTATGATTACTTCAAAGTGAATTCCTGTTTTCTTCAGATTTTCTCCACTTATCGTTTTATAATTAACAAAATGTATTCTATCCAACAAAGCTCTGTTATTTGCATATTCAAAGGTCACCATACAGGTTAAAGTTATTTAACTATGAAAGAGATGATAATTTCACAATCTTTTTACATGCAGATAAAATACAAAATTACCTCTGGGTTTTTAATTTGCACATTTACAGACACATGATAAAGAGTTTTATGATAATGGTATAAGCAGCATAACGAACTTTCAATTAGGCTGTGACAGCTCTTCCCTCCAGTCTTTGCATTGTCATTTCATTATTTAAAATGCTGTCACACCTTTATGGGAGCAACAAAGAATGTTACTTACTACAGCCATACTTTGGGACCAAAACGGCAGCCCCTCCCATGCTGCAGCATGTCGGCTCACACACATGCTCTGCTTGGCATGCGAGTGTTCCCTGCCAAGCTAGGTGGGAAAGAGAGAATCAGTCAGAATTAGATCAACAGACCATCAGGGTTTATGGGTGTCCGTAGCACTGAACAGTCCAGATCATCAGATTACAGCAGTGACAAATGGCAAAGAGAAGTCCTGGATATTGCTATAGCACCCTTGTGGGGGTTTTTACCTTATTTCTTACTGCCTTTGTACCACCATAAAAGAAATCCTTCTGGACACAAAACCTAAATTATCTCTGGAAAAAGCAATGATCGCTTAATTTCCTATGAAACTGTAACAAAGCAAAAATCTGCCCCCATCTAAGAAGTCGCTTTTGCATACCTTACAAAAAGTTAGATTCCTTAGTGTAACATTTTGCCCACCTCAGGTAAATAAATGCAGCTGAGCTAGTTATGAATTCAACCCTTTCCAAAGTTACCCTTTTCTCAGTTAACACCATGGTCACAAACCAATCAAACCTTTTAGAATGAACAACCAGAGGATACATTTCTTATTCCAAAGCCAGTTGCTGTGGCTACTTGTTACTTGTGTTGAAAGCTTGAAAGCCAGCCATGTCAAATCATATTTTGCTTTTTTTGTTCCCAACTGTCTGCACTTTTAAACCAGAAAGCAACTGACTGCAACAAATCAATTTTTGTATTTTCAGATGCCTAATCAAAACCTGTTACTGCAACTTGAAAAATTCTAGAGAAACAACAACTAAAAAAATGTAAGAATTATGTGAATTTCATGAAAAATAAGATCCTACAAGCCTCCAGAAATAGTCATCACTTATTGAAAATCACAGGCGATTTTAAGGCTCAGCTGACTGCCACAGAATGCAGCCATTTCTGGGTCATATCTGATGTAATAATATTGCACGCTGATGGTAAACCTTTTACAAACAGAACAATTTTGAAGGATGCAATCAGTGCGTCGCACAAAACAACAAATGATATTTCTTTCTCAAGCACTTTTAACAGAAAAGAAAGGTCTGAGACATATGTAGGGAAAAGAATGCTTCTATGAAAGTTACAATACCATTTGACTACAACAGATCTGGAATAGCTGTTGAACTGTTCTACTGTCAGAGGTTTACCACCTTGGATGTGTCTTTCTGGTTGTCATTGAATTCATTGCCTTGAATCCCATCTCCCCAGGAACATGGAGAGTTCAACACATTACCCAGGGAAAGCGCCCTTCCTTCACCCATATCAAGCCACTGAAAAGATCTCTGCACCTTCTCAGATTCTCCTCACTTTCTTTTTGTCACAGATCTCTATTTCTTTATATGGGGAGGAGAGGAGAAGAGAAATGCAAGTCACAAAGAACATTGTCTTAATTGCAGAGATTAAAATTATATACCTTCCCAAAAAAAATAAATAAATAAATAAAAGAAGACTTAAATTAATAATACAATAACCACAGCCTTGGAATTATAATTTCAATTTCTAACATAGGAAACACAACCACATTCCTTCATAGCTGGACATAAGAACCACAACGACTATTACAACAGCAAAACTAAATGCCATACAATTTAAGCAAGCAGATTATTTAAAGAATATGAAGAATTTAGAAGCCTGGTGCACCTACTTGAGACTGATAGAAGTGGAAGTCTTTAGATGAACTGAAACTTTCTATAAGTTCATAAAAGGAGAAGGCTACTAAAGTGCATTTCTGTTCCTGATTTCATCTGGAAGTGAATGCGTGCAAAGCACTACAAAAGACTTTCATTTTTATTTCATGTCAAATAAGACTACAAATCATCTTTTGGAGAACTGGAGTCTTGGGGCAAGATGAAATTTCCACTGTAGTCCAAAAAAAAGTACTGCATACATTTTGCAGGTGATATGTTTACTTGGACTGACCGCTTCACAGAGCTTGAATCTGAATCTGATTCAGAGCTTGAATCAGAGCTTGAAGCTGAATCTAGCAATGTTAAAATGTCTGAATTAAAAACAAAAACAAAACAAACAAAAAAAACCACAACTTTTTATGTTTTTATTACTATTACATGCAGGACAGAATTCACAGTCTCTAATGAAATTCTTGTGCATGCAATATGGCAATGTACAGGATCTATGGAAGTATGAATTGCTTTCAGCAATTCATCCTGAAGTCCTGCTTTTGGTTAGTGCTTTACAGCAGGAAGCACCTTGAAGCCAAAATCTCACCATGTATATGAAGTAGAAGAAAAGAGTAGTGAAGAGAGGTTTGCTGTCAACATACGTTTTGAAGCATGAGATTTCATTTAGCTTAAGGAGTTAGAAGTGTTATTGGTCATAAAATTATTCAGCCCTTTAGAACTATCAGCTGCAATATTAATCTTTGTAACCTTCCTTGACACTGAATTAAACAGGCTTACCAGACACTAAATAAAAGTAATATTGCCTTTTATTGGATTCACATTTATTCTATTTAATATCATCAAGTACTCATAATATGAGAAAGAACAAAGGAAGATCTTGTTTTCACTATACATTGGTGATCTCAATGCAGATTTTGTTTCTAAATACAACCATTTTTTGTCCTATTTCTCTGTCATCCTGCCCAACTGTATAACTCTTCAGATGAAATAAAATGAATAAAAATGAATTAATAATTACAGGAGGCATAAAAGTTGACAGTTATTTTTTTCTTAGTATGCTTACTGTCCTTGTACCCTTGCCTCCAATCTGAGATAGGAAGGCTCTTTGAACTACCCTGTAACATGAGTTGTATGCCTGGGTGGTGGAATTAAAAAGTCTCCCTTCTCCAAGCTGCTTACCAACCTATGCTCGGTAGTAACCAGGGCCACTGGATGGAACGTTGAGAAATTCTTTTAATAGTCAATTTGCCAAAGAAATTGCAGTTTCAGGCCAACTCTCCAGAAATTCATGCCAAATTCCGAAACATTTTGGCTTTAGAAAAAGGAAAAAGAACACACAAAAAAATAAGAGTTGTGTGATCATCCTGTGCAAATGTTTGTGTGCCTGTCCATAGCTGCCACCATTTTCTCCCCCTAATAAATCTGAGAACGTAATTAAACCTGGAACAGCAAAAGCAATGGAACACAACAATTCTTACAAGTTTCATGAAAACAAACAGCAAGCTAAAGGAGGGAGACCACTTTAGTGCACAGACTTATGGCAAAACTGATGAGAGCTCTCTATGCTGTTAGGTACTGACATTTCCACATTAGCAAGAGCAGTTGCACATATTTCTATTACAACTCACGGCATGTTCGACAGCCAAGCACCAAAACTCAAAGCAAGGAGTGCTACGAGTTCTGCCATTTTCAGGATGGAAATCAATACACACAAAAAGCCAGTTCTTCCAAGAGTTCCACCACCAGTAGTTCCTTGCTAAGCTCCATGCAAGGGGGGACGGAGAGTCCTGGCTCCTCACTGTCTGAAGAAGCCAAGCAGCCTGCAGATCTTGGGGGGGGGGGTGAAGAAAAGGCATTTTAGTCATTTCTCTAGCTTAGGTCAGAAGGAAAATTCTTATCCCATCCCCACTTGGGACTGGCCAAAGAAGAGAAGTGACTCAGAGGTATCTTAAGACAGAGAACTCCATGGAGACCTAACCTATGTGTCATACTTTGCTCAGGTCTCTGATTCAAGCCACTGCATCATCCAACAGCTGGTCCATATCAGGTACTATCTGCACAGCAAACCACAGCACATTTTCCAGCAAAGAAAATGGACATTTTATTCTTCTCATGTATAAAAGTACTTTCCAGTATTTCTCTCTGTATCTTATAATTTGTTCTGAATTTCAGATATTTTCACATTTATTTTAATACTCTGACTTCATGACATTTAACGAATCTTAGGGAAGTTCTGGAACAACTTTACAAACTTATTTTTTCTCTTTTAATAAAGCCACTTTTTTGTTCTATGTTTGCTCAAACATTTTTAAGAATACAGTAAAAGGACAGAACTCCATGTTTAAATACTCTGTTTGTGTTGCAGAACTATGCTCTCACCTTTCTTATCCTGACTGCATGCCAGGGCCACAGAGCTGGATGCAGGAGGACCCGAGACATTAGCTTAGCACAGGCTCAGTTAGACCCTGGGGTCTGAGGGTACGGCTGTATGCAGAGACTCACCCTTTGGCAAGGAACACATAGGCAAAAACTTCTGCCAGTTGCACTCGAAGCCAACTTTCCCAGAAAAACATAATGCACAATTGGAATGACAGTAAAAAGAACTTGGCCAAAGGCAATGTTCCTTCATTTTATTGGAGAGAATGTGGTTGCAGCTTCCACCCATCTCTTCCCCCTAAAAACAAGGACAGGTTTTCCACGTGCCCAGGACTAAAGAGATGGGATGATGGAGCCACCAAAAGGCTCCAGAGATTATCTGTGAATGAAAAAGAAAAAGAGTACACAGCAGAAAGAAAGTTTTGTTTACAGCTTTTACCAGCACTATTTCTTAAAAAGGGGGAGGAGTCTTTCTTTTTAGAAGTGTCGTGGGAGAGTAAGGGGAAGGCATTCTGAGTCAGATCATAACAAGACAGTACTGAGCTTCCCAGCAGGTTTTCTGAAGCCATAACACTGCAAAGGGCATTCCTCTTCTGACTCAGTTTCCCCACTGTAAAAAAGCATCTCATGGAAGCTGAAAGACAGCTGTTATTTGCAACTGTTATTTAGTCTAGGTCACTATAAATGAACATCGGGGGACGGGGGGAGGGGGGGGGGTCAGGAAAGGACAAAAGACTGTGAAGAGCAGAGATCATGATGTCTTAGCGCTGTGGATGCATTATTTCTCAAGAACCATACCCACCAGTGCTTCAAACGTCCAAGTCTTAATTCCAGCTGAGTATGAAAGTTTGACATTTCAAAGGGACATTTTTTGTCCTGTGGACAAAAAATACTATTAAAAGTATCTTTTTAAAGTGGAAAAACATTTGTTCTCAATTTATTCTTTAAGTGTGGAGGAAAAGAGGATGTGTTTGTCCCATCTTCAGGGATTCCCTAAGCTGCTCTGTACTAGGAGCAACACGGTATTTGGAAATAAGAAACTTTTAAATGCCTTTCCTATGCTTCAATAATGAGCCTAGAAGCACACAGAGTTCTCACTGAAGCTGAGGCCCTCGTATTATTCAGTAGGAAGACAAAGAGATCATGATCCCTGGTTGTGAAGTTTCTTGAAGGATACTAAACCACTTCAAGGCTTCCAGCAGCAGGAGGAAGCCATCTGGTAGGCAGCTCTGTGTCCAGAAACCTGGCTTTTTGGTCCAAGCTTGCTGAAACCCAAGTTTCCAAGAAGCATCCATCCATGAGTAAATTCACACTGTCTGATGAAATTCATTTAACTGCAAAAGGGCTTGCTATTGACTTCCATACTTCCATGGTGCTGGGAATGGACCATAAAAATATATGTGCTAACATTACAGCAGGAGGCGCAGGTGAAAAGCAGGGTAAGGAGTGAGGTGGAACTGAAGTAACATAGCAGCCTATATGCTGGGGATTAGGAGAAAGGCCCCGTGTTCTCCAGGTGGAAATATTTCTAGGTGTACCTTAAACAATTCCATCTGCTTTGTCTCTCACATCTCATGTTACATCTGCAAAAGAAGACATACTGGCCAAAGGAGTTAAATTCCATTTCAGACAATCAACAGGGTTGTGACAGGATTTGAAGGGAAGTTGTTCCATGAAATCTGCAATAAACTTAACTTCCTACCCAGCCCCATAGCTACTAAAATGTGGTTCTCAGCAAACAGCCTAAAGTGAATGGAACAAATAAGCAGCATTTAGGATTGAAAGGGGTTAGTTTAGCAATCATGAACAAAACATTGATATTCCAAAAACCCAACACACAAAATCAATTATTATATCTCCTGATTAACACTGAAGGCTTCATTGCCTCCGTACAGTTGTGGGCTCTAAGATGTGTATCCAGTTTCAGACTTTGGCAGTGTTTTCCCAGGCTCTTGGGAAATACACTTACCATGTTCTAACCCACACCCTGTTGATTGTTACTGCCGTTTTAGATTGTACAGACTAAATAAACTAACAACAGATCAACCTCAACAGGAATGGCTGATTTTGAAACTGCAGCAAGTCATCTTCTAAATGTAAAATCGTTTTGTCTAACCTTCATCCACTAGTATCCTTCGCACACTAAACAAGAACAGTGGAAGCCATTCCAAAACTGAAAATCTACGCTGAACTCTATTGGCTCTATGTCCTGAACTACGGCAAAATCATTATAAAAATAATGAATTGGCTCTACTAGTACAAAGTAAAAGGAAACTTCCAACAGAAATTAATAAAACAAAATTTTGTCTTAAAATATATTCCCAGTGTTGTTTTGACAAGATACTTAAACGATCACCTCCCATAGCTTAACAAAGCTTCGTAACAGTCAAAAGGAAAAAAATCTCTCCAAATAAAACATTGAAAAGGGAAACAGAAGCAAAGTAAGTATGAACCCTGGCTAGAATGGACTGTTCTGTGCTTGGTTAGGCACAGCTAGTAAAAAGCAGCAAAGTAAAGTTACAAAACCTGTGTAGAACCACACTTGCTCTGTCTCTTGCCAGCTAGTAGGATAAGTACCGTAACTGGTGTACAAATTCTCATCACATAAAAGAACGTGGCAACTCCACCCTGCAAAAAATCAGGCCAGCAATAACCCACAACTCTGCCTTGTCAACACTGAACAGAAGTGTCACCCTGTTCCTCTCAGGAGATCTGCTTCCTTCGTCTAAGCAATTCCACTTTTCATCTCTTTTCTTTCTCTTGGGCCTTTTTGATTTGCCAGCCACAAATCAGACTCTTGGACTCAAACTGGCTCTCCCTCTTGCCAGACGAGCTGGTTGCCATTCCAGGTTCTCAAAGGGCTCATATATCCTCTACCACACCTTAGTCTGTCCTAGAATAATTATTTCATAATTGCTTCTTGAAGCATTCACACAGGTGGTTACAATTTGGTGCAGTGGCCTGGGAAAAGGCTTCAGTGGATCTGCAACTCCCTATTTCCTCTCATTTGAGACTTTTTTTTTGAACAAAACCCTTTTAAGCTAAGCATCCTACATCGCAGTTTACATCAGCACTCATATTCAATGGGCCAAAGTCATCTGTCATTGTCTGGTGGGTACCAGAATAGGTACACTAGGGCTGATGTTACAGCACAGAGGAGGTAACAGATGACAGGGAAAGGAGTGGTTATGTGGAAGTCAAGTGTGTTTTTTTCAAAGTGAAACACAAGCCCAAAGACGGCCTCCAGACAGAAACCCTACAGATAGCTATGTAAGACCAGAATCCTGAATGTCACTGGCAATAACCACTTGACTAAAGGATAGTCTGCATTTTTATTATCATAAGATTGATGCTAACCATATTAATCCATTTTTTATCCTACTAAAGTCCTGGATTTAATAAACATCTGGACAGTGAGATGCAAGTCAGCAAGTACAGGGGTGTATTCCTTTTTGTCTGTGGAGGCATCATTGGAAGTCCTTCTGTACCTTTGTTAAGAAAAGAGAGAAACAAGGGGTCTCACTGCAGTACCCCTTCCTGGCTTTCCATTTCCATGTGACCACCGAAATCCTCTTTGAAGGAAGCTGATTTCCACTTCCTTCCTGCCTTTCCTGTGCTTCGCAGCTCTGGCTCCTGTGTAATGCTTTATTTCTCAGGTGGGCTGCTCAGGGCTGACTACACATGCCCAGAGGAGGGTGAAAGATTGTTACAGCTGAATTCTTCAACCTGCCCACTATGACTGTGAAAATAAGACACCGCTTAGTGAGCAGTTTAATCATGGCATGGCAAAATGAAGTGAAGCTTTTGCACATAAAAGGTAAAGGTAAAATCAGTTAGTTGGTGTCAAACATTCAAGTGATTTGAGGCACAGCTATTAGAAATCCTCATTTTATTTATGAACCTGGCCCTATACAAATTAATTGTTGATCTGCCAAAGGCCTCCAGAACCTTTACTCTTCTGGGAAAGCTCCCTGCTGATGGGGAGGGTGCTGAAGTCATCTCTTCATTGCTCATTAGGAATATCATCCTCCCTTCAACTGGAATGACAGCTTCCAAAGGAGTGTGTTCTCTCCCGTGTCTAAGGTGATGGGAGACAGGGATAGACACCCCAAAAGGTGACTTGGCAGGAACCATACTTTGAATGGTGGCATCTCCATGCAATTTCCACTTAGCCTAAAGCAGGTACACTAATCTGAAACAACACTGCAGGAAATACTAATGCACCAACCACTTGTATCCTGCCTCTCTCTCAGCATTGGCAGGGTAAAGGCTGTAGGGCTTCCTGTCCAGTTTCTCATGGGAACTGACTGGTCAGCTAGAAAGAAAGCAACAAAATGGGGACAAGGACAGGGGATGTTTTCCTTGACAGTGAAGTAAATTCATAATCCAACAAAGGAAGTGTTTCTGGGGAAAAAAAGAAAAAAAAAATCATTTTTTTCCTATTACATCTGCAGGAATTCATCACTGAATCTATTTTTTCTTACTGGAGAAGCACCTCTTCTGCACCAGCCGGGTTAGGGAACAGTGAGGGGAGACTTAGAAGAGGCTGAAAACTCATTTTGAGTAAGACTTGGGAGTCACCTTATTCTGGCAGGAAGATATTATGTGGGCAAAAAGACCTTTACTGTAGGATGGGATTTCTGGTCAGCCTCACCTGGAGACAAATGTCATGGTGTTCTAAGGCTTGGAAGGCTATTGTAATTTACAGGAGAGTAATACTCTGATATTGCTTACAGCAGATGTGCCTATGTTGCCACACAGTTTCCGTGTTTGTTTTCTTAGCATTTTGATTATATTTTGCAAACATTTTATTTTGAAAGAAAAATGCTTCTTAAATAGATCTTCCCCCCAGTCTTCACTGCTATTTTACTTTAAAAAAGAGACTTATAAGATGGTTTGTGTTAAAGGATTTTCATAGCCCTTTCCTGGACTAAAAAGAAAATTCATTTCAGGAAATCAGAGCAGAGAGATATTCCTGCTGGAGCTAGAACTGATGAGGTTTCTAGGTCTAACGCATTTGAGAAAAGCCCAGGTGCACTAAGCAGCACAGTGTGATTAAGACTGGACAGGTGCTACTGCAAAAATAAAGGCTATAGCACATCTAGCAATGACTGAGTTTATGTTTTGATTCAATAAGTTATTAATATGACTCATCCGTATGTTACCAAATATCACACCCAGCAAGTGAAAATTGAAACATATGCCGGTGAGATATAAAAGGGAGCTTTTAAGAGAGGCCTCAGAAGAATGGGCTGGAAGGGAGGAGTAAGAGCAGGAGAAAAAGAATCAGGCTTTTCTTGTTTGTTGGTTGTGTTTGTTTTCTTTTCATCAGGCTACGTGAATGCATTGAAGTTTTCAGGTAAAGAAAAACATGCAAGCCCCAGCCTTTTGTTTAGCTAGCCCCCAACAAAGAACTAGATGAGGATGGACAATGCATGGAGGCACCATAATGCTATGCAGCAAATAACCTCTCCTGAGGCACCCCGAGTGTTTCTGGTTCCTCTAATTTCCCATTTCTTTTCAGTAACAGAATTTGGCTTTGATGATTCCCTAATCCCAGTACTATCTCAGGGCCCATGCAAGGGCAGAGGAATGCGCATGGGTGTATAAAAGAAGGCACGACTCATGCCATTATTTCGTTCCCTGAAGAAGGGGCAATGTGCTGCTGGGAGGAAGGAACTGGGCAGGGTAAGGGCAGGGTGACAGGCCCAGCCTCTACCCACCCCGTCCAGGCATCCCTACCTCCATCACACACATCTCTCCCCCAGTGCTAGCAGTGGTCCAGTGAGTCAGGATCTCCCTGTGAACAGGTGCCAGGCCTGGGGCAACCAACTGAGGAGAAATTCCCTCAGCATGGAGCTGGAGTGTGACAGACACAGCAGAGCAGGAGCCCACATTCATGCCCTCAGCTCTCTGTCCTCAGCATACTTTATCTCCAGTTCCTTTTCTCCATGTCCCTCTACAAACATCCTTGAGATAAAGAAAGGGTGTATCTTAAAACAGGAGGATTTAGAGAGCTAGCTTTTCTTTATAATCGACATCTTGAAAGTACCTACCTCTTAGAGGGTTTTTCACTTCCACCATTTTTGAGTATGTCCCTGAGCTTAGACCAGTATCTATTACAGTTTCTAAACCATTCCAGATAGGAAGAGTTTACCAAGATAGTGGGAAATAATACAAGGAAATTAAGTTTCTTTCCACGTCTCCTCCTCCAGTTATTTTCAGGGAGAAAGCCACTAGATGGCACTGGGAACTGTAACCACTTTGTATGGAGCACTTTCACCGTAGCTGCTTACCTATAAGAGCAGGCAGCGGGAGCGCTGCAAAGGCTGCTGATTAACTTGCTGCCCCGGTTTGAACACAGCAGCAGAGAAGGCAGGGCAGGGTAGAGAGCACAAAACAGTACTCCTGCCAAAAGTCTGATGACAGGAGTTCTACAGAGCAGAATAGAACTGAATAACAAGTGTTTTACAGTCCTTTAAACCACACTCAAAATTGTATCAACTATCTGGCATAATGGCTCCACATGTTATTAAAGTAATGCAAATAATCAGAAACTAATGTTACTATTCACATTATCTGCAGCATCACTTTCAGTTCTTTCAGATTCTGGCTCCGGGGACTAGTGTGTTCTTTATCTCTTTAGCCTCACTAAAAGGACTGGCAGAAGTACAGAGCAGCTATATCTTGCATAATGCTCCAGGTCCTAGATGACAAACAAACCATCTGCAAAATTGCATGAAAATACGTTTGATCAAGGGACTCCCATGACTTTCTACATATACGTAATTAATATAATTGAAAGGTCACCAGCATCTATACCAAGCTTGTGATCCCAAATGTCAGTATGCAGTATTTTAGCATCCAGTCATGTAATGTTTGAGATACCATACACCACGTGCCTAAAATAAAATCCTGCCAACACACACAATGAGTTCATTCATCATCCTAAATCCAATATATAGAACATATGCTACTTGTAGAGCATTCACATATGTCAGATATGTTCCCCTCCCCTTCTCTTTATGTGGAAAACTGTCATTACTGCTGTCTCTAAGCAGAAGATCTTCATTTG
This sequence comes from Aythya fuligula, assembly GCF_009819795.1. Taxonomy (NCBI): domain Eukaryota; kingdom Metazoa; phylum Chordata; class Aves; order Anseriformes; family Anatidae; genus Aythya; species Aythya fuligula. The sequence continues at coordinate 2,328,329 of NC_045565.1, read as the reverse complement.
GCTATGCGGTCCTGCAGCCAGTTGCACATTGGTGATGACCCATTATTTTCAGCTGGATCCACTCTCTCCCAGAATGAGGACATTGCTGAAAGGGGTTACTTCAGTGCTGCTCAGTACCTTCTGTTAGTCAGGCTAGGTCACAAAAGGACCTCTCTCAACCTGACCTCTTAGGGCACTCTGCCTTGAATGTACATGAAGCTCTGAGCAGAACCTAAAAAGGCAAAGAAACCAAGCAAGTGGGCTTGTCAGAGACAAGCAGAAACAGCCAGGCTCAACAGGAGAGAAAAACATTTGTTCCTTATGCACCTTCCTCCCCATTAAATAGACAGTTTTGTTTGTAGTCCCTGTGAGAAAGGGGCATTTATTTACATGGTAAAATGAGCCTACATAATTCTGCCACCTCACTGTTTGCTTCCTGTTCAACATTCAGATGATGTCTCAGGTGCCAGTGGTCCAATGACCTCCAGCACCTAATGCATATTTCTATTTCCTGTTCTCAGACGTGCCTTCTAGAGGAATTTATGATATACTAGTCATTATCTCTCATCAGACAAGAGCTAACAGGACAACTGTCCCTTTCCGTACCCACAAAAGCTATTTTAAGGAAGCTGGACCTCAGGAACAAAAGCTTCTAGCCCAGCTTCAGTTCAGTTAATACACGCTACACTCAATTTCCATCATCCAGCCATCCTCCAACGGTTTCCTGATGAAAGACAAAGGACTGGAAATTCATACATTGCCACCTCTGCATCTCAAATCACCTCAGCAGGGAAGTCACTGAAAAACTAGACATGAGGTTCACAAACCATGGTAGAGATGGTGGGTTTTCTGGGGGTATGAGGAAATCTGGCATAGAAGCTGTGTCCTCTGGAAAGACAGTTATCTAACTAGAAATATTTCTTGGGTGTGAAGCTCAATTATTCAGTTTGGTCTCATCACACGCATTGGCAATCTCAGGAGGTAACTTTTTAATCATTCCATGATCCTTGGAAACAAAGTGAGACACCCAAAAATTAAACAACCAGATGTATTTTAAGAGAATGTGAAAAGTGCCTTTGGAATTTAATCACAGACTCAGGGTAAGGAAAAATAAAGCCATATGCTGCTATTCAGGATTCTCATAAGCATCAGCCAAGATGTTACACCCATGTCACAGGTCTAATCATTTGCAACAGCAAGCAGTTCCTGAGCACACAACAATGTAGTTAGGAAATGCAGACAGTGTCTCTGAGAAGAGACCCATGCAAGCCCAAGTTTGCTATTACAAAGGTTACCAGAGATCTACTTAGCAGCATGCGAGAAGCCATTCCACAGAGACTTAAAGGTAAAGTTCAGTCCAGCAGGTCAGTGGACGAGGATCCTTGGCAAGCCCCACTGATGTTACGGAGAAGTGAAACACTTTTAGAAACAAAATGCATTTTTTCCTAAACTGTAAAAATTTATTTTTTCAACATGAGTTTCCCCTCCTGCTTTGAGAGGAAAATACAGAACAATTACTTGAGCATTACTAGTATTCCCAAGATTTGATGATCTTAAAACTGAACTTTTGGGCAAGTTAACTTTTCTACTGAGGAGGCAAAGAATAATCCAGCTCCACATGTCTATCGCAGCCACCTAACTGCCACAGCCATGCTCAGAATAACTGACCAACTCTGATCTGAGCAAATATTCTGTTGCTCCCCTGCAGCAAAACCCCCTCCAATATTGCCTTGAGTCACTTTTTCTTTCAAATATTAATCTTCTATTTTTAATTATTACGAATACTAACACTCCAAATTTTAAACAAGCATTAGTACCTTTATGAATGCAATTGATAGAGATGTAAATCTGCTACTGGTATACATCATACTAGCTCTTGGCCATGCCAACAATCCATCATAAAACACAAGAATATCAACAAACTCTCTCCAGCTGGTGCCTGCAAATCTGGCCAGTGGAAGCATTTGGACAGCTCTTCCATGGGCTTTGGCTGACTTCCCACAAGTGTCTTGACCAACTCAGTCCTTACTCGGAATTCTCCAAACCCAGAAAGCAGCAAACCAGTGGCTATCCCCCAAACTGCTGTACTAGCTTTCTAGATGTTAAGGAGGCAATGAGATCTAAGATGCAAGTCCTCCAACTGCAGATTGCAGCAAAGATGAATTCAAGGTAGCTTAACAGAATTGTCTGCCTTTGCAGCTTTGTAGGACTTTTTTTTATGAATTAGGAACCTTTTCAGTCTATTGGCTGATTGTCAGCTCCTTCAGATCATGAATATTTTTCCACAGGTCCCTTTAAAATAATAGGCTTTCTTCTGTCTTTTCATTAGCTGCAATCTCATGGATATTGATGGTATTATGGTACAAAGGTGTATACAACCAAATGTTTCTTTTATGCAGACAGTTATTCCACAAGGAATAGCAGATAGATGATTGCCTCCTTTCTCAGTTGTTCTGAGATTTATGCTCATCATTTACAAAGATTACAACAACCTGAAAAACAACTTCTTTTTTTTCTTTGGAGATGGTTTCTAGCCTAAAGACACCCCAAACAATGCTGCTGCAAAGGCAAGAGTTCATTAACTTCTTGCTTTGTCAACTGCTTGTATCTGTTCCCAGTTACTAGAAAGCAATATACATGTATCCACAGAATTTCATCCAAATTTAACTCTAAAGTTCCTCAGGAGTTAAAGGAAAATAAAGTCTGTACACATGCAGCTTGCTACGCAAGACAGGTTCTTATGACCAGGAAGAGAGAAATTTGGTAGTACAGCTACATTACTGGAAGACTGAGTGTATAAAGAAACAAACACCTCATCTACACAGAGCACTCTCAAGACAGACAAATAATTACTGTTGTTGAAAATAAACACAAGTGATTTCAATTTCAAGGGTTTCCCCGTATGTTACTGGATTTCTACCCTCTTCCTTCTATAGTTTTTTTAACTGATTTTCCTGAAAGGCATGTGTGTGCTAATCCTTAGTCTTCAGAGTTTAACCCTTAAAGATTTGAGACTTTATCAAGACCAGGAAACTTCATAAGAGAAAGACCTCCCCTTTTCAGAGAAGAATCATTTGGGGCATGTTTAAGGTTAAAGAAGTAGGGTAGCCTCTGGCATTCTGCTAGCAGGAGGAATAGCTAGAAGGAATAACTGCAACTGAGAGCAATTTCAGAACCCAGCCAACCCACTTGCTTCAATTAGCATTAGTACAGTCAATGGCTAGACAGAAGAGAGCAAATTTCTGTGTCTTTCTTAAGAGGAAGAAAAACATTGCAGAAATATTGATTTCCCTTTCCTCCCTATGCCTTAGATCATTAAATATTAACAGTGCCAATACATTAATGGTCTAAACGTTCACATCAATCAGCAAATTAAATTATTAATGTGAGAGAATCAAAGGTAAACATCTGATGTGTTAATTGCTTGAATTGGTAGGAATCAGCACATGACTGCATGGAAGCCACAGGGAAGCATTACTGGACTCAGAGTCATCCCCACAGTCAATGCTTTGTGTGCTCTTTGCTCCCCTTTTCAGTTGGGTTCCCCAGGCTCGACTTCTTCTCATTGTCAACAGGCACCAGGGGAAGGTAGGGGAGGCAACATGTTTGAGGCCAGAACATTTGCCAGCAAGGAGAGCAAGAAAGAACAAGGTTCTGAGGACATCCTCTGGCTTAACAGAAGAAGGTCAGGCAACTAAGGATCGGGGAACGTAACTATACGAAGAACTTTCAGTGGAGATTTAATAAAACTCCATTGACTTCCTATGGCAGGTTAGAAACTACTGTGAAACCACATCTTGACAGACCTTTGATTGAACAAGCGAGTTTACATTTTGTTATTAGGGAGAGAGTGCAGTGAACTTCAAGCATCTTGGAAGACTGCAGCCAAGTTATTACCCTAATCTTATTTCCCCATGGTTTGGCTGCAGATGTTTTTAATATCTGAGCATTAACACTATGCCTTTCTAATTATGCAGGCCCAGACTCTTACATCATGTTTAAGAGGTGATAAATTTAGTGTAATAAATCTCAGCTAAAACATTTAACACAAAGTGTGTTCAACACTACTTAGAAATTATTTTAAATTCCACAACATTTGCAGGGCTTATATATTTCCACAAGACTTTAAGAAAATCCAATTCTTTCTTCTATGAAAAGCCACATTTTGATTTTTTTCATACCTAGATAACACTCTGAAGAAGGTCTGAACAATCAAGGGTGAATGTTTAAAACAATACTAGAAAATAACATGCAATTAATTAATATCTCCCCTTTTCTGCTATGAAATCACGTACAATATGATTTCTGCCTGTACCCAAGCTGTTGGAGAAATCTCAGTTGCAAGCCTTGAATTGTAGATCACTAATGACCTCTTCAATGTGAAGCAAGTAAAGTTTCACATTTCCTTATACCTCTGGCTTTGTTGGCCTGCAAACTGAGGAAAACAGAGGAGAGCCTCAGCCACTGCAGCACTACCAAAAAAGAAAATGAGCTCAGGGGTTCATTCTTAAAGGTACACACCTAATGTATGAAGCCAAATTATTTAGCAGAAAACTGAAACGGAACTTTGGCTTGAAATGCTCTGGAGAAAGTCTGGAGTGTGAAAGGACTTCTTGATCATATCTCAGTTGCCAACGCATCTCTAAGTTGACAATGAGGGAGGGGAAACAACTTTTCAACTATATTCTGTTACTGTAGACCACCTTTCTTTTCTGAGGCTTATGAGACAATCTTTAAGGTTGTCTGACTCTCCATGTTGCTTGGTTTGGTTTGCTTAATCAACAAAATGAATTAGTCTCCAAGCGATTAATTACTCTTGCCCATGTGATTTTATTTTTTGTTGTTGTTGCTCCCTCATAACAATACCCCTTAATGCATTTTTAGAAACACATTGTATCCTAATACTTGACATGTGACAGGAATGATTTTCTCATGAAAATAACACCTTGACAATGCCTAAGATACCAGTAGTGTATCTTGTGAACTTACCACTAGATTGATGGATGAAAGGATAATATTCAGTGATTCATTCTTCTGCATTCACAGGATGGTTTATAGATGCTTCTACAGCAGTATTGGAAATTTATATTGACAATGACTGAGTAGAAAACAGAAAGACAGCAAAGAAGCCAGTGCCTGAATGAATTAATCCCCTAAGTTTGCAGAAACAAGTACAGATTTTGTAGCATAAACTGAAATCAAACTGTGGATTGGTTAACATATGGGATATTTACGGCATCTTGTCCAGTAGATGTCTTTACAGTAAGGCTGGAATTTGCTCCAGGAGGACTTGGGCTGGACTTTCCCTGCCAAGCTCTGGGGAAAATTCCTACATTAGCAAGGATAGATAGATGACAGGGATTATTTACTAAGTATTTTTTCAGTTCCCATTGATCACACATATATGGAAGAAGCCAAAAAAGATGGCACGTCACTCACTGGAGCCTGCAGGTACACTCTAGGTTTGTGTTAAAATGTTCAGCAGAGGAGAACACCTTCTCCAGGCACCTGCCAGTTTGCCATCCTGACAACAGTATCTAAAAAGCCACATCTTTGTAAACTAGGACTGAAGGGCAAGAACAAAACAGTGCTGAGGACTTGATGACCACGGAGTATGTACTATGGCAAAGTTATTTTAGCCAAGTTCTAGTCTGATTCTGTGGCCTAAGAGCAGTTAGTGTTTGGAGTGTATTAGATACATCCTACTGTTATTTTCACCTGAAAGGCGTACAGCTTACTGGTCTGTAATGCACAGTGGTAACAAGTGGAAGATTAGTTTCAAAGGCAGGCTCCTGTTGCAAACTAAAAAACTGTTTTGATGCAACCTGAAATGCCTATGGAATGCTATAGAGTGATCTAGGCATGACAGTGTCAAGCAGCCTGTATTCATCATGTTCATCCAGTGAACATTATCTTATCCAAGTTTCCTCTCGGTAGAATGAATCTGGCAGCTTCCCTCCACACCCTCTTTGCTTTCTGTGTCCTGAGTTTGTCTTCATAATTACTTCATGAGACTAAACTTGTTCTACAGCAACAAGATCCAGTGTTCTGTAGTTTCCCAGAGGAAAACTCGAGGGTGTTTTTACCTACAGGCTATATAAATAGCCTGACCTATTTGAAATACCATTTCTCAGTTCTTCAAGGCACAACTGCTCACTTCTTCACTTGGCAGTTTCTTTACTTCCATAAGATCATCTCTGTGCTCTCAGGATTTGTCTTGTAAAAGTCCAAAACTGACTTCCTAAATAAGGCCCGTATCTTCCAAGCTGTTAATGGCAAAATCCAATAAAATATCACTGGTTTGGGATCAAGTAGGCTGCTCTAACAAAGTTAATCTATTTTTCTAATTCTGGCTTCTGAAAGAGACTGATCCATATACAAACTATGGAAATATTAAATCAAAATGAAATTTGGACAACAGATTTTTTTATCCTGGAGCCCTCTCAGGCCCACAAAAACTTACATATATAAGGTTTTACATCCCTTTCAGCAAAATCAGAATTACAGATGTAGATTCCACTACTTAAGAATATTGTTTTTGTTTGTAGCATCTCCCAAAAGATTGCTAAATGAAGTTAAATTTGAGTTCTGCCCAAAGTAAATAATTATCCTCAGGATTTGATTATAAATCCACTGGCAGTAACTCTTTATAACTTACTCCAGTCCAAGAAAAAATGTGCTTTATCATTCACTGCTTCCTGCACAGTAGTAGTAAACCACGAGGAAAACAAATAGTCTTTAAGAATATTTGAATGACAGTTGAATCTATTTCCTGGCACACACGTGAACACCTTTGGACATCTCAGAATCCTCTTGTCCATTAAGTTTACTTCAATAGCAGGAGTGGTAGGGACTAGAAGGCTTGACCAGAGTTACATCTCAATCTTGTCTCTTCTTTTAGATGTTTGAATTAAATAATTATTCTAAGCCTCTGATAATTGCATTTGCCTTTCAAGCTAACTTATTTTTACACAGAGAGGAATGCTGACATTGTTTAAATGAAGACATAACCTCCAAATCAAGAATGTGCTTTTATACAAAACTGTTTCCACGTAAAAACTACTCCAACATAAGCACTGAATACACTCAAAAGAGCAGAACAAAGCAAGAAAATATTCTAGCTTTATGAAGGATGCAACATCACTTTTTGGGCTTAATCTACAAGTGATGTTCAATTGCAAGCAGTAAGGTCTCAGCCACTGAACAAGCTACCACCTGTCAGCAGAGCTGCTGTAACTGGCCCAGCACCTGCAGACCTGTAACTATTGTCCAGGTAAGCATTCAGGTCCAGCTTAAACCCTCCTGAAGGCAGCACCACATTCCAGCTAGCTCTGCTTCCATCTGCTCTGCAGAGAAGGATGAATAAATCTAAACAGAGACTTGTGCTGTTTTGACTAGATTGTTTCTGACATCTAAATGAGACCGAGAATGCTCTATACAGGCTGACAGTACAGTGAACTGAAATATGACCAGCTCCTAACTGCCCTGATACATCATCTAGAGAGCTGACATGCTTCACATGAGCCAGTGATTTATTCCTGTAAGTAAACAAGGCACATCAGAGCAGGACACAGTAACAATAAGCACTTGAAAACCCAAGACCTTTGGACTTAGCCAAAGGCTGAGGAATTATTTTAATTTAGCAATGCTCACATGTAGGAAAGTTAAGAATATACACTGGAACTAACTACAAAAGCATTGACTATTGGGGAAAAAAATCATTTTGGAGGGGTTTCTCCCTGTGTAGTGACATTTTTCTAGCATATTGCTAAAAAGAACAGCACTCTCCAGTTGTAAAAAAAGCCCCAAAGCTGCTGATGAGAGAAAACATCAGACCTTTGTTTCTGATTAGAGATGTGGTGTGCAAAACACAAGTCCTTGTGATACTGTTTTCTCATTCCCATTCTTTTTGAGCTTGTTAAAGAGCCTGTTAGATCTCATCCCCCTGCTAACACAGTTCTGACCTCTCTAGAGATATTCCTTTCCTTGGAAAATAATCATTTTATTTCCAGAGTAGGTAGAGGGAATATAAAGCATTTCTTTGAGCAACGGGAAGTGACAATTTCTCATAGTCACTCAGAAAAAGTACTTGTTTTCTTGAAAAAAGAAAAAAAAAGCTAAAAGCTTACTGTATTTTTATGAAACCAGAAGCAGTCAGGGAGGAAGGACTGGATTTCAAGGTAAAATTTCTATGCTATGCTCCTTATTTATTACTGTGTGCTTACCTGTTATTTCTGTACATATATATATAAGTATCGCTTCATACAAGCTCCCACACATAACACGAAAACCTAATAACAGCACATGACTGGTAGGAAAATGGAATCCTGGCTCTGCTGCTTGTACAACGCTGCGTGCAATACTAACGTATGCAGACAGCTAGGATCAGCCTGCCCATGTTGTTTTTAATGTATTTTTCCAGATCCACAGATGTTTGCATTTTCCACTCAAAACACTGCTCCTTCTACAAAACCAGTTCTTCCACAGAAAAGAGTGAAACAGTAGGAACAGTAAGACTTTTTATGAAAAATACACATTACCTTGGGAAATAATATTCGTCCAATTACTTTAAGTAATTAAATACAGCTATCAGCCAAGGACATTCTTCAAAACATCGGTGTTTTCATTATTTCAGACATGCAGTTACCGCTGCACTGCAATCTGTTCTGCATTAACATTAGGGCAGAGAGGATTCCTAGAATTTGACATTTAAAACTAAATTTCACACTAAGATTATATTATTATTCTTTCTCCAACAAGTATAGGGAAAAAAAAAAAAGAAAGAAAGAAAGAAAGAAAGAAAGAAAGAAAGAAAGAAAGAAAGAAAGAAAGAAAGAAAGAAAGAAAGAAAGAAAGAAAGAAAGAAAGAAAGAAAGAAAGAAAGAAAGAAAAAAAAAAAAACTTTTAACCGGTGGGGCAGGAGGGAAATTAAAGTTTCATTGACCAAAGTCTGAATACCTCACCAGCCAGGCATCCTATTTCGGGATGTTTGCTCATTACCTCTGACACACAAACTGCATTCCCTGGTGTCATGTGCCCAATTCCAAAACCCATTCAAAAGTCACAAGGTAAAAGGCGCGTGATTGTGACTGCTTAAATCACCCACAAGCTAGCAGTACATATTTGTGTCTCTGCAAAGCTGTCTTCATGACATCACCACTGAAGTCTCTTCTCCCGTTCATCAATCTGGGAATAAAAGACTCCTGGCCACCTGCAAGTTTTACCAGGCAAGGCACTGAAGAGCTGGTGAAGGTAGAGCCAGCTTTCCTTGCAGCCATTTGGGATATCTAGCCTTCTTCGGCTCTGCCAGAATTTTCAAAGAAACAATGTGAGAATACCCCTAAATAGTGGTCTCTAAATACTAGCAATAGTGGTGAAAGCCCTAGCCTCTGTTCAGGACAGGTAATTTCAAACCTTTTTGGGCCACAAAGGTTTTTTTGCTTTCACCCTTTCTACTGCAGCAGAAACTAGGTAACAGCACTGCTTAGCTCCCCTAATACCATGCAGCATATTTCACCCAGCATCCTTTTGGCACTCATTTTACCACAAGTATTTATGGTGGAACTTTGGCATGCTATACCATGCTTTACATGGTATAGCAATGTTTCTTTTCTTCTTTTGTCTAAATCCTCTCAAGAATGCACTGCCTTACCTCTTCTCAAAGTGATCATGAATACTTTGCTGTGTCCCAGTATCTCTCTCTCTAGTTAAGCTTGCATTTCAGGATGAGGAAGTACTCAAGAGAAATTTTGTAACTAAGAATATTAAAAATCTGTAAAATAATCTTGGTGTTCAAGAGGTGTTCTTGATTTTCAAGTAAATTATACCTGATAGGCATGTAGATGCTGTTCTCTTAGCATTTTACATAGTTTTTAACAATTTAAATCCCATGCCAGTGCTCTCAGCAGCCATAATGAATTTAGCTTGATAATCCACTGGATAAACTGTTCATTGTGATTCGTTCTGTAAATGCTTCTGAAACTTTCCAAACCACTGAGCAAATTGTGCATGATGTGAGACCTTATAGCTAATATCTCAGTTTATTGCTATTAATGTGATGGTACCCACTAGGTCAGTATTTCATTTGACTGCAAAACACCAAAGCTGTTTAGATTTCTGCTGTGCATGTCATAAGGAATCTTTAGAAATGGGCCTGATTTTCTTCCACACTTCTAACAAGCAAGAGACAGAAATGGAGGGGAGAAGACTTGTGTTGGTGGACACATTTACATTCGAAGTGGAAAGTTTGGTGATTAGTAAACCGTTCTAATAAAGGCCTCCCAACCCAAGATCTAGCCACATTAGAAAAGACTACTTGTTTGACTCTCTCTGAATTACTGCTCTTAGAACAAGGCCACCTGGGGATAATGAACAGCTGATTTAATTTTTAATCAGCATTTAAAAGCCTTTTAAATGGAGCTCATTTTCATTAGTTTAAATAAAGAACACCTCAAAAAGTGAAAGGTCATTAAACCTCTGGAAGTACATTCATGCCAAGACTTCAGCTAAACATAGACCCTTTTAACAAGGTGTCAAGGGATTTATTAAATATAATGTGAACACTTGCTCATTTTCATAGTGAACAGAGCCTCATAAATGGATCTATTGTCTCATCAATGCCTTACACAGGAAATTGCTGTAGGAACGGTATTCTGAACTCGCCTGTGCCGTCTGAAAGCATCTTTGTTAGTGACCCATTGCACAAGGTATTTGGAGCTCAGTTTCAGAGAGATCTAGATTTATCAAGCATGTGCACCTCACACGATTAGGTGTATTGAGTACCACAGCTGTAATAAGGACTGAGCTGCTTCATAAGAAGTATTTTGCATCTCAATACTTTGATACTTCAATACTCAGCTGTTTCCTAATCTGCAGTCAATTTCAGCACTTGGGAGAGAGTTGTACATGCTGGGTTTTTTATCCCTTTTTAACCCTGCCTGTTTAACCCATTCTTCAGGACTGGCTTTCCAAAGCACATCCATTTTCTTTGCCTACAGAACAGATTTATGTCATGGGAATAACTCATGTATCCTTAAATTTTTATTAAAATGTTGACACGCATAAATAAATATGGATACCATGAAGGCTTGGAAAGTCCTATAAGTAAATATGGGGCTAACCTGAAAAGCATGAGGCTCAATTCCATCCTTTTATTCTCGGCTTGGTTCTATTCTCAGATCAGTTTTGGGTTTTGTTTCTACTCAGCCTGTAAACTTATAACTGAATATTTCTTAAAACTTCAAGTTGGGAGCTTCTGCTCAGATCACACCCATTTTTCACATAAAATCAGCAAAATGAATGAGCTTTAAGAAAATTTTGGCATTGTCCAGGAAATTTAATATCACAGCCAGAAAAAGCTGCCAGGTTCATGTTAGCTGCTTATTGCTACTTTCTTTTGGGGAAGTCATACTGAGCAGAAGAGGATACAGACAATAAGCAGTGGTTCTTAAAGCACTGGTTCTTACCACAACAGTTATTTGTGCTGATTTGTAACATGGACTGAGAATCCAACAGGGAGATGCTGAGTGTCCTAGAGTAAGCTCATTTCAGCTTAAGCACCAGGCACTCGATATCCCCAAATGCTATGTTCCATTCATGCTGTATACATGTGACCCCTGTTGAGTTCAACAATTCCTACAGTTCGTACCAAAGACCCAAATTTGACCCATACATTTGTAAATTCTGTCCAGATTGGTCAGTTCTCTGGGTTTGAGATGGTGTACACTGCATTTATGTGTGAAATAGACCTAAAAATATCACTAGATTTCTATATAACATGTGTGGAACAATCCATGTGCCCAAGTTTTCTTGCCAAAAACGTTAACATTCACTCCTGCACCCTAGCCTGTTAGGTGGCTTAACTGTCTGTGCAAAAGGCAGGTCTAATGAAAATTAATTCCTCCAAGTCACTAAGGATTTGAGGTTGTAGCCCTGCAAAATGAAATCACATATTATTACTTAGTTTTTTCCTTTAAAGCAACCTTATAGTATCCCTTCATTAGGAACAGATTAGTCTAGCGAAGCTGGTACACGTTTTTTAATACAGGGAAAATTCACAGGTACATGTGCCTACACTGGTAAATTGATACTTTGGTGGAGTTTAGCAAAGCTACTAATTCTCATGAAAAGATCAAGATCACCTTTAATTATTGATAGAAAAGTTGTTTTTTAGTAATGCAGAAATAATGGAGAAAAACTTTCCAATCCTATCAGCATCTGAGATTAAATATGGAGAACTACAGGGAAAAAAGGGCAGCTTCACTACTAGCGCTGCTCTAAAAGAGCAATTCTAATGCTCTGATTCTTTATGTGTTTGTTGGCTTTTATCTATTTTTGGAAGAACATACTACACATTTCCACCTGACAAGTCACAGTAAAATGATTAAATATATCATACCTAGCAATTAACACAGGACTTTGAGCTTTTCCAGGACATACTCAGGAACTGTCATGGCATAAAGATAACACACAGTTGACTGCTTCCAAATAGGGGGAACCTACTCCCCTTGAAATAAAGAACCTCTGTTTTAAATTAAAACAAGGACTAGGTTTCCAAGGGCATGTGATCATTAATTTATAAAGGCTATGCTTATCAGGTGACATTAATGGAATCACTGACCTGTATCAGAAGTTGTGGAAAGAACCAACTTGCGCTCTTTGAAACAAATAGGCCGGTGCAATCTCTTGGCCACAGAGACTACTTTAGCTTGTTTTGACCTGTGAAGTATCTCTATCCAAAATGATAACATGACACCCTTGGTGACATTCTCAGGAACCTTTGACTACAAATGATGTTTCAATTCAGCTGTAGATGAAAACAACTTAAAAAACTCTGCTAATATGAAGAACAAAAACTGCCCATTTGTGAGTAGTAACACCACACAGAAACATTTTCTAAAAAGTCGATCCCGTGGAACTCAGGAGTGACCTACACTTCTACTACCAGCCAGTGCTTTAGTATAAAAGCTGAGACCATATTTCTCCAGAGAATAAACCTGGGAAAATCATCCAGTTATACCTGAAAGGTCCTCTTGTATTAGTATTAAGGAAGACTCTTTAAGGTATCTACAAAGAGTGAAAACTAGAAAGTCCATTCAAGAAAATCAGCAATCATGTTGTCTTCATCAAATGAGAGATGAAGGATGAGAATTCCAAGTTCTGATTTAAGATGTGCTGTCCTTCCAACCAGTATCCCGTGCTGTGGCTGTTACAACATATTGCAAAACTAGCCCTACATCTCCTCAGATGACCAGGAAGTGTATAAAACCCCCCCCTCATCCCCAGGAGAAAATACAGGAGAAAATAAGATCTGAGATGAGACCAATGCTGCAACCATGTCCAAGCAAAACCTGCTCATGTAGTAACAATTAGACCCTACTGAGATCAGTTATATGAACAATCACTATTATATCAGCATGGAATGAATGCAATGATTTTTACAGAGGAGTTTGTTTGTTTTAACAAGAGTTAGATTAATTTTAAACTCACTGGAACTAGAATAACACAGAAATCTCCTGTTAAAATATGCCAACCTGGAGATTATGACGTGAAAAAATAATCTACCCAACATTGTTGGTTGTTTGTCTAAATTATCCCTTTTAATAACACCTTTGTTTCTGTTTACTCTTGAATGGACAGAGTAGTCAACTGGAAAACCAAGTAAATGCTTTTTGGAAAAAAAAAAAAAAAAAGGTCTGCAGGCCTCATTTGTTGAAACTGCCTGAACTGACATTTGATATGCTAGCAATTTGTGTTCCTACACATTGAGAACAATTTCAGAAACTGGAACCATGAGGCTCATTCTAATTTATAAATTTTATATAATTCCCAATGTATTCTTTGGAGAATATGCAAGCTTTCAAAATCCATCTGTCACCTATACACTTCTAGATAAAGAGTCCAGTCAAATGCCTGTTGTTTAATTTGTTGTTAAAACCACCACATTTGTTCATAATGTAAAGCATTAAATGGAATTTATTATAGGAAAAATAAATCATTTGCAGGGTAAAATCAATGAGATATACCTATTAAATGCCTTTAGGTCCATTTGTTTCACAGGCCTTCAAGTAAAACCAAAGCCTTACCAGCTCTTTTACTTACAATTTTTTTCTCTGCCTCTTTGAATACAAAACAGAAGTGAGATACAGAGATCTCAGCTAAAAATGATTTCAAAGTAGATAATTCCTGATTATCTACTGTTGTTCATTTATAAATGTTAGTTGGATACTTCACTGTACACTCAGTAATTTTATTCTAGTTGTTGACATTATGTTTACACTATTAAAGTTACAGTGTTGTTAAAGATTAACATTGAAAATGTCTTGGGAAAAAAGTCTGGCTGCACTAATGTCATGTAAAGATAGTTAATGCTAAAACATCTCCATTACTTAGTTTACAAACATTTAAAACTAAAGCTTAAACACAGCACCAGGTTAATTGCTCCTATTACTCCATGAACAGGAACCAGGTGACCTTTTTCATATTAAATTAAATATTCACGTATTTCGGTTTCTCTTCAGGGTCTAATACTCTCATGTCAGTTGCAAGAACTAACGCAACCTTTTGCCTCTTTAAGGCATCAATGATTTTGATGACTACACACAGCTTTACAACAAGCTTTAGCATAAACAGAAAATACCTTAACATAATCATCGTAATTTTATTAAAATGACCAGACATGGTCTTTCTTCCTCACGGTGAGTGAGTCTAAAGGGGGAAACTATTTCTGGGATCAGAAACAGAATTTCATAGCCTTTGATCTTCAATTTTATGAAAAGGTAATGTATAGAGGAATTTCCATACAGGGAAATTCCCACATCTGAATGAGAAAAAAGACTATAGGTCAGTCAGTGGAAAGGTGGAAGGAGCTAGATGAGAGATAAAAAGAAATGAGTGCTAATTCTGTGAAAATAAATTCTCCATGGCTTTCCTGGCTCTTACAAATACTGCTCTAATGGGCTACAACAGCAGCACTTTGCTACTGAAGTAGAGTTAGAGGCTAGTTCTTAAATGCCATAGGTGTTATAGCTGTCAAGCAAAATTATTTGCTGTTCTTATTTGCTATTATCATTATCAGATAGCATCCCTGACATGACAGCATGATACAAATGCCATGCCATATCAGTTTGATGTAACTTTGAAGTCTGTGCCACTCCATTTGGACAGCAGATACAAAAAAAGATAACATTGAAGCCAGGGGTAAACAAATGACGTGTTAACATTGCTTCTTTCTTTCTCATCTTACGAGCGCTAAGGTTTATGTTTCTACAAAAATTTCTATAGCCAAAACAAGGAGGAGACCTCAGTATTGAATCAATTCTGCAGCTCTCTTTCCATTTCTAGGAAAAAAGAGTCGTCATGGAAATGCAGATAGAGAGTTAATGAGTATGGAATTCCCTTGAACAATTTCACTGGGGCAGATTAAGTGCTGCAAGAAAACAGGATGTGGAAATTAGATTAGAAACTGGCTAAAATGTAAAAAACGTTTTTAAAAGCTAGACAAAACTTATTGCTGCAAGGAGTTCTGATAAATGATTAGCTATTGTTTCAAATAACAGCACTATAACAAAGTTCAAGCAGTTTCAAGCTGAGAGCTCCAATCAATCAATGCATACATACACAAATAAATTCATGAAATCAAAGCTCGTCTTGCAGCTCCTACAGAAACTTGCTGATTTTGAACCAAATATAGACGATGTTATTCCCCTTTTCTGCCATCAAAGGCTGACTGCTGACAGCAAGGCTATTCCACTGCAAATACTTCATGGCTGAAGGGATACATGAAGTTTTTATAGGCCTGAGACTTTAAATTTGGCTGTCAGACTGTAAAAAAGGATGAGTTCCAGTTATTCAGAAAATGATTTAGCTTGTCAGGAATCTCTGCTCTGATTCATGTCTATACAATGCTGTGAAATATATCCTCAGTTTGTACTACAAAAAAAACAAAGATTTACTCCAGCTGCCTTCAAATAAGGGGACCCTCTGGGAACAGAGGAGAGCTGGAAAATATCCCTGAGACATTAAATATTAAGGAATTAAACCATGGAGGTACTGAATTGGTGTGAGTAGAAGTGCTGCAAAATCACAAGCTAATCATGACAGAAAGCAATCCACACACACTTGGCACAGCATGGGGCACCTTTGGTGGAAAGAGGAAAGGAGGGGTGCTGACACTTCTCAGTGCTCCTAGTGAATTGCTAGGGATACTAGAAATTATGGGGAAATTTCAGCAAATAGACTCAGAGTGGTATCAACAGGCTGAAAACAGCATTTCTCTCTAAACATGATTAGAGTGATTTGCGGATTTCTAGTAAATCAAATTCAAAGTTCCTACAAATCCTGCCTAGGACCATATTGATCTGCCAGAGATACCACAGCTTCGTGGTGTGTGCTCCAGGACAGCTGCAGAGGTCAGGCTTCGAGGTTCGCTGCCACAAAGCTGGCAAACGTTTGGGCTGAGCCTCCTGACCAGCATGAGAGCTCTAAGATTTCCACTCTCCTTGCCTGTCAGTGCAGTCTTGAAGCTGGCAGCCCACAGTCTTTAAAAACTTTTAGGGAGGCTACTCAGAGTTAGAGAGATCACAATTTCCAGAAGTTTCCAGAACTCAAAGATAGATCTGTCTCCCAACAACATCCTCAGAACAATAACCAGCTGCTGACTAATCATATTCATGGTATCTTCCAAAATGTTTCATGTATATTTTGTTTCCAGAACATCACGCCTCAGCTTGTCAAAAGTTTGAGGTGAACATGGTCTGCAGGGAAAAACTGATATATATATTAAAAAAAAAAAAAAAAAAAAAAAAAGGACATCTAGAGTCTTAAGGGAATAGACTTAAAATAGACTTAAATAGAAGAGAAACACTTTTCCATTTATTTGACTGTGCACATACTCATCCAGCAGCAGTGAATGACAGAGAAGTCAGATCCATTTTCCCTACTCAGTCCCAGCCATGCATGATACTCAGATTTATTCCTTTTAAGATATTAAATGAAACTATGAATCAATAAGTATCCAAAGAAAGTCTTCTAAGAAAAAAGAAAGAAAAGTGTTCCTGTTCTAATAACTGCTGCCACTTGTTCATTCTTTATGCCAGTGAGCTTTTTTTCTTTTAAATTGATGTATTTACACTTTGAAGTACACAGCAAGCAGATTGTGTATCCACATAACACGTTAAAAATTTCTTGAAAGTGTTAATTGACTTAATTATTTTTCCTTACAATTAATGAAGTCCAGAGGGCATGTAATCAATAATATAAGAGCATGTATTACACAATACATCCAGAAGGAGAGACGCTGGTCTTTTCCTTTAGTGAGAGCAAGGCACAGATGATGAAGCTGTAACTGCAACAAGGCTGTCATTGTGGTTCAGCCGAAGGGCCTCTGTGTTCTTAGAGGTTAGGTAGTTATTTCTACCAGAACAGAGTTGTGAAAATGAGTGACATCATTGTTTTTTCTGTATTTTCCTGCAGGGATAACTCACCTGTCACTATGAATCCAGACAACCAGAAATAGAAAACCATTTCTAACTGTATCTGTTCAGCATTTCTTATCAGGAAAGAGCTACTGTGGCAGTGCCACCTTTCTGCAAACAGTAGGCAAAGGAGAATATAATCGTCAGGGAAATGCCAAGTTTCTCACACATACATGTAGCCTACCATTTTCTTTTCAAGAAAATCTACAGAATACTTTATTGGTGACAGAATTCATTGCACAGATTGCAATCCCTTCATCTTCTTCCTGGGCATCCCTTGATAGCTGCTGGTCAGATGCACAATTTTTCTTCAACTAAACATATTATTACAACAAGCAAATAAGAGTCATAGCTGTGCAGTGTGATTAGTCCACACAGTTCTCATGGCTTTAAATTCAAGAACACCCTCATCACAGTTATTTTTTTAAAAAAAAAAAAAAAAAAAAAACAACCTTCTGCTCTTACAGTACAGGCTATATGCCTGTCTATTCCACCCTCTGCATCAGTGTAAGCTCATGATCTATAGTGCATGATGATCCTGTACAAAACAGAATACCAGGTGCAATACTAAGAGATCATAATTCTAGACTTGATTGTATCAGTATAAAGAGAAAAACGGAAAGCAAAGACAAACAACCTAAATACATATCTGCACATCTACTAAATTGCAAATGGGATTTGTTTCTCTACAAAGCTCGTGTAATATATATATATATGGAAATGCAGTACATGATTTCAAAATATAATTGTATCTGCATTGGATGTTTTTGTTGGCATGGGTCTAGTTGAGAGTTCACAGAGATGTGATCCTCTCCTGACACAATGTGCAGCAAAAGGCACTAAAATAGACAAACTGATGCCTGCAAAGCTATTCTTGACAGGCAATGTCAAGATTCAATGTGTGTGTGCGTGTGTGTGTGTGTGTGTGCATGCGTCTATGTGCGGGTGTGTGTGGGTCTGTACAGGGTACGTTTTGTCACTAGAGATCATACTCATACATTTTTTCTGAACAGCACAGTACACAAGTATATTGATACGGACAGTGTTCTAAGAAAGTATCTAAAATAAGCCATTCACGAGGTATTTTTTAATGCTGCTGAACTGCTTCGGCTGAACTGCTTCGGCATACTTTAAGGAGTAGGCTTACTAATGAAGACAGGCAATGTGAAATTCAAGCCAAATATCATTATTATTCTCTTATTACCAACATCAGATCACATGTTCTGTCCAGGAGAACATCATAAGGGCAGTCCAGTTTTTAAAAGAAAGATTTATTGTACCTTTAAATAGCAACATTATCCTCATATTTCCTTAACATAATTTTAGTTAGGAATCTGAAAGGTAGTAGTGCCTTGCAAATCCTTTCTGTTCTTTTCTGAAAAGATTGCAAATCCTACCACAGCAGTACAGGAGATGTTGGGTAACCAGATGTCTTGCAGTTTCAAAGTATTAAAATTTATATTGTCTGCATTTCCCTCACCTGATGTAAGTAAATGGATAATTTTTTTTAAATTGCTAGGCATCCCATAAGGCTAGCATTAAAATCCAAAAGAAATGTAGTCTGTCCAGGGTGCCACTTCATGCTTCAAATGTCTTTCTGTACAGTCATCTCCCGATGCAGCCTACACCTTGTTTGATTATTTCCTAAAAAAATGTGAATATGAGCACTCAGAAATGTGGAATAACAGGTCCTGGGGAAAGCTGACTGGATTACTGAATTTCTCTGAGCACACCTTGGTGAAAGTTAAAATGTCAGTTTAGCCAAACACCTTTCATATGTGACAAATGGTTCTAAAATGTCAGCAAGTAGCACTCAGGCACGTCTATTCTCCGGGGTCTTCTGATGCAAAGTTACTTTCTAAGACGAGAGGCTTAAACTGTTGTATACAACAAAATGCTTGGGAGAGGCAGAAACTGTAGCCTGGCACAAAGGCAGGAAGGAAGGATGACAGAATATACTGGACTGCGATCCAGTGTACAACCTGGCCTCACAGTACGATTCCTGTCAGTTGGTTTTCCAAGAGCACCCAGCAGGCAGTGCTGTCCCCCTGTAAGCCCTGCCACAGGGCACCCATGCTCCCTCTGTCATGCTACAAAACAAGCACGCTGGCCTGCTGCTGCAGATGCTTTGGAGTCTTGAAGCCCTTGAAAGAGAAGGACGCCAAGAAAGCATGACCACACAGAGTCAGATGAATCAGACTCAGGGAGGATCCCAGGCATGTCCCAGAGGTGTGGTACAGCTCACGCGAGTTCTTTTGCCGGAGCTTAGGCAGCACAAACCTGTGCCAACCCACATGAACTGGGCCACAGACTAAGGCTCTTGGAGCCTGGGCCATTGCAAACAGCAATACAGCGTGAGCCAGATCCCCTCTGAGCTTTCACCCACCATTTGTAAAAGACATAACGGTCCTCCTTCTGCTTTTGAACTATCATAACACCACTGACAGTGCACATGTCTAAGGCAGTTCCATATGCGAACCACTGCCTGCTTCTGTCTCCAACTTCAGCTTCAAAACAGCCCTGGGCAAAGCTAGGCTCAAGTCTAAGGGTGGCATTTTTAAGACAGATGCTGCACCACACCCTGTGGCAATGTGAGGGCAGTGCCACTGCAGGAAGGAGCAGGGTGTGTGTGTGTAAGTTTATTTTCAGCTCTCCTCTTAATCTGCTTTCTTTGATTCTGTTAGTATCCACCCTCCACACAGTGTGTATAACAGGTGGCACAAGTAATATTTCCTGCCTCCAGAACAAGTATTGCTTTCTACCCAGTTAAAAGATGGTGTTACTCTCTTATATAACTACTCTGAAAACACCCAATGTTCTTGTTAAGAGAACACAGTTGTAATGTATCTTTGTTTTCAGGCTTGGAATATAAATTCTCTTTTGTCTTTTCCTCTTGTTCTTCGAGCTGGATTCTCCTCTAACATATATTGCAGCTGTTTTCTTGTCAAATTACTGGACCGTGTGACTAAGTCCCGATTTGGCTCTTCAGCCTCTGAGTAAATGTGAAGGAAAACTTGAATTAAATTAGAAGACAAAATACTAAAAAAATATGACTGGCTGAGACTGTACATTGACAGCAAAAGCCCAGCCCCACATTTTCCATCTAGCTAAGTAGGAAGCATCTGGTTATTCCCAAAGTGCAATTTTACATTAACCATTAAAAAAAAAAAAAAAAAAAAAAAACTTTTTTATTTGCAGCTCCATCCTTAAATCTGGATCAGATTCTTTACCAGAA
The DNA here is from genome assembly GCF_009819795.1 of Aythya fuligula. Classification (NCBI taxonomy): domain Eukaryota; kingdom Metazoa; phylum Chordata; class Aves; order Anseriformes; family Anatidae; genus Aythya; species Aythya fuligula. Next base: position 2,307,641 of record NC_045565.1, on the reverse strand, counting down.
ACATATGAAAATTGGGCTAGAATCACAAAACAGCTATCACTGAGGGCCAATTCTTAAGAAAAAATGAACAGAAAGCCAACAGAAATCTTAGCAACAAAACACTTTTTAAAATGTCCCTTCTCTAAACTGCTTGTTCAGTCACTTAGTTCTGCTTGAGAAGACCTCATCCTGCACCAACTACGTAATATAATTCCAATACTTCGGGGTAATCTCAATTTACATTTTTCAGCCCAAGCATTTGAAGGAACCCTTAAATTTCTATATCTTCATTTATATCAAAAGAGTCATACTAGATGTTTGCCACACTTAGTATACTTAAGATTGTCTCAGAATGTGCGTGCCTGTTCAGACCTCAGGTATCTTTTTGTTAGGTGTTTGCTTTGAAAATTAGGGGAATTTGACCATCTATTCTATTTTGGTATCTTTAGAGTTTCTGTTCCAAAATGAAAACCTGACCCAAGAATAACCCTTACAGCAAGGAGTACATTCACTATAGCTTGCCTAACAAACATCAGCAGCATCTGATGCATAAAAAAGGAGGGAGTGAGCAGTAGGGCCCAAATGTCCAATTTTCATCTTTGGCTTATGTTATTTCTTCTATTAATGAACATTTATACAATTGTAATTACTCAATATAATCTCTAAATCATGTACATTTACTTGCAGCTGTGCCACTAATCCTATTTATATCTTCTGGATAATTTATTTTTAGTGAACAAAAATGTGATTGAAGTATTTCAAGACAATAAAAACATGCTACTAATAACAAACTATGCTACAAACCTGCTCTTCAGTGTTATCACTTGAGCATATCACTTACTATAAGAGTATCAAAGACACAGGCAATCCTCCAAGTTATCTACTAAGCCCTGTCCAAATGAGAAAAAGACTAGACCATTGTGTCACGAATTTTCCATTGTCTCCATTTTTATTCACTGTTCTCTTTTCATCTCTAACTACTTGTTAAACTGTGTTCATTCAATTACTGAAATCCAGCTGGTTGAAATGTATCCAGTTGGGCTTTATCATCTTTTGAACTTTTTTTTTAAGAGAGGTCTTCAATGACTTTAGCTGTTGTTCTTGCAAGTCTCTTTCACTCACACCAGATAATGTGAGGTTATCTTTGTGAAACTTATCCACAAACTTGACTCCAGTTCAATTGTATGCAAACTTCCAGGAGGGAAAAATGCGTTGCTTACACGGTGAGAACACTCAGCATTCATTTTGCTACCTTCTAATAGCCTTTTATATTAAATGCTTTTAAAACTGTCTTAAACAGAACCAGATGTTTACAGAAATTCTCTCTGATTGCTGTCCAAATGAAACTATCTTCCTCCCTTTCTCCAGACTCCTTTTATCATTAAATAATGCACTGAAATGGAAATATAGAACATGCTATGATTGCCAGAATTAAACAAGGGGCAGATGGAAAGAAAACTGAATTAGATTATTAAAGGTTTGGTGATTTTTTTTTAGTGTTTTTTTTTGTTGTTGTTGTTGTTTGTTTGTTTGTTTGTTTGATTGTTATGCAGTCTCTCTTTACACCTTATATAGTATGTATTTTGATCCTCAAAGTACATGTTTATTCATTACAGTCCTTTTATGGGCCATTTATTTTCTTTCCTTACTTTTGTTTGTAATTTGCTGTGACCAGATTTCCATTTTCGCTTGTGGGGTTGACCTGGGCAGGCCCAGAAAAAGAAGAAAAATCACTCTTAAACACTCCCATGATGTGTTAACCAAACACTTCTGTGGTAACCTGTCCTGGTTTTAGTTAGCACAGAATTAATTTTCTTCCTAGTAGCTGGTGGAATGCTGTGTTTTGGCTTAGAATGAGAAGAGTGCTGATAACACCCCGATGCTTTAATTGTTGCAGAGCAGTGCTTATACTAAGCCAAGGACATCCCAGCCTTTGCTCTGTCCTGCCAACGGGCAGGCTGGGGGGTGCAGTAAGAGCTGGGAGGGGACAGACCCAGGACAGGTGACCCAAACTAGCCAAAGGGGTATTCCATACCATCTGACGTCATGCTAAACAATATATAGGGGTGGCTAGCCGGGGGGAGGGGGCCGGACTGCTCGGGGTTAGGCTGGGCATCGGTCAGCGGGTGGTGAGCAATTGCATTGTGCATCACTTGTTTGTACATACTATTATTACTTTCGTATTATCACCATTGTATCATCATCATTATTATTATTATTATTATTATTTTCCTGTCTTATTAAACTGTCTTTATCTCAACTCACGGGCTTCACTTTCCATTTCTCTCCCCCGTCCCAGAGAGGGAGGGGGGAGGGTGAGCGAACGGCTGCGTGGTGTTTAGCTGCCAGCCGGGTTAAACCACGACAGTCTTTTTGGCGCCCAACGTGGGGCTCGAAAGGTTGAGATAACGGCAGATCTGACCAGAGTGTGTTAAACTAAAATTGGTATAAGTATTAGACCTGCTTAATAGTCACTTGTCATAATGCTGATTGCTTTAATCTCAACTGTGCTGCGCCTGTTTTCCAAATTGAGTATTATAGCACGTTATTTTCCGTATGTGCTCTCTGTCATGTTGTTTATCCTCTCCGGGCCCTGGTTTCAGACCATTATAGTACTGTGTGTTGTATCAGTGGCTTATGAGATGATGAAATATCTAGCCATGACTCTAACCTGGTATTTGTACTCAGTAACATCTTCGATTCTATACTTTGGAAACTGTATTTTGGAAACTATTAGCAATTGTATCTGTTGCCTTTTTTCATTAGGGAGTCAATCTGTGGAGGGGAAAGGGGAAGATAATTTTTCTTACTTGATCACTCTCCCTTTCTCCTTCACCACCCCTGTACCCTCCTTGATCACTCTCCCTTCCTCCTTCACCACCCTCTTATCCTCCGAGTTTATTACAATAGCTCTCCAAGATATTGAATATCCTTGGGATACTCAGACCAGCATAGTCCTGTTGTTCTGCCTCCTGAATGCACTTCAGGTTCTGCTTAAAGTTAAACAACTACTTAGGAAGCTCATCCGGAGATCTGCCCGGAGGCAGTATAGTTGTGGGTGGCAGGGAGTATGGGAGGATATGGGCAGGCATCTAGACCAGTTGGCACCCCCAGTGTTTTGGAAATTCACCCCTGAACAAGTGCAAAATCCTCAAAAACTGGCAGAATGCTTGAATAAAAGGTGTCGCGATTCGGGAAGTTCCAAAGTAACACAAATCATTGTAACATGCTGGGGCCTGGCTTACGCCTATCGAGCTGCCATGGATACTGCTATCAACTTAGTGACAGACCCTGCGGCCACTCCAAGTCCCGTGACAGATCCAACGGCCACTGTGACCCCTACGGTGGACTCTGCAGCCGCTCCAGTCCCAGCTTCTGCAGATGCTCCAGTCCCAGCTTCTGCAGATGCTCCAGTCCCAGCTCCTGCAGCCACTCCAGTCCCAGCTCCTGCAGCCGCTCCAGTCCCAGCTCCTGCAGCCGCTCCAGTCCCAGCTCCTGAAGCCGCCCCAGTCCCAGTTCCTGCAGTCGCTCCAGTTCCAGCTCCGGCCGCTACTCCAGTCCCAGTTCCTGCAACTGCTCCAGTCCCAGCTCCTGAAGCTGCTCCAGCTCCAGCTCCTGAAGCCGCTCCAGCTCCAGCTCCTGCAGCTGCTCCAGTCCCAGTTCCTGCAGTCGCTCCAGTTCCAGCTCCGGCCGCTACTCCAGTCCCAGTTCCTGCAACTGCTCCAGTCCCAGCTCCTGAAGTCGCTCCAGCTCCAGCTCCTGAAGCCGCTCCAGCTCCAGCTCCTACTGCTGCTCCAGTCCCAGCTCCTGCAACTGCTCCAGCTCCAACTCCAGCTCCTGTAGCCGCTACAGCTCCGGTTCCTGCAACTGCTCCAGCTCCTGTAGCCGCTCCAGCTCCTGTGGCCGTGTCAGAGAAACGAGCTGTAGCAGTGCAAGTTGACCCTGCAGAGGGCATTCCAACCCCTGTGGCAGACCCTGTAACAAAGTCAGAGAAACGAGCAGTAGCAGTGCAAGCTGCCCCTGTAGAGAAGGTGAAAATATGGTATAGAAATTCAAGTCGTTTAGAACGCAGAGAGTCTTCTGCCAATCCAGGTAAGGCTTCTGCCAAAACTAAGTATAGAGATGACGAAGATGATGACGACGCTGGGCCGTCAAGGATTCAGGAGGAGGAAGATGAGGATGCCGAAAGAGCAACAGTAACTACCCGAAGCCTAAACGAGCGCGAGCTACGAGATGTGCGAAAAGATTTTGGTCGCTGTATAGGTGAGCAGCTTGTCACCTGGCTGCTCCGGTGCTGGGACTCTGGAGCCAATTGTGTGGAATTAGACGGCAGGGAAGCCAAGCGGCTGGGATCCCTTGCTCGAGACGCCGGCATTGACAAAGCAATTGCAGATGGAGCACGACCCACCAGCCTCTGGAGGCGTCTCCTCTCAGCTGTGAGGGAAAGGTATCCCTTCAAGGAAGATATTTTATGTCTACCAGGCAAGTGGACCACTATGGAGAAGGGAATCCAGTACCTGAGGGAATTAGCCGTACGGGAAGTGATTTATGAGGATCCAGACCTCAAACAAACATCCACAGATCCAGATGAAGTCAAGTGTACACGACCCATGTGGCGGAAGTTTGTACGGAGTGCACCATCATCATATGCCAGCTCATTGGCAATAATGGCCTGGAAAGAGGATGAGGAACCCACAGTGGGTGAAGCGGCTAAACAACTCCGGCAGTACGAAGAAAGTCTCTCCTCTTCCTTACAGGCCTGCGTCTCAGCTGTGGAGAAACTTTCTGAAAAGGTTCACCAACTTGAAGAGAATCTATTGTCCTCCCCACCTGAACCAACCAGTGCCCACCGACCAAAGGAGAACACTTGGGAGAAACTTTCTGAAAAGGTTCACCAACTTGAAGAGAGATTATTCTCCTTCGCACCTGTACAAAGCAGTGTCTCAGCTGTCAGGGGTAGGCGTTCACCCACACAAGGAAGACGATATGGTGGGTACTCACCCCGTGCCACCCTGTGGTTTTACTTACGAGACCATGGAGAGGACATGAGAAAGTGGGATGGAAAATCTACCGCGACCCTAGAGGCACGGGTACGTGAGTTGCAAAAGAAAACAATCAGGAAAAAGGGATTCTCCGAAAAGTTTGCTGCTCCAACTTCCAGCAGACAGTCCTTCAAACACAGAAACGAGGAAGATTCTGACCAGGATTAGGGGGGCCCTGCCTCCAGCCAGGGGGAGGAAAGGGACAATCGAGTTTATTGGACTGTGTGGATTCGATGGCCTGGCACATCACGCGCACAGAAGTATAAGGCTTTAGTAGACACCGGTGCACAATGTACTATAATGCCATCGAGCTATAAAGGACCAGAGCCCATCTATATTTGTGGAGTGACAGGGGGATCTCAGCAGTTGACTGTATTGGAGGCTGAAGTGAGTCTGACTGGGAATGAGTGGGAAAAGCACCGCATTGTGACTGGTCCGGATGCTCCATGTATCCTTGGCATAGACTATCTTAGAAGAGGATACTGCAAGGACCCAAAAGGGTTCCGGTGGGCTTTTGGTATTGCTGCCTTAGAGACAGAGGGCATTAAACAATTATCTACCTTACCTGGTCTCTCAGAGGACCCCTCTGTTGTGGGGTTGCTGAGGGTCGAAGAACAGCAAGTGCCAATTGCTACCACAACTGTGCACCGGCGGCAATATCGCACCAACCGAGACTCCCTGATTCCCATCCATAAGCTAATTCGTCAATTGGAGAGCCAAGGAGTGATCAGCAAGACTCATTCACCTTTCAATAGTCCCATATGGCCAGTGCGAAAGTCTAATGGCGAGTGGAGACTAACAGTGGACTATCGCGGCCTGAACGAAGTCACGCCACCACTGAGTGCTGCAGTGCCGGACATGCTGGAACTTCAGTATGAACTTGAATCGAAGGCAGCCAAGTGGTACGCCACAATTGATATCGCTAATGCATTTTTCTCCATCCCTCTAGCAGCAGAGTGCAGGCCACAATTTGCCTTCACTTGGAGGGGAGTCCAATATACCTGGAATAGGCTGCCCCAGGGGTGGAAACACAGCCCTACCATTTGCCATGGGCTGATCCAGTCTGCACTAGAGCAGGGGGAAGCTCCTGAACACCTGCAGTACATCGATGACATTATTGTGTGGGGTGACACAGCAGAGGAAGTTTTCGAGAAAGGGAAGAAAATAGTCCAAATCCTTCTGAAAGCCGGTTTTGCCATAAAACAAAATAAAGTCAAAGGACCTGCACGGGAGATCCAGTTTTTAGGAATAAAATGGCAAGATGGACGTCGTCAAATCCCAATGGATGTGATCAACAAAATAACAGCTATGTCTCCACCAACTAACAAAAAAGAAACACAGACTTTCCTAGGTGTTGTGGGGTTTTGGAGAATGCACATCCCAAATTACAGTCTGATTGTAAACCCACTCTACCAAGTAACTCGTAAGAAGAATGAGTTTGAATGGGGCCCTGAACAACGACAAGCCTTTGAACAAATCAAGCAGGAAATAGTCCATGCAGTAGCCCTTGGGCCAGTTCGAACAGGACCAGATGTAAAGAATGTGCTCTACACTGCAGCCGGGGAGAACGGCCCCACCTGGAGCCTCTGGCAGAAAGAACCTGGGGAAACTCGAGGTCGGCCTCTGGGGTTTTGGAGTCGGGGATACAGAGGATCTGAGGCCCGCTATACTCCAACTGAAAAGGAGATACTGGCAGCATATGAAGGAGTTCGATCTGCTTCGGAGGTGGTCGGTACTGAAGCGCAGCTCCTCCTAGCACCCCGATTACCGGTACTAGGCTGGATGTTCAAGGGAAGGGTCCCCTCTACGCATCATGCAACTGATGCTACATGGAGCAAGTGGGTTGCACTGATTACTCAGCGGGCTCGAATAGGAAACCCCAGTCGCCCAGGAATATTGGAAGTGATCATGGACTGGCCAGAAGGCAAATACTTTGGGATATCATCAGAGGAGGAGGTGGGTCGTGCTGAAGAAGCCCCACTGTACAACCAGTTGCCAGAGAATGAAAAGAAATATGCCCTGTTCACTGATGGGTCCTGTCGTATTGTGGGGAAGCATCGGAGATGGAAGGCTGCTGTATGGAGTCCTACGCGACGAGTTGCAGAAGCTGCTGAGGGAGAAGGTGAATCGAGTCAGTTTGCAGAAGTGAAAGCCATTCAGCTGGCTTTAGACATTGCTGAACGAGAGAAATGGCCAGTTCTCTATCTCTACACCGATTCATGGATGGTAGCAAATGCCCTGTGGGGATGGTTACAGCAATGGAAGCAAAACAACTGGCAGCGTAGGGGCAAACCTATCTGGGCTGCTGCATTGTGGCAAGATATTGCTGCTCGGGTAGAGAACCTGGCTGTGAAAGTACGCCACGTAGATGCTCATGTGCCCAAGAATCGGGCTACTGAAGAACATCAAAACAACCAGCAGGTGGATCAGGCTGCTAAGATTGAAGTAGCTCAGGTGGACCTGGATTGGCAGCATAAAGGTGAATTATTTATAGCCCGATGGGCCCATGACACCTCAGGCCATCAAGGTAGAGATGCAACATACAGATGGGCTCGTGATCGAGGGGTGGACTTGACCATGGACGCTATAGCACAGGTTATTCATGACTGTGAAACATGTGCTGCAATCAAGCAAGCCAAACGGTCAAAGCCTCTTTGGTATGGAGGACGATGGCTGAAATATAAATATGGAGAGGCCTGGCAGATTGATTACATCACACTCCCTCAAACTCGCAATGGCAAGCGCCACGTACTTACAATGGTGGAAGCAACCACCGGATGGCTGGAAACATATCCTGTGCCTCATGCTACCGCCCGGAACACCATCCTGGGCCTTGAAAAGCAAGTCCTATGGCGACATGGCACCCCAGAAAGAATAGAATCAGACAATGGGACTCACTTCCGAAACAACCTTATAGACACTTGGGCCAAAGAACATGGTATTGAATGGGTGTATCACATCCCCTATCATGCACCAGCCTCCGGGAAAGTTGAACGATACAATGGCCTGTTAAAGACTACCTTGAAAGCAATGGGCGCTGGGACGTTCAAAAACTGGGATACGCATTTGGCAAAGGCCACCTGGTTAGTCAATACTAGGGGATCTACCAACCGAGCTGGACCTGCCCAATCAAACCTGTTACGTACTGTAGATGGGGATAAAGTTCCTGTAGTGCATGTAAAAAATATGCTGGGTAAAACAGTCTGGGCTACTCCTGCCTCAGGAAAAGGCAAACCTATTCGTGGAATTGTTTTCGCTCAGGGACCTGGATATACTTGGTGGGTAATGCAAAAGAACGGAGAGGTCCGGTGTGTACCTCAAGGAGATTTAATACTGGGTGAGAATAGCCCATGAACTGAATTGCACCATGTTAAATAGTATATTATACTGTATATTATCACTACCATGATTACTATAGGTGACTAATTAGAATGTATGGAAAAGAGTGTAACCTGAGCATGACATAAATGGTATGGAATAAGGGGTGGATAGATGTCCTGGTTTTAGTTAGCACAGAATTAATTTTCTTCCTAGTAGCTGGTGGAATGCTGTGTTTTGGCTTAGAATGAGAAGAGTGCTGATAACACCCCGATGCTTTAATTGTTGCAGAGCAGTGCTTATACTAAGCCAAGGACATCCCAGCCTTTGCTCTGTCCTGCCAACGGGCAGGCTGGGGGGTGCAGTAAGAGCTGGGAGGGGACAGACCCAGGACAGGTGACCCAAACTAGCCAAAGGGGTATTCCATACCATCTGACGTCATGCTAAACAATATATAGGGGTGGCTAGCCGGGGGGAGGGGGCCGGACTGCTCGGGGTTAGGCTGGGCATCGGTCAGCGGGTGGTGAGCAATTGCATTGTGCATCACTTGTTTGTACATACTATTATTACTTTCGTATTATCACCATTGTATCATCATCATCATTATTATTATTATTATTATTTTCCTGTCTTATTAAACTGTCTTTATCTCAACTCACGGGCTTCACTTTCCATTTCTCTCCCCCGTCCCAGAGAGGGAGGGGGGAGGGTGAGCGAACGGCTGCGTGGTGTTTAGCTGCCAGCCGGGTTAAACCACGACATAACCAAAGGTAGAAACCACATCGATTACTTAATTTAGTCTGTGTACAACACTACAACAGATCACAGGGACTAGGCACTAACCAGCACAGCCATTGCTTTCATCACAACAGCAGCAATACCACCCAGCAGCAATTCTGTAACTCAGCAGTAGCATCGACAGCCTGATAAAAACAACCAGAATGAACGGAGGGAGACTGAAACCCGTGTTTCTCAGCTCCCCAGTCCCTCTGAGTGAGACCCACAATTCATCTTTGTCATTGTTTTTCTTCATATTTCCCGTGAACAGCAGTGACAGGACTCCGTGCAGACCAATGGCCTGATGTAACCTGGAGGCAGATAGCAGAACAGAGTGACAAAAGCAGAACCCTTGGCACAGTTTTTCAAAATCTGTGTCCGTTCTTTTGGCTGGTCTTTGCTTCAGCTTTGACTGATAAGGAACCGTACTAGCTAGTACCCCAGTGGCAGGATCACTGATCAAGACCTTTGAGCGCTCCTGTTACACACTCAGCAGGAATGATAGGTATTTCCTTAGTACAGGTACAAAGAGAGAGAAATGTTGCTAAACCAGTGCTCTTGGCACCTCAGATTACAATTTTAAGCAGTACTGCATGATACTACGTCTTCCCTGCCATGCTCCCACCAAAAGAAATGGAAATTCAACCTTTAATCTCACTGTAAGCAAGATCAGTACCTCCATTTAACTGTGAGTATTGTTCAACAAACTCTACCTACAACCCCATTAACTTCAGTGGGAATCACACAGAGAATCCTTGCAACATAGGGCTTGTTACCAATAATCAGTGCCAGGAAATGTGTAACAATTGCCCTCATTAAGATCACAGCTCACAAGGGAAAGTAACATCCTAAACTTCAGGAGGCTGAGGTATCACCATGGTGAATGCAGAATAAGAGCAGAGAGAAATCTCTTTGAACGGAGCCCTACTGCAGCAATTACCCACCTCACAGGAATGTTACTTCATTAAGCAGGAAATACATCAAGGCTATTATCCTCTGAGTTCTACATCATAACTGAAATAGCTGAGAAGTATTTCTTTTGCTCTCTATCTGCTTTTTTATCTGCTGACAAGAATTCACCTGGAAACAGCTGTAAATACAGAATGTATAAAAAGAAGCATAGCTCCACACAGTGCACTAATTTTTTCATTGCTCCTGGAGCACCTTAAGGATAAGTGACATTGAACGCTCAGATTCTGAAATGTGCTAAACATTCCTGGAACTCTCACAGGCATCACTGATTTCACAAATAACAAGTTATGCTGATTGCCCTACATGCAATGAGGGACAGATGTCTTAGTTCTGAAGGGTACAAACATTCAGTGGTGCTGAGATACCTCACACACTTTGATCATACTGCTTCTTGAGATCTGGTTTTAGCCCACGGAATCCACCCCTCCAGGATGTCAGACCCAAATATTTGGTTTCATTTTGTTTTTATTGAAGTCATGTGAAAATTAGAACCAGAGTTTATGTGTATTTGTATATACTAGGCCAGTATTTGTAGTCGTATCATATATGGACAAAAAATCACTGCAAATTATAGAAAGAAACCTCTGCTTTTGCAGACAGATTATGTGATTTCTTTCTTCTATGTTTGTTGCTCACATGATAAATCTCTCTTTGTCTTCTCCTTTCCTTTTTTTGTTCCTCTCTCCCACTGACTCTTTCCCATGAATCATAGTTCTGTTGATCTGGAGTATTTTTCTCTGCTTTCCAACATCTCTATTATATACACTTCTTCATTACCTACTGCTTGTTCCTGTCCACCAAAAACTTAACTAGTATTTTGTAGCATCTTAGGGTGGTCCAAAAAAAAAAAAAAAAAGGAAATATTTTCACAAAGAACTAATTATGCTAAAAATATCCAGATCTATTGCATGTGCATGCCTCAAAACAAGCAAGTAGAATGCATTCCAAGAAATATATTATCTGTTAGGTCACACAGCTGACTCTGAAAAAGAATCAGAAGTACAAATGTTTTCTAAGCATACTGAGAGGACTGTGAGAGTGTGAAACTATAGTAAATTCAAGGATTTTCAGCAAGAACAAAAAGTTTCAATATTCTTTTCTTCCTGGTATTTAATGGTAAGAAAATGGTATTTTCTTAATGGTATTTAATACTGTCCTCTATCAAAATCTTATATTCTATAAAAGGGACTACTCGTGCTTACCACCCAGGAAATCCAGTACTCTTGTAAGATCTGTAACTGGAGTAAGATAGTTACAGGAAGAACTGATTAGCTTCTGTGAACTGGAAGTTATCAGTGTTCACAATAGCTCTGGTATAATCGAGGGTGTGTCTGGACAGAAGTACGATCACTAAACTATCTCCTTGAAGAACAGCTCTTCTTAGTGAATAATTGAGGAGAGTATTTATGTACAAATGTGGGGATCCACTGAATTATTTAAGAATTTGAATACATCAAACTACAGTTGTTCAGAACATTTCAAACAGATGCTGAATGTTTAGAAAGGAAAACATGCTTGCAAGCATCCTGAGAAAAAAAAAAAAGCAAGGTATGGTAAGACTTGAATGAACTGGGTTCTCACACGTAGAGTCCTCTGGGCTGAATTTTAATACCTTTACACAACATTTTAACTTCAAAGAGATTGTTCAAACATTCAAGAGATTTTAAGGATTGTCTTCCTCTGTGATGCACAGAAAATTCTGATTTCAGAGGCATCTGTTCAGCATCATCCTTACAAAGCCTGATTCTGTGTATATACCATGTAAATTCCAATTAGCAATACAAAGGATAGACAAACCCTTTTCTACAGACTTTTTTCCCCTAGTGAGAGAAGACCAGGTCTTCAGCCCAAGTTCATGTAAGAACAATTAGAGATGTAGTGTTCAATTTTTTTCTGGATAGGTGCCTATTAAAATTCTCCCTTTAATTTCCCTTTTTCGCTCTATTTCAGGAACTGCAAATTCCATGAAATCTACATTTAGAAATACAGTAATTGTCTGTCAATCCACCATGGTTTTTAAAGAATTACTCTGCCCTATTCTCCTAAAAAGATTCGCATTCTTAATGAGCGGAACATCTGGAACAATTTGCCTAAAACAGTGATGTAATTCCTAATGACAACAACTCTTATCCTGAACAGTCTGATAAAGATCACCATATTCTCACTAAGCTTGGTTCTGTTCTCATTTTAAATTGTAAAAAGCAGAGGATACTGCAATGAAGTGGTACTGTGACACAGGCCACAAAAATTTTTACCCAGGAAGGATTATAAACACTGGGAAAATTATTCAAATACAAATGTTTCCAAGATGAGTCAATCAGGCAGAACAGTTGCTACTTAGCCTAGTGGGTAGAAGGGAGGACTTGGGTAATTCCTATGATTTTCCACAAAAATTTCTTTTACTCTAAACTGTTAGAGAAGTTTAGTTTGTTCTTTCATTCCTCTTTCACCTCCACCTTGGAACAGCTGTATGTAATGAATTAGTCCTTGAAAGACAGTAACACTGAAAATATGATGGCAAATAATTTCCCCTGGGAAATTATTATTTCCCCTGAGCATAAAATATTTGTGTAAAGTGAAATGAAAAATCAACATAAGCATTCATATGAATGCCCAAGGAGAGATTTAGCCACGGTGACAGTTTTTGCCTTTTTGCTCCTCACCAAAGAACAGAGTAAGAGATTTCCATTAAAATAAAGCTACACATGAAGTACAGTTTGCCCATGGGGAATAGGGGAAATTACAGCTTTTATACTCTTTATTTACAGGCACTTGACACTGTTTTGGGGATGCACACTTACTACAACAGTGTTGCATACTAAGCACAAGCACAAGTTCACAAAAGGACTGGAGTCATTCCCATAGCTTAAGATCTTTCTGAGCATTTGGTAATACTTGGCTTTGAGGAAATCTAATGGTTTCTATCCAACGATCAGAAATCCAGTTAAATGATTCATCACATGGATGCCACTTGGCCCAAAAGATTGACCACAAATCATGGAGCTGATGAGGAAATAAAACCTTTACATCCTGTATTCCATCAAAAGGTGCAGTCCTTAAATCCAGAACCAAGGAAATAGCAGCCTCACATGAGTGCAGTTTCAGCTGCATTTAAGTATTCCAAGATATGGTCCCAAGTAGCCTTTATCAAGGCATGTTTCTTAAGCTGCTTAGGAAGTGAGACATGACTGGACATTTTGTGGCTCCACAAAGGCAGCTGCAACAAGACTGACATTAAACTACTTAGGGTGTAAAACTGAACGCAAATTCACATTTCACCAAATGTAATCTTCTGACTGTTGTAATATTCGCTGTGCCTACATAAAAGCTATTACAAAAGCCAGGGTTACGATGGCATTGATGTAGGTATCTCAAGCAAGGGGAGACTAGGTATTGTGCCATCAGATCTTCTTCAACAAAGATACTCATAAACTCATTGGATCATATTTTGCCTGAAAGTTAGAGCAGTTTTCCAGCAAACTGCCCAGAGCTACCCTACTGTTTAAAAAGATGAGATCTGAGGTCTGACCAGCTTCTGTCAATACAGTAATAAAACAATCTATAGACTAACAAAGCAATAGATGAGATGCTATTGCTCGAGGTGCTTTAGACAAAGGATTCTTACACTTTCTTTCGCTCTTTAACAGAGTTCAATTTACTGTGCAACATGAATCTTTTTTTATGTATAAAATCTATAAAATCTCGTTATAAATTTTATTTATTCATTTATAAAAGGACCCTTTTCACTAAAAGAGGCATTTGGGGCATTAGTCTGGGCCCTCTCAAAGACTTGCAGTATACTGAATGCAAATTTTTCCATCCAAATGAGACATAATATGGAAACTTTTGGATAATATGTTCATTAAAGGCTTTCTGACATTTTACATATAACTCCCTTCTTTGCAGTCCTGTATATTCCAGGAAGGTCAGGAAACCTTTAGCCAAGACTGCTGAAGAAGCTGGTAAACTCTTTAAATTCTACTTAAACCAAATGATTGTGAGTAACACATTCAAAGGGCACTTTTTAAGTTCACTAAGTGTTTGCACAGACAGACAGGGCTCTGTTCATCAGTATGTCTCTCAGGCAGTACAAAGAATAAACAGTAATTCTCATGCCTGGTAATTTTTAATGACACATTTGTGATTTTACTTACAACTCCGTATGGAAGCAGTGCAAAAGGCAGCCTCAGTCCCTTCCTCCCTGAAATGATAATGACCTCACTCATGTGCTCTGGACACTGGTTCTGAGAAAGAGTTATTGAAGGGTTAGATATTTATCTTGAAATTATATTCAACTTTTATTATACCACACTTGGTATGATCCTATCTCCCTGCATACACAAAAGGAGTTGCCCTATCAACAAATCATGGTTGTGTAGTGCAGAGGGTATCTGGAGAGGGAAATGCTAAAGAGCAAAACCACCTTCTCAATTCCAGAAACATACGTCTTGTTAGAAGGTCAGAGACTGGAAAAAAGGCAAATTTGCTCCACCACAAGCTTTCTGAAGCGAAGGATTACCTTATAAAGTAACGCAGTCTTGAAAGTCATCTTGGCTGAAATTCAAAAATAATGGACATTTTCTCTGTATTTTCTCTGTATTGGTTCATAGCTGTTTTTGCCTGCCTCCTGTTTAGGCTTTTGTTTTTTGTTTTTGTTTTTTTTTTTAATCTTGAAAGTGCCTTTGGCCCACTTTTCAGCCTTCCCAGGGCAAGTGAGGTCTGTCCAGGTACTTTTCCATTAGTAAACAGAAACATTTGCTGTCTCCTAGGTGCTTAGCTTTGACAGCAAGAGGGGAGGGTAGAGCAGATGATGTGTACTTCTTCATTTCTATTAATAGCGATGTAGCCTGATTGTCATTCAATGGAGAAATCACCTTTCAGGAGAAAACTGCTGGGCTGATGCAAAGTTGGAAATACTGATAAGGAAAATCTTTTACATGTCTCCAGCCTCGTTCAACATTAAATCAGTCGTGGGTGGTCCTTGTCCAAGGTTAGGAAACAACACAGTGTGCAGTTTGGGTTTTGTAAATACCATTAATCCCATTTTCAGAACTGTCCTCTGAACACAGTCTTCCTTTTTTCAGCCACAGTCCTGTAAACATGCTTTAGCCAGTGATGCACAGAAATACAAATTTTCTGTTGGACATGTGCCTAGTAAAGTGCAGCATACGTAACAGGTCTGTAAGCATTGCATCCCAAAGACACACACACGGTCACTCCTTTGAACAGCCTGTGACAGCATTTGGGGAACATGAGGGGCAAAAGTGGATGTTGAGGCCTCAGTACTGAATTGGGAACACCCATACAAATTGATGTGAGCTCAAAGTGTGCTACAGCATTCCCGTAGCATTGTTCTCTTTGGATCCTCTTAGGCATCTTCTCCTTGCTTCAGACTTCTCCACAGATACTCTTCCATACCCCAAACCCTGTCTGGGCCCATTTCCTCAGCACAGCCACCAACTAACAGTGCCCCTGCTTACAAGAGAGCTATCCAGGATCAATGACTCTGTCATTCCTGGTCTGGGATCACCTCACTCCCTAGCATCCCTCGGGCTCATTCACTCTCCCCAAGGCTGGCTGCTGTGCTCCAGGGGCTGGGCTCTACTCTGTGACACGTCTTACCTCTAACAACGGCACAAGTTGCTGTTTAGGGAAGGGTAAGCTAGGTAATTATGCAGGTTTACTTTGCCAGCTCAAGACTATTTTGGCTTTATTCTCTTGCTGTGTTAAAGCTACTTTTATGTGTGTGGTTTGCTGTGTTTTGCAATCCTAAACATGCAATAGAGACTCAATATATGCTCCAGAGCTGTCTGTTGCTTCTCATAGATACTTATTTTCTACACAATTTTGCCAGCTGACTTGTTATTGAAATGAAAAGCACATAAATGCTTCCTAAGAAATACTTACAATTTGTATACTGCTCTTTAAAATTCTAATCCAAAAAGTTAACACTGACTTTATGCAAAATGCCACATTTACATTTAATAACGGTATCCTGAATAAATATTTGGAAAAACTGCAGTTTTTTTAATTAAACCTGTTATGAATGAAAGAGCAGATAAATAATGCATACAATAATAAACTTTCCTTAGTCAATTCACCCTTTTGGCAGCACATTTAGTTTGTGGTTCTATAAATATGTTTAAATAGGTAACATCTGAGCATGATCCTTATTTTTCTGATTATTTGTCGACTGTGTATATGTGCACACAGAGTTCATCAGATCAGCTGATTCCCCCATCTGTTCATTGCTGCCAGGAAAGGAAGACTTAATATTTTATTAATCATGAGCAAACCATAACATAAGCACTACAAACCCAGATTCAGAGAGACCGAGCTTAGCAAACAGAGCAGGCATCCTAATTTCAGAGGACCTCGCAAAAGGACTCCAACTTTCTGACTTGGTGATCAAACTTTAATACTCCAGATGGATAACATCCCTGATTTGACAACCTAAAAAATACACATACCTAAACTCTTCCCTGTAACAACCCAAATCCAAACAATTCTTCTGTCTCACTGGCCAAACTAACTAAAACATTTATATTCTTTTTCACACAGAAGAGGTTGTCTGGTCTGCTACTGGAGGCCCATTTTTATTTTTCTTCACTGCCTGGTTAAAAGCTATGCTCCCGTATCAGCTGCCCCAGACCTGGCCATACAAAACAGGCGTTCCTACCCACAGAGCTTCCTCTGCAGTTCTTCACTCTGCCCAGGAAGAAGACCACCTGTCTTGGGGCTGAAGTCTGAACTGGTACAGAAGTTTAAGAGCCACAGAGTATGCTGTTACTTTGCCACTGCTCTGATTTTCAGAACAGTGCCTCGTGGATTAGAAAGCCTTATTAATGATCTCTGTCTCTGTGTTTCTGAGCCCTCTATGGCCTTGCCTTCCACCCTCCAGCATCAGCTGTGTCTTGCCTAAACAATTAAATTGATAGAAGAAGAACAGGAGCCAGAAGTGCAAGGAAAAAGAGGTCCTCAATGTTTCTCTAAGGTACACCAAATAGCAAATGTGCCAAAATCCCACTGGCTGTGGCTGTCATTGGTTTGTACAGCCAAAGGGAAGACTGATTTGCAGAAACAGCAACTGTAATGAGCTCAAAGGTGGAAAATATTCTGGGTATTGTGGTGCCTCTTTAGCTCTGGGAACAATAACTGAACACAAAACACAGAACGATGCTCACTGCTGAACCAGAGATACAAATGAGCAGTACTCCCGTCATGCTCAGAGCACAGCACGGAGCCAGCTTCTCTGACCCAGCTTTTCCTGCTTAAATTTCCACAGAATGTATAAACAAGAAATAACAGACAACGTTTCAACTTGGGTAAAAATGGTGCAGGCCCATAGCAATTACATTGAAATACCTAATATGATGAGTAAGTATATTCCCAGCAGAAGCAGAGGTCAGTTTACAGACACACACACACACACACACAGCTTCCCCCCCACAGGAACAAACAAAAGACAATCCAACAGTACATGCTAACATTCAAGAAATGATGCAAGAAAATATTATTTTTGTGTCATTGTCAGTTGTAACAGGAATACATTGTATTTTGCACTCCTTTATTGCACAATGAAAAATTAAGTGGTCCAACCAACAGGAAATACTTTATACTATAAAACTCCTAGTACATTTAATTGGTACAATCTTCCCATTAAGCACCCCTAAGACGCCAAGATCCAGTCCCAAGATCTTATGATATTCTATTTTCTTGACGATGATTTTTTTTAGTACTTTTTTGAATTTGCTTTATCAAATCTCCACAAGAAAGTGCACTTTTTTTTTTTTTTTTTTGTAGAAGATGCTTACTAACTTCTTTTTTCCACCATCTAAAGCTGGCTTTGTACTTGCATTGATACTTGTAAATTATAACCATGCTGGAGAAAGTTTTCCTTCTAGGTGATCTGGGAGAAGTCCTTGCTCTGCCTGCTTTGTGTCACCATGCACTGAACCACAACTACACCAGCTCCACAGCTGTACAAAACAGGCTTGTTACTACAGATCAACCTCTACACATTGGAGTTGTTTAAAACTGTGTTTTTCCACAGT
Source organism: Aythya fuligula (assembly GCF_009819795.1). Lineage (NCBI taxonomy): Eukaryota > Metazoa > Chordata > Aves > Anseriformes > Anatidae > Aythya > Aythya fuligula. The sequence continues at coordinate 2,289,499 of NC_045565.1, read as the reverse complement.
TTATATTTCTGTGGAAATGCTATTGCTTCTTTTTAACAATTTTGACATCTTTCTATAATTTCAGCATAACAATCTAAGTTTGTTGTCACATTTTTTCTTCCCTCATTCTTTTTTTTGTGCTCTACGCACTGCTTTTCCGCTGAGGACAATGGAAGTTGCAAGGCAGAGGAGGAAAGAGCAAAGTGTAGAAAAGAAAAGCGAAGAGGAAAAAGTAATAAAAATTCTTGGGTTTGTGATTTCTTTTTTTTTGTGAAAATAAGATATCAACAGCCTTAGCCAAGATTTTTGTTCCTGTCATTGCCTTCAGCCTGGCTCCAGTTCACAATGTGTTATACTAACTTCTCATACTCTGCTAGTTCTTTGGCACTATGTTATGAGGGTTTTGTCCAAATACAGTGATGGCTTGGTCCTGAGGGGGCACTTCCTAGATGCTACATTAAAACAAATAAATGATAATAACTGAGAATGTGTCCCAGCATAAAAAACCTTATAATTCACAGCTTTCTTTTTTTTTTTTTCCTTTTTTTTTTTTCCTTTTTTTTCCCCTTTTTTTTTTTTCTTTTTCTTTTTGGTCTTTCTCGAACTACCAAAGGAATTGAAGGAATTGAGGTGGAGTATTAGAAATTATAAATTCATTCTTTACACTGCAAATGCAATCCTTTAAAATTAAAGTCTTCAGTGATGTATTTTCAGTGATGGATATACAAGCTTAAAGAATCTCTTCCAGTGCTTCATTCTGACATATTTAAATCATGGTGCAGCTGAAATCAGCTGCAAAACTTCCTTGTACTTCAGTAGGACTAAAAGTTCCCTCTGAGTATCTAATCAGTTCTCTTTATACTGTCATTTTTCCTGTTCCTATCATGAATACTACTGCAATTTATCTACACAGCCTTCTCCACAGTTTTTCAGCTTCAAGAGCATTTCCTGATTCAATTTAGCTCATAAACAACTGTATTTTTTTGTTCTTCACATATATTTCAAAAATTGAACAATTTTCACAAATTGACCCTATTTCAGTTAAATTCATTCTACCTGTAGTAAAAGCAGACAGATTTTCCTCAAGATAAAATGTATAATACTTTTGTTTCCAAAGCTGATTATAGTTAGTGTTTTTCTGCATATCATTATGAAGATTGAAGTAGCATCTTCAACACAACTCAGAAAATGAATTCAGATTCTGAACCCACTCCTTTTTCTCCAAAACACACTAATGCTCTTTTAGAATTGTGGGGCTTTTTCTCTCCCATTTTATGTTCAAATTCATTCATTTATTTCTGCCAAGTATAAGAAAGTATTAATAAGAAATAATAGCAGAATTATGTGGTAAATCTCAGCTGCTGCTGTTTATTATAAGCTAAAGTGGTTTTAGCACGTAGTATTTAGTCATTATGTTGCAGAATGCTACATATAATTTCATCTAAAGTAATGAACTTGCCTTTAGTAGTAACTTGTTTTGCAGTATCTAGAATGATAGCACACCATGGACTTATTTGCTCATTGAGTCACTGGAGGGAGCTAAGTAAACACTTACATCAGTTATGGTGAAATAGAATTAGTAGCAAGAGCACACAAAAACAGATTCCAAACTGCTTGTTCCAAACAACATTCTTGAAATATCATAAAGCCTTGAAAGGCTTGACAAGTATGAAATAATACATAGTTAGTTTAAATATTTAGAAAGAAGAATACAGATGGTGCTGCTCACTAGAGAGATATTTCTTAAGTGAATCAGCAGCTTGGAACAAATTCAGTATGGTAGATGTTCAAATTAGGAAAATCTACTTACACTCATGCAACGGCACTGTGAAAAATCAACTGCTTTCTCTGGTATGTTTGCATAATGGATGTCTGTAGTGAACTTGAAATTGCTCTCTGTTCATTTAACTTTTATCTATATACTCTCTGTTTTTAAAATACCTGAACATTTTGTATTAAACCAACAGAATACCAGGGAAATTCATTAGCAAACTGAGCAGAACTTCAATAATTTGTGAGAAGTTACTCCCAGAATACTGTGGAAGAGAGGAAGCTAATAATGCCCCCAGCAACAAGGGTGTTCATATTGACAAAGAGTCAAATTATCACACTGCCAAACAAAGGTTAACACAATACAAAAAAGTGACAGAAAAATGGACTGCAAGGTCCAGGTGAGTAAAGGGAAAGAAATCTCAAATTCCTGGGGGAAATATATTTAACAGTTTGAAATAATAGAGCTGGATATGAAAATGCTTTATACCCTAGACACACAGCATACCATGCTGACTTATAACCTGCAATAAATTGAGATCGTCCTACATGGTTTTCACTGCATGTGAGAAGACAGCATTAATTACAAATACCCTTCCTCCCTTGAAAACACCTAGATCAGTATTTCAAAAAAAAAAAGTTTAAGTCCCACAGTTTTGGTTTCATGCACCCATGCCATGTTATTAGAGACATCTTGAACCAGATGAATTGTTGGCATAAAGGAGTGTAGTATCACTCTGATTTACACTAATGACATATCTGGCCCACTGCTACACCGGATAAAACTTTTATTGTTGAAATCACAGAAGGTAAAACATAATAGCAGAGGATGAAGTGTGCTATACAAATTGAAAGTGTCCACGGCCAGCATGAGCCTAAAACAGCCATCAGATGGCAAAAATATCCTGTCACTGCTGATTTGACCTATGTGAAAGCCTCTCTTAATCACTACTAATTTCCTGAGTCAGCAAGTTCACTTAATGCCTGTCATTAACCACACAGATTTAAAACTCAGTGCAGTATTTGTGAACCAAGAGAAAACTGAGATTTATAAATTATTAAAGAGGATTGTCCCAAAACTGAATAAATAAGTAAATAAATAAACAAAGTCAGACACACAAACCCTGTGAAGACAATTGTAAACAATGGCAGGATTTTGACTTACAGCTTTAGTCCAAGATAAAAAACATCTAATCTAAGCAGGGAAAACAATTACTTAGGGTTATCTATGTGTATGGCTACATGTCCATTACCACTCTGCTAAATATCAAAGCTCTTACAGTCCTTCCTCACTATCCCTGTAAGTTCAAAATCAGCTTTGCCATTTATAACACATGGCATTTTACTAAGGCACCCAATTGGGAGATATTTTTAGACTACAGAGGAGAGATTTGTTGGTTAATAACCCTGCAGCATTCCTGCATTATGTTGGTAGAAGAGTTGCTGACCAAAGTAACAGTTCTAACACCAGTTTTCTGTCAAACCCTCATTCTTTGTTGTATTCATCACCTTCAACCAACAGCTTCTAAACAGCTGAAAGTTCAGAAGTCTATAAAAGTAGACTGCCTGTGTGCAATGTCTTACATAAAATTCAGTCAAAGATCACACGGTTAGGAACTGATGAAGCAAAAATTTTTACTGTGGAAAAAGACAACACCTAATGAGGCCTACAGATTTGATCTGTTGTGTGTGTATATATTTAAAATAATTCTCTTACCTGCTGGTGCACATTTTTGTCTGGCTTCATTGACATGCTTGTAGGAATATGTTACTTATTACAATCTGTGTGCATTTTGCTTTAATAACATATACAAGGCATTGGCTCACATCACTCTGTCACATAAGAGCTACTCACATAACTGAACTCTTGTGGATAGGTTGTCAGGAGAGGGCCCACAGCTTCAGGAACATAAATTTACTTTGTTTTGCTCATTAGCGTTGCTGACCTAGAGAACAGAAAGATAATTATTAGGTGTTTTCAACACCATTTCCTAATGAAATTAGCTTGTCATATCAGTAGCAGAAAGCAAGCACTGCAGTACAGGTACAGTCCCCATATCTTCCCACTGAAGCAGATTCAGCACATTTTTAATACTGGTTATATTGTTCATGCAATTTTGCTTTTGCATTGTGCAGATTATCTCATGCCTCTTTCATTAGCCAAAGCAATTAAAGTACAGTCAGACATAAGATTTATATTTTCATATTCACTCTTTGTGTGATTCATTTTGAGATAATTAAAATAATTTTTCAGTGAAGCTGTCACAGTATAATGAAAAATGTTATGGGTATATAAACAAGACTTGCAAACATTTTATGAGACTTTTTTTTTCAAGGGGGAGGGATCCACAACAGCTTTAGAAGATCAAAAAGGATTCCCGAGGTAAAGAATGAACTGTAACAGAATTTTTAAAAGGCAGCATACAATTACTTGAAAATAATTACTTTCCCAGAAAACAGGTAGATGAGAAAAACATTAGCTGATTAAAATAATTCCATGCTTTTTCCTCTCATTTCCTTTGTGGAGTTATTACTGTACCTGTCTACATAGATGCAGAATAGACAATACGAAACAGTACACATCATTTCCTGTACTCACTTCTTTAATCTGCTGTGATTGAGAATGTATATCTGGACGCAGTCCAGACAGGCTTCTGGCAATCAGAACAGTGAAGAGACCTGATGTACCTTGTTAATTCTCTTAAGGCTAAATCCCACAGTCCTTGCTCAGGCAAAACTCTCATTGAGAGTTTTATTTAGGTTAGATTTTGACCCATTAACCTTACCATCTTGAATTCATGGTTCTTTCATCCATACTTTTCCCTCTCTAAATAAAGTATCAGGTTTACTTCATGTACTGATGCAAAAAGATATTATACTGTACATCTAATGTCACGTGGCATCCTGCCACTGGAGAACAGCATTCGAGAAAACCTTTTTGTGAGTTATGGCATAGTTAAACTGATGTGAACATACTGAAATAGAAGATGGGCATTAGATCATTCACATCCCCATTTTGCAAGCAGGTATGTACAGGAAAACCACTGAATCCACATACAGCACCAATTACATGACTAACTGCAGGACTGGAGAGGTTCACTCCAGCACAAACTTCTTGAGTTTTGTCCCATTTCATTTACTGCCTTTTCCTCCAGGGACTGATCTATATTTTACTAGTTTTCCTTAAGTAATCCCGAGTTCTTCAGAAATCTGGAATTATTTTTTTTTAACTCTTTGTGGTTACTCGGAATCCTACGCAAGTACTTTGGGGGTGACATTCATTTAAAGAAAATACCTCATAGATCTCTCTTGTTCCTTCAAATATTGGCTCTGGAACTCCTCCCCAGGAAATCAGCAGAGATCTTGCTATGTCAGTCTGTTTTCTCAATATCCCTAATAATTTTATTTACCTTTTTAATTAAAAACAGTAAAATAGGTAAATAAATAAATCCACACAAACCAAAAATACAGCAAAAACTAAGTGATTCAGCTCTATTGGCTTTATTAATATCAAATGCATCATTCAAAATCATTCAAGGCTTATTTTATCTTCAGTACATTCTGTCCCTTGATGTTTGTAAAGTTCCTTCCTGTATCTGTGTCTGCAAGTTCTTACATGACCTGAATGACTACAATCTCCATATTCCTTATCCTTTATGGCTAGCATAACCTCCTCTGTTTGTTTGCTGGACTTTTTACCACAGGCCCTGCTTCAGTCTTCACTATGTACTTTGCTGAACTGCAGGCCTTGAAAGCATCCTATAGGATAATATAACAGATAGCTAAATGCTGACAGCTGGCTGCAACAGGCATTGGATTTATTTTAAGGTTCATCACATCCCTTCTCTATCTTCTTTGCTTTTATATTTCCACCTATTTATGTGTCTTTACTTCTGTTGCTGCAGAGAAACATGCTTTCTGCTTGGAAATGAATGCTATCAAAGACACAGTGTAGATAAAGTTATCTGCACAAGCTTTGAGCTGGATGGTCCAAAGACCACAAAGACCAACAGCAGGAATTTCTACACATTAAGAGCAAAACCATCATGCTCTACAGACATACCCTAAGTAGTCACTCTTAATGACAGACATTCTTGAACCCAATGGCCTGCCCCTTACAGATCACACTAGAACAGCCTGAGAGATTACCAGTAAGCTAACAATTTACTTCAGACGAGAAAATTCTCTAAAATCAGTTATTCTTACCATCTGTAACCAACAAATATTCCTCTCTTACTTATTGCTTACCTGGAACCAGCTACCAAAAGCAGTTTGATGATTATTCTAAAAAGTGTTTGATGCTGTATAATTTTCTCCGGGAGAAAGAAAATTAATTAATTAATCAAATTGTCCACTACTTTTGTTTTTTAATACTAATACCAAAGTGACCTGTGTGAGTAAGAGTGTAAGACTGAATAACGCTGAAATTTGAAATAAAATAAAACAAAATAATACAACAACGACAACAGCAAAATCTTTCTGTCTAACACTTGTGCAGTAGGTAAGCACTTGAAAGGAACCAGACCACTCAGTTCACAGCACTGTTCTATTTGAAGTCTTTCTGATTTTGAAACTAATTATCCATCTAGCTAGGTGGGCTGGTATCAGAGCTAGAAAAACAGCTTGAAAAAAAAGAAATCAACAAATTGGGGTTTAGAGGTTTAGATTCACACCTTAATAAGAAACCACAAATAATCATGACCCTTCACTTTGTTTTATAACCATCCATTGCTGTTCTGTTAGATATTATATGGGCTATTTTTAGATAATAGTTTTAGATAATAGTTCATGAAGAAAACGTCCTCGGTAGTAAATAATACATTTTTTTAAATTTCCTTAATTGAAGAATTAAAGTTCAAAGTAGCAGCCAGAGCCCAGATAAATGTTGGGACTGCTGTAACTGGTAACCAAAAGCCTTACTCTTCTTTCAAAACCAGTAAAGATTTTAAAGGAAGAAAATGGTGGTGGAAATTCTCAGGATTTTAGTAGAGACGCAGTTTCCCCTGGAAACAGTGCTTTGGCCATACCTTCCATCTGTTCCCTAAACAAAGTGAAAAACTGTAACACTAAAAGGAGGTCTCTATTAGTACAATTACATTCAGAACTGGTATTTGCCAGAATGAAAAAATGTGCCTTAGAAAACAAAGGGGATAAGAATCTCTGCCCCCTTGCAGCAAAGAATGAGAGAAATTAACAGAAAATAATAGAAAAGAAAAAATGTCATACAAGTAATCTTGACTCTTGTTTTTTCACTATTCTCCTGCCAGAGACATTTATACTCTCACCTTACCTGTAGGTTTCTCATTCATACAGAGCCTTGCTTTGAACCTCTCCCTTTCATGCAAATGTCCTTGCTGCTCACTAGGATGAACTCTCATAGTTACAGGTCTTGCTTTCGAATGAAGAACAAGATACAAAAACATTTAGTAGCAAATGTTACTTAAAATTTCTACTATGTTCATTTTCCTATCAGCTTTCTTTGAAGTATCTGCTGTCCCACACAGTACTTCTGATATGTTATTTAACCTGGGAAAACTAAATCCACATTTGCATTTTCAAGCAAATATAAAATGTAATTTAAATTGAAATAATCCAGTTCCCACTCTCCTTTTTCAGGCCATAGTTTAGACATGTGATTATTTTTTGTATTTATTTTCCTGAGTCTAATCTGACATTTTCTTCCAGCACACACAATTTAAGCAAAATTTCTGGTTGGTAGAAACACACTGAAGTCAAGGGGAATTTATCCCGGGTGTTTAAAGATCTGGAGGAATAGAAGCTGTAACTTTAAAAAAAATACCAGAAAAGTTGAAGCACTTTAAACACGAAGATGAGGTGCAGGAGTTTGCTTTATATGTGCAAATTAAAGAGCTTTGGTACGTAATCCTGATTTACTGCTTTGGATCTGTCACCTACCATACAGAATACCCTTACAGCCTTGTTCCTTTTACAGTTACAAAGGGAGCGAGACCTGCTATAGACAGATTTCAGCAAAAGAGAAGTGAATCTACAAAATACAAATTTGAAAAATAAAAAGCATTCTTTATTGAAAGATAAAAGCATAAGGCTCCTACACAAAAGATTTATGGGAACCTGACTACTGGGACACTTAATTTAGAATTAGTTGTTACATGAGTAGTATAACTAATGAACTGGTTTTCTTAGACATTTGTCCCCGACTGTCATGACCCAATTCTTACAGCAGTATTTCCAGCTACATTCTGCAGAAGACAGCTAGAAAGCAGAGTTATAGATAATCTGACAGTGTATGAATGCTAATTGGATGGTCAGGCACATTTCAACTGATTAGCTACAACCAAATGTTTCATATAATGCTGGAGTCCTCTCGGGGGATCTTCATTTGGTTCTCTTCTAGTCACATGTCAATTCTCCCAAATTATGTACCCACTTAAATACCTCTGTGAGTTCTATTCCCCTTTCAGATTTGACTGAAATTAACCCCTGGCTTCAGAAATGAATGGAAGTAGGGGCAGAACTGACAGAGAGAGAACCACTATAATTGTGCAAGTGTTTTTCTTGGGCACCAGGCTTACAAATAACAGCTGGAAATATCTCAGAATAAACACATGTAATTTAAAAAGCAAATAATTTCTTTCCTTAATCATACTTACATGTGAGAACAGCAAACCCAGAATTTAAAAGGAAATGCCTTTGCTGTTACTGCCACAGTATGTCCTCTGCCTGAGGATAAGCTGAAGAGCACAGCCATGCCATATCAGGAGACAACCAGCTGTAAGGCTTGAAAGCCTTTATAGGTTTTGAAACGGGGACTGCAACAGGATCAATGACCTTCCACAGCAGAGTTGGTGGGCAATATGGCAAACGTTGTATTTTCTTTTATTTTACTTTATTTTATTTAAAGGTTAAAGCTTTAAAGAGATGTAGGACTGGAGAACAAATGACTACTAAGGAAACTTTGAAGCAACTGGGTCTTGTTAGTCTTTCTGAGCATTTTATAATACTGAAGGCCAAACCAGATACTCTTTATCAGCAAGGCAACTACATGGAGAGAAACATTGTCATGAGTTCTAACTGATGTTTCTCTGAGTGGACAGAATGTGGAGGTCTAGGTTTCTTCTTTGCTCCTGACAAGGATTTAACAGACGACTATGGATTATTCTGAAGTGCAGGATAGTGTCCTTCCCACTCCCACTCTGGAAATGGTGAGGACCTCAGAAGAATTTCTTAAATTACTGGTCCATCAAGCAGTTCCTATGAACTGAGTAGACACTTTGTTTTCTTTCAGAAAAGAGAATTGCTTTGTTTGTGAAAAGCTTTAGTTGCTCTGAAGTCCTAAACTACATATTTTTCTAACACACTAGGTTTTCTTCCAAGTCAGATAATCACAGTTTGGAGGAGGCATGTGTTTCAGGGCAAGGGCTGGGGGGGAAGCATGAATGCAGAGATGTTACTTTTTGTCTTGGATTAAAGAGAATACAATGGCACTTGCCTTCCATTTAGCTTGAGTCCGTATTTCATTCAGCTAAGCAACATGATCAGAACTCAAGGCTGCAGCTGCCAGCACAGACACAAAATAATAGGGTAAAATAATTTAATACAACAAATGCTGAGCAATATCTTGGAAAAAGGTAATGTAGGAGTTCTGCCACCCAGTGGAACAACTAAGAAGAAAATACTATATACAGAAAGTTCTACAGTGTTCAAGCTGCAAAGTAGTTTCCATGATATCATTCAGACCATGGTTGTTAATCCAACCCTATTATTCATGGTTTTTCCATAATTCAGTGGGAGCTGACCATACTTCTTTGCCAAATTAGAGATAAAAAGATTTTAAGCAGTATACAGAAGGCTGGTTTATAGGACGCTGATCTTTTGCCGTATTCTGTGTCTTCCATGAGTGCATATAGATCTACTTTTGGAAATTTTCCCTTGTAATAAATTAAAATGTTCTGCTTCAGCCATGTAACTTCTCTCCTGCTATTTGGCAGTATATTCATTTCTACAGAGTATGTCTACAAAAGATTAATTGGGGCTGCCACTAAGAAGTTAATGAATAAAGACTACAGATGAGCTCTGCTCTCAGCAAAGAGCTGTAATTTTACTATACAAAGAGCAAAGCAACCTCAGTCCCTACATCCAATAATAAAAATAGCATGGGAAGAATAACCAGGAAACATTCATTAAGGATGTCTAGAAAGATCAACCTAAGGAGGTGCATTTCAAACAAAAGTGTCTAATCTTGCAGGAAGAGCTGATGTAAAATGTACATAATCTGTAACTGTAGTAAAAATGTCTTTTCTTATTCTATTACTCACCAACACATCCCTATCCCGTCCCTTGGAGAAAATGGTTTGAAAAAATATATCTGATAAAGGAATTATAAATCTCTTAAAATTTCTTACAGGCAACTTCAGGTAGAAGCAAACTGTGATTCTCTTTAGGCCTCTTCTCTGTAAACTGAAGGATCAGGATAATATAAGCAAAGCTGCAGCACAGGAAAAAAATGTCTTCGGTGTTGCATGGGTTATCAAAATGGGAGCCAGCCAACACCTTGGCATGAGCCAAAGGCAGCATTCAGAACCCTCCACTGTGGAGAAGATAAAAAGCTAGAACTCCTTTCTTCAACGTCGACTTCTAACATTACTTTTCAGGTAACCCTCTGAGACTTAGTAATGAACAACAGGATGGGACAGTCTTGCTTAAATAATGCCAGGTCTTTGTGTATTTTAAAAGGTCTCCAAGCACAATGCCAAAACACAAGTCGTTCCCAGGTACAGAGGAACACTAGGTCTTTGCTCAGAACCTTTGAGAAGCGAGTTAAATTATCTTATTCTTGGTACATTAAACAAGCCACCAATATGCCATGTGACCTTTTAGTTGCAAATCCCTTTTCAAGACTATCTTTTCCTGCGTTCATTTTTCAGCACGTTCTCAGAGAGCAGGTATTTGTCTTGATTTCCTTATAATTTGACAGTCATCACAAACCACAGGATAAATAGAGCATGTCTATTAAGAACAAAGACAATGTGAATGGGTTGCTTAAATATTTCGTGTCAAATATGGGACTACTACCTAGCTTCAGAAACTGCGAATGTTTTGCATTCTGGAGGCTTTCGCTAAACACATGTAAGCCTTGCATGCATTTACATGCACACATCCACCAATACAGATGGCAAAAACATATCAAGAAAAACATCCAAACACATGCAAATATTCTTTTGAATGAAAGCATTGGCCTGATTTAAAGAGCCCATTTAAAGAGGGGCAGCTTCCCCTCTTTCTGTGTATTAATGACCCAAATATCATAACTTGTCATGACCCAAATATCATATCTTGTCATAACAAGAGGACCAGGCACAGAGATGAGCAGAACTCAACACCTGCTCTTCTTAGCTTCTTCATTGTCTATGCAAGACAAGAAAGAAACAGCAAAAGGATCATGATGATAAATACATTGTTGGTGACAATTGTTTTATTCTTATTCTTTTATCCACGTGATAATTTCAAGGTTGCTGAGACCTCAAATAACTTTCCAAATCATGTCCACGACTAAAGAAATCTGAAGATTTTTAAAACTCAGAAATATAGACCATTTTTAAATTTATTTTTACTTTACAATTATGGGTTTGAACATAAGAAGTATATACTTTCAGGGAAGAGACTGACTGGAAGTATTGAAGATTGCAAATGCAAGTTAACAAAGACAAAAAGAATTTGGCTTGAGCAATCCATATGTAATTTACATGGGAAGCTATTGCATTTACAGACAAGTTAGAAGTTTGTATTTGTAAATAGATAGTTATGCCTCTCACTTCTGAGTGAAGACAGACAACATGTTGGCAAAAATAATGTGCTACTAATCCATTCTTGAGACACTACCTTAATTTCCAGTGTCACCTCTACAGGTTTCAAGGGGCATCTTTCATCTTCATACACAGTATCTTAAAAGTTTTGCATTTATTTGTTTCAAAAAAGTACCATTCAAAGCTGTATGTTACCAGAATATTCAGGTGTCTGAGTACTAAGTCTAACAAACCCTGCCACTTTTGCAGTCAGCAAAAATGGATTTTTCTGTTTACATGGTATTAGCCAAGTGAAGCTGTTGGTCTGACTCAGATGTTTTGAATTATTACCTTGTAAGAGAGTTACAAGTCCCAGTTCATGGAGCTGATATTCCAGAAAACAACTAGCATAGACTCCAGGCCAAGGGCTCACATTTGTGTAGATGGTCTTTTTGGAGAACGGGCCAACAAGAAACAGTCAGATAGCAATAACCGTCTTAGAATATGCTGGAGATAGCTGGACTGTAGAACTTTCTCAGGGAACATCCTCTTTAAATTCCTTCATTGAGCGTTACTTGGGATGATACAATCAAATTTTGCTCTAATGTTTCATATCTGTGACGGAGGGATATTTGGGTGACTACTCAAGAATTTCCCATTTCTATTTAGCCAGTTCAAAATGTTATTGGTCTTACTTATTAAGGCAGTGCTAAGTGCTTCTGACTAAATGACTTAGAGCTCAGCAGTTAGAATGGCTTTCTGTGATCTGCTAGGCTCTTCCCCCAGTAACTGCCACTCACACTCCTCTTTATCTCAGCCCTTGAGGAGTGAAGAGACGGTTGGATGAATTTAGCATCTTAAAGTGTGTTTATGCACTGGAGCATGCTTATGTCAATCTGACATGGTGAGCTGGTGGAAGAGTGCAGCTGGTTTAGCAATCACAACAAAATAATCTTTCAAGCCAATCATGCTGTTCCTCTAGGCTTCTATTTCCAGAGGATCCTAACTGGACAGTTTGCAACAAAAACAAAGCAAATGTGCATTGCCAGAAAGCTAAGCAGAACACCTTAATGTGGGTCAGCATATCCACCACCTCATGAAAGAGCTGGGGCTCTCACTGCTTGAAGTCATGTACCCTTTTGTCTACCAGTTACTGTGATTAGTTATTCTACCTTGTGCCATGATCTTGATTTTCCTCCAGTGTCCAGTTGTGTTTCTGTATTTTCCTTTGAGCACTTGGGAGAAGGACGGGGTAGAATAACCACTTTAAAAATAAAGTTTGGAGTGAAACATTATGATAAATATATATTTTTTCAAATCTGCCAGGCCAGATGAATAGAAGAATAGCCACTGTCACTCCTGCTAGAACTGTATGGCATTCTATCACCAACCATTGGCATGGATAATTAATGCAGTACTCCTGCACCTAGAAAAATTGTGATGGAGTCATACCCTGGGTTCATTCAACCATAATTTTACATAAAACTAAGCATACCTTTCAGTCTTTTTAGGGCTGGGGGTGAAATTACAATCTTAGATTTTAAATTTGTTTTTCCCCTGTTAACAATGTGTAAGCCAGAAAGAACACAGACTTTCGGATCTGAAATTCACCTGGCACTACTGTCAGCTGAAGACTAAACATGATTCTGCATGAAAGCTGACTAGCTTTTACATTTCTTTACTTCTATTTGTGTAAGGTAGGAAAACATATCTGTCCCAAGGCTCCTTATACACTAAGAACAAAAAGCAAACACAGCAGCTGCCCTTTATCAGAGAAGGAGAAATAACTCCTTTATTTCAACCAGTGATTTACACAATAATCATGGATTCTTTTTTTTATTATTTTTTTTCCCTCACATTATACAAAGGCTTAACTTACTCTGCACTTTCAAGTACTTTGAGGATCCCCTTGAAAAGACAGCTGGTATTTGTTGTGAAATCCTGATGCATGGAAATAGTAGGGGTGGGGAAGAGCTGATCATATCTTAGAAGGAGCTTTCATTTTACTGTGGAAAGAGATGGTTCTTGAACTGGAGGATAATGTATCTTTCTCTTTTAGTCCAGGTATACTTGCTACCTATCTGTGCTGTCCTGTGGTCTCAGCCCTCCAAGGTATGTAATGATGTTTTAAGCAAGATGCTAGACTAGATGACCCATGGGATTTCTTCCAATCACCATGTCTGTGACTCTGTCTCATTTCTATTATATTCTTTGCCCTCTGCACCTCATCCAACTTTTATAGCACCTATTTAATTTTTAAATTGTCCTAGACCGATTTTCTTTGTGTGCAACTACTCTCAGCTAGCTAGCATGTCCACCTGTGCCAATGTGCCATAAACTGACACTTCAGTAAAAGCAGAAGCAGCAATCCACAACAAGACTTGAGAGCAGGAGGCACCCATAGGAAAGAGAGGCACCATGAGACCTCTACCACAAGGCCAAACCAAAAGTAAGCCCCGCTCTAGTTCGGGAGGGACCTTGCACAGTCCACCTGCCCTTCCTAGCAAGAACCTAAGGAATGATACAACAGCCAGCTAATATTAAGACATCATGAAGTAACTAAGGTCAAGAGACATCTATGATCACATCTGTTATGATGATAAACTGTCTAACTAGAATAATCTCACTTAGCTAAATGTGTCTGTGCCATGAAAACTGATCTGACAGCAATCCCAGATACTGTCAAGAACCTCACCATTAGACTGTGCAATAAAAAATGTTACTTAGCAGTCGCTGTCCTCCCTGCTCCAGAGGTGACCAGTGTAAATCAAGAGCTTGCTATATCACAGATGAGCTGAGTGACTTTAATGAGAAATATCATCCTTACGGATTACTGCTCCCTTGCCACATCTTGTCAGCAGTTCTTCAGAAAATTATTCTACCATTCCCAATTGCAAAGAAACAGATGGCACATGGAGGGAACCTCTCTGATGTGTAGTCTCTTGGTAAAACAAGAACAAATAAATAAAAGGCCAACACTAATCTTGTCTTCTGCAAAAATGCTGCTTAACTAGGCTATATTTATTTTCAGTTTAGCAGTTATATAGGACAGTTATTGTTTGATTTGCATTGAGTTGATTCCTACAACAGCTGCCTAAGCAGTATACACTGTTTCACAATGTGGAATATCAACAACAAAACCATCTACTGTAAAGCACAGAATCAGGTAAAGGAATATTTACTAGGAATCCACGATTTTCCTTGGAATATCAAGTATCTGAACAAATATCAGGACATATATATTTTAGCCATAATTTATATATAGGCAAACTGTATACACATCTATACACATGAAATCCACACAACAGATAACAAATACCCAGTAAAACACATTTATAACATCTCGCACTAGTCCAATGAATCTTAAGTTTTAAGAATTAATGTGGAGTGTTATAAAAAATAAATATCTGAGAAGTGGTGAACGGATACAAAACTTATTTGTCATTTCCATGGTTCTCAGCTATCTAACAGTAAAAAAGACGAAAACCTGTTTTCTGAAGGCAGGAGTTACACACAAACTTGCAAACAACATCTATGGTACCTTACAGATGGAGAATGAGCAGAGAAATATTTTTGCCCATTAAAATATTCTAGGAAAGTTCAGTTCAATTCCTTCATATAAATACAGAGATGGCTCCCTTAGAGAATGTAATTCATTCTAGCACTTTTGGCACAGTGTTCAATTATCCTTACTTCTACAAGTGATAGCCAAGTAAAGCTACTGAGCAAAACAACTGTACAGATATATAACTCCTGGACACACTAGTAAAGCCATCCAAAATTTGCCACATTTAGTTCTTGAAGCTGTTTCTATATTAGTGTGCAATTTTTTCAGTCAAATCACAATGCTGTGGAAGGAGACTGGGTACTGTTTATAGGTCAAGGAGTAATTCAGATGCCCTAGGAACCTGCACCATTTGACTATTATGTTGCTAGTCTTTGGTTGTTCTGCTAAACTCTACACTCATGCAATCAAAGCAAATCAAGCATTTATTCATTCTCATGGACTTTTACTGCCTCTCAAAGGACTCTCTGCTGGAGATCATAAAGTTAAGATAAATATCTGATTTCTCTGTTAGAGGAAAATTACTTTAAAATATTAAGGAGACTTTTGCACAAAGGATCCTGAGTTCCCAGTCCCACTATGCATGTGTCCTGGGCAGGTGCAGCCAACAACCACCAGCCAACACAGCTGTCACTGGAAGAGTTCAGGTTCCCCAGCCAGTGGCAAGAAAAGCACAACAACAAATAAAGGAGATAAGAATGTAAGAAACAAAAGCCTTCACTGGGATACAAAGGCCTGTCTGAAGTCTGCCTGAACAGGGTTTATCTCACTGGCAGTGAGATAAACTCACAAAAACCATGCATGCCACCATGTATGCATGCCACTAAACCATGCATGCCACCATGAGTACCTGTTGGAAGACTGAGTAAATGTTCGCTGTGTGCACACAATGAACAGCTTATGTGGTACCTTTCATGTTTCTTAAGTTTTAAATAAAGTAATTACATCTAGTCTTGTCATAATCTATTACTTTACACCAAAAAACAGCGCTATTGACACCTTCAGCAAATCAGACAAAAAAGTTATTCTGGTGGTAGTTACGATGACCAACTTGTACCTTCTCCTCTTATTTTGTGCTGGCTACATGGTAGCTGCTATGATGCAAACAGCCACTTACGTTGGAAAGCTAAATGGAGAGAATATGACTCACAAGCTCTGATACAGATTGTTGGTAGTCGTGGCTGCAAGACCATGGCTTTGTGCTACAATAAGCTCTGACTCCTGCTACTCCCATTATGACCACGAGTTTTTAATTATGATATATGGGAACAATCAGTTGTGAATGAGAACTAGGTGCCCTGTACTGTGATATTATCTGCTGTACTATGGTGCGTTTTTACAGATGCTCATAGGTTTCCTGGAGCAACTGAGCAAACAAATCTAGAGCTGTGATCAAATTTGCTGCTTGCAAATTTATCTGCCCCATTTCTAAGCCATGTAGCATTGTCTGAATGCACAAGGCAAAAAGGATAGTTGGATATTTTACAACATTGTCATCCTACTTTCAGCCAGAAATTCTCCAGCCACAGTTCTTAAGGCTGCCATAGTTAAAATTGATACCATTTTCAGTCAAGGAGATGGATCTCATGACTTATCAATGTCCCTATCAAGCCTATCTTTTATTTTCTGCAGTCTGTGTAGGCAAGTAGAGACAGTGAATAATTATACAGCCTTCATGAACTTGGCATGAGACTGCTGCCCATCAGACTAAAAAGACTCAGTTATTGAATGCTTTAAGACAAGCATACCTTAAGCATGAATGGCTACTCTGAAAAGTAAGGACTGGCAGTGGTTTGTAAATCCTAAACTGTAAGATTTTATTACTGATGGTTTACCACTCCAGATTCTCCAGAATCTGCACAGTGTTCACCAGCATAAGCCAAATCTACACTGTATTTGAGAGATGAATTCCAGCTTGAGCCCAGCCCTGAGTTTAAGCTCCTCTCCAACCCATATCATTTCAGTGAGCTCCAAGGCATGCTGTGTCCTATTCTACCCTGGAAGATAGCCTAGACGTACACCTTCCTTCAGTGTGAGTGAAGAGGCACACTATGCCCAGTCCCATTTCTCCTATCTATCCTTGCTGCACTGTGAAATCATCACTGGCAGGCACCTGAGTCTACCATAAGACTACCATCTACTTTTATAATTTTATGGCCTTGAAACACTAAGTCACAAGCATTTTACATGTAGCAATATGGATAAAAATGGCCAGATTTGATTTTTAACTTTCTCCTTGATTTGATATATATAATGTTTGCAAATAATGACTGCAAGAGTCAAAGATAATTTAATATGGTTTCTGAAATAAACATCCCATCTATATACTGATGACAACAATGTGTGTTGTTTTTTTTTGTCTAAATATTTTCCAGAAGGCATCCAGACTTGATTAAATATCCCAAGCGGTAGAGAAGCCATCACTTTACTTAGTATTTTACTATGACTGGGTCACTCTCACTTTTAAAGATTGTTTCCAGCTTACCAAGTCATTGATTCTTCCATCTTTCCTCATCAGACTTGGACGAAGATGGTAGCTTCAGTGTCACCGTTATCTTCTACTGTCAGCAGATCAGAGAATACGTATTTGTTTATCTGCCAGGAGTAGAGTCTTGCTGAAGACTTCTGTATTTTAATGGAAAATATTTGTTACCAAAAAATTGCAGTAAGAGCTAAAGATCTTATTTTTGCCAACAGATATTTATGACATAAGAAGTATTAGTGGCCACTATATTTATATAAGCTGTCATGTTTCACAAATTCTAAAGTGTAAAATAACTAACACGTATGTATGTGTGTGTGTGTATATGAATGTAAATATATATTTCATCCATATATGCGTATATTTGCATGATAAAGGCTCGATTCTGCAGACACTTAAACTTTCTGCTCAACCTTACCCTTTTTAAACAGGACCCTGGATTAGAAGAAAAGTGCATTAGATCAAGTACACATGTAGCTCTTTGGGAGCTATGAGCAGATTAGGATCCTCTGGCCACAGGTCTAATTTATTAAATCCTCCCAAACACAGCAAACATTGCTTAAACAATACACAACCCAAGTTGATATTTCTGCTAATTTCACTGCCTTGTCTGACTGAGGTCACTGGGTAAGCATTAAAAATGAAAACATGACAAAGGTTTATGTATATACAATGAAAATCTGCTTATTCCAGTAGCTCTTAACTTGTTTGAATTGCTGCTTTAACACGTACAGATACAAATAGCAGATTTTCCAGGGTTATGCGATACATATATGCATGTATATAAAGCCATATAATGCAACTAGTCATACCACCCTAGTGTCAAAACTTACTGACTTTTTTAAGATAAACTATACGAGTACAGTCACTACTTAGCAGGGAAACCTCTTGCTGCTACAGCAAGTCTGCACTATACTTGTTCTCTATGTATACTACGTGGAGATTTTTCTGAAGTGGCCTATTAGAGTGGCTATGTACAAACTCTAATGCCCTGATCTAGTGTCTCCTGATGTCTTGAAGCACTCCAGCTACACGCTGGAGGAGAGACTTCACTAGCAATTCTTTGAAAATTCAATGAGATCAGATGTCCTGGCCTCAGGAAGCAAGGAAGTAATAACAAGACTAGAAAACATGCATCATGATTTTATTTTTCAAAATATTACATATTACTCCACCTATAACATTTTCATATATTACTCTTTTTAATGGATTTGTAACGCTTTTCAAATGTAGAACACTGATCCCACCTGAAAGGTTACATGTTATAGATATATTAGTTTTCTTAAAATTTCTCCACAGTGGAGATTATTCTCGAAGGGTTGTATTTTAGATATTGTGACAAGCTCTCTTCTATAGATACAGCAATATATATATAAATAGAAACAAGCACATACATAGCCAAATAAAAAAAAAATAACGTTTTATTTTTGACAAATTTTAGTGAAGTAATATTTTCCTTACCATGTTATGTATTGTCCTCTCAATTGCATATTTCTGTTGTCCTCAAAGACAAAGTGCTTAAGGCAATCTCACACCTTCCATTTATTAATTAAAATGGAAGTCATTACAGCTTTTAATACATTTCAAAGCAATCTCTGATGTTTTTATTTTTTTTCACAGAACTAAACCAATGTCATACTTGATCTGTTTTCTAAACAACAGCGAAGCTTCTAATATATACAAATGTTAATCTGAACCTTGGCCTTAATGGAATCTATCTATCAGGCTTCTGTAGCCTCTCCAAGTTTGCTTTTATGTGCAAAGCAGTCTTTCAGCTGCAGCATTTGAATGTAGGAATTGACAGAAGAAATTCTTCAAATGATAATAAACTGAAAGAACTAGGATATGAAGATGGAGCATGAGACATGAAACATTTGGTCATGTTCTAATCCAAGATTTCTGAAGTGTGAGAATATGTTTTACTGAATCCCTCTGGACGTAATATTCCTCAGATAATCCACATACATTTTGTTGTAAAGTTACAATTTCCTAAAACATCAACCTTCCTTTAAGAGACTAGCTCAATAAGGCAAAGGTAATTATATTCACTGAAATTAAAAACAAAAGTCAGGTATTTGAGAGCTCTGAACGAAATCCCTTTCAATTTTTTAACATTTCTTTCAAAGAATGTTGAATGTCAGAAATCTCAGCACACGCAGTATCCAATTATTCTAATTTTACGATCATCATAAAAAAGTTTAGCATGTTGTGAAACAGAAACTATGCAATTCATACCTAAAGTACAAAACTGCTTTGTGAGAGCATCTCGACATTTCTGTGTATTTAGAGCTGCCAAAACAAACATCTTTACCACTGAAACACTTTGATAAATAATAAAAAATGATTGAAAATTTTTATCAAGACAGTAACAGTAATGCTGATAAGTTACCTTATCAGTAACATATATTGCGGGAGCGTGCATTATAGAAGTCCTTCAGGTTGAGATCTACAATGGAAATAAACATTAATCAAGCTATTTTACTTACTGTGGCTAGGAACATTATGCTGACTTGATGATTAATTAATTCAATATTCTTAGGGGAACCTTTAAAATAAGTGACTATGTTTAGCCTTCTCTCTACAACAGTCAAGTACACAGAGTCCTAGGACAGCAAACAGTCTATTGAATGAGTGATTCTGTAGTCATCAACATCTCTCACACACTTGCTGCCATGGCCCAGAAGTGAGTTGCAGGGGTTTCTACATTCCTATTTCTGCAGGTTCTACAGTCTTCACGATAAGTGATTTTTTACCTAGCTTCATCACTAATATCCCAACAGAAGAATATGGCAAAAAATCCTCAAAGTCCTCAGACAAGACATTTCCAGTGGACTGTGTCTTATATGATCTGGTAACTGCTTTGCATACTTTGACACTTTATTAATAAGACCCACTATTAGTTGCCTATGATTTTCAACAGCAAATAATGTCTGCAGTTCATCTTAACAAAACAAATTCTTTTTTTCCAGCCTTTCCAGAGCATGTAGGTAACTGTTAATTGTTCACAATATTTTTCACCCTGTGGGACAGAGATCACTAGCATACCAAAACCCATTATAAAGTAGTCTGTGAAAATAATATAAAAGCAATCCAACTAAGAAACTATGCATGCATATTCCCACACATGCAAGGAAGCAAGCAAAGAAATGCAGGGAAGAAACAAATACAATATGCAGAGTTCAGCAGGTTGCAGTCAGTCTACACAAGATTTTCCAGTACCAAGGGAATAACATGATAGTTGCATATATTTAAAATAACAGTGTGCAAAACAAACAAGGGGAAGGAAAACCTTTTAGAGTCCAAGCCCAGGAGACAGTTAGTAAGCCACTGATTAAACCTCATTTTAAGAACTAAAATTCTGCAGATAGCTTTGCATAGACTCTTTTCACTGTTCTAGAATCATTGTCACCAAGTAATGCCTTTGGTCTTTTTGGTGGCAAAGTCCTTATTGGCAGCTCTAACCCAAAATGCTGGAAAGCTGGTCACTTATCTCCTAGAAAACTGAAAATAAATAAATAAGCCCTAAGATTTTAAATTAAAATTTTAAAAATATATTTACTCCCACTCTCATTTTGTTTTAAAATGACTGAATCCTCTAAAACTACTGTGAGGGATTCTTAATTCTTATCAGTAAGGATGCCTAAATATTTAAAAGAGCAAACAGGTAACATAAAATTAGGCAAGGAGTTATATCTGTGTAAATGGGAAAGTTCCAATTTTGGACTGTATATCTTGCATTCCATCAGCCTCCACTTGCACTATACGGCAGTGTAGGGACTGTTCTCTGGTATGGCATGTGTGTGTTCATCCCACAGCCTGTGTGCATCTGTTGGGATACATGACAGGGACATATATAGTTCCTTCCTCCCTCTCGGAGCTTTGCGCTGAATAGCATGGCCAAACCTGGAATCATGCTGTTGGTGTTCAAATGGCACTGGAAACTATCACACTAAACTTCACTGCCACATTTCCCATGCTGGTTTAGAACGTCAAAAGAATCCTTTTATCATTTTGAGTCTAATTGAAGTGAGACAGGGACAGCTCTAAAGGTTATACTTTGTGTTCCACTCATAGTCCTGACCTCCTTACCTCATTTCCACTATTAATAGATTTGCATTCCTTACACAATAAATGAGGCTAGTCTTGTAAGGGGAGTAGTATCTTTTAATAGCTGCACTGAAATAGTTGGAAGAAAACAGAAGCTTGTAGAACCTAAAGGAGTGGGTTGTGTAATGAATACTCTTCTGTTTTCTCCTGATAGAATAGCAGGTCTAATAAAAGATAATATACGTTGCCTCTCATAAATCATGCTTCATTTGTATCCTCAGTCCATCACATTTTAACAAACCTACTTTAGACAGGTGACAATTAACAAGCCAGTTTAAAACTGAGGCTTAGTACTAAAAGATATGCTTTCTTCAACATAACCACATAAAAGCCTCTTTTGTATTTCCTTAAATACCAATTAATTCAAATTTCCAGTTGCACCTTTAATTCCCAAGTTTCAGCCAGTTTCATCCTCAGGATTTCCTACAACGCATCTATAAGTGATAAATTTCAGCAATACTATTAAATCAAGCTCATTATATTTAAAGCCCATAATTTCTGTGTTGTTTTTTTTTTTTTTAATTTATTATTTGTTTGGTTGGTTGTTTTGTTTTGTTTTGTTTACAAAGGACAAGATTTATCATAGCTAACTCGTGCCATCCACAAGTTAGGGTCCTAAACTTATCTAGTCACCTGGATTCTCTGGTGGAGCAAGAGACAAATATTTTGAGGGGATGAATGATTTGTCTAGGTGTCTAAGGTAGATATGAATAACCATCACCTGAAAGTCAGCCTCCCTCTTTTCTGACTACACAAGGAGCCAAGATAACTTGTTCAGTCTATGGCCTAAATGCAAGGGTCTAGTTCTATGTGAGATGCCCTATCATAACCACAGCTGCTCCAGAAGAGCAAAGATTTCCCTTATGTCATTTGTCATACCTGCCAGCCCTAAGTCAAAATTTTATAAAATGTAGGGCATCTGAAATGACACTGTTAGGGCATCTGGAATGGCACTACACGTCTTTGTTTAAGGGAACTGATTCCTACTGTAGATGTCTAACTAAGAGAAAGTAAAATAAAATGAGATAAATTTTAGCCACAGGAAAAATAGCAAAGTTTGTACAGTTAAAAGACATTCAGGATAACAGTATAAAGATGAGAGAGAGAAAAGGACGGAAAGCAATTAAGGTAATGCAGCTCCTTCTTTCCTGCTAAGGCAAAGAGAGATCTCTTCACCCGACCAGTTATGTGATCAAAGCTACCCTTCTCCCCAGAGTTCCCTACCTTGGATGCTAAAAAAAAGCTTGCCTTGTTTCAATCTACTTTAACCAGTGTCAAAACAAACTTACCTTAAAGGAATGTGTTTGTTTTCACAGGGTTAGAAAATCCTTTGTGTTTGTATCCTGCAGCACTCTTGCTGTTGCTAAAGGCACTGTTAAGCACTTTCTATCTGCAAATTCACAAAGCCATGCATGCCTTCATGAGGCCTGCATCTCCACCACGATCAAAAACACATTTATAGTTACACATAATCTGTTGACTTGATGTGAATGGACAGCACATGAGAAGTCATGTTTGCCTTTGCATTTGCAATTGCTTTTAGTGCTCACTTTCAAAGAAGGGTTTTACAAAACCACAGCACTTGCCTATTGTTAAAATCTCAAATATCTCACCTTTCTTCTGTTCACTAAGAAAAAGAAACCTAGATTCTGTATTGCTTTATTTGAGAACTTCGTGGATGTGTAGTTTCTGGATGCAGAAAGTTGGGTTCTGAATTCATTTCATTTCATTCTTCGGATATACATCTTGATTAGATTATTCTGCATCTAACTCATTTTAAAAAGAGGTGTTAAAAACCACTATCAGATTTCCAAATCTAGTTCACACCCTTTGGCATGCTAAGAATTTTAATATATCTCATACTCCACACTTTATTGTAATAGTTATGAATTCTGCATTCACAGTCTATGCTCGTTACTAAGTATGTGATTTAATAGTCAAAGAGAGAACTGCTCTCTATCACTTTATACAGTATGAGCCATGTGACAATCATTTCTGTCCTGCAAAATGAATCAGAAATGTCTGCTTTTATTCATTGCAACATGAGTGTTTGAAGGCCCTGGAATTATAATAGCATTTTATAACCACGTTTGTGTAAAGATATTTGTTTCTTTTTCTAGTATTTGATAAGAATGCAGTAAATCTAACAGACGGTATATAAAACAGATGTGAACTATGAACACTTGCTTAGAAAATGTGGGATGACATAGGAAAAGATAACACCATCTTCCAGGCTTCATGATACTTGCCCCAGTTCCAGAACAGATGTTTTAAAATTAAAGTATTTATTCTAAATTAGCTGGTCCTCCCTGACCCTCTGAGACATTCAACTTCAGTGTAAGTCTTTTATACATGTATGCCTCCATATGCTCATTTCAAGTCAGCTTTGCATCTGATGGTACAAAACTCTTCCATTTGTGTAGCTGAAACTCCTTTAATGTGAAGATCCACATTCAAAAGTGACAGCAAATGCAAGCTACCTGTGCTTTTTGGATGTATGTGCCTGTCCTTTTTGCCAAGAACAAGGGGAGTCTTATTTGCAATAATGCATATAACAAGAGGATCACTGGAAGGCACACCACAGCAGTTTAGCCAGGCCACATATTCTTTCCAAAAGAACATCTGCCCTTCCTGCTCCATCACCCTTTCCTTTCACCCAGCTGCTGTTTACAGAGAAAAGGAATCCATTCGGTTTTGTTGAGAGAATCAACGTGTAGCAGGCTATATATGGCCTGCAGTGGAGGAAAACAGAGTGGCATGCCATATTGCTACACTGACGTAATTACAGGCATCAACAGTGCCACATTGACTTTTGCACCTACTGCAGTATTTTAAGCCTGTTTCCAGCATGCTATCAAGTACAGAGTTCAGCAACCTGCCGCCCCAGTCAAAATATGCATATGTCAGCCACAGGGGGCTGGGACACAAAGAACAACCCCAGACACCGACTTAGCAGCTCACCTCTGACTCAGCACTATCTAAGCCACCTGGGCAAATGACAGGACACGTAAGGGTGTGCTAGCAAAGAAGACGCCGTACTCAGCAAAGGAGACAGAAAGGAGAAGTAGCAAGCTTCAACCACAGCTGTTTATAGAAAAAAAGGAAAGGAAGGTGCTACCCTTATTAACAGATTCTTGGAGTATATTTATTGCACGAAAGTTTCTATTAATTCTAAAATCCTTCATTACTGAATTTAGCTAGTCTGGGTACTGCCAGCACAGAAAGAGAACTGTGCTCAACTCTGCCAGGCTATGTGAGCACAGATGAGGAGGGGGTAGCATATCCCACTCCCCGTACCTTCATTTAAAAGCAAAGACAACAATTCCAAGCTCTCTTAAAGGCTTTGCAAAGAACTGGAGGACACATGTCATTCCTCAAGAAAAATCTACTGTTCAATCAACAATTGTCGTCTTCTTTAGAGAAATACAGTAGGACAGATTCTGTCCATGGACTACTCTGAACTAATTCTTGTAGTCCTTGTAGGGATAGAAAGCACAGCATAGGAAGACCTGCTGTAAAAAGTGAAGGCACATTTTTGGGAATTCACAGTAGTAAGACATTTTAACCTGTAAGCTTTCTGCCATCAAAGCATCTTGAAGCGTCTGGACTGGAGAACCTGGCCCCTGCAGAGAATAAACTCCACAGCAACGGGTGCACATTTTTGCCAATGTTGTGACTCAAAGCCTGCACAGTAGGTACAAATAAAGAATCATTATGTTACAAAGTCCACCTCTCCTCTTCCTTTCTTAAAGCACTATGCAATATGTTTCACTTTATCCATTATAACCCAGTATGATTCAGTATGTGAATTATAGAAACAGCTTCATCATAGTCATCAGTATCACAAAAAAGCATAACTGTTTTGCAATGCATTTCATTTTCACTGGCAACTCACAATTCATGGGGTCTGTAGACCTAACAAAATGTTATTTTGTTAATCCAGTCCTTTTCTTCTTCTTCTTCTTCTTTTTTTTTTTTTTTAATTATTTTTCTCCACATCCAACACGTCTTCATGCCTTATGAGGCTGTCACAGAATGTTTTAATGAGGCATTAACAGTCTGCTGTATTGGTCCTCCACCCAGCCTACTGTACAGCCTTGGCACAGTGCACAAGACAGACCTTGCTCCTCATCTGACAGTGGCAGAAAGCATGCAGAAAGCATGCACAGCCACTGTGCAGCATGGGTATTGCACCGTATCACCCTTCTGCAATTACACCTGGTTCCTTCCTGACCAGCCTAAGAAAAAGCACTCATGGTTTTGATGAAGCCCAAATACATAAACTTCACATTGGCACATACAGACCACTCAAATGCATTTCTCATAATTCCCAATAGGAAAAAAAAAAAAAAAAATTACTTGCCTCCTACAAACATTGTGTAACATTTATCTACCATAGGAAAAGAATGCCAAAGGAGCAGAAAAAAGATCTAATAAAGCAAACGATGTGCCTGGAATACACATCTCCTGGAATGAAATAGGCTTTACTTGAAGATTTATATCACTGCACAATCTAAGCAAGGCTAAAAAACAGTGAAATTGCAAGCTAGTTACTATACCCCATGCAGAGAAACCTAGTATTGTTTTATAGACTGGCTTATGGTTAATAACTATGGGAAAGGGTATGATGGGAATGGCATGTTCCAGCTGACATGCACAACTTCAGCTTAAAAGATCATTATTTTTTTTCAGTCATCTGTACAAGAAAACTTCATGAAAAGTCAGGCTAACAAAAAGGAAGGAGGATTTGTTTTAAGGGAAAAAAACATCACTTGCAATGAATGTTTAAGAATCTTTTAGCTCCTCTGGTTTTGATCAACATGAATTGTTTATAAACTGCTCTTAAAACTGACATAGCAAACAAATCTCATCAGAGAATAATACAACACACCACTGAGCTGTAGCAAATGATTTCCCTTAGGGCTAGGCTTTGTCATGTGTCCAGAAAAGACCAAATAAAAACATGTATTTGCTAAAATAAACTACTTTTTCAAAATTCAGCATCCTTCCCATACACCAAGCTTTTATTTTTGAAGCAAGAATTCACTTTCTTTTTGGTTTACATGCTGATTACAGTTTTCAACAAATGCCAGTAAGAACTGAACAACTTCACCAGACTCCTCAGACAATGTTTCATCTGGCTGTATAACAGCTGTACATGCTATTAGAAACTCAGAAACCCCAGGTTTATGATTAACAATTTAATGCAAGATACGTCAAGGAAGAGGCGCCTTGTGCAATCTTCTTACATAATTTACTGTACACAGTATTCATTCCAATGTGAGTTGTAAGTCACCCATGAGTAAGTCCTGAAGAACTAGAGGAAGCTGTAAGCAATATACGTGCCAGCCTGACAAGAATGAGCATTTGTGATTTGTGAATAACTTTGTATTAATCTTTAAGTTTGGGGTTTCCGAACTTAAAATGTAATCATCATTAAGTGTAATCATCAGAAGCCTTCAGACTTCTGATATAATCTTTTACGTTCCCAAGATGCACAATGGGCCTTTTGGCCAAATTTCTTCCAAACCGCTGTCTTTGTTAGTGCTTGCTGCAGAAATTTATTACGAACACATTCATAGCTTGTGATGGCAGAATGATGAACTTCCGTCAAAGCTAGGGTTTAACATGATCATGCCCAGATTTAACAATAAATAACTTCATATGTATGTATGACCTCACTAGATTCTTATCTCTTATGACTTCTCCTTTTCCCTCACCTGGGACTGTTTTTATATTATATACATAAGGTTACTCAAGCATTTGAATGAATGAGAATTTCATTCAAATCAGTCGTTTGCAGCAACATTCATAATAAAAAAAATGCTAAAAGCAGCAGCTGTGACAGAGGTTTTCAGGGCGTATTTTAAATGGAAGATTGCTGATGAACTGATAGAAAATGAACCATGCCTGGGGGACTATGATAAGAAGACACAAATATTTGCCATCAGAAACAAACCCAGTAAATATATTGTTCAGTAAATACAGGCATGACTAATACAAGTGTAAAGCACTATCATTCACTTCCTTTGAAAAATGTGAAAAATTCTCAAACCTCTTCTATTGGAGAAAGCATTCCTACAGCTACCTTTCACTCACTGGCCTGTAATTTTTTTTTTTTTTTGCTCTTAGTTTACGAACAATTTTTGAATTACAAACCTGATAGCAGTGGGACCTTTATTTCACCATACACATAAAAAGTGAGTTACACATAACAATATGAGCAATGCATTGTATGCCTGGTATATTAAACATTATAGTGCCTGGTGTATTAAACATTATACTACAGCAGAGAAATGAGATCTGTCCATTTAAAACCTGTAGGCAGACTCCAAATATTACCACAGATTCTTAATGGAAGTAAGAATAGCCAAACTTGTTTTGAGACATCATGTCCTCTTCATCCATGAAGTGCTTAACTCAAACATCTCTTATCACACCAGACTTGTCAGACCTCAGGGATTCCCTTGGCATCAGGAATTTTGGCTCAATAAAGCAATCAAATGGATGGAAAACTAGCTCACTGATCAATTTGTTCTCTGGGATGCTCAAATTGTCCTCAAGTCTGCTGAATTTGACTTATGTGAGTGATCCCTGTTGTACTGAGGAAATTCTCACAGAGTATGGAGCTGCCAGAGTATGCTTTCACCATCTCCTCTAATGGCCCTCTTCTATTGCAAGTGGCACAGACAGAAGGCAACATGAACTCTCTGCTGGTACAAATCCCAAGTGCACTACTGATCAGCCTGATATGGGATGGCCACAGGCCCACAGCCACCAAGTGGAGCTTTCTACTAGCCTCAGCCTCACTGTAAACTTATCCTGCTGCAGCATTTGTGTAAGCTGCCAATGACCAGTTCTGCTTTATACTATACATGGCTGATGTTAATCATGGTAAGTGAAATAGTCAAGAATGATTTACAGCACACCTGCACAACTGGAGTAGTGATAGAAATCTGCACACAGAAAGTGTGCCATTGCTAGTGTTTTTTTCCAGGAAGCAACTGAATCTCAGTGTGAGGATCTAATTTTCCTTTACATAATTACTCTAAATGCAATGTTTTGGCAGACGTTGCCAGCTGCAGCTACACACTGTATTTCACAAAACTCAAATTCTGATCTGATAATGTAGCTCAATTTTCCACTGCCTGCTCACTGACCTATGACTTTCCATATGGTTTCCCTTAAAGCCTTAATGTAGCTGTGATCTTCTGGTATGTCTATTTGTACATAACAGCGTATGCAGTCGAACCACAAATGAATACAGCAGGATATTCCAGACAGGCAGACATAAAACTCTGTTATTATATACACACTCATGTATGTACATATACAAAGACTGACAGAGCCAGGCACGTAGCATAAAACCTAAGAATCAGAGTCAGAAGTTAATGGTTGGATCAGGATCAGGATTGCACTGCCAGGCCTTATGGTGAAGGAAAACGGTACGACCATGTGCAGTGTTCTTTCAAACGGCCTGTTCATAAGGGCAGAGAGGGAAGACGGTCAACTTAAGTCCTAGAAGAATCTCAACAAACATGTAAGCTATCTTCTTCTAAGTCTGATGGTCCCGTTCCCAATGGATTCCAAAGACAATAATTTATCTCACTCTGCGCCTGGGCTCAAAGTAATTCCCTATTTCACACAGAAATAACCTTTTTGAGTCTGACTGAAGGACTATGCTTTAGCATTAATAATTATGCAAGTGAGGGGCTAGGTGAGGCTACCAATGGTACAGGACATAAGTGTATCACTGTATAACTCCAGCATTTCTAAGATATTTACTTAGCTTTATCCAGATTAACAGCACTGAGGAAAAATAATGCTGATAAGAGATCCCCCCAGCCACAAGTTCTTTCTGACCTACATGTATTACTACAACAGTTCCTTTCCTCATTATTCTTATGTAGGTTCTTTCGAGGTAACATTATTTCTGCCCAGGATCACTAAGTACAAAACTTGTAAGAAAAGAATAATCAAATTACACGCCATTTTATACAGTACCATTTAGGGAAAAAATTATTTGGAATGTAATTTAAAGCCTATGGAGTCAAACTGTCGTGTTTGTTCTGGATTCATAAGCACTGTCTTAGGTTTGGCTAATGTGTTTTTGGTGTTTTGTTTTGTTTTGTTCGTTTTTTCATGAGGTAGAACAACTCTGCCAGTGAGAGATTTAAGACTTAACCAGAAATTCATGATAAGAAAATTCCCCTTGCTGCAATGAGGGGTCACCTGGGCTGAGTAAAGGTAATAGCCAGAATTCCAAAGACTGGTTATCCACCTGGAGGACCTTAATTTTGGGATGTCAAATTTGAGACAACTTGAAAAGACTGGGTTTTAAAAGGACAGGTGTTCCACGTTTTTCAGAAAGAAAGTTCCATGATGGTCACTAAAAGTAACGAGCCAGTAAATCTTGGAAAAAAAGTGCTTTATTGCAAGAAGAAAGATTGTTTACATTAAAGGAAAATGTCCTTTTTCCATTTTGCATATGGTATTTGAAAACCCTGCCAGCATCTGCAGAACATATGTGTTTTAATGACTGTACAGGAAAAGGCAGCTGTAAGGAAACTGATAGCTATGAAATTCTAAATTAAATTTTACATAAGATACCTTTATTAGTGGCTGGAAGCTTCTGTATTTAGAGGAAACACTCTGTCTCTCTGTGTCCAACTGAGCTGCCTTAGGATCATGATATAACAATAACTATAGCAGATGTCACTAGATTTATACATAGATGGATTATGTTATTCCCCTAGTTAGTTTACATCTGCTTTATGCTATGCTGCACCCAGTTATTGTGTGCAACTAAATAAAAATGTCATCAAAGGCCTCCCTCTGTGATGACAAATGGTGCTAAAAAGGTGCGTGGTTTATTGGAGGGTGGGGAGGGCAGGGCAGGGCAGGCTGCGGGGTGCAAGCCACCTTTAGTGTCTCTCTAAGATAAACTGTGTTTACATTTCCCCAACATCCAGCATGCAATGACCTTGGAGCCCTACTATTCTCTCAGTGACTGTCTGTCAGTTTTGAAGCCAGACCCAGTACAAGTACTCAGGCAGTTGTGCTCTCTGCTGCAGAAAGCCAGATAGCAAAGGACAGTGCCAGGCTATCCTTCACTTTTAAGAGGATAATGTACCAGACTATACATCCCTTTGTCTCTGTGCCTTTCTTTTGGTACCTCTTACTCCTTGCACACAACTGCAGAACTGCTTAGGAATGCATTACCATCCACAGCTGCTTTACCACCTCTGTGTCCTACCACTCCTCAGATTCTACATTATTACTGGAATCCCTCCAACAGCCTACAGAGACATGAAGCTTCCTGTCCCATGCCCTTTCTATTAACTCTCTGCACTACATCTGCTCCCTCTGGAAGATTTTTTTTCCAGGCAGGTATACATTTTTAAACTGTTGTAACAAAACTACTCAATCTGGTCCTTTTTGTTTGCTTGTTTGTTTTTTTGTTTGTTTGTTTGTTTGTTTTTGTTTGTTTGATTTTCTCTATTTAACTGTGCCCAGCTGCACAAGCATCATATATCCCAGATGTCCAAAACAAACTGTTTATACCCAGCTACCTTCTAAATGATGACAAAACATGCAATTCCTGCCCCTTGACAACAATCAGATGAAATAACCTAGACATTCAAGGCTTTGAATATCACTAACTTCAAGAGACCAGAGACTGGCACCAACCTACGTATCTTAGCTGCACAAGACTGCAAAAGGGATGTTACTTCCCAATTCTACATGAAGGGCAGCCAGAAAGAATAGCAGTTGGTTAAGCCCAGTTATTTCAAGTAAACTAGTGTTCTAGCACCACAGGAAAATCTTGATAAACAGCCAGCATATGTGACTTGTGGATGTACTGATAATTTGGAAATGGTCTTGATAGTCTACTTTTCAAGAACATCATGTATAAAATAAAAAAAAGTTTTCCAACCATAATGGCAAGAACATGAATGCCGTGTAAAGCATTTAGTGGCTACCGACATGCTGAGAGCACTTCACTGACTGAAACAGGAATTGAAAAAAATGCAGAGATTCCCTGCCTCTCAGCTTAAGGTTTAAACTCATTTCTTTTAGCTACTGTACAGTGATAGCAATGCAGACATCATTGGCAGAATCAGCCCATTAAGCCCCTGAGCTCCATGTAGAAAAGAATATTACAGTCACCCATTAGCATCATCTTCGGACTAACAAAACATTGGCTATCTTGTTTATTTATGTACATCAAAATCCTGGACACATTCCAGCATCTTACTGCAGAGAAAAGACCTTTTCTTTCCTGTTAAGGTGTCTTGCTTTGTTATACAAATACAGTACCCATAAAGCAAATGTATCAGGCCCCTCCATGACCATGCAAAGAAACAGACATTATTTTATAGGATACAGCCACATTCCCAGCTCTCCTCAACTGCCTGCCAACTTAGGAGAAACGTGAACAGACAGGTCCTGGGTACCAGCCCCTTTCCCTTGCCTTCCTGAACACTTGGGCAAACACTCAGCATGTCATCGTATCTGCTAGGAACTCAGCTGCAGCCAACAAGCCCAAGTCCTTTTTTTCTAATGCAACGCTGAAGACATACTCAAGAGCCTGCCCTTCACCTTCCCCCTCCCTTTTCTTCTCCCCACAATTGGAAACTCTTCTGACTGAATATGATACCACTTGGATTTATTGCACAAGATGCACCTGAATGCCAGTCAAAATGTTTAACCTTCCATTCACCCGCACACTCTGAGACACATAATCTTCTTCAAACAGTCACCCTATGATTTGCAGGTAGGGAAAAAGCGAATGGTGAGGCAGCAAACTAAGTACTAGGCTTAAAATGAACTCAACTGAAACGTTCTGTAAGCAGGTGTTGCTAAACAGCAAAGTCCTTGTTTGCAATACACGTTATTTTACCTTCAACCCACAGTGATTTTATCACACCTCACTTGTAAATTCTGAGAATGAATTCTTACAAACCCAAGGCCTTCAGTTATTCACACGGGCAAAGCCGTCAGAGATGTTGTCCTGCTGAATCTGTTAGGGCTGACACAATGCCTGTACTTGTTCATCAGCATAAATAAGGCACAAAGAATGGGCCAGCTATTCCCATAGAACATGGACAGAAGGTCTTCATCACGCATACCCAGGAAGCCTACGCTGCTCCAGAACTGAAAGCAGCGGAACCACATCAGCCCAAGTCAGCATTTGAGCTAACAAGCCCATGGCAATATTCTTACTGATACCTAAGCTATTTGGCAGGCTGCTGCTGCTGCATTGCACCAGGCAACAAAACAAATTGGGCTTTAGCTCGGAAGCCCCAATCCATTACATAGTGGAGATGAAAAACACAGCATATTTCATCGGAACCCAGGCTAGTGAGAAAAGAATCCCTTAAAAAGCAATTGGTCCTAGGGCATGACACTTTCTTTATATGTACACACCCAGTTTCATCCTAACATTTAGCCAATTTCAGACAACAAATATCCCAACTGTGGGGAAATTCTTGTCACAGCGCAGACACTACTAAATTCCTAGAACATGCAAATGTGAAATTGGACCTTCCTCAGTTCTCAGAGGAAGAATTCTCTCACAGAATTCAATAGAGATGCATAAACCAGACAAGATGCCCTGGCAGAGTTGCAGAAGTGCTCACTTACTTCCCTTCCTGGTAGCCTTCTAACTGCAAAAATGACAGCTCTGTTCTCCAAGTGTGAAACAGCAACCACTGAACATCACGTTCATCATCATTTCTCAGATTTCTACTGATTTGAGCCATGGGCCTTTTTGCTTTCTTTGCCTCTTTCTGCCACTAAAAAGTAGACATGCATCTATATCATCGTCACTATAGAATTAGCAGTGCTGCTTGCTTTTCATTCTCGGATCAATTATCAATAAATAATTAACCAGAGTGCTTGAAAGCTCAGAAATAGACTAAAAACTGAAATGTTTTCAGATGAATGCATGTGCTTTATCAATCAATTTTACCATGGCCAATCACAAAACATTTCTTAAATATTTCTTAACCTCTCTTTCTAATGGCCCACATTATACCAAAATACAAATGCCCTTGCCAAATAATGCAGAAAGTCAATCACGTCACTATGTCACTAAGTTTTTTTTGTTTTTTCTTCATAGACCAATTTCAGTCTAAAAAATAATCAAGTTATATAACTTCCACAAAACAACCCCAAATTTTAAGAACAACAGGGCTTTTAACTATGGATTTCATCATGTTTTTCACTGTATTTTCTGTTCTTAGGAGTCACAATATATAACAGGACAAATGACATGACAGAAAAGACGAGGGGCCAGATTGCCATGTAATCTTTCAATATAGAGACAGTACAGATTCAGGGATGGAAAGGAAGGAAACTTTCCACAGCTGGAAATACTGATGCTGATTTCCTGTCTTTGACTTGCTAGAGTAAGTTCTTGTAAATGAAGTGCTCCCAGTAACACAGTCTGTGACCTGCCGATCAAAAGAACAGCCTCAAAGACTCAGCTTACAGAAGTGTTCTTTCCCCATACTAGGCAGGGAATGTGCATATCAGTACACAGCTGCAAGCTGAAATCCCTTTCCACATTACAGAATCGGGATGCCCTGTAGGCAGGCTCTGCTGTAGTACCACAATTGCCAGGCCTTCATCCCTGAAGCCCAGAGTCTGACCGTTTATCTGAAGATTCACTGACAGCCTTTACCACCCTGGTGTCACATTTCATAAAGGAAATCTTTATAAAGGAAACTTGGAATAACTGAGAGATGGCTTCATGTGGTGGTGCAGCCCCTATACTCACAGACCAATGCAGAATGTCTTACTTTAACCTGAGGGTTGGTTTGGGGTTCTCTTTAAAACAAAACTTCTGTTGAAAAAACGTTACCTAAACAACCACATTTTATTTTAGCTGGTAAACGTCAGAAAGAACAAAAAAGTGAAAACAGACAGAATAGACAACATAAACAGTCAGAAGAATGAACAGCATGCGTGTTTGCAGTTAAATTTCCTTTTCTGAACAGTAACCTATTATCAGCTCTGGAAAGGATGTTTACAAGAGGTTCAAAGACTTGACAATTAAATGTAATTGCAATAACATATTGTACCAGCTAGAGAGCTACAAAACAAACAAACAAACGAACAAATAAAAAAACAGTGGTGCCTTTTCAGGTATATCTGTATCTATTTTTGTATGCATATCATATTCTGAGATGGCAGAAGGCACTGTTTTTCCTACAGTTATACAGACTGGTTTGTTCTGGCCAAAGTCCTTTGGAACTGCGAGAGGCATTTGTCAGGACAGAAACAAAATCATACTTTACACCCATAGTTTTTTGTTGTAACTACTGAACAGGATAAATGAGGGTGAGGGGGGCAAGCATGGCAGCTCCAGTATGTGCTCCAGAGTTGTTTTCCAGCAAGCAGTATTTGAACTGACATGCACAGTCACTACAAAAAAAAGATGCTTACATGAGAGAGATGCTTAGGTGAAGCTCCCACACACTGTATACAGAAGGGGTTCAGTGGCAGGAGGTGATAGGGGTTGGAGGCAATGTGCTAATTCTCATCTCCCTCACTGGTCCCAGATCAGGAGCAAAGGCACATGAAACAATCTGATATTCATATCACACTACAATTAGGAAGGGAAACAAAACTCTCTTTTTCTTGGGAACTGACTGCTCCCTGCAAGAATCTGCATCATCAAACAAGTAATTTGATTAAACCCAGTGTATGTTTTCAGCTAACGAATATTTAATTCGCAATGGACCTACTCTCCATCAAGTTGCATCTGATCATTTATTCTTCATGAAGCAGAATAAAACCGTGCTCTTCTGGTTTGGCCGCATTTCATACTCACTGCATGGTGAAAGGTTATGCTGAAAGGCTGCTGAGAACCAAGTCCAGAAGTCCAGGTGGTATTTCAGGCCTTGGCTTGTTATACTGAGGATTTGCTAGGAATGCAGCTACATTGGTGCAAATCCTCTGTATTGGCAGAGTAAACGACTGTACACACTACACATTGTTGCAATCCACCTTGGATTCTAGCAGAGGTTAAATTCTGCAACTCAGGCTAGACAGAGGAAGATTCTAGGGACACAATGCTTTTACTAAACATTGCAGGGCACACAGCCCCACGTAAATGGAGATTTAGTCCCTTCTCATTCCCCATAGTAAATCTACCCCTAAGCTCTGCAGTTCCGGTGTAGGAAATGGATGGGATAGGAATTTTTGATCAGTTCTTGCTCTGTCTGAGTTTTACATCTGAACTTGAGGCTGAATAAGCTTCAGACAATCTAACACTCTATATTACTTTATATTCTTTTTGCCTGAATCAATTTGGTTTTATTACTAAGTAACATAAAAATTCCTTGCTCGATTTTATGCTTTCCAGAAGACTACCTAGGGGTGGCTGATCATATTCACTGACTGTTTAATGAAACCAAGGAAATTAACGAGGAAAAAGGTTTGTCTTCTCTATCCTCCTCACGTAATATTAATGTTCTTTCCAGAGTTCTTCGGAGTGTATTCTTCATAGGTTTGTCCAAGATGGTTATAAGCTTTTTTATTTAACAAGAAGGAGCTGTATGAAAACACCACTTTGAGTAATGCTGGATAAACAGAAACCATCCGTCAAAGCAGAGTAAGTACAATTTTATTTGTAAGAACCACCAGACCTCAGGAATTCTGCTGTCATTTCAATCTTGCCCATTTCTGAGCCCTAAAGCCATGAGAGATTCAAGTAGGGATGGATTCCCTCTGCTCTGTGCAAAGTAGACTTTGTGTATTATAGGTTTGGCATTTCTCCAGCCTAACTAGTATTTCTGCTTAGGCTAAAATATTTCACTGTTACAACAACCAGCCAGTGAAATCCTTTCTCTCTCATGTAGTTTCCAAGCCAGCATCTTTACTCAGCCAAACCTCTTCCAGTCTTACGTAGAAGATTTCCCTAGTACACAATCACAAAGTGATTCACAGCAGTCATTTCTTCAGTGTTAGAATATTATGTTTATAACAGCCTATAAAGATGATGTAAACAGCAAAATGCTGTAGTATGCTTTCTGATGTCTCATTCAGCTGCTGGTCTGCTCACAACTCCCACTGAACTATGCATAGTGTTTTACGTGTAGGCTTGCCAAAACCTTGTAGGAAAGAACTAAAACCTCTCACTCCTCTGGAATGATTTGTTGTATTACAGCTTAAAGACATCACGAGGCTTTCTAGGAAAGACTCTAAAAATCCCGAGTAGCTGAATCACTGTGATTTGGATGACCTATGGGACATAAGGTCATTGTGATCTTTGCCACACAAAGTTGTGGAGAACAGTAGCCACAGCCATAACCCCAAGACTACATTTGTGACAATAGAGAGTAAAATATTAAAAGTATCTCAATGAATTGTAGCATAATAAGCCATTGGCTTTCAGACCTAACTGGAAAGGCTAGAGGCATCACTGCCCCAACCTACTCATTGTCATTTCCCATATATGACTGCCCTGGTCACCACTGCTCGGATTGCAGAACCGAGTAGATGAACCTTCCTATTCTATCACAGCACAAAGGCTTTGTTCACTTCCAGCACGACATCATGCTTCCAGGCACTGTTTGAAAACAGGTGTTAGGACTTTCAGAAAGTTCACTCAGTCTAACTCCACTTGATGTGCTTAGTGGGTGCTGAAGAAAAGGACACATGTATTAATCACCACAGATCAGATTTTATATCACTTTTCTACAGAACAAAAACCTCTCCCAAATCTATTATCTCCAGACATGAGTCATCAGGAGCTATGTTAGTAAGAATAACGTAACTGTACTTCATGTACTATGGTGTAGCAACAAAAGAACTCTTAACCATAAATACTTTTGTCACCACCATATCTGTGAATGGGGAGCAATGTAATCACAGTCTTGACATCATGACTGGTATCAGCCCGTCTTGTGACTGAGTTCAAGAGATACTGTCACAAAAATTACACAACTGTCAGCCAATGATTACTCTTAACAGCAAATTTAATAACATACTTAGGGGTCCATTCCTGGAAGCCTGGAACTTACACAGCTTCTGATCATCTAGTCCATGTCCACTTTGAAGGATAGTATCACATCCTCCATGTCTGCTCACAGCTTCAGGACCTGCAATTTTGCACAAAAAGAAACTGTATTTAAAAGCATAAATGAATCTACAAAAATCAATAAGGATCATAAATCAAAGTTTGTAAAAACAAGTGTGCTGTAAAGATTTCCATAGAACCGTTTAACAGTAGGCTAAGGCTGAAACAGGACAATCATACTTTAGAAAACAGATTAATTACTAAATGCTTGCTTTTTCTGAATTAAACATGTAACCTTAGTATCCAAGGCACAAATTTAATGTAAAAAAATATCCCCTACCAGGTAACTATAGGCCAGCGAGGAAACACCTTGACAGTTTAAAAATTAAGTGCAACACCAGTTTCTGATAACTTACAAAACATATTTCATTAATTAACAGACAAAGATTCCACAGCTTCCTTCACATAACCTTTTTATCTCTGTGTTTGCTAGAAAAAAAAATCTAGCAAACTTTTGGCATCTTGATATTGTGGTATCAAAATACATTTAGCATTCTCTTGTAATAAATTAACAATTAGCCTGATATTTAAGGAAATATATCTTGGAAATGTATCAAATTGTATTACTCTCAATATCCATGAAAAGCTGGTGTGCCTAGGAAGACAATACCTATTACCATTTACTTTATCGTAATATCCTGGTACATCATGCAATCAGTGATTAAGAAATCATTGATTAATCTTATAGTGTAGTCTTTAAGTGTCTTTTTACGACTACTCACATTATGCATTTCCTATTTCATCCCTATGATCCAAAGGCTTTTGTAAAGATGGAGAGCTTATGCACCAGTTGATGGACAGACCCAAACAGCCAGATTCTCTTTGTTGCTTTCCACAGGGTATTTACACTGGTTTCGAAGTACTTATCAAGCTACCTGGCCTAGCCATATATTCCCATTAAGTCTTGAAGTGAATTGTCAGTCACAATTCCCAGGATATCTGGCCTTTGCAGGCATGAGAAAGTAAGTGAATGGACTACCCTTGGCCTAACCGTTTTCTCCCCAGTAGCACTGAGCAGCTTGCTTGTGCTGTACCTCGTCTGGGACTAAACATGGGAGTTCAATTTCCAGAACTGTCAGTCACACACCTTTCACACACCTTAAATTCATTTTCAAGT
This sequence comes from Aythya fuligula, assembly GCF_009819795.1. Lineage (NCBI taxonomy): Eukaryota > Metazoa > Chordata > Aves > Anseriformes > Anatidae > Aythya > Aythya fuligula. The sequence goes on along the minus strand of NC_045565.1, from coordinate 2,250,625 downwards.
GCTAAAAGAAAGGAAAGAAATAGAAGCAACTTATTCAGTGTTCACAAAAAGCAGCTGATTTAAAGCAATTTATATAACCTGTTGCATGGGTTGACTTTTATCTTACATGAGTTTACTTAGCAGAGCTAAAAATATTAGCCAATACAAGGTTTGAGGCCATCTTCTGAACAGACGCAGATGATAACCTTGTGAGCTCTGCTGTCTGCTCCAATTGCCTTGCAAATAATAGTGTGTTTCCAGCGTGAGTTACAGGAATTTAGACTGCACGTACTCATTGAAATTGCACAACTATATGCTTCTGCACTCACATGCTGTGGAAGCACCGTGGAAGCTTCCTTACTGGGTTTTTAAACATGTGTTACCAGAACTCTGAATAAACTCTTCCCAAGCAAAATAATCCTTCCATTTCTAGGGAATAACTGTGGCCCAACAATGTTTCTTTTCCCTTGATACCACACAACCAATAAAGGTGATTCACTTTCAGAATTTATTCAAAATCTTAACATTTAGCAAAGTTGTTAGCATCTTTTCTTTTTGTTCCCTTAGCAAGGGGCTCACAGTACGACCTAGTTCCTGAAATCCTGCGATTATCCTTCCATGTGGTTTTTTGTTTGTTTGTTTGTTTTTGTTTTTCAAAGTTACAGCACAGGGTATGCTGGTGCTTGGCAGTACTCTATGGCAATGATGCATGTGCCAGAGGCAGACTAGCTAAGGCTGCGCGGCGCTCCACACAGGCTAATCCCCCCTACTGCACCGTACAGCATATGCACAACGCTGCTGATAGCAGGTAAGGCCATTCAGGCCCTCGTGACTACACAGGAAAGCACGTGGAATATAAAGCATCAAAAACAGAAAGCAAATTCCATGAACTCCACTTTTGCTGTGGTTTATGTGATTTGGGGCATAGACTTGTTAGTTCTAAACAGAAGTGTGGCTGAGCTCTGCCACTGAAACGGGGGAGCATTTTGACAGCAAACCTTTAATGCTGCTAGCTTGTGTTGTCTTTAGACCCTGTATCTTTTTTTTTTTTTCCTCAGAAGACCCATGCTGTCAGTAACCCTCGATAACTAAGATTAAACGTACCTGCTGAGAGACACAAAGCACCAGCAGGTGCACCAAGGCTGAATCCCCCACCAGTCCTCCAAACTCTCGCTGAGCCCCCAGACAGAAAGATCCAGGGCTGACGATCAGGACATGAGGTAAGCTGAGATGGCTCCGTTCCTGCCAGAGCACTGTGCCATTCCCTGCGCTGTAACTACGCCACACACCCCACAACCTTCTGAGATACTGCACGACCTCGGCTGTTCGTGGTTTCCCTCAAACTTCTCTCTTTAAAGAGTTCTGTCGCTGCACTGTTGGTCCAGAGGCCACGCTCAGCGAGGAGGAGGTGGCAGAGCACTCACCGCTCCTCTTTAGCTGGGATTCAGCTTCAGCACGAAAACGCGTGAGGAAACCGAGGCGCACACCCGAGTTTATTCAGCTGACAGAAACGTCCGACACAGACACCCCCCGCAGGGGGATTCAGCCCCTCAGCGGTGCCCAGGAGGGCGTGGGGACCTTCGGCAGAGCCCCGCAGCAGCCCCCTGCCCGGGCAGCCCCTCGGCGTTCCCTCAGGCAGGCGGCGGGGCCACGACGCCTCACCTGAAGCGAGGGGCGAGGCGGGAAGCGCGAGGCGGGAAGCGCGAGGCGGGAAGCCCCGCAACGGCCCCTAACGGCTCTAACGGCTCTAACGGCCCCGCGTGCCCGAGCGCGCTCACGTGACGGCTCTGCCCGCCCAGGGGCCGCTTGGCGGGGCCGGGCCGCTGAGGGGAAGGCGGCGGCGGCGGCGGCGGCGGCTGGAGCTGAGGTGAGAGGAGAGGAGGTGAGGGGAGGCAGCGGGAGGGAGCCAGGGGAGGCCGGGGCGGCTCCGCTCCGCACGGGCGGCTGAGGAGAGGACCCGGGGAGCCGGCACCTGCCCGGCCTCGGTCCCCGCCTGGCCGCGGCCGGGCTCAGGGCGCTGGTGGCTCCGCCGGGTGCCGCCGCCGCGCTCCTTCCATTCCTTCTTGAAGTATTTTATTCGTTTTGTTCATTTCCGCGGTGTGGGGACGGCGCTGGGACGCTTAGCGGCACGTCTGGTGTGAGTCGGACTCGTTGGTGAGGAGGGCTGCCTTATGCCTTTTGCCCTGTTTGCCCCCGCCGTTTGGAAAACTTGATGGGCTAAATGAGAATCTCTTCACGTTTCTCTTTCTGGGTGTTAATCTGGCACGTTCACCTTAAAAACTTAACTTTTTTTTTTTTTCTCGTGTAGATTCTCCGGGCAGTTTCTGAATGGACTTTGTTTGAAAAGCAATTTGCTGAATTAACGTAGCGTGCACAAAGATAACTTGAGTTGACGTACTAGCGGAGTAGCATCTATCGCATGAGCAAAAATGGAATGTTCCTGCCCCTGGCTTCCTTTTTAATCTTAAATTATTAATGGATCTCTGTGTTACACAAAGGAAATTTGCGGCAGGCGCTGAGCACAGATGCACGTAGAGAGCCAGATGTAAGAGGAGCTGGTTGTGCAGAAGGACGTGTCCAAGAAAGATGAAGGCAGAGAGCCCCTCCTGTTCCTGAGGGTTGTTGGGGTCTCTGGGGGAGCAACAGCGGGCTCTGCCCTGCCCAGCTCTTTTGTAGCTCTCAGAAAAGAGGAATGAGAAAAGGGCAAAACTTTTCCAGAACTGGGAAGCGTGGGACTTTGCATATTGTTGAGCAGCTATTAACTGAGACTGTGAGTGCTCCTACTCTGGCATGTTAATGGCAATCATGGTACCCCATCTTCTTTTAGAACCTGATTGTCAAGTTGAATAAAAGTATGTACATGTGATCAGTTCCTTTTCTCTAGGTAATTGATACAGGAAAAAATTCCTTCATCTCCAAGGGAGACCTCGGGTAAAGACTCATTTGTTGATACTGATGTAGGAAAGGTGAAACGTTAACATTTACCAGGGTTCTGGACAATTAAAGGTTTGAAAGTGTGTTTGGAGGAAACGTTGGCTTAGATATCAATGGGAAGTAAGATTTCTAGTGTCTGTTCAACCATGTAATGTACAGTGAGTGAGGTGCGTCACAGCAAAGATTGTAACAGTGAACTCACGTTCTGCACTTTGCTTTACGTGAACTTTTTTCAGTATTTGGAATTTTAAAGGGAAAAAGTTAAAATGAGACTGTATTAAAGCAGAAACATATTCATAACCAGTTATTTTTCTTTGAAGTAATACATTCAAGCTTGGTGAAGAAATTTTGGGCAGATATACTAGAAAACTGTGATGTTATAGAAACATGAAACAAAGAGGTGAAGGTGACAGGCTGGTAGAAAGAGGCTGTTACGTAGTTTGAGAGGATAAAGTCCTGCAATGTTAGTTTCGTAATAATCTTTTCAAAAAAACAAACTGGGGGGAGAGAAAAGATTGAATCACCATAGGCTACAGAATAACCCGAAGGTGAAGCTTGGGTGGGTTTGAGGAGAAAATTTTCCTTGAGTGCTTCCTTGAATTTTCCTTGAGTTTTCTCTGGTGTCACTGCATTAGGGGACTGATTTGTCTGCAGCAGAAGAGGCTCCTGGGCGAGGTCGCCCATGACCGGGTGGGTATGTGCTGGTCCCAAGGCGCCATCCAGAGAGCCTGGTATTCTGTGTGGTGTTGTCTGTGTTCCTCCTGGGCCTTCCTTGTGCTGCCGTCATGTCACCTGCCAGCCTCTTCAACAACCACCTGCTCCTCTGCTTCCCAATATTTATAGTTCCCCACCTGGAGAACAGAAGTGCATCCCTCACTGAATTACTCTTCGCTCCAGCTGGCTTTAGTTTTCCTCAACTTACGATGTCCTTACTGCTTGTCCTGCAGACAGCACCATAGTAGGCTCACAATACTGTGTTGTGTGAGCACTGGTTCAGGTAGCAGCCTGTTTCCTGCCTGGGAGAGGGAAAGAGCTGCCCTGCCACGGCCAGAACTGTTGCTTTCTGGGGCAAGAGCGGCTTCAGGCCAGGTCTCTTCAGCTGGGAGCTCCTTAAGACTCAAATAAGGGAGTTGCACGCGTGGTTTACCTGCTCTCTTTCTGTGATGATGATCTGTACTCAGAAGACCAGAAGATCTGCCCCTACTACCATGGTAGTGAAGATCTTCACTGAGTTAGAGTTGTAATTAGGTAGCACAGTGCTAATTAAGATTAGAACCTTTCTTTTTTTTTTTTTCTTTTTTTTTTATGGTCCCAACTACTTTTAAAACCAGAGAGTAGAAGATTGACGGGCAAGGGGACGGAAAACAGAATCTTTCTTATTTTAATGAAATGGAACTTCTAGGCTTATGCTTTAGTAATGATGAAAATCAGGTTTAACTACGTTTCTGTCTGTTTATACGCTTTAAACAACTGGTCTGACCTTATAGCATAACAAAATAAAAAATCTCTCAGCAAGCGGGAGAGTCTCAGTGTGGCCTTCAACAGAACAGCGATGTAAATAATTAATGATTTCTGAAAAAGAATTATGAATGAGCTGTGGAAGGGCTTTGCATGTCTGCTTAAAAGTGACAAGGATCTTAATCTATCTGTGGAGTCGGTGTCTGTAGATTTTAATGAGGGCAAAGCAGAGAAAAACAGGTTAGAAAGTGTGAGATCTCAGTGAAATAAAAACACAAAGCTCTGGGTTTGTGATCAGATAAGTCAGATCCTTTTTTAAAAGGGATGCGCTGACAAAAGCTGCAAATAACTTTGAAACTGGCATCAGTGCTGAGGAAACAAATAAACAGTTATGAATAGTACAGTGTCACATAAATAGGTTTTTACATGTAAGCAGTTGAGCATCCCGTTCTGTGTGTGTGTGCTAATGCTGCTATTTCATTCAAAATTTGGGATTTTGTTTCATTGTGGGCTGAGGCTGTGGTTGCTAGGGTTGATGAGGGGAGCTACATGTGTAGGCTGTGCAGGCATTACGGCTGACTGGAAAAGATGCTGCTTCTAGGGCAGTAGAATTACTTCTGGAGGGCTATAAAGATTGTATCCCTGGCTCGTGCCAGTGGATTGCCTGTTCCATGAGGTGGAATCAGGTGTTACCTCATTTTCCTTTTTTGTTCCCACTGTTGTCTTGTGCAGGCTATTTACAGAAGGCAGGAATTTCTGTGGGAAATTAACTTCAGTCGTAAATTCCACTCTGAAATCTTACTTAGGAGAGAGAGAAATGCCTAGAAAAGCTAAGCAGGCCACTAGTCTTTTCAGCTGAAGAATCTGCATTTTACTTCTGCTTTTCAAGCTAGTGTGAAGCCTTTGAAGCTATTTGGCTCAGTGAGCTTTGCTTTTCGGGAAGCATCGGGGTGAAATCAATGTTGCACCCATGTTAGGTTCCTGGTAAAACCACAGTATTGCTTCTGGATGCGAACCATACCACAATAATGCAGATGCTTACCAATCCCAGCATAACACTTATATAACTAATTTCACCTGGGACTAAAGGTGGATGCAACACAGTAATCCAGGCATCATCAGGCTGTTACTTCATATTTTAGGCAGTCTTGTCACCCCCTTGAAGGGGGCTGTTAGTTAACCTATGAAGAACTAGTTGACTGTGATACAGCAGTATTTGGTTCTCGTGCATAGGATGCTTTCTGTATCTACATCTAGAGGAAAACTATTCAAGACCCAGCTTTATTTGACAGAGGTGTATCAATTTCCAGTTATGCTCAACACCTTGTTTGTACCCGTGACCTCTTCAATTCATTGGAGTGAAAAGTTAGTGTTTTAGTGCAGATATTCAGTCTACCTATGTTTGGAACTTTGAAAGACTGTTCTGTTGACCAAGCAAGCCTGTTCTATAATATAAATTAGGTCAAAAGAGGTGTCTCTAGTTTTGCATGTGTGACGATTTTTAGGTTGAAAATAGTAAGCTTTATTGTCTTTTTTCTCTACTTTTCCCTTCAGGGCAGCCACAGTAAGAGAAAGATATGAAATATCTTTAACGGAATTCTGCTCTTGATCAAGCTGTTAAAAATGGATATGAAAGTTATTTTCTTCTGTGAGGTAAGTAATGCCAGGGAGAAACTAAAGGAAAAAGTGACTTACTTTGTTTAGTGTTGCTGTCACTACTGCTGTCTGTCCAGCTGCTTTTGTTCGCGTATTTTGAAGTTATAGCATCTGTGACTTAGAGAACTTTGCATCGAAAGTCTTAACTGAAATGTCCTAGAACTAATCCTTTTGGTTACAGGATTACTTATCTTTGTTGTGATCTTCCAGTAGATAAAAACAAATGTGTAAAGGTGTGTGCTCTGGTATAACGGTTGACTTCTACACATAGTAGCTTTTGACCCAATAATGAGCTTTTTTTCAAAGCATCAAAGAAATAGAAGCTGCTAAGTCTGATTTCCAAGAGTGAATATTCACCCAAGAATAACTGCAGACAGAGGAAATGAGTGACTTCCTAAAGTGAAGAGTTTGTACCACATTTTTTTTTGCATCCCTCTTTTTCTGCTCTGTGCAGTCTAAGCAAAGGTGGTGCTGTTGCTAGCCTGAATTACAGGTGCATATTAATAATGCTAGGATGGGACTTGGCAAAAAGCTACTTCCGTACTGAGCCAGTACTGCTAGGAAACTGCTGTTTCACATGTAAGAATTAGTAAAAACCAAACACATCTCCTGAATTCAGAATCAGGGAAATTCACGTTGTAAGGAATCTCAAGAGGCCATATAGTCCTGCCCCCTGCTCAAATGTTCCAGTAGTCAATGAAATTTGGACTAAAAACGCCAGTGAGTAAAATAACTATTTATGTTCGGAAACAAGAAGGAAAATGGATTTATATCTTGCCATATGTATTAAATGTACGTTATAATAATGCAGATAGGAATGTAACATGCTACTAAAACTTGTCAAAGGGAAAATATTTTAATTAAGATAGGATTGTAAAAGGATAGGGTTTGTCTCTGAACAAAGGAAAAGCTAAATCTCTGATGTATTCACTTGTAATCACAAATGAAGCCTCTACAGGTCATCTAACACAGTGACGTGTTGCCAATATTTTCAAGAATGGGTTCCCTGCACAAATGACCCCCTTCCCAGACATCCCTAGGGAATCAATTTCCTTACTTTCTCATGTAACCAAATTGCTTTCTCATAATAAATGGAGAGGAAGTAAACATGGTTCTTATCCCAATACATTTTATTGAAACATTTCCTCTGAAGTATATTTGTTCATGGGAAAACATAGTGACAATGTGAATAAAAATAAGCATCTTGTCAGGAAGCTTAGAGAGCAATCTCTCCCCCCGGGCTCTCAAAATAAACACAAACCCCGTCCTCCTCCTCACCACCGCTTCGTCCCCCATTGTGTACTACCAAATGGAACATTTTATGAGCCCTTGGAATACATGTAACTACTTCAGTGTTTTGGGCAGGGAGGGTCATCCAAAGAAGGGTTTAATACTGTCAGCAGAGAGAGGGTTCATCATTCAAAGCCCGAAAGGAGGGTCACTGAAGGGAAGACATGGTTGTTTCCTTTGGATTTCTGCTTATCTTAATGTGCTTTGAATCGATCCCTCAAAATTGGTAATTTGATAGCCTTAATAGTTACATTAGTAATTTAATGAGCCCCTTCCAGTGCACCATCAATGACAAACGTATACTTGAGGAACAAAAATAGAATCGTTTTATAGGCAGTGCAGTTCCTGAAAGCCAGTGTATTATTACATGTATGCAAGTTTTGATGCTATGAATTTTTTAATATACCATGAGTGATTTCATCATCGTAGAAATAAGTAATAACACAAAATGGCACATCTAATAATTCCCAATATCTTTCTTCATCCTCATTCCCAGTGACAAGTCACACTTCCAGCCTGATTTTCTGTCTCTCAATGGATTTCTGGGTAACTCTCATAACTCATGCAATTAATTTACAGATGGTTATTGTTCTTGTGAAATGTACTCTGTGAACTCACTGTTTCCAGACGGAATTTATGTTGTTTCTGTTACTGGGTATAAATTCTTGAAGAGAACATATATGGAGGTCTACATAGAAGTTAACTTAGGTATTGTAAAGCCATGTGCTTGAGTCAGAAAATACTGCGTCTGCAGAAGGCATGTCTTTGTAGAGCTGTTAGTTGTTCTTTAGTATCCCAGTCACAGCTTATTTTCTTATGGGCTTCCGTGTCGCTTGAGGAATTATGAGATGACTAGTAGTAAACTTAGCTCTATGGTTAAAGAAGCCACTGCTGTCAGAGATTACTTTCTCCGTAGTCAGTAGAACGCTCCACAGACAATAGAATAAATTGGGTAAGTGTATGCTAGTGCACACAATAATGCAGACTCCAGCAATTTAATTTAGCTGCCAATTCAGGTAGATATGAAACAAGCTGTGGTCTGTGTAAAACCAGCAGAGGAGCATGTATGCCCGTGAAACAGCAACCTGCAGTAGAACTAATGTAGAATAGGAAGTTTTTAATCTTAAAACTGCTTGAGCTAGTCCTTCCCAAGCTTTTGACTAGGAAGTATGAAAACTGGGGGACTGCTGTGTATCTGTGGTTGGTGGGAATGGGTAGGTAGTGTTGCTATGTTTACAGCTTTTAATCCTTAGAATTAAATTTGTTCTCTAGTAGTGTTTTTCACAGCATGTTGAAATCCTGTACTAAGCACATCTCCTTTATTAAAAGCACAGAAATTAGAGAGTGAGTGATTCTCACAACACCCATGCAGAATCAGGAAACAATTCTTTGTTAGGTGAGAAACTGAGAAAGAAATGTTGCAGTCAGAAATGTCCATTAATCCAGGGATCTTAGACAAGGTACCCAACACAATAAATCCAAGTTGTAATATAAAAGCAGTGTTGTCACCCCAGAGCATCCAGTTGGCAACTGGAATTACCTGTGTCTCACACTTTGGAAACAAGGGCTTAGCACTCTCAAGATGAGGTTTTACAGCAGTAAAAACATTCTTAGCATGATACTTGCTTATTTTCACCGACTTTATCAGCGATGAAATGTGTTTGTGTCTGGGCTCATAAATGGGCAAACATCCCAATAACTGTTCTGAGCAACAAGTACCATTTAGGTCTGAGATAGATGTGTGTGTTGTGGACCTCATGACTCCTGCATGTTTCAGTTCTTGATTTATAGCTGTTGCTTAACACTTGCACTCTTTAAATGTGTCTCTCTTTCAGATGCATGATTTCCATTGGCATGCAAGCTTAGACATATAGTTAGATACTTAGTAAATAAGGAAATATTTGTAGAAATGTTCTTCTCAGTCTTCTGAGGGAAATTGTTGTGGGTGAGGCTTTACTTGAGGCGATGCGACCGATTCCATTAGGATTTCTCTAGGCGTGAATCAGGTTCTCTTAATCCTCCTTTCTTTGTATGTTTGCAACAGTGGTCCCCAGTGGTAATTCTATAGTTAAGGAACTGTCAACATTTCTCTTACAATAATACAGTATTTTAACTGTAGTTTTTGAATTTAAGTGGAAAGCAATGGCTTTTTTTCATACTTTTTCAAATCACACAGTATACATGGTATCTTGAATCCTTCAAGTTCTTTTACCTAATCTAGTTAAAACCTGTAACAATGATTGATAATTGGACAGTTCCTGGAGGTAGTATATTCCAAATCCTCTGTAAAAACTGCAAATGTCTGTAAGAAAGATGTGTTTTCACAGGTGGTGGTTTTTAATCAGTTATGTTAAAGAAAAATAGTATAACTTTTTGTTAACTATTCCTGGTAACAGTGCTTTGTGAAAGGCCCATCAGATAGCCTGCAGTGAAGCATGCAAACTGCATTTGCTGCTTCCGAGGCTTTTCTTCAAGATACAACAGTGGATCACTACATGAATTCCTCTGCAATTTCCACAGTTACCATTATCCTTTAGCTACACAGTTTCAGTAGAATTTATATAAAGCCTTTCAAAGAGAGAAAGGTGTCCACCAGAACCAACCCCAGTAATATTCTTTCTGGATTAGAGAAACAAAAACTGTGGGAACTAGATTTGCTTGGACATACTGAATTAAACCACTAAACCAGATGAGCAGTGTTTGGACCAAGTAAACCTTCTGTTGATATAAGCCAAGCTAACCCATTAAGTTTGTTTTGCTGAAGTGAGGTCTTTGCATGGGAATCTGTGCTAATGTAACTAAATCGTGTCACTGAACTGGTGTAAATAGCTGTAAGAGACACAAGGTTTTACATTCCCTGCAAAGCTCTCTTTAAAAATCATGTATGTTTCAGAAGCAGAGAATGTACAGAATATAACAGGAATTCTACAGATCTTTTTCTTCTTGAATTATCACCTAAATTGAAACCCATAGGGATCAGTAGAAACTCTTCCTATCAGTTTCAGTGGGATTTTTATCAGACTTAAACCATAACCAGGGGCTTTTACTTTAGTGTATAGCCACCTGTAGGACAGAGGTACGAGAGTAAATCACATTTAACAAGGCTGTTTATCATGGTTGAATGATGGTGAGATTAAGCTGCCCTTGATTCTACTGTTTAATCCAGCTCTTGTTTTGGCCCCCTGGAGAGAACAGAATATGGCTATTGGCTGCTCTTGTATGCAAGCAGTGATTCAGAGACCCCCTAATACCAGTCTTTGACTGCTGGGGAAAGGAGGGAAAATCCGCATTTGTTCTCTTCCCCTCACCACCTCTAACTTACACCTGTAGGGTTCCTGTAGCGAGGGAGCTTTGTTCAAGACTGTCTGCATGATCTCTCTGAAAGTGCCCGTATAAACAACTTGGTGCAGCAATTGCACATATGTGCAGAGACTTCTATTTAGAAATCCTTTAGAATTTATGCAGTCTTTGAGCAATATTTCAGCTTTTCAGTTTTGGTCTGCATTTTGTAACTTCCTGCATATAAAGCTACTGGACTTTGAATATGATAGGTGACTTTTACAGGCCTCAAAAGGCAGGCAGAGCATTTATAATGCTTTAAAGAGTGAGAGCAGATCCATTTATATATGGCTTTTAAAGCTCAAGATCAAGAGTGAGACGCAGAGACAGTGTTTGCCATTGAGAACTTTTTATTGTAGTTCCCTGATATCTCTGTCTCTTAAAAACTTAGTACTCAGAAGTGCATTTTGACTGATCTTTGTAGAGAAGGGACTGAAACCAGCCAGAAGGTTAGACAGACAGAATTTTCCCCAGCTGACTGTTTGCTGTGACTCTCATTTAATTCCCCAAATATATTCTTTCCATTAACATCTAAGTGGACGGCAGAAAGGTTAAGAAAAACTTTTAACAGTTATGCAGATATCATCACCACAGGTGAGATAAGTCGATAACGCAGTACAGGCATGAAATCACTTCTTCAAGGTGAAAATTTGCACCTGGGATTAGGTTTTCATATATATGTGAATGTTTTCCTGTGAAGTGGCAATAAAGAGTTATTCTGGGCTGAAAATGTGTTTCTGGCATGTCCCAGTTGGTGAACGAAGGCAGAAGTTATGGACAAAATTGCCAAGATTTGAGAATAATTCTTCATGTATTAGTTTAACTTTCACTGATACATTAGCATGTATTTTGGTTAGCAAGTGGTATAGAATACAGTGCTCCAACAGATTTTCTCAGAGGGCAAACCATTGATTTTAAAGATGAGCCTCCTGTATCTTGGAAACTCCCTTAAATACTGGAAATAGCTGATAAAGCTAGCATGCTCTGGGTAGTTGGAAAAGTCTTATGACATTTTGATGCAATCATTTCTAGTTTCCTTCCCTTGTGAGACAGCAAAATGATAAATATTCAAGAAGAAATCCTCCTACTAGTCAGTTGTTCCCATTTAGCTTGTGTTTGGAAGTGGTACATAAGCTGATTAAATCTTTCTTACCCATGTTGTAATTCTGAGGATCTAGAAGCAGGGAATATAACCATTATAAGCTGTTGCAAACCTATCTTAAAAAAAATAAAATTAAAAAAAAATCCCCATTTAATACAAAACTGAGCTGTGTTACAAATTCTTAATACTGCTTTGTCCTCTCTGGGTTGTGAATTCAGCGAGCTGTAGCTCTTCTACTTCTTCCCTTGGGAGACTCTTATATAATCATTCAGCTGTTCCTCTTGCTGTCCTTCTAATTAAGCTGAAATTTTATGTTGCTTAATTGTATCCTGGTAGACCTAACCTAGCAAACTAGGACTAGTGAAATGAATTCCCTCCCTTCTAACACGAGAAGAGGAGTGCAGTGGTGAAGGCAGTAATGGAGTTCTGCAAGGTTTCATGTCAGAGCCTCTCTCAGTGCAACTGAGACACCTGAGTCAGCAGGTGCCCTTCCAGCAGTGAAGACTATCTGTGTTCTGCGCTGCCTAAGGAAGAGGTCAGTGGAAGTGATTATTCCTCTCTACTCAGGCACTTGTCGGGCTGCACCTGAAGTACTGTGTCCAGTGTGGGGTTTCACGGTACTGAAGGGAGTGGAATGAATGCTAATACAGTTAGGGGCCTGAAACACAACATATGCCCGGAGCTACTGAGGGAGCTACGTTTAGCCTTCTCCATCTCCAGATAAGGGAGCATCTACTTAGTGTCTTCTGATACGTGACAAGGGGCCATTGGGAAAACAAGTAGGCTCTTCTTAGAGCTGCACAGCAAGGGGACTGCGTACAAGGTGTGCATATATTCAGCATTTCATATCCAATATTCATATTCATATATTCATATTAGGGAAAAAGACTGGAAATACAATTCATGCAGCAAACTGGTGCTATATCTCATTCTCAGAGTGCCTCAGTAAGATCTGATACAGTATTGTCTTCTAAAGGGATGATGGTCTTGCACTGTAATTAGTATTCAGTAAACAACTGGAGAAAAAAAAAGCATGGTGGTCTGTTAGTGTCTGTAACGCATACAATGGGAATAACATGTCTCCATCTCTGAGAACTGAGACAGAATTGTGTGGGATATTATGAAAAGAGATGCAACTGACGTTTGTTTTGATTTGTATCACAGTTGGCTGAGAACAGTTGTTAACATCACTAACTAGAGGCACCTTGTCTCAAACTCTAAACTCTGTCCTTACTACACACACACACACAAAAAAAACCCACAACCTCACATTGCTAAAGGACTGCATACAATATGGAATAGTTCTGAAGAAAAAGCCAGTTGTGAATGCATATGTATTTGGCATGGGAATAATACAGCTCTGAATGCAAACCCATTAATAAAAAATTGTATTGACAGGAAATGACTTGAATTTTATTTTAACATGCATAAAATATGCATTTACATGTTTTTTTTCCAATGCATTTATCCTCTTTATGAATTTTTTATGGAAAAAAATCTAATGGAGTATATACCAATCCATTACAGAAGTAGTTAGAAGTGATTTTGATCTACCCACATAATTAAAGCCTCTAAGCCTAATTGTGGGGAAAAAGTAGACTTCAATGATGGGAGCTGGGTAATTCTGATATTTTAATTCACTTGCCGCCAGTTGGCTAAGACTACATATAACATACAATAGGAGGATGGTGAAGTCCATCACTGATGTACCATGTCTCCTTATTTTGATTGTACATCATTCATTCGAGTTCTTTTGTATTGTTGAAAGTAGGTTTCATAGATTGTAGGGAGCACCTTCTGTCCCTGTGAGACCGCCAGATGCAACACAGAGCACATACGTATACGGGATAATTTAACTTACTTTGCTTTACTGAATTCCTCATGGATTTAAACTTATTTCCCCTAAAAGCCTCTTAATCTCAACATGTTCTTAAAAGCTCTTCTAATACAAAGGGCCCCTGCATTCAGAGCTGAGGGAAGAGCTCCAGTTTGTCCCGTGCTATTGAGTTTCATCCTTGCACTGTCCTGGGTTGCCTCTGCAATGTCAGATCTGCCTTCCCTCAGTGCATGCTCAAACCCTGTCCTGTAGCTGTCCATGCTGTCTGCTCATCTGTGTGTAACTTGTCTTAGGAAACGGAAGTTGTGCTTAGGTGTTGCTACCAAAAATGAAGGGGAAATAATTTCAGTTGTCCTGAATTAAAAGTATGACTCCCCAGAGGGAGCAAATGCCAACATCACTAGATTATTTATTTTCACTTTTTGATTCAGCCATCTCTTACGGACCCTACCTAGACCTGTAATACAGGCAAGAAGTCCTTGTTTCCACAGGGCGTCAAGTCTGGATCAGTCTGAGATGCAGACTTTCTTACAATGTTAACACACAGTATTATTTCCACACCAACATGAGAAAGAACTTCTTCACAGTGAGGGTGACAGAACACTGGAACAGGCTGCCCGAAGAGGTGGTGGAGTCTCCTTCTCTGGAGATATTCGAGGCCCGTCTAGACACCTACCTAGGCAGCCTGCTCTAAGGAACCTGCTTTGGTAGGGGGGTTGGACCCAATGATCTTTTGAGGTCCCTTCCAACTCCTACAATTCTGTGATTCTGGGGGTGAGTTTTTAATCACAGACTTATGTGCTCGTACTATCACGCTTCTGCAGATACAGCTGACTAGATTATAATGGGGAGGTGAAAAGCATGGGCTATTTAATTTCCTTCTCTTTTTGAACAGTTTTCACAGAGAAGCTGAATTAAATGTTTCTAATCCCCTCTTCCATCACCTTTTGTTATTCTTGACTGGTATTTTTTCAGCTTATCTGCTCCTGAACCTTGCTCTGGTCCCTCAGAAGCACAGAGGATGGCAGGGCCTGAGGGCATTAAGTGTCAGCAGCTCTGCCATGGTAGAAAGCTCCCTAAGGAGTTCAGCTAACGGAGCGTGTTGGAGGAGCCTCTGAAGTTAAACTAACTTTCCAAAGCCAGGAGCGGAAAGGCCATTTGTAACTTCATTTATGGTTTACGCACAACTCATGTTCTCTCGTGATGCTTTTTAATCATCTGAGAAATACATTCTCAAAACCAAAATGTTAATTTAGCCCTAGAGTAATGAATAAAATGTTGGAGCATATGGAATATACCCATACGTTTACACTTCTGAATACATTTTGTGATTTAGTAAAACTAAAATAATTCTAAGTAAAATTCTTTGTGTGCAAATGAACATTTCTCATTCTTATTATTTTTTTTTTATCCAGTTATACTCTGAGTTTTGTGGTGTAGTTAACGATACTTAATGGAGATGCAATGTTGGGATGCACTTGGCAGTCCATAATCATGTTTTGGAAAGCTCTACGGACTTGGCAAAACCAGGCTCTGTAGTTAAATGCTAGCCATGGTCCAATGCCATATCCTCGGGGATGGTAAAAATGGAACTTATTTCCTTCACCCTCTACCTCTTGCTGTTATCCACCCTTGATAACAGACAGCCAAAAAGGAAAAATGCAAGCTGGCTACCTGGAATACTTAAACATCTAACTGAGTAAAGCTTTAACACTCATGTATTTTTAATGCTTGTGCTAACTCAGGGGGAATACTTGTGGTTTATTGCTGTCCTTTCTTGTATCAAAGCCTAGAAACTGTCAGTTGCTCTATACCCTATTAAAGATGCATTCCAGCCACTCGTGAAGGTCTGTCACTCAGACAAGTTGGTGGTCACAGCTGTACTGTTTGTTAAAATGTTTGGAAAAATAAATAAATACTGTTCAAAATAAATAAGTACTGTTCAATAGGATTATGTGACACAGGACAGAGATCTTCTAGCTGTTCTGGGTTTTTATTTTATACTTCGCTGGAAAAGCTGCAGTCTGAATTAAATAGAAAGTTACACATTTGTGGTGGGAAGACACTGAATGCTAGAATTTGCCACAGATGGTCATTAACATGGAAACTACACAGTAACGTGCAGCTGCTTCCACAGCTGTAGAAGCCTTCAGGCTTTGGGTACCCTTTGATGGGACATAAAAAAAAAAGAAACTTCAGACTTCTTGTTCATCAAAAGCAAAGCGCTATTTCTCTTTTTTCCTTGTTAAACACCTGAGTAATCTTTGCAGTCATTGCAGTCTAGGTGTGTTTAATAGAGATGTGGGTTCTAGCTCTGTGATTTGTCTTCAAAACGTGAGTATTTAAACTGTAAAACAAAAGTGCCAGTAAGAAACTAAGATTTGCCGCTCTAAAACAGCCCAGTAAAATGGATACCTTCTGTATCGCCCTACTTTGCCTAGTCCCTGGATTTTGTGAGCTGAACCTGAGCCTTATTGCTCCCTGAAAGTTGCAGGTCCTAGAAAAGAGTGAGTACACGGGGGAGTGCTCTTACATAGAATTAAAGTTTTTTAACCCTCATTTATAGAGAAAAAGTTGTTTGTGCAGAGGTTAAAACTTACAAAATGGATGTTAATCATACTGTTAATCTGAAACCTGTAGGTTGTGAAATTTAATTTGTTTTTTGTTGTTGTTACTGTTGACTGCACTATCAGTTTGATACTTTGCTTGCAAGCAGATGTCCTGAGTGAGCATGTACGAACAACAAAAGTTGTTTTAATTTCTGATTTGTTTCCCCTGTCCATCCCAATTCTGTGCAAAGCTGGGAAAGTCGTGCTTAATATTTGCAGTGCCTCACCCCATAGCCTCCTGTGAAGCTGCCAACTGTAATTTTTCGTGACACAGTTGTACTCTGCTGAGAATTGTTGCAGTCTGACCTGCTTAATGTGAGTTTGACTTCACAGTATTTGAAAAATACAGTCAGCTATAACCAAAATGCAGTTGGGTACTGTCAGTCCAGGTGTTCTTTAAACAACTTTATCCCGTTTTCCGAAGAAAAGGCTGTGTTACTGCTGGAAGACCGGCGACGTACGAGTCCAGCAGGCTGTAAGGGCACGCTTTCTTTCCCGCAGCCACCCCGCTGGGTCAGATCGGTCCCGTTGGCGGTGCGGGGCCGGGCCGGGGCCGCTCCGTGTCCGTGTCCGTGCCCGTGCCCGTGTCCGTGCGGCTGTCGCTGTCCCCGTGCCGCTCCCTCCCTCCCTCCCGCCGCGTCCCGCTTTTCATGAATGAAGGCGGCCGCGCTATAAATAGCCCGCGGGCTGCGCACGTCACAGGGCGCGCGGCTCCCGCCCGACTCAGCGCCGCGGGGCGGGCCGGGGGGAGCCGAGCCGAGCCGAGCCGAGCCGAGCCGTGCTGTGCTGAGCCGTGCCGGCGGCATGCTGCCTCCCTGCCACGGCGGGCCGCCGCCTGCCGGTGCCCCCCCGCTGTAAGGAGCGGCGGGGAGAGGGCGCGGCGGCGCCCGGTACCCTCGGCCCGGCCCTGCAGCCCGGCTCCCGGGCATCCCGCTCTCCCGGGTAGGTCCCGCGGCGCCCGGGCGCGATCGTGCCGCTCCCCGCCGGGGCGGGCCGGGTGCCGCCGAGCCTTGCGCGCTCCCGCCCCTCGGGAGAGGGAGAGGAGGTGGCCGCCCCTCCCCGGTACCGAGTCCTCGCAGGAGCTGAGCCCTCCGGCCTCCTCTCCCAGCCACGAGGCTCGAGGCAAAAATAGATGATGCTTACGGGAAGCAGAAACCTCCTGGAGCTTGGTGCTTCTGAGTGGCATCTCCTAAAAGCCCGAAGGTTTGCAAAGGTTTATCTTTTTCCCTCTTTTTTCCCACCTTTCATTTCTCCTGCTGTGTCTGTGGAGTCTGTTGTGGGTTGCTGTGACAACAGCAGGAGGCTGCTGTGGGGGGCTTGCAGCACGCAGCTATCAGGTGTCTCCTGGCTGGACCTCTCAGAGGACCAAGAAAGGCACGCGGTAGTAGACCTTATTTTTTTTCGGTTAGCTTGCAGTGGATATGGTAGCATCCAACATCTAGAGCAAAGGGAAGGCAGTCACTGGGCAGGCTGAGGAAGACTAGCCAGAGAGCTCGGGGTTGCCTTCTGCTGGTCAAGGCACTACTCAGGCTTCCAAAGGCAGCAATGTACTTGTTTAAAAATGATAGTAATAATTACAAAAAAAAAAAAAAAGGCCCTTGAAGCTGTGCATATGGTCACAGTGAGAGCAAGGAAGAGATGCCAGAATATTCTCAATGACTTTGTTCATCCTCAGTCTGTGTACTATTTCAGGACACACAGCTGACTTGAAGCCAAATGTTCAGCTTGATCTGTAATAGAAGCTGAGGTGGAAATTAGTTTGTTCAGTGTGTTCACAGGAGCTCTTAAGCTAGCACTCTTTCTAGGCAAAAATAGAGCATGTGAGGAGGAAGCAATGTTGTTAGGACAGAGTCGCTGTGTAACTGTTCAGTAGCAACTGAATGGGACATATCTGTGTACAGGCTGATCAGGATTTATCACAGCACGTGGAAGTAGAGCAGCTTAATTTCTCTTCAGTAATTTTCTGAGGTCCTCTTCTATTAGGTTGTGCTTTTTATTTTTTTATGCCCATTGGATTTGTATTGCCATTTGTATGCCTCAGGTCTGTGATATATCCATTCGCTATTAATAGAAAAAATAACTTGGTGAGCTGAATGTTTGTACTGTGGGGTTGTTTTTTTTTTTATCTCACAGACATAATACTTACAGAGCGTAAGATCTGGGACATGCTCAGATGTGTACAAGTATTTTTATCCAAGAAGAAATAAACATCAGTTTTAGCTCTGGGGAGCTTTCTAAAACTCTTGCCCTTTTAAAACTCCAGGCTTCACAAATACTGTAGAGCATTAGACTGAGAGGAAGAGCTGATCACTTGACTGGTAAATCCCAATGTTTGATTCTTTGCGAATACATTTTGTTCACTGGAAAACTATTTAAATCCTGCATCCAGATGTTGCCCTGTGCTGAAGGAGCTGAAAAGACAGAGAAGCCTTGAATTTAGGAAAAGCACAGGAGCAACAGATGTTTGACATGTCCCTCCTTTGCTCCCACCTTTTCTGCCAGAAGAAAATTATCAAGTGCTGTAGAACAGAGAACGTACCCGTGACTGTCTCCCAAGCAGGGTCAGTTTTCCCCCAAGAGGGGAAAAATAAGGCAGAGCAGTCATTGCTACATACAGCAGTTACAGAGCTCACAGCAAGGCATCACTGAGGCGAAGACTGCTCAGATCAATGTGAAAATACCCTTGGATCGTGGATGGTGTGCGCATAAGAGCTCAAGGCGTTGTGCTGAAGGACTGGGTGGTGACAGGGTGTGTGAGCTAGAGTTGGTGCCGCCTGGGGTGCGTGCAGTGACAGTTGGGCCCTTTCTTAATAGGGGTAGGCTCGTGAGATTAAACTATGGATTCCCTTTGGTTCTCATCTAACATTCTACTTTTCTGTTTTCCTATCCCTTCCGTCTGACATAAAAGACATGGCAAAAGATATGGCAATTTGTATCTTCTTTTTAAAAATTTTTGACAAGTGTCTGCATGGCACTAGACATTACAAGTAAACTCCACATACACTTGCTTCCTGCACAGTTCACTTAATGTCACTGGATTTGCGTTTGGGATATAAATGCAGGACTTCAGCCAGGATCTGGAAGTAGCACTTATCTGAAGTCTTAAATACTGAAGTATTTACTATTCTAGTCAGTGTTTAGATTTTTTTTATGCTGTCATCTAGAAATTTTATTCACCTTGTACGTACAGTTTCCCTGTACTGATTGTATGTGAGAGTAAATAATGTCACAAAAAAATATCTTCCTAAAACATCACTGATTAACACGTGAGAAATATCACACAAAGTTCAAGAAACGAGAGCCTGATTCTGTCTATTGGAAGGAAAAAAGCAGAAAGTGAATTCTTCAACAGCTTCCTGGGCTAGAAGGTCACTAGTGTCTCTAGAATATTTGTCTTTGTAGTTCGAGCAAAACTTGATAAATATATTCCCCATAGAAATGTGCAGAGGTTGGGAGAATGCCTTCGTTGTTTTTGTTTGTTTGTTTGTTTGTTTTGTTGGTTGGTTGGTTTCTTACCAAAGAGAGCATACAATGTCAATACCTGTCTTTATATAAATTGGTAAAATTGGTAATAACCTCTACTACGATGGCAGCGGTGTAATGCTGTATGAGCTTCTGAATTACATAAGAGTAGGATTTCATGGTGTTTATGACCATGGAAATCAGTACTGCTGAATCAGGCTTTTTCAGTGATGCTTCTCCCTTTAATCCTGAGTTTTATGTCTTATCCCAGGTACTCTTGAGCATTGCAGTCACTAAGGATTCAGCTGCAGCTTTGCCCAAAATAGTGAGCCAAATACCAAACCAGGAGCCAAAGCATCTGATGCTGTGTACATTAGTGGGTTATGCAGTGCAGTAGCAGGGGATCTGAGGATGAAAATGTTGGTGCTGAGGCCCCAGTGTGCATGTAGTACACGTTTCAGGGGCAGCAGGTGTTACTTCAGATTACCTTTAATCTGGTGTGGGCTGAATGCTCACTCCTTAGTGGTGGGTGGCATGTCTTTCACTTCAGATTAATCTGAAACAAATTCAGTTTGTTCACTTAGGTGGCCATTCCTGATGCAAACCAAAGCATGGTGAGTGTTGGTGACCAGGGTTTTTGCTTCAAGAATGCATTCTTGTCCAAACTAAAATGCTAGTAGAGCTGCACCCTTAATCTGTTCCTGCAATGTGATCTGTTGCAGAAGGAGGAATAATCTAAGGTCTCAGTGCACAACGGCATTTTTTGGGGGGCTGCTTTTTGAAGTAACAGCTTTCTGGAGACGGTTACCACCTGGTCTAAATGAGTCTTGCCTGTTCTTCACTTACTCAGTTCTCAGTCACTTTTATTAATGTCAGCCCCAGCTAATTTCAGCTAGTGTTGATGTGCCAAGTTATGACACACAGCAAAGCCAGAGCTTGGTCACTGCCTAGCCCCTTGTGTCTGCTGTGGGTATCTCTGCTAAATGGAAAGGGCAGCCACTGGAGCCAGGTGCATCCTGAATCCCGACAAAATGCATTCACAAAACTATGCGAGAGCCTTAAATCAACCATGTGCCAGCCCAGATTATTTCCCTCTTCCCAGGGGTGGGTTCGGTGTGGTCACTCTTCCTCAGATCTCTCTGCACAGCAAAAAAGAAGAAACAGAAGGGACTGCTCTGTGTCGAGGCCTGTTCTTGAGGTAGACTGAAGAACTGATGAAGGGAGGGGTAGCAGTGTTGTAGACTCTCCCTCATTACAGAAAAGATTCATCCCCAATTCTTGTACCTGGCTTCTGAAATGGTTAAACGTCCTTCACCTGATGTATGGATTAATTTCTAGAGAGATGATCTCATCACAGAGGATATTGCAATGTATGTCACAGGTCAAAATAATACGTAATCTGCTCAGAGTAATCAGCTTGTTGATTTCTGCACTTCAGGTCTTCCAGAAGCTGTCAGAAAATTGACATAGTTCAAGTCTACTGCTAGCATTTGCATTTGGTTCTCTCTTTTGTCTGAAAGTCTGTGAGTAAAACACAAAGACGTGTCCTTGTGGAATGCACACTTCAGAAGGCTCAGGTGTATCGTAGATTTTTGGTTGTCTAAGGAAGTGCTCCAATGGTGTTGTGTCATCACAGAGGTAGGCTGGGTTTGATGAAGGGTCCTAATCCACACAAATGAACAGTAAGTTCCCCTGTGCTTTTCCCTGGCATATGTGTGTTCATCCATTTAGATTCTGAAACAACACGTGGCAGGTTAGATATTGAGAACAAACATTTCACTTTTCTTATTTGCTCTGGCTCATGAGCTCTTTGGTCCTTGCCAGTGTGCCAGTGCCTTGGGATTCTGCACTGCAAGGTAGTGACTTATGTGTCTGAAGAACTTGGTATTTTACATCTCCTTTTCCAGTGGCAATGGTTGCAAGCAGTAACTTTGTAACTTGGGAATGGAGGTAAGATCATTGCTTACCCTTGTCAAATTTTTCATGGCCCTTTTGATGTGTTATTGTGTAATGGCTCACTGAGGGCATCGCTCTGAAAGTATGCTCAAAAAATACAT
The DNA here is from genome assembly GCF_009819795.1 of Aythya fuligula. NCBI lineage: Eukaryota > Metazoa > Chordata > Aves > Anseriformes > Anatidae > Aythya > Aythya fuligula. The sequence goes on along the minus strand of NC_045565.1, from coordinate 2,228,902 downwards.
CTTCAGACTAGATTGAAATATGGAGTACCTACAAATGCTCTTTCAAACATTTTCAGAAGAGTGTATTTTTCAGGAATAAATGTTGATGGGTTTACTACCTTTCTGCTGGCCTGAGTTTTTCAAACAATTCCCACTCGCACCATCCACGTTACGTGGTGGCAAATTTTTGTGTCTCTTTTCATTAGATTCCTTTAGTAATTGTGATGACATAATTTTGGTTGGCAACTTGTTTGTTTGAAGGCCTTTCTGTTTTGCATGTTTAATTAGATTCCTTGAGACAGGTTAGATTATTTTTTTTTCCCCATGAAATAACTTAAAAGCTTTACTGAGCAGGCAAGGTCCTTACATGCTGTCACTCTGAAACTTCAGCTAAACAGTTTGCTCTTAATGCAAGAACAAAGTAACGTGCTTGCTTGTTTTCATGCTAAGAGATGCTCTCTCAGTCTTATTGGACATGTTTAAGCACTAAGCTAAGTAAGTGCCTGCAGGATCACTCCATAATCACTGATTAAAGTAGACACTCTTGGTGATTTGTTTGTCCTGTTTTGCTGAAGAGAAAAGATTTGATAAGTAGCAACTGCTCTTTGAAAAATCTTAGGTATATTTAGTATAAACTAAGTGATGATTTAAAATACCTAGGAAGTTCAAAGTGGGCAGTTAGCTGCACAGGCAGTGAGATCCATAAGGGTGGATATCTGATCCCACATAAGGTTTTATAGGGACGGCTCATGGGGATTCCTATTAAATTTGGATCTTCATCCATTTTCGTTCCAGAAGAGAAAAATGCAATTATAGCTTTAAATATATTAAACTGCATTCTTAAAGCAAGGCAAGTTCATGATTAGGGTCTGGTTATGTTTTGTATGTAAATATACTTCCATGCATACATAGAGAGGAGTTGTGTGTGTCTGTCACGTTTAATTTGTGTTCTAGTGCACTAGATGACTAAATGATATGCTCCATCTACAGATCTGTTGGAAAATTTCTCTAGAAAAGCAGTGTTTCTTTACTGAGGGTGACTAGCCAGAAGGATCTGCATGCTATAGCAACCACAACTGTTTTTAGTGATAATAACAACAACTCACTCAGCACTGAGAAAAACTAAGCAAAAAAAGCAAGCATCCTTCGGAATTCAAGGTAAAACAACAGAGGAAGAAATTAGTGACCATAACTGTCAGCAAGCTATGGTTCATGACAGTAACCTTACACTTCTTTGGAAATAAATCAGCTTTAGAGTAGTTCTTTACTGCCAATGAAGTTAATTAATTAATTGGTTTTATCTTAGATCTTGAGTCTACTCACATCTGATTTTTGGCTGCCTCTGTCTCCTCATCATATGCCAACAATCAAGGGTGACAGTGTAAAAATAGAAACATCCTAAGAGATTTTTATGATCCTGTGTTATTCTTGTGGGTATCTTTTTTCATTTCCATGCATCTGCTCATCCTTCCTTAGAACTGGATTAAGCAGCTGAATCTTTCACTGCTTTCTTTGTGGGAACAGCCATGTTTGACCTGATGGTTCCCCTAGTAGATTTCGTAGTGCTCCCCATTTGCTGACCTTTCTGTTCTTCTGTGGCTTTTTTTTTTTTGCCAGAGTCCTCTCTAAGATTGATCACACTTCCAGTAACTTTCCTCTTACTTTTTCCTTTTGTCTTTTGTTGGTAAACTAAGCTATTGCAGGTTGTGGGTTGGTTTTGACAAGTTTTTCATTGGTGCTGGAATTTTATGCTACTTTTTCTTAAGCTTCACATAAGCTGGATTGCTCTTGTCTGACCAGTTTTGGTTTAGCTCCTGTTGGCTCTTCCAGATGTTACCAGACTTTCAGAGCTCAAATCTTTTTCTTTTATTTTAAGTTTTGCAACAACATGTTTAGCATTTTTAATCAGGGTGATTATATAATAGGTTTAGCATGAGCTTAACCTAGAGGATACCTTAAAAAAAACAAACAAAAAACTAAGAAAAAAACTGACCATGTCTGTATCTTTAAAATCTTGTATGTATTCCTGCTTTTAATCACTCCAGAAGCCAGAAAGATTCTGGTTACATTTATAAGCATTTAATCCACACATTTTGCTAATTGTTTACACTGTAATTTGTAGCTTGTGTCTGATTTATTTGAGGTGTCTAAATATCTGTCCAAGCTTATGTCTGTCAGTCTCTTTAGAAGCTATTTTTGTTTTAATCCCTTTCTGAAAACTAGTGAACAACATTAAAATGATCTGCATTTTTAGTACAGACATACTTTGTATCTACTAGAGTGGTTTTAAGAGCTTTCTTTAATATAGCCAGGAAAGTTTAGGTTTTGTTTTTTTTGTTTTGTTTTGTTTTCTATTCCCAGTTTATTTTAATCTCTGTCCTGTGCAGTATTGAGTCATGCTAAAAATATCTTCATTAGGCTGTCATTGATCTACAGCAGGGCATTCGGGCATGCTGTGTCTGAGTTTTGTGATATCTTTGCCTTAGGTAAATCAGTAAGTATATCAGAAAAAAAAAATCATTTTCATGTGTTCTTTTTCTAGGATTCTCAAATAACTGCATTGATTTCTCGTTGTGTTTATTAAAATTTGCCTATTAATTTTAAACTTGCTTTGTTATTCTCTTGGAATTTTTTTTAACATTCCAAACCCTGCACTTAATACATATTTTGTGACTGACTGTAGTGCATTTTTGCAGAACTACGACTTATAAACTTGTGAAGAATTGTAAAATCAGATTCTTATAAAAGCACTTCAGCTAATCTGAATAGCAGCATTTTAATGGAATATTGGGTTGGAGGAAAATTTATTTTGGAATCTCTCTGCTTGGTAGTTTAAAACCAACCAGACACACTGGCTGGCCTTCACCTTCATTTTGTTTTCCAGCCTTGTAAACACATTCCATCTGTGATGTCTAGTCCATGCATGAATAAAATATGAAGTAATTTAACACCATGTATTATGTTGGGGGTTACTCTTAATTCTCAGACTTGAAATGAGACATTTTTAGATCACGTACTGCAACTTCGTGGGGCTTTTGACTGGCTTTGAGGCAGCAGTGTACAAATATCTTATTTTCTGTAATGTGGAAAACACCATAGTGTTTGTCTTCTTTTATTTATATCGTGGCTGTATTCTTGGAAAGGATGGGTGGGAGGAAAGAGGAATTCTCTCTCTTTCTAGATCTCTTATATTTGGATTCATGGAGTTTTTACAGAGCCCATGAGCCCTCCTGGGTGTCAGCTTGATGAGAGCTTGCATGCAACCAGCAGCTGTGGTTGAATGGCAGAAATAACTGGAAAGTCTCTGTAGTCCTTTACTGCACAAGTAGTAACCTTTCAGGATGCAGGTCACAACTCAGACGAAAGGATAAAGGCAATATCTTAATAGCTTTCTTTCCTTTTCAGCTAAAAGCTCTTGCCGACATAGCAGGTTGGTATCACAAGGCCATTAGGTTTACATGCAGTAGATATTACGCATACAAGCTTGAAACCACATTGTCTGCTCTAGAGTCACTGGGCCCACGTTGCAAACTAGGGTAGAACAGCTCTCTAACGTGTATCCTTAGCTGCTAGTCTATGCTGTGGCATTTCCTGAAGCATTCAATGCCTGTGAAAACTTAACAGCGTTACACATCAGTGGCACTCTTGCACAGCTCTCAATGTGGTCTCTAATTCCTCCCAGCCACACATAAATATCAATTGAAACAACTGTATCAGAGCCATTACAGGTCTTGTTTGGCAGTCCATGCTCAAAATTTTCAATATTTGTGTAGCATTCAGTCCTAACACTGACTTTTTTTTTCCAGCTTACATCACTTAAAGTAGTGAAAGAATGCACTTAAAATTAGTGTTTGGTTCCCAACGACTAAACACATGCTTTTTCTTAAATAGTAACGTAACGACTGACACAATTAAAATGTACACCAGAACAGCTTGTATCTAATATTTTGGATAACCTGATAGTTAACATATATTCTACATTTAAGAGCCAATGAGATATGAATACTAAAAAAGCTACTGAAACAAAAGACACTCAGTGTCTTACCTGTAGTGCTTTCGTCTCAAGAAAAAAGGTCATAACAGCTTCAGATGATGATTAGTGTTTGCTCAGTTTAACTGTTTTACATTTCCTTGCTGAAATAGCAGTTAGGCAAGCTTTTCTGAACAAGTTTGTGCCTTGCACTCTGCCTTTTCCCCCTCCTTGATTATATTCCCCATCAGAGACCAGATTGCTGAGGAAACTTTTTAGACATTAGAAAACCAAAATCAGATATGTTGAACTATGATCCCATGTCTCTTTATATGAAAATAACAGACTTCTGTAGCAAACATGCAAAGTTGATTTCAGTCTTTCAAATATCCCTCTGTTCTGGCTTACATTCATATCCAAGCATTGTTCAATACATTGCCAAAGAACATTTAAGTAAATAACTTTCCATCAGGCTAGTATCTTCAACAATCTAAGTCTCTCTACTTTTTCTGTATCATATTAAAAAGTTTGTCGGTATATGTGAGTGTATTTGCAAGTTCCTGCGGGGCTGTTAGGTTTCATTTGGGTTCCTGATCTTTACAAACTTCCTTGGAAAATTAAGAGCGTGTAATACATGCAGGAATTAATGGGAGTTGTGGTTTGTAGAGAACAGAGTCTCTGGAGTCATCTTACAAGCCAGTTTTATTGTGTGCATATAACTAAAACCATCTGTGTGACTTGGTCTTAGCAATATTGTTTGGAGAGCCCTAAATCAAATCCTGAATGGGCAAGATTACTGAAGGCAGGTTTGTACTAGAATCCTTCAGGTTAAAGCCACTGATGCCCAGTCTTTTCTCCTTTGTAGCATAAAAAACATTAGCAAAAGGTAAGTTTGTGCTAGTTGTCCTTGTTTCACCAAGATCTATCCTCTGGAAACAGGCTTATGTTTACAGAAACTGAAGTGAAAATAGCATGTGAACAGCATAAACTGACTGACTGCGGTCAAAATAGCCCTGCATTTGCATAACTGTGCAGTATTTAAAGGACCAGCTAGTGTGCTTTGGTACAGTTTACTAAAGGTGTTTCCTTGAGACTTTGTCCTCTTCAAGCATCTCTGAAAAGTGGAATTAGAAGGCTCTGGTTCTAAGCAGCATTGATTTGTACAGTTATAGAAAATAAGTCTAACCGTCTTGTTACAGTTCCTGATAAATGGACATTGACATGGACTACGAAAGACCAAACGTTGAAACTATCAAGTGTGTGGTGGTTGGAGATAATGCAGTGGGGAAGACTCGTCTAATTTGTGCAAGAGCATGCAATACAACCTTGACTCAGTATCAGCTGCTGGCAACTCATGTACCAACTGTCTGGGCCATTGATCAGTACCGTGTCTGCCAAGAGGTAAGGACTGCAGGTCCACAAAATACGGAGCACATGCTGTGAGCTTGTACTAATGTTTATTGGCTAGCCTTTCTTTGCCAGAATGCAGCAATGAGCTCACAAGTATTGTATGTGCAGTTTCTTCTGCAGCCGTGGTCTGATATGCAAGGAAGCTGACATCTCCCCAAATCTCTCATTCCAAAGCATTTTTTTTCTTAAATTAAAGGTATTTTTAAAAGCTGTATGTTCTGCTTGTGTTTTATAAAATATAGCATTCAACAAAGACTACATGTGATAGACTCTTGATGTAGCATGCTTTTGATCTCTTTACAAGGCAAATTAGAAACGTATTTGTTTGATGGAGGAAAAGAGAACATAATGTGTATTTTGTTCTAGGTCCTTGAACGCTCACGAGATGTTGTGGATGAAGTGAGTGTTTCTCTCAGGCTGTGGGATACATTTGGGGACCACCACAAAGACAGGCGCTTTGCTTATGGAAGGTAAGTTGATCCAAACTAAACTTCAAATCATATTTGTAGTAAAATTTCAGAGCAGTAGAATTTGCAAATCTTGGTTTTTAAAAAGCAAGGACTTAAAAACAATCAAGGGTTGTCATATTCCTGCCTACTGCAAAGAGGATTATATACTGCAAGGATTAAAAAGAGATAAATATTTTAAAAGCAGCATAGTTTTACTACACTACATTTCCTTGAAAAGCCTGCTAAGCTCTGTCAACAAATGTTGTCCCATTTCAAACTTTAAAGAACATTCCCAAAATATGATTGTGGTTTTACATGAAATTGAACATCAGCACTCCCTGCCTAAGTGGTATATGATGTAATTACCTACTTATTGCTGAGCTAACAAGCAGATATGTTGGAAAACTGATGGATGGAATAGTTCTTGTATTAAAACCTGTGACATTGACTGGGCAGCTCACCTACTTAGAGCAGAGCCCATTCTATCACAGGTGAGACTCTTCTGTATTTTGTTATTTAAAGCTAACAAAAGGAAAAAACGTTCTTCCGTAAGTATCAAGTGTTTGTTAGTGAATGGATTACACTCAAAAAGCTTTAAAGAAAAAAGAAGTAATCTGGATTATTCCAGCATGTATAACATAACTTCAACAAGGGCTGAAAGCATGTACAATGAGAACAGACTACCTCTGTGGGGCAGATACTTAGCTGAAGAAGATGGCTGATGGACAGGTTTTTTGCAAGTTTATTGTGCTTTTTTTTTTTTTTTTCCCCTGTAACTGACATTTAAGTAAGGTCTTGGTCCTCACATGTTTTTTCACCTTTTCAGAATTACTTTTCCATATTCTCTCTGCTTCAGTCTCTGCAGATGACCAAGCTTCCACAGACAATATTTTTCCAGCTGAGAATGTCCACTGTAGATTTTGTGTCCCAGCTTCAGATTCAATGTTGCCGAAATGTACTGTCTTACTGTTTTTGCTCTGTGCTACCTGATGAAATGAGGGGCTTTGGAGGTTGACATTTTTTCTTTGTCCCTCAGCATCACTGCAGAGGGTTCTGCTGGTTGAATCAGTCAGTTAAATGTTCACAGTGTAAAAATCTGCACAGCAGTTGGTACAGACCATCCTTTGTATACAGCCCTGTGTTAGTGGTCTATTTTAAGAGTCATGAATTAGCTTGAACTTTGCATCAGAAGCTAAGGCAGCACTGCAGCAGTCCAGGGCTACAAAACCTGTACCATTTGTCAATAATCACTGTGTGTGGCTTTAAGGTAACATTGACCTTAATAATAGTGTTGCTCAAGTATGTGAGTAGATACTGTTTTAACATTTGGCAGCATGTGGAGCCTACTTTGATAAATAAGGATGTAACTTAACATTTCCTCTAACCGTTCCTCTTTGGTGTGGCCTCCTAATATTCTGCAACAGATACTGTGTCACTGAGAAGATTACTGGAGATTAAGAGAACAAAATCAGGCATGTTCTGAACTCTGATCCACCGTTTACTGACAGGACAGGAGAGGGGGGAAAACAACATGCTTAGCGCCTAATCCTGCAAAAACCAAGGGGGCCGTGCAGAACTTGAGATCTCGTGGGATTAAGCATGTGAACACAGGGATTCATATGTGATGTTACCAGAATCGAACCTATGTAGAATCAGGTCTGTTATACCCTGGTCAACTTAAAAAGGTTGTTCTGGAAACTTAGGGTGCTGTTAGTGGTTTTTCTTCTGCAAGTCTCTTAATCTAGTATGTAACTGGAATCTCTAAAGAATTTATTTTCTAAATAGAGTTTCAGTTGTAATATTTCCTAACTGTAAGCACTGATCAGGTGGTACTTCTTTCTTTTTTTTTAAAGTTAGTTTTATTTTGAATCAGCTGTTTAGCATTTTATCTGTTTTAGCATTTCTGAACATTTTACCATTCAATAAAAATATTGAATGTTCACATTTATGGGAATTGATTTTAAATTACCTTAGTATATTGAACTAGTCTACTCCTAGGTGAGGCAGTACAGTTAAAGATGCAGTTTATGCCAAACCACTCAAGGCTACATCTCCAAGTACCCAGGGCTTCTGATTGCCTGAAATATCATTTAATGAGATATCCTTTCAGTTTCCTTCAAAATTGTTTTATGCCTATGCTCCTTGTGCAAGGAAAGGTTTATTTCAGCCAAGACCTCTAGTTGTCTTAAACATGGTATAACGAGAAGCAGCAGGTCACTAATTCACCTGTTGCTCATTGAAAAATATTATTCCCTATAGTTGTGCAAAACGTTTTATAAATAGATCATGCTATAGATGACAGGGTGAACAGTTAGCAGGACTTGCAGCAAGGATAAATCCTTCTTAATTCTTTACTTCTCACAGATAGAACTGTGAAAAGAGAATGATTAAAGGAATGTTTTACTGCTATTTTTTCATGTGAGAGAAAAAGAGAAACATTTTGGTGTTAATGAGAATGCAATAGTTAATGTTTGTACTGACATCCTTTAAAATGGGTGTGTGGAGTGTGAGATCCAGCTCACGTTCTGCTGTGTGGTGTTCAGTTTAATAATCATGTTCCTACAGGAGCTTTGGGAAACAGATCTGGCAGACTAAGGGAGGGAGAGGGAGGTGGCTGGAGGGACTTGTGGAAATATTTTCTGCAGTGGTTTATAGTGTTACAGTTTTGGTTTTTTGGTTTGGTGTTGTTTTTCTTTAAACTCGAGTGTATGGTTTAGTTTTGGAGGTATCCAGTTCAGCTTAGGCACCACGTGATGTCAGTCACCTGGTGATACTCTCCTGCAGGGTTTCATTTGATGCAAAATCACTCCAAAGTGACAATAACACAAATACCATGTCTTTGTTAAGATTAGCATATTCATTTCCAGCACCTAGTCACCTCTTCATCCAGTAGCAGCGTAGTCTCAGAGCTATTGCACTCTGTAAGACTGCAAATGAAGTGGGAACTTTATATAAGCTGAAGTTGCTATTACGTTCCGGTGTTCCTGGTGGGCACAGAACTGTATGTTTTAAAGACATGAGAACATCTACATTTACGTTTCTGTCGGCTTGTCAGCATTCTTAAGCCTCTGTCCTCCTGTCCAATTTGGTTTTGTTTGAACAACGTGTAATTGTGTTCAAACTAATTCTAAAAGACAAATGGAAAAAAGTGGCTTGCACTTGTTTTCCTTTTGCTTCCTTTATTTTTTTCCAGGTAAACATGTTTGACTACAATTTGATTAATAAATTTCTTGATACATGCAGCTCAAGTATGTGTAAACATGAGCACAAATCTGCAAAGAGTTAATTCAGACCCAAACAAATATTTATCCTCAATACTACAAATGTGGTTTGTCAGCTAATGCAGCCAGGATGATTTATTTACTTGCGACTTAAATATGAGCTGTAGACCAAACAAAATCTGTTCATACAGCATGGGCAGAAAACAGCTTTTTCCTCGTGACTTATAAATGTGAATGAGCCTTTCTGTGAGACTGCTGACAGAGCCTCTTAAAATATGTTTAGAGTATTTTCTCTGTTGTGAATGGATTTCCTAAGCCTTATGGGTATTCTATGTACACAAAGAAACATGTGTATTTGTCTTTTTCTGTGTGATTACAATTCCCTTAACCAGTTACTTCCATGTAATTGAATCCACAAAAATATACCTTCTGACTGCTGCTGAAATGATTCCATGAGTAGGGGTTTATCACCGTTATTTAAAGATTTCTGCCAATCTGTTTAAAGGTTGATTCGTTTACTTTTTCTTAAAATACAGTCATAATGGTATTTCTGTAAAAGCAAAACCCAGGTAAATTTGATGTGAAATGGTATTTGCCTTCAGGAAATACAGCAAGATTAGGACAGGGTGGGTGTCTTTGCAGAGTTACCGGGCCTTTAGATAGGTCAGCGTCCCCATCACTCACTGTCTACATTGAGAATTACGCCAAAAGCTCCTCTCCTTTCTTCAGAGAAAGGCCAAGGTTTCAGGAGTGCTTTGAATAAAAGCCCACACTTCTGCAGGACTTCTTGTCCTGAGAATCCTTGTTCTTATATTACAATAATTCTCTTTCCACATACCTTACGAGCCGTTTACTGACATGGATTGGAGGGGAGCATCAGAGATGTGTCTCTGCAGCAGTAGCACTTAACAGACACAAGAGTCTCTTGCTTTGTTGACAAAGGGTCAGCTGGTGGGGAATCCACTTGCTTTCAGATCTGTGTGTTTGCCCTTGCTGATTCCTTTTGCTACCACAAAAACAAAAATAGTGTGCAGTATCTTCAATCATCTTCCAATACAAAAATATTGTGAGCCTTCTCTACTTTGCAGTGGTTTATAGGCTATTCAGGTTCTTCACCAAGCAGTTTTGAAGAAATGTAAAGAACATTTTTGATATTTGATATGAAATGTTTTTTCTTTTGTGTTTGATTCCGATCAGCCCCGAGAAAGACTAGAATAAGCAGAGAGGTTCATAGACAGATTGCATCCTCAAGAGATTTTGTTTTGATAGGGAGTGTGCATGTACTATTTTTTTCTTCTTTCATTTTGTACACTGACATTTGAGGCTTTCCCACTCAGTCAGTGGGAAAGTATACACTTCATGTACCTAAAGCAGTAAAATCAAAGCAGATCTACCATGTGTCTTCTCTGCATCCCATCCTAGTTCCATATTGTAAGTAGAAAGAGGTTGGAATTGCTGTTAGGAATCCTTCTTTAAAAAGGCAGTTATGTGCCAAATGAATGTTAATGGGGTCTGAGACTCAGTTTAACAGATATGTATCTAGAATAAAGAGAGAGCTGTAGTACTTCAAGCCTTCCTTGAGTGAAAGTATTTATCAACTATTATTTACTCTATTTCATAATTTTCCATGTTTCCTTTGCTCTCACAAATCACTGTCTGGGGGAGGCAATGGGAAGAGGACATGGGCTTTATCCTGAGTACTGCAAGGAAAAACCAGAACCTCTCAGAAATGCTAAACCTGGGAAATGACTTTCTGTAGAAATCTTTATCTCAGTGAATTATTTCTTTGTGTGTGTGCTAGGTAGAGTTCTTGAGCTGTTTTCTACACCAAGGCTCTCAGGATCTCAGTCTGGATTTCTTCATAAATGTATCAGAATATGCACAAAAAGGTGTCGTTTGCACAAAAAGATATGTGTTTTAAACTCAATTCACTTATCAATAGCTTGTTGACATCAACTTGCCAGTGGAAGCTTCCTGACAACGGTTGTTGCTGGTTTTTGTGTGTTTGTTGTTGTTTTTTAACGTACTTTTGAAAAAGTAATTAATAATATGCTGGTTTGGGGGATAGCCCAAGAAAAGCAAAAATAACGGTATTCCATATTTTTTCCCCAGATTAACAGATGCTGCTAAATATGTCTTTATTTATGTTCAATTTTCATGTATTCAATGACTTCAGAAGTCACTCTCATACTGGATGCAAACCAGAACCCATCATTCTCTCCTCTTCTGTAGGATTTTTGCCTCCCTCTTCGTCTTGTTCCTATTGTTGTCTTTCATTAGCACTTAAAAGGAATCATGCTTTTAATTAACTTTAGGATCTTGGTTTGAATCTTCCTTTTTCTGTTTGTTTTCCATCCTCACGTTCATCCCCTCCCTTTAAACATTTCTTCTTCTACTGAATACCATAGATTTAGATGACACATTAGCTAAACCTCTTTTACCTCTTTTAAGCTGTGTTTTTTATTGGAACATTAGTTCCTGGTATTTTTTAAGAGGATGGGATGGGAGTTAAGAAGGGGTTCATTTGTTTCCTTTATTTTTCTGCAGTATCTTGGATGAAAGTTGATTGGTTCTCTGTAATTCTCAGATGTAAGCTGCTTCTGTACAATAACAGAAAATAAGCTTGCAACATCCACCTTTCTCCATGTGTCTGTTTTGTCCATTGTTTTGTGAATTATTTTATTTTTCATCTGAAGGCAGCAGTCAGCTGACAAAAACATTCTTAACTAAATCATTATCAGTTCCTTTTTATGGTATGAGTTCTGGTGCCTCTCTTGCTGGCTTTTTCTTTTTCCATCCTTCTCCATTGACTTGGTGTCCAGGCTTTGTGTCTTGCTTTTATAAACCTTGATGTGAAAATTTAAGAATTTCAGCTTCAGTTAACTATCTCTAGAATTCTATTTGTCCTTTTTTTTTTTTTTTTTTTTTTTTTTCTTGTGTTAGGAATGAAGTAATCAAAATCTCTGCTCCTGGGGAGGGAGTGGATGTGTGTAGCGTATATTATGGATGTGTATGGTGCAAACATGCCAGATTCCAAGGAGAGTTTTACTGAGTTGAGGCTGGTAAAAATTGGCCCACAATCATGCTAGGGTAGCTTGCAGGCAGCCTATTTCAGCTGCAAGTTCTATTTAGCACCTTGTATTTTTGCATTTTTCATATGCATATGCTGAACCAGAGTTATAGGTAAATTTAATTCTTATAGTCAGCAATAAAATGAAGCAAATCCCCAAACTGTGTAAGCAGTCCTTTAAATTAAAAATAAAATTATTTTCTCCTTGTTATATTGTTCCACACAATTTTGTCATTCTTTTTAGCACTATTGCTGGTCAGGCATTTGGACAATAAGAATAGTTCTTACAGCTTCCTGCTGTGGAGGTTGAGGTATTTTAATGCTTCTTCATGATACAAAACTTTTTTTTTTTTGTCATTCTCTGTACGTGCACCACTACTTTCCCATGAGTACCTCAGAGGAAATAGGAGAGATTTTTAAATGCTTGCACTTCAGAATATGCATTGTTTGTAAGGAATGTATGGGATAGTTTTCCACTTTTGAAGCACAGTCTTGAAATATGTAATTTTCCTAAAGGTAGCTTTATCATCTTCTTATTACTGTTGTTTCTTACTAAAAATGATGTTACAGAAACTTGAGAAATAGATCTGCATGTTACTCACCACCCAATCTGAATATATTTCAGGGCATTTTGACAGTTTCGCACATTACACCCGTACTTAAGAAGCTTCACTGCAGTCGGTAAAGTATAGAACTAATTGATTCTCCTGCTCACATCCAGGGCATTGCATGGTCTTGCCCTGCCTTACCCAGATATCTTCAGTTTTTCACATGCCAGGCACCCCCTGCATTTTAGTTTTCCTATCAACTCATCTGTTTTGAGTGTATGCACATAAGTCCTGTGTCTTCAGGTCATTTTGTTATGCTCACCAGTCACTTAACGACTTTCTTCTCATTTCATGTGATGGCTGCAACTGCATTTACTAAAAACTGAGTCCACTTAAAACATGTTATCAGCCTTGCTTATAGCTATCTGCACTATTTATTCATTTATTTGCAGCTCTGTGAGATGCATGCATGAAAAAATGTTGTATAACTGAGTGTATCTCTTTCTATCTCTCTCTTCAAAATGTACCTGAATCAACATGGAGATATGGCAGGATTTTGTAAATGAGATTCCGGATGTAATTGTTAGATGGTCTTCTACAGCCTGAGCCTCCTGTGTTTGTGAACTTTGCAGAAGCTGGTGTTTGAACCCAGGCTGCCCTACAGAATCTTTCCTTTCAGGTGGTTGAAAGACTATGCAGGTGGACACTAGAGATAGGTTGTGTCCAATTCTGTCTGAAATAGGATGAGTTCAGCTGTGACATGGGTTTCTGAGGAACCACAGAGGAATATTATGGGAAGTGTATAAGGAAAAAATGAGGGCAGAAGAATCAAAAGCAAAACAACTTTTATTTGATAAATAAACATCTAAGGATTAGTTGTAATTGTCAAGTGAGTCTAGCAGTTTGGATGAACTTCTATCAAAGAAAAAAATCTCTAAAATTCTAAGATTCTATAAAATTCTAATTTCATAATTAGAATTTATAAAATTCTAAAATTAAAATTCCAGTTCTTATCAGAGAAAGCTGATACCTAGAAATAGGGAAAAAAAACAAGAGGAGAAATTCACTTTTTTTTTCCGTTCCCCATAGTCTCTTCTTAAAGTTTCATTTGAATAAGCATGTATAACAGACTTCTTGTCATACAAAGTATAACTTGTCTATCCTTAAACTGATTCTGTTGGACTTGACTCTTTCTGGGTCTCATTTAAGCTCTCTAAAATAAGAAGTGTACTTCTAACTTGTCCTCTAGAAAGACATGAATATAGCATAGCAATACAGTTCGACCTTTCTTCTGCCTGCTTTCCCACTCCTTGCATTTATTTCCAGATCAGACATGTCTCCTCTTCACATTCTGTATTCCTCAGCTTTATTCCTTCGCCTTTACAAAGCAAACGGTATTATTCCATGACTATATGACAAATGATACCCCGTACACGTGACCAGCAATTCTTGCGTGCAGCAGTTCTTGCCAGCATCTCGTAAATTATAAACTAGAGAGAACCTCTTCCTAAGTAATACAGCGTGTACATTTCAGAAGGCATCCTGTTTTTTGAATGAGACATAAACCCGTTAGCATATCGGCAGCCATCATTACAGTTTATAACTCTAGTTTCAGACTATGGAATGTTAAACTTTTAAGCACACTTGCCATAAAATTTATGAGATGCCATTTAATACTGCTGTTTCCGTGAAGTTCTGTCTAAAATAAAAGTATTAGGAAAGATGAAAATGGATAGCAGTTTGTCATTGAGAGATGGCTCACCAGTGTGGTGTGTAAGTTTCTCCGCAGTGCAGCTCATTATGCCAGCTCAGGAACATACAGAACATGTAAGCAGATGAGTCTTTCGAAATCTCAGTCCCAAACCAATGGAGTATGTTACAGAAAAGAGCCTCGTGTAGAAAACTAACTCTCTGCTGCTTTTAACAGCTCTCTCAGAAAGGCTTGTCACACAGCTAACACACTGCCTTTTCTCCCCCACGTTAAGAGTTTCTGATTGTAGTGATTGCTGAGAAACTTCAGGTGGTTACAGTGGTTTTCTGTAGTTTGACTACTGCTGAATCTTGAGGTAGCTACGATAAAATTGGCTTGTCTTTGTGCTGTACTGCTTGCTCTTCTGCAGTGACTTGGAGTGCTCTCTGTACATCTTACACAGTTCAGATCTCACACAGTAGGAACTCCCAAGATGGCAGTGCACCATGTACCGATTCCTGCTAGAGATGGTGTTCTCTGGGGGTTTCTTTTTCATTCTCTGAGGTCTAAAAGAGGTTGTTGCTTCTGTCAGAAGTTCTTCTTATCGAGGTTTGGATATATATCACTGAATGCATTGAGGTAACGCCTATGTTTGTAGACAGGTTGCATCCCAGAATGTTTATGACATGCTTTCTTTGCCTACCAAAGCATCCTACAGGTTGTTCTTAACTACATTTAGGCCAAGCTGGGCTGGCTTGAGATGCAAGTGTTTTGCATTAAGAATTGTTTCCCCAACTCTGTGGGGAGCATTTTTAATGATCTTGTGCTTTGATGCGTGACTCCAATGCAGGAGACTGGTCAGCCAGGAGATGATAATGTGAGTGGTGATGATAACGTTGATTACAGCTGAGAGAACCTGTTCCCTTTTTATCCACCTGCGAAGTCCTCCATGTCCACATCGTGCTCCCTCCTGTTTGCAGCCCCAGTGAGTAGAAAGAAACCCATTCTCTTGCACTGGTGGTGCAGAGCATTGCACTGTTGGCTGGTCCCACAATGGAGCAAGTCATGCAGAAACTACGAGTTTGGTGGTATGCTTAGATGTTTCAAGTAAGAATAGATGACTCATAGTTTCTTCTGATAAGCCTATGGAAAGCAGAATTTAAAAATAAATCAGTTATGTATTTCTAACACAAACAACTGAATCTACAAAACAATGCGTTGGATATCCAAGCTACTGTTTCTTTTTGCTGGTGGTTTGTGTTTGGTTTTTTTTTTTTTTTTTTTTTTGTGTAATACTTACCTTTGTTTCTTCTGGTATTTCAGTATCAAACATCAGCATATGCCTTAAGTATAACCACGTGCTTCTACTGCATTTGACAAAAGTGCATGCAAGGAGTGTCTTCTGTGTTGCTCATCTCGGTTGGTGCTCTAGGAGGAACGTGCTGGAGAAGTGTTCCTAGAACACTTCTAGGTTTTCAAGTCGGTGGAAATCTTTCTTGAATCATTCCTGAATTTTATTGGGAATTGGTTATGAAATTTCTTTTTTGAAAAAAAGTAGCTTGCATTTTTTTATATACTGCTACAGTGAGAAAGAAGAAAGTGAAAGTAAAACTCATTCATCCTTCTGTGTTGTTCAATAACCAACCACACAAAAATGGCAATAAATCAGATTTAAAAAAAAAAATCCTATCCTTTTACATTCCCTGGGAATATATATTTTTTACAATTTGGGAAATATTAATGCCTTATTGTAACCTGGCAGGTTCTCGCTTTTATGAACAGTTGTCAAACCAAATTTTATACTGGGAAGTTGGCAAGTTGTAAGTGTGCCTTTGGCACTAACATGAAATGTAGGTTTTTTAATCAAAGTTTCCAAAGGTCCGTTTTTGCCAAATGTTCACAGTCCTATGTAGGCAGTTAAACTTCCTCACAGTTTTCTGTCTCTGTTTTGTGCTAGCAGTGCAAATCATGTTCATGACTTGAATGAAAACTTAATTTCTTGCGATAAGGTGGGTGTGTTTTAGGAGCTAGCAGCCCCTGCTGTGGTGCTGGTTCAGTCTGTGACCTCTGTCGCTACCCAGTGATTTCCCATCCATCCTGTTCACGGCACAGGGCTGTTTACAGTACAGAACTCAGAGCATATGCATTTTAAGGGAAAATCCAGATTTTAACACAGGATAAATAAAGCATGGAAAAAAAAATACCTCTTCATTCTGCTTTTTGCTTCATTCAGGAGGCAATAAGGAGAAATGTCCTGTTGGTGCAGTTCCTTGTCCCGTTAGGAGTTACAGGTGAAGAAGCCTTCCCCCAGCTTGGTTTTGTGGTCACCCAGGGAAGTTCGGAGGTGATGAGCTGCTCGGGAAGCACATGCAGCTCAGCACACGAGCTGACGTGACACTCCTTGGCAGGGGCTGGACCCCACGCCAGGCCACAGGGCTGCCCTGGGGCCAGTCTGCTGGGTAGTCTGGGGCTGGCTACCCCAAGGAACAGGGCTTCAGCCCCGGCTATCTCAGGAGCCCAGGCGTGTGGCCAGCAGCAGTGCTGCAGGGCAGCTGTTGTCATCTCCTGCCTGCGAGCTCCTGGAGCCCTGTTTCCTTCTGGTTTGCAGAGCTGCAATGCTGCGTGTCTTACGCTTTGTAGCATCAGGAGGGCTGGATACTCAGGATGGCAATTACTTGGCTTAGGTATTAAGTTTTGAACAAGACAGACTGTTTCTCCAGGATGCTCAGTCATAGTTAGGGTTGGACAGACAGACAGCAGTTGCCTCTGGCAGTTCTGACCATCTTGAATTAAACAATTGACCAGGTCAGAATACGCGTAACACAAATTTTTCATCTTAGCAGTTCATTGATTACTCCTTTCTGGGAGCTAAGGAAGCATCTGTGGGGGTCTAGGTTGTGTTTTGACGTGACCTTGAATAAAGCAAGTTTGAATTTAATCGATGTATGCCTCAGTTACATAGAAGACCTTTGTATTGGCTACTTACCTCTCTCTATTTAGCAGATAGCTTTCCACTTTGAAAAGGCCTTGTCTCTAGATATGACAGATGGATTGCAGTTTATATAAGGTACAAACCCAGAGCCGGAGCATTCCTCTTGCATGAAATTTATGCTCCCAGCAGTACCTGTATTGTATGCAGCTATCTTTAGAAACAGTCTGGCTGGATATATCTGTGCCCTCAGTGAAATGTAGAAAGCAGCACTGAGGAGGTATTTCATTATTTAAAAGGTGAATGTTAAGATTCACTGCTCCTGCTCTGTACATTACACAAACTGCAGACACAACACATTTGCGCTAAATTCAAGAGTAATGGAAATGAGGCATGGTATTGCCGGGGTTATTCTGCTGACGGTTATCTAGGAATAAGTTGACCCCTCAAAATGTCTCTTCCCCTCATTTTTTCTTGAGTTTCAATTCAACATTGTTTTGAGTTTTTTTTTGTTTTGTTTATTTATTCTCGCATGAGAGACCCAAGAGCTTGAGAACCGCTTTGTAATATCCCATCCTAGCTTATAAATAATGAAGTTGCCCCAAGTTAGGAATGCTCTGAGACAAGTACTCAAGCATTTCTCTGCATTAGGGTGCTAGCTCTGACAAGTTAGGTGATTGTTTGGTGGCTGAACTGCCAACCTTAATTCTCACACTTACACCTTATAAAGCAGTTTTATTTAGTGAAGTACTTTGTCTTTTCCAAAAACCTTTAAAAGCTTGCAAATATTTTCCTGCTCGCACTGATTTGAGGTACTGTCCTGTGCAGTGCTTTATTTCCATTGTAACATTTATTTTTACTTGTACTGTAGAAGTTGTCATTGCTGTAAATTCTGCAGTAATTTGTCCTTTTAACAGGTTCTTTATTAAAGATGTTGGAGGTACTGCTGTACAAAGGGCATTGCAGAGGAGACAGCTTTATAATCTAAAAGGGTGCAGTAAAGGTATTTCTCCATGACAAGTTCAGAAGAGATCTGTCTGCCTGTGTGGCTGTTCTAAAGTTTTGCCTAACTCCTTTCTAACTCCTAAGCACCAGTGATCTTTGAATTGCTGTTTAGGCTCCCCATCAGCAGAATTATTTCTCAAGCAGTGACAGCCTGTGAATAACTGTAGCATAAAAGCAGAGAATGGCAAGTTCTATCTCTCTGCTTACTGCTCTGTTTATATGTGCAGAGATCATCTCTCAGCGTTGAGGGGCAGTGCTTCCTAGGTACGTGGCTTTGTCCTTCCATGCTTTTGTGATGATATGCATAGCTTCTATCAAGTCTTTGCACGAAGAACATGTATTCTGATAGTCTGTGTGTCAGAGCATTGTTCAAAGCATAGAGTGGAGTAGCTTCAAGCTGGAGTTATGAAAATAGGTGAAGCTACAGTGGAAAGCGTGCTTGTTGGGTTTTAACTGGTGTCTTCTTGTTGCCTTTCTAGGTCTGATGTAGTTGTTCTGTGCTTTTCAATTGCTAATCCTAATTCCCTGAATCATGTGAAAACGATGTGGTATCAAGAAATCAAGCATTTCTGTCCTCGCACACCTGTCATTCTGGTGGGCTGCCAACTAGATCTCCGCTATGCAGATCTTGAGGCTGTTAACAGAGCCAGACGGCCTTTGGCAAGGTAAAGTTTAAACAAAAATAAGAATTAAGAAAATTATTTTGTTAATCAGGTATAATACTTTCCAAAGAGAAATGATAGAGTCTTATATCATTTTTTTTTTCTAAAATGTTAATATATGTGCTTACATCTTTTTAATTCTGTTGTTTGAGCTGGTTAGTTAACACACAGAGTTGTTGTTATATGTTCACCACAATGTTTTTGCACATTGGACATCTAATCTTGCTTGGGTGGCTGGAAACTACTATAGATAATGATGATTACCGGAGATTTTTGTATATGTCATTCTCTACCCGAACATGTATATCATGTCCCATCCTGTCACTACTGTCACATACTGTTTTAAACGGAAAGATACTGTTCATGTTTTCTTAATTCTCAATGCATTTTTCTTCTGTAAATGTAATCCCAGATCATGCCAGAAAATTAAGTGCTCGCAAATTATTATTTTTTTTAAGTTCTAGGATAAAGGGTGAGTGGGGGGTTCTTCTAGGGAAGCTTTGTTTTTTCCCATATACAAAAAGGAAGCATTCACACGTTCCTGCTTACTTCTGGTTTCCGCATTTTGTATGAATTTGAATGAGACCAGATTCATGGAAATATCTGGGATAATGTAATGAAAGAATTTATTGTAACAAATATCCATGAAGAGGCTGAATTAATATTTCATGGATTCTTATAAAACTTCGCATTGCCTTGTATTCAAATTCTTGACTTGGTAATATGCTTTTCTTAGGTTTATTTTTGTAAACAGATTACTTCTTCGGGTGGGTGGGATGGGTTTTCTGGTTGACTCTTTAAAAGATAATCTTTTTTTCAAAACTTAAAATTCTTTTTCTGCCCTAACCCTCCTTTATTATTTCACTATTAATAAAGTTTGAATCAGTATTCTACATGTCTAGCCCAGACTTCTGCCACCTGAACTGATTATTAGCTGGCAACAAAAGCAAGCTGTTGTCTGGAGCGTGTTAAGTCTTTGCCAGCTTGTGTCTGTCCAATATGGTGTGTTCAGAGAATGCACTGTTGAGGTCATATCTTCTGGTGAGATGATTTTTTTTTTGTTGGGAAACTGGATCCCAGCCCAGATTGTTTTCTGGTTTGTTTACCCCATATCATATACTTGAGCTGCTCTGGAAATTCATGAGATCCCACATAATGCTTCTCCAGCCAAAATAGAGCCTGTCTCTTGAAGTGCTTGTTCTGTTACAACTTTGTCATAGGCTACCATAGTTTTCTTTAAAAAGCATAAGCTTAAGAAATATTTCTCTTTTCATATTTAGCTGTATTTGTGGCATCTCTGTCATGAGAATTTCCCCTTGAGCTTAAAGTATGTATACAAAGAAAGATACCAATTGAATGGCTGAGTAAACGGGTGTTTTAGGAAGTTTTTATTTTAATAATGAGAGTTCTCAAGCATTCTATCAAATTTTCTAATTGTAAATTTTCCTTTAATACAGAGAGTGCTTACTCCATTTTGTGAAAACGATTTTATACATATTTTTAGTAACAGAGATGCATTGCAGAGAAACCACCAACCTTGAACAGAATTACAGCTATGTGCTATTCTAAAACTCTCTGAGACAGCAGTTCTGGATTTCCAAAGAGCTTTGTGGGCTTTATTTTGTATTTTGTATTCATTTAAATTATATTTATTTCAGAATTGGTGCTGACACATTTTGCAAAATTCTTTGCTTTCTGACATAACCTTGTGATGATCACAGTGTGTGAGGAGAGCTATTTTTGTTTAACCCTAGGCCGATCAAAAGAGGAGATATTTTGCCACCAGAAAGAGGCAGAGAGGTTGCCAAGGAGCTTGGGATACCATATTATGAAACCAGTGTATTTGACCAATTTGGAATTAAAGATGTGTTTGACAATGCAATTAGAGCTGCCCTGATCTCCAGAAGACACCTGCAGTTCTGGAAATCTCATTTGAAGAAGGTCCAAAAACCTTTGCTTCAGGCTCCATTCCTACCTCCAAAAGCCCCTCCTCCGGTTATCAAAATTCCCGACTGTCCCGTACCAAACATGAACGAAGCTGGATATTTATTGGAAAGCCCCCTGTGTGCAGACGTTATGTTTGTTCTCCAGGATCAGGACTACATTTTTGCTCACAAGATTTACCTAGCTACCTCCTCTTCAAAATTTTATGACCTTTTCTTAATGGAATGTGAGGGAAGTCCAGACTTGGATGAAACACAGTGTAAAAAAGAAAATACAAGTAAGGATGTTTTGACAAGTCACCTTGAGACAAATTATGACAGTGAAGAGACATCCTTGAAATCTGCTGATGTTGTTAAAATTCCTGCACCAGAAAGTACTGACACTTTAAACACACTTGAACCCGAACCTGGTGAAACAAATTCTGCAGCAAGATCTCTGTCATCCTGGGGAAAAGGGTTTGTTAGTGTGCATAAGGAAATGCAACTGAATCCTGTCTCAAATAGGATGTGTCCTGTAACTGTGGTAAAAATGGATTCATCTGTGCAGGCTGGACCTTTTAGAACTGTTCTGCAGTTTTTATATACAGGGCAACTGGATGAAAATGAAAAAGATCTCACCAGACTAGCTCAGATTGCTGAGATCTTGGAAGTATTTGATTTGCGAATGATGGTGGAGAATATCATGAATAAAGAAGCCTTCATGAATCAAGAGATTACTAAAGCATTTCACGTCAGAAAAGCTAATCGGATAAAAGAGTGCCTTTGCAAAGGGACATTTTCTGGTGAGTAAATACAGGCTTCAACAGGACAAGTACTAATTCTGTTATTCATGTTGCTGTCTCTTCACAGACTTCAAAAACTGTGACAATTTACATTGTTCTGAGAGGAAGGATGAGACCAAAGCTACAGTGTTACTCAGGACCAACTTTGTCAGCCTAGGATTCTGGAGTTTAACTTCTCCAAATCTATACAGAAGCTTTTAAATAAGCGACCCAATTTTCCAAAGTGTTGAACATCCAATATCTCTCTTCTAAGTGAGGCTTTAAGGTTTTATTTTTACTTAACTGTATAAAAAACCTAGAATTATATCTGAGTGGGGAAAAAGTGAAAGAAGTGCCCAGTTTAAAAAGTGCAATTGAAACATGCATTCTTGAGGCGGAGTTTCACTTTAAGCACAGACTTGCAGCATGCCTGTTTCTTTGTTCCCATGACAGATGTGACATTTAAATTGGATGACGGGACCATAAATGCCCACAAGCCACTACTGATCTGTAGCTGTGAATGGATGTCTGCTATGTTTGGAGGATCGTTTATTGAAAGCTTGAACAGTGAGGTATTTGTCCATTTGCTTATAATGTGTGATGGATTTGGGGCGATCGTCATTCAGTAGCTATTTGAACAGTTGCAATTAATCCCTGGAATGATTCTTTATATTTATTCTTTCCTTCCCTTGCAGACGTGGGTTGCTTTTCTTCTTAAGGCATTAAATTAGGATTCCTAGGATGATGACACATTTTCCACAAGGCATGAGATTTTCTCCAGTGTTGGAGCATGCACTTAAATCCTGAAATCCTGTAAAATATTAAATATGGAACAAATTAAATATTAATTTCTTTATTTCTTTAGAATAAGTTTTAAAGTTGTGTGAATGAATGTTTACACAATCAGAAGCATTTCAAAGAATACATGAGACAGGAGATATTGAATATAAAAGGAAAAAAATGTTAAAAAATGTGGAAGATAGAGAGGGGAGCTGGCTTCACAGTACTTTGACAGAAACTGAGCTCAACTTCTCTACGGCATTGGCTTGTTCTCTAGAGTAAAGTAGACATAAAGTGCTGTATAAAAGATCTCAATGCTTTGAAATAAGATTTTGCAACAGAAGCCTTGTATTTTCAGGTGCTTTTGTTGTCTGTTTTTCAAATTCTAAACATCCTGCTAGCATTTTTTTCTCTATGTCTTATCCATAACCAGTTTTTGATTTTTTTTAATAATATTTTTTTGTTTCTTACCATCTTCAAGGGTCTCATTCATTTGAAGAGTTGAGGTTTTTTTGTATTTAATATTCAGGAAGATTATGTTCTACTTCAGTTTTTCTTGTTTCTTCTAATACAGCTGTAAACAATTCCTTTGCCAAAGGCATATTCAAGAAATGGTTCATTTAAAAAAAAGACATAGTTTGCTTGTAGCAAGCAACATTTGGCAATGAAGAATACACATAAATTTTCTACCAGCCTATTTCTAATGATAAATCTGACAGTCTTAGCTCATCTTCCCAATTTAAAATTTTAAACTTTAAATTTAAAGTTTCCAATTTTCATAGAGTTTAAAGCATTCAGTAATGAATTTGGAAGTTTTAAAATACATGTAGATATTAATTTAATGTTCTTCTTTGCTTTACAAAAACAAAATGATCTTTTTTTTTTTTGTATTTGGGACACAACATTGTAGCAACTCATTCACAGAATTTTCTTTTCTCTGCATTAGCACAACATATGAATAATGAATGAGGTTTACAACTAGCTGCTCTTGCTTGGAGAACTGAGCATTTCCCAGAGTGGCTGATATGCATGAGAGCATGCTTCGGTACTAACAAATCAGGGCTTGAATCCCTCCCACCCACCCAGATAGAGCTGACAGAAAAATTCCCAAGCCCCCCCAAATTTGACTGCAAGCTATATGGGAACAGTGAACTCAGTTCTAGCAGGAATTATGTGCTGACTCCTTCCAAGTAGTCAGATTAAGTTGCACACACATCTAATTTCTCATCATAATTCTATTATTATTTTTCTGCTCTGCCTTTTTTTTTTTAACTGCAAGTTCTTCAGAATAGCGCAGTGCATTCTTCAGGGCCAGCAGCATCTCTTGAGTTGCAAAGAGGTACATTACAAATTGCTGATTAAATGAGTCAGCTGTCCTGGGTACTGAAAGCACGCTTACCTGCTGCAACCTTGAGACCCTCAAGAATCAGGTTCACCCTGCTCCTCGAAGGAATGATCACGTACGCAAACTGCAGTTGAGGTGCCACAGTGATAGGTTAAAGTGAGGTCTTCTAATTCTCCTTCCTCTTTTAGGCATCCCTTCAGTTAAAAGGATTTAGGGTTGTGCTGGTGAGAAATTAAATAACTTTTATCTCAGTCCTGGTAGTTTTGTTGCACAATATTTTGCTGTGCTAATTACAGAAATGGTTTGTATTTTCTTTGCTTCATTTCTTTAGTTCTCAGTCATTTTCCAACCATCATTTACTTTGATACTTTGGTTATTTTTAAACAGACTGAGGAAGTTTTTTGGTTCTGTGTGTGCACGTTTGCTTGTTTGGGATGGGAGTGGGGGAGTGGTGGCTGTTTTGTTGGTTGGTCTGTTATCCTTTGGTTTCGATTATTCACAGAATCCCCAGAATATCCCTTGCCAGGAGCAGATTAGATTGCATTCCTACAGAAGTCTATCAAGGGAGGTTTGGCATGGGAAGTGCCCAGTGGCTTTTATGTTTCCCACAAAGCTGTCCATTTGCAGGTTAGAAAGCATTGCGCAGATCCGCTGTTCAATGTGGGTCCAACTCCAGTAACTTGATCAAGTTGCCTGTACATACACTGACAAAGGATCTGACTCTGGACGCAGACTTACCTGTTGGCAGCTTCTTGAACTTTAATGATGAATTCCTAACTTGAAAAATATTTTCCTTATATTTCTACAATGAAGAGAAAGAGAGTCCAGCAAAGTGGCAAAAGTAATATATGGCCCTTATATGAAAAAGACATCAATTATTAACAACTCTTTATTTTTTAATATCTTGTCCAGGTAGTTCTGCCCAACATAAACAAGACTTCCATGCAAGCAGTTTTAGATTACTTGTACACCAAGCAGTTGTCCTCCAGTCAGGAACTCGACACACTTGAATTAATCGCATTGGCAAATAGGTTTTGCCTTCCTCACCTGGTTGCGTTAGCAGGTAAGGACTTGCGACCTTGTCCAATGTAGTGTCTTGTGCAACAGCTTAAACATGTCTTAATGATTTTGGAACACACAATATTTTTTTTGCACATGAAGAAAACTTTTTTTTTTTCCCCTGAAAGGAAAATTGGAATGCAAATTCATATTTTCATATGTAAAAATGTATTTCTTGCCTTTTTCAGTTTTGTGCAAAACCGTCTCAGAACATTGAAGCATTCTGTGCTTTAAGAATTGGAAGGGTAAACCTTCTCTTTAGCCTTGATACAATGTAAGTCCTTTGTAGTATCCATTCAGAAGTTAATAATTTACCTGAAAACAGGATGAACACTGGACTTTCTATCATGTAATGAATGAAGTGTTTCTTTACACATTTCTGTTCAAAGGGAGTAATTGAACCAATTCAAAACTCATTGAAATGGTCATATATTTTAGAAATGCTATCTGGATCTCTTTTCACTACCAAAATGGGAGTTGGGTATTTTGGTACATACATGGTTATTCAACCTTCATTTCAGGAAGAGGGTTTCCTATCACGTGTTTAGAGAAAAATGACCGGATAGGATACTGTTTAGTTTTAAAATTAAATCCATGCATACTCCAGACCTCTGGGATTTTTTTTTGTTTGTTTGTCTCTATGTATGTAAATTGTCATTGTTCTAAACATATGGTCAAGGCCAAAACTCTCAAAGACAGATGAAGCAAAGCTTACACATATTAACAGGACAAAAATGCATGCAAATTTTAATCAGGTACCAAATCCTAGCTCTCCTTCAGTTGTGCATCGGGAATGTGTATCTTGTCTTCACTAGTTGTGATAGACCAAGTCTTTACTGCCTGATTATTCCTTCTAAGTAGTTGTGGCATAAATATGCATATATTATTATGAATATTTTATTCTATTTAATTCTTGATGAAACAATTTTTGAGTTTTCTACTGCCAACAGCTTAACTCATTAGGGCCAAATCAGTTCACAAAATGTCCCAATAAACACTCAAACCTCTAAGATGTTTTTTGCTTCTAGAAAAGGCTTAAGGAGACTCCCTTGAAGTAGCTTTTTGGGTAGCTGGCTCCCTAGGAACAACTAATCTGAGAGAACTTGAAATGAACTTTTCTACCTTAGTGCTGTCAGTATACTCATTAATATATCTGCAGCGGTCTGCTGTTGCCTAAAAACTTGGCTATCACTTTTGTACCACCCAAAAGAGACAGATGATCCATTTTTCTAATTTATAAGTTTGTACTCAGAAGTAGGCAACTGCTGAACCTTGTCCTTCTACAAGTGATTATTAGTTGCAGGCTCATTTTCTGTAAGAAAGATAATAAATGTGAATGAAAGCAAAAATGAATATTTTGGGTTGAGACTAAGGGGCAGATACTCACATGGACTATGCTCTGTTGGAGTAAGAGAGTTTGTACCAATGATGAAGAATAGCCAGACATAACTGTAAAGGCCAGAATTTGGCTTTTGCCACACTGAAGTTGCTCAGAATATCCAGGTGAATGTGCCACCTGCATAATGCTACAGTTAACACTATAAGGAGGAAGAACGTGGGTTCTTGTTTCCTTGTTAGTGGTGGATGATCTGACCTTGAAATGTGACGATTTCCCATGTGGCTGATGAGTTTTCTTCTCTAACAGAACAGCATGCAGTACAAGAGCTGACAAAAGCCTCAGTGAGTGGCGTTGCAATAGATGGAGAAGTACTGTCCTATTTGGAATTGGCTCAGGTTAGTGTGCGCTGTTTTTTAAAGATACTCTGGTCAACTGCAGTACTTAACTTTCAGCGCCTTATTGGTTCTGAGCATTGCATGTAAGAAACTCAATCTTTAGTTCTGAGAGGGACTAACAATAGAACTGAGATGTATTTCTATTATAAGGGAGGTTTTTATATTAGTTCAAAGATGAAACATCTATGTAAGTAAACTGGGGGTAGTTGTCTTTCAAATATCTGTTTTAATTAGTCTTTATCTCAAAGCTTCCAAGCTCCTCAATCTTATGGCCGTGTTTTAGCAATCTGAAATATAACATAATGGAGCTGCTCAGCTGAGTAATGGTAACTGATTCTTGGGTTCCTCTCTGTACAGTTTGTGTTGATACATTTAGGCCTGTATTGTAACATCAAAATTTTTTATATTCTTAGACTTAATGCTTAAAATGGCTACTCAAAGCCAGTCAGAGTGCTTTGTATTCAAACACATTTCAATGACCTTTGAGTCTCAGAGATCATGCAAAAAGAGAGCCCCCAACTCAGTTAAACTGCACACATCTGTTTTCCAAAACGAGTGCTACAGCAGTCTGCCAAATACAAGTAGTATTTGCTATTTAGCTTGTAGTAGTAGAAGTTAAAATATCTTTTAATCAAATTATTCTTGATTTCACACTAATGAGGAGCCTGGCTCCAGCTTGTCTTGAAGTCTGGAGTTAAAGTAGCACTAAAATACAGCAGAAGCTGACCACCATGCAAGATGTCCTGCAGCTGCTTTCGAGTGCCTCTTGCAGTATCTTGAATGCTGTTACAAAACTAGGACTTAACCCCTTCCAAGAAAAGGCAGCTTACACCACTTAATTTTGATTTTATGAAGGGTTCTTGCTTTTATTTTTCTTCCTGAAGGCAGAAGTAATGTGTCTAACTACTGTTAGGATATCCTCTGTGCCCTGTACAGCTGTGTGATGTTTTATAACCTGAGATGATAATAGACAGAGTGCCAGAAAAGATACATATGCAGTACAGTCTGATTTGCATTATAGCTCTTGCTTCTTTATGACTTTAGAGGGATGATTCTAACTTGAATTGTTAGTCGAGGCTGAAAAATAAATGATAACTTCAGGAAGTGGAATATGCTTCTTGTTTTTTCTTTACAGTTTCACAACGCTAACCAGCTGGCAGCGTGGTGCTTGCACTACATCTGCACCAATTACAACAGCGTTTGCTCCAAATTCCGCAAGGAAATCAAAGCTAAATCTTCAGGTATGAGCAACTTTCCACCTCGGTTTTCATGAGGCTTTCCCTTCTTTCTCCCCATCCAGTCCATTATATATGAAGACAAAGATGAACTCAGGTACTGCAGAGGTTCTGTCTCATAGCTCAGCTATCTTGTGTAGCATTCATATATTCTTCTAATCTATAAGGAAAGGTTATAGTCAGTAGCCTGATTCCTGGGCAAGCATTATGTTCTT
The DNA here is from genome assembly GCF_009819795.1 of Aythya fuligula. Lineage (NCBI taxonomy): Eukaryota > Metazoa > Chordata > Aves > Anseriformes > Anatidae > Aythya > Aythya fuligula. The sequence goes on along the minus strand of NC_045565.1, from coordinate 2,200,897 downwards.
TACCTATTTCATTGATGCTAGAAGGAGCAGAGGTGTTCTCAAACTCCATGATGAAAGATACATGATGTAGAGGGCTTGCATTTTTATATTCTTCTTTGGTGGACTGAGGTCTCAGGTGCAGCTGCTCTCAAACTTTTCACCCCATAAGTAAGGCGTATCAGGGAAACTGGGGAAATTCCTGATAAGCCAGCTAACACAGACGCTAGATAAATGATTAGCTGTAGAGCTTCTGGCAGACAATCAAGATGTTTCTGAATGTGTAACTTACTGTTTTGTTTTGGGACTTTGTTTCTTTTTAATCAGATAATCAAGAATATTTTGAGAGGCATCGCTGGCCACCTGTGTGGTATTTAAAGGAAGAAGATCACTACCAGCGAGTTAAGAAAGAGAGAGAAAAGGAAGATGTTGCACTGAATAAACACCATTCAAAGCGGAAGTGGTGCTTCTGGAATTCCTCTGCTGTAGTTGCCTGAACAAAGCACATAACTGGAAATCCATAGCCAGTGTCAGAAGTTAGTCTTATTGTTAGGAACAAGATGTAGTTCAGGTTTTCAGGAAACTCTGTTCCACGTGTACATTTATTATTGCTAGGGTCAAAAGCACAAGCTCATTGAAAGTGAGCCTGGAACAGCTCCTCAAAGTCATATGTATATTTTTGGTTAGGAAGCAGATAAATGTCTACCATTATTACATTTCTTTTTATACCAAAAAAAAAATCCAGCATTAATGTTTCAATCTCCAATTGGGAAATATTTTTATACTGTCTAGTGTATTTTGTTCAGAAAAAAAAACTGGATATCATTTTATTTTACAAACCACAAAATAACCATGTAGCAGCTTTGTATTAGATTTTAACTATTTTTACTATGCGACTACAGTGAAATAGACAATCCTCAGTCATAAGAGACAGCTTTTAGAGTATCTCATAAAAAGTCATCTTAGTAAAAAAAAAAATCTAGCTGCCTAGTATAAGTTTTGTTTTTTAAAGTACTGTGCATTGGTGATATAATTAGGTGATTATTTTTCCTTTCTAAAGTAAAGGGTTAGAATAAGATCCAGTAACCGCAAGTTATAGAGCGCTTGATCTTTGCTTAGCTGAATAATAGGCAGTATAATTACCCATTCAACTGCAGGCAAATGTATTTCTAATATTTGCCATGTAAGTGCAAATAATTATGAAGATGTGGGCTATGTGAAATCTAGTGATTCTAAGTATTCAGAGGTTTTAAATGTCTAGATCAAAGAGGATATTTCTAAAACCATTTAGAAGGGCTTATTAATTTATATCCTTATATTAGTATGGATCTGAATACAAAAAGCAGTTATACTGCTTGCATTTGAATTACTGCATGGCAGTTACCTTGTTCGGTGAAATCTTAACCATGCAGCCACTCCTCATGCCGAATTCCATTTTGCTTCAGTGCAAGCAAATGAAAGGGCTGCAAAACCAAGTAAGAGATATCTAGCATTATAGCCTTTTGTAAGTGAAGAATGATCTTCACACACCATCACTTCAGTTTGATCCAAATTGTTTTGTAACTTTTCCCAGATAGAATTCAAAGTGTTAGATTATTTTTAAGTAGGTCATATATTTCCTCTGGAAACGGGTATTCCCAGAAAGCTGGGGCAGAATGATGGAATTCCACACGAGTGATGCAAAAAGGAAAAAGCCTCCAGAGTTTTCAAATATCTTGTGTGTTTATGACTTTTTATCAACCATTGCTCTAAAGCTGCAGTATTACACTAGATTACAAAGGGATGAGAGCATTTTTAAAAGACCAAAACTAAAATACATAGACCGTAGGACGTACACATGCAATCCTATACAGTGTCTCAGGCACAATTCTGTAACCAAGGGTAGTATTGTGTATTAGGTCTGTTAATATTGTTTTGTGCTGGCACCTCAGCATACCACTGTGAAAAGCTGTTTATGTTTGTTTGTTTTTCTGTATTCAAAGGCAAGGCAGTATGGTCAAGCCCCCATGCTGTAGGTCAGGAAATGCTTTGGACCGAAAGCCATATACGTCTCTACCTATTTGAGTTCTGACCGGAGTAATTCTTGGCAGATGCTACTGCAGGGTGGTAGAAGCTGCCCAGCATGGAAGGAGATGCTGCTCTACAGACTTTTATAAGGCAAGCAAGTGACAGGTAAACCCCTGATAAAGATTTGTCACCGTATGGTGATAAAGAAGGGCTATAAGTGACAGTTGCAAATATAGTCTCCTTAATTCTTGGTCAGTGAAGATGAAAATTGTAGAGAAGAAAGACTGAGGAAAGATGCATCAAGACTAAGAAGAGATAAGTGTTTGATGTCATGAAACATTAACTAGTCACATTTTAAGTATTGCTACTAGGTTTTACACAACCAAAGCTACAGTATGATTGTAATCTTGCCAAACTAAGGGATATATAAATGAACCTGAGGTATATGCAATAATATCCAGTTGTGCTAGTTATCAGCTACTATAACCAAGTGGCTGGTTCATTTGGTTAATGCTGTCTATGGCCTTTAATCATGGTGGTTATTTTGTGTTTTTTATTTTGCAAAAAAGTCAATAAAATGGTTTAGTTACAAGTTGTCTCTCATCTCTCTGAAGAGGCTTTCTAAATTTGTGAAAAGGATTCCACCCTTTTTCTAGCCACTTGTAAGCATGCAGCTGTGGTATCATTCACTGAATTTTGCTGAGCTGACGCTTGTATGGCATATTAGGATTTATGATTGGGAACGTAACAAGGAAGCCCTATAGTGTTTGTATATGATGGGGCTGGGGCAAGGTCAGTGCTTGTTGCTTACTGTTAAACAAAAAAAATCTCCTGCCACTTTTCCACATAATTTCTGATATTTAATTACCATGATATTACCCAAGGGAGATGAAACTAATTAGTCATGACAGCCATGGGGAGGAAAAATGCAGGTAAACAGCAGGAACTCCATAAGGTTTTCAGCAGACTCTAAACTTTCTACAGCCATTGTCTTTCCTGCTTTCTCACTACTGTTGTTGTCAGCCATTATACAGAAATCCTAATTACCTGTTCGTGGGCTCTCAGAAACTACATCCTCAAATACAGACTTTATCAAGTTATAAAGGTAGAAAGATCCAGAAGATTTTTACAAGATATCATGCAAAGAACATCATTTGTGATTTTTTCTTGAAGCTCTTAGGCAATGCAAAGGACATTGCATCCAGAATACAATGTGCATTTCTCCTCAAGTGCAATTTGAGAATGTTATATATGTCAGTGATTTAGAATATTTTTAGAAGCAAAATTTCATTCCTTTGAATTTACCATTAGAAAAGGCTGTTGAATCAATACTGACAAAAAAAAAAAAAAAAAAAAAGAATGATTATGTTAAAACTAGTGGCATGAAAGGATCAAATCAGAAGTGTTACTCTTTAGGTTGGTTTTTAGTTTTGTTTTTTAATTATTATGGCCATTTAGAGAAAGTTGCATATCTTTTCTTTCTGGAAAGTCTCAGCTTATTTCTTAGAAACAGCGTTCTTCTGTTTGTTTTTCCTAAGACAGAGAGAACTGCAAGCAAGTAAGGTCTGGCCTAAAGAACCTGCACCAACACTCAAACCAGTGCTTTCAGCCTCCCAAACCACAAATAGCACACCAGAGCAAGAAATAAAGTTTTTTGTGATTAATACAGGATTGGCCAGACTTCAGCTGCAACTTGCTAATTTAATTTACTGAAGATGTAGTCAGAATTGTCTTCTGGTTGGAGGCTTCAAGATGTTTAAAGAAAAGCTAGATAGCACTAAATACATGGATGAATTAAAAAGGATTACCTCATAGAAGAGACAAATTTGGACATCCCTTCTGAGCACTGAAAGTGTGATAGTACCAGAGAAAGTAAGGGAGGAGCAGCACTCTACTTTATTGCCCTAATTCTTCATCAGTATACCCGCAAATATCCTTCAAGCACAGCAATTTATACCCTGAAGCGTTCATTTTGTAAAATGAAAGATTTTTCCCTGCCATGTTCCAGTAACAAGCAGTGGGAGTCTGACTGAAGGCATCTTGGAAATCCTGTTCTGAGGGCCAAGTCTTCCATCTCCTTTACACAGTTATTTAGGTAAAGATCTAATATATTAAATAGGATTGATTTTGGTATCTAAACTCCAGAAAGTGGTAAAATATTTCATTTCATTGGACTAGTCTTTGTCAGTCTAGAAGATATTTGCTGTCTTTGTCAGATAAAACCACAGGTTTTGCCCCTCTTCTCTTCTACCCTTTTTTCTAGTGCAGTTTTTATACTTTTGTCATCAGATAATCTAGCATTTATTTACTCTGTGTTGGAGTTCAAGGCATGTACTATGCAGTGAGGTATCTTTAAAGTGGGTTGCTTGCCACTCCTGAATATGATGTAACAGCATTTACATGAGTATACTTCCTAATAGGCAAAATTCCTATTGAAGTGGGTAAGATACTCTGCACACACACACACAAACACACTTTGGGCTTTGAGGTACCACCTAATGAACTTAGACATTGTTGCTTGTCTTTGTTCCAAATCTGGTGACAGAAGTTTGCTCTGTGTGCGTGCAGGATAGGAGTGTATTAGTGACAATAACCCCCATTCTACAGGCTCTACAGCAGGATAATTCATTCTCAGCTAATATACATCATTGCCTTCAGCCAAAAAAAAATATAACCCGTGTCACAAATTGATTCTACACTAGCAGCCAGAGCAATGAGACTATTGCATATCTGTTTAGAAAAACTAAATCCCTCACTGCTGCTTACATAAAAATCTTGATTTCTTGTAGAGATTTGAGAAGCTTTTGGATCAAGGCTGCACGAGGCTAAGAAGAAAATTTGAACATTAGAAATGCAAGCATAATTATGCTAATGTATCTAAGCTCTGGAGAAAGTCAAACTGAGAAGATTAAGATGTGATTCAGAGAGAGCAGTTACCATAGGACAACAGTTGTGATGGCGCCTTTGCAATTGTTCAGCCTTACTATTTCATTTGTAAGCAGGCCATACCACCACTACATCCTGCTGGGCTGTTCTGCAGCTGTTGCTGTGCCCAGACAGAGGTTCTGCTCACATAGTGAGTACATACTATATTGCTGATTCATCTCAAGTCCTTTTCCATGCAGTGCTGATACCCCCAATCAGTCAGCTGACCTACAGAGGAGCCCAGTACTACCTGCTTGGTGTATTTTTTTTTGTCCCATGTCAAAGGATATTCCAGAACAGTGAGGCCCTTATCCCAACATACAAGGGATCTCCAGCTGCTTTCCTCCACTGGGACAGCACATAGCAGAAGAATGAAGCTCTGTGTCAGCCAGGGACTGGCCTGTTCAGGGATTTCAAGGTAGAAGCATTCAACAGTTTCCAAAAAACAAACAGGAAGTCAGAGCCGGAGTTGCAGATGCAGGTACCAGCTGCGTGACAGCATGATGACAGCACTTCAGGTACCATTCAAAGATGCTAAAGTGGGAAAGGGGAGGTTGCCTGTAGATACCAGTTCTGGTTTTCAGAGGTTAAAAAAAAACCAGCAGTTTAAGGGTATATAAATAAATATGCATCTTTGCATATCATAAATATAAGACGGTCATTCTAACCAAGTAATAGATGTGATTCCCCCACCCCTTTATAAACATCAGTGTGCTCTACATGTTGCACAGATTGTTCTTTAGATTTGTCCTGGGTCCTCATTAAGAGTTACAGCCTGCTTGCAAAGTTTTGCAGATGTGAATTAATCAATACAGGCATTCACGTTTTCATTTGTGGGGTGTCTGGGTTTAGTTTTTAGATGGTTAACAAATCTTATCGCATGATAAAACAGTCTGATAAATGATGTCTCTTCCACTGGCAGTATGAAGAAAGGGGGTTTCTGAAGGAGCCTGCAGGGGCTCTCTGGGAGCTCTGTGTATCCTCCGTGTTCCCATGTTGTAGAGTCTGCAGGAAGAGCTGCATTGGCGTGCAGGAAATGGGACCTAGTGTCATTGGTCCTGCAGTCCATAAGACACACAGCACTGTATAAAACAATCTCAGTCAAGTGCAAACACTTGCAGTCAAGTGTAAATACTTGCAGAGTCATTATTCATCTTTGGAGAGGAAGATTTGCCTCTACTTTCTGGCTGTCCAACATGGTCAGGGTACACAACTTTTCCTGCCTCCCTCAGACTCACCTGAGGACACAGGACCTCCTCAGCTTTGTTCCCATTTCATTTCAGTGGGACAAGGACAGGAAAGCTTGAGGATGTTGAAGTGATTCCTGGCCTGATTAGAGTACATCTCTGGAAGACGCTGTGCTCAGTGGAGGACTGTAGTCCCCACTGCTGCATGTCCTTTTCTTTCTCAGGTTACAAATGACAGAAAATGAATAGCAGTGATAACGTGCTGTGGAGACTGATGTCTGCACTTCACACAGTTTTTATGGCGAGTTTGTTTACTGTAGTCATAGCAAACTTAATTTTGTAGAAAAAAAATAAGAGGAATAAAAAAAATAGAAATGGCTGCCTCAAAAGATTATTGGCCAATTATCAAAAGGTAATTGGGTAATTAAGTTAAAGACTTGCTTCCTTTTTTTAAGCATCTCTAATCTCTGACCATGAGAAGGGGGCTGAAGATCAGTACTGGGGTTCCAGGCAGACTTTTCCTAGCTGTTGATAGAACTGATAGTCCCTTGTAGCTGAGGAGAATTTGTTAGATGTCATAAAATGATTCACCATCTGCTACCTCTTTGCTATACACTGCAGTAGGTACTGCTGGTCTGAGCTTGCTTTAGGGCTCCGGGAAGGGATTCTGTGGCCTGTACTGACTAGTAGTACATGGAGCAGATGTGCCACATACCTCTAAAAGACAGGCACTTGCTGCATGGTGACAGGACGAGAGGGAACGGGCTAAAGTTGTGCCTGGGGTGTTTTAGGTTGGATATTAGAACGAACTTCTTTACCGAGAGGGTTGTTAGGCATTGGAATGGGCTGCCTAGGGAAGTGGTGGAGTCACCATCCCTGGAGGTCTTTAAAAGATGTTTAGATGTTGAACTTAGGGATATGGTTTAGTGGAGGACTTGCTAGTGTTAGGTCAGAGGTTGGACTCAATCTTGATGTCTCTTCCAACCTAGACAATTCTATGGTTCTGCATAAGCTGCAACTATAGGTGCAGCATTTGATGACCTTGCTGTTCTCATCTAGCTCCATGGCTTTTCCTTTTCTCTAGGAACAAATACTAAGGAGACACTCCTCACCCTCCCAGTCCATAAAATATGGGTTGGATTTAGTTCAGGGAGATGACTACCAAGGTAGAACTATGTTTTCCCCTCAGGCTTCAAAAGCATGTTTTTTTTTGTTTGTTTGTTTTTGTTTTGTTTGTTTTGAAACCGGGGTACACAGACATCAAGCAGAAATCCAGTAATTCAGCCTATTGCACCTCCACTCGTTCTAAGCTTGTTTTTGAGTCCTGATCAGCCAGGTGCCCATTTAGGGCAGTCAAGCTGCAGAACTTGCCATGTGACACTGGGAACGCAAAGAGCTTACACAAGTTCACAGGAGATCTGGAAAGGTCCATGAATGAGATGTTTACTGAAGTTAATGAATACATAGACACTATGCCTGACTGAGCAGTTTCCCAAGTCAAACAAGTGCTGGGAGTTTTTAGGAGAGGTGTCACTACTTAGTCGCACCCTTCTTTCTCTGTGTTTTGGAGGCAGCATAAAGGACACATGGATCCTTGGTCTGACCCAGCACTGCTGTTCTCTATGCTCCAAAAAAGATGGAAAAGAAGGACTCAAGCTAGAGAGGATGGTGTGTCTTTTCCCACCCAGCTCACTGCAAAGGAGCATGTGAATATCTAGAAGGGATTTTTCCCTGCTATTTTTTGAGAACAGTTTCTGTGGGGCTAGCTCTTGATGCACTAGCACTGAGAGCAGTCTTTGTAACAATGAGTGCTGATAATAAAACCAGGCGGCACTGATGGCAGCAGGCATAGAAAAAATCACTCACTTGCACTTTTTACAGCTTAACATGCAGCACTTGAGCATGCCTTTTCTGCACCAGCTGCACCGAATGGAATTATTGGCCATTCACTAAGCCACATCCTGTCGGGCTGGACACTATCTAACCTGCTCTCCACCATTCCCAAGAGTCTATTGCTGCCACAGGACACTTGTCATCTATTGGGTGTTTATCTAAAAGCGCTACCATACTGGCTCTGGATCATTATCTGCATTTCAACTCTGCTACAAAACAAAGAAGTGTTTACTTCAGGATCATGCAACCAAGTCATACCTGCCCCCATCTTTTTTTTTTTTTTTTTTTTTTTTTTTTTTTTTTTTTAAGTGCACAGCTAATCATAATCAATTCTTGAATGGACTGCCAGGTGTAAGCTACCAGATCAGCTAATTTGCTCCTTCTACTGCCATTTTCATTCAGGGACAAGACATCTTCTCATTGAATTCCCTTTTGGTCTTAATTGCAATACCTGGGGAGTAAAATGCAGCCATGACATTTTCTCCTTGTCCATTCAACAGTCAGCTACAATGTCATTTTCTGATTTGACAGCATTTGAGTGGAGAGCTAATCAAGTCAAAACCATCTGATCTGGGCACTTGACATTTCATGAATATCCTCATTCTTTGGTACAGGCTGCAATTGGGCATAAGGAGGGCATACTGGCACAATCACTATTTTTGTGTTGTCTGCACATTTGTGGAGAGTGGCACACTCTAGGAAATCAGAAATCTCTTCAGGAAGAAGTAGTCTTTTTTGCCTACTAAGAAAGCAGTCATCTGTATTACACCGAGGGCTGTGTTCAGCCTGGGTTGGGAAAAAATTGGAGAAGCCAAAACTCATGAAAGGAGAAAAGGCTATCAGGGAATAACTGAGCACTCATCTGCTGCAGTCCTCCCTAAGGAGGCTCCCATTTCAATGCAGAAATACTTCTCTGCTATTTCCCTCCCTGTCCTATGGGCAGAATCACTTGTATTTGGATGGTTTCACCTTGCATCTGGTGTCCATCCAGGCATTCATCACTTGCCTGCCGATGGCAAGCACAGGCTCAGCATATGAAGGGGAAAGAGGGAAAGCAGAGGGATTCACCCCTCATCTGCTTGTGGAAGACAGCAGTGCTCTTGCATTGCTCTATGCAAAGGATTAGTCTGTTAGAGAGGGCCAGACCCATGAAGTGACCGTGCCTACAGATAGGAAAGACTGCAAAGCAGAAGCCCCTTTGAGTACAGTGGTTAGACCCAGGCACCAGCTCCTGGGAATGAGATAGCCAAGTCCTGCCCCATGTATTTCATGAATGATGAAATCTTTCCCCATAATCTGCAGGAAGTGCTGATGATGTTCATACTGTGCATTATCACATGATTTAGCCGAATGCCTGTCAGGATTTTTATTTATATATTTTTTTAAAGTGCCTTGAGTCATATAGCTGTAACCGAGCACCGAAGTAATATGTTAGATCCAGCTTCATATTGCAATCCCCAGTCAGCTGCGCTGCACTGTTCTTTAGGCAGCCCCTTTGCCTTTTGGGAATTAATCAGTTTCCAGTTCCAGGCTGTACAGTAGAATATTAAAAAAAATAGTGAGCAGTAGTAGGAAGATGTCTTTTAGTGTAGCCAGCAGCCTGTTGACCACAGAGAGACAAGGTAAGTACTGTATCCTGGTAACACTGCTGCCCACCCTCTTGATCTCACTGCTTACTCACTTTGCTTACTCATTTCACACACAAGGCTGACAAAGCACCGCCACTTAGTGCAATACACATTTCTTCTACTGCTCAGGGAATAGCCTTTCATTATTATAAGCTTTTTCAGTTTTCTTAAGGCCTTTTACTACTTTGCCACTGTAGCATAATTTATTTTGTCGAATGGTTTACACACATTAAAGTGTGTGAAGTTGTATTTATATGTCTCTGATGAGTTCTTCACTGGCTAGTGGATCAGTGTTTTCATGGCTTATTCCTTCACAGTACTATTTTTCACCTAAAAATGAGACTGCAAACCTTCTGACTCCTGCCACCTCAATTCAATTCTCAGCTTCAGATCGATAGCACAAGGTCTGGCATCATCCCTGCAGTGGGAGCTTCTCACTTCCATCCACAGCAGCTGAGGACCCTTTAACCAGCAATCTGCAACTGTGCCCCTGAGCTTCTGTCCTTGGTTTTCTGGCTCCAAGCCCTTCATTTAAGTTACATCATTTTTATTAAATATAAGATCTATGTTTAAGCACAGATCTGCCTACAATTACCTTTATAATTGAAATGGTTCAAGGTAGGACAAAATAAGGTCTAGTCAGAGCCAGATAGACCAGCCCTCACTATTTCTCATGAGGAAGAAAGGGCAACACTCCTCCCAGATAGGAGGCTATGAGGATACCAGATTGCAGTGACAGCATGTTGCTCCATCAACCATAAACACCTTTTGAGTAATTCCTGAGTTCCTCTAACTGAGAGCTATATTCACGCAAAGGTGTAGTACCAGTTTTCATTAGAAACCCAAACCTTAGGCAGAACACTTCTGTGTAAACACTGAGTTTGTCAGCACCTAAACTGGTTATCAAAAGACACTTTTCCCTAAAAATAGACCAAAAAATTAAAGTTCAGGGAGAGTATTGTCTTTTGTCCTTGCCTTGTGCTAGTGACAAACTGTCAGAACAAACTGGGCCCTTGAAAATATGTACTTCACTGCCTTTTGGACTGGGGGGAGGAAAAAGTGAAGTGCTAGTATTTAAGCGAGGCTGAACAGTAGGCAGTAGACAACACCAAGAGAAACTGAGGCTTGTTTATACATGCACAATCACCACCATTAGTGGATTCACCTGTATTTGCTTCAGCTGAGAATTCCTGCAAGCCTCATGCACAAATATAGCTCCAACTCCTTCCTCTTACACAGCCACCCTCAGACCCCCAGCTGCAGGAGGAGGCAGGAGCAGCCAGTTAAGCTGTATCACAGGTGAGCTGCTAGGACAGCCTTTACACCCATTGCCCTTGGATGGGGGCCAGTCATGCAGATGGCCTCTTTTTGGCCCTGCGTTCTGCTGAGTGGTACATGAGAGCCTACCACACATCCAATCTATCTTTGCACAGTTAATTATAACATATCTTTGTGGCTGTGTAGGAGAACACACACATTTCCTGATAAATGAGGCTCAGCTTCTCTGTTTTAGGGTACTTTACCTACTTGCTGAGGATTTTGAACGTTGCCAGAAGCAAAGGAGACAGGAAAGAAGTGTGTCAAATAAGGTGTATTGCAGCATCTAAAAAGAGAAAAATAAGAGCTTAATGGTTTGTTGAAAGCCTCATTCAAGCAATAGGAATGGCTAATCAGCAACATTGCTGTACTATATTAGGTAGGGCTATAAAAGCATCTTACTAAAATTAATTTAGCACCATAACACCTTTGTGAAATAAGCAGATTACCCCACTGAATAGGGAAAAAAATAATGGGTAAAGATATTATGTAGAAGCTAATTGCTGCACAGAGATCCCCACATCTATTTATCCTCAATCATTGTACAAGGCTGCAGCATCAATGCCTTCTGTAACTTTAAGCAAGGCATTCTTCCAGCTACTAATAACCAGCTAGGATTTGTGGTCAAGAGATGTCCCATGTAACAACTCACCTCTGTAGTTATTAGGGGATTTACTGCTCATTCCTTAACCACCTCCTTCTTTAGCAAAATAATGTAATATAGCAGCAGGAAGTAGAGACTGAAGTTTAAGGACAACAGGAGCTTACAGTTATTTCCTTACAAGAGGCCTCCTGCAGCATCATAAACTTGTGTAAGGCCAACCCCAACAAAACCAGGAGGAGAAGGCTTCTAGCAGACCACAATCTCGGTACCAACACAAGGCAGAGGAAACTGTAAGGAATCCTTACCTCAGTCTGTAAGCAAACATACAGGTTAAACAAATACAGACCTAGATTGCTACCAGAATAAAAACATTGCCTCTTGTCATAAAATGACAAAATTCCCACGAAAAGGAAGAAAGTTTCCTATAGACCATGTAAGATAGCATTTTTTTCCCCTAACATATTACTTCTTACATGACAGAAGAAGAAAACCGATTTAAATCAGGTAAGGGGGAAAACAGGTTACCTTTGACTTCATTTAACTCTGCGTACTGCTCTCAGTTACAAAGCAGCCAATTTAGCTGCTGCTTCAGCTTTTAAAGCCTTCCCATCCCCAGAAGCCTTTGTGCCATTCCCTCTCCCTCCTCTCCTGGGCTTTATTTCAGTGGGTTTTAACCTAGTGGGAGGGTAAATTGTTTTCAGCTGTAGTATTTTATTTATTTATTTATTACTTCTTGTTTTTCTATTTTTCTCTGCTGAAGCAGTGCTATATTAAGTGCATTAACATCTTTTTGCTTTCATTCTGAAATGTAAAAGATGTCTCAAAAATTTAAATTAAAAATACTTCTAAGCTTATTTCTTAGTGGAGACCTATTCATAAACTTTGGTGTGTTCTTCTGTAAGGAGTCACCTGCTGCAGCTCTATGTAAAATCTGGGGATTGTATCACTAAGAGGACATTGAACAGGATCCTGATGAAAAAAAGGTAAAATAACTTTGCTGACCAGGAAAAAAGAGAGAGCTCTGTATCTTTCCCTTCTCCTCTCCTGAGAGACTTCTGCCTCTCCTTCAATCTCCAACTGGAGTTTTCATGAAATTAAGTATAGCCTTTTCTTTTTTTCTTGGCTTTATTAACCAGCAAGGTCTGAGGAAAAATGATGTTTCAGTTTCATTTCCTTCTGCAGAACATAAGAAGGAAAAAAGATCTTTGTAATTTTTCTGTCACCTATTGTATAGGTGACAGGTTCACAGCTTCCTTGGGGAAGCATTCCTTTAATTATCTGTCATACACACTAAATTCATTAATAGCGTAAGGTCTTGTGCAGCTTTGTAAAGGATGTATGCATCTGATTAAATACATGGAGAAAACACTAGGGACCTTTGCATGTTCCAAATGTGTTCATCCAAGGCTCTCTGGAGCATTCTGTTTTCTTCAGCATTAAGAAGGTCTCAGGGATGCTCAGGTGATCTGGTATCTGCTCTGGTTGAATGTCTCTTATGGCATAACTTTACCTTCTCTGGGGAAGATGTCCTCTGCTGTGAAAGTGCCTATTTGGCAGTCTGTACAGCAGATCTGTATGGGTTTGTCTGGAGGGCAGCCCCTCCGGGGCCCATCACTGCGGTCAGGCATGAGTCCCAGGCACCAGCAGGGAGAGGGTTGCTCATGAAGCCCAGAGCAAGAGCACTGTGGAGGGCGTGTGGATGTGGGTAGCTGAGCCAAGCCTCCACTCTCCATACAGGGGCTGCGGGTTCCCGTGCCACGTGTGGTGCCTGGGACGCTGCACAAGGCAGTAGCTGTGTCTTCACAGCAGATCCAGGTAGCCAAGCCAGAATCTGGTACAGCTGGTTACTCTCTTTGGTAGGGCCTTTTGCCTTCTGGTCCCTCTGTGAGGTGTAGAGACTTTGAAATGAAAGAAGCAGCCTTTAAATGAAAGCTAAGGCACTGATAATCCCATGTAGCTACAGGACATTAAGCCAACAGTATTTATGTCTTAAGTTTGGCTCCTGTAACTGGTCAGAAAGTCTTATGGGACCAATAGTGATTACACAGCCCATAATTTTATAGCCAGAAACGATTAAAATAATTGTAACAAAGTGATAATAATAAACCCTTACTTATTTTAATGTCAAATATTTCTGACATGACTGATTCCTCCTGCTTGCATATAACTCCCATAGCTTGAAACTCCTCTGAATGGGAGTCTCGCGATCTTGTTCCACAATCCTGTGGCTAAAACCTAAAACGCTAAGTTTAACTTCTGAATAGGTGAAAGGCCCTTTGGGTCTTTTAGCAAAAAATTCCTTTAGAAACCAACTTACTGAAAAAACAACGTCAAGCACTGTCAAAATCATGGCAAATGCTGTGAGGCTGTCATATTGAAATTGTAGGGGCAGATGGTGAGAAACTTTCCTGCTGGTCAGGGAACTTTCTGAAGGCTCAGTTACTTATAGCAGACTTCTGTTATTATGAATAATAATAATTTGGAGGAATAAGGACTAAACTGGGATCACCTCTCATTTGTCATAAGCTAAAGACACGCATCGCCTAGTACAGACCAGCTGCTTTGTGGTAACCTTTTCATTTGACCGTGCCTTTGGTAAAGCAAGGAGCTCTGCGTCCTCATTCTGTGCTCCTCCACAATCTTAGTGAGCTGGAACTGAAGTGCAGAGCCATGGTTTTTGTTTTTTCCCAAGAGACTTGAATATTTTGGGGACAGGCCTTATGAGACAGACAAGACAGCCCCTAATCAAACAAAAGAATGACAGAAAGAATAACCACTGCAGAATGGGGGCTGGTCACTGAACTGACAGCTGGCAGGCTCTGCTGATAACATACTTTGAGGCAGTTAAGAATTTGGGGGGTTTGGTTTGGTTTATCTGGTTTAAAGGCATGTGTTGTGGCCTGTCACTTGCTAGATTTGGTTGATGTGAAATTTGATTCTGGCCATAGAAAAGCATGCTGCAGGAAAGTGTTTATTTTGCTCTCTGCTGGAGGTACCAGTGAACAGCCTAGTTTCTAGTTTTGTTGATGTTTCAGTTCTGGTTTGTGTTGTAAATGTAATAATCACATTTGGGGAGGGAAAACTGGCATGTGTGGTCTACAAATGGAAGACCTAGAGCCTGCAGTATTGTTTTAGCTTCCCCCAGTCTGTGGCTTTCCATAGTAAATAGGCATGTTCATGTGCAGCTTGTTGCAGAAATAAAGCTAGGAACACTAAAGGCCAAGTTCACAGTTAGTGTAAACCTCCACAGAGGCTGAAGGGCTTTTCCACATTACATCTGCTAAAAGGAGTGGTGTCATCAGCTAGGAAATTTTCTCCAGATTTCAAATTATTCAATGAACTTAAAGTCCATTTGCTCCTATCATAAGAATTAAACAAATCAAAACAAAGTAATGATGAAAACAAAACACAAACACTTTTCAATGCTGCTTGGTTGCAGAGAGATAGCAAAACAGAATCTTGGTTTGAAAACACTCTCACATTTTTAAATAACTCGTAGGCGTATAAAACGTAGGGAATAATCTCAATTACTTTGAGTTCATATAACAATGTAAAGGTGTTGAGAGCTACTTAAAGCAGTTGACATTTTTCAAAGCTTGAAGAGGAGAAGGCTGTACAAGCACTGCTTTTTGTTATCTATAAACTTTCTTTTTTCTAAGCCAGGTTTGTTCTTAACTAAGAAAGTATTTTTGTACCATGTAGCACGTGTTACATGAGAAAACTGTGTATAGAAATTCACTCTTCCACATAAAGTGTATTTCAATTGTAGCGGGCCATAGCATCAGAGCTAAGACTTACTCTTCTTACTGATGTGAAGGCAAATGAAACTCCTCTGTATTGCTTGTAGCCTTTTAGTTAAGAATTGAGTGATGCCTCAAGCTCCCCAAACACAGGGTTCTTCCCAACTTCAGTCCTAGCTAGTACCTCGCTCCTCAATCTGAGTGTGCTCTGCACTGCATTGCAGTGTATTGTGACTCAGGACCATTGCCTCTAGTTGAGCATGCAAAGTTGCGAGGTTTGGCATTCCTGTCAGAAAGGAGAGCAGCCTGGTTCATAGGCTGGGTTTCTGAAGACAAGAAGTAGGAGTTAAAATCACAGGGCCTGTCTTTGGCAGAGTTTCTGTGAATTGAAGAATGATCTGTGGTGACTCTAAGTCAAGGACAGGTTTTACTAAAGACTGACTTTTTCTTTGCACTTTGTCCTTAGAATTGATTTCACATAGTGAGATGAGTATGTTGCATGCAATTTATTTTATGTCTCTCTCACTGAAAAAGTCCCATTATAAAGAGGCAGAATTAGTATTTTTCCACTTACATAACAAGTACTTTGACAGGGCCACATCTCCTAAAGAGAATACACCTGTATATTTCTGTTCTTTATCTGTGTGTAAAATATACTCTTATCTAGACCATATTATAAAAACTTGAACGAGAATTGGGAAGTGGTTAGTGTATTTTTTCCATTCCCAAGGATAACTATCCAAATACATACTACATATTAGCACCTGAATTACCACCTCAAGCAGCTCAGTGAACAGTGTTATAAGCATAGACTTGTGCTATTTATCTTCACATAATGGTATACATTGCAAGAGAAAAAACCCTAATGCTTCATACACCAGCACCAGACAGAATTTCACCAGGCATATGACCATATAATCCTATGCCTCAGACAGTAGGATTAAGTCATCTGGGAAATACTTTACCTAGTTCTAGTTCTGCTTTTAGAAAAAAAAAAAAAAAAAAAGTTATTTCAGTATTCTAAATACAAAAACAAATAAAAACAAGCAATTAAATTCAGTATTATAAGCTTAGTTTTTATATTTTTATCAGCAAAGAATCAATCAAGCTCTTGAAAGATAGTTAGAAAATGACAGACTGCAAAAGCAAAATAGACACACTTTTACTCACCCAAAGTACAGAATGGGAAATCTGGAGATTAAAGTTGCAAATTTCATAAAATCCAGTGCAAAACTGGCCGCTGTTTTTGGACAACTAGACATCAGTCTCATACATCCCTGAAAGATTGAGTTTGGTGCAGTTTAACTATATTGACTGGCACTCCTGTGATACTTTAATAAAGAGAAGTAAATCTGATCATTAATTTCAGCATGAAATAGTTTTACAAAGGCTTTTTTGTGTTAGCCTAAGTGATTTTTCACTAAAGAAAGAAATCAGTATGTCAGTGTGGTACTGGACATCTTTGAAGTTCGCAAAATTTTAACTGCCCAGATGTTTCATGAAAGGCTTTCAATTCAGATAGTATTTTCAGCCTGGCTGCCTACCAGAAAATAAATACCCTTCAATTTTTCATGGAGCCATGAGAGTCTGATAGCTTTTCTTCTCTTCCCTCCCCCTCTGCAGAGCGGTTGCTGGTATTTAGGTGCCATAGTGACACCTCGTGGTCAAGAGGGAGATGAAACAAGGCAACTTTAGGAATTAGAATGTGACTTCATACTAAATGCATCCCAAGTCCTTATTACCATGTATTGTCATAGTTCACCTAAAATGATGTCTCCTTCAGTTCCCATTTTTCTTATTTTTATACATTTTATATATTAACCCCTAAATATTAATTAAATGTAGTCATTACTGGTGCTTGAAGTACCAAACATTTCTGCAAAGAGATGAAAACACACAATCTTTTGAACACTGTTTTTCTATTAATATCAAGATTATTATTCAGACAACTTTTAAGAAAGGCTTCCCCATGACACTTTTCCTTACAGATAATGCAAAATAAACTCTCGACCTCTTGCTAGTGTTGTACACTGTTCTGCTTCTTCCTTTCATCCTTTTGCCTGTCACTGAAGGATGCTGAGGAACTATTAACTTCCCAGCACATCTCAAGATGAAATTCTGAGCTAGCTGAGGTAATTCACAGAATCACTTATAGTTTTACACTAGTATCAAGGAAATCTAATAGATGAAAACCCCTCCCCCTTCTGTCCAGCCAGTGAGTTTAGAAACTTTGAAAACACATGCCTGTGTTAGGGGGAAAAACAGGCAGTGCCAAGTACAGTTGTAGTGCAAAGCTTAATATGTTCAGAGCCTGAATTCAGCTGTGAATTATTTGCACTACTGTCCACAGTTCACACATCAAGGCGTTGAAATGGTGCTTCGAAGCCCAGGGACTTGCTCACAGTAGATGGGCAACTAAACTGACACAAATGTCCAGATCCTGTAGGAAGCAACCAAAGTTGACCTGTGAAGAGGGATGCTAACAGATACTTAAGCTTTCCTTCAAGTAGTCAAATCCTTTCTGATCCCTACAGGTGTCTGAAGACCTGCTAGGTCACAGCAGTAAGCTGTTCACTGCATGATCCATTAAGAGTCTGCAGGGTGAAAAGGACTGACCTTTCCTTTTATCCCCTTATGCCACCAATTGGGAGCGTTTTAGAGCCTGAGCTTTCCTCTGATATTACTGAGTCAAAATGCTCACATGAGACAACTGCCTGAGGTAGATAACCCTCATCATCATCTCAAGTCTCTGTTGGAAGCAACACAGAGAGCGCCCTTGGCTTGCTTATGACGATCTTCCTCTAATCACTGTCAAGGAGAATGGCCTTGTAAAAGCTCCATCTCTGATATCTCTTAAGTCAATAGACTCAGATAGCCAAGGGTGAGAAAAATAGCACTGAAAGGACTTTGAATGACAAGCACAGAATTTTATTTTTTAAAAAAAGCAAAAATAACATTGCTGGAAGACCAGTAATTGGCAAGAAGAGTGATAGTTAATGTCTTATACAAAGAAAAGCAAGAGATGCAGAGTGAATCAAAATGAGGGAAGCTCCTTTAGCCTTCTTGCATTAGAGACCCACAGGTAGTGCTTGCTATGTGAGTCTAAGCTGTCATGGGAAAAGCATTTTCCTTCAGGATTAAAAGATCCATGCTGAAGGTTACCAAGATCACAAGTCTTGATTCTCAGTCAAGAACATGTTGCCTCACACGTACTGGATATTTTGTGAGTTGTAGGCAGGACCGTCTCAAAATTAAATTCAGTAGGTTACCACTTAAACTAGTTCAGGAAAATATATTTTGAAACAACCCTCCTCCAGCAGTGCACTCCAAACTCTACAGAGAACAGCAGAAAGATTTGTACTACATTTAATGATCTGGAGATTTTTAATCTGTTAACACCACTGATCCTCAAAGGTGTAACAACTTACTTGTCATTTTAGCAACTAGGAAAGACCAGCTGCCCCTTCCAATTCTTTCATTCCAGTGCAGCCATTTATGGATACGTATGTCCGAGATCAGTCAATTAATCAGTTCACAGTAGCATCAACATAGACTGGGGCTACTGATTTAAACAATGAAAATACACTGAAGTAGCCAGCAGATCATTCTGAAGAGAAATGTGCCCCAACAGCAGTTGAACACCTGTTACCCCACTGATATTTACATCTGAGGAAATGCTACATTATACAGGAACATGCAGTGCAAACAGAACCAAGAGCCATTGCCTGAAAACAGCTATTTACATAGCAGGTGTAAACCAGAGCAAACAGTGGCCAAAGCAATGGGAAATGTTTATATTGCCCCCATAAGCTGATGAGGATTGCCAAAAAATAAGGTAAGGGTGCTTAGATGAAAACAGATAGTCAGGCTTAATGAAATATGACCTTTATATCAGGATTTTCCTTATCACTCTGCCTTTCCAAAGCTGATACAAAATGTGATCAAACAGAGCCCATAGCAGTGTCATATCTTCGTGAAGGTCTGCAGACACCAAGCAGGAAATACTGCCATTCAAAACAGGCTAGTCAGAAGTAACCCCAAGAACTAGAAAGCCGGCAAGTTCTCCACCATTTGTTGCAGAATAGATTTATTTGCTGTTTAGAAGTCCAATTTTAAGTGCAGCAAATGCAGCTGCAATCTCACTGAATAGATATCATCTTAAAAGTAGTTTATGACTAGCAGATACATTTCCTATCCCTTCTGGGCCAATACACATCTCATACCTACTCCATATTTCAACATACAGTGCAAAGGAGCACTTAAGCCGTGCATGTTGCAGGACAGAGGAAGGTTTCCTCAGGTAACTAATTGGAGGGGAGGTAGTTTGCATGACTCTTTAGTAGCTTGTCAAAATAATTTGATACTCTCTCCCTCCTTGAAAAAAAAAAAGTTGATTATACATAGTCCAAAAAGACTTAGCCACATCAGCAGAGTGCCAAACTATTGTTTTTGAGCACCATTGGAATTAGACCAAACGCATATTCACCAGCTGTCCTGCAGATTTGTCCCAAGCAGTGCCTATTCAGCCCCTACAAGTGTGGTATGTCCCTGAGCTGCTCTCTGGACTTTGTTAACAGTAGCTTTAGTCTTCAGTCAGAAACCAGCTTATGCATAAGGGACACTTCCTAATTTTAATTGTTCAGAAGCATCCAGTGTTTTCCTTCATTTTATTAAGTCTTTTTAATCATGAACCTACTTCCTCTTGTCACACACATCATTACCTTAACACCTTCCCTTCTGTACCAACGCTGCACTCGGCCTAAAGCAGCAGGTACTGTTCTTGTTTTTCAGCAAATTGAGCTGTGTTTCAGTGAATCCAGCTTTGCCAGTTGCAGTACACGCACTTCTGGTTCCATTACCATCACTGCAGTTGCTTTAAGTGTTAAGAGGTTTTCTTTAGCAAATCAAATTCAGAACAACCCTGTCTCAGTACTGAAAAATTACCATGAGTTGTAAACATACCTCTATAGCACCTAAGGTTGAGATTCCCACCTTTCCGGTACAACTGTGGTCCACCTAGTGAAGGATACGGATAGGGATGAGATACCATACTTGGCCTTACAATTTGAGTTGAGTAAGTTGTAGATGGGTGTGTGTGGTTTCCTTTTTATCCTTTAAATCAAATGTTAGTCATCTGATAGAGCCAACAGAGCAGGCTACAAATAAGTCAGCTGTAGCTTGCTGACCAGGCTCAGAACAGTCACACCTGAGCCTTAACCAGACACTGCTTTGTGAATAAGAAGCTAGTTGGCTAAAGCAGAGGATGACCACCTCTGCAATGGGTGCTAAAGACAGCACATGGGCGTATTTGGACAAGCGAAGCAGAAGGATGGTAAATAAAAGCTGTGGCAGCAGTTCCAGCCTTGGCTCTGAGGAACAGCTGCTTTTTCCTCCGTGAGGTGTTTCTTGGTTCCCGCTGAGATCTGAAGAGAGTGTTGTGTTCTCCAGCTCCTCCCCAAATCAGAAACTAATTCTGCTACAATACCTTTAGAAGGGTTCCGACGGGTTTGGATCAGAAAGGAGAAAGCGAGTCTCAAACTGAAAGCTTCTTCTGTTGAAGTAATATCCACGAAGCTTCTTGTGTGCTTACCTCCCTGTCTGTAGCCTTCAGATCACCTTTTTTCTCTGTAATTCTCTCTACTCCTTGCATTTCTTTTGTCTTATACTCTGAGCCACCTCCTACTTGCTTTCAAAAACCCCTCTCATCCATCACAGTTCCTCCTTCAGATCCCTCCTAGTCTTCCTTTCTCCCCTTCTAAGTGAGGGGATAGTCACTACATTGAACCAAACACCTTGAGAAAATTTTGTTCTCCAGACAGATCACTAGACCTCACTCCACCCAGCCCTACTCTGAGATGGTACAAACTAATGCACAGCATTCCAGCCTGTGGAGGGAGCAATACTAGGCATTAATCGCCCTGGAGTTGCCTTTATCTTTAATCCTTTGTGCAATTTATTGTATCTCCTACCATACTAAACTACTGGGCAGAGAGTATGATTTATAACACAATACTCAGCCAACAGGTTTTAATAATAAGAGCCTGTGTAAGAAAATTAAATAGATGTTTGCATTTTCAAAAGCAAACATGGTTCAAGAAGTAGTTGATGTATGATAAGGGAAAATATTTAGGACAAGAAAATAAGCAAGGAAGAGGGATACCAGATTTATGATCAAGTTGCTAAGGATTGTAAAGTGATAAAGAATGTGGATAAAAGGAAAATACATGAACAGATGAGTTCTGTATGTTTGCTAACAGCAATTTCAGGAACAGATACTTAGTGACACTGATCCATTTCCAGGTGCTGTAAAGGTTCATAAACAGCGATAGGAAAATACCCACAAGACAACAAATCACTGGGAGAGAACAGCATACAAATGAAGCATTGTTTGAAACAAGTCTGTGGCAGAGAATGCTTAACATGTTCTAATTAAAGATGATAGATTCATTGAACACCACAGCATGAACATACTGCTAGGAAAACTGACCCAGGAAGGACACCACCTGACCCTGACATCTACATCAGCATGTGAAAAGGTATAGGTTTCTCTTTACACCAGCTTTTACTGTAGCTTCCCTGTTCGAGGGATTTAGAAAGAGAAGTTTTTCCTGTTTTCTTTGTTCACTACAGAACCTCTGTTTTTAAGAGTCAGTTATTTCCAAAGGGCAGAGAGTATATTATATCCTCACTAAAATGAATTATGTCCAACTAAAGTAAAAGCAGCTGAGCTCAGTCTGCAAGTATCCAGTAGTAGGTTGGCTGTTCTGGAAAGTACAAACCCTATAGCACTTGGAACTTTGTTTTTAAAATCAAAAGCCTAATTTGATCCTATACCAAATTTCAGTCTTGTATACCCCAACTTTTTGTTCCACACTTATTTTGAATGGGATGGAAGACTAATTAAACAAAGATTTAAGTATCATTCCCTGATGGGATTTGCCTGTACCCAAGTAAAAAACATTACTGACCAGCTGCCATAATACTGATGTAACATTATGGAACTTTATTTCAACCAAGACCAGACTGCTTTTAAAGTCTCCCCACATACACACACCTCAGTTTTCACATTAAAAACTATATTGCAAACCTATGGGTCTTTAACAGGTGTTCTGTCACTACATAAGCTGTTAAAGGCAACTTTAAATTCAGCAGTTACACTGCCTACTAGTAAGAAGAACAATTTGGCATTTCATAACTTAATTACTAAGCAACTTAGTCCTAAGTCCACTGCGCATTCAGTGGGAAGCAAACAATACATCACCTCCAAGTTACTTCAGGAAAGGTAGAGAACGATTACCTTAAAATAGAGAACATTATCTGCAGCTATGAGAAATACGCTGGGTATCGCTTGCTGGGCCCGTATCCAACTGTTAGTTTAGTACAATTCAATTGTCTAAATGCCCTAATAAAAGATTATGAACCAGTGAAACCCTGCCAAGCACTACGATGGCCTCAACTGAAGGACAAAAGTAATGTACTGTAGCAATACAGTTCTCCCAATTCGCAGTCAAAGCACTATCAATAAATAGGGCTGCCAATTATTATCCGCATAATAATAGCAAAGCGCCTCCTGTTTTCACCAGCATAAAGAGTCAGCTCAGATGGCCATAATTTCAGCATCGCAAGCCTTTCACATCCTAGGTCTGGACAGCAGGACACTTATGCAGTATAGATTATTTATTTTTTTTAATGCGAATTATTTACATCACTGAAATGTGTACTGTATTTCAGAACAGAGCTACTAAAATGAGTTATGTCATTGGTTATGATACCCCCACATCTGAACTCAGACAGGTAGGTGGCATTTCGCTCATTTCCCTGTCCTGTTTGCTGGGAATACCAAAATAGCTACCATTGCAGCTCTGAAGGAACTGTTACACCACCAGTCATAACAGTACCTGGGTACACAGAAGTTGCAGGCTCATAGCTTTTTAAAACAGTAATGTTTTAGTACTGACATCTTTTTGTTAGGATAGGCCAAAGCATTCACTGTACCACACAAAACTGAGATAGACACCTGTACTTACATGACAGAAATAAGGCTTTGTCAGTATTGCAAACAAAATCTGAGTTTGCCTAAAGTCTTCCTCTCAGCACATAAAGATCTTCAAATCTGTCTACTACAAAGAGACAAATTAAACGTTAAGACCCCAAATAACTGTTTAAAGAGATTAACTTCTGATTCTCAGAGCAGTTGCTGGCTAGAGTGTTTTATCTTCTATAGGTTCCCCCTCATTCTTCTGTTCTGGTGTAACCATTTAGCACCAGCAATGCTATCCCTTAGCCTGGAAGCTCAAATCAAGTTACTACACTCAAAAGCAGACAAATGAGACCCCTAGCGGAATTTGCCTTGCACCCCATCTCTGGTGTTAATAGAAATGAACCAGCCATAGCAATCTTCTTCCCATCTACCTTTGATTAAGAGCTAACTTTCCATAAAAGCAGTTTCAAAAAAAAGCCTCTCCTTTTTGACTTGTCTACTACTAAATGATTCCATTGATGTGACAGCATCCACATACCTCTAGCAGGGAGATTAAGAGCCACCCAGCAGAACAACGCTGATCCCTCAGCTGGTATTTACATCTAACAACACAACTTGTTGACAAAAACTAGGTCTAACACTAATACTTTCAGCTACTCATATAGACAATAATGAACAGCCAAGTGACAGGATGTTATCTCCACTGCTTGCGTTTTAAAGTCATTCCTCAGCATCTGTACGAAAGACTTCCTAGCTTCGCTATTCTTGAAGTCTGTATTATTCCTTTCACATGCCTGATTTAGAAACTTAAACACCTTCATTACTATTCCACACTTTGCTGCAAGCTTTGGCCCTAAGCCAGAAAGTGTAAGAGCTCCATGGTGCTTAGAGCCAATAAAACTTGACAGATGTGAAGTCCTACAACTAGAGGGTACAGCAGCTATAACACCGTAGGTAGAAGCCTGCAGTTGAGTCTATCAACCTGTTTTAATGTAAATAATTTTTAATCTTGTAGTCACAAGAGTTCTTTCCATTGCTTATTTTCTTCTAATCTGGGATTCTGTCCCTATCGATGTACGCAAAAGCCAAGAATAGAGATGGCAATTGGAAATGTAATCACGTACAATCATTTATTAGTATATAGCTTCATGAATTTTGTCTGAAGGTTTTATGATAGTCTCACTTGTATAGTTAAATGCTGGGGAGCTTTAGATTGCTCCTGTTTTAATAATGGAAGAGTCTGTAGACATGTAGCATCTCAAAATTATGATTACAATTCACACAGCAGCCTTGTTAAATCAACATTTACTTGAATATTCCTATATGAAGATATTAGCTTTTCAAGTATAATCCAGAAGGCTCTGCCTTTAATAAGAATCTGATGAGAACTGCATTACTACTAGCAGTTGAGAAGGGTCCCTGTTCATCAGTTACACATTGGTATATAGACACTCTCCCTGTAAAAGTTAAGATCACACACCTTACCTGTTCCATGAGTTAGAACTATGCTAATTCACAAATTAACATGCAACATCTAGGTAAATCCTTGGGCCTTCAGGATTACCGAAAAGTGCACACAGCAAAGATTTTTCCAAATACCTTCAGAAAAGCAAAGCCTAGAATGAGTTTGGCCATCTACTTCGCTTAAGTAGTAATCTGCAATTCTTCCGTTCAAATTATCTCGTTTTAAATGTCATTTGGCACATTCAGCGTAACGTCAGTCCTAAATTTCACTTGTGCATTACAATGACACAGCTTGATCTTCAGAAGAACTATCATATCAAAACCAGAAATTTAATAGTTTTAATTACCTGCTTTCATAGATAAGCAGTACCTTACCAGCACATTCTGAAGACGACTGTTCTTTTGTAGAGCACCTATAGTCTGGAAAGAAGTTGGGAGTCCTTAGCTGGATTTAAACCTTTATTTATAGAAAGTTCACTGCATTAATAGCAGTGATATTTGCACTGTATTTGAACTCAGCACTAATAGGTTAATATTTATATTTAGGTAACACTTAAACTGAAACAAACTAAACAGCCACAGTTTTAGAGCAGACAGACAGACAAAAGTTACAGACAGACTTAATAGTAGAAGTAATCACAATTATTTCACTCTGGTTGATTTAGTCCAAAGGTTTAGAATTTCTTAATCAGATTAGCAGGAAGGGTAGATTTATCCAAGTCATCGAAGTATGGATGGTTCAAGGCCATTTTGCCAGAAATTCTTTTCGCAGGATCATAAATTAACATTTTCTGGAAGAAAAGGAAAAGAAACACTTACTCCCTCATGGAACATATACTCAAATCATGTTAAGTAGATAATTACTTAACCACAGTAATAATCAGGTAACCATAGAGACATATTTTTTCTTGTGTTCCACAATTTCTCAAGGAAGTAGATGTCATTTCCACCTACGAGTCAGAACAGTATTAATACATAACAGAAAGCGAAGAAACATTTATCTTCATATTCAATAACCAAGCCCATGCCTGCAACAGGGGGGTAACATATGCTCTGTACTAAATGTGGAACCAGGCATCAAACAGCAATAATTGTTATTAGCATTAGCTTCTCAACTAAGTTAATAATTTTAGTCTGTTAAAGCCCAAAATGCTTAAATGGGCGTTTAATGCACAAGTGGTCCTACAGTTGTTCTGTTATACTGATATATAAGAAGTTGTTGTGAAATTGCTTCCCTTCAGTTTGGTGCAGCTGTTTACAGTTAAAATACAGTGATTTGTTCAGCTACGAGGTCCACTTAGGACAGAAGTGCACCTGCACACATAAAGCAGGTAGAACTGATTTAAGTTCTAAAACAGTTATAAGACCTGGATTTCTTTTCAGTAAGTTAATTCAGTTAGCTGAAGAACTCAGTAATAAAGTTGATGGGAAAAAATAGTGGATACCATAGCCACTGAAAGAGTCCCAGGACTTCCTAAAAAAGGCAAGAGAGTTGTAGATGCTTCTTTAAACTGCTAGCAAAACAATTTTTATCATGCAGTCACGTCCAAAAGAGGAAAGGTAGGAAGCTACTTCATTTGACTGAGAAGCCATGTGCTTGCATGTAGACAAAGTTAAGCTAGACTGACATGCTGCAGTCTTCCTTCCAAGCCTCATAGGTTACACAGCCCCGAGAGGCCCCCTTAAATTTTCCCAAGCCTGGTAGAAAGCTCCTAAATGCTAAGAACTTATTTAAAAAACGCTCGCAGTCTTTTCCATTTTATTTGTCCTTACTAAAGGAAGATACATTTCAAATTCAAATAATCAGTATTCTACCAGTTGCTTTTCCCTATCTCCATAACTAATTGTGTTGTTGTGTTGTGTTTTTTTTTTTTTCTAAAGTATAAATATTACTCTGCCCTGTAGTCCACCTTGACATTAAATTATCCTTGGACTTAATCTGACAGGGAGCTTGCTGTCCAAGTTGATTTAAACTACAGAATTTGCATTTATGTTCTCAGGGCTTCTGCCAAATGCAGTACAGCTTCTAGATTTAGCTCTGTATCTGCCCACATCTAAGTCAAGCAACACAGTTCCCTATAGCTACGCCCCAGAAGACAAGTATCCTATAGCTAATACTAATACCAAAGGTATCACAAAAAGGGGCAAATTTTGCTAAAAAAAAAAAAAAAAAAAAAAAAAAAAAGAGGGGATGCTCCAATATCAGGACTACAGCACTTAACTGATATTTTAAATGACCATTTCTTTTCTGAGCAATCTGTCTGACAGACCAAAGCTTTTGATGATTGCCATCAATTGCTTAGAAATGCTAGCCACAGAAGTTATTTAACTCATGAATGTCTTCAACTTACAACCTCACTCAAGCTAATGGTCTTAACACAAAAAAAAAAAAATGCAACCCCTTTTCAAAATTAGCTATTTTACTTGTTTCCAACTGCAAGTCTGTAGAAGTGAACGTTTTCATTGATATAACCTGTGCTTGTACTCTAGAATGAGCTATTCATTTTTGTTGCCTTCAAAGCTATGTTCCTGCTTCAGGCTTAAGTATCACAGGAAACTTAAATGGATTCCAGATGCACAATAATGCAACCATGTCACTGTTACCAGGCATTAATGCGAAGCTACATTTTTAATATTAATTTAAGGCAAAACTATAGAAGACTTAACAGAATTTAATATACTTTGAGATTAACAAAGTGTTAACATCACTTGATTAATTCTTTTTTGTCTGTGTCAAATGCCCCAAAATACAATCACAGAAGCAATTTTGTTTCAAACTGATATAATAGTGATACTGTCGATGCATACAGAGGAATTATTTCCAACTTCAGTCAGTCATTTCTGTACAATGCCACTATAAGCTTCAGAGAGTGGTCCAAAACAACTGTGTGTTCAACTAATGTTGTTCAGTTTGCCAGCCTGAACCATGGCTCTGTTCTCACAAAGAACAAGTGAGAAGTTGTAGTCACTTGAGCTTCCTGAGTAACACCACTACAGAATACATAATAAACTTTCTTGTTTCTGACTGCTTAAAACATGAGCCAGCTAACAAGGATAATTGCTGTACAGCATTCCCCTTGTAGCAAGCTAGATCAGATGTTTTGACTTACCTTAAGATGCATAGAACACCCCCACCATATGCAAACCTGGATTGTGCAAATGTAGCTTTAGGAGAGCCAAACAATAAGATAACAAGGTACATTCTTGTACTTAGGTGCATGTAAGCACACCTAAGAAGTGACCTAGATTGCTCTGCAGCATCAGCCCATGAGCTGGAAGAGCAGTAAACAGAAAGGTCTGATTGAAGAACTTGTCAAGTAAAAGTGTGTCTATGGTAGTTTAACTACACGGCCATGAAACTATAAAGTAGCCACAAAATACACCAGTTGAGTTAACCCGTCACAGCTAAAATTTCTAGCTTGATATTGAAAGGCAATTGACACAGACACTACAGACTGATGTGAACTTGGCCTCTGATTTCACAGCTGATCAATAAATCCAGCTGTTTCCATCTCTAGTCAATTAAGACCACCAGGAAAGATGAATGAAGATGAGCCAGTCGCAATCAATACATATGCTACCACCCAGGAAGAATATTTCCAACTCAATGAGCAGTCATGCAACCACATCACAATTACGGCTGGCACCAAGACGGTGACAGCTACAGTTTGGGGGCAGGAGCTTTCACTTAGATCTGATGTTTGTAGAATTTCATCCTCACTTTCAAGTTGAGCCTGCCTTATCGGTATAAAATAAGCTAGGGCAAAACAGCTTAATGAAAAGAAAATTAATTATAGTCTAGTAGTCCTGATCAAGTTTGCTATTATGGAAAAACAAGTCAATTTCACATCAGGTATCAGGTTTAGGAGAATGACTGCCTGTACAACTGCAGGTGGCATTTGAAGATCTCCGTAATCTCCATTCTATCAAGACTGATTAGCATGGCTGCAGATATTCTAGAGTATTTGAAACTACCTGCTCAGTTTTCTCACAAGCTGTTTAAGACAGGCTACTTACAGACAGCAGATCAAGTCCATCTTCATCTAAGTTTTTGACTTGTGTTTCCAGGCCGCCAGGTTTCCATTTGGGGAACGTGTTCTTGTAGTCTTGCAGGGATTCCACATCAGGCCATACTTCATTGTTGGGTGTCCCTAAAGCTCTGTGCAAGCAGAAGCAAAATACTGATCAGTCTAGTCTGGAAACTGCGTGCACTGTTATGATTTTATTAAGTGCACAGCACTCTTGTGCAATACAGCACAAAAGCAAGGGAAAGGTCCAGCCTGACATACCTGAAGATTCTGAAGAGCTGGTCAATCTCTGAGTCCCCATGGAAAAGTGGCTTTTTAGTTGCCAGCTCAGCAAATATGGTACCTATGCTCCATATGTCTACGGGAGTAGAGTAACGAGCAGATCCTAGCAATACCTCTGGAGACCTGTACCACAGGGTCACTACCTGTTGAACAAGGACATTTTTATTTTTTGTTTAGATGTTATAGAATTGGGTCCTCTAATCGACTATAAGCACAATGACTCATTATTAAGGAGCATTCACAGTTTTTTTTAGTTAAAATAATTGCCAGTGCAATGTTTCAGTGAAAATGTTTGTAAGTGATGTTTGAAGCAAATAAGGGTAACAAACCCTATAAAAACAGCTCCCTAAAATCCAGAAAGAGCCGGAAGCATACGCAGCCACTCTGGCCCATCTGATTCACTGTCAAAGTACCAGTGGAATTCTTAAGATACATTTCAGAGTAAAACACAGTCAGAGAGCTGTAAAGCCATCAGGTAAAACATAATAGTCAGTTTATAACAACTGTAAGAGCTCCACAATTCTATTTTCAGCTGTTTCAGTCATAACCAGGAGGCTAGTAAGCATTGTCCAAATCACCAAAAGGATGTTCCAACTTACTTCATGAGTGTATACCCGCACTGGAATTCCAAAGGCTCGAGCTAATCCGAAGTCTGCCAGTTTAATCACTCCCTTGTCATCTATTAGAAGATTCTGAGGCTTTAGGTCTCTGTGCAGAACTCGTCTTGAATGGCAGAAGACAATACCTTGCAAGATTTGATACAGGTAACTCTGTAGACAGGATGAAGTGGGAGAGAAAAAAAAAAAAGGAAACACAATAACCTTCACTGCAAGTTCATGGTTCTGCAACATCAAGCTGCTTCCTTTTGTCAGGTCTCCCCACAGGAATAGGAAAGAGATCCAAAGCATTGCAGATACTGAGTTAATATCAATCTTAAAACCACAAAAATTAAGTGTTTATTTTACTTTAAGCCAGTTTAATTCCATAATTGAAAGAATGAAGCTGCATTTGAGAACAGAATTCTTTTTAAAAGATTCTATTACCCACACCTGCTTCTTTAACCTTTCATTCCTCCTCAAGGAGTTAAGAATCAAGCTTATAGCTTTGTAGGTCCATCTTCTTTAACTTATATATTAAATAATTATCCTCATTACCTTAACACGTGAACGATCCAAATACTGTCCAGATGGAATAGTATCCAAGTATTTCTTAAGATCCATCGAAAGGAATTCAAAAATGAGGTACAGTCTTGAATCCTGCATAAGAACATCCTGAAGACTGAAAATTGAGTGAACAGTCAACTCCATTGCAAAGTGCACGGACTCATTGTTACATTTCCCCTCTCAACAGGGACACAAGCTGACATTCCTAGGTTCCTCGTATGAAAATCTTACAAAGCTTTCAGTCTTCAAATATTAACAGACTTAGCGAGTTGCACTGTTGTTTGGAAAAATCAAGTACATCTGAAACATTGTCAAACAGCCTACATGTTTCCTCTTAAACTTATGTTCCCTCATGCCTCATGGGAAGACTAAGGAAAAAAAATGCAGTTTCTTTTTAAAAAGATGTGGGGTTTTCGTGTCTAGCTTCCATTCAAAGCTGGCTTACTACAGCAGCACCTGAACTACTAGAAGAGTTTAAGGGCTCTACATTAGAATGGGAACCTACTAGGTGCAGCAGGATTTGTGCAGGTTTAAGTGCACCTCCTCCACCCTTAGTAGGTTATAAGAGTTCCTAGATGCATGTATACGTATATTGAGACACTACCCGGCTGGAATGTGGGGTTTCAAGTCACATTAAATCTAAGGTATTTTGCTGCATTAAAGAGCAGGTAAATCTTATGTGGGGAATACAATAGCTGTGACCAATTCTTCAAATCAGGTAGCCACTGATGGAAACTTCAGGCGTACTTCAGATGTGCCTGCTACGTCAGTGTGATAATACAACGCCTAAAGCTCTGCTACAAAACAGCAGGGAAGTGATTGATAACAGAGGCTCATGTAAGGACACCAAGGTCAGATGATTTGTTCCAAGATGGCAAACACCCTTCTGAGACTGGCTAAAGAAATAGCTTTAAACAGTTTTCATGAAGTACGCTGTCCTCATTCAAACAATAACCATTCTGAAGATAATTAACATAAATTACAAAAGTCAATGAAGATTTGATCAATTCTTAGAGTGGAAAGGGGCAGCAGAAGAAAGTCTTAATTAAAAACTGGCATAAACACAGAATTTGGTACTATAGTATAATACAGTGTCTGCTTCACAGCAAATAGACAAATAGACTAACTCTCACTTCATGGGAACGGTGGAAAAATTATTTCTTATCTGAAGAGAGCCTTGCAAAGAATTTAGCTAAATACCAGCATACACATACCAGACTATATTGGGATGTTGCAGCTCTTTTAATAAGGAAATTTCTCGGATAGCAGTACTTGGCACACCTTCCTCCTCATTTTCTAGACGTATTTTCTTCATTGCAACCACTTGGCCTGTGATTTTGTGCCGACCTTTATACACCACGCCATAGGTACCTGAAAAAACAAGCAGTGAAATACATGTAGGAAATCCCAGTTTCAGGTGCAGATAAAACAGCGCAAATAAGAATTGATAATATAGGCAAGAGTCCCTGCAACCAAGTATTTTTTGCTCAGTTATTCAGCTTGATTACAAGCTATTACTTTGCTTTTGTATTGTAACCATGTAATAGGTGTTTACTTGAAGCAAGCCGCGCACAAACAGCATTATTCCTCAGATAAGCACGAATTCCTCAGATAAGCTCAAACCGGCTGCTTGCAGGAAGATTCACAGCAAGGCTTCAGTTACGAAGCACCTTGCAGGCACTTAGCCTGTGTTTTACAGTTCATTTAGAGGCTTCTCGGAGCAACGCACCGCAAACTCGAGCACAGATAGGGCTGAGGCGTTAAACAGAGCCTGACTGCTGCGTTTAACGAGGCTTGCAGCGACCAGGAGGCTGCAGCACGCGGCTCCCGCACCCACCTTCCCCGATCTTCTCGATCTTGGTGTAATCGTCCATCGCCGCGCCCGGGCCTGCAGCGGGAGACAAAAGGGAACGCGCGTCAGGGCCGGGCCTGGCGGGGGGCAGCGAGGGGGGCCCCGGCCGTTGCCCAGCGCCGCTACCGCGGCCCCGCGCCCACCTGAGGAGCCGCCGCCGCCGCCGCCGGGTCCCGCCGCGCTTCCTCCGCCTGGCGCGCGGCGGGCGCTGCGCATTCGAAATGGCCGCCGCTGCCCGCCGCCAATGGCGCGGCGCCGGGGCGATTCAAAGCGGCCAATCAGCGCCCGCCGCCGCCGCGGCGCCAAAGCCCTCCCGAAAGGCGGCTTTTACCGCTGCGGGGAATCGGCGCGGCCGGGCGCCTCAAACGCGCCGCGCGCACGGCGTCCGCGTGGTTCGCGGCCGGCATGGCGGCGCGGGCGGGCGGTTTTGCCCCCTCAGCAGTGTCCGGGGGACGGTGCCTGGGGTGCGGGGGGGGCCCCGGACGGCAGCAAAGCGGGGCGGCACCCCCTGCAAACCCAGCAAAGCAAGGCCACACGCTTCTAAAAGCATAAGTAAAAGCCACCTGGGAACGAGGTGGTTCCAAACGTTGCAAAATTGTGTGACTTCAATGTAAAATAGCTTCGGAAAGCAAATGTGTTTCTGTCTTCCTAGGTCTATCCCTACAGGACAATTTGACTTTGCTGACCCGCTCCGGCCCCTGTTTTTCAGCTACACTGACAGTACTGGGCTAACACTCCTCTGGAAACATACAGTCTCTGCAGTAGCGAGGCGTAAGCACTGTTCCACATTAAATTAACTGGTTTTAGTTACTTTTTTTGCGATGGTTAATGAAATCCTTGAAAGACAGCTGACCTCAAAAAACAACAACAACAAAAACAACAACTATGCATCTTCTCCTGTGAAAGCATATCTTTCAGACAGTGATTCCAGCAGGCAGAAGTGTTTACTGTGCGCTTCCTTCTCTTCTTCCCTAGCCCATGGCTAGGCAAGATGCAAAAAGCAAGATGCAAAAGCAAGATGTAGCTCATTCAACTCCTCCCCCTCCAATGTCCATAAGTTTCAGGGATAAAAATCCTTCACCTTCCTCTCCCTCCCAGGGAATTTTTGCTGCTGAGAAGCACACATGCTCTCTGGTTTCTGCTTACCCTGTAGTTTGTGTTCCCAGCACTTGCTGGAGATTTACCTGCATAGAACAAAGCTCTCATCTCTGGGAAGTCCCAGGCAGAGGAACAGCCTCACAGCTTGTAGGAAATGAGTCCAACATGCTCTGCATTGCACAGCCGCAGAGAAACTCCCCTATGTGCGTAACAAACCCAACACATCAGCACAGACTGACTGCACAGCTCAGACAAAGTGTATGTGACATGTCCCTCAGGCCTGACTTTGTGCACAGCCAGCCGTGGGACGGGGCTGCTTTGTATATCCAACACAAGACACAGCTGCTGCTGCTACCGATTCAGCTGGACTAATCCTGGCCCAGAAACCTTAGGAAGGTGGCCAAAGTCCACCTTTTCTTTCAGATAAAGAGAAAACGTATCTGGGAAATCCTAGACATATGGTAACCTCAGTTAACTTTATTGTGTTTTTTTTTTATCAGTGTCATAAAAACTTAATACGATAAAATGTTATATTAAAATACATAGTTACTTATATAGAAATTCTGTCTGAAAGTACTAAATATGCTGAGCTAAAATTTTATTAAAAGTAGCATTTTTGCTTCCATTTTTAACCAACTTTAAAAAGTCATACGTTTCTCAGTCACGTTCATACAGTCATTTCTGGTAGACTTGTAACGTTTACTCTGAGTACTCAATGAATTTTCAGACTCAGAAAATGTTCCTTTTTCCATATATTCCATTTTTTCATTAATTTAGAGTGGTCAAGACTAGGAAACACCAGAAGGAAGGCTGCTGTAAGGAGAAAAGCTATCTTTTAAATAGCAATACCAGCCTTCAGAGTTGCTCCTCGTGGCAGACAGCTGCCACCCACAACCTTGTGTCTTTTTTTCTCCTCAGATGGTGCCCAGGATTACAAGTTTGGGCTTTTCTGATACCTTTGTATGACATGCTTAAGGAAAAAGGGAAAAAAAAAAAAAAAGAAAAAAGGAAAAGCCAAGGGTGTGAATGGCTTTGAGATCAGTATCAGCCTGATTGCTGTTGCACTCAAAGCCCTGCATAGCTGCCCCTGCCTTATCTGTTCTTGTGATACTGCCTCAATGCATAAATTGTGCTGGTTTAATCACAAGTTAATCAGCTCAGGGAAATTATTTTGCTGTGTTCTCCACATTCAGTGAGCTAGCAGCTGTGCACCAACACCTCACAGCAGCACGCATGGACAATGCCATTGTGGGGGATGATTTCTTTCAGAGACAGAGGAGGTTGCTTTGCCCTTACCATATGCTAAGAGTGCTTAGTGGCTGTGGCAGTATTGACCCAAAGCAGCTTACACCAATTTCAGCTTGACCGTCCCTCAGCCCAGCACACCACGTAGCTTTGCTTCCAGTGACACAGGTGCTACGTGCTCCACAGCCACACTCTGTACTCACTTGCTTTCCGTATAAAAGTTCTAGATAGCTCCTAACAAGGCAAAGTAAATTAGTGCTGTGACAGGTCTATACTTAAATTTGCCAAATATCAGTTTGACAGTTCTGCTTACCTTGTGTTTTCCTCCCTCCCTCTGTTGTCTGGTTATCTTTAGGATGGAAAAGATCTCCTTTCTGACTGGATAGCGCTTATCTCATTTTGATTATTTCTTTGGACATGACATAATACTGCTACACAGTGATACTGCTTGATACAAATGCGTACAACTGATACAACTACATTTGTATTTGCTTTTGTGTTTGAAGAGATTTACTGTTCTATTCGAAGGAGTAGTACCGAGCCTGGTGAGTCATGAGTGGACACAAGTACATTCTGGAATTTGTAAGCGTTCCCTGGGATTCCCATTTAAAGCAAAACATGGAATGAAAAGCAAAACTGAGGAAAAACACAAAGACATCTAGTTCTGCCTCGACAATATAATATCAACGTTTTATTTACATAAATGGGCAAAGGGCACATGTACTGAAACCTCTTCTGCATTCAAAACTTCTACTTGCTTGAACTGAAATGCCGTTTGTGCAAGGAAGATAGGATCAGACAATGCCAATCTCAGATTATGGTATTACAGTTGTATTCATGGCTAAGAAACCAATGTAATACTCTGAACAACTCCTAGTCTGAGCAGAGGGCAGCTGTGAGAGTCAGTATAGTCTTGTCTTTCATATAGTAGTTATATTCTCCTCAGCAAGAACATTATTGTAAAGAAGAGAGTGTATTCTGTCTTTTACATAATGATGGGATTAAAAAAAAAAAGTGGACTTATTTGTGAATAATAATTAGCGTATCTAAAATAAATTGTGTTCACTGTAGTCAAAAGCACATAAACACAGACTTTGACTGACTTCTTTTAACATTCATTAAAAAGAAGATTATTTTGTTAGTATAACAAAGCAAAAGTAAAGTAGGAGTTACTTAGTAGCATTTAGGAAAGCAAGAAAATATTAGAGGGGTGATACCTCTCTAACACATAGCTTAGATGATTAATTTAGCCCATTAAAAGTCTCTTGTTTTGCAGGACAATTCCCACTATTAAGAAACACGGAGAACAACTCTGTTGCTCATATCCTGTGTTAACATTTTGACAAAAATAAAAAATAAAAAGTCCTTCCAAGTAATGATTGAAAATAGAGCAAAAGCACAGAAGCAACTAAGAAAAAAAAAATACTATCTCCTTAAAGCATGAATATAAATATTTAAAATTAATTTGAAGTACTTGAACAGGTTCAAATGAACTTCAATATAATTTTTATAGCATGGTACATAGCATACACTAAAATACTTTACCTAAAGGGTTGCTGTGATTGCAATAATGGAAATATCAAAACAACACATCCACCTCAAATAATGAAGTTGTATATAGAAAGATATTTCAGTTCGGTGCTTATTCATATGTTTGTGTTTTCTAGGAGAAAACCTTAGCTGTATTTGAAGTCACTGAAGTTTTGTCTTGAGCTTTTACAAAACCATGCATTAACTTCCGTCGTGGATAGTGGGCGTGCAGCTAACACTGAGAAGGTAAATCAGCATAGCACATCTGGATGTAATGGGATCAATAAGTATAATGTTCATGGCACAGAAAGAAGAGTGAGGAGTTTAGAAAAGCTCCTGAAAACAAGTGTGCAGAGAGCACAGCGCGTGAGGAGTTTGTGGGAACGAACAAAAGAATGCAAAGTACCTGATCAGTGCATTGAGGTTAGGCTCCAGAAGCTAAAACATGCACAATCCCTGGATGTAAATTTTAATACATTATGTCAGTCCTGGCTTGGCCAAGTTCTTATCCCATAGTAGGGAATGCTTCACCACCACCAAAACTCTTCCTTTAGAGTGGAAATGTAGCTGGGTGGATACAAACCTCTAGAGTAATACCTACAAATATCCAACTTAGATTTTGTTTTAATAAGTTTAATTAGAAGAGAAAGATGAACAGGGTATATGTACCAAGCCAAAGAAAACAAAAAAAAAAAAAAGCTTTTTTTTCTTTAAAACCTTTGGGCAAAAATCCAGGAAGCTACTAAAGCCATTGGCAAGATTCCCATTAGCTTCAGATGGGAAAAACTTTCACTCCTAAGGCATCTGAGATACAAACTGGAAAAAAAAAAAAAAAAAAAAAAAAAAAAAAAAAAAAAAAAGCTACTTCTTGGTTTTACGCTTCACATAGCTTACAAGCCAAGAAGAAAAATAGCAAAATCTAATAAATTGCTTTTTAATGGGGGTTGAAAGCTCTAGTTAGAGTTACATACCTAGAATTCAATTCCCAATCCCTACTTACATGAGCAGTCCCCTATGTCTTTAGAGAGACCGTTTTTATGAGGCAAATGAGAAGAGCTCGTTAACAGAATACTTCAGCTGAAAAACTAAATCTGAGTCCCCTCTCTCTTAAGCCTCATCCACATGTGAGGCCCTGTCAATATCACTACAGCCATATGACTATCAGCAATCTTGCTCAGCTGGAGACAATTACACCAGCTAAGAATCTGTTTATTGCTATAGCTGTTTGATTTCAACAAATAATACTCCTTTTCCTAATTACTGCAGACTCAGCTTTTTTTCTGCATTCCTTATCTCTTTATCCTTGTTCGTTTTGTGACAACCACCTGCTACTGTGCTGTATCAGATCAAATACACTCCCATAGCATATTTAAATTCCAAACCTCAGTCAGGAAAGTCTGACCTGAAACCTCTCCTGAAGTAAGGGAAGTTAACATTTTTTGGCACTGCAGGTATCATTCTAGCTGCCAAAAAGGAGGCATATTCTTCCAGATGAGAGTGTGGTTGAGACAAGTGAGGTATGTAAGCCTGTGGAAATGAACGTGAGATTTACATACGCACATAACATTTGGACTTGTTTAAAAACTCTTCCTCCTATCAATTGTGTGAGTTGACTTACAGGACATTCTTCACATACAGTAAAAAAAA
Organism: Aythya fuligula; assembly: GCF_009819795.1. NCBI lineage: Eukaryota > Metazoa > Chordata > Aves > Anseriformes > Anatidae > Aythya > Aythya fuligula. The sequence continues at coordinate 2,163,330 of NC_045565.1, read as the reverse complement.
AAGAAAAAAAAATGCATTTTAAGGTGCTATTTTAACATCTGCAAATTCTATTTAAACTTAAAATTTTCCTTTCTAAAGGGTGAAGGAAGGTAGTATGCAGTGACAGCATAACATGTGAGGCCCTATAAAAACAGCGTATGGTCCAGCCACAGAGCTGCTACTTGCTGCTGCCCATGACCATGCCTCTGCTTCATGCTCTTTTAGCCAACATGTATGTTGCTTTCTTTTTTTCCTTCTCTCCTCTGCTTCCCATTTCCCTGCGTGGGCTGAGGAAATGAGTCACATCCGAAATAAGAGGGAGAAAGACGTTCTGGGGAAAAACTCTTGTTCTCCAGAAAAAGAAGTCCTGCTGATAGGGTTTTTGTGAAACTGATAGAAATTGACAGCAATTTTTAGATCTCAGTGGCTATCCCAGGTTGGGTTGTAAGTAGAGATTGATGAATTAGCATGCTTGCAAAGTTATGCTGTGCCCTGTGAAAGTGCAGCCCTATCAGTCAGCAATCAAGAATTAACTCCTTCACACTGGGCACAGCTAAGGTCTCTGTTTAAATACTTGTTTTTTGCCTCTGAATATAAATTAAAGAAGTATATATCTGGTGATAGTGACAAGCAATCAACTGCACAGTACCTCAAAGATACGTAAACACCTTTAGTCAGTTTATACATCCGTGTGCTCATTCGGTAAATTGCACCTGCAACGCGATGGTCCTTGATAGCAGAAAGTGATTTTATTAAGCAATATTTCTGGGTAAGTTAGTGCTTAATAACATTTGTTGTGTTTAACTGTTGTTAATTCTTAAATTATTTTCTAACGGAAAGATGAAAATAGATTGGTGCACCACAACAGACTTCTGAGAAGTAAAAACAGTAAGGAAATGGCATAGTCATTAAAGTTGCAATTGAAATAATTTGAATAGGTTGCGATGCAATCAATTTTAATGTGATCAATTAAAATACTTTAATAGGCATTTAAAAAGCACAAGTGCTAGGAACAGCTACAAACACAACTGCGCTGCTGGTTTGATCAATGCCACTCGTGTGTGAGGGCTGCCCAGCCTTCAGCTCTGCTGGGGTGCTGGGATCCAGGTGTATGGCACAGCTTCAGGTGCCTTGTGGCTGAGTTCCAGCTTATCGCTGCCAGTAGAAGCAGCCCCCGATCACCTTCAAGGCGTGAGGTGGGCTCGGGGAGCTTTCCCCCTGTGAGAGTTTGGGGCTGTATCGTAAGGGGTGCAGCAAAACCGCGCTGCTCGTCGTAGAAAACGGACCGCCGCCGCTTCACTCCGATAAGCAGTTCGTTAACGCTAAGCCAGACGGTTTAGTTTCTGCGGGTTTTATCATTATTTTCATATTTTAACAGGCTCGAGCCGCACTCCCCGCAGGACGTCCCGCGGGCGGGCAGCGGGCAGCAGCCCCCGGGCTCCCCTCAGCGAGGCCGCGGATCGCAGGTGAGGCGCGGGCGGCTGGAGGGGGAGCCCCCGGCCCCTCACAAGGGGACCCCCCGGGGACCGTCCCGATCCCGGTGCCCCCGGGAGCCACTGGCGCCCGCCCCCGCCGCGGGAGGAGAGGCCCCGCCGGGCCCGGCTCCACCTGAGGGGGCGGCGAGGGGCGGGAGGGCCGGGCCGGGCCGGCTCTGCCCCCGCCGGGCGAGGCGAGGTGAGGAGAGGCGAGGAGGGGAGAGGCGAGGAGCAACATGGCCTCCGCCGGACGGGGCGGCCCGGACCAGGTGAGCGCGCTGCCCCCGCCGCTTCCCCAGGCTCCGGGCTCCCCCCGCTCCTCCTCCTCCTCCTCCTCCTCCTCCTCACGGCCGCGCGGGCGGCGGTTGCTGTGGCGGGCCGCGGCCGTTAACGGTCACCGCCCGTGAGGGGCGGCGAGGCCGGCGCTGAGGGGTCGGGGGGAGCCGTCGGGCTGCCCTGAAGCGGCACCGCCACCGCTCTGACGAAGTAAAGGGAGAGCAAGCGTTGTCCTTTGCCCCACGGGGCTGCTTAAGCCAAGCTGGCGTCTGTGGGGTCGCTAAATCCCGAGACCCCCGTCTGAAGGACGCAGGTCCCCGTGAACATGAAGACACTACACCTCAGAGTTGTCAACTTTTCTTTTTTTTAGTCTCTTTAACCAGCTGGCACAGTGCGGTCTCTCATGTGTTCCCAAAGCGGGCAGCTTCCAGACTTACTCTGACAGGTTTGCAAGTGAGGCGGCATGGAAGCACTGAGCTCTCACAGAAGGCGTCTGCCCTCGCCCTACACACCGTGTGTGCTACCTCTTGCCCTTGGAGCAGTCTCACAGTTCCTGGGAAGCCTCAGCTTTTTTTTGTCCTTCGGGATCTGATCCTTTCCCACCGCTACAGGCAGCAGTTTATCCACTGGTTTGAGAATGGTCAGGCCCTACACGCCTCGTGTGTGCTTCTGCCTGTTGGGCTTTTTTCCTTCCCTGAGACACGGGTTTGTAGGATGCTTGGGTCCTGAGGCAATAGTGGCGGTATTTTTAGTGAGCTGCTTAGAAGAATTTTTTTTTTTTTTTTATCATAAATCTCTGAGGTCCTAGATGATATCTGTGGGAATTTGCTAATGCTCATTGCTTGACTTCTGTTACAAAATGATTGTGTTCTATCACATGTCATTGCTCTGCTGATATGTGCCAGAGGACAGGGCTGGGTGTTTATTGAACAAAAATTATCTCACCCATCTTTTCTGGGTACTAATCTATTGGTCATATGTTTTAGTTAAAATGGTGATATATATCTAATACAGCGATTTGCAATTTTACGTGAATATTTACTTCTGGATTAAAAGAAATATTTTTCTACGAACTATTGTTTTTTATAAGATAACTTCAGAGCTTTGCAGAGTGAGTCTAAAGCTACAGCATAGGAAATAAAAAGGCAGATATGGTTTTATTGCTGTACTACTTTCCTGTTAATAATTTAGGATGGCTCTTTTCTTTATTTCATTTTAATGTATTCTAAAATATATTTTTTTTCAGAAGTTCATATTTTAGAAAAATAAGAGGAGGAGTATAATACTTCTTTCTTGATTTTTTTTTTTGTTCATTTGCTATGATGGTTCTTGGTGTCAATGTCTAAAAGTAAGTTAATTATGCCTGGGGGTCACTGACAGTGCTCTATTTTGTGCTATAGTGTTTATACCTGGTCAGTTCACAGTACTGAACAAGTTTGGGGGTTGTCTAAAGCCTATAAGATGTCTTACTTTGAATTCTGGAAATTATAAACTTGTATAATTTGCTTGCCATTTAGCCTAACGTAAACTTAAGGCCTTCATGGGAAAAGAGAGGAGACAATGGTCTTATTGTTGTTCAGAAAAAAGAAACCAAACTGTTCAAATATGAAAGCTCATCTTATTCTCATAAGAAAAAAAAAAATACTGCTTAAGTGGAAAACTTATTTCACAGAATAAACTTTTGAGTGTGATCTGCAAGACCACAATTCTGCTCACAGCTGCTTTGAAAAACAAACTTTATTTTTTCCAATTATTGTAAGCTTTGGGAAAGATGGTGGGTTTTGTATTTTAAAACAAGACCATGTAGAATATAGATCAGGCTACCTGAGTCTTGAATTCTACATAAAAGTTTGGTATGGGAGTTTGCTGCTGCTGTTCATGCTGGTTTATCCTACGTTTTCAGCAGTTTAATTTTGCTTTTATTGTTTTCCTCTAATCCAAAGTTCTTGAAGCTTTGTTCTTACATATCCTATTTCTCAAAACTTGCTTTGGAAACTGTATATTCAGCGCTCTTCACAGCATGTAAAACCTAATGTGCTAATCCAGTGGTTGAATACCCATTGGAGGTTATTTTTGCCTGTCTGTGTTGCCTGAAGTGTGAATGTTTCCCATATACATCAGGTTTTGTGTTAAGCTGTTGATAATGGCACTTGCGGTCCTTTTGCCATAGCTCTCTGGGTGACAAAATAAGACCTGGCATGTTGCTTTAATTCTGAGAAAAGCATGGTTTTGCAATCTTTAATCAGGCAAAAATTTCTTAGCTCTTTGAGGGAGTTTGACAATGACTTGGCCCAAGGAAGACTTTTTTTTTTCCTTTTAAATAGCTCTTGGCACTTAATTGTTTACTTCTCTGGAAAAAGCTGAGTGGCACAGAACCTGGGGCATGAGGGTAGCATAAAATATTTTTGTGGGTTCTGTGGGCATGAATTCTAATCTGTATGTTAAATAAGTATTTATAGTGCTGACATGTACGAGAAGGAAAATAACAATGGTAATGTTTGACTTCTTCAAAACAAATCCTTCCAATAGATTTAAGTACACACACACACATATATATATTTCCCTTAATGTGATAAAACTAGTTTACATTTGCATTCCTTTCTCGCCTGAAGATTTGGGGAAATCAGGACAAATGGAAATATTGTCTTTTTTTCCTTTTTTCCTGTAGGGGGTTGGCTGGTGGGGAAATGAAGAAGGAACTCCCGACTCTTACTCCCATCTTCTGTGGAGAAGTTTAGTCACTAAGAAGTGGCAGAATTTTGCTTCTCTTCTGATAACTTGCATGTGCTGCTTGGTGATCTAGAGCTCTTGTTCTCAACTTTAAAATTTTTAAATGATGTAGGTGTTCATGTAAATACATAGAAAATGAGTTGCTTGCACCATGTGTTTTTGCTGCCTTTGTCATCAGGGCATGTATGACTGGAGAGGATGCGTCACCTATCGAAAATAGTGGGTGAGGAGGATGAAGAGGACAGCAGGGAAAATTGCATTATTAAAGTGCTGCTTAGTGTGATGGTGAAAGTTGGAGGAGCCTTGATCTGCCCAAGTCAATCATTGCCTGTTACAGTCTTCTCCCGTTTTATTGGTATCTTAATCAAAACCATCCAGGTTAGTCCTGGAGCAGTGGCTGCTGTTCCTTCCACACTTCCCTGTGACATCCTATAAAACTGAGGACTTGTGAGGACTCAAAGTGCGTGACTTGTGCAAAATGTATTAGCTGTATAGTTATATTGTAATTTCTTCTATTGAATCAACTTAAAACTTCATTTCCTAGTGACTTTTTGAAGAGAAAAAGGTCCAGTCTTTCCTTCAGTCTCCTTTTCTAATTGAGGAAGTTATTCTCCAAGGGCATACTTAGGTTGGTGCCCTTCGAAGGAGAAATTGTTCCAAGTTTCCATATAATAGTTGATGCATGCATCATGATTTTATCAGTATGTGATACCAGTTTTATCTGATTCTGACTTAAAAATGTTACGAGCTAATGGAAGGAGTTCTGTGTAGCCATAGTGGGGAGAGTTATTTTAAACAAGTTGTGATGACAGCTTCTTTTTGTAGGAGAAAGTACAATAACATTCTGCAATGACTGAGTAGTTAATAGGATATGCATGTCATATAAGAGCTTGTTTCTTATGAACTGTCCTGATGGAGACTTGATTTTAGGTTTTAAAAGCATCTTTGATAAAGCATCTATCTTGGAAAATATTTTGGAAAATATTTTTAAAGCAATCCTGATAGAGATCACTTTCAGATAACTCATACCTGTTCTATGCAACGTCTATGATCTTTGCATACTGCTCTTGCTAATACTACACTTTTTTATTTTTAAGAAAAGATTATGGATTCTCAACTTCTGTTAATTATTTTTTTTTTTATGGAAAAGTACAGAAAGAAAAGGTTATGAATGACTATGCCCTGACCTAATAATTAAAGTTCTGTTTTTGTGGGGTCAGGATTTCTGCTTCTTGCTGGAAGTTGCCGATTATGTGCAGTTGCTGAGAAGTTACCCAGCATTAAGAAGGTGTTCAGGCCTGTACTTTTCTTCTGAATTTGAAAGTTAAAAGACTAAGGAAGACTTTGGTGGGAAACATTCTTACACAGACATTATACAAAACTGACTCTTGCTTGTTTTTGCCAAAATGTACTATTCTGTAGATTTTCATTGCATGTCTCAGTTTTAAAAGATTATCTGCTTTTCTGTTCCTTGCCATCATTTTCCGGGGGGAGTTCTTGGTTTTGGTTTATTTTTTTCACCCTGTAATCTCATTGTCATTTCTGTGACTATAATAGTTTCGCACAGCCGCAGGCAGCAGAGATGTTTCTGTGCAGGTTCGGTTTCCTCAAAACACCTGTTTAGCTTTAGGACTGGTTCATAGAAACTTTATCCTGAAATTGCTGGACTTACTGTGCAAAGAACTCCCAATCACAGTACAGAATAGATCTGACAAGGCTGGAAAAAAAAGACAATTAGTTTTAGCCTTTCCTTTTTTCTTGCAGTGATGAGCCTGACCTATACGCAAAACCACAATATATACTTAAAAGCACAAAAGCCAGGCTCTTGCACAGGAAAGCAAGGCTTGTGGGGGTAAGAAGGAAAACTGCAGGCATTGCTGATGGGGCACAGTTAGTTTGGGTGAAAATCTTGCTTGTTCATTCATGTTTACCCTTATTTTGAAGCTTTCTGTCTGTGATGTGAGACTCACTGTTTTATGAGGCTTGGGTGGGGGATTGATGCGTAAAATCTGTTTTGTAGGCTTGCGAATGGGGAGGGTGAAGCATAGAAGGGCAAGTGACCCAAGTGTGCTCTTTAAGATGCAGCCTTGGGGTGCAATAAAATGCTAAACACTCAACATAAAAGGTGGGTCAGTGGGCCTCGTGTTCTGAGGATCGATACCGCACGCAGGGAAAGAAGACTTCAGAGAGAGTCGTGAAATTATAGGTAGGAGTAGCCTATAATATTAATAACAGTAACGACATAGTAATAATCATGTGATGGGTGTATGGCATGAGGGGTAATTAAGCTGATGAAACCAGACACAGAAGCAATTTTACAACAATTTCTGCTGAAGGAGAAACTCCAGGAATCAATACATTTGATAACATTTTAAAAACCTAAAATTATTTGTTGTTTACTTTCCAGGGACCTCAGTGCTCTATAAAAGAGAGAGAAATTACATTTTTTTTTTTTTTAATTGATAGTGGTTTTCCTGGCGTTTTTGAGCTTTCCTGGACCATTTCTTGACATAACTGTCATTGTAGGTTAGATTGAAGGCACAGTGAAATGATGTTATTGTTTCACTTACTCCCGTCTCCCTTGTGTAACATCTGAGCTACATAAACTAGCACATACATCATCCAGAGGTGTGCAGCAAGTTTCGTTTAAGGTGAAGAAAGTGGAGAGGTAAAGGAAGTCAACAAGGGAAGGTCCTCTTAGCTGCTTGTCTTGTCACTTCACCTGTGAACATCACGTGCATGTAGAGTTGCTCCTTGCATTGGAGATCAAGACATAATATCTACTAAGTTATGTTTGTAAACTTTGTTGGACTTGAAATTAGAGAAAGATAAGTATCCCGATGACTTCTGAGTATCTGAACTTATGCTACTTGTTTTTTGAATCCAGACCAACGTTTCCAAAGTTCTTGCTTCCAGTGTCTACAGCGTGGAGCAGTGTGTCTACCTCTGTGCTTTCGCTGAGGTGCCATAGACGGTTTATATTCTATTTAACCTCAGCCTCTTTACCTTGCTTTGCCTCATCACATTCACACCACCAAATAAGAAGTTGACCTTTTTCCCTTTGTTACCTTATTTGCAGAATCCAGCTCAAATTCTAAGGGCACTGTGCTTGCCACCTGACAAATGGATGGGAACAAGCCCAGCATGTGTCAGGATGCGAACTTGCTCCTTCTGCAACATCCATTTTTACAAGAAATGACTTGTTGTGCTCCAGGCGTGACCCCATTTTGCAGGTGAATGATCTGTAGGTGTGATGCAGTGTTTTCCATCAGTGGTGGCAGAGCCAATTTCCTTTCTTCCTCTCTACACCTTCATTTGGCTTGTTCCTGTTCAAAGGATATTGCGGAGAGCACACGCGCCCGTCTGGGAAGCCAAATCATTTCACAGGTCGTGGCTCTCCAAGCAGGTGAGGCAATTCTGCTGTGGGAGAGTAGCTTCTGATGGGAAGGAAGGAACAAGCTGCAGTGAATATGGAAAAAGCAAGAACCTCCTAAACTGCATCTCCTGCTTAAACATCTGCCTTGTGGAACAGCAACAACTGACAGGTGCTTACCTGTGTTGAGGAGTGTATGTGGTTCATAGGACTCCGCCTGAGGCTTGGTGTTAGGCTTGGTGCTTGTATACTTAGTCGGGAACTCAACACGTAGCTTCAACATCTCATTCCAGTGCCGTAGTTGCAAATACCCTAACACTGCAAAGACCTGTCTTTTCTGTGTTTTCTTTCCTCTGGTGCACCTATTGATTGGAATCCTTTGCTTAAAACCTCTTTACTGCCTTTCTTCCCTCTGAAATCACTTTCAGAAATGACTTGAATTCAGTAAAGCACTCTCATTCCTGAAGTTACTGTTTTTCTTTGTTGTCATGATACACATTAAACTTTTTCATGACCTTTAGTCACTTTCGTGGTGTGGCTGACAGCACAGTTTGGAGAAGCGTTAGGGTTAAGAAAGACTGCAGCAACACTGGCAGGAGGGCAGGTGCTTTGTTACTGGTTTTCAGTGCCGAAGAAAATGTTGTATAAATACGTTGAACCTTTCTTCTGTGATGTGTAATGTCATGTTTCATAAATAAACATGGTGTCATTTAAAACTCAGGTGTCAGAGGTAGCAAGCTAATTATATTCAGAAACCACGTGAGAAGTCTGAAGAGTCATTTGTTTCTGCCAGTGAGAGCTAATCCTGCATTGTAGGGAAACTCACTAGAAACAGTATCTTTCTGTAAGGCTACGAAAAATAATGCCTGGGTTTGTTTTGGTGGCTGGAAAAGTCTGGCATTGGCAGTGCAAGGGTCAGTAAGTGCTAAATAACATTGTTTTTAATATTATTTTTTTGAAGAAAAAAAAGCAATGGTTTCAGTATAAAGATCAGATACATAGTCTAGTGTTCTAATTAAGTTGTAAATTAAACAGAAAGAAAGGTGTGTGTGTGAGGGGGAGAAAGCACATGCATCAGTCTGTCAGTTCAGCACACATTCCTGTGTGTGGCCTGTGTTTCTTTTCAGGCTCCATCCCTGCAAAGCCTCTTTGTGATCTCAGCCTTGATGTGGGTCAAAAGGGGAAGATTGTTAACATTCCTCCTGCCCCTCTCCATCACCATCAGCAGCTCGCAGTGGGTATCAGTCCTTTGGGCTCGTGTGGGAGAGGACAGTGGAATTCTGGGCTGTTTGTTATTGCTTTCCAAATATTTCATTCTCCCCCATCTGGACAGTAATCCAGCTCCCGGTTTTTGATTGTTATTATGAATAGTAACGTCCCTGGCAAGTTCATGTTTTCATTTTATCACCATTCATGTGCCTATCAGGAAGTTTGACATAGTTAAGGAAAACTTCTCTAAGAATCACAATTTTAGGTAGTGTGCTCTGTAATTTTACCTTTAGAAGTTGCCTGTCTTGTCCCTGTTGGCTTGTTTATGCAGCTCTTTCCCCCCCACTTTGATTGTGCTTTATTTGTTTTCAGATACTAATACACGTTTACTATGACAGTTCTAGTCTTACAGGTTAGATAGAAATAGCCAGTCTCTCTTTTTGGCTAAATTAAAACTGCTTTCAAAGTTCTTTGTTCTGTAAATGAATTACGCCGGATTGTTATAAGCAGTTTCGAATTGCTTGCTACAGTGATACAAGTAGGTAAAAACACGCTTCTGAAGTGATTAAGCACTTGTCATTTATTTTATGTTGCATTTGTTCCAGTCATCATAATTCTAATGAAATGCATGTTTGCTGTAGCCTCTTTCCCTTGCCTTTAATGTGTCTGTCTTCCTCAGGAACTTGTTAAAGAACAAGGTGCTTTAGAAGAATAGTCCCTTGATCAAATGGGAACAAAAGAAAATGTAATATTCAACAGTGATCTCAGTGATCTAAAGCTTGTAAAGTGAATGTGCAAAGATTGTTAACCTCATACTGAGCTCACATACGGGGGGGGGGGTGGTGAGGGAATATGCCACAGGATTATTCTGGAGTTCAGATACTGGGGAGTAACACACAAATATGCTTAGAAACAGAACCAGTTATATAGCCACTACAGGTAGTACTGCAGGTGGTAACATTATCAGGTGGCGTATGTGTAAGAAGATATTCATAAATAATATAGCAAAGCTACATGTATGTCTTCAAAAAAAAAAAAAAAAAAAAAAGCTTGTACTATGGTTAACGTTTCTTTCATGCCCTGCCTTTGCTGCAGTTACCAGAGCTGGCCTATTGTAGGCAACAAAAAGGAATAGCATTAGGATCGCTTCTGTGGAAGGAGAAGTAATTCTTAGACACCTGCAATTTTGTCATCTGCTTATTTTTGTGCCAGTTCCAAATGATGCATACGATTCTGGCATTATAACATAATAATCACATGAAGCTTTCTGCGTGAAGGACACTAGATTTTTTTTTTCTTGCAGGAGGAGGGGCAGACATCTTCAATGCTAGTATAAATAAATGACCTTTTTCCAAGTAAAACAGTACTAGTATAAATAAATGACTTTTTAAAGTAAAATTCCTTTGTTACTGGTTCTGTGACAGCTGTTGATGTAAACCTAGCAAATCCAGCTGTACTAGTCACTCTGAGCCCTTGTTAGGGTTTTTCCATCAGTTAAAGTTATATATAGCACTCCTTAGTAGTCAGAAAATAGGAGCTCCAAACTTCAATAATCTTGGAAAACACTGATAAAACTTGTTTCCAAGCGTAACGTACCAACAAGTTGATCTTCCTGGGAATGTGTCCACATACTGTAATGAGCTTTATACAGGAAATTCTTTTAAAATAATGATAATGAAACAGCTTAGAAGTGGTCATAAGTTTTAAATTGACTGTCAGTCTGTAAATTAATGAAAGGAAGATGTTACAACGCCGCTATGTATATGTGATCTCTTGCATGGGCCGAAATGAAAATGCCAAGCTGTTATTTCCTAGTAAAGTGACTTTGTGGAGAAGTTGGGTATTTGTGTGTAGTGGGATCATGGCCTTTGCTTGTCACCTGTGTTCATCACAGTCACTCACTAGCTTATTTCTTTCTTTGCTCCTGGTAGTGTGGCAGTCCGTGTGGCTGGGGGGGTGGAGCTGCCTCTGTCCCTTCCATGTGCAGAGCAGGTGTTTGGTTCGACTTCGTGTGGGTGCTGAATGGCAGTACCTGTCTCCAGGGTTGGAAGAAAGGCAGCTCCTCTTAATAACAGACCAGCCAACTGCACGCTCTAGTGTAGAACTGTAAGTCAGGTGGTAATGACCAGGGAAAGCAATGATGGCAATATTCAGGATGGAAACTTCTCAGAAATCAATCTTTTTTTTTTTTTTTTGAGATTTGACTGAAGAAAAGATTGAGATGGAATGTAGGAGGCCTGATGAGAGCTGTAGGAATCCTAGAATTGAAATGTGTATTAATAGGAAGAAGTGTTCTATACATATTTAAATACAATTAGAGATTTGTTCCATGACACTTCTTCCCCAGTATTATTATATGATGGGAACAGACAACCAGTCAGTACATGTGGCTGGATTGCCAGGGTGGTAATATTGGTGGGAAGTCTCAGCAGGAATACCAAACTATTCCTACCATAATATTCTCGGTGCCCAAAATTTAACCTGCAGCTGCTCATCTCTCTCCTAATGCCTTGCATTTTTGGCAGACACCTTGCAGGAGTTTCAACCTGGAACGCTGGGGTGGGTTAATGAGCTAAGGCAGGGGCACGTGGAGCGTGGCCTGTGGAAGATGAGGGGTTGAGCAGGGTCAGGGCAGAAGGCAGCCTGCGTCTTTGCTGTCTGCCAGCTGTACCTGCTGCAGTTCGAAGTGTGCCCTCTGCTAGCATTTGCCAGGTCCTGTGTTCAGTTGCCAGCTTTGGTGAGGTCTGTCCCACACAGCTAATGTCTGCTCTTGTCTGCATGGCCTTTAAATGTTGGTTTTCAGTGTGTGTGATGATACAGGTGTTACTGTTCCTGCTGTATTCTTAGATGTGTCTGGCTGAGATTACAATTAATCTGCAACTGAAAGCTAGTCGTACAGGCTTTAAGAAGTAGCTTTGATTTAATGAACCATGCCAAATAAAGCTCAGGCTCGAAGCCTGCTGAGATTGATAGAATTCTTGGAGCTGATTGTGGGTTCTGGAACGGGTCTCTCTATCTGATGTTACAGTAACCTTCTCCACTTCAGCTTTTTTTTTTTTTTTTTAAATGTTCTTTCATAGTGGTTAGGTAGATAATGACAAAAACTTGCATTATGCGATCTTGTTCTCCTCTCTGTCCTTGAGTTTTAAAAAAAAAAAAAAAAAGTAATTCTGAGTTCAGATGTCTGTTCATACAAAGCCTGTAAAAGAAAAGCCATCTTTGAAGCTATTTTGCTACGAATGCCCCCAACTTCTAGTGAAACTAAAGGCTTGTGTCCTTGTGAAGTAAACTGCAGTGTTACCCACTGAATCCCCTTCCAAAAATACAGGTAGGGAAGGCTACTGCTTCCCTCTTCTCCGAGATTTTGAGTCCACCCCAGTGTTACAGGAACCCGTGGATACTAACATGAGTGAGCTCTCTGCTTCCTGGGCCTGCTGTATGCTCTGAGGCTTTGTTGTGAGTATAAAACCAGAGAGGACTATTCACAGCACTAACATAAAACAAGGAAGGAATGCTTTCTTCTAAAAATCTGTGCTGAAAAAATACTTTCTGCTCTTAGAGGTTTGCAGTAATGCTGTCAAGCACACATCTGAAACTTTTCTTCTTGTCTGTTTTTAATTGTGATTATTTAACGCTTGGTACTCATCAACAAGAACACCTATATTTGTGTGGTTTTTTAATTTATTTAGCATTGTGTCCAGTTTAGCTAGACAGTCCAGCATGAAACGAGGATATAGATATTAGGAGTGAGAAATGTGCACTGAATCTCTTGGTGTGGTTAGTGTATGGTTATCAAAAGTGGAGGAGGGATTCTTACTGCCTGTCACTGGCTGAGCAATGTCGCTACGGCTGTAGGTCCTCCCAAAACATCTTGCAATGTGAAGGAGTCTTGCATTTCCCTGACCAAAAGAATGTCCTTGGTCTTTTACTCAGATTTGTCAATATTGCTGCCCCTCTGGCAGGCTGCCAGCTGCTTCCTGTGTGCTCTCTCCCAGTTGTGGTGTTGGTTAGATGGTTGCTGCTCTTGTCAGAATATTTCTAATGCTCTGCTTTCCTGGCAGAAAGCTCATACCTGTCACAAGGCTGGTTATTTGCTGGGTCAGAAAGCTTGGTGGATTCTCGTAGTCCTGTCTGGAGAAACTAGGGATCTCTCAAAGCACTGGCTGAAGCTTTATGATATTCTGGTCATACTAAATATGAAAGCTCTTCCATTTTGAAGAATGTGTTCTTTCCTATTTTATTAACTTTCCAGTTAATGATTAGTTTGCTTTATAATAGGCATCAATGCCTGTATTGTTTGTCATCTGATAAATGGATCTGTGTATATTGGCATATGGTAGTTGGAAGGACAATAAGCTCACTGGAATATCCAATGACGAGTAAATGCTCTTTTTAAAGAAGGAAAGGCCACTAGATTGCACAAGTCTTATTTTAAGAGTTAGACTTGAAAATGGATACAGACTTTTATTTATTTTTTACCTTTTAAACCTGTTAAGAGCGAAGAAATTAGGTAGCGCTGCATTACTTAACCTCTTCAAAATGTGCATCTAATTTGGTGTAAGGACCCTTTAACTGTGTTCAGACTCACAGGTTGCTTTTCCTCCTGAATGATCGTAGCTTGTATTTTAAATTACAGTTGCTAAAGAAAAGAATGTGTTGCATTAATTTTTCCCCTTTTCTCAGCCTTTGCCATTGGGGGAGGGGGGAAATGTATGGAAACTAGTCTTGTTTTGGTACCAGTAAGCAGTAAAACTCCATTTGTCTGCTTTTGTTCCTTTGACATGGCTAACTTGTAATAAACGAGCTCCATGTTCCTCAACTGAGATGCAGTGATGTGTATTCTTGTTTCATAATCACATTGAAATTATTAGTCAAGCAGAAAATTGCATGTTCAGTAGAAAAATAAATTGAAGATAACATTATAATATTACAATCTTCATCAGACTGCTGAAAAATACTTTGAAATGGAAGAAATTTGTATCTTATGATGTTTTATTAGTGGCAAAAAGTTCTCTTGTTTGCATTTGTATACAAGTAGTTTTTCTCACGTGATTAGTTAGGTGAACAAGTTGAATATGTTTTGAATTCATATCATATATAATGTGCTGAAGACTTGCACCCAGTTCCTGGTTTGTAAATCTTAAATGTATAAACTATGCATTTGCTAGGTATTCTCTCTTTTTGTTCATCATCCTCTGCCACCCCAACACTTTCTATCAAATACCAGATTTAAACAAGTGCTTTTGGCGGGTTATTTATTTTCCAAGATTTTTTTCCCAATTTCTTCAAGATTCTTAAGGATCTTTATAGTATTGGTAGGAGTTAAACTGTCCAGGACTGTGCTGATCTTGGCAAGCTTTCTGCTGCTCTTATTAGGACGTGCTGAATATCATTTGTGTTCTAAACAGATAACTTCAAGATGCTTTAGGGCATAGATTACACCAGCCTAAAGGCAGTGATGTTTATGGCCACGAACAGCTCATCTGAATCCTCTAACCTTCGCTTCTCAGAGCGCTGGATATTTAGGTCACGTAGTTTTGTTTTCATTCCTCAGAAGGATTATGAAGGATACTGCTGTTAGTGCAGGCCTGATCCCGAGTTCATCGGGTGGCCTGACCTGATAGCTGAGAGTGATCTTGGATGCAGTGTCTGCACCGTAAAATCCTGTGATCAGAGGTTGCCTTAAAACAAGGGTGTTGATTTAAAGAGTAAAATAATTAAGAGATCAATTTTAGATGGTGTGTGATACCTACCACTATGACTGCCATAGAGGTACCAACAATTCTCAAAGTCCAAGGGTTTCTAGGGATAAACCACAGGTCTCAGCGTTCAGCTGAGTTCTAAAACTGAGGGCCTTTCATCTGGAGCAGCATTTGTTTAGGCGCATGCAGGGATCTTGACTGCAGGGTGGATGCTCATGCCAAATTGATTCAAGATGGGTTGAGAGGGAGCCAGCCACAGGCACGAGACTCAGAAGAGTATAGGGAAGGAGCTGGAGTGCTGAAGGGACTGCATTTGTTAAATGGCTGGGTGACAGCGTGGGTAGAAAAAAGCTAAAAACCAGAAAAGTGCAGACTTGGTACTGTAAGAAAAGGTGCACAGGAAGCAAACAGGGCTTGACTGGTGTGAGAGAGGGTGAGAACTAGTGCAAGCAGGAGAAAGGTCAGATGTGAGCACATCCGTAGCTAAAGCCACTCCCTCCTAGGAGCTGATGCTCACGTGCTGGGCCTTGGTCTCCTCGCATGTATTTGGCAATGGCCACGCTGCCCAGGTGCCGTCTGGCCAGGGTGGTGCTCCTTGGATCTCTAGGACCCAGTGCAGGGCAATCACAAGGTCTTCTGAGCTTTTGAAGACATGATTTTATGTTTCTGTGTGACTTGATCTCTAATTTAATTGACATCCTGGGTTTGCTTCTTTTTGTTATGTGTGTAAAACAGTAGTCAGCATCTGTATCAGATGGAATTTGATTTAATAGTTGTCTTCTGTGGAGCCATTGACTGACAGTCTTGTTGGAATTGGATGTTTTGATCTGTCATATTTGTTTAGGGACATCAATTTTGCTTCTTAATTTCTAATCATGTGCTATAGCAACACTTTTTCCTGTAAGCAAGCATCTTGTAACATGAGCCAGATCCAAACACCAGTATCTATGGAAGTGTTCAGGCAGAGTCTTTTGTTCTGAAACACCTTTGCTGTGCTACAAAACCTAAAATACATCTGGCTGGCTGTTGGAGTGAGCTGTCAGCCGGGGTGGGGCACTTCAGGACTGGCAGATGGACTTGATGGTTTTGATTGAGCAGGGGTTTCGGTGTGCAGGGGAGGAGGGAGATTCTTTTAGTCCTCATAAACCTGCTTTTTTTTTTTTTTTTTTTTTTTAAACACTCATCCTGGAGAACTGTAGGTGCAGCACAACTCTGTGTGTCAGAAGCATATATGTGACTAGTGGCTTCGGATCCATATCTGTAACTGTCCTAAATCAGTGAAGAGGGGGGTGAAAAACAAGTCTTGGTGTTAATGGAAACCCATGTCAAAGTAGCCTAAGTGAGAAAGTTAGGTTCTTTTGTAAGCTTGGATCGTGGTGCAGTAATAGAAATACAAATGTTCTGTGTATTTTCAGTGTCTAGTAACCTTAAACATTGAAAACCTCTGCTTTCCTTGATTCTTAATATTTCTATAGTATTACCAAACAAAAGAACACCAGTCATGATAGCATTAGCAAATCTAAGCACTTTCTTGCTGAATAAATAAATAAGGAATAACTCTGGAAGGAGCACCCAAGGAAAGATTCTCAGGTTTCTGAGATGAATGGGGAGTGCGACTTGTGAGGTAGTGATGAAAAAACTAAGCACACAGCTAATGAATGCCAACTTAAAGGGACGTGGGAGGGCACAGCAATGCTTCACTCGCATAACATACCAAAAAAGTTCTAATCTCCTATATGTTGAAATAAACAGAGTACATTCAATTCTGTAATGGGTAACTTGATATGAGAGAAGAAACACGAGGCTTTGATCTGCCTTAGCTTTTAATTTTTTTTTCCCCTAACCTGAGAATAAAATAAACAGAAATAAGCTTCCTCCACAGGCCACAGAGGCTAAAAAGAGGGAGATGTTCATCACTCTTCAGTGAGAGAAGGTTCCTTAAATCAGAAATGGAAGTATTTTTGGTGTACAAACTGCAAAGATGGCAACAACTACTTTATCTTAAATTAAAAACTTTGGCCTTGAAAACTGCTTGACTGTGTTTGGATCTTGATGAATTAGATCTGCTCTATTTTTGAGTTGTATCTCTTGTATTTCCAAATAGCGCTCACAGTTCCCTCCAGCAGCTGCATGAAAAAACATTTTGTGAGCCAGGAGTAATACAAAAGAATACTATACATGTCAAGTTGGGCTTCCAAGAATCAGCTATTGTGGAAGAAAAATCAGTGTGTGCTTCTGTACCTCTTGCCAAGTATTCTCACATCCCCCTTAATTTATTTAGGATATTCTGAATCCTTTTAGTCACAGGACTTGGGGACGAACTCTTTTCAGAAAGTGAGCAAGCAGGAGCAGAGTGGAAGGGGATCAGAAAAGCAAATTCTTCAGAGATGTGTTGACAATGTTTATAAAATGTGAGGTTAAATATCTTCCAGAACTGTGAGACACCAGAGCAAGGGGGGGAAAGAATAAATTGTTTCAGCACCTGTGTGGACAGTTCTATACCACAAGGATCTTGGGACATAAGAAAAATCAGAAAATTTGATTTTTCTGTTTTATTTCCATGTAGACTAATTTCACATAGAGTTTAGCTGTATCTTATTGTAGTTATAATGGCTGTGACCACTTGCCTAAAGGAAGCTGAGTGCAGACTGTCAACTACAGAGCTGCAAGCATTCTTGCAGGACTGCCTCTGGAAAACTACAGGATAAATGCTCCTTCAGAACTACTTTTTTTTTTCCTTCTTCTTTAAAGAAGAAGAAAAACCTGAATTTTGTGATCAAAGTTTACTCACTTGCTTTCTTAAGAACCACTCAGGGCCTGGAGCAGTGTTTGCTTAGTGTTATACTTGTATAACAATTGGGTTGGGTTCTGTGCTGCTTTCTCCTCTTCTGCTGCAGCATCCTCAGTAAAAATATCTGCTTTCTCTGCTCCCTGGCAGAAATAGTGGAATAAAATGCTGGCTACCTAATTAATACTAATACCATGCAGTTTTTCTTACTTTTGACTCTTTCAAGAAGGCACCTGAGATTATCTATACTTTTTGTTGGACTATAGCAATTGACAAATTGTTCCCCAGAACAGGGAATATATTCCTGAAGTGGAGCCAGCAACGTTGTGACTGTGAATCTAAGTTTTCCTGGAAGATTCAGTGTAAGATGCAGGGAAATTGATGTCTAAAAGCAGAAGCTAAAACACAAATCTAGTGCCAAGCTCACTTAGTAATAGGCTGTTGCTCTGCTACCATGAAAGATTGTTTCAGCTAAGCATTGTAGATGTGAAATACTATCTCTATTTGCTTTTGCTACATATATATATATATATATATATATATATATTTTTTTTTTTTTTCTTTTTTTCAAGTAGAAAATGGAAGGAAAGGACTTAGGCTTTTAGAGGAAAAAATAACTAACTCCAGAGGTACCAGATTGAACAGCTTCAGGACTAGGAAATTACAAGTTCCTTTTCTTGTTTTTTATTGTTATCAGTTTTGTTGGTGATTAAGAATGTGTAAGGATTCTTTCAGGTGAGTGCTTTGTAGGTTGTTGAATCGCAGTGCCAAAATGCAACCATTCAGCTAAATCACTGTTTTGCTTTGCAATTGTTTCTTTCAGGCAGGAATTGCAGGTGGGAGGTAGAAAGTTCATGGTAATTATTTCTCTACTGTGGCTGAAACAAGTTCTCTATACCCATTGTATGCACTTGCCTCTGAAGTATAAACAATTTATACTGTTGAAATGTTTTGGAAAAGAAGTACAACTGTTGAAGGAAGGAGACTCTTAGCTGTTTGAAGTGCAGTGTTCAGTTGAAGGAGAACCGTGATTTCACTTCCTTTTGTGTTTAATTGGTTCCTCTCCAAAAGCGATGCTAGAACAATGTATGGATCCTTATAACATACGGAATCGGATGTGCTGAGCACATCTTCATTTGTCAAATGTCCCACAGAGGTCGAAGGGCTGAAAATCTAGCATTTTGTTCAAGAAGCTTTTGCGGCAATGCTGCTCTTCCATGAGGAGGTCGATGGGGGGAAGCTGTGAACTTGCTTGGTAGCTGCCTCTGTTCCTGTCATCGCTGTGTCCAGCCGGCTTGCTGCTCCTTGCAGCCTCCTCCAGCTCTTCGGCTGCTGTCAGCAGCTTGGTGGGGAAGGCAGCAGACACAGCCAGGGGAGCCTTGTGATAGCTGGGGGAGGGAGGGGAACGCACAGTACAGAACTGCTGCTGCTTGCTCTCCCATTTCTCATTTTCCCAGCCTCCGCTGGCCAGTAGGTGCTCTGGTAGGAGCTGCCAGGTGTGAGGAGAGATGAGATGGAAACTGTGGGCAGAGCCAAGCGAGGAAAGAAGCCTGAATCCTAAAACTGCACACAGTAGCTCTGCTAACGGAATGTATTTTTATGGGGCTAGCTAGTTGAGAAGATAAATCAGAGTCAAACTATTTATGTATCTTCATCTGCAGAGTGTGTGACCGTATGACCTATTAAATACATAACTCTGCAAATGAGCTGACAGTGTTTTTGGTGAGGGAACACACATTTATTTCAGCTGGGTTTTCCCACAGTATCCTTTCTGTTAGCCTCTCCCTACCAACCTCAAGACATCTTGAATTTCTTGGCTGCTTTCAATTAAATTTTGCAGAGCAGAAACAGCTCAAGTTAATTTTCCGTGAGCTTCATGAAAATAGGTGAGCAGACAAAGGAGGCTCAACAAATTCACGTTTCCAGTTCATCGACTGTGGTGTGAGCTTAACTGTACCACTACTGGCACATCAGAGAATCCCCAGGAGTGGGGGGGGTGGTGAGGTAAGTTCCAGAGTCCACAAAATGGTCTGCTTAATTGTGCTGCATGCTCATAAAGTGGTTGTAGAACCAACCTTTGTTAAAGTTTACCAAAAAAAGAAAATTGAAAGCTGGCGCGGACTGTGTTCAAAGATGAAAAGCACATTTAAGAAACAAAGAGGTTTTTCCTTTTATGTTACATAGTTACTAGGATCATGTGCTCAGTGGAAATGCACTTCTCAGCTTCCTAAAAGCCGTGTTATGGCACAGGCAGGGACCTCTGAAGATTTCATTTGTAGTATTATTATTTTTAAAGAGTGTGGGATCTTCATGGTTCCACCTTTTCAGACTTTTCTTCCTGCAGCTCTGCCATTGCAAAACCTGGGCCAGTACCCTCCATGGTCTCCAGACCTCCTCCTCTGGATGTCTAATGGTGCTTTGGAACAAGTACCTGGGAATTCCCCCTTGTTGGTTGTTTTTTTTTTTTTTTTTTTTTTTTTAAGTTCTGTTTGTTTTTAACTCGTGACGGTTGCAGTTTCTCTCTTGTTACTTCCTGCTCCCTCTCATCTGTGCTTTTATGCTGCTGAGGTCAGTGCAAAGCTTGCTTGATTTCTATTTGGTGTTTCCAGACAATTTTGTTTCTTGGCTTGGTTGTTCACTCTGTACAGCTGGGCAAGTGGCTTCAGTGTGAGCAGAGACCCCTGCTGATCCAGGTTTAGGGGGCTTAAACAGTGGCCTCAGATTCCTTCAAAAATCAGTCCAAATCCGTTGGACGTATGTCAGGAACATGCAGGCAGAGTAACCAGCGCAGAGTTCAGCTCTTACCAGCGGTTCTCAGAGCCCCTGGTCTCTGGAGTGAGAGGAGTGTTCGGTGTGCCAGCAGGGAGGGACGGGCCTGCTGAGTTCATCGCTGGGTGAGAGGCCGATTGTCAATCTCCCACCCAGCAACGAGAAGAACTGGATTTTAGTTAGAAATTAGACTGGCACGAGGCTTTGCATATTTATTACAATGTGATATTTTGTTCAGAGGTTAATTATTAGTGAGCTGGTAAGTCTGCCCGATGTTAGATTTCCTTAAAGCCTGCTGTAGGCTGTTGTTAAAACTCCTTTGGAAGAACTACAGTTTTTCCATATAACTTTTGCTTTTATCCATAACAGGCTGCGTCCTAAGAATAACACAATAAAATCAGAGTAGTGCAGTCCTCTCCTGGTGGTGTAAGATCTAAGCAATTGGTTCTGTGCTTTGACTTGTCTTTTTTTGTAAATAAAATGAAAATTTGGTGAAAAAGTTAGTTTTGCCATTTCTGTTAAAGTAATAATTGGAATGTATGTTATCCTGGTATACGTATTAGATATTTGAAATATGTAAAGGGAATGTGTATGCAGAGTTTATGAGAACAGCAGTAAATACTAAAGAATTTTATGCTAAATGGGAGGCTTGGGAACATCCTGCTGCCCGTGTTATTTGTTGATGTGGCTTGTGCTTACAACTGAACCTTCAAAAAAATGAGTATTGTGCACTTACTTGATTCATAGTGGATAATTGTTTACAAGAGACAAAGCTTAAAAACCATGTTTAAGCACATGGAAGAAACTGAAAAGAAAAACAGTATGGCTTTAGTTCATTTTTAAAGCAAATAGCCATTAGCTGAAACAATCAATACTGCAGTTGCAATCAATTCTGTGGTCATTTGCCATAATAATATTACACCTTCAGAATTACAAGTGCCATGCTTTGGGGATGTTTGGTTGTTTTTTTTCTATTTTTGTGATGCTTTGATTAGCGTGTTTTAGATACGCTTGCAAAGATAGATATGTTTGCAAAGGAGAAAGATAACTGTAAAATGTTCAGTAACCAAAGATGTTTTCATAAAATAGGAGCATTCATTGTTTCTGTACACAGGTTTTTAAAATGACAAGAGCTTCAGCTTGCCTTTTAGGTTTACAGTTTTGTTGTCATCCAAGAAGAATTTGTGGTAACAGTTGCCGCCTCTGGCGATTCTGGCTCAACTCATTTATTCAGCTTCCCGACTGGGTGCTTTTTAAAACTTAAATGACAAATTTGCATAAGGCAAGTCCATACTACATCTGTCTGGTAGATCAAGGTGATTCCAAAACTTGGCTAAAAGATTGTTTAAATTGTATTTGTAGCCTTTCTATTGAATGAATGCTTACATGGATTCTTAGAATTGTCTTTTTTTACTGTATTTGGATTCAGAAGCCTAACAAGTACTGTACTGCATATGGTTAGTAAGGCACTATGGATTTATTGAACATAACATCAGTATTGCTAAATATGCTTTTTGCACCTCCCTCTTATTTTATATGGTTATTACTCTCC
Organism: Aythya fuligula; assembly: GCF_009819795.1. NCBI lineage: Eukaryota > Metazoa > Chordata > Aves > Anseriformes > Anatidae > Aythya > Aythya fuligula. The sequence continues at coordinate 2,141,477 of NC_045565.1, read as the reverse complement.
TGGAATCCCTCTAGAAGCCCTCTAATTAAAAATAAAAATAAAAATCCTAATTCTTAATTTCTATCTATGACTTGGGTTTCATTTCTATATACTGTTATGTACTTGTTAGGCACAGTTGTCGTTAGAATTGCCCTTTCCATCTGTGGAACCACTGGAAAGAAAAGCTATGCCTTATGAACAAAGGGGTACACACTGTTGATTTTAACTTTTAGCTGCTATTTCCACTATGTCAGTTTTGAAATAAAATTGAACTAATATGCTAGTGCTGAGGTAGTGCACATACTGTGTTTGCTCGTGTGAAAACCTGAGCTCCCTGGGTAAGAGCATGGGTAGTGCCATGGTTTTGCTCTATTGTTCAGATGAGTTCTTAGAAAGAATGCGTTCTTTTGAAGTTGATAAACAAAGGTCATGCAACCCTTTCAGAAAAGAATGGGGAAGAAAAACCTTTCCTCTATGTTTGCCTCTTAAACTATGGCATTGTTTTTAAAACAAACAAACAAAAAGAACAAGCATGGTCTTGAAGAATTGTGTTTGTGTGTAGGTAAGAACATATAAAGACTGTGGTTACAAATGTTGAAGTTAATTGCATGACCTATTCCATAATGTGTGTTTATATCTATTTATAAAACCATTAGAAATATTTAGATGTTTACTACTTTTCAATACATCTAATATAAAAATAAATAAAGGCATGATGATTTTTCTGTGCCATTCTTTCTGTAGTAGCATCTGAAGTGATAGTCTGCATTAGACTGCATTTTCTTCTTGGACACTACTGTATATAAATAGAAAACAAATAAATAAATGACTGATTCTAGGTACTTATTTGTATCAAATGTGAAATGTAACCTATAGGCTTAGGGAAGCATTTAGAGCTAAATTGTTATGGAGTTCTGCGATGAGTGTTTAATTTTGTTGCTCAAGCATGCTGTGGAAGTTGATTACAGAACTGACTGTGCATGGAAAAACAAACTGTAGTTGTTTTTCTTCTGGTGCCATGACAAAATAATGAAAATGATCTACCAGAGCGAAACTGCTACAGTGTTTGTAACAGGTTCCTAGATATCACATTCATGTATCTCCAGGTGCCCTTCACCTAAACCATTTAGGTCTGGATTCTGCAAAGCATGCATGTGTACCTCTACCCTCTTGGCTTAAATTTAAGTGCCTCCTTGGTGGTTTGCTGGATCAGACTTTCAGCTTTTTGTTGCTTCTTTAGAATGTTTTCAAAAAGTAATGGTTGACTTCATCCATCTAATGTTGTTGACTGTCCTGGTGTGGCTGAGCTTCTGAGTGCTCTCAGAGTGGTGCACCCGTATTTATTTTATTTATTTATTTATTTATTTTGTAGCATGTGAATTAAATGTAAGTGGCTTCCAGTGCAAAATGATCAGAACTTGTGTTAGGTCTTCACTGGTGTCTGAGTGGAGATCTAGGAGCTGCACGCTCTGGTGTAGCCTGATACTGAATGAGTGAAGTATAAACAAGCAGTAGGCGGCTAAAAGCTCCTCAAAAGGCAGTTGGGTGTCAGTGCTAAAGGGAAGAATTAGTGGCACAAAGGCATAAAGCCAGAAGCACGCTCAGCACTTGCTGGCTGATGGAGCTGGCAAAAATGGCAGAAAACAAATCCAGCAGAAAGGTTGGTTGGGTTTTGTTGCTTTAGTGAGTTGAGGCTTGCAGAGGGTCTGTTGAGTGCCGGGGGATGCCTGGGGGTAACACAAACAGGATGGTGGGGAACAGGGAGGAAGGCTGAGGAGGACCTCTCCCTTCTGATGGCAGTTCTGGGTGGAACTGCATCTCGTGTCCACTTGCCAGCGATCTTTCATTTTGTGTGTGAAGAGTACATCTTTGCATAGTGTCCGCTGTCTCAACTGTTAGCCTAGGGGTCAATAATTGTCATTTTGCAATTTTATTGCAAAACAAAGTAAAAAATTGCTGGTTGAGTATTAGGCAGTTTTTAGTATTTTGAAATAAATAACCAGACGTCCATTTTCATAATAGATATAGTTGAATTTAATCCTGCTGTGTAAACTACACGTCAATATTCACAGCTTGTAAGGGCTGTGAATTACATCAGTGATGTCATTATTCAGAAAACTTCATTTTGATAGAAGTTGTATTTAAGTCTCTAATACTTGTAAGCATCTATTTAAGTCATTACTACAAAGCATATCATAGTACTAATTTGCAGAAAAATCATTTTGTGATGGCCACAACGTTTGAGTACAGAGAGGAACTTCGATAAATGTGTTGAATTTGCATAAAGGGTTTTTCTAGTACAACATGTTTTCCATTAAGTAGCTCAAGATCCTGCCTGTTGAGAAAGTCTCAAGAGAACATACAAAAGCTCTGGATCTCCACCAATTGTTACTAACAGCAATATAAATGTCTTGCTAAACTTACTTTTATACACACATTCCAGCTATGAGAGCACAAAACCAATTACCAGCATGGTGTTCTCCATGTGCAGAGTGGTGTGTTTTAGTGAAACACAGGATAGCAAAACCAATACGGTCTGCCTTACGCTTCTTAAGATGGATTTGTACATTTAAAAATTTAAACACTTGTATGCTTAAAGTACTAACAACTACCAATCTGTAGTGTTCTGCACTGCATGGGGTTTGTAGTTTAAAAATATATTTGAAAGCATAATTATGTTGCAGAGCTTTGTGTTAGCCATATGACTTCAGGAAATGAGAAGGGTCTTGGAGAATAGCAATTGGCAGAAACAGTTTTACAGTAATAGGAATCTGGAATTGGTCTTAAGGTATTAACATTAAGCACCTGCTTTGTGCTTTTGGACATTCAGCTCTACTCCACTGTCTGGTATGTGCTTGTACAAACACACAAACAAAACTTCCTGCATAATGATCTGAGGTGTTACACTTTTAACCCAACTTTTAACCCTTTAACATTTTCTCGGAAATGTTACTTTGTCCTCCTTGGCTGACTTCAGCTTTACTAAGTACTAATTTACTCCACTTGCTAATGATGGTGTACACATTACCTTTACTAAAAAAAAAAAAAAAGAGACGGGGTGTGTGTAGTTTTTAGTCTTTTAATGGTGTAATTAATGACACCTGATGACATAATGTTCCATTTTTCAGTTGAGGTTTGTTCCCTCAAAACCCTGACAAGGTCTATAATAAGCTTATAAAACTAAATATATATGTTTTGATGATGACCAATAGCTTTAAACTGTTTAGCAAGCTGGATGGTCAGACTCCATGTCAAAGACAGTGTTTGCTGTTGTCTTTGGATATGGTGGTTCTTGTACCTTATCCATGGTTTTCCTCTTCAGAAGTAAGGGCAGAGCTCTCTCTTTTTACAGGGAAATATGAACGTGCGTATTTAGTTGCTTTGTGTGTTCAGTGCTTCAAGGAAGCAGCACACTGGCAATGCAACTGCTGTTTTATCTTCCTGCAAATGCACAGTAAGGCTTGATGAGGCCTCAATCACTGGATTTACTGTATGCATGAAAAGCTTTCTTCACATGTGCTGTAAGGCCTGATGCTTTCTCTGAATTTTTTTTGCCTTCCTTCGGCATTGAAGCTCTCCTCTTACCAGCTTTGCTGCTTAACTGCTTCCTCTAAGTTATGCTCTATGTACCCAAGCCATTTCTGGGAAGGAAGCAACTTTAATTTCCTGCATATTTTCTCAAAGTAATCACCCATTCTCTCACTCTTTCCGAGACTTTACTGTATGGTGTTATTTTGCCACGTTTCACTGACTGTGAAAGTCAAACAATGACTACCATTTACAGAAAAGTACTGAAATATGCTTTCAGCACCATGCTCTGGTTATTATTTGTACTTATTACGCTATTTCATGAATTCTAGTATTTTTCCCCTGTATCTTGCATTTTGTTCATCAAGCAAATCGAAGATGCTACAAACATTCCATTTTTCACCTGTATGCTTCCCTGCTAGGCTTAGAATTATATTTGCCAGTACCAATCCCCCAGTGTTTGCAGCAGAAATGTTATAGATCACGTGGCATATGTTTATATTGTCGCAGGACAATTTAAATTTGCTAAATATTATTTGTATTATCTGATGCTGCACCCCGAACTTCTTCATGTATGATGGCCATACCAGACACTCATCTTGAAGCAAGTGTCCTGGAGCCCAGACACACACACTAAGAACAAGAAACCGGAGTCCTGGAGCTCCCAAGGGGTGGATGGTTTTAGCAATTCCAGTGGTAATATTGCAGCAGCAGCGCTAATTTCAAGATATAAAAATAAAACGCCTTATAAACTAGTACAATCTTTGGTTTTTATAATATGTGGGGAAGGAGAAACTAGAAGGTTTTAGTAGTGTGAAACGTGTCTCTGCTTTTCTCTTCTCCCACCTGTACCAGTCAGTTTAATAAAAGGATAATACCTCTGGTTTATTGTTGGATCTCATTACTACATAATGGCCCTGAGGCTGGTGTCTTTAGGAAATGAATGAAAAGTGTAGGGGAAGGAATAATTCATTCATTGAATAAGTGAAAACAGTAGGAGCAGAAATGAATGATAACCCATTGTTGCTTCCAGTTTATGCAGGAGAATTTTTGTAACACCAAAACGTTGAGCAAGCAGATACAGGCAGGCTTTAAATACATACCTGCCTGTGACAAGGCATGCCATGCAACACTGTGCAGTGTTTTCAATCACGCTATGGTTAATTAAAAGATACTTGCCCACGTGTAGACATCCTGAGGGTGTACATTCCCACGGCAGCCTAGCACCTTTGGGTTGGTAAAAAGATGGTAAGAGAAAGTACAAAATTGTCCAGTAGATGGCATGTGGGCCCCACAGTTGCACAACTCAGCATGGGGCAATCCCTTAGGAGCACACAACCACAACAGCACTTGTGGCCTCAGTGTTCTTCCACTTTGGACACTTGCATATGTTTAGATTGTATCTTTGTACAACACCGAAGATGCACTCGTTTAAACAGGTGGTTTATGGAGGACTCAGTTTCATTCCTCAGCACTATCAGGTAACATCAGGACACTACATGGCATTAGGAAAGTCCCTCTGAATAAACAGCTTGATAATGACAGATTTAGAGGTTTGTTTTTTTTTTTTTTTTTTTTTTTTGTGTGTGTGTGCTTAAAAATGCTATGCTTTTTGTGCTGCATTTCACAGAACCTCTCACCTAAAGGTAATGAAATGGCTGCTCTGCTCTAAAGCATGTGCCTCTGATGGCTGTTCCCACGTATAATCTTTAAGTGAACTGGCTAAATCTACACTCAGAAGGGTTATAGCTTTGTGTCGCCTTGTATGCTTTTATTTGCATTAATTTAACCAATGACATTTGGAAGTGAATGCCCTGTACCTAAAATGCATCGCTAATAGTTTTTTAATATCCCAGTGGATAGCTGTTGAATGAGACATTAGAAAGAAGGAAAGCTCATCTACTTGTACACAAACCTGAGTTCCTTTAACTCCCTTCTGAGAAATTCAATTTGTAAATATGTTGCTCTTGCATTAATGTCCTGGTCTAAGATGGGTATGCTTTGTCTGCAATGAAGACAGCATATCTAAATACTACCTCTTCCTAGCTTTTAGTGGTACAGATTGCCCCTAAGTAGAGGCAGTATTAGCTCATTTATTATTTTTTTTTTCCTGCAGTGTGTTATGTATGTCTTCCTTACCTTGCCTTTCTCTGATTATTGAAACTTCCTTTCACAATTTTATGAGCTTAGCAGGTCTCAAGTACCATTTTTGATGCTTATGACCTGTCCCTAAAGTAAAACATCTATTCAATATCTGAAGTATAAGATTGTGGAAAATGTAGGAGGTCATAGCAAGCTAAATATATTAACTGGGTAGAAATGCAGAAAGGTGTCATGTTCTTCATAAACAAGAAAACAAAAAAAATAGGTAATGATAAGGACTAAGATGACTTAAGGTTCTAATAGCTCAAAGTGATCGGTACAGACCTTAATATGTATTTCTACATGGGACTTCCCACAACTTCCTGAAGATGGGATCTTTTTGAGTTACTAGTTACTAGAATCTCCTCACTTACATAGAGAACAATTACTCAGATGCTCTTGTCTGTTATCTTTGGGAAAAGGTGTCTTGTTAGGTTCTGAATTTACCCCTCTTTCCTGCCATCTTTAGCAGTAGAGACAGCTGTGGTGGTGTTTTTTTTTTTTTTTTTTTTTTTGGTGTGAGTTCTTCGTTACATTTTCCAGAGCAGTGCAGAGAAGCCTACAGATACTGTCCCACTCCAGTGACATTGTGTGTGCATCCCACATAACTAAGACCACTTTTCTGTGTGTGCGCGCGCCCTGGCATGCAAGGGAAGTGATAAGGAGATGCAAAGATGCAATAGAATAGTATTCTGAATATATGGGCTTGGGAACAGGCGTCTCAGAAGCAGCCCTGCCCATACATGGCCCAAGTGGATTTCCGAAGAGTTCCTAACACTCTTCATATGTAAGAACTGAAATGAACAGTACGTGGTTGTATGCATTTTGCATATATTGTGCGTGCTCAGTGCCATGCAGTGGGAGAGAGTCAAAAGGTTCCTTACAGAGGTGGTGCAGGTCACTTTGGCTCCATGGTACAATCTGCTTTTTAAAAAAAAAAAAAAAAAAAAAGACAAGAAACAAACCAACCTACCTTTAATTCACTGGAGAATGTCATAAAATATTTTAATGAACAAGTCTTTTTATTTTTTAAAGAGCAATTGCCATTGTCAACCCCAGACCAGCGTAATACTGTATTTTCCTTTGTAGGAGGCAATGTCAAACTACCCTTCATGTTCCCTCATATATAAAGCATATATAAAGAAAGAGGAGTTCAAGAGAACAAGGATAACCAAGCAGCTTGGGGTGGGGGAGTGGAGGGAGAGCACCAAAATATTCAAGGAAAAACATAGATTGAAATAAAAGGCTAGTGTCTGCAACGCATTCACATGTGCTGCTGTGTAAACTTGCAACTTCACGCAAATCCCTTTTTCCTATCTGCTGGTTCCTACTAAAATTAGGTCTGTCAGTGCTGACAGAAAGCTGGGTTTGTGTATTAGGTATTGTAGTATTTAGTGGACTAAAAATGGTTAAGGACAAAACTGAATTAAGTGCTGCACAACCAGGTTAGATGTAAGAAGACGGTTTGCATTGAGTAATGCTGTGTTGTCACAGCAGTAATGCAAGCTCTGTTCCTCTGCAGAAAACTTTGTTGCTTGTAGGCCCTCTCTAGGGTGCATTTGTTGCTTTGTCAAGCAATTTGTTAATCTGCTTAAAAAGCAGTTTGCCTTTTTTTCTTTTGATACTTGATCTATACTAATTGAAGCTTCTGAAACGAAAATGTTCTTTTAACTTGATAAGCTCTTTTTTGTCCTGTGGTACTATTTCAAGGAAGCTGATACTAAATTTAATACTAGGGCCATGGTCTGCATTTTGTGTTGTCATTTCATCCCAAACCTTTTCCTCAGATCTATCCAAATGTGCCCATTATCGTTTCTGCAACTCACTGAGAACTCTTAACGTAATAGTAGGCAGTGCTTTCACTAATCTGATAATGCTGAATGTGATTGTGTTGATTCAATAGTGCTTGTATGCACGTATTCGATGTATTGTGGCTGCAGCAGCAGCATCTGGAAGCAGACAAGGTATTTGCCATGCACTAGTTCAGGTTAGTTCCGTGTTGTAGGGTACACCGTTACCGGGAGCTGTTTCTGACACTTTGGCCCCCAGATGAAGGAAGTCTCTCCAGTTCAGCTGTGTTTATGGCACTTCTGCAGCAGACTGTAGAGTAACTTGCTTGTGGGTTACTGCTGTGAGAGAATTGTCTAAGTGAAAGCAGACCTCTTTTGGTACCCTGTATCTAGAACTCACAAGCGTGTGCACTTGTAGTTCCTTATGGCTTCCACAGGCTAAAAGTAGATTAGAAGATGGGTGAAAGCTACTTGATGTATCCGATCTAGATCAGAAAGATAACTTCTGTCACATGGAGCTGCCTCTTCTAGGCTTGAAATGATTTGCTGAAGGGACAGTGGTTTGGGTTTTTTCACTGCTAGGACAGCATCAGCTGTTGCAGTCATTCCAGAGCAGTAAGAAATCTGACACCTGAGAAGCTCCACAACCATGAGGCTGTTGTGAAATATCTCGCATGAAGCAGACTTCATTATCCCATATTGCTGACCTCATTGCTCTGTCACTTAGGAAATGCATCAGTTGATCTATTTACACCTGGAACGTGGTTTATATGTCCCCTTTAAGTCCTGGAAGGCTGCAATGAATTCTCCTTGGAGCCTGCCTTCTCCAGGCTGAATACCCTCAGCTCTCTCAGTCTTTCTTCATAGCGGAGGTTCTCCTTCCAGCCTTCTGAGTGTCTTTGTGGCCCTTCTCTGGTCCCCAGTATAAGAAGTCTGCATCATTCTTGTGCTGGGGCAGGCCCCAGACCTGTATGTAGGACTCCAAGTGGGGCTGCAGAGGGGCACAATCACCTCCCTCAACCTGCTGGCCTTGCTTTTGTTGATGCAGCCCAGGACACAATAGCAGTTTTGGCTGCGAGAACGCACTGCTGGCTTGTGTTGAGCTTTTTGTCCGCCAGAATCCCCAAAGTCCTTCTCTGCAGGGCTGCTCCCAGTGAGTTCTTCTCTCAGCCTGTGCTCGTGGCTAGGATTGCCCTGACCCAGGTGCATCACCTTGCACTTGGACTTGTTGAACCTCATGCAGTTCACATGGGCCCACGTTTCCAGCCTGTTCAGGTCCCATTTGATGTCATCTCTTCCTTCAGATGTATTGACTGCACCACTCAGCTTGGGGTCATCTGCAAACTTGATGAGGGTGCACTCAATCCCAGTGTGTGCATCATTGATAAAGATATTAAACAGTACTTGTCCCAAGATAGACCCCCTGAAGGACACGCCTTGTCTCTAGCCTCTATTTGGATGTGGAGCCCTCGACCACAGATCTCTGGCTGTGGCCATCCAGCCAATTCCTTGCTCACCCATCAAATCCATCTCTGTCTTATCTTAGAGATCGGGATGTCATGTGGGACAGTGTTAAAGGCCTTGCAGAAGTTCAAGTAGGTGACTTCAGTCAGTCTTCCCTTGTTGATTGACACAGTCACCCCATCAGAGGGCCACCAGCTTGTCAGGCACGATTTGCCCTTGGTGAAGCTGTGCTGGCTGTCTTGAATCACCTCCTTGCCCTACGAGTGCCTTGACGTTGCTTCCAGGAGCACCTTTTTGCAGGTTGCAGAATACACAAAACATGAGTAATTGTGTGATACATCATGGGCTGATGGTACTGGTTGTGTGTGAAATGATGCTAACTTTGGGTATGCTGACTCCAGATTTTTTGTCTGTGGAATTGAACTTCAACCTTAGCATTGCTTTGAAATAGCATTTTCCATTTACGTTATGGCTGTACAATTTTTACACTTTGCAAGATTGCTGCAGATGTAACATTCTGCAGGGCTCTAAAAACCATCGAATCTCACACAGGAAATATACAAATATAGTTTTTGTTATAAATGATACATGAAATATTGGGTCTCCAGACATCTTGTCTCTAGCTTGGCGTTGCCATGGGCACTCATTAGTATTCCGGGGAGGCCGGGTTGCCATGGAAAAGCGTGTAGCTGTACCGTGTTTCCACAGCAACCCGCACCGCTCTGTACCTTCAGCAGATCAGCTAGCAAATCTGGCTGGGTAAATCTAAAATGATCTTACGGTAGCATTGCTGGGTTAAATAACGCTGCCATGATATCCCTAGGTGATTAGCACTGCAAGCATCTCCATTATGTTAAAATGGACCATTGGGTCAGTGTAACGCAGAACAGTTTTAGATTTAAGGAAACGTGTTTTCAGAAAGCAGCAGCAGGGGATGTATCTCAGCCCCTAAAGAGGCTACAATAAAACTGTGTTGTTGAGGGTGTTTATGTTTTTCGCACAGTCTTGTGTTATAATTTGAAGCTGAAAGATTTGAGCTTGCAGCTACTGCCATGAATGACCTTCATCAGCAACAACCCTCTGTGTGCACGTGGGAGAACTTTGGTCTTTGAACCTTTTATTTTTTTTTTATTTTTATTTTTTTTTTTGGAAGACAACAAATTGCCTGCTGCTTGCTGTGGTTTTCTTAGTTGGGGAACAGTACTATATGCTTATAGCTTTGGATCAGTAGTCAAGCTTTCTGTTGGTTGCTGGAGAATTTGTTTTGGAGATGTTCTTAAAGGTGGTAGACACACTAAATTCTATCAGCTTTTTGCCTGAGATGCTGTTTATTTGTCTTTTGTTCTCCACTTGTATAGTTTTCAGTTTGTGATGTACCTACTCAAGGAGCAGACGGAAAAAGCTCTGTGCTTTGGGAAGTGTTCAGACAGCTGTGGCCTATTCCTGTGCAGTCTGTTTAGATGGGACAGTTCTGCCCCTGTACGGATGCCTATCCAGTGTGTGCTTTGTTCCGTCATGGAAATTAACTAGTAAAACGGGATTGAAATCGGTCCAATTCTTTGTTTGTTTGTTTTGTCGTGTTTCTGTTTTGTTTTTTCTCATGGGGAGGGGGTGGGGGGAGAAGGAGAGTTATGGGGTTTAAGGTTTGGGAACTTAAAGCCTGAACTTTGGTAATGCAATATTCCCACAACATGGTGATTTGATGCATCTGGTAGAATACCATGCTGCTTAGCCATAAAGCATAAGGGTTTCTGCAGCTCTACAGGGCATGGTAATTCTTTCATGGTTTTGATTATTTCCTTGTTGCGGTTAGCAGATAAAAACTGTGATTTAAAACAAACAAAACATGTTTGAATCATACTATTTAAAGAGTTAAACTTTAGAAATCATTTTGTCAGCTCATATTCTTATTCTTTTTCATTTAGACTGATAAAGTGGGTTTGCTCGGATCCCTTGGCCTCTTTCCAAACTGCATTTAGAATTTCAGCTCTTACTTGGAGTCTTTTTTTTGTAAGCCATTTCACTTTTCAAACGTCTGTGCTGAAAGACTTTTGCTAACCTTGCTCAAAGAACATGACAAACTTAAACTTAAATGTGAATTGGTAATCAAAAAACTGAATTACATTTTCAAGCAACACTGTCTTTTGCCATCTTGAAAGCTGATAGCCAGGAAAGCTAATGCTTTTAAAGAAGAAAATGCTTTTTCTTTTCTCTACAGCTCTTCAAATTGGGTTTGCCTTAAACTGAGTCAGACTGTGTGGCCTAAATCACATTGGAACTTCTGAAAATGCTATCTCACAGTACTGTAGAACTTGAATAAGAGAAGTGTGCTTCTAAGCACTTGGTTTAAAAAAAAAAAAAACTGTATGAGGGAAAACAATATAGATAATAAATTTGTTACTGCATTTTAAAAATTGCAGTCTTGTTTTGCAGTGGCTTAGGAACTTTTTGTAGTAATTAGCTACTAGCTTTGTTTAATGATTGTAATTTTTATGTAGGTGTAGCAGTAGTTAAAACACATGGTTCCTCTGAATCAATGGGTATCTGTAGTGGCTAGGACAGGCTTTCCTTCCACCTTGATTACTATTGATTCTTCATGAAGTTCTTTCTTATTCTAGATAGAATTTTTGTAGGAAAGATTTTTTTTTTTTTTTTTAGAACTCTAATTTTAAAAAAGAAAGTGTAGTGGTGTAACGTGGTTAATCAGCAGAGTGAAGAGCTGTCCTAATATGAGCAGATATTTAATCAGCATTTTATGTAAATCTAGAACTGAACAATGGAAAGTGGGGTGCTCATTTAAAAATTTTTTCTACCAATTTTTTTCCCCACTCAGTGACCGGCAAAATAGTTTAAAGAAATTAAGAGTAACTGATGGAAATCTGGAAAGAAACACTTTTAGAAGACTTGAAATGATGGAGTAAACTTCCAGAATTGCACTGGAGTTGAGGATTAGGTGATGTAACCTGCCATAGCAGCCTTACCCTACCTATGTATCTTGCTCACGTTGAGTGTGTGAGGTATTTTTATTTGCTTTCTCTCCTCTCTATTTAGTCCCACTTAGATTAAGGGGGGGGGGGGGGGGGGGGGTGGGGGGAGGAGGGGAAGGATATCAGAGAACAAAACATCTCAGTCATTCTCACCAATAGAGAAACATGAAAATCCCAAGAGACCCTTGTCTGTGACTTCCAGTTTGGCATTTTTGTAGTTCAGAAGATGAAAATGCTACTGAAAGCAGCACCACAGTGTCAGAACATTTCTAAAACTTTGAGCTTTTCTTGAAGAGAACTTGAGTGAGTTTCCTTGTTTTCCTATAATAAGAAATACCACATGGACACTAAAGTTTTGCCTATGCAGTGCCTTCCCCTGAAGTGCTGAAATTTAATGTGTGAATTAAAAAAAATATTTCAAAACACCCAATGCATGATACAAGAAGGCATTACAATTCAACATGGTTAGGTGAAGGGCATGAGAACACTCGTCAGCACAGGTGATGCCTGGCTCTTTGAAGATTTCTTGTCTGTGATCTTTTAATGATCTTTTAAGAGTCTGAACACTTAACATAGGAACTTAACAGTTGCATAACCAAACAACTTAAACTATTTCCTAGTAACTTTAAATTGTGAGTTTTGTTTTTCTTGTCAGCTAGAATACTGTATTGAAAGCAAGAATTAGCCTTGAAATCATTTTAGTCTGTAGGTGGTTCATAAGCAATTGATTTGAAGTGCTTCTTCAGTTCACAAGCAGCTCTTGTAGAATGATTCTGTTCTCTACTTGGAAGAACGTAACCTTAAGCTTAACTTCTAATGTGAATGCTAAAGTTACAGAATTCAAACTTTCTGAATAGTCTATCATTAGTTACTTGAATTTTCTTTGCAGATAGCTTGTTTGTAGCAATCAGCTGTGAAGGTACCAATGTATGCCAAGTAAACCTGTGCTACATGAACACCTTTTTGTGAGCTCTTCAGTGATCTCCACTACTACCAAATATCTTATCCCTAAATGCAGTAATGATGAAATGTCTTCACAGAATTTTCACAGAATTTCTAGGTTGGAAGAGACCTCAAGATCATCGAGTCCAACCTCTGACCTAACGCTAACAGTCCCCACTAAACCATATCCCTAAGCTCTACATCTAAACGTCTTTTGAAGACTTCCAGGGATGGTGACTCCACCACTTCCCTGGGCAGCCTGTTCCAGTGCCTCACAACCCTTTCAGTGAAGAAGTTCTTCCTAACATCTAACCTAAAACTCCCCTGGTACAACTTAAGCCCATTCCCCCTCGTCCTGTCACCAGGCACGTGGGAGAACAGGCCAACCCCCACCTCGCTACAGCCTCCCTTGAGGTACCTATAGAGAGCGATAAGGTCGCCCCTGAGCCTCCTCTTCTCCAGGCTGAACAAGCCCAGCTCCCTCAGCCGCTCCTCGTAGGACTTGTTCTCCAGGCCCCTCACCAGCTTCGTTGCCCTTCTCTGCACCCGCTCAAATGATGTCTTTAATGAAATATTAACAAAACTGTAAGAATAGTGACTGTGGTGCACTAATATTTGGGATTAGTAACTCTATATAGAGGCTGTTTGGTGATAGTATAAAACATGTCTGTCCAGGTTACTGTTAAAGAGAGGGAGGCGATATGGTTGCTACCTCCATAATTTGAACATGAAGCCTCTTTAGGTAATTAACAGATACAGCTGGAAGTTGTACGTGACCAGGATGTTATCCAGATCTTTAGTGGAAATACTCACCATTCACTTGTGGTTGGTTTGTTTGTCAAGCCTTTGTCTGTTTTTAGTTTTGGCTTTTTTCTCCCCTGCAGCAGTGACTGAACCATGAGCTTATTTTCAGTCATCTCAAAACAGGCTTCTGTAAACAAGAATACAAGGTTTACTGCATGAAATTAGACAGTCTACTATCATGCTATGTGAGTTCTTTCTTTCTGTAGGAAGGCTAGGATTTGGGATGGAGGGGATGGTAATTCAGTGAAATAAACTGTATGAAGTGATGCCCATGGAATTTGCTGTTTGCCACTATTTTTGCTGCCATAATATTGAAGATAGTCTGATAAAAGTGCATTTTGAGTAGAACCTAATTATTTTCTGAAAAATAGTTGAAATTATGTTGCATGAGATGGCCAATTTCGGTTCACTATTCTACAAGCCGTGAGTGATCAGCTCTTAAATAGCCAGTGTTAATCTAAATAACATCTCATTTGCTTATTAGGAGCTTTCTGATTAGCTATTAATTAGCATGTCAGAAGATTGCAGTGAAATATTAAACTGGCTGCTGAGGCTACTTAGGTCTTTAACTTAGCAAACATGTAGATTGTACAGAAGTGCTGTGTGTATTAGACAAATTCTTACTGCATGGGAAGGCAGCAGCTTGAATCTAAAAAGAGATTCTTTTTTAGTTGTGCAATTAAATTGAAGCAAATAGTGTGTTCTGCTGTTACTGACAGACTGGAGATGTAGTAAATTAAAATGAGAAAAAGGGGAAAAGGCATGGATCTTCAAACAAACCAACCGAGACAACTTAAATCATATAACGTACTAGAAATGGGATCTTGTAATATGTTAAATAAGGAGTATTGTATGCATGTGTTAGATGCTACTGGAAGAGAAGTTACTGCTTTTCCTTCATAATTTTTATCCACAGATGCTTTTTTGTTCGAATAGTGCTAGTTAAGATGGTTATGCTATTTCAGCAATAGCTTTAAAATATTAGTCAGGTTTGAAGTCTCACTATAAAAGCCAACAATAACATACACTACTGGCTAGTATATGGGTGTCTCTAGTGGCACTTCTGATGATTTAGGTGATCTCCCAGAGGACTATTCCTGAGACAGTGTGTGTTTTCCTGAAGGTTTGCTCAGGTTTTGCTCAGGTCACACAAAGTACTCATTAAGTCCTCTCTGGGATGAGATGAGAAAGTGTGGCTTGTGCTTGAGACAGAAAAATAAAGTAGCTCCAAAGTCTTGGAGTTCAGGCTCTGATTTTTGCGAAAGTGCTCTACTCTGTGTGTAAGGAGGAATAGAGAGCTAAGTCCTGGGCATAGAAGAGAGAATTGAGGATATGTGCCACCAATTAGTGTGCAGTTATTTAGAGACAGTTTAGAAAATGGATGGCATCTCTAACTTTGCTATACAACTCTAGCAGAAGTGATGAGCTCAACAGTGGTGAGAGAAAATACTCGGCATTCTGAAATCGTTACACTAGCTGAAGACATGCATACATGTGGCAGAGGAGCAATACTTTGAAGCTCATCTGCTGAATGCTGCATGTGCCAAAGGCAGCATAAACAGGATTGGCATCTCTAGTTCCAGCCAGTAGTGGCTGCAATGTGCACACTTCCAACACTGGGTTTTAACCCTTTCTTGAGAGTTGAAACCTTGATAAGGAGAAATATTGAGGAATAATAAACTAGCAGGGGTCACGCTCTAGGATTTACTAAGCTGGACTGTGGAGGCATCCTTTTATCTATGAGACAGTATGATTATGAATGTTTTGTTGCTGCAGACATAATCCTAAAAACAGCAAGGATGTGACTTCTGTTTGGTAGCTGACTGCAGCATCCACTCTCTTGGTTCTGGAGCTAGCGTTGCTCCTTTGAACTATGTAGACAAGCTGAGGTCTTCAGTACTTTTAGCAGGTAGCTGGGTCAAAACTGGTATAGATCTGCTTATGTATGTTTCAGGTCTCTTGAAAGCAGTGTACAGGCAGCAGGATGTGGCATAGGTAACAAAGGTTGACACACATCACACAATTATATTAAGCATAGGTGGGAGGTGGTTGCACATTTTGAGACGGACAGCTCAAAAAATTGATAACATTTTCTGCTGTTTCTTTATGTCTTTAAATGTACATTTTCACAAAGGAATACTCTGAATAAAAGGCAATTTTAAAATTGAAATAGGAAAGGACTGTGTGTGGAAATGTCTAGCTGTAGGACTCAATGTATTGGATGTGACCTGCATAAATTAAATATTATGCAATGCCTTTATCCTCTAATAAGAGGGAACCTAGAAATAGAAATATGAACATTGTCCCTGCTAACCACTTGCAGAGAGTTCTCCTTTAGTCTAAGTGTTGGACAGTAATGAAAGGAGGCTGTTCCCTTCGGGTATCAAGCCCTTTATTCAAAATGTAGTTCAGCAATTGAGCTGAAGGAGAATATCCATTAGCGACCAGTAATAGCACTTGTATCCCCTTTGCTGGATTCTAGCTACTAAAAGCCAAGACATTAAAATGCTACAAAAGCCTGTGTTGCAATGGGACTAGGTACATCATTTAAACATTTAAAATGTACCAGTTCTGAGTGATAAAGAGCGCCTCCAAATTCATACGTCAGCTGAAGGCGATGCTACCCATTTACAGGGTAAATAGGAGTCTTGTGTAGAATGTGAAAAATTATCCAAAAGAACTACTAATACATGAATACCTCTCTTCATTATTTTGGTTAACTGGGGTAAAGTCTGTGACAGGACTAACCTGAGCCTCTGAGTCTCTCATCTGACTGCAGCAAAAAGAATGTGATGCATCAGCTGGGAATGCGACTGGGACGTGCGTCCCTAAGGACAGGTGTCCTGCAGAACAGTGAGACATCTCCCAGTGGTGTTACTCTACTGGTTGTTATTTCTGAAATGTAGAAGGAGGAAGTCAAACCATTGGCTATAGTTTCTAATCTCTTAAAAATTGAGTTCTACCAACAATACTAATAAATATTTTGCTTCATCTGAATCACCACTGAAAACAAATATTTTTCTCATGTGTTTAAAAAAAAAAAGTACAACTTCATAAGCCTGTTATCAAATCAGTCTTACTGTTAGATTGGCAAAGCTTTTATATGTGGCTGTGCATTGTTTTGTTCAAGCTATAAAGCCCCTAGTGTTTCGTAAGTCTACCTCATCAGAACCATTGACTGGCGGCCATTTAATACAGTGTCTCAGAGAATGCAGGAATTTCTGCTTCAGTGTGAGAGACTGAAGGGACTCCTGTTGCTGAAAGTATTTATATCTGTTTGCATATTGTTAATTAGTACTTACTAGTCACCATGCAGCTGACCGCTGTGTAATAATGCTCCTGCTGCTGCTGTTGGCATTGTTTGATTCTCTTGGCAACTTGTTAGACCAAGTAATTCTGTCTCACAAAAGGTCTTTCTAATTGGCTGCCCAATATATTGCCCAGACAGGTTTTGTTGAAGAACGTGTGGAAGCTTGGTAGGTCCCCAAATCTTTGTCCATGAGATCTTCTGTTTATTTTCTCATTGATATTCCAGTTTGACGCATTTAAGAGTGGTAGCAGGTGCTCAAGGTAGTGGTAGGCATGGTATTTCTAATTCCTCTTCATCACAGAGAAAATGATAGAGTAGGTATTATTTGTGGTGCATAACCCGGAGCCAAATTCTCTAAAGATGGAAAGTGATGAAAACTTTCCTCAAAAATGCTATTTTACACTGCTTGAAAATTAAGTCTAACATCTTCAGGTCCTTTACTCCAGACTTACAAGTGTTTTTTCATAAATACCAACCTAAAATCAGTATTGCACAAAGTGACATACACAACTATATGTACCTGAATTTGCATGTAAGAACTTAGTTACCTAGACATGTGCACGTACAAGTATTGGAGCACCATTCAATAGAATAACTTGCATTGAGATACGTTCCCTTAACCATCTGCAGCTCAGTATTTCTGCGGGACCAGGACGTTGTACATCTGTATTCTGTCAAACTGTTTATTAGATAAGACACACAAGCAGCTGCGGAAAGAACTGAGTGTTATAGTACAGTCATTTACAGAAACTTCAATGTAGCCTTAGAGTAAATGGATGAGAAAAACGAATCATGAAAGAAGAATCCAATCTATTAAAAATGAAATCATTCAGAGGACTCCTTGTACCTTATGCTGGTTATGGAAAGTACAGATATATTCCGCTTCTTCCCTGCCACCCCTTGCTGCAAATCTGTAACCCAAAACTCTCAACTTCCAATTCGTCAGAAAAGGTCTTGTGAAACTCTGAACGAGGTAATGCTTGGGAGCCTTGGTTATTAAGTCTATTGTCAAAGTTACCTTTTTTTCCTAATGCAAATTTTGGGGAGCATGGAAACTAACATTCCTGTGGAGTGTAAGAAACATGGTTAAAAGCTAAAAAATCAAGGTATTCTTATCCTTCTGACTGCTACAGAGACGCAAGAAATTTGTTGCTCCATAGTCTTGCTTATGATACCAGTGTTCCAGATTTGACAATCCTGGTTTTGTTTAGCCATAACTCTGCAGTAACCAGAATCTTGGCTGTGGATACAAGAAGCTAATATAAGCATTTAATTACTTCATATGTTTTACCATACAGCTGCTTCACATCTTTTATCATGCCACTGTCACAACTTTTTAATTATTGGATTCATTTACCTTATATACCAGCTATGGAGAAAAGCTCCAAGTCTAATCAGCGAGATGTTCATGCGAACTAGTTAGTAAAATTCATGTTATGCATCTTGATGTGCTATGGATAAATGTTTTTCTCCCCTCTATACATCCTCTTCGTAGTACCACAGGCATTACATTTTCACACTTCTGTTCAGACTGCTGAACTATTGTTTAGCTGTGTCTTGGGTTTCTCATGTTTTCCATTATGTAAATTGCAAAGATACAACGGTTGTCCTTCACATTTTTTTCTAGTCCTTTTGAAATATTTCTTCCAGTTCCATGGAAATATGTTAAAAATTCAGTGCCTTAACTGGTCTGCATTTTTTTTTTTTCAAACTGAATGTGCTGATTAGACTATTAAAACAAAACAACAACAAAAACACACCCTGTAATAACTGCCAAAGCAACATATGTGAGTGACATGAACAGTATTGTAGTAAGCAGCCACTTACACTGGTATCTTAATTCATCACTCAGTATGGGAGTGACAGTTTAGCATATGGCCAATCTTTTCAGATCCTGGTTTGATGTTTTGGATATATCTAGGATTATTTAGTTTTTCCACTTGGGAATTGGATTCAGTATGTGAAGCAGTTTGTCCTTGTGAGCATTTTGACTCTTTTCTGGTGATGTTCTGACTTCGTGAAGTCAGGGCCGTGACTGAATTAAAGGTGCTCCTTCTACACTGGGAGAGAATGGCAAAATGGATACATGAATTATTCACTAGGGATTGTAAAGACCTCTTCAGGTACATTAAAAATGAATTGTTGAATGATCAGTGTAATGTTTTGCATAACTTAAGAATTAAAACTGGAACGTAATATTTACAGAGGTGGAACATATTGTTTGTTTAGAATTGTAGTCAAATAATTGTTAAACTGGAAGGCTGTTTGTTTTTTATTATGGAAAATTTTAATTATTGTACAATGCTATTTGCTGTTTTTTTCTTTCCCTGTTTATTACTGAAATGTTTCGTATTAAAGTTAAGTCTTTGAATACAAACTTGAGACTTGTGATGTGAAAGTGTTTTATTCTTCATTACTAGGATTATTGGACAGAATGCTTTTTGTTGGGAAAGGAATATATCTGAACTACTTGGCTTTCCGTATGATACACAGAATTAGCTGACCTCTATATAGATATTGGTAATAATTCATTCTGAATTACATGTTTAAAAAGATCATTACATTCCCACTGACAAAAGAACAAAAAGAGTATTCATCTATTGAGCTTAGTTTCTCACAAGGATTTTAAGTATCTTTAAAAATAACCACCTATATCATTCTATTATTCTTTTTCAGTGGGACTGTTTCTGTAGTAAGGTGGTTGTTTTGCTTAGTTTATGGTCTGGGCAGTTTGTGTCAGCAAATTACACAGTTCTGAGTAAATTTTGTGATTCTGTGTGCTGTATTCACTTAGAGAAAGCAGAGATATGGCAACAATTTAAAGCTTTTTTTTTTTTGTAATGGCTTTGGAAATCAAGTAGCTTGAAGTGAGTGACTATTCTGGGAAGGCATAAACTATTAAAAAATATATATTTTTTTTTGATCTGAGTTAAGACAGGTGAATTTTGGCATGTGTCCCCCCCCCCCCCCCCCAAAAAAAAAAAAAAAAAAAGACAGTGTTTCATAACATTGACAGGTTCTGCTTCCTGTTTTTGCACCTGAAGAATTGGATAGTCCTAACTCTGTGGAGATCCAAGAAAGTTTCTGGAAAGCTGTGTCAGAACTCCATGACATCTGCTTGGCCTTTTTCCTCTTTCCTTCACCTCTCTTTCCTCTCTTTCCTTCACACAACCAGGTAAAAGAAGTCATCTTTTACCTGGTTGTGTCTCTGACTACTTTCCTCACTGAAAAGCATTTGGTCAAGGACTGTAATGGGTGGCATCTAGAATGTGAAGCTATACCAAGATGCTTAAAACTGAAATGTGCTGATGAAAAACATAGGCTGTTTCTGTTCTTGTTATTTTCCAAGTAGAAGGAGCAGGTTTCTCTGACTTTTTTCCACAGACTTCATCCTGCAGGTTTTCCTGGCTATCTGTAGGTTTTGGCAGAACTGGAAGGAAACCTGTCAGAAGTTATGGGATGATCTTGTGCTCTTTCAGTGCTTTGCAAGCTTTTGGTTTGCCATTCCCTTGTCTCATGTCTCAGCATTCTTCAGTCCATTTTCCCCAGTTTGCAAACGACTTGATCCTTTCCTTTACAGTAATAGGTGGATCTGTTTAGAAAAAATGTTTAGAACGCATTTCTGGGATGCGCTTTTTTACGTAGGTTGGTTTGTGTAATATCCTTGTGAGATACAATGAGACAACTGCATTCTGTGTGATGTGAAATGTGTGTTGTGACATCCGTCAGTTGTGCGATGTAAAACATGTACATGTAACTTCATACTTCTGATGATGCTGATATTCCACGTTGTGTGCCTTTGTAAGGTGCAGGATGGGTATTCCTGAGACCTTCATTACAAAGCGATGATGGTCTGTGAATGGGTGCATGGCAGACCCCGCATATGGCACGTTTTCATGTAGATGCTGTTTGTACTACCATACGGATTGTTTTGCCTATCAGCTTTAATTATTTTCTATTTCTTTGATTTTTAGGTATACCACAGGTTCTACCCTCCAGAAAGCCCTAGAAAGGTAAAAACTTGAAGTTCTACTTCTGTTCATTCTCTGAGTTTATATGTCAGGTTTTTTTTGTACCTCCCTATGATGTTAAACAATAATATTAATCGATGGGAAAAAAATGAATACTGTAAAATCTTTGGAGGTGTCTTACCTTCTTGAACACTCCTTGAGAACGTGTTTATCTTCCATTTTGCACTTTTGTCTTCACTTGTTTTGGAGTCTCTTCTAATTCGTCCGTTTCTGTAAGCATCTGTGTTGCTGTTGTGCACTTCTTTAATGTTTCATATTATAGATGTTGCTTTGTTTATGTAAGCAAATAAACAGTAACTCTTCAAAACTTATATGAGAAGTATTACCATTTAGCATAGCCAAATTTGCATGTCTTCAATATGACAAAGCTTCTCGACTGAGAGCTTTTCCTACAGAACTTGCTTATTCCTGACAGACTAAAATCCTCTATCAGTCATTAGAGCTGTGTACTTGTGGTTGAATGTGATTTGGGTCAATGTCCTTAAAAAAAAAAAAATAATTGGGAATGCAGACCTCTATCTCGGTAAATCTTTGTCAGTTGCATGTTCTATTCAGCACTTTAGTGAGAAATTAAGATGCGCTTTTCTCGTATATGTATTAGCAGTGTATGGTGCTGGCATGAATCGTTGTTCCCTTTCCTTCTAAATTACCACCTGAAACCTGGATAAGATATTTACAGTCTCCAAACGTTACAATCTTTGTAGAACTTCCCTCTAATTCCTTGATCATTAATTTAGCAATAGTCTGTGTACACTGTTGTCTGACGTTATGTCAGGTTAGAACAAGGTGAACAAAATAACCAGATTCCAGGAAGCTTCGGATAGCAAAAAGTCTCCTTCCCTTATTTCGTTTTTCATCTGTGTTTTTCCTCACTGGGTATCATTTCTCTCAGATATAGTTGCCCGCAAATTACAAGGCAAGGTGTTGCACAGAGAATAATTTATTTCAAGTCAATATTCTGATTTTTGTATTGTAACTGGACTGAAGTTTTTCCTTATCATTACTGTCATCAGTTGAAACAAAAGTGTGCACTGGGGATGCTGTAGTCAGATATTTAAAGACCTGTGATATTATCTAGTCAGATGGTTGCACTGACTGCCTATCTCTGCTTTGTCTTTAGTCCTGGAGTATGTGGAAATTCTGCTCTTTAGATGTATGGAATTGCTTAATTGAACAGATGCCTCTTATTGTTCACTTACATTCCACAGATGAAATTAAACCAATGTATGAGTTACTGTATGTTTTAATACCAGAAACAACTAGTTTTCCTTTAAAATGTCATCAGAAATAGTTAACAACCTTTGTTTTTCCTTTTGATGTGATGAAAGAAAAGCTGAATGTAAAAACATTATAAATAAGGTGAAGCTTAGAATCTAAGATGGAAAAAACACTTTCTTTACATTGTATATTTTTAAACTGTCAGTCCTTGTCTGAGAATGTAATTGCTTTCTCTTCTGCTTGACATTAAGGATGTTCTTTTTATTGTTGTTCAGAAGGTTATTTCTTACCATTATAGCTTTAACTTGTCATGACTCAATCCAAATTCCAACATTTTACTTTCAAGAGCTTTGAACAAGCTGATGTTTGAGACGAAAGCTTTTTTCATTACTTAGATTACATATTTGTGTGGGATGAGAATCAGATGGCAGCATTTTGGAAATCTAGTTCACCATTTCAGTCTTTGTGCCAGTTATCTGTCTGGTCAGGACTTTGATATAAAGCCTTGGAAATTAGAGGTGGCATCTGTAGGCCTTTTTATTTAAAGCTAAATTGAGTTAATAGAAATAGCCAGAAGTCAGGACTGGGAGGGGGCAAGAAACAAACTCCGAAGTTGAGATTCTCTCAGCTGGAAGACAGTGGCGTGATATTCAGGCAGGAGCGTGCAACATGGTGCATGCGAAGTTGCTGCAGGAAAAGGGTCTTTACAGAAATTATGTGGAAGTAGTAAGTATGGGTAACTGCATCTTGTATGGTGTTTGCTAATCCAAATACATGCAATGCCAGGCTCTGGAATTTGGGGGGTGCAAAACTTTCCTTTTAACCTTGCGCTTAGTAGATGATGTAGGAATACCTGGGGATTCTGACTTGTCTGTGCAGTGATTGCTCTTTTATGAGCATCATGGCAAAGATAATTTGCCTGAATTAAAATCCATGACATGCCTTTTCTG
Organism: Aythya fuligula; assembly: GCF_009819795.1. Classification (NCBI taxonomy): domain Eukaryota; kingdom Metazoa; phylum Chordata; class Aves; order Anseriformes; family Anatidae; genus Aythya; species Aythya fuligula. The sequence goes on along the minus strand of NC_045565.1, from coordinate 2,118,332 downwards.
GTTGTTTTTCTTCTTTCACAAAAAGTATCAAAAGCAGTTAATCTAAGCCACCAAGGACAGAGAAAATAATTCTTTGTAGATTTTCTCAGGGGGAAAAAAATGATAAGGGATTATGGTTTAGTTCTTCATAACACACCCGAACCTCTCTTCTTATATATGTAAACTGTCCTTTTTCTCTTGCAAAGTTTGAGTCAGGTACATGTGCACTGGGATAGGTGAAGTACTTTAGGTGCAATGTGCCAGGTGTAGAATGGGAGAACATTCCAGACTGTGACTTTAAAAAACACACCATAATTGGGATTTCTAAATTAACTTGTCTGCAGTGTAAATCTAAAAGTTGATAACTATGGGGAGGAAGAAGCTTTTTTTTTTTTTTTCTTCTGGAATACAAGCCAGTCAGCTACTACAGCTATTTTTGGCAATCAAATATTGCTTTAGCTAGGAACCTATTGCACACTATTCCTTCTAGAACATTTTCATAAATACATAAATCACAATAATGATTCTGAGCAAGACAGATTGTTTTTTCAAGATTTAGTTAGATCTGTTTTGCCTTACTCTGTGCAGATAGACAATAAAACAGTAAATAGAAATGAAAGTGACAAAAACCCTCAGTAACCAACTGCCACCATGATAGTAGTAATTACCAATTATATCAGCAATCAGTAAAATTCCACATACTTACATATTTAATTTATCTTATCAGTGACCTATTTTTCCCCACATATGCCATTTGATTTTTTTCTTTAAAGTTATCTCAATTCTATTGGAATTTACCTCATTCACAATGTAAGACTTCATTCACAGTGTAAGACTTTAGCCTGAGTCAATTCCTAAAGGATTTTTTTTATCAGTCGAAAGAACATTAACAACTAAAACCCAGCTTCCTTGCTACTCATGTCTTTCTCAAAAAAAAAAAAAAAAATTAGTTTTGAATTCCTTATTTATTTACAAGAAAGTTGTTCTCCCTACCTCCTTGATGCAGCAATTTCTTATTGCAAAGTACCAGAGAGGACGTCTGAGTTCTAAATATTGTATTTTCCTGGCTTCAGAAGTTACAGGCCAAAACGATGCCTCGGCAGAAGATGGCAAGAGCTTCTGGGCTTATCTCCAAACTTCCATTATGCAATGACTTCGTTACATCCGTACAGCACCTGTTGGAGCAGGGGTAATAAATGAATCCTCAGCTCAAGCAATGGCCAGTCACAGAAGTGGTCAGCTAAGGACAAAGAAAACTGTCAGAGTTGAGCAACCCTTATCTTTAGCAACGTATAGAGATCACTCAAAGGATGGAAGAAAGAATCAGTGAAGTTATGTGTCTTTAGTTTCTGGAGTGCCACTTGAAGCACTCTTTGATGAAATGATGATGGCTTTGTAATTCTCCTTTACAGAAACTGTGCGGTTTTCCATCATCCTGCCAGTAGCAAAATTGCCTGGTTTCCCTGGGGCACGAGACAAGGGATTCTTCCGTCTGAGCAGAAAGAAGCTGTTGTAACAGGAGGTGTAAACTTTAATGGGGAATCTTCTTCAGTCAGGTCAGGATGAAACGATTTCATCCACTCCTATCCCTCAAGATAAAGGTGGGGAAAAAGTCTCATACAACAGTATGAGAGATGGAAGGGGTATGCTCCAGAAGGGTTCAGTACAGAGAACGAACCAAAATACCAGATCCTGTGTTTTCCAGGAGCCTAGAAGATAGAAAAATGTGGGGTAAAAGGTACTGATTAAGCTGTTTAGAAACATACTGGGAAAAGTAACCACGCTGGGTTAAATGAGGGTGGATTGTGAGAAAGACCTTAAAGGCTATAAAAACCCATGGGAAGAGATAAATTGGGGAACAGAACAGTCTAGAAATTAAAGTAAATATGACAAGATGGTAAAAGACTTACATAAAATAAGCCACACAACTGGGCAGATGTTATGTGCATGAGAATGCATTTTTTGTGATGTTATGCAGAATGTGACAGAGGCTGAGGTGTAAAAGTTGAAAGTGAGCAGGTATTCACTTGTGCCTGGAAAGGAATGAAACAGCAGGTCTAAAAGGCAAGTCTTAAGAATCCATCAAAATTGTAAAGGTGGGGAGGGGTGTGAGTGGCAAGAACCAAGAAGCTCTCCAAGATGGATGCAGAAACAAAGACTAGAAATCAGAAGCGTCTCATGGTAAAATGGATGAACATCACAGAACTCTCATGAGCCCTGATCCCAGAGGCTGGTATGTGTGCAGAAGGCAAAGTCAGATCTACAACCAAGATGGCACATGGAAGGAGCTGATTTGTATACAGAAGGCACATAGAAGAGGCAGGTGAGAATGGAGGAGTCTATTCAAAATTGGCTGGCTTGTATGAAGCTTCAGTTTTGCTGAGACAGAACATTGCACCCAAATGAGGAAGCATTAGATTAAACAGTGGAGGAGAGAGTGGGGAATAACTCATTTAAAGGGGAAATTTTATGTTAGGGGAGTGAAATGGAGGAACCTCAAATGAAAAAACATGCAAATAGCAGAGTTACTTTTAAACTGCTTTTGAAAAGAACAGCACATGTACTACGCCACAGAAGAAAAATTAGATGGCAGTTCTAACTCCTTGTGCGTATAATGGAATTGGATAAGTGTAATAAAGTGAATAAAATTTTACTTTCAGTGTAATTCCTCTATCCATGTTTGGCATGATCGAATGAATCAGTATATAAGCTGTCAAAGTGAATACTGCTCTCCATCTTTAAATTATGAAAAATATCCACAACTTTAAATTGTGTTTGCTAGCTAATTTTTGCAACTTGAAAATGAATTGTTACATAAATTGGAGATATTTCAGTGCATAAAAAGATGCTATGTATGCTGTATGTACTTTGCTGTTTTATGTTTTTCTAAAAACATGTTCATAATGATGTCTCTGTGAAGCATTTAGGATGTACCCTGGAGTTTAATACTCAAATGATGTTAATCAGTTCACTTGGTCAGCCACTAATTCTTTGAAAAAGGTCATAAGCACAACGTTTCTAGCTAACGGTAGTTATGACTTGCATGTCATGGTAATTAATGAAACTTAAACTGCTTTTCTGGCTATCAGAATTGTATAAATAGAAGCTGAAACTTAGTCTGAAGAACAAGGCCATATGCAGACAGCGAGGTGTGAACTTTATTAAAGCAGCATATGGAAAGCTGTTCCTGCTAATGCCTCCTGTTATCCGAACAAGTATTGCCATTTCTGTTGAATACTCTTGTGGTCCTTTTTTTTTTTTTTTTTTTTTTTTCCAGCAAGAAGATGCTGCAAGTATTGCCATATAAATAATGTGGAGATGGCATGAGGGTGATATGCAAGGATTTGTCCTGAGAAAACGTTAGAGGGCATGACTGCTGAACTAGGAAGATACTCTTTGAACAAGAATGCTAGTTTGTGTGGCACATGAAAATATTAAGAATGTGGCATTATTTTTCTTGCAATGATCCCATGGAATTATTTTGAGGGATTAACTAGTGAGTAGTGAGCTAAGTGAAAAGTAATAATAAAACAAATTGCCTTAAGGTCACAGTCAGCGCTTTCAGTGAGGTTTTTGTTGCAGGTGTTTCTCCTACTTAGAACAAGAACGTGTATTTAAAACTAATGTTTAGCTATTTTTTTAATTTTTTTTGGACACCTCTATTTGTTTTTGGTGAGATCAGAGCTATTATTGAGGGCATAGTTCTCTTGAGAATTTTCAGGTTAATGATAATGCAGCCCAAAAAAGTGAACAGATGAGGAAAAATAGGGAAATGAATTTAGGAACTTACTCAATTTGTCATTATTATAGTGAAAATGTTATCTATGTCAGTTTTTATGCTCTATTGAAGTCTGGATGGAAGGATCATTTCTAAGATACTTTCATAGCTATAATTCACCAATTTTGAGCTTGAAAAACTTTATGCTAATTTTCTGTATTTAAATTTTTAGAAGAGCAGTATTGTATTTGTGGAAATTATACCTGAAAGTTGACTAAATGTATTTTTAATTTTGAATATTTGCTAAATATTGAAAAAAAGAATAAAAGAAAAAAGAGGGCATTTATAATTGTAGTGGAAAGTGTGCATATGAACTTCATGAATTTAAGATGGCGGCCCTGAAAAATTCGGTTTAACTTTTTTGGAAACTCAGTCTATGTTGGTGCTGAAAAAAAATGTAATAAACTGTTATGTTGGTTTTGAAAACAATGCTAGTATTTTTCTTTATGCTATCATGTGGAGGACTTCTACCTGTGCATTACTGTTCATTCAGTTTTGACTAGAAAGCTGCAAATTATACATACTCTAGACACCATTGTGACTTTCACCATGGAAAATGGCAGTAAACGTGATGAACACTGCCATTTGGAGACCAGAGGAGCAGGTCCTTTCAGAGTATTTCACACGTGTATCTTCTTTGGTATGGCTACAGAAGTGCAGGCAATGAAGCTTATGTTAGCAGCTCTCCAAACAGGAATGAGATGGTGGGAAGCCCTTGGAGGTCAGGGAAGTTAAGAATTTTGAGACACTGAGCAGGAGAGAGCCCTTCACCTTCTTGCTGACCTCTCCAGTCAGTTTTCTTACGTTATCTATCAGCTAGTGGCTGTTTGTTATATACTTCTTTAGCAGACCTCTGGTATCTGCTGTCTTATTAAAGGGTTTAGACTTCTAATTCTTCTGTACCTTGGAAGTGTCTTTTCCTACAGTAGTCTTTTAGAGTAGTATAATGATTGGGACTGCAGATGGGAGATGGAAAGACAGGAGTAATTAACTACAAGCTCCAGAATGATGTCGGGGGGGGGGGGGGGGGGGGGGGGGGGAACACAAAACAAAAACAAAAACAAACCAAACAAGCAAACAAAAAAAACAACACCAAAAGAACAACAAAGAAAAGAACAAAGTGAGCTTGACTAGGGGCATTGAAGGCGACCTCACAGGAAGGTTTAAAAAAAAAAAAAAAGCCAGCTGCAATGGTGTGCAATTAAATGTGGTGAAGAAATACACTGAAGAATGCATGCAACGTTGCTGAATGCAGCAAAGTTCTCTCTGGAAGGGAGCTTTTGTTTGAACTGTAGGACTGGCACTACAGAAAATTCTCAAGAGGGCTTGACATACATATTCCTTGGATAACTGGTGAGCACTGAAGAGTATTTGAGTAAACATTTTGCACAGAGAAGTAAAACACAGTTTAAAAGAGCACTAAAGGAAAGAATATGTTCAGTTGAATAAGACTGTAACAGCGGTGGTTGAAAAAGCAAACAATGCTCTTAAGCAGGAAGCCGTGACCAGAAGGGACTGCCTATAGCATCTCTTTGCCCCTTGGTGGTGAAATGAGCATTTCTGGAAGAGGGCAGGCTGTACATTAAAAGTGCAGTGCAGATGCTTCTCCTTTCCAACAACTTGGTAAAACTGTCACATTCAGAGTCCTTTCAGTTGTGTAACTTGTCATGTCATAGCTGCAACGTTTGCAAGATGTGAATCACTACAAATTCTTCTTTTTGCCTCACGAACCAGGCTGCATGCTTACAGAAAGACAGTTATTTTTCTTTTCTGCTGCTTCTTTGCTTAGGATGAGTGTTTCTGTGGTACCATTTAAAACAAAAATAAAAATTGCATAGGTGTGGAACTCTAGGCCTTAGGTGCATGTTACGTTTCAGTTCGTGTATGTAAGCTTTATATACTATCATGACAAAGACCATCTTATATTTTAGTTATTTAAATGGCTTCTTCCTTCCACTCACCTTCCAACTGCTGAGAGGAATAGAAAAATATGTCTGGGATAAAGAAAACATTTACTGACTTCAAGGACTTCTTTGCCTTCCACTGTTGAATACTTCCATACACTCAGCTGCCCTCTCACTCCTCATCTCCCACTTGGGAGAAATCAAAATGAAAAAGCTAGCATGTTAGGATAAAGACCATAAGATCACTTACCAATTCCCATTATGGGGAGTTGATCTATTATATCGCCAATTAAAAATTAGGATTGGAGGGTGAGAAAAACAGACTCTCCAAAATGGTTCTTTTCAGTGGGGTGTAATTGCATTTAAAACTAGTAATGAATTACAGGGTCTGAAATATGAAATAGGAGAACACCCATGTTAAATTAAAGGACTTTTTTTTTTTTTTTTTTTTTTGAGTGTAGCTTGCATAGGTAAAACAATCTTTGGGGTTTCTTGAATTTTTAGTTAACTGTCTAGGAGGCATTTTCTTGGTTTGCTCCCTTCATTTAGCTTTTCCTCAGATTTCAATAAAGCTAATCCTGAAGTATGTAAAATAAAAGGGAGCATCTTTGATACTATGGATACCTTCTATTATATCCAGTTGTGCTTTATATATAAGTGTTGATGAATTAATTGTATGAATTCTAAAGCTTTATCTGATCGTTTTGAGAAGTTGAAGATCTTCCTTTCTTTTGAAGCTCTTCTAAACTACTAACAACTCAAACTCGGATTGGCCTTTGGCTAAAATTAAAAATCCATATTCTGCATGACAGATTAGATTTGTGATTGCAGAAACTGAACAAGAATACATTCATGTACTTCACTTATTTCTGGGGGCTGTTTTTCCTTCACATGAGCTTAAAGGAAAGGCATTTTTAGCTGGTTCTACTGCATGGTTTTGTAGCTTTTTTGTTTACATGAAATGTTTGTTTTTGACTTGAATACTTCATGTAGTTGTATGTTTGAAAAGATTGTTGGACATAAGAAAATAAAAGATATAAGACATGAAAATTATAATTTACAAGTATGTTTTAAGCCTTTGACGTGTTTTAGGTATAAATCTCTATATTAAATGGTGTCATAGATCAACAGATTGTATGAAGAAATTGTTAATATTGATTCAGCTCTGTTTAAGAGAATATTTGACGGACCTTTACGGGTGAGAGTTTTTCTTTTTGAACTGTATGTAAATTACTTTCATAATTGCAAGAAATGGACATTTTAAATTGATAGATGGTAACCCAGGGCAGCTTAAAAGCAATCCTGATCATGTGTGTGTTTAAATTGCTGGTCTTGTAAAGAAAATTCTTCCTTTCTGGTAGATGCAGCACATATTGCCATGTTGGGAACAAGATGAAATTCCAAACTCATGTTACATACGTGAGACTTCAAACAACATACTGCCTTCCTTCCCCCCCAGCACGCACAGACATTTGTTGCTCATTTGATGCTCAGAATCTCTGGGACACTTGCAATTATGGGCACAGTGTTATGGACTGTCATGATTATTTTCTTTCTTTTTTGATATTCCTGAATAATTGAGTTTAATGCATTTGTTTGACCTCTTGTGCACTCGCTCTGGTCTTGTCTCCCCAGCCGCTCCATTATCTCTGGATTTATTCCCATCCACATATCTTCTAATGAGAAAAATCTAATCATGGCTAGCATACAGCCTTGAACGTGAATAGGATGTGGCTTATTTGCCTCTCTGAAATAATTATGGCCATCATTTCACCTATTCTATGTGTGTTACAGCTAGTCAAAAAAAACCCTGCTTTTCTTGTGGGAGGTTTTCAAAAACAACAACAAAAGTTGTGTTTACCATGAAAATGACATTGTTTCAACTTCTCTCTTAATTTCCTAAAACATGAAGCAGGAGAAAGATATTGCACGCTTTCAGGCTGTTTTCTTTTCTGTTTTCTTGGGCAGATGACAGTTGGTCAGTTTGCTGGGGGGGGGGGGGGGGGCAATAAATGAATAGGCAAGGACAACATCGATCTTCTCAAATTTCAGATATAGATTTATATGCATGTATTTCAGATATCCAAACAAGTTTATCTAAAAAAACCAAGTTTATCTAAACTTGTTTGAAACACTTCTGGAACAACTTATGAGATGATCTGAAGGAATTCTTCAGGATAATGTTTTAATGTTTCTCTGTTTCAGGTCTAATTTGGAATTAAAACAGAGAATGTCAAAACTTACTTGTTCCTGATCTTTTTTTTTTTTTTTTTTTTTAATGTGGATTTGCCTCCGCTGAGACTTGAGTTCATCTTTTTAGCCTTCATTCCTGCTTTGGTCTTGGTTCTTCACACTTGCTATTTCTTTCTGGGCCAGACTTGCATGGGTCATTGTAAGTCTTCTAGCAGAAGAGATTTTTAAGTCTTCTAAGACCTCCTTGTGGGAACAGGTGAATGAAAGCTTCTTGAAAACCTAAGTATCACCTTCTGTATATACTTCAAGCATTGTCAGGCATAAATGAGACTAAAAATGTTTTGTTCTTACATTCCCCAGTGGAAACTTCTAGTTTGAATGTTACACATTTTTCAGTTAGTGCTACCACTTAATGCTTTTCTAGCAGTTTTAAATTTTTAGAGTGGGTATATACAACATGTTTTAAAATAAAAAGGTAAGAAGTGAAGAAATTGTTCCTTTGTTACCTAATGGAAATGTCATGACTTGCATTTTTCTCCATAATTAGGGAGAGAAAAAATTAGATATTCCTACTAGCATAACATTCCCACATTATACTCCAAATGTGGTCCCAAAGCAGAGCTTTTCCAATGTTATAACTTTTTTTCTATCGTTTAAAAGACAACTGCTCAGCTTGCTGTTGCTGTGATATTACCAGTAAAATTGGATGAGTCTAGATTAAAAAAAAAAAAAAAACTTGCAGACTGAGGCCTTTTAAATCAGCGCTGAATTCAGGTTGTTCAGTTCTTACTAGTTCATTGAATTGTAGGATTGTGAATCATCTCTCATGAAAGCTTATGCCATTTTCCTGGCTTGTGAAGCTGCTGCTGTTCTTCTTTTTCTGTTACTGTCAAAATAAGCATGATTTTGCGGAACAAAGGGCTGCACGTGCACTTATGCATAGCTACACTTCCATTTCTTGTCTTTCATTGTCTCACATACTTGTCTTAACTGGGTTGATATTAGCTTGGATTTGATACACACCATCCACAGAGATGTGCTGTTCTGGGACTCTGTTGCCTGATGACCCAACTGGTGACCTGCATCTTGCCTGACCACAGCACTGCTACACAGCATGGTCAAAACCAACTCCAAGAGAGGTCCAAGAGAGGCAGCCTCTCAGCTGGTTTGCCTCCTCCTCTTTCCTGAATGTAAACATGGGAAGATGCTACATGCTGGGAAGCTCCTCATACACACTGAGCTGGCAACTTCCAAATCCTGCCATGGTTTCTGACACAAAGGATCACTGAAATATGTGATTGCAAGTACTGTTTGTAGGTTGGGGCTTTTTATCCCCGTGCTTATGGGGGCAAATCAGTTTGAAATAGGCTGTTCTTTTTCTCTCTCATCTGTATAAAACCTGCGATCTTAACTGAGTAGAACGGTCTCTTTTATAGGTTGAACCTTCAAAGAACCCCCTATAAAATATATTCATAGTCTTGCAAAATGCAAAGAGTAAAATCAAAACCAGAATCTGTCCTAAGAATCTATTAGCATGTGAATAAAAATTTATAGAGCTTGGATATAAGGTATGTTCTTTCTGTAACTGTTTTCAAACACAGCTGGTAGAGAATTAATTTGCACCACCTAATGCATTTTTATGTATGACTGTTACTTACCTAATTTTTGGTTTTGTATTCTCTTGTTAGTGAACTGAAATTCTTGCAAACCTCATTTGCTGAGGGTTGTTTTAAAGCAAGCTAATTCCTCTCTCAAGGGAGCAAGGGAAGCAATTTAATCTCTTAGCTTTCTCTCTCCCACAGAGTAACTTCCCAGCTACTCTGGGCTTCACTCCCAGACTCCCTTCAGTTCCATCCCCAAGGGATATGTTTGTCCTCAAGGCTCTTAACTTCAGTTAGCTAACATATGTTAAAGTAACTGTGAAGACAAGACAGCTTGGGTTTGATTCATGTGAGTATCTCATGTTCAGCCCTTCAATACACGAATTAATTTTAACTACTTAACCTGAGTTAAAATCTGGGTTGCCATATCTTTGTTTCTGTTTTATTTTCAGTTAGTTTACCTCAGCAGAGACTACATTTTTTTGATATAAGTATTCGCACTCCTCAGGGAGTCACAGTAACCTCTTTTCTGATAGGGAGCTGCAAACTCTCCTGTACTTTATCGAGAATTTATCAGAAGACTCTTCCTCCGTGTCTTTATTTCACTTCTGCTTCTCTCCTAGAATGCTACTGTTTCAGGTCTGAATGATTGTTACACTTCCTGTTCAAAGGAGCAGGGAGACTGAGTGGGTCAATGCCAGTCTCCAACATGGGATTTTTAGGCCAGAAAAATGTTCAGTTTGTTAGTTGAGTTTATAGTAACCAGCCATGGTTACGAAGTGGTGACCACCATTCTATAGTTTATATTCAGGCTAGTAGTTTTTACTGGGTTTGTTTTTTTCTTGTTGTATGAGATAATGAACCTCTACATATAGGCACCTCTGCAAATGAGCAGATTAGCACATGGGCTGTGTATTTTCATCGTAATAAAAGTTAACAAAGTCAGTAATGGTAGTACTTAAATTGTGTCTTTTTAAACATGAAAATCAACTAATGGAATTCGAAAATGAATTCATATTGACCTCAAAACTGTCTTTTAGCCTTCAATATCTTTTCAAAATGCTTTTTTTCACAGTTGTGAAAATATTCATAAAAGGGGATATGACTTGTAATTGTACTTTTTTTTTTCTTTTCTTTTGTAAGAGACTGGATTAGAGTTCATTTGCCTTCTAGTCTCAGTACATACTCCATTCCTGTCGAAGTAATACCGGATTTAACCTTCAATTTTGCCTTGTTGTGATAAAGAACATTGCTTGAGATGCAAGAGAAAATACTAGGCAGTCAATCTGTAAAGTGATTTGACAGTAAACATTGAGTGCTTTTAAATTATTTTTGCAGACTTCTACCCAGATAAAAAGCAAGCTGGCTTTTTTTCCTCTGTTCTGCTTTCTCCAAGCTAGCAGTCCTTTAGTTGGACTGTGAAGTTGTTCAGCTATTTGGATGTTTTGGTAAATCATGCAACTCTGTCATAGCTGTTCTTTTTAAAACCCCTTGCACACAGTTACAAAACAGGTCACCAATAACAAGTTGCGTACCCCCCTGGTTCTTGCATGCAAGTCACTCTAATTTATAAATAGAAGTGTACTGATAGACAGAACTTGGCCTATCCTGTTGTCCTCTTATGCGAGTTATTTTGATTTAAAAATAGACCTGTCCTAGTAGATATGTATCAACGAGGTTGTGAAAGTTCACTTCTAGACTCTACTGTAATTAAGCAGTAGGTTAGAGGGAGCAGCGTTCTCATCAGTAATCTGAAGAGTTTTAAAGTATGATAGTATTTATTTCCTTTTTCAAATAGCTATGTGATTGCAAAGCGTTAACTTGTTCCTTTGCTGTAGCTTATCAGAATATACCTGAACATAAAGATGCATTTCCACAAAGAAGTAACTTCTGTGAGCATTACTTAAGGACCATATAGACAGTAGATATAGTAATTGTGATTTGTCATTTATCAGACTGTTTCTTTGGTCACAGCAGCATTGCTGTATATTTAAGCATAGATTCTTTATGAATGGCTGTGATTCTTTAAAACACTTAATATAATTCTGCATGGGTATTGCAGTCTTTTTTTTAAATTGGAGCTCACTTCTGATTCTAAATCTTCCTTGATTTCTGTTCTGTTTCAGAAAACAGTGTTTTTCTTGTTTTTTGTTTTGTTTTGTTTTTATTCTGGTATTGTGTACCAGCAGCAACTTAATATGTACAGGAGACTTTTCCTGGAACAGGATGGTAACGACTTGATTTTTTCAGGCAATCCTATTTGATTTTTTTTTCTCACTTCATTTCTATTACCTTAGGCATTTAAATATGCAGATATGCTCAGAATATGCTGAAAGCCTGGGGATGGAAGATTAATTTGAATAATTTCTGTAGTATAATTTTATGGATGGACAAATGTCAGCAATCACTAGATAGTTTTCCTACCAAAAATAATTTTTGTGGACATCAAATCAAAGCATGATTTGAAGATATATTTTTTGAAAGCCTTTCCTAATCTAATAGTTAGCTTCTCCTGCTGTCATATTGACCTAACCTGGAGTAAAAACTTGGCAATTTTTTAAGGTATGGAGGAAATGAAACAACACGTAAGAGTTCAATGTTGACACATGAATGATTCCTTCAAATGGGAGAAGATAGATGCGATAAAATTTCAGCTGGGTTGCTATGGTTAACTGAACAATATGAGGGAAGAGAAGTGTGAGATCTTTCTCTAAGTGTCTTGTGACTATAAAATCTGTATTTCTTCATCTGGATTTTTCCTTCTTGTTCTAAATATACCTATGTTGGGGAGATTATTCATGTTTGTGAAAACAAAAGAAAATGAGAAGAAAGGAAAAATAAAAGGGATTATGTAATAGGTAGCCTGTGAGAGTATTGCTGTTTCAGAAATAATTAAGTGCCCTGGAAGTTAGCAGCAGGGCAGAAGAATCCTAAAGCCTAATAAACATCTTTATCTCGTGGACTGTACCAAAAACTACACAGCTAAATAACCAAAGTTCAGCAGGAACCCGTGACATTCCTCAGCCTGCATACTTGAGCACAGTGAATAGTTTTCATGTGTCAACTTCTTGAGAGCTAACAGGTTGCTTTGGAAAGAAGACTTTATTTCTATTTATGCAGAATCATGGCTTTATTTTATGAGCTTTTCATTTAAAAAATGCCTTTACAGGCATGCAATTAGCTAAGCATGCTACAAATTACAGATGCTTTCTTTTAACTAGTCATTTCAATGTAGCAGAGCTTTAGCTTAGTTTTGGAAAACACTTATATTGCACTTGATCTCTACCTATTCAGACTTATTTCAGAAAATATTAAGTGTTGCCCAGGGGTACGCACGCAGAGTAAAAACAGCCTTGAAGAAAGGAAGTTTGTTTTTCATGTGATTAGGATAGAGTGGTATTCTGAGTGTTTAAGCGTTGTTTTACCCACTGTTAACCAGCAGAGAGCACTTCAGTTTTTAAGATAACATTAAAAAAAAAAAAAAAGGCAAAACTGGGAAAGGCTGGGGTTCTTTTTCTCTCTGAGACAGCCATTAAAATCCAATTGCCTGGGAAAATCAAACTTCTGGATTTGTTTATCATCCATCTTGTTTGCACTTTGTACAAAAATACCTCTTAAGTATAAATTCTATTCTATTGTATGCTCATGAATTAAGAGAAGATTTGAGGTAAATTTTATCAGTTATCAGTGGTCTCTTGATCGTGTTTGTTTAAACTTTGCGTCGTATGAGGTATAGTTCCTCAAAACATCAACCTTATGGGGCTCATGTGGGTAACTGTCCCTAGTGTGGAGCCCCAGGTTCAGGTGGTGCAGGCCTGTTTCCAGTACATTCAGGTAGTGGGCATGAGGACTTGCTGGCAACACACACACAGAACAGCCTCCATGTGATGGTGCTGTTGTGGTTGCTCACTGAAATTATTTGTAGAGAATGATACAAGCTTTGAGGCAAACAGCATGCATTAATTTTTTTTTTTTTTTTTTTGTCTGTGGCATGTTTGTTGGTTGTCATGAGTAAAATGCTACAGAAATGGGAGTGAAAGGTGGGGAGGTGTGAAGATGGGAGAAAGAGGATTCTGATGGTGATCCCCATGCCCATCAGACCAACCACGTGTGAACTGGTAAAACAAATGAACAAAGACTTCATTGTAACTGGGCACCTATGATGTGACCAGAGTCCTCAGCAATGGGCAGATTAGAGAACTGCTAACTCAGCCCCATCCACTGCTCTCATACCACTATTTTGTGATGTCTGATACCTGTTCTGTATTTCCCCTCCCCCCTTCCCAGCTCCCCTCCCAGCTTCCTTGGTGGGAGGAGAGCTCCTAACGGGGAATACAGGAATCTGTCCATGTATGTATAGAGAAGTACACAATTCTAAGTGTGGTAATGACATAAATGAGACATCTTGTGAATAACTGCTGTCATGGCTGTTGATAATGCATGGGCTGTGTGTTACGTGGCTTAATGGGCACAGACTGGAGAGAATTATTATGAAGTCTCTGACCTCTCTTGCTTTTTTTTCCATGAGACTTGTAGGGAAGTAGCCAAACTGTTCAGTGGAGTAGGGCAGCGGCATGTGGAAACATGATCTGAAACCTGCCAGTCATGCACACATATGAGGCACGTAACACTTCTGTGAAAGAGCGCTGCATTAGTGGAGAGACTACAAATCCTGTCATAGGAACAGGCATACAAGGGAGGAGCAAGCTCTCACAGGCAGGGATAGTTGTAAATACGTGTTTTGCTGAAATATTGCTGCTGCTTTTATGAGATGAATAATTAATATTTTAAACTGTGCGTTCAGAGTGGTAATTTGCAGGTCCTTTGGATGGGTATATGGAGCTGCTGGAAATGTAAATGTCTCATCTAGCAATTTCTTCAGCAGCGTGTTGTGCCTTTTATTGTTTGAATCTGCCTGGGAGTGGCTTTAAGATCCAGTAACCTGATCTTTTATCACTCTCGGAGGCTTCCTTTTCTGGCATGCCCTGATGCATTCAACACATGTCGGTATTGTACACGACCGGCAATCAGAGCGATTCAGGCTCACTTTCTGCGTCTGCAAGAAACGGCAAATCATCCGCTGGTGAATGCTTCTCAGACTTGTCAGCCGTCTGCAGCTAATTTCTGTGTGGTTCATCAACCCCATTTAGGAGACTGGAAGCACTGTGGATGACCAAGCTAGGAAGTGTTGTCAAGATCTTATCTCAGGAGTGAAGACTAGTTAAGAATGAAAGAGGAAAATGTTTTCTCTTCTCTTTAGAAGAATCACAGACTGCTTGATGTGAGAACACCCAGTTTCTCACAGAAGAAAACAGCAAGGCTATGAGCAATTCAAGTCAGTGCAGGAGGAGAGACTGGCTTTAAACAGCAGTTATTCTATTACTTGTCTGAGAAACGTCAGCAGATGGACTTTGGTTTCAGAGCTGTGAATATTTGCAGTGGCTTTGCACGTTGGAATACAAGCAGTGATCTCTTCTATTCCCCTTCCCCTGTATATTTGCCTGCTGAAAAATGAGTGAGGAAGCAAAGGAGAAAAACGCTAAACCAGCTCACAGGAAAAAGAAAGGAAAAAAGGTAACTCCCTGTACAGACAATCTTCCATAATGCTTTTTTTTCCTCAGTCATTTTGTGTTCTAAGCAGTTTGCTTCTGGGTGTGGAGTGGCTTTGGATAATAGAAGAAGGATGATGGTAGCATCGGGATGGTTTTGTTTATGCTAGATGCTGATGGGTGTGTTCTCTGCTAGAATCAGTATACCATCAAAACTCAGTTATTTTTGCATTATTTAACTACCCCAGTGTTTAAATACGTTAGTCATAGAATTTCAGTGTAGCTGTAGATTTCCTAGTGTATTCCAAACCCAGGATTAACAAGTAAACAGGTATCTAAATGAAGCCTTATCTAAATGAAAGACTGATAATCAACATGTGTTCTTGGAAATGAATATTAGGGACATCACTAAGAAAATCAAGTTTTACAAGAAGTTCTTTAAAAAGACACATTATTTAATTGTATGTCACTTCAATTGGTTTTATATATTTTGGAGCTTAGAAATTTTGTGGCTAAACTAAACTCTGGAATAAAATTCCAGTTTCATTGGAGACCATTTATGTTATGGCTTGTCTGTTTGCCTGAAACTGTACTTGGATGCATTTGATAGATTATTGCCTTCTGTGTTGCAGTTTTTGCTTTCC
This sequence comes from Aythya fuligula, assembly GCF_009819795.1. Lineage (NCBI taxonomy): Eukaryota > Metazoa > Chordata > Aves > Anseriformes > Anatidae > Aythya > Aythya fuligula. The sequence goes on along the minus strand of NC_045565.1, from coordinate 2,102,684 downwards.
TGATATCCATTTAATTTTCTTCCTCCCATTTTGAAATGGGTAATTTTCATGTATTTATATACTCAAGATCCAGATTATCAAATCTAGGAAGCTTACTTCTTCATTTTTTTTACTTATTTTAAATAATAACCAAGTATATTAATTTATAATGTGAATTACCTCAACTACTGTCAAAAAAAGGCATATGAAAGGCGTATTATTGTTGTAGTTAATATATTGAGACTCCCACCCTTTATTTTCTGAGTGTGTTTGCCTTCCTATCATTTGAAGTGTGTGACAGCCTCACACTTAATCCATTTCCTTGGTGAGGGACTTAATAGATTGTCAAAAATGCAAATTAAATCAGATTGGCCTCTCTATCCTGCCAGAAAAGTAAAGAGCAGCTCTGGAGAGGAAGCAGGGGAAAAAATACAATTTTAAAACACTTTTAATGGTAAATTAGGATACCTTCCTGACATATCAAATGTTTCCGTCAGGCATGATACATTGCCTCAGGGATAGAAGAGGTCTAGAAGTAAATTCTGGGCTTGGTTTTAAGCTTGGAACATGTTAATATTTTTACTGTATTACACACAGTATTTTACGGTATTTAACAATCTAGCTATGGTTTTATAGTACACAGCAAATTTTATCACTTATCTTGCATATAGAGCTGTCTTCCAACCAAACAGCCAACAAGAGAGAACAGCTCAGGCGATTTAGGATGATGCCAAGTTGGGAGTCTCATTGTTCTAGCAGTGGCTGGTGACAGTTCACCTGTATCTTCACCTCCTGAAGGTGGTATTCCACCTGTAGGAAGGAGGCTACAGATGTCCTGTCCGAATCCTCCTTCTGCTGACTGGTACAGTGTCACTGCTCTCAAGGGAGAGAAAAACTGTCAGACGTGTTTACATTCATGAGTTAGTGCTGTGAGCATTGAAGGCCAATGGCGTAATGCTTTAGTTGATGCCTTCTGAGGTGATGTTAAAGCCCGCCCTTATGTGCATTGAACCTTCACCGCGTGAACTGTAGCGAACACTGGTGTATGATGGCAATTACATTTCAATGGGGATGTGGCTAGAGCTTTCTAAACCTATGGAAGTTGTTGTTTCACTGCTGTTTGATTTTCTTAATGCTGTTGGAATTGACAGTTGCTGGGCTATGCTGTATCAGGCTTAGGTGTGTCCCTTGTGACTACTGCACATCAAAGCTGCTTATAATGTCACTGTTAAACACAGGCTTGTGCCAGAATATTCCCAATGGAAAGGAATCTGCTTTGCTTTTCTCTTCAACAAAGAGCAGCCATTTCTTCTGGTCCTGGCACAAATTTTCCCTGCTTTTCACAATTCATTGGAGAAGTAGCTTATTTTGATTCAGAAGATAAATCTCTGGATGGCCAACAAAGGAGCAGTTAGTTAAGTCAGAAATGTTCTCCAAGAAAAATTTAATAAACAAATGATGTTCATTGGCCGTAAACCCCTGAGACTGGTGAAAACTTAATGGAGTCTGCGATTCCAGTGAGTTGAGTCTCTTCTTAGGAGTATGTATCCTGAAATGGGTACTTGTGTGGTCTTCTCCCTGTGCTCTTTAGATAGTTGCTTTCCTGGTAGCTGCCGTTGTCTCCACATTTAGCCTTTCCTTTACCTTCTGTCTTACCTTCAGAGCTGAGAGGTGGCAAGTCTTCCTCCTTCAGCTGCTGAGGTACTCATTTATATCCCGTTCCCCCTTCATCAACTCTTGGTTTTCCTGTTCTTAGGCCTTTTCTGAGCAGAAAAGCAGGAAAAAAAAAAAAAAGATGCTGAAAGAGCCTGGGGTATAGCAATGGAAAGCTCACAGTCTGCCACAGCAAAATCACAGTCAGAAGTGTGCTCTGAATTTGCAGTTTTATCACTAGTCGGTACACCACAAAAATAACCCTTAACCTGATGAACACAAAGGCATATGAATACTGTGCATTTAGAATAGGCTGGCAAAAGCCTTTCTGCAAATGTGTTAAAAATTTCAAGCTAGTCTGAGAGGATGAAGAAAAATCAGGTGGTGGAGTGGAGATTTATTTTGAAGGATGGACAATTTAGATGAAAGCAGAACATACTGCCTTTAGCCCTGCAATATTAAGGGGGATACAGATTTCCAAAGATGAAGGTACCACATCAATATTTATTGCTGAGGTTACACTGAACAGGGTTAGTTCTGATGGAGAAGGAAGCCTAACTAATTTTATCTGTATTCCACCCTTTGGGGTTCCTTTCTAGCAGCAGCCTGTGCCTCCTATACTTGACATTCAGTTGTCTTGCAATTTTCAGCCATGCTCTTACCAAGTCAGTATTTTGGAGCTGTCAGGTTGAATCCCTGGGCATTATGGAGTAGCTTTATCCTGTATGTTTGTGTCATCACTTTTCAGCATATTTTGGAATGTCAGTGCTAGAAGAGCATTGAACTCAGTTGTCACTAGAGATTTAAGATGTTTTGATTTTTTTTTAAACAAAAGATAAGTATTCTTCTCGTTTCAAACTACCAGAATGGAGTTATCCGTGAAAAGGCTGGTGGTCCTTTGAAACTCCAAAAGGTAATCAGAATTGTAGAAACAAGAAACAAATCAGACCACCTCAAAATTCCTGCAGTGTATGATCCTCTTCCATTTACTTTTAGTTATCTGTCAGCCACAAGTTGTTTCTTAGTGGAAAATTTCGTACTGAACTCTCATACCAGAAGCTTTACTGGAAATACTAGTTTTGTTGCGGGGGATCTTCTGTTCTTCTCTTTGATTCCTCCCTCCAAGACAAACAGCACAATGGATGTTAAAAATGCATCTCATGACACGTATAAGGCACAAATCAGCCATGGAAATTCCAAACATAAATGCCTAAGTTTTCTTGAACGTACACAGGTTAAGAGCTGGGCTCTTAACATGATTCTAGAATATTCTGTGTACCAGTCCACCTCACTGCCTTATTAGTGAGTTGTTAACTGTAGTATCATTTTCAACGTTGTGTTCCACTGCTTTATATAAAATATAAATATGCCATACAGAGAGGAATGAGCTGTGAATGCAGCAGATTGAAAATCTGTGCTTGGCATCACAATGTTTATAGCTGCCAACATTATGATTTTGGACTGGTAGAGGAGATTTAACTCAATCCACTTTTTTTGAGCCAGTAGCCTGGGTGTACTACACTGGGAGGGCTCACTACAACGGGAACACACTTGTAATTTCTGCCAGGGGTTCTTTGCTCTGTTGTATCTCCACAGTTTGACTCAGCAGAATTAGTGTCTGTCTTTGGTGGGGGGTCTTCCATTACCAGACAGCTGAAGATCTGGTCAGCAGTGTTGTTGCTGGGATGTGAAACTTCAGGGGGCATTTTGGTGGGGTAGAGGCTGAGAGGTTAGAAGTTCTCTTGGGTATGGGGAGACATTTCCCTTCTGTAGTAAAGATGTAGTGTAAGTAGTGGTATGGAAGACAAGTTCTCACCATCTTTTATGGGAACCGGGTGAGATCCCGGTTAGATTTAGAGGCAAAGCCTACCTTGACTAAAATAACATCACAGACCTCACTATTGAGGACAATATTTAGGGGCTTTAGGTCTTGGTATTTCATCTTTATATGATCAAATGATTAATCTGTGTATGAATTATAGTGGGGCTTCTGGTGATTGCAACTCAGCACCTGTGAGGTCATGATGATGAGAAACGGTGTTTTGTTTCTGAGATACGTGGTGATATCAAATCACTGACTTTTTTTTGAGCTGTTGCTTTTACAACTCAATTTACTGATTTGATTGGTTGCTTTGACAAACCATGGTTTATCTGTGTTCAGTTCTTACACACATTATGGTTGTTGGGAGAGAACATTCACTGCTGTTTACTCCCAGTGGAGAAGTACTTACTGCTAATGGTAAAGAAAATGTTCGTGGTACATGTTCCTAATTTTTCTTGTGGCTTTTAATTTATTCATAAAAATAAACTTATTTATTTGAGTGTAAATTGATTTCTAAATTTAAGTTTTTCCTCAAAAGCTGAGAAATTAAGATCTACTTCAGTTTAAGAAATAAAATGCAAAAAAGCTCTAGAAGGATACCATCTCTTATCTTAGCATAAGCCTTATTTGCTATGTTATCTTTTGGGTTTGTGTGGAGGAGAAATGGTTCTCAGACTTAAATTTGACTGTATGGTGGTGGTCATAACCCTTAACATGTCAACAGATCCTGTGCTGAGAACTGAATTCAATGACATGACAAAAAGATTTGTTTTGGCCTTGCTTGCTAGTATCTACTTGTTCAGATTGTAGTGTCTGTTTTATCGATGGATTTTTAACCCCACATTTTCAATAAGCATATTAAAGAAAAAATAGAACAAACAGCCCTCAGAACTTCTGGAAGATACTCCTCATTTGCATGTCCAAATAGGGAAGCCCCAAAATAGTAGAAAAACATAATTTTCAATAATTATGACTATTCTCAATTGCTTTAAAACTACTTAAAACTTTGAAATTCTGTTCCTCTGAAATAAATGCATTCCCATTTTTTTGGCATCTGCAACTTCCTGAATTGCCCCCAGAAAATTAAAATATACTGATTCGTGTCACTTTGATTGGAAAATCACTTTGGTACATGGTAATATTGTCTTTGCTTTCTTTCTATCAAACTGGAACAAAATAATAATTATATACATATAAAAGCAAGTCAAGTATCTTATTGTTTTGAAATGAATCATTTCAAATGTTCATTTTCCCTGGAAAAAATACTTTCTAGTTGACATTTACCTGGGGCTAGGAGCTGTTGACTAATGCTACTGAAGTCGGATAATGTGGTTAAAAAAATTGAAAGTAGATGATACTGTCATTCTATATAAAATGAAACAGCAAGGTGTTATGTTATTGAATTTTTAACATAATTCACTCTGTAGATAAGTGACAGAACTTGTAACCTGAGTGACAATCATTCCATTTGCTGTTAAATTAAAAAAACTCATGCTGAACAACACATGATTTTCTTTTTAAAGCCTGCTTTTTTACAGAGGAACCCAGTTGTTTGGGAGAACATGAAACCTGAGTGCAATTCCAGGATCCTATGACATAAGCTCATCCTACAGTTTTTAGCTTTTTCCAGAAAATTCAGCTGTTGAATGGCCTTTGCCCTTCTGAGGAATAGGTGTAGGAAGTATGAGAAGTGCAATTGTCTGAAGTGCTTTGGCTAATTTTTGTCTCATCTTCATCTTATGGTAAATTGCAACAGTAATTAAATATGAGGAAACAACCATGTTAAAAGAACACAAATCAGTTTCCTTTAAATGGGTTTAAACTGTAGGAGTTTACTGCACTTTCCTAAAAGACTTTGTGTGAGTAAAAGTGAAGCAAAGATCAGCCAGTATCAAACTGTCATCACAGAGAAGGGGTGTTAAGGACTCACTACGCTGAAGGTTTGTACATGGGTCAGTTCTCCCAGTGCCTGAAGTAGTATTGGGTACATTTCCCCTGGTCTATGAGCTTTGATCCTTTGGGTAAATAGTATAATCAAATGCTTTATTCTTGTGTCTTCTTGCAGCTATTTCCCTGTGGCTAATATTTATCCCTTGTTGGTAGGTTTTTTAGTTACAGGATTTACCATACTTAGCGAAATTGTGCTTCCCTTATTGTAGGGGTTTTCCTATTGCTTGAATGATCATGTTCCCAGCTATAGGACCAGGTGCTTCCCAGCACTGCTTTCTGAAGCCTGGGTTGCTCTTCTTTCTTCCATTTATTTTTCAGCGTTTCCTTACTGGGTTGCTGAGCTGTTTGTTCCTTTGAATGATCTTGGCCGTCACCACATGTCTTCCAACAGCAAGTTTCTGGCCAATCTGTTCAATCTGTTTCTGGGTTGAATTTTCTATTCTCCCAAGACTTTCCTTGAGTTGAACCAGATACTTTACAGTGGGTTTCACTCTTCAGAATGGAGCTTGTATGTCTTCAATCACGCTGTCACCCAAAGGACTGAGTCCCCCCCCAGGGTTCCTTGGTGGCCCCTCCTGGGTACAGCATGGTAGTCTGAGTGCAGCAGGCAACGCTCCAGGCTGGTTTGTGTGTGGGTTGCTGTTGGTGCCTGGTGCCTCAGCTGGAGGACTTCCAGGGTCATTGCCTCTGGAAGCTGGACAGCTGCAGTCCAGATCAGATTGTTTCCTTTTGCAGTCAATTGTTTTATGTACAACTAAGTTAGTCTTAGATTGGGTTAGAGAAAGTGAGTTTGAGCTACAGGAGACACAGTGGATGAGCTTCAGTTACATACTGAGTTCTGCAGTCATCAGTGGGACAGGAAGTGATGTAAATGTTTCTGCAACAGCCTTTATGTTAAACCACTGCATAAACTTCAGTTTGCTTCTTAGCATGAAGGGTCTCCCTTTGCCAAAGTCTCTGAATGATGTGGCTATGGAATTCATCAGGTCTTGTATCTTGAAAATAAATGCTTTGTCTGTCAAATACAGATTGAGAAAAGTGAATACATCTGGGTTATCCCCCTTTCACTTCCAAAGAAGAGCCTGCATACTTGCATTCCCCTTGCTGGGCACGGGCTTGTTCCTCAGTCTCTTTAGCTCCCTTGCGCTTTGTGGAGGTGGTGGTGGTAGCACCTGCAGCCTTCCTTCACTTCTGGCTGCCTGCAGACATCAGCAGGGATGGTGCTGCGGTTTCAGGGCCTAAAGAACCAGCACCCTGCCAAGAGGGAGCTAGCTCTATCACATTCTTGGTGAAAGTACCAATGTATCTTAGCAATCAAGAAAGACTATTACCACAGTAAGCAACCTAAGTTTTAATCTTTTTTTTTTTTTTTTTAAAGTATTTTGGAAACTCGGTGTTAGTTGAAAACTCTGTAGTATACTACTCCTAACTGTTCAACCTTCCAGTTGCCAAACAGCTCCAGGTTTTAACTCTTAATGATATATAAAACATTTCAGTAAACTCCTAAATGTTAGGTCCTTACTTCAAATTATGATGCTTGCTATCTGATCAAATAAAAAATGTGATGAATTCTTTTGTCACTCTCAGGTGCTGGGTCACTCAACTGAGAGTAGGTTAAACCGAAGCAGGCATGATTTGGTAACCTTCATTTCCCAAAGAAACTCAGGTCAAACCCTGCCTAATTCCGTTTACATTGAAGAAGACAAAGGAGCTGGTTCGACTGGGGGAAAACTACAAATGAGACATTTTCTTTAGCATTTCTCTTGATATATAATACACACTGTTTTGTTATATCTAAATTAAATGCATAGCTAAGTATAATTAAGACACTTCAAATTAAGTGTTACCATCACTGCCTTGTTTCAGGTTTGTGCTTACAAGAGATTTTGGCTGCTGAGAATTCTCTATAGCGCATTAGCAATTTGTGAATGTAAACAAGGATTGATTTGAATACTTTTTTTTTTTTTCTTTAAGGAGCTATTTCATGATAGGGAATTGGAGTGTTTCATGATGATCACCAGTGTTTCATAGTTTTGTTTACAACTATTGTTGGGGTGGGTAATCATTTTTTGGGAGATAATAGTTATATAACTTGTATATTGCTGTCGTGTGTGTTGGCCTCCCCTAGTTTAAGGGAAGCTTACCACAATGTCAAATTTAACAAATCACTGCAAGCTGTGTTCCTCCTTTTAGCATACATCATTCATGGAATAATAGTGTTTGGCTTTTTTTCCCAACGAAATGATATGAAAAACAGAAGCTAAAAAGAACCATTTTGCTTTACTAGCTGGTATTTGTCTAACTTCCCCTAATGACATTTTAGGGACATCCTCTTAGTCAAGGAGTGGTTGATGCTTTTAATTGAAGTTGCCTCACTTATTTCTGTTGGTTTCTAAATGAGAAAGTGTTTCTGAGGAGATCCTGAGCATATACAGGTTTCACAGTATTGATAAGACACATTTAATCTCAATGACTCTAGTGCTGTGTGAATTTTTAATTCTCTTGCACTCAGTGGGAGAGGCAATGGGATAACCTGTGAAAAGAGGTGGTGGTGAAGTGGGATTCTTCAGAAGATCTGACCAGGGTTGCATTTCCTTGGTTGGGAGCAGGGACAGTATACTCACCACCTTCAGCTGGCTTCCAGTTTTTCACTCGCTTTCTTACCTTTGGCTGGGTGTGTGCCAGGGCTTGCTTGCATATAAAGAGCATGTGGACACGCTGATCTTGCAGGCCATGAAAGTAAATAACACTTGCTAAAATACTTTAAAACAAGAGGTACTATATGCAGTGAGGATGAAATTTATCCTGATGGGAGATGATCATCTTCAGGCAAAATCTCAGCTGCATGCGAAGGAGGACGTAAACACAGAATATGCAAGCCTCAGGCAAAGTGCTGTAGGACTCACAGGAACCCTAATCAGATGGGACTAATGCTGTGCAAGTGATGCGGGGGGGGGGGGGGTGTACTTACCTCTCTTCCCTGCTCCCTTAAACAGCCTTGTAACTTCATTTACTTAATTACTGTTGTGTGTGGTTAGAAGGCAATATCATTAAAGTATTTGTAGTCCAACACCAGGGTGGAGTTGTAGGGGAAAGCCTTAGTGAATAGAGCAGCGTCAGTCTGAATGGTTTTCAGAGAAAATATATCAAAGACGGTTTGCATAATTCTGGTGGCTGGTTCCATTCTCCCTCTGTGGAGTTGGAGGGAAACATCCTAGAGAGTGGCTTTGTTTAATTGTCCTTTTATTATACAAAAATCTAAATATGAGGATGGCAGTCCACCCTAAACCACAGAGGGATCCAGCTGTTCCAGTCATCCATGCACCACAGTTGTTACAAAGTAGTTTCTTATATCATTTTTTGTCTAACATTCAATTTTTCAAATAATGTTAGTTGAGAACACTTAATGCTCTTTCTATGTTTTCATTACACAATTTTTGTGCCACTCATTAAAATGAATTAATGAACTGATGAGTACCAGAGACAATGCAAGTAACTAACCTCTCTTCCTTTCAGAACCGCATTTGCTGCACTTCAGCCCTTCTCATTAGTTTCTTTTCCATGCCAGTTGCACACAACTTCCTGGCATTTCCTTGCCACCTGGTAAGGAATGATATTCTGTCATTAGGAACATTAGCTGAAGTAGTTCTGGAAAGGTAAAATGCAAAGATACGTTTCCTGGGCAAGTGAACATAATAGTTTTTACTTCGTAGCCAAGGGAGTCATTGTATCAGACTAGCGGGTACCTAAAATGTGCCTTATGTAGGGAGAGGAACAGACCTAGGAGAAATATAAAGATGTCTATTATTTTAGAATGCATTTGTGGAACACAAAAATAATTTGTGCCTTTCTTTAAAAAGAGAGTTGGAAGTATGGTGAGGGTAAGTTAGTGATAGTTTCAAGTAACAGAAAACAGACAGCTAATGGGTAGAACAAAGACGTTATGGCTCACTCAAAATATGCTTTGTTAGTTAATCCAAAACTGATGACTTTACTGATATTTTAACAGGAAGATAAAAGGGATCGCAAGGATAGTAATTCCTTTGGTAATCTTGTAAACAATTATGAGCAAAATATTTGGGAGAAGGTATCAAAGCAGCCGTAGTAAAGTTGGGTTAAGTATGGTCTTCACAGTCTCATTCTTGAAGCAGATTTCAATAGCAATCTATGTTTTAGATACACGGTACAGGAGAAATACTCTTAACTTATGAAAATTGTGAAGTGTTTAATAAATAATTAGTTATGGCATCTCATATTTAGAAATGCAATAAAATCAGTAACTCAGTAACTCTTTCAATGAAGGTATCTGGTGATCAACATCTCACAACAAAAATGAAACCAACCAATGTCTGGTCATCCATGGCTATTGATGGAACCCTAGAATAATGAAGTGTTGTGTTTGCAGTAAGGCCTGTAGGGGTGATTTGTCTGGAAGCAGAACTTATGAAAGTGGAATAACAGAATGAAACATTCTCTTTCACTACACTATTGAAAAGAAATTGAGGAGAAAATCCAAGACTAAATCCAAGACTGACTCTGTTCAGGGTAACACTTAAACAGTAGTATAACTTCTCTTGTTGCCTTTAGCACCACAGTTGAAGTCAAGAGTTTTCAACCTTTGTTTTTACTCTGTTCTCAAATGTACCCATTGGATTGAGTAACCACATGAGTGGTAGCCTGACCAGATGCAAGCTGAACCTGTTAGCATTAGAGTAGTACTGGCAAATTACTTTTTTGTTTGTTTGTTTGTTTGTTTGTTTGTTTGTTTTTGAGGGGGGGGCGGGGAATTGTTTTGCTAATTATGATCTGTCAAGAAGCACAAAAAATTCTTTCAGGAGAGACAATTGAAATTTTCGTTACGAAGTTCCTAAGCCCTAGAAACAGTCCATTTTTGTTGCATCAACAATATTGTAAAACAATCCCAGAGCCTGGATTATGCAGGATGAAGATGACTACTGCTATGCCCCCTAGTGTTTCATTAAAAAAAAAAAAAGTTTCCACCTTGTTTCTCTAAGTCAAACCTTCGTACTTATTACCAATGCTATTTGTCTATGCTTTTTCATGAGTCCAGCTGCATACTTCTGTTGCTTTTTCCTCTGAAGTTGGCTATAAAATAAGAGCCCATGACTACATATATTCAGTTCACCTCATACTTCACAGGCATCTTTTATACCCACGATCCAACTTACTGATACAGGTGTTTTTTTCTTTCTCCGTATCTTCTTCCTTTCTTTACATTACAAAGATGTATGTACTTTAATAATCAATGGTGTCCTTTCTATTTCTTCTAGGCTTTTCAATTGTGAATAACGTGAAAATTTGTAGTTCTATGAAATGAAAATGTCTTTACAATTAAATAGTTTACTCTGGGATGTACAGTTATTCCTTCTGACATTTATATTTGCTCACACTTCCTTTTTGCATTTGTTGGTTACAATAGAAACTTGAAAACAAAATCAAGATGTTGCTCAACATCTTTTTTTCAAGATGTTGCTCAACAGGCTTTTTTTCTTCCTCATTTCTATATGCATGCATATGTATTTCTAAGGAAGATCCTTAGTGGCAAAACTGACCCCAGTGTCAAACTAAATGCAGAGCTGGCAGGGTCACGTTGGAGGGGAGGCTAGCCCTTTGCAAGAGCCTTGACAGGAAGAGCTTCTGTGGGATGTGGTATCAAGCTATTCCCTGTAGTGGAAGCTGATTGAGAGGGCAGCATGGATTCTGCCTAAACCTGGGAGTGGGTGTTCTTATCAGCAGATAGCAAAGTGTTTAATTTACAACACCTCATTGTAAACGGCAGCTAAATATGGCTGTTTTTTGGAAATTATATTTAAGGAACCTATCTACTTGATACTGATAGACTACTATCAGTGCATACCAACAAACATCAGTTGGTCATAAGCAAAAGGATGCTACTGACCAAGATAAGTTCAAGGCAGGCAAGCTGGCTGCCTTTACAGAGTTCATTTAGTTCTAATCTTAAAAACAGAAGAGGGGAAATGCCACTCTGTGTTTTGGCAGACCATACAGCACAGGAAGAGCAGTGCTTCTCTGACTTGCAGTGTTGTTGGCTGTGACTCCCACTGTTGTCAAGGTCAGCAGGGAAAGGAGGGGTAGGCACTATTCAGCTACCTTTGCTCTTGTGCCTCCTTTAGAGGCCTCTTTTAGAGGTTCCATAGTATATTACAGTTACAAAACTGATTTAAAGCAGTGGCATTTTCCTGCAACAGGTGATTTTTAGGGGGTAGTTGGGGAGGGTGGGAAGGACAATGGCATCTGGGGTGTGAGTCTTGACTATGGGGAGTAAGGCGGGGCAGGAGGATAAGAGTTCTCTGTTCACATAGTGCTTACCTCACTGCTTGGTTACTGCTTTTTCTTCTTAGGTCTTGCACATACTTTTAGTTCTACTATTTACTTCATACTGCATTTCTGTTTAGAAGTGTAAATCTGACTGGAAAAGATGTGTCTGAAGTGTGGTCAGCTTATCCCTTATTGTGTCCCCCCCCCTTTTTTTTTTTCAGTTTTACATTAGACACCAATAGATCTGTTAGGTCAGTTTGCTATGTTATAATATATATATGTATTTTTAAATATGGTAATAATAAGATAGCTTATAATAAATTCAGGAATAAACTTGTGTAATGAATCTCAGGTCTTTTTTTCTCTCACCTTTTCAATTTACTGAGTACACTGAGAAGTCAAAATGAAGAAGTCTCAGCTGGTTCTAGTTGTAGTAGTCCTGAAATAATCCTTTTTCATCTTGTCCAAGTCTCTGTAGAGCAACCTAAAAGGAGAGCAAATTTCAGTAAACAAATAAGCTATTTTGAGTTACTAATGCCAGCATTTCTTCTTTGCAGTCTTTTAAACTTTCTATAGGGTTGCTGTACCTTGCTTTTTAGTGAATTTAATTTTTTAAAATGACTCGGGGAGGACACAATGACACATTTTACTAATTTGATGTTTATACCATAATATTTACTTAGTTGAAATGTAGCATTTATTTCTAGGCATCATTACGTGATGTGATTATGTGATTATGGGACATGTGGAAAAAGTCTAGATGCATGCTAGTCTTTTCAATATCTACAGTGCAAACTGATGAGAAAGACGCTGTATGAAGCAAATTGAATTTTTTTCTTTGAGTATGCTAGCCCCTTAGAATCCAATGATCATGAAAGTATAACAAATATAAGGATGAAGCTGCAGAAATATCTACTTGCAGCATTTAAATATTGCTTTGAACTGTAGAAAGCTTCTCAAATCTGGCCTGATTGTCCCTGGAACTTATGATGCCTCATGCATACCAAAACCTGTTAATGGCAAGACTTCTAATACACTGAAACTTCAATGTTTTTGTCAAACCTTCCTGCTTGCTTTTCTTGTCAATAATTTTTTGCCACCTTTGATACTTGTCATAGTTAAACACCAACCTACATTGTCAATGCTGAATCGTATGTAAATTGTAAAATCATTTAAGATTGTTTTTCAATCCATCAGCAGGAGTTTTTATTGAAAAAGGAGTCTTAAATTAGCCTTTTGTGGTGTTGAGCGTTCATTTGGTCATTTTTAATAGCTGATGGAAGGAATTGTGTAAAAGAATTGCAGTGTGTGCTGTGATTCTGCAGAGACTGCTTAAGATTCAGAACACAAGTTTCACTGATTTAGAAATTTATTGAAAAATGATAATTCTTACTCCACCTGTTTTGTTTAGAATGTGCTCTAGCTCTGTATTGGGTTGATGGAGTGCAGACAATAGTACAGGCAATTCTGACTTCTCTCAGCCTTGTTTAATTCAAGGACAATACTACTGATTCTTACAGAACAAAAGTTCATAAAAATGGAAGAGTTCATACACTTGTCTGAATCAGGAATTTAACAGGTGCATGTCATCTCTGCTCATTTTTCAAATGTTCTCCTCAGCTGGGAAATAAGAAAGGGAATTTAGATAGGCACATGTAATATTTAGGTATTTTGAATATTCAGTCTAATGAGTACTGGAAAGGTGAGGACTAAAACTAAAATATCCCTAATATCATAAACTCAAATAACAGGAAAATGCACCTCTTTCATTGCCACTCCATCTAGACAAAAAAAAATAAATGTAGTAATGCAGTGTCTGTGAGACTGTAAAACATAGTTTGTGGGCTTTATGTCAAATGCAGTTACTTTTTTGTCTTCTGATGTTTGCTACTTTTGCTTGAAGCTATTTCACAGCTGGGAGGCACAGGACTCATTCTAAAATAGGCAACAAAATGTTAATCTATGAGGGACTGGAGTTACAGCACAAAATGTAGAATAAAGGCCATAAAAAACTGTTAAGAAACAAAAATAAAAAATCTAAAAACAAAAAACAACCACCACTAACAACTACTGCTGAAGACTCAAAGATGTGGTCCATACTTAAAAATTTAGAGTGAAACAGGGTTACACAGTAAGTACTCTGAAGGCTACCTTAAGTTATAGGGGAATAGGTTAGAATACAGGTCTGTAATACAGCTTTTAGCAACTCAGTGCATGAATCTTTGTCCATTTCACCTGCCATCAAATTTAAGTCAAAGCTTTATAACCAGCACTGCACTATGGTAAGTACCACGGTACCAGAGTACCACAAAAAATGTTTATTTTACTGCCATGGCAGTGTTGAATATTGAATATATATTTATATAAAGCCAAAAATTTCAGAAGGCAAACTAGGAGCAGAGATTATGGAGTGCTCAACACTTGAGTGCTCCACATCATCTCTGAAGAGTGGGAGTTGCTTGTCTGTTCAGCAGTTTTAAATTCAGGCTACTTGCTTAGCCTGACTTACCCTGTGTGGTTTTTTAAATGCATCACAGCACACTTCTGTGAATGACTATTACAATGCCATTACACAGTTCTTTGCCATTCATAATCAAAGGCATACTGTGGAGTACATGCACAGATAAATTCAACAAAACTAGGGATGAACTTTTAATTAGAGCATGAGGGAAGGAGGAGTAGCTATTTGGGACATATTTTCACCTTGTCTTTATTTCTGAAAATGTGTGATGCTTCCATCTTGAGAAAAGCAGTATCTGTGCATAGTCTGTTGGGAAAGGCATGTCTGAATGTTCTGATGAGCCCCTTCTCCATGCAGCTTCTGTCCCCGGGGTAACTCTCCTGTTGCTTGGCAGTATCAGTGATCTGCTTAATAAACTGAATCAAGATCTCTGCTGTAGTTAGCAGACAGTCATGTTCAGAATAGAAGAGGATGAAGATTCAGTCAAAGTGTTAGCTTCATCCTTTCATGAATTCATGAATTTTAGCAACATTTTTATTTTTTTTAAATTTTCTGTCACTACTATATGTGGTCTTGCAAGTGTTTAACTTTTCATCTTGTTACCGGCCTACATTTCAGTAGAAAATGTCTTAAAAGGCTTGGATGTGTAAATGTATAAATTAAGTGTATTAAAAAAAGCTACAGTGATAAGGTTTGCATGTCAGAACCGTTTTCCTTTTATAAGCATGATGCTGAATGTATAATGAAGTAAAATAGGAAAAAAAAAAAAAGAAAACCCAAACAATAAATTCTGCAGTTTTTTTTTTAGGGACTGAGGATATAAGTGGCTACTTCTTTCAGAACTGTACAGAAAAGAGTAGCGTTTTGCATTATTTTTTCATCTTTCTGAAGTAAGTAACTTGCAGATACTGCATTAATGACAACAGTAAATGATTCTGTAGATTGGTGAGGGCTGTTAGTGTTAGGGAGATGGCAAGTTCAACCCTTGTTGCATTGTGGTCTTTTCCCTAGCACTGGTGTTGGAAAAGACACCACCTTGTGCTGAGCTGGTTACTACTGTTAAACTATAAAAATGATGCTACATGAAAATATTTCAGCAGCACTTCTATTAGATTTCTATTAGTCTTGGTGAGACTGGAGTAGTGGTAAGCTCCTGGGAGTTTAGGACTGTGTGGGCAGGGGGACCCAGGCCCCAGGGAGAGAAAGGTGGGCTACACGCTGGCCATTGGCTGGACATAGGAGCCAGCATCATTCCACGTACAGTGATCCATACCAGCTGCGCTATGCTACTGATCTGGATCAGACATTGAGGGGAGCAGGTACAGAAATGCTGGCTTCTTTCCTGGTTGGAATTGCTGTTTCTTCACAGCTAGTGTGTGGTATAGCCATGTGAAGTATTAGCAGGCACCCAGCTCTCGTGTCTGAACCAAAGTCATGAAGAACTGAAGAAGATTGTAAGATTGAGACTGTCTTGAAATTTTACATAGTCTGATTCATTTTATCCTTGGAACATGCACACCCTGGTGGGATTTTTAAATAACCTTTGGATTTTTTTTCATTAAGTTAATGCATATTAATTCATGGCAGAATGAATCACATCTTGATTCATATTGTACACTGCTTGGATTTAGTCACTAATGCAGAAGTTGAAGTGGTCCAAAAAATTAGAAAATGTCATCTTATTCACTCAGTACTATTATTATGCATTTCTTCTAAGGTCAGGTTTTCATGTAATGATAGCATGATACAAATAAACACACAGTTCCTCTAGTCCTTTAACACTAAATTTAAATGAAAAACTACTCCTCTCACCAAAAAGAAATGCAGACCTATCGTAATTGTGATGCAATATGAGATATGTGATCTATTCATGAAAACCAGCGGATGGGAGGAAAGTATGGAAGAACTGAGCCGTTACTCTCTGCATCTGACCGTGTTGTTTCCCATAGTAATGCAGTACCAAATCCCAACTTTAGGTAATTGTCACTCTTGTTTTGCTGGAAGAAAAATGTGACTGCCATTACAGCAGGAAAGCAGCTGCAATATCCACATTTTACAGAATAGTTTTAAATGGTTGTCTTCAGTAGTTCTATACTTGCCCTACTGAGGAAGAAAATACGGTTTGGGAAATATGTGTAATTAGTATGCCAAATTTAGTGTTTTATCTTTTAACTTTAAATGTTTAAATATTTGTGGTTTTTTTTTTTTGTTTGTTTGTTTGTTTTTTAAGCTTTTGTGTTTTTTAGGTTTTTGAGGTTTGTGGGACCTTCACACTTCATCTGAATTGAACAGAGCCTGTTAACAAGCTTCTGCATGAAAAAAAAAGTTGAGAAGTAAAAATGTAGTCAATGAGTTTTTTTGGGGGAGTAGGGGAGTGAGGGTGAGAGAAGAGGAAATTTGGGGCATCTGCCTTGAAAGTGGGTTATCTAAATCTGGTATGCTATTGCCTCTTTTTCTAAATTTATTGAAGTGAAAAGTAGATACATACTGTTTCTAAATCCAAATTTGCCATTCATTTCCTTTGTACTTGTGATGAATGGATATAAATGGCTACCAAATGTGCAAGGTATACAAAGGCTGGTATACTAGCATTTGCTTGCCCCAGCTGTGGGTGAGATTCTGAAACACGTAGCTCATAAAAGTAGAGACGAGGTCCTGTGAGAGTGCAGTCTTTCAACTCAAGGTAAGTTTTTTCCTCAAGTTATAAATACCTGGAAATGGAGTTTCTTGTATTTGCTTAAAAATCATCACAATTATACTTTCACGACTAATTTATAGTTTATATAGTGTTCATTTGAAGTTAAAAGGGTCAGTGAAAGCATTTTTACAGGTCTTATGCTGCAGTATTTGTGCCTTCATATCTGAGCTGTCCATTAAAGTTAAAAGTGAGTACGCAACAATTGCTATGAATATAGGAACAACCATTTACTATATGGAGAGATACATGGTTTTCCCTTGCAGGTTTTTGATTTTATAACCACCCAGGAAGCAGCAGCTTGCTTACAGCCAGGACCTCTTATGACTTGTAAACATGATATGAGGGTGTGTAACAACAGTGAGTTTAAACTCAGCTGATAGTTCATCCGGTGAGGATTTACATTTTTGACTTATCTCCAACACTTCCGTTGCTTCACAGGGGCAAGAGTAGCCTGCCTCAGATGCGCATACTGGAAGGTGATAACTACTGCAGAATTTAGTCACACTCTCCAGGTGTTGTATTTTAGTACACACCAATGGTTGTTAAGTTCCTAAATAGTGCTAAGTGAATTCATAGTTTTGGGGAATTACACGAATTCTGTACTCACACTTTTTTTAGCATTGCTGTGTATTCATTTTTTTTTTTTCCAAAGCATGAATTTTGTAATCACTATGGTAAAACCACACACCTTAGGACTCTTAAATAACTGGCTAGCCAAGACCCAAAGTGGCTTTTCATTTTAAATGTCTTCGTAGCCTCTAAGCAGATTTTGGTTGACATGACAACTTTGCTTTGATTTTTGCTGAAAAATGTATACATCTCTGCTGAGCAAATGATTGGCACTTCACTAATTTTAAGTAATTCAAGTAATTATTGCAAGCAAATTTATTCAGTAGCATGATCTGTTGCCAGGATAAGCATTAGCACTAATGGCCATCTCAGCGAAAGCTTCTGTGGCAGCACAAAATGGCAGTGCTGGCAGTCTTTTTTTTTTTTTTTTTTTTGTGATGAATTACATTGTGAAAAATGGTAGTCTGCATACTTGTGGAGAAGCAAGAAAAGTACATTCAATTTCAGCTGAAATTTAGAAACCAAACAGCAGGAATATAAAAACCTCTGCCTGCAAAACACCTTCTCTGGTCTATAGTAGTCCTTTAAGCAAGCGTGCTATGTTTGAGTTGTGTACCAACTAAGGGCCACGGTCCCAGCTGTGTTCAGGCAAGATGTGGCTAGAGGGGCTTGCCATTGCTTTCAGCCCTCAGCATGTCTTTCCCAAGGCACAAGCATTCTCATCTGCTCTAAGAACAAGGAAGCCTGATGATAGTTCCTGGGGTGTGCACCCCTCCTTTGCCCCCATGAGGGTGACCCTTGGTGATACTTCCTATGCTTTATTGCACTGGATTGTTGCACAGGTGCTAGTGTACATCCTCACATTTGTCAGCTTTAATGAAGCCAAAGTGAATAAAAAACTGTTTGGTTTGTTTTTGTGAGGAATTAAGGTTTGTCAGGGGAATTAACAGATGGAAACCTGGACACTTCAGTGTGGTGGTATGAGCAAAATAATTCTACACGGTGCAAGCTGGAGGGTGTGATTGAAGCCTGACCTTTCACAGTGAGCTCAACACAGAGTACAAACGCTGCAGGTATGTATTATACTTGTCTGCACAACTTGTTCTATAATGAAACTTATCTCAAAGCTTGAAAAGATATCAGAACTGTGTTCATTCATGTATTCACTGCAATTTATCTGTTTGTTTTGGCTACTGGCTGTTGATTTATATGTTTCAGTTATATTTCAGTTATAAAACTTTGGGGAAATGGTGTTTCAATATAGCATCTAAATATAGATATATACTTTCACTAGTATTACTATATACTAAAAAAAATATCTCAGATACAGGAATATCTATGGATATGTGAGGGAATGGGAGGTGTATATTATTTTATCTATTAAGATACTTCTGTAGCAAGAAGGCCTTGAAAAATGTGTGAAGATACTTTCTCCAACCCTCTCCTTTGCTATGTATGAAAGGCATTGTTTTTTTAGGTTTTGATTATATATTTTTTTGCCTCCAAAGAGAAGACCTTCACCCAATGGCACAACTATTACAGAAATAAAGAAAAAAATTTCAAATAGACATGCTGAATCTAAGAGATACAGACATTTTGGCTCTTCTAATTATTTCTATGAGATCTGTGGAGGATGCAGGTAGCACATCAGTCTCTTTACGTTCTTCAAGCAGGCTGTTTAAATTTCCTAGGATCATTTACAAGCTGTAATTATATTAATCTATTTGTATCCTCTTTCCCCACTTCCTTTGCTTTGCAGTGTAAGCCCCTTAATATAGATTGACTGGAAAGAACAGATTTGTCCTTCTTGCTGCCTGTCTTTAGTGCACTGTGTGACTCGAGAGCAGGGCTATTGGGGGAAG
This sequence comes from Aythya fuligula, assembly GCF_009819795.1. Taxonomy (NCBI): domain Eukaryota; kingdom Metazoa; phylum Chordata; class Aves; order Anseriformes; family Anatidae; genus Aythya; species Aythya fuligula. Next base: position 2,083,389 of record NC_045565.1, on the reverse strand, counting down.
GATGACCTAATATACTGCAGGCAGGAAGCAGAGCTGATTAGTCTCCCTCAGAGATGCCATTATAGGGTGTGACTGGAGCTATATAAATCTAGTAAGTAAGAGTTTTCTTGTAGAAATGATCATAGATGTGTTGAAGGGGAAAAAATAAATCTGAAATCATGTTCATCAGTATTTGATTTCTTATTGATATGAGAACAATAATCCTTTCCACATATGATGACAGGAATCTCCCTTTCCACTCTGACTTTCCTAAGTCAGTCAAATGATAGTTTCTCCATTTAGAAACGCTGTTTTGCAAAGCAGAATAATCCATGTAACAATGACCCATCTCAGGATAGTGTGGAAATTCTGTGCTTAATCCACCATCTGCTGGTTCAGGACGGAGATCTGAACTAAAACCAGCTTTTGTATGGTGACTGGGAGACATGTGGGTTCAATTCCCTTCCCTGAGATAAAGCAGAACTTGTCTTTCTCAAATTATAGATCTGGATGCAGAGCTATGATGCCAGAAGGAGATAACGCAAGTGTATCAGACTACCCTTATGACTGTCTTCCAACTGAATTATTTGTTGAAATGCACTAGCTTCCCTTTTCAAGGAAAGCATCTTTATGTTGGATAGATAGTTGCATAAACTACTTCCCATAATGTGATATATATAGCATTACTGTTTTTGTGGATGCAAGCTTATTTAATATTGTGTTAACGTTACTACAGCTTCAGCATCTCTGAGTGGTTCTATGGCACTGCTTTTTTCCCTTTCTAAAAAAATAATAAGCCAAAACAAAGAAAAACTAGTTGCCAACTGCAGTAATTAAAGCAAAGTCAACTAAAACCAAGGTAAAAATACAATTACTTGGTTTTTGATCCCTGAACTTGTGTGCAACAGTAGGTTAATCTTTGCAACAATTATTTGAGCATAAATGTCTCAGTTTTGAACTACTCAGCTTGCTTTCTTTTATCTATGAGGACTAATGTGCTTGAAAGATTGGATTTTAAGGTAGAACAGCAGAAAACAGAAAGCCTCAAGGAACAGGAAAGAGGCAGTAGATGTCAAGACTCTGAGAATCAAGGGAATGTAGAACTCACAAGGGGACACTGATCAGCAACAGGAAGCTTATTGCTGATGTGGTAGCAATAAAAACAATTCAGTTTGGAACCAAAACAGATGCGCAAAGTAGCAGGCACCACCACTGAAGGCTAAAATGATCAACGAATTTGCATCATATCTACATTCACATAAAATGCAGGATACCAGTTGCTATCTTAAAACAGAATAGTGCACATTATGTGCAGGATTTAGTAATTTTCTATCAGTGTTCTAAAGTTGCTATTGATGAATTGTTTCTGTACTGATGTGAAAAGAGGCACATCTTCATGTGTTTGACCTCAATCTATGCACCGTAACAGAGGCTAACTGGTTACCAGGATCCCTGCATTCTATTTTGTACTGCAATTCTCCACATTTTCAGGCCCTTTGATTCTTTTCTGCACTCTTGGTCTTTAGTAGTTTAGAGTTGCTGTAGTGCTACTTGTTCCATTGGCAATCACAAATAAAGCTGTGAATAAACCCTATAAGGATCAACTTGTAGTCTGGTGCTGTGGCATATGAACTGCCCTCACTCACCCAATATAACCAACCAGCAGAGATGACCCCTGATTGACAGGATACTGAAGAATATCATGGGTAGTGAATTTCAGAGCTTGTATTGAAGCAGTTTCCTTTGAGGTATCTGCAACGAATGCCATTACATGTGGTATGCTGGCTGCAAAATAAACATACCATGTAAAAGGTATTAAAATTTCCACAGCACTTAAGTAGCTGAAGTAGTCATTGTTGGATTGTAAAAGTGCCCTCTGAAAGCAACTGTGTTTTTGTAGACCAACAAGAATACAATTTTAACAGTAGCAAGCTCCTTATAATTTGTCATTGTGAAGACAGGTACATCTGATCATGTGAGATTTTCATTAAACAGGCTGGATCTGGGTAAGTGAAAGGGTAAACAAACTGGAAAGAATCAAAGAATTAACTGGTAAGGGCAGAGGGGTTTCTGACTGTTGTCTAGCTTCGCTGTAGTAAAACAGAATGAGGCCAGCATGGCCTAAGCAGAAAATGCCATCTATGAAGGCCTGTCAAGCACTTGGGTGTTTCTTGGCATGAGCTATCCAAGACTGACAGTATCTCAGGATTAGCAGCCATAAAAGCTGCTGCATGTTCTCAGGGCAGGTTTGGTTACCTTGCTGTATCTCTGTTGTAGTAGGTAATACTTTAATTCATGCTTCCTGGTTTTGCATTTGTCTTCTTCTCTTGTATGTCCTACATACAGTGTCTACCTGTAAGACACTGGCACTGGCAGGATTAAGTCTGGGTAGTTAGTTGTCTTCTTTCATCACTTCTTAAAGTCAATCTGGAAATGCTACATTTTTTTTGAGAAAAATGTTAAGCGAAAAATGTGGAATTTCTTAAAAGAAAGTAGTACACCAAACACTTCCTATTCTTTGCTCTTTCAGTGGAATTTTCAAGGAAAATAATATATTTAAATTAACTTCAGGAAAATCTTTGCCTACTTTTTGGAATGTATGAGCTAACAAGTTAATACATTTTCCTCAGACCCACTGTGAGAAAGATGTGGATAACAACTTCCATTTTACAGTGGTAAAGTACCACCAGTGGGAAGAACTGATTATTGAAGGAGTTGCTCCTAGAACTACCGTATTTGTAAGTTTGAACTTATGCACGCAGGGACTTAGGACTGGAAGCTTCTGCCTGAAATTAAGGGTGACAAATTGTCAGTTCTTGTTCTGTCCTTTTCAAGACTGTTCATAGCACATCTGTCGTACTGGAAACGTATGAGAAATAGAGCTAATGGTTAACCTATTTTTCTGATGAGCTAAATCACTAGCATCCACTTAAACTGGTACAGATGTGCTAGCAAGCATAGGTTGCTGCAGATTTTATGTACAGTTTTGAAGCTTTTTATGTTGCTAATGCATATGTATTATTTCAAAGAATCAGGTACATCATTCTGGAAACATTCTGAAAATGACTGGCTTGCTTTAGGGATGTCGAAGTATGGAAAGACAGCAGAGGATGAAAAAAGTAATTCTGTTCTCTTTGACTGGTACATTGTGTCAGGTGTGAAGATTTCAAGAAAGACCCTGATCTCATTGGTAACAATCTGCTGCTCTCTCTTTACAATGAAGAGCACTCCCTGTGAAAACTTTCACACTATGTTGTACTGTATACCATGAACTTGATATAGGTAGAAACATGTTTGATTAATGCTTTGCTGTATTTAGGTATTCAGTAACAATTTGCCCATCTTCTCCTCTACTTTGTTGCCTCTGTTTGCTGTTCTTCAGTACTACATGTGATTTAAATGCAGGCTCTTACTCTCGTGCAACGTTTTTCTTCAATGTAATGTTTTTCAGTACAATTCGTAGAGAAGATTTGAGCTTGGCCTCTTCCTTCATTTATGTGCTTTAAAGCATGCCACTTGTTGGAGAAGCAGACATGTTAGGAGCAGGAAGCTAATTTTAGTCTACCCATTTAAAAAAGGTGGCTCACATGTGGCTTGTCCCCAAGTGGCTGATGTGCCAGAACTTATAAGCACATGATAATGCAGGCGTGATGGCTGCTGAGAAACTGGAATTATAAACTGTGAATTGCAGAAATTACCAGGTCTTTCCAGGATATTTTTTAACAGCGTGGTGGAAGTCTTGAGAGGTGTAATCTTTGTCTATCTAAAAAATCTCCTCCAAATTTCCCATTCCTCTTATTTCTTTGATACACTGATTTTTCTGCACTCTGGCACGAGATGGAGAAGGCTGAGTTAGTGGTTAGTCCTGGTTCTATGGGCAAAGCTAGCTCCTGCTTTTAGGACCATTAGCTGTGGAGGGGCCCAGCTGGGTTGCAGCCTTTGTGAATAAGAGTGGTGCAGGTAGAATTTCAGGTATGTTCTCTCTGCAGGGTATGTTTTTCCTGCCACTCAATCTTCTTGTGCCCTGATGTGGGCTCATGGAATTTGGGCTCCAGACTGAAAAGGTAGGAGGAAGTTTAAAGTTCAGTCAAAATTACATTTTTTTTTTTTTTTTTTTGATTTTTTCCTGGGATTTCTAACGCTGCTTTGAAAATCTCAACTCAGAAATGACCACAATTGTCTTTATTGCAAATTTCCTGTGACAGAATAAGCTATAGAGATCACAGTAAATGGAATCACAGCAATATGTAGGCAGAGGATTGGTGCCCAGGTCTGTTCCTTTCACTTCCACAAGCTGGTATGACTTGGGAGCAAGTTTCTAGATCTCTGCTGTGCAGTGGAGTAAGGCGAGATGAGAGACCGATGCTACCTCATACAAGGACTGTGTTCCTGTCTGAGGTGTAAACAGAAAGCATTTTGTCCCCTCTTTCAGTATGTGGAGGTAACTGGCAAAGAGAGAATGCAGGCTTCCAGTAACACTGACAAATCCTCCTAATACAGGGGGGGAACATTTCCATTATGTGTTCTAAGATACAACTTTTTGTTGCTTGCTGATGAGTTAATTTTCAATCATGTGCAGGCAAATGAAAGAAGCCTACAAAGGACCCAACAGTGAAAAAGCAATTGATGACAATCTGAGAAACTGAAAAATCAAGTTCAGTTTTAGTCACCAGTTAAAGCTGAAATGGTTTAATTTGGGGGGGGAGAGGGAGACACATAAAACCTCCATAGCTCTGGCTTATCATGCAAATTGCCTTTGCATTATTTCAGCTGTTTTTAAAGCCAATTAACGGGAGATGGGGAGGGGCACTGTTGTCTCTGTTTACTGTACAAAAACTCTTAGTTCTCTTAATGTGTTCAAATAAGCAATTACACCATAGGGAAGGGATGGAATAGTTTAATGCAAGATGTCTTAAAGCTCTGTCAGTCTTTCCCATCCTCTCTTGCAAGAGGAGGAATTGTTGTTTTCTTCACAGGTGGCATTCAGCCAGCTAAAAACTGCTAATTATTTGTTGTCATGGTTATCTTGTGCACACATGCTACTCACTGGATAGCCACCGTAAAATATTAAGCGTTAATGGAAGATGGGTCAAGGATGTTCTTGGGAGAAAAGGATTGTGTTTACAGTGAGAAAGCAGTCAAGAAAGACTACAGTTTGAAAAATAGCAGCTTTCCATTTGGTTGCTGTTTTGGGGAGATGTGGAGGAGTCTGAGAGGAAAAGTTCTTGTATAATTGTGAGTGGTTTCTCACTAGCTGAATGGAAGTCACAATTATAATCAGAGTCATTTTATGTGAGGTTAGGACTTGGTCCTTGTCTTCAGACTTCACCATTTAAAGGCTACAAGTTTGTGGAGCAAAATATGTAAGCAAGCGAAGGAGAATATGAATGACCACAATAGTTCCATGTCTCGCTAACTTTTACCATTCAGTTAGTTTTGCCTAAGACAAATCCAGAAGGCCTGTAAGGATGGGGGCAGTAGTAACAAAAAGGGGAAATTGGAGAGCTAGTAGGGAGAAAACTTGTTTCTGGTATGAGTAGGGGTTAGGGGGAGCCCAGAGTCAACCAGCCCGTGGGAAGGTCTCAGGGTTTGGTGTAAGGCAACAGCAATGCACTGCTGCTATTCTTGTATTTTGACAGTCCTAGGAGCTGAATGGCTGGACTGTCCCTCCTGTCCCAGGGCAGCTGTTTTCTCCAACTGAATAAGAGTTTTGTTCAGGCCTTTGCAAGGAGTCTATAGGATGGAGAGGCTCTTTAAATTTTTCTGTTTTGTGTAGCTGCTAGGTAAATGCCTACTCCTGCCAACCCAAGAGACCTTGAAGGTTTGATCTCCATATCCTCCGTGGATGCTCTATTTTCTCCCTCAACAGTGAGTGTAGAAATGGGGGACAGAAACTTTCCCCGTGTTTTGTCATTTCTGTAGCTTTTCATATGAAATCTTACATAACCTTCTTGAATTATATCTGAGCTGTGAACTGAAAAGTCAACTGTTTCACAAATTTGTGACCAGTGAACCAGTAGCCATTAGAATTTGGCTCGTAAAGCAATGGTACTTTCTTCCTTACCATGAGCAATGTGAGGGCTGCAGTTAACTCCTGTAATGGCTTCCTGGAGTATTTCCATGCAAGCCTTTTCCCAGGTGTCTCCAGTAGTAATACAGAAAGGGTTTGGTATACATCACCAGAATTCTCAAACATGCTATGGAGTTTCCCAAGTAGTTTTTGCAACTTTCAGAAGAGCAGTCTGACACAGGGAACTGAATCTGTCATGCCTAATTATTTTTCTTAATCTTCACTATCTTCCTGTTCTTCCCCTGTCAAATAACTCACTTTGTAAAGCTTCGCGTGTTTTCATGGAGTGGTGTAGATAACTGTGCATTCAGCTGGCTCATGAAAACCAGTTGTAGCGTGCTAGTTCTGCTGCTGTGTTAGTACAGTGCTGTGCCCCTTCTGAGAATCCTACGTAAACTCTTGAGTATCTTGGAAATAGTAAAGATTCCACAATGATTTTCATGCATGTGGGAATGTACAACATGGCTGAAAATAGAAGACCTTGCTAGGTTGCTTTTTTGTAGCGTGTTGCAAACACTGGTTTATTTTTAAAGGATTTTTCCAGCAAAGTTATGGTAAAGCTATTTCATGTGTCAGAAAAGCAAATCCTAGTAAACTGCACCTATCTTCCAGAATCACATTTTTGGTTCCTTTGCGTTCTTCTTCCATTAACAGTAAAGGTCAGTTAAAAAAAACCTTCTTAGCAGGCTTTTTTTTTTTTTTTTTTTGACACTAGTCTTCCCAAAGCAGCTTCCAGTGTCCTCATATAATACCCTTATTCAGTCTAGTTCATCAGTATTGAAGATTCCCTTCAGTTTCCTGAAGCATCAAAATAAGTAGTCCTTTCTCATTGTTTATGAATGCAGGTAACCATGGTAAAATACAGTCAATAAATTATTAACCTGACTCTTAGCATCTTTAATGCTTTCCTTTGTGTAATTCACAATAGCGTAATGCTGTGTATTTCATATCTCTGCAGGACTTCTGAGGTAGATAAATTCTGTGAGCTGAATCCACCTTTTGGGGAGAATTTAGTAGGAAGATCAGTTTAAAATCTGGGTATAGAGGTGCCAGAAGTTAGTGTCTCAGATTCCTTAAACTGTTGCCCACTTATTCTGAGTAGCTTCCCTGTTCTGACACCTTTGTGATCACACCTTTTTGAGATGGGTATAGTACCTGCCCAAGTTCCAGCTGGCTTCCAGTATTCATGCTAATACCCCCGAGCATTTCAGTCTCTTTCAGGATCTGCAAAGCATGCCTGACTTATCTGAAATTCATGAATTCATAACACAGAGCTAAGAAGAGTTATGGTGATTAAACTGTTCCACAGCATGAGGCAGAAAATTTTACCCTGTGATTTCTTTAATCAGCTCCATAATTTCTAGCTCAACAGAAGTATGTTTTTTAGAAGGATGTCTGATTTGGCTTAAAAAATATAAGAATAAAAAATACTGTATTTTTTTATAGTTCTTTTTCACCAAATAATTTCCTTAAGCGTCTGTTGTTGTTTTCTCCATACTCTGGTATTAGTGTAATACGTTATGATGTGCTTGTGCTTGACGTTTAATGAGGTTGATTTGATATTTATTGAAATAATTGTGGGATGTATAACACTTGTGCATGCCAGTTCCGTTAAGTAAATTTTGGTACTTTTAGATGAAGTGCAAAGTATTGTCTTGATGCCAAATAACGCATGGTACTTCATGGAAAACAATGCCAGTGTTGTGTCTGAAAGGGGATTTCCTTTCATGAAATAAGTAGTGGATCAAAAGCAGGCTTTGTTATCATCTTCAGCTGTGGAATTAGCTGGCATTGTACCAAAAGCAATAGAAATTATTTTGGTGAATAAAGTTATTTTAAAACTACTATGAAAGCCACTGTCTTTTCTGGAGAAGAAAACACCACCACCTCACTCCTAAAAACACAGGAGGAAAAACTTTAACAGTGAATGTGCTAAATCCACTTACCAAGTTTTGCAGTTTGTTTTTTACCAGCCTTTACAGGTAAGTGTAGATGTAAGTAAGCTTAATTCATATCACTGGAGTTCTTGGAGAATCCTTTGCAACTCCCTGCAGTACCATTTTCAGTCTTTATCTTCCCAAAATATCAGAGAGAGAAGCCTAGCAAAAAGGTGTGGAGTTTGCTCAGAAAACTTTAAGGATTCAAACCATAGGTGTAGTGACCGTGTGGAAAACCTAATCCCAGCAGCAGTTTTGTCTTCAGTCTCCCCACTTCAGTCCAACCTTATCAACTCCCTCCTTGTTTTACTTGAGAGTGCTGGACTAATGATACCCAATGAAGAGATGAGATAGACTACTGGGGGTGGAGCCAGATGATTTTCTACAAAAATGCAAATTAAGATTCTCAGCCTTTTTGGAATTTCATTGTGTAACTAATTTTCTCATGTCCGAACTTCTCATAGTTACAGAATTATATAATCTTGAATACTAAGGTTGGATCCATCTGCAATCATTATAATATTAAATTCCAAGAGATATCAGTAACTATCTGTTTCAGTTTGTACATCTTATTGTTATGTGCATTCACAGTATCCTTGGGCAGAGAAAATACTTTCCTTCAAACAATGAAGACAGCCACTTTTTAATCACTACCATTGTGAACTGGAATAGCATAAAGAAAGGTGTTATCCTCTAAAATAGCATGTGCTAAGTTTTTATTTTCTTGTCAAAGAAATCAGATATGGAGTGAGTTTCAGTTTTCAAAATTGTTTTTTTTTTTTTTTTTCCTTTGGTTGTAGGCTTAGTTTATTTTTTCTTTGGACATTTAGACTGGCTTACAGTGGCTCTCAAGCAACCAACCCATCTTTTGGGAGGATGAAATGTCATGTTGGGTACTATTAACGGCATCTTTTGCTTGGCTGTGAACATGTTCATATGTGATAAAAAGAATTAATAGGGTGGCTGTGTACTTTAACTGCAGTCTATCTGCTCAGTGGAATGAGGCCAACAAACTATGGATGGAAACATTTTTAAAGAGCTGCCTCAGTTATTTTTCAGTTTAGTTGTTTTATCTGATTGTAGCACAGCTGTTCAGCAATTTTACTTCTGACAGCCATGATCAGGAGAGTGACCTCCAGGTTACTTTCATAAGATGCATTTTTTTTTTTATAGATGCTGCTTCTGGGAGTAGAATAGATTTCTTGAAGAATTCAAGTCTTCCTGTTGGAAATCCTTTTTCCCCCAAAATGTAACATGTCACTTTAAATGTTGAAGTGTTTGTTTTGTCAAGTACTCTTCTGGATGTCTAGAAATCCCTTGTTTCTCAGTAGTCTGTTTCTTAACAGTGATTGTTTTGAAATTTTGAAATGTAAATGGAACCAACACACATTTCACACTATTAGTTATTATTCACTTCTGTGCAGAAAAAAAATCATCTTTACATACCTTTCTAACTGCAGACAGTGAAAACTGGAACCATACTATATGGTGTCATAAAATCAGATGCTTACATGATAGAATTCAGATCTAGAATCCTACTTAATGAATTCAATGAATTCACTTTTTTTTCTTTTTTTTTTTTTTCCCCAGCATCGTCAGAGCATTTGACAATTTTTATGTGAGTGTTTCAAGATTGGGTAGTAGGCTCCTTGCAGTTTGCCCTGCCAGAGTAAAGCCCAGGTCTGCGCCTAGCTTGCTCCCTGCAGAGCAGTAGCATTTGCCGTCCAGGGACATGAATTCAGAGAGGACTGATATTTTCAGTCTTACATTCTGGGACAGAAAGTTGATCTTGTTCAGATGAAGGATCTACACTGCCTTTATGGTCTCCATGTATGTCCACGTTCATCTGTCTCCTTCTCCAGCTTCCTGGTAGGAGGAGTTCTTGGGAATTTGTGATCAGTTTCTGTAAGTGAAGGTGGTTATCAGCATGCCATCAGTTATGAAACAAGAACCACTGCTCTTTAACAATGGGCGCAGAAACTAAATTGATCCGTGGCTCTTCAGAAGTGTCTGGAGTCTCTGATGGAGTGCAAGTGCAAGGCTGCACTGACTGCAAGCAAGGCTGCTTCTCTGCAGACCAAAGAATGTCATATTCTTTTTTGGACTGCTTGGTTTAAACACTACAGAATCACCACTTTGAGAGTATACTACTGCATTTAACAATGATTTTTTGGTTTCCTGTTTGCTGTGATTAAGCAAAAAAAAGTTTGGGGGGGGGGGGGTGTTAGCTAACTTTTTTGGCAGTAGAATGTTAACAGTGTCTTCTGAAGAACAGTGCTTATTAAGATAAGAGGGTTATTAGACCTGATTTTACAGGACATGTATCACAGAATCACAGAATTTCTAGGTTGGAAAAGACCTCAAGATCGAGTCCAACCTCTGACCTAACGCTACAGTCCCCACTAAACCATATCCCTAAGCTCTACATCTAAACGTCTTTTGCTAGTATTATAATTTACTGATTTGGATCTTTTTTTCACTTGATCTGGCAAATACTTCCTAATATCACCATATTGTAAAACAGTGGGTCAGTGTTAGCAGCTGAGAGAAAAGTAATGTGTTCCTTTTTCATAGAAATCATTAGCTAACCTTGACTGTGCCCTGAGAAGTCTCCCTTCTCTCCTAGCATTGCTTGGCTTTATATACTGCAGAGTTCTGAAATCTGTCATTTTCTGCTCGCTTCTACTGACATAGAGTTGGCTTATTCCATGGCTTTCTCCTGGCTATGTTTGTTCTAAGCTCATTCTCTTCTGTAAGCTCTGAGTTCCTTTTTTTCCCATGCTAGACTTATTGGGAATTCAGCAGGTGTTTTTTGTGCTTTTGCCATGCTGCCATTTGCCACTTTCTGCATGTAGTTAATATTCGGTATCCCAATTTTTCTAAGACTTGCCCAGCTCAGTCACTGCCTCTAACCCATTCTCTTTTCATTCACCTCCTGCAGTATCTTTTAGCCTGCTCTTCGTGCCTATAGAGATCTTATCAGAGGTCTGTATAACTTAATTACTTAGGTTTTACCTTTTGTTCTCATGATGTTGCCTTGTGGTTCAGAACGAGGGGCCAGGTCTTTTGGTTCTCCCCTCATATCCTTTACAGAACATACTCAGGCAAGTGGAAATGTAACAAACTTGGTGCAATTTTTCACCATTGTCTTTCTGTGGCAAGTCAGGCACTGCAAGGGTACTAGAATTTTTGGTTTGTGTCTGGTGGACAAATGTGCTCACTTACGTTGTAGCAACTCACTTGTAGTTAAACTAATATACCTGTGTCCTTTGGCTTTTGTAATTCCCTAGCAGACTTGCAATGCAGTTTGTTCCCCAAAAATGCAGCATGATTTCATTTTCAGTCCATTTAATGTAAAATGTGATGTGTCCTCATAAATTTCTCCTTCAATTAATTCACAGATTTTCTTCTGTGCTTCAGAATATCTTTTGACAATGATCTATTTGTCTGTGTTTTTCGAAGTAATGCTTCTAGTTTCCTCAGAGAGCAGAACTTTGATAGCAAAGAAACTTCCCACTCATAACTCTTTGAAGGAATGGCACAAGCACTTGGTTGTAAACACTGAACAAATGTTGTGCTGTAATTTGTCCAAGCAGCTGTTTTTCTCTCCAGTCTAATGACACACTGCAAAAATTGTCCATGCACAGATGAAAGACTCCTGAAGCAGGAGGTCTCGCTTCACACTTATTCCTTGTCACTCTCTGGATAAAATCAATACTGAAGAACGCCATTTACCCTCATTTTCTAATAGCCTTAGGTCCTTCAGTACAGTTGTGATTTTTCTTAATTTTTTTTTGTGCTTCGGCCTTCCTCAATGCTATTGCCTCTTGTAAAAACTGATAAAGAATATCTACATACTTTGTCATCTTCTTAGCTATTATTGTTCGTTGTAAGGTCTTGATCAGACCTGTCGTTGTTTTGCAGAAAAACCTGCAATGATATTGCTGCCAGCTACCTTGTGCATCTGAGGTTAAGCCTGCAAAACCCTTAGCCATTGCCTTTGTCCAGCTGAGACCTGTTGTGTGATCTACCCAACAGCTTAGTGAGCACTGGCTGTGCCTATTCTGGTGGCTTAGCCCACCCAGATTCTTCATGTGAGCAGTGGTTGTGAAAGCTTTCAGATGTGCTGTTAAACAGAAATTAATCACTGCTAGTACTCCAACCAGAATCTAATTTTCAAGAAAATGAAGGGAATGACCTCATGAGGTGAGTGCTGGTTGCCCCAGCAGCTGAAGTGATGCCTTGCTCACTAATAGGCTGTTGTTGACTGATTTGCTCACCTAAGGACGGGCCTACTAATGCTCAACACTTTCAACTGAAGAGCAGTTAAAGAGAGCACCATCTACTCAGAACTGGATTTTTGGCTCTGCAGATAAGCATGATATAGCAGTTAAATTCCAGATATGCTGTGTATCTGGAAGCTACACACTCTGTATCAGGAGAGGTTGAAGCAGATAATCTGATAGGTTATTCAGGCTGTGTCTGCAGGACACAATACAACATTATGCAGATGTCGCACAGACATCCCTGTGCAAGTTATCTCAGATGCTGCACAGCTGAAAAGTAGATTAACTCAAGGTCTGTGTGATGTGCTGAGGCTGTTTCTGATACCCAAGTTAGCTTTTGTACTTCATTTCTTTCTTTAATCATGAACTGCATTGAGTCCCTTTTCAACCATACATTTTTGTAGCTCTGATTTACAACCTGTAAAGGTACAGTTCCAAATTACAGTAAATCTCTTTACTTGGCCTAAACAAGATGTTGTAAGACACTTTTTATTTAGTGAAACATTTAAAATGAAGTGGATAGGATTTATGCACATACAAAACTGTTTCTAATTTTAAAACGGAATTTTGCATTTATTCAAATAAAAACTGATATAATTGTGTACACTTTCATGTATCTTATAAGTTTCTTGTCTGTTTTAAAAAGGTGTCTGTATGAGTAATGTGCTTACTTATGTATTTCCTTGATGGTGTCTCTGTAAAGAGATGGTAGGAGGCTTTTAAAATAAATTCTGACCTTATCAGAGTAACACTGACATAAGTTAGCAGCATGAGATTTCTTATGTTTTGGTTCTGTTTACATTGTTAACAAATCTATGCCTGCTGTTACCTATCATCTGAACTCTGTTTTAATAACTCAGGGAATACCCTTTCCTGAAAGGATACACATTTTATATTATTTCTAGCTTTAAAATATATTTCAATCTGATTTGCCAAGAGAACTCCTAAGTTCTTCCCCAATCCCTTTGAATAGACAGAGAAAACTAGCCATTGTCCAATAACATCATCACTTTATATAAACACAGAGGAAACTCGGATATGAGCCTACTGTGTAGATAATCATTTATGAATAAGTCTAATATTTATTCACATAAGAAATACTGTGTTTTTACAAATGAGTTTCAAGGACAATTGCTTAAGAAAATTAAAAATTGCATTTAATGAGCAAACATGAATGACTAATTGTTTTTCTTAGAGAGATGAAATAAAATAATATATGAACTTGTTACTTGGAACAGCTGACAGTACATTACTCACTCCAGGTTTTCACTTGCTGTTTGTCTTACTGAATAAAATGCATGAGTGACCTAAGTTTAATAAATTTAAGATTGCATTGTAGGCTAAACATAAGTAAGCATATAATAAATCATAATCTTTAAAATATACAGAATAAATTTTCATTTTCTCATGCCTGAGGAGCCTAAAGGGTCACCTCGTATTACAGCAGTCTACGTGAATGCTGCACTGTTAATTGAGATTTTCTTGGTAAAATCTATCAAGTTAGAAACATTTTTATCAGCAAATTGGTTATTTTATTGGGAATTAATACCGATTTGTGCATTAGTGCCAACATTTGTGGTTGTAGTATGTTAAGAAAGGGAATATGTGATTTTTTTTGACCACCCATACCTTTGTACGATGCATATTTTTTGCACGGTGAATGTTACAAGTGCAAACAGCTTTGAGACTGAAGTCAGGAGTGGGGTTTACTGCTTCTATTTGTGGCTCCTTTGAGCAGTCAGTTGCCTAGGAGATCACTGGCAAAACCCCAGCAACTACTTACACCACGTTAGCCTATAAAGTAAGCGCTGCAACAGATCTAGTGACAATCATTAGACACTTCCTGAGAAAACACCCTGGAGGTATTAGAAGGGTTTATATTTCCACCACCTGTCTCATTGTTACATCTGCTCTTCAGAAAACAGAATGGAAAATGTTTAATGATATCTTGATAAATATGTTTGTTTCTTTCCCCAATATAAGCAATCAATGTCTATTAAAAACAATTTATTTTTCTGCCTCATGTAATCCTTCTTTGTGTCAGAGATAATCAGCAGTCATCTAAAAAGATTAACTAATTTCTGAGACTAGCGAGCTCAAACACTGCGCTTTACAGGTAAGTGAACATGGCACTGAGGCATCCCTGTCTACATTGTTACCACTTTCTTTGGCTCTCATTTCTGATCCCAGTTTATGGAATGAAAGCAATAAAGGCAATAGGAGAATGCTGACATGCAGGGACTGTGGATGCTATTGGAGTATATGATTTGAGGAAGATGGTAAGTGGGATATTTTCAACCTTCACAGCCACCATTATAGCGTTTTTACTACTTAACCGCTGACGTCTAACAGCAGCCTGTTGTGCTCCTGGAAACCAGCTCTGTGGCACTGCTGAAAGGAGGATAAAATGGGAAGGAACTGCCTTGTAGGACTGATGGGTACTAGTTTTCTGTGGAGGTTTTTTTCCCCGATTGCAGAATTTTTGGACATGCTTCTTTGCAAGGTTGTTAGTATTTTCCTTTGGATTTAAACATTTCACTTCGGAAACCAGATACTATTTCAGTGTATGTTGAAGGGTGGTGTAATTAAGCATAGATCCTCAAACTAGGAGGAGAGGTATACACAACCAGAAATGGATGTTGCATACCTTACTGAAAATGACGAGAGTTTTCAGCAGAGTATGTATCCAGAAAATATTCTTAGACCACTCAGAAGCCTTGCAATTAAATCTAATTTGAACAAGATAATTGCATTACTTTTTATAAATTGGAAATTAGTCAGTCAGGTTTTACAGGTACTTAATTGTGCTCCAGGAGATGTACAACGCAGGGGAGATTTTCATAAGGATGGAAACATACCACTGTGAACTAATGTTTAAAGAAAAAAATGAAGAAGGAGCTTGTTCATTTCAGTGTTATGGCAGATGGAGTTCCAAGTGAGCTCAGTATTATGTAGCACTGTCAAAGAAGGCAAAAAAAAAAAAAATTTGCATTTTATAGCAGCACTTCGTAGTAGTATGACATATGAATGTCTTTGAGCGGGTCGACTTAAATCCTCAAAATCAAGAGCTGTTACTGCAAAAGAGTTTTAAATAAGTTTTCCATTAAGTATCTGTAGAAGCATTGGGTAAACGACTAAAAGATAACGTCCCCTCCATTCCCTGTTCTACTCATGGCTATTCTGAGGTGTTTCAAAATATTTTCAAAGGGACATATTACTCCTTCTACTCCAGGGATAAAAATTCCCAGTTCCTCACTGCCTTTCACACTTGTGGATGTGTATCAAAAGCCAGTCTACCCACAAGTCTGGTATTTTCTGTACGGTCCCGTGGCTGTGACAAACAATGAGTTTGCCTGGTGGCAAATCAGTAAGTTGAAGGAATCTCCTGTAATGTTGATGCATTAGTTGTCTGGCATTGCTATTGCCTTATCACTTGCAACTGCACGTACCCATATTTCTACAAATTGAGTGGAACCTTATCTGTTACATGAAAACTTTGATGATGGGAAGAGTTGGTGAGATTTGCTGTAAGGAACCACTAGTGAGTTGAGTGCAATGTATCTTTTGATTTAACAGTTCATTCTGGGGGAGAGCCAAAATGAGTTCCTACCCTCAGACCATAAAAAACAATTTATTTTTAGGCTTTATTTGTGAATGAATTTCATCACTTCTTGTAATCTGTCATCTTTAATATATGGTAAAATAGCTGAAAACCTGTTTACAATGTCTCTTCAAACATTTGTTCAAATTAAACCATTTCCCTGAATCTTTATGGAAGATTTAATAATAATTTTAAAAATCAAATACAATACATGATTACAAATAAATAAAAGTATAGGCACTGCATACCTGGTTTCATCATACCTGAAGGTCTTGTAACAGTTCTCCTTGGATGATCGTTTATTCGTATTCTGCTTTATAAGTTGTTTTTTTCTTCCGGCTACAGGCTATATACGTATGTGTGTATGTATTCACATAATACATTCTTCTATATAGAAATATTCTAAACCATCCTTTCTGATATATATGAGAATATTTACAGTTCTAGAATGTTAATCTGTATTTGTTTAATAAATGGTTTACGTTACATGGTAGGTTATGGTATTAGCTGTTATGATAGTTCCTTGTTTGGAACTACCATGATTTGCAAAATACTGTAAGGTGTGTGGGGGGGTTGTTTTTAACATTGCTAACACACAAGTAACTTCTGTAACAGAATCACAAATATATGGAGACTGACTGTTGTTGACTATAGAAAAAAATCATTTTGAGCTTTGTGAAGTTATCTTTTTTCTGTGAACCTTGGATCATTCTAATTTATTTATTTATTTTGTTAAGAGTCAGTAGAAAGGAGCAGAAAATGAACTAGACACCAAACATAGCTGGGGCCTGCTGTTCTGCCCTCTCCTATGGGATGTCAAAAGAAAGCTGTTTCAATGCCACTTAAAATGTACATCAGGCCAAGGGCAGGGTTTGTAAACATCTGATGTAGTGAGACAATTTGAGAGTGAATTTGGGATGAAAACTAGCTGTCCTTGTCAACAGAAACAAGACTGAAGTAGTATTGGAAGGCAGAAAAGCAATTGGAAAAGACTCTACTGATATCCAGACCAAGAGAGCATTTTGTTACTCAGGTACCATCATCTACATATGTCTACTTGCTGATATTATGGCCTACAATCTGCAGGAAGTTTAACCTCAGGCTTTTTTCAGTAACTTACATTTATGAGCATCACTGGCTCACGTATCAATCTATGACATTTGAAATTCAAGTTGTCACAATGTCTTAAATCCACCCTGCTTTTCTTATTTGGACATTGTAAGGTGGTAAATAACTAGAAAGAAACTTTATACTGTGTTATCCTAACTATGAGAGGATTTCCAGGGATGGATGAACTATTGGCTCTGTTTCATGGAAGGAAACTTCTAATTTGGGAACTTCTCTCTCTCCCCAGCAGCAATCATAGTAATTTGTGCTCATCAGAAGCAACTAAATCAAGAACTTCCAGAATAACGGAGATAGGAGAATTGCATGAATGTTGTAGCTCTTCTAGGCTGGGTTTCCTGTAGGACTTAATGGCCAAGTCATATACTTGGCTTTTAATGATGAGGACTGGCTGATGTGATGCAGCTAGGACTTGATTTCTATTATTTTTGCAAAACTCCCATAAATATTGGGCTAAATTATTTAAATTTGAAAACTAACAAACAAACAAAAAAAAACCCGCAAGTCAAAGATTTATTGGTACTCTTATTGGATAACCTCCACTGTGTACAGGTAGTTCCAAATCTCTCCAGGTAAGAAGACCCTCCCAAAGGAAGCCTAAAATGCCTTCATATCTCTGGGATTTCCTTGTCCTCTCTCTCATTCTGTAGTTGAAAGTCTTCGGGGAATATAGGTCATTAAAACTCCATTTCCCAAAGCAGCCGATTAACATGTAAAAATTTAAAACTTATTTTGAACATGCACTGTAACATAGTAAGATGTATCTGAATATTTCGTACCTATTTCTTAGTTGTCTCTAGAATAACAACTCTTCAAAATAAACCTTCTGATAATAGGCTCTGGGCGTGGCAACTTGTAAGGGTAAAGCTGATTTTGTATGTCATTGCTCAATGTGTGTTGTGTTTTTTTTTTTTTAAACGTATGGCAGAATCAAATCAAAGTCATTGACTTTATTTCCAGGGCCTACTTCTAAACTACTATTCCTGTTGAAATGCACGTGCTTATCAAAATAAGCTAAATGGCATTTATAGTGGAAATTCTATTCCTATATGTAAATGCACTTGAAATATATTTTTATTAAAAATGTAACAAAAATAGTACTTACATTTAAAATGAGTAGAGTTACCCTCTTTGGCTCATTTTGTGTTTCTAAAAAGTATTCGTTTATTACCTTGGCTTAAATTTTGACTAATAAACTTATGATTAGTGGAAACAACTGTTGTGCATCAAAAAAATTGTAAATGGGTATTTATCTCAAAACTCCACCTGCTCTTCATTTATGCCCATGTTCTCATGCTGTGTAAAGTGCTATTTGTAGACAATTGATAACAGAGTATTAAATAGCCATTAACTGCTTTTCATCTGAAATTGTCAATTTGTTCAGGAGTCTTTTACTTATCTGATAATGTATGCACATAGACAGATTCTGCAGTTACTGGAAGAATGAAATCCTGACAAGATTTAATCACTGGAGGAGGATGGGATGTTTATCCTTTTTTTGGAAAAATTCCAATTTGGCCACTTGCATCATGTACTCTATGCACTTCCCAGTGGAAGCGGAATATTTTTTTGACGGTGGCATTAATGGTCAACGTTACTTTTTTCTCAGAAGTGGTAAAACTCACTGAGGTCATCAGCTTCAATATACCTGAAATTTTTGATGCTGTAGCTTGTGAATTGCTATAGGTGTGTGACCATGTGCGTCCTGTAAGGCTAGACTGAACTTATGTGATGTACTATTTTCTTCTGGGTGCTCTTTTGCTGTTTTTGAGTTCCAGAAGAAAATTTGCAGACTTGAAACTAGACCCCACAAAGGTTGATCTTTCAAGGACAAGCAAATAAAGCAGTAGTTAAATTTCATTCTAACGAAAAATGTCACCCCTTTCTCCAGGTGAAAATAACTGGTTAAGTATTCTGCAGAAGTTCCATTTAACTGAAGCTCACTCTAATTTACGTTGTAAACTGTCTAGCTAGTAACTTCACAGATTCTTTTCCACTATAATCGGTGCTTTTCTATGCCCATAGTAAAAGTACTGTTTTTTCTTTTCTTTTTCAGTAGAATAAAAGCAGGAGGTAGCCAATTCAGTATGTTTTCCAGTTAGCTTTCAGCCTCCAGCAAAAAATACTGACAAATCCTTGTTTGTCATGTTGGTCTTTGCTAATGCTGCTGAGGTGAGAAAACTTTATCCATGAACTTCTCATAATGTGTTTTGTATCTCATAAAGTATCTGTATATCCTACTTATTTATGTGATGATTGTAAAAATAGAAGAATTAAGTGGCTGTAAAAATATTTTTATAGGTAGGACTATCCTCAATCCTTTATGTTTCTTTGGAAAAGTTTTTCAGGGTTCTGTCCTGATTGTCACCAGTTTCTCCATTGTTTCTCCTTTTAGCCATGTGACATTGTGGAGCAATGCTCAAGTAGGTTGGGAATCCACGCACAGTTCAGGGCCGTGCTTGGAAAACTCATAACCTGTTATTTGGCCATGTGAGGCTCCACCTTATTATTAGGCCAACATTCCTGAGGCAGAAGTGCTAATGATTTCCATGATGACTTGGATTCAAAATATGTTTCAAGGTAGAATTAACGCTTGGCCCTTTACATTTCTGCTCCTTTGCACTGACTTGTTTTTGGTTAAAGCCCTGTCCCAAGATACACACAAAGGAGGTTCCATGATGGACCTCCCACCAAAGGGGAAAAGCTGCCAGGGTGGGATGGCAGGCTTGCCCTTGCCCAGGTTTAGAAAATCCTGTCAACTCATGTTGAAAGAGTTTAGGGCGTTTAGTTCCAGTATTTGACAGAGCTACAACTCAAATTGTTAACTTCTGTAGCATGTTGTCTCACCTTTAACTTCTTAATTAACACAGTTCTTGAGCTGCTATCACATTACACACTCTTCACTTCTTTGTGATTTTTAACGTGGTGTAAGATACTGACAATGGATTTTTTGGTTGTTTTTAAATTAGTGCGCTGCAGTCTGCAGCTGGTTTTGTCTTTTTTGTTTCTGCTTCCTGGTTACATACTTCCCATCATTACTGATAGTGAGAAAAGTTTAGTTCTATGATGATGGCATAGCATTCGCTAAGGTGTCCAAATACAAGTATAGAGCTTTTATAATGAAACTTCTATTTGCATTTAGCCATGTTGGTAGAAAACAGCCTATGCAGCTAAGAAGTTTGTATTTCATTATACAATGTGATAATTTTGATTGCAGTTAAGCAGAGGAGGCATACCTGTACAGATGTCTTACAAAGCACTTCAGTACTAAAAGTATATGGTATTGCTATCCCAGCAAAATGTTTTGGCTTAGCCTAGCTGAAGAAATATAAGTTCAAGGAGATATTCCTGTAAGGTATTGTTTTTGTGACAGCAACATTTCTTCATTGTTACTAGAAAGCAAGCCTAACAAATACAGGAATCAATAATAATGAGAAGCACTGTGTAACTTACAGAAGTATCAAGGCCATGTTTCCAGCAGTTTCTTGCCAAGGACTTGCTTATTTGTGACTCATCTTTTGGACTAGCAGAATTGAACAGGTTAGATGTGGGGGAAAAGTCTAGTCTAAACACCATAAAGCATCTTAACCCTAATGTGGAAATGGTTTTGCTACTAAAGTCAGAACTGGGAAGATGTACAGTGAGGTTTGGAAGGATGTCGAACAGGACAATGTTTATGCAAAGCTAGAAATATTGTGGTGCCTTCTGAATCATCCCTTAGCTGTGGGAATGAATTTAAGAATTACTGCAAAAAGCAAAAAGGTCCATTCTCATTTAGCTGCGCTGGATATGAAAATAACCTTTTCCTTTGAAGAGAAGATACAGTGCAGAGAATGTCTGCACAGAATAGATAATGAGGCTTAAATCCACTAAGGCAATTACTTGGCTTTTAAATGTGTTGAGAAGTTGTATTTGTGTTTTTCATTGTGAGTAACAGAGCTTTCCTCTCATGGAGGGAGAGTCACTGTGCTTTTAGGCCTGACATGGAAAAAATACCTAAGCATTATTAACAATTTGGGTTATAGTTCACAGTAAACAGTGAGAAGTAAATCAACAGTGAAAGAACCATCTAAAAAAAAGAACCATCTATTAACATTGCAAAATGTAATGATGTTACAAAAAGTTTGGCAGCTGATGTCAGGAAACACATATAGCATTCTTATGTAAGATTGACTTGATTCGTAAGTAAGGATTGTTCTTTCTATTCTCTCTCATTTTTCTGCAAAGCAGAAAAGCTGCATGTAATGCCCACAATTTCTGGTTAAATTGTCGTGTTTTATAAAGACAGTCAACCTTCATTTCTAAGTTCCAAGTGACCAAGTTCATTACATACTTTGGTAAACTTATTTTGTCAATGAAATATCCTGATATATTTTTGCCTGGCACATGTGCTCTGAATTGTGACATTAGCAAGGTGCATTGTTAATCAAAATTACACAAAGAGCTTTTGACTGTTTCCTGTCTTAGTACTCTGGAAACCAAAGTAGTATGTGTTTTGGACAGGCTGCTCTTGAAGAGCAAGGGAAATCACATGTTCACCACCTCAAAGGTATTATCTTACTCAGATGCTTTTGCTTTAAGTACTCAGGTAATGCTTACCTGTTTTTCTGTCATGCCGAAGAAGGTATTTTCTTTGTCAGGACTGGCTTTTTTGCTTAGGAAACTGGCTGCCGAGGGCCTTCAGGTTCCCTGTGTAGATATGAATGCACAAGGAGCTTTTCTCAGTTCTTAAAAATAGGCCTCTATTTCAGAATGCAAAATTCCACCCTCAGTGATTCCTGCAAGCTCCATTTGGTGCTCAGAAGTATATTTGAAAGTGTAAGAGAGAAATGACATATGCTGTTCTCCTTATAAAAAAGGATGACTTCAAACTGAACAGACCTAAGTTTCTGATGTACATCTGTGGTGGCCGTCCTGCTGGTACACAACACGAGGGGGAAACTTGCGGATCCCCAAGGGCCGAGTATGTTCCTCAGGGGCCTGTCCCACCCCCCCTCCCTTGCACCAGGAGTACGCTGGAGCAGTGGTGCAGCAGGGTCTCAATTTTGGGTGGAAGGAATCAGGAATTTAAAGCTTAGTTACCACAGACGCTGAACTGGAACCGCTTTCTCTGGCCACAGGGAGCCTCTCTGAGCGCCGCGCTCCTCGCCGGCTGGGGGCGGGCGGCGAGGTGCCCCTGCCCCTTCAGCCCCGCTCCTCTACGGCCCGGGGAAACACCTTGGCGGACAGAGAAATCCCATCCCCGCCCCCAGGAGCAGTCTTATCGCGGGGAAAATTAAATTAATCCCTGCCGAGAACCACACGCGCGCCGCCTTTCCCCGGGCTCGAGCTCTCCTCAGCGCTGAGGCGAGCCCTGGCGCTGCCGCCGGCCGCGCTGATTGGCTGAGCTCCGCCTGCGGGCGGGACCGCGGGCACCTTCTGGAACGTGACGGAACCTTCCAGAAGCGTCTGGAACCGGCTCCCCCGCTCCTGTCAGGGCCCCCCCTGCGCCTCACGGGGCTCTGAGCGGCTCTGGCTGTGGCGGGGGGGGGCTCGGAGCTGGTCCTGAGTGTGGCGGCGATGTGACGGGGGATGCTGCGTGTCCAGGTACACCAGCTCCACTCGGGGTGCCCACGAGGTAGAAACGAGACCCAAATCGCATTTTGAGTGCTAAGGATGAGAATACGCATCGTGCGGCTCAACCTCGGGTTATTCTCGTCTGCATCTCGGGGTAAAGCAGTCTAACAGGGCGGGGTAATTGGGCCAGGATGATCCATTGTTAAAATTTGCTAGGAGATGAGAGATAGTATCCTTTATTTAGCCACTAGAATGTAACTCCACGTAATTCCTGCAGCTGTTGGCTTGGTGAAAACACCTTAATTATGGCAGACAAAAAAAAAACAAACCAACAAACCGTTGCTGGAAAAGAACGAACAGATCAATATTTGTTAAAACACATGAAGCTTATTTAGCACATAAAAACACATGAGGCTTATTTAATTGAGGGTGCAAAACAGCATTTCAATGCTTACTTCCCTTTAAAAGTAGAAAGCTGTTTATATTATAACTCTAGATACATCCAATTAGGAGCAGACATTTAAGTCTATACATTAAAATGGGGTTGAGTGTACTCTTCCTCACGGTTTGCTGGAGTCGATAGATAGGATGAAGAGCATTCTTTATTCAAGTTAGGGCATTTTAAAATGTCCTAACTTGTCCCTTTTGTTTAGTTTTATGTGAAAGCAGATGTTTTTGTGTATGTGTTTGGTTTGTGTTTTGCTTAGGTCTGGCTTAAAACTTCTTGCTTTCAGTGTACATTTCCTACCACTGTCAATCAATTTTAGCAATTCATGAATGTTGAAGTCAAATGTCAGTGTCAGCTGGAACAACTGCGTGACTCTAGTTCTTAGCCACTGAGACTTGGTTTTAGCTTTTTCAAGGTGAGTCTCTTACTTGCAAAAATTCCAGCAACCTTTCATCTTTCTTTGTCGTATCACCTCGTGTGTGTGTGAGATCTGAGATATTTAAAATTGACTGTTACATTGTTCCAAGCTTCTTATAAAACTTTTGTGACACATTTTGTATGCAGTTGCTATGCTGTATTTCCTAGTCACAAAGTCTGCTAACTGTCCTGTAGCTGATTACTACTGTGATGTTCAAAGCTGTTTAAAAAATTTTATTAGTAGACATCTGGTGGAAAAAGGAAAATTTCTAGGAAAATGTCAGCAGTGAGCTATAAAATTGAATAATGCAATTATAGAATAATTCTTCTGTGATGAATGGAGGCAAGAAGAAAATCGCTAAATCATCATCATGCTGTTTTCCGTGCTACTTGGTCGGAAAATGGGATCATTACAATAACTTCTACTTGTACCGTCCTTTGACTAGGAGCTATACATCCTGATTGCAAACTATATGTAGTAGTAATTTAATTCAGGACGAAAATGTAACGATAGTTCTTATTGGGTGTAAGACTGAACACATTAACTCAGACAAGATGGGATGAAGAGAGTAACATACATGTACTTTGTGAAACCACACTGTTTATGTTTATATTAATCAGGAGAACTTCCCAAACAAGAAATTCATCTGTGTTACTGAAAATGGAGTTCAAATATCACGGAAACTGTAAAGACCATAAACGGTCAAGACCTTGTCTTGTATTTCAGTTACAACTGCTGCGGTGTATTTATGCTAACATCACACTGAATGATTGGTTTAGCACTAACTTGTTATGTTTTTTTAGAATCCAGGTGTTCTTCAGTGCCCTATTTAAAGTACCAGCCCAGCATGATTGCCCTGGTAAGACAGACAGGATCACAAATCTCATAGGGATATGGCTTTAAGCATGTTTGATTCATCATTATTTATGGCTTTCAAATACTGTGTTGCGAATAAAGTGTCTGGATTTTTACAAATCGAGTTATTCTCATTGAGGGTGATTTTGCTTTCCTGAACAAACAAATCAAACAGAAATTATTTCACATGGTAAAAAAAAAAAAAAAAAAACAAAAACACATAATGTGACCTGTAGAGTACAAAAACTGAGGTCATTCTGACATTATCATGACTCATTCCTGCTTAATATTTTGATTTTACTGTGGCAATTGTATTTGCAGATTTTGACAAACAAAGCTTGACAAGCAGTAAGCCCTGATGTATAGAAGTGAGTCACAGCTGAAGCACCTGGTATTTTCAGTGTATGTGTGAAACACCTTCAGGTAACTGCTGTCTTAAAAACATTGATTAAAAAAAAAATGATTATATTTTTGATGGGCTTTTTTACATTAGTACTGAATCGGTTGTGATAAAGTTCACTGAAGTTTTGTTTTCAGGGCTGTGGTGTTGTTTTTAAGCGTTTTGTAGCAGGTATGTGATCTACTTTATGTTCAATAAAATATCTCCGGATGATGAGTATTTGTGCGGAACTTTTAATGGTTAGACCAGTTAAGTATCCAGAGTGCATATGTGGTGTTTGTGAGAAAGGATGTATACAAATTGAATTTAGTTGACAGAATTAAATATCTGTATGTTAGTGCTCTTACTTCACACAGGTAAGTCTACGTTTCTAATAACTTAGTAGGAACATATGCCTATTGGTGGGAAGGAGTACAAAGAAAAAGCAATAAAACCTGAAAATACTGAGATACCACAAACGTGAGGTTGATGTCCTGAATTCATTAGGAGTTTATATAAAGTGGCACTGATTATCGAGTAAAAGAACAAATAATTTTATTATACTGTTTCTGCTGATGTTTAGAGAAGATGTTAAGCAATGTCTTCAAACTGTTGTAGTAGTCAAGACTTGTACTAAAGCTCTATATAGTACAAAACTAAAGGGAATACAGGATCATGGTCTTATATACCAATATTGTTATCAGATTTGCTTAAAAACTTTACTCTGCAGTGCGTTGTGCTGAAACCCTTGGCAGCTGCTGAGGTCTTGCCTCAGTGTGCGTGTGTGGATTTGGATGAAACAGGCACAGGATTCTAATGGGAGTCAATAAAGAGCTTTTGTTCACTAATAAAAAAGATTCCAATCATTTGACTCATCCCTTAGAAAAAGAACTATACCTGAAAGAATAATAGTATTTATTCCATCATTATTTCACTTCAGATATCCGTTGTCAGATTTCAGTAGCTTAACGCCATTATTACATTAATAAATGCCATTAGTCAGCTTTCGTGAACTGCAAATCATTTATGTTATCCCTCTGGCATCACACAGAGAGGTGCTTAGACAGCTTAGAGCTCTGGTCCACTGACACCCCAGTAAGATGCTTCTCTTCTGCGTTACATATTGTTTCCAGTATGGACTTAATACAGCATTGTACAGATCAGGACAATAAATGTCTTCCTCTACTGTCAGCAAAGAGTCTTGACACAGATGTCACAGCTGCTCGCTTCTGGTATTCCTCTTCTGTGTTTGAGCCCCCCTGGAGGAACAGAAACCAGTCAGAATCTCTTTTCTTTGAATCAGCAAAGGGTGCCAAAGGATGCAGAGTGCACATCTGTTATACGAGATGTCTGAAACTTGGATTGCTTTCTGCATCTCTTCTGAAAGACTTTGATTTCAGTGAGGCTCTAACCAGAGCACACAACTTAGTGACAACACGCACAAGAGGAAAATAATCAGAAAATAGGGTGAATGGTTTGCTCTAATCCTCATCTATGAGTTCTTGTGCGGTCTTGAAGTAAAGATTTCTTAGCATAGTGGTTTCAGTGTAGCTGTCTGTAAACTGGGCATAACATTTATTTCCTTTACAGGAGGTTGTTAGGCTTAATTAACTGAAGACATCCAAAGCAACTTAGGAGCTTTGTGATAGGAAAGGCTGCGTACATGCATACCGTTGAAATATTAATGTATGAAATGTAACTTCTATACTGCTTTTCTCAGAATTAAACCTTGCATCATATTTTTTCCTCTGGAATAGGTATTTTAAGGGTCTTCCTGTGCAGCTCAGTAAGAAAAAGTTTAAAAACAAAATCTTCAACTCCCGTTTGAGCAGCCATTGGAAGGCAGTTAGCAAATGTTCCCATTTTAAGAGTAAGAACCCTATCACGAAATGACAAATAAGCTTGAAGATTTGACCTCTTCATTTAGATACCTGAGTGGGAACAGGTATCTGCTGAAAATTTAGCCCCATATGTATTTCCTGTCAGATTATAGTGCAACTCACTAGCCACCATTGTACGCAGTAACTTGATTTGCTTCTATTAAGCTGCATAATTTTAGTTGCCTTGTATTTTAATAGCATGTCATTAGGATTCCTAAAGTTCCAAATTTCTTGTCACTCAGGAGTCCTCTCAATTTTTGGCATATCAACAAATTCTGCTGTCTTCATATTCCGCATAAAATTTGATTAATCTTGCACAAAAGTAAAATTTTGAGTAAATGCCTCAAAAGAAACGGTGCTAGCTGTTGAATTCTTGCTCCTGCTGAGCTAATATCCCTTTGTTCTTTACAGAGGAGTCCCACTTTGTAGTTAACTGTTTTGCTCAGAACTTTAAAATGAGGCTTTATGTCCAGGACCTTCATGTTCTGTCCTTGGCTATCCTGTCTCCCAGGAGGTCATGCCTTTCTGCATAGAGAACTCGCTGACAAGTATTTGGAAGGAGCAGTCCATAACGACTGCTCTGTCCTTTACAGCATTTGTGGGAAAACAAATGTTTTGTCACGCCAGTTATACAGTCATTTAAAATTTCGTTAATCACTCAGCTAAGAAGCCATGCTCTTCTCCATACACGTTTTGAAGATGAGAAGTATTCTGTTGCTGCTTGTGTTGAGAGTAGTTGAGAGAGATTGGTTATGATGACTCATCAAGGCTCCTATGTTTTGGGTTTGGTTTTGGCTTGTGTTTTTTTTTTGTTTTAGTTTCCGCATGCATAGAGTAAACATCTTTTCAGTGCTGTTCACCTTCCTTTTCCGCTCTTGCGTGGGATGTAATTGCCAGCTGCAGGCTGTCTCTCACAGCTGTGTCCTCCCTTGATCAATACCAGAACAAAAATCAGGGTTGTGTTACTTGGGCCATCTCTCAGTTTATCCTTGTTGCACATTAGGCGTTTAATTTTCATTTAACTGTACAGGCAGTGGTGAAACACACTGGAATGCAATTCTGTTGTTAGACTGGTAGCACTTCTAGAAATATAGCTAATGTGTGTACCTAGAAGTTACTGCAGGCAAGAGTTCCAAGCGAAGAAAAACTAATTCTTTGATGAGTATTTGTAGAGTGTAGTACTTCAAAAATAGAAAGCTCAATTTAAGCTTTAATTTGTCTTGTAATAATTATTCCTTGCAAATATTTATTTTAAATCTCAAATAGCTGAAACACTAATCTATATGGATATTTTAGGGGAAAAAAAAAGTGTAATTGAAAAGAAAATAATCTCACAAGGTAAGTTTAATTATAATTATCTAACATCCTTAGGTATCCAGGATTTCTTTGCAGACATCTAAAATACATGCTACCTAAGCTGGGGTATGAGTAGAAACACTAAGGCAGTTGTTAGTGTCTGAAAAATGATTGTGAATGGTGTGTTCCACTTTCTGAGGTGATCTGTAACATCATGACATTTTATGTAGCAGTTACTGTGTAAATTGTTTCCTATCCTGAAGATTTCTTTTTGGTGAAAGATATAAATAGCACAATTGAAGTAGGTATGCTGACTCTCAAGCTTATCTGTGATATATTCATGTGCATCTTCATAATTGCAACATATCAAAGTAGATTGGTCTTAGTTTAAACTTATATATATACACATATACTCAATCTATATATAATATGCATGTATATTTAAATTATTTTTATGAAGCTTTGACTATCACTTAGATCTCTTCAGTTAAAAGAAGAGTCCAAGAGGCTAGGGTGATGGAGCCTCACTCTCAGAATTGTTGATGTGGTGAATGAGTGTTGTGCAGGAATTGTAATAGACTGAAGGGATTTATCTTCTGGCAACGATTGCTCCAACTTACAGCATAGCTAGGTATCTCTAAAACGCATGCTTTTCAGCATATTTAAAACATAGAAATTTTTTCTATTGTACTGTTCATTATTTTGATTTAACTAATGGTTTTTCTTCGGTAAGTCTAAAGTAAAACAAGGTATCTTTGAGCATTAACATTGTAGGAAGAATTCAGAGCCTTTTACAAACAGAGAGACTCTCAAATGGATCTCTAAAATAAAATTTCTTTAGCATGCAATCTTGGGGCCAGATCTGTAATGGAGCCATCTTTGCTTTACCAAAGAGAAAATTCTGAGGTGAATCCTACCTGACTCTATTCCTAAGCCAGCAGTTCAGCTTTTGCCTTCTGAAACATGCAGAGCTTATTTCTTCAGGCTGGCACAAGTAAGACTGATATGTCTCTCTCCCTCCACTATGGAGGCCTGGCATGGCAGTAGGATCTCCGTGGAGCCCCTCTTGCATGCTGAGTTCCCAGAGGTGTGTAATGCATCTCTCATCAGTTCATTCTGCTGCACACGTGTGCATCCTGGCCCAGCTGGACTGTCTCTCATTTTCCCTGGCAAATGATACTGACTGTAAGCTTGCCTTATTGCGCCATGCCTTCCTTGTCCAGCTCGCGTGCTGGTTTATCTGTGTGCATCTCACTGAGCCAGCTTTCATTTGTTTGTTTTTCTCTAAATCCCACTCAGCATTAATAATTGCTCAGTAAAGTTCAGATAAGGTATAAAATTCAGTTGTTTTTTTCACTCCCAATAATTCTTCATTCAGCTGGGGGCTTGCTTTGGTTCTCCACTGCTGCTGGCTAATCTAGGCGTGGGATATTGCCTGTGTGATAAGGATCTCTTTGAAGATGTATTGTTTGGATTTAAATTACCATGTCTTTCAAATAGCTGCAAGGATGGTGCGCCACTGCTAAACACATTCCTTTTGTTGTCACCATGGATCCTCAAACACGCACAGAGGAGCCCATACTCACTGGTGCTAATACATAGAGGTATGAAGGCCATCCAGAAATGGGGACTTCTGAGGTTCTCCGTGCAGTGGGGAGTCAGCTCTTCATGTAGGCGCTCTGAAGAGTGGTGTACATTGGGACAATGATGTGTTGCATGATATTTTTGAATCTTGGTGGAGGAGAAATAATATCGCTCTAAAGAAGGATTTAAAAATGCAAAATTTGAATGAAGTGCACAAATATGTATGAATATAAATGGCTCCCAGGTTTCAGCTGCTGACTGAGATGAACAAGGCTGTTGTGGGGTTCACTGCTGTTGGACTGCAGCAGCAAATAGTGCTTGCTTTCACACCCTCTCTCACCTATCAGTGAGCCACTGATGTCAAGGGGGAGTGAGGATGGTGTCTGCTGCCATGGGCAGCGCTGTGTCTGTCAGCTCTGGTGTGTTGATGTGCATGGAGGTAGGACTGCCACTATCTTTCAGATGGCCAAGTAAGAACTAGGCTGCCAGATTTTTGAATCCTGTTTTCATATGAGATCCATAGAAGCACTGGAAACTACATTTGAAAGTAATAACTTTTAGTTATTTTAGTGAGGAGTTGGTTGGGGTGGGCTGGTAGCAGCTCACCTAGCAGGTGAGTTTTTGAAATGTTTAGATGGAGTCTTAACTTCTCTGTCTCTTAGAGTGAGAATTACAGCTTACCTACTTCTGGAAGATTTCTTTGCTTTTGGTGAATTGGGATTTTTGAAGGGAAGAGCACTCTAGAGAAAATGCGTCATTTCAGCAAATTAGGGTGGCCCTGCACTTGACTTGACACTTGGAGTTTTGTCTTTGCAGAATTAAATGGTAAGCTAATCTGGTTTTAGTCCTTCACAGTTTTGGTTCCATTTTACCTGAATTGCACAGTAAGTCATGAAACAACATGGAGGAGTTTCACTAAGTAAGAAGGGTGAAATAAAATAGTTTTTTTTGTTTGTTTGTTTGTTTTTTTTAGTTAAGTTAATGGTTTCTCTTAGCATTGTTTTTTGTAATGTGAAGACAGAAGAAAACAATTTTGTACCAGTTTGTACACAGTCACTTGCTGGTAAATACGTGTCAAATGTTAAACAGAGCATTCTTACTATGAGCATGAGCTTTTTTGTAAGCCTTTAGATTCTGCTTTTCACAAAAGATTTGCAATTAATTTGTCCTTTAGGGATAACTGAAAACTGCTTTTTAGATTAAACAGTAAAAAGAGCTCCTTCCTGAAATATCTAGAATCCTAGTATGTCAAAGGAGATACACAGACAGCAGAAAATAAATGTGCAGATGGGGAGGCCTGAAAAAACATCAAGTGCAGATCCTGAATTTATGCACATTTCTGACATTGTTGGATGAAAAATGCTGCTCTTATCTTCCGTGGGTAACCATGGCTACCGTGTGATGATTTTTTTCCCCAACATGAAATGAAATACAAGTGCAGGAGATGGTCTTGTCTCAGCTTGCACCATGTGTATTTGCATGATAAGGATTATAGTCAGTGAATGCGGTTATCAGCGTGGCCCATTTGCTTCTTTAAAAATAGGTTTAGATTTACATCTTCATGTCTCCATTAGTGCTGTAGAGGGGAAAATGGTGCTGTGTTTCCATAAGTACTGTTAGACGAGATTTGTACCATATCCTTTTGTGTTAAAATATGTGCATGCTACCTTCTTGTATTTGAGTCAGGACCAAGTATTACTGGGGAGACTCAAAAGGCAACACAAACTTGAATATAAAGCATAGTAGTTTAAATGTGTGGATGGTACAGTGCTACATTCTTGATTATCAAATACTTACTCCCTGAAAGTTTGTCTACATTTCATATTAATATGCTTCCCTGCTTGATCTGGTTCTGTTTTCATTCAGATTTTCAGCTTCATCATGAGCTTTGATAGGAGCAGAGTTGAGCCATGAATTCCTAACCACTGAAATCTCTGTAATGTTAGAAGGGTTTGTAGAGAAGCTGATAACTTATGCATGAAGCTAAGAATACATTTATGCTTATCTCAACAAGTGCATGAGTTATACTCCCAAGAATGGTGGCTGTGAATCAAAAACACTTTTCCTCACATGGGCAGTGAAGTAGACTGGTGGATCCTTAATTCTCTCTTCCTTGTTGCCAGTCACCATTCTGAGCAGTGCTTCTTTGCCAGTCACCATTCTGAGCACTAGCTTCCTGGCACATCAGTAACATTATACTTACTGATACAGGTAGTAGTCGTGTGGAGAAACTTGCTAAAACTGCAGTGTGTGATTTTAAACCTTTATAACTGATTGGTGTACCAGTGGGAAATGTTTGCAACGTGATCATTAGGATTATGGGTGCAAGTAATCAAATTTCTGGTAACATTGCTTTTGCTATGATTTGAAAATACCTGAATGTGTATTTACTTCTACATTTCTTGCCACTGTAAGGGATTTTGTAATGATAGAAGATAGATATTTTTTACCAGACAACGTATCAAAGACAGAATGGTACATCAGTGTTTTTACCTTTCTTGCAACAAACTCTTGCTGGAGCACAGAAAATGTTCTTTTTAGATGTGATATGACTCCTGAAGGTTTGCAAAATTAAAAAGAATAGTTTTGTGAATCACACCAATGAATTTAATGCTGGCAGCATGCTGGATGTCAGTCCACAGTAGCTGAGTGAACAATACAAACCACAAGGAGAACTTTGAAATTCTGGGGGATTGGGAGGAGGAGAAGAAATAAGAACAGTTGCTAGTTGAGATGGGTTAAAGTTGGTGCATGATTCATGAGCAGTAGGCTGGGAAAAGCTTTACAAAATTCAGGAAGACTTCTGCAAGTGTCCTAGTGTTACATGAGATTATTTTCAAATAGTCTTGTGTTAAAAGAATTGTGACAAAATAACATACTTCTAGATAAATGTGTACAAGAGAAAAGGTAGAGTTTCCTCAACTGCTATAATCCACAACTGAGAAATAGATCATTACATTGCCTTCTTTGGACAGAAGTAACTGTTTCAGGCAGTCATGTCTTCATGAAAGTTAAGCCAATTCATGGAAATCTGTGATGATGAAAAATGGAGAAACGAGACCGAGAATGCAAACAAAAAATCTGCTGAAGCTGATGAGAAAGATTGACTGGGGTAAAACTAATGATTTAACCGATACCCAAACACAAGGGGTACAGCAAGCACAAAGTGTGGCAGACAAGAATTTCACAGGATACTGCAGGGTGAGGATGCAAATGCTGCTGCCTGTCTTTTTCAGTTTGTTTTAATGAAAAAACAAGAACGGAGCACAACAGACACTAAGAATGTGTAGAGGTTGGAGCCTTGACCCAGTGGAGAAAATCATAAAAGCTGAAGATAGCCCACAGAATAGAAGAGTAGAGTAATTGTAGTAGAAGTCATTATGCTGAGGAGTGCCTTATTTTCAGGAGGCAAGCGGTGACTCACACGAATGAGATAGCATGTATGTGACATGAAAGCACTTCAAATGTAAACTGCAAAAGTAAATGATTTGTTAAGCTCAGATTAGCATCAGATGCAATGACAAGTCAATGACATGCAAGCAAACAGGAAATTGAATGCCAAATATGTGGTAGGACAGTGACTGTGCTAGGCTACCAAGTCTTTCTCAAGCAAAAGCAGAATTGTAAGCAAAACCAGGCAAATTAAAAATACGTGATGGCATCATTCTTCTGAAGAGGTGGCTGGGAGCAGTGTCACTACTGCTAGCGGAGCATTTGAACAGACTGTGCATGAAAATCGTGTTGCTGTCAAATGAGAGGAGAAAATAACTGATGTTGGAAGCTGTTGCTCATGCCCTTGAATACAGAGGTAGCCAAATGCTTGCCTGGGAGTTGTTCCTGACCATCCCTGTAGAAGGCCTATGACTCACTGGGACTTCTGGGAAACATTGTCAGACAGTGACACTGTGACTGCCATAAATTGGGCAGACAAGCAAATTGGCAGCCAGGCTCTTTCAGATAATGGACTCCAGTTCTGTTACAAGGAGCTTGCTTGTGAATGGGAATTTGGCTATGTTGCAGTGTTAGCCTATTGCAGCCAATCAAATGGTTAAATCAATTAACTATTAATACTATTTAATGATCCTTTTCAGGAAAGCTTAAAAATTCAGAGAAATGACATTAAAACCAGTTCACTCCCTTGAACTTCTTGTGAGCAACGCTGCAGGGAAAGCTTATGTGAATAAAGAAATCAAACGTTGCCTCTGGCAACAGAAGGTGTGATTGCCAAACACAAGAAATGTACCTCAAGTCGATCATCCTTAGGAATCTATTTCCGAACTACAGCTTAGAGACACTGTTTGGATCACATTATTATTTCTGAATGTGGTCCAGAAGGAAGCCATATATGTTGAACAGATAAAATGTAGTTAATTACAGACAACTTCAGAAAGTCATGCTTACTGAGATTACTTGCTGCAAGTCTCTGAGTAACAAAGTCACGGGTGAAATATGGGAAAATGTGGTGAAATACTCTAATTTGGTGAAAAGCTTGCTGTGCTGGATATGGTCATCAGAAACCCGTAGAATGTCTGGTGATAAGAAACCAGAGGAAGTGGAGAATAATTTAATTAAACAAAAAACCAAAAAACATACCCAGAAGCACTAGCATGTAGCAGTGTTCTATTCACAAGATCCACATTTGATCTTAAAGAAAACCAAAACGCGTATGTGTTATTTTGTAAGATATAAAGCCATGACAGAACAGATCTCATCAAGTTGGAGGTAAAGTTTCAGGTTCTCATTTTTAGAATTTAACTTTTTATTTTTGTATGTGTAATGATGATTGATACTTTTAAGATCATATAATGGAATATTAAATATGTAAGAAGATTATGCTTTTTGTGATTAATTTGGCAAACTGAATTAAATATGACTAGAGAGATACTATAATAGATAGTTTCCTAATGGAGGACACAACAGGATATAAATGGGGAGATTAATATCTAGAATCTTGGAAGATGTGAAGTACTCGGTGAGAAAAGATGATATGCCTGAAGGAAGGAATGTTAACTGCATGCTGAACTGTTTCTTGTCTCATGCTTAAACACTGACCATTTGCCTCACCTACCTTCCTGTGATCCCAACTTATCTTCTGTTTTGGAAAAGCCATATCACTTGCTCATTTTACTGCTTTTTCTTGTTTGCCCTAAAAATTTCATTTTTAGTAGACTTGGTTTTTGTGTTTTTTGGTTTTGTTTTTCCTTTCTGCTTCAAACAGCTTCATCTTTTCTTCCTCACTGTGCTTTAGGTAAGCCCCGCCCTGATCTCTGTTTTGCAGCAGCCTCAGGCTTCTCTTGTTCTCCCTTCTGAATGTAATCCTTCATTTTTCCTCTTGTTCCTTTTCTTTGCAAGGGTTTATTTCCCAGATGCCCAGTGCTGTACATCAATGTTGTTTTCACAAGTACATGTCACGTGCTTTCTGACCCTTATGCCTTCTGTTTGCTCTTTACTGGTTCTTTTTATCTGGGTTTTCTGAGCTCCTGCTTATAATGTACAGGCTTTTCTTTCTGCGATGATTGAGCCGGGAAGGATGATTGTCAGGTGCTGGCAAATCTGTTTTTCCTCTTCTAAAATGATTTGGTGGGCTGGAAAACTGTGTGGACCTGCGCTCTGTTAAAGAGCTTCTGCAAATAAAATGGGGAAAGAGTTGCCATCATTTCACTTACAGTACTAGAATGGGGTAGGAATTTGTTAAAATTTGCTGGGTGAAGGGAAAGAAGGCAAAGACTTCAGTTCTATGAATAGAAGTTGTCATATTGGAATATTCTCTTGCAT
This sequence comes from Aythya fuligula, assembly GCF_009819795.1. NCBI lineage: Eukaryota > Metazoa > Chordata > Aves > Anseriformes > Anatidae > Aythya > Aythya fuligula. The sequence continues at coordinate 2,048,200 of NC_045565.1, read as the reverse complement.
TCCTCAACACCAGCTATCCCATTTTCATCTTCCCCAGGATGAGAGTGAGAGCTTGTATTCTGTCTATCTAGTCAAGTCTTGTAGTTGTAATAAAACAGGTTGCATTATAGCGAATATGTATTTAGGAAAACTGCATGTGCTAACAAGGTGTTAAGGCATCCTGAATAATGAAGAATACGTCTCTCTGATGGGAGAGGTCCCTCATGTTTTACATAATATTTTGGCTATGAAGGAGGTCATGGAATAAACCAAGTTATGTGGTTAATGGCTAAACAATTTTAGGGTGTTTTGTCTGTTGAAGCCTACTTGGTAATAGGCTTAAAAATGTAGAGGAGCTGCTTGTATGTAGGATATTGTAGGAGGTACTGTTTGACATCTGCCGAGGGAGTATTATGCCTTTGCTCTAGGTTTTGTGAATGACATGCTGCTTATGGAGGCGGGACTGTGAGATACTCTTACGGATTGCCACTGATAAACCTGAAGACTTAGTGAGGGGGGAAAAAGTCCATAACTGAGATTGTTCCATCCCAGTAGAAGATAATTGGTCTGGAGCTCGGTGTGATTGTGCATTGCTTCCTTGCAGCTGTCCCAGGTGCAGACCCTTCCTTCTTCCGGTGCATTCAGATGTGCTGAAGGCACCGCGTCTCACAGCCATTTTAACTTGATTTGGATACAGCTGAAAAAGACTGTTCTGCCCTTACCCTCCTGCTGCTTTCCAGCCACTTATTCCTGCCTGCCTTATGCTGTTACTGTTCGTGCAATCGTTCCTTGACTTAGATTAAGGAGCTGATCAGGATGAAACTATATATATTTTTTCAGATTAATTTTCAATTGATCAGTTTATTGCTGCAGCTCAGTACACCTCAGGCTGTGGATAGAAGGCAAGAAGGAGGACAAAGCCGTCTTTTTTCCTTTTTTTTTTTTTTGGAAGGGGAAAGGAGAAGGAAATTTATTTTTGGGCAAATTAAAAAATAATTGTGGCATCTCTCCATCATTCTTTTCCTCCTTCCCTGCTGTTGAAATATGGTGTCTTTTTTTTTTTTTTTTAATCTTCTTTCTTTTCCTTTGGAGCTTTTTATGTGGCAGTTTAATACCGGAGACCTCTACAGTCTGTTGTGGTTTGACACAGTTGCGGTGTCTGCAATGTTCAACACTCAGAATTTCTCATTTTCCCGGCTGGCTTGTTAGAGGTGATTGGCAGTAGGATTTCTGGGCCTAGCCCAATCAAAGTCAAAAAAAGAGTGCACGATTCTTTGAATGTTTCCTTGAATGATTCTTTCTGCGGGAAAATGATATCCTTGACATGCTTAGCTGTTATCAGTGTCTCAAGTAATATAGTAGCACCAAAACCAATATAAAATAGCATTAATAATGAAAATGCCTGAAGCTCTTAGATTAAATGTTCCCTAGCCTTAGCATTTGTGCATTCTGAATGTAGTGATAAGCCACAATATTATTAAAGAACTACTACAGGTCTGTCTGTTGAAGACACATCGGCTGTGATGCTGTATATAGCATTTTCTATGAATTAAAGTTGATAAATTCACTGTTAGTGTTATGTGGTTTCTCTTATGTATCTATTTAGTAAATGCCACTATCTCTAAGAGCTACTGGTATGCGAAAAAGATGTACTGACACGTAATAACTGTAAATAAGCACCAGTGTGTTCTTTAATATGCGTACGAGTGAATACAGCAAGAAGAGTAAATAAGGTGTATAACATTTAAAGTCTGTAAAAAATAGTGAATCATAATTTAAATTCATATTCCTTCTCCTTGCAACTTGAGTGGAACCATCCCTTCCTTCTCTTCCCGCACGACAGTTTCAAAACATCCTCCTGTTATTGATCTTAGTTTCTGCGTGCCCAATCCTAACAGCGTCTCCTCTGCCTTCATAAAAATGGCTTAATAGAGCTCACTCTCTTTAGAAAAAGTAGCCTGTGAAAACAACTCTGCAAATTACTTTTCATTCTGTGAAATAATGGCACAAATGAAATCTTTTGTTGTTTCTGCAGAGGAAGGATACGTTTCCTTGTAGTGAAGTTGCTGAAAATGTGTTTTCTTCAGTTTTAATTCAGGGTTGTTAATTTCTGCCTTTTCAAGTTTTGTTGCCTGTAGTTTCACTTAAAAAATTGCATATAGGCGGTTTTTGTTAATGTACGTAGCCAAAGTTTGTTTAATCATATTTGAATCTTCCACTTCAAAGAGTGTAATGTAGAAATTGTTTTCTAATTGTTCCTGAACTATGTTTAGACCAGAAAAGGCTGATGAAAAAATACTTGAAATGATCCCACTTCTGCCAGTTTGTGATTACAAAATATAAATTTGAAGCAGCTGAGATGCTTATTCCTGAACAGCTTTTGAACATGACTGTTCAACAGTAATTTTCTAATTTTGTTCATTTTCTGCTAACTTGTATTCTCAGCAAGGTTTCACCAGTGTGATGGACCTGCTGCGGATTTAACCAAGTCATAATTAAGTAAACGGCTTAGAGAAACGTAGACTTGGAATCTCATTGTTGCTGCTGGTGCCTTCTGTTCTGCCCTGTTCAGCTCACTGTTCGAGTCCAGCAGCAGTGCTGTATCCCATCATGCTGCTGAGGTAAAAGTCTTTGTATCGCTTATTACATTACTGGTACCTGGAATTGAAAGCTCATTCAAGAGGCAAAGCTGAATCCATCTGCCTTTACCACTGGAAACATAGGTGTTTTACCATACTTCCATTAATTTATTTCTGGATACTGCGGTGTCAAATGTGACTTGGAAAATGCTGCTGGCAAGACCAGTGGGTACTGTGAGAAGGTTGATTGGATTTGACTCTGTTTTGTCTTAACACTTAAATTCCACAGCACATTCCACTGCATTTTAAACAAAGGAATATCTGGGCACCAAGTTGGGTAGGAAGGGGGTATGCCAGGACATCTCTGTATATCTGCAGATTTAGCAAGTTCATAGATGCTGTTGCTATAATTTATTGTCTTAAGCCAGTATATCCAATTATATCCAGTATATGTATTCTTTCTTTGTAAGTATTCTTATACCAGAAGGATGAAGTGGGTTCTTAATTCGTACCATGTCTTGGCACTGAAAGTACAAGGATTCCCTTTAAAGAACAAACTTTCCTTGTTGCTTTTCTCTGCCCGCTTTAAAGCAGTTCAGACTTTGGGGACCACTGCCTGAGAAATGGTGTTGCGTACATACACAACATATTTTTCCCTTTCTGTTTTTAAAAATGTCGCTGTCTAAGCGCACAAGACTTATCCCTTAAGAACTTGATTTAATAAGACACCAACCAACTAATCTTGATCATCATCAGCAGAATGAAATGACATAGTTTGCTATAGTTTTCATAGTCATCACGTAGCTGTGAAGTGCTTTGTTTTTTAAATCCACATTTGCCAATTCCTGTCAGCAGACTCCAGGTCTTATTTGGGGGATTGCAAATGTACAGAGCTGTGCATCCTCTATACTGTATTTTGCTGTGCTGACTATTTAGATGGGTGGGACTTTTCTTAGACCTGTAATTCTTTTATTTTCCTCTTGAATCTCCTAACGTTTTTCTTTTCCTCCTGTAAGGGTATTTTGAATGTGAGTTTGCAGGGAAGGGTGCATCCCAAAGAGGAGCACTGGCCACGCATGTGAGTTACATGCAAGTGGAGCAGCAGAAGAATGGGAGGAGGAAGCCTGAGTGAGCAAGTCCGATGACTGATAACAATGATGTGCCTTGGAAAAGGTCCCCTTTCATTCCCTTTAGACTTCACTCCTGTGAAGCCTTAAAGGTGTAGAAGCACCACTGAATTTAGCGTTCATAATCCACATGAAACGCTGTGTGCAAGTAAGGTTTTGTAGACCTGGGTTTCACAGAAAAGCTGCTATTTTATGGCTTGGGTGTAAAAAGGAGGTTTGATCTAGACTTGTAGATCTAAGTGATTTTTTTTTTGGTTGTATTGAAAAATACTAGTGTTTGTATGGGAATTTGAAGAACCTGCATGCTTATGTACAACAAGGAACCCTTGCTGCTGTTCTGTCTTGATGTCTCAATTCCAGTTGGTTTGAGCTTTAAAATGAGTTCTGATACTTTGCTGGTGCTAAATCTTACTGTTAATAAGCATGGCAATGGACAGTCAAAATGATGTATGGTATATTTCAGATATCTCCATTTACTATTGTAAGGAATTTTTCTGAAAATAGATAAAGAAATCTGGTAAAATTAGTTGTTATATATCATGTAAAAATGATCTAGATGCAACTTGATCAGGGAAGTCACTGTGAAGATCAAGCTTTTTTTCTTCAAGCAAGTTCAGAGAGATGATGCCATGAACAAATAACTGTTAGATAGCACTCAGGACTTGAGGGGAAAATGGCCACATGCTTGCTATAACCAATGTTTCTGTGAGTGTGCTGTTTTGCCTGAAGACTTCTTTTTGCTAACCAGAAATGTCAGTGAAAATGATGCAAATTGACAAGATGCGGCAGTATACCCTGTAGTTTACGGAGATGATTAGGATAATGCATCATCATGTTTCATTGTGAGCCATAATGCAGTGAAATATTGCTGGCTGGATTAATGGTGACTGCAGATGTGTTTAAAACTCAGTCTTATGAAATGCCTCCACTCTGGTTTGGCTTTTTAGTGCCACCGGAGAAGACCGTGCTATCACGGTCTAGTCGGCTGAATATGAGCCAGCAGTGTGCTCAGGTGGCCAAGAAGGCCAACGGCATCCTGGCTTGTATCAGGAACAGTGTGACCAGCAGGGCTAGGGAGGTGATCGTCCCCCTGTACTCAGCTCTGGTGAGGCCGCACCTCGAGTACTGTGTTCAGTTTTGGGCCCCTCACTACAAGAAGGACATGGAGGTGCTTGAGCGGGTGCAGAGAAGGGCGACGAAGCTGGTGAGGGGCCTGGAGAACAAGTCCTACGAGGAGCGGCTGAGGGAGCTGGGCTTGTTCAGCCTGGAGAAGAGGAGGCTCAGGGGCGACCTTATCGCTCTCTATGGGTACCTCAAGGGAGGCTGTAGCGAGGTGGGGGTTGGTCTGTTCTCCCACGTGCCTGGTGACAGGACGAGGGGGAATGGGCTTAAGTTGAGCCAGGGGAGTTTTAGGTTAGATGTTAGGAAGAACTTCTTCACTGAAAGGGTTGTGAGGCACTGGAACAGGCTGCCCAGGGAAGTGGTGGAGTCACCATCCCTGGAAGTCTTTAAAGGATGTTTAGATGTAGAGCTTAGGGATATGGTTTAGTGGGGACTGTTAGCGTTAGGTCAGAGGTTGGACTCGATGATCTTGAGGTCTCTTCCAACCTAGAAAATTCTGTGATCAGCTGACTTGGTTTGGAGAACTGCATAGGATTTGCTGTGGCTAGTTTTGTCTTACCCGTGCATCTGAATTTCTCGTAGCTCCACAAATATCCCAAAGAATGCAGAGGCTGTCAACGCAGCTGATATTAGTATTAGGAGGAACTTCTGCTAATTTTTAAGGAATCATTAGTACATGCTGAGTCAAGAAGCTTCTTAAATTTGTGTAAATGGGGAGTGGGCAGACAACTCAGGAGATTAATTTGAACTCAGATACCTGAGATGCTGACCTTTTTCTTCTTTGTGCAGCAACGTATGTGTGAGAAAGATTGGTCTACTCAGGTTAAAATAAATAAAAATGGAAGAATAATTTCTGCCGGAAGCAAGCATTCAGGGAGAAGTGTTCTTTGCATTCTTTAAATAAATTCTGTAAATGTAATGTGAAATGTCATGTACTGGAACTTAGGATATATAGCAATAGAAGGCATTCCAATATATTGCAATATCTTGCAAACTCTGCCAAAATGGGGTGTGTGTGCGTGTGTGTATATATATATATATATATATATATATATATATATATAAAATATATATATGTTTAGGTTATGTCTACTCAAATAGCTTGATCAGAATATTATCATGTTGCATGAAAAAATGGAACATCTAAGGGCAATTTGGAAGCTGTTACCCTGTTAGAATAAGAAAAAATATGGAGGGGGGTGAAGTTGCATACAATTACATACTTGTTTGTAAGTGGTAAGGATTTTTCTATGAGCAACCCAGTTTTGCCACCCTGTGGACAGAAAATGTATGTCATGATTTTGATTTTTAGTTATTAAGAACCTGTGAGAGAGGCTGAAATCAATGAAGGTCAGTTACTTGCACAAATTCTGACCTATAGGCTCTGTGGCATTTAAAACATTATTTAAAATTGGAGTTGGCTGTTTTTATTTTACGTTGTTTTGGCAAAAGTCTGAGATCAATTTTTTGCTGTTTGCAGCAACCACTTCAAAGCAGCTCTTCTGTCAGTCCAGTATCAAGGGTAATTCCCTGCCATGCTCTTTGCCAGCATGTGGTGGAAGTATCCTAGGAGGTACAAATGAAATGCTTATAAATGCTGTCCCTTCTGTCATGTTGTTCCTCCTTCTCCTACCTCCATTTCAAAACAAAAAGACCAAACCATACACACAAGTGTGTGTGGACACAAACAAAACCAACCCCATCCCATAAAAAAATCCTCCACGACCTATAAAAAGGAGGTCAAGGTCATTGTTCGATGTGTTTTTTCTTTGCCATGTCTGGCTAACTGCTGACTGGGGACCAGATGTGAGCAGCCTGTATTCTCCTCCTCTGCTGCTCACTAACCAAGAGGTTTCACTGAGCAGGGCAAACCATCAAGCTACCTATTCAGAGAAAAAAAAAAAAAAAAAAAAAAAGCTGTAACAAATCCTTTTTCCTGAAAAGTATCCCCGTGATGAACTAACTGTGAACAATATTGCACAAGTAAGCAATAGTGTCTAGAATTAGTGCTGACCACAAATGCGCAGCAGCTTATGCTGTGTCCTTCCTGCCTGCAGTGAGCAGCCTGGAAAACCAGTGGTCAGCTCCTAGGCTGCAAAATCATTCTATTTTTGCAAGGCTGGATTAGTCCCTGCCTTGTGCATGGGCATTGATTTGGGTTTGCTGCTGTTAAATAGGCACGGAGCCTAGCCTCCCACAAGTGCTTCTGTACTGTACATGTATTTTATCTTTTTTAATTCTTTTCCTAGTTATTTGCAGGGCGTTCAAGCTGATATTTGCACATGAGAAGCAGGCTTACTCTGAGGTCGATCTCATTTGTCTGTCTAGCTTTGTGGACATGATAAAAACATGAAAGAGACGATTGGGCTTGAGGTTCAGAAAACGAAGGAAAAGAAGGCGTTCCTTATCTCATACCTTATCTTTATGCCTTAAGATGAGGCGTAAAGAAGGCATTTATCTTGAACACAGTTCTGCACTGGCACTCTTAGCCCAGTGCTCATAGCCATCTTCCCCTACTTCCCACAAACCCCAGCTACAGCAGCAGCAAGATATTTTGATACTCGTGACACGATTTGTTCTGATATGGTCTTTGTGTTGTTGACTTGCTTCTTAAACTGACAAGGGAGTGTTGATTGTGAGTCCTGTCTAGACAGATGTCGGTTTTTCTTACTAATCATCAGCAGACAAGATCCTGGGTTTGCATCTTGCCTGAAAGCATGGGACCATGGGATAACTAAAGGAAGATGCATTCTGCTTTTGTTAGTTTCTTTTGTTTGTTTGTTTTGAGGTGTGGAAAAGGTTGTAGAGAAGTCAGGGAGAGAGAGGAGCTGTGGTTCTGGGGGAAATGCCAGGTGTTCCTTATTCTGAAGTAATTCCCATGTATTTATATGCGTGTTGGGAATTCTTAAGTTTGAAGTCTGCCATTTGTGGCACGTTTTCTGTCACCCCAGTCTGAATGATGAGAAAATGGTGCTTTTCTATGATTGTTTTTGAATCGTCACATTGACCCATTTAAACTACTGGACTACATTGGCAGGCGTGAAGGGAAGAACACTGCTTGATTACCTATAGGGTATCTCCAGATAAAGCTATATACAGCTTTCCTGTATTTATTAAATGCAAAGTTTTAAAGTGTTGATGATGCAGCCTTCCAGTCTTTGATGGATATTAGATACTGTTCCATAATGAGTTTAAGTATTCTCAGAATAAACCGAAGATTGTTAAAGTTCTATCCATGCACTGCTTAAATCTTGACCTCTAATTTTGCTGTATCACAGCAATAGTATCGCTATGTCCTGAAATGTAAGAGCTAATGGTCATTCTTACTGGCTTTTGCTTTTTGCTTCCTTCTCACAGATGATTCATTCCCATAAAAACAGCATGGCAGAGAACTGAAACATGCAGTGTGATCGATGCCATTTGTCTTGACTTACGGCAAAAAGGAAGGAAAAAACCCTGTAGCCCTAAGCCAATCTACAGATAAAAATTAAATGAAAATGAGGTTGAAAAATGTGTTGTGTCAGGCTGCACCTCCAGTTCTTCTCTTTTGCACATTTTTTAATACTTGACATACAAAAAGGGCTGGTGAAAAAATATTTTTATTTTTCCCAGCAAGAATTGTAGTAAAGAATTCATAGTTAGGTTTGGCTAGTAGGTTTGGTTGTAGTCATAGTAGGAACAAAAAATATTTTAAGGCACTTGCCTATTTTGCAAAGGTTACTTAGATCAGCTGAGAGCATGGGATTTCTCCTTCAGAAGCAGTTTGGAAGCTGGGAAGCTGAGGTGTGGGAATAAGAGCTGCAAGAGCAGTTCTGATACAAGAAGCACAGAAGGTGCTTCGTGCTCTGGTGCCCTGGGGCTTAAGCCCTAGGCAGCCAGTCACAGTTGGTGGAGCTGCCTTGCAAGCAGCTTGAGGAGTTAGCAAACTAAAGTTAAAAACAAATTTAACAATGTGCCTAACAGGCAGCACTCCAGCTAGAGTAAGAAGTAGTCTCCTCCCCACAGGCAATCAGAGAAAAAGAAAAGAGAGACACTGATGGGCGTATGCCTGAAGTATTTGTAATTGTTTAACTATAGAGAACGCAAAGCATTAGTATTCTCATGCAGTGCCTCACATAAAAATACACTGCATAAACTGTGAACATAGAAGTTCAGAAGCAGAATGTTGTGGTAATACATGTGCTGGAGAATGCTGTTCCATGCATCACACCAAAGTAGATCTTAGTGTTCAAGCACTGGCTTTTGGCATTGCTGAATTTGACAGCTATCTAAAGGCAAATGGATGTTATCCAGGCTACCTGAAGGCTGGCTACCAGCCTGCACACTGGTACAGTCTCTAAATCCTTCGGCTTAAAACAGGCAGCTAATAAGCATGGATGCTGTTTTCCTTCCAATGCCCCCTCTCATTGTGACTGTCAGACTATTATTTCACTTGTCAAGCAGTTGTTTAGGCAGCTATTCATTTACATTGTGTTTTTTTCCTGTCCAGACATCAGCAAGTCTAGTGGTCATTTCAGGCCCTGCAGCTACTCCTCTCTGGTGAAGATAAACAGATTTTGCAGCCTGACGATGTCTGTGCCTGTGTAACAAATAGTCATAAAACAGAAGAATATTTTCAAATACCAGAAAGGAAAATGTCTGTATGACTGTTATTACAGAATTGAAAGAATATCAGCATGCAGAAACTTGTTAGGAATTGAAATACCTGATGCTGGCCGGAGGTTGAAGAATGATAGCATTGTTTTAACAAAATCTGCACGACTTTGTTCCCCTGTGCAGTCTCGATGTGTGCTCTGGAAGGATGAGATGACTTCAACTCATGTGCTTGGCTACCTGTAGCTGAAGTTAATGCATAATGCACAGAAACAGAACAGAAACAAATGTTACTGGTGTAGAAAGGAATAAATACTTTGAAAGTATAGCAATTCAGATCTTTAGGCAATAGATGCTATTTTGCAACTGATTGTTCTGTTATAAATAGCAGCAGCTAGGACAGGATTTTATTTTATTTTTTCCCCTTGTCTAACTTGTCTCCTCTCCTATGCTTTTTCTGGGGAAACAGATACTGCTGCAAGGATTTTTTTTTTATTTTATTTTTTTTTCAAATGTACTGGCCCTTAGCGTACAAAACGAAAGCTCTCGCATAATCAGCCTTCAGGCTTTACATGTATATGATGACCTGTTATGGTCCTTGCAGTAGTCATACAATGCTTTAGATAAAAAGCATGCTTCTAAAAGTTCAGTTTTTTAATGTTTGTCTCATGAATCCCAAACAGAACAAAGCAATAGGGCTAAAACATGCTTATTTTCTTTAGAGCTACTTGCATAGAATGTGAGTCCAATTCTAGATTCATTTGGTTTTTGTTTTGCATTATTTTGTTGCTAGAGTTTGCCACCATTTTAATGCAGTGAACTGTGACACAGCCTGCTTTGCAAACGTAGATGGGGGATAGAAATATGGATCTTCAATTTTAAATCCTTGTAGGAAAGTTAAAGCACATGATTGTATTCCGTCATCCATTTTGTAGCTTTTTCCTTTTCTCAGCTTAGTCTGTGACCTTTCTGTTCAGAAAGGAATGAATAAATTCTGCAGCATTTCCCTGCTGTTTACTAGTTGCCCCTAGGTGCCATGCGCACTCTTCCCTCACCCCTTTTTGATGATAAGCTCAGAATCTATTTGTGTGAGCTTCAGCTGTAGGGTTTCAGATACTTGGTTGAATTGCTGAAACATCTAGTTGCTGTTGTAAGCTTGTAATAATGTCTTCCTTAAGAGTCAGGGGTGTGAAATGACGGCTTTGTTTTAAACCTGCTGAATATAAAATTGAACATATTTACAGATATAAATATCAAGAGACAACATTTGTGAAAATTACCCAAAATGAATGTGAAGATGGGTTATCAGGCTCTTTCTGTCATTTGCAGTTAGAGGTTCTATAAACGTACTGCAACTATTATATTACTTGTGGTTGTAGAAATTATTCCCCTCCCCTGGATTTGTGCACCCTGTTCTGTGTCATTTCTTATGTTCTACAAGCTACCTTTTATTTAAGGTTGAGGCTGATTTGTTCACGTTTCCCTCATTTTCCTGGGGTTTCCTACTTTCAACCCTTTCAACCTTTTTGTTTGTGGTTGCATTTTTTTGGGGGTGGTGATGCTGTAAAACACATCAAGTACTGTGGGCTTTTTTGTTTTTAATCAAATGTTTTATTTTAAATGAGAGAGGACATTCTTTAGTACAAAATAAAGGTACCAACCTTAGGAACATTATTTTTTTTCTCTCTCTCTGGTTATGCCTGTTGCTTAGATCCTTGTTTATCAAGGGTGCTGTTTAGATGTCAGATGAATAGACACTGCTCTTGAATGACGCTAGCGTTAACTCCTCTTGCCCGCAACTTCAGACATTCAGCTCAAGCATTACAGCAAAGCACAGGAGACCTAAGACAAGTGTCCTCTGAAGGAGGAAACGGTAAATTGTGTCACCGACGCCTTGTGAACCTGAGGATTGAGCTCAAGTTTTCCTCCCTGGTGCTTTAATAATAAGGCTTTAATTACTGCATATTCAGCTTTTAAAAAGAAAATAAAGCAGTAGATACTGACTTTCTGCCTTTTTTTTTTTTTTTTTTTTTTTTTTTTTGTAGATGAACTTGTATAATTTCTGCATTGTTTCTTATGTCTTGGCAAGACATAATATTTAGCAATGTTTTCCATGTTTCAGTTTACTCGGTTTCTTTTTAGCTGTGTTCAGTCAAATACCGATCAGTCCGTATTGGTTCTTTATCGACAATCTTTATCAGTAGTTTTCTTCACTACTTTGCAGTAAGAAATGCTAAATGAAGTTAAACACAATAAAAATAATCTGTCAATTTCTAGAACTGACTTCCAGATTTTTCTCTGTTTGCTTTACTTGCTCTCATTTCCATCTCCTACTTAAAAGATGTTTTATATTTTTTTACAGGCTTTCCAAATACAACAGTTGATAGCTGTTTTTGTAACTGCCCCTTCAATATTTCTGAAAAGTTTCAGGTATTTTTGTGCTATCTTAGTATCTTGATAACTATCAGGTGTCAAGATCTATCTTAGACTCTATGTAATTGTCCCTATCCACTACCTGATCTGATGCCCATTTGAATGGGGGTACTTTTTCAGATCCAGGGCCAAAGCAAGTGTACTGTTAAAAGCAGCATGTCCTTTCAAAGAGAAAACAAAAACAGTGAGTAGGACAGTCACATAACCACTGTAAAAATGACCATGCAGATAGCAATAACCTAATGATTGAGCCTGGTTAATTTGGAAAGTCCTATACTGGGACTCTTGCTTTGACAGTTATTTAGCTGTCAGTCTGTATAAAGGCAAGAGTATTAAAACGAGCTCGGGTGTTGGAATCAAGATAGTGTTCCTTGCTGTAGAAAATGTGTTGACTCCCAGTTTAGTTACTTGGAGAGTTTGAATGAAAATAATTCTTCTGACTGTGAATTAATTATGCAGTACATATGTAGCTCAACAAAATTATTGAAAGAGCTTAGTCATGTAGTAAAATTTTATTAAATTGTAAATAACTTAGGTTTATGAAACAGAACAACTGCACCCTCTAGTGGTGGATTGTACATGTGCAAGACGATCTAGACAGATTTTGAACTGCGATGTGGCTTGAAAGAAAAAGAGTTTTCATGTTATAGAACATGCAAGCTTTGGAAATAAACCATTAGGTATTTTTAAAGATATATTGATGAGATTCTTAGAGCACTGCCTTTGCTGTTACAGATTTCCCAGCCTGTCACTGAGTGTCAGACATAGCGAATCGCAATTTATGTTGAGCACATTTGATCAGAAAGGAGCTGTCGCATTGCTTGTCAGTGTGTCATGTCATGCTTTTGGTTACTGCTAAGAAGAACTTCTTGTTAGGAATATAGTTAATAAAACACTGTATGTTTGAATGCTGTAATGTGACAGTATGTCAAGTGTGCTATAAGCAACATCAGCTTTTTCTGTAGAAATGAGCCGTGCTTGAGTTACTTGCTTGAATATATGAATATATATATGTATATGAATAAGAAATGCACAGCTTCTTCTCTGAACTTCTGCTATCTGCAGTCTTGGTGTTACAATGATGCTGCAGTAATATTTTCGCTGAAATACTTTTAAGGAGTCAATAATGATTTAAAAGCAATTGCTGTCAGGTGTTAAAGCGGAAGGTTGAAAATGCATCTGTTGATATTTAAAAATACCTTTAAAAGACAGCTGAACTGGTTTGGGTGGCTTTATTCAAAGCAATTTAGATACAGCTGGTATTTTGTTTTTAGGCTGCTTAGTTAGAACCTAGGTCTTAGCTGGACTCTGCCATGGTTCACTAAGTGATCCTGATCTTTCTTGGAAATACTGCATTTCTTGCAGCATGCTGACAGTGCATTGGCAACGCTTTGCTTGTCACCTGCTGATTCATCAGTGTAGCTTCCTGCCATCCCTTCTCATCTTTGCTGGTTTCCCTCTGGCGACCATTCCTTGCATGTAGCATATGATAGCTGGTATTCCTTCAGAGGGAAAGATGCTTTCATCAGTGAGCTAGGCTGTGTTGTGTTGGCTGGAAGAGTTTTCAGATGTCTGAATGTGCTCTACTTCCTGTAGAGACTTCCTACTTGTTATGAGTTCTGAAATGTTAATTGGCAATGGTACCTTGTGTTCTTTAACAGTGAGGTATCTTCTGAAAATAGTTCTAAAACGCACTGAAGTTTTAGTGTGAAAGTTACTTCCTTCATTGTTTTTCGGTGGCTACTAACTTTTGTCTATTCTGATGTTACTGTTGCTTAAGCTAGTAAACAGCAACGAACAATTTCTTTGCTCCAGAGCTACTGATACGTGCTGAGCATAGACCCATGGATGATGTGTGAATTTCCTGCTTCAAAATTTTTGTTATTGTAAACATCACTATTAGATAGTACTTACTGTAATCTCTGGGGCAGAAGACCTCATCCCCAATTTTATTTGTGTTTACTTAAAATAGGGAATTTTGGAAAAAAAAAAAAATTAAAAATATTTAAAAGGTCATACTTAACTCATCAGTTAACATATTTTGAAAAAGCCAAAGTTGCAAATGGCAAAATTCAGCAGAGAGGGGCAATGAGAGAAATCCCTTTTTGCTTAAAAATGAATAAATAGATTTTATTCAAACAGACCACATTTTTCTTCTCTAAATGATCTTATTGTTAAGAAATTTCCAACTCTGCCTGCTTTATGTGCCCTATTACACTAGCTATGTCAGTATAGAAGGGATTAGAGTAACTATTGAGATTAATGTATTATACTTCGGTTAATTGTTTCTGTTCAAGGACATTTCCGTTAAGAGCTCAGCAGCACAGTGCAGCATGAAATTGAAATCAAATCAAGAGCCTGGTTCAAATCCCGAGCTAAAGTGTATATGGACTTTTCTTGTTAGATAAAAATCTAAGCTCCAGTGGTGTTCCCCAACATCTTCACAGCTAAATGAAATGAACTGACAGCATGTGCAACTGTCTACAGGCTTCTGAAATAATAAAGGTCTCATCATACATACTGGGGCTTTCTCCTATTTGGGTCTGGGTCAAGGTTCCCTACAGGACACGCCCTCACATATATTCTAGTAGCTCTTGCTTGGGGTGTCCCAGACCAGCCTCCAGTCCTATGGTTTCAGAAACTGTTTTAGTAAAGAAGATGTTGTTAACACTGCATTAACCACTGAAAAATTACTTTTGAAGGAGGGTGTCCTTTAGGCACCACCATATGTGATAGAGAGAAAACCGCAGAAAACTGTATTTTGTAAAGTGCTGTGAAGTATTTCTGATTGATAGTGCTGTGAACCATGGGCAAGCAAACCACTGCTTTGAAATTGGCTTGTCCTGCGGTGCTGATTCATGGAACAGGCCCAGGATGTGTGGTAACAGTGAAAGCTCCTACGGGAGCCAAGCATTTCTCTTCTGCTGCCAACAGCCAGCTTCATCTCCACTTTTTGGATCCGTATAATTCTGCCAATCAGAACTGTAATTTCAGATTGGATGGAAACTAGGCTGACTAGATGAGTAGGTTGTTTTCATTGTCTCCATGTCTGTGAGTGCTGTAAATGCTTGTTTTTTAAGAAATGCATTTGAGATTTTGCTTTAGTTCAGTCATGTAAGCCAGCTGTCAGTAGATGTTGATTACCATTGTTTTTTCTGGCTTGGATAAAGCTTATGAGTCAGTCTGCGTTTTCTCCCTAATCAGTATCCCAGACCTCAAGTTTTCTTACCATTCCTCTTCCAAAGAAAATTAAATAATTGAAACATTTTCTGACTTGCATCAAAAATGATACTTGCAGGGATTATGTTACATTTTGAGTTGCTACTGTGTTTTCCTGCATATAAAATGAAAATTAAAATTAATAAGGTGGCACTAAGTTTTGTTTTCTGTGATTCTGATCTCACCTTTAACATTTCTTACTGTTTGGCATGTCATTAAAAGTAAAAAGTCACACTTGTGTATCAGCATTCATAATGGTACCTTAATGATAAGTAGTGACCCCTGTAAGCATTTGATCAGTACCACAGCTTGTCAGATGGCTCATTACACATGATAATCCTAGAAGATTTTTTGCATGCTGTGGAAAGGCTGGTAGGTATGTTTTTAATGCCTAAGTTGACATTGGGAAACATTTCCATAATGCTACCTAAATGTCATTTCAGGAACAATTGCATTTTATTCTGAAATAACCTTTTAGTTGCGTTATTTTTGGTAATATGTGGAAGTTAATAATGCTACATTGATGCAATATCATGTTTCTTTATGAAGGTTTTCATCTTCTTGATGCAAGTTTCAACCCTGTTTATATAATAATTTATTTTTTTTTTACCAAAAGTATGCTAGTTTTGATTTTCTTCCTTTTAGAGTCTGAAAGGATGCCACTCTAATAAGGCTATGTAGATTTATGCTATAAATTACTGTGTCATGCCTTCCCCTGCCCCTTTCTGTTCAGAAACTCTTAATGAGAATTTGTTCAGCTTGAAGTAGGAAAAGTGTGGTGCTACTGCTACAGTTGATGTGATTTGGAAAAAGAAAACTTTTTTTTTTTTTTTTTCTTAAAGTGCACTGATTATACGCAAGTTCTGGGTATAGATTAAGCTGTCATGCTCACCAGCCTTAAAGAATTTGAAATAAAAGGTCAGCAGTATTTAGTCATTAACATGAATTACATAGGTGGACAGCTCAGAGGCTCTGCTCATTCTCAAGCTCGCTATCCTCCCCTTCCCCTGAAATGGGGCTTGAGGAAAGTCATCATGGAGAGAGAAAGTGTTAGGACGGGAATATCACCTTGATGTTGGGGAAGGAAATAGTTGCCTGTGTTGTAGTCCGAAATGTTAGTCTGGTAGTTAAGGCTGCTGAGTGGGGAGCATGAGGTTGATGGTGACTGTGGCTGGTTTACATGGGAGGCACAGCCATGGGAAGGAGTGAGGCAGCTGTGGAGGTTTGTGGTCTGCCCTTACAGGCAGAAACTCTGAACTTGGATTTGTTCTGGCATGGAAAGAACCAGCTAGGGTTATTCAGCAAAATTCATCTAGTCCTGCAGTAACTTCTGTTTGTCTTTGAGATACCAGAATTGAGCCTGGATGATGGCCTTATGAGTAGTACTGGATGGTTAAAGACAAACCATGGGAAAACATGATTTAACCTACAGCAGAAAGGGACTTGAGCAGTTTCTAAGAAAACGTCGTGAAAGTGTTTTGGCCATTGTTCTATCTGTATTGATTAGTCTGTCTCACTCCTTGCTTTGTTAAGGGCTAGACTCAGTGAAATCGATACCGAAAAGGTAAGCTATGTCTTCCGTCAGCAGTGAGATTCTTCTAGCCAGGAGATGGCTTTTGAGAAAGGGCAGAATTTGGACTTTACTCATGTCCCAGAGCAAGGGACTGTGGCTATACTGGGACCTGGGCAAAGAAGGCCAAAGAGAAGCATTCTAAATCACCACCTACCTAAAGAGCTTTGGAAGGACTATCATTTGGCATTGTTGCTATAAAATGTTGGGATTTCTTTTGGTGATTTATCCTTCACATCTAGAGAGTGGAATTACTTTGTTTAATTCTGTTTAATTATTTCCAAAAGTACTTTCAAGCAGTACCAAATAAATTGTACACAGAAATTGAATGAAAGTAGTACAAGTAATTGCATTCTTGCACTGCTGTATTTTTAACAATAAAACTGATGTTCTAGAAATACAGGTGAACTTTGGCATGTTAATATTTTTCAGATATTTTATATATGTGCAGGTCATGTTGATGAGGTGTTGAACATTCTTGGCATTCATTAAAAGTACGCCATTTAGAGTCATAGAATTGTTTAGGTTGGAAAAGATCTTTCTTGATAGTCAACCATCCACTTAACACTTCCAAGTCGACTGGTAAACCATGACCCTAAGTGCCACATCCACACATCTCTCAAGTAGATCCATGAATGGGGACTCTGCCAGCTCCCTGGGTAGCCCGTGGCAGTGCCTAACCACCCTTTTTGTGAAGAGATTCTTCAAATTGCCCTATCTACACAAGGCTGGAGAGGGCTTTGAGCAGCCTGCTCTAGTGGAAGGTGTCTCTGCCCATGGCAGGGGTGTTGGGACTAGTTGATCTTTAAGGTCCATTTCTACCCAAACTGTTTTATGATTGTGTGATTAAACTCCCCTGCTGCAACTTGAAGCTGCATCCTATCACTTGTTACCTGAGAAAAGTGACTAACACTCTCCTCTCTGCAACCTCCTTTCAGGTAGTTAGAGTGATGAGGTCTCCCCTCAGACGCCTCTTCTCCAGACAAAACAACCTCAGTTCCCTCAGCTGCTCCTCACATGTCTCATTTTCCAGTCCCTTCACCAGCCTTGTTGCTCTTCTCTGCACATGCTTGAGCAACTCAGTATCCTTGCAGCGAGGGGCCCAAAACTGAACACAGTTCTCAAGGATTGGTCTCACCAGTGCTGAGTACAGAGGTACAGTTACTTCCCTAGTCCTGCTGGCCACGCTTCTGCTGCAGGCCAGGATGCCATTGGTCTTCTTGGCTACTCGGGCACACCACTGGCTCATGGCTGTCAACCAGCACCCCCTGGTCCTTTTCTGCCAGGCAGCTTTCCAGCCACTCTTCCCTGAGTCTGTCCCATTGCATGGGGTTGTTAGGACCCAAGTGCAGCACCAACGTTGAGCCTTGTTGAATGCCATACGGCTGGATGTGGCCCATCAATCCAGCCTGTCCAGATCCCTCGGCACAGCCTGCCTGCCCACAAGGAGATCAGTGCTCCCACCCAACTAGGTGTCGTTTGCAAACTTACTGAGGGTCCACTTGATCCCCTCATCAATGCATTGATGAAGATGCTGAACAAAACTGGCACCAGTACTGACCCCTGGGAATGCCACTTGTGATCAACCAGGTTTGACTCCATTCACAAAGACCATTTTGGCCTAGCCAGTAATTTGGTTCATTATTAACAGGAAAACTTACATATAACCAGGCAGTGAACTGAACTAACAGAGAACTATGTGTTCTCTATGCATTTGTTTCATTACACTGAGTTAAATTTGAAGATCATTCTTTTGTCTATGGTCTGAAATCTGTTAGCTTATGTCTGGATACTCACAAGTAATATCTAGGAGGAATACACAGGAGAATGAGTCATCATAGAGGTTTAACTATACTGCAGGGAGAGGCATCAGTAACCCACAATAATGAGTTGCAGAAGCGATAAAGGCACGCTCCATAATATTTCACAGTGGAAAGCTCCAACTGGTCATTTAAATGTTTTAGTAAAATGTTTTACTGAAAACTTTTAAGAGTGAGATACAGGTTGTCGGGAAGATGACAGGGTGAGAGAAATCCTTTTCCCAGTTTAATTCTGCCCTCATCGTTGTAATGTGAGTTATTTGTGTTGGATGTGACTCTTTACTGTGGGACATGCATCATGCTTTGTACTTGAATATGTTACAGTATATGAATGGAGTGAGCAAACTGTACATTCCTGGTGCTTATAGACTCTGTTATCCCCTTGTCCCAGCTTTTCTTGTTCTAGTCTAATTTACTTTCTCAGGTAATTTACCTCCCAGTCCTTTGTTGAAAAATTACAATTAAAATTACAAATAAAATGTGAATAAATAAAATAATAAATAATAATAAAATGTGAACAAATAAAATGCCCTTAATGTAATAGTCATATTAACGAAGAATTCTTGGGTGGCGTTTACCATCATATATTTGTACTTTGGTATAACTCATTAGACCATCAAGGATACAATACATGTCTTCCAGGACTTCCCATTTTTCCACCACATGACTTGGGCCTTCAAAGCTTTAAGTAAGAAACTTAATCCAATGTAAGCACGTGATACTCTGTCTCACTTGAAAGAAAGCTGAGCTTCTTTCCTCCCCTTCCTTTCTTGTCATGCAATCCCCAGTCACTTAGGATTGCTTTCCAGCCTCTAGTGATAAAGGTATCTCAGCAGCAACATAAAGAGCTCTGAATGTCTCTGAGTTCAGCATTTTCGTGCTGTAGAAAAATGTTCAGATGCAGGCCAAAGTAGCAGGACAACCAGAGTATGCAGAGAGAAGATGGGGGCATGTGCATCCTTTGTCTGGGAGCTGTTCTGTGATTGCACTGAGGATGTTCAAGGGCACCTTATCTGACTGTAGTTAGTCCTTGAATGGTTAGATACCATAAATTTAACTTTCTCCTTAGCTGCAGGAAGAAGCAGTAATGTTCATCACAACTGGGCATCTGCCTACCGTAACTTCAGTGCAATCATAAAGTGCCAATTATTGCATGTGTAGGTGAGTTGGAGAAGGGAGGTGCATATGTTTTTAAAACATGTGTAGAAATCATTTGTGCATGTACATATATCTGTAAACAATGTATATACTTTATACACAAGTACGCACACTTGCTTGTAGGTATATATGCATGTATGAAAATGCCTTATAAAACAAGGGTAACTTAACCAGCCTAAGCAAGTCCCCAATACTGGCATTAAATACCAGGGTATGAGTTTATCCTTCAGGCTACAAGAGACAGCTGTGCCTCCAGGAGAAACTTCCATGAATGTACAGGTGAAAGCCGTGGAGTTGTGCAGCAGTGGCATCTGAGCCAGCAGTGTGTTTGATAGATCTTCTGCAGCTGCTCTGTATAATCTTGGGGTTTTGGTGAAACTTTCTCTCTGGAAAGGCTGATGGTGTCATTGTTGCTGATGATAGCACTGTTAGCAATTTGTCCAACAAAAGTTTTAATAAAATCTGCAAAACCATAAGAAAACAATGAACTGTTCTAGTGTAACATTTACCCAACTCAGTGGTAGGACTGTTTTCACAGATCAGTATACTCCCTAAATGTAAGTTGGTTGTGCATATAAAACTTCATTTCATGTTTTTCCTACTTAGTCCACAAGATGGTAGTGCACCAAAATCATGTCTGTGTCTGTACGTTACACTCTGTATTGATTTTTTTATTTTTTTTTTAGACCTCGTTTCAATTTGCTGGTGATTCAACAAACAAAAGATTGTGGGCTTAGCTAGGTTAAATACATTTTGAAAGCTGATGTGCTGGAATTTATCTGGGTAACTCTTATTAATGCTTGTCATACAGCTAAATACCCTATATCATTTCAGAAGGCTTTGTACATCTTTGAGATGGATTTCTTTTTCTGCCTTTAGAAGGGAAGCTTACAATTAATTCTTATTTTTTTAGAACCTGCTTGGAGTTCTTATATTTACTGTCTAATTTCAGTTCTCCTTCTGTTATACAATGTGTGTCGGACCTGTGTTATTTATTTTGACAATCTAATATTCACTTGATTGTTTATGTGTATCAAAAATGATAACTTTAAAAATATTGGTAAAATTATCTGATGTCAAGATGGGTGTGAAAGATGTCACAGGGAGCCACTTAGTAATATCTGCCAACTGCAGCTTCCACTTGTCAGGGAAAAGCTATTGATCACTCTGTGCATGTACAGTTTAATTTCCCAAAAACTATTGTTCTTAGATGGATGGAATCATGGATGGGTGTAAACTCCTCTGCTTTCTCCCCTTATTCTAAACTTTCAGTCTTATGCCATTTTCGGCCAATTTTGGCTTTTTCCCGTAAAGCCAATCAGCACTTTCTCATTGGTGTTATGGTTGCACCCCATCCATGTTTTTAGCTGCTGATGGGGTTATTACTATTACATGAACAAGAATGCTGATTCGTAGACCTGCCAGGATTTTTTTTGTTTTAAAGAAAAACAATATATTGATTGTTGATAATGCATGAAGTTAAACAGTAAAGCTAATTAATAAAACAGTGTGCATCACTCTAAAAAGGTAGTGGCTGGATTAGATGTAAGCTTTTTGGATTGGTTCAGAATTGGTGGTGGTTGTAAGCTTTTTTCATTATTTTTTTCAGGTTTTGGTTTGTAAGATGTTTCTTGTTATGACAAATCTATTAACCCACATGTTTGGCTATGGCATTTGCCTGCCAAATCTAGTTTTAAAGCAAAATCAGGTTTTTGAGCAACTAAGGCATAAAATATTCTGTAATGAAAATAGCAGCAGACACTTAACTCTACCAATTCCAGCCAAATGTCATAATAATGTGAACCATCAAAGTGAAAAATCACTTCTGATCAAAGGTATCTTGAAATCTATATTGACAGAAGGTCGTTGGTGTAATAGGTAATTTTATCTTATTCTTACTGTGTTCTTTTGAATCTTGTAACATCAAACCAGTAGTTTTTATCAGATTCTCTCATAAGCTATTCTCAATTCCTTATTTTTTGGTTAGTCTAAAGTACCAACTGGAGATATTATCTTAATTTTGTTCTTCAGATAGAATGTCCTTAGGGCACATTCTGACATGTTGGACTCCCTTCGCTTCCTCCTCTCCCTTCTTAAATGGCCTTGACTTTTGCCTATGGTTTTATCTGTGCCAGGTATGACACAACCCTTCTATGGCTGCCAATATGAACAGCATGTCCTAAAAACAGTGATATAATAAAACAAGAAATTTTCTGCTTAGGGCCGGGTCTTCAGCATCTATGTTGAAATCTAATCCTTCCAGCTAAAATGGTTTTGCATAGTAGACATTTGATACGTTATTGCAAATTGAAGACATATCCTTTGGGGGAATTTCATCATCTTTTTTTTTATATTTTAGATCCTCAGTGTTCACTTTCTGTGACCCCAAGAGCAGTAATTTTGTCACCATGAGAAACAGTTGACCTGAAAAGTCAAATACTCTGAGGATGGGGTCAAGTCAGCCTTTTTCATTATCATATGCATATGTGCAGTCTGCATTTATTAAAAATGTTGCTGCCTGGGTTTCCACTTGTGCTATAACTTTAACCCCTGTCAAAGAGATGACAAGAAACCAGGGCCTCCTGTATTCAGAACTTCCATGAGAAAGATATAAAATATCACTGAAACACAACACCACCCCTCTTGCTGGTTGGTTTTAATAGTAACAGTAATAATAATAAAACACATTAGTAACTAAACCCAGAATATTGCCTTGAAATTTGAGCAGAGAATTGCTTTTATGTACTTCTTACTACAGTGTTCTTTTATGAAGGGAGTTTGAAATCCTATTAACACTAACATTTTCTTCTCCAAGTGACACAGACTTGCATGATGAAGAAATTCTGGGTTGGATTTTTTCAATTTAAATGTGGAGTTGAGGTTTGCTCTGTCTTGTCATCCTTGGCTAGGGTTAGGTTTGTGGAGAAGGCAGAAGGGAAGCACTGAGGTTCAAGCAAATTCAAGTGTAATTGCATGGAAGAACTTCTGTTTTGTACCTGGCAGAGTACCTAAGGTGTATGCTGAGGGGTCAGCAAGTAGACACATAAGAGCCATCAAATCAGGAGGAGTAACTAGATGGAACTGCAACAACAAAACAGTTATTGTTATAAAGGCTAAAGATAGCCAAAACAGTAGTTATTTTGGATTTGTCTCTTACACTGGTAAAGTTACAGTTGAATTCAAGCAAGGCAGGCCCTACCCAGTTAGGCTGTAACGTTTTCTTCCAGTAATTAGTCTCAGCCCTCTGTTCTCCCACTTTCTTAATGACAGTGGCATCAGTTAGCTTTATTTTTTCCAGTTACAAAGAAGCAGATCGGAATTTTTAAGAAAATAGCTGGTCAAGATGCAGGATGCCATTACCATAAAACTGCAGCAACTTACCGTAAGTCCCTGGAAGCAACTCAGAATGATTTCATGCTCAGTCGTTCAGAAGTCAGATTATTGCAGAGCCAGAGGATTGTTTGTAGAATAAGGGCTGAAGTTTATCATTTACCTTTTGAAAGGCTTAATCACAGTTCTTTAGATGTGTTGCGTCCTGCTGCCTGTTCCAGCAGATCATTGGGAAAAGAAGTCTTTTAAGCTATAAGGTGGCTTTCCAGATGGGCTGTGTTGTTGCAAACTGATGGTTTTAACAATATAAGCAAGTCCCAGCTCTTCACTGGGACGCTGCCAAACCCCTGGATTGGTGTATATCTTGTTGCTCCTGTCTCTGCCAAGATGTCACTAGCTTCTGTTGCTTCATTTCCAGAAACTCCAGCTCAATCTTGTCTTGAAATAAATGAGTGTTCATTTGTCTGCTTCTTGCCCTTTCTTCTGTAATGTCATTTCCAGGTGACTTCTTTCCTGACTTGGTGGAATTTCTGAAAACATCCATTTAGGCTTGCTTTGCCCAGTTTAGTATTGGTTACTTAAACATTACTTCATTGGGCTCAGTAGAATGAGCCCAATATCCTTTGTGCAGAAAAGGATGTAAGAATTTCCAGCAATTCCATATCCTTTGTGGACTCTGAGTACTTCTGGAGATTACGTTGCAGTTTTTTGAGAAATAGAATAGGTTAATTTATATCACAACCATATAAAGCAGATAGAATCTGAAAATAAAATTCTTTACTGGGGGAGTTGGGCAAGATTAATGGATGCATTACTTCATCTTGTACATTATAATATCTGAACAAGGCTGTGATGTTTCAGATTTCTTTTTGCTTGTTTAGTACCAACAATCTGGAACATGCAGGTACCTCTTGATTAAAAAAGACAACATTAGGAGTAACTAAGGACAGAAGAGAGACAAACCAAGATTGTATTCCTGTATGAATTTGCAATGTGCTTGTGTTGGGAAGAGCTTCTGTTATTCTATCACCCCACATCTCCTCGCAATAAGGATATAAAATTAAATGGGATAAAGATGAAAAGAAGGGCAAAATAATCACTTATATGGGGGAAATGAAATAGGTCTCTATAGCATGGAGAAGAATGAGTTAAGGGGAATATGCTAATGGTAAAGAAAACCATGTTTGCCTCAAAAACATCTGTTGTGAGTGAACGTATCATTTTGCCATATCATGTTTATCTGTGATGTTGATACTGGTAATTGTGTTTCTAAATAGTTCTTCAAAACTGTAATTCTTTCACATACCAGATTTATGCATAGGATTGTCAAAAACAGTGAAGAGGTACTTGCTTTATGGAATCTTTCTGGTAATTCTTCTCTTTTAAATGCTGGCAAAGTCAGAGGCAAAAGTATGGTACCATTTTGGAAGTGAAAATTCCAGGTCTGTCCCTGGATTGCATTGCTGGGATAATATGTTGTGCCCTCATCTTGCATTTTAAGAACAGCTATAGCCTGTAATCTTGTCGGTAGTCTTGGGTTTGCTGCTTACCAAATACGGGTCCGTCAGATTGATGTGTTGCTTAGCAGGCTTGATAACACTTGATAACAATGGTGAAGAGCATCTTTGATTTGTGATTGGGAACTTCAAAATAAAAAAGAAGCCTACTACTCAGTAAATATCCCGCTGTGCAGCTGTAAAGGTTCTTTATTTGTAATGGACACCTTTGCACTGTGTGGTCTCTGTTTTTTTTTTAATACAGGTTGTAATCAGAATTTTTAAAATGGGCTTTGAGATGCCACAACATCTGGTAGAGAAATACTGAAGTATAAAGAAGAATCTTTTTTTTTTTTCCATTTTTCCCCCCCACAAAATACCTGTTTTTCCATGATGCCTCTGCTTTTTGGTTTGTGTGTGTTTTGCTTAAGTCTGATTCCCCAAGGAAATGAAGCTTACACAATTGTAAAAGGCATTTTTAAAGTCATAGGGGATGTGGGGAAGGATGCTATTGTGCCTTTGGGATGTGAAAAATGGTGGAGGCACAGGGTGGGCAAACTGGGGAAGGGTTACAATGGGACTGGCAGGGGAGCTGTGGCAGTAGCCTGAAAGAAATGGTGGGAACCTAAAGTGGTGCATGAGGAGAGAGGACAGTCATTGTCTAAAGTTGGGATGGGAAATCAGGTGTAAGCTTCTCCACCTCCCAAGGAGCAATTCAAATTTGAAAATGATGTGGGGTTTTGGGCAGTGTACCTGTAGAACACATGGGAGGAAGTGAAATGCACATCCAACTTGTACTTGTAATTCATATACTAATTATTATTTTTTTTTATTTGTATTTTTTGGAGGATAAATGTTTATTGTTTGGAGTGGTTTCTATTTATATCTGTCAAGGCCTGACAGGCCTGCATGCATGCCAGACAGGGCTGCAACAAACGGCCAGAGAGCTTTGCTTTTTTCGGTAAGCAGGCAGCAGTAGCCAGCCCTGGTCGAGGAGGTCAGGCTACCCTGGAGCCAGCTCCAGCAGCCTTCCAGGAACAGGCAGCTGTTCTCTTCTGCAATAAGACTGCTCTCCTGCTTTCTGAGGTCTCACTCTGGAGGGGGGGGGAAAAAAAAAATGTATGCACACTTCTGTGAAGTGCCTACTTTGGAGGGAGGTGCAGAGTGTGCCCAGTGCTTAAAGCAGGTGGGAATGAGGCTGGAGGAGGCTGTAGGGTAGAAACCCACCTGGCAGCAGTCCGCAGCCTGCCCTGACACCAGTCTGTACTGATGAAAAATCTTGTCCAGCTTTTAAGATGTTTCAAGTTAAAGTGCTTCCATGTCCATTGGTCTTTATCCCTGTGTGTGAACTCAGTCACCACACCACTAGGTACATGAATATCTTGCAATGGAAGAAAAAAAAATGTTATGAGAGTACACTGTAATCCCTTTATCATGGAGACAGTAGTTTCCTCCACATTTCAGAAGAGGCAAAGAAAGACCATGTGTCAGTACACAGTGTGAATACACTGCAACAAGTGTGCTCCTCTTCCTCTTTTTTTTTTTTTTTTCTTAGACAGGTGTCGATTGGACACCGGTAAACACTCATTTGCTGTTGTTCTGAGCTTAAACACTGAACCAGACCTGGTTAAGTTGGGGTTATTTTTCACATTAAACTAGAACACACAGTTGTAGCTACGTTTTAAAATAGATGACTCCCAGGCATATCCAGTAAGAGAAGTGGGAGAGGGAAGTGGTGGCAGAAGGCATATTTTATGCCCGTAGTCCCAGCACAGAATCCACTGTAAGCTGCTGTGTTTGCAAAGTATTAAGGAGGGGAAAAACAATCTATGTAAAATTAAATTCCATCTTAATTTTTGAGGTGCAAGTTACTACTTTGTTATTACTGCTATCTCTGTTACCTATTTTGAGTTAATGACGTTGTGGGAGATGTCATGACTGGGACCAGAATTTCAGTATATGCTTTCTCTCTACTGAGAAAATCCATAGTTTTTGTGCTTTAAATGTGAAGGTGTGAAAAATAACAAGATTACACCCTGCCTGCATTAACAGCCAAGGGTTGAAGCTACAGAGTAGGATTTGCTTCAAGTGCAAAGACTGAGTATGCCTTGCATCCACAGTAAGGGGCAAAAGAGGCCTTTTGGATCTTTGAGAGTGGTGGTGAGATCATGATTGTCATAAAGGCTATT
Source organism: Aythya fuligula (assembly GCF_009819795.1). NCBI lineage: Eukaryota > Metazoa > Chordata > Aves > Anseriformes > Anatidae > Aythya > Aythya fuligula. Next base: position 2,021,585 of record NC_045565.1, on the reverse strand, counting down.
ATCCTGATGAGACAATTACTCAGCCTGCACGCTGGAAGCCAGTGTGAACTTGCTGATTGTGATAAGTGCTTCTTTGTTGCTGAAAAACGTGGAAGTTGTTCATTTACTATTCACAAATACACAGTTCTTGTGATATAGTCCAAAGCTTGTTCTTCATTTTCAGCATACCTGCAGCATCTGCTGAACTACATAGCTACTCAAACTGTGCACCGAGCATGGCCTATATAACTGGTGTGTTGGTTAGTCAGACTTCATGCAGCCTGGGAATACCTTTCACATTCTGTGCTGTAACTCCGGGATGGAGTGTTAGGGCTGCAAATGAAACTTAAACAAAACAACAGAAAAATTCTCTGCTGTTATAAATCATGTAATATTTATTTCAAAGAGATTTTATTAATGAGTAGTTAAAATATCTTTAAACAGCTGTAATTTTATGTATGGCTTTTGCAATTTAATGCAAACAGTGTTGCAGTCTGTAAGTATATATAAAATCACAGTTCTGTGCATGCGGTGGTACTGAAGAAGATCTTGTGTAAAGAGGAAAAATGGTGCCTAGAACTTGTACTCGCAGAAGTAATCAAAATATGACGATGGGATAAGAGATGGGAAAAGGCCAATTAGATCATCTTATCCATTATCCTGACAATGAAGAATTGTTCTGTACAATTCTTTTCTGTATTTTCTAGCTCAGTTTTAAATGGGTAAGTACCAAGCACTCACCACTTTCTTTAGAGTGAAATTCTGTAATTTATGTCAGGAATTCTGCTGTATTGTCTGTTTCTACATAGTTTGTGTTTAATTCCTCTTTTTTAAAAATATATGAACTAATTATAGACTTTGTTCTTACATTATTTTAGATATGCTATCAAAATGTATTTTTAAGACTTTAAAACTCAATAGAATAATTCAAGCACACCACTGTTCACTTTTGATTTGGATCTTCATTTGGAGTTCTGGTGTCTGCAGCAAATACTTCTGATAATATGTAACATACTAAAGGCCTCGGGTTTTATACTTGGATACTGAAAATGTACTTCTAGCTATGCTACCTTATTAAAACATAGTTGATGAATTTAGAAATTAATTAAATGATGAATTAATGAAATTAATAAATAATGAATAAATAATGATGAATTAATGAAATTAATAAAATAGTTTTGTGCTGTCACAGTAAGGTTTAAGTACAGACTGTTGGAAGCTGGGAAGTCTGTGGTCCTCTTGGTACAGGGGTCATATAATGCTTGTCAGTGTCACCAACATACGTATTTTCAAATGGATCCAAATAGGTATTTTAAAAGGGAAGAGATGTAAAGTTTCTCCTTTGGTTATAATAACAATTCAAAATTACAAAAATCTTGTAAATGGCCAGATAATGAGCCTTGTAAATTCCTAGTTTCTATTTCCTCCAGATTTTCTGTCTGGAAAGAGGGGAGAAAGTACTTCCTCAGTTTCTTGTAACATTTATACATTTGATAATGTATTTGGTACTTCTATGTATTAGGCAATTACTTACACATTAACCTTCTAGTGCTCACTTATGTATTAAGTGGAATGGAATAAATCATGCATTTATGTAGGACACAAGAATGCATTGATTCAGAGACCACCTTTTAAGGGATTATCTGACTCACAAGACAGATTTAAGGCTACTGTTTTTATTTCTTTCTGCATCAAACCATTCCGTGACATGCTGCTTTATTTACATGTGGTTGTTCAAAGGATTTTTAAGTACAGATTGTATTATTGATTTCCAAACTTTGGATGTATTACAGGAGCTGTTCTCATAAAGTGGCCAGCACTTGTCTTCTGCAAATGAGCTATGCACAGGTGTATTCTTGCTCTTGCAGTGCCCTGATGACTTTCTGGGGCTTCCGTAGTAGTATGGATCCTAAATGCTTTTCTCAAAGCTTTTCCTACAGGTCAGTCACAAGGTTGCCAAGTTTCTCCTGTGTTTTGTTGCAGAAATTCATTATTCTTATTCTTTAAATTTTTCATAATATTTTACCCAAATCTACCTTGCTGCAGTTTATACTACTATTGCTATCTGTACTGATTGTGGAGAACAGACTGTTTTCTTCTGCATTTTGGCAGCTGTGATAGACTTGAGTACTGTTGCCCCATTCTATTACTCATCTTTTCTTTAGGCTAAATGAGGTTGTATTTTACAGACATCTGATTGCTGACGGTGCAGCAGGAGGGCAGGAGGTGCTCCAGGCACACAGCAGCAGTTCCCCTGTGGCCTGTGGAGAGGCCCCTGGTGGAGCAGGCTGTTCCCCTGCAGCCCATGGGTCCCACACGGAGCAGATCTCCATGCTGCAGCCCGTGGAGGAGCCCCTGGTGGAGCAGGTGGATGTGGCCTGGAGGAGGCTGCGGCCCATGGAGAGCCCCTGCAGGAGCAGGCCCCGGGCCGGAGCTGCAGCCCGTGGAGAGGAGCCCACGCAGAAGCAGGGGGTCTGGGGGGAGCTGCCGCCTGTGGGGGACCTGTGCTGGAGCAGTTTGCTATAAGTTAAATCAATCTCCATACGCTGATTCTGTTATACCTGTGACAGTAATTGGTGAGCGATATCCCGTCCTTATTTCAACCCTTGAGCCCTTTTTCATAGTGTTTTCTCCCCCCTCTTCTTTTGCAAAGGGGGGAGTGAGAGAGCAGTGTGATGTTCAGCTAGTTGTCAGTGTGAAACATTCAAAAGTGGACTGGTACAATTTTATCTCTTCTTCTTTAAAGTGTTTTTTATCCCCAGTCTGTTCTCAAACTTAATACTATAGTTGCCCTTCAAGAGACTTTTGGTATCTTGCCAGTTTTCCAGGAGGTCTCAAGAAGGCTGTAGCGGTTGAAATTTTAGCTGAAGCCTGTCATTCAGGTGTCCTGGCTTGAACTGCATGGAGTCCACCTCATTGACGTGCATATTTTAGTCCTCTGTAAGTTGTTCCACTTGGTTCCAGGGTGACATTCTGTGTATGTTTTCCTGTGTACTACTTTGTAAAGTATTGACTGTTTAAAAGTTTAGGTTTGTCAAATATTTTGGATAGAATTAGTGCTATCTTTAAAGAAGAATGCATTTATCTCTGCACAGAAGTGCTGTGCAACCTTCCTCCTTCCCAGCCCCTCCACAAACCAATTCTATTTTAAAGCAAAACAAAATACAAAGACTGAAAGAAAAAGAAAAGAACCTTTAGTTCTTACACAGATTTGAATCCATCATACTTACTTGTCTGTTATTGTTTTGTTTTGTTTGCTTTTTAAGGGGTGGGAGCAGGGTGCAAATAAGCAAGGTTGCAGTGCTGACTGGTATTTGTTCCTGCTGTGTGTGTACATGCACGTCCAAAGCTATTCATTGCTAACTGGTAAATTAAGAGAAACATTCAGCCTTGTTTTGTGGAGAAGAGTGATTTCAGAGTTAAAGCAATAAATTCTATCTCCAGTTGACAACTTTTCCTAGAGGTTTAGTGCCTGAAATAGGACATGCTGCTCCAGCTGAGACCCAAGCAAGGCTGTATAAAAGAGAGAGATTTCCTTCCGTATATCTTCAAGGCTGTTACTCCTGTTTATACATCCCCAGTATGGCATTTGCCTTTTGTTGACTTAGTTCAGCATGTCATACAACACACACAAAACAGCCCCCTCACCCTCATCATCTCCAGTTCAGTTACCCCACTCTAAAGCAGGAGCAATACAATCCTCCTCATCCCCTGTATGCTGCGTGTTGTTTACCAATAGATCAGGGCAGGAATTGCCCTTGTGTTGATCTGTGTGGAGCACTAATATTACCTGGCTTTTCAGGCATCGCTTCAATGCAGCTATTCTGTGATAATTATAGTTATTATATAGGTAGATATTTTTATATATATGTGTATTACCTTGCTCTTGCTAGGCCAAGAAAGAACCGAGTTTCCTGTGGACGTTAATAGCTTTGTGAAATTTAAGCATCCACAACATTTCTGAATTCTTATAGTGGCAGTGAATTTTTGTTGTTGTTTTGGACCAGTGTGTGATAGTTACCTTTCCTGCGCCAAGGGTTCATTCCTACAGGTTTTTAGTGCTGAAATCCCAGTAGCTGGACTTTCACTGTTTTGCCAAATAAAATGTAAATCTGTGTTTCTCAAATGACCCTACGTAATCTTCGATGTTGGTTTTTACTTCCAGAAAACTGAGAATTTTCACATGCCGTTATTTTCAGTCAAAATCTACAGATTGATACTTGTGTGTGAATTTACTCCTTGGAAAGTGAGAAAAACGTCATCTCTAAAATAGGTGTTTGATAATGTCCTGCCTCTTGTTATTGATTGTTAATGACTGCTTTTTAGACTTTTCCCTATAAAAGTCAAATCATTGCTGCGTGGGGTGTGCAGAACAGTTACAGTGCTGAAATCTTACTTGGGCAGCAGGTTGAGATTTCAGTGATTCCCTTGCTTAATTATGGTGAGGACCCTTTGAGAATGAGACAAAGATGGTCACTTGAACACGAGAAGAGGAATAATGAATAATCAAGGAGTCTCACTAAATGCTGAGAGTATTATTTTGTTTGTTTGTTTTTTATTTTCTTTTTTTTTTTTTTTTATCAGAAAATTAAGTATTTCTGCCTATCTTGGTGGGAACTAGGATCTTCACTGAAAATTCTGCATCTAACTTTGCTAAAATGGGAAGTCTGTAATTAGAGTTAGAGGTAGAAATTAAGTCCTTTGCACTTGTCTAGAGAGCTCAGTGTGCAAATGTTGTGCTGGAAAGGGAAAGAATTGAAACTGCTATTTCTTATTGGCTCATATGTACCTGTCTGCATTGTCTTAGGAGTATTGGTTGTTACTAGTAGATTTTTTTGCATGTGAAACTTCTCCAGGGAAGTCAAGACTGAAAAATACCTAGCATACAGGTCAGTAAGTGTTTTTTGTTTGTTTATTTGTTTGTTTTTCTTGTGATTTCTGTGTTTATGCAGGACAAAAATTAAACAAAAAATTCAACAGTTGAAAGTCTCATGGCAGTTGAGAAACGGTGAAAACTTCAGAGAATCCCTTTACTGTGGCCTTTGCAGATGGCTTCATTTATTCGGCAGTGTTTTATTGCAAAATAAAACAAGTAAGCTGCTCTCTGTGTGCAGAGCTTAGCAACAAGAAAATACGGGGACACTGGGTCACGTTGTGCAGCCCCCTACTGTCGAAGGCAGGTGGGTGTTAAAATAATGCACTTGATACAGCCATCAAACTCTGCTTCTGTCCAAAGTTTCAGATGTTTTTCCTTTTGTGGCTGTGTCACAATGGGGAAGGTACAACAAATTTTTCATGGTCACAGATCTTCCTAAGGGCCACTAGCCCTTGATACACATTATGCAATGATTTGTGTGGAGGCTCGTATAGTCAGCATTTCCTTTAACGCAAAGTGTACATTTATGACTGCAACCTATTAAAATCAAAGCTGACTGGAAAATGATCCATTAATCACAGACAAAGGTGTTGCATCTATTTGTGAGTGGCTCATCCCCCTCTTTGTTTGGCAGCTACGTTTGCTTAAGCAGATTCATTTATTACACTGCTGCAGGTGTCACAGTTGTGCACTGGGATTGCTTTTTATGTCGCTTTTAATATGAGGCTGCTGCTGCTCCAAAAAAGGGACAGCAGGCGTGGACTTGATGCCGAGTAACTTGAAATACTGCAAAGACGTTTCCTGCTGCTGTTTCGTGTTATTTTTAAACCACTCTGAGACAAAGTGTTTTCCATCTGAGACAAACAGGGAATAGCTCCTCTTGTCTCAGTTTGGGAACTGGCAGAAATGCTTCTGAAAGCCACCCCAGGCCCGCCTTGAGTTCTGCTTTTGTTGTGTTGAAGGAAGCCCCTGTATGGGCTCAGAGCAGACCTGATACAAAACCTAATTTTAAACGTAATCTGATGTGCTAGGATAACTTTTCCTGGCTGTGCTGGTGTAATTCGTAGGGGCATCTACCAGTTCCCTGAACTGAACTCCCTGGTGCCACGCAGCACCATCCCGCTGAGCTCCCCACTGTTCTGGGGCTGTGTTGGTAGAACTGGGGGAGCACGGCTGGCAAGGCAGAGCACAGCTCAGAAGTTAGGGATCTGGGAACGTTAACATGCTGAATTGCTGATTTCAGAAAGGTATTTAGAAGGTCCAAATGGATTGATAAGTATGTCAATGATCATGATATAATATCAATCTCGGGTACAACTTTCAGTTGTTAACGTGCTTGAAACCAATTTACTACCTTTTCATAGCATGAGTGCATTTTGTTAGCATCCCTAGGACATCAGTACTTGGTGCGTTTCAGGCCTGGTTGAAGGCTGTTATTTAACTAGTAGGGAAGAACATACAAAAAAAAAGTTTCAGAAAAGTGCATGTTGGTATAATTTCAGTGGTTCCCAGTAAATGTAGGTTTTTACCAATATTATTTTGGAGGAAAGAAGAAAAGAGAGAGATTGTTTTGTGTATTAGCTCAGCTACAATTCAGACTAGAAATCTTACTGTGTTCCTTGTATCAGATACATTTCTTGGGTTCCTCCACAGTTGCATGTACAAGCCCACTCAAAGTCTATATTCTAATTCATGTGTCTCTATAAATAAGTTACACCAGTATTTTTTTTCTTAATTTGCTGTGAGTCAGACATGAAACTTTCTTTATACTGTTTTTGCAGTACAATTAATATTAATTTGTCACTTCAGGCTTTTTGAGGCCAACAGAAAAAAAAAATCCTCTTTCACAAGTCAGGGTCTGCAGTCTCCAGGTATGGGGTACTCTGCAGTCTTCTGTATTCAGACTTTCTCCTCTGTTGGTGCACAAGTGCGTTGTTTCCTCTCTCCCAGTTTGCAGGCAGATTTACCATGCCTATATGATGGCCCAGGACAGCTGAAGATTTACTGCCCCATTTTCTCTGCCTCTTAGGCCAGGGGTTTGAGTCTCAAGTCAGCTTTTGAATTGTCCCAGTTTACCATGCAAGTCTTAAAGGCAAACCAAAATCAGTAGTTTTCTTTAAATGTTGTGCCCTAAACTGGGACTTAGTGAGGAGTTTGCAGACAGCTCAGCCACCCTTGTACGGGGAGTGTGCTGGACTGCAGGAGGTGCAGCTTAGTTGTAAGCCATTGTTAGGAATGAACAAATATCCTTTGGCCATTAGCACTGTGTCCCCAAATTTATGTGATTTTCCAAAGCTTTCTTAAACATATGCTGTCAAAAAGTCAAATAAGAAGTGATTTGTAATTCTATAAGATTCCAAATTTTGTAGTGTAACTTCAAAGGTGTTAAGGGACAAGCACTATAAAAGTGGTCTGTAAAATGCAGTTTAGAGTTTTCCCTTCTCTCCATGTACTGCATGCATCCCTTTTTGACTCTGTTACGTTTCATCATACAGTTTTTCTGGGATTGTTACTGCCAAAGTAGAATGCTGATAGAAGAGGTGGGTAGTTGGGGAAACTCCACTTGCAAGGCAGCGGAAGAGAATGGCAGAACAAACCCTTAACTTTTCTCATTTTCCATGCATTTGTTACTTGGTGACCTTAATGCTTTTCTGCATGTTTGAAGACTGGGTCCATCCATCCTGCCCTAACACCAGATGTGTGAAAAGGAGATAAAAGTAGACAAAAGCAAATGCTAAATAAGCTTTTAGTCTCACATTTTTTTATTTTTTTTTTTATTTTTTGAAATGCAAGGCCTGCTAGTCTTACAGATGAATGCTGCCTGGTCTTAGGAGTCTCCTTTGAAGGGCTATTTTATGAGGTAATAGAGTTTCAGAGTTTCAAAGAGTTTTTTTTTTTTTTTTAAAGCTAGAATTCTTATTTCTTTTTGTTATCTGTACAACTTGTTTTAATGTTTGGGAAAATGTACACATACCTTCTTTACTAGTAAGTACTCAGAGTGACCTTGTAGCACTGTATGTGTTTATAAGCCTTCATTGATCCATGGTGAGCTAAGCAGCCTAAATTTTGAATGTTTTTATGGTGTTACGTCTACCATAATTTGTATCATGTGTTTTAATAAATCTATATTTTTTAGCAGATTATTGGTAAACCAATATTTCTATGATTGTAATTTTTTTGTGTCGCGTACTTAATATAAATAAGTGATGACACAATGATGCTGTCTTTGCTCTATAAGCGTTTGAGTAATCAATAAATTAACTCCATTAATTAGACCACAAGCATGTTTTTCCCTATAACTTCTTAGGTTTTTCTTAACATCTGTCTCCATGTTGTGTGCTAATGTTGTTTTACAGTCTTTTGAGGGTAGTTTTAACAGTGTGACTACTAGGTTTAACTAATCCAAGTGACATATTTCACTTTCAAGTTGATAAAATCACTTCCTAGTCGCTGTTACAATTTTGTGAGCTGATGATGCTAAGTAGATGTTGTTAGACTAACAAACTTTAACGTCCCATTGTTCAAGTAAGACACAGTTCATCATTCTCCATAACTTTATCAGGACCCTGTGGATTGCAGTGAAACAGTCATTGGCATTTCATTAACTTTGTAATTAAGGGTGAAATCAAATAGCTTAATTATTTTACTGAAGTCTGAAAAGAAGCGCTTAATGAAGTTTTCTAGTACCTAATTCCCTTGAAGTGAGTTATGACATCTGGCATGAAAACCTTTGCGCTTCATCCAACTATCAGTCTGGCAGTGCCCTATCACCTTCCAGTGGATGATGCCAGTTCACCATTTCCCCAAAAGCAGAAATTCTACTGCATACACAGTCTCTTTTCCATAGGGGTCTGGATCTTTTATTTACACCTTTTTCATAACCTCTTTTCTATTTGAGTGTTTCAGCCCGTAAGCTACACAGAATCACACAATCACAGAATTTCTAGGTTGGAAGAGACCTCAAGATCATCGAGTCCAACCTCTGACCTAACACTAACAGTCCCCACTAAACCATATCCCTAAGCTCTACATAATCTCCCTAGTACTGCTTCAAACTACAAGGGATCTTTTTTTCCCCTTTTTTTTGGACTGTTGCTTTAATAGCTAAAATGTAATTTCTTAAAATCCTAGCTTGAAAAGGCTAGTTTTTTTTTATTATTATTTATTATTATTATTGCTATTTTATATATATATATATATTTTACAATTCCTGAAATCTAATTCACAGGCTTGAAACCTATATTTCAAACCAGGGCTGTAGTACACATAATAAAAATATCCACGTGATAGGTCCGGTTGGTTAATTAGCTGCAAAGATACTTGGGATGATGCAGGCTTGCCTGACAGATAAAATCCTTGCACTTATGCATATCTCAAGGGATTGGGCAAGTTCACTTATTATCCTCATTTGTTAGAATAATTGTCATTAACAAAAGCTCGGGCTACTTTCCCTGTGCATGGAAATACAGCCTGTACATAAAGGTGGCATTAAGGCTTTTAACCTGCTTATGCACTGGTTATTTCTCTGCCAACATTTCAAAAAGTATGCTTCAAATATTTTAAGCGTACAATGCTTTATAATGCATTATTTGTGTTTTCATTTAATAAGGTTATTTAGGCATAAATTGCAGGCTAATGTGGTTAAAAGGTATGTGAGACATCACAGGATTAGCGTGCAAGTGGTGAATAACAGCAGTATTCACTTCATTTATAGCTTGAATAAGAAGTTGGTTTTGTAAAGTAAAGGCTCGTGAACCTTCCAAATCCTGATGGAAATGTGCTGGGAATGAGAGAGACCCAACTCTCTGCAGTTCTGTTGAATTTATTTTCAGTTCCGGTCCTTCCTTAGTTTTTGAGCACTTCCCTGCTAGTAACTGAGTTCTGTTGGAGAGGGAACTCACGGCAACTCTGTTTTAAAGAGGAAGAGCTGAGCTTCAGAGAATTACTTCCAAGGTCATGTAGGCAGCTTGTGAGCTAGAAAGCAAAGCCTGAAGTGTAATTTTTATTTTATTTTAAGCTTGAGGCAATCTTCCATTTCCCATGAACACCTGATCGTTTCTCCACCAGCCTCCTTGAGATAGCTCCTCCAGCCCCTTAAACCAGCAAGTTTGCCCAGTTCCTCTCTGCAGTAGGGCTCCTTTGGTACAAACGGTGGAGTCTTCTCATTGCTGCCCTGTGCTTCACTGAGGAGCTGGGCCAAAATCCAGATGAATGCCTGAATGTGCCCTTTGCTTGCAGTTATGTTCCTTGCACTACAGTTGAAAACACGTTCAGATCATTGAGATACTCTTTGCATCTTTAAAAGCAGAAATGTATTTATTCAAGTTTCTAGCACGTAGAGAAGAGGGAATTTGCTGCTTCTGATACAACACCAGGCATTGCCAAAGTGCAGCATTCCTCCTTCCACAACTTTGACGAGGCAGTATGTCAGCCTTCCAAAGAGGTTCAGAGGGGAGGAGCAGGGAGAGGTACATGGTAGTATGTGGGTACAGTGAGTTTTAGATAGGCAGTAAGCTGTGTGATTTTACTGCATCAGAAGGAAAGGTCCCTAAGGTCACGTAACTGTGGTTGGTCTCCATCCTCAAGCATTTCCTAAGAGTTGTCCCAAAACAAACAACTTCTAAAACCTAGTTTATTAGCCTGCGAACAGTGGACAAACAGTGCATTATGTGCTGCCTTCTGGAGAACATACAGAATGCTCAAAGTAGTTTCTGTTTTGGAGATTTAAAAGGTTATTTTGCTCTTAGCCATGTCATGTGCAAACTAGTGCAGTGGATGCATGCCATTTACTGGACCTCACAGCCTGGATTCAGAAAACATCTCCCAAGTTCCAGGGAGGAACACTGACAGCCTCATGAGACTGCTCTGGATTTTGTGCTGAGTTCTGATGCTTCAATATGATCTTGCTACTTGCACTGAAATTCACATGTAACTGGTTTTGTGTTTTGTTTTTTTTTTTTGAAATACATTTTGTGTTCCTTCCCTCAGGAGAGCAATGCTAGTGTTGTCTAAAATATGCTGATTCCACTTTCAGGGACTTTTGGTTCTTACCTAAAATAAATGAGACTGCCTTAAAATGCTAGTCTTCATTACTACGAAGCACGCTACTAGGAATACTGGGAAAGGTTAAAAACAGCTTTTTTTTTTTTTTTTTTGGCAAGCTGCTGATTGTTCATATTTGTATAGAAAAAAATATGGTTCCTTATTTACTAGATACTTGTTCTGTGTTCATACTAGTAAAAGATCCTCCTGCAGGCCTGTAATGCTGCTGCTATTTTACCTCCCATAATGAATATTCAAAAGCTGCAGTCATTGAGGACTCAGGTGGCAAAAATAGTAAGATGATTGAAGTGAGCCTTGACATAAAAGCCTAAAAGTATATTCCTAACTACATGGAAATAGTGCTGATTCCCCTTTCTGACCACGTAAAGGATGGTGCCAGGAAATCTCCCATGAATTAAATGCCTCTTTCACATACTAGCATGATCGCATCTTTCTGTATGATGTGTTGTAATAAGTATGTTTAAAAAAAAAGGAAAAAGACAACAGGGCTTTCTGTAATCCTCTCTCACCAAATGTATTGGAATTGAAAAATGGGTATAAAGGACACACTGTTAGGATATGGCAATGCATGCATTGTTTTCTACATAATGCAGTCAGGGTCTCCATGGTAAAAAGAAATTTTTATTTTATTTTTTTTTGTCACCATCAGCAGTTAACCTAAAGTAGGAGCTGCTCCATTTCATTATAGGTTAAATGACTTTCCACGCAAAACTGGCTGAGAAATGTAAATCATTAGTGCTATTTTTTTTCATGGGTTTTTAAAATGTGCTTCAGGATTAGTGAAGAAAATGCAGTGCAGCATATGTTATTGTTCTGGAATTTTTTTTAATAGAAAGCCCTGCTTTTCAGCATTCCCCCTTCAGTGGAGTCACTTAGACACTTCCAGCTGGTGGCAGGGGATACAGCCATAATACAGCTTTCTCTGTCCCAGCTGTCTTTTTCATTACGTTAAATGCATTACGATGGCTGCAGTGTTTTATAAAGGTTCAGGTACAGAAAGGTACAGGAAGAAATCTGCAACTATGTATTTTTGTAGTGACTGCAAGCTTCTGTGAGATCTCTGAATCCTGAATGTGTTCCTGGCTCTGGTCACAGATTTCCTTCCAGTCATTGGAACATTTGCTGTAAGGGCTGGTTAAAGGTGCCCGAGGAAATCACCTTTTACAAGGGAGCATTGTTGTAAAGGATTTCTAATGCATTATGGCTCACGCAGCATCACAGTTAAAGAAAAACAGGGATTTAGAAATTAATGCTGATGAAGAAACTGAGAAAAAAAGAAAACACAGGAAAAGATCCCGGGATCGGAAGAAAAAGGTATCTAGATCTGTGCCAAATTGTGACAGGCTTTCTTTTGTTTCAATTTTCTTACCTTGCAATTGAACTATCAAAGCTTGTTCTCGCATGTAACGTGGTAGCTGTCGGAGTAATTTGTTAACATTATAAAACGGCATTGATAACTACAACTGGGGGGTTTGTAAAGCAATTGAATGTTTAATTGGATATTAGTTGATTGCAGTGATGATGCAGAAGGTGTGCATTCATTTCACAGATAAATCACTCGTGTTACCTTGATATGCAAACTGTCTGTGAGTTGGAAGTAGTTTGTAACCGTGATGTGAGATAAAATGCTGAGCTTTCTCGTGGCTTTACAGAATAATAGTTAAGCCTTACATACATGTATGTAAGGGGAATGTGTGTGGAGGAAGATTTTTTTCTTTGTGTTGGGACTGTGTCACATGCTTGGCTTCTGAAACATCCATTTTTGGGATAATGCTACAGAAATAAGGTGTCTTATTGTTTCTATTTTTTCCTAAGAGCAAACTGTGTTACAGAATTCAGCCACAACAATCTGTTATTAGCAACTTTCTATTGTCAGGGAAATAGGTGACAGATCTCAGAGCCTTTTTTTTTTTTTCTTTTTTTTTTCTTCTTTAGATTTGTCTTAGATGCAGAAAATCCTCCAGCATACTAGGACCTGAAAAAATCAGCAGGCACTGCATTGCTCATTGTTCAGTTAAGGAGCTTCTGTGTGATGCAAGCCTGACTATTTTTCTCCAAGGTATCAGGCAAAATAGTTACAGTTTGTGGTATAATGACAGATAATGAGGACAGCCACTTTGACTTCTCTCTGGATGTCCTTAAAAATGACACCTTAAACCCTGCTCCACCAAAATAAGGCCCTGCCATGATTTTTGGTTGTGTTTCATGGCAATTTTTCAAGAAAATATCAAGAAGCCTGTTGTCTTAACAGAAACCTGGGCATGTAGTATTTCTGTGTGCCTTTGTGAAATCCCCCTAAGGGGGATTGGATAATCTTCATATGCTCAGAGAAGCGGTGCATGTGCTTCCTAAATGACATGTAGATTTCCTCTAACATATGTGCATCTTTTGGTTGGGTGAGAGTCAGCATTTCCTTGCCCTTTTCTCTTATTTCTCTGTGGTGGCAGTGCTATACATAATGAAAAGCACTAAGAAACCCACTGCCTTCTGTTCTAGTGAACACATTAGGAGACCGTTTAGATGGCTGCAGTGAATGTACTGCAGCAAGTTAGCTGTACATATTTTTTCTGGGTGAATGTATATGTAAAGATCTTCTGAATCATCTTCCAATATAAATGGAAGTGTGAAAAATAAGATGCTGTCTTGGGGCCCTGCTGTTTGAAACTGGCCCGAATTAGTAATATTTCTTTTCTTTGCTATTTAGGTTCTTTGCAGGTCTGTAATGTAGCTGCCGGGGTGGGTTTCCCCACCCCAGCTGAAAAGGACCACAGCAGTTGTGCATTTTAGGAGCTGGTGGTCAACCCGTATCTATTTACCTGTGGGTTGTGAGTTACTATGTATAGTTTAAGTTACCTCTGCTTGTGGTGTGGGAAGCCCATGTTGTACTTGATGTGCTTAACAAGTTTAACAATAGTATGCCTGCCAGTATACATATACTGTCTTTGTGTGAGGGTGCTTTGGCACGGTTTGTAATTAGAGCAATGTAGAAGGGATGTGGCAGTGAGAGGCACTTGATTCAGTGAGGTGAGACAATTGCTTTGTAGACGAAAATGCTTTATTGTTTATACAACATAGTGCTGTAAAATGGAAATCTCTTAGCAACCGGAGTGGCACATGGATAAAATATCAACCTATTAATCTCAAATGTCTGGATTTTTTTCAGTATTTTATTTCTGCATCTTAAGAGTGAGATAAAATAGTTTTCACTCTGAGACTTTCATTGTTTTTTTCCTTTGTGTCATGCTGGAATTTGTTAGCTTGTTCCAATTTCTTTCTGGATTTCCCTAGGAGTTGGCAGATTCAGGGTGGGTAAAGGCTACTAGGAGAACCGAGCAAAACCCAGCAACTTTAACATTTATATATTTGGGCATCAGTATACCTACAGCAGAAAACGGTTTGCCAACCGGTATGTGGGGCGTAGGAAGTCCAGTAATTGTGGTTTGTCATTTTGTACTTTCCTGACTATTTAAAACATTTTCCCCCCAATTTTTCCACTATGAGTTGTGAGTCACTTCTTGTTCCTCTGCACCACCCACAAGCAAGCAGTACTCATTTTTTTTTGCTGATCACATGATACTGCACAAAGCTAACCCTTTGCCTAAGCAGCATACAGAGCTTTAGGGTCTTCCAGGCACATTGGTAGCAGCAATTAGTGCTAACATTCCTGGGTGATTTATTCAGTAAGGTGATCGAGGCAACCAATGGTTAGAAAGTAAGGCTGGTGGGAGCACGCGGTGTCCTAGGCTGGATGATGCCAGCAATGGTCATGCTGATTTGTGTCCCTGAGTAGTTTTAGCATTGCAGTCTGAGGTTAATATTTCACAGGTTTTGACTGGTTAAGCAGTTTAGAGTGTAATAATGTTTCTGTTAAGGCTTCCTTCAATACCTGTATGAGAGAAATGACCTTTTTAAAAATATACAAAACAAAGCCCTGTATTATATGCAATCCCACTTTATTTCAAGCTGAGATTTTCCAAATTGCTGCACTTCCTCTGTAGAAACACAGTGCTTCTGTGCGCCGCAGGCCCACCACGGTGTGTGTCTGCTTGAATTCAAGACATTTCTAAAGATTCAGAGTGTAAATAGTTTAGTTCATACAAGAGAAAGATGTGGCCAAGAAATGCAGCAAGTACAGTGAAGGATCTGCCTTATACAGCTTCAAATTTATTCTGTTCAATTTTATTTTACAGCTTCAACAATCCTGCTTCTGGGTGGTTGTGCAGTGTCCTACACTGCAAGTATTTTGAGTACACCCAAGGACAGACTGCCTTAAGTGATACCTCAGAACAAGCCAAGACACCTTTAATAATAAGTGATTGATACGGTTTGCTTGATTTCTTATGGTTTGGCTTGTGAAAAGTAGAAATTGTTTATCCTGTAGTAATGCCTGGAAGGAAGTTACTTAGTGCCATTCCTAAAATAGATTTTTTTTCCTTCCGTACATAATAGAAGAGAAGGGTAGGTCTTGGCACATACTCAATGATTTATGTTTTATGCAATATTCAGTAAGACTGAAGTGGTTTCCATTTGCCTGTAGTGTTCAGGAACTAGCATGTTCTTTGGGGACACAGAATAGCACGATCATGATGCAAGGCCTGTGTGCTGCCGGCTCTGAGATGCTGAAGGCTGCTGCTGTCACATCCACTGCTGCTGCAAACTTGTGGGTAGCAGGGGAAGTAATAGATGCTAAGGTTGCAAGTCTTGGCTATTTCATCTTGAGACTCGTGGTGTTTGAAGGTGTTACAACTTCCAGGTGTGCTGGAAAAATTGCTCAGGACTGTGCTACTGGTTAAATTAAAATCCTACGTCAGCAGTGGTGGACCTGTAGTGTGTGGCTGCTCCTCGCTGCCAGGGCCTGCTGGGGCTGCTCATGTGAGCAGGGCCGGGAGCACCCCTGGGCAGTGGGACCCAGGTGGGCTGCAGCACGAGGGGCTGCTCTGTGATCTTACAAAGCAATTGGTATAGAATTGGTGCAGTGTTCACGTGCATCGAAGCCTAATAGTTACCAGGTAAAGCTAGGAGGGTGAGCTTCAAAGCTTTAAACTCAGAAAGCAAGTGCAAATCACCATGCATTTTAAAATTTTTAATCTTATGATTTTCAAACAAATCTGCAGAACAGTGAGATTTACTTCATGGTTTCTGAACAGTAGAACTTTATAGTAGCAAATCTAAACACGTAGGGCACAAATGATTGTGCCTTAACTCATTTGTGTTAAGGCCCAAACCCTGAAGGTATTGCACCAGTGCACCTGGGAGCATGATGGCACAAAGGAGAGGATGTAGATCAGGACATGACAGAAGAATTGTTGAAGTCGATGGATCTTGCCCAGGTGCTAGGAGAACTTGGATCATGTCCTTGATATTTGACATGATGCTCCCTGTCAGAGGCAAATACTAAAAAATTGCAGGACATTTTGGTAGATATTTAGGGTCACTGGTGGATGTGGTATCTACTAGCAGCAGTGAGTTCTTAGCAGCTGGAGTTCTGGTGGTGAAAGAGAGTTTCTTTTCAGCTGACAAAAACAATTCTTTCTTTGAAGATGACCCCCCAAATAATGAAAAGATTGCATTGTATTGTGCGGGTAGCACTACAGCATCATTTGAAGTGGGCACTGTGCAGCGTTACTTTCTTGTTTATAAACCCAGAAAATGTTTTATGCTGTTAGAAAATTACATTTAATTGAGGCAGGTTTTAGGATGTTCTCACCTCTTCCTCTGCCTTCTTGATGTCTCAGGGTTGGGCAACTGCCATGGATGGCTATTAGTTATTATGGAAACGTCAGTTTGGGTTATAAACCACATTATATTTAATTAATGTTATCAGCTCATGGTGGGAGGAGATGGGGATGACATAGGACTTAACAATAGGTGATCTTTCCATTATAGGAAGATTGTTAAATGACTAGATTTAGAGCTGGACTCTCAGTGAGTGTAAATCAATACTGTTTCAGCTACCTGGATGGTATTAATGGAGTCTTTTATTCTTCTGTCTTTTCCACCTAGGCTGGGTATTATTTGTTCTTTGAGGGGGAGGGGGGGAGGAGGGCTGAGAGGAGAAGGGGCAGAGGGAAGTGTATCTTCCAGGGAAGTGGATGCTTTTGAAGAAGAAGAAAGTTGAAAAAGGTTATTTGGTGAATAATGGCTAAAAACAAAAACCAAAAACACAACAAATCTTCTGATTGTGAATGTTCAGCACTGTTCCAAAAGTCAAAGCCCTGCTAAATGTTGTGCTACAAAGTTGCCTGAACTGTGTCTTTGGGATGAGTCCCAGGTACTTTGATACAATTCCTTGCCTATTCAGTAAATATTTGTGACTGTGAGTCAAAATATTTGTGACTAGTGTAACTGACTGAGTCCCTGCTAAAACTATGTGTTAGACTCAGTTAGCCCTCATCTGACTTGGCTAGGGTCTGCATTATTCAGGTGTGGTGTGGGTAGAGGCAAGAAACGGAGAAGAAGCAACTTTGAGTTGAATTTAACTTCCCCTCCTGCCTTCCCCCTGACTTAATTCATTTGCAAAGCCTAATGCTTTCCTGTGTTGGTTTGGATGGGAGTCAGAAGACAAGGCGCTGCTGTCCAGTTGGTAGTGGGGACTTCAGCTGGAGTGGTAGTGGGGACAGCTGTGGTGCTAGCACAGGACTGCTCTGCGAAGGGGGTGGAACCAGGCCCAAAGATTTTGGTTGGCCCTGTGGAGTTGGAAACCTCTTAGCAACTGTACGAGGTAATGCCCCCCCAGCTAGACTGGGATATGTGGGGCCCCTTTTAGCTAACGAGCTTGGTTTGGACAATACAGCTGCCCCATGTTCCTGCCTTCAGTTACCTAACATAGGCTGTAGCCCTTTATATTTAATGGAAAAAGCTAGGTGCCTTCAGAGGATAGTTCAGTGCATGTAAGTGAGACAATTTACAGCAATGCCCTCATTTGCAAATATCTGAGTATCCTCCAGCCCTGCAGCTTCAGCTGTTGAGCTATGGCCATTTTGGCATCCTGTAAATCAGGCCCTGGCATCTGTGGTTGATCTTTGGAATTGTATAACATGCTTAAAAACTGTTCTAGGATGTCTGCTGCCTGAGTGGGGTGTTTTTGTGAGCTTAGCTTTGTTGGCTGGCACGTTGGTTAGTTAAAGCTAACCTAGAAGAGGTTAGCTCTTGGTTTTATTTTTGGAGAGATTGAAATCACTGTATGGAGTCTGGAGAGGGAAATTCAACAGAATGCTTCTTTAGTATTTATTCAAGTAAGACTAATGTGGGCAGGAGAACTAGAGTGAAAGAAGAGGCTTGTTTTGCTAATTGAAAAAGAACATTGCTCTGAAATGTGTTTATTAAAAAAAAATAAAAAATTAAGCTGATGTTTCCCATTATTTATAAAGCTATGACTTCAGTAGTGAGTTCATCCCAAGCGAGGTTGTTAGTGCTCTGAGATGTTCCCAAGTAGTTTAACACCTTTATGTTATGTACCAGAAATAAAACTTGATACTGCCTTTGTAGTCGCAGAAAGATGCAGGACACATTGTATTGCTTCATCTCCTTCATCTCAGCAAAATCTTAGAAAATTTTCTTTGGTTTATTTGAATGAATTGAAATGTAGTTTACCCAACTGTTTGTTAAGCTGTTATATTCTGTTAATAATAACTGTCTTGTTAACAGTTTTGAATTTTAGTTTATTGGGCAGGTGAAGGGTCTAAGATGTTGTGCTATAGCAATTTATGTATCAATTTTAAATGTTTGTGGTTCATTTTAATATCTTTCTAATCTTTCCTTGGAAAACATCATTAAAGAGAAAAAAACAAGGTACAAGGGATTCAATTATGCTGTGCGTTTTATTGTACAAATGCTGATCTCCCATTTTAGGCAGAATATAGCCTGCTCCCTACTTATCCACTTGGAATTAAGAGGACTATAGAATTTGTTACTTCTGGTTAAAGTTAGTGGTATCCTAAGCAGCTGTTAACACATCAGTTGTATTCATAAGCACAAGAAGGAAATGCAGTTCTGTACCTTAACCAGGTATTTGCTACCCAATCATGGCAAATGATACAGACGCAATGTCAGCTTTTATTTTGTGAGTGCGGCATGCTACGTATCCTAGTGCCTAGTGGGGGGCTCAGAAAAAAATGTCAGTAGTGTTAAACATGGTGTCTCTGGTGACCCCTTCTCTAACCAGACACAGGAAGGCTCCTGAGGTGCCTGATGTTTCACCCATGGAAGCAGTCCTGTGCACAGTACCAGAAAGGCTGTGGTCTTGCTACTTGTCTCCCTTGTGAAAGAGGCGATGGGTACATCATGTTGATACCTGATCCACTGTCAGTGGAAATCAAGGAGAGAGCCTCTGATTTTTCACTTTTCTGCAGAACATTCTGTGATGGCTTGGAGAAAATTGTGGTTTGTAGACTCTGAGCAAGTTCCTGAATAGCTGTCAGTTCTGGTGCTTATTGAGGGAGAAGCCACTGGGCGCTACGTAAGCTTTAATTGTGTTCATGTGTTCCACACCCATTTGTACTACCCCTTTAAATGCATATATGTAGGCAGGATGAGGCTATACTATATCATTACTTTTATTTTTGAAAGCAGGAAAGCCTATCCCTTACTTTTTTTACCTCCTGTGAAAATTCGTAGATCTGAGCTACAGTCCTAATCTTAACCCTGTGTCCTCTGTCTTTTGAAAAATGATTTGAAGTATCCCAGCTCTGCCGGAATAAGAACTGGGAGGGAAACTGTTGGAGTCTGAGTGCAGCAAAAGGATTTCCAGTAGCTGAAGTAGTTGTTGCATTATTGTATTTAAAAGTAAGCACAATGATTATGCAAATCTTCGAACAGTGATAGGCTACACCAACTAGTAACCAAGCTGAATTCGAGTACTCTCATAGTTCACCAGTACTGAGGAATAACCATAGGGTGTAACAAGTACTTTTCTCCCCTAATGATGTAGCAATCTGCCAGGCTGAGGATGGTGCTCTTGTAAACAGCTCTTTGCATGGCAGCTTTGTGTTCTGATGACAGAAGAGTTCCAAGTACAGAAATTCACTCCAAACTTGCCCTGTTGCCTACAGTGAGCCTGTGTCTGTGTTAAGCAGCACTTAGGCTGGGAGAGGTTGTGTGGTGCTGCAGGTGGTTTCGCTTTCGAAGCTTGTTCCTTTTGCTCCTGTGCAGCAGCTCCTGGGATGCCAGGCTCATCCCATTGCCTGAGCTGTTGGCCTGGCTGGGTCCTGAGGGAGAACCTTTCCACAAAGTTGTTAACAGGGTTTTCAAAAATACACAGTATGGTGGGGTATATAAATCATTTGTTTCTCCATTAATGTAGTTTCTAGTGGGATTCTGTATCTGCTTTAAATGAAAATATAGTTTCAAAAAACAAATCATGAAATAGATCAAGAAGTTGAACAATATTTTTCAAGCATCTGTCACTTTCCTGAAATTTTTCAAATTAGAGCATCACCAGAAATTTTTACATCATATTTGGAGTTCACAACTGCAACTCCTAGTACCTGCCTTCCAGTTAGAGCACGATGATGTGCATGTTCTGGAGATCTTTCTTAAAGGCAGTATTAAAATGAGCAATCAGTTATGCTATTCTGTCTGTACCCTATAATAAGCTGTACTCGTGGCTGTACTTTTTAGTGTTGGTAGAAGATCCAGTAGTGGAATTCACTTTGTCCACCACATCAGTTCATTTTCTGGGGGATTACTCTTAAATTTCAGGACTTGGAGTAACTCTGTTGTTGACTTCCTTCAGCTAAGCGAGGCCATCCCATCTAGCTGGGCAGTTGTCCTTCACAGTGATGTGTCCTGTATGTTGTACCCAAGCTGACCCATCTGGAGGTGGCTTCTCATGTGTTCTTGCAACCTGTAGAAAACCAAAGCTGCGCAACGTCCACTGAGCATATATTCCCACTGCTTCCCAGCACAAGTTTACGGGGCATTATAGCAACAAAAGGCAAAGGAAAAATTGAGCCATTGACTCTAGCTGTGGTATGTATGATTACAACCCTGAAAAAATGACTTAAAATTAGTTTATCTTATGTATGTAAGCATTCATAGCTCTGGGCGAGATTCTTTCATGGGCTGAATAATTTTATTTTCTACCACACAACATTTTCTTTTTCCTCTGACTGCATCGTTGCTCCTTCTGGCCACTACCATGGTATCTCTGAAACTGCCATCATTTCCCATTCATTAATCACTAGCTTAACATTTAGCATTTACAGCCATCTCATCAGCTAAATTTACCATTGGCCTGCGAGCAGGTATTAGCATCTGGATGATCTGAGTCTCTAACCTCTTCTCCTGCCCACTTGGGATTTGTATGAATCCAGCAATCATCTCTGGTGCTGAAGCTCATGTGTTTTCATGCCCAGGCTGCAGTAAAATTAATGCAGATATTACTCAGATACAGATTGCTGACTGGATAGTGAAGTCAATAAGCCTGAAGTGCTCTTCGTGCCTCAGGGTAGAGATCCCCCAAGAGAAGAGATGCATATACCAAGCCCCTCATGATGCAGCAAATTTAAAAAAAAAAAAAAAAAAAAAAAAAAAAAAAAAAAAAGTTGGGGAAGTTGGGGGTGCCTCAGTCTATGTGAGTAAATGCAGCATTTTCCTGTACTGCTGAGGAAGCCTCTCAAAAGAGTTTTTTTTTTGGCAGGCAGTAGCAGACTTTGTTCTGGAGGGTGGCTGTGTACAGTTTCGGTTTTCTTACACAAGACTCTGAAAAGTTAAAGCATCCCACTGTGAAATAATGCCGAGAAGTGGGTGGGAAAGGTTTCCTTTATTACATTTTTACCATCTAAGCAAAGAAAACATCTTTGAGGAGAATCAGTTAATGCGCTGTATACCTGCAGTCCTAGTTTTTCATGCCACTTGATTTAATCTGAAACCACCAGCACTTTGAAGCTGTTAAACATCAAAATTCTGATAACTAAAGACTGCTGTTTTTCTACCAGTCTGAAAAGATTAAAAAGATGTTGAGAGGAAAGCATCTTATGACAGTGGGTGTGCAATCAAAGTTCCTAAGTAGGGCAGCCTGAGGAACAGCGAATGCTTTTTAACTTTTATGGGAAATTGTATTTTGTTTGATGTGCATATCTTATGTTTTCCTGTCTACCTTTTTTGTAATATCAGAATGTCTGGTAACATTTTTAAAAAAGATTAGTAAATGTTTTGCACGCTCAGCACACACTACCCACATAAAAGGTAAAAGTATGCAAACTTCCAAGTTGTTGAAGAAACAAGAAAGGGCAGGGGCTTCTCCCACTGACTCTTCCACTGGTTTGCTCATAAGCAAAGTATTTAATTTCTGGTTTTCCACTCTAAAATATTGCCATATTTTTCTACTTCCGCACTTTAAGGATCAGTTTTCAAATAACAAACACCAACTATTTTTATTTTACTGTTGCGTTTTGCATACCTCATGTGAGGATGGTTGCTACTCAGTCAGGCCCATGCACAGTTTATATTTTTTAATGACCTAAAAGCTCTTCTGTGTTGCCCTGGTGTGTGACTTCTTGGTCGTGTCCACCCAGGGACATCTTTGCTGGTGCCTTGACGTGCTTCTGGAGGAGGAATGGTTTTTTGTTTTATTTTGTTTTTAAACAAGTGCGTGCTTTTTAAAAATCTTTTCTTGGAGCGGAAATGTGTGGCACACTATACCAAGACATTGGCTGAAAGGCTGCTTTAGTTTAACTGATCATACAGCCGAAGTTTCATGAGAAACACATTTGCAGAGATTTTGTAAAGCTTTCCAAATTGTTTCCATTTAACACACCTGATATACAGAATAATCATCAAAATTCTGGTATTAAAGTGCATGAATTTAATCTGAAATGGTTAAATGTACTGGAGTTTCTAATGGTTGCATCTTCTTGTTGACCTATGCGCCTGTTATGCTTGGAGCTAAACTCGCTGAATTGTGGTCAAGTCATAGGTCCAATTAGAAGAACCACTGAGCATAAGCAATAAATTCAGCTTGAAAGGCCACATGCACAATCTGCCTTGGGTCGGGAAGCCAAGAGATGCTGTGACCAAACAAGATCCGCAGGGGAGCTGTTCAGAACTGTAGCCCGTTGTTCCCAAAAGCAAAGCTGCACATTTCTCCTTGTTTACTACCAAATGCAAATGAACAAAACTGGTGACACTTGTAAATCGATTCAAAGGAAGATGAGAATAAAGGAATGAAAGCATGAGAAAGGGCCTTGATGTTGGGAAAAGGGAGGTTATGCAGGAGTGGCTGGGACAGCTGGCCCAGTTTATTTTTGTAGGGTGGTAAAGGGCCATTGGGAGCTGAAACCCTTGTTATGAGGAGCTCCTTATTCACTTGTGACATCTTGCACAGGTGAGGTGGGTAGATAAAACCCTGGCTGCAACAAAACATTCATCTGTTCCATCTCTGTTAGGGTCTGGGCTGCAAACCTTGCTGAATTTAGGAGGGCCTGCAGCTCCTTGTGGGATGGCGCAGATAGACTCTGCAAGCACTGAAGGTGTGATATGTGGCCAGTAAAGGTGGCTAAGGGATGGCTTTCTTCCTCGTGAGCAACAGTGGCATTGCAAGCAAGCGGAGTGCTGCCTGCAGGACCGCTGAGCTCTGATTTCACTGCTGCTGTGGGATTGCAGTCGTCCTTGTGAAACCCCTCTTTCCTAGGCAGAGATGCTGGCCTGTTAGGGGCAGAAATTCAGGCATGGAACGAGACAAATGAAGAAATCCTCTAGCTTTATATAGCAGGGTGAGAAATTTAATTGGTTGAAGGACATCCAGGAGATTGCATGTGATTAAGTCCTTGAAAATATAAGATCTTTTATCCATTGCCTGGTTATGTGAATCCACACCACAGATACGCAGCTTATTGCTTTGTCAAGGTCTGCTTACGGAGAGGTAACCAAAAATTGATCAGGGGTTGTCAGTTTTAAGATACTTCTAATATGAATTTGAGCATTTCACTTACACCTACAAAATGGCAATTGTTCCCTAAAATAGCAGGCTGCTAAGCAAAATAATTTTTAACCCTTGAAGTTTAGGGAAGAAAATGAAATTCATATCCACTCTGCTCTTCTTTGCTTTGCAGTAAAATTTTCTCACATTTTCTTGACAAGTTATAATCTCTGTCCTAGTTTTAACAAGACGCTCTGCTCTCTGTGACTGCCTGTTTCCTAGAAAATAGTTTGTGAAAAAGGAGCAAAGGTGATATCCTACAAGGAAAATAAAGTCATGGGTTGTCTTCATATTAAACCTAGACAATATTTTAAGGAAATATTGAGAAAATATACAAATAGGGGTAAAAAATGGGGATTTGGGGGACAATAAAACTTGTGAAGCTAGCAGCAGAAAAAAATTATCTTAGTTCTCAGTGTCTTCCAGTGGGATCAGATTTGTCTCATTTATTCCAAATATTTTTGTATTTGTGTTCTTTCAGAAATATGTATGGTAACTAGTGGCAGTTGATTCTGTTAATGTCAGTTATTTTATGCATTTCTTGTTCAGATGAATATTCAGTCCTTTGCCTCTTGGATAGCTTTCTTCATGCAAATGAAAATGGAATATATGAAGTCTTATTAATATGAGGACTGCCTGGAATCAGTTTTATTTCATGGGCAGCCAGTTATTGTGATGTACTAAATGTGATTTGTCTACAGTTCTTACATTTGGCAGTTGCAGATTTCAGCTGCATAGCTTTAGGGAGGATTTTCTAGCAGTACAAGTTAGGTCTAATGTGCAACAACCTTATTTTGCATACATCCTGTTCTTTGATGAAGAGACATTTATGGCTGCTCAGAGGAATGGTGGTGGCAGGAGAGGTCAAGGTCAGAGATAATTCAGGGAGTGCATGAACAAGCTTGCGAATGACAATGGGCACTTCCTGCAAGGGGCAGAACCACAGTGTTTAGTACCAGAGCAGTGATTGTGCCTGATGTCAGTTCTCCTGTAATGAGGAAGTGCAGTTACATTTTGTGGGGGACTTGGTTGATGACTGCTCTGGTGTTGTGTGGTAACCCAGTGCAGGGAAGCCAGTGGAGGAAAGCTGTTGTCCTTCAGCCTTACTGTTGTTAGCATGCTTCCCGTGTATTTAGAGAACGCTTTTTTTCCATTCTGAAGTATTGTAAACATTAAGGTTGGGCTTTAAAAGAAGCAGCATGTCTTTTACATCCAGTCACAGTGTACTTGGAATGATTTCTAAAAACGTGTCATCCATGGGCCATGGTGCGTGCTGCCTTTCCTGATGCTGCCAAATGCAGTGGGAGTGCATCAAACACCTCATAGTACAGACTGCAAAATGAAGGGAACTCACCTATCTCATCAGAAAGAGAGAATTTAAATATGTTTTCCCCCAAAGAGCTAAGTTCCTTTGCCTTTAATCAAGGATTTGCCTCCAGTTTCAAAATATGTATTGGATATTGCAATGAAAATTCGTAAGGAAAAGCGATGCTAAGTGCTGGCCACATTCTAGTTTTCAGAAAACAAAATATTTTGCAACTTGATAGGCTAATCAGCTTTATGTAGTGAGCTGACAGAAAAGCAAAACTTTGTACAGCTCCTGCTTTTGAAATCTTTATTGAACTTTTACTTCCGCCAGGGAATCGTACTAAGAAGGTACACCGCTGTTCCTTAAAGCTCACAAATGACTAAGCAGAAAGCATGATAGCTTTGGTTCTGTTGTCACGGGTCTGGTTAGTCAAAAGTGCTAAATATTCTGGCACTAAGCCAGCAAAGTACTCAAGTGTGCACTTAAACTTGAGCCTTTTTGTCATTCCATGGAGTACATAGGGGAGCACTGTGTACTTAAAACTGAGTCTAGTCTTAAGTGATGTGGTGAATGGAGGCCATAGTGCTTATGCCATTGGAAAATGGTGAGTTTTTAGAGGAAAAGGTCCATACTAAAATGCTATCAGTTCTTCCAGCTCTGTACAAACTGCCTTGGGTGTGAGGTCCTGCAGGCTGGAGATTAAGTCTTTAATTTTGAATAGTGAATTAAAATAGTGGAGAGTCAGATGAAATTACTTTCTTCATAGGTGCTTTAAGCCAACATTACCAGTATTTGTATATCAGTAAACAATGGTCAAGAATTGATAGTGAGTAAACCTTGAAGGTGAGAACAATGATAAATCCATGATTTAAGGCAAGGAAAACCACCTAGCTCTAAGTTACAGCTGCGAATTGCACTCATATTATTGATTTAATCATGCTTATTAGGCAGCTAATTAACTCGTTATTTGGCTAACGTTACAGAGGTGCTATTCTAATATGCAACATATAAGTATATAAATTCTCCTTTGGGCAGTTATTTGTATGCCACAAACCAATGCAAATTTAGAACATACTGGCCAAAAGTGTAGCAACTAATTCAGATAAGATTTTTCAGATAACATTTTTCAGTTTCTTAATTTGAAAAGCAGAGTATAATATGCTTAAACTCACTAATTTTATTTAAGCTCAGCAAATGTTTTAAGTCAACAGTTAGTCAAAATGTTTTAAGTCAATAGATGAGTATGTATTGGAAAAAAAAAAAAAAAACAACAAACAATAAAAAGCTGATTTTAAATTAGAAAATTAAAAAAAACGGTCCCTTGAAAGTTCTGATTTGGCATCTTAAATGATTTTATATTAAATTGTTTTGAAATTCCTTTGCAAACATTTTAGAAACCTTAAAATTCTGATTACAGTGTGTCACTTATATTCAGCAAGGGATTTGTAAAATAGTTTATGTATAATCTGGTGTTCTATCCAGATTTTTTTCATTGCTGTGAGCAAAGTGAGCCATTTCATTACTTACACTGCTCTCTTTGTGACAGCCTTCTGAATACATCACAACTATTTAGCCACATTCAGTCTTGTGAAAACTATTAAGGATCAACTTACCCCAAGACAGCAAGTGAAACGAAACAGAAACCCATGGTGATGGCAGTTAAGCATGTGCTGTCATTCTTGACACGTCCATGATTATGGAGACTCAAATAAGCACTAAAACTGCTAAGTACCAAAGTACCAGTGTTATTCAGATGAGCATGTTCTTTCTGACATTGTACAAGTGTGTTCATCTTGTAAAGTGAAGTTAGTTAATTAGTGTTTTCCTAAATCCAGGAGTGAAACATGAACATCTCCTTTATCAATAATACAGGCATTTCATGCTGTGCACTCTTTCAGCAACTCTGTTGCATTGTCTGGGCTGCCAAACTGGGGTTGAAATCTTGGCCTGGAGATTCAAAGCCCTCTGCCTTCCATGCCTTACAGGGGGAAAGTTTCATACAGAGGTGGCCATCAGGGTGAGGCCCAGTGCTTTCAGAGAAGCATGCAGATTCTGTAGATATGTTGACTGACACGAGCATTTTCTTTTTCAAGAGAACAGAAAATTTTTTGATGTT
Source organism: Aythya fuligula (assembly GCF_009819795.1). Classification (NCBI taxonomy): domain Eukaryota; kingdom Metazoa; phylum Chordata; class Aves; order Anseriformes; family Anatidae; genus Aythya; species Aythya fuligula. The sequence goes on along the minus strand of NC_045565.1, from coordinate 1,994,323 downwards.
TTGAAAACTTCTAAAAAGTATTTTAGGTCAATGGATTCAAACCTAAGATTGCTAAGAAGACTATTTAAAATCACAGCTATTATCTTTTAATTTCCTCTGCTGGAGAGTACCCCAAAACATTCATTATGTGGAGGGTATAATCTCTGAACAAATGACATGGTGGAATTAATGAACAATTAACTATGATCATACGTTATAAACAGAGCTGATTAGAATCCACACATGCCTGGGTTTCAGAAAGACACTTTTGACTCGGCTTTGTATTGCTGAGGTAGGACCATGCTGCTTTCATTTCTTATTCATCGTGTAAGCATAACATCATTTCCTCTGAGGTACGGCTCTATCTCTTAGTTTTCATGGCAACCAGGCAAAGAATTCACCTATTCTTCAACTTCTGTGTGCGGAGAGGAAAATCAGAATTCTTCCTGTTAATTTGCCTCTTATTCAGTTTGATAATATACTTAGTTTAGAGACTTTCTCCCATATCCTGGAGACCTTCCTCCATTATGCCATGCGGTGATTAAATCGGAGAGAATATTGTGAAGCTAGAAGAAAGGGATTATCTGTCCCCAGTAGATGCGGCTGCACGGTGGCGTATGCAGCGTGGAATGCGGTTAGTGCGCTGTGCGATTTACTGTCTTCATTAAATCAGACAAGCGTCAGGTGAACCGTACAAATTCCATCTGCATTCGCAGTGGGCTTCGTGCATATTATTTACACTTTTTTTCCCCTCTCACTTTAGCTTCCACATACGTGTTCAGTAAATGAATACCATTATAAATCATAATGATTCTTTCAAAGCAGTAATGCTACATGTTATGATCAAGAATATTTTCAATCTTAAAAGGAAAATGCTTTTCTCATTTCAAAATAGGAGCAGGGCCTGAGTTCTCCTAATGTCATTGGGGACACACAAGGATTTGTTTCAGAAGCTGCAGTGCAGCACCAGGCAATGACTGGACATGCAGCTTGATGATTTTGCACCACATAAAAGCACTAGCTTCCTCTTAGCGCTTCAGTGCTCTGATCATCCTGAAAGTGAGACAAAAGAAATGTTCCACTGTGTATTGGCCTTCATTGTAAGAGCAGAAACCTTTCATTATTTTATCACGTTACTCGATACCCTCAAGGGCAATGCATTTGAAACTAGGAAATTTCATTTAAAGGAAGAAAGCATGCAAAATTTCCATTGCATAAGGAGAGGTGGAGTTTTATACACGCATCGGGTGTGTATTTGAGCTTCTCAATATGTGTGTATTTCAGAGGTGCTTAAGCAGTAATTTATAGAACAGTTGTATGGTCAGAGACCACTGCCTGAATAATTTGTTTTGAAATGATAAAAGTTATTCCTGAAGTAGGAACAGCTCAGATACAAAACTATAGGTGGAGAAATGTTTTAAATTGCACAGAGGTATGTCTAAATGGCACTTCCTACTATGCTCATCAAGCATTTTCTCCCAGTAGCATTCTACTTCATTAGGGACTATGTGCCAACTGTTGAAAAATAAAGATATCATTTGGAGGTTTTGTTAGTGAAGTGCTCAGAATTCCTGGGTTATTCACATGCATGACATTAAATGTTGGTATAATTGTATTGTTTCTATCTGATTCTCGTGCATCCGTATCTTGCATTACTGACTACTTTGAATAGTGTCTGGGCACAAATAGAAAGAAATAAAAATTAGGCAGGTAAATCCCCAGATTTTCTGGTGTGACTTACTCAGTTTTCAAGTGTCTTCTGCTCTTAGTGTGTTCCACTTTAAATGCTGATTTATTCTAATATCTGTGCCCTAATAGTGATAGCCTGAGACAGACTATGCAAAATATCCCTGCCTTTAGATAAAACACTTTTAACTAAGAATCTGAAGTGATATTTAAATTAATAAGTGCTAAGGGCTTTGGCCTCTCTTCTCTTTGCAAGGTAAATGTGAAGTCTGTGAAGCCTGTCTGCTCGTGTACAGGCACTCAGCACTTCCAGGCCTGCAGATGCAGTGGCTTTAACCCAGAGGTGGGCAGTGAGCATAAGCAGGCCAAGGCAACCCTGGGGCCATGCTCCTGTTGGAAGGTCGAAGAGCACAGTCCCCAGCCAAAGGATGGTAAATAAAGCCCTCGGGAGCCTGGCTGGAGGTTATGATGCTCCAACTGCAGAGAGCCAAGGTATGGCAGAAAGTATTAACTTCTGCACAAAGACACGGGGAGTGTGAGGGTTTGGAGGTAGCAGGCTTTGTCTTTCTTTGTGCCTACACTGACTGAGCACCAAGGAGGAGAACCTGGGTCTCAAGTATCCTCTCCCACGTGTTCGGTTTCAGAGTTGAGTGCCTTTCTGCAAAGCTGCAGCTTTTTACAGCTCTTGTGGATGTGACAATATGGCATTGGAAAGGATTCTAATTACCTTGGGCATGAGAGAGAATGAAATTTTCGGTGGCACAGTACTACAGATTTTGAAAGCAGTAGGATTTGAAAATTGAATGTTAAGGTAAGGTTTGGTATAGCTGGTGACGAGTCTGCAGTGAAGGCTACAGGGTCCAACTCTGCAGGAAATAGAGTGTTGCTTCAATGGGATTGAAGTGGAAATCGTTGTAGAGGGCGATTCCTTCTTTCTCAGAGATGTCTGTGCTGCACACAAGGTAGTTTCAGAAACAGTACAGTTTTCAGAGCATTGCTGCATATAAGCTAGCTATAATAGCTTTCCCGTAGCGCTGCATTGCTGTAATTAGGACACTGCTGTCCTAATGCACGTGTTCTACTTCGAGGATCCAAACAGCCCTGTCTTCGGGGATTTTTGTTATTCGCTGTAGACACACTAGACTGTTCAAAGCTGATATGGCCGTCCTTCATGCAGTTCTGCATGAAGTTGGGAATATGCTCTAGGGCTTCTAGCAGCCAAAATAACATGCAAGGTTTTTGAGTTGAACTAAGTCTCCTGAGCGAGCTGAGGAATGTCTTCCTTAACATGCACATTTTTAGTTCTAAGGAATAAACAGCATAGTCAATGTGTGCCCTCTGCAAGCGGTTTAGTTCTCTAATATTCTTTCCTAGGATAAAATGAATACAAGTCATGTCTTGATGTGTTGTGGTTTTTTTCTGCTTTCTGTATTTCTAGACAGAGAGAGGATGTCTAGAGACCAAACCAAGAAAGCACTGATCAATACAGCCAAAGGAAACCTGCAACCTTAGTTCTTCAGCCAGTAATGAAATCTGCTTAATAACTGGTGCCATTGATTAGTGAGGAACTGAATAATGTGTGCTAAAAAATGAGAATATGGATTAATTTACTACAAAGCTGCTCATGTGTCTTACATCTTTCAGAGAATATCTGTAACCATACAGTGAACAACAACATGTTGATGTCTCTGGAGAAGTAGCAGGGCATTGAGATGGAAATAGTCAGAGACCTAGTCTCTGTGTGATTTTGGAGTGTGGCCTGGTGTTTCTGGGAGTTCAGTCTGTTTAGACTCATTGAGCCAAAACCCACTTGGTACTGAAAGCTGCAGGGCTTAAGTCCTCCTTCTCCTCCATCTCAGTACCTGAGGTGCTCCTATGTTAGCATTGCAGGTATTCAACTCCTTTCTAAAGGGATAGCAATGATTTCGGGCAGCTGAAGTGCTGTCCTGATGGGAAGGACAGGGAAGGGTGCATGAGCACTCTTTTTTTAGCTGATAGTTGTCAGCTTAACTTTACAACCGAACTGCACCCTCTGGACTTTTATGGATGGCTTCTTTCCATCAAATTGCAACAGAAGCATCTTCCAGCCTCCAACATTTAGCTGGATCGCAGATGTCTGAGAGCTCTGGTTGGTGCTGTACCTCGTGCTGTTGTCCTTTGTATTGCTTGCTGTAAAAGAGGAAGGTAGAAGAACATGTTTTCAAAACACTTCATCGTTGTCTTTATTTAGCCTATAGATGTGGTGTTTGGTTGTTTCCTATTTTTTATTTTTATTTTTTTGCACTTAGGATGTTGTAGCACAATCACTACAACATTTCTAGGTTTCTAAGAACCGCACCCACTACCGGGACAGTATCTGTCCATTAAAAAGTATTACCTAGTGTGCACTCTGTTTTTTTTTTATTTATGGTAGCAGATAAAATCCTGGTAGAAATAACTATCTTACTTTCCAGATGCAACCGCATATCTGTGTGAATGATTATTGTGGCTTCAGTTTGACTATATAGGATGAGTGAAACTTCTGTGAGCTTAATTCAGGCTCTCTTAATTCATTCTCCCCATTGCCATCAGAAGCTGAAATTGCTACCCATCTTGGTATGAAATAGCCAACAGCAAAAGCTTTTTTTTTTTTTTTTTGTCCCAGCCTGTCACCCTATTTATCCTTTCCTGCAATTAAAAGGGAAGAGAAGAAAACACTGCTGAGCTGAATTCCCAGAACTTTATGGTTGGCAATGATTTGCATTTAGCTTTAGGGTTCTCTGCTGTTCTTCTGTTTATGTGCTGTGGTGGATTATGCAGGTGTCAGAACATTAAAGCCCAGTTATCTTTGTTTCCACAAACTTTATTGCTATTTTTGTCCGAGAAGCGACTGTGAATTAAAGCAAAAAGGTTTGGGTTTTGAAAACCTGACCCTAAAGGCTTGATGCTGTTAAATCTCTGAGCTTTAACATTAAAATATTTTAATTTTCTGTTAAGAAGAAACTGGAAAAAGACAGTTGATAAAGAGTTGACAATGGTGTGCTTTTGCTACGTATAAAGCATGAGTCACGGCATCAATAACATCAAAGCCTTTGCAAAGATAGAGATGATATGTGGCTTACAGGTGTGATAGATGTGTCGCCTCACTATGTGGCGAATGCTTACTGATCAGGATGTTGAAGCTGAAGAGAAAGCTACAGACTGGATGGATGTAACTGTTCTCCCAGCACTGCAGACAGATATAGTACAGCTGAGGGCAAAAATGAGGTCTTTGGACTGAATCTGTCATTGAAAACAAAGTGAATGATGCTGTAAATTGACTTTTTACCAATACTTAATGCTTTCTTCCTTCTTTCCTCTATCACACTGAACATATGTTGAGTTCACTTTGTGTGTTGCATTTGGCCATATGTTGAACAAGTCCTCTAGGAATGACTTAGCAAGTGCCAGAAAATGCTCTGCTGTGGCAAATTGACAGGTAGACTGATGCTTTTCTGTTACAGTGATAGTTTAACATACTCAAAGATTTGAGTGTGTTCAGGAAAAAAAAAAGGGGGGGGGGGGAAGGAGGGATTAAGGTTTTTTCGCTTTGACACAAGAAAAAAAAAACAGTGGTTTAAAAATGCCCCCTGCTATGCTGGGTGATTTTTATCAGATGAAGGGAGAGCTCAATTTCTTTGTATGCTGTCCTTTGTGTAGTTATGTAACTGCGTTTGGAAAGAGTGTTAAAGACTCTGCTCTGCTAATGGTTAGCTTCTCACCTCTTTTGATTCAGATGTCCTTAGTTCCACTATGGACAAAAACCCAGAAAAACAGGCCCTAGCAAACAGGTTTATCACACGTAGTATTTAAAAGAGAAAGTTAAGAGCTTTCTGTTTAAGCCTACCAGCAAACGTGCACAACCTTCAAGGGCTAGGAAGAATCAGAATAGCCAGCCACAAAGGTTTCCTCTGATTGTTCAGCCAACTGTAGTGTGTGATTTATTTACAACTATACAACTTCTCTTTTTCGTTGTTGTTTATATGAAGAGTATATTAGCTTGCACAGTCTGATCTCTGTATTTGAAAGCATCAATACATTTAATGTCAGTTGCATCATCTTCTGAGACTGAACATTAACGTTTTTCAAAAGGAACCTGATTTCCAAAGGATTCCTGATTTCCCCAAAGAAGAAAATTGTGTAGGCTGGATTTTCTTGCGATGTCATAAAGAAGCAACCTTCAAATGGAGATGGGAGTATATATAGTTAAGCCATAAAATAGACACGTTTTTGCGGGTGAGCAAATATGAACTCTTACAGTGTTCAGAAACTGAAAATGAAAGTGACAGAAATCAGTGTGGAAGCCTTTGTGCTCTGCTCCTATCTGTGCCAGGGTCATCTTGATAATTTTATGAGAGCTCAATTTATAGTTTACTTTGGTTCATTTGTTAATTTATTTGCTTTAGAATGAAAGTGGAAGGTCTAAAATTTCTGCATTGTACTGAAGTCCTTAGATAGATAACGTGTTTTGTGTTGACTGTGGGTTCTCAGGAGGCTGAGCAGGAGGGAGCTATACATAGCAGATCTTTGGAGAAAATTTTGGCTGCAGAGCTCACCAGGATGTGGTGGTGATTATTTTTTTTTTTTACAAGATTGAGTTTCACCTTTAAGTATCTTCAATACTACTGTCATACATGGAATACACCTGCAATATTCAGTTCTTAGTGTTTCAGTAAGCACAGAATATCTGAGCCAAATTGTAACACTTATACTTACTTTGAGGGTTTACATTAGCTGTTTTTTTAAGAGAAAATGTTTTTTTATGCGAAACATAAAATTGGTGTTAGTTTACGTGTGTACATATGCTTAAGTTATTGATTAAGCTGTATATTTTTCAGAAAGTACCAATGAAAAGATACAGCCAGAATGACATAGAAACAGTATTAAATATTTTTCAACATTTGATTACAGTTTCCAGCACTTCTTCTGCAGTGCTTTCTGTGCTGATAAAATGAATAGCTCATCAACACCTTAGAAAATACAAACTGCAGCTTGCAGCTTTATTTTTCCTTCATTAAACAATTCACAATGTGTTCAGTATCCCAGCCCAGCTGATAATGAGATAAAGTGTGACTAAAAAGTAGATCATCTGGTGGATGCTCCAGTGTTTGATACGGCACAAAGGGCTCTTTTCTCCTCTTCAGCATGCCTGAGCTACTGCAGTTGGGGTGAGCTGTGCATGCCCATTTGAGGCACGTTGCTACATCTGAAGTACTTGCTCCATTTCATCATTGAAATTAGCACAGCAATAGAGGCATCCAAGCCAAGGACAGCCTCTTATTTGTATAGTCAGCTGGCTGCGGTGTTAGGTTTAGTGGCTGAGCTTATTGTTTTGCTTTTGTCCCCACTCCTGTAGTTTTTGGCATTAAGTATCCGTGTAGCATTCACATATTGCATGGTGGAAGATACCTGAGGGTGGCATTGCACTCACCCATTAACTCTGTCTAGAGTCTTCTTTGCAGAAGGACTTTCTTTTTCCTTCTTTTCAGATGACCCTTTCTAGTAAAAATTGCTTTCCTGTAGACGAATGCCTTGCAAATAAGATTGACAACTGCTGAAGGTGCAGCTTTGGTAGTTCACAGCAAGCCTGTCCTGGAAGGGCCATCCCTGGGGCACAGCGCGCAGGTGCTGCAGTTGCGTGCCTTGGCCAGGTGGTGCTGAAGCCATGAGATGTGATACACAGACAGGCAGCTTGGTACCATTTCTGAATGCATGTGGGCACATGACGAGGGAACTGAGCCCCCCCAGATCTCTTTCACACTGCTTTCAGATACAAAACTGCAGAGCTGAGATGAGTTTGGACTGATGTCTGAGAGGTTTCCTTTGGAAGACTCCTGCCAAATGTTACATTACTTTTCCATGGCTGTAGTTGCTTTATAACAATTTAATTATTCAAGCTTTGTGTATTTTTCAGATGTGGTTTCTGACTGTGTTGTAACACAGGCTGTGGAGATGGAAGTGGTCTGTTACTGCATTCCTCTTTGCATCAGTGCTGAGGCAGGGCTGACCCCTGTTGGCCTCTCTCAGTGTAAATGCTATTCTGTATCTTTGGGCATGGAAACTTAAGAGCTTTGCTTTTTCTTAGTACCTGACAAGGGACCAGAAACCTGTGGCTCATGGGCCAGATACAGCTGGAAGCTCTTACGTATGTCATGATGTGGGTGCCTGGGCTGCCAAAGACATTTGGAAATACTCAGCTCTCTGCAAACAGACGGCTTCTCACATGTGTGCAGGAATTCATTGCAACTCCTTTCTTGGCCATCCCTTTTGTAAAATGAATAAAATAAAATAAAAATGTGTGTCTATATGGGCACAATGTTCAGACTGCTGTCATAAGATTGCCTGTGTGCCCAGAACTTGGAAATATCCGTGCACAGCCTTTGCTCTGGCTTCCTGGCTGCTGTGTTTGTGGTGTTCACCACCGTGAATGTCCCTGCATGGCTTTTTGTGTAGGCAGGCCTTTGTGTTCCCTGGTCTGCTGGAGTTAATGTGGAGAGCCATGCTAGAAGCACAGCAAGATCTCGAGGTGAGGTGGCCTTCACAACGGAGTTTATTCAGGTCTATCCAGCCAGAATCAAAGGCAAAGGGAGTGGCGATCTGCTTGAGAATGCTGCTCATCCTGCAAATGGCCAGTATATTACAAGCATTGACATGAACTCAGTTTGGAAATCAAAATCAGACAGAATACTTGAATAAGTATGCAACATTTCAATCTTATTGTCCTAGTTCTCATTCTGTCTCTTCAGTGTATATATATACTTTTTTTTACTACTGTAAACTTAGCGTTCTGCCTTGTGCCATGAAGGTAGCATGTGCTATTTGAGATGTACAGCCTAGAAACTGTTCCTTTCTTTATAGCACAAGGACATAAAAATCAACAAAAATGGAGTTAAGTTTTTTTTGTGAGCTGAAAGACTAGAGCATGCACACACAAGTACACATACAAGGGGGTGCTGATGACAATAGGCAGTGTGTCTGGCTCAGAAAGCTTCAATTGTCACTCAGTTCGTGCATAAATTGTAAATGGTCCTTTTCCACAAAAGCTAACCTTTTGCACGCATACATGAATTCTAAATCAAACTGATTGATCTGCCTCATAAGTGTAATTCTGGTATGTTCTGTTTTCTTATAAAAAAGCCTCTGATAGCACTGAAGTGAATAATTCTATATTTGGCAATTATTTATGAACTGCAGATCTCATAAACACAGCAGATGCATTTCCTGGATGGCAGCCATTAGTGCATCTGGGGACTTATTTACTAGTTATTGAAAATATTGGACTGGAAGAGAAAAAGAAAAGATGCTACCACCTCTTTCTAATTTTCACCTCATTTCTGAGGTGCTCCACAGCGTTCTTTCCATTAGATCTGTCAAATTACAAACGTCCTTTGACATCTCTCAAATATTTAGTTGTCTTAATAAACTGTTGTTCAGTATTCAGACCCAGTGCTTCCAAAATAATCAGCTGCTGGGATGAATTGTAGACCTCACTCCTTGGAGATTTCTATCTGAACCTATTTAGGACATCGCCCACTTAATTTCTTTGAAGAAAAAGAAGAAACCCTTGCAAAATGTTCTTAAAGGCTTTTCCTATTGTGCTATGTGTGACTAAACAGTAGAATGAATTTTAGAGTAGATGAAAAGTAAAATTGGATATTTTCAATCCCCAGAGATTTGCTGTGATCTACAAGAAATGTATAAACCCAGGTCAATAAAGCATGTCTTGTTCCCTGTGTGCAGAGGCCAGTGACAGGAGCTAAGCAGCAAGCTGTTTCTGAATTTCTGCTGTTGGAGGCCTGGCTGCCTCTGTTGAGGCTGATGGTAGCAGTGCCCCGTGTGATGCTTCCCTGTATGGCACTACCACACCTCTTCACCTGGGTGGGTGCAGGACCTCCAAGTCATTTTCCAAGCACCAGCAAATTACAGCCATGGGTGAAATTTTGAAGAAAAACAACCAACCTGGGGCATAATGAAATCCTTGCTGTTCTTTGATACTTCACAAATGCAAGTGTGCATGTATTCTTGCTTTCAAAACTAAGTAGTAATATAATGGAAAAAATACCCATTTTATACTAATTCTGAGGATTTCATAGCCAATATCCCAAAGAACAAGATCAGGTGAACGTTACAGTTTGTCTAGTTTTTCTGTATTGTTTGTTTTTTCGTTCAGAACGTGCCTCAGTGGTCTGGGCATGGTGCTGCTTTTTCCAAATTCATTGGAATAAATGTAATATTCTCATCTTCTACTCTTCATTTTTCCATTTTTTCCTTCTCTAATGCCTTTCTTTTGAGGGGAGTTTCAGTCCTGCTAAGGATAGATCAAAAGAATGGCATTTTTGTGGTTGTGATTATTTTTTGATTTGCTTTGTTTTTCTTCCGTGGTTGAAGCAAGAGGAGGGATGATCTCAGGCTCTTAAACGTGCAACAAAACTTGTGTATCTTTGGGCTTAATACTTCCTCTCACTGAAATTTAGTGCCTCAGTTTTAATGTGGTCTTAGTCTGGGGAAGAGCATGTTCTTTATGATGAGCATTTTGTTCAGTGTGTGTTCGAATTTGAAGTGTAAATCTTAATAGCATCAGGATTGAATACCTCTGACCTCCCCAAGAGGCAATGCCAGCAAGAGGGCTTGCAATATCCACTTCTGCTCAGGGAACATATTTTTCTTTAATGGAAGAGCAAATATCAATATTTTTTAGCAGCATGCGATCTTGTTCCCTCTACATATTATCTGTATGTTATATTTTATATATGAAGTAAAACACTCTAAGACATGGATAAAGAAGTGCCAAGTCAAATGCTGATACAAAAACACTTCTAACAGGCTTATGAGAGCATATCAATCTTGGATGGTGGCTTTTCATGCTTGGGAGGTTATTGGGATTTTCCATAATGAGGTGAGACCAAAAGAAAAGCAGCGTAGCAAGAGTGACTGAAAATTTAGATCTGTATGAAAAAAAAAAATCCACTTGTGTGCTGATTGCTTACTGTCTTCATGGTGGTTGGGAGCTTTAGTCTTACCAGTAGTTGAATATTTTTGAAGATATTTTGGCTTCAATTTGTTTTTAAAACAGTGTTTTTAAAATTTCTGTAATTGCCCTGTAAACAGCTTAATTATAAATATTTATTCCACTAGTCATAATAGAGTTTGTCATTTTAAATATGAATTCATTTCCAGTTTTCAAAAATGTCTTGGGGCATATTCGTCTACAGCGTAGATGTGAATGTCATTTTTGATAAGTTTCCTCTGCTGTATCTTTCCAAGAAGCATCTTGAAATTTCTAAATGGCCATTAGGATTTGATGCAAGATAGCAGACATTGCAGTAGCTCATAGCTCTTCGTAACCTAGCTTTTTTCTTCTGTGCAAGACAACAGTGTTGAGATGCAACCTTCTGAAGTGTCCCATGTTCCTAAAAATAGGTTAATTTTTCATTAAACATGGGTGGAAGTGGGTAAGAAAAGGGGATTCTTTTTATGCCAGTGGGTTTTTACGCATTTCTGTTAACACTGCTTATGTCCTGGCTTCCAGATGAGCCCCGAAGCTTGAGGATACTGCAGAATACATTACTAGATATTTTAAGTAGCATACTGTATATAGCATGTGCACCTTTAGGGCATTTTGTAAGGTAGCAGTTTGCTGTTAAGACATATCCTTGTGTGCTGGCTGCGCATCTGTCAAAACCAAGCTTTTTTTTCTTGTGTGAACTCTAGCCTGTCATTTTATCACAGTCTCAGAAGTTGAAGTTTCAAGTCCAAGTCTGCAAATACTCTGTGGTGGAAACTTCTACTGATGTCTTCCTGTCATTATCCAGAACGCATACTGAGCCTGTAGATTAATGGCTCGCAGTTACTCATGTGTGAGCCATTAAAGATCCGTAGAGCATTTGCTACTGAGGTGATCTTACCCTCTTGTTGCTGCTTTCAATGAAAATAAGTGGACAGTACTTGATTTCCGTCAGTATCATGGAGCGTGTTGGGTCACCTACAGGGAGCTGAGGAGTGTATATGCAGTAAGAGGGAGATGAGTCAATGAGATGGTTGGAAATGATGAGAGAAAGTCATCGTATGACCGTGTCTGCGCTAGAGTTGGAGACTGAGCTTAAAGGGGACAGACAGATGGTGTGACCTGAGGGCACCCGTTCTGCAGGCCCTTCACACACCTTGTCCCCTGTGTGAGGAGCAGAGTTGGGTGAAAACCATGCTCAGCCCCAGCTGCACCCATGGTATGGATCCTACTGAAATGTTATGTGCTCTGGAAATGCTGACCCGGTGACACAAGTGGTTTCCTTGCACAGCCTGGGGAAGGCGGGCTGCATGGGCATTGTGCAGCAGACAGCATTGATCTTTTGCACCTGTGCTGGGGAGAGCAGGAGCCGCAGGAACACGTTGGTCAGCATTTACTGAAGTCTCTTGCTCCAGAACAGCTCTTCTGAAGTCACTGGACTCAGCTGATGCCGGGCTTGGGCGGTGTCCCTCAGGTCAGTAGGTCTGGCCTCCCAATGTGGGTCACTTGGCAGCTGTTTCTTACTGCCAGTGTCACTAAGGGTAATGCCACGTCGGTAACACGGCTGACATCAGCAGGACACCTGCACTGCCGCTTGCAATTACTCTGCGGCCCGAATCGTCCCTTCCAGACTCGGGCAATGCAGGGACTTCTCGTGTTTCCCTCTCTCTGTGCTGAAGAGAGTATTGGGCACCAGAAAGACAGCTTTGTCCGCTGATTTGGCAAAAGGTTTTCCTTTTACATAATAAATAGGCTGCAAAACCAAAAGGTTTGCCTGTATGAGCGGGGATAGCCTGGTGTCTGGTGAGAATCTGTTTAGGGAAGGCAAAGCCCTGTCAGGCCCCAATGGGCTAAGCCTCACACCTGATAGTTTTCCTTGGAATCAGGAACAATGCAGGGATTTAGGAGCGGGTCACTTTCCATCTGAAGTGACTCAGGAGGACAGTGAGTGCTTACCTGCTGGTGCTTTTGATGGTGGTTTCCACCTGAGGTGCACACATTGGATGGAAATGTCAGGAGCAATGGGAGAGTTGTGCACTAGTGCTTGTACACGTGCAGCAACCAGACATCAGCATTGTACCCTTTTCTGGGGACAAGAAAGGGCAGCAACCTCACCAGTCCGAAGCCGCACTGCTTTTGTTACGTATCCCCCACAGAGTGGAGCAGAGGAAGAGCTGGGCATCTCCTCTGCCCTTACCCAGTTGCTCACCAGAGGAAAGGGGCCTCAGCAGTCAGCCTGAGCTAATGCTGCCCATGCTGGGGCTGAGCACCCCAGAAGCTCCCTGGCAGATGTGGGGTGGTGCATCCCAGAGGCTCGTTGGCAGCTCTGGCTGCTGCTGTGCTGCTCTTCCGAGAAGGATCTCCAAATCCCAATCTCCAGAGAGATTCTGTGTCAAAACCTGATACAGCACATCAGTTAAATTTTGAACAGCGCACGGTTGATCTGAGCAGTGAGAAGAAAAGTACTTGCTGAAAAAGTGTTCCAGAATTACATGTGGTTTTAAGACTTATCGATTGTGTTACATTAGTTTACTGAAAGATCTTAGTTGATGCATTCCTATAAAAGTAAAGAAGCTAATATCTTACTGAAAAAAAAGCAAAGCAAAAGTAATCCAATTATGCTGCTGCACATAGCTGGGATTTTTAATACTAATGTTGTCTTAAAATTGGCTGTCGTATGGTTCAGTAAAAGCTGCAGTGGAGAAGATATATTTAGCTGTAGTCGCTCTGAGATATTACTGTTCAGTATGTTTTTTTTTTTTTTAAAAAGGTACACAGAACAGATTTTTAAAGAGACTTGTTTTTGCTTTACTGAGCACAGATATAATAGAATATGTTTTTAAATTAAACATCAAAGAAATAAATAGAGGGACTTGGCTGAAGCATGCCTGCACCTGTCTATTGTTAAGCTTCAGGGAGATGGCTCCTGTTTTTAGAGCTAAGCACATGCGTGGTACTGCTTGTAAAATTGAGGCCAAAACCAAAATGTTTCCTACTGCAGTTTCCCCAAGGAAAGTCCACTTGCACTTCCTATCTTGCCAAGGGAAAATATTTTTCCACTGTGGCTCGTAGACCAACCAACAAAAAAAGAAATGAAAACCAGCAAAACCCCAGAGCACTTGGGCTGACCAGGTGGGTGCAGCTCACGTATGGAAGCCCTGTCGGTGAGGGCGGCAGCCTTGGCTGCTTGGCAGGACGTGGGATGGCTGCACAGGCAGCCTGATCCAAAACTAGCTAGAGCTTTGGTTTTAAAACCAGTGCTTTCCAAGTCAGCAAACAGGCAACAGCTGTAGCCCAGTGATGCAATGTATTAGGGAAAGATAAGGAACAACCAGGGTGCTTTGCGCTAATCCAATTTCGAGGCAATATTAAAGCCATGGATCACAGTAGCAGAAGTTGTATCTGAGAGCAAAGGGACATAACTTTCTCTATAGACAGATTAAAGAAGAGGTATTGATTACTGTCACTGTTATCAAGCATCTGGGACACTAATCAGCATCTCTGTTGTGCATTTTAGTAATGAAGGAGAGCCATGATTCAGCGGCTGGGAGGCAGCAGGACTGAGCAGAAAGGGAAGAGAGTCATTACTGTTTTTATTCAGCTTCTGTCCGAAACTCAACATTAAAACTGGTCATGAGTAATTTTTTTTTGGGGGGGGGGAGGGGTATCTAAAAAGTTAGTCCAGCAGGATATCTTACTTTTTAAACATAACCCAGATAAGTTTACTATTTCCCATATGTTTTTTAGAAAACAGCTTGCAAAGTCTCATGTATTCTCTGAGTAAGGGCTTTGTGCCAAGGAGGGAATTAACCCATTAGTCATTTAACAGTTAAAAGTGACTATTAAATGAAATGTGTAAATCCCTATGAGATACTTCAGTACTCAGCATTTGCTGCTGATGATTTGTGATGCCAGTACAACATAACATGGAGAAACCTGGGTACTCTCTCGGGTCAGATGTCAATCTAACATGTGCACAAAAATGAGGAAAAGGACTGTTCTTGAGCATCTTTTGAAAGTGAGGAGGCAAACATAGCTTTCACTAGGACCAGATTCATGGCACCTGAATTAGGACCTGAGCATCCCTCAGTAATCAACAGAGAGAAAGCAAGCGGCATGTCCAGAACTTGTCTTGGGGACACCTTTAAGTAGTTTGGTGACTGTTCCTGTCAGTGGGATGTTACTGACCTTCTTTGGGGGCCTTGGTTCAATGTGTAAAGCTACCCAGGATGAACCTGAGTCGTCCTGTGCCAGACTCTTCTGTGTGCATCGCTGTTTGGCTTGCCTGAGTCCAAGCTGTGACAGCTCACTCCCATGCAATCAAATCATATTCTCCCAGCGGGTATCTCATGGTCACGCTGACCTGTGAGGGAGCTTATCAAAATACTGTGATTTTGGCCAGTGTGTTTGTTGTTCAGCATAATGGAAGTAAACACCTGTGCTGGAGTTCTATAAAGTACTGGTTGGCAATGATGCTATTTAAAGCCCAGTCAGATGACTGTGTTAATAATATAAAATATTATGGCTGGAAATTCCAGTTTGCCCTTTCTGTACAGTACACGTGAGGAACTGGAATCTCATCTCTCTCACAAAGTTTTATTTCTTTCTGCAGCTCTTGAAACCTCATTGCTTTTGGTACAATTTTATCAGAAGGAACACTCTTTTTGCATTTAATCCTCATAGATTTTCCCTGTTATCCCTTGGCTTCTATTTATTATACAGCTCTAAAGCTGTTTTTCCAAAAATATGAAGAACATCCTTCCTTATTGCTAGAAATCCAAACCAGTTCGGGTTAGTACTTAGCTTATTGCCTGTTGTAGCTGAGATTCCCCAAGCATAATTTCTGATCATACTGGATCAGATGGAAGACTGAGTTCATTAAGTTGAAAAGCAATGTAAAATGTTACTTGAACATATGGGGCTAGATATATGAATTTTGCCAGTGTGAAGTGTGTGATTGTGAATGTTCAGAGGTACTGACCTGTTGACATTACTTATATTTTCTTGTGATTTCTGTTGTTATACATTTTCACTACATTTTCAAAGAAAAAAGAAAAAAACACATTTAATTTGAAGAACCCTGAAGGACCAACTAAACAATGTAATTCATAGCATGTTGTGTATATTCAATATCTTTATGTGGATGAAAAGTAGAAGAAAAAAGTAAGGTAAGAAACCTCCAATGCTGGCACTGAAAATGCCAAATGTCTAGCAGCAAATGTAGCCAATAACTGATGTCAGTGGATAAAGAAGAATACTATAGGTAATTGCCACTGCTTTGGGAGCTGGCTTAGGGAGAGTTTAATTTGCTGAGCTGGAATTTGGCCATTGCATCCATTTACCTCTAAGTATGCAGGAGGCAAGCTGGGATCTTTGAAGGCTGTGAGGTGCTAAGGGGGTTCTGTACTTGGTCCTTAAGTGAAATAAAACTGCATTGAAATATGGGGGAGCTTTTTAATGCAAATTCACTTATTTGTGCAGATATGTTCGCATATATAGTGAGATGCATGTACTGTATTAACATGCAGTGAATTTCAAAGTAATAATTGCATTTGTACAATCTTCTTGCAAATTTAGCACCCCAATGTAACTCCTGATTTGAACCAGTTTAACTCCCAAATTTTGTTAATGTTTGAAGGCAGTATCTGTCATCCTAGTAGGCCTACTCTCTTTGTGTGTTTATCATTCCTCTACAGTCCAGTGATTTTCCTGATATCACTGCTAATTATGTTATACATTATGGATTTACTTGATAGGCTAATTAAAGCAGAAGAACAATACCAGGAGCAGCGCATCCACCAGCAGTGTTGTCACAAGAATCAAAGCTGCTGCCCACCTTTTTGCTTCTCGCTTTGTAAGTGTTTAAGTAGTGGGTTTTTGACTTTGTATGCACATGGCAAGATAAGATCCAAGTGCTGAAGTAGTTGGTAACAAAAATACAGGATGCTGGTTATTTACATTCCACTTGTATCTCTGCTAAAAATCTGAAGTGAGGACAAGAGTAATTGATTTTTCTTTGGGTCATACACACTGATTTGCCGTTAGAAATATGGATGGTTCTTTTTTAAAAGAACGTTTTCTTACCACTAATTTTAGGAAATATGATTCATGTCAGTAATGACATGGTTTTCCATCCTGGAGCAGTCTCAGAGCTCCCATGAGGGTTCATTTTAGTTTAATATTCATAGATGAACTGGCCCTTGTAGAAGAGCTTTTCCCTTTTTTCTATTTACATTTCAAATAGTTCCATGGAATTGTGTAGGAGCAAGAGAATTGTCTGATGAATGCTGATGGATACAATAATATTAATGTCATTAGCAGTGCTTAGGAATTAAAAATAGATCACACAAGTTTGCACGTGACTCTCCTTTATAAAACTTTGTAGTCATATAATTTTCCTTCTTTTACACCGCGTTTATTGCTATTTTAATCTGAAAAGAAAATGCCTTATCCAGTCTGCAGAATGACATCTGCCATAACCCAAACACAACACACCCCATGGAAAAGGTTAGCATTGTGCGTCTAGTGTGGGTTCTTTTTGCCAGACTAATATTTTACTAAGTGCTTGAGCTGAGCTTTTGTGGTAAGTACCCTCTTCTAGGGAGAAAGACATTTGCTCTGTAAATCAGAAATGACAGTTTATAATAGTACGGTGAGATAGAGAGGGAAGAGAAGCGGGGGAAATGAAGCTGAACTCTACATTATGTAGGGACTGTAGGTTCTCATTACAGCCTCAGAAATCCTGATCTACAATTCTTTGCAATGAATACATCAGCTATGCTACCCACAGAGCTTTGTATGCAGGTAGGTAGGGACAAGATTTCCTTAATGCTTTGGGTAGGAGCAAACCTTCTGTTGATTTTTATGTGGGTCTGGAGCAGGAGAGAGAAATACATAGCTTTATTCTTGTTTGTTCTTTGTTTTATGTCCAGGTGACATTCCCTGTCAGCTATTGAGAGGAGCTTGTAAACCACTATTTTTCTAATCTCCAGGCTTTATAGTTCCACAAGATGGTGCTTGCAACTCAAATCAAAATGGAAGTCATTCCCCTCCTCTTGAATTGTCTGTTGTTAAATCTCAAATGAAACCCAGTGTTATAGTGGAGAGTACTTGCATGCTGCAGAACACAGGATATTTGTTAGCATGAAAAATCTAGCTGAGCTTAAAGCACAGTTACTAAAGTGCATTAATAAAGAACAATTTCTGGTGCATTTGTTTTCCCTTTTGATTGTGTTCATTGCTTTAATTTATACAGTCAATCTGTATTGCCTGTCCTCATAATTAATGAGGATCCTAAATAAATTACATGGACATCTGCATCAGATTTTGTATTCAGATGCACACGTGCTTTTCCCTAACTTTGAGCAGGAGTGGCACGTGCAAATATAAGCAGTCTTTACTAATGGTGAAAAAAATGTCTTTTACTTAGTGGTTATACTGGTTCATGTCTCAAGAGCGTATTACTTCTGTAGCCAGTAAAATCCAGTTGATAAGGACCATGACTTCCTTTTGTTTAAATTCAGGGTCAACACTATTCTGTGCAGTTTTCAGACCCGTAGCCTAGGTGGCTGCATGTTCAAGCGCATTGGACTGGGGAATATTTTAATAGATCCTTAATAAATAAGGATGAACTGTGTGTATGTGTGTGGAGAATTTTGTTTGGCTAAACATAGCCTTTGAAAAGATCTGTAATATTTCCTACCATTACAAAAGACTTAGGTAAGTTATTGGAGAGCTGACTTTATCCAAAGAAAAGTTGGATCGGTGATACATTGATAATGTATTTTAGATGTCTTTTAAAAAACACATTAAGCCTTGGCTCATCCGAAACAGCCTCAGAACAATCAGAGCTCGTTAGCTACTGCCCTGGAGAAGAATTGAGAAATACAGAAAATTTGTTGATTCTGGGATTATTCACAGAATTTACAGAGAAAAGTTTGATGGCTTGTCCTGGAAGTTCACAGGATGTAGTTTCATTTTTAGTGAGTAAAATCCAGCATGCTATTTGGATGGGATAATCATTTTGGGGAAAGCACTGTGCTGCAATAAAAACTATTGCATACTAAAATTATATTAAATACCACTTCGTGTTTTTTGTTGAGGGGTGAGGGAGAAGGGGAGGAATTAGGGAGTGCCATCTCTGTGTGTTCATGATATTTTAACTACTCATGTCTTGCTCAGAACATGTTTTATGGTAATGTAAATGTTTATAAATAGGAAAATTGTAGGATAAGTAGGAAGCTACAATGTACTTGCCAGGGGAAAGTCGTACTGAGTTTGCTGGAACAGCATCTTAAATGCTTGATTTAGTCTACTTGCAACATTTTATTTTATAAAACTGTAGATATTTATTCCAAGGAAAAACGTGAGAGTGTTCTGCCTTGTGACTTTAGCCATGTGTTGTCAGCTCCCAGCACCAGAGCACACTCTCCTGCTCTGCACCAGTGGGTGCAGCCGGGCTGCACACCCTGCTGGGCTCCTTCCCCGCTGTTGTAGGGACTGTGCCGGGCAGGGTCCCCTCCCTGTCGCAGCAGGCTGGGTGAGGTGCCACCCTTCTCTGGGACAGCTCCTCTCCCACACAGTGAGCCAGTGAAGCACCTTCTCAGCTGGCCCCAGCTCCTCTCAGTGCTTCTGTGTGTGATTTTTACTTTACTAAGGCAAATAGATAACTAGAGGAAAGAGCCTACTTATTTAATGGTCAGCTTGTCAATTAAAGCTAAAAAGGATTTTGATCAGTCAGAAGAGGTGTATCTGCATCAGTGAGTTTTGAGATCTGTAAAACAGATTTATAATGGAAGAAGATATTCAGTACCCTAAATATAGCAGCTGCTGCCTCCTCCATAATTCAGTGTGAACACTAGCTAGTTAGTCGTGCCAAGGGACTGCTTTTTGCTGAAGCATCATGTTGGTAATACAGATAGAAGAAATACTACTGCTGTACAGTGATTTCAGAAGCTCCGTGAAAGCAATTTAGCATCAGATAAGAAATAAAAGTTCACAAAGAGGAAAGGAAATGTGAGATCTAGCTACAGTAGTAGCTCCTCCCAAGGAAAATAAATGCATTGCTAGCAGGGCAAAGCTAAGCAGGTTAGAGAAAATAAAATATGGCCGTGTATGCTATCGTAATGACTGATGCTGGCATTGCAAGGTGCATTTGTGCATCTGTTCAAGACATTTGGTATGAAACCTGTTATCAGAAAGTCATGAGCCTGTTTTCACTAGCATAGCTGTGTCATCACTGATTATAATAACCACTAATTATATCTGCATAAGCCAGGTCAAAAAGCAGTAGTAGTCTCACCTCATGCAGAGTGTGCAATACGTTTTTATAAGTATATCTTGAGTATTAAATACACAATATGAGGCATGTGAATTAAAGCAGTGCAAAGAGAGGTACATAGTATCTTCTTAGACCTATAATAGTTGTGACTTTCTTGTATTTTGCCTATAAAGGCAGGAAAAGGCATCCTTAATTTTTGAACAAGTTTTAAGAGAGCTGCCTTACTGTTAAATGAAAGGTTTCTTGTTGTAGCTTAAAACACCTGTAGTAGAGCTGGAAAGTATCATGCTACAACGTGGTATAATGCACTGTCAAATTTCTGTGCATCTTGAAAACTCAGCTCTGTGTTTGAGAATTGTGTATCCTACAGTTTTATCCTGCTCTCCCATCCTTGATTCCTAGGGAGACATAGGAACACTGATGTTCTGAAGCTGCCCTTTTCTGTTCCTTTTTAGTGCTAATGTGACTTCAGAAAGTGTCTGGCATAAGTGCGGCCAGCATCTCGTGTGTGTAATGCATATAAAGAGATGCAGAATCAGTAGCAACACTTCAGGGATAGCGTTAATATTTCGGCAAGCTGCCAGCACTATGGTGAGAACTGAGAGACACGTTTACGCATCTGTGCTGACAAATGTACGTCCCGTTTGGAATGCAATTTGTGCAGCTGTCCTCGTTCCCCAACAGTATGTCAGCAATGATGAGCTTGATGGGAAGAGTCCTTTTTAGTCGATTCCCTCTGTTTAGGGGAAATTCCTGCATAACCCCAATGCAGGAAAGGCAATACTGACTGTTGTTACTGCCCTACCTAAGATTTGAGGAGGAAGCAGCCATGGAGGTTTCTTGCATTTGCTACTCAGACATTCTAGTGTGGAGATAAATTTGGGGGACGGTTTCTTACCTGATCACAGAGAAACTGGAAGTTCAGAGCATTATATATATTACTTTGTAATTTGTGCACTCCTTAATTTTACACTGTTCACAGAAAAAGCTACAGGAAATAATTTACATAGCTCACAGTGCTTTCTCCTTGATGCACGTTTCCTTTGAAAACGATAGTGCCATACAAAAGGAAGTTGATAGGGAGGAACCTACTGAACGAAGCACTTACTGAATGTTGAAGCTAGGCTTTGAGCATTTTTTCACGACAAATACAAGTCAATTTTTTTGTTGTTGTTGTCAGTATCTGTCCGGAACTGTGGATGTGTCCCATATAACACACTTTTGCGCACCGCTGACCTGTTTGCATGTGTCCCAGCACGCAGTGCCCTGGAGAACAGCAGGCTGTGGCCCTGCAGGAGCAGTCCGTTCTCCCATGCTGCAGCTGTAGGCAGAGCTCAGGCTAACTTGAAGTTCAGGGGGTTTTGTGTTCAATGGCATCTTTTTTTAACCTCCCTCTGCTTCTGATGCCGAGTGCAGTTTGCCTGCAGGGGAGCTTTGGTGCTTCTGTATCTCACAGAACCATTAGAAATTTAGATGCTCCCTTCATCTACCACCTTACCAAATCCAAAATCATTTCACTAATCTCTTCCTGTTGCTGTTTATAATTCTGTTTTTTAGTCCTGTGTTCTTAATGTCTGTATATGTTAGAAATCCAGTCCCTTCATGGGCAAGCTATTCCCATGTTTTACTGTTAGGAAGTTTCACCTTGTGTTGGCATGTAAATTTACAGTGTAATAACTTGGCTGTAGTCTGTACATCTGGCATGAGTAACAGGCTGATTGTCGTCTAGCAACCTTGGACATAATCCTGCTCTATCAAATTATCTTCATTTCATTCAGGAGCAGAGTCAAATCATTAGTTAGAGTTAATCCAGTCGTTCCATTTTTCTTTTATTGAATAATGCCCTGCACCATCTATAAATGCATAATAGCAAGCCGCTGTGATACATCCTAAATTAAATGATGGTCATGTAGGTAGTGTTCAATGGATGCATTAGGTTGTGTTTATTTCACAGGGTATTGGATACCTCATACAACATACTTCCCATGGTGAGCTGGTACACTTGAATACTGCTCTTGGTGTTTCCTCCTAATAAAGGAGGAGAAAACTTCTGTTTTCATTTCAATAGTTCCTTTAGATGGAGGAATGAATAAAGTCAAGAAGGAAAGTCAAATATATTTTTTTAACAGGGAGGTCTGTTTTTTATTTGTTTTGCTAAGCTCGTGCAGAGACAGTCGATTGTCAGGTATACTGGACAACTACAGCTTTTGCAGTGTTCTTGGAACATATTACATGATAGAAGTCTCTTCTTCTGTGCAGGAACCATGTCTGAGCGTTTTGAAACCATCTGGCAGTTCTGTGGCTTTGTATTGCAGTTATGTTCAGAATAAGCAGAAAAGATAGACAACAGAGAGAGGGAGTGTTTGGAATGGCTTATTTGCCAGCAGTCACATTTCTGGTGCTTAACTTCAGTATGAAATACTTTGCTGTTGTCACCATGAATCGTGTGATTAATTCTTTGCTCCTGGCAATCCTGGAATATTGAATATTGCTAGAAATACAATCCAGACAAAGAGCCAACTTTGTGTCACATGGCTACCATGTAGAAATGGACAGTGTATTTCATGTAACATTCCTCTGATACTTTCATATTTTTTCATATATTCTTAGAAATGTTTTTATGTTTTTATATACATATGCACCTATGGAGACCATCAGCAGCCTGCTAGTAGCATTTTTTATTTTTATGTTTTTAACCACAGAAGTTCCACATTTACTGCAAATGCTGACTTGCTGTTCACATTCAAGGAATCTCCACTTTCTGGGTTCTCTGCACCACTGAAGTATTTCAAAGGGGTAGCCAAGGCGGTTACTGTTCTCAATTTGTATAAAATCCCAATTTTCAGCATGACTTGGAACAAGATGCATGGCATGCAACAAGCCATCTGATTAATCAGCAGAGAATTTGCAAACATCAGCAATGCTTCAAGATGATATAGGAAGATTTTACATCATGTCTCCTTGTGCTTTCCATATATAGTACTTTGCCCTTGCTCTTCTCCTCATCTCCAAGAGAGTTCATGGGAGGTTTGTGGTTTTACTAAACATAGAGCTGCCTGGAGCCTCTGCCTTTTGTTTTTTCCCTTCCTAATTGGCTTTTAGTAGTTATTTTTCAAGCATGATGGTGTCAAGTCAGTTTGTCCAGGAGTCGATCGTGTGATTTCTATCATGATGATTATGTAAACACTTACTCCAGCTTGCAACTTTATTGTTATTTATATTTAGGTTTTTCCAAAGGCTTACTGAGATGCTCTCCATAAAAAAGTCAGTGACATGGGTGTCTTCTAGGTGGTAAAGGATGCATTGGTGGGAGAGAAGGAAATAACAATAAAAACAAATGCTTGTAGCTGGCTTAACTGAGGCTGCTGCTGGTGGTGCTTATGGGATGGGTGTAATGAAACTGCTGCTCTCCTAGTTCTTTATCATTCTAGAGTGGTCTTGACAGCAGGAAGTTGCCTCGATAAGTATCATCTTGAGCTTAATTTTCATACAGTGGCTGATTATGGGATTTCTGTGATACGGTGGCAGTGGTTTTGTAAAATCTTTCTCTAGGATACAGGTCGGAG
Organism: Aythya fuligula; assembly: GCF_009819795.1. NCBI lineage: Eukaryota > Metazoa > Chordata > Aves > Anseriformes > Anatidae > Aythya > Aythya fuligula. The sequence continues at coordinate 1,970,790 of NC_045565.1, read as the reverse complement.
ATGCACCTGTAGAATCAGCATATTGAAAAGAGGAGCTAATGCTACTGAGGAAGAGAAGAAACTGTTTGAGTCTGAGTGGTGGAAGCTTTGATTGATATATTTTGAACATTTTAACACTAAGATTGGGTTTTATCCATATGTGTGTGCCACTAGGTCCTAATAGTTCTCACTCACCGCAGTCAGGTTATTTTTGGGAATAGTCTGCTGGTGTTATAGCCCCAAGGTAGATGCAAGTTGGAGGAGCTTTGGAACTTGGGCATGCAGACTACACCTAATGGGTGAAAATGAAGGTGCTCTTCCACAAAGCTTGAGATGGTTAGCAGGGCAGAACACAAGGAATGTAACCATACCCTCAAAGCTTGAGGAAACAGTACAGGGTTAAGAAATGGAATTTGAAGTGGTTTTGTAGATAGCAGTTCACGCTCCTCAGGCATACCATTCATAGCCTACTTGTATCACTTATTTAGTCCATAATCCTGAGAGCTCCTTGCCCTGCTGGATGTATCGTGGAGGTGACGCACTGATGGTGAAGTAACAGGAGCTGTTACAGGTCTTGAAAGAGTAAACATTGCAGCACTTCAGTGTGTGTCTTTCATGGGCATTTGGAATATCTGTAACATGCTGAATTTCACAGGTCACAGCAGGACTGGCTTAGAGGCATGCTGTTTCGAAGTATGTGGAGACTTACGAAATTACTTGAGGCTATCCTTTAAAATGATCCCATTTCATTCTTTGAGTTTTGATCTTAGCTGCTCTTGAGGAAGAATAGGATGAGACCACAGGCTTTCTCTTCAATCATTTATAAAGCTGCTAAAGAGAAATTTTAAATATTGTGGCACAAGTTACAGGATTTTCTTTTTAATTCTGCAGAGCAGAATTAAAAGATTCTGCAGATTATTTGGGGTGATGGCAGATAAGTATTTTCATCAAAGAAGAAAAAATAAAGATTTACAGATTTTTGTAGTTTCTTTCTCTTCAAGCAGTAGATAACAGCACAAATAAGATTCTTTGGGGAAAATAAAAAAGAGAGTATCTTCATGTTGCCCTGTGACCTCAACATAACATTGGGAGGATTGTTTCTCTGTCCTTATTTTATCAAGTATATTCAATTCTTATAGTATGCTTCTGACTATAGATTTCTAATTCTGTGAACATTTTCTAATAGATGAACTGAGCTGGCAGCATTTGAATGGTAGTATAGCAAACAATATTTTCATGATGGATGGTGGTTGATTGGGCAGATAGAAAAAAGAAAAGGTCACATACACAAATGATGGTGATTGTTTTGGTATTTTTTAACCAGGAAAGGATTTATTTATTTTGCTGTGGCTGTAAGTTCTCAGTATCCGTAATTCTAATAAATAAAGGATAATGAGTAAATGTGCTTTTTCAGGGTAGTAGCTTTGTAGAAGCTTGGTAGCTCTCTGCAGGGGTTAACAATGTAATGTGTTTGACGTGGGGTCCAGAAAAGGGGGTGTCTGTCTGATGAGGTTCATTGTTCCCCTCTTGTTCATTGAAGTAAGCATCTTTTCTGGCCTGGCATGTGAAGCCACAGCTTGTAGGTCCCACCTGCATATCTGGTCGCTGCGTAATAGCTGCAATTGAACTCCTGTTATAAAGTCTCAGCAGCTAAATTTTAGCAGTTAGAAGTTTTTAGATGATTATATTCTATATTTTGGATACTAACACTGGCTTCTGTCATGTATGAAGCCTCTACAACTGAGGACTCCTTTTAGGTATAAGTTGCATAAACACATCTGTAATGATGCTGTTTGTTCTCTGGAAGGGGTGCCCAGAATGCCACAGAACTGTAAGTCCGCTGCTCTGGTGGGCTTTGGTTATACCTTCACCTTTCAGAACTGTTGGAAAGATCAGTTTGGGGGAGGGGTGGGTGGGACCACACCCACTATTTCTTCTTGCAAAATCTGGATCAGTAGTTCCAGATTGTTTTAAACTATTTCAGCTTGTCTTTCCCATTCTTGGGAAGATATTTATATTGTCTGTATCTCATGTCAAACCGTGTTTTTCTTTCTGCTGAATTCTGCCATGTGTTGCTTTGTTTGTAAGTTGCTTCCAAGCCAGTAATCATAAGCACTCCATCTGGTTTGGGAGCAGAGTACTGATAATGTAAAGGGACATTTCCACTATTCTGTTTAAAAGAACCCTCCATCTGTACCAAATCCGCCATTTTACTGAGATTGTAAAGGGTTTTTGTTAGTAGATCTTTTTCAAAGAGGGGAGGAGATTGAGATATTTATTTTCCTTGCTTATCTACTCGTTACGTGATTCTGTGTGCAAGGCTCTGTCTCTTTCCCAAGCTGAGAATGACTACAGGAATTTGCAGTTCGTGTAATTTAGGATGCAAAGTAACAAAAGGATCCTGATTTTTTTTTTTTCTGATGTCTATAACAAATTGATTTTGATATTAGTATCGAGCCTTTGCTTTATTACCCCATGTTAATAGCATGCATGTGAGAACCCATCCTGAATTCTGTAAAACGGATCCGCAAGGTTAAAAAAATACAGTGTCAGTATGATTTACGACATGAGCTGTCAGAGCTGAATTGATGGATGGGAGTGTGCTCAGATGACTTTTTGGTGCTGTCAGATTTCAATTTTTCTTTGCACTTTTCCTTTGTAAATCTGATGATTGCCCTTTTAAAATTAATGGAGGGAGAATTAGGTATCTTCTCTTGTGGGAATGTCACAGCCTGACCCCGGATGAGTTTGTGGAGGTTAATAGGCAGCGGCCATCTACCGGTCTCGTCAGACCAAGGTGAAGCTGAAGAACCAAGAGCCAGCGACTACAAAAACAAAGCAGCTCTGGCAGATGCAGCAGGCATGGGACAGCCCTCCTGGAGGGGCTGCTGGAGGGAGCAGCCTGATGCCTGGGCCCCACTGGCGCCATGTGCAGCACCAGGGCCACCCCTTGGGAGCAAATGGCACAGGTTGTTGGTGAAGCAGGTGCATAAAGAGACTGCGTTGAATCCTTTTCTGCAAAAGCTTTATTGCTCCTTTCCAAGCAAGTGGTGCTGTAGCTTCAGGAGAGCTGTCGGGTTGCCAGTTCTTTGCCAGCAGTTACGACACCCAGCGGGCCTTGTCTGTTGGGCGAGCTTGTGCAAGTTTCCATAAAGCTGTCCAACTTAATGTTTTTATTGACAAAAAGAACTGTTCAGCAGGTTTAACATTTCATGTGATTCCTTTGGATCCCATTCCAAAAATCATATTTTCTTTCTTCCTGTTCTCAAGCAAATTTTTGAAGGCAGAAGAAAGGTACTTAGGCACCTGTTTTTTTTTTTTTTTTTTTTTTTTTTTTTTAATTCAAAGCCATCCACTCTTCAGTTAGAAACAAGAATTTGGCAACAAGTTACTAACCCTGTGCTCTTGGTTTCCAGAACTGTGGTGTTTCCTTTTGGTATTTAACACCAAATCAGAATTCAGTTTTAAAAGTTGGATATTTCAGGACACTGTATTGTGGCAGCTCCCAGTGACACCGTGGCCGAGGTGGCTGAAATCTCTCTTTGAAACTGAAATCTCTGCTACAGGGAGCTCGGCCACAGATGTGTCAGAGAGGTAAAGTCATTCAAACCGACTTGGTCATCGTCTTGTACTTAATTGAAGGCTCTTCCACCCCTGCGGACAGCTGTTAACTTCTCTGGGTTTAGTCGGTGGCAGAAGTGGGTCTTAGTCACAAATACTGAACTGCCATAAGCAAAAATGTGCAGAAGCAGAGTGCAGTCGGTAATAATTAGAGTGCATCATCATTGATATAATGAAGTAATGTAAAGCCTGATCACCAGAGCGTGTGGCCTACGTTACTTAATAGTGATACATTGGGGCCTCAATTGTTTTTTACCTACCTAGGTAGCGCTTGGAAGCAACAAGTTCGGCATTGTAACCCAGGGGCACAGAGCTGGTGCCCTATGTGTGGATTCTAGTTGATGAAGACGTGGAGAAATGTTTCTTGAAAATATGAAATTATTCTCAAAAACTTTAAAGAGATTATTCTTGTATTTTTGGCTGAGGCATTGGACATACCTGATCAGACGCATATATTACAGCTAGATCATTTTTCATCATCTTGCCCCTTGTTCTGCTGTACTGGAGTCTATCAGGGTACAGCCTGTGTAAGGGGGAGCAGGATGTGAAACCGACAGCATGGATCCAAGCAGTGCGATGTGTGCTGTGCAGGTGCCTGTGGAGAAATGAAGGGATGTCAGTAATCCCTTTCTCAGAAGGTGGACATTCTTTGTAGCCACTCCTAACAACAGTTACTGTAGGAGAGCATGCAAGAAAATTCCTACGGTTGGCAATAGTTTTCATTGTAAAGGAAGAAATTTTTATGCTGAAATTGTGAATTTTTCTCAGGCTTTCCTTCCCTCTGGAAGAAAAAAAAAAAATTGCTCTTGATAATGCTTTTTATTTCTGTAATTTTGGAACTTGAAGTATATAGAGACCAGCCCTTTAGTTCAGGAAAATAGCCTCTAGAACCAACAACTTAAATCTATAATAATTAGTCATCAGAAAATCTGAATAAATATAAAATTACCATGGAGGAGGAGGCAGGCATATGTGGTATTCAAAACACACAGAGTGTAAAATGATGTTATTGTTTCCTTTAGAAATAGTTCAAAGTAGTCTGCATTAGAAACAGCTGATAAGCAGAATGACAAAAGCTTTTTTCACGAGTGATTCCAAGCAGCGGTGGTTTTCTGATCAGCTGATGCTGCAGCTATTTTGGGTATTCCACAGATCATGATTGCATGCACGGGGAATGATTGGAGGCTGCAAATATGGTAAGCGAGCCAGGAATCCTGGGACATGCTCTGTTACTAACTTAATAGTCTTACAATCACTTGTCCTTTGCCATTTAAATAGCCAGGGGAAGTCTAACAAGTGACTGTGCTTAGTTCTTTATTTAAAAAAAAAAAAAAAAGAAAAAAGAAAAAGAAAAAAAAAAGTACTTCCTGAGGCTGCTATTTTTAACAATGATGCAGTGTCCAAAGTGTTAACTAATTGAGTCATCAAGTTTCATATCTGGCCACAGAAAATGGCAGTGGAAGAGGGAGAATGCTTTCCAGAACAAGTAAGCATTTGTAGAGTCTGCATTAAGAGTGAAATCTGCATATTGAGTTTCTTAGATGAGTGCTTTAAGTCTTTAACTGTATGGAACAAAAGTGGATGTAGGAAGAGGTATGTTTCAGCTTGTGTATTTTGTGTTCTGACGTTTGGGTTACAGCGTAGGCTGCGGCAGCAGTCAAATGGTATATGGAAGTATTTGTTCTCTCCTTCTGAATAATTGCATTCTGTTCAGGGCACTCTGTAGAAGACGTGTTAAAATTGCAGAAACATTTCGTAATGTTTTGTTCTGTCATTGGGGCCTTAAGTAACCTGTGTGTGCGTAACAGTTTTCTTCACTGAAATGTTTTAGCCAATCCTGCATATTTTGAAAAAAAAATACTATATTTTTAAGGTGCATTTTATAAAACATCTGTTTCAGTGATAATTCATAGGGCAATTCAACTGAAATGTAGCCTGTTACTCTACTACGCTGGTAGCCTCCTGCAAGGAGGGACCCTATCGCTCTTACTCTTTAGGGTAGCCCCGCTGACCTCCAAGGTGCTCCCTGTGTGCTGTAAAAATTCCTCATGTGAGGAAGCTGCTGTGAAACGGCATCCCTGTACCCTGGGACATAGCCTCTGAAGGTCTTCAATAGCTTGAGTTATTCACAGCAGCTAAAAAACACAAGGTTAGAACAATTACGCTTCATGTGGCTTTACTGCAGAGTTAAAATAGAGGTTCCCAGGAAGCTGTGGGATCCTGTCATTAGTACTGATGAGTGCCGAGCTTTCTGGAAACTTCAATTAATGACAGTATTTTCTGTAGCTGGAAATGTTACTTACGATAGCGCCCAGCAGTTTACTAGCTGATTTCCACATCAGCAATATCTTTGTGCTCTGAAAAAATACCCTAGTGAGTCCTCTTAAATACGTATGGTTTGGTTTACCTCCTGTCAACACAGGACTGGGTTGTTGCTCCCTGATAAAAACCGTCTTGGAAATGCTGGTTGTTTCCTGGTGATACTCTCCTTGTTTGTAAATTCGTTTCCACTAGGAATTTCAAAACTGAAAACATTTATTCTTGAATTTTTCTTTGTGAAGCGATTTCTTATAGAGAAAGTTTTGTTATATTCTGTTGTGTTTGTTTGTTTGTTTGTTTGTTTTTATGATACTTTGTTGAATCCTTTCCTCTGTCTCTTGGCACAATAATAATAATCTTCTGGGTGATAAACATCTTTGCTGATGCTTTACATGAGCCCGAGCAGTCCAGCACTCTGTGAAGCCCTACAAGTTTGTGTGCCACAGCTTGGAGAGTAGGCTGAAATGGAAACCTCGCTGCCGCCAAGCCAGGGGCCGGCAGCGTGCGGGTCGGCCGGCTGCGCTGCAGCAGGGCGGTGTTTGCTCTTGCTTCTCGGGGCTTTGTTACGAGGCGCCTAGAGACTGGGAGTTCTGTTAGTGTGTGCACTGCTTGTTTATTGAGGCTGTAGTAGCTACTTGATATGGAGTTGAGCTATGGAGAAGGGGTACAGTATATACTGCGTTTGGAAGTTTTCTCTTGCTGGCATTGCTTATGGTAAATTCTGCTTCTCATTCCATGTGCATCTAAATCTCCTGTAGGTAGCTGTGTGTGTGTTAGGCATAAAGGAGAAACAAGAAACAAGGTCTACTTCACTCTGTGTTTATCCTGTAGATTTGCTATTCAGAAGTGCTATCTTTAACATTGTCTATAAATGGCTTATTTTATCATCAAATCCTAGGAAAAATTACTGTATAGAGCTGCTAGGTAGTATTGTTGGCCATAGCTTATTTCTATAATCGTACAATAAACTGGTCTGCACTTTAATGATAGAAATAAAAACTAATTCTAACTCTGTGCTTATTAAAATACTAAAGGTCAAGTTTTTAACCCATCTTGGAAAGTGTTAATTCATTAGGGAAATGCAATTATTTTATTTGATTAAACAGTGATAGTTTTCAAACGTACTTCATGTCCATGGTAAGAAGCAGTGGTCGTTTTCACATGATAATAAACTATGGAGTCTGGTTAATGTGAAGTAAAATGTTCAAATGGTTCTGTTATTTTTATTTTTGTCCAAAAAAAAAAAAGCTGAAGCACCTCCCTTGATGTTCAAATTAGCAGAGATCTTCAAAAAGACTCTAAACCTCTGGTGCATTGTGGCTTTGAAAGGCAGAAGAATACTGGTTCAGTTCTGCAACTGCAAAGGGGCCATGCAAAAATGGCACCCTTTACTTTGCAGTGATTTGTCTGTATATTTAGTCACCTTTTTCTCACTTGAAGAATAAAGCCAAGCAATGTTATGTTCTCTTCCCCTCTCTGATCACCTCAAAATACCCGTAGAGCTCAGACTGTTCTCGGTGTTACTCCCTGGCTTCATCCTGTTGGTACCTGTAAACCCTGACCCTGGACAGAGCCTGGTTGTGCTAGCCTCTGCGCTCCTCCACACAGACAAGGCAGCTGTTGCCCCGCTGGTGGGTCAGGCTCCTTTTCCAAAACAGAGCTGTGTGTTTAGAGGCAGTGCTTGATTGTAGGTTAAAACTGCTGATAACAATCGAAGGGCTGTGTGATTTGTAGTTTTTGCTTGCTGATTTTAGTGCTTAGGCTGGGAAAAGCAATTTACCCATTGGTATCTGCAATAATTCTCAAATCTGGAACATGTGGAGTGAGGAGCACAACGTACTGTTTCCTCTGTGTGCAGCAGGCAAGCACCCTGCAGAATTCCTGCTGTGGCTTGCTCTGCCGGGCCTTTGTGGTTGATAGCAGCGGGGCGGATTCGAATGGGTCTGGAGTTACTGGCTCATATCCACGACAGCAGAATCCCACCAAAACATGATAAAAACAGGTTGTGTTTGGTGGGGAAATTCAGCTCCCATAGAACAGCATGGCCAAGACAACACCACCCAGAGTACCCACTGGTGCTGTCCTCTAATCGGACTCAGGTGTCTTTGGCCTGAGCATAAACTTGTCTTCTGGCTGGCTGCTCAGCTCCTACGTTTAAGAGCTGTTACCTGTCCCGTCTACAAATGTCCTCATGAGTTTGGGAAGCGCTAGCCAGGTTTTCCTCCTGAACAACCACAGGTATCTCAGCCGGCCTCTGGCTCTGGGGAGTGTTTGAATCTGTTGGTTTATTGGTTCCATTGATAGCTTCTCCTTGTACCAGGCCATATATATTTCACAGCAGGTCTACACAAAGAGGCCGGGACAGATTGTTCTGTAAATGTTCTAAGCTCTGCTGAAGTCAAATGCTGTTACAAAGCTCATGTGATGCCTCTAACCAGCCCTGCAGAACTGACTGTTATCAGGTTGTGTTGTGTTGCAAATCTTGCCCTGGGAGTCATCTTAGTACCTGGAAGCTCTTTGGTGATTCTGACTGACCCCTTGGATTGTGCATCTGTCACATGAGCCACATGGGCTTTTACAGCCAGAAAAGCAAAGTATGCAGGCGTGCACATTGGAAGATCCTCTTTGCTTCTGTCAGAGGTTATAATCCCTGCTAGGAAACCTGTATGGTTGGCACAAACTGGTAGAGGTTTGTGAATACTGTAAGGATGCTGAGTGAAAAGTGTCAAAGGTTTTAAACTATAATAGATAGCTCTACAACTAGCCATTCAAACGCCTCTTAAACCCACAAAAGTGCACACTTTAATTGCATGTGGGATTTGTGATACTTGTAGTGTAAATGGGTGTGTTGGTGCATATATTATTGCCACTTCAGAAATAGCTCGACCAGTTATCCTCAAACAATCTTTTGATTTAATAATAATCAAACTTCCAAGGCAGAATAATTTTGGTTTGAATGAGGGTATAAAATGGAAAAGCAGAAACAGAGTGGGAAAATTCCAGCTTCACTGTAGTAAAAGCTCTTAGTTTGTTTAAAAGAAGTTCAGTAGCCTGTCCATATAGCTTATTTCCTGCACTTTATTTACAGAAAAGTTGTATTAAGCGCTGACATGCAGTTCACTCTACTTTATCACCAGTAAATTTCACTTAACCATGTCTGACTGAAGCATGTTTACTTAGTAGTCTTGCAGAGAGCTCACTTTGAGCAAATAAAATCTCCCTCCCTAAAGTCAGCAATATTATCTGATTTAGGCTTATGCTCTACCATTATTTCTACCATTAACTTCAGAGGGGACGTATCTGAAATTACAAGTAAGTATACTTTTAAAATGTTTTAAAGAGGGTTGTTTATTTTTTTCCTCTCCTTTCTGGATCCTGATTCTAAACTAGGTACACAGGTGATAACAGGAGGTGGACCAATGGTCATAATTCCTGCCTTCATTCAGTGGTCTGAACTATGCGATTTTGGCACAGCAATGGCTTTAAATTTGAGCCTGAGATATGCTGAAATTACCTCCATGCTCAGTGTGTACCCAGTTTCTGAGAGAAAAATAGCAGGGAGTAGATCAATGGCATCTCATCTGCCTTGACATATAAGAGAGTTGTTATCTTGTGGTGAATATAAACATAAGAAGAAACCCTCTGAGCGTATCCAGCCTTTCTCTAGCTCTTTGTGACTGCAAAAGCAGTTAGGAAAGTCAGTGATTTACTTCATACTTAAAAGTGCATGAAAGTAAAACTTCAGAGAGTAAAAGGTGAGTCATTACAGACTTAGGAGTTGCTTCCCCAGAGTTTGAAACAAACTTGAAGAAGCTGAGGCTGTCAGACCAGAGAACGAATTTTGAATTTTAGATGCTGAAATATTTTTGTCCTAAACTATACTGGATGCTTTTCATTGGTAATATATTTGAGTTGAGTACCACCTAACATGGTACATGGACTCACTGGTAAAACCAGTGATTTCTCTGCTTTTATGATCTTCAACGGTGTGTCCCAATTTACCTTGTTGTTCAGGTTTGTATTTCACCCAGGGTGGTCTCATAGCTCAAAAGTCAGTACTAAAGGGATGATGTTTTCCCATTAAAAGAAAATAATTTTCATGATTTATTGTTTATTCATGCATACTCAGGCTGTGTAGTTGTGCAGATGTATGTCAATTTGTAGTCCAGAAAAATGAGGACCTTGCTTTCGGTGTCACTAATTTAACACATTCATACTTGTAAATGTTTTCATAAATTCTTCAGGGGGAGCTGACACATCAAAACTGTGTTTTCAGAGTCTGAAAACCTCATCAATGCAAGCTGACAAAGAGGATTCCAAGTTGCCTAGACCCTTGCCTCCTGTCTGAACATTGGCCCTGGGGGATTGCTTTGATGTCATTTCAGGTGCTTTTTGTGGGGTTGTCAGACATTAATTAGAATTCCAGTTAAATTGTTCTGTATTTGTTGAATATCTGTGGTGACAAGTAACTAATATGGATGGAAATAGCAGCTTTAGGGGGATTTTCAGCATGTATAAACATGTTGAACATAACATCCATGTAACGTGGATGTTCGGCAAGGGTTTCCCATCTAACTCTGTGCACGTCTTTTGTGCCTTGGAAATCACACACCTTCACTCTTTGTAGAAACAGGAAGGGTAACAGCTGCTTTCCATTTCCAGTCTGTGTTTGAGTTCCCTCAGGAAGCAGTCATTCAGGCATTTAAAGACACCCAGGGCAGGATTAGTTGCATCACAGTTCTCATGAATGGCTAGATTTATTGTCCACTGGAGAAGATCGCATGCGTAAAGTCCAGGCAACTTGTACAGTAGGAGAGGCGTCACAGCTTCACAGGAGATGTTTGGCATTGCATGCAAACAGCTCACCCCAGGCCTCCTGATACTGTTAAAGGCAGTCATAAACACCGCTTGCACTGGGAGGTGTGAAATGTTCCTGTGTGCCCCAGCTTGAATATCTCTGGGTCTGGGTCCTTTTCAGCCATCTTCTGCTCAAATACAGGTGGCTCATTTTCGGCGGTAACATTGAGCACAGGTTCAGCATTTTGCTGAGACAGCTAGGGTTTTGTAAATGATCTTCAAAAAGATCCATGCTGAATCTGCGTGTTAGCCTTACCTTGTCTTGTGGTCCAATGAGGAAAGAAACTTCTTTGTTTGCGTTGTTTTTTTCCTGTTTTGGTCTAAGATGTCTAGAAAGGAGGAGCAGAATCTAACATGCATCCTGAAAACTGCTTGGACTGATTAAATGTGTGATTTTTCTTGTAATTATTTTTTTCTCTGCAAACATATTAGATTGACTACTGCAAAGGGATAGAGCCCTTGCAAGTACTGTTGATTGTGGATTCAGGTGCAATTGCTGCAGAAATATGAGGTACTTTAGTCTCCACAGGTACGAGCAAGAAGAGGGATTTCACACAGCCTGAAACCAGTGTATTTTTTTTAAACTTGTGGAAATTGGATCACAGTTACATAGTTCAAATAGGACAAGTTATGGGGACATAGTAGATAGTATAATATTTTGGCTAGTTTATCATGCACAGTACAATAATATGACCAAAAAAACTGACGATTAAATTCCATGATAGGCTAAACAAGTGGAGGGATTTTGGTTTTTTGACCAGTAATTAAATCATTAATTATTTCTACAATCATATTTAAAATAGCTGGCATTCCCTAGCCAAAGGATGTATCCTTTGAATTTTCAGGCAGTGGGAATGGAGCTTTTCCTCTTGCCCTGTGGTTGTTTTTAGGGCTGTGATCCCAAGAGCATCTCTGAAGGATAATTAACAGCAGAACTGCAGATAGCAGTTGGCCCCAGGCTGTCACATTCTTATCAGAAGAAAACACTGCGGTGTGGTATGTAAAGCATGAGTACAGCCATAGTTGTTTGCACAGAGAACACTTTGTCATGCATCCCATCCAAGCAGCCCCTGTTCTAATGAAGAAGAGGCAAGTGACATTTTCTAATGCAGATTTAGTTAGAAGGTAGGAGGGTGAATGGATGAAGAATCTCCCCTGGAAAATCATATGGCCAGCTTAGTTCACTTGGTTCAGTTATTGTTGTTAACAGGCCGGTATGATTTAATTGAAATAAAATTTTATCCCTTACCAAGTGAATGTAAGACATTTGCCTGGAGGAAAATTCTAAATTAACATAGGAGCAAAATGTAGGAAATGCTGAGGACCTCCAGTTCCCAGTGTAGCGCTTCTTACCTGTCAGAGTTGGGCCTTGCACCAAAGAAAAAATCTCTCAGTTGCAGAAAGCCCACCCTTACCAAAATAAGCATGCATGCTATCAGCTGTTTTCTCAGGTCATCTCATGCTCCTGCAAGACTAATTTTACTGAGCACATTTCCAAATGGAAGTAATGTAAGTTCATCACTTAAAATGAGGTCACTGCCTCCCCCCGCAACAAATGTTAGGCATGGTTAGCATCTTTTTGTTGGGACTCAAGCCAGAATGCATCCTGCTCCAGCACAATGGGAACCTGCTGGGGGTTTCCCTTCACAACAGCTACTGTTAAAGATGGAGTGAAAAACAAAACCCTGCTCTCAATGCAAAAAAAGAAAAAAAGACCGGATTTTTAATCTGAAAAAGAAGTCACTGTAAGCAGAACACAAAGGCAAAAGGGATGAGCCATAATAAAAATACTGTCAGTATGGGAGAGGGGCTGTGCATGTTGAAGATAATGGCTTTACACCGTAGGGGTCTGCTAAATAATACATAAGCTCTCAGTTTTCTGGAGGGACCCTCTATTCCCATGGAAAAGCCAGGCCAAAACCTGGGCTGACAGTCAGTGTGATATTTGCTAACAGATTTTGTCTTTACTCATGATAAATACCCTCTTACTTCACTGTGAGCACTTGCAGGAAAAGATACTGAATATGTATTCGCTGGTGTGAGTCAGCATCAGCATTTTCTGTTTTAAAATGGAGGCTTAAGGTAGTATCCGACTGACTTAAGAATTACTCTTTCCTGTAACAAGAGTGTTTTTAACTTACTTACATAGCTTTTCTTCAAAACAGGGCGATGGTCTCAGGTCTTACCCTTGGATGTCACAGCGACTAGAGAGCTGTAGGGGAGAGAAGGGCTGGGAAAAGGAGCACTGTCACCAGCACTGCTCATCCAGCCTCAGCCCTTTCCACGGACATCCCTGGGATGAATGTTGTTAAAATGAGCTCCAGACTGGGAAACCTCCTCAGGGCTGCAGGCAGCCTGCGCGTTCGTCATCATGCTTTGTGTTAGAGAGTTGAGTTGCACTGTAGGACATGGAAGGGAAAGACACAAAATTTAAAAAAAAAGAAAAAGAAAAAAGTGTGCATTGCATAAGCGCTCTGTTCATTAGTCAGTCTGCATTTATGCATTTCTTAAAACCAGAAATAGTTCCTTTTTCTTCCAGAAAGTACAGTGGGGAAGAAACAAGTCTTAACATCTATGAAGAAAATACTTGTTGTTATGCACACATCAGTGTTGGTACTCTCATAAATCCACTATTCATGAAATACTGTCTGCCACTCCACAACTAAATGCTGTGCACAGAATCTGAGGTGTGCGTCTCCAGGAATGAAAACAACTGTAAGAACAGTGATAATAATTTGGGTCTGGATGTAGAGAATGAAAAGGCAGCATCCATAGGGAGCACAACAGAGAGCAGTGAAAGGCTTTAGGGGATAAAGCCTGTGCCGAATGCACAAGAAGAAGGGCTGCAATCTTTGTGGCTGAGTGTAAGAACATCTGAGGTTCAGGGGGTTTTGATGTATTTCCCATGCCTGTTGTTCTCTTGGTATTTGTCAAGACTGTGGAGAATCACAAGCCAATTCTCATCTTCATTTCATATTGGGATTGACTACCAAAAAAAAAAAGGGAAGCGGGGGGTCTGAATAGACTGCTAGCATACAGGATGCCTCTTGGGAATATTGAGGTTTGAATAATTAAGAATGGAGTTGGTTTTTTTAGGTCCGTTAAGGAAATGCCCTGTCGATGTGCTGTCTGTAGGCAGCTTGTCTTTCAGACACCACCTCGGGTGGGATGTGGAGGTGGCTGTGAAAGAGCAGTGGCCCACCAGGGAGCACTCACCTGCCTGACTGTCCCATGTGTAAACCTCCTTTGTTCCTTACGGCGTTATTCAGGGCATTTAACATAACAGGTCCTTGACCAGCCTTTTACATGGGCTCCCAGGCATGATGACAATCTGGATAAATAATTACTAACATTATTGTTAAACTTATTTGGACTGTAACATCCTTCAGTGATTTGAGCCTCAGCTCTGATTCTGTTCCTGCCTGTGCCATACAGTGGCAATTACAGGCTCTGTCAGGGACTCCAAGAGTCTCTGTCTTAAGCAAAAAAGTGCCAATAGGAAACGGCACCTCTCCATTTCGTTGGAGTATTTGGGAAAGAAAAGAATTTTAAATATCTAATTTAGGCTTAAAACAGAAATGTAAAGTTGAGAAAATTTTAGGCCCAGAAGTGTGAATGTTGCCTTGTACCCTTGTTCGCCTCTTTCGACTGGTTCTCACTGTTGAACTGTATCACCACGACTCACTGCAGTATCCCTGCGACTTGAAACTCCCAAATGCCATGTGAGCCCTACTGCCACAGGGGCAGAACAGGCACGTGAGGCACCTGAACTGTACGTAGCAGCTCTGCAGTTCAGCTGTGGACTGTCAAAATACACTGGTGCCCTTTTATTGAATAAAGTAGTTCAACGCAGGGTGACTCAGAGAAGTCTAGTGCATGTATTTTCTTACTGTCCCAGTGGAAAATAAAAATATTATGATAATACTAGACATAGATTTTGTGTTAAAATGTTTTTTTTTTTTTTTTTCATTGGAAATCCAGATGGATGATTTCTGATCACCTATAATAAGCAAACAGTTCAGACAAGCAAAGTTCACATCTACTGGTCTCACTGCCATTTTCTAGGATGGGCTTATTTGCCCCAGGTTTGGGGAAGGATGGGATTTAAATGGATTTGTATTGACTTCTACATTGAGAAGAATGTCAGTGGTAGCTGATTTATTGTGGTGGTCTTGCATCTTGTTTTATTTTAAACTTTCCTGTATATGGCTCTATTTTGGAAGGTCAGTGGGTCTACTTGAAATGACAGTGGAATATAAAACTGAGAAGTGACTGTAAACTGTAAAATAAGTTTCTCCTGTCCACAAGCAACAGTAGATACCACTTGGAAGTCCCCAGACTTGGAGTATATTAGGATCTTAAACCATGTTATTGTAATACCGCACTCAGCACGCAAATCATAGAAGGTAGGAGAGCACCATTAGCACTGCGGGGTAAGCTGTCCTTAAGAGGAATTTCATCTTCTGATTTCACGCTCCTTGTTCAGGTGGGAGGTTGGCTGCTGCCCGTGATTCTGGCATGCCAAATCTTTTTGTCATCTTTGGAAGGTTGTTCCAGGTGCTGTGGAGCTTGTCCCCATGAGTTCTTGATTGCAGTCACCGAACAGTATTTTCCTTGTTGTTAAAACTGGTTTTCTGCATTTCCTTATTTAATTGGGAAGGGAGATGATTGACCTCTGTGCTTAGCTTTTGTAAAAGTTGCGTATGGTTTGTTAGTCCTCCTGGTTTTTGGAAATGGAAAGCCTTAAAAACAAGGGTATTCAAGTCATTTTGTAAGATAGAAAAAGCTTGTAAGACTCGTCTCCGTTGGAGTAGGTCTGAAATAATGCTTGAGTCATTGGGAAGCTGGAAGCTGGCAATGCTGCTTTTAGAGAGGCTTGAATTGATTTTGGTTTCCAAAGATGCTGGCTCACTTTTCTGTCTGATGTTACTGTGTGTTTCTGCTTATGGCAGAGACCATAATGGATGGAGAGAATCCCAGAAGCCCTGATGAACTTTCTGCACAACTGTACAACCTCAATTTGTTGTCCCCTCAAAATTTCTGTGCTTGGTGCCCTAGAAAGGGTGAATTTTAACTCAGTCTGAGGACTTGGGAGCTTTGGCCAAGGTTAGTGTACTGGGTCTGGCTGGGATGGAGTTAACTTGCCCTGCAGCAGCCCATACAGTGCTGTGCTCTGCACTTGTAGCTAGAACAGCACCGCTATTGCCTTTCTCAGTACGTAGGGATGTGTTACACCCTGGCTGTGAAGGCAGCTCGTGCAGTTTCACACGAGCTCCATCACATTCAAGCAACTGGAAGCCATTAGTGTGGAAGCTGGGAGTGCCAGCTCATTCCAGCTGAGGTGTAGGAGAGTTTTTGTTATCCCCAATGTGTTCTGAGTGGCAATTTCTCTGGGTGCTTCCAGGTTCTTACTGCAGTGCCTCTGCACATCTGCACTGTTTCGCCTGGTTTGCACAGTGAGAGCTGGTGAGGGTGGCTCTGAGCCCCCAGCCTGCCTCATCTGGCTGCTGCTGGCAGGGCTGTTGCTGGTAATTTGGGGAAAACAAATGAGTTCTCAGGGGTGACTGGCAAAGGGAGGCCTTCTCTAGGCTTGAGGGCTTTCAGGAATAGATTTGTGCATCACTTAGCAGCACCTGAGCTGGCTTGATTTGAAACATTTTTATACATCCCCACGCTGGGAGTGTGACCTAACCTTTGGCCTCCCTCTTTATAGAACAAGTGCTTCCAGGAGAAGTCCTTAAAAGACACGGGCACTGCTGTTTCTCTGCAGTGAGACAGCAGTTTACCATTAATGCGAATATTAGCCATTTATCATTCCCTCTTCCTCCCTTTTTTTTTTTTTTTTTTTCATTTCCCTCCATTTTGCTTGAGCAAATAGAAAGCTTCAAATGTTTCTGAGTACCAGCATGTTTCTTGTCTGGCAGGAATTAAGATGACTGCTTGGAACTGATTTTTCATAGCAAGCTTGTCTGGTGCATTGCTTCCCCACCCAGAAGCAGCTGTAAACAGCTGATGTTAATTATCGTCCACCTGCTGACTGTGCCAAACAGACATGCCATTGCGCTGTGACAAAAAGGGCTCCTGGTCTATTAAGCCCTTCCTCATACCTTCGGTAATGCTGATAAAGTGCTGACCTGTTTTTTACCCCAGTGACTGCTGTTGCTAAGCACTGAGAAAATGGCCTGTCTCCTGTAATAATCTGCATCGCACAGTTCGGATGATCTTCCAAATGCCATTGTTCTCCTGGGTCTCTCCAGGCAGCTATTTTTTCCACAGATTCCTTACAGTTCTTACTGTGCAGCTTGTTGTAGCACCTTGCTTTGGATAGAGCCTACCTGAACATGGGGATTTGAGGGCTGTTTCGGTGGAAGCACATCACAGAAATTGATTTGTATTCAATTGTAATGATCAGCATGGTGTGCTTGGAAAGTAAAAATTAAGAGCAGAGAAGATTGTACCTTTTTGATTTAACATCAAAAGTATAATGCCGTGTGGACAGAACTTAGAAGAAAATGAAGAGTCTGTAAGTAGTGGTCCTGTCCTTGAAAGAGAGAGCTTCTTGTATTGAAAGTACTAGTGGAAGAGCCTTGTAGCTTGTCCCTGTGCAAGCAGAAAGCTGTCTTCATGCAGCTTGCTGTTTTGCTGTCATTATGCCCAGGATTGCTTCATCCTGCATGAGAAAGTGACTTCAGATGGGCTTGGAGGCAGTGCTTGAACAGAACATCCAGTTTGCAGCAGCTGCATTGACAGGAGAGGAGAAAAGTCTATAGCAAATCTAGAAAACGGGGAAGAAAAAATCAGTTAAGTGCTGGATAAGTAACTGAGTATTGGTGCCAGGAAGTTTTATATTTCAGCAGTTATTGCCTTTATTTTGTTCCACTAAAGGTAATCACTGCATTCTTTTAGAACCTTACAGGATCTCAGAGCATTTAAACCTGCAGTGAGGGAAGCCTGTGATGAAATGATGCTGAGAAAAAACGTGACAGTTCCTCTCAGGCACAAAAAGATGCGTTGACTTCCCAAGATGGCAGGGGAAGCTCTGGTACAGATAAAATCAAAGACTGTATGATTTTGTCCCTCTTGAAAGCTAACACCATTCATTCCACTTGCTGTAAGGCAGGATCAGCATTATCTAAACCGTTCTTTGTGGTTATTTGCATAACTCATTGTTAAAACCCTCTGGGGATGGGATTTACTTTTCAGTGATCTCTTTCATGACTTAACCATCCTTTCTGCCATCCCGACATTTAAGCTGAGGTCATAATAAAGCAAATTTGAAAGCCATCTTGAAAAGAAGATCTGAAAAAAAATAGTATGCAGTGAAGAGATGATGGCATTGTACCTAGGGATTTCTGATTGCTTCACTGAAATGTGGACAAATATCGTAAATAAAATGTGCCATAAAGCGAGGGAGAATGGGGAAAATAAAACATTATCAAGTCACTAGATTATAACATGCCTTAACTCATAGAGTCATGGTTTTCATTCAGGTAGTCCAGCCTTTCAACACAGAGTCTTTTGCTTTTTAATCTGTCATGTAAGATCTCATAGTACTGGTCCAGACTGTTCAGCTTGGATGTTGAAGGTGATGCAGCTCTGTTGGAAAGAGCAGAATGGTTTCCATGGAGTCCTATCCTGAGTCTCACCATGTTTGTCTTCCTTGCTGAGTACCAGATGTGTCCCTGGCTACTAGCCTTGTGTGTTAGACAGTGCTGCATAATTGACGTTTATATCTGAAGTCAAACATGGTGCTGCCTAGTCAGGTGGAAAGCCTGTTTACACCACAGGGAGTTTGCATAAGCAAGGAGGGCAGGATTTGACCCATATTTGATAACTCAGTTTGAAATCCTTCCCTGTCTAGTTAAATGTGTGCACAATACATTGTGTCGTAAGTAACTTCTTTGTCAAGGGAATATACTTCTATATGGTACTGTAATTTCTAACAGATTTTTTCCTTCTTTCTTCTAGTCTGACACGAATGCAAGTTACTTGAGAGCTGCTCGAGCTGGCAACTTGGAAAAGGCTCTTGACTACTTAAAAAGTGGAGTGGACATCAACATTTCTAATCAGGTTGAAAAATATTTTCATGAAATTTGCTTGATATACTCTCTCCCTCTTTCTCGCATCTGTTTATATATTTGCGCTTCATGTCAGCGATAACTTATGTTTGTTTTTTGATGAGCCATGTTTACGTATCTTACCCAAGTGAACTTTTGTTTTTACAACTCTTCCCAAGACATCGTTTCAATTCTAGTTACCGAACGTTGTGCTCTTTAACATTGTCTTTCATTTCATTTGTTTTACATCAGGTCATGGGACATCATATGGAACTTGAGATCCCAGAACTAGCATGTCCTGACTTAGTTCATACTCTGTCATTGCTATCTAGTTGTAAAGTTCACATAAGAATAGTTTCTGGAAACAGCCGTCTCACTGGGATGTAATCTTTCATCTCCTGATGTGTTGTTTGGTTCAGTCTTTTATGTTTCATTTTCTTTTTTTCCCTTATATTTTTAAATAGAATGGGTTGAATGCTCTCCATCTCGCTTCCAAAGAAGGACACGTAGAAGTTGTCTCTGAACTGATACAGCGAGGTGCCAGCGTAGATGCAGCGACAAAGGTTAGTCAGGCCTGTCTAATTGTTCTCTTGGTCACGCTGCTGCCATGGGTGCAAGGTGTTGGGCAACTTATTACAGACATTACTGTAGCACTAATTGCCCATTTCCCACTAGTGAAACGGTCTCAAGGATCCTTATACAAACATTTTAGATTATAGTCGGTGTCACAGATTATTAGGGATGTGATTTACTCAATAAATTGTATGTTTCTGTTTAGGTCTCCATATGTAGGTTTCTGTATCTTCTAGAATTAACTTAGCCATTGGAAATAGTAAGAGTATTTTATCCAAAGAAATACTGTATATATTAGACTGGTCCATGTTCTTGAAAGCATTGTCATGTTTTCAAGTTTTGTACTCTTTTCAAATATGACTGTCTCTCATTTCAGAAAGGAAACACAGCATTGCACATCGCATCCCTCGCTGGGCAAGCAGAAGTAGTCAAAGTGTTGGTTACAAATCGGGCCAATGTCAATGCACAGTCTCAGGTAAAGTAATATTTCTGGGTTTTGGTCTATCAAAAACATTGCTGACATGAAAATTCTTCTCCCCTTACAGTGTTGTTAGGTTTGTTTGGTAGAGTCATAGTATTAATGCTGGTCCTTGAATATATTTGATTTATTCAGTAAGATTAATACAAACCTGCAAAAATCACAAAGCATCCTTTTCTGGGTGTAGATGCAGATAAACGATGACAGGTGCAAGGACAGAGTTTAAACACACAGCTGCTGTTTTATTACTGAACCAGACATTTTAGTCAGTGTAGTGCGGAGTTTACTCCCACCTTGTAACTCAACATAGAATTAAAACATTAAATGCTTCCAGCTCTCTGCTCTTCTGCTCTACCCCTCACCAGGTCGTCAGTTATGAGAAGCATTATGGGGACATCAAGTCTTGTTTTCCCCTGCAGACACAGTGAAATCCCAAATTGTGTTTAGGTCTTTTCCCACATGGTATGTCAGCCATAAGGTGGGATTAGCTCTGAGTTGTCCACCTAATTCACCAGCAGAAAAAGCGTAGAAATAATATCTTAATTTTAAGCTGTCTGGGCGTCACACAGACACACTGCTGGAGGTGAAAAAAGCACAGCCATGTCCTGGGGTGTTTGCAGGATACTTGAAGTGGTTCTGTAACAGGCAGCACAGAAAAGCATTTACCCTTCAGCCTTAGATCTGCCCTCCAGTGTCCCAAGAGCTGCTAATTGTTACAGAGTCAGACGAGATACTGATAAAACCACAGTGGAAGAGAACTCACTCAAATGAGAGGGATCTCGTTTCACATAATCCAGCATCTCAGGCTTCACTGAGCTCTTCCCCTTTCCGTGTATGAAGAGATGCTGTAAGCATATGCAGAGCTTTTAAGTTTGTTGAAGTCCTTTGAGTGAACATTTAGGTCAATTATAGAAAATTTGAAGAGGGAAAACAGTGTTGGTGTTCAAAGCAGCAGAATGAAACAGAGGAAAACGCTGGCTCAAAACATGAATAAACCTCAGCCAGTTGGAAGCTGGGTGGCTTTGTCACAGGAGGTGTCCTTGGGTGCCTGCCCTGTTTCTGTTCTCACTGCTCAGGGGCTGGCTGGCAGGCAGTGTCAGAGAAGGGGGATCAGATTAGGAGGTGGCCTTAACTGGCCCAGTATTGCCATTATTCTGCACTATAAAGATGTAAAGATGTAGGCATGATAGACACTATTTGTTTACAAAGGAAATTTTAAAATTAACATTAAAAATGTTGTGTAGTACATTTTAAAGAATCGTTCTTATTGTCTCTCAAGTAACACAAACAAAAATTTGAGAGAGTATTTCAGGAATGTTAGTTATTTATGATCTGTATTTCATGTTTCTCTCACCCAGACAAAGCAAACAGACTACTTGGTTCCACTTTCTCACTCCTTTATGCTAGCTACATACAGTAATATTTAGTTTCAGGCTCTACAGAATTTGAAGAGAATAAAAATAGTTCCAATTTAAATTGTGACTTTTAGGAAGTAAAACAAAGCAGAAACGTTTCCAGTGGTTTTCCTGTTGAAGTAGGAAGGCTATGAAAGGATTGTCTCTTGTGGCTCAGAACTTGTGTATTCAGCCCTGAAACTAAAAATAATTTGAGATTGTAAACACCTTACATAACTGCATTGTCCATACACCCTGAGGTTTGCCCACGTTACCCTAATTCTGCTAGCACGTGAGAATAAAAGATTTCTCTCCCCCATTTGAAGGCCAGTGATGTCTTTGCTTGAGAGATGTGTATATTGGCCATTCCACACCAGTACCTGGGAGTGACTCCACCTGAGATCAGTCTTCCTGGGGAGATCCTTGTTGTCCCTGGAGCACCCTGTTAACAAAATGCCCTGCACCAGCTTTGTCTGTGGCTCTGCATCACTTGAGCCTTTCTAAAGCTTGTAATAACTTTCTTTTGAGTTTGGCTTACCCACAGAGAGACCACCCAGAGGTTTTGGTTGTTTATTTCTTTTTGATGCTGACCCTGTTTTGTGTGAGTTGGGCTTTGTTTTGTCTTCCCTTGAAGATAACAGCTCTACCTTCCCGATAGCGCTAGCAGTAGTAATGTTAGGTCTTTTTAACCAAATCTTCCTGTCCTTATAAAAAAAAAAAAAAAAAAAAAAAAAAAGTCTGGATTTGGTACCACTTCTTAGGGCTTGTTGGCTGTCTGGAAATTTCAGTCTCTTATTTTGAAAGGGATGAAAAAGCACAGTGTGGGGGGAAAGATGATGAGTACTGTACAATAACTTTAGCATAGGAGAAAAGGTTCTGCTCTGCCTCCAGATGCTATAATAATACTTGTTTCTGAGAAACTTCACCTATTAATTATTTTCCAAAACTAATAATTAGGAAGCATTTCCTGCTTGCTTTCTAAATGCAAATGTTTAAAACTTAAAAATAAAAATAAAAAAAAAATCTTAGTTTCCAGCTGAGTTAGTAAATAGATATTGAGTGTGCCATGAAACGATAGGGAAAAATGCCAGACACTGCTGTTCACTATAAAAATAACCTGTAATGTGGCGTATTAGATCCCTCAGCAAGCACTTTCTGGGTTCTTTCGTATTCATTAAACAGAATTTTAACTGTACAGTAGCTAAACTGTTAGGCCTTGTTTCTGGAGAGTATATTAGCACATTGCTTTGGCTCTGGAAGGACTTCAGTGCCTGCTTTAGGCTTGTAGCGGTGCTTTACTAAATAGACACCAAATTACTCAAATACTGGAACAGCCACAGACCTTGCAGGCTGTGTAAGCCTTGTAAACATGTGGCTTCACAGCTGCTCAGTGTCTCGGTGATTGTCAAATTCTTCTTGGATCAAATGTCCAGTTCACGCCATTTCCTCTCCAACTGTCTTTTCTGTCTGACCTCCTATTTGTTTCTGCTGCCAGTGAAGCCTGTGTGCTTGGCCCCAGGTCACCTGCACTCTCCTGCGTGCTCTGGGTTGGCTGTGTGCCATGCGGCTCTGCCCCATTGCTGTGACAGTCAGATGCTTCTCAGCTGTTTTTACTGTGGCTGCTATAACTCAGACATAATTCACTGCTGCAAGTCTTAGACTACAATTTGCCTTCATCTCTCCAGAATTCAGGATGTTCATGGCTTTGATGCAAATACATGGCCAGAGTTATTACGGCTCATCTCTGTTTGGCTCTATTAGTTTCCTGCAAAAGCTAGGTCAGTGTCCTTTGTAAGAGTTGCAGCTCTAAGAGCTGCTCCCCGTGCTCCTTTCACCCTGCCGAAATATGTCTGCCCTGGCCGTGTACAGACCTGAGAGTGCTGACACTGTCTTGGCCAAACCCGGTCATACGGAAGCCCTTCCTGACCTTCTCTGTTACTTAAGCCAGATGAAATACCATTTCTGTTTTACCCGTTGTTTTTAACCACCCCTGACTTCTTTGTTTTATTCTGTTTACTGCATTGACACTTTCAGTCTGGGATGAGAAGTTTTCATGTCACTCAAAATCCGTCTTTGCCTGCCTTAACTGTGTTTCAGCCTTTCTCTAGTGTTTGGATATGATAAATCAGAGGAGAAGGGGATTGTTTCTGGTTGTTTCAGCAGGACAAAACAGTTCAGTCGATATAATATGAATGTTTTAAGTTGTTATTGTTACATTCCATTGTGTCTTTTAAAATAATACTACCCTTCTCCTATCTTCACTTAAATCAGCAGTGATCGTGCCACTAACTTGTATGTGAGCATGCAATTTACTTGTTTTCCTGCTAATCTACCAATTTGGCAGATTTTTGGTATGTTTAAAATGTTAATGTTTACACTCTTGTTTTCCTATTTCAGAATGGTTTCACTCCACTGTATATGGCAGCCCAAGAAAACCACCTGGAGGTTGTTAAGTTTCTTCTTGACAATGGTGCCAGTCAAAGCCTTGCCACAGAGGTAAAAGTTTGAGTTTTACAGTTCATGAACAAACCAAAATGTGCTTCAGCAGTGATCCTTGCCAGCTGATACTGAACTTGTCTTTTAAATACAAAATCAAAGAGCAGTACAAATTCTCTTTGTGAAGCGTGCTGATGAATATCGAGTTACTGGCTTTTAAAGATTTTTAAACCTTCTCTTGCCATTTCTAAAATAAAAAATGACTCTAACTAGAAACAGTTCTAAAAATAGATGTGCTCTTAGTCATTACTGGTAATATTTCAGGTTATGTACTCAAAAAGGGAAGCTGTGTGCATGATACAAAAATTCTCCACACTTTTCTTAAAAGTACTGAGTGATGCAGGGGGCAATCATAAAGCAAGAAGTGTTCATCTATGCTTTGAAACCAGCTCTGGGATACCAGTGAAAACCCAGGGTTACTTAGCGCTTGCAGTATTTTCTGAACTGTATTTATTACCATGTTGATACCCTCTCTGCAGCATTCAATTATCCTGTCTGGTCTTGCAGTGATAATTTCGAGCTGACAGCATGACAGAAGATTTGTCCTTGAAGGGTGTTCTGTGATCTTTCTTTCTAAAAAAAAAAAAAATAATAAAATATATATATATATTTCTTAATTTAAAAAGTAATTCTAACTCAAGTAAGGCAACTTGGAAGGAAAAAAAAAATACCGGTGATTATAAGAATATCAAATATTAATAGTCTTTAAATTTAGTCTTAAATAGTACCTAAATGTACTGAATTTAATCTGGTTAAAAAACAAAAAGAAGTATTTCAGTATTTGCTTTAACCTTTTACTGACATCTAACTGCTCCATCTGAACTTAAATCACAAAGGAAATAATGCTGATTTGAGAAGGTCACACTTCTTGCAAAATACAAAGTGCAAAGTCACTTCATTGCATCACTATACACTGATATATGTATGGAAACTTTCTTCTCTTTTGAAGACAGTATTATAGCAATGAATCATGGATCAAAATAAAGTTTTCAAAATCACTAATCTTTTCTTAAAACTAGCGGTGTGCATCAGAGAATACTTCCTGGAAAAGCTCAAAGACACGGAAGCCAAGAAATAATAAAATGAAGTATTTTAAATGTAAAACACTAAATGAAAAATACAGCTTTCAGAAAACTGATTTCTCTTAGAAACAATGAAGTCATTGGACACCCAGAGACCTACAGTAGATTCTGACTTCTGAAAATATCCTAGCCAGTATATGATTTTCTGAAAATAGAGCTGTACAGTTGTGCACAGGTATTTGCTTCTGATTCTTAGGTATTTTTACCCATGAGCTTTTTATATGTCAGTCTAGGCTGAGCTTTTCTCCATCTCAGCCTGATAAAGCGTGATCTAATTTTATCCCTGGAGAATTCCTTTGAAGTTAACAGACTACAAAGCAGTGTTGCCTTTATTGCCCTACTTGTTTCTGGTAGTTGCTTATAGGTGCTTTATTATTTTCTCTTGGTCAAACCTTTAATATAAAAATTATTGATCTCTGTCAATTTAAGTTCAAAAGCCTTTCTTATTAAACAATTAATACATAGCTAACTATTCACTAATAAGAACTCTATAAGAAAGGTGTTTAAAAAAAAAATAGAACCACCTGTTTTCTTTTAATTGGTTTTATTTATTTTTAAATTATTTTTTTTTCTGAGGGTGGGCTTTGCTTTATATGTTAAGGTACAGTTACTAATTATAGTACTGGATGTTAAGATACTTGCAATTGCTTTTTGTAGGTTGGCAACTTCAGATAGCATGTGGTGGAAATGCATTTTTGTCATTGCTAATATTCTTGGTCACAGTTCGCTTGGCCGTGGCACAGGGATCTCTGCATAAACGGGCACAGGCAGCTCTCTGTCAGAGTTAGGAAACTGGAGTATAGAAGATGGCAGCTGTTCTGGTGTTGAAATGAAGTGCTCCCCTTTGTCGACTCCCTTTTCTCTAAGGAAAGGAGAAAATGAATTCCTAGGACTTTCATTTTCTCATGTGATTTTTTTTTCTCATTTTTATCAGAAGAGAAAGCCTGATAAGAAAAGATGTTGTTAGCTTGTTGTTGTGAAGCACTGACTGTGCTGCAGCTGTTGGCTGTATAAATAGAGAGGGAAGCGGGTGCCTCCAGGTCACCAAGGCATGTGCTGTCTCAATCAGGGTTCCTCCAGGCAAGAGCATCCATTTGTGCAGGTACAGTGTAGCTGTATTTCTGGAGCCCTCTTTGTGGTGCTCATGATGTATTCTTGGCCTCCAGAGCTGTGCAGCATGTAAAAAAGAGGAAAGAAAAAAAACAAAAAAACAAAAAAAAAGAAAGATGCCCCCCCCCCCCCCCCCCAAAAAAAAAAAAAAAAAAAAAAAGGCAAAAATGCCAAAAATGCTTCCCCCCCCTGAACTCCTTTCTGCTCTTACAATGCAGTTTTCCCAAAAGTTAACATTTTAACTCTGCACTTTTGAAATGGTAGGGACCTGCATTCTTCTATGTCATTGCTGCACTTCTGTTTCACACTTAAACACACAGATTCAACATGACAGCAGTAGTTAAAAAGTCACAGAATGTGTTTGCCAACTAGACTGTAACAAAGTTTTCTACTATAAACTTCAGACATATTAATCAAGAATCACAAGTAATAATGAAATAAATATCCCAAGTAATTTGCATTTGTGGTTTTTGAGGGGTTTATGGGTATTATCTTGGGCAAATCTGTGTGTTTTCCTGGGTTGGAATGCTACTTAAAATTTGGGGAATCTAAATAACAACTCTTTCATTTTTCAGTTCTCTAAAAATCCATAAAAATAAAATTATTAAATCATTTCAGACTGTACTTTTCCTGTGTTTAAGGAATTCACTCTAAAATCTTTTAAATAAAAATTCTATTTTTCAGGTCTCAGATTCCACATTTCTTTGGTTGGCTATTTACTAGTCTGAAAGGAAATAATGTCTGTTTATAAGTGGATTGTATATCACATCTCTATTTTCATAAGTGGAAATGTGCTCTTTGGTGTTGTAGTAAAACAACTGGTTTCATGGGAGAAAGTGGAATTCCTTTTCAAATGTTATTGAAATGTATTATTGATAGATAAATATATTGATAATTTTAAATTAAATATAAGCATATATTTATGTTTTAATCGCCACATTTAAATATTTAAGAGGATAGAGATGAAATTAAAAAATAAATGTATGCTATAACCTGTAGGTTTGGGGAAGAAGGATGATAATTTGCATTGGAGACATCATTGCCACATATATTTGTGTATATAATAAAATGTATTAAATGATAGTGAATAATTCCATGCTTTTTTCCAAGTCCTAGCCAGTTTTGCTTGCTTGTGTCTTGTAATTTTACTCCCACTAATGCCGAGATCTCTTCCCTCCAATTTCCATCCCCTGCAAAGTTCAGGATAGGTGTTGAGAGTCCCCATTGTATGTTGCAGGATGGTTTCACACCTTTGGCAGTAGCTTTGCAGCAAGGTCATGACCAGGTGGTTTCGCTGTTGCTTGAAAATGATACGAAGGGAAAAGTCCGTCTTCCTGCTCTTCACATCGCCGCTCGGAAGGATGATACAAAGGCAGCAGCTCTGCTCCTGCAGAATGACCACAATGCTGATGTGGAGTCAAAGGTCAGTTGTAAAAAGAAACAAGTTCTGATGCTGTTAAGTGCTGACGACATGTATTACGTCCAGTGAAGATCTCTCTTAGTGAGGTACTTTGCTTATGAGTTCCGTGTAAATTTCTCCTATAGTGTGCAACTAAAAATAATGTTTCCTTTGCTTCCCTCGCCTCTTTCTTCCTCACCTCAGTTTTATTTAAATCAGGGTTAACTTTTCCTTTAAAATCTTTTCAAATGGTAAATAATAAACAATATATTATTACAACTGTTCTCTTGGAAATGGAAGCCATTACTGTAGTGGTGTGCTTTAGAGGTCATCCAGTTAAGTCATTTGATTAGTTGTTTGTAAAAGTGCCACTTACAGAACTCTGATAAACATGTAACAATTAACATTCAAAATACTTGATCATTCAGCTTCCATTCAGTCAAGCTTCCTTTGTGCCAACTGTGCTGTCATCTGAGCTGCCATGCCATGTAGCAATCATGACGCTTTCTGCATCCATATCACCAGTGGTGAACTAACCGTTCATTTTTTCCCCCTCTTTGCTTCCAAATGTGTTAACCTAGATGATGGTGAATAGAACAACAGAGGTATATATAAATATATATATGCATCATCACTCCTCCATGACTTAGTGCTTCTGCATCATTTCTTCCTCCTTTTTGCATCGCCTTTTATAGGATAGACACCTGCTTTAGATGAAATAAAGTAGCATGTGCTAGAGAAGACTGTAGTTTAGATACCAGGGCTTTCTGCAGCTGAAAC
This sequence comes from Aythya fuligula, assembly GCF_009819795.1. Lineage (NCBI taxonomy): Eukaryota > Metazoa > Chordata > Aves > Anseriformes > Anatidae > Aythya > Aythya fuligula. The sequence continues at coordinate 1,942,645 of NC_045565.1, read as the reverse complement.
TAGGGTTTAAAAATGAGAGTAAGCATTCTTGGGAATTAATTGCCATCATAAAAGAGACGTATTATGTAAGATGGGAGTTTTCAGGGATTCTCATGGAGTAGATGTTTACCAGACTATGTCAAGAGCTGCAGACAACCCTGTCGTGTTGTGCATCCAGGACTGATTTCAGGCTTCTGCATGACACTTACCTTGATGGTGTCAGCAAATAGAGTGATCTGAGAGTGGTTTTAAATCTGCAAAACTCCCGAAGCAAGGCAGTGGCAGCTAGCATGGCTTGCTAACAATTTAGAAATGCATCTAGTTCCCATAAGGTTTCATACTTCGCAGGACTGATGGAATTGCTGCATGTTTTAGCATTATTTTAAAAGGAAGTAAAACTACTTAAATATGAAAATAACTCACTGAAGTGATGTTATCAGTAAGGCATCTTCTAATTAGGTTGATAACTTGTGGTGTCTGAACATAACCCAGTGTGATCGCCCTCAGTGGGAGACTGATCTTTATGGTACTAACCCTTGGAAAAAAAAAAAAATCTATATTAATCATTTAAAATGGTCTTTGATGTTGTTTTCATTTGCATCTACTTTGAATTTATTTTTTTTTAAAAAGCAAGTATCATCAAATGACTTCTATCTGAACTTCTGCAAAGAATCTCTAAGAGATTTAACTTGCAAGACTGACAACACTGATAACAAGTAGATGTTTCTATTAGAAACTATTTTCTTACAAAAGATCATTACTTTAATACTCACATGTTTGTTGCTGTTTCTCTGAAGTAACTGAAAGTTTTGTCCTAATTCTGGTCTTCTAGAATAATTATGCTAATTTTTTTTCCCTTCTGTAGAGCAATATGTTTTTATTTAGACTCAGTGTGTAAATAATTGTCAGTGAGTAAAAACTAGTACAGAATTGGAATGGTGACTTGCAGCACACTCCTATTACTAGCTTTTGTCAGTGATGTGATACAAATTTGGGAGTACCAAAGAGATATATAAAAAAAATTATCAATTGTTTGTTTGTTTGTTTTTCCAGAGTGGGTTCACGCCCCTCCACATAGCTGCTCACTATGGAAATATCAATGTAGCTACATTGCTGTTAAATCGGGGTGCTGCTGTGGACTTCACTGCAAGGGTAAGAATGAAATCGTAGTTACACTTAAGTTTGTTTTATCTTTACCTTGAAACACTTTTTCCACAAGGAATGGAAATGTTCCTTGTGCTTGCCAGCCGAGAGGCCTGGCCTGACAGCTCTCGTTACCCTAAGGAGTATGGAGCAGAGTGTCCGTGCTTCTGAACTGAACCTGAGCTCTAGTCCTCACTCTTGAATACCTCCATTTTAATCAAAACCAGCTGCTGATTTCACAGTGTTGCAAAGATTCAGTGAGATGAATGCCTCCACCTGTAGCCTTACCATATGGCAGGAATGCTGTCCCTGTTGAGTTGTCCTCAATATGCAGTTGTTTCCAGTGATTATGAAGGGCAGGTGGTGGTGGTGGTGAATAAAGCAGCTGTGCCTTCACTGCACCTTCACTGCATATGCGAGTGTCAGATGATAAAGGAGATCTGAGAAACAAGACAGGTAGAAAATGAAGTGAGGTACAGAAACGGAGGGAAGTTGGTGATTTGAGCCATATGGCAAAAGTCATGGTAAAGTGGGGGAAATAACTCTCCTGATCCCATAAGCTATGCTTGAAAGTTATAACACAGCCCAGAAAGCAAGAGGATAGTTCCTCAGATAAATGGAAAAGGAGAGGAAGCCAGGAAGGAAATGGTATGGGCTTCCCAGGTGTCCCCTGGTTCAGTGTAGAACAGCATTTCAATTAAAGTGTGAGTGTTCTGGGGGGATCAAGTGTGTATTGGAGATGGTATTTATGGGGGGGAGTTACTTGGAATGGTGTCTGCGGTTAGACAGAACTGAACTGGAAAATTCGGCAGCTCCTTCGCAGAGGTTCTGAGTATGTGTTGTTTTAATTGCTTCTGCATGAGAATAAGTACTGTGCTACTGCTTAAAGCATTTGCCACATAGCAAGCAGCTAATTGTAATGTTTTCTTTTACTTCAGATAATTTGTATATCTAAATACTTCACTGCTTCTATAGTTAAAGAACATATTTACATAGAATTATAGAGTCATTTAGGTTGGAAAAAAATATATCAAGCAAAACTCTTAATAAACATTGCAAACCCACAAAACCGATAAAATAGTATCACGTTTATTTACAAGGGAAATTATTTTATTTATAGGACTCAGAATTAAACAAAAAATAAACATTTTTTTGGTAGCATTTGTCTATGGTTAGTAAGGGGAATTGATGGAGGATGTAATAGACCAGGAACAGAAAAGTTGGGGAAAGCCCCCTCAGTGTTTTGACCCAGAATGTTTTTTTACTCTAAGTAGGAGTGCAGGTGGAAGGTACAGATGCTGGGCACTATTCACTCAGCACAGATCTATGAATATAGTTAAATGACTCGCTAGTGAAGATAAGTCCCTAAAGCTAAAAAATACTATTATAAGTCATGATCTAGTACTTAATAATACCGGTGAGAGGAATGCTAGCAGATGCTGGGGGAAGCTGGTAGGTGCATACCAAAGGTAAGGATCTACTCAGATATTTCTCACAAATGATTTTCCACATACATGCACCACTCAAATTGATCTTCTGTTACTGATGAAAGAAAGTCTGAGGTTAGATCCATGTGAAATTCAGAAACTAAAGGTGGGTTTGGGGTGTAAAGGGCTTCTGGGAAATTTCTAACTGCATGCTTGCTTTTCACTGATGACATTACTCCCTCTTACTCCTGAGGCCTTAATCCAATCATGTTAGAGCATTTTAAGTCATTTCAAACCATCATAAAGTTTGGTGTTCAGTGTTTGATAGGTGCTAATCACAGGAGCAAGGAAGGTGAGTGGGTTTGGGACGACTCTTTCAAACTCAGAAACAAGATGAGGGGTTAGCCATACTGCTACGTTAGCAATTAGCAGCGTTTATTACCAGTATCACTAAGCATCATCTGCTTATGCTTATTTCAATAAAATACCATTTCAATGCATACATTTCAATAAAAAACCCTGGGCTTGAGCAGCTCTGTTTTGGATTAAGAGCACTGTTGGAGAGTAGATCCGAAGTAGTAAGGGCAAACTCACTTCCTCTTGAAGATCTGGAAATCCCAGGTTCTGCCTCCTTTAGTTGTCATCGTCAGAGAGGCAGCCTGCTCAGAGAACTGGGAGGTGCAGATGCACTGACATCAGCCTGAAGAGCAGCGGGCTGATGCTGTGACTCAGAGCACGAAGCAGCTTGTTGTGCTTGCAGTAGCTGGGTGGGGGAATCCGCAGAGCACATCTCTACTGCATGGTGGCTGCAAATTTAGGTAAGGCAGCTCTGATGGGAGGAATAGTAGCATAAATAACAGTAATAATGGAGTTGAATTTCGTTCTTCAGTGCTTATCAGACTGATGAGTCAGATTCTGGGAGAGCAGTGAATTTGTAAGCAAATGGAGACAAGTGTAAATGGAGTATAAAGTACCGTTATCAGCACCAGGTAACAGAGTCCTTACTTGATCCGTGATTGCCCAGAGTGCACAGCAGGCAGAGGCACTACAACAGATACTAAAAAGGAGCCGCAGGTACTGCCTGCCTGCTGCCACCTCATTGTTTAATTTGTGTAACCAACATCCACAATGTGCAGCATGGCTTGCCTGGAGGAAAGGCCCTTGTTCGAGTTGCTCACGATCTGGGAAGACAAGCAGTGAAGCAAAGTTCTGGAAGGGATATAACCCAAATAAAATCATACGGTGTGTCTGTACTCTTCTTGCAGAAGTACAAAGAGCAAACTGTAGGTTGGGGGTATCAAAAGCACTTTTGGCAATCAGCTCTTCTCCCTTTATTCTTGCTAAATAAATACAAATTGACACTTCTGTATATCTCTAAATTCATGTTCAACTGTTTAGGGAACTATCAGTTCTGGGGAGGGATTTGAACAGGAGCAGGGGATTATGGTAATGGCACACCTGTATGGAAGGTGACAACACGAAGACACCTGACTGTCAGTGGGGAGGGATGGAGGTAATGAGAGGGACATGTAAGACGAAGGCAGAGCTCTGAGCGTTAAGGGGGGGGCAAGGGGAGCTGGTGAAATGATGTGAGAAACAGGAGGGCACATGGGAGGCAAAAGAGATTTCTTCAGCTGGTACATTTTCAGTGGGTTTCTGAGGGCCCCAAGGGAAGAAAAAGGTTCCAGCAATGAAGGCAGGGAAAGATGAGAGCTTGATGATGGCTCCTGGTGTGTGGACAGGAGGTGAGCAGTGGTACTGTATTGTAAATAAATGATGTCCCCAGTGACACACAATAGCAGCTGCTCCCCTCACCCCTGCCAGTGTACACCTGCGTGCCTCTTGGCTGTCATAAACTCCCTTGTTCCCTTCTTTCATTGCATCTAAGAAAAATAGGCATAGGTCCAGGAGCTCTTGCAGGTGTGACAGCACCTGCTGGCCTGTGTACCTGCGGAACGTAGAGGCTGGGAGGGCTGGAAGGGTACCTGCTTCTGGTTTGTACTCTCCCAGACCAGCAGTTGATTTAGTGTCAGCTCTTGCACTGAACTGTGTTTGCTCTCGTGTGTCTGTGCTTTCTCTTCCAAGCTTGTTGCAAGCACAGGGAAGATGGCACAACATGGAAAGTTCCCTGCGGGATGGATGGAGATGACTTCAGTAAAATCAGCTTTGTGATACCCCTGTTTCCACCCATTTATAGAGAGGCAGCTCCAAGGTTTTTCATAACCTCTGTCCAAACGAAACAGAACCTCTATATTGGGCTGAGTCTTTGCCGTTTTGTAATGAAGGAAAAATACTCACTCCAAGTTGCTTGACTTCTTGGGCTCAACATCTACTGTAAACCTGTTACTGGCAGGGTACACACTGGCTTGGACGTAGCAGGCATTTTATATCTGTTCATCATCTCTCTGTAAGAGACTTGCATGTGTGTGGCTATGCTTCTCTGAAAGTCTTCAAAGCTAAGGAAATTCCTTCATCACATTGCCTTGTTTCCCTCTTGCTTAACTGTGAGATAATCACATATGGGCTAAAGAAGGGGAGGAATAGAACAAAGAATAACTGAGGGTGTAGTCAGTCTCATTTGTAACAAAGCTAACGTGTGAGTGTGCTCACTACTTGTGCTTTGAAGGACTGCAACAGTTTGTTGCACCATTTCCTTATGAACAAATATTGTTCATCAACCGCTTGTAGCTTCAAATTAAACTGTATCTGGTCTGTTACCCAGAGTTTTGATGGTTTTAATATCTACTTTCCATCTGCTGGATCCACTAATCTAGTGATTAATATGGATCGGTGCAGTCTGCCAAGTGGGCTCTGCTGTTCCAGGCTTTCAGTTGAGGAGACCCGTTGCTGTGGCACGCAGTGACCAAACGCATGGTGCTAACTGCTGTGCTCCCATCTTAGCTGCTGCTTCTGGGGCTGGATGCTGTTACAGGGGCTTTGTGCCATCTGCTCGACTCTGATTTACCAGGAATGAGGTCTCCTTCAGCCTGAGGGCAGGTGACTGTGCTGGACATAAAGGACAGGTCACAGAAGGTTTCGTTTGTCTTTTTGTCTCTCTGCTGCCCCCATCAAATTTGCTGCAGACATCTAGGACTTGGAAAGATGCATTGAGATCCATGCTAAAACCAAATAACAGCCACTGGAAGGAATGAGAAACCGGTTTCCTCAGCAGTTCTGGTTACACCTACAGTATCTGGTGCAAGAAAGCTTTTTTGCTCTAAATCAGCTCTAATCCCTGCAGAGTGCCTGCACTTTCCCATTCAGGGGGAAGGCCCCTTGCTCGTGCATCCCTGGGGCAGTGTGCAGGGAGGGCAGGCAGTTTGATCCGCTGGGCTTTACGGCCAGCTGTGAAGGAGCTTTGGTGCCAGATTGCCCTGTGCGAAGTCAGCAGCAAGAAAGCACAACAAGTGTTTCTCCACAGCTGCTGTGCAGACCAGGGAGGTGGGAAAGGTGCTCTGAATAAACTGTTATTTTCTGACAATATTAATTAGGCAAAAAGTGTCTTCGGGGGGTTTGAAGAGTCTTCAGATATCATCCTTCTGTCTCAGATAATCTTCTAGTAGAAATATCTGTGTAGCCCAGGTAAGGAAATGCCTCACAAGCTCTGCCCCTCTCTGAGGAAGCATAATGGCTAGAAAAGAATCAAAAATTCATGCTCTGCAGCTTCCAGGGCAGTGACTGAAAGGAACTTCTGTGACCCTCACATCCATTCCATGCTTGAGCAGGTCAGAAGATTCAGGTAGCAAAGTAATTCTCGATGTGAAGGTGATCTCTGCCCGCATCTTTCTTGCCCAAGCAGATGGGAGGTAGTCACTGTGCCATGTGTCTGCATCCAGCCCTGTGAAGAGCCTCCCAGCATCACAGCACTCCTTCCTCTAGAGCAGATCACAGCTCCACTGGGAGTGGGCTTTGCATGCAGAAAGTTTGCTTCCTGGAATGTTGAGGAAGGATTTGGTAATCTTGAGAGGGTGGTGTGAGGACAGCATGCATTAATGATGACCCTGAGGCTGAGGAGCAGAACACCATTAGCCCATCAAAAAAAGCAGGCAATATGCAAGTGACAGTAACACAAGAGAAGAACATCTTTTTATTTCCCTAGTGGTAGTTTGCCATAACAGTTCCTTGCTATATTCTTCCTTCTTTTCTTCCAGGATTCATGTTATATATCTCAGTCCTGAAGAAAGAGAAGTAGACACAAGAATTACTTTAGCACAATATAAGATTCATTAACAGTAAATAGAGGAGAAAGAAGCTGAAAATTCTTTGAACTGTCATAAGGTTTCCTGAAGAGCATCTGATTGTGTGTTTGTGGTTGTACGTCTAATTTCTTTTATACTTGAAAATCCCATGCAAGTCTCAGTGATCCCAGCTACTAGAGCATAACACTTTGATCTGCAGGGGTTGTACTGAGTTTTAGCTCCAGTTTTGAATTACAGAAAAATATAGGAGGAGAAAATACTGATTGTTCTCCTATTAAATGTGTTATAGCTGCATGGTTACATACGACAGTCTTCACATACATGGCACAATCTTTCTCTACCCCCACAAACTGGCAATGCTGATAATAGCCGTGCAGGATTGTTGATGACGATTCCAGTATATGGCAATCAGTCTTAAGCTCTTTTCTTAAGGACTCATAACAATGGAGAGATTTTCCAAACTTTACGCTTTAGCAGTTTGCCTGCTTTCAGCTTCTGTTTTCTTGATGCACTTTTTTGTCAATTCTGAGTCTGCTCTCAGTTGGGAAAACTGAGGGCAATCTTACTAAATTCCAGCTTCATCTGAACATTTTGTTAAGAAACCGTTTTCTTTTTTAATTGAAGTTAAAGAAATGGAGTTTTTGTATAAAACTATTCTCTGGTAGGGGTCTGGGAGGATTGCTAAGCAGTGGAGGTAAGCTCTCTCACTGGTAGCAAGGAGAAATACCAGTTTCCTACAAGACTGGCAGTGGGTCTTCGCAGTTCCCTACGTGGTTTGCCCCTGGCAATAGCTGCAGTGTGGGAACGGAGAAGGTCCTTCAACCCAGCCAAGCAAGCAAACTGCTTGGGCTGCACGTAGCCAGTGGTTGGCCCTTGCAGGACTGCGAGAGGAGCAGTTCCCCCTTCTGACTGCTGGAGGTACTCGGGGAATCAGTTGGGTGTTGTATCACTGGTAGAGCACCAGTGCCCCAGAGGGATTTCCTCTTGCATCCCTGTGCTACCTGGCCTATCCCAGTCAGTCAGCATTTAAAACAATGTAAGGCACGAATAGGAAACTTTCACCTTTTGATTATTTGGATTTAAAGCTACACTTCAAAGCCCAATATGATGCTTATAAGAGGAAATATTTATTTTTCTTGTTTATTACTGGCATCCATATGTTTGTAAACGCAGACTGAGGTAAGTAAAAGGCAGTCTGTAGGATAGCACATCATACCAGAATCTGGGGGGGGGGGGGGGGAGGTATTCTTCATTTTCTAAAAGCATTGAAATAAAGCTACAAGATACATGGTGTTTGCGCTCTGTCCATTCTAAGTTTGTTGCTGTTTTTTTTTTTTTTTTTTTTTCTGACTTCCTAGCCATTTGTGTTGCTAATTTGTAACAGGAATAATTTGGACTGCTGTGGTGAGCTGTGATGGATGATGGCATGTGTCAGAGAGGAGTTGATCTCATTTCAGATGGGAAATGTAGGTGGCTTATAGCTCAGCACAGGATAACTTGAAGTTTTCTGAATTTTCTTACGAAGCTGTAGATAGAGATGCAGCTGAAAGGGCTTAGTGTCTCCTCTCCTCAGCCATGAGCAGAAGCCATCAAAAAAAGAAGCAGATTTCTCTTCACCCATCAGACTTCCGAATGCTGGGAGACTCCAAAGGTAGGCTTAGGCCCTGCACGAGAGGGTAGCAGCTGCAGCAGGCAATGGATAGAGATAAAGGGAAAACAGCCGTCCACAATGCCGTGAGGTATAGAAAAAACATGCATCTAATATATCACACTTAGATCTGTATACACTTTCAGAATACTTTGAGTCATGTACCCCAGGACATCTGCCAAGGGGGAGAGAAAAGGCCAGGTACTACTTCAGAACGCTACAAGCATTTATTGTGCAATTTCATGTTGTTATTCTTACAAGTTACGTTACGTACTCCTTACAGAATTGGTTAACTCCCAAGTTCAATAACAAAGGATCTCGCTGTCAAGGTGTCTACACAAGACATTATCCAGCATTTGATTTTTTTAACAGCGAGGGCAAGGAGTGCTCCAATAGACATTCTAGATCTCAACTGCATCTTTTTCTGGCTACTTTTTGAAGGCATTTCAGCTTTGTTACTGCAGGAAAACATCTTCAAAAGTTTCCTGATTTACTATTCTATCTTGAGAACAAAGGGAGAAATTTATAGAAGATCAAACAGATAAAAATAGACTGAAAAGACAGCAGATGCTGTTGATTTAGCGAAGAATTCAGAACCTTACATTTGGTGGCTATATTGTTTGCTGATACCACAGTTTTAATAACCTACACCCAAGCTGCGCATATTATTAAGCTTTTTTTTAAATCTGTTTTCTTGTGACAAGTACAAACAACTGGGCTTTTAATTGCTTGCTTTACATTTTGTCATCAGAAATATTAATGATGATGATGTCTGAGGTTTATTCTTATCTCAGTTGTACTTAATTGTCACAAATGTATGCTGGGAGATGGGAGGAGCGTCATGCATCTGGGTGTGATACTTTAAGCCTTGGCCAAACACAGTCATGACCAAAGCAGAGTTACTCACCCTAAACTTCAGTGTGCAGTTGTGTGAACGTTCACATAATGCTTCTCTTCTGTTCAGGGCTCAGGACTCTCAGTATACACAATTATTACTTCATACTGTTTGCTACCAGTAAAAGTGCAAATAGCTAAATGCCAAACTTAAATTCTGGATAGAGACCTGTCCCCTCTCTTTTTTCGCTTAGGTTTCCTCACAATGTGTCCCTGAGCTGTTAGGGCTGAATAGGGCCAAATATGCTTTTTCTTCTTTGTCTCTTAATTCTTTTTATGAACAGTCTGAGTAGATTAATAGTGTGTGATGAAAACTAGAGAGTGAAGAAATACTGCTCCTGCAGTGCTCTTTTCCCAGGAAAGAGGAACTGATCTCGTTCATCCATAAGGACAGGTATTTCACTGGATATGTAAGGTTTCATTTCCTTGATTCTTACTGTTCAGTTCATTATTTCAGAGTAGCTGTGTGAAATTCGTTTTCCTAACAAAGCGTGTCTAAAGTGAACATATCCTTTACTTACCTATCTCTTCCTAGTGTGGACCCGCTGCCTGTTTTCAACCAAATGTAATTGAGTTTCAAGATCCTCAAGATATTAAATTTATACGCTTTTTGTAAAGACAGTGTATCAGATGAAAGAAAGACGGATTGCTAGCTCTCCAGCAAAGGAATGAGCTTAGTCCCTATTAGGTGCTGGAGAATTTCCTCATGTTCTCAGCCAGGGAGTTTGTCCCCTGCCAGAAGCTGAGACCAGCTGCACAGGGAGCAGGTCCTGATAGATTCAGTACTAACCTGAGATGTGAAGGTCTTTTAAGGAGGACTCCTCTCTTTGACCATGAAAATGGACATTCCCCCACCTTTATTCTTGTTTCTAAACCAACTTGCAAATTGCATGTTACGCAGTCACACAGTTTTACATCCCTGGGAGGATCAGGCTTAGCATACTCCTTGTTTAATGTGTTAAGCAGCCTTTTGTTTTATTTCATGTTTTAAAGAAATCACAAGTTACCCTGGAATAGTAACTTAGATGCTCTGATGTGATTATTATTAGAGAAAGAAGTTATTTCTTCTTTCTAAAATGTAGTTTGCCTCTGTGGTAGTATTAATTAGTATTTTCTAGTAGCTGTAGTTAGCTATAGGTTAGTGTAATTGCTTATAAATAAAGGTAGACCATACTGGGCTAGGTTACTATTAAGCTGTGAGTCAACTTGTCACATCTGAGAGGAGATTTCTTTTGGTACTGGTTCTCTATCATTTCACTCACCTGCGGTTTTGAGGAAGTGCTGTTTAACGGTCTGTTGGCCAGGTAAGACACTTGCACGGCTCTCCAGCTATTCAGTATGATGGGTGCCTTTCCAATTCAGTCAGCCATAGGATATATGCTCACTAAAATTTACTGCTTTCTGCTCAGTCATGGGGAAGCCAGTTTTCCACAGCCAGCTGTTTGGCTGCCCCTGAGTGCGCAGGAACATGTTCTTGATAATTCTGTTTGTCTCCATACCCTAGCTGCATGCTCTGTTTAAGTTATTTTATCTTCACTTGGCTCCGTATGATCAAATATATACAGGATGTGGCCTTCATACACCAGAAGATAAAGGATTCATCAGAGCATGAAGAAATGTCCTAGCTACATCTTGTTAAAAAAGCATGTTTGTGTGCGCACGCACTGGTTATGTAACTGCCCTCAATGTGCAGCACAGCTACAAGCTGCCGTCCTGCGAGGCGTCGTTTAGCAAAGCATATCTGCCTATTTACAGTCTCACTTGAAGTAAAGTATTACATCGATTAGAGGAACAATTTGTGTAGAGGAAATCAGTGATGTAACTGTGACGCGAAGGTACTTAAGAGGCTATCAGAGCTTGCTGACAGAAATAAATGGCACTGACATCTTGTTCCCTTTGAATTAGACCTGCAAATGTATTTTTTAATTTATTTTTCATGAATTCTAATTGACCAATGAAGTTCTGAGGTATTAATCCCTATCACTAAGTATTCAGAAACAATGATAGCTAAGTTAAATTGCTAGGTTTTAGAGAGTAAAATTGATGATATTTAACTCCTATACAAAAACTGCAAAGGGAGGCACAGTCAGGATGTCTCATTTGAACTTCAACCACAACTTGAACATTTGCCTCGATAATACAAAGGTCGTAGTCTCAGACCAGTAATTCATGTGTGGAAAAAAACAGCTTCCTTTTGCTTGCATGCTCCCAGAGAAACAAAGCTGTGTTACCCTTTAGCAAAGTGTGCATAGTTCATTCTGTGAGCAAAACTGATCATGGAGATCCTAAAAGACAGGTAGATGAATATTTGTTTTCACATTTTGTTTTGTTATTCTCTTCCACAGAATGATATCACACCATTGCATGTTGCATCGAAGAGAGGAAATGCAAATATGGTCAAACTCCTACTTGATCGAGGAGCTAAAATCGATGCCAAAACAAGGGTAAGCTTCCGTATGCTGTAAGTGACTGTATGGAGTTCTTGCCTGGGACCTGTTAGCTGCTGTACAGCTTAAATCATTTGGCTTCCTGGCAGACTACCAAAACTGTAATGCATTGCTTTTTTGTAAAAAGGATTTCAGTAGAATGCTAACAATTTACGTCTGTTAAAACTGTGTGTGAAATACCATGCATGGCAAAGCTCAGAACCAACTATTTTCCATGTTCTCAGAGCATTTAATTAGATGCTGCTATGAGCTAGTTGTGATTAGATGTGAATACACTAAAAGCCGAGAATTCAGTACGGATCTTTCAGAATTTGAATATTAAAAGAGGAACGTTCAACTGCAGCGTGGTTGCCTTCCTTTTACCCACAGGGCAGTGTCACAGAGCACAGTACTGCTGCTGAGTCTCGCCTCCCTCTTGCAGGGCTGTGCAGCAGCTCAGCCTCTGCCTGACTCGGTGCTTAGCTGCTGCCTTGGATTTGTCACCAAATGGGCCAGGTGTAGCGATGGTGTCCAGCAGGCTGACACCTGACTCGAGTCACTGAGTGTCCTGGAAGATCGATGCAGATGGTTATATCTAATTGTTGTTAAAATCCAATCTAATCAGTTTAGGAGTATTTTATTTACATACACAGTGGTCTAAAGAAAAGGAAAGGTTCTGAAGTTTGGAGCTAAACCAAGAACAAGTGCTCTGGGCTGTCACAGCAGTCTTTGCAACGTGCTCCTCTGCGTGTGGGGAAATCTTTGGTTGTGACTCCAACTTTTGGACAATTTTCAATTCCTCGAAATATTAGCTTGTCACCTATCCATCTTCCATTTTTAGTTACACAGGTTTGGCTTTCTAGTGTTTCAACACGTGTTGAGGCACGTGTGTTTTTTTTTAATTTCTGTCAAATTCAGAAACTGGGTCAACTTACTTTCTCTTCACTTTGTCCATGCATTTTCCATTGGTTGCTTTTTTCCATTTTACTTAAGAAGTCATTCATTATTTCTTTGGAAAATGTGTGTTTTCTTCCTAATCGGGGGATATGGAAGAGATGGTTTGTCATGGATAACATGGGCGGTGGGTTCTTCTTGTGCTTGGCACTAGCAGAGGCACAGTATCTTGAGAGGATTTACAGAGCAGCTTGCATCAAGTCTTCAGTCCTATGCATAGTATGATGAAAAACCAGCATGCATAGAATTGGAGCCTTTACAGGATCCCAAACAAGCCTGTGTTCTTGTCAGGGCATAGTACCCCTTGTCTACAACATCTGTTTTTTCCTTTCATGTTACTTCCCTTTACTTTCTACCTTTGTGTTTCAAAATGACAGTGTATATAGCACTTGACCAGAATTAAACTTCTTTTCCCCATGCTGCAGGCTTTGTCTTGCCCCTGATTTTTATTTTTTTTTTTGTTTTGTTAGCTTCTTAGAAGCACTTTGCTACCTCTCAGGGGTAAGATTGCCTCCTGGTTTGTTTTGCATGCAGGGATGTGGCTGTTGTTCTGAGCAGCCGCCTCCTCTCTTCCTCTCTCTTTCTTCCTCCTTAAAAAAAAATGAAAATAAAAAATAAGCAGTTGTACTTGAGACGTTTTTCAAACACTTCCATCTTCAACCATTCAGTGACTCTGATCTCTTCTGGACTAAAATACCAGCCTCCTATGTGGACACCGGGGCTGCCAGACCGAGAGGGCAAGTTTGTCCTGTCACATCCTGGATTTGGCCCACCTTGTGTTGGGGTGGGCCACATTTTGGTGCTGTGGCAGATGTGCATTTGGTCACAGCAGGGAGGAGGGGACCTGGCAAGGGAATCTTTGGGTCCTCTCTGCAGGAACTTACATGGCCCACTGCAAGCAAAATGTTGGGACCAGGACTTTAAATAGCTTGAGTCCAGCTTGTTCTTTTCCCGTAGTTACAAAAACTCCTGATCTATTTCATTTTTCTGTATCACAGACCCCAGGGTCAGATACTAGGATAATTCCTGTAACTAAAAATACAGGCTGCAACGGAAACAGGATCCAGGAAGAGGGCAGAAGCGTTAACAGCTCTGGAGTCTGGCAGAGCTTCCCAGTGAGGAAGGCAATGGATGAGTGTGCTTCAGGAAGGTTTTGTGGGTTTTAGTTTTTGTTGTTGTTTTTGTTCGGTTGTGGTTTTTTGGTTGTTTTGTTTTGTTTTGTTTTGTTTTGTTTTTACTTGTCTAACTTCCCCAGACAGTGCCTGTTTCTCCAAACACCCTTTCTCCCTATAAATCAGAAAGGATTTGCATAACTTCTGCTTGTGTGTCACTCATCATTGCACTTGTCTGACATTACTAGAGGCATCATTTTCTGCCAGTTAGTGACTAAGTGGAAGTTTAGCTCCCAGCGGCACTGACTCATCCTGGCAAGGGTTTACCAGTCCCTGGTCTGGGCAGTAAGTGGCTCTACCAAGGAGACTTGGAGAGGCAAGAGTATCATTGGAGTAGATCAGAACGGATTTATGAATCAGTACAAGGAGGAAGAGAGGTCTCAGAATGATGTGGTGTTAAAAAGAATATTGTTTCAGGAGTGTCTGCCTGGCTGTCGTATTCAATACCAAAAATTAATTGCCATGAGCCATTATAACATATGTTCCTGTTAAAGCTTTCTTTTTATTCCTACCTGACCCAATGTTGTTTTCCAAGGCAGAACAATTGAGGTATGTCAACTTTGCAGACATTTCATTTTTCTTAAGTGCCATCTGTTTTTTTTTCAGTGTCTTAAACTTAGAATGGCCTTAAAAAAAACCACAAGATGACAAAAGCTTCAGTCATGTCTTTTTGCAACAGTATGACCACTTCTAAATGTATTGGAAGTCAAAGCAGCCAGTGCTGTGTTTTCTGATACTTGTGTCAAGTCACATCTATCAGAGGGATACCCAGTCTGAGCCCAGCCTGGTAGTGCTCTGCCAGGTAGGGGCACGTGCTGAATACACGCACAACTTGAAAAATAGATGTGATTTGCATGTGAAAATAAGTGAGGATTCTGTTAGCAGATTTTTAAATGCAGGTGAGACCTCTCCAGGAATGTTAAGCAAAGCAGAATTCTGTAGCTTTTTTTTCTGCTTTAAAATGTGTTGGACATCATGATACTATTCCGTATAAATGTTGATTATGGAACACAAAATAACTCCTTAAAGATGAATGACAAAGGTTTTGTCCCTACATGAAAGGAGAACAGTTTTTGTAAACTGCTTGTTTCTCTTACTCAGAGGCAGGAATTCCTAGCCCTTTGTTTCTCCTTCATCATGTAATTCACCTTTATGTGAGTATGCGGAAGATACTGTCTTATGTTGTTGACCAAACACTGACAAGACAAGGATTTGCTACTCTTGGATGGGACAGGTTTAGCTATTCAGCTGTCATTCTGTGATCTGTGCTCGCAATCCATTGTCTGAATGTAGTACTGTAAATGTTCTCCATGTAACATCAGTTTTTATTTTTCATGAATATATTTTATAGATAAAAACACATACAGTCTTTTCTGAGCGTTAAGTTAAGTTGGGGTAATCGTTTATTTTCCTTAGTCATCTCCATGAGCGTTTGTGTTTGCTTCTGGCAGATGGTCCTGGAAACTGCAGTGCTAAAGTACTGAACAAAAGGTTAACCTGAAGGGCTGAATCCTTATCCTGTTAAAATTATTGTAAAAGACATCTCAGGGCTCCAGATTTCTCTGTATTCCTTAGGATTAAGATTTGATGAGCACCATAAATATTTTCATGAACCTAAAAACTGCAGTTAATTCAGATAAGGTGTGAGCATATGAGGTTATCTCCAAAAATATCTATTTTGAGGCTCTGCCGTGTTTTTTTCTTCTTTTACTTCACACTTACATTGACTTGTTTATTTTTAACCAGCTGCTTATCTTCTGTCTGTCCTTTTTTTGCACATGTCTAGCAGCTGGGGGGTTGTACTGAACTCTTAAGTGTACTCCTCAATAACTAACCACGCGATGCCCTAGCTGTGTGCCACTTTAGTCTGCCCAGAGCAACTTTAATCACTCTGGTGTGTTTTTTTTTTTTGTTTGTTTTGTTTTGTTTTTTAAATAACATTCAAGCAAAGACCTACTGATGCTTCACATAACATGTTTACTGAATGTTGCCCTAATTACTTTTTCTGTCTTCCAGAAAAGACTTTAAAAATAGTGTAATTAGAGAGCTTGATTAAATTAGCTTGATTTGCTTTGGCTGTCTAATACTGCATATGCCAAAGTGAATTTGTCTGAAGGCAGGCAGTGAGCACATTTTAGCTTGGATTAACAATAAGTCTTCATAATCCTCATTTTACTGATTTTGCAGCTAAATAACAGGCCAGTTCTCATATCTGCACGAGAACGTGTGGGATACGCTCTTTTAAGATGCCTCTGATCATACATAAGCTGCTCCAGAAAAGCTACATACAGTAAGATATAAAATAATGACAAGAATAGCACGGCCTTGTCAATGTAAGGGCACTTGGCATGTGTAGGCAGAGCAAACCTCCATTGTTCCCCTGCTGCACTGGGGTTTCTTTGCAATAGCGCCAGTGAAGCGAAGAATTTGGGAGTCTTAGGGCCTGGAGGCACCACACGATGCAGAGCCCTGCTAGGCTGAAGCACCTGCTCGGAGGCTCACGAAGCAGCTATGGGGATGATAAACCCTGCAGGCAGCAGTAGTTGCCCCCCTGGGGGAAGGATGCCTTCTGCCTCTGACTCGGGGGATTTGGCTCGAAGTCTGCCAAGCTCTTGCTGAGCACTGGCCTCACAGCAAACGTTTTACTGGGTGCTTGCGCTTCATTTCAGCGCTTACAGACTGGGTTAAAGCTGCTGCTCGCTGGTGCGAGAGCTGTGGTGCTGGATTTATGGTGACAGCCCAGTAGATCCTGTCATGCAGGGGAGCTCCTGGGTGGGCATTAATGGGGAAGGGACCCTGAGATGCACAGGGAGGCTGGTCCATGCCAAGCCACATTGCTCAGGGGTCCTTACAGCCACATGTAGGGGCAGGGAAGTAGTAGCTGGGAGGCCCAGTGATCTGCACCAGCATCTGCTAAACTCAAGCCATTTTTGACCCCCATGCAAGTCTCAACAGGAACCAGAGATTCTGCTTGTATTGCATTTATTTGGGGGATGGGGATCTTTGAAATAAAAGCTAAAGAAAGAGCTGCGGCCCCAGAGACAGTTTGTGCAATGTTTATGGGAAGCCTGTGTCTAAGCAGAATTCTTCCTATTGTCCTCCTGGCTTTTGCTGGAGCTGCTCTCTGGAGGGCTAGATAATACAGATGATATGATTTGTTATGTCAGCACATACTTAGAGAGTCCTTAATCTGCAGATTATTGTCATAATCGTTTGTAATGGTTTTTCTGAGCTATTGCAGACTATCATATTAAGGCAAGTTTGTTTCCGAATCCACGTGATAGATTTTATGCTTCACATGGTATAGTTTATATCAACAGAAAATAAGCAACAAGAAAATCTCCTGACATAATCAGTAGAGTCTTGCTGAGTTCAAAGCATTCTCTTCTAATCTCAGATTCTTTTCTTTTTTTAAACAAAATTGTACCACTTTCTCATCTGTTTGTTTGCCTCTTCGTTTCTTTGCTTGCTTTTAGGGCCATATAGCAATTGACCATGCCAGGTGAATAGAGGGTTCCTTTTTAAATTCCAAAAAACACCTTTGCAGCCAAGTGAGCTGTCCTGAAGTGTATTTGCTTTTTATGGTGGAAGTCCTGACATTCTCATAAAAATAGCTTTGGATGTGCTGTCCCAACAAGAACCTACAATGCGTTGTAATGTTGTGTCATGCCCTGTGATGCACCTGCTAGTGGTGACTGCTGCATGGACCAGAACGAGCTGTAGCTGGCCAACCATGATGTCCTGCCACCTCCTGGGCCCCAGGAACCTTGCCAGCCACAGGAAGGAACCGGAGGGATGGCACCATGAGAGGGCTGGGGCTAGGTGCCCTGGGGAGCACTGAGGTAGCTCTGAGGGGTCTGTTCCAGCCTGTGAAGATGAGCAAACGTGTTTCATTCTCTGTAAGCTTGGTGTATACTACCCCTGGCACGTTTTTTTGAATGAGTTGTGGGGGGTCATAAAGTGTGAAACACATAAGAACACGGTGAGTCAAACTGTGCTTGTCTTGTGTGAACAAATGGCTCCCTCAGTCCTAATCAAGATAAGTCTGAACCAAGAATCTTCCCTTCCCCTACATCAGAATCCTATGCCTTCATTTAAATGGGAAAGCATGCACAGTGAGGGCCACATAATATTTAAATGAGAATAGCAAGAAAAATAAATCACAACAATTACAGGCTGCTATGTTTCAAAGGTTATTAGGAGACGCCAATGTAGAAGCAGAAGAGCTTGAGGCTCAGAATCAGTACTTCCATCTCCCCAGCTAGCTGCACTTCACGAGTCTTAAACTGATAATTTACCAGAGAGTAATGGATTAGGAAGTATCAAGGAAGAATATTGCATTTATGCATGGCAAAAATGGGTCTAAGGAGGTGAACTGGGACTACTTGCTACCATACTGAGAGGGTGCACGTCTTCATGAATTAGCAGGCACTGGATGTGTGAAAAGAAATTTTAAATAATCCTTTTTATAAAAATGTTGGAATATACATTAGACAACACAAAATACTTTTAAAGAGTGCTGAGAGGCACTGGAAAGGGCCCCATTCCTTTATGGCCTGTGTTCAGAAAATTAATATTTATCTTCGTGCTTTATTCATTTCAGTCTTTGTTTTAAGGGCTTCTCCTCTGACATTTTTGATGAAAATACAATGTAGTTCCTGTGTGACAGTAGCTCCCGTGTGTTTGTTTTGCTTCTAACAAAAGAACTGCTTGTTGTTACTAATTCCAAAACCACAAATTTTTCTTCCTATTTTTTTCAAAGCCACGACTTTGCTATTTGCAACAATCCATTATGTCATATAGTGTTTGAAGAAATCCATGTGACTTTACTCACAGTTGCTGAAGATGTGTGCTATCTTTCATCATAGCACTCATGTAAAACAGGACACAGGAGTATTGTAAACAGGGTAGAAATCAAAGAATAAATTAATTTGAAGTAACTTGGTTAAAAACTATAATAAGCATTGAGAGTAGATTGTGACTAGACCCTATTCAGCTGGAATTCACATGATTATGGTCTGCAGTACAAGAAACAGGAGTTAATCCAGCATACTTTTGCCACCTGGGGTAAAGATGGTTTACTCATCTGCTGTACACCTGTCAAAATCAATGTAATAAAATCAAACTAAATAAGAAAGATTTTTTTCCCTCTGATATCAGTATCATCCGTTCACTTTGATTCATACTGACAAATGAAAGACCCAATTTTCTTAAAGTCATGCAGTCAAAACGTACCTGATGTACAATCTCATCTTTTTCTTGTATGTGCATTTGCCGCTTCAATGCATGTAAAGTGAGGGCCTGGGAGCAGCCCATTGCTTGAGCACCGATGTGATACGACTATTTACCTGTTTATAAAATCGGAGCCAAAATATACTTTGTCTATTTGTATAAACAGGTTTAGCTGTTCAGATATGCAAGATCAGCATCCTGCAGGAATTAATTACTTTCTTTAGACGTCATCAGTTTTTATAACAGTGCAAAAAGTCTTCCTGTGCCTAAAACTAATATTTTATAATGTTTGTGTCCCACAGGATGGGTTGACTCCCCTCCACTGTGGAGCAAGAAGTGGCCATGAACAAGTTGTAGAAATGCTGCTGGATCGTGGTGCCCCTATTCTTTCCAAAACCAAGGTAACTGATACTGTTCTCTTCTCTGCTAAGATAATCCTTGTACTTTTTTCAAAAAATGTAATTCTGCATGTTTTTGATATTTAAGGACTTGACAATAACTTTCCTCTTTCATAACTATTTAAAGTAACTGTGTGGGAGGTCTCCAAAGTGGATGCCGTATGTAGTGCTTGTCTGCATATCTAAAATATGTTAAATCAAGATACACAAGAAAAGGCTTCTCTGCCAACCAAAAAGGCATGTATGGTAACACTATGGCTCAGAATTTCAGCAGCTAGAAAATCTCTGTACCCTGAATAAACACATGATGATTACAATATATCTTCAGCTTGTACCAAATTACCCTAGAGGTAGAGTAGAGATAAGAGATAAAAATAGAGTAATGTCTCTTTGCAGGAGACAGCTCGTATTTCCTTAGGAGTTAGACTGATTACCAGTTTCTCCACTTCGTATCTCTCTGCACTTTATCACACAAACTTTTACATGGGAATTGCAAATCACCTGCACTAGGGTGTGCAGATTGCCTCCGAGCCAAGGGCTGGCATTAAAGCACATTCTTCCCAGAACTCTTCTGGTGGTGGTCTGTGTTGCACAGGTATTGCTGGCTTTAAATCTCAGTGCAGCAGCCTTGCTGGTAGCACAACGCAATCCGTGACTTCCCATCCAGGTCTGACAGCGGGATTGTGCGGTTTGTTGAGGTTCTTTCCCAAAATACTTTCTACCACATTTTTCCTCTCAGGCTGTAAGCAATGTATATTTCAACAACATGTCTTGTTTCCTTCTGTTATTTTTTATTTTTTTTTCTATTCTGTAATCATGTCATATTCTGTCTCAGTGCCCTTCTATATTCTGCTTTTCTCCTCCCTCTTCTTTCTTTCTTTTTTTCCCCTCACTGGAATATATTTAGCATGTGTTTGGGGAGGTTGACACCAGCTTTCCTCTGCTCAGTGAGTCACTAGCAAGTGCTGTCATGGGTAATCTGACAGACAGGACCCACCCATCCTCCGCATGTGGAGTTTCCTTGGGTCCCCAGAGCCCTGACTTGCAACCTCCACAAGCAGAGGGAGACAGCAAGGGGCTGTCCAGGAGCACCCTGGGCCACATCTCCATGCCACTGCCATGCTCAGAGCCTACAGCTCGTACTCGAGGCAGTCAGGCTCTTCCACGCTTTCTGGTAGATCAATTCATTACTTCAAGAAGAAAACGTAAAGCCCATTGCTTTAGTTTTCGCCTTCTTAAATGAGGCCCTCTCCTAAGGAACTGTGTTTCTTCACTATGCAGATTTTGTGCTGACAGGTGTTATTCGGAAGCTTAACCTGCCCTTCAGGGCCTGTGGGTTTTGAATTTGTTCCTCATCCTGGGGAGTTTCATGCAGCTTGGCCCAGAGTTCACCAGCCAAAATTAGACAGATGAGAACATAGGATGATGGGTTGGAAATAGCGTAAGGCTGGAAGGTGCACTTTGGGTCTTGACCTGCAGAAGCTTGTGTGAACATCTACAGCAAAATGGGAGCTCCTCTTTGGAGAAGGGAAAAACATGTATTAAAAAGTGAACAGAAGGAAGTGTGGAACTTCCCGAGTTTGATATGTTAGTTCTGCTGTTTTCAGAAGGTATGCTAAGAAGTAGAGGTACCTCTGAATGACGTTAATGAAGTTCTTGTATCAGTTTCTGTCTTTTTTTTTTTATTACTGTCTTTGTCAGCTTATTTGGTTCTTTTTATTTTACTTCAGAGTTAATGACTTTCCTTGATTAAAATCCATAGACACAGCTATCAAATAAGCTGTGTATCAGTGATGATTTTGCCTTTGCCAAGTCAGGCATTTGATGCTTTTCTTAATCTCTGTGGTCATGTTCTAATTTTTATAAGGTATTATATGGCCCTCAATCTCTTTGAATCCTTTTAAACTTCACCTTTTAATATTTTATTGGCAATCTGCATAAAAACAGTAATAAACTAATTATATAGTAGCTCCATCTCATAGTACCAAATCACTTCTCACAAACATGGGTGGATTGTCTCATGACATGGATATGGTACAGGAGAATGTTGTACGTAATATTTTTATTTAATTACTGGGAAGTCAAAGACATTCAAATTTTACCTGGTTGTTTAAGATTGAGGTGTATCTTTATCTGCAACAGAATTAAGAGCAAGCCTGTTTTGGAACGGAATGATGTATAAACTTTCATGATATTTTGCTGTCACCTAAAAAGCATTATCAGTTCATAAACTGTTACTAGGAGGGCTTGGTGACTGTGGGAAATGAATGATTTATTTTAATTCCGCTATTTAACCAGAAGACAAGGAAAATATTTAAAATGCAATGCTTGTATCAAGCTTCCACATACATAATTACTGTAGTAGCCTTTGGGAATGGGAGAGAGGCTTACCCAGGCCAACATAAATCACAAGTGAGATGCTCATGAGATAATTGTACTTGAAAGATAAAGCCGCGTCCAAGAATCTCTGCGATTCAGCCCTGAATATAAACTGCTTTCAAATTATGACAGTATTAGCCTGTTTTTTTTTTTTTTTTTTTTTTTTATTGTCCTTCTTCCATTTCACTTTTTAAAATTATTTCACTCTTTGTATTTCCACCTTATTTTTGAGTGTGTTTTATGCTGTTATCCTGGTGTGGGGGAGAGGAAAGAAATCATCTGTTTCAGGTAGCCTGAGATCTCAGCTGGTTTTACAATGCCAGTTTGCCTTTGCTAACTGTGGTCACATGAGGGCACTGCATCTGAGAGCAAGAGTTTGTGTTTCTTCATGATGGCAAACAGTGTACTGTCAGTCACTTAGAGTTTATATATTATTATGTGTTACCGGAGTAGCTCCTGAATTTGAATTTAATTTTGGCATCGGAAGGACTAAGTAAAAAAGCATACAAATGGCAAAAAGTGTGTCGAGGTTTATCTAAGTAAGGTACCTCTGGTAACAAGAACTCTGATTCAGGCAATATTTTTTAATCTTTGGTCACGAAACAGAATCAGTCCTTTGAAGTTCTCGTAATTATTTCTCTTTGTGTTTGACCCGTTCTTACTCTGCAAAGGTAATATATGCAGCAGCTTGTTCATTAACTGCTGTAAGCAGTGCAAGCAACAAGTCTTGATAGAGATTTAGAAACATGAATCTTTCAGGTATTTCCCTGGCAAAATAGAGCCTTACCACTGCTTTCTGGTAGGTCACAACATGGTTGTCTCATTCAGAAACTATTTTTGTCCAGTTGCATATGAAGATTCTGCTTTTGTAAAAATGTTAGCAGGGACGAATGGTCTCCACAGGTGTGTAATGTGATGTAAGGCATGTGTACAACCCAAATTCAGAAAAGCACTAGTGGAGGGAGCAGGGAAGGTTATAGTGATTGCTGAGTGATGCTCTGGCCTGCTTTCTCAGGCCTGGCACATGCAGGCTCTATTACAGTGGTGAGTTTAATGCAGCTTTTAAAAACAGCAGATTTCCTGGTTAGGGTATTAAAAGTCACAAAGTGCTGTTCTTCACATAACTCATTTAACTCTGCCAACTTATCTGAGCTATGCTAGCTGAAGTAAGCTATGCTTAGAACACTGCTGTTATGGCTGTTTTTTAAGGTAGAGCTGTCTATAAACTCTGACAACTCTATTATTCCATGTGGCTTTTGCCAGAGTAAGAACTTTCATTGTTACACTGAACACATTTAGTTCATTTTGGGTGTTCTGTAGGCTTGTAAAAACAAGACATGCTGTAAGGGGAGAGTTTAATTTCTCTGAGCATCCTGTAACCCACCAGTGTTGGGTCTTTTCGTTTGCAGAACGGTTTGTCTCCGCTGCACATGGCAACGCAAGGAGATCATCTAAACTGTGTTCAGCTCCTGATCCAGCACAACGTGCCTGTAGATGATGTCACTAATGACTATCTGACTGCGCTGCATGTTGCTGCCCACTGTGGCCACTACAAAGTAGCCAAGGTTCTCTTGGACAAGAAAGCTAATCCTAATGCCAAAGCACTGGTGAGTACGCAGTGGGTTACTATTTGCAGTTTAACATTCTTCCAAAGTTGCCGTGAAATTGATTTGAGAGTTTTCTGCCTGCTAACAGTTGACGCTGATGGTATGTCATGTTTACTGCAGCTCAGGAGATGATACTTGAGGTTCAAAGCTTTGGTAAGGTGTTTCGTGAAATCTGAGCAGACCCCTGCTTACAAATGATCGATGGATTTATGTATTTCTAGTCTAACTAGAGCACATTTGCCTCCTGGTAGCTTGTTATGATTCTGGATATATTAAGCAGCTGCAGATTAACTGCTGTAGTTTTTAGTGCAGAGAGAATTCTTACTTTTAAATGTTAGTAAATAAAAAATAATTACCTTAAACCTTAAAATTAAGAGAATTTTTATTAGCCCTCAAAGATGTGAAATGGTAAAAAGTAAGAAGGAGCTGCGTAAGGATTATCTGTGGTATATTGTAATTATATCAATGGAGCCACATGCCCTTTTACTTCAAAACCAACTTCAACAATAAAACCTGTTAGTGTAATGAAACTACATACAAACTGAATTCATTTTGTTCTAAATTTTACTTGCAATCCACTGTCTTTAAAATGTTGGGCTTATTTGATGGGTCTTCAGTAGCTGTTCCAAACAGTCTGAAATGAATTGGGGTGATGAGCTTCACAGCTAATAACTCATTCAGTACCTGCAGTGTTACTTGAGCTTCTGAAACCCTCAAAAGCTGGGTGGGATTGATTCTGTTTTGAAAATAGCACAGGCTCCAAAGATTGCTTCTCACAGTCCCTTTGTTTTCTGTGTCAAATTAGGTGTCTTTGGTCAAGGTATTACAGGTTTTGTTCTCTATAACTGGCAAGTGAGGAGCCTTGTGGGCCTGTAATATTTGTTCTGGCCTTGTGTTATAATCAAAGAGTTAACAATTTTAGCTTTTCAGAGTTGCCAGCAGCGGCCTATGGTTGGTCGTGTAACCTAGCCACAAATTTCCATTTCCTCTAAATCATTTAGGGTGTCCTGTTATTCTGTCTGATCCCCACTCAGGAAGATTGAGCAGAAGGTAGCCTGAGTGCAGTACCTGGAATTTAGGCTCACCCTTCCCTGAAACACATCTGAGCTTACCCTGGATGTTGTCCACTGTTAAGGAGCAGAGTTGAGAGCTGCTCACACTTAACTGGAACAGACAATTGCACTGACCTGATGTTAAAAAAACATATGATATTATTTATCATCTGTCAAGTAACAAAGCTATCATTGGGGAGATCTGAGACATTTTCAGAAGTACTTTGTGAAGGCTTTTTTGATGAGTGTATAGAGTGGCATCAGCATTCAGTGGCTGGTGTTGTGGTGGCAGTCTTGGATGCTGTGAATAGCTTATTTTCTTGTGTTGCTTGTTTTTGGTCTATCATCTCATGCTAAATAAGATGGTAGTTGAAAATGTTCACGTGGCTGCACAAGCAATATTTTTTAATGGAGAAGACAAAATAGCAAAGTGGCAAGTAATGAAAGAAAAAATAGTAGTAAGATCAGTTTAGAAAAGGATCCAAATGTCAGAGCTTGTAAATGTAAAGTGCTCTTTTTCACCACCAGTTCTGAAAAGTCAAAAAAAAAAAATGTGAACACTTAATAAATTTAAGCTAA
The DNA here is from genome assembly GCF_009819795.1 of Aythya fuligula. Taxonomy (NCBI): domain Eukaryota; kingdom Metazoa; phylum Chordata; class Aves; order Anseriformes; family Anatidae; genus Aythya; species Aythya fuligula. The sequence goes on along the minus strand of NC_045565.1, from coordinate 1,917,556 downwards.
AATGAAACTTTTGATAGCTTTAGGTGAAAAGACATTTTTTAGAAATATTTTTTAATATGAGTGGACAATGTATTTCATAATAAAAATGGTTGTATAAGGCGCCTTTTTCTTCTTCTTCATTTTTTTCTGTTTTACACAAACAGTTTGAAGCCAAAACAAATCTGGGAGGTGTTTTGTTATCACAAAGGAATGTTTTGTATGAATTCCATAACCAATTCTACTTTTTAATGACATATGCAGTATCAAAAAGTATGTTCTTTCTCATTTACAGAATGGTTTTACACCTCTGCACATTGCCTGCAAGAAGAACAGAATAAAAGTAATGGAACTTCTTTTGAAGCATGGTGCATCAATCCAAGCTGTGACCGAGGTAAAATGTGGTCCTTTCATATTTATCTTAGGTTTTCTTATATTGATTAATATTAGAATATATCTGAAAGAGCACGTGCCATTCAAGCCAACAATGATTTTCAGCTAGATATTCACAAATAATAAAACTGAATAAAGGCAGTTGCACTAATGGATTACAACACCCAAACAATTAATATGTTTTGGGAATACGGTGGCGATAACAAGTGAAACATCAGAGGCAAAATTTTCTACATGCTCATTTCTGCTTATTTCTGTCTGTAATTAAATGCACAGAAAATGAAATTCACCCTGTTAAGGAGATAAAGGTGAAGACACTGCTTCATTTCTTCATGTGCTTCTAGTTCTAATTCTAAAGGTGATTTAATTCACAGACCTTGTTTGGCTTTCCACACAGAAGTGATACTCAATCACTATCACAGGTCATCACAAATCTGCTAGACAGCAATCGATATGCTGTTATTTCAGTTAGCATGAGATGGTCAATAACCCAGTTATTGACACAATTCAGACCTAGGAACCTGTGGCAAAATTTGGGTTCTTTTTATATGTATGTTAAGCTAAGTTAGGAGCAAAGGTCACGTAGATGAATATGTGACCACTGTGGAAGAAGGCAAATTAGAAAATGATAAACAAGGTATAAATGGAAGCAGCTCATTTTCCCCAAAATGGAGTTTCATTTGATCCATGGGGTTTTGTTCTAATCATTCAGTACCAAATCACACAGTTCTCTTCCTGGCTTTTCTGAGAGAACTGAGCCTTGCTACAGCTCTCATAGCTCCAGACGAGTTTTTTTTAAATCCACAGGGCTTGTAGCTGCAGTTTGCAGAAGTCATGTTAGCAGATGAGTGAAAGGCACAAAGAGAACCTTAATAGGAGTTACATCTGTCCGCCGTATTAATCAGTCCCCCTAGATGTAGAAAAGCTATCTGTTCAATTTTATCCCTTTTAAATACATAGAATTACTGAAGAATAACAGCAACACATAACATCCATTTTTTGTGTGAATAAACCAGGTTAACCATCTGATCAATACGCTCTGAATTAGTTTTCCAAGCAAACTTTTCAAAAGCAAGAGGTCTTCCTTTATTTCCTGCCGCTACCTCACCACATGATCTCATACCACATTTGACTGAATTTGTTGAGATTCATCGTGGTACTTTACTGCAGGGCCCTGCCTCTCTTCCTGCCTCTTTTCACTGGCTGGCTGTAGTGCAACAAACTTTCAAGGCAGAATTCAGAGCTGTGGTACTCAGCATCTGTACCTTGCCAAATATGTTGCAAATAGCCATTGATGCACATGAGCTGTGCACTAAAGATAATGCTTTTTATCTTCTTCTGTGGTAAATTCTGTTTTCCAGGTAGATGCCATACTTCCGTTCATACATTCATTTTTAGCTGCAGGCTCGAAACCCTGCAGTATGAGTTAGTGTTTGTGGTCAAATATGACACGTGTTCTATTTTCTACAGTTTTATTTTAAAAGTATTTATTAAATTAGTGAAAGAGGAAAAAGAAATAACATACTCAACCAGTTATTCTGCCTTTCTGCTCATGTTTGCTGTTCTGCATGAGAAAAGAACAAAAGCCTGTTTTCCTCACATCTACCCTTCTGGGACTTGTCTACATTAATGGGGAAGTTGCCTAATCAGGGTATTTCCAGAAATCCACTGAGTTTTCTCCTTCTCCTGGTAGCAAAATTTCCTTTTGCAGCCTCTGGCTGACTTGCTGCAGCTGTGCGGGAGCATCTGTGAAGAGGCTTTAGGGTAATTCTATCTAGAGAAATATTAACTATTGATTGGATTTCTGAGGCAAAATCCTTGAGGTCATGCCCCGCTAAATGACTGCTCTTTTCTTCTCTCCTTCTCCCTATTCCTCTGTCTCTCCAGTTGGCCCTTTTTACCCTGTAGAAGGGCACTGGTACGGATTTACAGTGGTGATGGTGCTGCAAGGTGCTAAAGGAAGGGGGAATTCTCTTCTCTACATGTTGTTTTTGCCTCTCTGGCTGGATGCCATGGTTTTGAATGCAATTTCTCATGAAGAAACAGTAGGGGTGGAGCTCACCACTGAGATCAATAGGCCTTTTTGTTCACCCAAAAGCAACTGGATTTGATAGGGACACAGACACTGAATCTTTTTTGCATTAGCTGTATGTTACAGGAAGTCTTCCCTTTGTACTGAATTCCTGTAGAGTTCTTTCTGTTCGCTTATGAATCATACTTACAGGTATTTCAAAATCTGCCCTTTAAGGATGTGCGTATGTTTTCAGGTCAAGATCTTCTCTGAAGAGTAAGTGCTTGGGCTTATCGATTTCAGAGTAACTTGTTTTTTCCCCACATCAATCTTGTAAAAGAGTGCGGAAATAAATATTTATGTCAGATGTTGGTTTGGTTTTCAGTCGGGCCTAACTCCGATCCATGTTGCTGCCTTCATGGGACATGTAAATATTGTATCGCAGCTAATGCATCATGGAGCATCACCCAACACTACTAACGTGGTGAGTAACAGGTTGCTTTTCAGCGTGGCAGAACTGCAAATGCATTAGAGTATCTGTGAGCAGTGCGGTTGCAAAGTGCCTAAGTCTGATGTTGGCTGTCCACCTCCTTTGCGTTGTGGCTCCTGCTTGAGTGATGGGAGAAGGCAGCCTCTGGCTCCGGCCTGGGAGGTGCTTGACAGGTTGAGGACACCTCACAAGAGGCTGACCTTAAGCAGGCTCTATTTTCATGATTTTCTGAAGTAAAGAATGAGAATGTGCTGTAGCTTACCTAGTGTGATTTCTGCGATGTGTACTTGACTGTTGAGCACTGTTCTCCCAGGCCCCCGGGGGCTTACCATTTAAGGGAAGTTCTGCTGTTAGCAACAGATTGCAGCAGATTGTTGGGACATATTGCCTGTGTCCATACAGCCATACAAGTGTGCCTTTCTACTGGATGTGTGCTGTGTGCCCAAGGGCTCCCAGGGCATGTGTAAGAACTGAAGTCATTGTTAGATGGTACTTGAAAGTTGAGAAATGGGAGAAAAGTCAAAGCTTGTTAATTGGTTTTAGCACTTGGGCCTCAAAAAACTTTTTGGTGCACTTAGAGAGCCCTTTGTTAAAGTCTTCATCTGCTAACTGTATAAATTAAATAAATTTATGATGCCATTTTTTTAAACTAGGTGTTTGTTCCTAAAGACACAGTGACATCCAAAAATCTAGAAAGCTGTTTCCTTCGTGAATTAATTCTGGTTTCCTTGGATTTTCCTTTCACTAAGTCATTGAAACTTTAATGTAATTAGTAGTGATTTTTTTCCCCACGATCTTTCATTTCAGTGCTTCTCAGATAACAAATGATCCTAGGGACATGGGGCATAGCAGGAGAAAATCTAGGAAAAATGTTTCTAAACATACAAAATTTGAAAAAAAAAAGAAAAAGCTGGACCAAATTAGGCTGTATTTAAATGGTCATAAGTTTTAACACTGTTAATAATGTGGAAGTAAGTACAAAAATTGCACTCTCTTTAAAGCAAAAGGCCTAGGCGTACAGGCACTGTTGTTTTGAGAAAGTGAAATTGCTTTGTAGCATACAGCTCAGAAGTCAACTATTGATTTTATCCCCCATCTTGCTCACAGGAAAACTTGTATAAAATATTCTAGTGGTGATTATTCTGAATTGGATCTCCTGTGTATTAGTGTTCATGAAACATGTTGCATTTGTTTTTCCTGCATTTTCTTTCTGCTGATATTTTGTTTTTGCTGCTGTTTTCTAGAGAGGAGAAACAGCGCTGCACATGGCAGCCAGAGCTGGCCAAACAGAGGTTGTTCGATACCTAGTACAGAATGGAGCTCAGGTGGAGGCTAAAGCTAAGGTAAGGCAACGATCCAGGTATACTAACCCCAGGTTATTTATAGTTTACAAAGCAGGGAAATGCATTCATCTGACATGTTCTTTGGGAAGAGAAAGACACGTGAAGCCAAGGGCCTCAGCATAATGATCAGTGATGTTTTATCACGTACTTTGTTACTGTAGTCATGAGTGAGCTTGAATGTAAGAAGGAAGTCAGGAGAAGTCAAATTGATACCATGTCTCCTTTTTCACCAACTTTTAATATAGAATATTCTGGCTTGGAGATTTGTTTTGGAGTAGGAGGCAGGACAAGGTGGGAAGAATGCCTCAGATCTGTTTTCATTTTTGTAAAACTGTAAACCCTATTCTGCTGGTGTCTGCTGTATGCATTCAGAAATGGTTATGCTTCTAAAGAACTCTTCTTAAAGAGCCCACCAAAGAGGTGGCAGCTCAGAAACTCCTTAGAAAACAGGTATGGGAGCTTTGGGGAGAGGATACAAAGGAAGAGCTGGAGGGGACTGTCTTAGGTAAGCTGGAAATGCAGCGATATCAAAGGAGAAGAGCAAGTTACCTGTAAGAATTGCTCGGTAGCAGATGAAGATTAAGGAGAGCAAGTTGAGTAGTGGGTGGATGAATATGGTAAGCTGTTTCAGTTGAAAGATCACCGCTGAGGATGGATGGGAAATGTATTAATTTAAATTATTTCTCTGCATCCCAAAGAGTGGAATAAAAAGGAGGATATTTTGACAGTTCGAGATAGGAAGGAAAGAATTTGGAAGACACTGGAAGAGCGAATTGTTACTGCAAGGTGGCTGAAACAGTGATGGGCATATTCAAGAGAAAAGCAAAATTGCCTGTGTCAATACAACCAGTAACTTGACCTGGCTGTAAGATGGGTTGGTCTGTCTATGGGAAAAGCAGGCCTTTAAAGAAGGTGTGGGCACAAAGTCAGGGCAAGTTTGGAAGGCACAGAAAGGGAATGTGGTATGGGGCTGGAAAAAAAGGAGCAGAAACAACAGAAACAGTTGCAACTGAGGAAGGTAATGGAGGAAGAAAAAGAAAAGGTCAGGAGCCAGTGAAGAATCATAGAAAATTATAGATATTTTAGAAATTATAGAGTTCCAGGAAACACAAATGGAAAGGCAATTAGGACTGCCACATATTGTGTCCATTTTTAAGTCAAACCAGGAAAACTTATTTTTTCAAATAGTGGTTAAATGCATACAACTTCCAATAAATCTGTTGGCTCTGTGAAATTGTGTGTGAATTGGCTCACAAATAAAGTTGCTAGTTAGAACATTACTTATGAGGAACTCTTGACTAAATATTTATAGCAGACGTATTTCGTATCAGGAAGCAGTCTGACAGCAGCATGGGGTCTGTACATCTACAAAAAAAGTGACCAGATTCGAAGGTGACCAGCTCGTACTCAGAAGCACTGTTCATGCAAATAGTCTCTAAATAATTTCACACAATGAATTAATCTGTGCAAACTGCCATTGCCTGTGATCAATTTGTTGCCATAAACAACAACTAACTACAAGGAATAGATTATACACCAGTGCTAACAGTGGTGAGGAATTCATGGGAAACAGGTATAAACTGGAAATGTTCACCAGCTGTAGGAGAATTTCCCTGAGTGAAGCAGCATTCGCATCCTGACATGCTCTCGATCTAAATCCCAAGGATGTAAAATCAGTGTTTTGTAGGGTGTACATGAGCAGAAGATTCCCTGTCCAAAGAACCTGTCTGTGGCAGGACGTGGGGTTGCACTGCTCAAAAAGTAGGGGGAAAAATGGGTAGAGAAAGCTGTTTGAATAGACTTATGAGGAAAGGGAAAATGATAAAGTCATGGATTTCATTGGCCATGCTGCTGTGATAGTGTGCTTACTCCAAAGATTGCACAACTAGAAGAAGGAGGACAAAAATACAGAACTAAATAATGAATAAGGAAGAAATGATCAATTAGACACTCCAAATACGCTCACAAACTACTGCAGTATTTTAACTGGGGGAAAAAAAAAAAAGCAAACTCACAGCAGTACAACCCCTACACGTAGTAGAACCATTAGGGTTACTGTGTTTGGAATAAGTGGTCAGAAAGACAGGGAAATTAAGCATCACATTTTTTTTTTGTTGTTTTCTTCCTAGTCTTTTTTTAAATAGTCAAATTTAGTAATAAATCCTAATCTTTAAAACATTGTGTAGAGGTTAACTTTTCAAATTTACCTGCAGTTACTGCTACTGTAATGTTATCTGTAAAATATCAGCGATAAAACAAAATTCACAAAATATAGTACTTAATACAAGTTAATAGGTAGTAACATGCTAAGCACCTCAGCTCATTTTGGACAACTAATAGGGTTGTTAAATGTTGTTGGGATCATAAAAGAGATCAAGATGTGAGGAAAGGAGCTATATATTCTCTGCATTTTGAGGAATTTCAATGTTAAACTCGATGTGCCTCAGTGGCAAAGTAAAGCAAGGCAAGTCCAGATCAAGAAAGTTGATCAGTTTATTTACTGTTAAGGATTATGCATCTGACTGGAATATTTTGTGATACATCAACAAAGCATAAATGTATCTTTATTTTAAGACAAAGAGAAAGCCAGGGTTTGATTCTTATCAGGTACAACCTGAAGTAGAATCAATGTTCATCTGCAATTTCAAAAAGCAATGAATCTGAGCATTTTCTGTCAAAGTATGGGCTCAGTTTTCTTATGTAGAATTGTGCTGTTTCCTTTATCTTTAGGATGACCAAACACCACTGCACATTTCTGCTCGACTGGGAAAAGCAGATATAGTGCAGCAGCTGCTACAGCAAGGAGCATCTCCAAATGCAGCTACAACGTCTGGCTATACGCCCCTGCATCTTTCTGCTCGAGAAGGGCATGAAGATGTAGCTTCTGTTCTTTTGGATCACGGTGCATCTTTGGCTATCATTACCAAGGTAAGGGAGTTGCAAAGTGATAGCTTCAGTAGTAAAATGCATTTTTAAGAAGTGCTTCTTTTGAGTTAAATATGATTAGCGTCATAAACATACACAGTGATCTATATGCATTAAGCTGCATGTTGTTAAAAGAGTACAAAGCTTCACACTCTTACCTCAGAGTCTGATGTATAACACATCCTAGTGGACAGCCATGCATTTGCTTGGAATGAAAGGAATGCAGGGCAGAAATTCCTGTTAGGATTTGATAAGCTGTTGCTCAGCATTGTCCTTGGGTCTTTGATGGTGTGAAGAAAGGAACTGGCTCTTCCCTTTTTACAGTCATTTTAATGCAGATAGGGCTTTTCCTTGCAAAAGAGAGCCTCTAGACCTGCCAGGGCAGTTGGGAAGCTGCAGGCTTGCTGTCTGGACTTGGGACTGTTTAAGAGGATGGATAGAAATAATATCCTTGTAGGTCAGAGGCAAACTTTGAATGCCTCTGATGTCTAGGCACTTTGGGAAAAGAGTGCTAGAGGCTATTATGTAATTGATTTCTCTTACAGAAAGGATTTACTCCTCTACATGTGGCTGCAAAATACGGGGAAATTGAGGTAGCGAACCTCTTGCTTCAGAAGAATGCATCTCCTGATGCTTCTGGAAAGGTAAGACAGAAGAAGTCACTGCCTCAGCACAGAGGTCACTTGCACAGCAAACATTTGTGCACACATAATGTTCTAGTAATATCTTTCTACCATTGCATGCACTAATATCCACACCCGGGGTTTCACTGGAATAGGCTTCTTTTAATATTCCAGTCCCTGTTGGGTCTGTTAGGAGTCTGCAATCTCTTTAACAAAAGTGACTTTTATTATCATTAATTGACAACAAAATCGTTATGCTCTTTCTGTATCCATCCAGGGGAACGGAGACAAGCCATTCCCCTACCTTCCTGCACAGACTATTTATAGACCTTATCAGAGTATTCAAGCAGCTGGCTCTGCTCCCCCAGGTCCCGTGACAGGGGGCAAAGCCCGGTAGGACCTCAAGCTTTTTAAAACAGCCCAGCTCAGATTTTTACAGATCCAAGGGACGGTTTACTTTATCCACTGCAGAAAAAGAAAACATTGCTAAGGTTTTGACCTCAGGGTCAAAATTCCTTACTTACTCTGTCCTGGGGGCAGCACAGATGTGTGTTTCTCTGTTCATCTTCCCTGGGAAAAGTGAAAAGGGCTTTCACAGCTCAGTAAAGATTTTTAAATCCCTGTTTTGTTTTTTGATTCAAAATTTAACAAAGACTCCTGATACATGAATGAATAACAAATGTATTTTTTCACCTATCTACTCTAATTTCCCAAACTCCTAAATTTTCCCTGAAGGTCTGTAACAGCACTTGTTTGTTCTGCATGTGTTTTTAGAGCGGTTTAACACCACTGCATGTAGCTGCACACTACGATAATCAAAAAGTGGCACTCCTGCTGTTGGACCAGGGAGCTTCACCTCACGCATCTGCCAAGGTACAAGTACCAGCCACTCTGGGGATCAATACCTAGGCCTTTTGCCACTTATTTTCTATCTACCTCTGCTCTTTCTAGAATGTGCGTGCTTGCAATTACAGGGAACTCAGTTACTGTATTAATATTTCACAACCAAATCTCTGTAAATTGCTAAAATGATTCTGGAAGTGAATAAAATAGCTGTTTTACAAAGAAAGAAAAAAGGCAAGCATACGTATAGAAAAAATCGGAAATACTTAATTTCATTGAAGTTCAGTCTCAGTGAGTACTGAGTCTTGCTTTCACTTGTCCGATCTCCTTAGTATCTTAAAGCCATCTTAACATCTGTTCAGGGCTTGGAGTGCTTTGCTTCACAGGGGCGTAGTGCTCATGTATTGTGTCAGAGAAAGTGTGAAAAGTTTCTCAGTATAACATACAGTATTATTAATGTGCTTCATGGTATTTACACCTCAAAGTAATTGGACTGTTGAGAAAATAAACCTAGTCACAGCTCTGCTTGGTTTGTAGTATACTGTAGGCAAGACAACACAGTGTAAGATTTAAGGGGATGGGAAAGAATTTGTACTTAAATGCATAACAATTTGATCAATAGACAAATTTAGAGAAGCTTCAAGTCTTTATTTTCTGTGGATCCCAGTTTTAAATACTGGCCAATAATCAGTTGTTGGACAGCAGTGACAAATAAAAAAGGGTGGAAAGTTGTGTAGGTTCGGGTGGGGTGCATTGTAAATACCCCATCTGAAACAACCCAGATACATTTCTAAAATCACCATGAAGAAACACTGTGGAAAGGGAGAGCTAGCGGAGCAGCTAGTTTTGTACACAGACGGCTCTCCTTGATTGCATTCCTCTCACACATGACTGAGTACAGCCATAACAGAGGAGCCCTTCTGCATGGCTAAAGAGGAGGACAGTCTGTCATACATGGTAGGTCCCCAAGCTTATGGTGCAAAAGAGAGGAATGTTAAACAAACATGGATAGCCAGCAGCAACGGCACAGTCTAAAATCAATAACGCCAATAGTGGCAGGCTGCCAGAGCAGTGTCCCAGGAGGTGAACTGGAGTGATCTCTGGTCTTTTACTATTGCAACACAGCACTCTTAAATGTCACTGTGGAGAAGGAAAGACCTTCTGAAAGGGACGAGGAGACATTGACCTGGTTTTCATGGAAAGAAACTGCCAGAGGAAGCTATACATCATGTAGGGGCAGGGATTGCAGCTCCCACTGCCAGGGGCTTGGGAAGCCCAAACCAAGGTGGAAACCCTGTAGACTACAGTATAGTATTACACAAACCCATGTGTCAGGTCACGTTAGCTTCCCTGTCTGCAAGGGAAGAAAAAAAAAATAGTTTTGACACTGCCACTTCGTGTCTTCAGTGCGAGCTGTAAGCTTCCTAAAAGAAAGCATTTGTTACTATTCTGCAGCAAGTGAGCCACAGCAACACACCGAGCAGAGCATCAGTACTAAATAAAATTAATGGCAGCATGTTTGTTGCTGTAGGCACTCGCAGTGCAGTCATCTGAAAGAAGATGTTGGTTTACAGCAGATGATTTCCTATTCCTTCAGTAAATGTGGTCTAATAAAAAAATGTGCTACATCAAAGTTCTCATCATTAGCTCCACAATTAGTTTCATCAGCATTTGTTTTCTCTGTGATGCTCCTCTGTTTAATGCTCGTCTTAGGAGTGCCTTGTTAGCTAGGCCTTGAAGAAGAATCAGTGAAAGGGGATGAGAAGTGGCCAAGTAGGAGTACAGCGCTGTGATACAAACAGTTATTCAGATGAACCATTCATTCTTACAGACTAAAACTAGGCTTGTGCCCAGTTTTAATTGGGCATTCATTCCCTTTGCAATGTTTCCCTTCCTTCACCCATCATCACAAACCTCAGTCTTTTTCTCTGTCCTTCCATCTTTAAAGTTTTTCCCTTTTTACCTCTTTACCATGGCAGCCAGAATAACCCAATACTCTCCCTCGAAACTTCTCTGTTCCTTTCTGCATTTATTTGTGGTGACAGAGCACAGCCCTTATTAAGAGAAGATACAGTCTGAGACTGAGCTGAATTTTAGTTTTTGTTTTTCATCTCTTTTTGCCTTTTCTTGGCAACCTGCTGTTTTCCATGCCACTGAAAGCAAACTACGATTGTTTCTAAAGAAAAGGCTTGAAACTGCATTTGTTATCTTATAAAATACACATGAGCTCCATTTAAATTATACAGGGTTTAGCATATTTGCAGGATTTAACACAACTAGCAAGTGCTCATATGGTAATGGCTGTTCTACACATCAGTCTTGTGCAGGAAGTCTGAGAGAGGGGATTGGTTTTCCTGATGTGTTTTATCTTCCAAGTGAACATTAAGTGATTGTGTGCTTCCCTCATTAGCCATGGCACTGCTCTGTATTTCCCGGGTGTCATTTTGGCAACATCGCAGCCTGCTCTGCTGAAATGCCAAACACTCTGACCCCACTTATTTGGTGCATATTGTACTTTAAACAAGGAGCATGAGCTGTGTCATGCTGACTGCCCTGAAATATCTTAGTATCTAAGGCCTAAACCAAATCTGAAATGAATTTTGAAGGTTTCAGAGACTTTTCCATATGGAGTTAGTGCTGTGCAGCTCTCACTTCTAGATTACTACTAATGCAATCCTGCAGTCATTGGTGTACCCCTGTGTATCTATTCTTTGCTCCTACCTGCATCACCCTGCATCTGTTATGTCCAGCCCTGGTGCCCTGTGAGGTACAGGGAGGACACAAGCCAGGTAAATGCTTTGTACGTTTAGATAGATTTTATTGGACTGTGTAATCTGACATGCTCATGGTAATTATGATACTGTATGAAATGGTTTATGCAGCTAAGGTCTTGCACCCTCCCACCCCTTCTTCCTTAGTCACATGCATTCATGTTTACTGTTTGCTTCAAAATTAGGGCTAATACATACCTGAAAGATAGAAAATTCTTGATTAAACAGGTATTGCAATTTGTATCCAAAAGCCTGTCATGCTTTGGTTAGTGTTTTGGTATGTGCATTCTAATCGTTTATATATATTCTTCTATTTTCTGTCAAATCCATTCTCCTTCAAAATTAGAAAATTTTATCATGCAGTTTCATGCAGTTTCTGTTCGTGGTAGTGGACTTGCTGGGTTCATGTATTGGAAGGAAAAAAAGGAATGCAAGACTAAAGTGATACATTTTAATTTTCCCTTGATCTGAACCAAAAGTCTCAGTAAGGTCAGAGTACATGCTGCAAGGAAGGCTATATTTCATATACATAATGCTTTCATTCATACTGGGAGATAGGAAAACAAAAAACAAAACAGCAACAAAAAAAAACAGCTGTTCTGAGTTATGTACATGCATCCTGCTCTTCTCTTTGTTGAAGATTGAATCGCATTGTTTAATGAGTAGCTTGCAATGAAGTGCTTTCTGTTGACAGAATGGCTATACGCCACTACACATAGCTGCCAAGAAAAACCAGATGGACATAGCAACTACACTGTTGGAGTACGGTGCTGATGCCAATGCTGTAACCAGACAGGGTATTGCCCCTGTACATCTGGCCTCTCAGGACGGCCACGTGGACATGGTGTCGTTACTTCTTTCTAGAAATGCTAATGTAAATCTCAGCAACAAGGTAAGTGTTTCCCCTGCTTGGTGCTAAGGCAATAAACATAGCAACATGACATCTGAATGCACATCATCATTTCTTCTAGCAAAGAGAGCGGTTTGCAGCAAACCCCATGTCACATTGGATCAACTGTATTTTGTAGTACCTAAGTTTTGATGATGGCTAGTACCATGTGCTGCAGAGGAGTTTATAAATCCATCTCCTTTCCTTCCATATCATGCTAGTATGCCACCAGAGAAAATGTCTTCTTCACCCTAATGGTTAGTGGGGTTGGAGTGTGTCATTTAGGATCCTCTAGATATACGCCTCCCCATTAAGCAATGGTAACAACTAACTTGTTGATTTTTAATGGGGTAAGAACAGTGAGGTTATCTGAGATTTTGTTCATTAGAGTAAGTGATTTTTCCTCCCCAGGGGTTGTTCCTCAGGGCATGGGGACTTTCAGTGTAATTTCTCCAGGGGGCATGAAAGAGAAGCTAGTAGATTTTAGTTTCTGTATGTATGACTTCATAGACTATTAAGTCTGCTCTATGGTAATGTTTCTAGCAGATCTGTAGCCTTAATTCTTTAAATGCCCCTCAGAGGGGCATCTGCCATCAGAGATACCTAGAAGTGCAGTTTCAGTGTGGATTTATGTGGCTAACATAGAAAGGCAAGAGACAATTTTTTTCATGGAGAATGTTTCTTGTTCTCAGCAGGCAGAAAGACTCTGTGTCCTCTGAGGCAGTGGGAGACACAAGGCTGCTCTGTTTTCCCATTTCTAACTTTAAAGCTTAATTATTTTTGGTCCCTCCTTCAGGTAGCTTCTCTTGCAGTTGTTGATTTGCCCTTGTCTGAATCAACCAAATACTGTTGCGCAGTGTTGAATACACCTTGTATTCCCAAAGTGCAATTTGCTGTGGGCACATTCTGCATCATGTTGGCTAGCTTGGTTTTGCTACTGAGGCTAATATGGAGAGCACGATTACTGTTGCTTGGCATTTTGATTCAGCCCCACTAGACATTAATTACCTGTAACATCCTTCAATCTGTTACTGCTCAGTTACAGTCTCTCGTTTCTCATTATACAGATAACAGCACCTTTTGAAAATAGTTCTTCTCTACTCATGTAGGGATACACATGTCCTCTGAGCTCAGCACCTGCGTTTGAAGCCAGATATTTAAAGCACACCAACTTCTGAGTTTTGCCATGAGAGTAAAAGGCGACTTGTTTTCTTCAGGGTCCACAGACAGTTGGGAGCTAAGTACTCAGAGCCTAAGTTTGGGCACCGAGCACTTAGTAAATATTTTTAGAACATCTGGCTTGTAACATCCAGGTCTCATTAGGTAATTTGCAGTTGGCTATTTTTATATGTTTATGTAGTGTGACCCACCTAATTTGTGGTGTCATCAGCATCGCCTGTTCAAGAGCAGTACAGTTACCGCTGTCCGTAAGGAATCCACACTGTAAGATGTAGGGGGGAGCTATGCAGTTCTGTGGAGGTGAATTTGGGTTTAAGGGTAGGAAACTACTATCAATAAAAGGTAAAGTTAAAATCTGAGTGAATGTTTCTACTAGAAAACTTCTAGAAGTCTGAACAATCATTCAGTATTTCTTTTAAAATCTTACTTATTCTGAGGAAGTGAGTTCCCCAGGAGGGGGGAAAAATACTGCGTTTTTTTTTTCTTTAAGTGCTGTAATATAATTTGACATCCCATATTTAACGTTGCATGAAGAAACGTTCCTTGTGTAAAAGAACCATTTTCTTCCTGGTTTTTAAATTCTAGTTTCTTGCAATTCAACAAATGTAATCAGGAAGCACAATACACAGCTTGTAAGTGAAGGTAGAGTTTTTCATTTATTTAATTTCAGTAGGACTTTTTGAATCTTACTTATAGTTGATTTGTGTTTAATATTCATGTCCCACCTCTGAAGATTGTTACCTGTTGCTCCTAATTTACAGAGCGGGCTGACACCACTACACCTGGCTGCACAAGAGGACAGAGTCAATGTAGCAGAGGTTCTTGTTAACCAAGGAGCTGCTGTTGATTCACAGACAAAGGTATGAACACCGATATCAATATGTATTGTTTTCTTTCAGGGAGACAAGAGCCTGTAGACTGGTCTAGTAATCAGTTTCAGGGTGAAAATAAAATAACAACAGTGAAATGTTTCTTGTAATAAATTGCTATACAATATATTTTGAACACCGAAGACCTTGAAGCTTGAGTGTTTAGTGTTATGCTCAGTCTTTGAGCTTTAAGCTTTCTTCCATGCCAAATATTTAGATCAGCACAGATGTATCCTACTATTTTTCTGAAGGTAAGTGGGATTGATTGATCTGCATTTTTATCTAAGGAAACTTTTAGAAAAGCTAGAACTCTCTCTATAAAGAGTCATATACTCTTTTACCATATGCATACTCTCATCTGCTTTTAGTAGTTCTTACATGTTGCACGTACTTCAAATCAGCTAACAGTAGAAACCAAGCACAGAACTGTTATTTAAAATATCTTCATTTACAGAAAAAAACAACAATGAAATTGTAAAGTAGGCATTTCTGGTTATTAAGTGATTAATAGTTTTTCCAGTGACTTAACACAATTTATGAAATGAAGTAGTCTTCTTTTGCTGAGCTGTTACTAAATAGCCATTCATAGGCATGATTCTGCAAGTACACCCATTGTTCATTTGTAAAGACTTCCCCCTACTCTCAGAGCTTGAATCAGCCTTCAAGACTGCCTCAATTTCCAAGCCATTTTGTTTTGCAAAGTGTAGTGGATTGAGCTGTTTTATAGTATGTGTACATATAGGAAGCAGACTTTTTCTTGTGTCCCAAAGTGAGACTTGGCTAGTGTTTTCCTGATGTACACATTAACCTCTTAGTTTCTAGGTAAATATTGCTCTATTCTGCCTTCAAAAATAGAATTAGAGAGGAACCAAATAGCTCTTCAGGACAAATTTGAATTTGTTTATTGCTGTTACCTGATATGAAATATAGACATAAACATGATGGCAGTCCATTTCAAACTTACTCGCCAAAAACTTCTTTTGTCTAAAGTAAATATTTGGACTCCTAAGTAAGAGACTTGACTTTCCAGGGTGTTTGGGGATGGATTTGGGGATCCCAAGCAATAACTACTCCCACTTTATGCCATTAGTTTGCGTGTGATGTCTGTGACCTAATTCCAAGAGCCTGCTTAGAAATTATTTTATACTTACTGAGGGTACGTACAGTGCTCAGAATTTAAAGATTCCCTCAGTGTTCATTACACCTAGATTCTTCACGTGTTGTCGGTATCTAGTAGATGATCATTAGATGGATAAGAAATCAGTTGTGATCAAGTGCTTGAACAGTAGTTGATTGAATCAACTAAAATTAACCCAGTCTCACAGTTTGATCTGCGAATTGTAGAGTTGTGCAGCCTTTGCAACTGGTAGCAGCTTTCACAGCTCCATTATGTGTGTGCCCCGAATTAACTGCTGTGCTTGCATCCCAGAAATATCCCTGTGTGTCAGACTGTCCAGCAGTATTAGCATTTTGTCATCACACTGCCATCTCAAAAAAGGCTGAATCCATCATCCTTTCTGTCTGCAAAGTGGTTGATTATAATCCATGGTAGAGGGAAAAGTCATTGGTACCTGGTTTTGTGTTGTAGAACTGTAGCTATACCTTTGCGTTAGGCTGTTGATTTTGATTACAGTATTCTGGCGTGAAAACTAAATAGTTCTGCTGAAATCCCAGGATTTTGTCTGCCTTTATACTTTTGTAACATGTCTTCAGCCTCTGTTTTGCAGATGAATCAGTGTGGATTCTTAGCAGCTTCTAGATCATCCAGCAGCAGATGAGATCTGTCCTGGTTCATTCTTTGCATTATTTCCTCAAATGAATATGGTTGCCCCTCTGGAGAAAGGAAACCTCACCTGGTCTTGGTTTCTGTAAAATGACATCGCAGAACCTGCTCTTTTACTTTGGTCCAAGAGCTGAATCGCTTCCTAGTCTGTGAAGCTTGTCTGTTTGTCTTGTACTACTCCCTGTCCCACAAATAGTAAGTAGTCTAAGGAGACATTTGAATCGACAGGTGCAGGCAGTCATGTGTCCTCTTTGCCAGCTCTCTGGGGTCCAGATGGTATCCAGTTCAGGACTAATGGCCTTTTAGTCACATTAGCATGGTGCAATGTGTGAGATACTGTCACAGCTGAGAAGGAGGGCGTGTTAGTTGGGTCTCAGGGCCAACATGGCATGGTTGCACAAACTCTGCACTGAACTTTGAGCTTGGTGGTATGTCTGTGTGGTGAAGCGGGCACGAGACTCTGTAGAGACGCATGGGAAAAGAGCTTCAGTTTACTCACTCAGAGGTCTCCTCTGGGTGGAGCCAAATTTCTTAATTGCATCTCTGAAAAATTGAACTAGTAAGTAAAACCATGCACAAGTTTTAAAAAAAGTCATATTTGACTGTCTGCAGCTTGAATCCTATCATCAGTAATTCACATAATTAAAAAAAAAAAAAAGAGGAAGTTTACTTGTGTTCTACCTTCATTCTTCAGGTTACATATGTAACTAGTACAAGTAAAGAACAGTTTCCCAGTATAGGCTTGTTTCCATGGGACTTCCCCATAGTTGTCAGGAAGTAGAGCGGGGACTGAATGATCAGGCAAAGGCCCCAGTACACTTAAGCAGAATTGCTTTGCAGTGTAACAAATGGCATGTCTGGGAAAATGTGCATTATTAATGCTGTAGGCCTCCATGGTGAAGAACACCTGCGATGGCTTTATCCTTCTGCCGACCATGCTAGCTGATCCTCTGCTGTAGGGGACCGTCTGCTCCTTTGGAAGAAAGCATCCACATGCCTTGTAGGATTGCATTAGAGTGGGGTGAGCTTGATGCTTTTTCACTGGCTGCAGCAGGGTCCCATCTGCCAGGTTTGCAGTGGGTGAGCCCTGCAGTGCTGTCTCCAGACTCCACACAGCCAGCCACATGGAGGTCATCTGTCAGATATCCACTCACTGCAGCCTGTGATACTGGGCAAGTGACAAGGCAGTGCCGTGTATTTTTGCATGGGATAGTTTCCGGATAAACCGATCTTGAGTTCCTTATGAATAGCTGGCAAGCTCTGAACTGCTGCAGCAAAGGAAAAAGTGTTATGCTTTAAGAACTGCCACGCCTTGACCTTTTGTTCTATGCAGGTGAGGTTTTAGATGACTGGCTTGTAATGTAGCAGCTCTGTAGTCACAGCCTCTCTTTCTGAGGTGGATTAACTATGGAATTAAAATGTCTGGGAAATAAAAGGTCCGTGCGTGCTGTCCCTAAGAACAGAGGCACTGGGGAGCAAGATCCAACAACAGCTGAGTGGGCTGCAAAAGCACTGTTGCTATGCTTGTGCGTTTGCACAATGCCATCCAGCACATACAGTTCAGTTTTTTTATGATGGGCATAGAGTGGCAGAGGTGTGGCCATCTGTGCCTTACGTATCAAAAAGTCAAGCCACACAGCTTAGTGGCGTTGTATTGGGGATGTCTGTGTGCCACCAGCACTGTCAACACTAACCTTTCATTTTCTTCTCTCTGTTTTGCATCCACATGTTTTTGTTACCTCATTTATTGTAGGCTAGGTGAGTAGTCAATAGGGTTTTTTGCCTTTTTTTTTTTTTTCTTTTTTCTTTGAATAGATTCTCTCACCGTCGTGTTTCCAGGTTAGGTAAGTGTTGGTTGTGTCACTCCTGTACAGTATCTGTCAATGAAGGGAGAACACAGTATTTCAGTAGGCCATTAAACTTTTTGGGTAGGGACCAGTGAGCTATCGTCTTCCACTTCTGGTACATGTTCTTTAATCATAGTTTATATATAACTTAGACTCCCTATGAAAACATCATAGAGCTTGCAGCTGTAGCACATGGAAGCACTTCTTATCCCTGCCTCAAGTTCAGAGAGCCACACACATGATTTGGGGTTATTTGGGGATGAAAAGGGAAGATTGGGCAGAAACATATTTGGTACCTTCAAGCTATAGCAGGGAAGAAAAAAAAAGTAATACTACAGAAAATCTCTTGTGTGGGAGACTGGTCTGTATGATTATGATCTGTTCTAGTTCTAAAACTTGAGAGCATTATACAAATTACTCTCAGTAACCATTGCAACTGTGGTTCTTACTTGGGGTGGTTTCCCTCTCAATAAATTTTTTCCAGAACTTCGTGGTTCACCACTACAGTTGGTGAAGCATTAGAGCCCTTCACATTTAAAAAGGTTAAAAATAATCATAATTTAAAAAAAAAAAAAAATAATGTTCACTGAAGGCACGGTAGGGTCCTGCTACAAAGGCAGCAGTTCTTGTCAATTCTGATATTCTGTTGAAGTGCCTGAATTTAGGTTTGTGAAAGAGTATTTGATACTGAAGCTGCTATGTCGTATCATGCAAAAGCAAGGAAGTTAAAGCAAGGAGTGCTCATCTAACACATCGTATTGGGAGTTAAAAATGAATTTGAAGCCCTGGTTCCAAGCAGATGTTCCATCTCCTGGTGATCATGTCGAGTGCGTAAAAGCTATCCTGGTACATGTGATGTTGGTTTTTGTTGCAGGGCTTATGTGCTGAGAGTTGGCACAAGTAAACACCATTTCATGGATCAGCAAGTCTCCACATGTTATTTTTCAACTCTTTTCCCTGTTGGATAATGTTATAGTAGGATACAGCATTAAGGTGATGGATTGGCCAGAGAAGCCCAATGGGAGAAGAGCGCTGGTTCAGTCAAGGGTGAAGAGCAGATCTGGAGCGTTTATCTCTGTGCAGGTCATTTTAGCTGAGCAGTTGTTACTCTGCACTCGGGCCTCTGCCAGGGGAACTGATTGTCTCAGTCCTTGGTTGATGACTGTCTGGCTGACAAAGCCATCATAAAACTGTCTTTGCTTCTGTAATACTGGTAGGAGATAAGGGTCACTAAGAGGTCATGATGTTGTTTTGCGGGTTGGGCTGGGCCTTTATTTCAGATTTATTCAGGTAGATTTATTCAGCTCTGCCTGCCCTCTTCCAACAGGAACTCTGTACCAGCCTCAGTGCTACAGTGGCTTATAACTGTGATCTGATTTTTCCACTGCAAAACCTAATTTTCAAGTACAGAAAAAGATAGGAAAGAGCAGGGAGGTTGGGAAGTGCTGCCCAGAAGAATCCCTTTTACACAGAACAGATGCTCAGACATGGTATCTTCATAGTACGTTATTTGTCTCTGCTTGGCTCTTAGTGCTCAGTTGTTACCCAGACGTTTCTGTGGAAATGTCTAACCTAATAATGTGAGATAAAGAACCTTTGTAAGGTACCTCAACACGTTAGGTCCCGATTCAGCAAAGCTGTGAAGTGTGTACGTACATACAGGTTTGTTTCATTGGATCAAGGCTGGATGCCTTTGTGATCTTTAGAACTCGAGCATTTTCAAGTCTAACCAACGCTAATACTGGAGCTTCATTGTCTGACATTTATAGCAGAAAAACAAAAACAGAGCAGCTTGAGAGTCAGCATGACTAGAAAGATGCAGTAATTCAAGCTGTTAGGATTTATGGCTATTGCCAGTGGAGGATATTAAAGCAGTACACTGACATGATATACAAGGCTTGTGATAATTTCCTTCAAAAAATGCAAGGGCAGGAGAATAAGGGGTGCTCTGTGTTTGGGTGTTCCGTTAGAATAGAAAAGCTAAGTATTAATGATCTTCTTTGGCACTTACTCCTGTGGCTTTTGATAAACCCTTCCCAGCTGCTAACTCCCATATTGCTGCTCATTCTTAAGAACAACTAAAAGCAGCGTGGCAGCTGACTGCCAGAAGGTGATGTGCTTTAGAGCTGTATTAAACGAAAGGCCTGATTTTCTTGGAAGAAACTTATTAGTATAATAGCAGTTGTTTGTTTTTTCCTTAATAATTATTAGTAGTTCTTGTAGCAACATATTTTAGCTTCCTGGATACATTTCTGTAGAGAATGAAAGAAGCATGCTCAAGTTGCAAGGAGAAGTACTGCTTTTATAGTTAGTTTGGTTGCATAACTGCAGAATCTGCCATCGTTTCAGAAAAGTTATCAGAATCAGTTTTCAGTGAGGATGTTCGGATACAAATACAATTTTTTTTACTTTTCTGAGATAGAAACAGTTGAATATAGCAATCTGTACTGTATCTGAGAAGCAAAGGATATCCTTTCTGGGTCTCAGGCACTGAAAAGACATGCTAATGGTTAGCGTTATTTTTGACCAGTGCCTTCACTGGTGACTGTCAACATGAAAGATGTCCTCTGGTGGCTGAGGAGGTATAGCATGCCCAGTGAGATGTGACCCGCTGTGTCACATCTCTGTCACTCTGCCATCAGTGACTGAGTGCTGCATCAGGCACTGCCTCATCAAACATAATGTGATGTGACCACAGGGTACTTCAAACTTAAAAGAAAGCTCCCAGGCTCCTCTGGGGAGTTCAGATGGGGAAACTGGTGTTTTGCCACGAGGCTAGCAGGTGCTCAGAGCGCTACCCAGGACGTGCATGACTCCTGTGCAGAGAAGCTGCCTTTCAGTGAGGGCGTCTCCAGCTGCCAAGCGAGCAGTGCTGAGGGCTTCAAGACGAGACTGCTTCAGCTCTGGGACACCAAGGGTTTTGGTGGGAAGAATAGTGACTGTGTCACCACAGAAATGTCATTGTGGGGCTTTTTAAGCCTTCCCAGTTTCTACCACATGTTTAGAGGGGAAAGAGGGAAAGCTTTCACTTAATCTCAGTTTTCAACAGTGGGCTGGTCAGTAGTAACAGAGAACATCACTAATTACTCTTCTAGCCGTTTATGGAGGTACCACAAGTAAACCTTTTATATGCCATTTGTAGGAAGAAATCGATGTTGTAGTGCAGTGAATACCAGGGTTTTGATAGTTTGTTCTTCAGTATTCATTGTTACAGGCTGGAGAGAGGAGCCTTTATAGATCACTTCAAAGGGAGAGCTGAGATCAACAGGTCTTGGCTCTCCAACTCTCTCCAGATTTTAATGTTTTAGAGTTATTAGCAGAGAGCTCCCAGCAGGTGGCCCTTGATTTTGGATTTCATCTCCCCAGTTGGTCTTTCAATGTAGGATTTTTGTTGACATTGCAGGTCAAGAGGCCTGTATTTTGAAGGGGTTGTAGGGAGTTAAGTTCCTGTATGAGGAGATTTCACTGCATTCTTTTGAACTGATGTTTTGGTTGTTTGCCTGTTTTAGTCAGAATTTGTCTTTGGAAGCTGTGTTTGTGGTACATGAGTATGTTCTGAGCCCTGTCAGACTCAGATCTTGGGTACTGCTTGGAAGCTCTTAGCCCTATAATAACAGTAAGTGTAAGACACGGTTCCTGCATTCATTACTTGATGACTACTATTCTGGGGAAAAGTTCCTTGTAGTCATTTGACGTCTGATCCAATGTTCATATAAGTCAGTGGAAAAAAAACATTCTGCTGATGCCAATGGAATTTGTATCCGTCACTGTTTCTTGCAATGATTAACTTGCCCTGGTTGGCAGTGCTAATAGTTTCTTTAGATGGCAATGGGTATGTAACTAACTGAAGAAAAGATAGACGCCCTAATTTCAAGTAGGTGGTGCTGCTACTATCTATACTATCTTTGCAAATATAAGTGAAATTGGGTTGAATTGAGTTCACTACTAAGTGAAGTAGTGTCAGAGGCAAAGCAGCATGACGAAAATGGTGCATCTAAACCCATAGATAGCTGAAGCTTCTCTCTAATGGAAATAGTTCACATCTGAGGGGTCTTCTTTCTTTAAAACAGCTTGAACGTGCTGGCTCCTCAACCCGCAGAAGAGTGAAGGAGCTTGGTCAATATGAGAATAATCCATCTTTCAGTGCTTCTGTACACAGAGTTGGCTTTTGGATCTAGTTCCAGATGGTTCAGTCTCAGTGTTAAATCTTCTGGCCATACGGCTGTTTTGGACTCTACCAGGAGCCAAGTGAGGCATGCATCATAGCCACATTTCCCCAACAATATTATTACTGATATTTCTGCCACTGGAATAAATATTCCCAGACAGCCCCACCTCTTACCTTTTTCTGAAAGCAGAATTCTTACAGATTAACAGCACAGCACATCTGCAGTATGTTTTATGAAGTGTTCAGTGTATTTGTGTTCCTCATATCAGATGCAATTTTTACAGACTAGCAGTTAATTTTTCCATTAAAAACTGGTAATGGAGCAAGAGTCCAATACCACATTGGAAGCCCCACCGAGTAGCAAAAGGGCATAGTGGACTGGCAGTGTAGTTTCCCCTAGCTCACAAACTGGTGAATCTCTGTGTAGATGCTGGCTGATATGACCCTTCTGGCATCTCAGAGCCAGTGGGCCCTTGAAACCTGACCTTCCCAGTGTAAAAGAATCCTGATGACTCACCTTCAGAGAGGGGGAAGCACATCTCTGGGAGCCAAGCAAAGCTTCTGCTGGAAAGCCATTGAGCTATCAATGTGAGCTGGGGGGGGGAGATTTGGGGAAAAGCAGCTTCTCTCCACATGGGGAAAAACATAGCAAGTGTACTGTTTGGAGGTGGCCATCTCCTAACTGTTGTTTGTGCAACTCTAGATTGATTTTAAGTATGTTTGCTAAGGAAGAAAAGATAATGATGTCTTGAAGGGAAGATAAGGCAGGAAAAGGTAATTACTTCTGGATAGATAATCTAATTATTTCTACTATGTTAAGAATCTCAAATAAGTCCAGCCTGTTCAAAACTGTTAACGGTTTTCTCAGTAATTTAAGAGATTAGAAAAAGAGCAGTGAGAGCAAACTTTGATCCTCTTTGTTTCATTTTTATTGTATGTTAAATGTTAACTGTTGATTCAAGTGTTTATTACAATTAACAGGTTTCAGCATGCTGTTTGACTTGCTTAAAGAATGTGGATTTCAAAAAGAGCAAACTCAGACTCAGCCTAGCAAGCCCTCGTTTGCTACCCTTGTAGTCATTTTTTTTAAGTGATACGTAATCTCCTTCTATTAAGCATTTTTGGAAAAAGTTCCAAACAACTATAAAAAAAATGTTTAGTTGTGTTTAGAGCATTTGATAGGTGAGTCCCAATGTTCACAAATGATTTTAGCCAGTTCACTCTTAATGAAAACCAAGTAGCAGGGACAAATAGGAAATATTCAACTTTCCTATCTTCACAGTTGCCATGAAAAAGCAATTTCTTCTAGTTTGTGTAACACAAGGCCAGACACGTGAAAAAATTAAACCTGGTTTTAGAGGCTTAACTTAAAAGCTGGGGTTCCAGTTCTGGTAGGATTATGTTGTTCTTGCAAATCTGGCACATCACTTCCATGGTTTCAGATTTACCTTTTGGATTTTTCAGTCGGAATGGATGGGCTGCACATTGGCCTATATTGAGGCAGCCCTCAGCAGGCCTGGTTTTTAGTAAGTTGCTATTACTTATTTACTTATTTGTTTTTGTTATCACACTGTAGGAACACCAGTCAAGCATGAGAACCTCACTGTGCAAGGCAGTATACACGCATTCATTTAAAAAACAGGCTCGCCCCAGGGACCTGATGATCTTAGCACTGGAGAGGAAAGCAAATTGTTAATCAACATTGCATATGTTGAAGATTACAGAATTACAAGGCAGAGAGGAGAGGTTCACAGCAAACGGGACTTGAAATGGTATTCTTGAGAGGCATGTTTTCCCGTAGTTGCATATTTCTTCTCATGGGAAAAGAAAGACAATGAAATAGTTTGACAGGATTTTTGCTGTTTCATGTCTGTTTTTTCTTTGTCAGGGGATGCATGGGGTTAGTCACATTTGCTAATTGCTTACGTCCATTCTAGATGGGATACACTCCTTTGCATGTTGGCTGCCACTACGGAAACATAAAGATTGTTAACTTCCTTCTGCAACATTCTGCAAAAGTCAATGCCAAAACGAAGGTGAGTTTTCTGCCTCTGCCTCACTTGTTCTGTGGGGGTGACAAGCGTGCTGTGCCCAACGCAGCCTCTCCCTTTCCTTGTGCCTGCAGAACGGGTACACGCCGCTGCACCAGGCTGCACAGCAGGGGCACACCCACATCATCAACGTCCTGCTCCAGCACGGCGCGGCACCCAACGAGCTCACTGTGGTAAGTGCTGAGAGGCCACTGCTCGGGCTTGCTTGGTCATCCCATCCTGCGTAAAGCGTTGTGCTCCCACTGTGTTGGAGCAAGGGAAACGTGAGGAGGGAGAGGAAAAGAGCAAAGGAAGCATATTCCCATTGCCCCTGTGTCCTCCATGTCCTCCATTGTCTCTTCCAAAACTAGGACAGCAAACATCTGGACAGTGTTTTTCCTTTTCATCCCATTTCTGTAAAAAGTTAAAAATCTAGTTAGATGTCCTACTACCCAAAGTGTATTTCTTTCAGTCACTGACATGCAAACATTCATGTGGCCTTTATTGTGCATTTTTCCATAGCTAATTAATAGTTTGTACACTTACTATTGCTGACATTCAGCTTTTGTTTTACATGTTTCAACTGCTAGAATGGAAACACTGCCCTTGCCATCGCAAAGCGACTTGGCTACATTTCAGTAGTTGACACATTGAAGGTGGTGACAGAAGAGACCATGACTACAATTGTAAGTACAGCTTACTTCAGTAGTAGATGGAAGGGTTTTTCCTAAGCCAGTGTATTCAGTTTTGTTTAGTTAATTGTCTACTGAGACTTCAGTCTAGTTTTTTCCTATCCTTTAAGTGCTTATGGGGTAGATATTAAATCAGATAAAACTAATACATTTTTTAGGCATTATTCTATGTCTATAATATATTTTAAGGTAGACATACCAATGAAGCAGAAAATGGGCAGTTTGAATAACTAGTCATATCTGCTCTGCTTCTTAAGAGTGCATCTTGATTATGTCACAAATGAAGTGAATTGGGGCTGATTTGTAGTTGTGAAAAGACATTCCTAGAGCCTACCGTAAACTGAAGTTGCTTCTCCCTTTTAAGAGAGTGCAGTTTGCCAAGGGATGATGTGTATTTGGTTGTTTTGATCTAAAAGCAATTATTTCAACCTAAAAAAGTGGTTGGAATTTTCTTAGAAGCTCCACTTTTCCTAGGATCTGATTTATTCTGAAAGATGGCTAAGGCCTGTCTTCTGTACTCAGCCAAAGTCAGCTTCTGCAACCACAGCTCCCATTCACTGACATGTACTTGATATCCAGATCATCTGTCCTGGCTTTCAAGAAGGCCTGCTGCAGTGTTAGCCAAGGGAGATTAGAGGCAGTGGTCAAATATAGCCTATCAGAAAAATTCACAGAATCTAAAATGCTGCTCAAAGATACTTATTCACTAACATTTTGCCAAATTGCTTTATGAAGACTGTTCTCATAAGGTGAGGAGCTTTCATGAACCACCGTAGTAGTTAAGCCAGAACGGAGTATTAAGAACATAAATTCAGAGCATTGTCTCCAAATTGACTTTTTCCTTTCTGCAACTTTTTTTTTTTTTTTTTTCTGATTACAAAGAGAAATGTGTGCAAGTGTGTATTTTTAGGCATCTCAGAGATGGAAAATGTTTACAGTATGTCCTATGTTTTGTCGTCACCCATTTGTGTGGTTTGTTGGTGCAAGCAGGTGGTTGCAATATACATGTAGTGAACCTTTGGGAAGACAGGCAGGTTTTAGTTCTACTTCATGTGACTTTCCTGGCTGTGGTTTGTAATACAGTAGCTCACATAAAATCCGCCACATAGAAGATAAAATTGTGCCACAATAAAATACAACGGAATATGCCAGAAAACAATCATGATTCTTTCTTATAGCCTCTCTCTTGATTTTCTCAAGGACATCTTTCTTTCTAGAAAGATTCCAAAACAATTTTCTACAACCTGACAAATTTGAAGGTTATACAGAGTAGCATAAACTTGAATGATTGCCTTGGACACAACTAGATAGGTGCAAGAGAATTAAAACCATGTTGTTATGCTAAAAACTCCCAATATCATAAGGTCATTCTTAATTTGCAGAACTAATAAGCTGTGTGAGTTTGTGCCACAAAAACGACATCATTTATTATGTTCCGTAGATGTAGAAGAGTAAAAAGGTGGTAGATCAAGCTGTGGATTGTTTTAGAAGCAATGTTAGAAGCTGAAGGGCCTGTACTAATACCTGTGAATGTCTGCTCTCAGGCCCAGAAACATTTGCATGAAAACCAAAATATGCTGCTTATCAGTCAGTGTGTAATTGGCAGACTTTGGAAGTCTAATCATGAAATCTGATTTGAAACTATTGAGGGTATTTCTGGGGTAATGTGGCTAAACAACTCCAAAAGGTAAGTTCAGTGAAACCAGGGATGAGCATAGCTAGTTTACTCTGACTTACATTCAAACGCCAATAAGAATCCAGTAGTGCCTGAAAAAAGTCCTGTGATTTTACCCGTTTAACAGCAACATGTTAAAAAGCTGTGCAAGTAATTCCAACAAAATTAAGTACTGTGAGGCTTTTTATAAGTTTTGTGATGTTTGAGCATGCAGGCGCTCTTCTGCTGTTTCAAGTGATGGCAGTAGCCCAAGAAACATGAACTGCCACAAGTAATTATGAGGCTACAGAAAACATGAAATATTTTAAAATAAATGAAGATAGAAAAGGTGTTTTGTCCTCAACTTATAAATGTTTTCTTATTTGTATATGAAGGATGAGAAGTGATGGTGGTTTAAAAATATAAACAAAGATGAAACTGTTTTGCTTAATTTTTTGAATGCCACTACTTGACTGGGAACTCTGCAGTGTCTCCTACATGATCTAAAACTTTACCAAAGTGCTTGTTGCACTCTGCCCCAGCTGGAGAGTAAAGTGTGCATGGTTGTGTACTTTGTGGGATGCATGGGTATTCTAGGAACAGAGTTCAGGCATTCAGAATATCTTTTTCTCTGCTTCTAATTTTTTTATATTGGTTTTTGAGTCTGAATCAACATAAACATCAGGATTAAAACCAACCACTTCTGAATGTCTTTCATGCACAAATTCCTTAAGGGGAATCATTTAGCCTGCATGTTGTTGCAATTGTTCTCATTGTGGGGAAAAAACACACAATTACTGATGAGGCACCTCTGAAAATCTTCACATGGAACAACCCTGCTCCCAAATTACAGCATAGTTGGTACTTGATGATCTTAAGGGTCTTTCCCAACCTAAAAGATTGCTATCCCAATGAAAAAGATGAAATAGGTCCCTCAGAATGAATAACATTATAGTTAAAATATAGACAATGCATTCTTGCTTTAAATTTAGATGACTTTTTAGAGGGTTCTTATAAAAACCCTTGACTTATATAAATATAATATTGCATATTTCTGTATTATTTCAATGGAGTCTTTTTTTTTTTTTTTTTTAATTTGTAGTTTACCTATGAAAAGCAAGGGAATAAAAAGCTTTAAAAAAATAAAATCTCGTCTTGCTAACTGCAGATGAAAACACATCCTACCTTATGTTTAATTTTTTGAAATAACTACAACGTTAAAAAAATTTAGTGAGCTCTGAAATGTTTTTTTCCTTTGACAGACTGTTACAGAAAAGCACAAAATGAATGTACCCGAAACGATGAATGAAGTTCTCGATATGTCTGATGATGAAGGTATTTGAAAATTAAAAAACAAAAACAAAAACTTGTCACTTTTCTGTCTGTTGTTTTTGGAAGTATTTGTTTAAAAGCAAACAAAAACTGTATGAGTTGGATATGGTATCTGCACATTCATTGTTTTACATTGTTTTTTGACTTGTTGATAGTCTATGCTTTTATTTAATTATTTTGTTTATTTAAATCATGCAGTTCGTAAAGCCAATGCCCCTGAAATACTCAGTGATGCTGAATATTTGTCAGATGTTGAAGAAGGTATTTGTGCATTTTTGTATTGCAGTGTTACTTAACTTAAACCTCTTCCTCTTATTTGCTCTGACTGGAAATTAATCCTTTCAGATAATTTTCTTGTTATCCCACTAACAATTTCTACTTCACAATTAAGAATGCTTTCAAAAATTCTTTGACCTGTTGCTGATAATCCTCTAATTTTCTGAGTGTCTTACTCCCGGTTTTTAAATCAAATTACCTCCACTCTCCCGGAATAGTCCTTTTGCTGCTGCTTCTGTGGAGAATAGTTATATTATTGCAACTAAAAAATTAAATACCAGGCAAAAGAGTCAAATATCAAAATACTTTGGAAGAAATAGCTGATAGTGAAAGTGAAGACAGAGGAATGAGGTGGGTTTCTTTTTTTATTTTATTTTTTAAATTCTGCCATGTGTTCAGCTGTGGAATGATTGATTTGCATTGATAGTCAACCCTTAGTCTGGAAAGAAGTATTTTTAGGCTTTAAAACAAAGAAAATTGTATTTGAGTTGTCATATTCAGTAAAACTACATCAGATTACTTTAGTGCTGAGTAAAGACGATGCTGCATTGAATTTAGCAAGTTTTTTGTAGGGAGTAAGGTAGAACTTTTTAGCTGAGATTTCAGCTGTATCATTCTGCAAAGTGGCGTGAAATCTGTGAGCAGGGTAATAAAACCTTATGATTTTGGTTCCTCTAAATAGGATTTCTGTGCTATTGGCACTAGCAACCTGCACATCCCAGCTCGATCCTTGGTGCTGGTGGCTTGGTGTGACTTCAGTGGTCCCTAGGAATCTAAAACTCATTTGGTAGCTGCTTCCCTCCCTTCCACCAACAGCCCCTGCTAGGTCCAGCCTTCTGTGGTGCGGATGCGCAGGAGTCTGCGTGAGCCTCACTGGGAACTGCAGGTTTCCAGAGGCCACAGTGGGATTAGGTTCTCAGGTGACATATGGAAGCAGGAAGGTCTTGAGTTGATGAAGAGAAGGACAGTGTCCTGAAGGCTTTTTGTCTGTGTCACTGGTCACTAGCATTAGAGCTGCAGTTTTTTCTTCTGTAGTAGGTAAAGAAATGACCGGGTCCAGTGTACTTGTGGCACTTCCGTTAGCCTTCGTGCCTAGCGATACGTTTATTTATAATGTTTGTAACGCTTAAGCAGCAAGGTGTAAAAGCTGTTAGCTAAGCTCATTGTGTGCAGCTTTTGTTTAATTCATGCATTGAGGCTTCTGTTTTGTTTTCTGCTCATCACTGTGTTCATATTGCTGCGTTCTCAAATAGATCATGTTCTTACTATGCACCTGTGTTTTCCAAATAACTCTTCTAGGCTATTGTACTGCTCAGAATAATGTATTGCTTTAACTGACCAGAACACTGAAGTTAGTTAATTGAGCAGCAACTATAGCCTCAGCCCATGGTGCAGATGAGAAATGCCCGTGTGGAATCAGAATATTAGATACGAAGATGTAAAACCTGTCTTTAATAGATGGGATCACTTCTTACGGCCAAATGCAAAGGCTGAAGGGGTGTGGGAGATTTGTGGGAGATTTTTGTAGTCACTAGCTCTCAATTTGACAAACAAAAAAATAAATACAACAACAACAACAAAACCACATATATATATATATATATATACATATAAATATGGGTAATATAATCAATTCCTGACCTGAAGACTGTGTTCTGCAAATGTGTTGTTACTAGGGGACCTAAGAGACTGGTTTATATGTAAAAGGTCGTTCTCAAAGCCTAATGCTGAACAGGAGCTCTCAAATTGAATAATAGGTATTTTATTAAACCATGCTGAAGCATTCCAGTGTGCAAGGCAGGCAGTGAATTACAGGCTTTGAGATAGTACCCGCTGGCCTGGCTCTCTCTTCTGCCTTGTGCGGCCATGAAGATAACACACTGATGCATTTCCCCACAGCTCCCCAGTGCTGATAGGGCATTTATTCACAAAGCAGACACTTAAGCTAGTTGAAACAAGTGTGTTCAAGGTGGTAACACACTCTGACAAAGCCAGGACCTGAGGAATGAATTCCCAAGTGAGAAAGGCACAAATTTACATCCCAAACCTGAACTCTCCCTCACTGAACATTCATGCCCTCACGATGAGCATTCACCAGCTAAACTGTTAAATGAGAAACTTGTTCGGTGATTTCTCAATATGCCACAAACCTCAAGGTTTCTCTTGTAAGAGGAATTGAAGGCTTGGAAGGTATTCTTAAGAGTTTGGAGACAGTTGTCAGGAAACTATTTCCTTCTGTTTGTTTCTTACTACATCTGCTAAATAAGTATTTACACAGAAATTCCCTCTCTTCCCTGCAGAGGACAATTTAGTTAGGAGTCAGACTAGATTAGAGGGGACACCTTCCTTCCTTTTCCTAGACTATTCTGGTAATTACACCTAAATGAGGTTAGGTGCTGGGAAACTGCTCCACCACAAAACAGAAATGGCTTTTTTTTTTTTTTTTTCTGAAAGATTTCAACACGATTGTGTGGGAAGAAATGAAAGCTCATGTCCTTACATAGCAGAAAGTTTGTATGTGAATATAGAACGCTTCTTTTTCCACTGCATGCTGAACAAGTGCTCTGCTGTTGTTTCTGAAGAGATTTCAGATCTTACAAATGTGAAGTCTGAGGCTGCCAGAACCAGGTCTTTCACCATCTCCAGATGGAGCTTGCACCCCACCCGCTGTGCAGCTGCCAGCAGCACACCCTGTGGCTGGGGGGGTACCAGGGGGGCATCAGCACACTGGGAGCCTTCTGTGGGAGGCCCCCAGGGAGCCTCCTCTTCTAGAGCTGGATGCTCAGCCTCAGAGTGTCCCTCTAAGAGGGTGCAAGAGCTTTGGTGGTGGATGTTGGAGCCCTGCTGTGACAGCCACAGCGCAGCAGTGAGCTCTGTCACAGCAGTCCCCTGTTCCAGAGGCAAAGGAAGTTGATACAAAGAGGGGTGAAACGATGTGAGCAGTAAAGAAGGAACAAACAAAAACACAGCAAAAACCAGCAGTAGTTTAGATGTTGAGAATTTAGATAGTCATTGAAATACAATTAGTTCTTTCTTTTTTTTTCTCTAAATTTGGTCTTTAGTAGGTAACTTTATTTTGGTGTAAATAAGGACAGTGTTTTAAACCCATTTAATGGATATTCCTCTCTCTTGGTAAGAGTAAGTATCATGCTAATCAGTCTCTGGCAGATTAGGCAGATGTCCTAGGAGGACATGAGGACACACTGCCTGATCCCCGAATAGGTGCTGGGATCCCAGAAATGAGCTCCTTTCAAACAGGTCAGGACGTCCTCATGCCTTAAAGTTTGTTACTGGTTTTAGGAGGGATGGATTTGTTACATTTTTATGCTCGGTTTTCTGAGACTGTCTCCATAAACTTTTACAGATTAATAAAAGTTTCAGTGGTTTGGTACTGGCTTTTCTTCATCCTTGTGTGAAACCAAAACCTTGGCTACAGCTAGAAGCATCCCGCTCTGCCCTGTGGCTGTACCTCTTCTGCCATCAGGCAGCTCCTGACAGGCTGTGAGGAGGGAGTGGCGAAAGCTTCAGAGTTCTTTAGCAAAGCCAGTGTCAAATGTCCATTCGGATCCCAGGCTATGATTAAATTTTGTTTGGGACTTTTCCCAAGCCACACGATCCCTTCGCTCCTGCTGCCAGAGAGCCTGTATTTCTCACCGGCCTCTAAAAAGAGCACCTACCCTGTGGTTTTGCAGTTCCCAGCTGTATGAGGCAGGCTCTGACGGATCAGAAAAATGGGGAAAGTGTGGGAAAAGGTGACAAAGGTGATCAGAGATAGGGAAAAGCTGCTAGGGAAGAAAAGAAGTAAACAGAGTAGGTTTGTCTATCACAGAAGAAAATCTAAATGAGGGATAGGCCAGAACATATGAAATAGTGGGTGGCAAAGTGAGCAGGGCATTGGCTGCTTGCTGCCTCCCCAGAAGTCCAAGAACGGGATGCACCAGTGAGAGCAGCAAGATGCAGGTGAGAAGGGCTGTGCTCCGTGCCACGGCTGCTTACGTCCTGGGACTCCTGGCACACATCCTTGGTACGGGGAGTGCAAGAAGCTGATGCGAGTTCAGAATGTAACTGAAAGAACTAAAAAAAGGGAAAAGAAAAAAAATAGCCTTTTGTGACTATACCAACTTCTGGGTTCAGAAAATGTGTTCAAATCACTGCCAGCTAGAAAATGTCCTGGAGGACTTGACGCTGTTTCATGTTCTCGCATTCTTCTGTGAAGTGGGGCTGCTGTGAGAGCAGGGATATTCTTGAGCAGACGGACCTTTGCTGTGACCTGCTGCTGCCATTTTTCCATGGACTGAGTGGTTTCCTACAGCTGCCAGGTGGTGCTTGCCCATGGTGTGCAAGAGCATCTTTCTGCAACACCGAATGTACACTGAAGGAAAACAGAAGGATGGCAATTGCAAAAAAAAGTGAGGCAATTTTCTTGTCATTTTTCATCGGGGCCTCACTTTTGGGGCATTTCTGTGCACTTTGTGTCCGAGAGGCATTTTGTCTTTGCCTTTCGGTGGGGCGGCTGTGAGACCGCAGCGCTCCTGCCCGGGGAGGCGCAGGATGAAGCAGCGCGGGGCTGCAGCAACGCGCACCACCCGTTCAGCCGGAGCCTCCCACGATCCCAAAGCAACGCGGGGCACTCTTTGAAATCACCACTCCTAGGTGCAGCTCCCTTTGAAGCCAGCACCTCTCCAGCAGCTCGGCAGCAGCCGGCGGAGGAGCCGTGGCACCGCTCCCACCTCGCCGCGAACCGGCGCCACTCCGGAGCAAAAACCTCAGCGGCTGCCAGCGCCACG
The DNA here is from genome assembly GCF_009819795.1 of Aythya fuligula. Classification (NCBI taxonomy): domain Eukaryota; kingdom Metazoa; phylum Chordata; class Aves; order Anseriformes; family Anatidae; genus Aythya; species Aythya fuligula. The sequence goes on along the minus strand of NC_045565.1, from coordinate 1,884,675 downwards.
GCGCTCGCCTCACCTGCGGCGAGGGCAGGAGCTTCCCCGCTCGGCTCGGAGTCGCTCTCGGCCTCGCCGCCTCCTCCTGGAGGCCTGGGCCCGGGGCCGGGCCGGGCGCTGAGGGGCGGTGTGAGCGCGGCGCCCTCCCGCAGCCCAGCCCCGCTCTCGGGTTACGTTGGAGCTGCACCCTCACAGCACCCCCATTTCCATACAAATAACCCGGGAGCCTGCGCCTATGTCACCGGGCCGGAGGCTTGCCAAGGGAGGCTGTAATCCAATCAGCAGGAGCTTTAAAGGGATGTCTGCAGAGTGATTAAACAGGGATCTTTTTTTTTTTTTTTTTTTTTTTTTTTTTTTAAAGCGTAGTCATTACTTTGCATTTTGTTTCATATTTGAAAAGAACTTTGATCCGAGTTGCGAGGACAAAGATGCACATGGCCTAAAACACACGCGAAGAGATCAAGATGTTAAGAAGATCTGGGTTGTTGTGTGGGAAGCGAATATGACCCACAGGGATTAGTTTGCTTGTGCTGGTCTGGAGATTAACTTTAAATCACTGCTTTAAGGACTAATAGGACTAATAGGAATTCTTGGAAACATCAGGGAAAAAGTCTTCACCAGGCTGGTGAAAATGGCTTTCCAAAACAGTAAGACGTTTTAAAGTTTAACTTTCTATGTAATGTTTCTGTTTATGTTTGTTTTTTGTTTTTGTTTTCTTCCAATGCTTTGTGGTATATTATAAACTATTTTAGCTTTTAAAGTGTTACTTAAAATAATCGTTGTTGCTGGGTTGGAGGAGAAATCGTCGTTTGTTTGCCGTTTGCAGAGCAGTAGCCGAACGGGTATTTTTAGAATTGATTGTTAGTTTAAAACCAGAGCTCGCCTGTGGTTTCCTGAGTTAAGTGAATGGAAACCAGCCGAAACTCCTTGAATGAAAGCTGGAAGCGGAGCCGGGCGTGCAGAGTCGCTTACCTTTGCGAGTCCGCTGGTAAACTTCTCTGTTGTGCAACTCTTACCCGCCTAAAGGATACTCACAACAAAGGAGGAGAGCGTGAGCGTGGGCAAGTAATGAGCTTACAGGGAGCTCTCTGCTCTGCATTGTAGAGGGAACAGGGAAAAAAAGCTCCTTCGGCTGCATAAGGCATATTTTGGACTTGCTCTGTCAATGCAGGAATGTAGGTTTTGCATGATGTAATGGTATGCAAATGCTCCCAGCCAGCACCAACTGCTCCGTTAACCCTTTGCGACATCTGCCCTGCTCCCCCAAGACTTAACTTCCCTATCCTTTTCTCTAACACGCTGATCTTCTACTTCTCAGCTGATGTCCGTGTATCAAACGTGTCTGACGGTCTGAGCTCTGCGAACAGTGTCACTTTGGTGAATTTGGGCTGCCAGATGCTGCCGAACAAGGAGTGCTTGTCTGGGGCACGGCTTTGTTCTGCTCCCCGCGGGTGATATGCAGGAGCCATGCCCTAGCCCCTTGCCCCCCAGCTGGCTGTGAAGTCCAGAGCCTTGATAAAGCGCTTGTCTTACCTGGATAAAACCAGTCAGGGCGTGAAGAGCACTGCATTTAGGAAAAAACGAAAACAAAAACCGTCTTACATTGAAACTTGCAACAGTTATTGAGAAATATCAAAGGTGGAGGGCAGGCCTCTTGTATTAGTCAGTGTCTGTTCAAGCGTCCTGCACTTTTCAGTACTGATGGGCAAGCAGGCTGTGCCTCAGAGCTTGTTTCTTTTAGCATTCAGAGAGACCCAACGTAATTCATCAGCTCAGGCTTCTTGGTAAGCAAAGCATGAGTGAGTGTAATGGTTCAAAGTACAGAAGAACCTCTTAGCTCACTCAAATGATTGGGCAAAAGTCAACCCTCATATAGCTTTATTGGCTTTATGTCAGTGTGCAGACTTGCCTTTTACATATGCCCCCAATAAAATTATTTTCTCAGGCCTGCTCAGAGGGTGCGTAATTGACGGTCTGCATGGAAAGAGCCTTAGGGAAAGTGGGGTTGACGGGATTGATTACTTGTTGGCAAGCAGAGAAGGGCGTTGAGAATTACTAAGCACACAAACATTTACGATACATGTAGCTTCTGATTTCAGCTTGGCTTTTCTTCTGGCAGGTGAGGATGCAATGACAGGTGATACGGATAAATATCTTGGACCCCAGGATCTAAAAGAGTTGGGAGACGATTCTTTGCCCGCTGAAGGATACATGGGCTTTAGCCTGGGAGCCCGCTCCGCCAGGTATTGTATTTGGTGGTTCTGTGTTTGTGTGTCACCACAGTTACAAGCTCTTGCAAATCAAGAGTGCTCTTTCACACAAAACTGGAGTCATACAAAACTGGAGATTTTGAAACTAAGTAGAGGGGGTGTGTTTGTGTGTTACGATAATACTACGCGTTTAATGCATATGTTCATTGCTGTTTTATTTCATAATCTTTATTCATGTCAGCTTCTTATGGCAATGATACAGAAAAGGAACTTCATTTTTTCTGGTATCTGCTGATGTTCTGATCCGTCTCTAAGGCATGTCTTTCCTGTGAGTTTGCAACTGGTCTAGAAACTGATCGAGAACAGCCAGGTTTCCTTTCACTACCAACTGTCAATTTGATACTCGTGTCTGAGTATTCTTTAATAAATTAATTTAGCTAAGGATTGTAAATGCCAGAAAAACTGAATGAAATCATTTTGCTATTTTACTGCTTTTGTTTCTTTAAAGGTGACAGTGAGTAAGTAAACAGAGATAATCAATATTAAAGAAATTGTTCCCAAAATTTAAAAAAAATATATTAAAAAAATAGGCATGCCCTAAATTTGTAGTAAGGTTTCATTTGACAAGAAATACTCTGCATGGTGCAGCAAACAAGCTAGAGTTTCTGTAAGCCCGATAAAATATTGTAATATATACAATGTTAATATAACATCTGACTACTGTTGACTTAAATTCGTGTTTTTAGATCAACATTTTAGATTTCTTCTTTGAATCTTGCTAAAGCCTGCACTGTGCATTGCTCAAAACAAATAAAACTGTATGAGTAGAGATTACCTCCATAGTTGTGGATTTGCAATGTGTTTACTGACAGTTGGATTGTACTGAAGCTAATAATTAAACCTCATAAGCTGGAGCCCCGAGGTCTTTTTCCTACACTGTAGTTTAAAGATCTGTTTCAAAAAGTGAGTTCATTGTCTAACAGTGAATGGCAACTCCCATAAGGTAAAGCTTAGATGTCTGCTCTTCAATCTTGTTTGTTATGGTTGCATTAGAAATGCAAGCATGCAGTGCACATTTGCTCGTTTTAATAGCCCAGCCATGTTTTGCTTCACTTACAATTTTTAGGTACGTTAATAAGTATTTATGTGATAATACATTGGCAAGGAATGCCAAAATGCTTTTAAACAGTCTTAGCTAGAAAATCAGCAGAAGAGATCTGAAGGGAGAAGCTTACGTCTCTGTAAAGTTAATTAGCAAAGTTGGCGTGCTGCTTTTAAACACGAGCTGGCATGAACAAGGTCATCACACACAGCCCTAACCCATGGGCTCAGTTCTGAAGTACTGCAGCAATGGTGGAGAGTGTGAAGTCTGTACAGAGCTGGGCACTCTGGTTTACAGGACACCTTACCCACATCATACTGCTCTTCCTGCACTGGCCTAAATTCTAATTCTGCAAGTGGGAGAGCAGAATTTCACTGCTACGTAGATTTGAGGGTTCAACTTCATATTATTTGTTTATTTGAGAGAAACCTAATATTCCCATGCTTCTGATTTTAGCAGCGCCATTACTATTTGTTGCTGCGTAACTCATTTTTTACATTGCACATATGTTATGCTCAGAGGAGACAAATACAGTGTTTTTTACATAGCAAAAAGTTTTCTGGGAACGTATCTTACTGCTGATTCTGAGTGTAACATTAAGAAATAAACACATTAAATATATTAGCCATCCAGCCATAACATCTTGCTTTTCCCGTCTGATTCTTTGCTTTCTATTTCTCCTGTTTCTTTTCCACTGTAAATTGCTTTAGTCCAAAAGTCAGGTAAGAAGGCATGGCATCGTGTTACATCCTTCCGCTGCTGCCATTGCTCATCTTCATTTTATTCAGCATTAGAAAGTGACATGCTTTTATTTTTGAGTGGAGGGTGGGGGGAGATTGCTCAGTGTTAGAGAATATCCCTTTGTTGTTCTAACAAATGTAACTTGATTTCTTTATACCCTTTGTCATGTAAGAGTTTGCTTAACATATGTCTACAGTATGTAATAAAGATCCTAGTTCTGCTTCCAGCACAAGGAGGAACGTGTGCGAAGGGACTAGAAAAGTTATACTAACAACTACGAAGTGCATGAAACAAGTTGTAGAGTTCTGAGTCTGAACAGTGTTGCTAGTTCAAAAGTGTTAATATGTTGTTGGATGTTGCTTCTTATTAATTCACGTTTTTTACTACTTTATTTTTTGTCACGTAGCAAGCATGTCTAGGCCTGCAGCATGTTTTTAGCACATACCATTATGTATCTTCCAGGGTTAAGTGTAACACACTCCTACGTTGATTTAATCGCAGCACATTCAGAGAGATCATTCTTAATTTTTGAATAGTCTAACATGCACAAAATAATCTCCAAAGCATTGGCATTTGCATTTAATCATTAAGAAGCAAATCTATTTTCTTTCTTCATTTTTTTTCAAAACTCTTATCCTTTTTTTTCTCAAGTGAGTAACTAGGCTGTTTATGACAAAGTCAGGAGTGGTTCAGCCACAAAGAGAGAACACCGCCACGTAAAACTTGCTCATAGTTTAACCTGACGCAGCGATCAGAGCCGTATGGGCAGTCACTGTAACCTACCCACAGGTCCCCTAGGACCTGCCCTCATGGGTCTCCTTACAGGATTAGGACACGCAGACATTTATCAAAGTTCATCTAAATACTCAAATACACATTTGTGGATTTATTCTAAAGACACAGCATTGCTGCCAAAGCAGTAAACATCTGTTGTGATTTTGCTTATGTATATTTATAGGGAAGGAGATATTGCAATAGAGTCAAATACTACTTATTCAATTTTTCCCTTGTATTTATTTCATATATTATGTATATTTTGCCATCTTATGCTATCCCTGGAAGTTGCATGTATTAATTTTTTATTTTTATTTTTTGTTCATCTCATTGTCACCTGCACTTTCTATGATAAATGGTAAATACAACAGCCTCCGCTCCTTCAGTTCGGATAGGTCCTACACGCTGAACAGAAGCTCTTATGCCCGAGACAGCATGATGATCGAAGAGCTGCTGGTACCGGCAAAGGATCAGGTATGTGCTGCCTCTCTGGCACCAGGTGTTTGTGCTCCTTGTTTATAAGGAATGACAGTCTGTAGTCCTCAGCCATGCGTGCAGCAACTGTCACTACTCACTGAAAAAGAAGAGGAGAGCTGAAAGAAACAAATCATGGGTTTACCACATTGTGGTTTTGATCCTGCAAGAGACAGGATGATGTGTTCCCAAACCAAAAGTCTACAAGGGACCAGTTATGTTGCTAAATGTAGGACTGTGCATTCAAGTCATTGGGAGTACTCGTGAGCTTAATGTTACATACATCTTTAGAGTGCTTTGATAAGCTGAGAACAACATATTTTACATTAAACAACTTTTGTCTGCACTGTATAGACCATGGATTATGTCTGCCCATTCTGTCCAAGTAGAGTGGACTCCAACTGCTGTTCTTGTTTTTCCACGCTTGGGAAAAAATTGGCTTTGTGAAGATGAAGCTTTTATGCACTAACCAGTTTATGTATCTTCCAAACATTTGTGCAATGACTAATACAACAAAAGCAGAATCTTTTGACCTGATTATAGCGTGGGAAAGTATTTCTAAAAGCTAATGCTGGAGGTGATAGGGTGCTGTATGCTTTATTTTGTGAGTTCTTTGGTGTTTGGTAGACTTGAGAGAATTGCTTGAGTTTCTAGATCATACAAGCCAGAGGTCTGCTAGGATGCTAGATAAAAATTCTCCAGAAAGTCTTTACTTATGAGTTAAAGGATTCTGAAGTGGAACTGTTACATCCTGGAGGAGCTTAAGGTGGATTTTAATGAAACAGGTTTTCTGCTGCCCTTTACACAGAGGTACCTTTCAGCAGCGGCAAGTATTTCTGTGTAGGGATTTATTGATCTCAGAGGATGCTATCATGGGGAAAAGGGTCCACAGGGTCGGACTCTAGCATTTTAAGCCTTAGTTGTATTAATTTATAAGTTCCAGTGTAGTGCAAATTATCCAGTTTTACTACAGCTTTTGCACACAGTTTTATTAACATTCTGAGAATGGCATAAATTGGATTCTCTAGCAATTAAACTTATTATTAATAGGTTGCTACTTTCAAATGAAATGCTTTAAACCTCCAATAACCTGGGAACAGCCAGCTAAAAAAAATGATATTTTGAAGCTGAGAACCTAATGTTGTTTTGACAGTTACTTCTCCTAAGCCTTCATTAAATCTTCTTGATATGATGGATGTAACAGAGGAAAGGAAGGCCCTCCCGCCTGAGAACATATTGTATTATTTAATGGTTCTGGTCATTTTTGTGATTACCATCAAAGTAGATGGCATTGATTTAGCAGCTAGGTTACATTTCATAAGTGTCAAGCACTGCACTAAATAACTCCATAGAACATTGTTTGTTTGTAATGCGTACTGTTAACCTGCTTTGTATTACAAAATAACTCTTAAAAATTAAGAATGATTTATCTGTACATGGAGTTGCAGTGATGCCACATCATATACAGGAGCTCTACGTTAGAGTGAACTTAATGTTCTGTATGAGTGGTTATGGATCTCTGTGCTTTTTGGAGAATCTCTTGCAGTGGTTGCTCTTCAGCTAAAAAGCAACAGATATGAAAACCTAGTGTTAATGCTGAGCAGTAGAATTCAGACTGTTTTCGTTGCATTTATAGTCTTCATATTTTTGTAATTCTAGTTTTCATCCAGCAATGATTGTGCAATTATTGCAGTTCAGCTCTGATCCAAATTTGTCATGCAAAATGAAGCCAGGCTGGAAGCCTGGCTGACAGTCTAATTCTAAATGTTATTTTAATCTTAACGCTCTAGACAAACTTCAAGTTTCTCATATCCAGGAACAGAGTAGGAATGATGAAGGTAATAGCAGGAACAACGTCTGTTCTAGTTCAGGGCTGTCTTGAGACGTTAGTAAAACCACAAATTCCCTGAAAACAAACAACAGTGAAACAAAGAATTACCTTCATGAGAAAAAAAAATGCTGTGGCTTTTGCAAGACTTAAAGTCCTGGCAAAAAGATGCCTCTGTCCTCTGGAATTTTCTTCAGCCCAGCCCAAACATGTGCCAAAGGGATGTGGTAAGCTTTATGGGGCTTTGGCTGAAGCAGGAGGAGTACATCTGGGCAAAGGAGAATACCCCTGCCTCTACATCCCTCATCTACATCACTGGGCTTCCAGATAATCTGTGCTGTGACAGGAGAAAGTGAGGGAAAAAAAAAAATTCCAGTGTTCCAGCCATGGAAGTCATAGGAACAAAGATCATGATGACTCAGAACCAATATCCTGAGAGACCATCTGGAAGCTGATAGTTGTTAAGGCTGTGTTTTGGGGCACTGGACAACTCTGAAGAAGTAGTGAGCCATTGCCTGTCTGCATATTCGGTTTCTCTTCCTTTGTAAACCTCGTAATTGTGTGGACTTCATTACAGCAGCAGCAGTCTCAGAGTAAAGGGAATTAATTTTATCACAGAAGTATATAAAAGAGATACAGCAGCTGTTGGCCTCTTAGGTGGAATCAGAAGATCCCATGGTCACTTCTTCCCAAGATCACTGGGAGACTTGGAAGTCTAAAAAGAGTCAAACGAGGAAGACTTGAAACTATTCTTGGCTGAACTTGGCTGCTTACATGTTGGGTGTTTGAGAGGATTTTCTAATAATTGCCTGAGAAGTCAAGACATTCCCTCTTGTTTGCATTTAGTGCTTTAGGTGACCTATTCAACAGGGATGGCTGAGCCCAGGCCATACTGTGCCTCATAACCAGAGTAGAGCAAAGTTAAAATTCCTGTGTCCAAGTGTGTTACTATGGATGCAGTAACTCAGACCAAATCCAAGCGACTTTTCTCTGTGGGATAATTTACAAGAGCCAAAGGCAGGATGATTCAGACTGTCCATTGCATAGCAGCTTGTTGAATCTCTTCTGTCTGGCTAAATTCATCTGGGAGGAAGCGTAAATTCTTCCGTTTGCTGAACTCTGGCATTACACAGCCTGGATATTCAGTTATGCAACCGGCGGGATTCTTGCCAGCAGAACTGTCAGTATTTTCATACATGCATTTGCATCTGACAGCGCCACACCCTGTAGCAATGCATGTTTAATCTCCCTCAGCCCAGGTAGGGAATGCTGCGACCTGACCAAACGCAGGATCAATCCTGCGATTTGGTGTCAGGGATGATGTACCATCTCCTGGACTGCTCATATTGCAGCTTGCACAGGAAGATTTCTTTGCCTGCCTGGAAAATCCAACACCTCAGCAGATCGACAAAATGAGATCAACAGATGTGTGCTGTGTGTAAGATTCATTTGTTCAGCCATTAGCTTTTACTAGCCTGTTTCTCTGCCAAAATTATTGGCTGCAGGTTTTGTGCTTTTGCTGGCTGTAAATATGTCCAAAAAATCTGTTTGAATGCACTTTGTCAGAAAGGAATGCATCCAAAAAAAAAAAAAAGTCACCTCATACACAGACAGTGTAGGAATAGAGCAAGGAACCCTAGGCATACATGGAAGTAAACTTAGGGCAACTTGTGTGGATGTAGCAGCATCTCTATCTAGCACAGAGTGTCATCAGAGTGACACTCTGATGGCTCAGCAGCTGTTTGAATGACAAACTCTACATTGTGTTGACCTCCTTTTTTATGCATTTATTACAAAATTTATGTGTTGTCCTGTTTTGGATGATAAAGTTCCTCACTTGGCAATGGAATAAATGTATTTTTTAATCTAAATTTTTAAACTCTGATACCAGCTGTTTGGTGTCAAAAGCAATCGCACAGTCCATGTGAGCTCTTACGGAGTTAAATCACTTGCAATAGCAGAAATCCACAGTTGTGGCTTTCCTGCTGAAACTGCAGGCTCTTCAAAAATGTGGAAGAATCCCCAGTGTTTTACTGAAAATAACACAACTGTCTTCGGTAGACTAAATTATGATATATTTTTCAAAGCAGTGCTAATTAAATCCACTGCCATTGTTTAATTACCATTGTTTTTAATGGCGTTCATTTTATCTTTTATGTTTCTTGGTGTATTTCAGTATTTAGCGTATGCCATGCTTTAGCAGTGTTTGCCTGTTACTATTTGTGCTCGTACCATCAGGCCTCGGTACCTATTTTACAGCACGAAGACTGATGGAAGATCCCCATAAAAGAATTAAAGTAGCAAAAGAAGGAGGTATCAAAAAAATGTGGGCTACGTACGACAAAGCAAAGTTGTACCCTGCAGCTAGTACTACTTATGGGCAGGAAATGATAATATTGATGGGTTTTGGAAGTAAACCTGAGATGCTCATTTGAATTGCAAGGAATGTTTAAAGAGAAATTTTCTGGAAGCCCAGAATAATGTAGGAAGGTTGCATGCTCTGGCCAACACCAGAGCACTGTCTGCTTGCTTGTCTTGTGGAAGCTTCTGAACAGAAGTATTTTCATATGTTTATGACTGGCTTTCTGAGATTTACTCCTAATGCTGATATTTCCATTTCAAATAGTTCATTTACAGTACCTTTGCATGCCAGCAAATAATAAAGTACAGTAAAATTAAAAAATAAAAAATAAAAGGTGGAAGTTATAAAACTTTCTTGTGTAGAAGAGCGCGTTTGGCTCAGGTTTGAGTGGAATGGTAATTAATTTGAAAACAGCCCACGAGGTTTTCATCTTCACAGTATATGAGGAAAAAAGCAGCTAACTGCTCTCTCTAGATGCATTTACCTGTGAGCAAGAAATAACCTGCCTAGAGGAAGCATGGACATTTTTTAACGCTGTCTTGGCTGAAGATGGTCTGTGCATGACAGTATCTTGACTTAGTCTTATTGATGTAACTTCTCATGGTGCTTCCTTAAAAGGTTCAGAAGCTTTCATATTACCCTGGAAATAGGGTCGTACAGTATCAACAGATGTAATCTGTTTGATTTTCTAGGGGGAAAACCGTATATATTTGGCTAGAATGGCTTTGCTTTACAGATAAGAGGGTGTATAGCATGAGACCTTGTGGGACACAACATGCCTGCATGTGCGTGCATGTGTCCACAGGGAACAGTCAGAAACAAATTATGCCTTGATGTCTGTCAGATGGGGCAGTTTATTTATAGCACAGCTGTGCCAGTGCTCCACAGGGTTAAAACTATTTTTATATAGGTGAGTAGGAACAGCGGCACTCCAGAACAGTGTCCGTGGTGGTGATTGTACAGATCTAAGCTCTGCTCTTAAAGGGTCGGTCCAATGGCATTTTCTTTGTGGGAATGTTATGCTGCCTGTCTGTATGGTGTATGATTGCAGTACAAATTGTAATAGTCTTCTCTACCTTTTCACATGTAAATAAAGATTGGAGAGAGACATACTTGTAACTGAAGGAAGTGGCAAAAGCAGACAGAAAGAAGGTTTGAAAGTATAAAGATGTGGAAGATTAATTTCTCTGTGGAATCCAAATTTCTGTTATGGGATTTCTAGTAATTTAACAGCTGGGATGTCAGCACTGTTATGTGGAAGGGGGACAGATTGAGTTTTAATGGAATTATATTAACAAGCTTATATTTAAGACAAACATTTTACATCTTAATTTTAAATTTCAATGTTGTGTTTCTTTTTTTAAAGCACCTGACGTTTCAAAGGGAGTTTGATTCTGATTCTCTCAGACACTACAGCTGGGCTGCAGACACCTTGGACAATGTTAACCTTGTTTCAAGTCCCATCCATTCTGGGTAGGTCGCTTAACAGATTTCCTTTATCTTTAAATGTGGAAATGTATTGTTAGCTGAAGAATACAGCCTGCTGTAATGGCTGATAACATGCCTATTCCTGCTCTGGTTGAAGCCAGTGGCAAAATTTGTACTGACTTCAATGAGGGTGCTTAATAACGGGAGTCAGGCTAAATTCTTGCATATCAAACCAAAAGCTTGCTTCTGCACTTAATTTTCTGAATGCCAAAAACATTGTAATCCTACAGGCTTCTCTTTAGTAGTCTTGTTTTGCTTTTTCTGTTGCTTATGCTTTGCTTTTAAGTGTCACAAGGTCATTTTGTTTGAATTGTATTAAATTATTTGAAATACGAAATCAGAGATAGAATGTTATGCTTTCTATTCTTCAATACATGAAAAAATAGGGGGCTCTAACGTCTTATTTTATTTATACCTCCAGACTCCTGTTTATTCTCCAAAATATGTAGTTCGAGTTCAGTTATTTACTCACGAGTCATCACTGCACTTACCGTGCTTCTTGAAAGTACCACATACACTTGATTTAAATGTAGTAAGAGTAATTTTGGATTGTGTGTTTTAAAATTTACAAACAAATAAGCAGGTGGAAGGAATCGTTACATCTGAGATTATCTAGTATAAATATTTGTTATAAAATTTTCAAGATCAGAACATAAATTACACGTCCTTTTTAATTTTGACTAATTCCATTCTTATAATGAAAATATGTTCAGCACATACCAAAAGATTTTAGTTTAAAGCAAGGCCACAAGTTCCACAGCAAATCCCACAGCTCCAAAGCTACAGTGCCACAGTTAAGTGTAAGCACCTGATAGAGCTGAATAGAAATAAAAAATGATGGATTCGTAGGTCCTGATCTAATAAAACACTGCACATGGTCAGTGCTAGGGTTGAACTATCAGGAGCTGTGGAATGAAAAGCTGCAATCTGTTGGTTAGCACAGAAGGGTATGTTAGCAAAGGACCTCAGAGAGCTGGTAGGCCATCCACTTGCATTATAACAGCATAAAATATAAGCAAGCCATTCCTGAAATACATTCAATTTCTTCATGGTCACTTAAAATAAAAGAGGGTCTGTAGTCCCTCAGCTTCAGTGGCTTGCTATCCTTTGCTGCAATATTTCTTTTCCTGATGTTCAACTTAAAATCTCTTTGCTGTGACTTAAGCCTATTTCTTGTCCTGTCCATGATAGTCATGGAGAATAATATCCCACTTGTCTCTTTGCAATGTCTTGTATTTTGCAAGATATGTAGTTCTCTCTTAAGAGAGAAGTATAATTTTTCATGTTTTCCTAGGTGATTCTTTGCACATATCACCAGATTCTTCCTTGCTGTCTCCTGGTTCTCCCCTTTTTGATGTTAGATTATTTCTAAGCCAGTTTTGGCACCAGTACTGGCTAAGTAGGGCGGGACCACTACCTCCTTGATCTAACACATGGCACAATTAATCTAAATACTGCAGTGAGGATTATCATTTTGGTAGCTATAGCTCCTGTTAACTGGTGTTTGTGATTTGCTAGAGTTTCTTAGTTCCTTTCTGAAATTCTGCAGTCTTAGTATTTTTTCTACGTTTTGAGCTTGTGTTTGGTTTCTTCCTTATGTTTCATTTGCCTTTATTGCCTTTCAACTTGTTGATTTCAGCACCCTTTTCCATTTTAGCAAGATAGCTTTTAATTTGGATCCTCTTTTCCAAAGTGTTATCAGCCCTTTCTGTCCAGTGCTCAAACCGTGAATGAAGATGTTATCTCAGTACTTGGCCCAGGACAACACAGTGAAATCCCTGGTGGAAGTTTTCTTTCAGTTTGACAGTAAAGCACAGATGGTAACTCTTTCGAAGTAGTTTCTCAGGTGATTGTACACTTACCTTATCTGTGCTGTTTCATTTGCTTACTGAAATAAAGAAACAGACCTACTATACATCCACTGAGTAAGTTACCCTGTCAAATCAGTTAATTTGTCAAGTTACGTATATTTTGGCTCTTTCTTCTTTTGAAAGACATGGGATATTTGGAATCAACTACTTCAGATCTGCTCACTTTATACATCAGTCCTCACTCGTGCAGCCATGGCCTTAGCTGCTGCCCAGAGGGGAAGGGCTGCAGACCCACAGCAGTGGGGCAAACTGGGGGGCTGTAGGGAAGGTGGTGAGGGAGAGAATCTGATCACCAGAATATTCTGCCACCAGTTACAGCTTTTCTGCCGTACCACATTTTTCTTTTGATGGATAAAGTCCATCAGAAATGATGTTGTGATGACTCAGTTCCTTTCTCAGAAAAAAGTCATTGTTTATTTTCTTTCTATTGTGGCTCCCTATTATAATATGATACTGCTTGATTTTCCTCATTATCTTCATCTAGGAGCAATCAACAGATGTTGCCTTCTCATCTGCCAGTAGCTCAGCATATCTGATGTGCATTGGATCATGACTTTCCTCTTCTCTGAAAAGCAGCTCCTTTTCTGCTTGGTGGTGGTGCTTCATCCCCTTGCCTTGTCCCTGTCTGTTCGGTGGCTGTAGGCGATGGCGTGGCAGCTAGGGTCACCAGCCATCAACAATCCTCGTGGGCTGCTCTTTGCGTTCCTCATACCCCCAAGTCCCCCAGTGTGCCATGCCAGGGGCAGTCCCTCCACAGTGTGTTCCCTCGCATTGCTCCTTTCCCCTTGTATTCACCATCAGAAGAGAGCATCAACATTTCTTCCCATCTCTAATCTGAGGCAGAAGGGGAATTCTGGGGAGCCAGGGTGTGGATCTCCAGGAATGTATCAGTGAAAGAGGAAGAAAGAAGGAAAACTTGGCAGTAATTTTGATTCTTCTGGTTTTTCCTTTTTTTTAAGCCAAGATGGTGCTTCATGTTTTTATTTTTGAGTTCAAATAAGTTGTTTTGCCAGGATATGCTTTGAACAGGGTCCATCATAAGTAGTGCACTGAAATGTGTCAGCAGTCTTGTGGCCTCTGGAAAGGTCGAGCTCCATCACCAAGGTCGCCTTCAGCTTTCAGATGTGAGCGTCCTTGTACACCTTGAAATGTGGCTGTGCTCTCTCCATGTTGCCTTTTTTAACTCCTTGGTTTCCTGAGCTCAAAGAAAGAAACTAATGTGTCATATTCTCTCCCATACTGAGAAACTCAGAAGTGCTTGATCCACTCTTGCAAGGTGTCATACTTGAAGTTAATTGTAGTTTACGCCAACCTCCTGTACACACAGAACTTTTTTGAAAGCAGTGGCATGAATGGCAAGATTTTATGATTCCATCATTGATACACCCTTCAGGCATCCTGCCATACATATATTATACATTATACTCTGGGAAATAAAACTGTAAGAAAGCACGAGAACTGATTTTCCATGGCGCAGTGAACCATGTTTGGGGAATTAAAGAAGTTCTGTTGCAATAAATTCTCTGCCGACCTGAGTAAATCACAAGCGCTCTTCTCTGTTCCATGTACTTCTGCACTTCCCAGAGAAATTACTTTTCTCAGAAAGTACTGAGAAATTACTTGTGCTGACTAGTGAAAATGAATGCTTCATATATTTTTTTTCCATGGGTAGCATATTTTATGACATATTTTACAATATGCAAAGCAAAAGCCAAATCATTTCTAAAGTTGGCCTTCAAATGTGTTGCTTTTGTTATTTTTCTGATTGTTACTTTTCCTTTGCGCTTATTATTGATATTTTCTGTTGCTTGCCTCTAATTATCTTACATTAATTTTTCCCATTTGCTTTCTAAATTATTTTGCAGCTATTCCTCTCCACTTCCCCAGTATGATTCAAGGTGATAACTCTGTCCTTTCTGTGAATCCTCATTTTGTGTTTTTTTAAACTTGTTTCCCACAGTCAGAGTGTACGTAGATGTCCGTAGTGCATCCGCCCACATCCTCATCCCTTCCATGTATGCCAGTAGAAATTGCTCACCAGCATTTAGCATTGTGTTTTAGAGATCATATTGTAGTTTCCATTATTAGTGCAGCATTAATTTAGGCTACTAATCTTTGTGATAGAAAGTGCATGAAATACTGTTTGGAAATACTGCTCTTGTTTCAGACAATAAAATACTAACTTGAAAACTAAACAAAGAAAGAAACAACATGCTGTTGACAATGATTACCTTTATGTGGGATCAACGTGTATAAAGGCTGATCTGCTAAGGGTTTTGTCTTCTCTGGAGGCTGCAGTGTGGTATAGACAGACACCCAGGCTGGCTGTGAACGGGCTAGTTGCTGTGGTGGGGAGTGGGCTGGTGTGCAGCACTGAGCTCCCCATGCTGTGAGTAGTGCGCGTTAGCAGTGCTGAGCCCCAGGCTGCCAAGGCTGGACCAGTGTAAGTCGTCAAATCCAGCATAGCTGTCTCTGCACAACCTTGCAATCTGCAACATAAATGTGCCTGAGAACTCTGGGCCCAAATTTCATACGTACATACTTCTGCTTTTTGGTTAATTTAAGTCAGTTGATTTAGGTGCTTAGATTTTTGAAAATCTACTCTTACATACTCTCATCACTTACATAGTATGGATGCAGAGGCATCTTATCTGAGTGGGAGCTCTGGCATTTTTGCATGAGATGAAAACCTTTTTGATTAATTATGAGCTGGCGTAACATGCCAGTAATCACGTACACGATAGGCAGCTCTCCAAAACACTGCCTTGTACCGAGCCATCAGGCCAGGCCCAGCTTTGCCAGACTCCCCGGGAGGCCTCTCTCTGCGGCTCTGCGGTGCGCCGTGCAGATGTGCCTCCCTGAGCTGCTGCCACATCAGCCCTGAAGGGATGGATGCTCCAGCCAGCCAGGCCCCTGCTGCCCCGGGCACTTCCATCTAGGCAGGGTTGGCCCTGTCCTCTCTGCAGACCAAAACCATGTACAGTTAGTTGTAAGAGGACTCCAAGGCACAACTGAAACAGCTTGCTCTCAAGTATTTTCCCAGTGGTGGAAAATGTAAGTCCCCATTTAGTATTTTACCTAGCTTCATAGTAAATTTTAACGGGTTATCTTGAACTCCCTTCACAGCTAGTCACAAGCTGGCTCCTTGCCAGCTCTGAAGACAACCTTGGCCCACCTTTTGACATGCTCAGAGGCAGCTGCCTTAGCCCCTCAGCATTCACCACCCACTGTACAGAGCAGTTGGAGGGAGGAAAAAAAAAGCAACATACACAAGCTGACAGGCTCATAGCACTCAGTGAGCAAAGAGAACCAAAGGTCCCGGCTCTACAGCTGTTGTCTCTGCTTGTTGCAGCCCCTTTGTACCAAATGGACAAGGTTCCAGTCAACAAAGTGTGCAGGACGTCTAAGATCTTGTATCTATAAATATTAACATTACTATAACTTACTTATGCTGTAATTTAAATATCAGGAATACTGCCTTCGATACAGATCTCAGAGTTGCAGAAAGTGGTTAACCATTCAACAAAGATCCCCTTTCACTGAAACGTAATTCCTCTTACCTGGAATTGGGGTACCCTAGTGGCAACATTTTGGATTTGTTCAGTGGTGTGCATGGTGTTATCTAAGAGAGAAATACAGATACAATTTATTTGTATGAAAACTCCTGTAAAATATGGTGAATGTTGTTCCATGCTTCAGTCTCGTGAAGTATCTAGGGCACAAAAAATGATAAATTGGAGTTAGGGTCATCTCAGAGGCCTGTTTTACCTTCCCATCTCTACTAACATATTTTAATTTGGCTTGAAGAACAGCATAGCATTTTTCCTCCTGTAATACAGTTGGACAACTTTTTATTTGCTTTACAGCTCACATCCCCTATCTGCCTGTTTCCTACAGAGCACTAAATTCAAAGTTTTGATTATGCTCCTGCTTTTGTGCAGATTTTTCCCACCCACGTCGGCTGGACTTTGAATGCAATTTATCTGCAGGGCTGGCCAGTGCATGTCAGCTGGTACTTTTGGTATCCTGCTGGTCTCAAAAGCAAATGAAACTGTCTTACATAAATTCACATTCATATTTAAGAGCACTTGGGGTCTTTTTTTAAAGGATCTTCACGACCCCCCCTGGATTATTGGCTCTTACCCTAAGTTCAATTTACAGTAGGGAGCCAGGAAATTGAACGGATTCACCTCTTAATCATCTGAAGATTTAGCCTGTAAGTTCTGGAAGTTTTTGCAACAGCTTTGAAAATAATGAAACTCTTCAACAGATGTGCCAGCTGTGTCAGTGCATACCAAACAGAAGGAGCAAACAAAAAAATATTGGCGCCGAGGCTGAATTCATAACTTCATGTCTCCATTGATGCTGGCCCATTACCACATCTATCTGAAACTATAATCTCTCTTCAGCCTATGGTAGAGAGAGAAGGGAAGGTATTTTGAACCCCGAAGGAGCCCGTCAGTAACTGCTTAGCCCTGCAGTAACCTGCATGTTTTGATCCACTTAGATGGGAAGGAGCTTTTGCAGCAGAGTTCTGAAAGAACGTGAGGTGTGTTGCTGGTCCTGGGAGGAGGCTCCATTTCCCTGTCACTGTTCTTTTCTTAAGGACAGTAATTTTTCACATACACAGTTTCTCATTATTTCAGAGTTGAAATAAACCATGGTTATTAACAGTTACTCTTGTTAATATTATTATTTACTCATTAAAAATAAAAATAAAAAATAATTTCCCACTTCCCACTTAAAAATATAATTATTTACTGTTTTGTTATTTGAAAAAATATGCATTGGAAAATGTGATTTTTCTCTAATGTAGCTTTTTGCTAAAGAATGTCATTTTCATAGTGGAGTAATGACATGACTTCCTCTAGAGTGCCAGCAGCCTAAAGAAAGTTACATACTTAAAGTACATACATACATACATACTTTTACTGATACTAAAGAAAGTTACTGATATTCTTACTCATTCCCCATCGGTAAAAACGACTAATAGCTTGGACTGTTACCCACAGTGCCCACATTTGCTCTGCCGGCCACCAGGAGTGCTTGCAGATGAGAGTGTGGGGAGATTATGAAGACTGAGATCCCCAAAACAATAAGCACTTTTGATTCTCCTTTTTCTACACTGTCTGGTTCCTTTCTGCATGTGAGGCTAGTTACTCATTTATGGGCAGTAGAGCTAACGGTAACAGAGGGCTGATTTTAAATTCCAGTATGTCACTACTAATATAACACTTGTGTGCTCTTTAATCCAAATTACTCAGTAGCACCTGTTTGTTTTGCCATATGTTGCTAGACCTTGAGAAATTCCTGCTCTTGTTAACCAGTAGTTAACGTGTAAGTATAAGTGTTAAAACAATCTTCAAGTTCTTTTTAGTTTAGCTGGGATTGGGAGGGCTTTTACGATAATATTTTGAAGATTGTGGTAGCTGACTTTTCGCTTTTTTTTTTTTTTTTTTTTTTTGCTTATTTTTTGACTGTTTTCATTGACATGTTTCCTTTTCCCTACAGTTTCCTGGTTAGTTTTATGGTTGATGCCCGGGGGGGCTCGATGAGGGGCAGTCGCCATCATGGAATGCGGATTATCATCCCACCACGCAAGTGCACCGCACCGACCCGTATCACCTGCCGCTTGGTGAAGAGGCATAAACTGGCCAGCCCACCACCAATGGTTGAAGGAGAAGGATTAGCAAGTAGACTTGTAGAAATGGGGCCGGCAGGGGCACAATTTCTAGGGTGAGTTGTTTTATGAATTCCACTGTTTCCACTCATGTTGCATCTTCTGTTTCCTTTATCCTGTGGATCTAAGAAGTTAAACATTGACTCTACCTCATATGACCGTGTAAGATAGGCTACTGGTTTGGAAATAGTGAAAAATGCCAAATTGCCATTCCTACCTTGAAATTGCCCTTGTATTTTAAGGGGATCTTTGCCTCTGTGATGGTTGTAGGGTGAAGCCAAAGGTAAGGAAAGCCATGAAAAGGCCAGATCCTGTCCCCTGCTACTCATGCAACCTCTCTTTGAAGTCAGGAGGAGTTGAGCCTGTAACCCAAAACAGGCTATGACCCTCCTGCTCATAGAGTACCAGAGTAATGTCACTGTCGGAGAAATGTGGCCTAAAGTCACCCACATTGAACTCTGTTCCCTATGCCACGGTACGTGCAGGAGCCATGCACGAGTTGCTGGGAGCTGCCTGGGTCCCTCCCCGTGAGCAAGGCCACTGCGAGTGAGGGCGGAGTGCTTACTGCAGAGTGTCAAGTAGTGCAAATGCTAGGAAATGACTTTTTTAAAGCTTAAAGTAGGGGAAACAATCCACTATGATGTGGCTTTTTTTCCTAATTATAAATTTTGTTCATTACCATGAGTGGCACCCTGGTGTAAACTGCCGGTTCTGTCGGGAATGACAGCTTGTTCCTAATTTCCCCTTCTCATTTCTCTTCCTGCTGCATGGATGTTATTCAGTAAACTGCATCTTCCTAAAACTCCTCCCCCTCTAAATGAGGGCGAGAGCATGGTTAGCCGAATCCTGCAGCTTGGTCCACAAGGAACAAAATTTATTGGGTAGGATATGTATGGAAAAGATACAGAATGTCTACAGTTTTTCTTTTGTTTCTAATTTTTTGTTATTCCCATTTATTTTTTTATTTATTTAGTTTTCTGAAGCTTTCAGTTGATTTATGTCACTGAAAGAAAATCATAGTGGCTTGATTTAATATAGCTCTGCTACTACCTTGTGCTTACAGGCATGTAAAATTCACTGCCAGCATTCTGCTTTCATAACTTCTGTGCTTCTGTAATTTTTTAAATTTGAAGTGTTTCAACTGCATCAAATACATTTTAATACACGGTGACAGTCCTTTAAGTTCAGCCCTGTGGTAGAGAAGGTATTTACAGGCCTTGAGTGAGTCTGTTTTGGGAAGAGCATTGTAAAATGTGGTCATATAAAGTCTATTATTTATGAAAGATTATTTAAGAAAGTCTCATTGAGCAAATAACTTACTCTAACAATGGCGAAACATTAATCTTTTCAAACTGCGAGAGGCATCTTGTTAAAATAGACTTACAAAGCCAAGTATGCTACCCAAAGGAGCTGCAGTATATGGTCTAAAATGTAAGAATGTTTCTGTACATTTTTGACTGTTGTTTTCAAGCCATATTGTGAAATTTATTGCATTAGGTTTTCAAAATATTGGTGAGTGTTTGGTGTTCAATACCTGTTTAATACCTTCTCACTGAGTATTCTTGTTAAATGTCATGCACAAAATTGTGTGGTTTCTAAATATTTACAGAGACAGTATCTGAAATATTAGCCTGCAAAGATTGTACTACAGTGTTAGTTTTTAGTTTACACTCCTTTTGAACTAGAGAGTAAACATCTGAACAAGCAATGTATTCAAATTTTTGGTATTTACTTGCTGCACACGATGGGAGACAGCAGCCACGTTTCTCTTTCTTGTTAAAGAACTTGAGATTGGAGTAACAGCCTGGGTGTTCTTAAAAGTATCTAAAATGCGTATTAACTGGGAAAAGTACTATATAACTTTCCTCCCTTGGTATGTAACATGAAAACTGGACTCCAATTCATATTTTACTCCTGATGGCTGTTGTGATTTCCGTACTCAGGTAATCGATAGGTTACTGCAGCCAAGCACCTTGCTGGTGCACCGTACTGTGGAAGTGCTGCATGCTCCTCCCATCACGTGGTGTTACTTTTCACTGAGTTGTTACAAAGAGGTGAAATCCTTTACAACCTCTGTAGGAAAATAATGATACTGTCTATTTAAATGTCTTAAAGCTGCATAATCCATAATTGTTCACTTACTGCGTGGTTTCAGTCAGTTGTCGTAGCATACTTGAAAATGCATATCTTGCCTGTGAAGTGTTTGGCAAAAATGTCTGTTTTGTTAAGGAATGGCACATGAAGTGAATGGTGGTTTCTGTCGATTCTTCACAATAATTGTTCAGTAATGCACTTGCAGTCCTCTGTTTAAGGTACATTGTCTGTTGACTTAGGTGTATTATTAACCACCTTCCCATTCTCTTCCCTTTCCCAAAAATGTTTGACAGTAACTAATATAAATGTGGTCATGATGTTGCTAAACTCAGAAAAATCCATTCTGTAAAGATCTAAACATTCCCCAGTGATGTTTACAGATGTTGCAGCTGTGATTTTGGGCATGAGAACCAGAAAGTGAAACTAATGAGAAACAACCTATTGTATTTCACAGGAGCTGCATCAACAGAGAGAGCCAGGGAGAACTTTGAAAAGTTTGGGACTTGGTTTGAAGCCTAAAATCTACATGCACACACAATTCTTGCTGCAGTCAATAGCTGTTGCATAAATTCAATTTCTGAACTGACTTTGGCCACTGTAAATTACTTAAGCCAAATCCAAATTTTGACTATGGTAATGTCAGTTAAAGGTCAGCAGTGCTGCATGTGCTAGATTGCCCACATGCCAGGATATATGTGCAGGGAGAACTGTCTTTAGCAAAACTTGTAGCCATTTCTTCACGTAGGTAACTATTTCAAAAGATTTATATTAAAAATAAGCTACATACAAATGTTTCTGAGTTATATATATGATCTACAGTTTAAATGATAAAGGATTGTGCAGCTTTGGCAATTTTAAAAGCATTTTCACTGTAACAGTACTTACAATTTAAAATGACTGTAGTTTTCTTAAGGATTTAATAACTATAGGAAAATTAAGGGTGGTGAGGAAATATGTGACTTAAAAATAATATGATTCCTTTTTTGTCTAGCCCTGTCATAGTGGAAATCCCACATTTTGGATCAATGCGAGGAAAGGAAAGAGAATTAATCGTACTTCGAAGTGAAAATGGTGAAACGTGGAAGGAACACCAGTATGACAGCAAACATGAAGACTTAACTGAAATACTCAATGGCATGGATGAAGGTAAACGTTTTCTCAAAGTTTTAGCAAGCCTTGTCTTTGTGCAGGCTTGCTAATAGAAGCAGACTAAAGCAACCTAAAATAAAACAGCGCAGAGAATATCTGACTTTGGGGAATACAATGTGTGTTACGTATTAAACTAATGGAAGGATTGTAAAGAAAAACTATTCAGCAGTGGCCTGGAGACATCCTGAAAAGAGTGGTAAGCTTTGGTCTGAAGTCGTGCCAAGTTTAAGCAAAGTTGCACGGTTGCTTTACAGCACAGAGTTGAGAATAACATCCCAGCTGGAGGTAAGTGTGTTTCTGCTGCTCAGGCAGGGCCACGTGAAGGTCATTCCAAACCAAGGGGAAAGAGTAAATACCAGTTCTATTTGACTTTCCCACAGATGTAGACCTCAGCCTATAGATCATTCTTAGACAGAGTATTGTTTCCAAGGGGTTGCCTCCTCCAAACACATAACCTGCTTCTTGATGCCCATCTGGGAAGTCTGGCTCCCCTGTTTTGTGTGGATGTTGCCGTTTATGTGAGAGTCCCTTAAGAGGAGAGGACTCAGCTGTACTCAATTCATCAGAAGATGCTGTGACAGATGGTCCCTGTGGACGTGTTGTGAGCAAAGCCAGGCTGGGGCCACAGAGAACCCATGGCACCACTGCTTCCTTTTCCTAGCAAGTGTTTTTCAATGCTTGTGCTGATAAACCGTTGCTCTAGCTCTTTGCATCTGAGTGTGAATGAAATAGCCTGTGTGTAGGACTTCTGCATTCTGTAAGGGTTTACCCACAGGATTTTCTCTGGATAACCTTTTACAGAAAGTCGCGGTGCGGTGAGCTTTCCACAAGCTGCAGGAAAGTTTTTTCATTATCAGCCAAAGTGTTTGAAGCAAATGATCAGGCTGTGGATGGCAGCTACGAGGGGTATCTGTGAGCAGGCTCTGTCTTTGATCTTCCTTGTTTGAAGAGGGCAGCCTCAGTAGAAGACAAACTTTGAGGATATAGAAAGGAAAATAGTGCTGTTGTGAGGGGTTCCCTGGGCAATGGGATTAGCATTTTTACTGATCTGGTCATCTGGGAATGGGATTTGCAGGATGGGCGGGTGTAGTATTGTCACTTTGAAGTACTTGAGCTGCACCTGAGCCTGTAAAAATACAGACCAATTGCAAAGTTCTGTTTGTTACACGATGGTAGCTATTTATTTGGAAATAAATGTAATAGAACCAATCAAGCACTAGGACAGAAACACTGAATATGTAGGGTCAGTGGGTTTGGAAAAATATAATAAACCTTGTCACGGAAAGGTACCTAAAAGCACTGGAGCAGGCAAAAGAGCAAGTGTGGTCCAGGATGGTATTGCTGGGATAAGAATTGCACTGGGATCAAAGGTGTAGTTTTAGCCTTTCTGAAAGAAAAAATCTCACTACCACCCCGTGCTTCTCTGTGCACTACCATATGAAACAGAAAATAATGATTTGGCACTTGGGTGAAATATCTGTGCCTTGTCCATGACGAGGTAGTCAGAACTGAAAAGCAACTTGCTTATTATTTGCTTTTTGTGCTTTTCAAACTGAGCTTAGTTCAATTTGGGGATAGGAAATCTAGGCACAAAACCCTGTTCTGGAGTGCTGCAGCTTGCATTGATAACAGAGGAGCTCCCCTGGGATGCTGTATGGATAAATTCACATCTTGCAGAGAAAGAGGGCTCAATAAATAAGAACAATTTGAGCAGTGGGCATGCAGCCCTCTATACTTAGAGCCTAAAATAATAATCTTCACAGTTTGGAGCCAGGGTACAATTGTTGAGGATTTCAGGTGGCTCTTCCCTTCTGGGGAGCTGCTGTTTGAGGTTAGTGGGCAGAAGTGCAGCTAGTGAATCACAGGAAGCGTGATGGACACTGGGCTATTCCCTTAGAGTGAAAATATTTAGCACCTTAAACGCCAAGCCACAAAAATGTCATTTATGAACCCAGGCGATCATTTATGTGAGAGAAAGGAGAAAAAATATTACAGTCACACCCAGAGCATTGTGTTGATCATTTGTTCAGTTCATTTTATTTTAATTCTTCTCTACTTAGGAAAACAAAACCTTCATTAAAATAGTACAAGGACCTTGACAAAATTCTGTTCCATTCAGACGACACCTTTTCTGTTTCAAAAAGTCTTCCAATGTTTCTTTGCAACAAAATTCATCTGCGCGATCATCCCTAAATGCTGGGTGATTCCCTGGCTGTTTCCATGCTGCAGGAATGACTGTTTTCCTATTAAAAGCAGTTGGTCCGTTCTGTGTTAGACCTGCTGTGTTTCACTAGTTCTTCCTATCTGTGTAGAAGGACAGTCAGACTTTTATTCTTGAATCTTTAATATGCTGACTGTTTTAAAGGTGCAGTCTGCTTTTCTGTTCCGTTTTTTCTGTTTTGCTGTGCTGCTCAGCCTGTGGGGATGACAACGAGGAAGGACATCTTTGCTCCTTTGCCGACATGGGGACTGCTGAAAACCTGCCCGTTCTTTACTGGAAGCAGCACCATCTGCTGGAAAAATGTGTCTCAAACTCAAAATAATCCAGAGCAGAAGGCAGTACTTCAGGGTATTAAATGCAGCATTAAATAATAGCAGAACTTTGCTTTTATTACCATGGAAGAATAGTTAACCATGATGCTAAGAGTCAGTTCCTTTGTTGTCATCAGGTTTCTGCTTGAAGTAATCTTATTTGAAAGATGGTGCTGGGCAAATACAGGGCTGATGGAATACAGGGAATTTGTGTTGCTTTTAGGAATAGGAAGAGTTTGATTCCAAATACAAGAGTACTAGTTCACAGCTTTTGATCATATTATATTTATTTAAAATTAATTCAAGTGAAATATATGTGTGCGTGCCTTTATATATATATAAAAAAAGGAAAAAGCTCTCTGCCTTACAAATAGCTTACGTTTTCAGTAGGGCTCCTTTTATGTATAACTTGCATTTGCTTTATACGTTCTTGCAGCTTTTACAGGTAGTTTTCTGTACCTGTAGATAAACCATGGGCACAAATGCACACACCTGGGCAGCGAATGTTTTGACAGTCATTTGCAAATTATGGAATGAGACATGAATTGCAATTATTTGTGGCTACAATATGCTGGCAGCCGCACAGTGTGGTTGCAGATGGGAAGCAGGAGTTCTTATACAAATGCTTCTTTGAATCTACAGATCAAACCAGAATGACCTTGTTAATGCTTGAAGTTTAAAATACCACCATATATCACTCTGCAGTGATTTTGCCACACTTCCAAGAAAAGTTTTGAAACTACCACTGTTAAACCTCATGTTGTTGTGAACGGCAAGATAAGAGACTGTCCTAAAACAGACAAAGCAGCACATAAGGGACATTGCCTCATCTGAAGATGAGGCATCCTTGCTAGCTGTGGCACTGGAAGCACCTAGTTATGTATGTAAACCCTGATGCTGGGAGGGGGCGTTACCAGCATTGTTCAGGCAAGCCTCTATGCCCTCACTTTATCCTTGGCCCTTCCCCTTTCTGCATCCCTCCATCTCCTGTAATTTTTTGCATATGAGCACCGCCTCCTGTGTGACCTGCCTGTATTGCAACAATTTCTTAATGGGCATGTCTGTTTACTGGGGAAACTGGTATCCTATGCTTGTCCCATCTTTCAGTCTCTGCACAGAGACAAGGTCAGCTCTGCTGTAGCTAGTCAGAAGTGTAGGAAGTTTGCAAAACTCAGAGAGCTGTTCAGTCTGCTAAATACAGGTGAGCTAGCAAAACTCCTTCTAAGGCCCTGGCAAGGGAAATAAGATCCCAGATCACACAGAGACACCCTGGAGCTCCTGGAACAGCCAGGTGTTCTGTGTCTTCTCTAATACCATTTCCAGGTAAAAGTCACTTGCTCTGTATTACTTTATTGGAAAGTAAAAATGAAAGGTATCAGATATGAGATAAAGTTGATCCACAGCTGGTGCTCACCTGACAAAACTGGTGTGCTTGCATTTCTTGACCTGAGCTAGCCTACGTGAGGTCCACCTCTGACCTCGGAGAATATGGCTGGGTTTCTTCTCTCCTGTCCAGGAACCATAACATAACACTCATATGGGATGGGCTAGAGGGAGGGTAAGGAGTGATCTTCCTTTCCTCCCTTCTTTCCTTTTCTCCATCTCATCTCTGGCTACTCACTCCCTCCAGCCACCTTAGGATAAGCGTACCGTTGACTTTGGAGGCTGGGGAAGACCTGTGCAAGGAGTATGTGTAATCGCTTTCTCTTGACATACTAAAACTCAGCAGCAGTAGGTGTTCTTTGGACTATTAGCACAATCGTGGAAAGTGACACTGGGAGACTTCCCAATTCGGCCATGAACCTCTGCTTTGCTTCTCTGCTTTGCCATTCCTACCTGTAAGTTAAGGTGTAAAGCATACTTCTCTGTCATTTTAAAACAAACAAAAGCTTTGAGGTTTTTGATTGTAATGCATTACATAGGAATGAAGCGTCAGCAGTTGAGGAAAATAGTGATGCTTGCTCTTGTTGTGAAATGCATCAGGTGTGTTCAGGAAACGTGACCTCTCCCAAGACAAGTTTTCCCTGTTTTATTCCTTCTGTTATGCTAACACTGCATTCCTTATGCATCCAGAGAGGTGGTTTAAGATTGCTCATCTTCTGTGTTTTTTGTGGGTCTTTTGTTTGTTTGTTTTTGTTAGAGGGCAACTTCACATAGAAGATTGCATACATATTACTCAACATAATGTCCATATGTGTAGTCCAGCTCCTCTCCATGCCTGGCTGTTCTGCCACTCTCATCTGTGCACCTTCTTGCTCTAAGGGAGAGTGCCTGCCACACTCAAAGGTTTTTGAGAAGTTCTTACATAAAACACTTGATTTTCTACTTCAGGAGAATTTTAATTATCCTTCAGCTTTGTGAGCATTTTACAGTGGGTTTGTCTCTAGTGACAAACACTAGAGTACACAGGATTTACCAGTCAAGATAATACCTGCCTGGGAATTTAAAGATCCATTTTGTCTCCAGCACAAGCCATTGCTTCCAGACGCTGCAGGCAGAATACCTAATTCATTAGAGGGCTTCAGATATCATCTCTGAGTCAAAGTAAATGGAAGCTGACGTTATGATAAGAAATTATCCTTTTCTGGTAGCTTCTTATGATCCACAGCTACACTGTGCAATTAATCCAAATTAGCTGCAGAGGGTTTTAAATGGAAAACTGACATTTTACCAAACATAAATTCTAATTCTTTTGGAGCTGTAATTGAGCTTACATGCTCCGTGGAGGAAAATGGCTCAGCCACACACAGACGTGTACAAGTGTCTGTTGTCATGGTACCATTTTTGGTCCTCTTGCTGCATCTGGTAGAAGTATCTTTTTGAGAATAAACTTTCTTCTTTAGAAATGTGGTGCTTTTTAAAGGAGGAAAATAAGAGTGGGGGCTTGTGGACTGCTGGAGTAAAAGCAATTACAATGACTAAAAAGGCAAAATGCAAGAAAATTACAGGAGAATGCCTGGTAGTCACATAATTATCTCCATTTGTGAACAGTGTTTATATCCCAGGGGTTTCATTAGTGCATATATATGTAAGTATACATACAGTTGCATGGTTAGTTGTACTTGTAACATATCACTTCTCCTCAGTGCGTACATGTACGCAGAGTTTGCTTAATACAGGTGGGTTCTCCATATCCCTTTCTGAGTCCTGCTGACCCCACATGCTGGGAATGTGGCAGAGCATGCAAATTCTTGGTGACCTGTTTCTGTTCCAGGTGTTTCTGAGAACTCATTAAGTATCTCTGGGAACTGAGGAGCACAATGCAGTTATTTTGGGGCATATACCTGTATGACTGGAAGCCTAATTTGGGAAGGGATCCTCACTGTGGTTTCACAGGTAGTGCTGGCAGACAGTTCTGTCACATCCACAGTCTACCACAGCCCTCAGTGTCTGGTCAGGAATATATGGATGCCACTTTGGGAGATGACTTCCTCAAGTGCTTTAGCTGGGCAAGCTCTGGTTTGGACACCTGGTGTAAAGTTAGTCCATGAACTGATAATGATTTTCTCTGCATGCCAGAGCTGTTTGAGGGAGGGGACTGGAGATACACATCTTGTGAAGGTGTGCTCAGAAAGATCAGTGCACTTAGTGCTTCCAGATTTACATGTGAGAGACGAAAGAAGCTCGACTACCTCTTCCACATCTCGGTGGGTTCCAGTGACAGACCTGCCATCCCGTGGCAGCTGCTGCTGCACAACGTCACGTGCCAGTGCCTCAGTGCCCTGGCAGATCTGTGTCTGATGCTGCTGGCACTCAGAGTCATGATTTCAGCAAAAGTTCACTGAGCAAACCAAAACTTGATGATTAATAGTGTTGGTTTTTTTTTGTCTTGTTTTGTTTCTTCTTTTTTTTTCCTGTAGTAAATTAAAAAAAAAAATCTTTAGAAGTATTTTAAGGCAGACTAAAAACCTTACACTTACCAGATATGTCTGGTCTGAACCTGGACAGGTAATGTCAGGAATTTTTAACTGTCTTCTCCCACCAGAGCTGGACAGTGTTGAGGAGCTGGAGAAGAAGCGTATCTGCAGGATCGTCACAAAGGATTTCCCTCAGTACTTCGCAGTGGTCTCACGAATCAAGCAGGAGAGTAACCAAATCGGCCCGGAGGGAGGGGTGCTGAGCAGCACAACGGTGCCACGTGTCCAGGCGGCCTTCCCCGAGGGTGCTCTAACCAAAAGAATCCGCGTGGGGCTCCAGGTAAGGACATAACCTGTGTGGTTGGTCTTAACACGCAAAGCTTACAGCTAAGGAGCCCGCTTCTCCCTAGTCCCTAGCAGCGAGTTGCGGCTCACACCTGAGCTCTGAACTGGTGGGTGGCTGCCCAGGCGCATGCTCTGCATCTCAGCGCTCCCCTGGTGAAGGCGAAGCAGAGTCCTCCACCCTGTGGCAAAAACCCAGCTCACCTTGAGTATCACTTAGCCTCTGAAAAACAGAGAGAAAAGGCAGAGGTTTGGAGCCACAGCAAGCTGCACTGGGAAGTCTTCTGTGAGCTGCACAGACACTGTGCAGTCCAGCCTCCTGGCCAAGTAGCAGCTTGTGCCTGGTGTCAATGGACAGAGCAGTGCATTTGGGAAGGAGCTTATGCAGCTGTTTGCCAGCTGTTTCTGGGTCAAAGATCTTGTACATACATCTGTTGAAGCTTAGGACACTGGTGTTCCTGGCGATATGTAGAATCTGGGAAAGGCAAATAGCTTAAACTCTCCATGAACAAACAGCACACAAAGTGGATAAATACTCTAAAGGATGTATCTTTTCATTGGGTTCTGCTAATTATCACTTAAAATTACTTAATAACTTGAGAGGTCTGATGGGTTCTTGTAATCAGGATGCTGGGTTGGATTCCAGTGCTTGGAATTCACTCTGGAACATTTTTCATCCACTAACAATATTTCACATAAAGACAATTGAACTTGAGAAACTGGAAGCTCTGCTATTATAGTTATACAGCTGCTTTTCCAGAGCTATCTAGTGTGAAGGAAATGCATCTCTATATGCAGTGTTGTCACTGCTGAGATTACAAAGTAGCTGCATACTCTATCAGTACAGTGTGTAGTTTGAATAATGCAGCAAGTCACAGTTCAGCCTGATTGAAACAAGGACTTCAAAATTATTAAAAAAAAAAAAAAAAAAAAAAAAAGCACATGCAAAACAAGAGTTTCCCATGAGATGCCTATCAGTTTTGAGTTCAAGTCTTGCATGACAAAAACTGTTAAACTTACATAATTTTTCTTTCCATACTGCTTATTCATTCCTCTTCCTTTACCCCTATAAAAAGTTAGGGAATCTCCAGAGGCACAAAACTGAGGTAGAAAGTCTGAAAATTGCTTATATCTCAGCTGCTGCTTACAGCAACTATTTGCACTCTGTATGAATTTGACCCAAGCAAATAGTAATCAATAATGGAATGACCTCGGAAGCACTGGGGACAGAGGTAAATCAGGAGTACAAAGTGTTCCTTAGGAGCATGGATTCATGCCTGGCAGACGTGAGAATTGCTCAGTGTCTGAGACAGCACGTCTAGTCCTCACTGCTCAATACTCTGCTAACAAAGTAGGGCTCATCTTCCATTTAGAAATTTTATTTGATGTCACCCATCACTGTAAATTAAAAAGAAGCAACCTCAGAAAACCTCTCAGCAAACACTACAGGCAACCTTCTGAGATTTACAGCTTTGCTCAACAAGTTAGCTATTAAGAAATCACAAGTGGGTTGTGGAGAAAAATACTAAGGCATGCACTAATAATCACACTAAGGAGCTATAGGAGAAAACTCCCTAGGAAAAAACAAAGTTCTATAGAAAATTTAAAGGAAAAGTGAATTACCTTTTCAAAAACAGTTGTACATATCTACAGCCAATTTGTAGCACGAGTTTAAAATATTTTCCCTGTGTTGACAGGCTCAACCAGTTCCAGAGGAGATTGTTAAAAAAGTCCTTGGAAATAAAGCAACTTTCAGTCCCATCGTCACTGTGGAGCCAAGAAGAAGAAAATTTCATAAGCCAATAACCATGACAATTCCTGTGCCACCTCCATCAGGAGAAGGTGTAACCAATGGGTACAAAGGAGACACGACGCCCAGCCTTCGACTTCTATGTAGCATTACAGGTTAGATAAAATCATTCTCTTTGCAAAGTTTTTGTTGACAGCAGAGCCTCCTTGCTCACTCAAGTAGCTGTACAGCTCGTTCTTTCCAGTTAGGGAAGGCTGATGTGCTTGGTCCAGTAGATTTCAGATCACTTCTCAGCAAAGTCAGCTGAGGTCACCTGGAAGGCTCCCACTGATTCCCTGGGCTTTTAGTCTCATCTCATGCTATTGTAAAAGAACTCCTGCCAACAGATATTAAATAGTATTTTATATTTAGCTAGTACAAAGAACTTCAGCCTTGGCTATTAAATGTAGTTGTCAATAAAAGTAGTTTGCAGATGTAGTTCTGGCCTACCTGCAGAAGTCATTCTGGCCTAGCTGATATCAAGAGACGTTTCCCTATAGACTGTAGGTTTGTATCTTGCTTACATCAGCATCGTTTCCTGGTATGTAACAGATGACATAATACGTATATAACATGTAGCTCAGCTCTTGGAAAACACTATCTACATTTTTTTTTGCTGTGTGAAGCAAAATAACTTAAGATGGAAATATTCCTATGTATCCTGTGCTTGATTTCTAAAAGAAAATCTTCGTGATTTATATTTACGCAGGAGGTACTTCACCTGCACAGTGGGAGGACATCACAGGCACCACTCCGCTGACGTTTTCAAATGACTGTGTCTCATTCACAACCAATGTTTCAGCCAGGTATGGTGGCAGAGCTTGTCAAATGCACCCAGGGAGTAGTTACTGTTGGTTAACAGTGTGCATTATTGTGAGGGCGCTTTTTTTGTTGTGGTGATGGTGGTTTTTTGTTGTTTTTTGTTGTTTGGCTCTCTGTAAGTCTTCTGCAAGACTGATGAAGCAGTAATGGACCAGATGCTTCTTTGTCACTGCGTATCAGCATACCACATATTTGAGGTTGCACATGAATCTTTGTCCCGGCCTTTTCTGCTAGGGGTGAGTCTCCTGGCAATCACACATGCTGTTTCTCTAAACAAAGGTGGCAGTGCCACACAGGGGTTTGTTTTCCTGGAAACGGCAACAGAATAGGGAAGTTGAAAAGGGACATTCAATAAAAGAATTTGGAGTTATTTACATTACATACATTGGAGAATTTGGAAAATATACATTAAAATGTAAAAGTTGCTGCTCTTTGGCTTTTTAGTTGAAGATTATGTAAAATTACTTTCACAAAAATCTAATTTACAAAAAAAAATCAAGGTTTTAAATTAATTTTATGGAATTTGTAGAGTTCTTTTTGGTTTCTTTTTAAAGGCTTGAGCAATGTTTGAACATAGTGAAAAGCTGATTTAACAGTTCTCTTTTTCGTGTTCAGATTTTGGCTTGCAGACTGCCATCAAGTACTAGAGACTGTTGGGCTGGCAACACAGCTTTATAGAGAATTAATATGCGTTCCTTACATGGCGAAGTTTGTTATATTTGCCAAAATGAACGACCCTGTGGAATCCAATTTGCGTTGCTTCTGCATGACTGATGACAAAGTGGACAAAACTTTGGAGCAACAAGAGAATTTTGAAGAAGTTGCAAGAAGCAAAGACATTGAGGTATATTTCTTACAGCTGGCTTCCTCCTTGTAAACAGACAGTGTGTTTTCCAAATGGCAGTAAGTTCTGCAAAAGTCACTGTGAGCCCAGTTAAATAAAGGCTCGCAGCAATGCTGTGTCAAAAAGCTTCTTGAGGTGATGTCAAAAAAGGACAAGGGAGGGGGGAGTATGTAGAGCCGTCTCCAGATGGATGCCCCAGGCTAGTCTTTGGTGGGGTTTGCACCTGCTGTTGTCAAGTAACCTTGGGTTTTGCAGAAAGCTGACCTGGAATTCTTTCTCGCTGGCATCACAGACACACAGTCACAACTAGGGCTGGTTTATGGTGAATAGGCACCAAGACGTAGTTTCCTGAAGGAAATCTAGATATTCTTACTTCAGAAAAGCCACTCGCATAGCACAGTTTCCCAAACTACTGGCAATCAAAATGCCTTGCCATAATGCACAGTGATTTTCTAGTTTGTCACTGAATTTAATCTGAATGGAGATTTATGCAAAACTCAGGAACTGTAGTGGGCAAATCATGCTGTACTTACTTGTCGTTTCATAGTATATCCACACGTTTTATTGATTGTCGTTTTATTACTTTGATAGGTTCTGGAAGGAAAACCTATTTACGTTGATTGCTATGGAAACCTGGCCCCTTTGACTAAAGGAGGACAGCAGCTTGTTTTTAATTTTTATGCTTTCAAAGAAAATAGACTGCCATTCTCTATCAAGGTAAAAGCAAAACAAACCAGCTAATTCTGCTGAGGTGTTTTTTT
Organism: Aythya fuligula; assembly: GCF_009819795.1. NCBI lineage: Eukaryota > Metazoa > Chordata > Aves > Anseriformes > Anatidae > Aythya > Aythya fuligula. The sequence goes on along the minus strand of NC_045565.1, from coordinate 1,851,964 downwards.
ATTTTCTTGTGATAACACTTTTTCAGCCAAATAGAACTAACTTGCCCCGAGGATGTAAGTGTCATTATTTAATATGTGAATAGTGTGGAGAGTGCTTTGCTGCATGAAGCCACAAAAGAGTTGCTGACAAAGCTGGGACCAGAAAACTCATGACAAGGACTCATGAACTTCTGTTCACAAATAACAGAATAGCAGCATTAGATCGCTATGTCCCAGGGACTAAGAAAAGGTGATATGTTTGATAACATACTGTACAGCAGAACAGGCTCCAAAAAGTGCATACAGACTGGTCTCCTCTAAATTACCATGAATGGAAGCTCAGTTTCCTTTGCATTACCATAGCTTTTGTGCAAAAGAAGTTTTTCAGCGCATACATGTAGGTTTTGAGCATAAGTGCAGAACATTGCAGAAAAAAATGAAGGTGAGCTGAAAATACCTCTCAGTTTTATACTGGGATGTTGCTATCTGTTTGGATTCACCCAGTGTCTTTTCTTACATGGATTGCAGGAACTTCTTTCCTGTCAGAGAGTTTCATGGTAACACCTTTTATCCTGCTGAGAGAGGAGGCCAAGTCCCAGCTCAGTAATATTGATCTTGACCCGTTAGGTAGTTTCTTGTGGAAGGAAACTCTGAAAAACCCTCCAGAAGCCTCCTCTAGCTATCTAGATTACTGCACATTACTCAACTATACCGTAATTTCTTCTCTAGGTAAGAGACACCAGCCAGGAACCCTGTGGACGATTATCATTTTTGAAAGAACCAAAGACTACAAAAGGACTGCCACAAACAGCTGTTTGCAACTTGAATATCACTTTGCCAGCACACAAAAAGGTATTTGTTGGGAAAAAAACATTTGTGTTAGGGTTGGTTTGATTTTATTTTTGCTTTTTTAGTTTGTCTTTTTTCTGCTAAAGAAACTTTAAGAAATGCTGGTCATGAGAATGCTTTGGAATATGATAAAGGCTTTTTAAATTTATGTTTTATTGGTTTCCTGTATGTAGAACGCTTTTAAAGTCTCTTGTTACTGTGGTGTCAAGTTCCTATAATTTTTATGATTCTGTTTACAGCTCATGCTTCAGCCTGCAAGTCATAGGTTTATGCTTTCAGTAATGTCACACATTGATTTGCATTGGATGTAAGATTTTTTTTTGTGTGTGTTGGCATTTTGGATTTGCTTTGCCTTATAAATCAGCTTGCATTTTGTGCTCCCAATTTGGTCCTTTTCATATCCTGATATTCTTTTCCCTGCTGTCCATTATAATATTCCTTGTCTCTGCAATGCATCTTTGGACCAAAAGGAAACAGAGTCAGATCAAGATGATGAGGTAATATAAACACTGTCTTCTGTTTTTATTTTCTTCAGATGTAGTGAAGAAAAGTCAATATGTTACAGAAAGTAATAAATAATATTTTAAACTATGGCATTGAAGTAATATTTACAGAATAACCATATCCTCAACATACTCTGTTGCAAAACAGTTGAAGTTCACAAATGGGAAAAAAAAAAAAAGATTATATTTTACAAAATTAAACTACATATTGAATAATAGTAGTCTAAAATTTAACTGATTTTCTTTTGGAGAAAAAAAAAAAAATATATATATATATATATATAATTACTACATTCAGACCAAGTCCATTTTTTACAAAATTGAGAGGAGCTTATTGGGTGTGATTTTTAGCTCTTCAAAGAACGCTGCCGGTACTTTGGTAACTCGTGTGTCTGAGAAAGTATTAGCAACGGTAGCCTATAATATTTTATTTCTGAAAATAAACTGGACTCTTCTAAAAAAAAGCAAAATAACTAAGAAGAATTTCTAAATATTGTGTATAAAGCTATTTTCAAGTAGACCTCAGTTATTTGCAGCTTAAAAATCCCCAGTTTGCTGGAAACTGCAACATTAGATTGTCAGGAAATTGAGTGGATTTTACTCCAGAGATAGCAATAAATGAGATCACCTTATAAAAGAAACCACATAGATGCATCCGTTTTACCTAGCAGCAAAGTTTTCTTCTCTTCCTGGTGAAAAACAAATATCAGTAGCCACCTGCTGACTAAAATAGAAATAACACACTCCTTACATGTTAAAAAACAATAATAGCAACCATATCACTTTGTATTTACAGTGTTTAATCCCAGTGAGCTATTATATAGCTAGAACAAAAGTTTTCTTTCTAAACAAAACATATTTTTAGAGACAGTAAAGTGAATTGATTTCTAAAGGACTTGTAATATTGAAGACATCACACTAGCAGCTAACCCATCAAATGCAGCAACTTACGATGCAATTTAGTAGTTAACAGTAGTAGTCCGCTTTCTAATCTGCATCTTTGCATTTTGTGCCTATTAAAAAAATCCCCTCCCATGCCTTTTTTTTGTCCTTAATGTATTCACTTTAAAGCCAGTGTACATTGTGGTGTATGTGTTTTCAGGACAAATCAATCTGGGGAGAAATATTTGATCAGTCGAATTTGTACTTCTCTAAATGTTTTATGTCTGTATCTGTAGTCTTTTGTGTTGATCTCCTGTTCTCCTAGTCAAAGGTGTTTATTTTACAGAGAATTAAAAATATCATGCCATTTCTAGTAGTCTGAAGCAGTTATTTAGTGATAATGGGATAAGCTAGTATTGAGATACAGTAGGGCAGGACCATGAGCTATGTCTGCTAAGCTCTTCCACCTCATAAGCAGAGACACTGAGCAGGAATGAGTTCATGTGGTCATCTCCCAGAGATGCAGTCTCTTCCCTGCTTGCTCTAGAAGGGTGGTGGTTCACAGCAGGTTTCTGCCACCTCTGGTAGCCATGCTCCCCGCTCCATAGTGCCTGATACTCATTACACGTCAGACAGGAATGGAGACCGGCTCTGGCCATTCCCTGCCTGCTTGCCCAAATCTGGCTCCAGCATGCCTTCCTGAAGCTGAACGGAGACATCCGTTCTCCCTTGTGGGAACGTGTACCGCGAAATGTGGCCTGTCATGCTGAGGTTTGATGATTGTCCAAACAGGGGACGGCACCAAACAGCATTGTGTTTTGTTACAGACGGAGAAAGCCGACCGGCGTCAGAACTTTGTCTCCCTTGCTTTACGTAAGCGCTACAGCTATCTGACTGAGCCTGGAATGAGTGAGTTGCTCTTAACAACGTACTAAACCATATATATGTGATTTTTCATAAGAAGAGACATTTTTTCTATAAACGTTGTATTTGGTGTCACTTTACAAAAAAAAAAAAAAAAAAGAAAAAAGAAAAGGAAAGAAAGAAAAGGGAAAAAAAATTCTAAAGCAAAACTCTTGGATGGTCTGTGAAATCTTGTGTTGTGAGAGCTTGAAGAATCCTGACTGGCAAATGACGTGCTAATTAAGTAAAAATACATTCTTTTAAATGCCATATAGCTCCAGATGAGTAGGATTACAAATTGCTTTCAGAATGAGTCTTGTTCCTCTTCCCTAAGGGAACGATATGCAAAAGTTCAGCAAAGCTGGAAAATGCCATTCAGATAAGCGCTTAAATGTTTAGATGCTTAGCCAAAACGGACTCTCATATTTTATATCTCCCTCTTTTCTCCTTCTCTTCCCTTTTTCCTCTGTTCCCTGCAGATGCTTTTTATTCCTTGGCACCACACATTGCTTCCTTTTAAACTCTGCACTCCTTTACTAGACCCATGGCATCGCTTTCCTTCCCTATTAAGTACAACAATGCATTCGGCTTAGCTTTTCTTCCTTTGCCTCCCCTGCCTGCAGTTGAATGCTGTTCCCCATTCTCAGACTTTTCTTATCTCTTTCTGCCTCATAACTTCTCAGTTGCTACCCTGCACCAGACCCTTTGATATAATTCCGTAAATCCATAGACAAACTTCGTCAGGTCTTGGGAGTTTCCACTGGATGGCTGCTCTTTAATTATCCTATAAGATCTGTGGCTTCTTTGGATCAGAATATATCCAGAATATATTACACTTCTCAGGCCTGGAAGAAGACTTCAAGCATATAACATCTGAAGAAGCTATCAGATCTACTGAGACATCTTGATGGACTGTTAAGGTACCGTCAAAGGCTTGTTGGGAACTGAGAGACAGGGAAAAGGAAGCTGCTTGAAAGGAGCTTGACTGTGTATGTTGTTTACAATTATTTGTTCAGGCCTCATTGGAAGAAAAAAAAGTCATATTTATTCACCAAAGGTTCATTAGGTCTCATTTGCAAAAAGCAGAAGGAAAAAAACACAAATGCACTTAATGAGCTTTACTCTAAGAAAAGGTGTGTTGATATAATAGAAGTCCCCAGCCATTCTTTAAGTGTTGTATCCCTATTGGCAATGGTTACTACTTGTGGCAATGAGCTACCCAAAAAGGGTATGCAAAAATTACTGTATTTGTCAGGAAAGGTGGCAGACAGGGTTTGGCTATCAGTATGAGTGCCACCACCTCCTGTGCACATGTAGCATGCAGTCATCAGCCACCACCACCTGCAGAATGCTGCTGCGAGGTGGGATTGCAGCTTTAGAGGTGCAGCTCTTCCAGAGCGTAGGCACACTACCCAGCACAGAGCCAGGATGGCTGCCACAGGGTGTTAGCTCTGTTGAGCAGAGATGAGTGATGAACCTCTCCCTTCTTCCAGTGAATTCAGTGGCACAACTCTGCAGTTCTGTAGCAGCAGGGGTTGGGCTGTTTTCTCTCTCGAGCTCATGCATGTACACTCAGAGGGTTTTTTTTCCTCTGCACCCCAGTGTCAATGTCAGTGCTGGTGCAGAAGAGAGTGAGGAAGGTGGGGGTATTCCCCTGCCTACCTGTCCTTATCTCTGCTCAGGAAAAGTGGCTAAAGGACCCTTCTGCCCTCCCCAGCAGTGAGTTCTCCCACAGAAGAGGAGTGGGTTAAACCTGCTCAGTGCTCACTCTTTGCTTGCAGCTGAAGAGCAGCAGGAGCAGGGCTGAGCTGGAGCTCCTTGTATGGGTTCACTCAGTGCTTTCAGTTACCAGCTGCAAGCAAGGAAATGCGATTTGGTGCACAGAAGGTAGTAACATCTGTTTCCTGATAAAATCTTGGATACAGAGTGATGGAAACTGCTTTGGCCAAGAGTGTCCAGTAGCCAAAAAGGGCTGTTATGAAAACCACTTCACTTTTTAGAATATTATCCCACTCTAAATTCTGGCATGGTTGTGGGAATTTCTTTGCTATTTCAGAAAGTAAAATGGCCTGGTTTTGTGCTGTTTCAGTTGTCATAGCTTCACATGCTGGTATAGCACTCCATTTTCTTTGTACCAGTTCTTCTTGACTGTGATACAGAACACAGAAAAAGCATCTTAGACATGTCTGAATTTGTGATTTAACAGGAGAAAGAGCAGTTAAAAGGGCAGCCTGATGATTTGATTGCCTCGCTAACCAGCTGTGGCACAATGGCTCATCACAGTATAGTGGGGTCCCTCTAAAGACATTCCCAAACATGAACTGCTGAACAAGTTGTTTTGATGTTGATTCTTCCCAGAGCGATTTTCGGGTTTTGTTTATTGCACTTGGGACTGTATGAACTTCTGGTGAATGTTAGCAGTTGCTGATAGCTAATCTTTATTATAAAGTCTAGTTCATTTTAAGAAGTACACAGTGTTTTCTTCTTTGGGGGAAGAAAGTATGTTTGTGCTTAAAAATAAAATGGCAAGCAGGATGGGAAAGTGGATCTTTCTTGAAATAGGCTGTGCCAGTCAGGCCTCATATTCAAGCTCTCTTCAACCTAAATGTTCTAATACTGCAGTATCACCAGCCATCCACATCAGCTTCTGAGCTTCAATTGGCTTTTATAGGACCAGCATATTTCTCCTTGCAGGATATGGACCTGTGGTATACCGAACACTTATTTGCTATTGTGTGTGTGTGCTTTAAGTTTAACAGTTCAGTATTAGCCTTGCTAAGCTTCTTTCACTGTAAGTTGCTGTCTGTCTATAAGACAGATCAATAAGTTTGACAAATTATTAGTGTAACTTCAGAGAAAGGTGTGTTGAATAAGGTGCTTGAATATTTCAGCCCCATTTCTAACTCCAACTTTAAACAGAAGGAAAAAAAAGGAAAAAAAAAGTCCTTTAAGTTACTTTCAGTGTCAACTCTCTGAATGTTATTGCTGTATCAGAGGATATGTACGCTGTAATGGGATTCCCAGAAATACCGTCTTCTGGCATGAGTATTTCCTGTGATGCAAAATGTGTTTGATGATGATTCTGTTCAAAATGCTTATGAATAAGCTGAGTGTTCTGGGGGATGATAACAGTTAACAGGTTTGTCCTTGCCAGGAAGTTTTTGCATAATATATTGTTCTTTGACTGCTTTTCTAATGCTACCTTTTGAGAAATGCAAAGTTGAACAGGTCTGTCTTTGAGCTGATGCAAGAAATCTCCTCAAAAGGTACCAAGACACTACATCTTGTAGAAAAAGTGTACTCTTCTTTTAATGGCCTCTTGTGAAACGATTTTTTTAAGGTTTACATATTTGTGCTTAATACAGCATACAAAATGTATTAATGTGTGCTTGTTTTGACATGATATATTGTGCATGGATGAAAACTGATTCAGTTGCTTTGCTTGCTCACGTTTATCATATATCATACTTTCCATATTTGATGTATGACATATGCTTCTTAAAATCATTTCATGTAAAGTTTTACTTTATTTTTTCCAACCAAAAGGAATATCGCATGATAAACAAATGCAAAAGTTCCTTTTCTTCATTTATTTTTATTATTTTTTAAAATATTGACTCAGAAAAGCTCTTGCTCTTATTGGCTTTGTGAGTGTGAAGCATATCCGAATTGTGCATGGGAGATAGAGATTTGAATTTATTCCAGTTGCTTCACAGTTTGCACATCAATTGCCTGTCACTTAAAGGAATTTTGGGTTCTGCATGAAATAGTTCTGACTGGTTTTTAAAAAAAAGATTTTAGATATATAATGTCTTTTTATATAAGTTTATATTTTGTATAGGTTCAATATCTGAATAGAATGACAACAACAGAAATAATTAAAAGGGTAACTCTAATAGTTGTGCAAATCAAAGACATATCTAAACAGGCAAAATAGAACTGATACAAATATTTCAGAATTACGCCATCAGAAAGTCAATAGGAAGTAAGAGAAGAATTTTTTAATGTGGTTTTTATTTTTACCTTGTGGATTCCTTCTTTGTGTTTTCTGTTCTTCATTTTTTGCAGACTTGGTTGCAATGTGCTTTCTGTCTTTCATTTTACGTTGCTTTTTGTTTTGGACCAATTGTCAGTATCTGGTTCATTCCTATTGTTGATTTCCTTTTTAATCTTCTTTTGCCTCCTCCATCCCAACTCATGCAAGCAATTGTATTTGCTTTTTGTAATATTACAACGTTTACTGACCAATTTTCTTCTCTGGTCTCTCTGTTTTTCAATCATTTTTGTTGATTTTATGTTTGATTTTAATTTAACAATTTAAGAAACAGTTGAACGGAGTGCAGGAGCAACAAGATCCCTACCTGCTACTTACTCATACAAGCCATTCTTTTCAACACGGCCCTATCAGTCATGGACAACAGCTCCAATTACAGTGCCTGGGCAAACCAAATCAGGCTTCACTTCCTTATCAAGCTCTTCCTCTAACACTCCTACAGCTTCCCCATTAAAATCAATATGGTCTGTTTCTTCTGCTTCTCCAATCAAATCCACATTAGGAGCTTCTACCACATCTTCAGTTAAATCTGTTAGTGATGTAGCATCTCCGATTAGATCATTTCGGACAATCTCTTCACCAATAAAAACTGTGGTATCACAGCCTCCATACAATATACAGGTTACTTCAGGCTCTTTCGTCAGAGCTCCCGCAGTGACAGAAGCTGCTAGCCTAAAAGGGCTGGCATCCACTACCACATTCCCCTCTCGGACATCTCCAGTGACTACAGCAGGGTCTCTCTTGGAGAGATCATCCATAACCATGACGCCTCCAGCATCCCCCAAATCCAACATTAACATGTACTCTTCAAGTTTGCCTCTTAAATCGGTCATCACATCAGCATCCTCACTTTTATCGTCCCCTCTAAAGTCAGTGGTGTCACCTGCTAAGTCAGCAGTTGATGCTGTTTCATCCTCTAAGGTCATGATGGCCTCGTCTCTCTCGTCGCCAGCAAAACATGTAGCTGGGCACACAGATGTACCATTGCTTAATGGATCTGTGTCACCTCTGAAATACCCATCTTCTTCCAACCTAATAAATGGATCCAAAGCTGCAGCTGTTTTTCAAGACAAGATCACTGCAGCTGCACATTCTGCAAGTTGTGCTGCTAGCGCAGTTGCTGACACAGCTGAGAGAGTGTTTTCAACTGCTTCAACAATGTCATTTTCTCCACTCAGGTCATTTGTGTCTTCAGCACCATCAGCTTTCCAGTCAATAAGAACTCCTCCTGCAGGTGCTTTGTATACAGCCCTTGGGTCAATATCAGCAACTACCTCATCCGTAACTTCATCAACAATAACAGTGCCAGTATATTCTGTAGTCAATGTTTTGTCTGAACCAGCATTAAAGAAGCTCCCAGAGTCATCTCCGCTTACAAAATCAGCTGCTGCGTTACTGTCACCTATTAAAACATTGACTACAGAGGCACGCACACAGCCTCCCTATAATCGAACTTCTTCTCCAATAAAATCATCCTTGTTCTTAACACCCTCTGCTCTCAAATTGTCCACACCATCTTCTTTATCCTCCAGTCAGGAGATACTGAAAGATGTTGCTGAAATGAAGGAGGATCTAATAAGAATGACTGCAATATTGCAGACAGATGTCGCAGAGGACAAACCGTTCCAACCCGAGATACCAAAAGAGGGTAGAATTGATGATGAAGAGCCCTTTAAAATTGTTGAGAAAGTAAAAGAGGACTTAGTAAAAGTTAGTGAGATACTGAAAAAAGATGTTTGTTTAGAAGGTAAAGGGTCACCTAAAGTATCCAAAAGTGATCAAGGACACCTATCTGAGGATGACTGGGTAGAGTTCAGTACAGAGGAGATTGATGAAGCGAGACAGCAAGCTTTGACAACTCCTATATCTGTTCCAGAGAAGGCCCAAACTAAAACTAAAACCATGTCGGAAAAGGATTATAACTTGTCAAAAGTTATTGATTACTTAGCAAATGATATTGGTAGCAGTTCATTAACAAACATAAAGTACAAGTTTGAAGAGGGGAAAAAAGAAGGTGAAGAGAGACAAAAACGCATTTTAAAACCAGCTATTGCTTTGCAGGAACATAAACTTAAAATGCCTCCAGCCTCCATGAGGCCTTCAACATCAGAAAAGGAGTTATGTAAAATTGCAGATTCCTTTTTTGGAACAGATACAATTTTAGAGTCTCCGGATGACTTTTCTCAACATGATCAAGATAAAAGTCCCTTATCTGACAGTGGCTTTGAAACAAGGAGTGAAAAGACACCTTCTGCCCCACAAAGTGCTGAAAGCACAGGACCAAAACCCCTTTTCCATGATGTACCCATCCCTCCCGTCATCACAGAAACAAGAACTGAAGTAGTTCATGTTATCCGCAGCTACGAACCGTCATCTGAAGAAATTCCAGAGCAGAAAGCAGAGGAGCTGCCAGCCTCGAAACCTGCACCTACGTTTATGGAGCTGGAGCAAAAGCCTGCTGGGTCTATTAAAGAGAAGGTTAAAGCATTTCAAATGAAAGCCAGCAGCAGTGAGGAAGATGACCACAAATGTGTCCTTAGCAAAGGTGTCCGAGTAAAAGAAGAAACTCATATCACTACGACGACTAGAATGGTTTATCATAAACCTCCGTGCACCGAAAGCACATCTGAAAGAATTGAGGAAACAATGTCTGTTCATGACATAATGAAAGCCTTTCAGTCTGGACGTGACCCTTCCAAAGAACTAGCAGGTCTGTTTGAACATAAATCATCAGTAACATCCGATGTTAGCAAGTCTGCTGAAACTTCACCACAACATGCAGAGAAGGACAGCAAAATGAAACCCAAACTGGAGCGAATAATAGAGGTCCATATTGAAAAAGGTAATCAGGCTGAACCTACTGAAGTGATTATTAGAGAAACAAAAAAGCATCCAGAAAAGGAAATGTATGTATATCAGAAAGACTTACCTCGGGGAGATATTAACTTAAAAGAGTTGGAAAAACATGATGCTTTTCCTTGTTCAGATGAACAAGGTCAGCAAGAAGAAGAGGAGCTCACAGCCGAAGAGTCACTTCCTTCTTATCTGGAATCCTCTAGAGTTAACACTCCCGTGTCCCAGGAAGAAGACAGTCGCCCTAGTTCTGCTCAACTCATGTCTGATGACTCTTACAAAACACTGAAGCTTTTGAGTCAGCACTCAATAGAATACCATGATGATGAGTTGTCAGAACTAAGAGGGGAGTCTTACAGGTTTGCTGAGAAAATGCTTCTTTCAGAAAAGCTAGATGTTTCTCATTCTGATACTGAGGAGTCAGTTACTGACCATGCTCTACCCCTTAGTGCAGAGTTACAGGGGTCTGATAAACGATGCAGAGAAAAAGTAGCTACTGCCCCCAAAAAAGAGATTCTCTCCAAAATCTATAAAGATGTTTCTGAAAATGGTGTGGGTAAAATGTCTAAAGATGATCATTATGATAAAGTGACAGTGTTACACTATACTGGAGATGTTAGTAGTCCAAAACATGCGATGTGGATGCGCTTTACTGAGGACAGATTAGACAGAGGTAGAGAAAAGTTGATATATGAAGACAGGGTGGACAGGACTGTTAAGGAGGCAGAAGAAAAACTGACTGAAGTATCACAGTTTTTTCGGGATAAAACAGAGAAGTTGAATGATGAGCTACAGTCTCCAGAGAAAAAGCAGCATAAAAGAAATGGTAAAGAAATACATTCTAGCCAGAGCTCTGCCAGCAGCAGCCCTGAGAAGGTTCTGCTCTCTGAATTACCAGCCTCCGGTGACGAATGGAGTAAGGCGAAGCAATACGCACATGATGGGAAATGCTTTCCCAAAGTGGATGAACGAAAAGTGTCCAGCTTGCCCAGCAGTCCTGAAAAAAGGATATTTGTGCAACCAGCAGAGGACTCTAAACAAACTATGGAACACAAAGGGAGTGCTCAGCAGACTGGAGTACCTGAGGTTTCACAGACTGGATTTCAGCTGAAGCAATCAAAGCTCAGTTCCATTAGGCTAAAGTTTGAACAAAGTATAAGCCCAAGGAGTAAGGATCTAACTCAAGAAGACAAAAAGCTGGACAGTCAGTCCAAAATTCCAGTAAAGAAATTGCAAGAAAGTAAGTTACCAGTGTATCAGTTTTATGCCAGAGAGAAACATGCAAAACAAGTAGAGCTCGTTGATGGGAGCGCAGCTTTACAGAAAGAGGTGAAAATACAGGAAGATTTTGTTCCAGGTAAAGGAAAAGCTATAGAAGACTTTTGTGCTTCAGAGACACAAAAGCAAAGAACTGAAACGAGTAAAAGCGTGCCAGAATACTTTTCAGAACTGCAGACAAAAGACCTGGTGTATGGCTCAGACTCAACAAAGGGACACTGGGACAAAAAAATCTATAGGACATGGGAAAGTCCTGGAACTTCTAATCATAAAACACAAAAAGAAAAACTTTCACATGTGCTGGTTCCAGATACAGTAAAAGAAAACCATGTTGATCATGTTGAAGCTAAAGCTGACAAAAAAAGTGAATTTATCACTGTGACAGAGCACAAATTGGCAGCAAATGGGATTCATTCGGAAGAAGTGAAGGAACTGACTGTAAAATCTCCCTCAAAAAAGGTCTTATACAGAGAATTTGTTGTCAGGGAGGGAGAACATAACGGTGAAGTAGCTGATAAAATATCCAAAAGGAAAGAAGAAATTGCTGTGTCCCATATTCCAGTCAGGATTGTTGAGGAGAAGAGAGCCATGCTTGATGGAGTTTATCAACTTTCAGCTAAAGTATCCCAATCAGCTGTGATTAAGGAGAAAGTTGAGAGACAGATTGATTATGTGGAAGATGATCAAATAAAGCATTCAGAAATCAGAAAAGTTACCAAGCAGCAGAGCTCAATAGGTCTAAGTCCTCCTGTTGAGGAAACTGAATTATCCCCTAGCAAATCACCAGATTCTTTAGAATTTAGTCCAGGAAAGGAATCTCCTTTGAGTGACTTAGTTGACCCCAGTGCCAGTGATTACTTGAATAAAGTTGCACCATTAGTAAGTACTGAGGGAGTGAAAGAAATTAAGACCTTACCTGTTTATGTCAGTTTTGTTCAAGTAGGAAAGCAATATGAGAAAGAGGTGCAACAAGGAAATATAAAAAAAATTGTCAGTCAGGAGAGTAAGACAGTACAAGAGACAAGGGGGACATTTTACACAGCTAGACAGCAAAAACAGCCTCCTTCTCCACAAGGTAGTCCAGAAGATGACACCCTAGAACAAGTGTCCTTTATAGATAGCTCTGGCAAAAGCCCTTTAACACCAGAAACACCGAGTTCAGAGGAAGTGAGTTACGAGTTTACATCTAAAACACCTGACTCACTAATAGCGTATATCCCTGGCAAGCCCAGTCCTATACCTGAGGTGTCTGAGGAATCAGAGGAGGAAGCAGAGGCTAAGTCAACCTCTGTAAAACAGGCAGAAGTTGAGGAACCACAAACTGACAAATCACTACCTAATCATATAAATAAGGACTCTAACAAAAGACCGAAAGGTAACAGAGTTGCCTACATTGAATTTCCTCCTCCTCCACCACTGGATGCAGACCAAGGCGAGGCAGAAAAGAAGCCACACTATTCCACTGAGAGTGAAATGGAGATGACAGAAGTGAACTTGCAAGATGAACACGACAAATACCAGCTGGCTGAACCAGTTATAAGAGTGCAGCCACCATCTCCTGTGCCACCGGGAGCAGATGTCAGTGACTCCAGTGACGACGAATCTCTCTATCAACCCGTTCCGCTTAAAAAGTATACATTCAAACTGAAAGAACTGGAAGATGACCAGAAAGAAACCTCAAAACCCAGAGCCCCCGAAAAGGTTGAGAAACAGAAAGAGTTAGGACATCCCACTTCTGGGAAACCTAGTGAGTTTGACGTTGGGCTTGATTCACCCCAGAATGATGTAGTGCAAAATGGGAATAATAATGACCAGTCTGTCACAGAGTGTTCCATAGCAACCACTGCAGAATTCTCCCATGATACCGATGCGACCGAGATTGACTCTCTTGACGGTTATGATTTGCAAGATGAAGATGATGGTTTAACTGAGAGTGATTCTAAACTTGCAGGTCCAGCAGTTGAAACCAAAAAGGACGTATGGACTACAGAAGGTATTCTAAAGCAGACTGATCGCTGCTTTAGCCAGAGTAAACTTGAAGTCATTGAGGAGGAAGGCAAGGTAGGCCCTGAAGAAGACAAGGTGCCTTCGAAGGGTCCAGCTTCCGAAAAGGCCGGAGATAAAAGCGAACAGAAGTCAGGGGCACAGTTTTTCACTTTGGAAGGCAGACACCCTGACAGGACTGTGTTTCCCGATTCGTATTTCAGTTACAAAGTAGATGAAGAATTCGCAACACCTTTCAAAACAGTGGCCACTAAGAGTCTAGATTTTGACCCGTGGTCCAATAACCGAGGTGACGACGAAGTGTTTGAGACTAAATCAAGGGATGATGAGGCTAAGCCATTTGGTCTGGCAGTGGAAGACAGATCTCAAGCAACAACACCTGATACAACTCCAGCCAGAACTCCAACAGATGAAAGTACGCCAACTAGCGAGCCCAACCCCTTCCCATTTCATGAAGGGAAGATGTTTGAGATGACTCGCAGTGGTGCAATTGACATGAGCAAGAGGGATTTTGTTGAAGAAAGACTCCAATTTTTTCAGATTGGTGAGCATACTTCTGAAGGGAAGTCAGGGGACAAGGGGGAAGGGGATAAAAGTACAGTCACTGCCATCACACAGCCACAGGCAGGGGACAACACTGTAGAAACAAACCTAGAGAGACCAGTAGAAACAACAGCAGATGAACCTAAGCCCATCATCCAGGCCAGTGGTGATTGCATGGAACAAACACTTGGTAGTAACTCACTGGAAAAAGCATCGGCAGCAGTAAACGCTTCCAAAGTTGATCCCAAATTGCGCACACCAATTAAAATGGGAATTTCTGCTTCCACCATGACTCTGAAGAAAGATGGCCCTGGCGAAGTGACAGATAAGATAGAAGCTGTGATGCCAAGTGGTCAGGGATTAGAAAATGAAACCGTAGAAGTGATTGCGAGTTCAGCTTCTAGCCAGACAAGCTGTAGGCAAACAGAAAACACTGAGTTTCCAAAAGATAATTTTAATAACAACAACAATTTGGATTCATCTGCTGTCCCTACAGATGATAGTACCTGTAATGTAGTGCTAAAAGAACATTTGGAACCGAAATGTTCCCTGCAGAAAGCTAATCAAGCGAAAAGCACTTCAGGAAAAGGTACAGGGACAACACAAGGACACAGAGTAAGAGATAAGCAAAAAGCACACGGAGAGCAGCAAAAGTCAACAGAGTTGGTAGGGACTAGAGGAAAATCAAAACTTCCTGTAAAGGCCAGCTCAGTAAAAGAAGTCTTGCCGCAAAATAATGTCCAAAGCAATGCAGGGAGTAAAGTGAGACGGGCTATTAAGCCTGACAAAGCAAAACAAGATAATTCTCCTCCCTGTCTAGAAGCAAGGTCTAGGATTCCTGTAAAAAATACACATAGGAGCAATCTAGCTAGAAAACCTCCAGCCCTGCCAAAACAAGAGCAGGTAGAGAAAGAAAAAACAAAACAGCTTCCTTCTAAATTACCAGTAAAGGTAAGATCTACCTCCGTCACAATGACTACAGTTAAAGTAAGAAAAAATCAGCTTAGGGAGGTATGTAAACATTCTATTGAATATTTTAAGGGAATTAGTGGTGAGACATTAAAGCTTGTGGATCGTCTATCTGATGAAGAGAAAAAGATGCAGTCAGAGGTCTCTGATGATGAAGAAGACAGTACATCAAGGAACACATCATTGTCAGAAGCTACTCAAGTTTACCAGCCTTCCATTACATCGAAGTCTGCTAGAGATATGAGAACAGAGGCAGCATCTATAAAATCAAAGATTGAAAAGGCCGACAGTGAGAGGAGGAGGAGTAAGAGGACTGGTGAGAATGAAGGCAGTCAGGTTTCTGGAGCTCTCATGGCTCACCTCGTGGAGATCAAGCCTAGTTTGTAAAACTTTCAACTTGTTGATCCTAGTGCATGAACTGTTGTGATTGCCTGTGGAGTGACTTAACCGTAGTTTTCATTCTGTCATTGTCATCTGTACGTGCTGTCTTATACTCTTCTTTCTTCCTTTAAACAAATCCTGTACTGTAGAAAGCTAGTGAAGCATGCCAAAGACGTTGTTGTAACTCAGAAATTTGAAAGTTTTCCTTTGTGACAGCGAATTTGTTCTGTCAAAGTAGAGAAAATAGATGTTAATCTGGTCTTGGTGGTTTCCACCAGTAAATGAACAACTTGTGTACAGTCTAACGGCTAGATTGTCAGCATGTTTGGTTTCATTACACGACATCATGTAGTTTGACATTTGGCTTTACACAGGTGAAAAAATGTGCTTTGTAGGTTATTAGGACACACAACCATTCTAGTAAACAATATAATCACCGGCAACTTAGTTGAAGTAAAGCTATTATTTATGATAAACTATTGTCCGGTATTATGGTTTTCTGTGCAAAACCCTTTTAATCGAGAAATTGTAAATCACAGGTCCACAGAGTCCATGTGAACGGACAGATATAAGGATGGCAATTGTAGCCGATCACCTAGGACTTAGCTGGACAGGTAAGCTTTTCTGCTTTTATATTGAAATCGGCTGTTACATTCTCAGGTAGTCTCTTTACTAAAAGCTGCAGCAAGGCCCCTATCAGGAGAAGGCCTCTCTTCTCCTGAATTTGCACTGAACGTGGCCTCCCAAAATATTCAGCAGATTGCTTGGCAAAGATGCCCAGTATGAAATAGCTGTGAAGAACTGTCTTACAGGCTCACAGTAAATTAAACAGAAACTGATAGAGCAAACACTTAAAATGATTCATTTCCCAAGATGTTACACTCAAATAGTTGAGATAATCTTATCTGCCCAGAGTCAGGGCTGTCTGTGTCTCAGGACAGCAAATTCCCCAAAGCGCTGGAGCTTGCAGGGATCCCAGCAGCTTGGTGCCATGTGGGGTTGTCTCGTCATACACCCACTGTACCTTCCACTCACTGATGTGCCAAGCTGGCCCTTCATGGGCTTCTGGGTGCAGCAGCCAACTCTCCCTGGGCTTAGGTGATCACAGTGCTGGTGCCCGAGCTGCACAGCAAGCTCTCAAATGAATGATGGTCACCAGAACAAGCACATTATCAGTGAGCAGTGACGAGGTCTCCACGGAGCTTTACTTTGCTCTGGTTAAGTGTCTCACTGGGTGTAAATACAATAATACTTCAAAGAGATGTGATTGCAAATTCAGAGTTGTGCCTGTCTTAGGAAATTAAAGTGTAAGTGTATAATGCCATGTTCATCGTTATCTGTTAAGATACCCATTCATGTCAGGTAGTTTTGTTGATGTCTGTGTGATCTAAGAAAGTTAATATTTCTAAACCTGACAGGATAACTGAGAGAGATGCACTCTGTTTGGTGTTTTTGTTGTTGTTTTCTTTCTTTTCTTCCTTTTTTTTTTTTTTCTTTTTCTTTTTCTTTTTGCTTTATAGAACTGGCAAGAGAACTGAATTTTTCTGTGGATGAAATAAATCAAATCCGAGTAGAAAACCCAAATTCTCTTATTGCTCAAAGCTTCATGTTATTAAAAAAATGGGTTACCAGAGACGGGAAAAATGCTACAAGTAAGTTCAAGCAGTTACTTCTGTTGTTTGTAAATTATAGCCCATGCCAAATGTTGTCTGTTCTAAGTAGGTTAAATTATGTTTTCTTCAAAACATAATGAACTTCTTTCACAAACCATTAATGGAAAAAAAAAAGTTTTAGTTATATTTTTACCAGAAGCCAGAGATGTGTCATATTTATTCAGTACATATGCAGAAGAAAATAATCTGTTCTCCACATCCATAATTGATGGGACAAGTAAGAAACTTAAATTCCAGCAAAGGAAGTAATAGGGAAAAGTTGCCAATAGCAAGGAATGTGAAACATGGAAACAGGCTGCCTGGAAAATTTAGGTAGTCTCGCAGTACTACAGGTTGTAACAAGACTATATACTGTTCTGTGAGGAGTGGCGGGTGTGACTGGGACAATGGATCTCTTTGAGGCCATGTTTCTGGGCAAATTCTGCTATTTTTACCTGTACTTGAACTGCTCAAATTGAAATAGAGGGTTGATTTTTGCATTAGGTCAGTGGTGTTTGTTACAGTTGTCTAATCCACAAAACCCTACACGATATTTGAGGCAGCTTGGATCTTTTACACCATAAAAAGTCGTTTCCAGTATTACTGTGTTCTTGTAACACAGGATTATTGTAAATGAGATTTCAGGATGAATAGCCTTACATGCATTATTACCTACCTGGCTATTTGTTCTGTTCCTCCAAATAGAATGGTAACGAGGATCTTTACATTCCCTCTATGTTCCAGTAAAAGGTTATTTTGTTTCAGTAGTAAGTAAATATATTATTTAAGAACTCCCTGACCTTATTCTTTGTGGTTCTTGTGTTATAATAGGATTATACTTGGGGAGGGGAGAATCTTAATAGGTGTGTATCTTGGGTAAGTAGGCAGCAGAATGTCTGCTTAGACAAATGGAGTTTGCTAGAACCAAAGCCGTTGGGACAGAAACGTATGCAAGCAACTTATAATTAACAAAATGTGAATGTAACTGAGAAAGACAATTACACAGTTCTGCAATGCTGAACTTTTTTTCCTGATGTGTCTTATTTGTTTTTCAGCTGATGCCTTAACTTCTGTATTGACAAAAATTAATCGAATAGATATTGTGACCCTATTGGAAGGACCAATATTTGATTATGGAAATATTTCAGGCACCAGAAGTTTTGCAGATGAAAATAACGTTTTTCATGATCCCATTGATGGTAATTCAATTCCATGGTCATATTTAGTTCAGTGGCACTAATGCAATAATGTTGTATGAACTAGATAGTTTAAAAAAAAAAAAAAAAGGAACAAGTAAATTCTAAAGAAGTAACTGGTTTTCATGTCAAGGATTTTTCCTCATGGTATGATATTTAGGTTGCACATTAACATCTCAGAGAACAAGCTCAGAATCCCACAAATGCACGCCTCAGTGAGCTCGTTTCCACCAGCCTCAGTGTCAGTTGACAAAACTTGATTTTTTTTTCTCCTGTGGTGGTTCTGTTTTGATGCTTGCCCATGTATATTTTTAACATGCTTGGTATTGCATGCTATCCAAGCTTGCTAGAAATAGACACACATGCACGCGCACACATGTATATATATATATTTTCTTTGGATTTCTGTCAAGGTAAGTAACAGAATTCTTTGAAGAAAAGAAAAGGAAAAGTGTATAGCAGTTGCATGAGATACGTTAATGTGCAGTTTACTACCCAGCCTGAGACAAATGAACATCAGTTATTTTGAGATTTTCACAAAATTTTTGTGATTTTGGACCATAATTGTCCAAATGTACAGTGGCAGTAGAAAAAGAAGAAAATGTTTCATTATTGCATGAGAGAATAACTTTGTCAGCCTGCTAATGAATAGAACTGTTCAGTGATCTTCACGTGGAAGCTGTACCCACTGAGCACAGAATTGTGCAGGTTAATTTTGAGCCAGATCTAAAAAGGATAAATGGAGTTCTGCTTATAAAACAGAATTGCCGTAGGTATGCTTAATATTTATCATTATGTTGAAGATGCTAAAATGCTGTTGTTTTGTCTTTTAAATGTTAGTTAATGGGCACTGCGTTGCTTCATCCTTTACTTTCTTTTTTGACAAGTTTATTATAAGTAGCTTGTTAAGTAAGACTTTTCTCTTCTGAGTTCTATTTCCTTTGCTTTTTGTAATTGGTTCAAATATGTATTAGTCTCTCTGTATTTTAGTAGGATGTTTTGTAGTCAGAACATAAAAGCTCAGTGTACCTCCATTACTGAGCAGCTTTACTGGTCATTGAATCATTGCATTACAGAAAAAAATTTCTGTTGACATTTTAAGAAAGTTGCTCTTGAAATGTTACTTGCGCCTTTCAATAGTAGCATCAGTATTTTTATGAAAAAATACGCTTTTCTGCAGTTGCTTTCTGTCTCTCCTCTTCTCTGAGCCTTCCTCAAGCTTCCTTTCCTCACCAAGACCAGACCACCTTTACCTTTCTCTCAGCTGATTCAGGAAATAAAAAAAAAAAAAAAAAAAAAAAAGGGAAAAAGAAAAAAAGAAAACCCAACCCTGTAAATGCACCTCCCTTTGCAGGCAGCACAATGTCCAGTTAACCCCACACAATGTATTTTTTTCCTTTTGTAGGTTACCCAACCTATAATTTGCTGGAGAAATTTTCATCTTTTGTTGTCATTTTATATTTATATTCAGTTTAATCCTTTTGTATGATTTTCCTGTGTTTTCATCGATTTTCTTTTCTTTTCTCTCTTTATTTGATCAGTGTATCTGATTGTACCCATGTCGCCAAGATCACCTCAGTCTCCAAGATCACCAAGATCTCCTTACTCACCACACTCCTCTCACCTGTATAGCTTTACTGTACCTGAAATATTCATATAGCTCTCCCTGTGTTTTTGTGTTTTTATCCCTTTGTTAAATTCCCTTTTTAGTTTTTTATCCTGCTGCATATTTAGATCTGCTGTTCTTTATTATCTTCATTGAGATCCGTTTCTGCTCCTTGTTCTTTAACTATTCCATTCTTGTGGCTCTGTGGTTAAATGGAGATATAGATTAGTAGCATTGTATTGCTAATATTGTGTACTTTTTGATATAAGTCTGTTAAAAATGTGGACCTGTTTTAAAATTAACACCTACTTGCAAAAAAGTGGCTGTCCTATGTTTTGATCTGCCTCTGTCTTTAAAGTTTATTTGTTAAACTTCCAAATTCAAGGAAGTAAAAACTGGGAAAGAAAGATATACACAATTTGGCTGCAAGATATTGGATTGGATATAAACGGACAGCCACTCCTGTCCACATTTAATTCCTTGCATGCTCATAAGGCAATCTGCTATAGCTTGAAAATGTTCAAATGGCTGCAAAAAACAATTGCTGAAATCTTTACAGACTATTTACGAAATATTCCAAAGTACTGGCTTTGCTGTACTAGCTATTTTGGCAATGCTCATGTTTCTTCATCTAATTAGAACAAAGTAAATGAATCAATCAGAACTGCATTTGTTCTTAATCCGCATCTTCACAGTTTTCATACTTTATGTAATTCATGAATCATTTGACATTTGCTGGTTCGTTGCTCCATGCTTCATCCCAGTTAGTCCAAATGTGCTGTCTTCCTTAGGTTATCCCTCCATTCAAGTGGAACTGGAAACTCCCACTGGGTTGCGCTTCGTGCCGCCCACCCCTTTCCATCAGGACGATTTCTTTAGCGACACCTCTAGCCTAGAGTCACCCCTTAGAACTCCCAGTAGACTGAGTGACGTGGTAGTGACCTCCCAGGGACATGTAGATGGTACAGCAGCAGCACCGCCAGTGGTGACTGAAGAAGATACTTCTCTGGACGACAGCAAACTCGATTTCTCAGTGCCTAGAGAAGGAACACCTAAAGATAATGCTGTAGGCCAGAGCCAGTTGGAGGAAGTGGACCTTAAAGATTATCCGCGGTATCTTGGTAGTTATGGCGGGATACCAAAGGATGCTAAACCAAGGCAGAGCGAAGAGACTAGCAAAACAGGAATAAGGACTGAACAGCCTGAGAGAGAAAAGTCTGGTAGTGATGAGGAGATGACGGAAGAAAAGTTTAAATCTCTGTTTGAGGACATTCATCTGGAAGAAGGAGCTGAGTCTGAGGAGATGACGGAAGAGAAAGTATGGTCAATTCTTAAAGGTGTTCAGCAAGCAGAACGCGAAATGTCTTCAATTACAGGTTGGCAAACCGACTCGTCAAGTGTCACTGAGCCACCAACGTCGGGACGCAGAATAGGTGGTAGCCTGCTAGACCGTCTGGATGATAGGTGAGAATCTGCTTACAAAGGTGTGCGTGTAAGCGAGCCTACCTGCGCTGCTTTCACCTTCAGAAGCAGAGCTCAGGCTGCGGTTCTGTAGTTCCCTGTGTGTGTGTTTATATACATATACGCATACATATCTAGAAGAAAAAATGGTGCTTCACTCAGGCCTGAAACACATTTAACTTTAAACATGTATATATATAGCAGGTTTCATGCTTAATATTAGTTTTCATTACATTTTCTAGATACTGCTTTTCATGTTCTTTGTAATTGTGTATTTCCATTTTGAAGGAATCTAAGGAGGCATAGATGGAATGTGGGGCTATGAAATGTATATCAGTTGAAACTGTAATACTGCATTACTCTTATTTCTAGAGGACCTTTTTAGCAGTCACCCTTTTCGTGGCATATCTCTGCCTTCCCTCAGATAGTCATTACTTTTCCATAACCCAATTTTTAAATTGTCACTGTTTTTATAACACTTAGTTAAGTGTGTTATGTCATGCTAATTTACTTGACATTTTAAGAGATGAGTTGCAAGTCATAGGAAGGTAAGAATGACAACACCAAACCCATCTCGTCCCATGTACTGCCTCCCAACAGTGACTGAAGAGGATGCTTGGGGAAGAAAATGCTATTTTTCCCTCCTCTACTTTCCCAAGGTCAAATTGCTTTCAGCATAATGACCTGCTAAGATGGTGAATGCTTTCTACATATTTGTCCTCAACGTATTTCTCTTGCATGAGCTTTTGCAGCCTCCCCTTGGACCTACATAAGTTTTCAGCATTTACAGTATGTACTGGCATGTTTGGCCATACTGGTACCCACTGGGTGAAGATCTTCTGCTTTTATTTTGAACTTGGCTTCCGTGATTACTAATGGAAGGAGCCAGCTCTGCATGAGGTGTAAATCAGCAGAGAATGACTGTCTGCAGAGTGATTTTCTCTCTGTCAGCAGTTTATATCCTTTGCATCTTTGACTCAGAATGTTTAAGGGTTCCAGGTAGCATGAGGTACTCTTACTGAATCAAGTGGGAACATGACCCTTGATTTCAGCAAGTTCATTTTTCTATCAAGGCCATAAAGCACTTGATCTACTAGTATTGTGATTTCTGTTGTTATGTTAAACAATGCTTGTTATTCTGCCTTCTGTACTCTGTTCAATTAATAAAATACCTCTTCTAGAAGTAAAAGGCCTTCCTAAGAAGATGGCCTGTCCATTTCTAGCTAGTTGAATTCAGTTTGCTATCTTCTATAACACTTTTGCCAGCAAATAGCTGTAGTATTTTCATGTGTACAGTCCAACTGTTTATTTGAAATGTAAGCAAAATGAAACAGAAAGTTATGCATCAGAAGTGCAGGTTAAACCTGTCCGTAGGTAATCTGAGACAAAGTTTTGGCCAGAGCTTTCTATCTTGTAGTAATGTTTCATGCCGTTGGCTTTGCATATTACTGAAATAGTACTGAGGAATTATTCTGGAGTACTAATATTTGTTAAGATGCATGAGTTATTTGGAGTGCAGGTACTGCAATTGGAGGGGAAAACAACCATAATTATTAGTAACTGCAGAGTAACAGATACGTTGTTCACCTCCTTGGTTAGAGAGCAGGTTAAAGAATTACTGCCTTGGGGATTTATCTCATGTGATTATACAAGGGAGATGGTAGGTTTTGTGTATTTTTCTTTCTCTTTTTAATTTTTTATATTTGTCCCTTAAGTGAAAGGGAATTAACACATAACATTTGGTCTTGTTTCCAGTGATCACCATGTTCTCATTGCTTCTGAAAAGATGCCGTGATGCAAAGACGAGGCCATTAAATAGATTGATGCTTGCATGCTGAATTGAAAATTTTCCTTTGTCTGAAATGTGTACACTGAGTGAAGGCTCAGTAAAGGGGTTCAGTGCTTCTGCCTTCTGTTGTGTGATTTAAACACTGAACGGCTGTCTACTTTTTTTTCCCCTGTAGCTCGGACCAATGTAGGGATTCTGTTACCTCATATGTCAAAGGAGAAGCAGGGAAGCCAGAAACAAATGGGAGCCTCTCTGAATCCACAGCTGAGATGAAAACTAAATCCTATGTTCAAGAATCTTTAAACGATGTGGGAAAACACAGTGACAAAGAAGCCCTGAAAACAAAGCCCCAACTTTCAGCTGGTACTGATGAGCAAACGTTATCATCAACAGCATATCAGAAATCTTTGGAAGAGACTAGCAAGCCAACAACAGAAGGCAACAAAACATCTGTGCCTGTCAGTGTGAAGAAGATGAGCTGGAGTTCTTCAGAAGATGGCAAGCCAAGAGCAAGCATCCAAGAGGAGGAGGGAGCAGTAATGTCTGAACAGAAGGTACAGTATGTCCTGTGATTATTAACTGCTTGAGGAGTCCCTGTTGCTTAACATAATTTTTATAGGACTTGTAACATTGTGCCAGGTGTGGTTTGATTTATTTAATCTTTCTTTATGCATTTTCTATTTATTACTAAATTAAGAAAATTGGAAATTAGTGGAAATTTATGTTCTGTGGTGTAAATAGAACAAAGTGTAGTCGGGGCAGGCAGAGGAGCCAAGCAGGGCTGCATAATCCTTTTCTTAAGGGGGCCCCAAGCCTTGGGAGAGGTTAGAGCAGGTTGTGACTGCTGTCCTGCATCGCTGGGGAGCAGCCCCCGCTCCTGCCTAAGTACCACCTGTGCAGACAGTGCCAAACCGCTTGGCTGTCCTAGAGCTGCTTCCATAAAGGTGATGCCACTGTTTTCATCTCTGTGACACTGAGGTGAGCAATGTGAGGTACTCTATTTTCTTCCTTGTCCCTAACACCCCTGCATTTTTCCTTGCATTTTTCCTTTATTAAAACAAACAAAAAAAACCCACCTCTGTTAATGTGCAGGAAAATAAATCTCGAGTAAAATCTAATCTCTTCCATATATTTTGTTCCCTGGCTTCGTTCATTCCAACCCCAAGGTGCATCCAGCCAAGAGAAATCAGAAGATGTGCAAATGTATATAGCACTTTTCCAGGTGGTGGTTTGTTCTTCAAATACTGCTGAGGGGCTATCCTTTGGTTCTACCTTGCCTGGCTTGCACGTCCTTACCTATAGTATCTCACTTTTAAGTTGGTTTCGGACAACGGAAATTTTAATAGGTTTCTCAAGGGCTTATATTTATTTCCTGGAAGCTTAACAGTAAAACTGATGCAAGGAATTGCTTATAGCCCAGTGTAGGGATTGGGGCTGGTGGGCAATCCCTAGGCTCAGTGATTGTGAAACAGGGAATTACTGAGTTTCTTCTACATTTCTGTGCTGATACTGTCTTTTCTTGGGTGTAGTACAGGAGGAGACTATAACTGCTGGAAATTATGCATTTTAGTAGATGCATTTGCTTCTACATGATGTGGCATTTTTTTTTCTTGTAGCACAATAAAAATGTCAGCTGTGGTGGGCTGCAATAAATCATTCAAGTTTAAATTACTTCATTTTAAACTATTCTTTCGATTATACAATCAAGAGCTCTTTTATTAGATAGTACCATAATCAGTCTCACCAGTTATGCGGTGTATGAATGTTATTATCCTGTTGTTAATTCGTGACATAGTTAAAGCAGCAAAGATCTTTCCTAATGTTCACTAATTACTGAATACTTAATAAAAAAAAACAAAAACAAAAACAAAACTCAACTCTGCTGCAAAGGCAGCTAAATGCAGACATCAGAGTTCCTTTATTTGGCTTTGGGGCAGACCTTGGGTTGATGATGTTATGCTCAGTTTAAACACAGGGATAAGCATAGAAGCGCACTGTAACACGTGCTGAGGGGTGTGCAGCAGTGGTGCACTCCCCCCTCTGGATTCCCATCAGTGAGAAGATAAGTTGTCAGCCACTTCTGTTTTGTCTTCACTTTTGGATCTGGATTGGTAAGAATAAGTGTGTGCATTTCATATGTGCGCTTTTTGCACTACTTTTGCTTTCTTGGTAAAGGCTGATAATCCTATCATCCAAGTAACAAGTCTTTTTTATGGACATGGTCTTTGAATCAACTGGTGTCAGAAAACAATGTGATTTCTAAACCTGGGTCTCTCACCTAATCTCTTTGAAGTCAGTAGTTTAATTACTCTGAGTCTAATTCATAGTGAGATACTTCGTGTGCTGTCATGAAAAAAGAAAGAGTTTCCGTTGCAGTGTCTCTGGAAGGCATTTTTCAGAAATGAGCCATAAAGGGGTAAAGGTTTGAAAGAAGCAGATTCATTTCTGTGGAAAGAAGTGGGGAACAACAGAGAATGACTTCCTAAAGTTAGCAGTTGTTTCCCACATGGTCACAGAAAAACCTAAGAAGTAGTAAGTATTCACCTGCCTGGAGGGGCCTGAATCAGTGTTTGGCACATGGTTCTGCACCAGAATATAAGCTTGGTCCATAGGTACTGGGCTGCCGCCTGGTGACGTGAATGAAATGAATTGTTGGCTTCATCCCATGTCACATAACTGCCCAAAAATTTAGAAAAGCAGTGCAGTGACAGTGTAGGCTATGTAATGCTCTGTCAGTGATCAAGCATCACATCCAAATGACCTTTGGAAATGAGAGGAGTGCAGCGCAGTTGTTTTGTTACCCCAAAGAGGTGATGGATGTCCTGCGCTCACGGTGACTCCCAGTGTCAGAGTTGCGGCAGGGCTAAAACACTTGAAGCTATCTATTAACCACTCTTCCTCCAAAAACCTTTGTGCCCTCTTGGGAATCTTCTTCTGCTTTCTGTTACTTGTTCAGGATAGCGTTGGGTGTTTTTTTGTTTGTTTGTTTTTTATTTGTTCGTATTGATATATTTGGCTAGTGTCAGAGGACAGCAGGAGACTTTGTGTGCAGATGAGTACTGTCATCCTGCCCCAAATGCTTTTTGTTACATAGCCCTTTTTCTCCACCGCCCACCTATGCCTACTCTTACTTGACACATCATTTCTGAGAAGTGCTTCTGGTTTGGGATGTCTCGAGACAGATTCAAAACAAAGAAACAGAGAAGCAGTTAGCAATAGCCACTGTACATGTTTTTCGAGTCACTCTTGGGATGCCGTTGAGTTATTATAGAGAAAGTTGTCCAATTTCACTGTTCAGAAAACAGTAGTTTGAGCCTAGTCCATCAAAGCCCTCTGCCAGCCACGTGCACACAGCTGCTCAGCCCCAGAGCCCAAGAACTCTGTGGGTTTTGCAGGGGAAAGCATCGGGGCTGTCGGAGGGCCCCGGGATGGAGCAGACACCAGCGTGCAGCTGCTGCACGTCCCCAGCAGCAGGCTTCTGACCTGGCCTGAGCTGAGCTCTGCCAGTTCCCTTCTTAAAAAACACAGACGATTGTGCTCCACATGTCAGCTAGTACCATTTAAAAATAGTTAAATATTGAGTAGGAAAACGATTTGCATGGAGAAGGTCTTCAAAATGCTTATTTGTGGTCTTTGGTAGGTGGGCCACTGAATCTTTGTGTGTCCGTTGCCTTTCTTTGTAAGGGAATTCACTTCTGTACCTTGTGAATCCATGTAATTAGTCTGAATTGTTAATTTTTAGGAAGAAACAACAAGCAGTTATGACAGGCTTTTCTGGATGCAATGTTTTTAACTACTAAGATAAAGAAACATAGGAGGTCAGATGCATTCCAAATACCATTTCCTTAGGCTTAAAAGCTGCTGCAATATTCCATACCTGGTATACTTGTCAAGCTCTATAGCATACCAAAGAACAAAGAGGCCTCCCATTGTATACTTTAGGAGCAAGACTGCACGTTTTGTATGTAACACACAGGAAAAACGTTGTCCATGATAACCTCTGTTTTCTTCTTGTAGTTCTGATATCACGTTGTGTCTTGCAAATGTGCTGTTCAAATGTACTAAAACTGCATTTATTAGGAATGTAGTGACAGTGACAGTGAGATTCAGAGTGATTCAAGCTCAGGTGAGGAGCAGAGGATTACAACAAGAGTTTATCGACGGCGGTTTATTTTGAAGGTATTTTGTGATTCGCGTTCTTGCGGCGACATTGGCATGGATGTGGGTTTGGACTGCCGTGTGAGAATGTCAGTTCTGGCACAGTGGAGCCCCTCTGGCACTATGCTTTCCGTGCCAGTTTGTTTTTATAACCAAATGCTACGTGGCCTTTCCTTGCTTAACCCAGAGGTTTATGGTTGTCTTCTGCTGGAAAACTACTGTGCTGCATGGCACGTTGTGTCCTTCACTGTTTTGCATGCCAGCTTAAAGACTGCAGCTAGATGCAGTGTGTTGGTCTGATGCAGAGCAAAATGAATTACAGACAGATATGGCTGACACATTTTTTTTTCCTTTTTTCTCTTTTCTAAAAAAAAATCTAAATTACAAGTTTAAAAAAAAAATATGCAGGAATGTGCAAGAGTGGGATATAGGAGGGTCTGGGCCATGCAGTCTGGCTGAACGTTGTCGTCCAGAGGGCCTGGTGTGTTCTGGAAAGCCTCTCCAAAGCAGCAGGTGATCCCGATTTGAAACCTACTGCAGTTAATAAGAGGCCTTGCATCGCCTTCAGTAGGCTTTATTTAGTGTATTTATTTACAGGTGCCCTAGCATAACATACTTTATATGCTAATAATAATGGTAGAGACAAAAATAATTGCATTTGCCCTCATGTAGTTTCTTGTATGGTCACATAGTATGGTAGTGTTTGCCTTGAGCATATAGCATAAGAAAATAATTCTTCATCAGAAACTATGTTAACTCTCAGTAACTTACAGGATTTGTTAGATTCTTATTAGAAAATCATGTAGTAAAGCCATGAGAAGGACAAACAGCCACTGTAGTGCTATTACAGCAATAGCTGAGTTTGCCACGGATATAATTGTTACGTCAGTCACGATTAGTGACACCTGGCTATGTTGCTGTTATTTGTGTGTTTAGTGGAGAAGGGTACGTACACATGCACTGCACCTTTCTGACCACCTTCACCGTGTTTCGTCAGTGTACTGCGTTCCCATTCTGAACTAGGCAATAATTGCAAAAATGAGCTCAACAGAAGTAAATGTTTTATCCAAGACCTCATTTTTACAGGAAGAACCTGCTGCCTTAAATGAAAGCACCTGGGCAGGTCAAGGGTATAACCATTCATCAGTAATTCCCTCTGCAGATAAGACATGACAAGAAATAGGAATGTTTCTGTTTTCAGATGGGGGCAGGTGGCCTGAGGGTGATCGCAGACCCTTGAACGCTGTAAGAGCATTGCTGGTAAGACATAAAGCATCAGTGGGCTGAAAATGGTAAATGGTAAAGGCAGTGCATAGTCAGCTTGTTTGGGGGATTTGCCATCCGATTTGTCTGAACTATTTCAGTGTCTACTGGTTGGGCATCAGGAAGTGTCAGAGTACAAAAGAGACTGAAAGAGTTTGACAAGGGAGCAACCATTTCGGTAGGTGTGTGTTGATCATGTATAGCTCATGAATTGATGGCATGAAATAGAGGGATCAAGCTTTGAAGTTGGAAGGGATCCAGGCCTTGAGGATTTTTTGCGAATTCCTGGGAGCTGCAGTGGTTGGGTGAGCTGAAGTCCCAGAGAAGGCACGCGCTGGGTGAGGACCAGCTCCTCGGGCAGGAGGTCTCAGGATGCAGCACACAGTAATGCGGAGCAAAGCTTGCAGCTTGCAGGGAAAATGTAACCCCTGTGTTCCTGCCATGGGACCACGAGAAGTGGTCAGGAGCCTCCAGCAGGCTCCTGCATTTGCTTGCCGGCACTGAGCACCCTTTGAGCAGCTGCACCCCACTCCAGATGTCACAGCTCAGCCAGCCTCGGTTGTGCAGGGCAGTAGTGAGGGGAGAATCGGGCTGTCCCCCTACTCCTGTGTTTCCTGACACTCCCCACTAAATATATTGCTGCTATGGGATGGATACGCAGGAGGCCATGCAGGGATGTTTTCCTCCTAGCTTCTCCCCCGTGCAGCAAGCCTGCGACTCCCACTGGTGGTGAAATGCCCAGCGGCTTTTTGGCAGTCATGCCTGGGCCTTGGGAGCACTTCTCCTATACTGTCATACGTTATGGAGCCAGCCCTGGAAATCTGGGTTGAGCTTGTCTTCTCTGGAATAAAGAGTATTTTGAACATCTGCAGAGCTTGGGCATGGGCTTCAGAACTCGATGGCCGTGCTGTGCCTGTGCTGTGAGCCTGCGCTGCTGCCTTGTGCCAACAGCAGCAAAGGGACACAAAGGACGGTGCACCTGGAGCCTCCACTGGGCAGAGCTGCACATGGGTCAGTGTTGTACTGCACATGGGTCAGTGTTGTACTGCAGTTAATACTGAGTCCTGCCTCCATGCTGCATTAAAAGCAACAGAGCTACTCACATAGCCTGCAGGGATGAAGTTTTTAACACCTAAATCTGGAGGATAAATTGAGTCCCGTGAAAAAGAAGAATTTGCAACGTGCTTCCACAGTTACTGTCAGGACTGAATTGCTTCATTGCCTTTGTTCTTCTTTCCCAACTTGTTTTTCATTTCAGTGCTATTCTGCATTGTTGCTAACACTATTATTTCCGTTTAACTGCTACCTCAGCCCTCTGTCCTGGCCCAAATACGTGGAAAGGCTTTTCTGTCCCCGGAGGTATTTTCCCAGCAGTCCGAGAGCTGGGGCCTGTCAAGTGCTCTCGAGCACATTCCCATGGGATTTAGCACTTCAGAGGGCTGAGACCATAAAACCAGACAAGCAAGGGCTGATGCCCATTTCCACATGTAACAGGATCGTATTCTAACCTCAAGGTAATGCAGATGGTTTTGGTTTTGCTTCCTTTCCCTCTTCTGTTCGCTTGGCGGATGGATGGGACAGAGCATTGCAAAAGAAACGGGTTTTTATGGTAGTGCAGGAATGTGAGCAATTAGCACACAAGGGAAAAATGAGTGCTGCCACAATGTGCACATTCAAAGCCTGATCCAAAGCTCCTTTTATTCACTCATGACAGAAATCAGTGACTGATTTTTCATGCCTTTCCAAAGATTGTTAAATCTTTCATGGGTATAAATTTTTGGCAAAAGGTGTCCAGTAAGATTCTTGCCAAAAGGTTTATGGTAGAATTTTGTAATGGAAAATGAAAGAGATTTCCAAGCAGGAATTACTCAAATCCGATATTACTTTGTATCTTGTACTTCTGTTATTTCTTGCCCATTTTTATTAGAGATTTGTATCTTCCCATGCATTTTGCCCATGAAGCTCCCCCATTGCTGATCATGGAGGCTTGGTTCAGCCTGCACTGCAGGAATGGCACAGAAGGATCCTGAGCAGCAGTTAGGAACGAGCAAAATCAGCAGCTCTCATGATGTTATTACTCAGAGGAGACTTACTTACAGAGAGTGAAAATGTGGCCTTCCTGTAGGTGAGACCAGTTACGGGCCTGTGCCCCACGTGCAGCACATGGAAGTGTTTCCATCCATGTGCTCAGCTGGGTGCAGCCTCCCTGCTGCAGCCCTGCCAGCTCGGAGAGCTGCGGCACTGCTCTGCTCCCAAATGTCCCCACACCCGGGGAGAGAGCAGCAGGGTGGGAGCTGCCAGCTGCAGCACAATAACACACCTGGGGAGTGAAACTCAGGCTGCAGAGTGCTGCAAGCAGGTCTGTCTGCGTGTGGTCCTCCTGTATCAAGCATCAGAACAATGACCCAGCTCCCAGCGTTGGGCTTGTTGGGCTGCTGTTCGGCACTGTGTCCTTTTGGGTCTCCTTGGCTTGCCTGCTGTTCCTCCCCAACGGCTTTAGCAATACATCTGCAAACAAGCAAGTACAAACTCAGCACAGGCACAGGCGGACAGTCGTGGCATGTGATTAACAAGGTCTCTCTGAGTAGGCAGAACTCGCTAATGAAAATGACCTTAATGAAAGATGTTTGTTTCCACTGCCACAGCAGCTTGAGATCCCAAGGAGACAGAGGTGCAGCTGCTGGTTTTGCATTACAAGAATGGGATCTCGAGACTGAAAGGATTACGTCTTGCTGGTGGCTTAGACCAGAAAAGGAAGAGGTCTCATTGCTCTGTACAGCTCCTGTTCCAGTTGCAGTACTGCCCCTGGTCTTTGGAGAAGTTAAATATTTAGGATCTGTCCATCTTGCTTATTTCCGTCTGCTTTTAAATTCCTTTTTAAATTCTGGGTAACAGACATGCAGCCGCACCTTTTATCCTCTGCTGTTACAACACCAGCTATATAGGAGGAATAAAAGGGACTATTATCCCTCTAGTAACAAAACAAACATGAAAGAGAACCAGAGGTCTGACAAATCTGCAGTGAACTTTGGCACAGTACTGCAGCACCAACTGTATAACTCCCACATTTATCTGGAGGTCCCTGGGAACACCCATCATCTGCAAATAACCGGTAAGAAAATCAGTGGAGTTGGCAGGAGACTTAGAAGAAGCTGTTTTTTAGTTCTCCTGCCCTGGAGAGCAGCAGCAAGGATACCAGCTGGTTTTGGCAGGACTACACTCCAGCGAACAGGGTGACATTAAAGCACTCTGCTTTGCAAAGCTTCCTGGCATGTTCTGGGGCTGAGGCGTGCAGAGTGCAGCTTTTGTACGGTTTAGTCCCAGGGATATAACCGAGCTTCCAGTAATCACTGTGTTAAGTTTCCTCCCTGCATTTTGAAAGCTCTCGGTATTGTGACAGTGATTTAGACTGGTCAAGGGTGAAATGAAGCCCGCATAAGTATGATGCTGCGGAAATAATTTTATTCTTCAGCTGTGACGCAGATGCACCAGCTTTGTGTTTAAAAACAGCTTTTGTTGACAAGGTCATCTAATGTGCCATTCTAACCCAAAGCTGTTCGGAGGTCTTACAAGCAGAACTGCCAGTGGGTAAGGCAGTTGTTTTGTTTTTTTTTCTAGCAAACATCCGTCTTTATCGCTGCAGAGGATTAGAAACGCCAGTAAATCAGATCTGCCTCCTGCCAATTGTGAGCCCTCCTGCAATTTGTTTAACTACCCACAAGAAAGAAAATTGTGAAAGCTGGATTTCATGCATACTGGCTGCTGAGTGTTTACACCATTTATCCTTAGACCGTGCTTAAAGGAGCATATAGCTAATTAAAAACCAAGATTCACAGTACCTTTAAAACTGCATTTATCTTTCAGTATATCAGTGTGTTTTCCATTTGAAAACTGAACACAGTAATTCTCCCTAACTTGTTTTAAGGAGCAACCTGCCTGCTGCACTGCTGATAAAACTGTCTCCAAAATCAGTGTTTTCCTTTCGTCCCACTGCGGCTAGGAGGCCATACAGGTTTCAGTTCTCAAAACCTGTACCCAGGCATAGCTGCCCCTGCCCGCAGCAGCAGGCCCTGTGCCATTTTCATTTCTGCTATCTTGCTCATGAGAAAGGAAGGAGCCGGCTCCCGCTAGGGCCCTGCTCACTGACAGGCCTAAATCCTGGATACGGGGTGAAATTGATGCTTAGGTAGGTATTTAGTTTCTTCTTCCAGGAACCCCTTGGAAAAGAGTCCTTTTGGGGCATGAATTGCCCAGCGGGCCCAGCCTGGGCTGTCCCAAAGCTTTGGCAGCGATTTGTTCTGTGGCTGCTCGCGAGGGTGCCACCCTGCCTGGGCTTGGGGCCCTCGGCCAGGTGCCTGCAGTCCCAGCATGGCTCGGACAGGGGAGCCTCGCCCAAGTGGCCCTGGGCAGTGACATCCCCCTGGCTGTAGAGACTGCCGTCCCCCCGTGATGCTCCCTGAAGCATCAAAGTTTGGCGAGTTTTACAGTTTCTGTATACTCCGTGAAAGTGTGAGGAAAAAAACAAACGAGTCTGAAATGGATTAATTGCTTATTAGCAAGTGGTAATTTCAGCACAGCTTTCAGTATGAAATAAACAGAAATTCTTCACTTTTGAGTAATGACAAAACGTCGCTGGAGACGTGGTTGGCAGCAGAGCTGCACCGGGCTCTTCGGTGTAGCTTTTGCCTGATGTAATATCCCTAAAGCAGGGAAAAAACCTTGACTATAGAAAATTGCTTGTGGACAGAAAGGAAGGTTTATTTCTTTTAGCAGTCTGAAATAACATACAAGTCTAATGTTATAATGGACACATTGAAAAAGCTGTGTTTAGAGAGAAAACAGTTAAAAAAATAAACACGGCATCACTATATCTATTCACTGTAAAGCAGTGCTGGGGGTTTATGTAGGTAACTGTAGTGTGTAGGGCACAGTAAGTATGGTGCTTCTTAGTACTTGAAAGCATTATGATGTTTTGACATGTAGTTTTAATAATATAATTTCAAATATTATTTTGCTGGTAATGTTGATATTTAGAAGTTTTATATAACAATTTTTCCACTTCCTTCCTCTAGTTGCTGTTTTTTCCATGGTGGGTTTTTTTTTCTTTTCCCTTAAGGGGAGAAGAAAAGCTTTAAGGTTTTTTTTGTTGTTGTTGTTGTTTTGTTTTGTTTTGTTTAAAAAAAAAAGGTAAAATTTCTGGGGGAAAAAACAGGGGAGTTCCCTGACCATCTATCTCATCTCCAAGTGCTATGGCTCTGCTCTCAGCACAGGGAAGAGGCAAGTCATCTGCAGTCTTGACTTTTGAACATGGTTTTGTCCTTCAGATGAGGCAGAGCCTAGGTTTGTCCACTGTCTCATGAACACAGTCAGTAATGCTTCCTTCCGTATGGGCTGTGTTTATGGGTTGGAGAACACTGATTTTTGTGCAGCCAGCGTTTGTTGGGAAGCATGGAAAGCAACATGTATGAACTGGATATTATTTTATAGATTGCAAGTTTCTTTCTCAGTTTTCTGTTTTCAGAAACAAAATGCTACATTAGATTTGTTTTATTTACACAAAATAAGCACAGATGATAGATATTTTTGGAGCATCAAATGTGGTGCTTTACTTCAGCACCCACATTTGGAAACACGACTTTTTGAGGTAAAGTTGTCAATGTTCTTCTGGAACAGAAGTTCGTGGCTGCCGGCTAGCTTTAGACTTGATTTATAATTTTAGCAACAGTTCTTGTCATAGTATTTGGTCCCAGCACAGCAGTTAGGACACTGCTTAGAGATTTATTACACTGGTCCCATAAATAGTGGGTACTGCGAGAACTGGCGGATGGAGTGCGATCTCAGTAAGTCGAGCAGCAGGCTGCTGAGACTCCTCGGCAGGCTGGCAGATGATGCTGTGCCAAAGAAGGTTTCACGTAAGATACCTTTTACTTTTTCCAGTTTTGCAAATGCTGAGTAGTCTTGTCTTCTGTGTGCGGTTAAGATCTTGCATTTAGCAAGCAGAGCCATCTTTAAAATCCCAATTTTTCCCCACCTTATTTGGTGTTAGAACATGTTTCTGTGTGTACTGGGCATTGAGAAGCTGTGAAAAACCTCCTGCTAATGGATGCTGTTCAGAGATGTTATCTTCATGAATTTGTGCCTCCATCTCGTAGGACTCAGGCTAACAGAAAGGTTAATTGTTGCCCAAAGAGCATCATGTCATGAATTAGCTGATAAATGTGCCAGAGGCTCACTACATGTTTTAAGGACATGCTTTGTGGAATAAATACGCAGGTATTGGCATGCTAAATCAGAAAGGCTTCCACGTTATTTGTGTGACATAAACCAATCTGTTACATAAAGTTGAAGCTAGCATGTGCTTGTTGCTTGGATTGGTGTGGAAATATGTGTGGGTTTGGCAGATTATAGGTTATGTTGCTAATCTTATAACACGTTCTTTAGGGTGAGGAAGCAAAAAACATTCCTGGTGAATCTGTAACAGAGGAGCAGTTTACCGACGAAGAAGGCAACGTCATCACAAGAAAAGTAATCATGGCTTATATCGCTGCTCTGAGTCTTTGCATTCAAGTAACTTCTTTTAACATACTTTCTCCCCTTAGAATCTAGGAAAAAAAAATCGATACTTGTCATGTATTGCTTCCTACAGATCACCCGGAAGGTAGTAAGACGTGTTGTTATCCCACATGAGAGGAAAGTTGGTGAAATGGTAATGGAATGGGGACTGCCAGGAAATAACAGTAAACGCAGAGGGTTGTGGTGACCGCTAGAAAGCGCTGCTAAAGGGCTGGAGGTTTGCATTTAACAAGAAGCCTTGGCAAAGTGCAGTGCTTGCAGTTCTTGACAAGTCGTGCATTGGGACAAAGGGACGGGGATTTATCTTCGTGGTGTTTCATGGAAAGGGATCTTTCAAGGAGGCCTCATAGAGCTCTGTGGTGTGCAAAACGCCTTCCCCGTGAAAGCAGTATGGTCTGCTCATGTAAAACAGGCAGCAGGTGTAAAATGTAGGGTTTGGGCCTGTTCTGTTTCATCGGTGTCTGCGAGTAAGGTTAAGCCCTTGCAGAATTTGTACCTGACGCCCACAGGTGTGCTGTGTTGCTTTTTCAGCAGCCCAAAGGAGTAAACCCCAGCTCGGTCCCTACCAGCCTCTCACTCACATGTGCTATAACCCCTTGCTGGAACCTGGGGCTTTGCAGGATTCAGGGTGATGTGAACATACCTATGTAATGGTATGCAGCACCTTTGGAGACAAACTGCTGCAAACGTGCCCTGCTCCTAGCATGTGGCCAGGGCTCTTGTCTCCAGTAAAACTGGCACTGGGGTTAATGGGTTTTTGTCTGAGTGAAAACAGAATTGAGGACTCAGAAAGAAGCAAACATGAAAAATACTCTTCTTTTTTTCTGCTGGTGAAGAGAAAAACGAGGTAGGGAGCACAGAAATAGAAAAGAATTAAACATATTTCAATCCCTTCTTTCTTAGCCCTTTATCAGAGAAAACAGAAATTCTGCTCAGCAAAGGAGAATTTTGCTGCACCAGATTAGATTACTGAAAAACTACAAATAGTTACAAATACATCAATGCAGATCAGCCAAGGGGTAAATTCTGCCGATAACCACACACAAACAGATGCATTCTCTGATGTGAATGAGGCTCGTGATTGCTGGAGTGTTTATTTTTAGATGATTATTGAGCTATTTTTAATGAGTACAGATGAACTTCATTTTGGGGTTTGCTGTTTTAAAGACACCAAAACCTGCACTGCTTGTCACTGTTACTGGTTTTACTTCTGCTCTGCTTTGGTGATGGTTTTTTGCCGCTTTCTTCCTCTTCCCTTTACTCCATTACTAACCTGCTCACTTTAAAGCACAGACTTCATGAAACATCACAACAGCAGCCACGGCCTATGCTCTTAGAAATGTCCACCGGCCTTGGCTGGCCTAGGAGACCGGTTGGAAAGTGATTGTCCTTGAAGGTGGTGATGAATCCAGCTGGAGTTGATGGCAGGGGCTCTTCTGAAGGCTGTGTGCTCCAGCCCAGATGCTCTTTCCCAAATTGTAGACCTGCATTTTCTGCTTGAAGATGATATTTCAGGCCTGTGCTTTTGCAGCTCAGCAGAGTGGATAAATAGATTGTGTGTATCTTTGAGATGAAGTGTTAATGTGATTTAACTGCTTTTTACTTATCCTGTTACAGCAAAATATGGAGCCTGTTTTGGAAGCAGGTTTTTAATTACAAACATTCTCCACAGGCTATGTTAAACGTTCATATTTTCCTTTAAAGCAGGGTGAAGCTTATAAGGTTAAGACAAAGAAAGAAGTCAGACATGTGGAGAAGAAAAGTTACTCATGAAAGTTGAAAGCCAGCCACTGAACGGTGAGTTTGATCAATTTTCTTCTCTTGTAAAGCTTTTGCTAGCACAGCACTATGTAGAGAAGGGGCTAGCACCTAAGCAGTGCAGTGGCTTGCTTTCTGCTACCTTGGCATCACTTTCAAGCTGCAAAGCTGAATAGGTGGTCCTCGGTCCTGAACGAAGAAAATGACCTTGAGTTCATGCATAGAAGCTGAGCTTTATCTCTTGGAACGTAAAGCAAAGCAAAACGGAGCCATGTGTAAGATTTGGGGAGTTTCACAAAGCACAGAGTTCGTAATCCACAGTGCTCTCTACTCCTAAAAGTGGACTTAAGCATGACTAGTGAAAGAGCTGCACACCAGTAAATGTACTGAAAGACTTCTTCCACAGTTGGACATGTGATCTGCAGGCAGTTATGCAAGTGAGTGTCCTTGGAAGAGCCAGTAAGTGTCTAAATATTTGCCAACAAATAATCCTTACCAAATGTTTCTTGTAAAATTTATTGATCCAACTTCAGTGATTGTAAGAGAAGAGCAGCTGACAGTATGAGGGCTCCCCCAAACTAAATCCAAATGCCACTGGCCGACGCAGACTCACAGAACAGCAGAGGTTGGCAGGGTCCTCTAGAGATCATCTGGTCCAAGCAGGAAAAAGCAGAGCAGGTTGTCCAGGATCACATCCAGGTGGGTTTTGAATATCTCTGGAGAAGGAGACTCCACAGCCTCTCTGGACAACCTGTTTCAGTGCTCTGTCACTCTCGCAG
Source organism: Aythya fuligula (assembly GCF_009819795.1). Taxonomy (NCBI): domain Eukaryota; kingdom Metazoa; phylum Chordata; class Aves; order Anseriformes; family Anatidae; genus Aythya; species Aythya fuligula. Next base: position 1,814,531 of record NC_045565.1, on the reverse strand, counting down.
TGAAGTCTTACCTCACAATCGGGTGGAACGTAGCTTGCACTTGCTCTGGAGTGGTGTGCCGGAACTGTCATCACACAGTGTATTTACCTGGTGTCTTTTTTCCACTCAGAATTTTTCTTAGCTTTGGTGGCTTTTAGGAAACAGGCAGAGGAGGATTTGGGGAAATGGGAGATTGTTTTATCATTTTCCTATACATCTGGTATAGGGATTGATTGATTTTAGGGTTAAAGAACAGAATAAACAGGGCCTGTAAAACATAACAAATAGCGATGTGGAAGTAAAGAACAGAGCATCCTTAGTCCCTTTCAAGTGTAATATGCCCCCCTACAGCCACCTGGCCATGCTGGCTTTCTGAGCATGTGAATAATGCTGCTCGAGACCGCAGGGACTCGATGTGTGGGATCTTGCAGAGAGCTTTATGGGATCGAGCCCTCCAGAGCAAGCACCGTAAAGTGACTGGCTTGCTTTCAGTGTGCTTTCAGCAACTCCTAGCACCTACTGGGTCAGTCAAGCACAACCACTGAATTCCTGCTTTTACTGAGAGCCTTCCCACATGTGCTAATAGAATAATACCACTTCACATGGTTTGCTGCTGAATATACTCATAAAATATTTAATGTTTTGAAAGGGCAGGCCTTTCTCCTTCATGGAGCTTGGGGATACCAGAGGAAAGCAAGCCAAAGGGACAGCATTGCTTGTATGAAATTGTGTCCCAACTTAGTTCCCATGCTTCTCTTTTGAAATCTGGAGTTTTCCTTTCCACCGGAGTGCTATCTACATGCTTAAAGCTAAGATGAGATCTGTTGGGCAGTTACCTCTGTGCACCCAGAGCCACTGTGGATCCACAGGGGGAAACCAGTGGAAATGTGTGAATTCGAAGGCACTGAAGGCAGGATGAGCATTGAACTCCTTAAGTGCTGCAGATGAAGAGCCTGCCAGCCTGCAAGTGTGATGCAGCATGTATTTGGAATAAGGGAGGGCAGATATTTTAAAATAAAATGGCATTAATAAAGCAGTCTTTGCCTAATGTATGAAACATGTTTTGACCTTGAAAACACCAGTCTGACTTCCTCAGAAGCAGATGCGCTCCCATGGCTGCTGATGCATTTCTTTTGTGCCTTCTAGGAGGCAATTCTGCCCTTGTAGAGCCCATCAGAAACTCAGCCCTCCTTAGATAAGCCCTTGCTCAGGGGGAACTTTGTCATGTAAGAGGAGTCTTTGTGGTCCAAGCTTTGATAAGAGGTCATGAGCAAGGGTGTATTAAATAATTGTTAGCTCCGTCAAGCGTCTGAAGTGTCTGTTGAAGACATTCCATCTGAATGCAGAAGAGTTTTCAGAGACTAGGGTTTCTGATAGAAAACCAGTTGGTTTCTTGGTCCCAAAAGACACTAAATAAATAAATAAATAAATAAATAAATAAATGGGGAACAGAGGTGCTGCTTTTCCTTTAAATGTTGGCAGGGATGTGTGTGTGTGTGTGTGTGAACATTTTTTGCTAGATTTTGCTGTAAAAATTGCTTTGTGACCATTGCAAGTAAACCCATTGCAAAATATGGGTTGGAAGGAAAAGCCACGATTTTTTTTTTGCGTGAAGCTCTGCAGGGCTACGGGACAGGTTTCTGCCCAGTACTGTGCAAGCTGGCCTGACTGCTGCTGCATTGTGAACAGGCAGCTCTCAGCTGCGGAACAGATCTATGTCAGCGGAGATGTGGGCAAGGACACATTGTTTCAGCATAGGAGAACGCAAGCGCTCGCAGGGAATGCGCGTGGACCTGTGACCTGATTAGTAAACAGGCATGTCCATGCCAGCCTGAATCCCGCAGGCACTGCACAAACCGCACTCGCAAACAGCCTTCCCTGCACCCAGGTGCTGGGGAGCTCGCAGGTCTTGCAGCTCCCATTCACCAGTGTTTCATTTCTGCTTCGTGCCTCCCTACTGAATGGCGTCACTGTCACACATTTAACAAACCTGCTTTTACGTGCTGGCTGCATGATCATTTTGGGATGGGCAGGAGAACAGGGGTTGGACCCTCTGTCTCCCCTGTGCCACTCATGGAGCCAGGTGGAAGATGTATTAGACAGCCCTTTCTTGCTCTGTCCTTCATGAAGCCTCGTAAAGGCTTGCTTCCAGGTTCCTGGCTCTCTCGGTCCCATTCCCTAAGCAGCTGAGAGAGGTGGATGTCCAAGGAGTGCAGGTTTTAGACCACTGTGGATGGTTGGAGACAATAAACAAAAGTGGGTTGAGAAAGGAGCGGCTCCCGGAGATAATGAATGCTATTTCTTCCATTACAGAGTACAGATTTATTGTAATCCTTTCTGAAGAGCTGTTACTTTGTCTGGGGTGATGAAATGCAGTGTCTAGCAAACATATTTGTAAATCAGCTCATGAGCAATGTGGATGTCTGTGGATGCATTTTCCCTTCATGCTGGGAGCTCAACTAATTTCATTACATACCTAGAAACAGTATGATTTATCCCATTACAGAATCCCATAATGCCAATTAGAACTATTTTGTTTAGTCAGGGAAAGGCATGAAATTGATTCTGAGATATTCTGAAATGACTTTGTGCTCTCTTTTCTTTCCGTAGGACTGTGTGCTTTTACTGCCAGTATTCTGGAAGAAAAATCAACAGGAATTAAACATTCACCTATAAAAGTGTGCGTGTGTTTGCTGCTTCCACACATTAACCGCATGGTTTTTATGCAAAAACAAAAACAAAACAACAAAAAAAAATTAATTTAGCATGAGCCAATTTACAGAGCATGGAAATTCACTTTCATTCACAGGATTGGAGAGTGCGCAGTTAACAATGCAGTGTATATACAAGATGCCATGCTGTTAACAGCTTATTTCAAGCAGTTTGATGTCATCACAAAAGAAATAAATTCCTGTGGCCAGAGGGGATGTATGAAGACGAAATGGTTAAACCATGGAAAGACACTAAAATTACTAAAATCCACAACAGCTCGCCTTATTTTTCTTGGACCCAAACTGTCAGGGTATAAAACACTGTTTGTTTCTTTTTTAAACATCAATAGTTTTGCTGTAAATAAATAACACTGTATAAATTCTAACAAATAGAATAAATGTTGATAAGGCACTGCCTTTTCGATCACAAACAGGATACTGCGAATGCATTGAGCAGGCTAGGTGTCTCAAGCGGCTACACCTACAGGGATATTCTGGGTGTATCTTCACAGATTCTTGTATATTAGCAATTATAATGTTTGTATATGCAAAAACGCTAGCTTGATTTTAAAAAAATCTTTAAAATCTGCTGCAAATTTAAATGATTCCCAAAATGAGGAATTCTGTAGTTCTGTGAAAATTTTTCTTCAGAGTACTAATATTTTGATGCATGTGTTTCACCTTATTTTGATTAAATCTTTTCCAGTTTTGCAAACACTATACTGCAACATGAAAAATAAGATTTTATCTGTAAACACAAAGCCCTTCATCTAATATTTGTTGCTGTTGCCAATTTTTCAAGGAAATGACCTAAAAACCATAACATATACAGTAGTTGCATTATGGGGAGGGGGGTGCTATCTGTTCTCGCTTTATAATGGGGGTAATGCTTGCAGCTTTAGAAGTGGGTTGGTGCTCTGACGGGCACAAGTTCGGGATATTTTTAAATGAACTGAAGAGAAATTATTAGCTAATAGACTGGCAGCACGCTGTAAAATTATTACTGTATTGTGTACTGGCTATAAGATGTAGAATCTTTCAGTAAGCCAATCATCTGTAATCATCCTAGCAGTGTAATATTAGGTTGTTAAGGCTGCTGTGTTTTAAAGGGCATTTTTATTTGGGTTTTGGTGAAATACTTTGATTTGTTGATTATATTCATATGGAAACAGCATTCATTGATAATAGCTCTAATTACATATGTATGAAAACAACAAACACTGGATGATCTAGTTGATTATTTAAGCATAAAATAAATTGTGTTAAAACTCTTGGATAACGTGTATTTGGCAGTGTTATTGTGCTCTACAGAAGTGTTTTTGGAATGTCAGCCATTAATTATCCCTGGCTTTTTGCTTCTTTTCCTCTCAGTTTCTTTTGTGTGATCCACCTCCTCGTCTTCATAGTGTGACAGGTCATCACTTGGCAGGCTGTCCCAGAGTGGGTGGAACAGGAGTAACACAGCAGCCAGCACATCCTCAGCAAAAGTAAGGAAACCCCACCTCTCTGGGACGTTAGGAGCCCTCCTCAGACCTGGGGAAAGGACAAGTCTAATAGGTTACGCACAGCCTCTTCTCCAACACGTGTCAACTCTGGACCTTTAATTTATTTCACCCCATCACGAACCAGGAACACCGCTGCTGAAAGCAGTTTTGTTCCCAGCGTGTATCAGTCACACCAACAACCAAGCCGTCGTAGATGATGTAAATGAAGTGTACATCTCCTGTATATTGCATGCACTTCCTGTATAGCACAGGTGATGGGCCATTATATATAAACACTTGGCTTTGTTGCCAAAGCAAAGTTTTGTAAGCAACATCGATACACACTCATTGTGGTCTTCTGCTTGAGTGTAATAAATAATTTTATTGCTCAAGGTTCACTTTTACCTGACTTTCAAGGCAATACGAAGATGTATTTTACGCTAACTTGGCACCCGAGGAAGCTCCATTGCTACAGAGATGGCTCAGTCTGCTTGTAAAATCCGCATTATTCTGAAAGCTGATCCCCACAGGAACCAGTCCTCACCTGGGGTCAGTCAGCAGAGCTCTCAACTGGTGAAAAGCACTTGGCTTCAGCAGAGCATAACAGGTTTGTTTGTCAGTGCTTGAGTCACTAGGGCTGTGAGCTTTTGAAGTAGTGGCAGTAAACAAAGGGTTTTTCTTAATTTCAGCAGCCAGTCTGTGTTGCCATGCACCTTTTACCGAGCTCAGGACACTGCTGGTACAATGCTGATGGTTCCAGTCCTTACACAAGGTAGTCTGCAGGGCAAATGCCACTTACAAAAGTGAAGAACAAATACATCTTACTGCAGGTCACAGTCCAACAACGGCAGCGTTCACGCTTCTGGAGACCTCACTGTTCAGTTGCCGCTCTCCCCGTCGCAAGTATCCACATCAGTTAGACAAAAATGAATATTTTTTTTGTTAAATGGTGTGTAGGTGCATATATTTACTATTATATCATGGCTTTACAGTTTGAAACAAAGGCTGTAGTGGCCAGCAGCAGGATTGCATGAGCAGCACCGTAGGAGAGCCTCTCTTCATCTCTGTAGCAGCATCCAAAATACGGAATTTCATTTGATCCATCTGCCTGGTCACCTTTCAGTACCTGACTCTGACGAGGGAGAAAGCTGGCGCTGTAGTTCTGGTAGGCAGAAGGTCTCTTTGTCTAGACAAAAGTGGGGTTACTTGTGCGGGGTATCAGAGATGTGCAGGTGAATCTCAACAGGTCTCCTGCTGGTGGTGGTGATTCACCTGTCACCATCAAGCCTGAGGAGTCGGTCTGGACCATGGAAGTAGATGTGAGCAGGTGCTGGTTTGCCTGAAAGCTCCAGAGACATCTTTCTCAGGCTGTGACCACCACAGATGCATATTTGGGCCGTTCAGGGCAGCGCTGCCCACGCCCAGGCAGTGCTGTGCCTGCTGCCAGCAGGTCCCACGCAGGTTGGCCCTTTGGCGCTTGCTGCCTTCCAGGGAGGAGCTGCCCCTGGAGCTTTGATACAAAGGAGAAACTGGAAGTCAGAGCAGGAACCCTGCACCTACATTTCCAGAGTTTAAAATTTCCCACTAAATGTTGCACAAACAGGATTTTCTGGGTGTTGGTTTGTTTTGCTCTGGATGCATTGATTCCAACAGTAGCTCAGGATATTTGGGAAAAAACAAGGTTGAAGCATAAACAATCATTTTAGAAGGAAAACAGAAATCTTGCCAATACTAGCAACTGATGCACACAGCCCAAGTGAAAGCTCTGCCTTTAATATGTGCTTTAGTCTTTTTTCATATTTTCTCCAGTGAGAACATTCCCCTTTGAGGCAAAATTGTAAGTCATGGGACTTTTATTGCACCTATTAATATAAACTAGATTGCTAAATACGGGGTTCTTTTCAGCCTTTGATATTTGTTTTTGCACTACCTAGTAATAATATTCTACAGTACTTTTTCCATTTCTGGAAGATTATCCATTACTTTTTATTTGTGGCCGGTAATAGTTTTAATCTCAGAAATTAGAAGAGTTCCTGTAGCGCAGAGATGACATTAGTGGGGATAAATGGCAGTAGCTTGCAGGATTGCAGCACCCTGCTAATTAATGCTAATTTCCTGGGGGATTGTTTAACACGGGCTTTTGTCTGCAGCCTGCACTGAGCAGGCAATCCAGACGTGCTCCATCAGGGGGCTGCTGCAGCCTGGCGTGCAAGCACGTGTCGTGAAGGGCTCTCCGTGCACCCCTAGGAAGGAGACTGCCAGGGGTGTGGGGTGAGCGCTGTGGGCTCTAGGGGGCTGGGGACCAGTTCTCCCCCCACCCCCGTGAAGCTGATGGTGACGGGGGGCAGCCCAGAGCTGCCACGGCCAGGCCCCAGCCTCCTCCGTCCTTGGGGCCTGCCTTGCTCCATCGCTTGGGGGTACGTGACCACGAGTCTTGGGTTTTGAGTTTTAAGGGAAAAATTAAACACGTGAAACTTGTGAAATGCCACCCAGCCAGCTATTCAGCGCAAGTACAGCTAACGATGTCTTTTGGGGGAGACCTACCTGCAGGGTCACAGAAGGTGTGGCGGTGCTGTCACCTGCCTGGCAGCAATGGCTTTGGTGCAGCCCCGGGCTCCATGGCCCCCTCTCTTCAGGTGCAGGCTGGGGGTTGCCTGGCTGAGGCCGATGCTGAGACACAGAAGGAGGCAAAGCAGGACCGGGCTGGATGCAAACAGGATATCTGCTTTGGGGCTGGAGGAGGAAGAGCCGCAGGGCAGCTCCCCTCAAACCCTGGGGCGAGAGAGAGGAAACATGGTGAGAACAAGGAGGAAAATTCTCCCTTTGTGGAAAGCACAGAAGTTTTCTGACTGAGATACAGATCCTGGGGTAGGGAGGGGGAACACATAAAACTGAGACCTGGCATGCTACAAAGTGCTTTACATAAAATATAATCCGTTACTGCAAAAGAAAAAGGTTAGTGAAAGACAGAAAAATGAGCTGCTCAAGAAAGATCTGTGTATATGCCACAGTTGTCATAACTGCTGATGCTAAAAACAGTATGCTAATTGTGCATGGCTCTATTTATTTGACCCTAAATTTTGGAGGAAGGCAAAGATTTATAATAAAAGTTTTATTGGTGCTTTTCCCATCACGCTAATGTTCAATAATTGAGAGCCATTTGGTCTATAAAACAGCAACGCACAGTGATCCACTGTTCACCAACTTCTCTGGAAAGATTCCAGAAGCTGGAAATTGTTACGGCATGGCCATAACAACAGAACAAACTTATTACAACTTCTGAAAAAAATTCACTGGAAAAATAAGGATACAAAATACAAGCCCAAGAGCTGAAGATTCAGTGGCTGCTGAATTGCTGCCACACAGCAAATTTTCATAATCATATCCTCTGTCCTGCAGAGAGACTTCTTTTCGAATGCAAGTTTCTGATTAAATAATTGTTGGTCAGAAAAAGAAAGCAGCACATCATTATTTTAGTGTGAACTGCTTCTAAGAAAACATGTTTTATCTTGCATCAGTAGACAATCCACATTATTAGTGAACTGTTTTCTTTTTTTTTTTTATTCTGCATATACAAATGTTTTCCAAACCTACCTTTCTCCTCTCCTTAAACAATTCTTCCACCATGGTAAAATCTCTACGCACACAATCAGTATTGTCCTTTGAATAACTGCTTGTACACAGGTCACAATTCTTGACCCTGCTTCATTTTATTTTCCTAGTAATATTTTCCATTAATTGCATTTTAATGCGACTGTCTTTCCCCCTTTTTTCCCCCCTCCCTATTTCAGTTGGTTACTCAGCACTGCACAGAATTCTTCCCGGGGTTAATTATCTTTGGTTGGTCTTTTCAGTCTATAACTACTGAACGTTTTAATAAAACTGTATTGTTAGAGAAGTTCTTCCAGCTGATTGATGGGCCTACAAAATTATATTAAGGATTCCATTAAAGCTCTGAACATCCCTCTTCTAATCCCTCACTCCAGCAATATATTTGATACAAATATTTCTACTGTTGATGTAAGTTTATGAAATACTGTTTCTAATTGCCCATTACCTCCTGTATTGATAGCATCTCTGATAAATTCCTACCTTTTTATTGCTGCTTCTTGATTTGATATCTGCTCTGGTATTTTTACAGTGCCGGTGACATTTTAAGATGCATTATTTGGACCAACCCTCCCTCTTGCCCCCTCGAGCTTTGCACTTATTTTTTTACAAGTATTATTGAGACTCTTCGCCTGTTTTGCTGAACTGTGGAGCTGCACCTCTACAGAGCGGCTGCTTCCACACCATCCTTGGGTTCTCCTTCCAGGCCACAAGAGACCCCAGTCCCCCTGGGCCCTCGTGCTGTCAGCGTGGTGGTGACAGCAGCCTGGCCGTGCTGGGTGACAGTGCCACACGAGCCCCTCATCCCTTGTGGTAGGGACAGCCCCCGTGCCCTGCCAGTGGTGCCGGGGCTGTGCCCACGCACCCAACAACACGGGGTTGTCTGTCCCGTGTAACCCAGAGCCTTTAAAAACAGGGGGTTGCTAATTGTGCTCCTACCACGTATTTGTACTTTTTAATTGGTTGGGTTAACATTTTACTGATGTGCAAAGCATGTGATTTTTTTGGGTGCTAATTAGGCTAACATTTTCTCTCCCTTTTTAATCTATTAATTTGGAGTAGTTGGATGTAATTGTAATTAAATATATGGGTGCTATTTTTCAAATGACTGAAATGCTTTTATGAAAAGAAGGATGCCGTCTCAGATCTAAACATCAAGGGCCCTTGAGTGTAACTCCCACTCTCCCACTGACTCATTGTTTGTCATTGGGCAAGTACATTAGCTCTCTACCTCCGTTTCTTGCCTTCCAGGGCTATTGTGAGAATTAATTAGATAATGTTTCAGCACAGCTTTGAACTGGAGAGCGCTACAAAAGTGCCAAGTTATAATTTATTATTATGAAAGCAGGCGCGCTGGCTGGGGAGCGAGACCTCTGATGCAATCCCAGCAGAGCGCGGACGGCGAGGAGGCTGGGACCTAGGACAAGAAACTCTCCTGTTGCCTTGGGATCACCTCAGCCACGTACCTGCAGGTCTGTAGCAATTTCTGCCTATTCTCAAAGTTTTCTGCTGAAAGGGACACCGACAGCTGCACGACTCTTTCTGTGGGCACAGTCCCTGGCTGAGCAGACCGGTTCAGCCGCCGGCTGGGGGCATCGGCTGCACCTCCCCGTGGGCTTTCCAGGCTCGAGTTGCTGCGTGAGGCAGCAACGGTGTCTGCCCAGTCAGCCCTCTTGACAATTACACACCTCCAAAGCAGTAAAGCACTTAAGATTAACATTGATAGGGCTGACGAGTGGCTTATAGTTAAGCACGCTGTGCAGTCTGCTGGATAGGATTAGGCCTCAGCGCAACCATTTTGCTGATTCAGGTTTTCAAAATATTTAGGCCTCGATTCCACAAGGTACTTGAACGTGAGCAGTGCTACTGAAGACAATGGAAATAACGAGGTAATCAACGCAAGGGAAGAAAATCATAGGGAAGATAACCAAAGCTAGATGAAGAAAAAACATGCAATCAGAAACCTGTTTGCTTAGAAATGAGTCCGCTTTGAAGGGAGCGCACGAGCACGGACGGAGGCCATAGAGGCAAACCGGCCTGCGTGCTGACAGACATCCGAAGGGGAGCAGCACAAAGAGCTTCACGTTTACAAGAAATAACCTTTCCTCGTGACACGCCTGTGTGCGGCAGGCTTCCTCAGCACGAGCAGACCCATCTACAAGCAATTTTACTGAACTGCAATGACCTGTCCAGAACAGCTCTCATTACTTGTGGAACCCCGTTACTACAGGGCAGCACCATTTGCCTCCAACCAGCGACCTGCTGCGTCCCACATCCTTTTTCCTTTTCCTCACATTCAAACCCTAAACCTGCTCTCCCAACAGCATGGCCCTGCAAGTATTTGGCCCCACACATGGCAGAGGCACACCCAGGCTGCTGTTACCATCGTGCCCTGAGCTGACAGACCATGAGGAGAGCGGCAGGCAGGGTGGGATCTGTGACTCCCCTGTGCAGTTTTAATCCCCAAGCACAGTTCTGGCAGAGCATGGCAGTGACACTGACAGCCCTATCACGTTTTAATGGCATTCCTCCTCCTGTAGGAAGGGTACCACCATTCCCTCCCCATGTTTTGATCTCTGCATGCTGTGCCCTTTTCAGGCGCACAGACAGGCAGCTCAGAAAATTCCACCTCCTTCTGAAAACCAGGAAAGGCCCTTACTACTTTTCTTGTGATTAAGAAACCAAAAATAAGATGACCTACACTTGTATTCCCAGGCAGACAAGAAGAATAATTACTTTACAGAGAAGGAATTCCTTCATACATCATAACCATTACAAGGAATAAAATTTGAAATTTGCTGTGGCATAGAACAAGAAGGTAGTATAGTAAGAGATAATGAAATCCCTCCTTGCCATTAATGGAAAAATTACTGTTGTTAAAAGACCCCTTCATAAATAATTAAGAAACCAATTATAGAGTCTCAATGACTAATTTATCCAGGAGCAATACGGACCACGTTATTCCATATAATGAACAGCATATATACTCCATTGTATTTCCCTACAACTCATTCCTTTTTTCAGCTACTCCTCAAAGAAATAATAAAGAAGGGCAACTAATGCACACAGTAATCAGAACGTACATTATCTAAAATGAGAGACACACATTAACATATCTTAATTTAAAATAGTTTTACAGGACTGCAGAGGGCTGAATTAACGAGCCATTTAGCCTCTGTGCTGGAAAGGGGAGGAGGGCTTCAGGGAAACGCATGGCCAGGGCTGGGGCCACCTGCACGCCGGCCTGGCTCAGTCCCTGGCCAAGCCCTGTTCGCCCTAAAGCCCATCCCAGTGGGGTTCTGTGCCGTGGGACTTGTGTTGCACACTTTGCTCTCAGCAAAACCCCTGAGGTACTGGGGATGAAAGAGCCATGGTGGGATGGCAGGACCACGGGCTGGAGGGGTGAATTGGTCTTTGGAGGGGTGTCATCAGCCCTTGGCTGCCCCAGAGCTGCCCAGGCGCCCCGTACCATCGTCCCCACGGGGCAGTCCCTGCTGCTTTATGTCTTCTTCCCCGAGGGAAAAACCACCGAAGTGGTCTGCGGTTAGATTTTCTGCCTGGTTTAGATGTTTGTGCTATTAAAATTGCCTGGACAAGCTGTGGCATGCTCTGCAATCCGGTCTCCAGCTATCTGATTACAAACCTAACTTCATCACAAACCGTCTTACAGCATCCAGTAGCAAAGTCTCTTTCTTGTAGCTGAGGTATATTCCAGTAACAGCATACCGCTTTGCACACCTCAGAAAATGATCCTGAATGTAAATCAACTCTTCCAGTAAGGAATTTTCCTCCTCCTTCTAGTCCCTGGGACTTATCTGATCTGGCCAAGGAAAACGCTTATAACTCTGGCAAACAATCCGGCAGGAGACTGATGTGATTAAGGTGTTTTTTTTTTTTTTTCCCTCTTTCTGAAGAGTCTCCACTGCAGCCCCTGCTGGAGTGCGCTCAAGCATTAAATGCTCACTGCTGCAGCACACAGCCCCCCTTCCAGACAGCTTCCTGATGAAAGCAGAGAAATGAAAGTCTGCAAAGCCACAACCTAAAATTCAAGATGCAGAGCGTGAGAAGGAGATGCAGAGCGTTTTGATGTCATCATCGTGATGAAGTTTAGCTGAAGTCATCGATGCACATCAATGCAAACTGGAAGTGCCAGAAGCCAGGTCCACAGCAGCCTCATGCTGAATAAAGTGGAAGGAATGTCCTCAGATCTGTTTCCAGGGTGATGTTATTTCCAGGGAGCGTGCTTCTCCCCTTCGGCTCGAACACTGCTTTTCCAGGAGCCATGTCCAAGGGAACAAAGCTCTTCTCTCCTGCTCCCAGCCCCAGACAGAAATTAACCTGGACAACAAATTCTGGGGGCACTTTCCCTAGAAAAACCCCTATTCCCTTGAATTTGCCATATGATTCTTAAGACACCTCTGAAGAAAATTGTCCTCCATTTTGCTGTGCCTGCTAACCTGAACGTTTATCACTTAGGAAGTTTTTAGCATCTTGAGATGTATTTGGTGGGAAAAAAAAAATAAAAAATTAATAGCAGGGCTGGCTGCAGGAAGCTGCCAGCCTGACAGAGGATTACATCACTTTTGTTCACGGGCAGTGTGAGGACGCAAAGAACAAGTACGTGACCAGAGGTTCACCTCACATTACACATCACACAAATAATGAGGGACAGCCGAAAGGAAAGAGTTGGGTGCCTTGCCCATCCCACTACAAACGTGGAAAAACAACACTGCCATGCCTGTGTAATGCCGCGCTAGCATGAGCAAGGACTTGACCCTGTATGTTAAAAAGCAAAAGCCTTGAAGAACATGACTGGTGTTAACTTCAAACACTGTAAATGAAGGGTGAGAGTCACTTTTTACTGCCTTTTACGTGTACTTCTCTGCAATCTGCTGAGGCTGATGACTGAACTTTTCAGCATCCGAGGGGCTTTTCCCTCTCTGTGTTACTTCCCCTTTCTCACAGGGCAGCACTGTGTGTACGTGTGTATTTTATGGGTATATAAATACGTATCTTTTAAGAAAAGGGGTTTCGGTTGTTTCAGCTGCATGTAAATGAAACTTTGGGGCTCCAGCTTTGTGTCACCCGCAGCAAAGAATCGCTGTGTGCGCCCAGGTTTTCCCTACACAGGTCATGGAGCCGGATGCCCATTTGTTTTCCCTGTGTATTTTGTGGTAAAACCCGAGGTTTGCGTGCAAGCTGCTTGGTATTACTATTTTAGCATTTTTTAGCATTAACACTCCGAAGCCTTAGCACTGGGGGATGTCTGGGGGGGCATTAAGGCGGAATAAAAGTGCCGCCGGCTGCGGGCAGAGGCCGCGGCCCGCTGAGGAGATGGCGGAGGCGCTGCGGGCGGGAGGGGGCCGCCAGGGGCCGCCAGGGGGCGCTGTGGGCGGGCGGCGGGCGCGGGCGGAGCGGGGCGGCCGCTCTCGGCGCACGGGGCGGCGGCGGCGGAGCGCGGCGGGGGCCGCCCCCTGCTCGCCTGGCGGCGGCGGCGGCGGGGCCGGGGCCGGGCTTGGGGCAGCGGCGGCGATGGCGGACAGCGCCAGCGAGAGCGACACGGACGGCGCCGGCGGCAGCGGGGGCGGCGGCGGCGGCGTGGCGGGGCCGCTGGCGGCGGGCGGCCCGGCGGCGGGGCCGGGCGGCGGCGGTGGCGGCGGAGCAGGCGGCGGCGGCGGCGGCGGCGGCTCGGGGGGCGCGGGCGGCGGCAAGGCGGGCGGCATCGTGATCTCGCCGTTCCGGCTGGAGGAGCTGACGAACCGGCTGGCCTCGCTGCAGCAGGAGAACAAGGTGCTGAAGATCGAGCTGGAGACCTACAAGCTCAAGTGCAAGGCGCTGCAGGAGGAGAACCGCGACCTGCGCAAGGCCAGCGTCACCATCGTGAGTGCGGGCGGCGCCGCCAACGGGGGGGAGCCGCCGCCGGGCCCGGCCGGGCCTGCACCCGGCCCCCGCTGAGGGCGGCAGCAGCGGCCCCGGGGCTGCCCCGAGCCCGGGCTGGCCCCCGCGGGCACCCGCCGGCGGTGCTGCCCCCAGGGCTTCCCAGAAACTCCTCTCAAAGTCCCTGGGAAGCGGCGCGGGTGACACGCCGCGCTGCCCTGGGCGCTGGTAGCGAGCGCTGAGAGGATAAATCACAGCTACCTGTGCTGCTGCAGGTATCTGTGCTGCTGCAGGTATCTGTGCTGCTGCAGGTATCTGTGCTGCTGCAGGTATCTGTGCTGCTGCAGGTGCTCCCGGCCTGCGAGCGGGCAGAGGGGTGAGGTGCCAGGTAACTGGGGGCTGTGGGCACCGGCCTGCACAGCGCAGGGTGCCCTGGAAGGCTCCGCAGCCCTCCTGCCTGTGTTCGTCCTCGTCTTCTTTAAATTTTCCCAGGGAGTGCTTTCTTGCAAGTGTGTCAGCTCTCCTATTGATAATCAGGGTTTCGCTGTGGAGATATCTAGCGAAGGAATGGGATCTGGAGCTTATCAAGGCAAAGCTCGCATCTGGTCCCCGTAGTAAGCGTTCAGCTTCTAGCAGGATGTGGGCCGGAAGAGTGCATGAAATACAATACAGAAGTAATTTATTCAGGGATGACAAATATAGTGCCAGTCGGGGAAACATGTGCTTTGTTAATACTTTACGAGTAGAGAATGTGTCTTAATTAGGTAGCAGCGGACTGCCTTCTAATGCTGGAAGGGGCCAAGACATCTTGTCAGTCAGACATTTTCTCTCTGCCTGTCAGAAAGACAGCATCTTTCTGCACCCCTGGTAGGTGTGTTATTGTTTGTAAACAAGTTGAAAAAATGTTCCCGTGACTTCAGGTTGTTTTGGTGCTTTCCTGGGGACTTCTTACCTCACGTTTTCATCAGACTTCAGTTGACAAAAATGAAGTATTTTTCTTAAATCTAAAACTGCATCTTTTCTGACATCCTGGCTAAAGAGAGAAAAGGTGTTAGACTTTTATAGCAACCTGTGGGCTGTCTAGAAAACCAGCGTCTTTAGCAGACACTCTCTCTTTGGTATGCTAAACTGTGTGCACAGCTAAGTAAGCCTCTTCTCATTCAGCAAGCAGCAAAATAATGAATGCAAACAATTTTTTATTTTCAGACCACTAAGACTCTGTGCTGTGGTTTACATAGTCCTTAATGTAAACACATTTACAGTCAAAATACTTTGTCGTGTTGCTCCAAGAATGAAAGTGGTCGGACATGAGCTTTGTTGGAACACAGAAATGTGTGCCATTTGCATGTAAATATAGTTAAATGCAAAGTTTTCTGATTTTCTCCATTGTGATTCTAAACCTTCGTCAATTTACTCCCACAACCCAGCTCCTGCTCCTAGAGGAGAGCCGTGCGGGCAGGGCTGTGGCACGCCAGCTTCCTGCTGTAGGCACTGTAATGTCACGAATCAGCTTTGATTTTTATCATTTGTTACGGATGAGCCGTGAAGCGCAGATAAAACCGACAGGTAGCTGAAATAGCGGCTGAAGTGACTAAACCTGTGTGCTGTAGGTGAAGGTGACCCTTCTAGCCATGAAGCTCTTCATCCCTGAGCCTTTTGCTGTCCCTTTGCTTGAACTTGGCCATGCTGGTGCTGCAGGGACACTGAACTTCCCTTAGTTCCCTCTGTTCTCTTTAACGGTTTTGAGTATTTTCCCTTTAGGCTTTACCAAGTAGAAAGCGGTCTTCTACCTCCTTCCTCTTGCACCCGTACTGCTGAATGTGTTAACACAGAATCGGAATCGTTCGGGTTGGAAAAGACCACTAAGATCATCTAGTCCAACCTTAATAGGACATCTTTTTTGTTTCTGCTTTTGTGCGTGGTATTATTGGTATACACATTACATATGAATGCGTACAGTTTGGGAATTACTTAGCAGCTTGCTGATAGTTCTGTGTTGTAGTTAGTCCTTGCATCATAGGGTTGAAAATAAGTGTTCAATGGAGGGGACCGATGTTATGTAGTTGTGCTTGGAAAACTGGCTGAGAAAAGGCGTTGGCTTGGCAGGCTCGTATGCTCGCTAACTTCATATGAGCTCTCCTCTAAAATGTGTAAAAACAAATGCTGGTTTAATACTGGGGTCTGTAAAATGAGCTTGGACAAAGTGTACTTCCATAACGCTGTGCAAGCTCTGCTCCTTCCAGTAGCCTGAAGTGGAAACGAAATTATGCTGTTGGTCATGTGTTGGCTGTGAAATTAAATAAATACACACGGTAACTTTAATCGACCCGCTGTTACTGGTAACTAACCACGGGGGAGGCAGTGTGTGGTGAGAGCTGCGTAAATTAGAAGCACTATCTAGTAGTGCAAGAGCAAGTACTGGAAAGAAAGAACTGAGATCCCTTGAGCTGTTTGAGGACGGTTCCCTTTGCACATGTTTAGCAATCTCTAATTATATGATCGCATGGTGTTTCTGCAAGATTCTTTTAAGGAAACGGACAGGATGGTGGGTGCTTAGGTTGGGAAAAAAATGTGCATCTGAAAATCTTAAAAGCTACGTATTTGTGATGTTAAGTAGTTACTTTTGGTTATAGTGCTGCGGTACCACAAGTGGAGTTCCTGTGTGAACTTCCTTTATTTCTTGGTGAGAAAGGTCTGCAAGGAAACGTTGTGTTTAGTGGACTAAGTGTGGGACAGCACAACTTCTCTAGTGAAATAAAAGTACATTGAAAACTGGGTGGGAGAACGACAGCTTTCCAGCCCATTGAATTGTTGCCTGCCACAGAAGCTGAAGAACTTCAGCTGGGAGCCGGGTGCACGCATGTCTCCGTCAGGAAGTTTCTTTTGAAGTTGGTAGAACTTAGACTTCTAGCTTTTTTTCCACTTTTCAGTGTTTGATGTTACAAAGTCGACCTATTTCACTGAAAGACGTGTAGCCTTTAACTGATAGCGAAGCATTTTGTTTTTCTTGGTTATTGTTTTGAATTGACAGGCCTCATAAAAGCAGGCTGCTTTTGATAACAAAACCAGTTTCGGTCCCTCGTTCCTACAGGTACATACATGCTTACCCTTGGTTAGATTCAGCAATTCAACTCACGTGGATTGGCCTCTTAAAGTCAGGCATCTCCTGTAGCATTAGAGAAAGAAAGTAGAATAAGCCTTATTCCATTATTTTTTCTTCTAACCGATACTGTGTACTTGAGTAGCCTTAATTTGAAAATGCTCCCACTCCAGCGTGCCTGATGCAGCAGTGTGTAATGTAGATTTTAAAGAATGGCTTCTCATTTTTTTTCTGCAGTTTGCTTTGCAGGGAAGGAAAGACTCCTAAAAGTCCCATGTTGTGGGGGTGCGTGGATGCCCAAAGGAGCATCGGTTCGGATGAAACAGGCTGACCCAAACTGCTGCCAGCATAAGTAACCTCTGCAGCTAAACCTGCACCTCAGGTGCGAGCTTGGCTGTTGCTGTTCTCTGGGTGTTAGCAGAGGGCCATTGCGTCTCCTGGCTTTTCCTTCTCCTTTGCATTTCTGCAAAGCAATGTGAACAGGCTTCTACAAGCTGGGAGAAACAATGGAAGAGAAAAGCTTACTCAGCTCTCATTTCCTTGCTTGTAGTCACAAATTCTGAAGAAATTTGTTGCTTCCCATAACAGACATCTCCTGAAAACAAACAGGCTGCCAGTGACTTACAGGTTGGCAAAATCCTGTGTGGTATTGTAGAGTTGTTACAGTTTTCTCAGTAAACAACCAGAGTTAGACGCTGGAAATAAATACGATTTCAGCATTTTGTTCTCAAGGAAGTATGTGGTGGGATGTGTGCGTGCTTGTGATCTGCTGCCACAGCTCTTCATGGAAAATGTCAGCCTGGATAGGTAGTTTGGGGAGGTTAATGGATGTGCTAGAGCGCTGAAAATCCTCTGCAAAAATTGCTTTTTAACAGCTTTTTCCAACCGTGGAGTTTGCACCAGAGTTTCAAAGCAGAACACCTGTTCCAGTGCAGAATATGAACAGCAGGAGAAAGGGTGGACTGAAAACACAAATCTTTGAAATGCACTTAGTTAAGGGCAGAGGGATCAATGGGAGAAATCAATTAGTAGGTACAAAGGTACAAAGTGGATCCAGAAAGTGAAGAGATTAATATTTTAAAAGAGATACCTGTAAGTTTATCATTTACTCTCTGTTTTAAAGCAGGTCTTGCACGTGTGAAAGAGATGGGTCTGCTGTTTTGTGGTGTCTTCTGTCGGTGTAAGAAATGTCTCTGGAGCTTCAGTATCCAACTGGTTCAATTCTGGTTTGTAGTCAGCCTAAAAATCTATCTCAAATACCTTGTTTTAGAAATGTTTTGTTTACCTGCTTTTTAGAGTACAGACAGCATTTTTGCAAAGATTAGCAAGTTCATGCACAGTGTAACTTCATGCACAACTCTTCAGGAAGAGCAGATGTAGGTAATGACTGCCTTGTATTTGAATTTTATGTTTGCCTCATTCTTAAGAAGTTCGTATTGATCTTCTACAGAACGTCTGGAAAGGAAGAAAGAAGCTTAATGATGGACTTAACGGTTTTGGCCCTTAGGTTAACACGATAAAAGCAGTGCTATTTGCTGCACTGCTGGCAAACTAATCGTAGGAAGGTGTATTATCATCTGCTTCCTTTTGGTACTTGGGTATGGCCTCTGGCATGTTGAAGTCCCAGGGCAAAAAATAACTGTAGTGGTGGTAACAGCACATCCCTGTTTGTCTGTGCTGCAGGACTTCCTCAGTACTGGCTAAAAAGCAAACTTTAAAAAAAAAAAAAAAAAAAAAAAAAAAGCTCTTATTGAAAAGAGTTATTGAAATAACTCTTATTGAAAAGTGTCTTTGGGAAGAGTGTTTGGTTGTAAATAAGTCTCTAAGATGAAGAATCTGAGTGTCCTGTGCGAGTGCTCCTAGTCAAAGCCTTCCTTGTTGAGCCATAGGTTCTTGCAGTGCTTTGTGGCTTGGTTAATGAGTTTGACAAAGATACAGGCTTCAACAGACATCTTCTACTTTACGTTGACAACTGAAAGAAGCTCTCAAGCTCTGAGGTGCTGGAACTCTGATGTGCTGGATTGAAAACGCTGTGGCTAAATGATGCACTGCTCTGGTCTAAACACATTTTCTTGCTTCAAGTTTATCCAGATGTTTGTGAGAGCTTAATTTGGAATGGATAAGTTTTATTTTTTTCTCATCTGGTATCATTGGTCTTCCTCTGAGAGCTTAGCGTTGTGTGCTCTGGCTAATTTGGCAGAGCTGCAGCAGCACACGCGTGCCTTCTCCAGACCTGGCTTGTAGTGCTGGGTTGCCTGCTAGCTCCTGGTTCCACAGTTATTAGCACCAAACCATAGTCTGGGGAAGGGTATTTTCCCTTGTTCTTAACTTTCCTGAGTCTCTCGTCTCAGTACGAAGAGGTAGCAACCCCAAAGAGTTTTTTTCCCCCGTATCAATTTCACCAGTGCTGTTCACAGCAGTGAAGGTGAGCTGTCTCTGCTGGGGACTTCACTGAATAACAGTGCACAGTAAATGTTTTGATCAACATTGTGCTTAGTACATGTTGGTGTGAAATTGCATTAGAAATTTCCTACCGACAAGTGTTTTTCAGATCTGTAAGCCACTTCGGAATTCCAGCTGTATACTTTATTTGACTGCTATTTTAAATACGGTATGGCGTGCATTACTAAATCAGAAAGTCTTATGGGTGCCATGGGCATGCCCTGCACCTTTGTGGTTATCTTTATTACAAAAAGTCCTTGGCTGAAAGATGTGTCTATGCTTATCTGCCAGAACTTGTTCCCTATAAAACCACGCTGAATTACTCTCTTAATGTTTCTGTCCTTTATGCAGTAAATGAGTTTGTTTTCAGTACTGCCATTGGGTTGATACCCAACTCTGATAACCATCTGTGTCTTGCCTGGAAGGTTGCACAACAGTTCTACTTCTTTGTCTGCGACTTTATTGGTACTGCTGTGTCTAATAATGGTGGCATGTCCTCAGTCAATAGGAATATTGGCATATTGCTCGGAATTAATTTGGGGCTGGAAGTGAAACGAGAACTGGTATTTCAGAGTGCATTTGGGAATTCTTAATAATGTGAAGTTCTTGGTGTTTCTCTAGGCTTGTTGTTCTGTACGTGGAGTCGTTTTGCGTTTCTCTTCGATGAACTTTCTCATCAAAGTTGTATTGAACTGTGCGTCAGGCTGGTTTGTAGTGAGTTTTTATTTTCAGAATGCCACTTAGTGGCAGGTCTGAACATTTACTGACAGTAACAGCCCTTCTCACTTAGTATATTTCCAGTGACTTAAATATTTTAATGGAAAGGGTTGTTTTAGTTTCTCCTGCATTGTGCCCCTAATGGGTTTGCTTTGGCTGAAGAAAGAGCAATTCCTGTGCACTATGCATTTGTTGCTTTGGATGCTAAACATCAGGCTTCTTTAGAGGTTCTAGCCTTGTTGCAAATCCCACGTTGAAAAGCTGGTATAGGCAAGGCTGCAGAGTAATTTCCAAATCCTGGAAGTTCAGTACTTCATTTTAGTTGAGGCTTTGAGTGTGATGGAGCTTGATTTTTATTGCTGATTTTGAAGGATGAAGAAAACCTGACTTTTAGAGCAGTTACATGGTCTTTGGTTTTCTTGCATGCATTAATTAATTTTCCTTGTTGGTAAACAACTGGTTGGTTGTTTCCTCCTACTGTTGATACTGACTTCAGTTAATATTGAAGTTATTTTCTAGGCTCCTAATCCTAAGTGTTGGTGTGTATGGGATGTATTTTCATCTCTGGGCTGGTAATGCTAAATCTCCTTGTAGTACGTGAGGAGATCGAATTGCGTGCAGCACAGGTGTGTTAAGCAATCTTACACAACTGCTCATGATTTCAATGACAGATTTTGTTACCGCTCTGCATCCCATAAGGTACTCTTTGGTGGAAACTGGAAGACCACAAAACGCTTGGAAGGCTGACTCCGCATCGCTGCAGACAGGGCTGGTCAGGGAGCTCAGCACAGGGGTGCTGCGGGTGGACGTGGTGCTGGTTTCTCATGAGCTGTTCTTGCAGCATGCAGCAAAGAAGGAGGCAGTGCTCCTCCAAAGGAGCAAACATTGTCAGCGGTAGGCATCTGATGTATTTCAGCATAGCCTGTTAAAAGCAGCAGAGAGAAACAGTTGCTTTGCTGCTCTTTTTTATGCTTGGGGGTAGGAGGAAGTTGCTGAATTTAGCAGCAGAGCAAGGGGTGAATCCTTTTTTGTCGTCCTCCTTAGATTTAAAAAAAAAAAAAAAATCTGGAGGAGGAGAATGATAGGGACAAAATGTACAAACTGGATTTTGCACATGTTTTGGGATCCAAGCAGAATGAATGTAAGAGATGAAGACGTGCTCTAGAAGAGGCAGAAAATGAAATACAAAACAAATTCCTGTGGATCAGTAACAGAAAACATTGCTGTGATGTTTTGCTTCTAACACAGCAGCCTGGGGACATCCAGAAAGGAAGATCTTAAGTTCTACCTTGTCAGTCGAGTGCTGCTGTCTGAGTGGAGAGATGTCTCAGTTTTGTGAGATGGACCATCATGGTCCTGCTGAACACGTGGGATGAAAGAAAGAAGTAAAAGTGAAGGCAAGAGAGTTGAGGTAAACTATGCCAAAGTAAAATAGCAAATGTCTAAGTTAGAAACTAGCACAAGATGCAGATGTGCAGATTTCACATCTGTGGGTTGTAAGGATTCCTTGATTAAAATTGAAGCAAGTTATTTGCAGAAATATCAAATCATTTTTTAATTGTGACATTTACATCTGTATTTTTTTCAGCTTGTCTGTTTAAAATACAGGCATTGCGTGCTACCTGATGCCTGTAGTGACAGTCATTTCAGTCCCTGGGAGCTGTGTGTCCCTTCCTGTCGTCCAGTGCTGAGACTTGGTTCCTGGAAAGAGGGCATTTCTCCAGTTGATACTCTAATTGAGGGAGAAACTCTTAGCCTAAAGCCTTTTATTCCCCTTCAACTCTGAATATATCTGCTTAAAATTTTCATCTTCCTTGTGTTAATATTGCATGCGGTCTGCTTTTTGGTTTGGGGTAAGCTTTAGGAGGTAGATGTGCATCTCCTCAGCTGTGCTCTAGATCCGTGTCCAGGCAGTTTCAGCTGTCTGTAAACTTTGGTCAGATGTTTTAATTCTTTAAACTGCCTCGGAATGTGATGTTTCTGCTTATGGCTGTGGAGCTTCGGGGGTTTTTAATTCCTTTATTGTTGTGGATGCTAATCATGATATTTAAAACTCCTACCACATAGATTTAAAAAAAGCAATCCTACAATGATACAGTTCAGTCCTGAGTAAAAGTGTAAGTGATTCTTACCAAGTCAGAAGTGATAAAGTCTGATGTTTAATGCACTGTAGTACCGAGTTTCTGTTCCTTACAGTTTAATTTCTACTTTCAGCAGATTATGTTGGAAAAGTGTTTCTTTTTTGCTTTTTTTTCCTATAGCGGTGCAGTTTCCACTTTGTTTCTCTTCACTTCCAAGTAAACAGCAAAAGCAGTTACCAAGAATTTTGCCAAATGGATTTTTTTTATCAGTGCTTTTCCAAGAGCTTCAAGCAGTATGTATTCTGCACACCTGTGACAAATGAAGAGTACCATTGTTCTCCAGCTAGCGTTGCCAGGAACTGATTCATAGGCAAAACCCTGCCCTCGTAGACCCTAAAGTAGTGACAGAATTAGGAGAGTGGACACCTCCAGAGAGTTGTCTCCTGAAGAGTAAATTCAGCCTGAGTTGAAGGTCTGTAATAACCTCCCTTTTCCTTGAAAATCGAGATATTTACCTGAAAGTTGTTGCTCCACAGGTGGAGAGGTTGGTAGACATTTCCTGTTTTTCTTTTTGTGTGTGTGTGTTTGTGGTTACTTCTCAGTCTT
This sequence comes from Aythya fuligula, assembly GCF_009819795.1. Taxonomy (NCBI): domain Eukaryota; kingdom Metazoa; phylum Chordata; class Aves; order Anseriformes; family Anatidae; genus Aythya; species Aythya fuligula. The sequence goes on along the minus strand of NC_045565.1, from coordinate 1,791,925 downwards.
AGACCCACTTTTCCAGTTCTTTTTAGGGTGAATAGTCAGGGATGATTGTATTTCCCCGTATCCTGCAAACTTCTGCTTGTAGAGAGAAAGACCAGAAGGACGTGGATCTTTAATTTTCCTCATTGTCTCTTCCTGCAAATTTAACAGACGTGTTTCTTGTCTTGAAAGCCAGAAAAGTGATGGCACTTCAGAATATTGTGGTATGTATGATAAGAGGTCTGAACTGGAGAGAAAAAAAATCTCAATTCACTGACTTGTAGGGAATCATAAGTGGAAACACTTGTTTGCTCTGATGGAATTAGAGCTAATACGCATTAACATTGGGACGGATGGTGCCTTGGGAGCTTCATAACTGAACTGGCTTGGACCAAGGTGTGATGAACATCAGCAACAAGCTGACGAGTGCTTTTCTAGAAAACCAAGGTGTGAGAGAGGAAATAAGGGGGTCTTAAAAGGAGCACTCTTAGCAGGCTGGTTCTGTTGAGTGACAAGGCATGCCTTGCTGCTGGGGTGAAAACATTGCCAGCCCTGACAATTATCTGTGTTGTATTGAAATGAGTCATTTAAAAAAAAAAAAAAAACATTTGTAAGAAAGTTGTGGAGGCACTGCGTCGGTGATCCATCACATTCTGCCTAGAAGCATGGGGTGTAACAGGGTAATGCTTGGGGCTTGGGCTGTCGTCTCCTCTGGGGAAGAAGAGCAAGAGTTTTATATGCATGTGCTCGCTGTGCTTTACCTGAGCTGCATAAAGGGAAGCAGGGCTTTCATGAAGATGCCTTGGAAGGGTGGTCAACCTCTCTCTCCTCTCTGCCTGAATTTGCACTCCTCTGTCTGCAAAGAAAAGCAGTTGTGACAGGATAGATGCTTTTAGCAACAGCTTGCTGTGGTTGCATTTTGTGCAGAAGTTTGTTGTTTTAAAACACAGGTCAGTGCCCGCTGGCACAGGCATAGATACCTAGGTGAAAAGAGGCTATTCAGTAAATTAGTCACCTAGTAGTTATTCTTGTGTTTTCTTATTGCTCTTTTTTTTTTTTTTGTTGTTCTTTTGAATCTTTTTTTCCTCCTCTGAAACTTTGTGAGCATGCAGTACTGAGTTTGCTAGTTGGTCAGACCAAGGCAGTGTATTTTGTAATTTCCATGTGCCTGTGTGCCTACACTTAAAGATAAAATGTGATTTATCAGTGAGGGAAAAAGAGGTAAAACAATAGTTAAAATATATTACCTTAAGAAACAGTGCTACTTATATTTTTTTTGTGCATTAGACATCTGCTATTACGCAGTAATTTGTACTGGTTTGCAGCAGGACTGCATTTCTTGCAGATTCTCTTTCCGAGTGGTGGTGTTGCTGGGTTTGAAGCTGGTATTGATTATAGTTTTCTAAGCCTAATGCAATTGGATTGCATTGAACTGGAGTGTTTTAGATGCAAGTCAAACATAAAATCACAACATTTCTAAAGAAGGGTGATGGTTCTAATGATCCCGTGGCCATGGAATGTAAGTTTTTATACAAAAAAAAACACACACAGAGAACTTAAACAAAAACCCCACCAGTGTACACTACAAGAGTTGCTATATGCAGTTTGATCTTTTTTCCCCTCTTTCATATCGAGGGCTGTGTTGTCAAAAAGTCAGGCAAACTTAACATGAAGCTACAAATGCAGCTAGGTGTATATCTGTGTACCCATATATGCCTGCATCTTTATTTCATTTTTCAGCAGCTTTTACGCCGAGGCTGAACGAAAGCAAAACCCGTTCCGTGTGCTTCTGTATTCTGTTTGTTTTGCACTTATTGATTAACTAGTGAGCTATTTACAGCATGAGATTACCGATGGGTTGACCAGGAAAACAGCAGCAGTGACAGGAATATAGGCACGAGAGCTGTGGGCTGGTCGGCCGTACGGCTGCTACGGTGGCGTGGGGTTGGGCTCTCACTGTAGGAAATGTCTCAACGTGATTTGCCTCTGCAATCCAGCTACCTTCCTTCTGGGGAGCTGTATTAACACCTAGGCTTTAATTACGTTAAGACCTGCACAAGGGTGCCTGATCAAGGTTAAGCTACTAAGGAGAAGTGATTTGAAGGCTGATGCGTTTTCTGGGCCCTATCTTGACATTTTCTTAGTTACAATGGCTTTTTCAAGGGCTGTGCTTTTATTAACTATTTAATGCCAGTAATTTGGTACAATAAACTCCCTTGAAGAGAGCAGACTCCGTTTTTATGTTTCGAAGCAAGGCACTTACATCATTTTTAAACTATTTAAGTAAATTCAGGAATTCCGCTGTATTAATTCATAATTACATGTAACTCATTGTAAGTCGTATACAGTGAACCAAATACATGAAATTTGTAAGTGTTCTTGCTTAGGAAATGACTCTTTCCATAACTTATTGCACTTGCACCACTTGTGTATTTCATTGTGCAAGGCTCTTGCAGGTCAACATCAAACTGCAGAGAGAGAGAGAGAGAAGCTGTTTGAAGCGTTTACAGATCTGAAGTGGAGGGGAATTGCACACCATCAGACAACTTACTGCATTGCTGGTGCTCACAGATTATGTAGTGTGTATGAATACTGCTGAATGAGTTGGTATTTCGGAAGGTAGTGAATTTTGAAGGCTCCCTTAAAGCGCTGTTTCTTGCAGAGCTTTCCACGCGGTAAGATGCACGCATGAGTATCTTGAATGTAACTTCATTTCTGAGAGAGGTTCTCACGAGGCTGCGTGGGTGATGTGTAGCTGAAAACATCTGATCACGGTTAAAGCTGATGTGGAAGAAAAATGTGTCTCGAGTCATTTGTCTCAGCTCATTTCTTGACATGGTCTGCGCTGGTGCAGATGAACGAGGCAATGAGCTGGGTCACTTTGCAGGCATCGATTAAAAATCTTGCTGTGGCTGGAGTTGAGCAGCAGGGGTTGTGACACAAGTGTTTTGATGCTTCCAGCCAAAACCTGGCTGGCCTTTTTAGGAAGGGGGTGGGTGGGGATGAGGGGGGGAGAGAATTGCCAACCATCAGTGGAGATTAAAAGAGCTGTATTTTAGCTCTTTAATGGCTCATCATACAGGTGTTTCTGTATTACGGGAATAAAAGCTACGTGTCTTCCTCTTGTACAGCAGAACAAACCTGCTGAAACGTAATAGGAGTTGTGTTTTGAGGCAGTGCTGCATGTGGCTTTAATGTTAAAGGAAGGGTAACATTTAGAGTAGTTGATAGTAGGTTGGGGCCTGATGCTGGTGTATTTATTTATTTCCTCTCCTGTCAGCATGTGTTGGAAGTAACATCTGTGGCATGCCTCTAAGTTGAAGAAAAAAATAAAATGAAAAGCCCTTCTGCCTCACCTACCAGGGTTGCTTTAAAAAAAAAAAGAGAAAAGACCAACAACTGGGGTTTTTGAAGGAAATGTACCAAGACATTACTGCTTGGGTGGTGTTTGTCTTTTTTTTTTCGTGAAAGTATGTGGCTTCCACTGTGTGCCCAAAGATAAGGACACACCGCCCTGCGATTTGTGTAACTCCATTGCTCCTGAAAACTCCTCTTAAAGAAGGGAAAAAAAAATCTTAAAAGGAGAAAAAAGAAAGTAATAAGAAAGAACATGCTTGTGTGTCAGAAGTGAGGAAGTGACCCTGGGGATTGCCCTAGATTGAACAGGAAATCACACTACAAATCGAACCCAGAGCTTGAATGCCAGCTCACCGCCGTAACCGCAGGAGCGTTCACTCTTTGCTCTGCAGCCAGGCCACCAGACCGAAGAAAGTGCCTGGCTGGTGGGTGCAAAGCTGCCCCCACAGCACCTGGGGACTTCAGCAGACCTTCCTTGTCCTTCAACCCTACAGCTTGCTGCTGGGCGGTCACGGTAGCGTGCAGGGGTGTGAGTCTGGGCCTCTGAGCTGATTTTTGTTTCGTGTTCTTGAGAATTGCATTTCCCTAGGACGTTGGTTGCAGTGGTTTGTGTTTCTCCTTGTCTGAAATGTGCAGGATGTGCGGTGTGCTTGGTTCAGGTGCAGCCGGAGGGTTTGTAGGAAAAACAGCTCTTGCCCGGGAGAGCTGCAGTGTAAGAGTTCCCCCTGTAAGGAAACAGTATCAGTTCACTGGAATACTTATCTCATTTGTAGGCAGAGAGTTTTCCATATTTTAAACTGGTGCCAGAAATTGTGGCCAAAGCAGTATCTTGAGTTAGTAGCGCTAGAGGAGGGGTGTGTACTACAGCAGATTTGGGAAACGTGGCTCTTGTTTTGTACAAGAATTTTATATTTCTAAAATCCTGCCATTGTGACTAACTGCTTTTCACGCCCTTTCTACCTCTTCTCGATTTTTCATAGGACTTTGGGCCAGGCTGCTTTCTGAAGAGACAGCTCTAGTTCAGCGTAACATGCGCGGCAGCTGAGATCATCCCTTCTGAAGCTGCCCCAGCGTTTCAGGCTATATTCAGTAGCAAAGATTGAGTTTCTTCTGCACAGCCAGCAGATTAAATTGCTCTTCAGCTCCATCTGCAGGCTTATATTATCCATAGGGTAGTATGCATGTGTCAGTTCTCTGATAACGCAGTATTGTGTTCACTGAGTAGCTTTTGGGTTGTTGAACCTGCTTCCTTACCTCTTTGCAGTGCTGGGGAGATTTGTGAAACTTTGAGAAGAGCTCACCTGGGAGGAGAAGGGAGCATAGGTGACTGAAATATTTTTTTTTTTGACGTTGTTAATGCTAATGCCTCATTAGAAAGCCTGAGTTTTGCTGTTTCATAAAATCTCACCACTAAGGCACTGTGGTTGGAATATGGTCCAGTGCTCAGAGAGAGAGCAGCCCACCAGAAGCAGAAACTGCTGTGGGAACTAGAAGCAAACGGGCAGAGGAAAATCCAGCAGCATGCTCTTGGTCTGCTTGAGATATATTTACAGGAAAATCTGAGAGCATAAAAATAAGTTAACTCTAAACTTTACAGGTTATACTAGCATGTGGAAAAAATGACTTGTGCTGAGATTCACTTCCCAACACTATGCTCAGTTACAATATACAGTTTAAGAGATGTATATATCATTTTTTTAATTTTAAAAAGCAGCCCGTTGGATTGGTGAGCCCGTTGTCTCACAAGGACGTGTTTTTTTTACAGCACTTCACACATCAGCTCTACTGGTAATCAGGACAGCCCATTCTACTGCAACAGAAATGAAAAAAAAAAAATAAAAACTACAGGAGTTTCTATGCATTTTATGTGCACAAGAAGCACTTTAAAATCCCCTCCTCATCCTTTATTTCTTGCAAAATAATTTGATAGCCTTTGACATTTATGTTCTTGACCACAGTAGTTAAAGGTTTTTTTCCTCAGTGGGTGCGTCTGTACAGAGCTGTGAGTTTGAGACACGGGGACAGGTGGCTGTGGCTGTGTTTCTGCAGGAAATCTGCTCTGGAAGCACATTGCTCGTTTCAGGTTTCCAGAGACTGACTGAGACAGTGTTATCATTTTATATCGCTCAGGGTCTCGGCGATTTGTTTTGTAATCTGGTACATGGAATGAAGTGAATTGCTGTTTGTGGATGGTGAATGTAATATGAGGAACAGGAGCCACCACCTCCGTACCTTCGCAGACCCACTGTCACTGATTTCCATGCTCTTTCTCATTTTTTGCAGATCCTATCAGGGCCTCTTTTCAGATGCAGATACTTAATAATGAGGCAGATTGTTTGTGTGGAAACACAGGGTGTATATATGTCCAGAAAAATATCACAGTGACAGTCTGTGCAGGAAATAGGATGAAAAACATTTTTTTACTGCCTTGAAACATCAGCTTGACTGTGGGCTAAATGAGTAATAGTTCCAAGATTTCAGGCATTATTGAGATAAACATGAATAATTTTATCACTTAAGGTAGTCAAATGATCTCCAGTGTAATAAGTAGCAAGATACAGGGAAAGCATCAGAGTGGAAGTATGTAGATTCAGAAGAAATATGGTAACGCTTCATGTGCTTTTTATACCCAGTCTCATAACTGTAGCATTATTTTTTTTTTTACTTAATAGTTTGTGTTGAAATTGCTGACCACCGGGTAGTTTCAGTGGACGTTCATTGCATTACATTTGATGTATGGATATCTGGAACTCGCAGATCCTCTTTGGATTTATAGGCTTCCTGTTTGTTCAGCTGAGGAATATATTGCTGCTGGACTGGAGGCAGATATAATCCTATAACTCAGCTTTTCCTTTGAGCCACCTGATCCAAGCCGGTGCCCTACACAGCGTGGGCAGCGGGGTTGTTCCCCTGCAGCCTCCCCAGGCCAAAGGTGTGGCCCTTGGGTCCTTGTGGCCCCGTGCCAGAGCTCTGCCTGTGTGGTAAGCCACTTTGGGAAGCCAATCCCGGAAAGAAAAATGGGAGGAGGAGAGGAAAGGATGACTGCTTGGGTGTCTCCTCCTGCCTGCTCGCCTCAGCTGCGGTGCCGGCGCCGAGGAGGGGCAGAGCTGTTTGCCCAGGGCTGGGCAGGGGCTGGCAGCTCCGGGGCACGCTGCCCTCAGCACCCGGCGTTGATGTGCCACCAGCATCTGGTACGGGGTGCTGCTCTTCAGGTCGGGGCCGCTGCGCTCTCGTCAGAGCTTTAGATGGGTGCAGTAAACTGGTACAAGTTAGAAATCAACACAAACTGAAGTAGAAGTGCCTTGCTTCTTTATTTTTATTTGATTTCTGATTTAATTTTAGGTATGCTTGGTCTGTCTTCCTTGGTTTTATCTTTGAACCGTTGAAAAGCAGACACCAGTAGAAGTCCTGTGTAGTGAAGACAGTGGAGGAGATGGTTTTGGAACAGAACACATGAATTTTAACGGTTTGAGGACAATGAACCCTTGCAATTTGACTTGTTTACTCTGGTCTGACATTTCTCTGAGGACATAAGATGTTAGTAGCTCAAAGTAAAGCCACATTTAGAAAGTGATAGACAGTGTTATTGAGATATTAGATGGCTTGTGTTGCAGTGTTCTGAGACATAAAATTTTAAAAGCTGACACTTTAGTATTTCTTCAAACCTTCTGGGCATCCATATCTTGTCCTGATGTGACAAGTGGTGCTACCGATGCCAGGCGTGCTGGAGTAGTGCTGCTCTGCCAGGGCGATGCAGGAACGTTAAAGCATTAGCGAGGAGGTGCTGTGCAAGATCTAAGCTAATAAACTAAGCCAGAGCTTTTTTTTTTTTTTTTTTTTCCTTCTACCCTACTTCAGCTTGGGTTTGTGCCAAGGGAACTGGTAGCAGGTGGTGAGAAGGGCCAAGACACAAAAGCAGTAGAGACGGGAGAAGGCTCAAGGATGCAGTGACGAGGATGTGAAGAGAAAGATGGAGGGAGGACTCAATGAATGAGTTTCCAAATCATTGCTCCAGATTTATGATACTGGAGATACAATAAGGATATTTACATTGTCCCTCTTGCTCCACCAGCTTTCAAGACGGTTATGTTCTTTAAGAAACTTCTCTTCTTGGCATGGAGCGTGTTTCTGCTTAAGTAATTGCCTCTTGGACTACTAGGGAATACATCATTATGGCTAAAAGATCCTGGCACAATGAAATCCTTTAAGTGCCTTCCACTTAAAGCAGGATGTATAAAGAGATGGTTATTCTGGCACATTTTGGGCAGAAGATTATGGAAGTTAAACTTCCAGTAAAACTCCAGTTATGCTTTTTGTCACTTCTTAAATTTTTCTCTCTCAAATTTTACCACAGTAAAACCTGGTGAATCTTTCTGTATTGCTAGCTGTAAGCTACGTTCTGCTTCACTAGAATCAGGGCAAATCGCAACTCTGCAGTTCAGGTGATGTGGATTTAACTGTAGGGAGCGAAAATATTCCTTAACATTACGTGGTCTCATTTATTAAAAGCTGTGGCTCGGGAATTTTCTGCTTGTGTCATCCCGTTGTTTCGGGGTGGTTGTCCTTTGATTGTGGAATCAGGAGTTGGCTTCACCCCTCTGTAGCTGAGACCTTTCATTTGCCCATATGAAATACCCTTCGTGCTCTTTCAGAGCAGACTTTCAAGAGAACTTTTTTTCCATTGGGGAAGTTTCCGAAGTCTAAAGTTCTTAGAAAAAAAAAAAAAAGAAAAAAAAAAAAGGAACATCTGAATTGCAGGGAATGAAGAATGAGTGCTCGTGAGCTGCCTTTCCTTATAGCAGTGCCTTGGTACTCCAGGAGAGCTGCTGAAAAGGAAATTATCTTCTCTAATGATGCTTCATGGGGAGGATTTCCAACAGAGCTCTCTTCATTTGAAATTTGGAAATCCTCTGGGTAAAACTACTGCATGCGGGTTTTTTGTTTGTCTGTTTTAAAGTTGATTTTGTATGTAGTGAGGGAACAGGTCTGAGAAATAATCATCGAATCGTTGAATATCCTGAGTTGGAAAGGACCCACAGGGAACATTGGGTGCAGCTCCTAGCTCCGTACAGGACCACCCCAAAACCAGACCCTATGTCTGAGGGCGTTGTCCAAACACTTCTTGAACTTCATGGCAGCTCAGTGCCATGCCCACTGCCCCGGGCAGCCTGTCCCAGTGCCCGACCACCTCTGGGTGCAGAACCTTTCCCTAACATCCATCCTGACCCTCCCCGGTCCCAGCTCCATGCCATCCCCTCGGGTCCTGGGGCTGTCCCCAGAGAGCAGAGCTCAGCTCCTGCCCCCCCGCTCCCCTTGGGAGGGAGCTGTAGAGCAATAGAAGAATGTTCTCCTGGTGGGCTGGTGGTCGAGCACAAATCCTCATGATGGGAACTGTGCTTTCTGTGGCTGAGAAGCAAGGCGTATCTGCATGAAAGGATAAACGCATTATTTGACTCCTAGAGAACAGTGCTGTAGTCTAAGGGATCTGACAGGAAGGCACAGTGCTGAACGCTGCACAGGCTCAGGTCCCTGCTTCAGGAATGACGAGGGTAGAAGTTGATATCTCTGAATCAGTAATCTTTTTATAAAGTGTAAAAGGCTGGGGAGTTTGTGCATTTGGTTGGGGGAAGCCACTTTAAACCATCAGTGTAGTTTCCAAAACTGAATGGTGGGCAACAAAAAGGAAGGCAGATGCTGTTCTGCTAGAAAAAATAGCAGCACTTGGATTCCTCCTACTGTTCTCCAAAATGGAAGGACAAGATGGAAGAAAAAGTGGGGAGGAGAGAGGGGAATATAGAGAGGAACAGACTAATTGTAGTTTTTAACACGGAAACTTGCTTCCTTTCTTAAAACTGTCTTTATTTCACAGCAAGCAAGGGCAGAGCAGGAAGAGGAATTCATCAGTAATACTCTGTTTAAGAAGATACAAGCTCTGCAGAAAGAAAAAGAAACACTTGCAGTAAACTATGAAAAGGAAGAGGAATTTCTCACTAATGAGCTCTCAAGAAAGCTGATGCAGGTAAGTGGTTCCTTTCCTGATGTTTCTCCTAGGAGCCTCAGGGCCAAATGGTGGTTGAACTTTTGATTTTGTTAGCCTGACTGCAGCCAGAGGGACATGATCACATTGTAGCTGTTTAGAGCTGACACTTGATAAATGCTAAGTACAATAACTAGTGAGTGGGATTTTGTTTTTTTTTTTTTTTAATACATTGATGTAGAATTTGCATCTCCAAATGGATACTGTAGAGAACTGGAAAGTTTTTACAGAGATGCAAAGAAATAGATGTGACGTAAAGTAAATGCTAACTGTTTAACAGAGTAGTTGCTATTTAATTTTAAAAGTTAGTGAAACTGACAATTATTTTTTTTTTCCGGTGTATATGATATTTAAAAGGAGTACTAAAATATTAAACTTTGCATATAAAAATGGGCTGTGATGCTTGAAGGTTGCCAGGAGACTCTCTGTAAGTTCATCCATACTTTTAAGAAAACAGTTCCTTCTCTTTAATTGAAATGTTAATATGAGTTGGGTGCTAAAAGTAAAAAGTATAAGGTGCTATAACGATTTATGGCGGAGAAACTTCTTTTGATTACCCATGCTGCTAATTTTTGGAGAATGGATGAATATTTGTGGGAAGTATTGTACATGCTTGCCCTGCTCCAAGAGACATGCTTAAGTATCTGCTTTTCTCCTCTGGAGGAGATGGGACAGTAAGTTAGGTGAGTTGTTGGTGTGACCCACTGTGGCTCTTCCCCTGTGATTATTTACAACCTCTCCCTGAAAAACCATTTGAGTTTAAAGAACCTGATTTGTGTGTTTTAAGAATTTCTTCTGTTCTGCGGCTAAAGACTTGAGACATGCTTAGCCCTGCAGTTAGGAAATGCATTGTTTCTAAAAAACAATTAGAGCTAATCCCATCTGACACTTTCCTTAATGAAAGCTGGGACTTCTGTGACTTTGTCAATGCAATGCCTAATGTCACGTAGTATGTTAAGCGTCAAGATAACTTTTCCCAATCTTGTATTTACTTTTTCCCTGTCTTTGCGGACTGATGAAAATGTTTATGAATAAGATTTGCATTTGCTTTCTAAAGCATACATTTTCACAAAAAATAAAGCAGCAGATGGTAGTAAAAAGAAAAAAAAAAAAAAGGTATGTGTTGGGAGATACTGAATGTTCTTTTCTAATTGAAGATGCCAATGTTACAGAAAAATCTTCCTACGAAAGTCTCTTCCAGGAAAGCAAGAAATGATATACCAAGCAACGTTGTTTGATTGAAAGGGCTATGTAGGAATCAGTGACAGAAGCAGGTTGCTGGGGGCCATACCACTACATTGTGTAAAGCAAAGTAACACTTCAAAAGCAAAAGCGTGAATGCTTGGTTTGACTGAAGGGTTTTAGACTTGCACAAACGTGTACTGCACAGGTTCTTCAGTAACTAATTGACTGATTTTTAGTAATTGCTTCAAATACACTTTGCTGGTAAGATTACCTTAGCCTTTTTCCAGACTTAACTGTCATATGCATTCTGGAAAGTGAGAGATTGCTTTAAAGTTGTATCTTTAACAGTTCTTAAAATGTTAGTGTTATACAAAGTAGGTTTGCACATTACAGAGAGAAATACAAACTTATTGTCAACTTAAGACTACAACAAATTTTTATTCTTTTCTGCTGTGGGCTTTCAGAAAGTATCCTTTGGCCGTCATCCCAAATTAGGGAAAAGTGTAAACAATCAACGATCCTCAAAATTATTCTAGCCTTTTGTTTAGCATCTGGAGAAAATCCTCAGTTTTGGATTCATCATCATCCAGTAGATACAATCCAGCTTTCAATAGGCAAGCCACAAGTTCCTGCTGAAAAGAAGTAACTACACAGCCGTAACTACAGATAAAATTCTGACCACTGAGTGCTTTTATTGAACAGTATCTCAAGCTTTGTTTCATGTGACTTTCCTCTGAGTCTCATTCGGCTTTTGATAAATGTGATTATGTCAACCAGATTTTAAAAGGTGACATTTTTTAAATGCACCGGTGCTCAAAATGGTTAGCACTAGAACTGTAATTTTGGCCAACATCATTAGGTAACAGTTTTTGAAAGTCCTTTGTTTTTCACAGCTGTAGGGGCTTAAGCATGGCATTCAGAGCAGCATCGGGAACGAGCTCCCAGAACACAAATACGCTTGCCATGTGAAAGCTGTCTGCCAGCACGAGCTGCAGCGCTCCTCGCTAATAGCCCAGCGAGAATTCCCCAGTTCAGCATGATGTGCCTTGCTGTTAGAAACCATTATGTTACATCAGGTTTTCGATGTAGTTGTAAGAAACTAAATTTAAAACATTCAGTGAATGCCAGACTGATTCTGAACATGCATAGTAGTATGAAAAAAAAAAAAGGCATTTTCACTGGAATACTGCTCTCTGTCTATGACCAGGCTTTCTGGTGGTACACTATTGCTTGATAGTAGTTGTTTGTAACTATGGCATTACGTTTTACTGACCCTACAAGCCCAATAAATAACTGTATGTTTTTGCTGGTTTAATTTCCTTTTATTAGCATAATTTGTAATTTTGCTAGACTGAAGGTGACAGATATGAAGGAGAGCATCCGTCTCATAGATGTTTTGGAGCAAATAAAAGCTTTTTGTCACATACGTCCTGGTACAGCTTTTATAAGCCTTATATAAATTCACTATACTTTCCCACATACTCTTTTGTCTGCCTGGCTGCTTATCTGAAAAGTTGGGCGCAAGTATTTTGTAGGCTCTTGATTCTTAGTCATTAGAGAATAGAGGTAGCATTTTACAGAGCAACATTAGAACTGTTTTGATGAACAATATATATGTGGAATTTTGAGATTTAAAGAAGTAAATCTTGAAAATTGCATCTGTTGTGAAATGAGGCTACTCCAAAGAGTAATCAATTTTTAATATTGCTTTAATTTATAAAGTCAATTATTCTTTACGTTGTCCAGCAGTCCACTTCAAAATCACAGATTTTTTCATATCGTTATTTTTTTGGAAGTGTGAATTGCTCCAAGTATAAGTACCTGGCCTTGGAAGTAAAATGTTAAGACTTATGGAGATAATAAGGTAATCAATAGTCAGGAGAATTAAGTAATTGGGAAGCTATAGCGAAAGGTTTCTCATGCAAATCTGATTCTTGACAATTCTTTCAAAAATTGTAAGCATGTTGACATAAGCTATTACCCTTCCTGCTCTCCAAAACACCATGTGTCAGCTTGAGGATGCAAATAAATAATAATTGTGCGAAATAAGCAGAGTCAGCTCATCTATCATGTATTTAATGAACATCTGGATGTAAAGAGGAGTCACACTGATAGGAATTTGTTAATAAAAAGGACTTTCGGGATGCATCAGAGGAGGAATTGGACAACTTTTAAGGGCTGGAATACTAAAAATAGACTGCTAGGACAGTGTACAAGGTCATAGTCTGAGGGATAAGCGAGAGTTGCTTTTTTTAAAAGGGAACTTCCTCCATTAGCTCCATTATTTCAGGATAACACTTTCAGCTGTCCCAGGGAAAGGTCATACAGTAAGGAAGTAAGGAAAACGTGGACCTTCACTGTATCAGGAAACTTCTCTGTAGAGAGAAGAGGAAATTACTGTAGTTGTGTAAAACTTGCCTGAAGTAATGTGTGCACTCTTACTGTTAAGCTTTATATTGGAAAGCCCACTTCTCTAAAGTATTTGCTCTCTTGCCCCAAGTCCCTATCTGGTCTTGTGTAAATGCTTACAGTATCTCTCCTACAGTTTCCACGTGCATTTCAAGGTCTGTAAGGCATTGTCCTGAAGGTTATGTGTTCTAACGTTTTTTTCCTTCTCTTCAGCTGGCAGCTATACCTGTGTATGTAAACAGTTGTTACTATAATTGCATATAACTTAGAAGTTTGAAAATGTTCTCTTCACTAAGTAAAATAAACACTTTGTCTCAGTGTTAGCAATTCTGTTTTTCAGTGCTAGAGTTTCAGCATTAGTTGTGGTGGTTTTTTGTCTTTTTTTGTCTTTTTTTTTTTTTTTTCTGATCAAAGCCAGTGAAAGGGAAGAAAGATTTTACAGAATTGTGAGTGACAGATACCATTAACATGTGTTTTGGGGGAGTGCTAGTGCTCTTTTCTCTCCACTTTGAATAATAGTCATTTTACCTCCTGGTGTATTTATGTTCAAATCAGAATAGAAAGTGTTCCTGTAGTCAGTCTTTTCAGCCTTTACTCATTAGTCTTCTGATTAGCTAGAATCGTCCTTTGGCTACGGTTCACACTCCCAAGAAAGGATTTAATAGATGCTACACAGCAGCTATAGATCTAACAAGCCTCATCAGTTCCCGGGTGATGCAAATTCCACACAAGCTTTAGAAGAAATAATTTGCCAAACAAGACTTTGTTCTTGCAGCTCAATTTGTTTTAAATATGATAATCACATTTGCGTATAGGACATGAGAGCAAGAAATAGTATTTGCTGGTAAGTTGGCTTGAGGTGCCTTCATATGACCATAGCAGCAGCCTGACTCACTGAACTGTCTGCAAAATGCTAGCAGCCCCTAACCAGACACTTTGTTAGCAGCATCTGGCTTTAGGCTGAGTAAGAGATTTTGGCAACATGCCTTTTCACACAGTTTATTTTGCTAACTAAATATAAGCTGATTACAGCAACTGGCTTGGATTTCAGTTTTTAGCTAGGTGAAAAGCATAAAGTGTCTAGAGCAAAATGAAGATGGATGAAAGTATGAGCACCTTGAGCTAGGTCATCTGCACCCTGTTTGCTCCTTGTGCGCCTTGGCCGCCTTCAGTCTTAAACTTGGGGCTGCTGGATGGGCTGGAGGAGGGATTTAGAAAACTGTAAAACTAAATGATACCCTGTTCATATTAAAACTGTTTTTCCAAACAAGTTGAATTCCATTACTGAAGTAAGAAACTTCAAATTGTTGATTATCAAACAACACAAACGGTATCTTGATATATAAGTGTGAATGTAACTTTTTGTTTTAATGAAAAATTTTGCTTTGCAGCCCTGTGTTTTCTCACACAAGAGAAGAAATGGCTTTAATTTTGACTAAAAAGTTGAACAAAATTTCCCAACTCTTCAACCTAGAGTGGCCATGATAGCCTCCGTTACTATCGCTCTGTAGACCAGCTGGCTTCCTCAAGTGCCTGGGAATTTCTGTGAACTTCAGGGATTTTTGGACAAATGTGTGATTTTTTTTTTTTTTTTTTTTTTAAGTGAATGGAGAAAACTCGCTTATTTTACACACCATTCTGGTGTTGACTTTAATATGTGAAAAATGAAGTCTCAGTACCAATAAGCCCTGAAAATACAATTGAACCATAGACTACTTCCATATGTATGTTTCCAAGCTGTTCCTGTCTCTATTCTGTTCTCTCCACACTCGCATTTCTGCTCTGAATCTTTTGCCAGGCTACATTTCAGATTACTTTGTCTCCAAATAGCACCAAAAGGAACTGAATTAATGAACTAATGAATTTTAGCTTGTTGAGGAAAGATTGTTGGGTGCTCTGTACATTTTGAAGTCTTTTGAGAAGAATTATCAGTAGAGAATTTAATGCTATGTAAGAATCAACATATAAATAAATTTTAAAATGGTGTGTAACTTGTGTTTAAAATATTTCCATATCTCCTAAATTTTTAGCTACAGCATGAGAAGGCTGAACTGGAGCAGCATCTAGAACAGGAACAGGAATTTCAAGTGAACAAACTGATGAAGAAGATTAAAAAACTGGAAAATGACACAATTTCAAAGCAGCTCACCCTGGAGCAGGTAACTTTTGGCTTTCAAAATGATGACTGCAAAACAAAAAGAAGGATTCAAAAAAAATCTACTTATTTTGTTTTAGGTTTGACTTCATTTTTAAGTCTGTAAGAAACTGGCCAATATCGACAATATAATTCAAGGAAAGTGATTTTAACTCGTAGTCAAAGCAGTACAACATTAACAGAACTTGTTATGAACCCCCCTTTTTTTTTCCCATGGCATTTATGATTCTCAGTACCCTTAATACAGGCCTTCATGTCGGCTGGACAGCTGTGACTATTTTGCAAATGCAACTTACTTTTTTGTAAGTTATACTTGTTGCTGTTTGTCAGCCTCCACTACCATACTACTGTTGGGAAAGACTGCCATTTCTAGTAGCAGGTAGGCACAACAGTAAACCATGTACATATGGTCTAGTTGTGCTCTAGGTCACCTTTTTGTGGTAGCTTGGATAGCACAAAACTTGATTGTCAAATGTCAGCTCTGTGTATACTCACAGATTTTAAGATTGACCATGTCCAGTTCCCTTTCTCCCTGAAAAGAGCAATGAAGAGGAGAGAGAAAATACCACTTCTTTTGGTCTTGTTGCCACAGGAAATTTAGACTTAGGGATTGCCTCTGTGTCGAATTCTAGGCATGTGTATCAAAGCACCTCAGTGGCCTTAGTAGGAATTATTTTAGTATGAAGGCAAACAGATGAAAAAATCCAGGCTCATTAAAGAACTTCAGTTTTTCTAGCTTGTGAAATTCCAGTTATTTTGAGTGGTGTAAATACAGTACATTATTCCTCAGAATTTGTTTGCTGTTCTTACCAGAGATACGATGCGTAATTTTTATGTTGTTGATAATCTGAAGTTCTACCTTTTTTTATTTGACCATCTTATTTCAGATGAAATTGTAGGTAAATTAATAGCTATCTTAATGACAAAACGGGTTTCCTCAATTCTTACGTTAACATTCTGTATGAATAGATCTATGGAACGAACTGAAACAGAGAAGTAGGAAGATGTAGTTGCCAGCAAATCCTTAACCAGCGTGGAAATTAATGAGATTGAAATATCTCTCTTAGCCACAAGGTGGTGGTGGTGGCCACATAATCATAATTGAAATGAATGCAAAGTAAGATTGCCAATTAAGCTGGTTTAGTCTTCGAAATAGAAACCCAAGCTACAGCTGGAGTTTTAATAGTATTTCTTTTTGTATTGTTATGGACACACAGAGACTTGTGAAATTTTAACATTTGATTTTTTTGCTACGTTTAAATATCAACAATAGATCATTTTTTAAGGAAGCCTGGAAGTTCAGTGATGAGTTACTTAATTTTGGTGATACCAGGTCTTTCTCTCAAATACCTGATCTTAATTTCTTGCAGTAAGATACAATAAATCTCAAGTTACTTTGAACTTCAGCATGCTTTCTTGGGGCATGTGCTGTACCTGATAAGAAGCAACCAAAAATTGTGAGCAGAGCAATTTTAAGGAGGGGGGATTGCCACAGCTCTTCAACAGAGCCCTGTTAAACAAGTCTTGGAAGGAGTACTCCAGGAATGCTTTGAATGTAACCTCCTAGGACTGCGTTACTTTTCACTTCATCTTCATGAGATCTCTATCACTGTAACCAGTGATCAGACAGTTATAACATGTTCACCAATTCCTGTTTTTTAAATGTGGAACATGAATTAGCTCTGCTTTGATTCCTTCCTCCTTTGCTTTCTTTCGTCTGGAATGCTTATGGCACAGGTGATGAGTAGGTAGCTGGTTTGCAGCAGTGATGGTCATGTAGAATGTTAATCCTAATTCAAAAAATTAAGTTGCATTTTAGGTTTCGTATGTGACCTGATTTAATTTCTTTTAAATCAGCTTCAAGGAGCAGAACATTTTTCTGTGAAGGCTAACAGTGAAGAAATTTGCAACATGTGACTATTTCATTAACTGAATGTTTTAGTTAAAACGAACAGTGCCATTTTTCTGTGTTGTAGTTCAGTGATTTGATGGGAAATAAAATAGCTGCCAGTCAGAGATCAAGTGTATATAGTTTTACTGTTACCCTTTTTAACTGCTTTAGTATTTTGTACAGTAAAGTGTATAACTAGAAGTGATGCAGTCAGAAGATTAGAAATAAGAATTAAGTTGGTAATAATCATCTCCTATGTCTGCTCCTTTGAAAGGAGAAGATCATGAAACATGAAATCTTCTGGAAAGATATTCTTGGAGAGAGTAGCAAAGAATTAAAGATACAAACAGGGAGGGGCAGATGAGAAGCCAATAAGTGAAATTTGGGATAGTGGGACTAGGCTGAAATCATACTCAACTTTCACTGATTTGGAAGGTCTCCATCATTTTAGGAAGAAACACTTTTGCTTGTCAGTAAGTTGGCAAGAAGACTCAAGAAGCAGTAACGCAGTAATAAACATACAATGGATATTTTAGCTGCATTTGAAGGAAAGTAAGTGTTAGAGAGACAAAGAGAAGTACAATGGGATGATGAGGAAGGTTAAAAGGGATTTTTCTTTTCCTCTAAAGAGAGGACTAGGATCCAAAACAATAAGCAATTCTTCCTCACTTCCCTACTGTGATGATTAAAAAAAATCAAATGATATTTGATTGGAACATAATTTTGAACCTATATAAAATGATGCAAGTATTGACAGAGCTGCTAGTTTGGTGTTGAGATGTGAGCCCCCCCCGTTTTATTTTGTTCAAAATATAATCAAGATCCTAACAAACTCATTGACTAGATCTAGACTTCATTTTAAAGTTCACCTGAAATGTCTGTTGCAAAACACGCATACCTACATTCTTTGTGAATTCACAGCTCTGCTCAGCATGCTGAAGTGGCTTCTTCTATAGGTTCAATTCATTAAAGCTTTAATATCCTGACACTGGGAGGAACTGGGAAAAAACTCGAAACCAACAAGGAGGATACTTGTTTCCAGTTTTTTCTCATATTACTTGAAAAGTGGAGTTTTAGATCTCCTTCACAGCCCACTGTCTTCGGTGTTTCATCAGAACACATCTGTCAGCCTTCAGGGTACAACTCATTTGTCTCTTGTCCCTGATGATTTGACCTTGCCATTGTGCGTACATTCAGGTGCCTAATTAATAATGGACTGTGCTGCCTTGGTGATGGCTGCTATAATACTAAGTGTAATCTTAGATTTTTCAAATTAGAGTTTATAAATAATTTGCTTTGTCTCCAAATTCCAGTATACTCTTTTTTCCTACCATTAAATGAAATAGATTTATTTTCACTAGTATGCCTTTGTATTCTTGTTTGGTGCTAGATCAATGATGTAGCTGTAAAATAGACTACGAAGGTCAGGCCAGGTAAGTCCAAACCACACGGCATTGAAGTGATGCAAAAACCATTGCTGTACAATTAGTCATCTGCAGTCAAACCTTCTTCATCGTGTGTTTGTACAGATAGCCATCAGATGTAGTGCAGATCTTCGTGCTGGTAATACAGGAGCACGATAGGCAGATTCCCAGAATATTTTATGCACTTTCTTCTCTCTGAACTCAGTCAGCCCAAGCATTGGCCAAGCATCCTAAGGCAAAACGCCATCTCTTTCCAAGGGCTGAGCACTTTGCTTTGTACCATTCCAGCTCCTACTACTGTGGGCAAGGCAGTAGAAGTCAGGATACAAATTCTGATCACTCATGTGAGACTGAAGCATATTGCTCCTGACTTGTGTGTTATGGAAGTCTAAATTCCCTCAATTGTTAATGTACATCTAGAAATGCAGATGTGGACAGGTTGTCTAAACCTGTTTTTTCTAAGCGTGCTCCCTTACTCATCAATATAAGTGTATTTTTACTTAATTTGCCCTAAATTTTGAAGAAGAAAGTTGTGCAGTCACTCATTAAACTCTTACTGTTGCATTAAGTGCATAAGTGTAAGTTCTGTTTGGTTATTTCGGTATTAATTGAGAGTCTAGAATGTGACCCTTATGGATTTAGATGGTGTAACAGCACTTCAGGCATAGTGATGCAATAAGCATGTGAGGAAACCGTTTGTTCAATCTATTTGCGGTCTTTCTTTTTGTAATGTGTTTTTTTTTTTTTTTTTTTTTTTTTTGCCTATTGGGAAGATGGTGAGTGTTAACTGTAGGTTGGTTGGGGAAAAATAACCTCATGGTATTTTCCATCTGTAAAGGCATTGATTGTCACATCTGTTTTGTCGTATTAACTCCTGGAGTTCAGCTGCCAGCGTTAGTGAATAAGATCAGCTGTGCCTCTTAATATTCTAGTGTGAACATGAAAAATGCCAGGTTAAATGTTGTTGTTTATTAATTCTTTGCTGAGATAGAAATTAAATTGGTTTTCCTAGGAAGGATTGATGCTGTATCACTAAAGGCAGTTGAATATTTTTTTTGTTTCTGTTTTACTTGTTATAAAACACAAGTCAGACATGGCTTTTCTTCTGTTTCTGGCTTACATAAGCATGATTCTTCCGCTTTTAACGTAAGATTTTTTCAAAGGAGTAAGTGCTTAAATAGTGGACTGTAAATTGCATGTGAACTTCAGAGGCTTGTGGAGACCTTTCTGAATAAGCTTGTTATGACATCAGTGACCGTGTGTCCAGGTTTCAAGCTCCTCTTTACTGGCAAGCAGCAACAAGTTCTGTGTAAAAAATTTCTGATAAGATGACGATAATTGTGCAACTCCTGAATCTCTTAAATTTTCCATACACTGTGGCCAGTGTATTTTGGCTGAATTTTGTTTCTTCTTTGCATTTGCCTTGATGTTTTAAGGCATCATGTGAAAGCCTTATTTTTCTTCTAAGACAATGACCTATTCTAATGATAATTCCCTTAAGAAAAAAAAAAAAAAGATGATTCCATCATTTTAATTCAGTGCTTTCCTCTGCAGCTAAGACGTGAGAAGATTGACCTTGAAAATACCTTGGAACAAGAACAAGAAGCACTAGTGAATCGTCTCTGGAAGAGGATGGATAAACTTGAAGCAGAAAAACGGTTTGTCTTGTTGCACTGTGTTACTGTGGGAGATGTATGATTTAATACTTAACCTTCTAGTTTTACGTATGTTTGTCTCTGTCATGCAAGGGCTATTTCATCTGTGAAAACCTGGAGGTTCACACAGTTGTAAAGCTCCTTATTTACCCTATACCACATGCTTGAGTGCCTACACTAGATGAAACTAAGTAGTATAAAAATGATCTGGGAAAACTTGAAGGAATTTGCTGATTTTTTTTAACTGCTGATAGTTTTTAAAGTTTCTGGTTTGGGGTCAGCTTTCTATTGATGGCCCAAAGAAATTAACACGGTATCATTATGTAAGAAGCTCTTGTTTTTTCCCCTATCTGCTTGAAGAAAACTTCAGCTTTTTCTCAGTTGTTTGCACTCATGTCATTAAAACTTCCTGCTGCTTCTTCAACAGAAAATAAGACAGAGATACTTTATGTTCTTGGGAAAGCTAAGATTAAAAATATGTATTAAAGCGACTCTCTCTTTGCTGTATAAGAACTCTGCTTTGGTGGCAATAAGGGAGAAGAGGTGACAAATTCCTTGTTTTCTACTACATGTTTTAGTAGAGTTATGTTAGTGTGGCTCTATGAATCTTGACTGGAGACTTGGAAAACACCTGAACCTGTATGAACTGCAGTTCTTGTAGTTCTATTTTACAGAGCCCTGTGGAAGGTGCTCTGAAGAGCTGCATGTAATACTCAACAGTGGTAAATCCATAGTGAATGGACCTTTGGTAGGATTTTTGCACATCTTAGCTTTAAAGTCTTTTTTTTTTTTTTTATTATTTTTTAAGTCAAACCATTCCTGGTTTAATTTATCTCAGTTGGTGCAGTTGGTGTGCCTTCTTTCTGGGAGATAGGTGGAGTTGTAGACCATGCTTTAGTACCACATTGCGTGGTGGGTATGAATACCAGGCCATGCAAAGAGCTGTGCTTGCATAGAGTTGTTGTCCCTGGTGTTCAGTGCAGCCTTGGATCTCGCCAGTCAACATGGTTCTGGTGAAGAACAGTTTCCTGCTTTCCATCTGAAAAATATGTGTTAACTTGAAAAATATTCATTAAAACATTAATATGTACTGTCTACTTGTTTCATCATGAAAAATGATCATTACTCCTGAATTTACACAGTTGAGTGTTTGAGGTATTTGAAACCTTGACTGTATGGAAAGAAAAACGTGATGAGAAATATTTTTCTGTTTGGTGATACTTTAAAGGAGAATACCTGCTTGAGAAAATGTCTATGAAGTTTTTTCTCTTTTGCTAATGGTGAAATGTAGAAAAGCTTGTATTTCGCCATAGATAAACTATGCTCATTTGTTCATCTTGAATGTTTATTCTTCCTCTAAGAACATAAATGTAAAAACTTGGAAGAGATTAAATGAATTTGCTTGGAAATTATTATGGGGGTTAAGTTTGAGTATAAAACTGAGGTAACTATCTAAAGTCTTTAACTTGTTTTTCCCAAACTATATGCAGAAATATTTGGCAGTGTCAACACCCGAATACTTTAGAAAATCCATCTGTCCCTGTACACAAATTTTACATTTCGTATTTTTGGTTAAAACAAACAAACAAACAAAACATTATTAATCCTCCTGAAATTTTCCTAAACAAATGCAGTAGTTAGCGTAAATCTTACATACCTGCCAAGGCCTTGTAGTGTCTTTTTGGGGAGTTTAAGGGGTTTTCTTTTAATGTAAATTGAAAGTAAAGTTTAAGCTATTTTTTTATTCAGAATTTTGCAGGAGAAATTAGACCAGCCAGTATCTGCTCCGCCATCACCCAGAGACATATCAATGGAGATAGATTCCCCTGAAAATATGATGAGACACATTAGGTTTTTAAAGAATGAAGTGGAGAGGTTAAAGAAGCAACTGAGGGCTGCACAGTTACAGCGTGAGTAAACAACTTGTTTTAAATCTTTTTAAGTCTGTGTAATGTAAGATTTTTATATCAACTTTCAGGAGTTTAAGGTACAAGTGGAAAAAATAGGATAAGTTTGGACTAAGCTTCATAATTGCAATAATTAATGTATAATGTATATATACTGTATTTATTTGTTGGGTTTCTGTGTTTGTTTTTTTTTGTTGTTGTGTTTTTTGTTTTTTTTTGGGGGGAGGTGGATTGTGTGTTGCTGGTTTTTTTAGCTTTACTAGAATGGGAAAAAATTGCCAAATATTTCTTGAATATATTTGGGCCATAAAAAATACTTATTCTTTTACCCCGAGACTTTTAGCAGTATTTCAGCACACAGATTCTTTAAAACATACTTAAGGATTACATTGTAAGAATCCAGATACAACTTAGGAATTACTCGAAAGAATTAATGGCTATCAAAATAAAGTTCAATTGTAAAAATTTCTTCTAATGGTTGCAGGCTGTGCTGAGGTAACTTTAGCTTTGCTAAAGACTGATTTAGACTGACTTAGACTGATTTTTCAGGGAGCTGATTTGACTTCACAGTATAGCACGAGTAATCTTATTTTGTTCTTCCTTAAGTAAGATCTTTTTGAAATAGCTGTGTACAAGTCTGTGTATTTCTGTTGTGGGAGGCGTGGTGGAGCCTTGCCCAGAAGTGGACACCCTGCTTTCTGCCGTGCCTTTTGAGGGGAGGGAAGGTGGGTTTTGGGTGGCAGAAAACTCACTCGTGCCTTCTTGGAATGCTGTTCCATCATCTCTTCACCCTAAATCTAAAATTTCTATCTAAGGTTTGTCAGTTCTGCCTTTTTTTGGTAGTGTAGTTTACAGTCAGTAGCGTTATATTTTGTCTGAGAGATAAGGAGGTGCCTACCTACGCGGGCAGATTTGGGAGAGCACGAAGCAGGCAGTCGTCCCCCTTCATGGTGCTGGTCCTGCGAGGCTGGCTGCAGCGCTTCAGCGCCTGTGTGGAGACACAGCTCACAGGGCAGCGGCCTTCATATGGGCAGAGATAGCGGGAGAGTGCTTTTGTGCAGAGGCCTTGTGCACAACTTTGTGGTATTAATAATTTGTGTTAGTTAAAAGAAGTAAGGGCTGCTTATCTCTGTACTTGACAGTTCTGTCTGCGGCCTTTGCTTACTTAACTTCAGAATGAGAGCAAGGCCTAAGATTTAAAGTACTCTTTGTACAAATTTGGCCTAATCTATTTCATTTCACATGTTCTTTGCTGTTTTCAGGTAGTTTGTTTTTGAAATACTGTAATTCAGAGTAAAATTCTAAAGTAGTTGAAGTCAAATTCTCATGGAAAATGAGATTTAGGTTTAGAAGTACTCTTTTCTGTTGTGAACAGGTTAAACAGCTGCAGTATGTACAGCAATACCGATAGAAATTGTGGATATACTGGTTTGTGGGCTGCCGGTAAACAGAAGATGAAACTGATACACCTTTCTTTCAGGAGGAAGTTTGGTGTTTGCAATATGTGGTCATTTGAGAACCTTTACTATTATTCATAAATACTTAGTCTGCTTACTGAATTCTCATTCTGGTATTACATTTCGTTTTCCTGAAACACTTACTTCCACTCTAGGAACGGTTTTGATATAATAATAGCTGTAAATAAGTGATACTGTTACTTTTACGATTGGTACTTCCACTTAAAAGAGACAAGCCATGTATAGTTGATAGTTTGGGAACAGTCTTCTGAAATAGGAATATCCTTTGATTAAAGCGTACAGCATAAAGAAATGTGCACACAGAGTGATGGATCTTTTTTTTTTTTAAAAAAAAACAACAACAAAAATCAATGAATTCACTGCCTATTTGATCAAATATTAGAAAACCTCACAAAATACATATGTGTAATAAGTCTTCTTCAAATGTTCCATTTTATTTAAATAATGTGTCAAAATGCTGCATAGCTTTCCGTGTTATAATTTAATCACTTCAATGGTCTGCTAAATGTCTTTTAAAGTACTGTTTGATGAACTCAGTTTAGAATTGCAAACTCAAATTGTCGTTTGATGTAGAGAGTAAACCACTTGTTGACTTTTAATATTGGTGGATGACCTGCTGGCCCATCTCTATGATGAAGTCTAATCGAATGTATGCTATAGAATATTTATAAGATGACAATTTAATACAAGTTTGAGTATTTTGTGTTTCAGCACTTGTTTTGTGATTCCTCTCTTGAAATGGAAATGCACCGTTAAAAGTATCTCTTTGCAGTAATATTTTCATAACTGTGTAATTGCATTACTGTAAAGGGGCAGGAATTGATTTAATTGGTTTACTGATTTCTTTGACTTTTTTTCTGCTTCTCAAATTCATTTAAGTAAATGCTTGAAAGTTCTTCTTGTTTTTATCCTCATTTGCAAAATTGCTGTCAGATAGTAATTTTAGTAGCTACTGTTACAAATTAGCCTTTGATGTAATGACTTAGAGGTGGGAACTTTGAGTGATCCATCCTGTACATTCTCTACTCCCTCATTCTTGAAGTGCTGGGATAAAATTAGGCACAACATATGGGCCTGTCTATGAAATTGAATGTTAACCAAATTTTAATGGAATTCTGAATTTCAGATTCAGAAAAGATGGCACAATATTTAGAAGAGGAGCGACATATGAGAGAAGAAAACTTGAGGCTTCAAAGAAAATTACAGAGGGAAATGGAGCGTAGGGAAGCACTCTGCAGGCAACTGTCAGAAAGTGAATCCAGCTTAGAAATGGACGATGAAAGGTGTGTATTTTCTAGCTGTTCAGGTATGTTAGCACTGAGCTTGTTAGCTAACGCTAACATGCTTTTTTTAATATTAGAAAATGAGTACTCATAAAGGTAACTTAAAAATGGCCTTAATATATGTATCAAATTTCAACATGGTCCGGGACTGTCTTTAGTAGAATTATATCGGACTTGTTTACAATTTAGATTAATTATAGCAGTGAAAAATAAAACAATTTTCTGAAGATTGTTTAGGGTTTTGATAGTGTATGGTGAAATAAACAAATCTGTGGGATTGAGCTTCAAGATAATTAAATCATGGTACCTTTGTTTTTCACCTAACTTGGTAACTGCAATGAATTCTGTGAGGTAGGAAAAATATACTTGGGGTAACTTTTCTTTTGCAGAAGATAGAAAGTGTTCTGCCAAATCCAAAGGAATAGCATATAAAGCTTTAGAGAGAAGAAGCATTTCCAGAGCTAGTGGGTTTGTTTTTGATGTCCAAAATATAATATCCTTGATTTCTTTTTTTTCTGTACTACAAGCTGCGTTATTTGCAGTGACCGTGGAAATAATCTTTATTTTTTTTCGTGGTTATATATTATACCTTTTATTTTCTAACATCATAGTGATATGACAGTGTTATATCTTGAAAGAGGTTTTATGTATACTTTGAATAGAACATTCTTAGTTCTTATCAAATGTTCATTATCTTATTATACAGTTTTACGTTATTTTGGATTTATAGTGGTACTTAAAAACCAATACAAACAAACAAAAAACCCTCGCTCTGTGACGTGTATTCTTCTGATACTAAGATGCTTCTTCTTGGGTCATCAGTATATTTGTTATGAGATATAATTTACCAGAAAACAAAGTACCAGATATTTTGTTTCAAGGAGTGCCCTTAAAATTCAAGGTAATGTTTTCAGTTTTATGAGGTACTAGGCAACTGACATGTATTGCAATAGCATCTAGTATTACAATGTAGAATGCTGTGTTAATTAATTATTGTTAGAAACACGGGGTTCTCGTGTTCAAATCTAATTCGATTAGCCTAGTCTTTTCTGCCAATATTTGTTGTAATAGAAATATATATTAAAAAAAAAAAGAATAGAAAAAAGTCAAAATTTATATTCATATTAATCATCAGTATTCATTCGAAAACTCTAGAGTATTCTAACTTTTTTTTCCAGCTTTTTGTAGATAGTGTTAGTAACAAAATGTAGAAAAAAAATAAGAAACGTAATTGTCATGTTGATTTATGTTGGTACTACAAACGCATTGCAGAATCGCTCCAAAATAGGGGCTTGCATGGTAAGTAATATAAAGTAAAGTGAGGGAAGAGGCAGCTGTTACAGTGGTTAGTCTTAGAAGAGAACTGTGTAGACAAAAATTGTAGAACTACATGCAGTAATTATTTAAAAATGGAGATTTGCCAGCTTACTTTGTCTTCCTAAAAATGGTTGTGCTGACAGATCGGATGTCCATTTTCCCAGTCACATTGTTAGCTGATGATACTTATTTTTTGTAGAGTAGATGAAGATGCTTTACTGAATTCGAAATGCACAGCTCTCACAAAATTCCTTCCTCCTAGCTAGCAGTATCCTTGCTTTCTCAGTCCTCCATCTTATTCTCTTCAGTAACAGGGAAATTTCTAAAACCGAGAAGCATACTAATGGTGTGCTGCTATTTCTCATGACACAATCCAGGTAACTAAGACGACTTACAGAAAATTGCCTTCACATAGAATAAAATAAGATTAAACCACAAAGATCACCGCATTGCTGTAATACATTTATTGTCTGCATTACAAGTTACTGAGTGTTATAGAAATAGTCTAGTCAGTTCAGTTTTGCTAATCCTGCCATTGGTAGCTCTTTGGAAAGCTTACGTTTAAGCAACCTCTAATTTATCAGCTGTTGTTCTGTATTGTAGCTACTGTTACTAATTATCTGCCCGATTTTAAACCATCTTCAGCATCACTACAGTGCACTGCCCCTGTTAAGTGTTGTGGCTTAGTGACTCTGAATATCATGGTTTAAACATTAGTTAGATTGAGAATCAAAGCATGCATCAGATTGCTTAAGAACTGGCATACAGAACTCAAAGTAGTAATTTTTGTGAGTTGCATTGAACATGAAAATTCTTAATGGTACCCCATGTTTTTGTTTGTTTCGCTTTTTTTTTTTTTTTCTCCTGTGATCTGAAAATAAGTGTAGCTACCAAGAATTTCTGAGCAGCACAATGGTAGAAGGGAAGACAAGTAAGAGTCAGAGGGCATTTAGGTAGCTAATTTTATCTTCTGCTTTGCTGCATCCAGTAAAGAAACAGATAAATGCAATATTACTCTGGGTGCGCTGATGTACAGGTAGAGGAGGAAATGAGCAGGGGAACCTGTAATCTAGACAGTGACTGAAAAATCTCCAGGGAGTGTGCCTAAGCAAGTTAACTTAAAAGCTGCTAGCGTAGGGCTTTGGAAAAAAAAATCATTAACTTGCTTCTGATATATAAACAGTGAGTGGCAAGTAGGAGCAATTGGTATGATTCTTATTTCCTTTTATATTAAATAAAACTAGCAGTTGATGGTTGTGAAGAAACTTCACTGTATTCAGTGCAGGAAGTACAAATCAATGACACGAACTAGTTACGGTTGGGATAAAATGGCACCTGTTTATTTTATCAAGATGAAGTGTGGGAGTCATCTTGCTGCACAGCCTGCAAACATCTTTAACAGGTGAAAGTGCTGCATTCAAAATGTCTGTCTGTTTCCATGGCAAAAGATGTGATGAGCAGATGGCTTAATGTTGAGAGTAGACAGATTCAAATGCGAAGCAGGGCTGTGAGGCTGACCAGCTGTTAGAACAAATTATCAATACTTCAGTGGCTTTTCTCCCCTTTCTGTGATTTCAAATTAGTGTTTGATTCCCTTTCTGGGAGATAAGCTCCAGCTAGACAAGCTGTTGAGTTCAATGTAGAAATTACATGTAAAATGCAGGACTGCAGCGTAGGTCAGATCGGTTGATGTGATTTATACCTCTGACCTTAATACATACTATTCCAACTGTGTACAGCTTGTACAGTTTTAACTGCAAATGACTAAGGTGAGTCCAGCTGTTTCCATGGAAATCTAAGCCATTACTAGAACATTCAGCAATGAAGAGAGTGTTCCTGTCATGCCTTCCTAAAGGTGACTGGTCCTACACTAATCTAACGTGATTCTTATGGGAATTCAAAATGCACAGTGAAACATTTAAAGCATGGCATGTTTTAAAAGGTTTAATCTAATTATTCTTTACCTTTCTTTTTTGTTAGATATTTTAATGAGATGTCTGCACAAGGATTAAGACCTCGCACTGTGTCCAGTCCTATCCCTTATACACCCTCACCAAGTTCTAGCAGACCTATATCACCTGGTAAATATTTCACCCAGTTTGTAAAATTTTAGTATGCGTCATATAATAATGTTCCCTGGGTTGATAGCCTTTCAAAGCTAGTCTTGGGGTAAAAGATGCATTATAAATGTAAGAACAGATTCGCCTTAAGTTTATTTTAGCACAGCACGAGTTTTTAGATGGGTCTGTTTCATACTGTGATCAAATACCACAGGTCAGTTAAGTAGTTATCCTTTGAACCCCTTATCATCCCTACCTTCCCCCCTTTTTTATACTTCTGCGAATTTCTGATGTAAAGCAATAGCATACTAAGAATTTATGTCTCTATTACTTTTAACAAAGGCAAATTAACGTTTTTGAGTATAGTAAATAGATGATATAGTCTTCAGAATTTCAGAAGAACCTGAATGGCTTACACCTGACCTCATTATTGAATTTTTCATTACTGAATATATTTTTAATGTTAAAGGAAATGTATTTATGTTATTAAGACATTTGTTGATGGATATAAAATCCCTTAAAATTGCTATTCGACAATCATTGTAAGTTTTTGGCCATGATGTCACGTGGTGATCACAAATACACTTGTACTTAGTAAAGAGAATCCTGCATGCTCTGCTTTCCCAAGTTCACCTGTAGAATCTATCTGAGAGAGTCCTACAATAAGAGCAAAGGAGACGTGCTCTGTATCAACACATTCTGCAAAATGGGATTTAGACATTTTATTACACAGGTCTAAACATATAAAATGTGTTTAAATCTTGGTTTTCAGGATTTACTTTAGTTTTTCAGAAAGACTCAAAATAATTTTCAGGCTGATGTTGGTAAGAGTGAGCACATATATCCATAAGCCAGTGTTAGAGATATGATAATTTAGGTTTTTAAGAGTTTTTTTGGGGGAGTTCTGAAATGAGACAGATTGCTTGGCTTTCAATGTTTTGCAAGTCATATTACTACAAAAACAATATATGTTTTTTTTTAATCCTTTGCCTGTAACTGTATACAGAAACGTAGTCGTACTAAAAACTGTTCTGGAGCAACTACTTTGGGTGTATGCATGTGCAGCCTTCATAATAATCATCTTCGATATTCAACTGCACATTGGCTGTAGTCCACACAGTGGCTATAGTAATGGTAAAAAGTGTATGTGGTGGAAATTCTCCAGCAATTTACAACGAGCTTGCATCCTACATTACCTAGAAATGTGCTTAATGCAGATGCTGATGTGTCAGTGCAGGAGTGCTCTTCGGGTTTATTGTTCCTTCACTGGGACAGTGGCACATTCCTTGCTTGCTATGGGCTGTTGGGTCAGATGCCTCTGGTGATGGGAGACAGAGAACTGCATTCTCATGGGAACTATATCTCACAAGCAGGGGATGCTGCAATTCAGTCTGAAAAGGAGTTAAAAAATAAAAATAAAAATAACAGGTGAAATGATCATTTTTAATGTAATTCACAATTTTAACTTTGGTAATGTTTGTACAGTAAATGTTCCAGCCTGGCACTTCTGCGCAGGCAGCTATGTTGCTCTCCACATATGATAAATTGATGTCTACTGTTGGAAAGTTTCAGACCTCAGAAGAGTAGAAACAGCAGTTTGCTGAAGAATTAATGAGATCAGTAGGGAATCTCGTACAGCTGTTTGGTAGGTATGAATGCAGTAGTTAATGAAAACAAATAGTTTTTGAAAAGTAGTACAGTAAGATGCTGCAAAAAGCACAGAATAATGCAACAGTGAATATTTTGCATCAAGTGCCTTTGTGACTTGGCCTGTTTCTATTAGGAAACAATGTGACTGAATTTGGAGAGACATAATCTGAAACACGTTAGAAATGCTATAGTTTTATGTGGATATCCAGGTCAGGTTTAATGGCTCAAATTCTGGGTCCTGAATCCTGGAGCCTTTTGTGCTTGTGTGGCTTGAGATGCTGTTTTTGAGGACTCCTTCAAGCTGAGATACTGCTAAGGTTTATATCACCCTGCATGGACCCGGTAAGACTGGATGCATTGCTATCCCTGGGCAGCTGGGGAATGGTTGCTGTAATTACTGATTAGTCTTTAGTGTGGATGAATTCATGTATATTTTGCTTCTGCAGCTAGGCTAGATAGATATTTTAGGCTGCAGAGATGCAGAAGAGCTACTTGGGATGTATGTGCGCTACTCTGTTAACGCTGCTTTGACTGCCACATTGACTTGTGTTTATAAAACTTCTGAAGCTGATTTATCCCAAAGCAGTCCACAGTTGTAATGCTGTAAAGATGTCTTAAAGTGTGTTTCTATTTTTTGTTGTTCAGGGCTCTTGTCTCTGACTTGCAATGCAAATTGTCACCTACCTGAACATCGTCTTGTGTTCCTGTCGCTGTGCTTGCAAAAGCACTTAGCTATAGAACGTGCTGTACAGACAATCGGATTACTTAAGTCGAAAATCAGATTTTGTTAATCTGTGTTGTTTAGCTACTCTAAAGTGATTGATTCCATTGGAGTAGCTCATAATTTGCACCAGATGTACATTGAAGCAAGGGTGGTATAATATGCTTTTTTATATAACTTTATTAGTGATCTGAGGCTTTTTTATGTGTGTGTTTTTGTTTTTTTTTCCTAGGGTGTCTCTTTAGTCAGGCATAGGCAGAGCCAGGTGCTGTTGCGGCACTTTGTTGCATTGATTTAGTGTAGAAGAAGTGTGAAAACTGTTAAATCCAGTGTGGTAATCTAAAAGTTTAGTAGGCTTTTCGATAAAATATTGGTCATAATTCTCCAAAGCTGTTTCCAGTTTTTAATAGTAAACAGCTGAGAAAAGAGTCTTGTCTCCTATCCTACTGATATTTTTGCCAGAAGACAATAATAGTGAGCTAAAGGTTTTGGAAAATCTGCAGTTTTGAGAATGTTCAGAACATTTTGAGGTCTGAATTTCAAGGACTTAGCTGCTGTCTATTAATATTATATTAATATTATTATATTATTAATAATAATAATAATTATTATTATTATTTTACCTTGGTTAGCTATACAGGTACTCTGCATTTTTCTAAACCAGTATTTACAGAAGGAAAGTATTCAGAAAGAAGAATTAGATCAGATTTTTGCACTTCTGAATATTATGGTTACCTTAATATGGATAAGACACGTTGTAATTTTAAATGTTACTTATGCTGTAGTCCATGGAAGATTATACCAGAATATTTTAACTTCACAGCCCCTAAGATCATTGGGTCTCTGCCTATAAGCACAAGGGCAAAACAGGAGGAAGTCTGGGCTGCCATTGGTTTGGCTGCAGAGGTGTTATGCCTTGAAGGAGTCACCCCCATCCAGTTTCTGTCATGTGGAAACTCTTAGTGTCCCAGTGCTGGACAGCTTTTCCAGGCACAACCTGTCTGCTTCTTCAGACTGCATTTTGTTGAGGGAGCAGTTTGCTCTGAGGAGAGATGGAAAGCTGGATGGAAATGTCTGTGAACTAACACTAAGCTGCCAAGGGAGCCCTACCCTGTTTATGTTAAGTGAAAAATTGTTCAATGTTGTGTAATGTGTGTTCTCGAACACATGGCAGTTTACTACAGGAAAAGAATAAAATAGGTTTTACATTACCCTTTGACTATTTTTAGGTGTCTAAATTGATACCAGTTACCATTTCTTTAAACCATCGTTGTTTCAAAATATAGCAAATAAAAACAAAACAAAAAAAAATCCCCACAAAATACATTGTTTGTAAAATAAACAAGAATGTTGATTTCTGCCTTGTTTTAACAATTTTTAGGTCTGTCATATGCAAGTCACACAGTTGGTTTCACACCACCAACTTCACTGACTAGAGCTGGAATGTCTTACTACAATTCCCCAGGCCTTCATGTGCAACATATGGGACCATCCCATGGTATTACAGTAAGTATTTTAAATAGCAAATGTTTGTTACCAGTGTCAGTTTGGTTTTTAAAAATTATGATTGCTTGTCCTTAAGCTTTTGTGCAAAATGTTTTTGTAAATGTTTGTTTTTGTCTCCTTACTCCAAGATATCTATTGCTGCTTTCTTCAACCCTGATTTTCCTCTTCACCCCTCAGAAACTGATTCTTTTTGGAGAACCTTATTTTCTGCAAAAGAATAGGATGTATTATCATCTTAAGGACAGTAATAGGTATCATCTTATGGATCAGCAGGCAGGGTGTGAGAAGTGATGTTCTAAGCTACTGAGCCTATCCCAGGAAGTAAAAACATTGCTTTCATTTTTCTCCTAGTCTCCACCATCTGACGGATGAGTCATCTGAGGTTGCTCCAAGCTCAGGTTTTCTTCAGGATGACACACAATGCTACCACCATGTCACTGTAACAGGCAGTTAACTCTTATTTTCTATTCTCATTGGCAAAGAAGAAAGTTAATATATTAAACATTTGTTAGGACAATTTCTCAGTATCTTTCAACTGGATTTATTTCATTTTTAACTCTGATGTTTGATGCGTTTCTACTTAATTGAGCTTCTTCTAAATATTTGTGGAGTTTAACAAGAAAACAGAGCCTAAGAATTAACCATTTGGCGAGATAGCTTGTGAGCTCTAATGTGTCAAGACCATTTTGATTTTTCTCAACAGGTATGGTAGAATGTAAATATTGTCCTTTAAGATGTTTGCATATACTTGTCATTTGCAGATGTGAAAGCATGTTTCAACAGAGTATTTAGTAGAATGCTAAAATATGTCTGCTTCTTGAATTGCTTAGGTGGGCATGCTAAAGTAATTGTTAATTCCATTGAGCAAATGGAGATGGGAACTATATAGTAGTGGGTAGAACAGGAGGCTGGAGCTCAGCAGGAGGGCAGAATCCTGGTCCGGGTCCAGCCCTCCAATGTGACTAACCTGGGGGTCAGTCACAGGAAGGTCTGGAAAAACCTAGAAACTGATTTTATAAATAAGTTTTTTAAGGAACTTGTTCTATTCGGTCTCTGAAATTTTGATTCTGCTCTTTCTGATACTGTAAATTAATTGGAGTAACACTGAGTCGCTGACAACGACAACCACCAGGACAAAATACTGATTGTTTAGAGGAAGGTTTTGTTAAGTGGCTCATGGTTTTTCCTTTATATTTAAGCCAGTCCCTTCACATTATTAGACATATGTAAATGCAATAAATGATTTTAAGTGTTTCAGAAATATCAATCAACTGCTTTTAACTAATCTACTATATAATTGTTCAAAAAAAATAGATACAATATATATTATTTGACCAAACTGCAATTTGCTTCTTGACTCTTCATTTTTAATCTCCATTACAGAACAAATTGATTTTACATGTAGTACATTTTGTATAGCCCTGTAACCGTTCTTCTCCTCAGAGCTGATTGACTTCGGTTGATTATTAATTATGGGTGGGTAGTTTGTCATGCCATGAAGTTCTTGATTAATGCTAAATGGATTGGTAAGTAGTAAGCATTTTGGGTTTAAAACTGCAGAGTTCAGTGTTCTGCAGTGTAATTTATATTCCTATGTTGCTAACTTTTAAAGATTTTTCCCCCACTGGTTTGTAAAAATGGATTTTAAATCTTTGTGTTTAAATGTGCAGGTTATTGCAAGTCTGTGGTTTCTGTTGAGGGGAGCTTAATAACCATTGTTTCACTCCTACAGCTCTAGGGGTTGTAATCTTTGTTGTATGATATTTGGTCTCAGAAGATCAAGCTGAATTATGCTTCAGTCTTGCTCCAGTGTGCAGGCTAAGAGTTTTTCAGCATGCAAATGATTCTGGGCAAATGCTTTGGCTTTTGAGACATTCCACCCTCGCTCAGGTGCTGTGTAGTTGGACTTCACACACAAGCATTGTAAAGCTAAAAGTTCATCAGCATCATCAGCACCTACTGCTTGGGCGGGCAGAACTGAGAGGTGCTGTCTCGATGGCATCTCTCACTTTTCTTTTATAGGTTGCTGGTCATCAGAGGTAAACATAAGTTCAGGATGTGATTTCTTATTTTCATTTCCTGCAAGCTGATGGGAAAGAATGCCTGTTTGGTTTGATTTCAGAAATACTTCAATTTTCCTTTACTCCATTTCAGAGGAACAGTTTATTTTACATAAAAATTGCATTGTGATTCTTGAAATGTTTTAAAAGGGATTCTTCCCAAATAATTGTGTTTTTTCTTTTCCTTTGCCAAGCTCAATACATTGATTAGAGGACTTGCACCTAAAGTTGTTCAGGAGTGTGTTAAACATAATTTCAATATTTGTTCTGCAGAGGCCTTCACCACGAAGAAGTAACAGCCCCGACAAATTTAAACGTCCCACTCCTCCTCCTTCTCCAAACACGCAGACCCCAGTGCAGCCACCTCCGCCACCACCTCCACCACCTGTGCAACCTACGGTCCAATCCGCAGCATCGCAGTCAGCCACTTTTCAACATTCAGTGCATCCCTCCTCTCAGCCTTAGTGCATGTGCTCAGCAGTCTGTATGTCAGAATTGGACTCATAACATGGAGCAGTTTACTAAAAGCCAAAGGCTTACTTGGCATATTTGGATTTGACTTATTTGCACTGAGGTTATATAGGCTTCACTGTTAATTGTGTTGTAAACGTTTGTATAAAATGCAGCCAGTGTTGTGGGTCTACAACACTAACTTAACAAAATTTTCCATCAGTGTTTACTTGAACTACATGTATGTCCATTCTCTGGCTGGAACATTTGCTACTCTGTTTGGTAATACGGCATTATGTCGTTTTGCTTGGCTCCAAAGCTTCATTTTCCTGGCTTCTAGGTTTGTAAAATTAAAGGGATACCTTTTTATATTTTTTCATGAGAATTTGCATAAAATTTAAGGCATGATGGGCTATCTGATGAGTTCTGAAATATTACAGTGTTTACCAAGCTTGTGGAAAATTAGCACTACATTTCAGTCGTTTGAAATAACAGCTTCTAGTGCAAAAGTGAGTCAGACACCCTAATCAGTGCCCAATACACATACTCTATTGTATTACCTAGTAAATAAGCTTAATTCAGCACACAGGACACATCCATACTTCTCCTGTTTAAAAACACCTCAAACGTATGGTACAGTCTGAATCTTTAAGTGAGGGAACTGACTTGCTGGAGTATATGGAATGTATAACTTGTGGACCTTAAGGTTTGATTATTTCACTTGACATTTGCATTAACCTGTAAGCTGTCCATACCGTGTGATCTGTCACAAGTAACTTCTCTAAGTGTGGTCCTGCCCACAGGTTACTGATAGCTGATTGAAGTGTGCTCTTTGATTTTTTTGCTGCAGAAGGCAACGTGATTGTAGACAACAGCTGATTATTTTTTTTTTCCTTGTTAAAATATATTAATTGTGATTCCCCTGAAACAAAGTTTGAACAAGTATTCTAAATGTTCAAGTCTGTTAGATAATAAGATATAAAATGAGCATATAGGAATATACTGGCATAACAGCCAAAAGTGTTGTATTGCTTGGTAGAAACAGAGTACAAGAAAGTAGCACAACATGGCACTAATGAATGCTTATTTAGCAGCCTAAGCCGGTACAATGTATAAAGAAATGTATTCCGAATACATTCTTTCCATTCATCTAGCACAAATAAATTGTTTGGTTTCACTTTGCAGTGGAACGAAGTGTCACTTCTTGATATTGCCATCTTGCTCAGTTTTATTTTTCCTGAGGTTCCTGTTGAGTACTGAGGTTTATATACTGTTGATGATTTTAAGTGGTTTACCTCATAGATACGGATATATGGGCCATGGAAAATGACAAGAGAATGTTTATTTTATGAGAATATGTATCTGGCTATAATCAGCAGAACATGAGTAATTTATCTTTTGTTTACAAAAGTTTGTTTGACATGCCTAATGCTTTATTAAGGACACTTTTAAGAAGGAGGTAGAGCGTTCTGGTAGTATACTAACATTTGTACATAGAGTTTCATGTTTGCCGCTCAACTATTCAGGAATTGCAGACTGAATATCTTTATAAAATCAGTGCTCTAAATCAAAATAGTAAGTTAAAATAATGTTGTAAAAGGTTCAGCTTAAGGCAAAACTAGAAGTTCTTCATTATATCTATGTAGTTTCAGCTCCGAGAGAATTTAGAGAATGCATATATAGTCTATTACACTTGGTAAACCAGTATGGGATCAAGTGCATTATCCGATTACATTAGGTATGGTAATAGTGACTCTCTGATAAAGTGATACTCAAGATTGTGGCAGGCAGACAATTTGACCAGTGCTTCCATCTGAAAATAATCGACCACAGCTAACGCTCACTTTTCCAGAGAGGAAACTCCGCTGTGAGCACTGTTATTAAACACAGCTCCCGAAGCCGTGGTGGGTTTGCATGCGAGAAAACTACAGGCAGTCAGAGGTGGGACTAAGGTCAAAATAGGATTGGTTTAGTTGAACACTTGTCCTTTTGTTAACAGAAGAAAAAGGAAAAAGATATATTCTTTTATAAGCAGGATTTCAGCTCAAGTATGCCACTAGTTAGAATGGTGCCCTCCTTGCTGAAGTGCTTTGAGATTTTTGGGCATGAGGTTCAATAGAGTGCGAGCTCGTAGTGGTAGTAGTATAAGTGTGGGGGGGAGGGGAAAAGCCTTTGACAGTGTTGTCTTAAGAACTTGAAATGGAGATTTGCCTAGAATAAATTACATTTGAAGCATATTCCAAAACTGAATTTGTGTAACCCAAGTTCAGCTGCTGTTGTGAAGTGTCTTAGTGATCTCTCCTTACTGTTGCAGTGGGACCGTTACCAGATGAAAGTAAAGAACTGACAAATGTATGCTAAATCCTGAAAATGTAACAAGGCGCTAAATTGGCCTTACCTAAGAACATTGGACAAACATTTGCTTGCAATCAGAAGTGTTAAACTCTATTTGTAGACTTTTTGAAGACGATAAGGAATTGTGCACAACCATCTCCTAATAAATGTAAATGGATTTTCAGTTTTCCTTGTGAATTATAGTCATGAATTACAATTCTGCAGTGGTGATTTTATCAGAACCTCCCACAGACTGGAGAAACTCCTCTGACATCACTGTCCAGCTTGTCTTTATTTTATCTCAGCAGCATCTGGGTGGGTTTCTGCTGTTCTTTTCATTACTGATGTCTGTCGGTTGCACACTTGCATCATCATGAGTTGTGCAAGGTCACAGAAGCAACTTCTAGCAGTGATGAGTATTTTGTAAGTGTATGTGTTTACAGCCAAAGGGTTTTTTTATTTGTTTGTTTTTGAAAAAAAAAAAAAAATCTTTTGGCTGTTTCAGCAGTACTTTCCTCTCTGACAATCAAACAGCTTTCTTTTTACTTTTTCTCTCAAGGGATCTGGCTTGGACACTGGAATGCAGCTGATCTCTGTAGAGCATTAAGAGTTCATTTTATCCACAATTTGTTCCAGAGGAGTTTTGGAAGAAGAGATGGAATTGTTTGGAGATAGTCTTCCAGCTAACAGCCAGATAAGATTGTTTTAATTTTATCTAGTCCTCTAAGAGCATATTCCCAAAAGCAGAAAAGACTATCAGAGTTTTCCAAGAAAGTAACATTGCTTTTCTATTAGCAATCTTGCTGTACCAGAGCTAAACAGAACAGGACTCCTTTTCCTGTTAAAATGCTGGTAGTTCTTGAATCCATCTGCCTGAGTAGAATTTCTGTGCACTTCAGCTGAATGAAAAATACAGTCTTGGAAGCAATGAAAATGACAGAGCTTCCTGGAACTGGTGGGAGCTGAACTGCTGACAGGAGACAATTTAGACTCCATATATTTTGTTAAATACATGGAAACCAATCGTGGAGCCTTGAGTACTTTGTCTGTCAAAGAACAAAATCTTTCATCCTCAATATTGATCGTTGCTTACTAAGAGGATGCATCCAGGGACCTTGTTTAAGTATTCTGGTGGTGGTGTTTTTTGTTTTTTGTTTTTTTTTTTCCCCCCATTCCTAATGCTTAGTTTTACAAGCAGCTTAAGTTCTAATATTGTTCAACTCTATTTGATGTCTCCTTTGTTTCAGTCATGGCAGTCTATTTCTTTTTGATCCTTGGGAGTCTACAGAGCATGGACTATGAGAGCATATTTCTTCAGTTCAAGCCATCTCATAAGAAACCAGAAGGTTTATGAGTGTAAGCTATAAAATTATGATACATGCATCTGTTATAACAACCTTCTTAAGGGGAAATAGCTGTCTTCTTGAAGGGAGAGCAAACAAAGCCCCTAAGTACCAAATGAACCGTATGCAGAGACAATCTGGTTTCCTCAGTTCCCTGAGGAGCTGAATTCTTCTTCCAGCCCTTTTTGGATTTGGACTAGAGTTGTTAATCTTTTATTTTATTTTCTTTTTTTAATTCCATATTTCACTGTAATAAGTACTCAGGATAACATTCACGTTCCTTTTGGGTAAAAACCACTAGTCCCAGGATGAATAGAAGTTAAGAGACAATGCCACTTTGTGGACTAGAGGAAGTCACTCAGTGTGCCATGCTGTGGCCTTTACGATTCAGCTGTAATTCAGGTGGGTTTGTGTGCTCATCTTATGATTTCTCTTTCAAGCATCTGTTCCTGTATTTGCATTAGTAGCGTGCCCTGAAGAAGGGAGAGAAATACAGAGGTTTTGCACTGCATTAACAGACAGCTGCTACATTAGGGAGAATAGTGCTTGTTCCTATTCAACTAGTTAGGCTCCAAAGAGAAGTACTACCTCATCTTTAGGTAGGGATGATGTGGTTGCAGAGTCAGGGGAACTGTTGTGGCTATGCTAGGTTTTGTTTGGCTTATATTATCCAGACAGGAGTCCTTCCTCACTGCAATTGGGCTTCAAAGGTTACAAAGCTTGTGTAGATGGGGAGAGGGAAGTTAAGGCAGGTGATAGAGATTGAGAAGACTGTGTCCCTGTAGTAAATTGCTGCTCAGAGTACCCTTCAGCTAGGCCTGGGAATTGCCTGTACAAGAACGACAACATTTTTCTGTTTGATTTCCTTTCAAAAAGTGCTGTGTTGCAGTTGTTCTTTAAGTTCCTGGCACTGGTGTCTAATTTAAAAAAATAAGTGATTCCCCTTTCCACAGAAATATCTGAAACAGTATTCTACTTGCAAAGGCGAGTTTTCTCACTATATAAATTAATACTGTATCTGTACACAAAGGTATTTTATTCTAGTGGTAAAACCTAAGCTGTCCAAGGCACTTTAGTTTGTGATTGCTGACTTTTGTTTTGGCAGGTGTTTCAGATGAAATCTAAGCCTCCTGTGGAGGAAGAAAAAAAAAATCACCTGACAGATGTAGACTGTTCCTTTCCTGCAGAAATACAGCAATTTCCTCAAATGCAAGTAAAAGTGGAACAAACATCCTTGAGCTTTTCTGAAGCTTATATTTAATTTCAGTTCATTGGTGATTGCTCTTAAGTATTTAGGGAATCTCTGAAGCCTCATTCTAGGTTGGCTGGGTGTCTAGTTGGTTATTCTTATATTTTCCCAGTCGTAGGGAAGGAAGCCTGTTCAAATTTGGATCATACGTATACACTGGTTAACAACAATGGTCACAGCACATGCTGTTCGGCGTGAATCCAAGTGGTTACTTAAAAACATTACACTGTGTTGGTGTGAATCAGATCTTACAATTCAAAGAACCTCGGATACAAAGATTTTTATTTTTTTTTTTTGCAGGTTACATTTTATTCCTGTATTAGCTGTATTATTGCTTTGTTGTATATCTCAACGTGTTTACATACATTTGTAATTGTTAAAATGTGTCTGTAATCAAGCTCATTTGTGCCTTCATGCAGACTTCCAATAAACACTTGATTTTTTTTTGTATTTACTTGTATTAGAAGACTATGGGGTGGATGTATATGTCCTTCTATCTGTCAGCCTATTTTCTCTTGGAAGAAGAAAACGAGAACTAAGAATCAGAGAATATGGGCTTGTCTGGTTTTGCTGTCTTTGATTTTCTAGTTGGACCATTTCTGGTATTTGCACTTAAATGGCTGAGTGGAGAATCTGGGGATTATCTTATTTGCATAATAAAGTTTGTATATGAGATGCACCTTGCTTTGGATTAGGTGAATATTTGAAGTATAATCACACGTGCTTGACTACTTACTACTTCAGCTTTGCTTCCATCTTGGAAGAAAGTAGTTTTATCTCTAAAGCTATTATTGTGAAGCTTTTTGTGATGAGAAAATTCCAGAGTATCTGTCTCCTTCAGAGTTAAACATGTATCTTTAACCTCCAGCTGCCTTCTAGTGAGATTTCAGGCTTTTTTTTTTTTTTTTTTTTTCCCCCAACAGCAAGAACTGCAGTATCTTTTGATCTTAGTAGGTCTGCTCATCTTGACGGTACCTTTTGATGATATGGGGCAGAGATTGGGGTGGGGAAGTACAGAACAGAATTTTATATGTTCTTTTCTAAGCTTTTAGGGACAGAGGTGTGCATTTGTACAGTGTTACGAGAAAACTCATTGTATATGTTTTGAGTCTGAAGCTGCAATGCAGCTACTTCCCTACTCTAATACCACATATGAGAGGAAGATAAGGGAAAAAATGTTTCCGTCCCTGTATTACAGGGATTGCTCTGTATTTTGTAGTTTGGAGAAAAGTGCTTTTCCAAACTTGAAGTGCCATGTGTCACCTAGTGTCTGGTGTCTATTTCATCTTTTCTTTATATTTCCTGATATCAAACATGATGACAGTTAAGTATACCCTGTAACTGCAGTGGGTTGAATTGTGAATTTCAGGTATCTAAAGATGATGGTATGCATTTCTGAAAATTCTGTGGATACTTTGTTGTGTCTTCCCTTGTGAAATCTGTTTTGTTATCTTTTTATTGTATGCATTCATTCATCAACTTAACACAGCGTTTACTTACACAGTATACTTTTTGTAAGTGTTTCTTGCTGTATTGCCAAGTTCCTGGGCTTAGATCTTAATGTCTCAGTAGCATTTAACAGTTGTGTCTTTTGGTTATCCTATACTCAGTGTCCAAGTCTTGCTAAACTCCTTGGTTGGATCCACTTGTCTCTGCCTTGTTGTTCAGCCCCTACTTAGGCACATACCTGTGGACCACATGCTCTGTTCTGCGCTCTGTGTGTTCCTGCCTATAGAAAAACAGTTGCTGCTTGCCTTGTTACAGCCGTGCTGGCGCTGTAGTAAAAGCATGTTCTCCGTTTCATCTGGTGACAGCATAAACAGTAAAGTCCCTGCAGCACGAGGGCTGCAGGTTCTTGGGCTCAAGGCTATGGAAGTACTTCTTTGGTGAAACGCTTATCTGGCTAATCCATGTTACTCTGTTCCTAGAACACAAAGAGTATTTCTTCAAAAGCCTTTTTCTTCTCTTTCTGCTGCTGCAAATGCTGAGCACTCAGTGGTTCTGCTTGTCTCTTTGTGAGTACCCTGCCTGCCACCAACACGCTTGGTGGGAGTGTTGACGAGGTGATGAGCTGTGGTGCTGCTGTCTGTCTGTCTGTCTGTCAGTTGTCTTCTCCCTGAGATCTGTCTGAACAGAAACAAGTCACTTAAATGCTATCAGAAGACCAGATGAAAAGATGTATGTGAGCAATTTAATTTCAGGTTCCTTTGTCCAGATGATCTCCTCTAAATGGTTCTTTATTCCTTCTGGTGCTTGTTGTAAATTGCTGAGAACAGTAGAAAGAGCTGTACACGCCAAGCTGTATACGCCAAGCAAGCGATTTTGATAAGCCTAATCCTTCCTGTACATAAGATGCTAGCTTGGATATCAACCTTTTGCATATTTTTGAGGCTATTCCATACTTTTCAAGATACAAGGTGAGAGATCGACAAAACATCCTTCAGCCCAGAAGCAAGAAGAGGTTGAAGTCAGTTACATGTTTCCCAGGTGGAGACTGAAGATGGATATTGAAGACCACTGGTTCACTGCAACATAGAAAGCACTAAAGGCAAGTATTGGGGAGTTTTGCTTTTCAGACTCAGGGCTCATCATGAAATGAGCTGTGTTTCTTTTGTATCCCTGTCTTTTCTCACTAACCAGTGAACTGGTGGTGATGCCTGCTGTGACAAACTTTTTTTTTTCCTGTTTGGGTGATATGGAAAAAGGGTTAGCTTATTTAAAATGAAGAATAAAAGGTGTAAATTAGATGTGGTTTGGGTTTGCAGAGTGGAACACCAAATTCTTTTTTAGTGGAAATGCTTTACAGCATGCCCCATATTTTGAAGAAAATCTGTCATGAATTTAATGAAACCAGAACAGTGGGCTCTGATAGCCTTGGATATGTGTT
The DNA here is from genome assembly GCF_009819795.1 of Aythya fuligula. Classification (NCBI taxonomy): domain Eukaryota; kingdom Metazoa; phylum Chordata; class Aves; order Anseriformes; family Anatidae; genus Aythya; species Aythya fuligula. The sequence goes on along the minus strand of NC_045565.1, from coordinate 1,749,591 downwards.
GTGTGATCATCTCTGTTCCTTCTAACAAGGGGGAAAATGTTTTTGTCTAATGGTTCTAGTCTAAACTTCACAACATGAATGCTTTTCTTTTCATAATAAAGATGGGAGTCAAGGAACACAGTATGGTAGAGCGCACTTTGATAACTTGAGATTTGACTTAGAGCTCTATTTTGTTCAGTTGCAGCATGGAATGTATTTCTGGGAGCTGAACTTCAGAAGCCTACCACTCCTACCTCTTTTCTTCCTCAGTCCCTGTATGCAAACTCTGGCTTTTCTTCTGTAGCTGAAGGCCCCTTTAGTCTAGTGTGAAAAGGCAGAGCGGTGAGCTAGGTTCTGCTCTTACAGATCGGAGTGCGTTCTGGCAGTTCCTGCTGAATGGACCGCCTCGTAATCCATAGTGAATCTTAACACTGTCAGCTGCAAAAACTAAGTGGAGTGAAGGTCAGTAATAAATACTCTATCCTACCTGGAGATGGGAATTCAAAATCTGCTGTGACCTGTCTTAATTTTAATGCTTCCTAAAATGATTCCTGATTTTTCTCTGACTCTCCAGTTATCTACCTCTGCTTATTTTCTAATGACATAAGGAGGGAAAGGAAGGAAGGTTAACAATATGAGCTAATTTTGCAGTTCAGCCAGAGCTGGTACCTAACTTTCTTTGGGATACGCAGATTTGCTCTTCTGCATCTCCTAATAGGGCAAATTGTTTTGGATCCCTTGTTTGTGCATTTTTTTGCAGTCATTGTGACACTGGGACAGTTAGACCATACTTAGGTCCTCAGGGCCTCCTGAGCCTTGAAGTGTTTAATGTCCCATGGACTGGATCCAAAGCTGTGGAGGCCGTTGGGAGATGGTTGTAAGAGCCTTTCTCGGCCCTTGTAGCCAAGTGCATGGTAAGGGGGAGGGAAATAAGTGCATAGGACATGTGGGTTCAGCTGACATTGCAGCCCTTGGCTCTGCAAGCAAGCATGCTGTGAGCCCCTGAGGCTGGATACTGGAAGGGCTGGAGCACTCCACCCCCTCTGGCTGTCAGCACCTTTCTGTCTCTTTGGAACCTGAAGCAGGGATTTGCAGATTTTAGCAGCCCTTTTGTATGGGCTGTACGCTCTGCCACAGCACAGTATTGCCTGAAGATCCTAAACCAAAATGACATAATGGCCAAAGAAATCACATGTTGATTGGAAAATGGCACTGAACCCAGGCCTGTATCTGAAGATGCATCTAATACAGAGATGTGACACCAACAGACAACAAGAGGAGGATGACAACATTGTGCTGCTGTGATGAGCAGGAGAACAGATGGGCCTGGTTAAAAGCGTGTCTGAGGCTAACAAACAGAAAATAGGACAGGTATTCAAACATCTTCTTTACTTTCTTCTCTGCCAAAGGAGAGAGCTAGCTAGGACTCCAGCTCTCCTCTGGCTGTGAACAGTCCTAAGCTGAATGGTAATAGGGTTTGTTTCTTTTACACAGCAATGCTGGCACCAGAAAGTATGGAAGCAAACTCTGTTTAGGTGAGAAAACTGAGAATTGGATGAACTTCAGGGTGACTTACTTGCCAGAAAGCCAGAATCAGGAGAGTAGAGGGTAGTGCCAAATGGAGAAGCGTAGTACTTCCTGATGGGGAAAAGAAGGGGTTCTGTCAGAGTCAGTGGGGCAGGTGATTATCCCAGAGGATGGAAAGCTCTTGGAAGTGGCATTACAGGAGCCAGGATGTAACTTCTGAGATGTTAAAAACTCCGTATTAGCCCTGGAATTGAACTGAATTCTTGACCTGAAATAGGATGCCATTTATGTCAGTGTGCAATTTGAGTAAATGAGGGAAGAAAAGGTTTGCACTGAGTTTTGGGTTTACTTCCCCGCTGTTCCCCGCAGATCTAGATCTATCTCTTGAGTTAAGGTGTCAATTATCTAGGCCCCAATGTCAGTAAAAAATACAGCACAGCCTTGGCAGTAGAGAAATTGAAGTTCTTAAATGTGTTTAAATCCACATCTGCAGTGTTAACGTATCTAACATCCCAATTTTCACAGAAACTTTATCTAGAAATGAGTTTCTGTGGATGGGTGGTTAAAATGAATAAGTCTTTTAAACTTAACTTACCCTTGTGTGCTTTAACTTTTAAAGATGTATTTGTGTGCAATTTTAAAATAGTCTATTCACTGGTCCTGCACAGAGATTTTATAGCAGATTTAGTGAACCGTAAATGTCATAAGTTAATTTTCCTGGGTTTTCTTTCCAAAACAAGTAATAGCCATGGCAACACATAAGGAATTAAACCTGTTAAATCTTACTGCATTCCTCATGCTATTAAGGAGCTCTAGGATTAGTTTGACTGTTGTCTTGAGTGTTTAAGGACTATTTCAGTGCTGTTAGTTCCTGAAGATAATTAAGGGTCTTCAAATTAACTGTTTCGTATTCTGGAAAGTCACGAAGTTTCTTTTAAAAACTTTTGTGTAGACTGAAGTGTCTCTTATTTTAAAGTGTATATATTTTGGCTCTGCGTAACTGAATTTCTGAGTTAAGAACGAAGTGAAACATACCTTTTTGGCTGAAATACTCCAAGAGCTTCCCAGAGATGCTTGGGGAATGCTATGCCCTTTTCCTGGCAGTCTTCCTGATTGAAGTGGCAATGTATTGGGCAGACAGTTTGTAAGAGTCAAGATTACAGAATAAAGTTTTGACTTCTATCATGTATTTTTGAAACCTTCCTAACTGAAAGGATGGCCCTTTGCACTAAAATTCATGTTAACTATAATTTCAGCCCAAATCTTACCTAGATTCTGGTGAAAACAAGGTCTCTTGACAGCAATAACCCTGCTAAGCTTGTCTGGATCTAAATGTTTGGTGAATTTTATTTTATTTTCTCTTCTAAAGAGAGAGATTACTAGGGAAATATCCATGCCTGTGCAGATGTGACTAGAAATATCATTAACATCCTGCCAGCTTTACCACCTATCCTATCTCAAGAACACCTGAAGTGTTTTTACACTTTGAACTTCTACCATCCAACGGGGGCTAATGCTTCCAGCGCCTGCCTGTCAGGCAGGGAAGGATCTAGCTTCTGTTTTAGTGTTTAATGGCTTAACTTATCCACCCTCCATTTTACAGAAACTTGATCTGAACAATGAAACAAACCACCATGAGCAATACACGAAAACAGTTTGGATGTGCCAGACGGATAACAAGGGAGGACAGGGCCCAATGTGAACAGAGTGTGGTCCTTTACGCTGCTCAAGAGCCCAGTGAGTGGTAAATCCAGCTTGTTTCCTAACAGGAAATGAACCTGAGTTTGATACTTTTGGTAGAATTAAACAGGTTTTTTTCTTTTTTCTTAAGTATTTTCACTTCACTTGGCTTTTACAAAACTGTTCTTTTGAAATATTCTGAATATTCTTATTCTGAAACTTCTCAGTTTCAGGTTTCTGTTACGCTAAGTAAGGTGTCTCCATTTTCCCAGGTTCCATGCTTAAAGAAAACTATAAAAGTAAATTCGTTTCTTTCCCAAAAAGTCCTAGCCTTTGATTAGTAAGGATGTCTTAAGATAGTAATGCAGTTTCCTCAAGATTTGCTAAAGGTTTACTAGGAAAAGCTGTTAAATGTTGGAAAAGTGATGCACTGATAGATAGTAACTGAGAGTCATTCAGGCTACAAGATTCACATCTTCAGTAGTTTATATTTTTTTGTTTTGTTAACATGCTACTTGCCTTCCACTTTTCTTCTGTGATCTTCTGCTACTTACTTCTCTTGCAGATCTGTTTCTTTGATCCACACTGGAGATTTTAGCAATCTCCTTATAATTACCAGGGCAGATTCCCTTTACCACTGCATAACTGTGCTTCAGCATGTTTTTCTTTAACGATAAATGTCATGTAACTTACAGATGGTACTGAAACTGTCCAGCTTGACTGTCATTCTCTAATAGTCTTGTCTGCTGACAGTTCAACTTTAATACTCACATTCTTTTCAGTTTATCTCCCGATCTTCCTTTTTTAAAATCTATCCTGGAAAGAAGAGTTTGTAGTTGCTTGCTTATTTTACAGTACTGCCATTTGTATTTATGAATTGCCACCTAATCTTACTGAAATCCATTAATGTAAGGAATCTTTTAAGATATAGTTGTCCAGACATCAATGAATATGTAATAATTTCCCCAAATATTAGGACTTGTAAAGGGCAGAAATTTGGTACTTTCTAGGTATTGTGAGTTGGTTGTTGTTCAGACTGATGAAATAACTACGGTGAAATAATTTGGGATGTAGACAGTTAGAAATGTAAACTGAATTTGTTTGCAAATTCCAAATGGATCAATGGGTTTCAAAGTTAGCTTTGAAGTCTTCTACACCTTCCTGGAGGCGTCACAGGGGTTTCTAAACTGAGCGCTTCCTCCCAGGCTCAGATCTCTGAGTTCAGCAACAGGCAGGAATGCATCATTCCCACGGGAGCACAAGGACCAGGGTGCTGCTCTCTAAGCATTTGTCCCCTGATACTAAAGTTGCCCACATGATGCTCAGGCTTTACTTTACTTCTTCCTCTACAGCCAAGGCCCCCCCGAAATAGACCAAACAATATAAGCCTGACAGGCTCTCTAGTGCTTTCTCATCCCAGTTGGCCTAAGGCTGGGGTGGGGGAGATCTCAGCAAAGAGCGAGGATTCGGCAAAGGCTTTTTTGTTTCTTTTCCCCTCCACAAGTGCTCTGCTCTGAGGCAGGGTTCCCGCAGCTCCTCTTTGGTTTCCAGAGCAGTTGCATAATTACTGCAGACTTCAAAGACAGGTTACGGAAGCCATTAAGGATGTTTTCCATCTCTGAACTGGAGAAAATTAAGGTGGTTTGTTAGCCTCCCCTGAAGCAAAAATCTTCTTTTTAAAGAAAAGAATCATTTTCTCTGGAAATGCAGCTTTAAATCACTGTTGACCTTTTCAAAATTTATATTCACATTTCTTTACCTGTTTTACTTAAGGTCTTTTAACTGCTGTAAATCTGTTATGAGATGATTCTCCTTAGTACTGGATAAAAAATACATAAAAAACCTGCAACCCGAAGCAGTGGCATTTTCTTTGAAGACCCTGGCCCTGTATTGAAGATACTGCCTAGTTATATATTAGGTCAATGCTTGTTGGCCTTTTTAACTAATTTCATAGAGACTTCTTTTAATGACTATGCAATGAGAAGGAAAGAGGAAGAGGAAGTGCATCTGTCAGTTTGCACACATTAACTGTGTAGAAATGCTTTGTGTTAAAAGTAAATTCAAGACCTACATAAAATTGTTTAAGATAAAACTTTCCTTAGTATCTCAAATATTTCCAAAACACAGAAATAAGTATATCCAACTGAGAATAACTTGTTTGTTTGTTTGTTTTGTCAAAGGAAAACTTTTATTTGTCTAACTCTCAAATGCTTTTAATGCCCTTGCGGATACTATGCCTCTTCCGAGGAGTTTCCCAGTAACTGAAAATAAGCCACGTGAATCATCAGAAACATATCTTACTCTGAGACAAGACTCATCCCTAGTAGTAAGGAGAAGAATCTGAAGAGTTCACTCCAAGCCCTTTTTTTTTTTTTTTCTACCCAATATTAATTCAGAACGCCTGTTTAACACAGTTGATGAGATAGTGCTTTTTCTGGCTTTTCTGTATGTCACAGAGCAAGGAAGTTAAAACTTGCTGTCCTGGTAGGATGATGGAAGGCATTTCTTTATTACTTCTGGCACTGATAACAAATACTGGCCATTTAAAAAATGGAAATTATTTTGGTTTATTGCTCTATGCCTCAGTTGGTACTGTATAATCTTTCTCTGGGCTCTGTGATATGCAAATGCGTGTTTGGTAACATATGTGATTATAATCTTCCTTCTCTGCCCATTTCTGCGTTATCTCATCTATTAGCTGAATTGACACTGTGAAGAACTTGGTAACTGTTTAATTATTTCAGTGCATGTTAACAGTCCGTAGAAAGTGTTACTCAAATGCTTGAATTATGAGTTTTTTTCTTAATCTGTCACACAATTCAAACAGTTGAAAAGCAAATTACAGAGCAAATCATCACGGTATATATTGACCAGGTATAGTTTTCAGCAGTTCATATTCTGAGGGTGAGGAGCAGAGACAGACAGGATTTTTCATGCTCTCAAGATCTTTCAAAGCCTGATCATTATCCCTAAATTGTGCTCCCCGGCAGAACCATGGCTTAGCCCTCAGTTTCATGCCGTAGTTACAGGTGTGTTTTGTTCAGTTCGAGGTGGGACCCTGCTTCCTGTTGCATATTTGGTGTAATACAACCTTCCTTCAGCAAGCATTCTAGTTTCCTGCTGAAAGTGGATATTCTTTGTCTTAAGTACATGAGCTCGCTTTGTGGAGAACCAAAATTTCTTCAAAGCCTTGTGAATTCAAGGTAGAGGCTTCGCTCTATCTTAAATATGAGACATGGTCCAATTTTTAACTTTTCGTCTGAAAGCTTTTCAGATTGTAACAGCTATTGGAAGTGTTAAGAGGATCAAAGCCAGAAACTCTCCAATTGGATTTGGACCATACCTGAACGTGCTACGAGATTTCCAATACAGACCCATGTATGTCTACTAGGGTATGCTTCACTCAGTCACTTGGGATGCGATGTATACATGTAATGTCATTGGGTTCTCTAAGACTGGGATCAGTGAGCTGGTCTTTCAGCCTCTTTTTCCTGATCTCGCTTTCTGCTTGGCACTGCCTAGTCTAAAATAAACTGATAGACAGTTTGCCTTTGATGTCTTCCAGATATGCATGTTCCACAGCTTGTTTCATACTCTGAGTCCGGAAATTCTGTAGTATACAGGAAACCAAAGCACAATAGATGCACTTTGCCTTTTATATCCTTAGAGGAGTTTTTTCTCTTGTGCCTCATTCATATCCATCTTTTGAGCCTGTGATACTAGTAAGTCTTAGGAGCAACTCTTGTGAAATAACTGTTGAAAACTCAAGCGCTATAAAGAAACTTCCTTGTTCAAAAATGAAAATTTCTAAACATTGATACATTATGTGGAGCCAATCAGTTAAATGATCATGGTATTCCACATGATTCTAGCTTCTGCTAACTGTAATTAAGCATCTGATGCCCGATAGATCTTGTTAAATAATTTGGTTGGTAGATAATATATCTGAAATGAACACTTCTCAGAGTTCAGCCATTACAGTGAGGTCTGGAACCATCCCGGGTGCACAGCTCTGGCTCAGCACAAGAGCACAGCACTCAGCTCTTGGGCTGCTAGCCTGCTGAAATCCAGCTTAGAAGTCCTAATCCTTTTAGCTGACAGTCTTTGCCATATGCTCTTCAAGTAGCAAAGCCAAATAAAGTTTAACATAAATATAGTTATACATTTATATCTATTTTTTACAGAGTATGAAGGAGTCCCCAGGCTATTTCAGTGAAAGCATACCTTTTTGCATTTTTTTTTTTTTTAAAGAAAGCTATTCCATGAATAAAATGTTCAGTTGTGATCAAGGAAACAGAGGTTTCCACTTCTCCTAACAACCACTGTGGTATAATTCATGTAAATGTGGAGAGAGTATCAGGTTACTGTGGTAAAACACACCGGGTTTGTTTACATTGTCAGAGCAAATAACTTCTAAGCTAATTTATTGATGGTAAATTGTCTGAGTTCCTTGAAGATGTGGCTTGCTTACTAGTACTTGAGATGTTTCCGTATAATTCAGTCTTTAGCCCAATACAAGGATTAATGATACAGAGGCAAGTGGGGGACAGGATTTAGCAGAAACCCCAGGTGGAGGTGCCAGGATTTCTCAGTGGCAGAACCATCACCCGCACAAGCTCAGCACTGGCTGCCTCCCGAGAGCATGCGAGCCACTGCAGAAGCAGCACAGACCCCACTTACCTGACCTTTGCAAACCACACTGGCTTGGAGAGCTTGGCTTGAAAGCTACAGCCCTTTTGTGAACATGCTTCTCATCTTAAGAGCCCTCGTGGAGCTTCACAAAGCTTGGATGACAAAGGCACAAGGCCAGCAGCAGAGGCAAGCTTTTCTTGCTTTGTGTTCTTCCCTAGATGCAAAATCCCACTTACAAACTTTCTTCAGGAAACAGTTCTGATTAAGAGTTATCTGGGGCCTGGGTGTGAATGCACAGCCTGCTTGCCATTCCTGAGGAACTCTGCATGTCTGCACTAAATGCAGACTGGGATGTTTACAGTGGACAAATCTATATTTAGACAAGCCCTGGTGGCAGCTTAACATACTTAAAGTAAACCTGATCCATTGTGGAATCTTCCTTTCCTTTTTGTCCTTCCACTAACTAAGTTTGTCTTGGAAGCGCAAAATTAAAATAGACAGGCTTTGGGGGACACTTCACAGGCAGTTAGAGAGAAATTGTGAATTCCTTTAGAATGTGCTATGTAACCCACCATAAGCATAACTGCAAAAACACATTCCATTTGAAATCTCAGCCCAAGATGAGGCTAAAGGCAGTACTGGAAATAAGGCTACATCTTACCTGGCAGGGCTGCATTGTACAGGGAAAAAAAAAAAAGGACAACATTTGTATTGAAATAATGAGATTACATTGAGAGAAATTTAGGTCACTAGCTGTGTCATGCTGCTCCTATTAGCCTCTCCATTTCATTGACAGAAAATAAATGCCTTCCTTGGTATTTTAATGTAGTTAACTAAGTGAGGGGAAAGCTAACTCAACTCTATTAAATGAACTTAATACTCTAGCAAGATGAAAAGGATATGCCTGTAGTCTACAGGAGATAAATACATCATACTCCTTCCTGCCCTGATCAATGGGTACCATTAAACTTCTTGCCATGCTGTGCTGGCAAGGTGTAGATGAATCGTCGGTGAGGAATAAGCAAACAGTTTCTGAGGGGCTGTCTCCAGTATTCACACTGTACCTGGTACAAAAAAAAAAACCAAAAACACAACATGCCTTGTAGTACTTTAACAAAAATACATGCCTTATAGTATGCTGAGATTGGCATCTTTTTGCTCTGTAGGTGAAGACATCTACTTGGACCATTTTTACAGAGGCTGTTTTAAATTGTCTTTAAAAGCTATCCACCAGAGAGGAGCTGAGGATTTCTAGAGCATGCGACTGCCACAGTATTGTAGGCTCAGAGACCCAGTGGGAAATCAGCAGGCGTGTGATGAGGTTGGTAACAGCCCTCTCCGCATCATGTGCTTGACAGGCAGATGCTGGAGATAGTGCTGTGTAACAAGTGCGTCATTATTTTCTTAAAGGGCCTTCTTTAATGCATTTTTGCCACCTTTTCGTGGCACCCTCTGATGTGGCCCTGTTACTGTAGTGGTCAGCCATGGGTTTGTAGCATGGGACTAGAGGGGATGTTCTGGTACTTGCTTTGTTCTAGCTGATGCTGCTTTTCAGAAATAGCAAAGATCTAGTTCTTCTTTATTTTCTGCTAAGCGCATTTTTACTTTCAGCAGTGGATTAAAAGAGGTCTGGTATTCCTGATTGAAAACAAAAAAGCAGAGGTGGTGTAAACCAGTCTGCCTCCCTGTAGTTAAGGAAACAATTTATATGCCCTATGTACAGTAGCTCAGGAAGAGGCATAATGTTTAGAAAGGGCAAAGATATTTTATTTTCTTATGAAAGGTATTTTCTCATAAAAGTTATTTGCTGTGAAAGTGAATTGATCATTTGTATATTGTGTTTTTTAACATACAGATACTTTCACTGACATCTGTTTCTCTCATGTAACTGTACTTGCATGTATGAGATTTGTTCCTACCCGAGACAGCTGTGATCCTCGCCTTTCTTCCATAAAGAATCCTCTTCCAACCTGTAAAGAATATTGAATCTTTTCCCTAAAACAATGAGCACACTGAGCTATCCTGGTCTTACCCGCTTTATATTTTACTGTGAGGGATGCTTTAATGAGATGAGTGCCAAGTGAGAAGATGGGGTTGAACATCAGACAATTCTCGCATCTCAGTAAAAATAGTGCTTGTGGCATATACTGACACTGAGCTCGGCGAATTTAGGGCTAACATAGAGGTCACGAGAAACCTATGCCATAAAAATGTCCTTCTTTGCATTCACTGAGAGTGAGGGCTGTGGAAAAATGGAACTGATACATTTCTTTGCTTGGAGATGTAGCACTGTAATTTTATTTCCATTTTACACTCTTAGCAAATGTGCTTCATGCTGCCAGCAGTTATTTGTCATTTCACGTGCACTATTGTATTTAGTTGAAAAATAAGTGATTTTTTAAAATTGTCCTAAATTATTGTTTGTTTTTTTGTTGTTTTGTTGTTTTTTTCATGATGTTGTAATACATAAATGTTACTATTTAAGGAACCCAAATAGTTCCTTTATTGGCTTAGAGAATGAAAATACATGGGGCAGATTCATCAAATTACATTATATAAAAGTTGTTGTAGTTCCCTAGTTTATTACAACAAATATACTAAGCAAGTTTACTTCTGAAATCTTCAAAAGATGGCCTTTGCATTAGTTGATTGCATTGCTTAGCAAGAATATTTAAATGAGTGGTAAGATAAAATTGCTTTTTTAGATACCTCTTTTGTGTAATCGTTCCATGGCCTCATTACTTATATGTTTGGTGTAAGAACCAAAACAAAACACAACTCTTAGAGTAATGCAAAAATAACAAAATAAATTATATTTTTTCAAAATAAATTACTTCTATATTTTTTTTTACAAGTTTTGCAGAAGCTTTGTAAATGACGTTTATTTTCCACATGTATTTTTTGAAGACTTCGAAAACTGATTTATCAATCAGCATTTGGAATTATGCAGACGAACAGTTCGTCAGACAGTGGTTAGCCTGGTGACGGTTCATCTGAACAGCTGCTCTTGTCCTTGCTGTGGGACCTCTTCAGATGACTGTGGTGCAGACACCTTGCACGGTATGTTAGCGAGACAGATGTGGTGGTTTTGCTGCTGGATCTGCATCTTTGTGGTGTAAACAAAGTTTCTTGTCAGCACAGCCCTGGTGGCACTAGGGGGTATTGTAGTACCATACTGGCAACTGGGAGGAAATCTCAATTCTTTTCAGCTTAAGCAATCTTATTCCCTTTCACACAAATCTAAGAGAAAGTGTAAAGATCCTATTTGGTGTGGCCAAATGGCACCTGACAAGCCTCTTTTCTTTCTTTTTTTTTTTTTCATCTTGCATGTAGGGTTAAATTATAACAAAAGACTGACCTTTAGACTCTGTAAGTTCACAGTTATTAATACATCTGCTTAAATTAAACTGTAGTCAAACTTCTGATTGCTTTCCTCACCTATTTTTTCCTTCAATCATTAATGAACATTGTTCATAAGCAAGTAAAAACACCCAAGCAGATGATGAACTTTGGACATATTAGCATGGACCTGTTATTCCAGAGTCTCATCTCTTCTTTTGCAGATTGTGTAAAGACTGCAAATGTACAAAAGGATGCTTCACAATCTGGACCACAGGTTACAGGACAGTAATTGATGAATTATTTAGAATCATTTTATGTTTTGAGATTTTCCTCCGTAGCAGATTATGCACCTTCTGAAAACAAAACCAAATGAAGCAAACAAAAACTTTCAACTGAGGCATTAATTCCTTTTTAGGCAGCTTTGGGTTATTCAGCTGCATTCATTACCTGAGAAGGACCCCTTCCAGGGCACATGCATGAATACCCTCTAAATTTCTTCTCTGTGCCCTCAGGAGCTGCTGCTGCTGCACCATCTGCAGAGTAGAGAACATTTCTAGATCATCTCTGTGCTGATACAGCTGTAGGTGACCTAAAATTACACATCCTGTGAGCATGCTACACCAAAAATAAGGTAATTTTTTAACTAGGTGTTGCTCTCATGCCTCACCATGTTACGTGAGTGTCTTTGTCCTTTGGATTCTCAGACCCAAGAGGCTGGGGGAGGGAGAGATTTATTGGCATTACTCAGTGGTTCCCTCCATTTTCTGTTTTTAAAGTAAGGGTTTAAGAATTCTTCTGGTGAGACGTGGGACAAAAGCATGGTTATAAAAGATGCAGCTGTGGCACCGTTACAATTCAATTGCCTTTGAAGGCCCTTTAGGAAGGTTTCTGATGTGTAGAAATTTAGAAGATTAATCAGTGATTTGAGAACTAAGCCAAATGGCTGTTGCCAAAATACCGTAGTCTGTGAGCAGAAACCTGCAGTTGGAGGGAGCTCCATTGCTTGTTATGAAACCAAGGACAAAGGACACACAGAGGGGGGACTGTTTCCTCTTGTCTTTTGCTTCTATGGCTTGTTTTCATGGGTCTGTTTTTTTTGCCAGCAAGGCCGTTCTCTCAATTATGGTATGCACTTGACTGGCACATACATATGAAAAACAGACTTAAATTAAAAGCAGAGGACTTGTCACGAAAAGGGCATCCAGAGACGTTAAAGCAAAGCAGTTAGGATCGTTCTAATTCTCATGTGGGTTTTCTCACTCAAGTCCAAAGCTGCTTGCGATCTAAAGTTGGTTTGCATCTGCCTAGGACTGCTTCTTCTGCGTAAAGACCCAATATATTTCCATGTATATTGTGAATGATGCACCTTAACTCTTCTGAATGCTCTTCTATAGGTAAACTGCTGTTAACTTTGAGCTTCTTGTATGCAGGTGTCTCCGATCAGCTACTTGAGAACATAAAAATGTTTTTCATCCTTTTTTTTTTTTTTTTTTTCATATGCATATAACCAATTTTGAATTGTCCTGTGTTTAATTTTAACCTGCAACTTTGTTTTTTAAGCTTCTGTAGAATTTAAAAAGCAAAACACTTCTGCCAAGTGCTGTAACGGGAACTGGAGCCTTTGTACACTTGTATGGAAAAAAAAGAGTTTTATCATAGTTATTAGTTTTGTAGTACAAGTAGGAAACTACACGTCTTGAATGGTTGTTTCACAGCTGTTATTTTCCAGCTGTCTTTTGTGTGTCTGTAGTAAGATTTCAGCTAACCCTTCCATTTCACCCCGTGTCATGGAGCCCAAGGAATGACTCAAGTAACTGGAGGCTGTGCTGGCTGGGCAGCTGTCTTCAGTCACTTCTGGTGTAGGCAACCCAAAGCAGCGTGCGTGTTGTCAAAATGCGGTGCTCTCCCCAAGAAGTTTCTTCCTGTATCCAACTACCCTTGTTTTTCCTAATATTCAATGCAAAATCCTTTGGTGGAGTTACAGCCCATTTACCACTTTTGGTTAAATGCATAAAAAATATTCCTTTTACTTTGCAGTAACTTCTGATTATTATTATTATTATTAATTTTTTTTTTTTTGGAAGAGTGATACTGTTTCTCCTCTGTCTTCTCTCTAGGTTAAACCCCATTTAGTTGTTTTCCTACCTCAGCCACTTTTCTAGAGCCCAATCGGTTTTTGTCCCTTTTTTTGCTTCCCCATTTGGCTGCCCTTTCTCCTGTGAGCTGCCCCCCCTTGGCTGAGGCCTTCTCCCTGCAAAGATGTCTTAGAGGAGACAGCAGTGGGTGTTGAGTTTATGTTGTACAGCTCTCACTCCTTCTAGGAGCAGGTAGCCTTGCTGGTTTCCTGACCATGAGGCACATTTACGCCCTTTCCAAGACACATTACGTTAATGAGCCTTTATAAACGGTGCACGGAGGCGGAAGGCTGGAGTGCAGCTCTAAAATCGGCTGCAGCTTGGAGCACTGCAGGGCTGCGACCGCTTCCAGCAGCTTCGGCCTTCCAGCAAGCGCTGTGGGGCCGCCTCCCTTGCCACCTGCAGCCAGGGCCCGGGGCCCGTGAGGCGCGGGGGCTCCCGCCCGCCTCGGCCGCTCCTGAGGCGAGGCCGCCCGGGCCCTGCGCTCGGCGCGGCGGGGCCGGGGCCGGGGCCGGGCCTGGTGGCGGGGCAGCCCCCGGCGGCTCCTCCTCCCGCCGGGCTACAACCGGTTGGTGCCGGCACCGGCCGCGTCCCGCCCCGCCCCGCTCGGCTCCGCTCCGCTCCGCCGCGCCGGGGATGCGGGGCTGCCCCGGCTCTCCGGGGGCGGCTCTCCGGGGGCGGCCCCCGCCGCCGCGGCGCGCAGGTAACCGAGGACGGCGCCGCCTCGGGGGCCCCGGGCGAGCGGCCGGCGGCGCTTCGTGGCCGCGGAGGGGCCCCCGGGGGGTGCTGAGGGGGCTCCGGGTTGCGCCCTGCGGGGCAAGGGCGTGAGGGCTGCCTGCGGCAGGTGCCCACGGGCGCGCCTCGCCCATGCCCTCAGCGCTGATGCCCTCAGCGCGTCGCCGAAGCAGCTCCGGGGCAGGAGGCGTCGTGTGGGGCTTGGCCCCCGGGGGCGTGGGAAGGGGCAAGGCGAGAGCCGGGGCCATAAAAGCGCCGCTGTCCCGCGGCACAGGGCCTGGCTGAGGGGTGCAGACGGGTGGAGAGCAGAAGCCGAGCGGAGCCCTTGCAGGTGGTGCACATCTTTGTGAGGGGCGCTGGGCTGGGCGGCGGGGGGCTGGTAGCAGCGCTGGCTGCCATCGGTATGGATGCTGCTGGTCTGGCAGGCAGTTGTGCTCGCAGCGAGGTTTTCCGTCCCCTCTGGGGCCGTGAGGCGCTGAGGACAGGTAGGGCTGGTTCTGCTGAGCTGACGGATCCAGCCAGAGCTGGCTGCTCTGTGTGCTGCCCTGATGGATGCTCCTTTACGTGAGCGTACGCTGCGCAATGGGGAGAAGTTATGTGCTCAGGAAGTTTTGTGCTGGTGTTTTGTTTTAAACTCCGTGCTGCTTTTCTTACCGGGCAGAAATGGGAGGAAGCACTTATGTTGCTGAGCCTCCAGTGTAAGCTACAAGAGGAAAGTGAGAAATTTTTAGACCTGAATGCTGACAACCGAGAGGGAAATATGTGTCCAGTGTAGAAATACTTAAAGACAAATATTTAAACATGGGGAGCTGCTGCTGTTAGAAGATCAGTTAAAGTCCGATGTCATCAAGGTATAGGTGTGTCTTTTTCAGTGCCTTTACCACAGTGCCTATGCTTGCTGTCACAGCTGGATGTGTGCAGATGTGCAGCGGGTCTTGGCATGCACGCGTTAGGGGTAGCTGCAGTGTGCTGCTGCTGCTCTGACACCCTAGGCGTTCCTGACAGGTTAAGTGGAGCATAAACTTCACATGGTACTTGTGAGAATGCTGACTGAAGAATAAATGCAAAGGTTTGTGAAATCTAACGCACTTTACAATGGGAGATGTTACCATTCTGCCTGGTACTGTCTTAATTTGTACCAGTGCCTTGCAAAACTGGAAGAGCTGTTAATCACCCAGTGATTCTGCTGGCATCAGCTTTCCTTGCAGCCATGTGCTGCTCACAGAAACCAGCATACTTAGCGAGGCTCCAGTTGCACAAATAACAAACTGAAAACAATCGTTTTGCTACTTTCTTTCTCAAGATTCCCTTTGCCACAGATTAACACAAGTTTCTGTGCTGAGGGCTAATGCTTCGGTCATAATTGTGTTTTCTAAGCCAATTCTTTTTTGTGTGTGTGCTCATCTGTCATCTTTAAGCTAAATTTTAACATTTATAGAAAAAGAGCTTGGTGTTGTGATGAAGCTGATTATATAAAAGAAAGTGGTTACAGCATGACACCACCATGTTTCTGTGTTAAAACTGTTGCTCAGTTCTCTAGGGTTTTCTTTGTTTCTTTTTTTTTTTTTTTTTTTTTTTTTTGTTGGTAGAGACTTCCATCAGACAGCTCTCTTTCTCTGATTCTTATTCGCTGTGAGTACAACTAATTGAAAAGCTTTTTCTAACCAAGCTTCAACTTACTGTTTAATTCGTTATGCTTTATTTCTCCATTTCTCTATTTTTGAAGTGCCTAGGTTTCCTGGAGTCTGAATCAACACCCTTAGGTTTTGTGAACAGTTAAGATTTGTGAAATGATTCCCACCTAAATCTTAAATCCACAGTTGTTTGTCTCTTCCCAGGATCACACAAGTCTTCCTTGTCCATTGAGCTCTCTTCTGTATGGGCTTCTGCTGCTTTATTTTTGATGTTTGTCCTCCTTCCAGCCAGAGACAGACAATAGTGAGAGGCACTTTGGATCCCTCCCAGGTAGATGCGCAGACTAGATGCACGTCCAGGCAGTGCTAGGAGTAACGATGGTTTAGTTCCTACTGCCAGCTCTTGTTTATCCTGTTAAATTTTTGTACTGCAACTTGTTACCTTCAGGGAAGTATTAAATAATGTAGCAATAAAAGGTACATGGATATCCACAGTCACAGTAACAGCTTGCTTGACTGGGACACCTTTAACAGTGTACCGTAGCAGAGGGCTCCGGGGTATGGGCTCCTCACACAGGGCTCTCATCTCGCATGCTGTCTTCGGGAGGACTTCATGCTTTTGGGAATGTTAGAAAATACACCTTGTTTTAGGTAGTTGGCACACAGCAATGTGAGCTAATGGGGCAGTCTGTGAGAGCAGGAAAGAAAAGCCAGGTCATGGTGGCTCATAAAAATAACTGGATCATTTTTTTACTTCAAGGACGATGTGTGTGGGGGAAGCTATGGTGATTTTTACTTTGTGCTTGACAGTTACAGTCTGTAAATGGCTTGAGCTGTTTAGAAAATAGAGCTATTTTTGCTATCTAAAAATCTGTTATTTTAGCTAAAAGTTATGAAAGATAACTGCTGTGCAAAATAAGAGGCTTCAGGATGTAGAAGGTCAGCTCTTCTGCTGCCGTAACTTGACAGAGCTCTGTTAAAGTCGGTGAAGCTATGCAGACTTGCAGCAGATGAGGAACTGATCCAGATGTTTTTTAAGTCTAGTAGAAAAGACTACAGGACCTCAGGCTATGAAGACTTTTTTCATCACCTGCCCTGCCCACCTTTCCCCACTGAATGTTTAGAATAGCAGAACTGAATCAAGGGTTAGGTCTGTGCCAAATTTTAGAGTGTCAATATAATGGAAATCAATATAACAGCTAGCATGTATTTGTCTTCTAAACATTACTTTTTAAACAAATAGAAGTTGGGATTATTCACTGTATTCTGTTATTGTAGTGGCTTTCTGAAAATGTCCTTGTTTTATCTCAGTGAAACTGTCTTTTCTTGAAGTTGTTACTTATTTCCACCACTTTTACTTCAGTCAGGGGCAAAACAAGCCAAGTGATAGGTATTTAGTGCAAGGAGAGGTGCATATGCCCACTCTTTTTGTGGCTAGATATGTATAGTCTAAATATCTTGTTTAGAGATGAAGGATCCCCTCATGATCCTCTTTTGTATAATTGTAAGGGTTATTTTTGTAGGAAAGTACCTATAAGCAGCTTTTTAACGCTTTGATGCCTTAAGGTATGTTGTGATATCTGTCAGCTGTCACCTTGGCACCTAATGTAATCAAGGGACAATTGCCAGACATTTGAAGAAGTAAATCAGAACTTAGATTTATAGCCGAAAGAAAACTTCGGAACATTTGTACCTGGAATACTGTCTCTTGAAGGACTGTCAGTATGTCAAAACCATAAATCTTTCCCCAGAGGACCTAGAACATGAAAATTTATTTCATGTTAGTAGGCTATGTTTTTGTTATTTTGGTGCTCAAGGCTGCTGTCAGCTTTTGATTAATTGAGGGAGGATCAGTATTTCTCCACTGAGGTAATTTGATAACGTGAGTACTTCTGAAGTTCCTTTGAAAAGATGCTTTTACTGTTGCAGTGATACTTCGGCTGAAAACTTGCTTTGCTGCTCTTTTTCTGCAGGTAGAGTTGCCACCTGAAGCTACATCTGTAGGGGGCTGAGGGACGCGTGGTGTGTCATCATCCGTAAGTATCTTCCCTCAGTGTATCACTTAAGTGTATCTAGGAACTAGAACTGTCCTTTTTCATGTCTCTATAGCAATTATTCCTCAAAAATTTATACTGCATCTTTTTTCTTTTTTCTTTTTTTAAATTTTCCATGCAAAATCGCCTGTGTGGAGTATGGGCAGCTTGAATTGAAGTTCTGTTGCTATCTTCTCATTTATACAATTGCTTTCATAAAGCAGTCGTTTTTTTCCTTTCCACTGAAAAGTTGAAGAGCTCTCAGCTCGTCATAAACAGGCAGCAAGACTTGTTTATTTTTCTGCTTTGTCTCCTGGGATCTCCCAGAGCAGAACTGTTACTGCAGCAGTCTTAATGCACGCTCTGCAGTGTGCAAATGGTCCTTGAGAACGTTTCATGAGAAAACTGGGTAAAATCTTATCTGTCTCTGTTCTACAGGATAAAGAAAATAAAATGGTTGAAAATCACGCATCTGGTTAGTTAGAGAGCCAGGAACAGAACCTGGGTTTTGTGATCATCAGTTCAGCAGATTGCTCCCTAAGGAGAGGGAGGGCAGGTTAGTTTCATGCAAGGGAACTCACATATCTTTGGAGTCATCCAAACTCCAAAGTAGTTTAGCCTGGGAACTTCTGAATTCTTCACTAAAAGTTAGAGGTGCCAGTCTCTACATTCAGAAACTACTCTTGAGAAGGTGAGGACAGTCGGTTATTTAAAGTTGTAGATGAACCGATGATGGATCTTGCCATGAAGCAGAGAAGAAAGTACTTACGGAGGTGAAGAAGTGAGTGCCAGTTTGGTGAAGGTGGTGGTATGTGAAAACTGTGCAGAGGGCAGGCACTGTAACAGCTTGTAAGAGATTTTTGTATGTGTGTTTAATACTGTCATGTCTTGCCATACAAGTCAGACCTGTGTACAGTTTTAGAACTCAATTAATTTACTTACTAACGTGTTCAAAGTGTTCTTGGAGGCATCACTCCTCTACATGTCACCTGGTCAACAGAGGGAAGTTCTGAACTGTTACTGCATCCGGAATGTCAGTAGTCGTCTTCTTAGTCGTCCCCCCAGAGTGTGCTATCTGGTTGCAAATGCATTGTGAAAATGCATAGTACTATGCTTGAAAATGGAATCAGAATTAAGTAGAGGTTTTGTTGTTGTTTTTCGACCTTGAAATAATATTTTTATACTTGTATTTTTTTTTCAGACCCAAATTATTTATTGGGGTTGTTTCATACTTGTAACTTTTCTCGTCCTTTGAGCCTATATTATACTTTGCTCAGGATGGTGGCGCAGCTGGTGGCCAAGTGCTTCTCTTGTTGCACTGTGCCATATAGTGATTCGGCAGGTTTTCACAGAAGCCTACTTAACACTCAGAAAACAAAATGTCCCCCCTTTCTGTAATACAGTGCTGATGTTTGTAGGACATACATCATAGTGCGAGAATAATGTGTGAAGCTGAAAAGGTAGAAGTACCAAATGGTAACTGATCTTTGTTGCTGCGTGCTGAATTTTTGATATTTCTTGAAGGTTGCTTGGCAATGTCTCACTTGTACAGCTCACTTGTATTAGCAGACTTAGGTCAGTCACATTTCTAATGCCCTGTTCCGTCTGTCTGTTTTCTGTTTGCACAGGGTTCATCTGTACATCTACACTCGTCTGACAAGATGGTGTTTCGGAAACCACCCGATGGTGGCTGGGGCTGGGTGATTGTTGTCGTTTCCTTCTTTACTCAGTTCTTGTGTTACGGATCACCACTGGCTGTGGGAGTCTTGTATTTAGAATGGCTGGATGCTTTTGGAGAAGGGAAAGGCAAGACTGCTTGGGTTGGATCACTAGCAAATGGAATCGGATTGCTTGCCAGTAAGTACAGATAGATACAGTATTTATCTTAAAATGATATGATTCCTTTCTAATAGGTGCTTTCATCTGTGTGTACTTTTGGAATAATATTAAAGACAGCTGCAAATGATGAAAGAGAATGAGGGACAGTGCATTTTTTGTTTTAGGCCAGGATAGGTAAGAACATTGCATTTATAGTTCCACTTCCACTATACATAAACCACAGCATAATGGTAAAAGAACAATAAAAATGTTAACCTAAGAAAATTCAAAATAAGTGTATTTTAATAACCTGGAAATACCAAACTGTGTCTGAAAAGCTGAATAGTAATTTTGTTGATGGGATTTTTTTTTTTTAATTCAATGAGACTTTAAGTAACATTTATATCAGTATCTTTAAAAACAGAGCAAATTCCTATTCTGAAATGGCTCGAGTGCTCCAGGCAGGAAGTTCTGGCTGAATGTGAGAGGTCACTTCTTTACTGTGAGAGTGACAGAGCACTGGAACAGGTTGCCAAGAGAGGTTGTGGAGTTCCCCTCTCTGGAGATATTCAAAACCCGCCTGGATGCCATCCTGTGCAACGTGCTCAGGGTGATCCTGCTTGGCAGGGGGCTGAACTAGATCATCTTCAGAGGTCTCTTCCAACTGTGGCCATTCTGCAATTCTGTGGGGAAAAAAAAAAAAAAGTCAGTTAACAAACCAGTTACTCATTCTTCAGCCCTAGAAATAAAACCTCCAGTTAGGGTGGGTGAGGGTTCTTCTGTTTGTTTCAGGGGAAGAGAACTGCTTTTGAAGCCTGTAAAGTTATGGATAATGGTGGCATTAAATAAAACTTTACTGAAAGCTTTTCTTTAGTAAGACATTGTTACTTGATGAAGAGGAACAGCAGGAAAATTAAACACTGTAAAAGTCCATAGGTCCATTTTGCTGTTATTGTTTTAATATTGAGCCACGGGTATTTTACTGGGTAACATCACTAACTTCTGCTTTTCAAAGATTCACCATGGGAACTATTATCTTTTTGCTGAATGTGGACAAAAATTGCCTGTCAGCAGAGAAATTGCTGTGGGCAAAAGCAATTAAGTAACTTCAGAATTTGGTTCAGGATTCTGAGGCAATCTCTCCTTTAGAGAGGGTTGATGTTTATATCACGATACGGAACTGAATAAAGGCCACTGCTTTGCATGACTATAAAAGGCTAAATACTGGTGCCGCTTTCGTGTTGGGGATTTATATCACTAGGCAGAATAGAAATGGGCAAAGGCAGGTGAATCATTAACCACAAGAAGACTATATTCAGTCCCAAGGTGTAAGTGGGCTAAGGTCTGTAGACTGATCTTCTGTCATACATTTCTATTTTCATGCTTTAAGTGCCTTAACTCCCATTATGAAAGAATTAAAGCCTAAATAAACTTAAGTGAGAGAATGAAGTGGGGGGAAAAAAAGTCTAAACAAGATAGTTACTTTAGAAAAACTAGGCAGAAGGGGATTGCAAGAGAAAGGGTGAAGAAAAAATTTTTCTCTGGAGACCAGAAGTCTCTGGCTCACTCTCATAACAGCCTCAGTCCCTTTCCTCGTGTGTCAACACCATGGTGGATTCCAGATCTCTGAGTTCTCTCTGCCTTGCCTCTCTCAGTATTTTACTTTATAGCAAATGGAAACTTCTGTGACCAAATGATGCAAGTAAAAGATACTGTTGTAATTCACTTTGGTATGGAATGATCAAATTGCTTGAAATTTTGACAGAGGATTGGAGGAACACTGTCAGCGTGATTTAACTCTTTCAGTTTGGGGTTTGAGAGCGTAATAATTTGCAATATTAATTCAAAGAAAAGTACAGACAGGGCCTTTTAATTGCATTGATGTAATCAGAGTTGATTGAAAACAAAATATGTGTTCCCTGCTTTATCTTCAATGGAAGATTCCCCTCTCTTGCCAAGGTAGGATCTGACCTTAAATGATAACTCTACTTGAATAACCTTGTTGGAGGGGCAGTGTAAGTATTACAATCTTTTCTTAAAACTAGAATGCATTTGACAATTTATGATTTTGTGTCCTGCTGGTATACCACTGTACTTCTGGAAAATTCCCCCAATACCCTTTACATAGTAATATTTAAAAGTTAACACTGTGAGACTGATATAAACACAGTAATTATGTTTCCTAGTTGATGTGGGCATACATAGCAGGAAATAATGGAAAAATCCTATTGCTTTCTCATGAAATCTTTTGTCTTGAGGGAGTGACTTCTAACTCTGGTAGTAAAAGCTGTTTATTGCAAATAAAGACTTCATGGAGGAAGTTTAGCAAGGACTGAAAGAGTGGAATTGATGTTCTTTAGTATGTGTCTATGAGAATGGGCAGAAGAATGGTTAACTTGCGAAGGAATGGACTACTGATACCATATCTTCTACTCCCTCTTTGTGGGAGGTCTGTTTCTCTTCCCTTGCGGTGCAAGAAGGATGCATTAGTGGCAGTCTCTAAGAAGTTCATCAAAATGCTTTCATGTTGTGTTAAAAGTGACCTGAAAGACTGCAATTCTCTAAACGTTTTTTTATTGAAGAGCACTTCATTTAGGATCAGTTACTACTAGAGAGCACGTAAAAAGATACGGTTATTTAATTCTTTTTATTTCTACAAATGTCTCGATCATTTACTGTGTTAGAATTCAAAGGGCCGCAGTAGATCAGTCTTCTGAATTGTTTCAGGGAGCATTTTCAGCCTAGCTTGTGGAACATTCAGTTTCTTACAGATTGTTTTTCATGCAGTTTTCATAGCAAGTTTGTTTCAGACATAGTCACTAGTGTCAAGAACATGTGTTTTTAGTGCAAAAATATTGGTATAACACACTGCAAAGTTAGACCTTTTTCATGAATATGGAAGAGGAGAACTTGTTTGTGTTCTCATTTCGGCTATTGCATGTTTAGTATTGCAGGCCAGATGGGACCATTCTGTGTTGTAGCCTATGATGTTAAGTAGATGATCAGGCTAATTGAGCTTTTTTCTAAATTAGCATATTTTCATGTATGTGAAAAAGTGCAATCTACAATTTAGTAATTTAACAATCTCCCCAAGCAAGCTGATTTCATCAACAGAATTGCTTGTGTGAATTGCTTGCTAGTGACAGGACAGGTTTATCTCAAAGCCTTTCAGTAGTCTCTTTGCCTCTTACTGTTCCTGACTTCTGCTATTTCTTGTTCCTTTCCTTCTCCTTTATTTTTATTTTCAAGCACCGATCTAGTTATTTGTAGACATATTTTCAAATATTGATACTTCTAAAGTGATCCATGTTGCATGCAGAAAAGATTGTAATTCTCATTTGAATTAGAAAGTGTTTGTTTAATGCATTCTTCATCTCTTACAACTTTACCTGGTAGTTAATTGCCTCCTTAAAAGTTATGTAATCTTATGATGGAAGTTGCTTGACTTTAATTTTCAGCTAAGAACAAGTTTATCTTTAAGTGGTATATTTGAAGTGTCCCTGAGTAAGCATGGTGTGTGTCTGGAGACTGCAATCAAATTACTTGTAAGTGTTCTTTTAAGCCTACACCTTGATGCAGTCCCTTTGTCATCGATGCAACAGTCTTTTACTCTGTTAATTACCCTTAAGGCTCTTCTGTAAGCCTGCTCCACCTTTGCATCAACTTTCTGAAGCCGTGGGTGCCAGACTGGAAAAAGAATGGCATTGTGGTAGGTTTACAGCAACATGCATACAGGCAATAAGTTAATGTCTGTTTTCTTAAGGGAGATTTTTCTCGTTGATAGCACTGAAAAATACATTAGATGGTGTCTGTAACAGTGGAAGGTAGGTCCAGTGGCTTTGCTAGATGTATACTGTAATTTCACCGAAAAGAGGAATATGTCCTTATATGTCTTTATATGCCAGCTGGCAGTGAAAAACATTTGTGTATGTCTTTTCCCCTTCCCTCTGTAAACATAATCTTAAACATTTTTTTAAATAGTAGATGCTGGTGAGTCCTTTCACATTTGCTCTATTGGTATACTTTCTACAGTGTTTACTTCTGACTTGTGTGAGAGCTAAACTTAGACCGAGACATAGAAACCTAGCACAGCACCCTGTTTATTGAGATGAACTCCCTGCTAGCCTGGTGTTCGATTTCTGTCCTCTTGCAGTACAGACAGTGTGGCTAAAGCCTGTGTTCAGCCCCTGGCTGGAGAAGGGGATGGGACAGGGACCTGATTCCTTGCAGGGTGACTTGAGTCATCATCACTTTCTGTGATGTGACCTTACCATGTATTGAAAGGAATGTGCCTAAAAAAGAAAGAAAAGCAGCAGTGTCATTATGCAGGGCAGAGGTGAGACCTCATCTATGATATTAGCTATCATAGCACTGCTCAGGCTCTAGTAGATGTGGGAGATGGCTCCGGGGATGATGTAGGGCTTGTTATGTAGGAGGAAATTAAAAGAGCTTAGCATGTTTTCCCTGGTAAAACAGGCCAGAGGAGGATATTTATTATGTTCTTGAGGATAGCTTGTTTCTCCTGCACCAAGTGTTCTTAATCTTACATGCATTTGGAGCCTGAAATTAAATTAGAGCCATGTTATACTTGTTAAAAGCAAAACAGACAAAGACCTTGGCGCCTGGAATTGGCATCACAGCTGTTTATAGTAAGAGCTGATTTCACAGGATTTGGCATTGCAGGAGACACCGACAGTATGTGTCCCATTCCCACTTGCCTTTATTAATGGAGAAAGAACAAAGGCGAGGTTTTCTTGATAAATTAATGGGGTGTTTCTGCTGGCCTGAGGTATTTCATGTTAAATGTCCAAAAACGCTTAGTTCTGTGTTTCTAATCAATATTTGTACAACTGTGTAAAAGACCTTTGCGGCACCTGCAGACTTTTGGACAAAAATCTTGCATGTAGATAGCTCCCACTCAAAACTACAGAAGCTGTACGTAGTTCGGAGGGAGTGGAAATGTTTCCCAGATTCCTCGAAAGAGGAGCTCTGTTCATTTAATAATTTTATCACAAAAGAGCAATCTTTACGATGAGTTGAAAGGAGGGGGGGGGTCCTGGCTGGTGCAAAAGGTTTTTTCTGATTCTTATACAGACACTTGAAGGATATTACTTTTATTATGAACAAGTTTCAGCAATGCTTTTAATATGTAAAAATGTTCTTTTGTCATGTCCAGTGGATTTTACTGACAGTCTGTGAGCATTGCTTCTACTCTACCATTTCAATGGGGTAGGTAGGACAGATACCAAAGAGTAGGGTGGGTCAGATTGATGCCAGTGATAAGAAAAAGAACTGTTGTCCAGTATTGCTTGTTTAGGAAAAGGTTACGTGTGTGTATGAGGTGAAGGAGGGAGGACCCTAAATATGAGAGAGTGGGGAGGGAAAGTATTTGCTTGCCGATTTTTTTCTCTCCATGTAAGAAGATTGAGGAAGAGCATGTTAGCTCTTGATGCCTGTAAAAGAAAACAACTCTGTAGTGAAGCTGCAGACTGAAGCATCTGCTTTGGAAGGGTTGTGTCTGTAGAGGTCAGAAGATTGTGGCAGTTACAAAGTTCTTGTGTCAGCAGCAGATGGCTTGTTTTCACATCTCACAAAGGACTCAGTGTCACATCTGAGTCTCACTGAGGTTAAGGTCTTTTATTTATTCATAAAATCTTAATGAAAATATCAATGTACAATTGATTCCTCGAAGGAGTTGTCTCTCTTTGATCTTTCTACCTGAAGATCTATTGTAAGAGCCTGTCTGTTCTGCTGCTGCTCCTGGTTTTGTCCAGGGAGCTTCTGGGCCACTCGCCTGCATAAAATACAATTATCAGGCTGCTGAGCCTTGACAGGTTGTGTGCAGAAGAGCAGTGGCTGCCCTTGTGCTGCCTTCAAAGTCTTTTAGAGCAATTCAGTTTTCCTCCTAGAGTTAGCTGCCATTCTGATAAACTGGGCTGGTTTCTTTTCTGATAGACTTTGGTCTAGTTTTTATGATGCATCATTTAGAAGAAAAAAAAAACCGGGGTTTTTATTTGTCAAAGAGGTAAATATGTAGCATTGTCTTCAAACACTAGTCTAGTACCAGCGCTAACTCCTGGAGTTGCTTAGCAAACTGAAGAAACGCTGGCTTAAAAGCCATTTTCTGTGCTTCCTATTGAGGATTGCCATTGAGAGTCTATTTTCTGTTTAAGTTATGGTGGGAAATGCATTATCAGTGGAAGGATCTTTCTGAAATAGTTGACTAAATAAAAACCCTTTTGCTGCCTGAAAGGCTGTTTGCATCCGATTGTACATTGACTCTCACATTCTTGGGAATACCAGCGTCCACGTTGAACAAAATCCACAGGGCAGGAGTTCACAGAGGAAGTTGCAGTCCCACTCTGGGAAAGTTGGATGTTTGACCAGATTTAACTGCCTTTAGCCCATTGTGCTTGAATTGCTTCCTAGAGAATTACATGTTTGTGTACAGTAAACTCCTGTGCAAATACCATGGTAATAACCAAAGGTAGTGCGCCTGGTGAAAGCAGTGCCAGCTCTTTGGGAAACAGAAGGAATGTGGAGAGGCAGGAAAATGAAACAAAGATACTGGCTGTCATGGGGGGGCTCTTTTGTGACTTATTTTCTAGCAGTATGATGAGGGGAGTGTGAGAGTAGGGCCTAGTGTGGAGGGGAAGACGGAGCTGTTTTTCTTCTTGTCCTGGGGACGTATAATAACTGTTTCAATAGTTATTCTGGGGCTCCTTATAAGCGGTGCCATTGCTGAGATGCCAAATCTCTTGCTGTGTGAGATGACACTTTAATTCTGAGTTTACTGGAGCAGGTTCTTTAGCTCTGTGCAGGTTGTTTTCCATGTGAGACCAAAAAGATCTCTTTGTACTTTCTATTCTCTTTTTGGGATTATTTTTCGTAATGGAGAGAAGCTGGAAGAATGTCTCCTTGGACCCTGTCAGGGATGCCTTTGATGGTGTTCCAGAGGAAAGTGCCCTTGTCAGGGTACGCAGATGTGTTCCTCAGCTCTGTGTCTGCCTTCCTCTGGCTGGAAGCCGGGCGGTCCTGCTTCACCTCAGATTTTCTGATTGCCACCAGTGCAATCGCTATTAGCACCACCACCGCAGGCTGGGCGGAGAGCTTCTCAAAGAAGAATGTGTCAAAATACAGATACTGTTTGTTTTAGCAGGGCGGTGGGTAAGAAATAAAGAGTAGAAAAGAGTGCAAATTCCTCTGCTTAATTGAATTCTGTTATCACCACCTAATGTTCTTTCAGTGTAGAAGGTTTTTGGTGTGTAATACAGATCCAATCCTTTGTTTATTTTTAAATTCTGCGGTTTTAAGAAATGTACCTATCTTAATCTGCCAGTTCTACTAATTAATTCTGAGAGTCAGCATCAATCTAATGCTCTCAGCTTTTGTTCTTGGCAAGTTACTCTGCCCAAGTTATTCTGGCCAGTTTTCATTCTCACAGCATGCTGGTGTTGAGAAGCAGCAAGTGCTTACATCTTTTTTCATCATTTCCAAAGTCCTTGTAAACCCAGCTTCCCCAGAAGACTTTCTTGTTTCTTCTTCAACTCTTGACTCTTGTCTGGGTAAGCCCTAATTCAAGCTCTCTTCTTTTTTAAGTTCCCTAAACAACTCTCACGCAGGGCAGAAGTTCTGACCTGCCTTCTATCTGAGGATTGTTTCACCTGCTAGCAAATCCATGCTTCTGCCTGCCAGAACTGCTTGTCCCATGGCTGGTAACCACGCAAACACCTTGTCTACATTCCCAGCTGCTTGCTTCTGTCTGTAAACCTAGGCAAGCACCGTCATCAGCTCCAACTGTTTTTGTTCACCTTATATCATCTCTCGGCTCAGCTCCCATCTGCCAGGAACCGGAGTTTTGTGTGAGTCAGGGAGGGCCAACCTGAACGAATGGCAGACTCCTGAACCACTGCTTTTGCAGATTGATCGTGGAGTGCCTTTACCTCGGTGTGAATGCAATACAAAGGTGGTGAGGGATTTTTGTTGTTGTTGTTGTTCTATAAGTAATGTCATTTGTGCGTATATCTAACTTATAATTTAATGGCTGCCACGTTTAGGATTGTGGGACTAATAGCTAAGTCTATTTATGAATAGTTGGAACTGAAGGGTTTCAGAAGAGAATTTGTATTTTGCAAGCCAAGTCCTTTGCTGGTTACTTATTTATGCAGAACACCAAGCTTGCTTGCTACTTCAGACTAAAAGGCATATTCCAGGTCACACAACAGAAAATTAAATGCTTATTCTACAACTTCTGTGAGGGAAGAACTGATTCAGTACAAGCAGAATATGAACATTGCCTGCACTTTGTTCTTGTTTTGAAAAACTAACCAACCAAGAAATATTGGGGAATAAAGAGAGGGAGAAACCTCTTCCAAACGTCTTAAATATTGCTTTGGATATTCTCAATAAATACCTTTTTGGTTTCCATAGTTGTACAGTAAAAAACGATACAGGGAAATAAGCAGTTATTTAATAAAATGCTGCCTGGGAAGTATTTAATTCCCCAGAAAATCAGGGGAGAGTACCGTTTGTCTTTATCTGGCATGTCAGCAGATATTTTCTCTATCTAAGCACCAGGTGGCATTGTTACTGTGATTATGATCAGAAGACATTATTTTCTATCTCACTTTTATAAATTTCATCTTATATCAAGATGACTACCAATACTGTCTTTTCTGAAATGCAGTTTTAAGTCTCTATGGAAAAAAAAAACAGCTTGACTAAAGCTTGCCTGAAGGTCTTATTTTTTTGGTACCTACAGATGAAGACACTTTTCAGAACCTTTGTCAAGTCCTTAGGTTTGTGGGCACAGTGTTATAGGCTAAGTATGTGTATGTATCATCCTGTGTTTAAATAATGTTTTGTTCTCTCTTTTCTTCCCCACCCTGATACAATTTCATGTTCTTTTTTTCAGTTTCTCCTTGAGCAACATATTTGCAGGCTTGATCATTTATGTTTTTATAACCTATTTTTTTAAGAATCACGTAAAAATGAGTATTCTTGATTGTTATTCAATTATACATTTAAATAAGTATTACACAAAACATTTCCACAGTCTGAGTGTGCTTTTTTTTTTTTTAAGTTCTTCCTGTTGCTGCTATTTACAACGAATGTTTTTCCTGCTTTTTCTCTAGGTCCTGTCTGCAGCATATGCGTATCATCTTTTGGAGCAAGACCAGTAGCAATCTTCAGTGGCTTTATGGTGGCTGGTGGCCTTATGATGAGTAGTTTTGCACCTAACATATACTTTCTGTATCTTTCATATGGGATTGTTGTTGGTAAGAAAGAGCTCCCTTTTATATAGACACTTAGTCTTTATCGTTCTTAGTCTTGCTTTGCAAATCTGGAAGAGGAAGCTGATTCACATAGGCAGCTGTAGTCTGGGACTTCAGTTAGCAAGGATTATTTTTATCTGGGGAAGGGTCACACAGGCAGCCTGTTGCCATGTGGTAAATGTTTGTCAGAATTCGAAAACAATTTGTCCTCTGTTGATGCAGTTGTTAGAGGTGGAAAGACTCAGGTTTTACCTAAGGGATAGACTCAAGCAGTTCTTCAGTGGGCAGGAAGTGCTAATCTTAAAGGAATAAAATCTCTTCAGGAATTTTGTTATGTACTCATTCAAATTTGGTAAATTAGAGATAATTAAGGAGTGGTGTTGTTCTCCACATAACTGGATTGAACCTAATATGCTCAGGTATTAAGCATGAAAGTGCTGTTCTCCTGGCAGGGGGTGACCTATCTCTCTGCAGCAGAGGGCTGCTGTGGGTGGTTTATCAAATTGCAGATTAACTGTGTCAAGAATCCAGGCACCTCGCTGGCCAGCAGGACCCAGCAGGGCATGCTGGCTTGGGCACGGTGCCATGCAGACGAAGCTGTACTGTTTGCCAGGGCCAGCCCCAGGACTGAAAGCCATTTAGCTGCTTCCACGTAGCACAGAACCTGAGCTGGTAAAATCCTCAAACCAAGCCAGCTCCATGTGGGTTCGGGAAATGGGACTGGCTGTGGGGAGAGAAGGGTGGGACAGTGCAGGCAGCCTCATGCCTCTGTCAGCGTGACCGGTGCTGAGCCAGATCTAAGGATATCTCTGTGTCTGGGGTACGCCGCTGTATCATATGGGGAGTAAGTGGGGGCATTCATTTCCCAGAGTATGCTGCATGTTTCATTGCATCCCAAATCTTTATCCCAAATCTTTCTCCAGGGCTTGGATGTGGCCTTTTGTATACTGCAACGGTTACCATCACTTGCCAATATTTTGACAAACGCAGAGGCCTTGCGCTTGGTCTGATTTCAACAGGTATGATTTTCAATTGTAGTTCTCTCCATCAAACCTTTCAGTGCTGACACAGCTACCATTACTCTGGCAACAGTAAAACAGAATATTATATTTTTCTGTTACTTCCCAAAGTACTTCTCAAGTCAAAACATAGTAGCAATGATCATGTAACAGCAGGCTTCACATAAAATAGTAACTACATTTATAGGTGTGTGGTGCAGGTTATCCATAACGATGAGGAAAGGACGTTCACCAAAATGAAAGCAGATTATAAATAGCTGGGGCTGTATGCCATGAGTAATGCCAAGGGAAACTTTCTATAGAGCTCTCTTCTCTCTCTTTGTACTTACACAAGATCACAGGTAAGAGAAAGTCTGGAGGTACAAGATATAAGTGCTGGGTTACTGTGATCTCACAAAACTCTGTCTGCTAAGGAGTAATTGAAGTTTGGGCTTTTTTTTCTTTTCTTTCTTTTCTTATTTTCCAATATAAAAGGAGTCTAATGTCTGAAATCTTCCAAAAGGTCATCCCAACTTTAGGTCCATGCATGTTACAGGGATCCTAGAGGAATGAGCCTCTGATAATACAAGGGAAATCCTTTGAAGGATGCTAGACAGGCTTTCTCATCCTCTCTCTGGGTCTTTAGGTTGTGTGGTGTTGTCCTTTATACCAAAAGGAATTGCTAACTTAATGAACCAAGTCAGAATAGATAAAGAAGCACCTTGTTCCACACCTGGCTTTCTGTGTTGTACAGTGTCTCTCCTCTGATCCCTTTTCTCACATAACTGTTATTAGAGAGAAGCTTGATCAATGTGGTCAATGTTGCAAAATATTAATGCCTGATCCACACCAGCATATTGAAGGGGAACCTCTACAGAAGCGTCCATTAGAATTGTTTTCATTGGCTTTTATTGGGTTTACAAGTGGTCTGCTGTAAGGCCTGATCTTATGGAGTCTTAGTTGATTTTAGTACCTCAAAGATAAAACAAGTCTGAACTTTATAAGTTTTTGTTGTGTTTTTAGCACTAAAGTATATGAATTGCTTTAATAAAATCTAGGGGCAGTCTTCAGAAAATCATTTCAAATTAAAGATTGTCTTTAATTTGACTTGTAAAACCAATGCTCTGTATTCGTGAGTGGAGATCCATTGACTTTTAATCCAATAGACTTCTGCTCGCCTCAGCCAAGAGCTTTTTCTTTACATTATTAGGATTGCATAAAATGCTTGTACCCATATTAATTGTGTACCTTTCAATATTTTCTTCTGAATAGCCGAATTTTTCAAATGTGTGTTTGCATTTGGAGCCCCTGCGAGGCTTCAGAAATGCCTTTGGAGTAAATGCTCTTCTAAAATGTGAGCCACCCTCCCTAAACATCAAATAGTCACTTGCTGTTTGTAGGAGGGCTCTTGGTGAACCACTGGTCTGTTCTTGCCTTGGAGGAGGAAGGTGGCAGCAGTGAGGAGAAAGGGGAAAATAATGTTGGATGAAATTCTAACTGTACTAACTCAAAATGGTACCTGAAGGAGTATATGGATGTATGTGCTTGGCAGAAGGATGGCTTAATTGTTTTTGATGTTTTTTGTCAGACAGAAAATTTATCCTACTTGTTTCTGAAGTGTCTGCTAGTGTTAATCATTACAAATTGTTCAGATATTTTGAAAAGCTGTTTATTTTGGGCATACTCAATAAAGATGGTTGTGCATTCTCACAAAGGTGATAACACCAGTTTGTTAAATTGGGAAGAGGAGCACTGATGACTCAGCATTCCTGGGACTGTGTTTTGTAGTTGCTGAAATATGGGAAATTGTTATTAGTGAATGAAGTTCTCAGCTCTTCAGTTTAAAACGATCTTATTTTCATTTTATAGGCTCAAGTGTTGGACTCTTTATATATGCAGCACTGCAAAGAGAGCTTATTGACCTGTATGGACTGGATGGTTGTTTGCTAATAGTTGGTGCACTGTCTCTAAATATATTAGCATGTGGCAGCCTAATGAGACCATTGGAGTCATCAGATTCCCCTTCACCAGAAAAATCATGTGTAGACAAAGTCCCAGACCAATGTTTTGTTTACCATGAAAAAGAAAAGACTGTTGAAGAAAACATAAGCATCCTTGAAAAGGGCTGTATTGATGAGAAATGTGTGAACAATGTGCCTGATTTCAAACAAGATAACATTATAAATAAGAATGTATTAAGCTCAATAAATGTAAATGAGAAAGACACTTATAAAAAGAAAGTTGTGGAACAGACAAACTTCTGCAAGCAACTTGCCAAAAGAAAGTGGCAGCTCTATTTGAACTACTGGGAAGAAACCATTGTTCTTTTTAAGAACAAAGTATTTTCAGCTCTCTTTGTTGCCATCTTGCTCTTTGATATCGGTGGATTTCCTCCTTCCCTCCTCATGGAAGATGTAGCAAGAAGTGCAAACATTGATGAAGAAGACTATCATATGCCCCTTATTTCCATTATAGGCATTATGACTGCAGTTGGCAAACTTATTTTAGGAATACTGGCAGATTTTAAGTGGATTAACACTTTATATCTATATGTAATCACCTTACTAATGACAGGAGTGGCCTTGTTTGCAATTCCATTTGCCAAAAGTTACCTTACACTAGCAATGCTTTCGGGGATTTTGGGTTTTCTGACTGGGAACTGGTCAATTTTTCCATATGTAACAACGAAGACTGTGGGAATTGAGAAACTGACCCATGCGTATGGGATATTGATGTTCTTTGCTGGACTTGGGAATAGCCTCGGACCACCAATTGTAGGTAAGGTCAAGTTAGATATTTAAAAATTAACAGAAAGAACTGCCCACAGGCAAATTAATTCTGGTTGGTCCTAATTATGATGAAAAGATGAAAATCTTAAAAAATAAATCCTGTTTCTCCTGAACTGGGCAATCTGATTTTGTTCTGTTTTCATCTTTGATGAAAAGCACATTTTCATGTGTAAGTGGTCAAAGTGTGTATTAGATTTTGTCCTCTTTATTTAACGATGCTTTTCTAAGTCGCGGTGCTGTGTTCAGTTTAACTCCCCATTGATGCTCTTTCCTTTTATTTTCACCCTCAGGTTGGTTTTATGATTGGACACAAGAGTATGACACTGCATTCTACTTCAGTGGCTTTTGTGTTTTACTGGGAGGATTTCTTCTGCTGTTGGCAGCACTACCCTGCTGGAATGCCTGTACCACACAGAGCTCAAAGCTGCCTCCAAACACTTACTCCTACAAAGTTGCATCTAGTGCTTAGGTGACGACTGGAAAACACTTCATGCTTTTTTTTTTTATATTATAGAGCAACGTATTTTAGTAATTTTCCACTTATTTATGAAGTCCAAAAATCCTCATCACTAGAAAAAATTCCATTGCTGGTTGGTGTTCCTTTTTTTCTTCTGTTTTTTCTTTTTTCTTTTTTTAAGAACAGTCTTATTTTGTCTACTATGCACTGTGTTTTCAGCCTTTATCTACTGTAATTTCCTTTTGCCTGTAATGGGTATATTCTGCTGTATTATCAGCTGTACTGTTTTTTATAAGGGTTGGGTGGTGTGGAGGGGTGAACACTTTGAAGCAAAAATGAAGGCCTGTTTCTTGTCCAAGAAGGCTGGCATTTATGTCACCTTTTATAGGTCTCCAAGTTGCACAATCAGACTTTACAAAACATTAATTTGCCTTATGAGAATGTAATGCTGTGTCAAGGTGCTTATAACATCGTGTTTAGATTAACTTTTTGGACTTTTTAACGTTTCTCCAATTTACGATGAAGTGCCAATTGGAGAGGGGACGAAGAGGGAGAACAAAACCAACCTTGTGTTGTATAACTGAACTTCGTGATGGAAGTCAAGATTCTTACTACCACTGCAACTAAGAACTGTTTATAAATATTGCACATTTTGTGAAGTCTGTTTATAACACTGTTGAACCAAAATCTTTTAAACCAAGGAATAAATATGATTGTTGAAACCACGTAAAGAAATGCTGACTCGGTTATGCAAGTTGAACATCTTTAGATTGGAGTTGGAGATATGCTCACAGAAGCCTGCAGGTGAGTGGTTCTAAGCAAGCTGCTGCAGTCTGGCAGTACGGGGTGCATCTCCCGCTGCACAGCTCCGGTTTAGTTGGTTGAACCTGCTGCGGAGATCTTGTGCTTAGTCACAGAGCTTTAAATTTGATTGAATTTGGACTTGATTGAAAAAGGTAAAATGTGATAACTATATATTCTTTGTTATTTTTTGAATTGATTTAGCAAGGAGAGAAGCAAGTAAAAGCAATCAAAAAAATGTGGTGAAGTGATAACAGAAGAGGTAAGGGACAAGCAGAGGTGGTGAGAGTTGGGACACTGGAACACCAAACAGACTCTGAGTGTGATCTCCTGAAGCTACTGCCCAGAAACTCCCTAGCTGCAGTCCAGCTCTGTGTGCCTGTGTTGTTTTTTCCCTCGAGTTTAGCCTGAAGCTCGAGGTTGGCATGACTGGGAGGATGCTGCGTGAGGTTGAAGTCTTTCCTAAGCAAGGCAGGTGATACGAGGCAGGATGGCTCAGCTAGGTCTGCCTTGCCCTGCAGGCCCAGGGCAGCAGCTGTTGCTTCGCTGCTGCTCCCACACTGAAGACATGCCTGGTTGCTCTCGTGCTGTAGTCATAGGAATCTCCTGTCCACTGGTGGCACATCCTGTGAGATTTGGCTTCTTGTTCTAGGCCTGAACCTTACTGGAACGTGTTGGGAAATCTTGTATGAGTTGGAAGTTCTTAGACTTTCCTGAGCTGCATACTGTGCAGTTGTCTGCAGCTGCCCCAGCAGAACATACTACTTCTCAGCAGTAGTATTGTCTTCAGATGTCTGCTGTGACTTTGGCTCGTAAACAATCCGTAAGATAAAAATCAGATAAGAAATGAGCATCTTTTATTGTCCTAGTCCTATGAACAGAGTTACTGTTTTTGCAGAACTCATTAAGCAAGAGTGATATAACCTTTAAGTGGGGCAGACACGTGTAAGTTTTGTTCCCTTTTCTGATCCAAGTTGGGAAAAAGCAGGTTGTCTTAAGACATTTTCTGCTGGCTTTCTGGGACTCACTTATTCCTGTTTGTATTAAAGCCTGACAAAAGTAACAATGTAGTTATTTGGCTTTGTATTTTTTCCTCAATGTGTCATCTGGGTGTAACTACTGTGGTTTTTATTTCTTGGATCGCTTATTTAATGCACGTGGAAAAAATATCGAGTACTCAGTGTATGTAAAAATGCAACTCCGGTTCCAAATTGGTGTCTGGTGTACCTGATGTGGATTTGCATCAGTTTTATGGCAGCTGCAGTCAGATTTCACCACATGCACATGAAGTGGTACCATTTTACACGTCTTAGAGAAACTGCTGTGCTGTACTGGATATAATCAGAGTGTGTGTGCCTGCAGATTAATATCTTTTAAAGTCTTTCACTTCCTGCCAGTGATACATTCTTAGTACTTTAAATATGAAAATGTTATTACATCACTTGTCAGTTTTTGGAAAAAATCAGCTACAATTAATGTTAATGATTGGGCAACATGTAGCACAGTTTTGCAGTGGAAATAATGTCTATTATTAGACAGCTTGGTGTGTTTGGAAATCTGACTAGTGATCTGTGACAGTTTGCTGATGTAACCCTACCCGTCAGGGAGGAAAGAGCACAGGCTGTGGAAAAACCTTATATTACCTCTGCAGTCAATATGTGTTAGGACTCCTAATCCTAACCAGCTGGTTGATTACAGTGACCATAATAATTGATAAACAAGACTAAGGACTTAATGCTTCCATTTTCACTTCTACTTCTCTAGTTTTGAGGGGGTTCATTTTCAAGGAGATGTTTCCAGGGTTGCCGCAACTTGGGTTTTGTATGAGAGCTTTCACTTTTCCTGTCTGGCAGGCTTCATTCAAATTGACCAATAGGCTCAAATGTTTTTGTCGGAGAGGTACATCATGATTATCTATGCCTCATTTGTTTGATAACTAGGTCATTAATGCTGACAGGCTCTTAGATGCAGGTAGATATACGGTTCTGCCATGTAGTATTTAATTCTGCATCCTTTTGAATCTTACAGTCCTTGACAAACAGCTCTAGTACAGGAGGAGTTCGAGGCTTAGATAATTATTCTTTATACTCCATTGTAGAAGAAAAAGTTATTGTTGCGTAAATTAATTAGTTGCTGTGGAGTCAGTCATGAATAGAACATTTATCTTATTTGCAGATCTTAACATTTATTGTAGTTACCAAAACACGAGAAAAATGAAACAGCTAAGTTTTATTAGATTTATAGGCTGTTATGTGCCTTGCTTAATTCCTAGTTTTTAAGGCTAGCTACAAAAATTGATTGCATTCCTTTGGTAGCTGTTAATTTGCCTACATCCTGCTGATACTGGATTCCAGCATCACATCCTGCCATTGAACAATGTGCTGAATAAGGGCTACGGATCTAGTACTGTGAAAATTGGCTGAGATGTTTGCACTGGATTATACTGACATTGCAGTGTTTTTGACTTGAAAGATATTTCACGCGAGGCTCTTCAGAAGGGCAGGTCCAGTGTATGTGTTGGCCTGAGTATTATGCTGGTAAACCATAAATGATACAAAAATTGGACAGACATGTCAAAGGAAGTGGCAAAAGCTTCTTTCTAGTTTGAAATATAATTCCTCAGATTCAAAGGACTATTTCAGTGATGTTTTGCTGCAGACTCAGTTAATTATGCTGAAGAGCCGAGTTAGACTTGTCAGTCATCTTACCAGAAGATTCTCAGACAGAGCTAAAACCAAGTATGCAGCTCTCTTGACTTTTTCAGCCTACAGATGCTCCAGACTTCATTTAGTGAGGAATGGGAGTCTTGAGCATGTGAAGATGGCAGATCATTTGGCTCCAGGGTCTCACTACAGAGTGTTTTTCCCCCTGCTTCTGTCATTGCAGACTGAGAGTCTAACCTCTCTTGCCTTTTTCTGGTGTCACAGTTCATGTCGAAAAGTAAACATGTTTTCTATCATTAACAGCAACGACTAGATGTTGCTGAGTAACAAGACGAAAGCCTGCCCACCTGTTCTGCAAATGGCCAGTGCTCAGACCAACTCTGTACTTACAGATCATATCTAGATTATGTACTTTTTTCTGTGGTTATAACTTTAAATTGTGGTAACGTGAAATGCACATCAGGTTGCGTTAGGTCACGCTGCCTTCTGTTGGGATCAGATTACTCTGCTGTTTAGTTAAAATGGCCCTGGGTTAGAGTGGCTCTCTCCCTGCTTTGCGTTACTTAGGGGGTGTCCTTGTAAATTGGGATAACTGAAATCTTCTGCCATCTTTTGAATGAAAATAAAACCATGTATGAGGGCAAGGGTTCATAGAAATGCTTTTGTTATTTATTATTTGTTCCAAATGGAACAGGTTTATTTGGAAGTGCTGTGAGGGAATAAGGGACAAAAGAATTGCATTTGTGAGAGTGGGCTTGACAGTCTGGTGTCTCCCTAGGCACTATTGATTGTAATAATAGAATTAAGTAGTCAGCTGTTTTGGGTGTGTGGTTGGCTGTTCTGGCTACCAAAAACAGAGAAAGAGAGATGGGGAGGAGGGAATTCCCACTGAGCACACCACGTAGAGTGGTGCTTCAGAAATCGGAGGCTTGGATTTGTCTGTGACAGACTGGATTACTGAAAACAGGGTTATGTCATCTTGCCTGGAACTGGAAAGGCTAACGGAGCTGCTGCTGCCATTTCAGTTTTTTTGGAGGAAAGATGTCACGTTAGAGAGTCTTCCACCTTTTTCAAGTTTTCTCGAATATTGATCAAGAACAAGAATCACAAGACTATGGAAGACAGAGGTGCTAAAATCCATACAGAGCAACTCAGTGGAAACAATATTGAATCACTGAGGACCAAAGGTGTTGAAATTGTGTGCTATTGGAGAAATACAGATAAAAATCTGCCTCTGCCTGACTTTTACTTGTGTTTGGGCAGTGTTCATGCATGGTGCAAGAGGATGCTGAAGTCTCCACTTACCATATTCCTCTTTTCTTTTTTCAGTCCTCACCTCAGATGTTGTGCAAGCTAGATGCAGAGAACAGGCAAGGACTAACCATGTTTTATTTCTTCACAGCTCTTCAAAGATTTCTTCAAAGAGGTAATAATGTGTTGGAACTGTATTATTTCTGCAAAATGGCAGTGTGCAGTGCCAGAGATAATTACTCCAACTAGAGATTCGTAGCCCATTTTTCCCGATCTTCATTCAAAACAGAGAGAACTGAGGCAGCCACCAGCAAATGCCAATGAAATTTACATGAAAAGAAAAAGTTTTATTTTACTTTTCAGATCAATCCCCTATTCCCATGACTCTTTTATTCGTGTATGTGTGTACTGCACCAAGTAGCAGGTTGAATATATTTGCATTTCTGGCAGGGATGGTAAGACTAGGGATGGAGGGTGTTGTTTCTTCCCATCACAGATTTCTCTGTGTCTTTTCCAGTAAGAAATAGTGTGGGCACTGGCGTATGAACTGAAATAAGGAGCGGTGGTAAGACTCTAGTTGCAGAATAGCCCTTGCACCTTTGCTCAGTTTTTACCAGACAGCCTTTATGGAATACAATTACTACTTCCCAGCTAGTTTGAATATACTTTTCCTCTCAAATTTGCCATCTGTGTCAAAGTTTGGGATTTGCTTTCACATAGTTAATTCCCTGAGTGGAGAATCAGTTATCAGCCTTATTCATATGTATTTTGAACTTCATATTATAGACTAAAATGGTTTTAAAATAATTTGTAAGTCCTGAAAAGAGTTTTACTTCTTTCATTACCCATAGCTGTTTTTCCTGATGTTCCTGCTCTTTAGGAGCAAGAGCAAGACAGCGCCTTTAGATAATGAAGCAATATTGAATTCTGAATGCTGACTTGTTTTCCCTGGAACAGCATCAAGAAAATTAAGAGGTTTAGGTGCCAGATTGAGATTAGAGGAAGAAAATGAAATTCAAAACAGGAAGCAGAGAGCGTCAGGCTCCAACTCACCTTCATGCCATTTCCCCTCAAGTGGGAGAAGAATGTTGACAGCGATTGACCTGTCACATGCCAGGTACCTGTGATTCTGCAATACTGCCAAAGAAACACGCACTTATCTGCATGGTTTTTCAAAGCCTTTAAAAGAAAGCTGATGCTGGAGAGTTTAGGTGGGGGAGGTGAGCTGGGGAAGCAAGCAAGCAGTCCTAACACGTGCCTCCTGCTGTTTCGTTGGACAGTTCTCCACATGCCTGTAGTTCAGCTGCTGGAAATAGGCTCTGCTGAGCCACTGCAGGACACCAACACATCCACTGCCAGAGATGGGTGCAGATAGAGGGAAGCAACTGCAAGCTTGCCAGGTGGGTTAATGTAGTGCTGCGTCTACAGTAATAAATAGCCTTGCCGTGACTCAGGAGATATTTGCTGAGGCACAGCGCTGGAGTGGTGTGTGCCTGGCTGATGGAGAAGGGGGCAGTTCCTTTGTGCTTGGCCTCACCGTGCAGACATGCCTGCCTTTGCCCCAGGCATCCGCATCCTGAGGAGACCACCCGATCAGGTGTGAGCAGAAATAAAGCTGTTAGAGGGGACACTGCTGGCAGCTGATGAGCTGGCCTGGCAGGAGGAACTGTGGCCTGTGTACTCTCCCCATAAGCACACTGAAAGCAATGCATGTAGCAACAGGGAAGAGCTATGTTCTTGTCAGCACAGCAAATTTTCCTTTCTGATCATTTGGCTTGGTGAGTAGACATGCTTTGTGGTCAAAATACTGTGATGGAGGATATGCAGCAACCATCCTTTGTCTGTACTAACACTTGGTTCATTTCTCTGTTGTTTGAGAGATCCAGTGTAGTTTCTCCATTAGCTCCATCTAATTACCTTTGAAATGTGTGATTTTTCATAATGTACTCATTTTTCAGTTTCAAGTGGTTCATGATGCATTGGAATAAAATAGGCAAGTGCAGTATGTCAAGGGTGGCAATGAAACCTGCTTTGGAAGCCTGTAAGACAGATTTATCTGATGGAAACTCATCTGTGTATATCTGGCCCTGAATGTTTTCTGTGATAATTCAGGGATACTTTTATGGGGTAAGGACACAGGAGTCGTCAAGCCTGAGATGGTGTAACTGTTGCATCATAACACTTCTAGCAAGGGTTCATGCTGTTCCCAGAATATTACATAAAGAAGGGAAAAATGCATTCCTGAACTGGACAGTTCTGAAGATTTTGAGCCAAGCAGTGGACTGTAATTTTTCTGTTTTCCTTCTGTTCAGGCAAATCGCTAGGGCCTTTTAGCATTTCCAGTCATACTTGCTGAAGCTCTCAGTTGTAAGAGATCACACACTGCTGGATGCTGCCATGATTTTGTGTGCCTGTCATGGTATATTATCCTATTTTTAAAAAGCTATATGAATTGCAAAGTCAGAGCAATAGTGTCCCCACATATGAAAGTGACTTTTCTGAGATCCCTACCCAAAACAAACAGTGTGGTAAAAATGGCCAGACAGACCATGCTGGAGTCCTGCATCCCCTGCTTATGCCATCAGCTTCTTGTGCTCCCTCCTCGCAGTGCCTTTCCACCTCCCTCGGCTCGCACATGGTCTAACATGGGGCTCACAGCTGTGGGCTTGCAGCTTGGGTGCATGTGCTGATTCACAAGCAGCGTGACCAAAACACAAGCATTTTTAGGTGGACAGTGCTTCCAATGAGAAGCGTATAGTATTGATCCTTCATTGGCATTGTGTGACCAAGTACCCCTGAGAAGCTGCTGAATTGTCACTAGCTAATGAGGATCATGTCATGGAAGCGCTGGCTAACAGTTGTGGTTGGGTTGAATTTCTTTGGTTCATGTCAAGCTTTATGTGTTTATTTTTGAGCCCCATGGTGCTCCTCTGATCCTGAGCATCCCATGCTCAAAGCCTGTGGTTTGCAAGCTACTCTTCAGCTGGGGCCAGCCACACTGCCCACCCCTGTGTTTACTTCTAACCCAGAGCCACCGCGGCCTCTCCAGCTGGACCCGAGCCGTGGCAGGACAGCCTGAGCTGCATCCCCACTGCGGTCTCTCCGCAGGCACGCGTTCTGGCTTGGCAGCTTTTGCCCACCAAGAAGGGCTTTCTTTCCTTTTTGTCTGGCTGCGTTGAGACTCCTGAAGCTGAGATGCGGATTACTAGATCAGCAGAACAGGCTGCTTGCAGTTTTGAAAGAAAACTGAAATGAAGCATAAAACTTCAGTTAGTTATTGTTCTTGCTGCTATCGTTTTGCTTGTTTTTACTGCTGCTGACAGTGGATTTACCACAGCTACCTCTGCCCTCTCCCACAGGGATCCTGCTGTTTCTAATGCTTCTTTAAAAAAAAAAAAAAATAAGGAAGAAAATGAAACTTTTATGTTTTCCTTTTATATTTATCGTTGTATGTTTATTTTTCCTCTATCTTATCAAGAAATCAGCAGGCCTCAAAAGCCAGCCCTGTTAGTAGTTGGAGGCCATACCCCCGCTAAGAGTACCAAGGCAACCCCTGATGTTTCCCCAGCCTCCTCGCACCACCCAGGCCAGGGCACTGACTTTTCTCACAAGCCTTCCTCTGGGTAGCAGGGTGTTAGGAGACCAAAAGTTTTGGGTTTAATTTAGAGATGGCCCTTGAAGTCAGGGTGGCTTTCTAGGGTACCACACATCACAGTCATGCAGGCAAAGTCCTGCAGAAATTCATTGTGACCAGAGGTTGTGAAGCAAGGGTTTGAACTGCAGCTGCACGGTATAAGCAGTTACATGTTTTGTTTGTCATGTCTGTCACTGCTGCTCTTCGTGCAACAGCAACACATGGAGAAATCTCTCTGAACTGTGTTACTTTGCATGGAAGGAGAATTCTGCCCAGGGCTTAGATCTCCTTGCTGTGTTTGCAGCAAGGGTTGCAGGACCACCTCTGCAGCATGCCTCGTGTGCCCTCTAGCTGCTGCAGGCTTTCTTCAGAACCAAAATATCTTTCCATTTTATGTAAGCCTCACTGCATTTTGGTTTGAACTCAGCAGGCAAGCCTTGGAAACAAAGCCTTGAGTAATTGCAGTTAGAGGAGCAGCAGAGACCAAGTGGCCGATTGTAGTCACTGCTGACTTGTTTGTGCTGCTACTGCTGTGATGATCCAATAGAAAAAAAAAAAGTGCTTGCTGCTCAGGCAGGGAATTTGTTGCTTTAAAAGGTATTTGCTTCGAGTTTGCACGTTCAGCTGAAGCAGGGGGGAACAAGGTGTCAGCAGGACGATTCTTATGAAATCTAATAAGAAGGGAGTAGAAACATACTGTGTGGTAGGGAGCGAAGAGTTGGGGATTTTTATTTTTATTTTGAACAGGGTTAGTGTGAGATATTTTATGTAGAGAGCAAATTGCTGTCAGCCTTCAGGCACAGTTAGCTGGAGAGCTGGTGGCTCTGAGTGCCTTGTGTTTTTGTCTGTCCCAAAGGGTGCTGGGGGTGCAGCACCATCAGCCTTGGTGCTGCCTGTGGGCCCAGTGCCTTTGAACCAGCTTCCCTATGAAGTGGGTAATTTCACAGGATGGCTGTGCTGGAGGGCTCAGGGCAG
The DNA here is from genome assembly GCF_009819795.1 of Aythya fuligula. Taxonomy (NCBI): domain Eukaryota; kingdom Metazoa; phylum Chordata; class Aves; order Anseriformes; family Anatidae; genus Aythya; species Aythya fuligula. The sequence continues at coordinate 1,707,233 of NC_045565.1, read as the reverse complement.
GGTTGGGGCCCCTCTGCTGTAGCTGTGGTGATGGGCCCAGGTGGAATATGTCTGGTGACAAGGCTGGGCTGCTCAGCTGTGTGCACACCAGCAAGTAGCCATGACGAGGTCCCTCCCTCTCTTGTAGTTCTGGGGGAGACTGGGTTGCTGGGTAAGGTGGCATCAGCCCCCTGTGCAGAGCAGGTGAGGGCAGTGAGGAATTTTTGTCAAAATGCGAACCCTGCTTAGTATGCATTTGGGGGTATATTTGCTACACCTGGGGGTGAAGGTGGTGGTGGGCATGTACTAATACGAAAGCAAGGCCCTCACCTGTGTGCACTCTCATCTCACTCCAGCTGGGCAAGGAAACCTCAAATCATAGGGCAAGAAATCCTTAAACAAAGCATTTCCGGATTTCATTGTGATATCATGTGGAGAGGTAAGTGAGCTAAAAATCTGTATTATTTTCTAAGTGGTATTCACTCTACTAAGGTACCATCTGTGTTGAACCATCACTGTGGTGTGCTGACAGAGTAACTCCTGTTGTAGTACCCTACCAGGGGAGTTTCTCTAAGCTACTGTATTTTTTTTTTTAATGTATCCATTAGAAAACTGACTGAATTTGAGTTAAGAATCTGTTACATTTAATTGCAACATTAACTGCTTAACTGTGATTTACCTAGTAGGAGAGGCTTTACATCTGAAAGAATTGTAACATAAGTATCTACATCTTAACAGTATCTACATCTTCTGGATATCAAAATCTGGCTGGATCCTTCCTCATGTTTACCAAAATGTTTGTGCAGGTGTTACATAATTATATATTTATACCATTTGTGTGCTGTGGGCCACCTCAGCATATTGGACTTACCACTGGTGGCAGGCAGCGTGGACAGCAGGTAATATGAATAATTTCAAACCTGCATTGAAAGAAGCTGCTCAAAACTACATATCAAACGTGTGATCTGTGTGCTTTCAGGAAGCTGTGCCATTGTGTTGTGGTACTATGGAAACATCTCTTGATAGTAACACATAGTGAACTTTTGCAATATGACTCTGGTGGCAAGTGTTGGCTACAAAGAAAATCTTTCCTCCTCTGCTAGGAGTTATGTTCTACCTGGGACAGACTCTGGAGTGAAACTGCTGATTATGATGATACTTAGCAATTATACTATGATAAGTTAATTACAGAGGAACAGTCCAATGGCTGCGGTTTGCTTTGGCTGGAATGCATTAATTTATAATGGGAAGAAAGGTGATGGCATCTTCTGAGCAGCACAGCTGAAATACTGATATTCTCCGTGGTCTAATATGGGAGCAAGTGCTTCCCTTTCAATTTGTGTAAGTGAATTTAAATCTGGCTTCTTGTGTCTCTCTCATGTCTTTAATTCTTTCTGAGGAAGATGCACTTCTTTTCTCAACCCAACTGTTGCATCTGAAGAGGTTAAGAAGAAGAGGTATTTACAGTAAAATACCAGATGTGTTAGAAGTCTCTATTTTAAAAATCTTACAACTTGTATTTTAAAACATTTTTGTATTTTTTAAACTTTTTTTTTTAGTCAATTATTAATGCTTTAGCATTATTATCAAGTTCTAAGCTTGCTTATGCATTGAAAGAGCAGAATAAGTTTTAAATTTTTCAGTCTGTGTGTGTTTGTGTGCATTTGCCATGGCAACAAGGCTGAATACAGCCAAGTCAAGTTCTGGCTTGTGGCGTTGTGTTGAAGGTGTTCATTTTATGAGCTGAAAAACAGCTTTTTCTATAGCAAGTCAGCTACAAATTGGTAGGAAAGTCTTTCCTTTTTCCAGAAGGAAATGTAGTAATAAAAACATTGAAGGTTAGTTTTAGAATATGTTGGGATGGTGCTGTAAAAAATTAGAATCTGCCCTTAAAATGAAGTATGTATATTGTTTAAATATTCATAATGCAGAACTGGTACGAGCTTTTAAATCTGGATATCTCACAGTTGGACTTCTGCTTTCATGGTGTTGTGTAAAATGTCCGACCCTTTAAATAGCGTCCTCTTGTATGCGACTGTGAATATACCCTGACTGATAATAAGTAAAGAACACAACTTTCAGGGCCTTAAGTTAAGCTTGTGACTTGTGGCCACCTAGATTTGAATGCAGAAGTAGTAAGAGTCTTGTGGAGCTCAAAATGGTTGCTGCTGTGACACGTTGCTCTTCTCAGCAGCCAGTTTTGAAGGAGGTCCTGCTTTTAGGGCCTCACATGATATCTAAACCTATTGCTCATGTCCTTTCACCTTCTTCTGTATTTTAAACTACCTTGCTGAATCTCTGGCTGGCTTTTATTATTAGATCATTCTTTATTTGTGAGTTATGTACAAAAGTTGTATGTGCTTCAGTGTGGAAACTGCAGAAAATGTGTTAGCTCAGCATCTGGCTTTATAGACAGGCTGAACGCCTCTGTGTCACTGCTCGGCAAGGCTTTTCAAATGCAAGCTGTATTTGGATTTTTACAGTTAAAGAATTTATGCCAAACAGTACCAGAAATCAGAGAATTCAGTTCTGGAAGCAGTAAGACTTGGATCTGCATTTAAAAAAAAGTAGGGCAAATTAAAAATCTTTTCAATTTAAGCAAAAAGACGTAAGTAAGCTGCTGCTTGCTCTGGGAGTACTCTTCTTTCATTACTTTTGTATTATAAATAGGCCTTTCTGTCAATAAAACTTTGGAAATGCCTCAGCCGCAGGGTAAAATGCCTGCGGGCTGTCCCCTCCCCATGCCGCCAGCCCCTGAGGGGTTCCGCTGAGCCCTCAGGTGTGGCCGCCAGAACTTTCTGGAACCTTCCCGAGGCGGTGGGGGCAGCCCCGCCCTCTCCTCACAGACCCCTCAGCCAGCGCCATTTTCCTCACCCTCTCAGCCCTGGGTGGCCTCCGCCTCCTCATGAGACAGAAAAAAAAAAACAGCTCCAGAGTGCATTTTGTTCATGATTCCTTCTGTACGTTTTTTGCATCAGTTATCAGGGTAAGAAAAAAGAAAAATCTGATGAGCAGAGGCGGGAAATCTTTAGCAGGTTCGTGCTGTGGCTGCTGCTTAAATTGCTCTTCTGGCACCATTAATCTTGCCTTTTTTTTTTTTTTTTTTTTTTTTAGCTAAATTTTCTTGGTGGATTGGGCAGGTGGGATGAGAAAGCTGTGCCCTAGCACCAGTCAGCTCTTTTTGGGGAAGGGGTTTCGCAGCCCCTGCCTGCCTTTAACAGGGCACCTGCCCTGACCTGGACCCCTATTGCCTCGTGGTTTTTGTGCACGGCGTTGTCTGCCTCTTAACACATGCGGTTTCTATAATTGCATTTAAAAAAAAAAAGTTTCACTTTGTGAATGGTCCAGACACATTAGTGTGCACATATGTGAAGTAAATGTGTCATGGTTTGGAGGTCCTGAGGTTTTAACAGAGCAGCCTGCTGTCCCTGCGCCCGAGCAGGCCTGGGATGGCAGCTGCACGAAGGGCTGGGATTGTGCGGAGGGCAAAGCCAAGCCTCTGTGGTCACAGCTTGTGGTTTTTTGGTGCTGGAGGTGGGGGATCTGTGGAGATCTGGATTTTAGACTTGAGGGGACTGTAGCTATGTATAGGTTTTGTTAGGATTTACCCCACTGTAGGTTGTCTTATCTCTACAGAAGAAGGATATTAGCATTTTAGGACATGCAGTGGAGGTAAAATATGCATGAGGATGCCTTAATGAGGACGATAATTGAACCTAATATGTAAACCCTTGAACTTTATTAATTAAAAAACAAAAGTGTGTGTGTGTGAAAATCTTTTTCTTACCGTTTATCTGTTTTTATTCCCCAGAAATCATTATCTTCTGTTCAAGTCAGGCACACAACAAGTAAAGTCTCACCGGATGCACAGACTGACAGAGAAAGAAGAACATTTGGTGTTCCTCTGGAAGCTCTCATACAGGATGCAACACAATGTGGAGTCCCTTTTCTCGTCACACAGATGGTGGAGTACCTAGAAGTATTTGGTAAGTTCATGTTTTGTCTGCTTGGGTCTGTTGTTTTTTGTTTAAGCAGGGCTTTTCAGCTGTAACTACTCAGCAGTTTCGTGGTCTAGTTTTACAATTACTGTGCTTTTGTAGAGGAGCTCATGCTTTTTGAGATCCACTTCTCTTCACACAGGTATGATGATGCAGCTGTTGCTTACTGTTTCGTATTTCTTCTTGGGCAGGTCTGCAGCATGTTGGTATATTTCGAATCAGTGGTTCAGTGAATAAAGTCAAAGAATTGAAGCAAAAGTACAATCAAGGAGAAAAGGTAGACCTCGTTAATCATGGAGATGTTGATTCTGTAGCCAGCCTTCTGAAACTGTTTCTAAAAGAACTGCCAGTGGCTGTTTTTCCAGACAATGTCTGTGGTGGCCTGCTAAAAACTTTCCAAGGTACGGAATGGATACCTTCCAGCATTCTGTCCTTTCTCTGACAGTGAATGATACTGTGTTCATAGCACCTTTGTAGTAAGCAGTGGTTTCAGTTTCCTTAACCCTAGACTGATGTTTGATTGCTTTTAATGGACCAGTCTTCCATGAAAGTGTCTATAGTCTTTTTTTTTTTTTTTTTTTTTTTTTAATTCATTAAAGCTTTTGGACATGATATCCTGTTGTAAGGCATTCTGCAATCCAGTCCTCTGATCTGTATTCTTTGAGAATGATCCTTTGTATGTTTTCTTTTAAAATTTGGTGCCTTACCACTTACTGAGATACCATTTTTATTTTTAATCTAATCACCATCATAATGCTGTTCATGCATTTATGTATCTGCTGCCTCACTCCTCTCTTTTCTAAGCTGAGGCCTCCCTCTCTATTTCATCTTCCCTTATACAGGAGCCTTTCCATTCCCTGTTCTTATTCAGTACTTTTTACTAGTTGTCCTATTGTTTTATTGGCAACCGTGAGTGGAATGGCATGAAGTGTTTACATCTCAAAGCCAGAATAAGTACCTATAGCAATATGCTGACTAGTTCCCTGTTCTTGTCTATAGGTCTTAATTGTGTAAAACCAAATAAAACCCTACCACTGATGCTTTCAGACAATTAGGCCAAGTGATTTTGAGTGATAACTGATTCAGGTATTTGCATACAAATAAGTGGGTTTTGCGGGTTAGACTGCAGGCTGCTTTTGTTCAAACTTTATTTGCTGGACTCTGAGTTATGTACACGTTTACAAAAAAAAAAAAAAAAAAAAAAGGCAACAAAAACAACGAAGTCCCTTTCATCAGATCTGAAAACAGTAAGCTGAAAGATCCTTCTACACAGTTTTGCAATCATCTTGTTTTGACTACCCTGAATAGTATTGCTGAAATCCTCTTTTTTTTTATTTTTTATTTTTTTAATTTCTATTTTCTTTTCTCCCTCCTTCCCTCCCCTTTTCATTAATATGTTGAGCAACATGAGTCTTGACCTTTATGGAATGTGTTTTTTAGGGCTAGAATTGCCCTTTAGGATGTGATTCGCTATTCACAATGTTGAAGCTATGCAGATGTGTCCTGTCCTGGAGATCTATGGCAAATTTGAGCATCAACTGCCAGTTACTGAGCAGTACTGCTATCTCAGTTCTAATATCCAGGAGAGTTTTTCATATTAATTTTGAACTGCTGGTCAAATAGAGTTTTTTGTGAAGCCATTTTTTACCTTGTAACTCTTCTTTGAAGAATGGGAATCAAGGAAATGCAAAGTATTCCCAATTTAGGTTTTTAAGCATCTCTTGTGTAAGTACAGTTGCATGCTTATAGAGCACAAATGTTTTGAGACTGAGAGCTACCAATTAGTCAGGAAACAGAGATGATGCGGTGCTGGAAGGGTACAATTTCTTATTCCTTGTAATGAGAATCATACAGCGTGTCAAATCTCTGGGGAGAATCAAGGCTGATAATATTTTAACATCCTTAAAGGCAGCTTTAAGGATTCACAGACATGGCTACTGCCCATAACTCCATTAAAAAGCAGCAAGTGCTTTTGTCCTAACAGGAAGAATAGCAAAACCAGAGTATACAAAAACCCAGTATTTGGAAAATCCACAGTACTTAAATATTTAATATGTGAAAATAGTTTTCCAAATTTAGGGTAGAAATTCTTCATGTAGAACATATATTAGAGCAAAGTAAAGAATAAATATTTTAAAACCGTCCCTCTTTCTCAGATCTATAATAGTATCTATGATGAAATCATGTTATTATTAGGAACATCTATGGAATAACTTTTTTTTTTCTTTTTTTACAGAGCACAAAATCCACACAACAGAATGCATAAAGAATCTGAGACAGTTACTCAGCTGCCTGCCTGAAGCCCATCAAAACCTTCTGCAGTTCCTGTCTGCTTTCCTGTTAAAGATAGCAACATACAGTGCAGTGAATTTCATGACTCTGGAGAACCTAGCCGTTGTGTTTGGACCTGCTCTGTTCAAGTATGTACTCCGTATCTATTTACCTGTCTTAAACAGTACTACTTGATCACGTTTTAAAACAAGGCTTCCCATCATAATTGTGCAACCAATCTAAATACAGCATTTTGAAAGTTAAATGTTATGTGCAGTATTAAGGGCTAATGTGAACGGTTTCTGATCAGGCTGACCAACTTGGCGCTGTTAGGTTGGCTCTTTACAGGCAGGGCCTCAAGTAAGAAACAATCTAAAAAGTAGAGGTATGAGGGCTAGAGAGCTGTTCAATGGGAATTTCTTCTGTTTTCATGCATGGCTGTAGAGGCTACTTAGTGAGAGCACCGATTCAGAAATGCTAAGGCTGATTTTGACCTTGTAATGGCACTTGATATCAGAGTCTCTTCTACCAAAGTAGAGGAGTAATGCATTCTATCCTTTGTGGAAAGTTTTGGATATACTGGTGCCACTGAAATGCACATGGAAATGTGAACAGAGGCCAGCTGAGCTTGCAAGAGGTAAATGCAGAAGCTGGTGAAGGTGTGTTTGGGATGATGGAGCGTGGACACATACCTGGATGCTAAAATGAAAGGTGGGAGAGCACGTCAGGTAAGTCAAGGTGGTGAGAGGAAACAGCCTAGAATGTTGTGACGGTGGATTTTCCAAAGAAACTGAAATGTTTTAGTGCTTCATCCTGTTTGTCACACTGATACAGAAATGTGATAGTGTTCATACCTATCTGAGGATTTGTAAACCTTTGTTTCAGTGGATCAGTCTAGCTGGATGTAAACTACAAGCAAATTACCAATTTGCAAAATTTAAGCATTAACAATCAGAGTTTTCTATACAGTAACAAACACCTTGTTCTCCATTTTTTTTTTTTTTTGGTGTGTGTTTCAAGCTGAGGAAGTTTTTTAAAAGGATAAAATCAGCAAAATTGGTACCATTTGTATTAGAAATCAATGACAGGCTTTGTTTTGGGAAACTGTGCTCATAAACCTTGCTGCTGTTTTCAGAAAGCTCTGTTTGTGTCTGCTGAACTGCTCTGTAGGCTTATCACCAGATGTACCAGCTTATAGCCTTTGCAGGTGATATGAATAAAAAGAACCTTACTTCTTAGCAAAAGTACAGCTGGAGAGATGAACCTAACGGTGTGCAGTGTGACAGGACTTACACCGTTCCCTCCTGTGAGAGTAGGTTTCATTATGGAGGATATTCAGTTGTAGAACAAAGCGGTTGCACAATAAAATCCCTTAACATCTGCATGCTGAAATCAATAAATGAGTGCAGACAGATGAGGTTTACTCCCAATATCTGGATTAGTTGCATGATGATGCTTATAAATAGGTAAAAGGCTAACGCTAAAAAGCCTTCATCAAAAATCCAGCCCTTAGACCTATGCTATCTCAAGGACTGCACTGACTGTCACTCTCCTGACATTAGACCCCTTCACCATCACATGAAGCTTGGGTGCATGCATGTGCACGAGTATACTTTATTACTTCTGGTCTCAAATTCTCTGAATGTATGCCCGCTGATTTCTGAATCTACACAGAAAATTCAAGTGGACTCCCCTTTTGATTGATGAACTGTTTTTGTTTTTAAGTACCCCAGCCTGTTTTGGGAGATCATCCAGCTACTTCTGAATATGCACCTATTTTTTTGTTTTGTTTTGTTTTTGTTTTAAGAGTGCACTTAATGCTAAACTAAATATTTGTGTCAAGTGACCTGTCTGAGAAGCCTTGGAAACAATCTCTGCCAGTTATTTGTCAAGACCGCACAGCTACCATAAATAAAAGCTATAACTACCCTATGAACATTAACTCCAGCTTTATGTAATCGTTCTGAGCTCACCATCTCTGGGAGAGAAAAAAAACATTAAGTCTGGAAATCATTTTTTGTAAAGTGTGTAAGTAGTGCTGTCCGTGGAGAGTGACTTTCTGCAATTACGAATCATCACCTTTCTAATAAATGGGTGGTGAGGAGAACCTTGCAACTGGCATTTTCATTCAGTGAGATTGCTGTACCCCTTGCTTCTGAGTGACCCAAGGCCTCCAAGACTCAGACCAAACCACTTGTATTTTCCTTTATAAGAGAAAAATTAAAGTCTAATGCTGAGGACAATTCTGGTTCTAATCTGCAGAAATGTATACCCTGTGCCACTGTTGGAAGTAACCTATTATTTCTTGGATGTACTATTAACTACAGTTCTGGTGCTAACTCACTGCAGATGTTAAGTGTTCTGCGTGCATTCTGGTACTTGCCTTTTTTTTGTGCAGTTACTTCTTCCTGCCTTTGCTTTGGGTTGTTTATAAACCTTTCTACTTAAAATTTTCATCTATTTATATTCAAGTGTAAATTCTCTCTGTGATTATCACCTGTCTCAATCTGTTGACGCTTTATTTGTGGAGACCTGTCATGTTCATAGTTTCACTGAAGTGACTGAACTTGAATATAAAGTAGCTGGAATATGGAACACATGGACCTTGGGGACACAAAATTAGAATATAAAACTTGCTGCTGATTGCACCTTACTAACCTAAACTGCCAGTGCTTCACAGTTAGTAAATACACTAATTGCAAATAGCAAATAGAAGCCTTATCACAGGTATAACATTGGAAGCCTGGTTACAGGATCACAGGAAACCTCCTTTTGCCATGAATTTTAAATGCTAAGAAAATAGTATCACTGTCTAAAACCTGAATTTTAAATAAGATGTCCCTTCTATATTTTTAATCTGTTACAACCCCCTTAACTTACTGCTGCTTATTTTGAACATTTGACTGAAATCACCTTCATACAGGAATGATTCTGTTATAATAGTAGTAATATATCTGCTTCCTGTCCCTATTCAGAGTGATGGGACCCAAAACGTGATGAGGAAAAGATGGTATGTTTCAGAAAAAGTGTAACTTTGTAAAACACTTTATTTTTACCTCAGTGTCCTTTGCACACCACCTCCTTCTGGTTTCTTCTACTGACCTTTCTCCTTTGTGCTGTTTTTCACCTGTGAGACTGTCTTCACCACTATGAGGTTGCTCCACCAGCATCTTTCAGATTGCTTTGCTCTTAGATTTGGAACCTGGCACCTGTTTCTTATCTTCTGGAACTTCAGTCTTAGCATCTGTATTATGGAACTTTCATGTCCTAACTTCCTTGTAGGTGAAGGAGCCCCAAACATAGCTCATAGGTGAATTGTCAGGCTGGCTGCTCCCTAGACTTTCTGTGCTAAAATCTACTCTTCCGTCACCTTCTACTGGTGAATTCTTTCTGCTCATCCTCTGAATTATTTATTTCTGTTGCCATTCCTCGTCCTCCTTGTGAGCTGTATCATGTCTTGCAAGTCTCTCTAAGTGCCGAGGAGAAAGTGTTGCTTTTATCTGAGGTTTGACCAATGTTTCTCAGATTTCTACAGGTACAATTTTATTTACGCCTTCTCTTGGTAAAGAGATTTCTGCTGTTATCCTCAGTAAGCAATTCTTGAGTGTGTGTGTAAGGATGCTAGCCAGGTATCTGTTTACAGCTACTCACTTTGACTCTTTCTTCCTGTTAATTTACAGAAAGTCTAATACACAAGCCTCTGCCAGCAAGGAACTTTTGCAGATCTCCTGAACACAACCAAGGCAAAGCACTGTATGGCTTTTCTAGCTTGCACTTTGTGGCAAAGCGACTTTGAAAGATTTAGGCTCTCTCAAGGAAACCATCGTTGATTCCTGATGGTCAGGATTCAGTTTTTTCTTATTTGTTAGTTTTCTCCTGTGTTTGATTCGTACTACAATTGATTACAGGGTTTTTATGGTGAAATGCATAATATACCTCAGTAGCTATGCTCTTCCTAGGAATATATTCCTGGATTCAGCATTGTGTGAACACAGCTCCCCTATTGTCAGCCTGATTACAGGATTTCTGCTAGAAGCAGAAGTATCTGAAGAGGCAGGAAATGTTTATTTTACAGAATTAATTGAAACTCAAAGAGGAAGGTGGCTTCAGAGGAAACTAAAAATGTACTTTCTATATTTGGAATACCCATATGTTGCCACCCGTGAGTATTTGCAGATGAGCAGATATTGATATTTGGAGTCAGCTGTAGGGTCACATCCTAGAGTACAGGTTTGGTTTGTGTTAAGCTGACTTGAGAACTGAGCAGCCAAAACAGGCTGCTACTAAGGGAAAGTGGGCCCCAGTAAATACAGAGAGAGCTGTTTATCTTCAGGAACAACTTGTGGAGTGCGCCTTGCTAGCAGGGAGTTAACAGTTGGTAGGGATGAATTAGAGAACAAATGTTTAAGTTAAAGAAGATTTAAAAAAAAAAAATCTGAAAAGATTGCTTGTATGGCTTTTGAGTTGAGGGTGTTAATGTTTGGGTAAACTCTGAGTGATTTCTTGGGCTTACTCTATGCCAGAAAGGCTGTTGCTCAGTTAACCAGGTTTAAAAGCCATGCTTGATTTTATTTATTTATTTACTTCTGAGAAATTGAGTCTGTCCTGAGAAGAGGAAGAATCCAAGATGGAGAATTGTTACTCAATCCTGAAAAAGAACTGATGACACAGCAGATTATCCTGTAAATCTAGGTCATACCTGTCTATAACTCTTCTTTAAACCATTCTTTTTTAAAAGGAGCCCAAACTTGAGTTCTCACAGAAACAAATGTAGATTTACAAAATGAGAATGTGAATGAAAGCACTTGAACTGGACCCAGTGCATATATTTGTACTTTAAAATTGCAAATGAAGAATGAATGTACTGATTTAGCAAACAGAAGACTGGTGCATATGTATGTCTCCTCTTTAGTCTCCAGAGGTCATTAAGTGTTTAATTTTTAATACTGTGTTGGGTGGACCTGAGTTGACGCAGCATTTCTGGGGAAGCTGGAATAGGTGACAACATTCATATGCAAAGGTCCTCCAAGCCTCCAAATGGTTCACAGGGGGCATACGCAGTCCCTTCACAGAATGAGATGAATCTCTTTATTTTGATTAAATGATTCTGATTTAGTCTACTTGTATGGATAGTACAAATGAAGCTACTACATATTAAAAAAGGAAAAAAAAAAATCTGCTAAGGGAAGCATGGGAAGTTCCACTGCATGTGACCTGAAGTCTGTGAAATTACAAATTATTACGCTGTAACAGTTTCTTATCTATGTTTATTTCAAGGCAGTTCTGGTAATAAGATATTGTTCCAGCCTTCAAAGTTCACCTTCAGAAGCTAAGCTGGAACAGCAAAACAACTCTTCCAGCCCCTGTGCCACTGAGTGGTGGCGGGTTGGCAGGCTTCTGTTTTTTTTTTTTTTTTTTTTTGTCTTTGCTTTTGTGAACTTCATGGCAGACTGCCAGGTTCTAGCTATTTTATTGCACTGCTTCAAAGATTCAATGGGATGTGAACCAGTGTAGCAAACTGGGGTTCTGTCACTGTGGGGTTCCCAATGTTGTGACCCCCACCAAGTGGAGATGATTCTTGTCCCAACAATTGCTGGTTGGCAATGAGCCTGGAACACTGTTTTATCCAGTTGCCTGGCTGGCTGTGTTGATGAATTATTTTGGGCACAAGGGGGCTACTTGCATCGCTAGCCCCTGGTATGAGAGCTCCAAAACTGAATCCATTTGTTCTTCCCTTAGAATCCCTGTCAGTCCCTCGGCTTGTGAAGAACAAAGGCTTTACAACGGCCTCCTGCTGTATTTGCTTCAACACCATGAGAAGCTTTTTGTTGATCTGAACCCTGGTTTCTCACTGAGTCAAGCAGATGGCCTTCAGGTAAGAAAGTTACATTAATTGATTCAGCAAGGAATCAAAAGTGCTTCATTAGGTTGTAACCTACAAATGGAAATGTATTTGCTTATACATGGTGTGAGTACTGACTGACTATACCTCATTGCCAGCAGCCTAAGTATTCATTGTATGCCCAAGCTAGAGGGGAAACATAAGTCTTGAAATTTGTGATTATGGAAAAAAAAGGCAAATCTAAAAATAAAAGGTCAAGAAAAAAATACTAACTTTTTCCACTTTAGATATTTTAATGTGGAACTTTGTTAGACCAAAGCTGCTGATTGTTTCCTCAAGTAAAACACTTCTTACTGCGCTGCTATATGTAGATGATGCAGAAGAGCAAAATCAGAAGGGTGAACCCCCTCTCATCTTTTCTGAAAACGCTGAGTATGTTTCACCTTTTGCTTGGGTATGTTCTTTTCTAAAACAATATTAGTACTTTTCTTTGTTTACCTTATTTGTCAAAAAATCTCTTAGTGGAAGAAGCATGATAGACTACTGCTGCTTTAGGGAGAGGGTCAATGTAAGTCTTGTTTTCAGGATGTGATGTATCATTGCTGCTTAACTGCTTAACTTGAAATTGATTTTTAGAAAAGAACTTGAGGGGAACGTAGTAACAAGAACTGCAGTCTAATACTTTACGATGAAGTTATACTACACATCCTTGCAGTTGAGATTGATGGAAGTGTGCCAGATCAGGTGAAGGATTATGAAAAAGACTTGCGTTGCATGTAATTATAGCTCATGCTGCTCAAGTATCTTCAAGTTTCTTCAAGTATCTCTGTTTAAAAAAAAAAAAAGAAACTTATAAAGTCAAATACTGTATTTAGAGCATATTATATATCCCAAAGCAGGATACTGGGACTGTTGTGCTTCTTGGAACCTCTCTTTAAAAAGTTTTTCTTAAAAAAAAAAAAAATCCTGTTCAGTTGTAGGTACAGAGAACAGAAGACACTGATGTAAGGATGTTTATGAAATATTCATCCTGTGATATAGGACATGGTCCCAGATCTAAAACTGGGGTCGTTTGACATAGAGACTATGTTGGAGCCCACACCTCTACTTTTCCTCACATGTCTTATGCCACTACCATCTTTGGGGATTCCTGCAAATGAGTATGCAAGACCAAAATGTTAGGAATCCTATTATATAATGTTTCTGTTCACAAAACTAGACCGATTAAAAAGCATCAGCGACTAAAGGAGATTGGAAAGGTATTAGAAAAGCCCAAAGTCAGGCCTTCTGGCTTTCTATTGCAATACTTTTGTTTTAAAAGCAACTTAATTCCCTGTAATTCTGCAAAAATGTCACAGTCTGTTTGAGATTGTGGTGATGTGGGAAAGAATTCTGCTGGAAAAATCCTTTCAAGTTCTTTAATAAAACCCCAGACAAGGCATAGCCATGAGGCACTCTCCTACTCTGAGGTAAGCTTATGAAAGAAATCCCATCTATGGTGAGAAGGGAATTCGGTGTTCTGTGGTTGATCTTGTTTTTGTAATTTCTGGCAGGAAATCCAGCACATTGGATAGGTACTCTTCATCTTTCATAATGTAACAATTGCTGAAAGTCCACTAAATGAGAAACATCAAAGTTAGGCTTACAAACTAAACATATTCAACGTGCATGAACTAGTTCCAGCAAAGCAAGCAGAAAGTGAAATGGCAAGCCTGGCTCAGATCCCTTGTTGCTTCCTGGAAATTAAACTTGCTTTTATTGGCTGTTTCTCATGAAATAACTTGAAGCAGTAACGCTGATACTTGCATTTGGACTACTTAATTCAGGAGGTTTTTTCGTTGTTGGGGTGCTTTTTTTCCAGTATATTTTTCACTTCAATTTTATATGCCACTATAATTAATTGAGCTTGAGCAAATAAAAGTCATACTGATCTGGCAAGCATGCAATACAGCTGACATAAGCTTAATAGGCAGCTGTGTAGTTTGTAGCCTGAGATGAACATGACTGATTGTTCCTGATCATAGCTCTTAGGATACCTAGAAGTGCCAGGAGTCATCCCACCTACTCTACCTCTGTAGGCCGATTCAGGCTGGCTGTTTGGGAGAAGAATTTACAGATTTTAGAAAGCTGCCTGTCTAATAGATCAGAACTAGTATCCCAGGCTGGCTAGGAGACTGTTCATACCCACCTATTCCATCTAAAGACAGTTGTTTAAAAGATGCTTACAAGCTACCATGTGGCTTTAGTTTGTCCTTTTTCCTGACCGTTGCTGTAATGACAATGTAAGGCTGTAAAATCCTGCTGGTGGTGGTGTTTGTGTGGTGTGTGGTTTTAGTTGTTTTTTAAATCCTAATATCCATTAGCATTTAAAGCTGTTCTATAGTCTTCTGTCCTAGCTCACACACTGCACTGGTACTGAGCTGATTTCCCTGTTTGGTTTAAATCACTTTTTAAAGAGGTTAGACACTGTAATGTTTGTTTTGACCTGGGGTCTCTTTAGACAACTCCGTTTAACCTGAAGCATATTGGTAGCTGTGTTGGAGGTGTGCAAGATTACACTATAGAAGTTAAGCTAATTAAATTACGATCCAAACCTTTTTAATAGCAATTTGTCATGCTGTTTGCCCTCATCAATTCTGAATCTTATGTTCTGGTTTAAAAAATGGTTACAGAACTCTTCACATCTAGTCTTGGAGTATTTTTTTTTTCATATCTCCTTTCTGTACAGAATGCTGCTTGAATTAAGTACTCTGCCTTTGCTTTACAAACAGAGAAGCATGACTTTTGGTGTGTGTGCAAGCCACTGCATCCCGTCAAAGCATAGGATTAATTGGGGAAAAAAGCCTACACCTTGAGGAAATAACTCTCATTTCTTTGTTTTCTCTTTTCTTTGTCCTTTATGCGTGCTTCACTTTATATTGGCAAGGCTGCAGGGACTCTTGATTGGTTTCCATGTAGCTTCTGCCTGCAATAATGGAACCCCCTTGTAAAGGGATTACAGAGATTCCGGTGGCTGGGGAAGGGGAGCAGGGCACTCTCCTAGACCTGCAGAAAGACCGCAGACACATCAGAGTGGATTTCTGAAACTATGCAGTGTGGTTAGGAGTTGGTTGGGATCACTGGAGCTAAATATTTTATGGAGGCTATCTATTTGATTTTTTTTTTTTTTTTTTTTTTGGGGGGGGGGGGAAGGGTTTTGTGGTCTAGGGAGTTTTGTTAGTATCAGACTTTTAGCCTTTTTTTCAAAGAGGGAGGGGATGTTTCAGCATTAACCCATTTCTTTAAAAAAAAAATAAAATAAAAAAAAGAATTGGTGCCCCACTTTCATCTGAAGTTGCCATAAAAAAAAAATTGTGGTCTCCCTGATAAACTGCCCTCAATTTCAAGGACAGCTAATAACTCAACTGATGTTTTCCTTTGATAATCCCATAACAGTGCTTTTGAAATCAGTTGGAACCTTTCAAAAACAGAACAAACATGATCTTATGATACAGTAAACTCAAATTTCCAGGTTAGACTGAAGTGTCTTGATGAAATTCTTCTTTGGTAGAGGAACACAGTTCCAATTCCTATTTGTGGCTCTTAGCACTTTTCCCTTACTCTAAATTGGTACAGATTTCGATGTTTTTCTTTCACTGAAGTTCTTTGCTTAGTAAAGGTAACTTCCAGTTGCACTTAGGTGTGAACGTAGTGAGTCCTGTGTGTGCCTTAGTTCATTTTGCTGGTCACCTCCCTCCTACCCACATTATCTACATTGCTTCTTTTCTTTTCACTTCTCTTTTGGCTGGTAAAGCTGTACCAGGAGCGGATGTCAGCAGGTGAAGGTGTGCTATGTGGGCCATGAAGCACACTGTCAGCAGTGCTTTACTGTAACAAGCAGCTGGAACATTTAAGAAGGAAGCTGGCCAAACTGGTGGCCTGTGATTCTTTAGTGCAATCAACAATACAATAATAGAGCTCCAGTGATCACACTGGCTGATAACACTGCTCACTGCCTGTCATTCAGTAATGGCAGGAAGTGTGTGAGAGGAGAAGTGTTCTAAAACTGACACGTGCCTTTCCTGACTGGGAAAAACATTTTGAAGGTGCTCTGCTGTGCAGAAACAAACTAAGCAGTAGTAAAGACTCACCTTTGTTACCTCTTAGTCTGTGAAGGCCTACTTTTAAGTTTTGTTGTGAACAGAGCATTTTAAAAACCCCTACCATAGACAGACTCAAAGAATTTGTGTTGATTACAGATTAAGAAGTCTTAGTGCAATTCCTACCTGATGTGTTCAGAGTGGCAGCTGGTTGCTTTGCTTACTGAGGTGTCAGCCACACTACAAGGAAGAGGATTATAATTAATCAGGCAGTGTATACATTAGGATAACACACATTTCCACTTTCAGAGGATGCACGTGGTCTTCCTCTGATGTTTTAAAATTTACCACACTATCTTAACTGAAGACTTGCAGCTCTGAGATTTTCAAGCATCTCAAGTTTGCAGCAGCGTTTTCTTCCACTTGGTGTCAGCATTGTTCTCCTTCGCTACATAGCTGTATTTGCTTTGAACATAATTCTTTCATATGTTCGGAGTATCTTAAAATTAGGTATTGCATTTCTATTTTTGTAACATATCAGCACATCAGCCTGTTCCTTCTCAGATAATTGCCGATATCAGAGAGGCATGAAGGAAGGGTATGAACTCACCTCCAAACCACTGTGAAATACAATCATTTTTTGCTTTATGTTCATGTCACCTTCCTTAACTCAGGAAGACTACCAATAAACTCTGTTACACTTTTTGTATTCCTTTTCTTTGGTGTACATAAGCAATACAATTTGTTCCAGATACGCTGATGATGAGGGCATTTGGAAAAATAGCAGAAGTGAAGTCTTTGATGGGAAACTCATCCCTTGGGAAATTAAAAGTATTTTTACTGAAAGTTCTGTGACATCTAAACATCAAAACATTTCAGGCTTTTTTTTTTTTTTTTTTTTTTTTTTTTTTTTTTGTTCCTGTTCTTATAGCCCCTGTACTTTGTAAAGCCACTGAGGGTTTAAGTTTAGGGATGGGAATGGGAAATATTATCAGAAACGCAGACAGGAAACACAAAATAAAGCAAAAACCTTAAAAAAAAAAAAAGTCCACTGTTAAAAGAAAATACCATTTTTTATTCAACTGTAGTCTTCAGAGAGACTTGGGCTCTCTCCAACTCAGGGCTGTGTAACAGTGAATTTAACAGACATGCTCTGAACGCAGGCCCTGCTCCCCCTGCCCCCAGTTCTTAGACCACTTTTTTCCTCTTTAATGGGTTTAAATACCTACCTAGCAAAGATGCAAACATGCCAAAATACTTAACTTCACTTGCCAGAAGAATATGCCAGCATTTATCGCAGTTGCGTGAAGAAAGGCTTGGCTGAATCTTGAAAGCATATTAGCACGTTATAGCCTAATGCAGTTTCATTCTCTCCCAGCTTATTTGGGTTTTTGCTATAGAGCAGTCTCAGTGGTATTTAATTTCTTTACTTCAAGTAAAAAAAGGAAATGTGTGTTCATGAGTCAGCACTGCTGTTAAATAGTTTCCAGAGCTATCAAACAAAATACTGAGTACCTTTTTATTTTGATATGAGAAAGGGAAAGGATGAAATGTGCCTGTAATAAAAACACAAATCCAGTTGAGCCAAAACCATGAAAAACATGATGAAATGTACGGCAAAGATGCATGTTACTCCTGTTTCCTGGGGGCCAGGGTTAGAAAAGTTTAGTTTGAATTGTCCTGATTTACTGACAACTTCGTTTTCTTAAATAAAGAGATCTGTGGGGAAAAAAGAGGGAGGAGAAAGCAGAAGATTCCTTTAAGAAGAATACGGAAAAATCAACGTGATACTTCAGAAACTTATATTAAGAATAAACAAACACCACCTCCTCATATGCTTTTTTCTAGATGCGTTCCTACTCATTTCAAAGGCCATTTTTAATTTAAACAAACATGATGGCAGTTTGGCTTTGTGCACATGGGTTGGCTCGCACTGCTGGTAATTTAGATGCTTGAAGCTGAGGTTCTGTCAACAACCTTAATCCTGCCCTTTGAATTTTCACTGACCATACTCTCAAATTAGATGTAGCCCTGTTCCCAGAGGACCACAGATGAGCATGCATGGATTTGTGCCAATAAGGAAATAATAATGGAGGCATTCAGCTCTCATGCCAAGTGACCCAACTGTTCCTGGGTCACTTGTGTTAAAGGATTGTATTAAAGGATACTGATCAGGACTAAATGTTTCCGTAAGCTGTTAGGCAGACAAGAAATACTTGATGAGGGGCTGCTGCTGTATGACACAGCATTGCTTCCAGTATGCGACTGGAGCTTCACCTGGGAATTGTTGGTGTCACTGGGATGTGCACAAAAGCAGCATAGGATCTAAGGTGGGAGATTCCTCTGCCAGCATCCACACACTGAGAGCTGGGGTCGAGGGGAGAGGTGTCGTTTGCCAAATCAACAAATTAAAAGCCACCTCCCCTGCATCTCACTGATGGGGTGGCTGCAAGATACAAGGTTTCTAAAGCAGAGGGTGCTGCAATCTCTGCCTGGCATAGGCAGGAGAGGGCCCAGGTGCTAGGTCAGGGAAAAAGGCTGATCCCCATCTAAACCTTGCAGACTTGTGGAGACTTGTAAAGCTTTACAAGATAAGGATATGGGTGTAAGTAGAGGAGAGCAGGAGATGTCTTAGGGAGGTCTTTGTAGATCCTAAGCTCTAGCTTTAGGATTTTTATGCGCTATTTATATTTTTCTTAGTCAATACAAGGGTACAATGCAGCAATAATAAACAGTGAGCTGAATTTGGTTATATGCAGCACGCTGTAACTCAAAACCATACAGTACTTCTAAAAATATATTTGTCTTTTTCATATTTTCACTAGGAAAGTATAGCAAGCAATCTACCACTTAATTGCAAGGAATGATGTGTGAACAGAATATTTCCTTGACTAAATATCTGATGTGCTGCTTTACTTTTCTTCCAACGCTTCCCTTCATGTCCTTAAAGTTTCTTCTAAGCAATTTCCTAGCTATTTTACTAACCATTTATGTTCCATAACTCTTTCCATGCTTAAACAAAATGCTGGTTGAGGTGGGGGAAAAGGAAGATGAAACTGATAGCTAAATATTAAATGGGCTATAGGGCAGTTCAGACAAGCTGTATCTACTTAATTAGTACTAAGCACAGTTCATATCAGAAGCTTAAAGCAACTTGTGAAAACTGCTGCTGACAGAACACAGACCTAGTGTGTTCTAGATAACTAGCTAATCAGTGAGCTCTGCACACCTTTCTTCTCAATTGCCCTTAGTAATTTGGATATTACAAAAAAAAAAAAAAATAATCTTCCTGCAAGTTGTAGAATAAAGATGCTTCTAGCGACTTTGCAATTGCAGGCAGATTTGTCAGCTAAAAGAAAATTTCCTTCTGGATCTGCCTGGAGTGTAAGTTACTGGCAGCAGCAGCAGTGTGTTGACTTCTTCTGTAGTGTTCCTTATACCCTGTGTTCTTAATGGTGGCAAAGTCACTATGCTTTCTAACCAGAGAGAGCATAAGCAGGTGAAACCTAAATCCAGATCCATGTAAACGTCAATTCTTATAAAAGTCCATGTTTCTAATATATACAGCAAATGCAGGTTCAGGTGATTGTCATTCTTTATGAAGTCTGTTTCTAAAGTTTAAAGCATAAAACCAAATTCACCTCCTTTCCGTTTTCCTAAAAACTCAGAGTGTTTAGGGATCTCCTAAGCCATGATTAAAAAAAAAAAAAAAAAAAAAAGAAAAAGAATAAAAAAAGAAAAGAAGAAAAAGAAAAAAAAAAAAAGAAAAACCAACAGCTTTGAAAAGTTTTGCTCCAATTTCTGTTTTGAAGCCCTTTGCTGATACCTGAGATACATACTTCTAAATTTAGATGCTGCATTTTCCTCCAGTGAAGGCTACTTACTTTAAAGAAAGAGAGAAGTTCAGATTGGGTCAAAATCAAAGAAGAAAATATCAAAACCTTTATTTGCAGAGGAAGACAGCATTTTTTTTTTTTATATTGTTATTAGGCTGTCTCTCTTGAGAAGCTTGGCACTACCACAGACACTCTGGAAAAGGAAAAGAAACTCTTCAAAGTGCTGTATGGTAACTTCAGTTAAAGGACAGGTCAGGTCTTAAGAATACTGAGGGGAGTGATGGTTCCCTTTAGTACAACTTCTTCCCACTTAGCAGATTCTACGTTATGTAACGTTCCCTTTGAAATCTTTATATAGCATGGGATTTCTTTTTTTTAAAGTTAACTTTGGAGTTGAAGGGCTGCTGCTGTCCCTGTATGGTCTTCAGTTGTAGCTTTTTAATTAGTTGAAAGGGAAAATATATCAGTAGTGGAAAATAGAAGAATAAAGTAATTCTTCAGTATCAACTCATAAATCATTTCTGTGAAGTTGAGAATGGTGTTCTCATCTTACCCTTCTGTAGTTCTTCCACTCAGCAAAATATTAATTCTGGAAACTGCTATGTGGTCTTTAGATATACATTTTTTTCCCATTCTCTACCAACAGTTTTCTTGAAAGTGAGAAAGTATTATTTTATACTCTGAAACTCTTGCTATTGCAGAGTAGAACAAACAGTTGGCTTTAGAGAGACTCTATTTTTCTTTCTTGTTCCTTGCTAAATTAAAACAAATAGGGAGGAAATTTTCATCACTGAGCCACTTCACATCTGCTAAACTTTTGTCCCTTTGTCTAAGAAGTCGCCTATCTAGAAATCAGGTATTGCACTGATGGAGGTGCGATAGAAAGGAATGGCAAGATGCATACCTTAATGCATCTCAGCCTGGTAGTACAGCTCTTGTTGCAGAGGATTTTTTCTGAGAAGGGAAAATACTGGAGAGAAAACTCTAGCATATTTCATGCTCTTCACTGGCTGTTAGTTGCTTTGGGTAGAGATTGAAGGCCTTAGTCCAACTGTTAGAAGCCTTCAGTGGATCAGCACCTAGCTGTGCTAATGAAAAGATTATTCCTGTATCACGTCTACTCTGATTTGTGTAGTTGATGTCAGAGATCCCTGATAAAGGTAATTTTGACTCTGGAATGATTTTGTGGAGAAGAGAGTACTATTTCTGAACACAGTGCTTTCAAAGCATTTTGCAAGATGAAATGTTTTACTTACGGTGGAGAAGGTATTATTCTCTTGACAAAAAATCCCATCTTACTGGTTTCTTATGCTCTGCACGTGTGGCAGGTGACCTCCCACCATAGCAGAAGAAAACACGTTTCATTGTGAGTAATGCTATGCCAGTCTCATTACTCTAGGTGGTGCTTGGATATTATCACGGGAAGCTTGGAATATCAGGTGAAGTGGAATAAACATTCTGAATTGCATAACAATGACTTCTTGAAATTTTCTCAGGGTATCTGCATTTTTTCCCTCAAATAGGCAAGAATTCATCAAATTTCAACCAAAAAAAGCACTACCATGTAAGCAAAAACATGAGAATTTGAAGGCATAGTTGTTGGGTATTCAAAGGGGAAACCTGTCTAGTAAAAGGTGCTAGAACTAGAGGTAGGAGCATTTTGGGGGATGAAGAAAGACAATATTGAAGAACCTTTATCCAATATATTTCCTGGCACTTAAGAGCTTATTTGAAAAAGCATTTTGAAGAAATAGGTTCTAAGGATCCAGGCTGAGTCCCACGAAGACTTGTCTAGTGGCACACATGACAAACCCTCAGGTAAACAGTAATGGGTAGAGATGTAGTTAAGTAATGCCAATCTATGCAGAGAAAATATTTTCATTGTATTTTTTTATAGACTGAAAAGGAAGAAGGAAAACGTTGGTACAGCCTTTATCTATTTCTGAATATTTTGTTTCCTGATTCATTAACTCCATTTGCTTTATGCCCAAGCTAATTTGGGTTGTCTCTGTTGCTCTGAATAAAAGCATAGGGGATCAGATGTGGGGTTCTGTGTTAACTCAGGCTGTGAGTCCAGAAGCAGTAGCACATCTGGAGTTTTCCCAAATGAAAATATTGTTCTGCCCGTTTCACCAGTTGATTGAAAGTGGACTGTTAATTTTGGGCAGATAGGTGTTTGTACAATAAATTCTGTTTGTGTAATATATTCTGTACAAAGACTGATTTTGACTCTTTGGGTCAGCCCATGAGATTTGTGTAATCTGAGAGAGATATTCCATGGTAATCCTTGGAAAACATTGTGAATTAACTATGTACGTAATAATTTCACTGGGGGAGCAGTGCTATTTTTCTTTCATTAGTCTGATGTTAACAGATTCTGTGAAGGACAGCCCAATGCTGTGCAAAGGTGCCTGAGCTAGCTCTACATTACACAACTGAAAAAGGTACAGAAGGCAGGGAAAGAATATGTTTGTGTTTCATGGATGTATGTTCTGAATATCTTAAGTGTTTTTAATTTGCTTTTAAGTTATGGAAAAAAAAACACAGAGCAACTGGCTGCAGCAGGGAAGTAGTCAGGGAATCTCTTTCACATGCTTTTTTTGTATGTAGCATGGATAGTAGTGCAAAAGGGTGACTGCATTCTTAGCTGAACCTTTGACTAAAGGCTCTTAAGTGCCAGGACAAATATTGGATAAAGTGTCTTTAGTATTGCCTTTCTTACTGAAACCAGAATATTAAAAAAGAAGGGAAAAAAAAAAAAAAAAAAAGGAAAGGTCTGTGGTGCTTACAGGAACTCTTTATCTTTCCCTTCTGGAGACTTAAAACCCAATCTGAAGCGTAATCCATAAAAATGCGTCAAGAGGATTTGTTCATAAGCGTACCGTGCATTGACATCAGCAAACTCTTATTCGGGCTGTCATGTTCCATATCTTGGAGCCTCATTCTAAATCTTCTGGCAGCATTCAAGTTCGGTGCTTTCCATTTTGATTGAATTAATTAGGGAAGTTTGGATGGATCCCCTGATTGTGAAGCTGTCAGAAATTTTTAAGGGGATGTTTGTAAAGGTTATTTTTACCCTAGTTAATAACAAGTAGGACATCTGACTGCATTTCTGTATTGTTTAAATGTGAAATACACTGCCCATTTGGAAGCAAAGAAAATGGTAAATGAGAGCTGTATTTATGTACTTATCTTGCCTTTAAGTTAATCTCCTGTTACTAGTCTTGAGCCTTGCACGTTGCTATAGAAACTGCCACAGCCTCCAACTGTGCTTCCGCCAAGACTTAATTGCGTTCTGAGTCTCATAGACTCTCTATTAACTGCAGCACTGGCAGACACAAACACATTGCAGGAGTTGAATTAATGGTTCAATATGATGTATGCGTCTTTTTAATACTATGTTTTCATATCCTTTTTCAATTTTTCCTTTACCAGCTGCTTAAGCTCCTCTCTAACGTGTAGTGATACCACAGGGATGGATTCTCTCTGTTCACTGTCACTATATTTGATGTTTTCCAGTCTTCAGCGCTATTCAAGTATCTGAAAGAGTCATTAGTCTTAAGGATTTTTTTCCTTAGAGGAGTCAGATTATTTATGAACTCTCTTAGCTTCACTGAAGTCTTTCTGAGACTTCTTCACCTCTGCCTTTGTGAAACAGTGGAAGTGCATAGCTGCTATCTGGTAAGCTTGTGCTGGGTCAGTGCTCTTGACTGCGTGGTTTTTATGTGATTGGTGTGCGTCAAAGATAGGCGGCTTTTCAGCAAGGCCTCTTTTTAGGTCAGAAATGTCAGTTTATCAAAGTTGAAACTGAGTATGGCTGTGTGCAAGGTTCAATAAGACTTTACTTGGAATTATTTATTATGTCCTTGATGGAAATTCTCATCAAAACTAGAGAACATCTCTCGTTCAGCTAGTGCAACTAAATCTCAGAGGTCAGTTTCCCTGCTCGGTTCTCAGCATATCGATGGTGGCCATGAAAACACACTGTTCTTACTGATGCTGTTCCACATTCAGTGGGAATGGCCTAGACTGTAGCTAGTTAACATCAATTTCCATAGGAAATGGATCTAAGTTCAGAACTTCATGATAAAAAAAGCAATCCCCACTGTTCTGATGCACAGAAAGAGGGGAGAAATGTATTACGACAGGAGGAAAAGAGAAAGTCAGGTATTTCCATTTCTGTGTTACTTACTCAGCTCTGCTTTGCTTGTGCTTAGAGGATAAGACACAGCGAATAGGACACACTCTGTGCACTGTTGCTCTTATGGGCTGTTTCCATACCTGTGTTAATGCTGGCCCAGAAATTTCTTTCTATCCCGTTCTCATTAGAAGCATTAGAGGCAGCCCACAAACTGGTGAATGGACAAAGTCAGACTGAGGCTGGGAGCAGGACAAAGGGAAATTTTACCAGCCTTCACTGCAAAATGTTTGTGCACGTTAAGTCATGCTTTTAGATAATGAACATCTGAAGACAGCTTAAATATACCTCTTATAACATTTAAGCTTTTCAAATACCCTTTAAAATGTGACCCTTTGTGGTAGCATTTTTTATGTGCCTCACTTTTTTCCTTCTCATTTTTTTTTTATTTATTTTGAATATGTGCTGTGTTTATTGATGGGCCTTTATTAAAAAAGTCATGTAATTAAGGAGAGTAAACCAAGGTAGCCTTTCTGGTCTCATCCTTGCTGCTAGTATTTCTCTGTGAATTCGTGTGGAAAATTTTGTTCTTTTTTACTCTTACAACAAAGAAAATCAATTAGGAAAGGAAGAAATTGTGATAATATTGTCAGAATTAACCTGAAAGTGCGTAGACAGTTTTGCAGTGCTCCATTTTCACTTTTTTTTTTTTTCCTTCTTGTCCTTTTTCATTAGCTACCTATTTTGCACCTCTTGCTGTGTGCGACACAGTTCACTTCCTGTCATGGATCTTAAATCTCTTCCACAAAATGTCATCTTTCCTTTTTAGCTGCTCTGAGAGTTTGCATGTTACAGAATGCTGCATTTCCCTGCCAGCTCTGGCTCAAGTTATGTTTCCTGGATTGCCCTACAGTATGTCGATGTATATTCTGAAAAGCTGTGTGTGATAGAGACCTTCCTCAAACCTTCTAAAAACACCTACTTTGGGATGGAATTCATTGGGATTTGAGTATAAAATAAGCATTATTTGTTGGCTCCTGACATTCTTGAGAAGCCAGATAGTTGCCACGTCTCCAAGTTGTCTGTCTGCTCGAGCTATTTTCCAGTCAGTGACAGCACCTCATTTACATAAAGCACTGCTTGCAGTGTTTTTATGGGTATTCAGAATAAAGGCCTTGCCTATGAGCTGAACAGCCGGATGTGTGTGTGCTTGGAGGGCTTTACATTGGTTAAATACAGTTGTTAGCAGTATTAGTAGAGAGCAAAGCCTCGTTACAAGTCTGGGATGTGCCAGGTTGTTCTACTGTACTGTAGAATGTATTGCAAAAGCCTTTTTCACAAGCCATCATTTCTTACGATTTCTGTAGAAAGGGTGGCACGAAACTTGACCATAATAAAAAGGATTTTGGATAAGCAGGGGAGCTGGCGAAATGGTGCATGCATGTCTCAGGAAACTATCTCCGTTGAAATAAGGAGATGCACAGAGAATGGAGAGGACAGGTAGGGACAGTCCATTTAGCAGGTATGCTCTTGGGTTCTGTATCTTTTTTTTTTTGGTTTGGTGACCTAAATACAACCATCCTCTAGTACCCACAGGGCAAGATGGAAGGTAACACAGCTAACATGTGTGTGTAGAGTGTAGGCTCTATAGGGCTGAACTTTAAAAATTATTGAAATAGAGACTTAGAAATTACTTTTAATATGATTTCCATCTCTTTATCCTCCCTCTTGTGTCCCCAGAATCAATCCCCAGTGAAATTTCTATTTTCTTTCTTAACCCTACTTACCCCAGTGGCCACTTAGCAGAAGAGTTTCACTTGTGTCAAGTAAACTGGTCATTTTGTATGTCCTTGCATGGCATGCCACGGAAATGAGCATGAACTCTATTAATATCTGTTCTTACGTAAACCTGATCCATTTTATTCAGTTCTTCAGCTAACGAAGCACTGTGGGAACAGGACAGTCAGAAGCTTGGGAATTACTCTACAAGGAAGAATCTCAATGTTTCTTGGCAAAAGCTGCCTTATGCTCTAGGCTTTCTTGGTAAGAGCCAACAGTAACAAGGTCTTATTCTGGACAGAAGTTTAAATAAATAGACACGGAGTATTTCTGTTTGTCTTTGAAAACTTACACACAGAAATCCCAAAGTTGATTTCAAAGAAGTCTTAATTTTTGTCTAATTACAGACAGATACTCAATTTGGAGGTAGGGGAGTTTTAGTCTAATGAAAGAAAAGAGGGGTCCCAAATAGGAACTTAGTCCCCCTTTTCCTTATTTATTTCCAAATGCTGGCAGAATGGGAATATTTTTTCCTCAATTATTTGTCAGTTTCTTTAAAGTAAGAAGAAAAACTAAGAGGCATAAGGTGGCTGAGGTGACTTACTCAGCAAAACTGGCTTTCTAGCATCAGTTGCTATTAAATTTCTGTTAAAGTTTCAAAAGGAGCAGCTGAACTGTCATAAATGGTCATACAAAGACTGCCTCATTTGGGGATTGTTGGCAAAGGCTGTAGTGGAGGCATTAGATGCCATTAGGTTTATGCTGTCGTAACTTCTACAACGTCCTTTACAATTTTTCTTGCACTCTTACATTGCATGAGGAATAAATGAGAACTCGTGGCTAAAAGGTCACATGCAGGTGACCCTATACCCCCGTGCACCCATCTGTCTAGTACTGCCCTGGTGTGCACTGATGGAGGAAAAGAGGGAAGCTCTCTTCCCTAATGGCTTCTTAGCTGGACCGAACACTGACAGCTCTGTGAATATGGTATTAGCACGTTAGCTTCTGTCTGTTAAGCTGAAACCAAGGTATGTGCCATTTGATGCTGTTGCTTGACTCAGGAGATACTACGTGCAGAGGCCTTTTGGTTTCTCTAAGACTGGATCTGGCAGAATATTATTTCAGTGTAAAGATATCATCAGAAATATAAGAAAAAGATGAAAGATCCTGTTTATTCTTGGGTTGTTGGCTTTTGGTTTTTGTTATTCCATGGATAACAGCTAAGAAAAATTTCAGAACACAATCTTGCATTCTATATACTGCTGCAAATATGGCAAGAACTAATGTGAGAGAGGGCAGGACTTTTTGTGTTAAATCTATCTGCTTCATGCATTATTCTTCTTCCTTCATGAAATCCTACCTTCAGCCCTCCCTGATATTCTTTTTTAATAAAAAGCTGAACTATGAATTTAAAACTTACAGGAAAAATGTGACCCGATGTATCTTTGCATCCCAGATGAAGCAGGAGCCTGTTTGTCTTGGCCTATGTTTTCTAATTGCCAGTTCACAATATGTTGTTACATTATCAGTAGAAATGTCATCAGGAAACCAAGGAATCACTAGTTAATGCACTGAGCGGCACAATTAGTCTTCAAATAAATCAGGATAGCTACTCAGTCTTTTATATTCAGCATGCATTGCAACAGTTGATGTGCAACAAAATTATCTGCTAAGACCTGCATAAAAATACAGCAATAAAAGAGATATCAGTCTTCATAAACGCAGACCAAAACGGAAGGAAATTAGGACCATATGGGGAGCACCAGTGACAAAAATGAGCCATTTATTCCCAAGTCCAAAGATAAATTTATAACTCTCCGTATGAACTGGTTTTCCTGGATGCAAGCATAATGAAATAGAACCTGTATTTTGTTAAGTGCTCAGTATTGCACCTGGCCACCTGAAAGACATTTCTGAGGTTCTGGAAAAAGCCCGTAGGAATCTAAAAAAGGGCAAAAAATGCACTCAGAAAATCTTGATAACAAAACAATTAAAAACCAATACATTTAAAGATAATTGAGAAAGTAGTTAGACAAAGAAATTGTCCCAATGCCCATTTCCTGGGAGTGTGCACTGCACAAGGAAATAGAAGGTCCTTATTCTAAGCACACCTGTGGTAAAATCCCTAATTATAATCATTCAGATCAAAGTTAATTAAAAGCACATCTTTAATATAGCAGTACGCTTTTCCCTACATACCTTCATCTGGGACCAACTCTCTTCTGCCCTCTCTGTTATTTAACTTAAATAGAAACAAGTAGCTGCAAATGTATTTCCCATTTTCTTTTATCTGCCGAACAGTACTGTGTGTTCCAAGAGCACACACGTGTGTGTGTGAGAGAGAGAGAGAGAGAGAGAACAAAATAGTGTCTCACTCACTAATGCTGTAGAAAGTTAAAAGAGTGACTGCAAATGCATGTGCTTCTTGGGAACTGCCTTTCCTATTGCTCTCTTTGGTTCCCACTGTCCACCACCAAACAGGTCAGCTCTTCTGGGAAGTGTCAACATCCCTGTTGATTGTTAGTCTCCTAAAATGACTTTCTGTGTAAAGTGCTGGTCTGGCATTCCACTCACAAACAGGTACCAGGTTCCCCAAGCTATGTGGGATGTGATCTGATTTACCCGGGACATAACTTAAGGAACTAGGATAGGGGAGGGAGATGTAAATGCAGCCATGCAGTTGAAGTCAAATGATCAAAGTGGTGTTTAAAATGCCCAGAAAGTTAAAACTGCATTTCTTATAAGAAAGAATTTTGATAGCATTGCTTACCTGCATGGAGAGCACTGATGGGCTCTCATGATATTTATGTAATTAACTGTGGCATTATGAAGGATAAGAGAGAACTTTTCTTGGATTTTTTTTTCTTCTTTTTTCCCCCCAGAAGTAGCTCAAGAGTTTCTCGATGGTGGAAAAATTGGTGGACATTGCAAGGCCTTTGCTAGGTCTTGCAAAATATGGAGCATACTCCAATCCCAGCTTCTTTTCTGTATGTGATTTCCACTCCCAAGTACTGTGTGTTGTTTTTTGTTTTGTTTTGTTTTGTTTTTTCAATGGAATTTATTTCCAGAGCATTCCCATGTCTCTCTCCTATACAAGCCCATAGCAGATTATTGCTAACAGGCTTAATGTTTTGCCTAGCTAGAGGCTTCCCAAATCAGAGTTTCCCAATATGCAGTTCAAAAATAAACCAGCCCCCACACTATTGCGACTGCCCATGTTTCTGCTTCACAGAAATCAGATTAGTAATGAAATGCATCCTCTTTCTGCTCCTTGCCCCCAAAAAGTCAGTTACATTGTGCTAATAAGTACAATAGGACAAATCAGTCCTGAAGCTTATAGTTGAGGTATTAGCCAGAACTTTTGAAAAGAGACTAAAAGGGAAATGTTTGAACTCCTTCGTCTTCAAAATATTTGTCTAGCTTGCTTGCAGTGTGCCAAAATAATTGTGCCCCGTGAGGAGATGTGTCAGTTAGAATTTGAGGTAGGTAGTAAGCTGATTTCCAGGCCAGCTTGAACAATAACTGAACAGGACAAACATTTCCTCCCTGTGTGGCTTTCTGAGCACTACAACAAAGTGGCATTGCAGTGTTTCATATTGCAGGTCTGAAAGTTTGTGCAGAGCAGGAACAAGAACAGAGTAAGAAGGCAACATATATCTAAACAAAGGTTTTAATATGGATCAAACAGAACAACCAAAAAAAAAGGGGGGGGGGGGAGGAGGAAGGGGGAATATGATAGCCACATTTAGCTATGTTCTTTATAAAATCTTTCTAGGAGTTTAGTGTGTTATCTTCCTGCTCATCAGTGTAGAGGAATGCTGAATTCACAAATATTTGCTACCACAGTGGATGATACCTGTTTTTACTGAGTAAGGTGTTTAGAGTTGAAAACAACTGTTTCTTTTAAATGAATAAACATTTTAAAATGTTAGTATGTGTTTTTACAAACATTTCAACTAACTAAAAATGGTAACATGCTATCAAATTATCAACTGAGATAAACTCAGGCTGTAGCAAATTCCTGTTCTGTTCTAATTTCAGAAAAACTAAATTTACCTATTCTGGCCTTGGAAAGAGAGAGAAAGTATGGCTAAAACTAAAATCTCAGCCCCTACTAATTTTTAATATCCTATCCAGAATTTCATTAATCCATTTTGAGATTAAAGTTAGAGACAACTGATTGTGGCAGTAAATACTTAATTGTCTTTCATTTCAAGACATATTTGTATTCATCTGTTTCTTTAAAAGCTTTATTTTTGTAAAATTATATTTTTCAAGCCAAGAATGAAAGTGAGAAGGCTTGGGTCTCCAAGCTGGTATTCTCACATAATAAACCATTTTACCTAAGTGTTGTTGAGCTCATCACCTTCCTTTTCACCTGAGCATTATTACTATTAGTAAGATAAATAAATGGAAATTGCGTAGTTTAGTGCTATGCATGAAATTCCTCTTGGCAGGCACTGACTGCTCTGTGTGCATGTGTGTATTTGTGTGTTAAAGAATTAGATCTTGCTTTATTTAACAAAACAGTCCAGTGCTTGCCAACCTACTTAGCAGGTGCTTAGCATATTTAAGTTCTTAAAGTTAAATATATGCATAAGCATTTTCCTTACTTGGAGCTTAAATCACAGGTTTTCCATGTTTATGATAATTATTGTAAAGTTGCTTAAAGGCTTGGCATAATAGAAGGTTACTTGGCACTTTTTATGCGTGACAAGCTCTTCCTGGGTAACTCTGATTAAGTACGTAATGGATATTTCATTACAGAATAACTACATGACAGAGGTAGTTATGATAACACTCATATGTGTACACAGCAAAATGTTGAATATTTGTAGTGTCCTGATTCCTGCACTGTGGAAGATAAAAAACACAAGGGATGAATAAAAAGTGAAAAGTGTAGCAGAGTAAAAAATATTTTTTCCAGTTTCCTACTACATCATGAACTGTTGAGTCCAGATAACACGAGATCTGATTAAAAACTCTATTTTCTCTTCTCTTAAAATAAATGAAAATGATACTGCTGAGATTTTTATTTTTTATTTTTCAGCAGAACCCTAGTTCTGTCTTAAATGTAAAAAGCACCAGGTAGTTTGGGGAGAATTTTTGTAGTTTGGCAACATTGATGTTTCCCGTATTCCCATAGATGCTTCCCATTATTGAACTAATAATTCTTACTGTTTCAAATTTATATCTTCTGTTTGCCACAGTGTTTATCAATTATAGGGTTATCATAGCTTTTAAATCATGTAAAATTACGGATTCCTTGAACAAAAGGGATTCAATATATGTAATGCATTAGATTAGTGTGAAAAGCAGCAGAGCCAAGGCTTCTGGGAGCAGAGATGACTGCACACAGGCTACAGCAATGTCAGAAAATTTGGGCTTGGACAAAGTATTCTTTTGAATCTAAGGTAAGGTGTCCTTACTGGTTTGGATTTCTTACCATTGAAAAATGAAAACAGGAAAACACACACACACACACACACACACACACAAGAACAGTGCAACGGAACACTGGATCAAACTTGTCTTGAACTGAAACCCAATCTTGTACATTTTGTTTCTTTCCTTGGTGCAGGAGAACAATACAGAAGATGAGGAGAGGGACAGATCTGCATTATTAAGGTAGGATGAAAGCACCTGTTATTTAATGGCTCCGTGGAAACTTTTGATATCTCATTACCAATCCATATAATACACATCTATAATGTAATGACAGTTGGTTTATTGGAGCAGTAACCTCCCCCCAAAATGAAAATTCTCAAATCTTAATGGTAATGTATATGAACTACACACAGATAGCCTAGCGGGCTAAAGTCATTTGCTGACGCCAGACGTGTATTCTAGATTCTTGGGTGCTTTGACTTTATTTCTTTAATTATTTGGTATTTCTCTAATTCTGTATTCTGCTTGTACATGGGTATATCTCTGTATGAGCCTATATCACGTGTCACATGTTGGGATTTCCTAAAGTGCAAGGATGAACTGCCTGGTTTCACAAAGTGTTTCAGGGCTTTTCACTGGTGTGGTATTGCATCAAGAGGCTGAGATGTGTTCAGAATAAATATATAAATAACTGTGTGCACTTACCCCTGGGAAGGGGAGGATGTTGGCAGTGAAATCAGCATCTTGATAGCTTACTTTTGGAGCAGAGTGTGGTGGCCAATGACTATACCATATGCAGATGGTTAAATTTGGTGGAGAGAGGAAAACTGATGCATAAACAAAGCTGAAATCCTTTTCTGCGTTTGTCAGAAGGATTTGGCTTTTACTAGACTTAAGTTTATGTAAGCAAGCAGTATTTTGTTATGCCCCAAGACTAGATTTTCTTGCATCATTTCTCCAGCATATGACTTGGGGGCTGTCTGACCACAGGACCATAGCTTAGCCAAAAAATTTCTTAAGGGAATATTTTTTACCCATAAGGCTTAAAAATATAGTAATGCCTTCACACCCTTTTATGCATTTTGCAATAGCTATACTTGGACTAAGCCAACAATCACTGGAAAATCATGGTACATCTTTCAGATTTTGTGGGTTTTGTTCTGAGATTCCACTGAAACACTGCAGTGGATGCCAAGTTAATTGTGCTCTGCAGTGAAAAAGCAGAGGTAAAGTTGTTATAGCTCAGAGCAACTTCAAGTATTTCCCAGATATTTTGGAACACCAGACACTGCTACTTAATCCCACTTAAAATTCTGCTTGCTTTGCCAGAAATGCAGAACATTAATAAACCGCATTAGTTAGGAAATAGCTTTCTGAGTGAAGTAGGGAAGATAATTCAAGGTTTTAGACAAAGCTATTGAAGCAGAGACAAGCTGGCATTTCCCAAAAGCTAATCAAATACTCAGAGAGCAATAAGAGACTGTAATATATCATTTGGAAGACAAAAGTCATGGGAGAAGATTTCAAAGGCTACTATCTCTATTTGCCAGCAGGTAGTACCTCCTGGTGTTGAGCCTTTAACATTATAGGAATTGCCAAACACTGCTTGAAGTAATCATCTGTTCTGTGAGAGGGTACCTTCTAAATCATACTGATTGTGTAGGCCTGGTGGAGGACTTGCATATAGACCTAACTCATATCTGAATCTGAAATACAGGATTTGGTTCAGTAGATAATAACAATTCTGGGCATTTTTTCTATGTTTTTGGATCATAATGGAACAACTGGCAATTGTTTGTTTTCTGATTGTACTGAGTATAACTCCTTAGTGTCTTACATAATCATTTGTAAGTGATGATTTGATGTTCATCCACCTTACAAAACAGATGAATTTCAGTATTTGCAATGAGTATGTGTGTGTATTTGTATATATATAAGTATGTATAGATACTTATATATGTGTGTTCCACTGTTTACATAATAAAGGTAACAAATATATATGTTCCACTGTTTATTAAATACATACATGTATGAATGCATTTTATAAACAGCAGAACATAATACTAAGGAGACTGGAAATGCTCAGCTTCAACTCTACTGGAATTAGGACTTTCTTCTCAGGAATTTCAGTTCAAGTCTGGGGAAGGAGGGGAATTTAAAGTCAGATTTTCTATCTTGAGTTTGTGTCATAAGTTTTGGTTTTAAAAAAAAACAAAAAAAAACACAACAAAAACAACAAAACTCTTTAAAAATATTTTACTGAATACATTTGACATGATTTTTTTCTTGCTAAATGAAACTTCTGCAGCAAATTCAAACCTGGTTTGTGTTTCTTTGGGACAGATGGATTCACCCATCTCATTGAACCCAGTATTCACTGGTGTTCATTATTCTACAGCCAAGATCTGGTGAAGATTGGCAACAGCTAATTTTTTTCATAGAATCAACTTTGAATATGCCTGTCTCAGAATCAGTGCAGTTATTTTTTAATAAGCATCAGCAAGTGGGCCAATTGCTGTTACGAACTTCCTCAATTTTTTGTTTTTGTTCAAACAAAATTAAGAGAATGTAGTTGAATAATCACTTTGCAGACCCTCAAGCCAGTAAAGGGTACCACTTACAAAGCTATAAACCCAACTGTTTGTTACTGCAACTCTGCTGGAGTGAAAATGCATAGCGATTTGTTTCTGGTAAAATAGGATGGACTACCCATAACAGGTCATTTCAGTTAGCTTGGCAGATTCTTGTCTAAACAGAGAATGAAGCACCTGAATGAAATGACTTCACTTCTGGCAAACAGGGGCACTACCTGTACTGGGCAACATTGTTGGTTTAAAAAAATTATCTATCACCATCAAAAGGTCACAAATCTGTCAGTCTGCCACCCAGAAAATGTGTACTGCACAAAGATTCATGAAGTAAATATGTAGGAGAGAGCCATAGCCTCAGTGTGTTGTGATGGGAATAGGTACTGTAATTAAGAAACCTGCTCTATCTACTGTAAAGCTTACTGATTCAGCATCAAAGTGCTGGTATTCTGTTAGCAAAAAATCACCTTTCTGTTTAGTCTAAGCACAATTAAGTGCTGCCCTGTTTCTCAGTATATACATCAGTAGAGGAAAGTGTTATCAAGAGTAAGTGACTGGGAAAGGACAGTAAATCTACTTCAGCTTGCAAAAGTCATGTCTAGCTCTGAACTTAGTGAGATTAAATACCACACACCTGCCTTCACATCACTGACATTAAATACGGTAGTTGTTGTTTAATTCATCTATATGGTAGAACTAGTTTCTTTGGCAATTCAGGCATTCTCAGATAAAACAGGGTAGTGGTTCCCTTTTTCAGTTACTGCATTTTTGTATCATATTCTAGAATGAAAACTTTTCCTGATTACTTAACTTTGATCAAATTTCTTTTATAATGGAAAAGCGAGGATGACTCTCGCTTTTGGTTAGCAAGCTACAGACTTTCATTTACTTTACTCTGATGCTATTTTAATTTTCTGTAACCAGAGGTGTCTCTCATTTAGCCGGTTTACTATGATGCCCTTTTAAAGCAATTCAGTAGGCTATCACAAAATAGCTATTGACTGATTTTCTGTTTTGTTTCAGAGTGGCTTAACTTGATGCATATACAAATCTGTCAGCTTAGGAACCTGATGTACAAAAACATGTTTGACAGATACCTATCAGTATGCTTAGCCTGGCAATTTTAATCCCTTTAAATTACATTTGTTATTAAGGGCAAATAAAGTGTCTTTCTTGGGGACAGACATTAGCATATATGGGATTCTAGAAACACTGTGGGGTATTTGTCTTTTGTGAATAATTGATTTTGGCAGATGCATTCTGTTGGGCTTTTTTTGTTGTTACTTATTTTCATGTAAAAGCTAATTGTTAAATATAATTAGATTTACCAACTGTGCTGGGTGAATTCAGATAGCTTCAGGAACACCCCAGAGCACCACACTATAACCGGGGTAGTGTCACTCGTCTGACTGTACATGATGCTAAATACTGTTAAATCTAGTAGGCACAAATACTATCATGGGTCTGTTATTGTTATGGGAGACTGATGTTTTGTCCTGCCCAGCTCCATTATATGTCTCCCAGTATATATAATTCCAACAACCTTTTTGAAAAAGATGTGCAAAGTAGCCAGAGGGCTTAGAGTATAAAATTTTAGCAATGTAAAACCAATGTACTTAGTCCCACCTATCAAGATAGCTTTGTCAATAATGATATAAAACTAGCAAGTCCACAAAAAAAAGGTTTGAAATGGATGAAAGTATGTTTTGAAGGAGAGGATCATAAGGCTGATGTTTCACTTCCCTCCTTTTCTCTTCTAACATGCTCTTCATAAAATATGCAAATGAAACGGCAATTAAAATTGAAGATCAAGGATGGCAAAATTGATGAGCAAAGGTTCACAAAGTCAGGCTCATCAAGAGAAGGCTAGTCCAGCGATTTTGGGCATTGTATGTAGGTACTTAGGGAAAGATCCAGACTAAATGGGTGCAGGTACATCTTCTACTCATAGATGCGGAAGGATCATCATGAATGTTTGTAGCTAATGTGATCTGCTTTCCAGAACCAGCTCAGCTCTGCCGTATCTGTCCATGTGTGTGCATGCACTCTTGAGTCCTATATGTTGATATAGAGTATGCAGCAGGGAATATTTCAAGTGGATTTGATGAGAATGAAGCCATAAATTATGTAACTGAAACTCTTTGTAAGTAGGTATTGTGCCAAACATTGAGATTTCATTTTTAACTTTCACTTTGGGAGGGGAGGAGGAAGAAATTTTAGACTATTTTCCAAATGAAAGTCAATAGTTTTCATCCAGTCACTAGTAAAATTAAATCCAATGACAACTGACATGTGCAAAATCCTTGGGAAGTGCTGTTGGCAGTCATTATAAATTGTAGTTCAGTGGGTTCCCTTTCAGCTTTGGGGGTTTGACAGTAGATCTCTACAGAAGCTTTAAGTTACTGTATTTCAATCTGCAAGTATAATTATTCAAATTTCCCTAATTTCCCCTTAAAAGCAGTCATTAAAATTTGCTGACATTTCACCCTTTCTTCAGGGAGCATGGCAGACTGAGGAAGCAGCAGTTTTCCAGAATTTATGCCAAAGCAAAGTTTACCTTACTTGCTGTCAAGTAGCTTATTTTTCACGCAGCTGTAAAGCAGGTGTCTGTATCTCAGTATAACTACTGCTCCAGTAAATTGAATGAGGCAAGTACTAATATCCTTGAAGGCTGAAACAACTTTGAGGATCATGAGTCATATCAGCTGTGTGGGTGGAGCTGAAGAACTGGAATTACACGAACTGTTTCCTTATTGATTTCTTATGAAAATACAGTTTATTTAAATTAAGAGCTTTGGGCAGTGTACGTAAAAGGAGAAGGCTGTCCAATTTGCAGTAGGTACAGTGCTGAGCTACAAAATCCAGAGTTTGTCCCAACTCTGAGATTGGGTTTGCTTTACTTCCGACTTTCACAGTCTGTCTCTCATATTAAATTGCAGCGTCTCAATGCTGGCACCTTTCTTTGCTACTCTGGAATAACAAGGCTGCATTTCTGGATCCAGTTAGTGACGTTATCTTGACTGGGAACTGAATGTGATCACCTTGGGCTTTAACTGACAGTGATAAACCACACAGGGAACCATTTTGCAACAGGGCTTTTTCCTAACTTGATGTAGTTAGTAACCGTCTCTCATTTAAGCCTTACCTAAAGTAGTGTAGCTAATTGTATTTCTATTCTGAAATGTTTTATGATGGCATATAACTTGATAAGCCAAAGTTGCATTTGCTCTTAGCTCTTCATAAATCGAGACAAAATTCTCCTCCAGAGAAACTATACGGCAGTTATTTCAATGAGAGGAAAAATGCTGGAGAACTGAGTCAAGAAACACGTTCCCAAGTCAGAGCCCTTGTTAAGAACTACAGATTTCAAACATATGTTAATTATACTTTAAATTACAGATTTATGTTCTGTCTGCAACTTCAAATACTGTGAAGACTTTTTTTCTTCTAAATTTTTCTCTTTTCAGCTATTGCTGCATCAAACAAAATCTGCCCGTGTTTTGAGAATTGCCAGCTAATTGGGCTTCCTAATTATCATAAAGTGTGTCGGTGCTTTATAAAGCATGCTGCTGTTGTGTGCTGAAGTGATAGTGTAATTCAATCATACGCAAAATATATAAATAGCCATCTCTTTTTGCACGTACAGTAGATACATGCCGTCTGTGGGCGAGCTCTTGGCTGCAGGGACAGAGATGTAGTGTTAATGGGCAGCACAGAGGCATGGGGAGCAGAGCGGTGCAGGCTGGGCTCCTTGCTGTTAGTGCACCTCTGCCTGCCAGTGTAAGCAGCTGTGGTAATGCAGCCTCATCCTGGGCTCTCCTTCTGGAGCAGTTCCTTAGCTTTAGAGGCAGTTAACGAGTAAATCTTTCTTCACAGGAAGAAAGAATCTTCCTTCACAGGAAGGGTATGAAAGAAAGCGTCTCAGAGCTGATTTTATTTGCTGCTGAAATGCAGAGCAGAACTCTGTAACTAATTGAATTTATCTTAGCTTCCTACCCTAGCTTCAATATCTTCTGGGTTTTTTAGTACCCAGACTTCATGGGAAAGGTGGTATGCAAAGATGTTTTCATAAAATGACATTGTCAGTGTGGAATATTTTAGGCTTTTGTTTTTATTCTTATGGTCAAATACGTTTTGCACTTTGGGATCTGTTCATTTTGAGAAATATTGAAGATCTCTATTGTCTGTTGACTTTGTTACTGTTCTACAGATATACCTTTGACAAGAGCTGAGCCTGGAAAATGTAGCAGATTATGAATTTTATGAACACCTTTCTCTGAAATGGCACTTAGGATGTGTGGTTTTCTTCTGGTGTGACATTAATGCTGTTTATGGCACAGCAGGACTGTCAAGAGAATTTGAAAATTAGAGGATATGATTCATCATAAAAACAGTGGTAATGTTATTTTCCATGACTACTGGCCCATGATGTAAATCTGGATCAGATCTTGCTTTATTATTGAGACAGAATTTTGGCACGTTGGGAAAGTATTTCCCTGATATTTCTTGAAGCTTTCTTTGATACCACAGGCTATCGAGCTGTATAATTGTACTTAATTGTTTCAGAATAATGTAGTAGCTGAGAGTAATGGCAAAAAAGGTGGAAAAAAAACACAAACCTCTTAGCACAAGAGAGCAGAAATTCTAGTCAATTATTGTAACACCCTGTAAAACGTTTCCAGAGAGGATGGAAGTGGCCTGAAAAGACGTTCCTGCTCATTTCAGATTGCCAAAGAGGAGATCATCAGGCCCACTAATTAATTGTCAAGTTTAATGAAGCATTCTGAACCTTGAGTTTGAAGGCACTTATAAACCACTAGCAGTATGCAAAGCCTCTGATTTTCCCTTATTTCATAATAGTTATGAATTTGTTCTAATATTTCAGCATCCCTGCATTCCCAGCATGTGGGGTTGAAATGCTCTGTTTTGCTTTGGTTTACCTCCAAGCTGAAGACTCAATTATGGTTAACTTCAGTGAATTAATTAAAGTAAGTTTTGGCTCTTTATGTAATAGTGAAATTTTGGTTGCTAACAAAAATATTATTTATTGTTGGTTTTCACTACACATTCCTCTGAACGCTTGCAATAAAATATTTCGGGGGTGAGGGGGTTAATGTCACTACTGGGGATGATGCTGCAGAGACTCTTTCAAAGTAATGGGGCATCCTTTTTCTATTACCACTTAAAGGACTTGAAAGCAATGTTCTTATTCTGCAAAGAAGGCTGAAAGAATTTTCTTATTAAGTAAATGTCCCAATACCCTCTTGTCATGTGCCACAGGCTTTTACCTTAAAGGAATAAGGGAAAGCATTGGTAAAATCCAAACTCCTAGCATGAAGAAAAGGGACCTGTTTCAATAGGTGTGGTGTACAGTGCATGATCTGTGCTTTAAAAACCTCTGTGCAAATGTCACAATTGAGGGGAACAGAAAAAGGCTTGTGCTGTGATATGCACTTAAAACATTTTTTTTTTTTTCTGTTGAGGAAAAAAAAGAAAGTACTGCTGTGCATATCACACATCTGACACTTGCAGTCAGCGTCCTGCAGCAGCAGGTCTAGCAGGCAGCCGTCCTCAGCTAATGATGCTTTTTCCTCTCCCCTTCTGCCTTCTATTATTTGAGCGCTGCTTCTGTGATTGTGCTTTAGATTTTTAAATATGTATCTGTCTTCTTCTGATGTGTCTCACTGTTCCTTCTCAAAACACAAACTTAGTTTCACTGCCTTGTAGTTAATTCTTAGCTCTCCAAGAGGTTGCCTTATTCATGGGGGACTGTTCTGTACCCTTCGTTTCACTGCAGAATGTTTTATTTTCAGATCACTCTGGGTCATCCTCTTACCATGTTTCACAAGAGTTTTTAATCCTAAAAGATTTCTTGATAAAAACTTTTAGGAAGACCCATATCCCTCTGCAGAGTGTTCCTTCCTGATAATACAGGATGTTTTGGTGACACTTCATTGAGTGTAGAATGAAAAAGCTTCTAGCCAGCTCTCTGATAGTGGATAAGTGTTTTGCGAGTATTACAGCTGACAGCTGATGTTCTGGGTGGCTGTGAATTCATTCTTGTTTATGGCCAACGTCAGAAATTCATTAGTAACTGTGTAACTGGATACTGTTCAACATCTGAGTCATAATGTGTTACTCTGATTAGAGTTTGTTGTTAGATAAATTTACACTGCCATAGACCTTCAGATAGCTTTCTCAATATGAAGCTACTGGCAACTGGAAAAAAGATTTGGTTTTATTTTTGAAAGGCAATTTTGTGCACTGCTTGGATTCTGTCATGAAGGGACATGTTTGTAATTATTTCCCTTTTCTTAAGCCACATTGCTACTAGGAAAGGAAAGCCCCATCCTGGTTTGTAGGAGTCTTTTAAAGGAAAACTCTTTTGCTGAGGAGAGAAAGCAGAATGAAATGTTTTTCCTAGTTTTTGATGCAATGCTTGCTACCGTTTTATGGAAGGAATGGAAACTCTGGAAGTTTCATTTTTCTGTTAGTCCAGCTGTGGCTAACGAAGACATGGGACAAGTGGATGGTGCCTCCAGGCCCCTGCTGGGGTTCTCTGGTAGGTAGCACTGTGGCAGTCAGCACCAAAAGCCAACAGTGCTTAGGGACATGGCTCTGGAATTTCAAAAACTCTCTCTAATGTCTGGGCATGACTGGAGCTAGGGTTTGGTTTAACCCCTAGCAGTGTTTTAGAGTCTGTAGGGCTCTGCTTCTCCCACTGCGCACAGGCAGTGGCACTGCCCAGGCAGAATAACTGGGAGCATGCTGTTGGCTTTATAAAGTCCCTTTGCAAACTGAGGCAGAGTTTTGACTTTAAAGAAACACATATATTGGCTATTTTGTTCTTACGCTTTGAAAGATAACCGCACATTGCATCTATTTATCAAACTATGCACAACACCGTGATCTTGAACACTACTGTCATCCTTTTTATTTTTATTTTTTCCCAAACATGATATACTGATTTAGTAGAAGGTTGCTAAATTTGTATTACAATCGCTGTACTATACAGTGGGCAGTATGCAAGCTGTTGTTACATTGGGCTTGGCCAGGTATGTGTTTGAATATGTAGGTCAATCTGCAGTTTAACAGTTAAGGTTGCCATTTTTTCAGTGACTGCTGAATTAGTTTCTCGGATACCAATTTTTATTTATTTATTTATTCATTTAATGAAACTGATTTCTTTGCCACCTAGTTTTCCAAAGAATTTTCCATTTCCCTTCAGGGCTTTCCAAAGGTCTGGCATTTTTACATCAAATATGTTACATCCAACGTTTTTCCAAATAATAATGGGGATATAGTGAATTTAGTGAACCTTCCTAAAAACAAAGTCTCTGAACCTGCTATGGTTTCATTGTAATATGTTGAAATGGATATGTCAGCAGCAGCATTTTTCATCCTAGATTTCAAGTTCAGTACTTTTCCATATAAATAACATATTCCTGAGTTAATGGAAAATTCATGCTGAGCTACTTCATATTGGCTAGCTTTGCGTGTCACCTCCGATGTTTCTGTTGGCTGGCAAAAAGGGCTGGTATTTTCTATTTATCAGGTCTTTTGACTCTTTCTCTGCAGCGAACTAAATCTAATAGCCTGCAGGTGGAACACTTCAAATATAAAAGGAAAAGATGGCTGATTACATGG
Organism: Aythya fuligula; assembly: GCF_009819795.1. Classification (NCBI taxonomy): domain Eukaryota; kingdom Metazoa; phylum Chordata; class Aves; order Anseriformes; family Anatidae; genus Aythya; species Aythya fuligula. Next base: position 1,665,688 of record NC_045565.1, on the reverse strand, counting down.
AAAGCCAGCAAGCTTCCAATCACACTGCTGAAATGTTGTTTCTAAATCAACTCTGAGATTTAACTTGTTTGACTTGTTTGATGATTTTGAAAAATAATTTTATAAATCCGAGAAGGCTGATGTCTGGATCGTTTACTCCTTTAATGTGAGCACAAATGAACAAATATGTTAGAACTGTCGAGGTAAAAATATCTATGAAACAAACAAAAAAAAATATGGTGCAACCTTGTTAGGTTTTAGTTTCAGCATGAAAAAAGCTGTCTTTCAGAGAAAGCTCTGAGAAGTCTGCTGCTTACATTTTTTAACTTGCTTGCTCTAGAGCCTGTACAAAACTGTTAACAGGAAGGACTATATGCTGACTGAAATTCAGACTGTAGTTGGATTTTTGCTGTCTTATGACTATGTATCCTTACCAAAACAAAAAATCTAAGAAGAAGTTTTAGCTAAGCTCTTGCAATTGTCGGCTTTCATCCTTTACCATTGGCAGTTTAAAAACATAATGTGGTGTCACAGATACAGTATGTCATTAAAACTGCATGCTGCAGCTGTTTTCTCATGGAAAATATCTTTCCACTAAAATCCTTGATGCATTTTTTTTTTTCATTGCCCCCCCCTCTTCAAAATAGGAAATCAACAACTCCTTCACCATCTGCTCTTAAGAGAAGCAAATTGACAGAAGTTTTCAGCAGGGTAGTTAGAACCCCCTTCTTCTCCCCAGTTCTGTTCTTAACTTTGTATATTTTAGGTTTTCTTAATTCTGTGGTGCATAAAATTATGTGGTTTTTTTTTTTTTTTTTTTTTTTTTTTCCAAAACCACAATTCTGTATGAAAAAGCACTTCCATATCCTCATCTGTTCAAACAACTGTATCCCTTTGTAGTCTGTAGAATCCTGTGGGAATATTTTGTATCATGGTTTCTTGCTTTTCTTTTGTTTTGTTTTAAGAGATTTGTTCAGAAGATCTGGGATTGCCCTGCAAGATGGTAACAGGATTTTGAACAAGCTGTACATAATTAAAATTGGAAAATTTTCTAGAATGTTGTGTTTTTTTTTTTGTTTTTTTTTTTTGTTTTTTTTTGAGAATATTTTAAGCCTGGTCACATCTGAGCACCAAGAAAGACCTTACAAGAGTTTATGAGACTTGTAAAAGTGTAATATAGTTATGCTGGGAAAGCAGATGGTGAAAGTACAGTGTGGGTGGACTCCTGGATAATATCCATATAAAGCCTACAGTCTCAGGTGTCACGAAACCCTAGGGAAAATACAGTGTCATTTTGCAATGAAGCTGACATATTGTTGGGCAGCCAAGTAGGGAGTAAATTTACACCTTGCTCCTGCCAAAGCTGTGGTGCAGTCAGGGTAGGACTGCAGGAGCCAGAAGTACAGCAAGCACACAGACTGTCCGAGCTCCGGGATGGGAGGCGACACCCTTATCCCTTATATTTTGATGTGTCAGACAGCTTGTTTAGTCTGCCTTCAGTGGAGCTGAAAGGTGTGAGGCAGGTTAATGAAAATATTATGAAGTGGTCACCAGGAAAATACAAGAATCTTACAAACGTTACATCAACATCCCACTTCATTCTCTGTCTCTGAAAGAACTTCATCTATTTCATTCTGAATGCATTTGCTCTGTCTGATGCCAAAAAGAGGTTCATTTTTAAATACACCTGTAAAGCAGCAAAGTATTTAATTTATTATATAGTTACGAGTGCATCAGTGGTTTGATTTAATTTGGGATTTTTGTTTGAAACATTTCTATATGTCTGCTTGTCTACTGCAGTCTGGTAGCTGAAGCTGCTTTATAATGTATGCAAAAGAACAGCTCTGGGTACGTTAATTCAGGTTAGCTGAACTAACATCAGTTTAGTTTAGAGCTCCATGTAGATTATAAAAATCAAATTAGGAGCTTAAATACTGAGAGAATGGAGCCCATGCTGAGCTTTGGGCTCTCTCTGGCTAAGTAAGAAATGCCTGTAGTTGAGCTAGCTGGTTTAAAATTAACATGACTGTATCTACGTGCTCTGTTATGGTTGTAGCAGTGACCACTGGAGAACTGGTTGCAAGTTCCCAGGAAAATTATGCTAGGAATACTTGAAAATAACCAGGATATGAATCTGTACATTTTGTTCTTGTACTGTCTCGTATAAATTGACTTTTTGTGACAGGCTACAAGTATTTTCATATCAATTAAGTGACAAGCCAAACATGTGCTAGTAATGTATTTTTTACTCTGGTTCACAAAGCTGCTATTTGAAAGCAGCACCCTGACAACGCTTGAGATGGAACAAAGTTTCTTTTGGAGAAACTTTATGACTTGGTAATGACTTCTAGGTGGTTTATTTTATCAGCAGGAATCTCTTCCAGTTCAATTTGAAATTGGCAAAATGACTATTTGCTCCTTTATTACCTGCCCATCAGGCTGAGATACTCATGCTAGAAATATTTCTAGCTATGCAGTTCGCATATCAGCATCCATATAAATCAATTTTTGTGAGAAGGTTGACAATTTTACTTAATTACACTGTTTTAGGAAATCACATTTGGTGGCTTCTGCTTCTTCTATCATCTAGAATGCTACTGGAACACCTCTCACATCCTGCTCACGCTACCTAGTTAGCACAGGCAACTAAGTTGGCTGCTAACTTCCACTTAGGGCTCTTTCTTACTCCCTGCTTCAAAGAATAATGTTCATGCTGAATTTTGATTGCTTTTGAGGAGATGGCTTTTATGTTATTCAATAACCAGGTAATTCAAAATTCAACTAAAACTTTCATTTTGACTGTTGGAGATCTCTGAACTCCTTCTAGTCTCCCTTTCATAATGTGACAGAGTATAAGGATAGGTTTATCCACCTGTGTCTGTTTGGGGCTTCTTATTTTGTGTGTTTTGTTGTGATATTGTTAAATCTTGGTAGGCGGGACAAAAAGCTTTGGCAGATAGACTTTCAGATGTTCCTGCTGACAAGGTTTCATCAACAGGTGAAGCAGTTCCATTGTCATTTTTGCAGAATTTGAGAAATTACGTTTCTGAAGGTGATCAGTTCTGGCATTTGTTACACTGTTGTTCCTTACAGTAATTCTCAGTACTTGGACACACGTATCTGTACCTTCGATGTATTGCCAGCTTTTTCTTCTTATGTGAAGTTGGAAGTAGTATTTTAGCTTTCAGTCAGGCCTTATATACTTGTTTACTCAAGCCATATTTTATTGTAAAATATTCTCTAGTGCTGTTAACATTACAAATTCCATTAAGACTAGCTGCAAGTTCTCACCTCAGGCACTGTTTAACCCCTCAAGAGATCAGGTTATCAATTTACTCTGAAAGAATGATATTGACAGCCAGAAGCTGCTGTAACCTTCTCTTGTTTTCACCCTTATCTTCAGATAGTACAGAAAATGGTGCAGAAAGAGCCCCTTGGGTGGGTAATTTTCCTGTTGAAACACATGCATAAGTGCCATTAATACTAATGGACCACATAAGTAGATATTAAAGGGCAAACCATGCATATATTTTACTACCAGTGTCTTACTCTGCCTGATCATTGCTTATCAGGGAAGATAAAGGTAATGGTGGGGGAGAAAGGATGGTTTACTTCTTCTGCTGTTTGTAATTTAAACCAGTCGGACAATGCAAGAAATAAACATTTTAGGGACAAGGCTTTGAGGGAATGTGTTTCCTAGCTCCCAGGGACTGTGATTAATCTCAATTTTGTGTGAGTTTCTGCTGGGAGATAGTCATTGGTGTGAGAAACATAAAGGACAAAAGGAAAAAATTCTGCATACGCCTTTTTTTTTTTTTTTTTTTAGGCAATTTCCTATCCAGATTGGGGTAATATTTTGTCTAGTTTTCTCAAAAACTAAAGATAATGTCATCATGTCATTGTTCTCCACCAACTTTCTGAGCCGTTCCAAGCCCAAGGTGTTTGTAACCTGAAAGTTTCTAATGTGATATTTAAAAGCCAAGGTAATAAAACAGGTTCACATTACAAAAATAGACATATTATTACAGTTGGGTAAGGATTTCTAATGCAGTTTTCTCCAGCCATGCTGCTCACAGCTGTAGGCCATTAGGTCATATTTGATTCCAAAAGATGCCACACATTATCTCCCAGAGTCACTAAATTAATGAAAATCATCGCAGCATCTGGCCACCCACTCAGAAAATAAGTTCCTTTCACTAAGACAGGCTGATGAGTGGTGAAGATTTACCAGTATTCTCTGAATTTCTGCCAGTGCAATTTCGAGATACTTTTAGTATTTGCTCTCAGTTATTGTACTTCTGTCTTCCTTTGATAGGAAATATAGATGCAGTCTTAATTTGGTCTATGGATTTCCCAAGACAAGCAATGAAAATTATATCCTAGCTTGCAAAGAAAGAACAGGAGGCTGATGCCTGTGAGGGTTGTCAACATTTTCAGATGAACCTGCAAAAAGGGATCCGCTACTAATCTATAGTTAGTTACGGGCTGCTGTGCAGAAGTACCGAGATACCAGGGCTGTGCTGAGTAGAGTACAAGAACAGCTGCCACTGCCCTGTTACCCCAGCCATCCACCCAGCTGGGCTAAGTGCTTGCATGCATGTTGCCTTCCTGAGCCAGCACCCTTGAAATAGACCTGTTTGGGCCCTGATGTCTACTTGTCAGTAAAAGTTGAATTCTGAGTGTAGTTGATGCAATGAATATTTTGCAAAATTGAAAGAGAGTTGGAGGGAGGGGAGGTAAAAATAACTTCAGAAGAGCAGCCACAAAAAAGAGAACCAAGTTACACAGCAAGTTCATCTAATGCTCAGATATAAAGAAGGCTGAGTGCTATAGTGAGCTTTGGACTGCTGTTTGAGGGAGGGTAACATACAGCCTATGTTACATATAGGGAGGGTAACTCTCCAATGGTAAGTAATACATAACGGAAGAATTTTACCCATTTTCCTAAAGTATTGTTAAACAGTTGGCAGAAATGTAAAAAAAAAGTAAAAGGACTCTCAAAAGAAACAAGCACAAAAAGGTAACTTTGTGTACTTCCCAGAAAAGGAGAAATCAGAATGCTTTAAAATAGTGTGGTGTATTTCAGTGTTTTGTGTGGAATGTGATAAGCAGATTACTAATTTACTGCAGTAAGCTAAAATAAATTATCAACAGCACTTAAAAAAATAAATAAACCCCACCAAATTAACAAACTTGAATTCTGTAATACCTAGAATTGCCAAAAAAAAAAAAAATTGTTACCATATTTTTGCATCAGTCAGTTTCAAGTGTACATAAACTAGAAATACAGTGATAAGCATGTTCAGTAGCAACCTGCTGGTTTTGGCAATGATGTGCCTCAGCACTGGGTACCAGAAAGAATTCTTTAATTTATTTGGCAATATCATTAGTTCATCTTCCAACTGTGGCTAACAAGCTGGACACCAGCTGGTACCATCAATACATATATATTTTCATATTTCCTAACGAGAATTTTTGTTTTTGATTGCTGGTATATGAGGGCTTTCAGGAAGCAAGTCAGTAGTTATGGTAGTTATGTTCTTCAGCCCTTTGAGCAGAGATTCTTACAGTGAGCAAGGTCAGGTTAAACTTTTTTTCATAAAAAACCTGAATAAAAGCGTTTCACAAATCATTGAACTGGGAAAAAAAATCCTTGAGATAGCGCACCGTCGCTGTGTTGGGATATACTATGTGTACTTACTATTAATAATAAGTACTTTTTTCTTTCTTTTCTTTTTTTTTTTTTTTTTTTTAACTGGTTTCTCATCTTTGATTATTTTCTAGATGTGAAAACAAGGCAAATTGAATTACAAGGTCATGACATACCTCTTTTTGTTCTCCTGTTCCTGACCTTTTTCTCAGTGCTGCCTTGGTTTATTGTTGTTGTTGGTTGTTTGTAGTTTTTGTATGTCTGTGGTTTTTTTTTTTGTTTGTTTGTTTGCTTTTTTTTTTTTTTTTTTTTTTGATATGCCAAGTTCCCTGTAAACCTCATGCTTTCTTGGGCTAAGACAGATATAAGTTGGCTGAATCACAATTAATGACCCCCTAAAGTTGATGAGCTAAAACCAGCTTTTTTAATATTTAGTAATGTAAGGAAAAAAGCAGTTTATCTTAGGACTTTAAAATATATTTGTAATAGAAACAAGATAAGCAAAGACGTGTGCACATATCTTACTTAGGTAATACTCAAGTTTTAGTCTGGGTAAAACTTTTTTTTTTTTTTTTTCCCCTGAAATAACATCAAGGCATACGAGGATAACACCGAGAAAAACAAGTGCTGGAGCTGAACAGTACATAAGTCGCCTTGGGATACAGTTTCCTTTGTCATTTTGTGATCCTTTGCTGTTGCATTTTGAAGTGTGTTGCCAGATGTGTATGTCACATAAAAACAGCAGTTTGTGTAGGCAACTAATAGAAAAATCAAAAAAGGTGGTAGTGATGGGCTGGGCGAGTCTTTTTCATGGAGACGGTAGTACCTAACTGCCATGGAAAGTTCTGTCTGTAGGTGGTACTTTTGCACAAAGAACACATGGTAAACAAACTGTTGACAGAAAAATGTTTCTATAATCGGTGTAAACATATCGCATGTGTTCACCAACATGTCTGTGTTTACACAAAATGAAATTTATTATGACCTAGAATGTGAATACCTAAAGCTCACATTCAGAAAATGTCAGTTTCCAGAAACTGCAAGTAGAAATTTGTAGAGCAGTTTAACAAAGCTAAGCTTGCTTAGCAGAAAGAATTATTTTAAAACTTATTTATTGCTTTGTATCTTGATAGAATTTCAGTGAGTCTGCAGTTGTATGACAGTCGCCAGCCTGGCTTTCATGTTGAGAATGAAAAATTTACTTTCAAGATGCTAGTAATGGAGAATTATCTTATACTTTTTGAAATGTTTTCATGTTTTACATACAGTACTGATTTCTCTTCTCTACAAAGAGAAGACACAGTTCGTGATCTATGGTACAAGTATGTCTTTTAACAAGCTCTCAGATCAGGCATGTGTGCAAGACTGTCATTAGGTGTCAGTGAAACATAAGTGAGGGGTGATTGTACTAGGTCAGCCAGAGAGATTAGTGACCTGAGGACAACTGCCAAGGCCTCAAGATGTTAATACTTGGTCTTTTTTTCTTCTTTTTGTTCTTTTTTTCAAAAACAGAGGTGAAGAAGAGAGAAAACTAATAAAAGACAATACTGCTGCAGTTCAAATGCTTTTGTTTGTCTCTGTATAAGGAAAAGCATTGTATTACTTCTTGAAAATGTGGAAAACAACCATCTTCGTAATTTTGAACGTAGGCATAGATATTTGTAGTACTCCGGGAGTTCCAGTGTTAGTTTTGGCTGGTTGTTAAGGTTGGCATAAACCTTAGTATCTAAGCTGTGTGACAGCAGCATGTTCTTCATCACTCAGTATGAATCCCCATTGTTCAGTAAATCTGGGATTTGTTTGCCACTCATCAGGAGTGTTGATGTGTCACAGAGATGGCCCTGCTATTCCCCCTATGTGGTTTGTCTCCATGGATCAGCAGCACAGTGTTTTTGCAGATGTTATCAGATACAGTCAGATAGAAAATTGTTGCCTTGTGGCTGAAGATCTTTCAAAGTTCTGATGTACCAAGAGGTTATGGGTGTTTTCTTGAGATCTTCTTTGCTCTAGTGTGTGCAGTCTGTTAAAATGGTTCTTTTTTACTGAGAACATGATGGCCTGCCAGATGTTGTCAATTGTGAGGTATGTTTCCTTTGTGTTACTATGTTTTTGTTTCTGTTTGTAAGAGCTGATTCATCCCAAATGCCAAGGGAAGGCACTAAGGAGAGTTTTGCCATGCTTCAGAGTAGCCGATAAAGCATTTTGAAACCTTCCAGATGTGAGTTGGACAGTGAGATAGGCTTGGCTGTGAGACCAATGATAACACCCAGCCCTTGGCCTTTTCAGTGGGAATGCTGGTGGTGCTGCCATTTGGCCTGCAACAGGAGCTTGGTGTGGGTGATGTGAGTGTTTGCTCTTAGAGTGAGTTATGTCTCTGGTGTGCATGGTGACAGACTCTAAAAGGTAATTTCATTCAATATTTTCCAAAGCACTTCTGTAAAAGGAGAATTGGGAACCAACATTTCCATGATGGATCAGTAGATCTGAACACCTAGCTCACTTAAACCTCTCATATTTTATACTAGGCTGCTGTGCAGCGCTTTGGTGCTAGCAGTACTACTCACTTGCATCATTTTCATCCTGAAGTCACTTATATGCTCCAGCAATGCAAAACATTTTATTCCAACTGCAATGATGTAGCACAGGTCCTACTGGTGATCATGATAGCTTTTCATGGAAACAGAGTTAGGGAATGACTAAACAGAGCAGAACTCTGAAATTCTGCTTCATCAGTGGGGTTAAAAATAGCAACATCAAAAAGCAGTAGAATATATATAAAACATACAAGTGTGTGTATGTGTGCATATATATGCATATAAGGGAGTCTGTTTTTCTTTTTTCATTCAGTGGAATGCCAAAGATATTCTATGATGAAGGTCCAGCATAGTAAAGGCATTTTGGTAGTTTTCCTGCAGATTCTTAGGACTTCGTACTTTATTCTTGATTTGTCATTCTGCTTTTAGACATTTTAGTTCGTGTTATTGAAAGACTTGCTTTATATTAGTGTCTGTTTGAATGTCATCTCTGTTCCTTGTCAAAACTGTGAGTTTTCCATTGTACCTATGTCCTCAGTTGGTAGGTATCTTGATGTGTTGCTGAAAACCAAATTGTTTTCACTGTTAACAAGAAAGTACTTTGGGGATTTTCCCAGATTTTGTAAAAACAGTAGTTTGATTAACCTTGTTCTTAAATTATGTGCTACATAATAAAATATTTTAGTTTTCATTAATGCCTTTATAAACTCAGTAAAGGAATTTAATCAGAGTATTTTTTCATCATAAAATCTGGACTGTAATAAAAATAAATAAATACCTTCCCCACAATTTTTATGTCATTTAGCAGTGTATATAGTGTCTGTCCAGATGTGATATTGATCAGAGATCACAGGCGATTTGATCTTGCAACCAAATTTACAGCCAGTCCCCCCCCCAAGTTTTAGAAAATTTTGAAATCCTTATAAATTGATTGAGGTGACTACTGGACACGTGTAAACCAAAAAACATTTGTAGTATACATTTTAATGAAATGCAAAATTCACAATGGATTTTGCATCTGTTACTTTGACAAAGCAGCTGATGCTTTGACCTCCATGGCCCACTCTGAAGCATGGCAAAACTTTCCTTAATGCAATGTGTGCTATTCTCTCCTTCCTTCAGCATATAGGACTAGTTAGCTCTTACAAACAGGAACAAAAATCTAATAATGCAAGGGAAATGAATATATACTACTGTTCTGTTAAGACAGTTCGTAACATTTCAGCCAAGTGCTTACTTCAAAGCAAAGAGAATAAAATGCAAGTATAATCTTGTTTTCTTATCTCTGAATTGCTCCCTGTTTACTTCTTTCAATATAGCAGGCTGCTTTTCTGTTGTATTAGCTGTAATTTACTTCGAGGCATATATTGAAAGAAGGAAAACTAAACTCTGAAAATACTTTGTCCTGCAGTTTTCCTATTATTTTTCAAGCCATACTTTAGTTAAAATTGAATGAATAGTTTCAGGTTAAGACATAATTATTTTAGTTAAAAAACTTCCAATTTTTTCGTTGTTGTTTGTTTGTTTTTGTTTTTGTTCTCCCCCCCCCAAATGCACACAGGATTACAGTATCAGTTTCTGTCTGCCAGCTCCACAGACTCTGCCTGTATCTCTGGATTTCTTCCTAGCATAATAAGATCTTACTAACATGTTCCTGAAACAGGCTGCTGTGGATGCCAAAGAAGAAACTGAAAACCTGTTTCTAACCTGGAGATCTTGGGTAGTGAATAGGTGATAAAAATGGATGAGGGGCTTTCATGCCGCTATTACCATCTCTTAGCTCCTGATAGGGAAGGTAGAAGCTTGGGAATCTTTAAAATGGAAAGAATTATTTTAGTTTGTAGTAGCTGTTTAGAATGGTAGCAGGCATTTGAGAAGAACAGAAGAAGTATGAATGCATCAGAACAGAACAGCAAAAGTGTTTAATACACTGAATGGACAAAGCTCTCCTTCCCACAGGTTTTTGCACAGATGGTCTTGGGGCAGTGCCAGGCACGTACAGGTGCAGCAAACCTTCCCCTGGTCCTCATTCCCTTGAAGCAGCTCTCAAACTCACAGTTCCTCAAATCTTAGGAAATGGATTGCTTTTTGCTTCTCACCAGATAATTCGTAAAGGTTTTGCCAGCCAACTAGAAAGTGTGTTGCTTGAAATCTCTTAAAACATTCTGTCTTACCTGGTGAGATATAGCCAGCTGAAGGGAAAAAAAAAAAAAAAAAAGCATGTCTCAGAACTGTTACTGATTGTTGTATTTTTGCCCTATAGAAGAAGGTGAAGTAGCTCTGTGATGTTGCTATAGTAGCTGCAGTTCTTCTTGAGCATCATCCTGAGAGTTACAAGGGCCATGAAGGCTGCTCCAAAGACAGACAGTGATTAATGCTATATTCATAGACTCACAGATCTGGAAGAAACCTCAGGAGGTGGCCTAATCCATACTTCTGCCCAAAGGCAAGGTAAACTCTGCTTAAAACATTCTTTACAGACATTTGTCTAACTTGATCTTAAAACACCAGAAGCAACATCCCTGGACAATTTACTCCAGCACTTAACCAATTTGTCTCCCTCTTCTTTATCTTCAACTACACAGTGCTTTTTGTCATCTGTCATAGTTCCTTAGCTTTCGTGATGTGTTTATTTGTGAGGCTTAAGCTGAAGGTAAAATAGCATGATTCAGCCCTCCTAGATTTGTTTAAAATACTGAAGACCAAAAAGAAAAGGTAAGTTTATTTTGTTTAATGTTAACTGAATGAACTCTGCTTGACTTGGGAATGGATTAAATAGAATCACTTGGCTTCTAACTACATTTCAACCAAAGAAATATGAGCAAATTCTGCTTCTGAAGCACATCATGCTGAATAATTTAGGAACTCTTGGGCTGTTTGCTATGTGTGAGGTATTGCAGGGGGTAATATATCATTAGTTTGCATAGAGGCTTTATGTATTTTGGAGTGGAATATAGAGTATCGCAGCAGATAAATCCTATCAGATAATAATGAATGCTTGATGAAAATTATCTGTCCAAGCATTAGTTGCTCTGTCAAAGTAACAGATCCAAAATCTAATGTGAAATTTATGTTTTGATAAAATTAATGGAGCCCATCACTGGGACTTGTGAAGGTAGTTTACGATGCTCTCACAGTGTAGTGGCCATAAATTGGCTGGATCAATTTCACAGAGAATGTCTAGACAGACGAAACAAGTCTGCACTGCAGCTTCTGGTAGCCTGGAGTATGCTGGGCACATTAGAACCAAGAGGCATGGCAGTAGTTCTGCTCTAGTTATTTGGGATATAAATGTTTCATGCAAAGACCCGTGTAGCTTTTGGCACCTGAGCGCAGTGTCAGTTGGCCTGCAGTTGATTTGAGGGCACACAGGACTTGGTGACAGATTGTGTCTCCCTTGTGTCCCACAGTGTTGTAATGAGCACAGCTTGCTTAACATAAAGTGGCCTGAGAGCACGTTGCTTCTGATTTTACCTTTTTAAACACATATCCAGTTAAAAATATTTACTTGTTGATGAGCAGCTATCAACAAAGACAAAATTTTATGTTTCTCTGTGCTTGTTGCTTGTGAGGATTTTATACTAGGGTGTTTAATTGGGGCTGGGAAGATAAGTCAAGGTATTCCATGAGGGAAGATTGAGACACACACAGTTCATTCATCTGATGCAAAGTATCAAGTGAAAATGCCTACAGTACATCAGGCACAAAGAATATCTGCTTATTTAATTCACTGGGAATAATTCATTAAACAGCACTTCTGATTTTTGTCAGCCAAAACTAGATTTCCATCTCGAGTCAGTTCTAACTTTATGGCCTAACTTAATATCTTTCCTGAACGTGTGCTGGATTTGACCTTGTAACAGTTTTCTGCACACTATACTGTTTGGTGCAGCTGAGTCCAGGTGTATGATTTTAGTATTCTAATGACTACCATTACTTGTAAAATGATGTTAGTCCTGAGAGCTACTGCAAGTGGTAAGAATATCAAACTCAGTGCCACTGAAACATCTGAGCTCTGGTGCCAGTTTTAAATCTCCAATGCCTTCAGTGGAGAATATCAGAAAATGTAAAATTGGATGCATCTATATGCATGCTTATTTTTGTGGCAGTCCTTTCTTTGCCTATGCAATGAACTGACTGAAAGCAATGTAACTGCCCTGGTAAAATGGATTTATTACTGCTACCTGTAACACACTGGACTTAATAAAAGTCTTTCAGCCAGCTCAGATAACAAACTTTTATCTAGGATTTCTCTGCAAAATGCTGTGTAAATGTCTGGTTAGTAGCTTGATGAGGGAGGGCATTTGTTTCCTTCTAGTACCTCTGTTGAATGGCATGAAACTTTTCATTTTGTCTGGTAAAGTAGCTGTGGGAAGAGGTTGGCACGTCCTTGCCTCATCCTCCAGAAGAGGATCTATGTCTTTGACTGGCCTGGTAAGATTAGCAGAGAAGCTCAGGGTGTGCCATCCCTCTGCCCAGGTGAAGAACAGATGTATTAAACGTGGTCATATGTGAGGATGCATTCAGAAAACAGGAATGGCACCTGAGCTCCTGAACTACTTTTTCCTGTTGGCTGGCACTATGTCTCAAGCTAGACATAATTAGTGATAGGATATTTGAATAAAGTTCAGGTCAACTCCAGCCAAATGTTGACTTGGCTGTGTTTCTGTCCAGAAATGTATTTTAGAGCTTTCCTATACCTTGTAAATAGAATAATGTGCTGATTAAAAAGTGCAATTTTATGCCGATTGTGTTTGGTGAAAGTTTTAGTCCCTAAACTCCCAACTAATTATTTTTTTTCCAAGTTTATTGAAACATTTTTATAATGTCTCATTTTGGGGAATGGAATTCATGTGGGAAATTGAGTGTCACTGAACTGAAGAGATGCATTCTGAGTCCTAGTGCTCCCTTCTGTTGAATTAAAGACAGACTGAATTGCTTAACAAGAGAGGTCAGGAGAGACTCATTCTTTGTAGCCCACAGTCTGGAGCAAACTTTGGAGATGAACAGCCACATACTCATATTCACACTCCAGGAAAGACAAATTGGGCTGTGATTCCTGGTACCCCTCATTCAGGTGAGAATTACAGGAATGGTAGGAGATTGAGAAGCTGAGAAAGTAAGCATCTCTTTTGTTGCTCTTTTATGTAACTCCCTGTGTAAGACTACTTTTTCTTTTCCTTTTAAAAAAAAATCTGCAAATGGGAACATCCTGCTTGGATCAAAATAGGTATTGAGTTGGTATTCTCTACTTCTTTTTTCTTTTATTTGTCACTGATGGCTACTACCTGATTGAGTTCTGAACAAGTATGTTTTCTGGTTTAGTTCTGTTAAGCTATAAAGGGTTCTCATAGGCACTGCATTAAATTAGCTGGACACGTTCTGCTTTCATGCATTAGCACTGAACAAAACTCAAAACATTTTTTTATTTCATTTTATGAAAAAAGTTAAATCCATTAAGAAATACTACCGAAATATTTGAATTTAAGCTGCAGAGAAATATTCCATCTAGAGAAAAAGATTCATTTATGCTGCTTTGTTGCAAATAGACTAGCTTCCAAATAAATTAGTACTCAGGCAGCATCAAGTCCTATTTATTTCCATCCCCAAGTCTCACCTGCCTATCTGTCCTGGTTAGCCCCTATCACTGCAGATATGAATGTCTTGCAAACATTGAACATGCCAGAATTTTTGCTTCTGTTTTAGAATGAAAGCCTACATGCACAACAGCTGCAAATTAGAGCTGGTAACAGGAGAGAAGAAATTCAAATACAAATCTAGCAGTGACAGATACAAATATAAATCTGACTGTAAGTCTTATGCTCATGTGAGGTGTTGTATGTTAAAAAAAATAAAAAAAAATGTTTATCTAATTCTGTTAATAAACAAAAACTTTTTTTTTAAGCCAGTCTGGCTTTTATCAAATCCAGAATAAAGAATGGCTACAAAAATATTATTTTATAATTTTATGGGAGTTCTAATTTTAATCTAAGCTCTTCTCTGTCAGCTCTGTCATTATTTCTAATTGTTCCAAACTCACAGAGTTTAAGTTATAAACTGTACTCTGTAGATTATTCTAAAAACCAGAGTATTAGTGAACTGCCAGAAGATCAAAACAGTCACAGAGGAAAAATACGAAAATATAATTTGCATTAGTTGCAAATAGGTATTGCACACATACTTACTCAACCTACTGATTATTTGTGCATGTAGAAATCCAGTTTAATGAATACATAAACAAATGAGAAATGCAGATTGTGTTTTCCTGTTTGCATATGTTACCGGTTGTGTCTGCATTTCAGAAACATTGAATCCTAACTATCTGGGGTGTTCGGGTTAAGGAGCAGTCATTGGGCTTGCTTCCATGGCTGGAATTACCAGATGGCTTTTTATGGTCATGCATATTTCCTAGCATTAATTCAATGAAAAGGAACGTGTAACAGCTACATTTTTTTTTTTTTTGGTTTGTTTTTGAATTAAATGCAAAACAAAGCAAGCGTAGTTAGCAACCCAAACCTCTGCCTTGGATTAATTAGATTTGCAAATTTTCAGAGATTTAGTAGTCTATTTTTGGATACATCTGGAAACTGTATCAATCATGACAGTTTCTTTAAAATGCTTGGTAAGAATAGGTTATTCACAAGGAGGCTCATCAGAACAGTTTGGTTTGCAGAGTCTTTTTTACAGGTTTTGCTAAAAAAAAAAAAAAAAAAAAGGAATTTGATTATAAATACAGGAAAGATAAATTACCTTGACTCTTATCAATTCTTTTTCTTCTAGCCTATTATTTCTCTGTTATCATAGTTATTTTTTTTTCTGTGCTTTCAGAAAGCTTATCATCAAGATTCAGCCTTTCCAATTCTCTGTCTTCTCTTTTCCTAGTTCAACATGAGACCAGTTTCCTCTCCTCAGATTTTAGTGCACCATCCCACTCCATATGAACAATTCAGCCTTTCCCACAACTGTGCCCTGAGATATTTCTGCCTGCTTCAATCTTTTAACATTATACTTCTCCTCACCCCAAAAAATTCATTCCCTTTTCGTTTCCTCAGGTTTGGAGCAGCACCATTGGTCCTTTTTTTTTTTTTTTTTTTTTTTTTTTTTTTTTTTTACATTGCCCTAAATCTGTTTTAAGTCCATGAATATAAATATATATAATTTTTTTTTTGGCAGGTAGTGGGTGGAACAAGGGACTCTAACAGGTTACTGAGGTATGGCAGTAAACACCAGAGTGACAGCACATTCCTGCGAAGCACTGACTTCTTTTTGTCCCCTTCAGTGATGCGAGGAAAGAGGACTTCTGGGGCATCCAAGCCTACAATATTGAAGAACTAGCAGTAAGCGTAAGACAATTCACTCAGAAAGTAGTTCTCCAGAAGGTTAAATAAAACCAAGGTCAGAAAGGAGAGTTGTGCCCTCCCAGCAGTTCCTCTGGGCTGAGGAAGGTGCTGGGCCTGCTTCTGGCTGACATCAGGTGCACAACAGAGCCTGGGGCAGTGGTGCTGCAGAGAGCAAACGTGCAAGAGCACCCCCAGGAGGGAGTGCAAGGCAAAGAAGGGAAGTGGGGAAGTGATTGAAATTGTCCCAGGGCATTTAAAAAAAAAAAAAAGTTCCAACTGGAGATTTTGCTGGGATAATGACAGGGGGGATGGGGGGGAGTAGCTAAGCAATCAGGGAGAGAATGGAGGATTGCACGAGAACAGAATTCATGTTCTGTTTGATAGCCAGCACATAACCAATTAGCTTTTATGTAGTTTATTTTATGTAAATCAAAAGCTTGCCTTAAGACATGGTTCACATGACAGATTGGAATTTGATAATGGCAAGTTGTGAATGAGCCCTAAAAACTGGTCACTAGAAAGGCTACAAGACGGTCTTCAGGAAATTTCGCAGTGTGGCAGACTTCATCTAATCCTATCAAATGAAAACTAATATTCATCTGCGAGAATATTGTAATCCTGAGATAAAAAAAGAAGTTTTTCATGCTACTGAATTCAATTTATTTTTGTTGTCGTTTATATTCTTGCAAGGTATACTCATCTTTAAAATGCTAGCTTGGCAATCAGAAACTCTGGACTTCTGCTAGACTGAGTTTTAAGGAAGCAACAATACTTTCTTTATGTCTTTGTGTACGGCTCCAAATCTTTTCCAGTTCTCATTTTATTTTGGGTAGCCATTGGAAAGCAATATCTAAACGCATATTCAATCTAAGGATTTAGCAAAGTCATGTTAAAGCCATGTTTCAAAGTATATAATATGAAGCTCCTTTCAAATAGTGCTGATATATTTCTAATTTACATTTGTGTGAATGCTAGTAGGAAGGTATCTTATGTAGATGATGGCTGTGTCTGCATCTGAAACATTTACAAGAATGTTTTAGTAGATTAATGACAGGCTTTCAGATTCCTGGAATTATGTGGTTGTTTTTAATCTTACAACTGGGTGACTTCTTCCTGCTGAGGAAAGTGTCATGTTGATCTCAGCAGTAGCAAAAATTATTCTGAAAACTGCATACTGTGGAAACATATATAGAAACACAGATGGCTAACTGATGGTTCGAGTTGTGGGGACTATGTGATTCTTAAGATTCCTAGGATGTTCCAGGGCTTAGATAGCAGTTCTGCACTAAGACATGGATTGTGCTGTCTACATCAGTGCTATAATGACACTTTAGAACAATGGCGATGGTCTCAAGTTGCAAGCAGACTTGTTACTTGCGTCCTTTTTGCTCATGGGGAAAAAATGGAGGTCTGCTTATACGTGCAAAATTTTGAGATTCGTTCCTTAAAATGTTTAGTTTAGGCCATCAGGTAGCAAGTGTAACAACTTTTAAGACACCTGAGCCCTGTTTTTATAGGCCTGTTAAGAGGTAACAGTGAGCTTACTATTGACCTTTGAGTTATGCAGATGATGCTGTTTATGTATTTACAACTGGTATAATCAGTTACGTGATGTTGCATTTAGGGGGAAAAAAAAAAAGGAGGCCAACAAAGTAAAGACTACTGTCTTTATATGGAACAATGTCACAATTTTTCTAGACTAAATATGAGGCACATGCTTCCGGTTTTACACTTTCTCTGTTATCCTATTAAATAGGGAAGGTTTTGCACAGATCAGAGGACATTATGAAAAAAAAGTTTATGATTATTCATTTTGAGTGGCAGCAGTGTTGTGACTCACCCTTTTCACGGGCATCATTCCCTACATTCTTAATGGATTGTGAAATTTGGAACAGGTTTCTGCCAACAAACAAAATATTAATGAAATGTAGAGTTGCATAATATATTTTTTGCATAATGTAGTTCTTCCCAGAAAATGAAATGACCACCTCCTAAAATAACTGAGGAAATGCTGCATGGTCTTATTTTGCTATGAGCTAAAAGGTATTTGGGTAAGTGCACTGGCATACTTATTTGCAGAGCCTCTGCAGCTTTGATGCATAAGAGAAAACTCCTTAACCTTTTAATATATGATTTCTCACAATGCCTGATGCATTAATTGCAATCAGTTTCTCAGACTTGAGCAAGAAACATTTCATCATTTTTTTGTAAAGTCTGCAGTGCACAAGCAGGGAAGAAAGGAGGCTGAGGATAGCTAGGAAACTCAGGAGTTCACCAGCACAAATAAGTAAATATTTTTCTGAGTAATGACCTGGAAACTTTCTTCCAGAGAGCAGAGAGATGCTTGACTAGACTGCCTCAGCTGTTAATCAATCAAATGCTTCCTACAGTATGGATTAAATTAAGTATATCCTTGGTTCCTGCCTAAGCCCCCAGGTGACAGCGCAAACCTTTTGTCCTCTTTCTCTCACTTCCCCACCTAAGGCCGTAAGTAGGTATTCATATCAAGGCTTTTGTCAGCAACCTGGTTGAAGCAACTGGATTTTATACAGTCAAGGAGAGAGCAGTAAATAACAATAAAGCCCATTAATCCTCTTTTCCATTAGTGGCACTGTCAGATAAACCTGCTTAGAGACTCTTGGGAAATGTTACATGGATGATTTATTATATGTGTAGTTTTAGACGGAAGTGTAATTTTGAAACATGGTACCTCTATATATTCACATAGTGACAGAGCAGAATAGCAGATGAATTATAGCACCATATAATGGGCAGTTTCAGTATATCTCTTTAGCTGATTACAGCTGATGAACTGAAAAGTTAGTGCTGGCTGCATTGGGTGGATCATTGGAGTGACAGGACACTTTGTGGTAAGAATTGAAATTAAAAAGCTTATTCTGGTCATGCACTGGGAGAAGAGGTTTCATTTGGTTCCTTTTCTCCTGCCTTTTTGCTGTTTGACTTTGCCCCATGACTATTTGTAAAAATGAGCTAGCAATAAATTCATTTGTCTACTGTACATCACGGATGCAAAGAGTAGTTAGAGTTTTATGAACTTTTTAAATACTGGGGATTCATTTTAATGGTGTATGAGGAGGAATATTTACCCTGTATTGAAGAGAGTGGGCCAATAATGAATGAATGCTAAACTTTTCTTCCTTTTATAGATTTAACGTCCCTAATTATTTAAAAATACAAAATGCTTTTTGCCAGAAGATGGCTGTTCCTCAAGCTCTCCCTAAAAGCTTAGCTGTTCCTGACCACAGCTGCATTTGTTTCTAAGAGAGGACTCAGCTACTTTTTTATTCTGCTTGAAATTCTCTGCGCAAAACTATAATGTGGTTGAGCAGGGACTTGTAGAGCACCTGCAGGCAGGGTGCAGGCACCTGATAGCAGGATGACTCAACTCTGCATCCCTCTAGTCTGGTGTTCAGTTGTATTTGCCTTATGCTTGACTAAGAAATAAGTCTTTTTTATTTCTTTTAGATTCTGCTAGAATCTAAAAATCTAGAAAACAAAACAAAACAAAACAAACAAACAAAAACAGAACTAACAAAAAAACTTTCATAATGCTAACTTTCTACATGTTTTATTTAAAACTTCAAGCTACATTTATTTGCTTAGATTTACACCGTGATTCTGCTTTGGTAATCATTTCAAGATTATGGAATGCAAGGCAATTGAGAACAAACACACAGAAATGATTTAAAGGCTGACTTTTAAAAAGAGAGCTATTAAACAGGTTAGTCACAACCATGAGTCACTTGAATTGAGTCACGCTCAGTTTTTTTCTAGCTATAGATTATCTGGTTTTCCTATTTTCCCACATAGCTATGAGTAATGCTGTATTAAGAAATATTACTGCTTTGGAGAATGTTTTTTCCCTACTCTGTGTGATGCCCTCCCAATCTGAATACATTTTGACATTGGTCAGTTTACAGTGTCATTGTTTGCCTCATTCTTTCAACCACTGAGTCTCTGGCTGTACAAAACAAGCAATGAAATATGTGCCAAGTGTCAGGTTGAAGAGAGAGAGATGAGCAAGTAAGGGACCTCACCATCAGTCTGGGATTTGCACCATTTCTGTGGGGGTTAATTTGAGATGTTAATAGTTATCTTGGCTTACAGGAGCGTGTAAGCCACCCACAGCAGCTGAGGTGGAAGGTTTGGGATAGTTATACAGGGTGGGGATGGTCTGTGGAGAACAGTTCAAACAAATGTGAAGGGGGAACAAAAATATGTCCTGAGATGGTAACAGAGTTGATGGCTTAATAACTGTTGAAGCTGGGTTTGGATTTTTTTTTTTTTTAATTTCTATATTTGTAGTGAACGTGCATCAACACAGCTGTGGTGTTAGGCATAATCACAGAGCCCTTACAACCATCATTCTAGAAATAAATTTAGCATAATATGTATTGGCCAAACGTATTCAGCTTGGTAGCTACCTAAAATTAGTCTGAAACTGTGTAGGTGCTTAAATGTGGGTTTGGGAGACTGGATTTGGGCTAAAAAGTGTAGGCTGTAGTTCTCCAAGCATCAGAAAAGAGAGGGGAGTTACTGTAGCTTTGAATATTCGTGAATATGCCTACATTTAGACTGCAATATTCATTGCTGTTTTTTAGAAAGTACTGTCAGCACTTTTGTTAATAGAAAGACAAGACTATGTTTCCATGCAATCATTACAGAAAGAAAATAGATATTACAGATGAAGTTTCAAAGATTTTTTTTTTTTCCACTGGTTCTGCTTTTGGGAATTTTTCTGAAGTCTCTGATTCTCTCCAAAATGGATAGCTCACCTAGAAATAAGGTTTTCTTCCATGACTGGCGTCTTGATGATTGGTGCTCCATGGTTGCTAGATGAAAAATATTACTAAAATTAGAATGAAAACATCTTTCTTATATTTGAGTCTCTGCTGAACAACCTAAAACCAAAATCAATTTTCTCTAATTTATCAAAGAGGTCTGGGGACAAACAATTTGAGTTAGAAAATGTGATGATGTCATGAAGAGCACTCAATGTGCTTTACAACAAAGAATTCAAATGCCTCCAAAGAGAAAAGCAATTTTCGCTGCCGTTTTGTAACAAAACTGTTGCACTAGATAGCAAAAACGGTGAAGCCGCTGCCGGTACAAATGTCTTTCCCATATGCTTCTGCTTCATTTCTGCAGATCTATACAGGAAATACTTGAGTCACAAATAGTTTTCATAGAGGCCAGCTTTGTATGAGAAGGGGTCATTTGTTCAGTGTCATCAGCTGTAAAGCTGCACAAGGTCATTCCAGAAAAAAATCTCACTTGCAAGTTCTTTCTGAGCCTTGAAAGCTGTTGCTAACCTTGGATGAAAACATGTTAAAACAAATAACCAACTGAAAAAGAGCATGAGGGACGTGTTTTATAACCAAAGGACTGTCTGGTGTCCACAGTGTGTGCTTATATCAGTTCCATGAACTAATTCTGGAGACCTCTGTGAGGTAGTCTCAGTCAGAAGGAAAAGTTGGTTCCTGCAGAGTCTGGTTAAGATTTGTCTTGGTCCTTGGAAGAGGACCTGCCCTCAAGATTGGAAATTGTGGGCTATCGTAAGGATCTTTGGTGCCCAGGGTGACAGATCACCTGCGGACCAGCTATGTCAAAACTCACATCTTGGTAAGAGAGCAGGAAGGTCTGCTACCTGAGACATGGGGATGGACCAGAGGCTCTTGCACGGGGCATGTCTGCTGACATGCTTGAGCTCACTGCTATCTCAGGATACTTCTTGCATGGCAAGGGAGCCAAGCCAGCTCACAGGATAAAAGCACACGCTCTTAAGCAATATGCGGTGTGGCAGGAGGATAAAAAGCAGAGTGCGGATGGCATGTGGTTATGTGGATATTTCCTCGGTTTTGTATTGAAATTAGGTCGCGTGTTTCTTATGTTTCAGTGCCTGCAACAGGTTTATCTTTTTCCCAAACAGCCATCATACAAAAGAAAAGGCTTTTAAGTAATGAGAAGGGTAATTTGGACATACAAATAAGACAGAGATCTATGCCATTAATTTACATTTTCTGTAGGGTTCTGGTTTTATGCCACAAAACTGAATATTATGTAACAGGATTATATTATTTAATTTCTGTAGAGTGCTGTCTTGTCCCACCAGTTCTACTATGTTGAAAGACAATCTGCTGAGAATGTATGTTCAGGTAAAATCAAATTTTCTCTGTCTTTCCCTTAACCTAAAATGTACATGTGCTTAAATTTTGGGGGGAAGGAGGGGGGGGGGAGTGTAGAGTTAAACAAATGAGTTAAAACACTTTCTGAAACTTCTGAAAAGCAAACTTTTATCTGTGCTGAGGAGTGATGCATCATCCTTTAGGGAAATTAAAATAGTAGGTGGTAGGATACTAGCACAGATTGGGAGCCTGAATAGAAATAGAAGCTGAATAAAAGAGAACTACTTGTTATGAAAAGAAATTAAAACAGCTAGGTAGAAGCTGAGCAAGAGTTGACCACTGACTGTGACTGCTAATGTTGAGTGGCTTGTTCATGGCTTTTTGGTGAAATACAAGTGCAGACGAATATGCCATAACTGATGAGATTTTTCTGATGTCAATGGATCATGATATTGAGAAAGTTAATGGTCTGAATCAGCAGTTGTCTAATGTCATTGACTATACATTAGAGTGAATGGAAAATCAGAAAAACAACTTTAAAAAAAAAAAGTGGGATTCACTACCATGCATGTTTCATAATGGAAATGAGAATGAGCAACTGGAGCTACAAAACTACATGTAGATGAGCTAAAGCCCGTAACTAAAGGAAGGGATCTCCCCCATCTGCCTATCGCAACTGCATTTTATGTTGTGATTCTTTGCTCATGGTGCTTGTTTTGTATCTGCTGTTTCTTTCATGCTGTCCTTTTATTTCCTCCAATATCAGTTTCTTTCCTTTTGCCAGCCAGATTATTCTCTCTTCTGTCTTTTCTCCCTGCCCAAAATTCCTAGCCACATGAGTAGCTTTTCCTCTCTATGAGAGGTAAGATGACTGGGAAGAAATATTGTGCAGAATTGACATCTAGAGAGGGGGAGGAGGGTGGCTCCAAAGGTGTCTGTGAGAAGTTGGATATATCTTGCTTTTAGATTTATGCAGCACATGCTGTGATTTTAGAAAAGGACATGTAAATATTTATATTATACCAATTGATGAGGCACATCATATCAAATGGATTGGACGTGCTGGGCTATAAGTACATGTGCAGCATCCTCAGGTGGTGTAAACTAGCGTGGCTCTGTGTGGACCACCAGTACACCTGCCTGACCTTCGGAGAGCCGCCTGTTGGTGTTTCCTTGTAACCGAGTGGTAGAAGTGCACACACTCGTGTTTTGTAAACCTGAAAGGGCCTTAGAGAGGATTGAGTGTGAGTCTGTTTTTAATGTTATCTGAACTGTCCCTCAGACATCACCAGGACCAGGCAGCAGTTGTCATGTGGTGCACAGTGCACAGTGGAGGAGAAGGCCAGGTGCTGCTTGAAAACATGTTCTTAATGATAATGAAGCTCTTTGATAATGCCAGTTTAAGAGATTTTGCCTATATGTCACTGAGAATAAGCTCTGGCGTCAAGCAGTGTTTGTTTTAAGTTCATATTCTTATGTGATTTCTACACAGGTTTAGATTTCATTTTCTATCATTCTGGCTCACGTGCTTTTAGAAGAATAAAGCTGCAAGTGAAGCAAGGTGAAGTGTTGCTACTGTGCTAGTTAGGTGGGAGTTAGTGGTTTGCAAAGCACCTCACAAGTAAATGAGGAAGAGCTCTGAATAAAAGCATGTGTATACTTTCTTGTCATTTTTTCCTTTCAGGAAAAAAAGTAGATTGCCCAGCATAGTCAGCCTTATTCTAAATGGCCACTGTCATCCTCTGTAGAGAGAGAAAAGAGTCATGAGGGCACACATTGCGTATCTTTATCATGTCTGGGCTTAACTTGAACCAAACTGACTGGGTGGCTCCACGTGTCTACAGATGCAAAGACCTAACAGAAAAAAGCGTTAATGTTTCTTGAGGGTACGAGCAGCAGTTTGCTTGCTATTCCATTTACTTTCAAATGCTCTGCCTTTCGAAAATATGGTTGAGCTCAAGTTCACCTTTCCATTTAATTCTGTATTGGAAAATGCAAGGAACACTATGCACATCAACTTTAGGTTGGCTTTCTTGCATGTGAATTACAGTCTGGCCTCTGCCTATATGATCACATTCAAATTGTTCAGCAAGATCTGTACTCTTAGAAAGAAAAGGACATTCTTGAAGTTTGAGACTGAATTCCAGAACTATTTTCTATTCCTGACTAGGTCTCTTTGGTGTTGCGTAAGACTGTTGTACGTGAACAGATGAAATAACATAAGCTATGGAACTTTCCTTAATTTTGGTGTTCATACTCTATGTAATAGTAATAATATAAGCATTTTCCAATGTTTTCTAGGTCTCTAAAGTAATCAGTCTGGGATGCTCAGAAGACAAACTTGATTTTAAATTAGTGCTCTGTTGAGTCTAGCCCAATGTTGGTGCAAGCCTGCTGGAAATTGTTTTGTCATCTGTGGCAATACCAAATTACCTGCAGTGGGTGAGTGCAGTCAAGCAAGCGTTAGTGTCTGTAATGGCTCAGACACCAGCACCAGTTTGACTGGTACAGTTGAGTTTGTCAGGCAGCCTAGTGCATGCTGGATAATGATACTTGGGCATCTCTGCATGACAATTTTCAACAGAGATGACTGGACTTCATAAAGCAGCTTGTTCTTTAATAACAGGCTTTGAGGTGCAAATCTGTATTTCCAAAACAAAATAACTTAGCACACTTATTCAAATCTGCAGACCCGTATGAAGTTTGCTTGTGCTAACTAACCAGGGCACCAGTAGCACAGCAGGTGTATGCACCTGAGCAACAAAAATGTAACCTGAGCGATGGGAATGAAGTGGTTCACAAATCAGAATTTCCAGTCTGCAAAAAATTGTGCGTTTCCATGATATTTTTCCCTTTGAAAGGCTAGGGATTTGGCTGGTGTGGGGCTGTGCATTTTGGACAACAGGGTAGACATACCTCCCCCTGTACAAACTTGGATGTACTATGGAGTGTGTATGAGACTTACGGGCCCAGTGCTTAGAAGGCTTGAGCAAGGATGTATGTGCAGTTTAATTGCTCACTAACTCATCTTCAGAAAATATAACCCTGAAAGTTTGTGCAGTTACACAAAACTCAATCCAATCCAACATATATATGCTTTATAGAATTGCCCTGGAATGGATGACAACTGTGTCTGCGCCTACACTCCGCTCGAGTCTCTTCGTGCGTGAGCATGTCTATGCATTTTAAGACATACAGCAAGATCAGCTGAATGTTTTTTTCCCCCCAGGTCCATTAACTCAGATGATGTGCTAATTAGGTCACTGGGAGAATCAAAGATAGAGAAAGTGGACTGAGTGCTCACAAACTGGCTCCTACACGTAACTGCTGTAGTTTAGTTTAATTTGCCTTAAGATGTTTTCTGATGTCTCTGAGAATGTCACCCATGAAAAGGCAGACAGCATGTCAAGCAAGCAAGTCAGTGAACACATGAATATTTTCAGCTGCTTGAATGTAGTGTTCAGTATTTATCACTATAGGAAAGAAGCATATGGCTTCTCTCTCACACGGCAGTTCTTTGGTTTATGCCTTACTGATTGGAGAGTAGCAAAAATATCCTGCAGGATCCCTCATGAAGAAAGGGCAGAGCTGGAACGATCCACAGTGCTAACATTTCCTGCAGAATGATCCCCTGCTCCTACCCCATAAAAAAATCCCTGTGTGTTCGAAGAGAACAGACATGCTGAAGGCGGAGATGAGTGACTGAAGAGTCCATCAGTTTGTTTTCTGCTTAAATGAAAGTGTTTGGTCATAACTGTGACCTCAGAAGCAGCAGCGTGACCCGACAAGCAAACTTATTTAATCTGCTGTTTGGTGTGTGTGAATGTATTTTGTCCATAAAAGCCTATGTAGTGTGTGTGTGCACAGGTCAGATTGAGTGTATCTCCGTGTTGGTACAATCTGAGAGGCAGACGATGGACTGTTGGAGCACTTCAGGGTATTGCTACTTGGCAGGAGCACACATACTCCAAGGCAAACAAATTTGCTCAATATTTTTATGAGTCTCCGAGCTCAGCTGGTTCTGGCAGGGATGACTTGACTTAACCCGGAGAGGCAGCAGGGGAGAGCTCATTCCAACTTTCCCTTTATTTGGGTAGTGGAACATGAGTAACATCTTCCCAGACAGGAGGGAGCCACCTTGGCCTCCTCATCATGCGCAGCGTGTCGTACCGCGTCTCTCGTGTCCCTCCGTAGCGCTTAGTGCAGCTCCCTCGTATGGCCTAACCATAGTGCAAAATGTAATTGCCTCTGATGCAGCCATTTCAGCACAAGCACTTTGGACTCTGTGGAATAACAAATAATAGTAAAGAACACAGTCGTGCAATAAATGTTAGTCACACCCTGTAGGATTGCACTGAATTTGTCATTAGCAGATAGTAGATATTAAATGCACAAATTCTAACTTTACCAGAACCTTTGAGAGTTTAAAGTTCTTTGCAAATAAGTTAATTCTCCCTCTAAACATACAGGTTATTTCCCAGTACAAAATCTTCATTATTCTGTGGTTAAAATTGAAAAGCTGTGTCGTTTACTTGAGTCAGAAATCCCCTTAGGAGAACACAGTCATTTACTCAGATGAGCAAAGGCTGGAAATTGTGGCTAAGGTTCTGTTGTTCGGTGAAACCAAACTGCCGGGAAGTCTGGAGGTGGGTGACCATTCAGACAACTGCAGCCTGGCAGGTTTTACTATTCCTCCTTTTTGTCTGGCCTTTTGATCTTGATCATCGGGCTTTCTTCTGTACTCCTGAAGCCAGAAGTACTACTTGCACATAAATTACAGTCTGGCCTCTGCCTGTATGATCACATTTGAATTGTCTCACTACCTCTCTCTTCTTTTGAAGTCTTCTGCAAATAGACCATACCATCTTTGTATAGCTTTCCCTGGCTGATGTGTTTATAGTGCCAACTAATGTTCGCAGTTTGTGAATGTGCCATCTATATTGTGCATGTGTCTTTATTACACGCTAAACGATTCCCACCTCAGCCTTCCTCCTGAGCTAGCAGTAATTCTCTTGGCGATACAAACCAAAAAAAAAAAAAAAAAAGAAGAACTTTCTATGCCAATCTATTTATCAACCATAAAAAGACAATATTTTACTCAAATTTTAAGAAGTGAACAGCAACATATTTCTGAATCCCGATATCTCCAGAATATAGGTAGATGTTTGCTTTGGAGTCCTCTATATTTATTGTCAGCTGAGAGCTGGCATGCGATCTTTATCTTGGCTTGATCAACTTCTGGCAAAAGAGGATGAAAACAAAAGTGGATATAAAATAGGAAGCTTTTAAAGAAGAATTTGTCTTTCCACAGTCAGGATATTTGAAAAATATAAATCCTTTAAATCACTAGACATAAAAAAAGGAAAAACTGATTTAAAATCCTTTATTTTGAGAATAAAAAGATGACTTAAAAAAAATGTGCGTAAAAGTATACTTGCTCTTCAGTGGCATAATCCAATGCTCACTTCACATACGGGCGTAGCATTATTTTCATCAGGATGATGAGAGACCTGACACATCATGTGAAAGTGATGACAAAATATACCAGGCACTGCAAATTTCAGTATGTTGAAGAGTGATGTTTTATAGCATTTCAAGCCTGATTGACTTTAACTTCATTACTGAACATGAGGAGGTTGTGCTTGGAGCTTAGAGGCAAAAAAGATGCAGGTTTGAGCATCTTTGGCTTTGCCACACCTGACTCGTCCTGTTCTGGTCTTGCCCAGAGCACATGGATGGGAAGCACATGAAAGGAAGTGGGGTTAGCCAGTAGGGCCAAGCTAACATCACTGGTGAAATAAGCGTTTCCCCTTAAAGAGAAATTCCTTCCTTCTGGGAGTAAAAGAATAGAGGTGAAGCTATTGTGAGTCTGCAATAGTTGCTCCCTTGGGCTCCCCCAGGAGTAGGATGGCTTCATCTGTCTGGTTGGAAGATTAGCTCTGAAACAGGATCCTGGTTTTAGCCAGCCTTTATTTTCTTTCTTTATTGATGTTACTCTGTTTTATGTGAAATCTTGTTTGTTTGTTTCCCCCAGATGATTTCACAACCATGCAAAAATAGACTATCCCATAACACTGGTCAAGCACTGTCTTTAAAACAAATGGAAGTTTGTTAGTGACCTGAAATAAATTTAAAGTGCTTGCCTAGAAGAGATTTAGCAACAGCTGTTTAGCACTGAAGTTCATACAAACAATGTAAGATGACATTTTAAAGTTGGTCTCTGTCCAAAGCCTCCCTGTTTTACAAACTGCTCTTCAGTCATGTTCTGTTATTAGTAATAACAAGAAAGCACTGCAGTGTGTTTGCACAGGGAGTGAATTAGCAGAGAATTTGACCTTAACTTTACAGTTAGAAATGGAGAAGTTAAGTTTATAAAATCCTTGTTTTCATTCTCCCTCTTGTGCATGTGTAGGATGGAGAGTGGGGATAAAAATGTAGTGTCTCTTTAAGCTCTGCTCTAATCAAGCTGTGATGCTTGTCAGTCTGATTTTGTGATAAAAAGCTGTGATTCCCCTGTTGCACACTTGAAATGCTAGCTGTAAAGTTAGCCTCAGCATTTAAAATCAAGAGCCGAGCACTTACAGTTTCTGAAGTATATTTATTAAAAATAATTTAAGATTTTTTAGTTGCCCTACACTTTTTTTTTTAGCATGCAAACTGAATTTTTGATTGCCACAACAGCTAGAAGCACACCTTTTGTTCAGGTGCTGTCCTGCAAATAGAAAATAAATAAATAAATAAATAAATTTAGATCTGTACAGTCAGACCCGAATAACTGGAAACAGGAGGAGAAAATTTGAAATTTTATATCTAGGGCAAGTTATAAACGCTAATTATTAAACTGAGTTTTTCTGTTCACCCTTCTCTTACACAGCCTGTTTCTTTGTAGGGCAGAAGTCCCTAGGGACCGGCTGTAATATTCTGATCCCCAGATAATTTGTGCCGTGATATGAATTGATATATATGCAAACACAGGAAAGAAAAAAGCAAATAATGTGTGCAAGCAGGTAGGAAGGCTGGGGAAAGATGAAGATAAGATGCACCACCAGCGCTGCTGGTGAGAGAAGGGAAATTGTCACGTCTGTGGCTCCTGCCTGCTGCTGCCACCTGGGAGATGTGTCGATACCACGCAGCAACACGAGCTGCTGCAGGGAAGGGGATGCTGTACCTCTCTGAATCCCTGCTCTGCTTGTTGCTGGCGTCTGTGAGGTGCCATTGTCACAAGCAGGAGTGCTCATAAGACGCTGTTGTCTACACTACCTTCTCTGCTTCCTCCCATGCAAAAAATAAAAAAATAAACAAGTATAAAAAATAATAATAAAAAAGCCCAGTTGTGGTATGTATCAGTGAGAATGGATTTTGTTTGTTTTGTGCAGCTATAAGATTTCAGAATGATCCAAGAATGTATTTACTGGCTTTGAGAGGTGTTGTTTGAGGGGGAATTCCACTGCTGCCTCAAAACCAGCCATTTACTGTATCCTGAGTTGACCCTCAGCGAATATATTACATCAGGTCTGAAACATTTTGCTGCAGGAGGGCAGCAGCCTATTCCTTTCATAGGAATGGTTTCGTCTATTGCTTGTGGTTTGCTTAATAGCCTTTTGCTACTTGAACTGTCCTTTCTGCCAGATTATTTTTTCATAGCTTCCCCTGGGGTCTGGCCATGAGCTGAGCATGTAAGAGACCACCAAACAAGAAGAAAAAACATCCAGAGATCTTAGCTGAGCAGCCCTATTTAAGTAATAAAAACAACATTGTGTTTGATGAGCCAATTACACAGAACAGGCATTTAAAGGACGGAATGCTGAATACTTGTTTGTAAACCTAAGACTTTATTAGCAGCAGTGTTACAGTTACAAAAGAATATGATCCCTTTCTGAGCCTCACGGACTACCTGCATCGCCGTATTAATTCAAAGCACTGCTGGATGGGCTTTGTGAGTGTTGTAGGGCTAATCCCTATGGTTCCTTGATTATGAGCATGTGCAGAGCAGCCGAAGGTACAGTCGTGCATGTAGAGCTAGCACACAGAGACTTGCCTTGCAATGCCATGTTTGTGCATGTGTTCTTACAACTGAGGACGATACAGGGAGCCTGCCTGCTTTGCTGACTTGTCTGATGTTTTCTTGTTTCTGTTTCAGCATTCAGGATAATTCCTTCAACACCACAGCTTTAGCAGAGTAAGTGAACACTTTAAAGATGTGCCTTATTGTTAAATAAGAATGCTGAGTTTAGCTACTGTAGAGAATAATTGTAAGTACTATGTGAGAAGTCCCAAGCTTTCTGTCATATATTTTAATTCAGTTTTCTGTAATCTAAGTATATTATTGAGAATATGGAAAGTATTGCATAAAACAGCTGCCTTTACATTTTCTTTGACCATTTAGCAATGAAATGCCTTTCTAGGAGGATATAAATATGATGTACATCACACATGTTTAAGTGCATGATTTCAGTGTAGGTTAAATCTCCTGTGAATATATTGCTCATTTCTGGTACTGATGATCTTAACAAGCTCAAGTGTGTCTGAACACATGCTCTGTACTTCCTGCATACATTAGTAAGAAAAAAAGTCTTTGCAAATATTTTGAAAAAATAATTAGACATTATTTAGATGGACCAAGCACCAAATACATTGTTTCTTTGTAATCAATTCCATAAACTCATTGGAAGGCTTTTCATCTGTATCATAAGGATATGTCTGTTGATTTTGTTGTTGTTTGAGAGAGACAACAAAATAGGATATTAGAAAGTTAGAAAGGTGAAGAGCTTAGGAAGGATTACAAATGAAATTGTCTTTTTTTATTTCAGTCTAAAATGTTTCAGTTCATGTGTTCTCTCATTATTTTGCATGCTTCTGGTTGTTTCAAAAGCTTTTAGGGAAGACTCTTCAGCAATAATGTGTCAAGCAGTTTTTCAGGAAGGAGATGGTTTATAGATTTGTTTGTATATTAGGTGAGTTCTACACTGCTAAAACACTCATAATTTAAAAAATCCTAGCGGGATGGTGTTGCGTTTGCCTGTGTTGTGGGGAGAGAACACGCTCTGAAAAGCAGGCCGAGTTGTAATTTGGTCTGAGCCATCCCAAAGTATTGTCAAAATCACTATGGGAAAATATAAGTAATATTTCTTAGGGATCCAAATAATTAATCTCTCCTACATTCCTGCCTTGCTTTAGTTGATATTTTAAATTAGTCACTTTTTCTGTGTGATTGTGGTAAATATGGGAAGATTTAACAGGAGCTAGTTAAATCAGAAAGTCATTTTGAATTATTTTTTTGTGTACCTGTTAGTTAAGTGATTAATTGTGGTATGTGAAATTCTGGGATGCTCCTCCTTTACAGAAGAATAGCCAGATTTCAGATAGTACTTTTTTCATATTATTGTCTCCTTTCCTTGTCTCTGTCCCCTAAATACACCCATTGTTTCCATGTTCCCCTGGTGTGACCTGGTGCCTGCCTCACTCTTGAGGTTTTCCGGGACCTGAAGGTGATAGCTTTGTGCTGTGGTGCTTTGTGTGATGTTAAGATAAGGGCTAGGATGGCAGAAAAGCTGACTGCAAAGTATCAGTACTGAAAGGGAGAGCTGGGCCAGGAACTGCCTGCAGGCTGAATCTCCCTCATTTAAGCTGTTGTTGGTTTTGTTTCAGGGGCTTTGATTTTTCATCTTATTTTCCCAAACACAGAAGTAGTAACATGCTTTTAGAAAACAAAGCAAGCAAACAACATCATCTGAAAAATATTGTCCAAATGAACAAACCTGGTTTCCAGAGTTGTTTTCCCTAAATCCTGTTTTAAAGCCTACCCCAAAAGCCTGTCTTGAGAAGTGCTGAGGATACGTAATTCTTACTGATTTCAGCACTAGTTGTTTGTGCTAGCCATCTCTGAAAATAGGTTACTTCTGTTTAACAGAATAAAAAGAGAGCTTGCCGTGCAATTTAGACATCCCCATTGACATTTTGTCTTTCCTTGTGGCAAAGGAAAAAATCAGGGCTTCCTGAATGACATGAAATCACTGAAACAATAGTTTCAGGAACATTTCTCCAGATAAAACAAGTGCCTGGGGCTGCCGTGCTCCCAGCAAGCCATGTGTGCAGCCAGGTGGAGAAGTAGTTGATGTGAACATCTTAAAGGTCAAATCTGCAAAAGGAAGCAGTTTTCCAGCTGTACTGAAATGGCTCCTATAGAAAGGTGAAAATGGAAAAATAAAAAGCCAATCCCACAAAAACAGAGTTCTCTGGAAGAAATGTACAGAGGCATTGCTATAGAGAGTCAGAGCAGCGGTCTGTCTACGCTGGGATCCCATCCCATATGTCAAAAGGCAAATTTCGTGCCCATTCTAAGCTTCAACCCTTATGGATTTATGACTTGAGGCTGTTCTGGTGCATACTGGGATGCTGTAGGAATGAGTCTGATGCTGCTTCAGTTTTTCTGGTGGTGGCAACTCTCCCTACTGCATGGCCACAGACTTTCACAAAACTTACCAAATTCTTGAGTATTCCTCTAGCTGTTAAAATGTGGCTGAAGCTGGGCAATGAGATTTAGAGGTGGGAAGAGATGAGTGTGAGTATCTGTGTGTCCGTACATACAGACAAGTGGCATGAACACATAAGCTGCATTTCTGGAAGAAACCAATGTGAAAACACTGTGCTTTCATGGTGGATATTTTCATTATATTGTGAATTCATCTTTTAAAGGTCCTGCTATGATCTTAGCCTCAAGCAGCGTCTTGTGCGAGTGAGTTTCCTTGGTTAACGTTTATTCTTGCAGAGAGAAAAAAGTCTATTCGCCCTTTCAGGTTTTGTGCTTCTGAACTGCCTCACAGTCTTTTTCATTGCATGATGCTCACTGCCTTGTGTGATTCACCATTGCTTATTTTTCATATCTACTGCTATCTTGTTACTTAAATACAGCTTATTGTGCTCACTTAGAGTATTTATAACGTCTTGATGTATAACCAGTTGGTGCATGCCGAGTTAGGCTTTCCGCTTCTCTAGATCACCCTTATTACAGCCAGCTGAGGGGAGGTGACCCCCGAGGGCCCTTCCCCAGGTTAAGGTGGATGCACCCAGATATGCACACGTAGCCTTGGCTGAAGGACCTGCGCTCAGTCACCCACCATACTTCCAGAGAGCGTTCCCAGTTGCCAAAATGATCTTCTGTAGGTGAAGACTTCTGAGTGTGCTGACTGCTGAGAGGAGGGGGTGAGCGAAGCTGGTGTTGGAAGTGCCCCCTTCCCATCTTCTCTTGTGTCACACGTGGGAGGGAGAGTGGGCCCCAGCGGGGGTCCCTGGCCTTTGTTGCCTGTGGCTTGGTACACGGGGCGTGGCGCACCTGGTGGCATGTCACCCTGCTCTTGGGTCTGTGCTGGGAGTTGTGTCCAGCCAGCTGTCCTTGGCACTGTCTCCTCACTGTGCATTTACTTTCTATATTTTCTCCTTGCTGAAAATTTCCATC
This sequence comes from Aythya fuligula, assembly GCF_009819795.1. Taxonomy (NCBI): domain Eukaryota; kingdom Metazoa; phylum Chordata; class Aves; order Anseriformes; family Anatidae; genus Aythya; species Aythya fuligula. Next base: position 1,632,584 of record NC_045565.1, on the reverse strand, counting down.
CAGGTACCTGGCTCCTTTTCTCCTAGGCTTCCCTCTTCATACTAGAGAATATTTATATTACCCATTACACCCTGTCCTCACGCCTTGCTCATCTCAGAGATCAATAAGGTCATTTATGAGTGATCAGAGGAAAAGGTGTGACAGACATCCAGAGGCAAAGAAAGCTACATTTCTACAGTAAATTTAGTCACTGTGTGCATCAAGCTCTATCTTCCATCTGTCAGTCCAGTTTGCCTTGCAGGGAGAACTGCACCCATTGCAGGAATATTATGTGACTGAGGGAAACCTGCAAGTGTAGGTATACGTTCCAGTTGCATTCAGCTAATGCTTTCAGACAAATGCTGATGTATTCAGGAAGTGTAAACACTTTGTATCCCTTTAAATAATTTCTGCAGCAGTCTGGCTTTTGGTAAAGATGCTGGCAGAAGACTGGTGGGAAAGAGGAATATATTAAAATCCTTGCCGTCAAATTGCAATGCAGAGCTATGAGTTTATCACTTAATGTGCTCTGTCCTAAACTGGGCAGCTCTTCTAAAAATTTAACAAGTCAGCGGAAGTATAGGCTGCATCCCACATAATGAAGAGATTCCTCTGCCAGCAAACTTCAAGCGCTCCAGGCCTACTCAGTGCCTGTGCCCTGTGAGTATGAACTCAGGGTGAGGGCAGGGCCCTGACTCTTCCGTAGAAATCATACCCAGGAAGGGTATGTACATGTTTGTTGGGAGGGTATGTGTTTATATGGATGCTTATTTGAAGAAAAACTGATCTTGGGCTTTGCAGCTGTATCATTCTGCAAAATTAATCAATGCTGCACAGTACACTGTTCAACACTGGCGTTTTGCATATTTATCCAGACTTCTTGTTTTGATTATGTAGTCCTATGATAATTTTGCTGTTTTTTACACAGTGGGATGGAATTGATTATTATTCCTCATGCATTTTAAAAAATTCTGATAGTTCACTTTTGACTAATGGTCACTTTGTAATTTATTTGGGGATTACTTTCCCTGCTGCTCAAAGAATGACTGCTGTATTGTTGTTATTTTTTTTTTTTTGGTGAGTCTAAGAGAAAAAAAGCCTTAGCTAATTGTTGTTTCTAATTCTTTTTTGAATGTTAAATATATTATATAAGCAATCAAAACTCAGGATTTCATGTAAATTTTTTCTGTAATTTTTATGGTAACATCTGAAGCCTTTGTTGTCATTATTTCCAGCTGGCTGAGAAAGATATGCCAAATTGTGTGCATTTAACATTTCAAATCCTCTTCTTCCTCTGAGATGTAGACTATCACTGAGAAGCTATGACATTAAATGATTCAGCTAAGGTGTGAGAATGTGAAATGTGTTTATGCGTACTTTCAGCTGCACTGTCATGTTATTAAAAGCTAAATTTCTGCTGCAGGAGCAATTATTTATCAGCAATTATTTTCTATCTATTTTCAAGGTGTGACAGGAATTCAGACTCTGTACATGAAGATCAAGTGGCCAGCTGCAGCTCCAGGTATGCTATTGCAAATTTTGTCTGAAATCCATTGGCAACAAGTAAAGCTGTCAGAGGACTTCTGTTAAACCATTAGAAAGAAGCCTTTATTGTCAAAAGAATGTAGAATTTGTGAGGTATTGCCTGCTATAGCTATTACTATTTCTGGGAAGTGCATGTTAGTATTATATATATGTAAACAATAGGATTAAATGTCATTTTATAAGAAAATATGTTATGGTCTGTGTTTTTAACTCCAAATCATATTACTTTCATTCAGATGGAGCTCTGAAACTAATATATTGTGTTTTACTGTACAGCAGCTGGTACAAAGCAGTAGTAAGTGGAGTTTTGTAACTGTGCAAGGATATGCACATTGAAGAATCTCTGTGAAAAAAATGAAGCTGACAAACGAAGTTTCACCTGCACACTAGATAATAGTCAGGGATTGCAGAGCAATAGTACCAGTCTGCTCATCCTGCCAGCTAAGTAGGCAGTCTCACATCCTGCATTTGGGTTGTTCCCAATAGAAGGCATTAGAGAGGTTTAAGGTGGGATCGGTTGGATGTGGATAAGGCTAACAAAGTCTCCTTAGGATAGGTTGCACCTTGTAGACTAGGCAACGATTGAAAACCTCTGTTCAAGATTCAGTGGTTATCAGAGCATACATGAACAACAGCATCTGATTAAACCAGCGGATATGGTGTTATAAAGGGGAACCTTTCTCCAAACCGGTAGCAGGTGATGCTCATCCCCTCCACCCAAACATCCCTCCGATTGTTCAAACCCTGCTTCGTGTGCTCTTCCTTGCTCTGTACAAAAGCCCTCAGAAAGATGACGAAAGGCTGTCAGAAGGGAAGTGTGACTATAGGGAGGAATTACTCTGCGTGAAAACATTTCTGTGAGATTATAAACTACTGTAAAGCATTGGACAGGGAGAGGCCTGCTGCATAAAAAAGACAGTTCCAGGTTTTATTTGGGGGAATATGAAATGTAGAGCTGAGGCCAAAGAGTGCTTCTAAAACTAGTCTCATTTAAATGTCTCCACAAATAAATATGTAATAATACTAACAGTAGTTTAGCTTGTGATTTCTCAATAAGCACTAGCCTCTTAGAATCATTTTACTAATATATGCAATGTTTGTTTGGTATGTAGGCAACATCCATTTAACATTAAAATTAAAACACCATGAATAGCTGAGATCTTGTTGATGTTCTTCATAATGTTTTGACAGCTGTCTGAAGTCCTGTCTGATGCATTTCATTTTTGTTTTTCTTACAGAGATGATGATAACAAAGAAAATTATCTGGACAACACTGCTGTCTTAGGAGAAAGGCAGCTGCCTTTGCAAGACAACCAGCAGCATAAAGAGCAGGCAGTAACTGACTATGCTCTAAAGCCTGACATGGGCAACTTAAAGCTAAGAAAGCCTAAGCCCTTGGCAAAGCTAGAAAATGGAAAAAGCCATGAGGAAAGTCAGGTAAAAACTGAACTTACCAAGAGTGGGTTTATGGCACAGTGTCTGAGCAAGCACACCTTTTGAAATAAGAAGTGGGGCTCTCTGCTAATCCATGATGTGGCTATAACCCCACAATAATCTACCCCAGTTTTCAGGGACCTGGAGTCCTGGAACCCTCCTGTAATGCCAAGTAATTTCTTTGAGGCACGGAATTGCAGGGAGGGCTGTCTTGCGACTGTTGTCAGAAGTAAGTGGAGAGCGTATCTGAAGATACACAAATCTCTCTCTTCAGATTTCCTGTGACTACATGATAAGATTTTTCTGTTTTATATGACTGAGGATGTCTTGTACTGGTATTTTGGCTGCCTGTGGAAAGCTTTGGTATATCCCCTTTGTCTTACTTCTGTTTTTCTCATCTTTAAGTAATATTTTTTTTCCAAAAGTCTCTGCAGAGACTAGTACCAGCGCTCTGCCCACAGGCTTCCTTGAGTTGAGCTGAGGGGAGCAGAACTGTAACTTCCCTAAAGGCTATTTAAAAGACTAGAAATGAAGAAGCTTCTGCTGCTGACAGTGCAGGTACCTACATAGGCTCTAGGCTTACCATGCCCCCAGCACCTGCAGGAAGTGCCTCTGTTCTCCCCCAGTGCTTTCCAAGTCGAATCCCGTGGGCAATGTCAGGGATAGAGCTCTTGTCCAGGTTTAACTCAGCTAGAAATATTCTCTTAACTAAGACTGTTAATGTTCACTTTGGTAGATAGGCAGCCTGTACTAGGGAAAAGGCCCGTGAAATGTCTGTATTTCATCTTTCATGTGTAGTGTATTTGCCTTTTGTATTTTCTGTTTCTCCTCTCTTCTTGTTGGTGGATAGAAATTTGCAGAGTGCTTTCTGAAGTGCTTTGAACCATTCATAGGCCAGGAGTGATTTTGGTCCTATTTTTCAAATTTAGAGTGGGAATTCATTATTTTGGATGGCATGTGTTACCTTCAAAACCAGGAATGTCTTTTTGTATCATGGAACAAAACCCAAAGGCAAATAGCATCCTAGTGGTATTATCACAGTCTCTTTTAGGATATCAACATTAGCTCTTGCCCTAATCTTTTTGCATGCTTTTCCTGGAGTTTATTCCTAAGATGAAGTAATAACTTCTTTTTTATTTTTTTTTTGGTAACTGTATTGCGTTACTAGGACGTACTGTGTAGGCTGCAGGTAGGTGAGGTGTGTGTGTTTACTGGCAGATAAAAAAAAAGATTGGAAATTTTTCCCTATGAAGAGCAAGTGGAGGCAAATCAGGAAGAGGAGTCATGAGAAAGTCATAAAAACGGCAAGATCTGTCTCACAGATAATCTCTTGCTCTTTCAGCTGCCTCTGAGTCTTCTGTCTGCCCTCTCCCTGTGTATATCATGTCTGTATCTCTCACTCAATGAGAGCTAATATAGCACAGATTTGCTGCTCCATGGTATTTTATGTGGCCTGAAGGGGTTAAATGAAAATGTTGATATTGTTTCATGGGAAACTTTTTGAGCATATAATTAGACTGCCATAAAATAGTACTGCAACTCAGATATGCAGTCTCTGGAAGGAAAAACAGTGTCAGGCAGATAATTTTCATATGACTCAAAGGCTTGAATTAGGAAAAACAAAAGTGGTCCTGTGCCCTCCTCCACCTCCCAAATGCTCCCAGCTCTGTCGTATTGGAAGAGGTAACGTGTAGGCACTGTTTTATCCCACCTTTGATTTGCTGGGACTACTTGAGAGAGAAGAACTAATGGAGAGCTTTGAATGCAATATAAAACCAAAACACAAAGCAAACATCCTGTCATAACAGGAACTCTGCAAACTCACTGAGGAAATTGTATCCTAGTACTGTGAAAGACTTTTCAATGAGTATCCTATATCTATACTGAGCTCAGTGGTGTTTGCAGTGCGGGAAAGTGTTTACCCCTTGGAATAGTTTACACAAGGAAGCTATTCAGGAGAAGGCATCTACCAAGCCCCACATATGACATAGCCTTCATTCTCCTCAGTAGGGGTGTGCACAGTCCTTGATCCTGAGTGCTTGCTTTGCTACATCTTCAGCTACCTGGAAAGCTTTCGTTCTTGAAGAAGCGAGCACTTGGCTCATGGCTTTGTTTAAGGTGCTTGTGAAAAACTAGACTGCTTGCAGAAGTGCTCTGTAAAGTGTTTGTGTGTGAGGCATTCTCGTTGAGATCCTTGGTGTGTTGTGACCTTCAAAAAAACTACTGCAGCTGTCTGTGTTAGCAGACCTAATCATAAGCTGGTTGCATCTGCTTCTCTCCATTTTGAAGCTGAAAGTGAGGTGCTGCTGTGTTTTTTTCTAGTAGCTCTTGGTTTTGTGTATATGGCAGGCTGTTGTTACCTGGGGAAGTGGGACAGACTGATGCTTTGAAACACTGTGCAACTGCATATACCTTCCTTTTGGGAAACAGCTTGCCACCAAGCCATTCAGTGAGATAAATGATGTACTTAAAAGCAGCTGATGTCAAGCTGACAAACAGCAATAACTGAGTACAAGCATTGTAAAACAAAAGTATGATGCGCTGCAAATGATGATTAAACTGTTCATCCTCATTTTCTTGTGTTTATCAATACTGTACTTTTTCAGCAGTCTCACTTCCCCAGCCTGAGTTCTCTGTGGCATAAAAAAGAGACTGTGACAATATTGCAGTGGCAGTGTCTCTTTTAAAGATGTTGCTCTGATAAGTCAAGAATGCTTGCTACTCACAACTACGTGTTATAAGCCTGCGAGCTGTATTTTTAGAAACTCGTCCCTTTAAAATTGGAACAGGCTTTTGGTAAATAAGTTTGCTGCATGTGTTGGAAGGATTAAAGTCTGTTTGGATGGAAATGATTTTGTATGCCTTTCTGCTAGCGAGAATCCAGGGGATTTCCACTGTAGAAAGGTCACTGAGAGGGAGCAGGTCTCTGCTCAAGTAGGGGAAAGATGGCCATCTTGGGGATTTTGAGCTTCATGAGGCTCAGAAGTGTGTGTGGCTGCTGAAGTGTGATATCTGTACCTCTGATTTTTATCACACAAGATTTTTACTACACAAGTGTAGTACTGTGGTCATGTAGTATATGTGGTCGTGTCTTGATGCAGAAAAGGTTATTGAATTTCCAGTGATGATTAACAGGACCAAGTCTAATAAAAGTGCAGTACCAAATGACATCAGTTGACAAAAACATCAACTGATAAAAACTTACTACAGTGAAGCTGTTTCTTGGATATTGCATCTGGTAGTTTCTTTGGAGGCAGAAACTGGGTGTGGAGGTTGGAGCTGGGCATGGGGGCATCTGTAACTTTTCCAAAGTATGGGACCAGGGGCAGGCTGCTGGAATGTGGCTATAACTTTGTATTCCAGCTGCTTGGGTTCACCATTTCCCTGGTTTCATGAGCTCTGTTTAGTAATTCTGCAATATTTATCTCTAGAAAATCAAATTGGTTAGGATTTTTGGGGCTGAAAAAAACTGAAAAAATTCAGTTTTTAAGTCATATTATTAAGGTAAATGACTATTAAAATGAAATGGTGGCTTAACAATAGATACCCAGAGATGGGAATTCTGACAACTGCTGTGTGAAATTTTGTATTTTGGGTATAAACTTAAGTTATCAACCTATATTAATTTCAGAGGACTTCCAGTATTAAAGTTGTGGTTTTAAATACACAGAAAAAAAATAAAATAAAATCAGAGCCAATGTTAAGACAGTAGCCACACGATCATATGAACATCTCAGGTTCCACTTTGTTTTTTACATATACTCTGTTTATGTTCAAATTATACCCCCTGTCATGGATTAAATCTGTTCCATTCACTGTTCACTGTCCATTAAACACATCTGCTTCTTGTCTTGTGTGGACTGGTGTTTTCAGGAGGTGTAGGAGGCACTTCTGCTCAGGACTTTAGTCCTGGCTATTCTCTGCATTGACACAGCACCATGAGGTATACCAGAGCTCTGGGCCCACGTGCTGATAAAGTATTCCCAGGGGCAGGAATCATGGTCAGGAATTTGCATTTGAAGAGATCTAGAAGTGTTTGTGTGTTGGATAGGGCATATTAAGGTTGCAAGGCACTTTTTGAGGTTCAAGAGCAGATAAGCTGCTGTGTAAACACAGCACAAGTTTGTACGTCTGTACCGTAATTCAGATGCTGTGACAGAGATGGTTTATGATATGCTGTGATTGGAGGAAAACATTTAAAAAAAAATTAGCTTGTGAAACAGAAACTGATTTATCTCAACATGTGTATGATGGTAGTTTTTGGCTGACATAGTAAAGAATTTCTTCCTTATATCTAATCTAAATCTACCCATTTTTAGTTTAAAACCATTACTCCTTGTCCTATCAAAATAAATAAAGTAAAATGGAAGACAGCTCTATACTGTTTGTTGCCTCTGACACAGCAGAAAGGGATTTTGTTGCTCTAAAGAAACAGTCATCCCATCAAGGGTGATTCTCTAGGGTTTTTCTATAACATCCTAACAACTTACAAACAAAACAAGCAAACAACCAAAACCCACCACCACCACAATAATAATAATTAAAAACAAAACAAACAAACAAACAAAAAAACACCCCATGTATTATGGTCCTCAACTTTCTCTTTCACCTAGCAGAAAGCATCTTGAATTGTCATTTTCTCTGTGCTGATAGTGGAGAGCGGAACTTGTTGCAAGAGAGGCTTCTGCTGAAGCAAGTTTACCACTTACCAAATGCAGGTTTGGTTTAGCACCTTTACCTGGACTGGCTTTTTGGAACTGAATGATTTAAACAGTCCAACACTGAGAAGATTTCAGCCTCAAGATAAAATTGGTAAACTTGTTTTGATCATTTACATAGTACCCAAAGTTTAATTTTTGCCTGTATTAGCAGCTGTTGTCGTCAACTTGAATTTAAGCACATCTAAGCACAAATATTTACACCTCTGTGAATGCATTACAGGCATATTTTTACAGATCTCATAGACCAAGTAGAAATTAATATTCCCTTATTCAACAAGTATCCTGGTACTTTATAAGAGGTCTTAGATTAAAATAAATTGTAAGAGTATAGTTAAAATATCATCGTAAAAATGAAGTAAAATACCAATGATTGGTCTTGTTATTTATTTATTTTTATCAGTTTTTTTTACAAGTTCCTTTAGTCCTTCCACATTAATTTTGAGAAGCAAGCACTGAATATTTCTCCAGAGAGAAGATCATTTAGGCAACTTTCTTGAATTTTATAACTGTTAGTAGAGTTTGCAATTTTATAAAATAATAATTTACTTCTGTTTAAATAGTGTATCTCTAAGCAAGATTCATTCATAATCTGTAAAAATGGAACAGGCTAAGAAGGATGTGAAAAGCAGCCATGTTGTTTTGTAGATGCAGAATGACTTCAGCACTCCAAATTCCCATGCAAGCAGTCCTATCCAATCTTCTGACTTTCAAGCTTGCATCTAAGCTTTGAGACTGGAGCAAGCTCAGGAACATTGTTTTACCAGGGGAAGTGAATGTGTTGTTTTGCAAAACACATTGCATTTTAATTTTGTAAATGAGTAGAATAAAATATTGGCTGATAAAAGCTAATAAAGTAAAAAAACCCTTTGATTTGAAAAAACGTTCATTGACTTACCCCTTTGCAATGCAAGGGAAATATTATAACCCATTTTATAGGTAAGGAAATTAAGACAAGCTAAATAAATAGTCACAGCCATACAACTGGTTTCTGAAAGCTTGAAGTCAAGTGTATTCCTTTCTAATTCCTAGTTCTGGCCTTGACTTGTTGCATAAATTGCCTTTTTTATTTCCTTTTTGGCTAGATGTCTGATTATTTATTTATTTATTTATTTTATTTTGCTCACTGATTTTCACTCCTCTGCAGAAATACTCTCTTCATTAAGCTATGAATATGCTGGGGAAGGGAAAGAGCAATAGGAACAAGAAGCTGGGTAAACTTTACAAATTGTATTTAAGTGAACTGAATTTGCTTTTGTCAGCCAAAATTTTTCTGATTATGCCCAAGCAAAGAAATATTACTGACATGTGAATAAATAATTTCAATTTAAATGTAAATTTATAAATAAGCAAAAAATATTGAACTCTGTGTGCAGCACCTCTTAGCTCCGATGCTGACATATGTTATCTAACTAATAAATAGCAAAAGGGTTACAGTAGCTTCTTGTCTGCTTTGGTTTCAAAAAGCATTTTACAGTGAATGACACTTCTTTGTTTAAAACCTTGTCTACTCTGTGTTTTCCAATTGTTTGCACATTGTTACCAAAAAATAACAATGAACCACAAATCAGCATCCAGTCCCATGAAGCTCTTTCTTCCTTAAAGCAAAATATTCAGCTGAGTTTGATCAGTACTGACAGGACATTGAACATTTTTGTTGTTTTCTGCAGGAGCTGGAGAGCTCATTGCCAGGCCTCTCAGACAGGCAGGAGAAGGAAGGATCCTCAGCTAATGACTATGCACAGAACGTGTCTTTCAGATGCCAGGAAGAAGTCGTGAGGTTTCAACCAAGGTAAGCTTTGGGATAAGAGAGTGCATTCCATTTCTGATTAATTCTAGGAAAGGCTAATTTATTTGTTGCCTTTCGTATAAAATACTCAGACTCCTGGCTCCCAATTGGCAGTTGTATTCTGTATTTATGTGCCTAGAACTGTTTGGAGAAAATGAAAGGGATGAAGATAAGAATGCAAATTTTATCTTTCTTTAAACCCCTTCAATTTCAAACAGGAAAAACATCCTCAGATCAGAAATTTCAGTTCCTGTGTGCCAATGCCAAGTTTCAAAAATAGCTCAATAGCTGCCCCCCCCCCCCCCCAACTTGCCTCAGTCTTTCTCAGAGCTGTATTCCCACTGAGAAATGGGAAGCCACACACTTGCTTTTAGCATGGGTATGTATACATTTACATATTGTTTACACCCTGAGCACTGTGGAACTGTGCTTGTTTCAATGCTGTGAAGGGTATGGAGGGATGGGGGGGACATTTAGGTCAAGAGTTAGCTGGCTCTTGTTTACAGGCAACCCAGCAGATCATGAAGTAACCTACCTCTGGTAACTACTGGGAGTCAGAATTCCATTCCCAATCCTTCACAGCTCTGCAAAAGGCTGGCAGTGGGGCTTCACCTCACCCAGCTGACCCGACCTACCAGCAAAGGCATGTCCCAAGGATAAGATTTAGCTCTTACTGACGGGCTTGGACTGTGTAAATAAGGTCATGCTCTTCAGAGTCATCAGTTTTCAGGGTACTGCTTTACAGATTTCCCATGCTCAGGTGCTGGATCAGCCCTGCTTTGCTGTGCACGTTGAGTTTCAGGCAGGTGAGCCAGGACTCTCTGATCTCTGTTCTCTGCCTGAAGGTGCATGACAGCCTTGGTGCTCTGAGTGCTTCCACTGCAGCATGACAGAGGCTCTGGCTCTCTTTGGAGGGGACTTGAGCAGCAGCTGTGTACGCCCTGGGGATGATCAGTGGGTCAGGACACAGCCAGTGGACACACACAGCTCATTGCCTCCAAGGCCTGTCTCAAGTTGGTGCTAGCTCAGTTCTAACAGTTGCCATCCAATGGTATTTTGGTGCTTTATGTGAAAGGAGCTGCTTGCCTTCATGACAGCCTTTAGTAGGCAATGTTGTAAATGATTTTAATTTGTGCTCTCAAAGGAAACTTTAGCAGAATGACCAAGCATTTAATTAGCTTTCAGAAAGAACTATATTCACTCTCCAATGCTTGTATCTGCAATTGAGACACTGCAAATCCTGCATATCAGAAAGTGTTTCTAATTACCCCTAGCCTAGGAAACCTGCCTTCTACATCTCTGGTATTCTTTACTCTAGGAAAAAATCACATGGATTACTTGTCGAGAGGAGAACAGTGAGTTTGGTACCAGAGAGTTAGACCTGCCCAACGCTCTGCTGGTAGCATCTGTGTTAGGATAGATAAGGAAGTAACACGACTGGTAACAGAAACATAACGAAAGAAAGATGGACTTTAAACATAAAAGCCATAGTGTGCCTGAATTAAACAGCAATCACAGCAAAGTTACCCAGTGCACTTCATCTGTTTGGCCTTTTCAGTTTGCCTATATGACACTGTTGTTTGCTGTGCTATTTACTTCTGTTTAACACCTGGGTAGTTACTTAGGAAGCTGGCTATCCACAAGTGCTAAGTTTGTTAAATAGTGGCACCTGGATTTAGCACGGTGAGAGCTGTGAAAGCTTAGTGAGCACATCTCAGTTCTGGTCATGTCTTAGTTTCATTATTAAAACAAAATGGAGTTGACTTTGAGCATGGAGTGAACACATTAACTCATGGTCCCTGGCCTCCCACCCACATCGCATTCACTTCATCTATCTTAACTTTCCCACCACCCAGCTAGGGCAGAGGACTTTGAATTGCTTATGCTGAGGTTAACACTTTCAGTTTCAGGGTCACTTTGGCTGGTGACTCCTCTTAAGAGTCACCAGCAGCTTGCCTCATCTCTTTGCCAGCAATAGGCTTTGATTGAGTCATTATGTGCCCATGTCTCAGCTTGTGCAGGTCACTGGCTGCTGTGTCAGGATCCCAGAACTGGCTTGTGCAATGGGCTGTGAAACACAGCTGCCAAGCTATGATGTCTTGCCTTGTTTTCTTCCTTCTCTGCTCTGGAACATGGCAAAGGTTAGGTATTTAGGCTTGGGAGCAAACAACGGTCATAGTTAGATTTTGATGGAATGCATCTGCTAGCCCTGCAAAACTTGAGTTTCTCTAACTTCTAGTTGAGTTTTGCTAGGTTACTGGTAAAAGTGAAAGTTCTTTGGAATGTTGCAGCTTCCTAGGATACATAACTCACAGACCAGAAGCTTTCTGGTCTTTTGGAGAAGAGGAGATGACTACACTGCAGGGGTGCCACTGGTCAGGCTCTTCTGTCTGTCTGATGTGTATGGGGAGGATAGGAGAGGAAGGATTTATTTCTGTCCCAGACTAAGGTGGATTATTTCTAGTAAGCTTTGTTGTTCCTTCGATAATATAATTTCTTCAGATTGCTATAGCTCTGTAATTAGTCTCATTGGAGTTTAAAATCTAAATACATCTGAACTGTATGGAGTTTTTGAAATCTCTTCTAGTCAGTGCAAAGCCAGGTCAGTTTTAATTTGACTAGATATGGATAAAAACTGCTGAGACACAAGAAACTTTTGGGCACAGTCCCCATTTAGCAGAGCAATCTAAATTCAGGGTGACATAACACAGGAATTTCATAAACAGATACGCGACAGAAGAGCAGAACTCGCAATGTAAGAGAAACATTTCATAGAAACAGGGCACAAGTGCATGCGTAGATTGTTTGGGTGGAGGGGTTAGTTGTTGGTTGGGTGCTTTCATTTTATAATGACTCACAACCACTGAAACAGTGAAGGAAAAGTTAGTGGGATTTGAGAGAAATAGGAGAATGTACTTGGTGAAGAGATTTAAGGATAACTAGTGCATTTGAAACAGAAGAATGAGGGGATATTGTCTTGTCCTTGGCTAAGCTGTATTTGCCCTGTGAATCAAGGTTTTTAACTTTGAGGTGTCTGTCATGCATAATTTTATGAAAATCAGCATCAATTTAGAATACGAAATGCCATTTGTGTAGATGGAAACCTTTACATTTTATTAAAAGAACATGAATTTCTAATACTGTTGCCACTGATTACATTGAATACTGCTCTAGTCGTTGTGTGCAGTTGGGTTTGGATAAGAGTGTAATATAATCTGCACCTCTGGGAGGTAAAAATTATATGCAAGCCCCAGGAACAAATGGTGCAATAAAGAGAATTTATTTATTTATTTATTTTTAACAAAGAACAGGAAAGCATGGATGATTTTGCATGATTGCAAAAAGCTGCTCTTACTGATTGCCTTCTTAAAGTCAATCAGCAAAACTGATCTGGATTGCAGAGCTGTGCCTGCAGTTTACCTGAGTGGAGGATGGTGTTTGCTTCAGATACTTGTTACACAGACAGGGGGCTGAAGCATGGGACTCCTGGGCAGTGGGAATATCAGTGTTTCAGAGAAGTTCGTGTTCAAGTCAGTGGGGGAACTACGTTTTTTTTCCTGACAAAGAAAAAATTTCCCCTCCTTCCTATTCCCCAAACAAAAGAGAAATGAAGCAGTTTCATTCAGTAGCACCCAGCTTGTCCCTGGGTTGGACTGCAATTTCTGCAGAGGTTTCAGGATAGCTGCTGTTGTCAGACCTACGGCTCTTCTCCAGGAAACCTGGGAATGCTGAGAGCCCTGGGCTTCCCTGGATCAGGGGCTCAGCCAGAACCTCCCAGGATGTCTGTGCTCCCCCATGGGAGGCTGGGCTCTAGCAAGGCTTTCAGTAACAAAGTTTTTAAGGCAAGTAGCTTTTGAGTGCAGTTCAGGTGGTGACTGATATCTTCCATGCTTCCAACAGATACATCTCAGAGATGTGTCAGAAAGAGCAGGGAAGATGCAGAATTGCTGATGTCCCCATACCATGTCGCGGAGCCTCATGGGTGAGGCAGAGCTGGGGAGGCTTCATTCCCATGCAGGTGGCCAGGCAAGCTGGGAGAAAACCTGGCCAGATTCTTTCCGATCTGGCGAAAATTCATCGTGACCAGTCTGTGTCAGTGCTTACCTCTGTGTCAGCAAATCTTGATTTGCTGATGAAACACTGTTTTGCCGGGAAATGATGGATCAGTTCCTAAAAGCAGTTTCTCCAGGAGTATTGATATTAAAATATTGGTGTATAAGGTGCCAATGGTACTTCTTGTATCAAGAAATGGAAAATCCACGAGCAAACTCCTGGGTTGCCATCCACTTTAAAAAAAAAATAAAAAAAGGCGGCAGTAGTGATGGTGGGATGACAAAGGGGAAAAAGAAAAAAGCATATTACTGTAGCCCAAATAAGGACTGTGGCTGGTGAGTATGAGAGGCACTCATGATAAGAAAAGCAGATAATGGTGGTCCACAGCCAGCCTTTAGCTACTGCAGCTTGAGACAGACACTGCTCTGCTGGCTCTCTGCATGTCTGCTTGCTACAGCATTCGGGGACTGCTGATAGAGTAGCGTAGGATGTGTCCAAGCAGTCTTGTGCCCTTAAAGATGTTTTATTGAGAGTCCACATTTTATGTTAATCCAAAAGCCTGTTGTGGTTCTGTTTTGCTTTTTAAGAATTCATAAGCCAGTTTTTTAAGCATTTACTTGCAGCTCTGTATGAGGTGGTGAGTATGTTTGAATTTTATAGTGCTTTTTGCCATTTGGGGGTCTCAGCAATGATGTTTCCATTTCCCTGATGCTGAGGTATGTTGGTTCTGGGGTCTGCCATTCTGTGAACCCTTTTTATATAACCTCTGGATAGGCTGAGTCAGTCCCCTGACGTGGTACAGAGACTACACTTTCTGAGCTGTTCCCCTGGCAGACCATCCTCACAGTGGGCAGGGTAAAACTGATAGACAGACTGGAGATGAGGAAGGAACATGGGTCCAGGACAGACCGAAAGTGAATCTGGAAAAAAGGTTTCAATCCACAGCACAGAGTAGAGTTTGCTTTCAAGGAGTTGTCACTAATGGCACCTCTAATGCATTACTTGGCCCAAGACGCTGAGCGCACGTGGCACCGTGGTGTGTAAATGTCTCCAGAGAATGGTGTTAGAGTAATCCAGGGTTACACAGGTTTAAACGTACAGGAATCTAGTCCTAATCCGAGGTAGAACTGGGAGGAGCGTAAAGGCTGGAGATGGTAAGATTACAGAATGTAATGCTCCTTTCTGGTTTTAAGCTGGGAAATAAGAATCAAATTTGCTTAGGTTATGTTTAAACATTTTCCCTAGTTTTTAAAATTGTGTTTTTATTTGAATTTTATATGGGTTTAGAAGTGGCATCATGCATAATTCAATACTTTACATGTTTTGGTCTGTTTTTTTTTTTTTTTAAACTGCTCACTGCTCATGCAAATTCATCCTCTCCTTGAAGTCTGTTAGGAGCTCTGTTATGATAATTAACATTTAGATTTTTTTTTATGTCCACAAGCTTCAAATGTACATGTTATTGGATTGAATCTTTGTCATCTGTGCCATAGCAGAACACAATAATTCTGCCAAAGCCAGAGCTGCCAGACTGCAGGAAGGGTGAGAGATCAGGCTTTTTATATTTTGTAAAGAATTATGTTACACATATTTGAATAGTAGCTATAGAGAGAATTACATTTTCATTATTTTATGTGACGTCAATAATACAAAATAAGGGTTGTCTGCAATTATTCAAAATTTCAGCTGCAGTTCAAAATAATTTTAATGTTCTCAGTACAGATGGAAAATTAGGGCTTCTTACTGCTGCTTTTGAAGTTAATGGATAATTTGTGATTGACTTTTAATGAGAGTAGGATCCAACCCTTAGTTATTGAATTGTAAGCCCTTTGTTGCCTGGTGACAATCAGATAACCTGCGTTTGCCTAGCAGAGCGGTTAATCTCGGTGAAAACAAAGAAGCACACCCCAAAACTCTATAGAATAGGATTAGCTCAGCATATATAGACGGCTGTTAATGTTTTTTCACACAAAAATGTTTATTCACATTAACGATTTCAGAAAAAAATATTTAGCATCTTCTGAACCCAAAGAACATAAAGCTAAGAACATCTTATTCTAGTATTTTTAGTGAAATAAAGAGTAAAATGCAAGACTTCTGCATCCCCAAAACAGTAGACAAGTACATCGTCCTAAATGAGACAGGTAGTACTGCAGGGATGCTGTAATCTTTTTACCCTCCAGAGTGCAGAATTCATGAGTGATATAGCTGTGAATTATGTAGAATATCATCCTGCGTCTATAAGAACTGCTAATGTCCTTCTTTAGCTTTTTTGTTTTCTTTTGCTGAGGTAGGTTAAGTTCTGCTCATCTGATGCACCCTGAAAAGAGTCATCCAAATAATACCAGAAGAGAACAAATTTGACATGTCCTTTTCTTCCTTTCCACTTGTCTAGCACTTGTTCAATGTCATAAAATCACTCTAAATATTTTTATCTTCATTAGCGGATTGATTCTTCGGCTGTTTGTAGTCTTGCAGGTCCTTCCTTATGTGTTATTAAACAAAACAACAAAACTAGGAACACTTTTCCCTACTCAGCTAGTTCTTTGACTCCCCATGGTATTTCATAGTCTTGTAAAACTTTTCTGCTGCCTCATACTGTTGTCGCTGCTGGGTAAAAGCTAGAGATCAGTTGTTAGGCATTAATCTTTTTGCTTCTGCAATTTGGTTTTCCTTCTGTTCTCTTCACATTACAGAGATGTTTGCTATTCATTTTTAGGAGAAATGGCACTAAAATATACATGCGGAGAGCTATACAGACATGTAGATAGATGCTGGTACAACAGTCAGCCAAAGGCACCTTGCTGCTTAAGTACCTCCAGCAATCACTCATGCACTTCTGAGCAATATATCTTCAGTGAGCTTCGTGCTGGCTGGCCTGGGAGGCCTCCCATGCTGGTGCTACATGTGCCACCACCAAAACGGCTCCTTTTTGTTCCTACAGACTTTGCACATCTCAGAGCCTTTTTGAAGGCAAGTGGATGTTCATTCTACTATGACTATCATGTCTATTTTAGTATCGAAAGTTTTTGTGGCAGACTTTGTGCACGTTTCAGTCTTTAAATGCATCATAAATCTATGAAGAACTACATAGTTCTTGGTTAAGAACTACACAGAGGACTGTGTATCTCTCTGTACTTTGTTGTCTCTAGAGACTTTTAAAACTGCTTGGTTTTGCTGGGATGAGACTGAGCATGATAGGTTGAAAAATATGAATTATTTTGTCCAAGGGAATCTGGGTATTGTAATGATTTTGATCACATCCACGAGTGAGTTCTTGCAGGGACAAGCCTTGAACAAATATTGCCACCTTTTCAGTAATGAGAAATCTCATTCTCTGAGACAGCAATGGTTTTCTTGCTTCAGCTGAATGCTGTTGTTGCAAGTCAACCTCTGATACACCCATGTCAATCTTTGAAGTTTTATGTGGAAAGAGAGCATCTGCTTTGGGAAATGATAGAACTGTGGTATCAGGCTCTGCAGGTTTCTCACCTAATCCACGGCAGGTTTTTATTAGGCTTCAGTTTCAGTCCTTGATAGATGCCTGTAACTAACCCTGAAGCTGTTGTGCATGTGGATCCCTAGGAAATGACTACATCTGCCTGGATATGGCACAATCCTCTCACTAGCTAGTCAGCAGGAAGAGATTTTCCCCTTGCTGGTCCAGGACCTTCTTTTCCTATTTCTGCATGGAGAAGTGGTGATACACCGAGAGAAAAGCAAAGCTATGAACACATGGAAATCTCTATTGTTTAAAGGTTTTCCAGCTCCTCTTGAGAGTCCTGTGAGTCTTTATGAAATTTGCAAAAGAGTACTTAAGCAGAAAGTTGACGACTGGGAGCCTAAAATACCATCAAGTAGAAATACAGAAAGATTTATTCTTTATGGCTCTGATACAGGAAAAGTTTTGTTCTTAACTTAAAGCATGTGGGACAAATCGTACTTAGGTTTAAATGTTTGGACTTATTTTTGGCTTTAACCCTATTAGCTTATGATGCTGAGAGCCAATCATGCTGCCGCAGGACTCTTTGTATGAGAGAGTGAGCCCACACTTTAACGTTATAGTTTCCAGATTCTCATTCAGAGTTTAAATATATTATGTAGAATTCCATAAAATCACCAGTGTTTTTTGCATGAGGTATAAAATACAGAAGTAAATTTCATAGAAATGTTATTTTTTCAATAAATATCCTGTAACTTGCAGTTTATGTACAGACATGATGAAAAGTTTGAAATATTTGCAGCACACACAAGCAATTTATTGAGTGAAAATTCTTGTTTTATTTTGTAGTCTAGATCAGAAAGCATATATTTCACAAAAGGAAGCAACTGAGCCACTGCACAGCTTAAGTGAGGTGAGTGTAACCAAAAGCTGAAATATGGTGTTACAAATTCTGAATCAAATATTTGTGTTTTGTTAATTCTCAGCTCTTGGAATAATGTAATCACTTGTGAATTTTAGGTTAGCTTTTTAATGAATCATTCTAGTCATGTTTTTGGAGAAAAGCATAATAATGTGATGCAAGACTACTATAATGTTTTAAAAGTTGGAATGAGATTTTAAAAATATTTTAAGTGAGCTATGCTGCTTTTTGTCTGATCAGAAAAGAATTAAACATTGAGTATTGACTAAATGAAATGCCGTCTTGCAAGAACATTTGATTTTTTTCATCACATTACAGCTTAAATATGTTCAACCATCAATTATGTTTTGTTTGAAAATAAGGTCTCAAGGTTGCTACATCCTGTATAAATAAACTGTGAATTGTACAATATATTCTGAAAGGTAGGGTTGTCAGTAGGAGGGGAGAGTTGGAGGGAAGAGAGAAAGCAAGGAAAGCTACATAACACCTGTAACACTCAAAACGGGAGCTTTTTTCCTAGTAATTATGTCAGGAGCACAGCATAAGAGAAGAGCACAGAGAAACTGTCAGTGTGACCATGGGTGAGCCTGGGCTAAACTGTCACAGTCAAGGCATTTTACAGAAGGCCGAAAACAAGTTGTGCAATTATTGAAAATGGCAAACATTATAAAGCATCTTCCACAAATAAGGGTATCTGCATACTAGCATAGAGCAAACTTAATACTGGAAGATAGTACTGCAAACATGCTTGGACTTAAACAAAGAGCAGACAAAATTTTAAGTGTAGAGTAAGATGACAATAAAGGCAGGTGGAGAAAATGAAGTGTATTCCTGTCAAACCATGGAAAAACAGCTTTGTTTCCATAATGAGCCACTGAATATGCCTATTAATAGATGCCTGACTTTCATTAGGAGAAAACCACAATGTTGTGTCCTTTTGAAAGAATTCAGACTTAATTTTCTCCTTACGTTTAGTTATTTCCTGTGCATTTGTGCCATCGTTGTGCAGCTCACTGTTGAAAATCCTGATAATAACTAGGCACTTTCTGTGACCAATATAAGGGAGCATTCTCAGGACTGGTCAAGCCAAGTAAGGTCCTGGGAGAAATTACTAAATAATCATTTCTTCTGAGAAGCTCCATTGCAAATTTCACCAGAATTTCCAGAACCAAAATTGGTGAATCATAGAAAATCCTGAGGTCAAAGGCACCCACAAGGGTCCTTGAGTCCAACTCCTGGCTGCACACAAGATTTAAATTACAAGATTTAAAATTCTTGGATTCTAAGGATTCCTTAGCGGTTAAGATAACATATTATAATAAAAACTGTGAGATATTAAAACTGATAAATAGATCAGAAAATAAAATGTAAATCATTTATGGGGAATGAGCAAGATCTACATTCTGGTGCTAACTTTCTTTTGCAAAATCTTAGATTGTAGTATATCTCAGGTCTCCTTCAAACCCAAATGGAAATGTGCCATTAGAAAACAAGTTCCCTTCTTGCATTGGAGAAATTGTTGTCTCTCCTAACTGGTCACCTGTGACATTATTCAAACCCAGGGCATATCTTGTTCTATCTTATAGTTGCTTGTTTGTTCCTTGTAAGGGAAATTTTGAATTGAAAATGTCATTTGCCTCAAGACATGAGTATTGCCCTAGCAGATACCACAGATTTATTTATATTCGTATAAAATACACCTATCTTATTTTAACCTCAACTCTCAGATTAAAAGGCAAGGGAGATGCTTTTGTATGTCACTGCTCTAGCTCTGCTTTTAATTTCCTTACGGTGAGGAAATTGAACAGGCTGATATTTGTTCAGTTTCCTTTCTGTATGAATCACTTCAAAGGCCATTAAATTCTGAAAGCTTGGATTATTCTCTTTCTCTGCCCCAGCTGATTTCATAAATCCAGTAAATCCGTCAATAAACTGGATATAGTGGAATAGCTGCCTTCCTGTCCCGGGGTGGGCAGCAGGAGCAGGCCCAGGGGCAGGGTGCAGCCATCCTGAATATTCAGAAACATTGTGTGGGGAAAGGCAGCTTCAGTTTACGTCGACTGCAGCAAGTCCAGGCTTTTCTGACACTGGGCAGGGTCTATGGGAAGGGGCAGACCCATTCTCTTTCCCTCTTTCCTCAGTTCCTACATTTACCAGATCTTACATTTCCACAGGAATCAAATGAAACGGGGAGCAAAATTATTTCTAGCAGCAATGGCTCTTTTTCGGCCATTGGTAGCTATTTGCTTTCTCTGGTGATTTGCTGTGAGTGCTGATTAATTAGCAGGCTTAATGGTTTCATAGCCCTTGGTGCAACAAGGGAAATTTTGTTGTGCTGTGAGGCTCCATTTGGCACATTTTCCCTTGGGCTGCAGCTCCCTGGTTATGCTGACTGACACAGTGCATAGGGCTGATGTTACAGGGCCCCATGTAGGAGACCTTCAGCTGGAGAGGCAGGTACTGATAGCACCAGTTAAAAAAATTAAATACATTTTATATATATATATAAAGCTATTCCATGGGACTTGCATTCATTGCCAGAGAATTTTGGTGATAAACGGCACATTTGTTCATTCAGCGTCGCGTTGTCCAGAGTGATATAACAGTGTGAGTATAGGTGCGTGGTATTTATCTTTAGATATAAGAAGTTATCTGTCATCTCAATAATTCCTTGCCCTAAGGCCTCAACTCTTGATTTTTAATAATCATTTGCTGGAAAGAGAGATGGTCAGTGGATACAGTCTACAAGCTTGCTGGTTTGTAAAGATGGCTTCTTTACTGCAGGGCTGAACTTCCTCAGCAAATGGCGATCCTTTTGTACCATTTTTTCTCCAGCAGACAAGAGTACGATACTTTAATGACTATGTTTTCTTAAAGCAATAGCAGGAATTACAAATAGGAATGAAATACCACACTGCATCTCTTTCTGTTTTCCTTGGATTTCCTGTAAATGTCTATATTTTTCCATTATCTTTGATCTGCAATAATGCAGGGTTTTGTTTCTTCTTCCTCTAGTGGAATTGGTATAGCTCAAGTTATTTGAATTGTCAATTACTTTAAGAGGACAGCGAATATAAGAAACCCTTTCCCAAGACAATTATAATTGCTTCGTTTTCAAATTTGCAAAATACTGTTCTTAAGAGGTGTCAATATTGGTTTTCTTTCCAATAAACTTAAGGATCCATTTCAAATATTGATATGTCCTTTCATTTCCATCAGCATGAATCAGGAATTATTGCATAGCACAAGTGGCAGGCACCAGAATAAGGTTGGAATGAGCATCAAGTCTGAAGTATTTGAGATGAGGTTGTCAGCTGCTATAACATGCCATAGTTTAAATTTCTCCAGTGATACTGGTTTTCCATGGAAGAATTTACCTAAAATTATGATGGTACCTGCCATGACCCAACATTTCCCTCCCTATGTATTATAGCTGTTTGTATTTGCTTCTAACGTGTTTGCAGGTCCCAGACTGGCAGGATCCAGCTGGCTGCTCAGCCTTTGCCCGTACTTCAGACAGCCCCTCAGAGAAGGGCAAGGCAGGCAGCAGGGTCATCCCTACCCTTTAGTAGGGCCCTCCTGTAAGGAGTAAGATGAGGTTGATGGCATACTCCAGATTCATTTACCTGGTAACATCAAAGTGGTAAAAATTTCTTACTCTTTTTGTCCCTACATCAAATCTCTGTGAAGGGCATATTCAGGAAATTATAGCATGTGTTTCTATCATTATTATAGTTTTTTTTTTTGTTTTGTTTTTTTTTTTTTTTTGTTTTTTTTTTTTTATTTTTTAGTATTTGGCAGGGGCTGGAAATTTGCCATCCACCCACCTTCCACAGACGGGTGAAAAAACATCACATAAAACTCAATATAAACCAGCTTGTGAATTACACCACAGGCATTGCTGAAATAGCGTTTAACAATGTAGTCTGTGTGAATGCCCTTATACTGCGCTTGCCATAAATATTAATGTATCATAAGAAATAGTGATGCAAAATGAATGTGTTTTCTTGACTTGGGATTTTTTTTTCAAATGCTGAAGTCCATGAAGGTTAGGTGTTTTTGTCAGTTATTTGTTTATGTTCTCCATACTGGGAGACTTAGAGACTCCCTTGAAAATTTTGGAAAGGTGCTTGCTATCAGCAGTCCATGCGATAAGGTCAGTGCTGGGATCAGAATTCTCACTACTGTGTAAATTGTATAGTTACTGTAAAACACTGCCCATCTGCTGTGGTAACTCCACAGCCACACTGGGTCTAGGTGGGGTGAGAGGTTGTAGAAAATGAGGCCCTATGGGTCATGAAAACTCTTCAAGAACTAGTGGCATGGGTGCCCATTCAAGCCAGCATACTTAGTTTCACAGGGAAAAATCACTTCTTGCTTTTTCAAAACTTCCCTATTTTGAGGTATCTCCTTGAAAGAGCTGCTTTCCAGTCCCTTTTCACTGCCTGAATTCTATAAAAGGATCAAGGCTGAAAGTCTTCCCTGCTGTTTTCATTCAAATTAATTTACCTTCCTTAAGAAAAAAAAAAAAAAAAAGATTGGCTTATAAAATTCTCGGGCTTATAAAACAGCTGTATTACAATTAAAATAATGTACAAATATATTAAGCTACTTACTAAATAGGTGATATATTCTTACACAAGAGAAATTATTCCAGTAAATAAAAGAGCATTTTAGGGTATGAACTTCAGGAATATTTTTTTCTGTTATGACTCAGTGTCGTGGTTTAACCCGACCGGCAGCTAAACACCACGCAGCCGTTCGCTCACCCTCCCCCCTCCCTCTCTGGGACGGGGGAGAGAAATGGAAAGTGAAGCCCGTGAGTTGAGATAAAGACAGTTTAATAAGACAGGAAAAAAAAATAACAAAAATAATAATAACAATAATAATAATGATGATACAATGGTGATAATACGAAAGTAATAATAGTATGTACAAACAAGTGATGCACAATGCAATTGCTCACCACCCGCTGACCGATGCCCAGCCTAACCCCGAGCAGTCCGGCCCCCTCCCCCCGGCTAGCCACCCCTATATATTGTTTAGCATGACGTCAGATGGTATGGAATACCCCTTTGGCTAGTTTGGGTCACCTGTCCTGGGTCTGTCCCCTCCCAGCTCTTACTGCACCCCCCAGCCTGCCCGTTGGCAGGACAGAGCAAAGGCTGAGATGTCCTTGGCTTAGTATAAGCACTGCTCTGCAACAATTAAAGCATCGGGGTGTTATCAGCACTCTTCTCATTCTAAGCCAAAACACAGCATTCCACCAGCTACTAGGAAGAAAATTAATTCTGTGCTAACTGAAACCAGGACACTCAGATATATATATTTTTTTTCAGAAAATGCTCTTTACAAATATGTACCATTTGTGTGATTTAACATTTTATGTATATTCTTAATGCACCAGCAGTGTGATTATTAAGACAGCCTTGTGTGTTTTTGTTTTAAGCTGCAAGCTGTATTTCCCTTGAGAAAGGGGAGCTGAATGCACGGGGTATCAATAGTGAGTCATTTCGCCCAGTTGGATGGTGATTAGGGCTTTCACAGCGTTTACATCACAGCAAGATGCTTCTGTCAGATTGCACAGCTGAATATCGCATGCAGCATTAAAGATTAAAATGAGAAATGGACCAAGCACGACACAGTAGCTGGAAGTGATGTTATAGATAACGGGTCTCATTCCCATTGATTTGTCTGCAGCAAGTGACAATGATCTGCCAATTTTGCCTTTGCAGCAGATCGGAAATGATCTTTTTGCCCTGTAGAAGCAGCAGCCGCCTACATAAAAGCAACGTCTACATAAAGAAGTATCTCTAAAAAGCCAATCAAAAAAAAATCTCTTCCAAGAATCCAGTGAGGGAGTGTGTTCTCAGTAACTCTTTGTTCACTGCTGTGTACTGCACAATAGGCTGGAGAGGGATACCTTTTTTTTTTTTTTATGAATGGTGAATGGGGAGGGACATAATATCATCAGATCGTGATGTCAGCCCAATGAATGAAATACTTGCTTAGTGTATTGCTTCAAGACCAAGAAAAGGGACACCATCTCAATTTGCCTTCCTAGAATAAATTGTCTTTTGCTGACGATGTCATCTTTCCCACGTGTCACGAATAATCCATTTAAATTGGGACTTAAATAACCAGAAGTGAGGAAACTCGTGGAATAGTGCGTGTTTGTTCTCTTGCACATCCTCTCAGAGCTGCTAGTGGAACACCCCTTTGCAGGCGCTTCTGATGGGCTCAGTGAGTTGAAGAGCTATCTCTGTATTTTGTTACTCTCTATCTAGCCCAATGTTCTGCTTTTGTCTGCAGAATTCTTTGTTGAAGCTACAAGCCCTCGAAACCGATCTGTGCTCTGCATTTCTGCCAACCCAGGAGGAAACTCCTCAGCTGCCGGCACCCAAGGATCCAACCCCTTCATCAGTCCAAACCAGTGTGCATCCTGATGGGGCCAGTTGTGGAGGTAAGGGATCGTGTCATGATGTGCTCTCATTTGCAATTATAAGAAAGCCTTGTGATTTGCAGTTCAATCTCAGATTTGCAGTCCTCCGGGAAACAGTGCAGAGCTAATGCAAAGCACCATTTCCTGATGCAAATGCTATGTAATGCAAAAAGGGATGATACCTGTTAAAAGAGCAGAAAGGAATGTCTGGAGTCCTCTGTTTTTCTGCAAAGGAGTGGTACTTTTCAGATAGATTTTAGGAATCCCAATTCCTTTATT
The DNA here is from genome assembly GCF_009819795.1 of Aythya fuligula. Classification (NCBI taxonomy): domain Eukaryota; kingdom Metazoa; phylum Chordata; class Aves; order Anseriformes; family Anatidae; genus Aythya; species Aythya fuligula. The sequence goes on along the minus strand of NC_045565.1, from coordinate 1,607,981 downwards.
TTCAGTTTAATTTGTTCAAGTAAATTTATGCTCTTTATTTCCTATGTCTGTATTGTGTGAGATCGTCTGCCATATCATGTAATTCTATTTTTGTCATTCTTTTGTCAGACCAATATCACTTCATTTCTCCTATTATTGATTTTAGTTTAATGCATCAGCAGAGAGATAGTGAAGGTGAGTTTTACAGCATGTGGATTTTAATAATTCATGAGGCTTTATTTAAAATTACCAATATGGGCAAATTGTGGTGTGTTATCTTTCCTTTTTCCTCAATATGGAAATCAGTCCTTGCAAATAAATAGCCCTAAGGCTCCGCACTATTTTTGTCAATTCATAGCTTGTAGTCATTGGGCTGGCAGAGTCGTGATGCTCAGTAGAAGAGGAATCACTGTTTGTGAAAAATAGGTCAAAGGCAATATGACTAATGCATCTCACAGACAAGTGACATGAATACACAAATATCTAAATTGTTGACCACATATGGTCAAAATTAAGGCAGATAGGTAAGTAATCCCTTTGCAATTGACATTTAATGTCTGAATAAATGCTAGATTCAGAACTTATTTCAGAAACTGCTTATAATTTTCAGCAAGAAATAGCAGCAAGTTATTTACCTAAAAAGATCACAAATTACAGTATTCTACTTAAGATGTTCTACAGTTTCAGGTTTGCATTGGACAATTAAAGAAATGGTACGTAGAATCCAAATTATTATAAGACAGAAGGAATGTAAAGAATACTAAATATCCTGTTGTACTGGGTCTTCATTCTTTTAGCTTAAAAAATTGGTGGTTTTGCACAGTGAGGCAAACACCTTAATGGCTCTTGGATACAGGTATTTAATTTTGCAACAGTGCTATTCCTTGATGTGGATCTGAGGCAGAGACAAATCTGTATGTGCTGCACAGGTAGAGACATTTTGCAGCTCATCCAAAACCTGCACTGACTTTTTCCTTTATGGCAGGGTGAGTTTTATTTCCTTTTCCTGTCATTTACTAACCTATTTTGTTCTGTTAGTTTCATAATATATTGCTAGGATGAATTGTTAGGCTTCCTTTGATTATTTTTATTATTTTTTCTCTTCTAATTTGATTCTGTTTTAATTTAAAGTGTTAGTGAACCCCTACTCTCTATCTCTTATGTGCCTATCTCCCTCTACACATGCGAATATTGGATGATGTAGCGTTTCTCTCTTGTAGTTCAGAGCATGCTCTGTAACTCTGGCAGTTCAAACTTCTGCTTTAGATAAAGCTTACTTAGTTAATGGATTTCAGTGGATTCTCCTTCCTGGTAACATCTGTGTTATGGTTAGTTTGCTTGTTTTTAATGACTTTCTATTTTTTATAGATAGAGCCAGTTTTAATTCTGTCTCTTAAATTACTAATGAAATCTTCTGAAAGATGCAGTTTAGGTACAGTTGCCACGTGGGACTGTTTGTTATTTTAGGTTGAACTTGGACAGAAGTCCAGAGATTTGCACCAAGCTAGAAACAGACTTTCAAGGACATGCCATATATACTATGTCCCTAGTAGTAGCCTTTGCTTAGTGAATAAGGCAATAGGAAAAATTATTTACATGTACAGATGTGTTATTTTAAATATAAATATGACTGTGTAGTGCATTTCATTTCTGTTATTTCATGTCCCAGACAACAAAAAATTCAAAAAACATATGTATTTATATGTGTGGTGAATGAAACCAGAACAGTTAATTTTAAGTGATTAATAGTAACTCTTGCTGAGAAATATCACCAATTTCCAGTTTACTTTTGGATATGGAAAAATATCTTGAATTAGAGCTGGCAAAATAAGACTATACAGGATTGCAAGGGGGATTATTAAGCAAGGTTTTTTAAAGGGAAAAAAGAAAAGCAGATTATAAGTTAGAGTTTTGCATTCAATGCATCTGTGGTATAGTATGGTAGGGACTAAGTTCTTGGGTCCATACCAAAGTGGTATAGTTTCCTTAGTTTGCAAGCTTTAGTAGAGTGATGCTGTCAGGAGGACCTGGTGCCAAGGAAGAGGAAGGGCCTTGGCCTTTGGGAAATCTACCTGGCAGGCAGGTTGTCTCCTTTTCATCTTGCTAGCTGGATAAAAGGACCTCCTCAAATGTTGTGCAGCTCTGTTTCATTTTACACTGGGGTTGCTCCAGCCACTACTCATCCTTTGCATTTACCTTGCAGAAGTGTTTAGCTTTGAGGGTGTCCTGTTTTGTAATTTCCGAGACTGGGTTTGGCCCACTAAAATGGCCTGGTTGTAAATGTGCAAAGGGGCAGATGTCTGTGACTGTATGGTTTATCAGTAATACAGAATGCCTCCTGAAAAAGGAGGAATCTTCAGTCCACTGGAAGTCAGAGTTCAAATGCTGGAAAACAACACTTTTGTTTGCAGAACAGCTTTTATTCTAGTCTTTATACTGTATGTTGTCTGTGTAAATAATTTCCTTTGACTGGTACAATATTGTATCCTTGCCTTCTCCCAGATGTCTTCCTGGATCTATCTCAGGAAGGACTTGAATCTCATACTCTGTTTAGAACTTTTGGGAGTTGCACTCATATCTTGGAGAGGTGAATTTGACCTACAGAGCAGGAAGTATCTAGAGGAAAGATGTATGACAAAGAAAGGAGCACTTTCTTTGCTTTAATATATACCTTCTGGTCTCATGGGGAGAGCTTTTTATGAGGATATGGAGTTTCTCCATAGAAGTATAATCTGTTTTCAAGCAGAATTATCTGATAGAGAGAATATCAACTAGGTTAGATTATCTTCACCCATTTTACCCACTGAATGGTGAGGAAGAAGATTCAGTGGTCCTCCCCATTAGTATACCCAGGAACAGTCAAGGGAAGATGAACACTTGGTATTCCATGGAGGTAGGCTCTGTGATGTGTCCATCAGCTTCCTTGTTAGCCATGAGTACAATCAGTGTGATAAGGTTCACCAGTTCCTACTTTTTCAGACCAGAATAACTTATTTTGATGTCTAGCTTGACCATTTCTATTAAAAAAATCTTACCTTTGGAACACCTGAGGTGAGGTTTCCATTGATAGTCAAAGACAATATTAACATAGTATTGTTAGCGTGACTCCTCCAAGTAGCAGTCACTGTACATTACCTTGAATAACTACTGTGAATGTTATTTTTTGTTATTGCTGTTTCATATCCAGTGTTCTTCAGACCTGTATGTATGTTATTGGCAAAACTTAATGAAATTCTCCAGGATACTGCAAGTAACACTAGAGATACTTAGCATCAGGAAATCCTATACTTCTGTTCTGGTTTTCTCTTGACCAAGGGACAAAATGCTAAACTACAAAATTAAGCCTGTTTTGTATACTTATCTTCTGGCTTCAGGAATGTGGCTTTCTAAAGCAAAGAGATTTATAAAATTTTAATTAATGCTTCTTTTCTGGGAAACTCTTCATCTTTATATTATACTCCATAGTTTACAAACACACCCACCTACCTTCTCTTCTGGAATTTAAAGATACTGTATGTCAAGTCAGTAACTGTCCTTTTTATTTTCTCATCCTCAGTACTATGTTCAACCTGCACATGGTACTTTGTTCAACTATTTGCTATGTTTACTTTGACTACTTAGTCTTTTAATATTTCTGTATGTATAGATTTGTATTTATCTGAGTAACTAATATCTTGTGAATGACCTTCAATCCCTATTGTTTTATGTTTTTGTTTTTTTGTTTGTTTTCTAGAGCCTTTACCAGCACAGAGAGACTGGCAGAATGACATGGACAGCAGCCCACAAGAACATCACTCCCTAGGGACCAGTCGGCTCCTGTATCACATTACTGATGGAGACAATCCTCTTTTGTCACCGCGCTGCTCTATCTTTAGCCAAAGCCAGAGATTTAATCTAGACACAGAGTCTGCCCCTTCTCCACCAAGTGCTCAACCTTTCATGACGTAAGAAAATATATTTTAATTCTTACATATTTTAAGTAATTTTTGTACAATGTGTGATCTCTGACTCTTTGAGTTTCTCAGTTACTTCTATGTCATATTTAAGAAACTTTCATATTATACAGTATTTCAACGTGGTTAATTTGCAATACTGGAAATGGGATCTAGCATTTTCCGTAATAACACAGTACAGCATTGTTTGAAGTCTTTGTTAATTAAAGTTAGCAATGACAGTTTTAAAGGTTATTTAGTAGTTTCATAAGTGAACTTAAGGTAGAGGGGATTATCAAGGTACTAAATAATAAAAAAATTAATCTGTAATAAAACTATAGCTTGTATCATTCACTAGGTAGGAGGGAAGTCATAGAATATATGAACAGTCCATATCAGAAACCAGGGTGTGAGTGTCAGTCAGGAACCACACTTTCATAAAAGCTTATGTACATAACTCAGTCAACTGTGTATGAATAATAATCAGACCTATTCACTTAAAAAAATCAGAAACTAAATTGCTTTCAAAATGCTTATTCCCAGTAATAAACTCCCTGGGTTTACTTCTACAAATCATCTTATTGTCCTTGGAAGATATGTGAAGTAAGATGCTGCTATTAAATGGAAGTACTGGATCGGTTTGTGACCTACAAAATTAAACTTGAAAAATATTCAAAAATCCCACGATTAAGAGAGAGAGAGAGAGAGAAAGAAATATGGTAAACCTATTACTGTATCCTAGGGGTAACCTCAAGCAAAAGCAATTATTTTATGCTTACTTTGTAAAACTAAAACTAAACCTATGAAAGAATCTACCTGCCAATTCCAAAGTGCTAAGAAAGTGTTAAGTATGCCTGAAAAAAGGCACAGTCCGTTTTAGCTGTTTTTTTTTTTTTTTTTAATCATTCTGCTATGTGTTCGGCTTTTTCAGACCAAGAAGTTCTTCTAGATGTAACTGTGAAGAGTGCAAAGAACCACAAACAATAGCACAACTTACCAAGCATCTTCAGAGTCTGAAGAGAAAAATCAGAAAATATGAAGAAAAGTTTGAACAAGAAAAAAAATACCTGGTAAGATAATCATTGAAAAGATGATTGAAAAGGGAAATACTGCAAAAGGCAGGCAGGAATCCCAGTGTATTTAAAATTATGCAAAACAAATTATGAAATTGGAAAATAATTAATGAGGGAATGTATTTCATCATCTTTCAGTATATTCAGTAGTGCAGAGACTAATTTGCATTTCCTTTGGATTATCTTTGTTAGAAAATATGCATCTTCTAGCTGTGTGAGAAGTGCAAATCAGTTAAACATAGCTGATAGACTTGTAAACCGAAATGGTTGAAAAGATGAAAAGTTACTTATTTACTTTGTGGATGAAGTTATTTGCTTGGAAACTTTTGTTCTGCCATGCAGATTCCTTCTTTCAGGCAGATTCCTGTAAACCTCCAAAGCGTAATGTCCAACAGAAGTTGATGTAAGAAATAAGAGAAATAGGAATTGTGAGGTGTTGCTGATGGGGGATGTTTGAGGCTCTATGCAGTGTATTGAAGATCATTGCTCATCATCAAGCTAGTTCTGTGTAATGTGAATTGTGTCGTATAAACATATAAAATATCCACGAAGCTAAGATGTATACAGTATGAAACAAGAAAATTTGTGATATGTTATAACCATGTTAAAATGAAAATGGAGCAAATTGTATTATTACTTTGTGATCTCACTAATGCCTACAAACCTAAACATACATCTGTGAATTGTACTGCCCTGTGGTCATCATATACTCCTAGGAGTAAAATTTCATATTGAAATAGTCATCAAAATGTGAAAAAAGTTATTTCAGAGGCTTTATTTTGCAAAATTTCTTTGCCGTTTAAAATATCTGAGTTTTGAAATTGCAGTGTAAATTGATTTTAATCTGGAAGCATTCTAAATGGAAAGAAAAAAATGATATACAAAACTTTTGTTGTTGTTTGCTTTTGAAATCACTCTGTTGCATGTTTGGTTTTTGTTTGTTTGTTTTCCACTTAATTAGTTAAGCAGTTCAGTTGAAATGTTTAAAGTGTTGTTTCCCAAGAGAATCCCTGTTGTGAAGCAGTTAAGGCTTATCCCTGCAAGGTGCTTCATTCAGTTAACATCCTGCACATCACCTAGGAACTTGACCAACATTAGGTGTTTGACCAGTCCTTTTGAAGTCACTGAGGTTACTTATCCAATTAGTCAATGAAATGTTTTTTTTTTTTAGAATCAGAGCCAAAATACTCAGACTCTTGTAGTGCTGTGCCACAATGAGGAGAGATAAGCCGTGATAAACTCATGCCATGACCAAGCCAAAATGGTCTGTGCAACACTATGGTATAGTGGAGCTGGAACTATGGATATTTTAGCACAGTATGTGGATAGGTTTTAATGCATTTGTGCCTGTTTTTTTTTTTTTTTTTTTTTTTTTTTTTTTCTAATTGTGTAATCCTTACTTCCCTTTTTTCTTCCTTTTTATTTTACATTCAGCCTTCACATGGTGACAAAACTTCAAATCCTGAAGTTCTAAAATGGATGAATGATTTGGCCAAAGGTCGCAAGCAGCTCAAAGGTACATAATAGCATCTCATTTCACTTTCTTGCTGAAGCATTTGGAAGCAGCATGAATGCACCTGGAATGTTTTAAAGTTAGTTTTCTATTCTTAATGCTCGGCTAATTTTTCACTAGTGCATGACAATAAGTCTCTTAATGACAACAAAGGTGACATGACTTGCCTGGATTCCCAGTGGCAGGGGTTAACATTAGGTCAGTCAATCCTCATAACAAGGGTAAAAAGGGGAAGGGGAAAAGACGTGATCTGTCCCTCATAAATGTCAAAATTTATATAAAAGGCAATGTTATTGAGAATATTTTCTATGTATGCTGTTGCAAGGTCACTATAATTAATGTAAAATACTGAATGACAGAGGTAAAAGCTTCTTTGTACAGGAGGAGCAAAAAGTTTCTTTAGGACTGAGGTTACATAGCTCTAAAGCTTTTATTTATTTGATCATAAAAACAGATTTTTCTCTGCTATTTGATTTGGTCTTGGGGCTCAAATTTTGCCCTTGACTGTCTGCACACAGCTCCATTAATGTCTTTGGGAATATAATGTGCTTGCCCTCAGAGAAAATATAGCCAGGATTGATTGATTTTTTTAAAGGCTATTTATAAATTATCTATGTGGTTTTTTGTTTGTTTGTTTGTTTGTTTTTTTCCCATTATAAATGAATTCTCACTGCTAATTAAATCCTAATATTATGTTTCATATGTGTTTTGGAAATAGTTGAGGATGTAGATGTAGACGTTGTTGTTTTGGTGAATAAATAATTAAAACTCATCTTTTAGTTAATTTCTGCTGGAAAGTTCTCCTAAGGCTGCATAGTTATTAGATCCTTTTTTTCCTTGAACCTTGGGTTATAAATTCAGGAAGGGCAAATGAGAGGATGTGGCCAAACAGCATATTTTACTTTCTGAAAGTTATCTCTCTGACTCAGCCATCCTGTGAACACCCTTGATTGTATTATCCTGAATAATGACACTGATTTTAAGTGAAGCAAGATTTGTAACATCCACAAGACAGGTACAATTGAAATGGAAAACCACTCAAGTTCTCATAAGTCTTTTTCTCAAGACCGTAAGCCTCATCCATTCTTCCTACCTCTTTGAGTTTAATAAAAATTAATACTTTTCCCTGCAAGCTTGGCCTGTGTCCTTAGACTGTCACAGCTAAAACAAACAAACAAACAAAAACATTACTGCATAGATTTCAGTAAATTTAACAGGTGTGGGGCGAGCAATTTTCTGCCTTGTCCAAGGTCCTGCACCAGCCAGGTATGAGCTAGAAAGAAAGCCTGCTTTTATGGGAGCTACGTGGGGGAGTGAGATATCTCTGCTTCCACATCCTTACCCCCTGAAGAAAACAAGCCTTCTATAATCACTGTGAAGCTCTGTTTGCCCTTTTGAGTCTTTTTCCTACCATTATTCCAACCAAAATTCTGTGCTGATTCCTACCCTGACTGCACGCATTAACCCAGTGCCTCTTCAGTCCTCCTTCATGGTAACTTACACCTTTTATGTCAAGGATGGGTTTGGAGAGGTTAACTATGTGCTTTCTTAAGTGTCATTGATCTAGATACATCTCATCCTTCACTGGATTTCGCTTTAACCAGATACAAGGTGTTCCATGCTGAAGCAAAGCAGAATTACTTTCCGACACAGCTGTGGTGTAATAATTCTATGCAAAAAGTTGGGATGTTTTTTTCTTATGGTGTTATGGGAAACTTCTTTGCAAATATTTCTCACCTATTTACTTGCCAAATAATTTGCCTTTCAGAGTTGAAACTCCGAATGTCAGAAGAACAAAACCGTACCTCCAGAGCACCCCAAAGAAATGATCATTGTGAAAGTACTGGGACCTCCAAGGAGACTGGGACGCGGGAGGCCACAAGCATGGAACCAGCTCCATCTGTAGAAGAAACCATGGACGGTGTACTGAGACGACTAAAGGAGAAAAGACAACACTTCAACATTCCAGAGACTATTAAGGTATTTAGCAAATCTGACTCTTTCTTTCAGAGCTTTATCATCTGAAGCAGACACTAGCTGCTGTGTAGCTGTTAGCCTACTGTATGACAACATGACTGTGTTGCTTACAGCCTAAGATAACGGCTGTGTTACTCATGGGAGATGGAGATACCTGCTGCTAGCTAGCAAATTCTCACTGTCACGGGAAAAAGCATTTGAAAAGTTACTCCTCTCTCTGTTGAATCAATACTGGTAATGTATTGAGGCACAGCAGCTGCTGCTCCTGCTTCTCCTGCAGAGGATCTCCTGAAGCAGGAAGTTAGGGGCACTAATTTATCTTGATGGGTATGGGTTTCTGCCTTCCAAGTGGGAACATGTCAGGCTCTCTGATGAGGGCTGAAAATGGCAAAGGCTTTGAAGAGGGAATGGGAGCTGGGAAAAGGCTTTAAGCACATTTGAGCAAGCATTTTCAAAATGCGTATGCTGGTGGGTGTGCATCCTGTGCCCTCTGGCACTGCAGTGCATTTTCTCTCTAACGAGATGGGAGCTCTAGTACAGTTTTCTGAAGTGATTCTTCTGTGAAGAGTTGCACAGAAAATCAGTTGCAGAAGGTTTTTTTGAATAGTGCTAAGCACTTTTTACACAGAGATGCAGGTAAAGAACCATTTGCCACATGTTGTAGTAACCTGTGTAGTTGAGGCTTTAGGCATGTGAAGTGTGTATTCTGATGCATCAGAGATGGTGACTGCAAATGTGATCCTATTTTGAGTCCACGGACACTGCGTGTCTAAAAATGTTCCTGAAGTGTCAACTCTGTGTTCCCCCAAGGCTTGCCTGAGGCAGTGGCTTTGCTTTTAAAGGAATAGCTCTGTGCTATTCCTCCTGAGGAGCCTTAGCAGGAATAAGGGACCAAGACTTCTCCTCCAGTAAACTAGTTTTAGAAGTTGCATTCAAACCCACATCAGACTGCTTGTTGGCTATGCTCCCAAGCATCTTCTAATGGCAGGCAGGGTGGCTTCAGCTTTGGTTCCTACATGGGACCCAAAGGTGCCTCCGTAGTAGACAAATAAACCAGCAGGTCTGTTTGGTGGATCTCTTCCAAATATTTTTGAAGCAGAGGAATTAGAAACATGTGCAAAGTAATTTTGACAGTAAAGTCCCCTCGTACCTGAGAAAAGCTGAAACCGTGCATTAAGAACACATGGATAGCACAACCATCCAGGCTGCTCTGCCCTTCTGATCTGGTACTTTACTTGTGTTGATATTGCCCCTCTCTTCCACATTCTTAATTGTTCTCCTGAGTTTAAGAGACAATTTCATATTCCATGAGATGTGCTGGGCATCTAATTACTTTTTTTTCAAACTAGTACCTAGTTTAAAATTCTGCTATACCTCCATACTACTGGGGCATTTTAGGATCTGTGTAAATCTGTTGTTCTGCAATACATATTTTTCATTAGGAGTAGTTTAGTTTAGTTTAGTTTTACTATTTTTTACCACCAAATGATGTTGCTATGCCTAGTGCTGTGTATCTAAACATGACAACAAATTCTGTTCCCAAAGGTTCTTGACATCCAAACATTGACAGTAACATCTAGAAAATGTGGCTGCTGAAAGAAAAAGGGGGGAGAGGTTGAGAGAGACAAAGAGGAGTGTAGAAGAACAAAATGCTTAACTATCCTGGAACATTCTAACACTAAGAAATGATTTTGGTTCAATTTCAATAGCAGAAGGTACGCAGCAGAGCTAATTTTAAATGTATTTTGTTTTGATTTTATTCTTGGTTCTTAACACCCAGTTATTGTATTAAAAATTAGAACCGTGCAAAACTATGCCATGCTCTGTAACTGAAATATTGAGTTCTGCATACATGACAGACTTTTTAATTCTTTCGTTTTATAAACTGCATTTTTTGAAAACCTGTAATGGAAAAAGTGTTGTAAGAAAACAAAAGACAACAACAAAACATCCAATTCTGTATATAGTCCTAAAGCTCCAACAGTACAGACTCAACGAAAATATTTTTAGTTGTTAAAAATTTTGTTCTATGGATGACTCCAGAAGAGATGTCAATGAGGAAATACTTTCTAAAAAAACTCTTTTACATGGAAGAGAGTAAGTTGGCTGTGGGTCTTAGTCCCACTCAGTCATTGATCAACTGGACTTCTCTTTGCTTTCCAATTGAGAACATCCTAATTCAGTGCAATGGCAGTGCTGTCTTCAAAGTTTCTCACAAAGAATTTTGTAATGTACATGAATTTTTTGCAATAGTTAATATTTTCAATTTTTTTAAGGTCCATTTGCACATTTTAATTTATTTTCTTCCAGCATTCCTGTAGAGCAAATTTGTGTAGAAAGAATTATCCATTTGATAGTAAAAGTGTTTGATAATAGTTATATAGAATCACTACGGACCAGAGGCTTGAAAAGGATTAATATTAAGTTGAATTGATTTATTTCAAGATAATGTATTTCAGTAGGTCCTTATGTTTCACATTAATATGATAGATTTTTATTTATGAGTGATCTGGGAGTTTGGGGGGAGAAAGAGCTTCACAGCAGTGGTGATGCGAAATGAATCAAGGATGTCAGCTGGTTACAGAAAAGATCAAAGGCTTCATTTAAGCTGCATGCAGCTGTGCTGTTATTGTAGATAATCTTTATGTAAAACATTTTATTTTTTATATAACTTTTAGATCCTGTACCAGAATGTGAACTGGATTAATAGCAATCTAAATAGTAGCTTTTCAGTTTTTTTTGTTATTTGTTTGTTTGTTTGTTTGTTTGTTTGTTTTTTCCTTTTTGGGGGGAAGGGTTGTTTTTATTTTCAAGATTAGTAATGTGGGGCAGTTATAGTGTGTCTATACAAGACTGCCTAGATCTCTCCTGAAGTTCTACCATGGAAAGCGTCTAAGGCCCTGCTAAAATAGAAATGGGAGAGTGTGTCTTTAAGGAAGATGCAGAGAATAATTTAATGCGACTTGTGAAACTGGGCTTGGTAAATATTTCACTGACCAGAATTGACAATGGGATTCATAGATCACAGAATTTTCATTTTTAGGCGAAAGATGTGAAATCACTTTGGGGGACATTTTATTCATCAGATATTCAACAGTCATCCTAACAAAAAACAAAAACAAAAAGTCAAAAATGTGAGGAAGGTGGGACACACAGAAGGGATATAAGATCCCGAATGATCCGGTATGTCTAAAAATGACAAATCACAAAATTTGAATATGAAATAGCAGAATGTGGTTCTCAGAAGAAAACATCCCCTACACTCTCCTCCCCCAAAAGCCGAGTAAAGTTATTCAATTAGAAGACTTAGGGAAAATAGAGATTGACCTGTGAATGATTCCGTAACCCAAAAAGGGGCAACGACTTGTACTATCACTAGCTCCTGGTATGTCTATGGGAGCTGGTGGTTTCTTTATATATTTTCTTAGATTGATTTATGTATCTGTCCTCTCATTATAGACCCATTTCAGTTAATATTTTCATGGGCTATAAAGCAGGTTTTGTTTAAATTAGCACTGAATTTCACGTTGCTGTGTACAGCCTACAGTCCTAAGATGTTCCAGACAATTCTGGAGTTTGTGATTCCAGTTTCTGTCTCTGATTTTGTTCAAGCCTAGCTGAATACAAACTTGTCTTGAGATTGCTAATGAAATGATTTAATGAAATAAGCCCAAATGCTAAACACTCTTGAGATTGTTTCTCATGTGTAAAATCAATGTTAATGATCACTCTCTGTTTCCTCCTAAGCATTCAGCTGCTTCAGGCTTAATAGTTTTTAAAAGAATTAATCTCGTATTAATTGCAGAACTAGCAATAAATAAAATAGGTAGCTGTTTTATAATACTCCTAAATTCTAGTTAGCAGCTCTTCCCTTAACGTGAATGGCAGATAATTTTGGAGTGAGTCACTCATGCAGATCTTTAAGAACAAATGTGATTAGAGGTTCTGCACTGTTTTTGCATTCAGGCAACAAACAGAAAAGGTCATGTTCCTGATGAAATGAATTGCAAGGCTTGCCTTTGGTATTTGAAAAGCATTGCTTCTTCAGGGTTTCATATATATTTGAAAAGAAGAAGCTAATGATTAAAAATACTTCTCCAGCTTGTCCATAAATAAAACCTAGTCATTGACTTCTTGCAGAAAGGTATCCTTGCGCCCCCACTCCTTTCTTCTGCTCATTGCTTCACTGTGGTGGATGAGCTCTGCTCCAAACCTTTGAGCACTTGGCCCTAAATTGTAGAGAGATCTGTTGTGACCTGGCACAGACTGCAGGGGCTCTGAGGGTTCCAGTAAATGGGGTTACATCAGGCTGGTGGCAGTCACTAGTGTGGTTCTACAGGGCTCCGTTTTAGGGCCCTGTAGCAGGGGCCCTAAAGTTCTCCACTGAGAGGGTGGTCGGGCACTGGAACAGGCTCCCTGGGGCAGTGGTCATGGCACCAAGCCTGCCAGAGTTCAAGAAGCGTTTGGACAATGCTGTCAGACATAGGGTTTGGGTGGTCCTGTGTGGAGGCAGGAGTTGGACTCAATGGTCCTTCTGGTTCCCTTCCAACTCAGGATATTCTGTGATTCTATGAAAATTACATTAGCTTCATGTGCTCCTTGCTGTTTCAACCCAGATGCAAATGTGCACCAGTCAGGAACAGATTTTATTGGGAGGAGGAGGAAACTGAGAGAAGGAGAGAAATAGCAGCTAAATATTGTGTTCATTGCACCAGGCACCTATATTACTGTATCACCACCACTAATAAATCACATTGCCAAAACACATCATTCCTTTTTCTGCTACCAGTGCTTTATATTGTGATTTTGAACAAAAATAAACCGCATCACTTGTGATTCTTCACTTTAGAAGGAATCCCATACCTGTGAGATCGGTAGTTGTTAGGCATTCAGTCCAGGAGAGCAAAACCTGTGAGACTGGGGATGAAGCCCAGAGCTGCTCCCGTTGCTAGTACAGTGCTGCACTTTCTGCAGCTTCTCCATAGCAGTTCTACAGATGCACGTTATCCAGCTGAATTTCCTGCTGGCTGATCGAGCTATTGTTCCCTTTCATTTTAAAGATAGTACCTTCTTCTAGTATGTTCAGCTTTGGAGGGTTTTAACCATGGTATCACAATGTTTGGTAACATAGATTTTGTTGTGAATCTATCATTCCACTCAGTAAATGGGTTGCATTTGCGTAGCTGAAATTTCTGTTCTTCATCCCTTACCAGCCAAGGCAAATCTACTTCTCCTTCTCAATGAATAATTAAAAAGTTGAGCAATGTCCTCTTTGCATTTTTGCAAGTTTTTAAGTATTGTGTCTAGAATGATTTTGTTCTAATTTGTTGCAACTAAATCATATTTAATACATGATAGAGAATTGTATGATTTACAAACTGATCTTGCAAATAGAAGCAAGTAACACACTGTTCTTGTTAACAGCTTTCTCCCTAGGAGAAAAGTACTTCTTTAATTTTTCATTTACTACAACCATTTATAAACCTAAGCATCAGAAAAAGTTCTAGGAAAGTACTGAAGTACTGATATCCATGGGTCATCAGTGTCAATCCATTCCACTCACATGCTGCAGTCTTTTTTGTGAGCCCAACTTCCCAAAACCCAACCCACAAAATACACCCCATATACATTCAATTTGGTTGTGATAGTCAAGTAAAAAACTCTGCTTTTTTAGACTTTGTCAACCAGTATTCCCAGATATATATATATATATGTATTTCAGATACAGGCTCTCATCCAGCAACTCATGAAGATCATTGCCTTATTGAATAAGACCATAGTTTGTACCCTTTGAAGTTCTCCAGATAAGGATGCAATGTTTTTTCAGTAGCCTAGTATCATTTCCTAATTTTAAGTTTGTTTAACTGCTTTTATAGAATAGTCATTTGAAAAAAAAAAGGAAGATTCCAACCTTCCAGTACATTTTCATTTTTGCATCTTTCTACAGGAGAAAGAGTACAAGTTCTGGCCACAAAGACTGCACTTTGGTGAGACAAAGTGAACACAGTATATTTCTCACTGGTGAATGCCTAATCTAAAATCTACTCTGTTTGTTAGAAGTATCTCTATAGATTTCTTCAGCTCTGTATTAGGCCTTGAGTGTGTAACATGTATTCACAGTCCATTTAAAACGTCAGTCATGTACATTTGGACTCTATTCTTACCAAGTCAGTGCCAAGTCCCTGTTGATCTGAGGGTGGACAGAAACAGAATTCAGTGTTAATGTTTATTTGGGGAGCACAGGTTACTGAGCAAATACCTACCTGTACCCTTGTCATGAAATCCTGACTTACAATTTCATACATAACTTTTTTAAATAGGATATGACAAAAAAGCAAATGGCTTTGGAAAAAATCAATCTTCAGAAATGCCTACTATATTTTGAGAGTATTCATGGACGGCCTGTAAGTATACCATGGAAAGATAGGTAAATTAAAACTTACTTAATTTCACTACCAAGTATTTTTGGACTCATGTATTAAATATATTTAGATTATTTTTCCATGATTGACATAATGTTAGTTATTTCAAACTAATTTTCAGATATAAACTACTGCTTTATAAATTTGGTTTATGTTAAAAATAAAAAATAAAAAGGCAATTTCGAGTGGTCCTGTATCTCTCCTCGTGACTAAGAAGTTGCAGATTTTGATGATAAAAATGGAGAATTATATATCCACATCAGACTTGGCTCATACACACTGCAGCTGTGCTACAGCATACAAAAGATTAGAATATTTAGCAGCTGAGAAAGGTTTGCAGGGCAATGTCAGAGATGAAATAAAAAATTAAATAGCCTGTCATCTGTTTTCCTTTTTTTCGCAGCAGCACTTAAAAATATTAATTAAATCGTTTCAAGAACTCTGTATTAAAGGGTTTTCAATGCTGAATGTAGGTACAAAACAAATAATTTCCAACATTGGTGAGATGATGATTTGAAAATGTGTCTATCCAAATTCCTGGAATTCCTGTTTGATGTGGAGGAATGTCTGTATTCTTATGTCTGTTTCTGCTTTGTGATTGTTGTGGTAGAGGAAATGTGGAGTGGCACCAGCAAGCATCCAAAACTATGACAGCTCTCAAAATTACTGTGATCTGAATCTGATCTCTGTGCATCTTGGATAAAATAATTTTTAATGATGAATAAGCCTCTTTAGGCTTTGAATGAGAGCTGAGGGATGGAGAGAATATGTAGGAAGGGTCTGAAGAGATGACTTTTCCTAAGGAGAACAAGAAAGAAATGAGTTATTAGTGCTACATAAAAACAACTGAGACTTGAAAATCCAAAGATAGAGAAGAAAATAATAGGGCATGCTCTGTAGCATGGAGTACAGAGAGGGTTTTTCTTCCCAAGGTAGAGGCAGCTCTAACCATCTGAGAAAGAAGATGCTAATTGCATAAGGGAAGGAGATGATCAGTGATGCTAAGCAGCCATGCAGTGATCTTGGATCTGCCAAACAGCTCTGACTTAAGGTCACAGAAAGCTCAGAAGCAAGCAAGAATTTAAAGCAGGGAAATGGAAGTGAAGAAAGATTTTTACATCTTTTGTTGTTCCCGAAAATATGCAATCTGTAGACTGAACTTTTAGAGTCGCATACTTAAATAATCATGTATTTTAGAGAAGCAGATTTTAATATTCGTATCAATATTAATGTCTTTTCCTGTGGGAAAGGGTTGGAGATTCTGTGTGCGTCCTGGTCACCAAGAATAGCTGGAGAGTGAGGCCAGCAAGGTCCAGGCTCAGTGTCGAGCACAGACAGGCTCTGTGCCCAGTTCAGAGCTGGCAGGGCCCACGAAAGAGCATCTCAGGAAGCTCATGTTTGGTTTTAAGACATGCAGGGATGCCAGCTTACAGAGACAGTGAGTGTCCAGGCAGAGGCATTCTGGTGAGGTCAGCCAACAGAACAGGTGCGTCTCTGTTATCAGAGAGTTGTCCCAGGGAAGCAGAAAAAGGATTTTTCACAATGCATGAACTACTACTGCTGAATACTCAAGACTTACTACTTGAAATGTTTGACCTAGCAGGCCATGCCGTACCTTGCCATTTAACAAGTATCATTCCATGTCATTATCAAAAGGCTAATTTGAATTGAATATGCTTGGCTGGGATTACAAGAAAACTACCAGAAACTTAACCTACAACTCAGATTTAAGCTAAGTTTCTTTTTCAAAATTGTTTTTGTGCTGTATACTACAGTTCCCATGGAATACCTGTGGAAGCAAAATACACATCAGTATTTCTTTCTAATTCTTTTCTTAGATTTACAGGAACAAATGAGGAATGTTTTTATTTATTTTTCATTTTGGAGAAGTATATTTTATTATGATTTCTCCTTAGGTAACTAAACAAGAAAAGAGCCTTATGAAGCCTCTTTATGACAGATACAGAATTATCAAGAAGCTTCTTGCAACTCCATCTTTGATCACAACAATTGTAAGTTGGAAAGAATTCATAGCCATTGTGAAGACAGTGTGCTGAATGCAGTGTTTAATTTGTACCTGTATGCCAATTTAGCAGCAATATGACTAGTGCTATTTAAAGAATCTGCTTATTAGTTAAAACAGTGTTTATATTTCAGCTAGATCAAATGCTCTGTAAAATTCATCTTCCAACCATACCAGAGGTTGTAATGTAAGGCAGCAGTTCTGGAGGCAATTGTTTCAAATCACTGGGCAAGAGATCAAAGGCTGTCAGTTTTCTACTACAGCTGATGTATGCAATATAAAATGAAACCTATCATTTTCCATAAAGCACTATACTGTCACTGTAACTATCTGCTAAATTTTGTTTAAAAAATCTTTTATTTAACATGTAGCACATAAATGTCACTTGTAGTACTTTGATTAATAATAATATATAAATGTAATTTAACAGTAATGGTCTCACTGTGAGTAGAGGTGGTGGAGTTTCAAATTTGGTTGGGTTGATTTTAAAAATTATGAACTATTGTCCTGTTAGAGGTCAGTGAAGCTTTAGATTGCTTTGAGAATCTTGGTCTAAATCCTTAAACAAGTGCACATGGACACTTCATTTCAAAATTCAACTGAAGGTGTTACTTAGTTTTTAGGAGCTTTGCTCCACAATTTCACATTTAAACCCTCATTTCAAAAGCCCAAATTTTCTTACGAGGCTGAAGGAACGTGGGGAAGACAGCAATATCAATTTTAGTAGTTAACATTTGTAGCTATAAAACCAAATGTAGAATGTCTACCTCCAATGCATGTTATAGCCATAATTTCTGGGCTTAATAAAAGTGTTAGATGGTATTTAAGAGCAGTACAAGTTCTAGCAAGACTGCAGCGTTTGCATAAACACAGAATGCTCTTTAAATCATTTCTACTTGTAAAGGCTCATGAGTAAACATAAAATCGATGGCTGGAGGTACTCGGAAACAAGGTCAGCTTCTGCCCTGTTTAGCCATAGTGAACAATACCCAGTAGCTCAGCAAGCCCCATGAGAGTTCTCATGAACTCTCAGGTAGAACTGGGTAGAGCTTTCAATATCTGTGATCTTTCAGTGAATACATCCAGGAAATTAACATCTAATTCTTTGTGTTGCCATCCTATTAGTTGTTATATTGTAATGTAAATGACTAATTTGATAATGCTTTATATTTTACAAGCAGGAAGAAGAAGACTCAGATGAAGACCATTCTCAAAGCAGCCATGAGCTATCATCTGGGCCGCTATCTTGCCTCCCTGTTGATGAGCATCTGTGTTACTCTCAGGAGGACAGCGAGCCTGCATATGTTTCACCGCTGGATGAAAAGAAAGTTTTCAGACAAACAGCCCTGTCTATGTCCAACTTACATGAGGCAACAATGTGAGTTCTGTCTTTTTGTCATGGATGTTTTAAAATATTTTGTAAAGAATTTGCAAATGAAGCATGATCTATACTTGCTAGATAGGAGAAATACACATTATATGTCCATGAGAGGCTACTCCATGTGTGTACAATCTTGTTCCTTGCAATGAGGTGGTGTCTGGATACCCAGAAAAATTAACAATGCTCTCCTGCTCTCCATTAAAAACAAAACAAAAACGTCCTCCAGATTTGTATTTAAAAATTCCAGGTTGCATGAGGCAACAGGTCTCAAGATGCACATGGGCTGTTATTACTTAGCTCTGACTATGCTTTCCATGACCAGGTATGTTCTCATAACATATGGGCTATTATCTTTTTCTCAGGTTTTAGTTGGTATCACTTGGATGCATAAATTATAAATTGACTAGGTTCTACCAAAAATGAGAGTAAATTAAAATTTTGTTTTCCTACGTAACACAACTGTGTATGCAGCAGTGTGCTCATAAGTCCTTTGAAGATATTTCTGTGTGTTGTGTTCTAAGTAAAAAGATATAGTATGGGATATATCAAGACAAACAGAATTATATCTCAGCTTGAAAAAAACACAAACTTATTCTCCAAATAATACCAGCTGAAACATATCCTAAAAGAGAAAAAAATATTCTGGGTACCACTAGCAGTATTACTGAATCACAGTAATATTTGGTAACAGTTGCTTTTCAGATTTGGGCTTTGCTATTGACTTTATTTATTGAGAGAGAGAGAATGTAAGGAGTTTGCTGTAAGCCACTGAGCCCTGTCAAGTCCCTTAACTCCACATAAGACTGAGCCCACTAACAAGCCTCAGTCCTGAAAAGCTTTTGCCATGTTGTCCACAGAGCTCTGCCTTCATTTTATTAGCAGGGTGAGACTAACAGTAGTAAACGGGAAGGAACACAACTGTTTAATCACGTGATTGATTGTACAAGCAGTGATAGCCGTACTTGGAGGGCTATGTTAGATTGCTTGGGGGCACTGAGATGAGCACCTGCTGTGGCCAACAGCAGGAGCCTGACTATTGTCCAAAACCCTGGCTTTTACAGGGATTCCTGGTGCACGGGGTTTTCATAGTCTTGCCTCTGTTTTACAGGCCTGTTCTACTTGAACATCTCCGAGAAACAAGAGCAGATAAAAAAAGGCTTCGCAAGGCTCTGAGAGAGTTTGAAGAACAATTCTACAAGCAGACAGGAAGGTAAATAAACCAACTTGACAAATTCCTTCTCCTTTTCCCCTCTGGGCACCTATGCAGACATGTTTGTTTCTACTAGAGCAGGTACTCTTAGGTGATCAAGCCAAAGAAAGAGCAGTCTGGGACTGGAAGGTAACAGGGAGGTGATGGGTCTCTGTGGAGATGGCCAGCTCCCCATTAAGTTGAGGATGTGGGCATCCCTGATGGCTTTCTGGCTCTGGGGAGCTCCCCAGAATATGCCTGTACTAGACATAAACCATGCAGCATGTCAGCACAGGATCTTCCTGAGGTGTAGAGAGTCTGCTAAACAGGCTTCCTGAAGATATCAATCTCTAGGGACTTCACTGGGAAGTTTGGCTATCTATCTCTAAAAAGCTAGATATAAAAAAGTAACTACTGTTTCTTTCACCCATAAATATTACTTTCCACTTTTTGGTTGTCCTCCTCCCATTATTTAACAAACTTTTGCTGAAAAGGTAGTATTCTGGTTACAGTTTTCAAAGCAATGCCTAATAACTTCCCTGTGTATTTTAGAATGAAGCAATTACACTTACTTGCATAGCTGAGTAGAAAGAAAATTACCTGATATAGGAAAAGTTAATATTTAAAATCCATTTCATTTCTGTCTATGAGGTTGTTTTTGTTTTTTTTGGTCCTGTCAAAATAACTTTACTTACCTATTGCTAGGAAAAAAAAAAAAATATGACCCAAACCTCATTAGTTGCTGCAGAATTCATTTTAAAGACTGTTTCTCTGTTTAGTCATAGAAGTGATTGTACTTTTATTTGCTTTTAATAGGAGTCCTCTAAAAGAAGATCGTGTACCAATGGCAGAGGAATACTCTGAATACAAGCACACAAAAGCCAAAATCAGGCTTTTAGAGGTTCTCATCAGTAAGCATGATGTTTCCAAAACAATTTGAAATTAATGCAATGGCGTGGTGTTATTCTCTAGCAAAACATACAAGAAAAAGAACAAAAAAAAAAATGAGGCAGTTGTCTTACAGGTCTTGGTCTGCTGCACAATTATTTGACACACTGAGATTTTTTGATGCACTTTACCAATTATACAAGCTGGGATGAGCGAGGACAGCAATATACGAGAATATTAAGTGTGGGTGAGTGATCTATAGTATATATTTTTTTTCCTTTTGAAAAGCCTTGAAGTGCACTGTGAAAATGTTAGAAATTAAAAGGACATTGAAGTATGGCTGAGACTCAGTTTGACCTGTTCTTAGGTTTAAAAAGTGTGAGGAAATGCTCTCCAGGTTTCTAGTATATCTTAGTATTTGGTAATGTACCACACATTTCTTAGCAGGATTTACATGCACTGTAATTAACTATTGCTGTTGGTTCTCAAGATAGAGTTGCCATTCAGTTCCAGTAGCTTCAAAGAAAGGTGCGTACACAAAATCAGTGACAGGATTTGGTCTATAATTCTGAGAGCAGAGCAAAGTGATGCTGCCTATGCAAAAAAAAAAAAAAAAAAAAAAAAAAAAAAAAGAGAGAGAGAGAAGGAAGGAATATAGCTGCCAAATGGAGACAGTGGAGATAGTGTTTTTGGTTTTGTTTTTTTTTTTTTGAAATAAGAGCAAGCATTTGGCAAAATAAACAGGTAGTCTGCTGGGAAGAGATAAAACATAGGTACTGGATGCTGTCCTTTTCACTACGGTTTACAGGACATAAAAAAAAAAAAAGGTACACATTGTGGTACATAAAATTCAGTAAATAGGTCAACTACGTGCTAATTTTCATTTCTGTATTGAACTTTTGCACTTTATTTTGCCTGATGCTAATTTGCTTTTCTAATTACCAAAGCTTGTTTAGAAGCATGCACTTTGTAAAAATGTCAAAGTATTTCCTGTGTTATAAATTACCATATATATATATATATAAAAGACAAGACTAGATTATTGCATTATGCTAAGATATTTTGGATAGATTAAAGTACATGGTATATAAGTAAGTGAGTGTCACAGTTATCTGATGAGGAACGTTAGACTTCTCATTTACTATAAATAAGATTTAAAAAAAAAGATATTTTTCCATTGGAATTATGCATCTTTCTTAACTTTCAGAGTACCACACTTTGTAATATTAAGGATTTTTTTTTCACTATTTGTGATAAACCATTTGTGTTAAAAGTGAACTGTTAACAGGAGGCTTATCAACATTTTTGTACTGCAAATGAAAACCAGGGATTTGGGAAAATACCTATCCCAGACATAAAGGGAGGAAGAATGAAAACAGAAAAAGGGACTTCAGTAAGTTGAATCATGTTTAGTGTTCTGCTTTAACTGTCATTTTGTATTGACCACATAGTATAAGCAACCTGTTTTCTATCTATCTTGGTAAGAAAAGTTTCATTTTTTAAAGCCTATTATGTACCAACCACGTTTGTACTTCTATTGTATGTAATGGCTCAGCATGATTTTGAAGATGTACGTACCTGTTTTCAAGTAGCTTGGAGGAAAAAGTATGATGACTAAAAATGATTTTTTTTTTTAGTTTCTTAGAGGTTTGTTGTTTCAGTGTACTGATTTAATAATTTGTAACTTTTATGAATCAGAATGGTCTCCTTCGTAAATCTGTTTTAATTAAAGTCATCTAGAGCAACAGGAACAGATACAGAGCTATTTGAAGTTTACAAACTACATCTTTGATAAGGGAAAATGATTTCATGACATGTATACAATTGATATTAAAATGTGATCTATATATTCTATATGATTGTATAATATTTTATACAACAGTACAAATAAAATATTTTTCTATTATATTTATTATGTCAAGACACAGTTTCTGCTTTCAGTTAGCTAATATAAATAACATAAATAACACTGTCAAACAACACGTTGGAAGTGCTGACATTTCTAGGATTTGAAATTTAAATCATGCTGCAGTTACAACCTTTCATGCTGTTTGGAGTTATCCCAGCATTTGTTCAGTAGTTAAAATGAATGCATATTTAAACACCATTTATAAGCCGTTATTTTTGTTTTGCTAAAGCAGTTTATATAGGATTTTGTTACATTTGGCAAGAAACAGAAAACATTTTTTGCAGCATCTAGGTATAAATGGTTGCTGGAAAAAAAAATCCAGGACTTCTAATCATTTAAAGCATTGGGTGAACAGAAGGGAAGGAGGGAGAGAAGAAATACTAAAAACGCTATTGGAGATTTTGAAGACCCATGTTTGCTTTTGGTGACAGCGGCATGTGCATGCTTCTGACAAAAATGTCTGACTATGGAAATGGGCAACAGAGGTTTGAAGGCTCCTAAGTAACGAGGGAATTTTTAACGTCCAACACTGATATTGCAGGTCTTGCAGCTGGGATCTTTCTTTGCATTTGCAGTAGACAAGCTCATTAGTTGGTGACCAGTAATTTCTGCAACTGTGCCGAGGGAGAGATCCACAGGATCAGTGTAAATTACTTCCAGAATAACATCCTGGGCATGATGGTAAACCATTACACCATCTTCTTCATCACAGGTCAGAAATTTATTATCTTTTATATTTAGTTGAGGAAGGCGCTGCTTACAGAATTCATCTCCTGGTGATCCAACAGGGGCGATAACGAGAATGACGTAGTGGTAGGCTGTGTACATGCAGTAGAAGTCTCCAAAGTACAAGTTAGTGTTTGGGTTGAAGAGTTTTTCAGCTGCAATCTCAAACCTGTATCTTCCATATGGTGAATCCTGTGGTGGTTTCCCAGTGTTAAACTCGGTGTTGCAGCTAAAGAAGATGCCTTCCAACTTCCCGCTGATTGGAGAACCATGGCTGCCACTGTTATCCTTAACAGAAGGCTGCAGGGCGTTCCCATGGTGCTCTCTACAAATGAATGACTGCTATTGTTTATTGTGTAACACATTAAGAGAGTGGTAAGTTAGGACTTCATGCTGTTCAGTAACAATACAGAAGAGACATAAAGGAAAACCATTAAACTGAGACCTGTGGTAAGTGTCATGATTTTCAGACCAAGAAACTCAAGTGAAGTGCAACTCCTGCTCAAGGGAAAAAAAATTGCGTTTCCAGTCTACCTTCTCTGTCAGCTGTGAGCTGCATCAGTATTCTATGAAAGAAGGCAAACAATAGCACAAACAAAAAAGTCCCCAAAGCACCAATAGCTTCCATTAGCTGATCTGTTCAGCTTTCCACTAAAATTCTAACAATAAACATATTTTAATTTAATCACGTGCTGGAAATTGCAAGTGAATCTCAATATGCTGAACCTATTGTTAGTTAATGCATATTTTTAGCATAGGCAGTATGTAGTTCATGTAGGAAAGGTGCCAAAGTTATTTCTGAATTATGTTTCTCAGAGACATTATAGGAAGGAACATAGTGTCTGATATCTGCTATTCTTTTTTTATATTATGTTTTATACATTTTTATTCTTTTACATTTATATTTTGTATTTACATATTGTTTATATATATATATATATTTATATATTTTATTTATATTTTACTTTTTTTTTTCCACAAAATGATAATTTCAGGACTAATTTTTCTACAGGTGACTTCAGTCAAAGCAGAGCTGGGCACAGTATTAATTAGGTAATTTGGCTGGGTTCCACTTTGGTTGGTATCCAGCTCCTGCAGTTACTAGTCCTAAGGTACAACAATGTACATGACTTCTTATTTTTTGCAAGCTGAGCTCAATTTGGTTACACTGAAAAGAAACATTCAAGTGAATTTTTAAACCTCTAAATCCTGAATTGCACTCAGCAGCATTAGGCTGCTAAATTTATGAGGACAATCTTAAACACCCCACTTAGTCCTCTGTAGCACCTGAGATTTTATGTACAGCAAAGACGTTCCCCAGAACTTGTGACCCATGCTTCTTTGTATGTGCTGTAGCAACAGCTTTGGCTATCTCTGCACCTGCAACCATTTAATGCCAGAAACTGAAACATTCCCTCTTTTAAGTCCTGTAAAAAAAAAACACAACCTTACCTTTAAAGACCTTTACCCTTAAAGATTGCATTTATACACTTTGATTTATACACATTGACAGATTAAGAAGGCATTAGGGTTGTAGAGTCTTACATCTATCTCCCCTCCCTCTTTTACTAAGCAAGTGAGAACAAGTTTTTAATCTCTCTTTTAAATTTGCGACAACTCCAGGAAAAATGGTGCTGTCTGAGAAAAGATTTTACCTGGTTAAACTGGAGGTAGCAGTCAGTCAAAGCAAACACATTCAGTGTACAAGTAAGAAGGTAAGAAAGCTCTAATCAACAACACAGTAATGTCTCCAATTCTGATTTCCCTTCCCCTTATTCCTAGTCTTCTCAGAAGCAAATCTCAATTTATGCTTAAGTTAAAGTTCAGAGGTTTCCTGGCTATTCAAATAGTTACCGTCTCAAGCCCCATTATACAAAACATTGGGCTTTTCAGGGGAGGGGAGGAGGAGAGTGAGATACAATTGGTATATTATGACTGAAGTGAATGCTAAGGAAAAAAAAATCAGCTTGAATAACCACTCTCTCTGCAACCTGAGAAAACAGGCTTGCAGCTTTATTTCTGTGGCAAGATACTGACATCCAGTGGCCAATTATGCTAATTATAGGTCACTCTTCCCCAGGGAGCTGAGTTGCTCTATTGCACTTCCAGACAAGGGAAGCAGCAGTGACGTGTGCCACTTTCAAACTCACATTTCAAATTCCTACATTTAGGGGTAGTTGCTCATTGGCTATTGGTACTACTAGAGCCACCCCATAAGCTTTTTCTGACACGTTTACTAGTTAGGACACTACAGAGGCCACTGGAAGAAATGGTACGACAAAGGAATTTTTTCTAAAAGGAAGCGTGTGATTACGGTTTTTAACACACCGTTCAGAAGCGTGCCTTGCAGGACTAACCCTTGCAACCACGTTAGTACACTTCTGATCAGAAAAGACCACTGTTAGACAGTTACAGCTATCCTAGCTTTATACTGACCTGGCAAAGACAACAAATTTAGTCTTCATTTGTATCAACCCAAGAAAGACCATAAGAAGAGGGAGGGAAAAGATACAGTGCAATCAATTAAAGAGTCACATTTGGCAGAAAAAGGCCCAAACCAGAGTTACAAATGTACCTCAGTAGCAATTTTTAAAGCTCTGTGAACACAAGAGTGGACACATCATGATTACACAACTGAAAATAAAGCTGTAAGAGAATCAGAAACAGCAATTTCCCTTCAGTGGTATCCAGTCCTAGTCCAAGGTGGCAGTAGATTTACTAGGTCCTCAGAGACCTTAAAATGCAATTAATTTGCTACCTCCGTTGAATATGCAGCTCTATCAATGCGCAACAACATAATTCTCCCAAAGCGCAAAGGAAGGAGGAAACCCCATGCTCTGCAATATATAAGACTATCCTAGAATCCCGTATGTACTCATGACTACAAAGAGGAACATTTCCAAGGGTGGTGGACTCTGCTTTTTGAAGGTGGACCTACAGAATATTTTGTTTCTTCACCAGTTTTTTAAAAAAATAGTTCTATGTAGGTACTAATGCAAAACGCACCTAAAACTGGCATTATGTAGCAAAGGAGCAGCCCCAGCACCAGTGCTGAAACAGCCGCTGTCACGCCACTTACCTCTCGTCCACGTTCTTCTAACAAACAGCAGAAGGTTACCGCTGCATGGTGGCTGTTCTTGTAGGTGAGCTTTGACTCCTCCCATTGAAATGTCGTCTTTTCTAGTGTAATGGTGCTTCTGCTTGTGTGTGCAAGGTCACACTGGCTCTCCATGCAGGAATAAGGAACCTACCTCCAGCTATCCCATTTATTCATTCCAACTGAAGCAGTGTTCTCAAATTGTCTAAACATCCCTCCTCCCCATACAAACATGATCTGTAAATTAAGGTTTTCATTACAGAGCCCCAGTTACGCCATTTGGGCGCACAAATGGGGTGATTGTATGTGGAGAGCAAATACATGAGATAGATTGAACTCTTATCTACAGGCAAACACTTACTGATAGATACAATTGTGCATTCACACTATTAGACATCTCACCATGAATTTCTTAATACAATGGCAATATTTGGCTACTAAACACTTACAATATCATAGGCACTTTAATGAGGCTGGAGACTCTGTGAGTACTTAAATTCCTGCTCTAAAACACAAACTTTTATTTCCTAATCAAAGTGCTGAACAAGACAAGGTGGAAGAAATTAGTTACCTTTTATTTCTCCCTTCTTCTGAACCGGCAATAGTGCACAGACATCCCGCTCCAGCTTTACCACAGCTGCCTCCATTTACTTATTTTCATTACTACTGTAATTTGCCAAACAATTTTGCATCTGTTTACTTTCTTACCTGGTATAATCAAAGTATTCTTTGTGCTGATTCCGATAAAAAACAGACAATTTAAGCATACGGCCTGCAATCACTTCAGCTTTTTCCAAAAGCTGTGTTAGGTGAACTTTTGAATAATCTGAGGAAAAAAAGACAAATCTGCTAGTATAAGAGGGGAGAAAAAACACAATGCTCTTCAAAAACAACAGACATAATGGGGAGCAGAGCCTAAATAACATACCTCACAGCACGCAGCAGCTATTGAGCAGCTATCAAGCTCGGCATCAGCTTCCAGCAGCAGCAAGAGACAGTTGGCAGGAGCATGCAGATTTGATTCTCCCCACTCCTTTCCCCATGAATACTTTGCAAGCCTCTGGTAACTCTCACCTTGGGATTCCTTGTGTTAGAGGTGGTTTCTTGTATTTGGCAAATGCAGAGGAGCTCAGAATTGCCCTCTGACTTATGTCATTTAATAAAATGCTTGCTGCAGTGTACCTGGTTATGAGCCACACAATTAAAAAACCTTGCTTAGAACCCAGCCTAAACTACATCTCAACCAACATGGGCTTCATAGAGAGCTTCCTACAGCTCCCAACTTTCACACACGCAGGCGTGTTGATGTTGGGTGATGTTCAGCCAACAGAATACGTTTATAAATCAATGACAGGCTAAAGGTACATGTACTAGTCCTTGAGACAGAGTATTGGTGGTACTCAGGCTTTGCAGCACACAAAGAACAGCAGAATGGCTTAAGCAAGCTGTCTGTTAGGGAGCTGCCAGTATTTTCTCCACTGGGCTTGCGGGCAACAAGAGGCACACAAGTGGCCCCGCTCCACTGCAGTTCACCAATCTCCTTTCCTGGTTTGGAAGAAGCAATGGTACAAGACACAGCAGTTCTGGGCAGCTAAACTATTGTGGAACACAAAGGGGCACTGCAGCTGCTTCCCTCCTCTCATTAATGCATCAAACCAGAGTGCATACAAAGCCCAAAGCTAGTATTGCAGTTTACAAATCTAACTATTAAGCCTACCAAGCTACTGCACACTGGTAGATGGCTAATCCATTCACGCAGTAAAGCTAGCCTTATTGGATACACCTATGGTGTGTTCTTTTCTCAGCAACATTACCTGCTGTGCAAAACTCAATGATTTCACTCCACTCAGAAACAACGTAATCGCCGTCAACTTGCTTTGATGCTGTCTGCACTGCTACTGTGTATTCTGTTCTTGGGCTCAAGAACCAGTGTCCACGGACCGTCATAGGCAAAGGAACAGCTTTGGCGACCAATTTAGTTGGTACATCCTGATGGGAACAAAAAAACAACACCACAACAACACAAAAAAGTCAGCACAACAACCAAACCAATCCACCACCACTCCCCAGCCCTTGGCTCTGCTGTGTAAGTATTAACTACATCTCACGATCCATTGGTGCAGTGAAGTTAACAGAGTGGCCTAGGACAATGGCCTGAGGTCTGCTCTAAAAGCTACACTGGTAACTGGCACACAAGAGTTTATTTGTGGTTCCACGCGAATACAGACCATTATATATAGCCCAAACACACAATTCAGACTAAGGTCATTTATGCTTAAGCATGCAAGCAGAGCATGAGGACGTGTTAATTTAAGTACTACTTGGGCTCTTATTGACAAGCTTTTCTTTCAGTGCAACCAAGCAAGATTCCTCCTGCAGTCATTGAGTCCACCTATATCGCTGTTGGTATCCTCCACCTTGAACAGAGAAAATCAAACATTGCAGAGTAACTTTGTGCACTTTACATATTTCAAAATACCCTTATGCACAGGGAATGGCCAGAACAAACCGAACATATCGCTAGATGTTCTCTGCTTATCACCACACCTCTTGCTCCCCCACATTTCAGGTGTTCTGTCAGCACATCCCACGATAGTGCAACACAGAAGTATACCTACTACTGCAGGCGTACAGACAGGTATAGCTACTTTTTGTTGTTGAAATAGTTGGCATCTGCAGCACCAAAACCTGCAGCTCAGACCACCAAGGGGAAGAAAAAATGAACTGGACAATTTATACTAGAACTGTGGGTAAACACTGCGGGACACACACTGAGGGACTCACAGTGAAGTTGAATGACTCTTTACACATTGTAGCTGAGAAGCTGTGAGAGAGTGAGAGGTGTTTGTTCTTTAACATTTACCAGTAACCACAGAACAGTAAGATGGCTTCCACTCAAAAAGTAGACATTTTAGGTAATATCCATAGCTATCCACATGTAAATGCTAGTCAATAGTTACCCACATATAAATTCTAACAAAGCAGACCCTTAAGGAAAAACACACACACACAAAAACAAACAAACAAACAAACAAACAAAAAACAGAAAGTAGACTCCTCCTGTTCATGATCTGTAAGCAAGACATGGAAGATTTTTTTTGAACATTTTCTATTATGGAAAAATCTCTTTTTATCATTTTTCTTCAGTTTCTATATTACAAAACTAAAACTAGCAGCTTGAGATATTACAAAACTGAAATGTGATTGACTGATGATCAAGGGTAAGATTTTGTTGTTACTTTGGTTTCTTTTTATGTTAATTTTCATTTAAATCAAATTACAAACATCTTGGAGAAAACTTTCTATGTTAAGTACTAAGTTCTGTATTCTGAAATACATAATATACAAAAGAGAAAAAAAAAAGTACAGGGGGGAGGGTGACATTTAAAGTTACCACCCTAGAACTACATTGTAAAGGCATCCCACTGAACTGGATTTACCAATGCTAATGCAGTCAGCAGCTGCTACAGTTCCACTCATTAGTCTTCCTGTCATCTTTTCTTTGGCTGTGGTAAAAGCTGACTCCACCTGGGTCTGCTCTCTGTGCCCATGACACTGTAGCGGTTTTTGCCCCCATTAATTTTCTGAGTGTTCACACAACATTAAAAGCCTCATTACCCCCATGGCTCAAAGCCTTACCTCCCGGCTGTGCATCAGGAAACTCTTTGAACTACACCAGAAGAGGCCAGAACACCCAGAGCCACGACATCACTTAGAGGAGTTTCTCTTACGTGGTGGGGTAGGGGGATGGAGTGGGATGGGAGGGGGCGGGGAAGGGAAGAATGATGCTTTTCATAAATTTAACTTATTGTTCTTTTTCTAAGCAAAACCTTTTTTTTTTTTTTTTTTTTTTTTAAATA
Organism: Aythya fuligula; assembly: GCF_009819795.1. NCBI lineage: Eukaryota > Metazoa > Chordata > Aves > Anseriformes > Anatidae > Aythya > Aythya fuligula. Next base: position 1,578,012 of record NC_045565.1, on the reverse strand, counting down.
AGATCACTATGCTGACCTCAGAAAAAAATGTTCATGTTGAAATTCCTCTGGGCACACTCTGCTCTGCTCTGGGCTGAACAAACCAAGGGACCTAAGGGACCTCAGCTGCTCCTTGTATGTTTTGTCCTCTAAGACCCTCCACCATCTTTGTAGCCCTCCTTTGGATGCTCTCTAATAGCTTTATTTCCTTCTTACACTGTGGCACCCAAAACCAGTATACCACTATACTGGTATACCAGTCACACTACCTCACTCTTTGGGAAGAGAAGCCTGCCTATTCTGTAGTCCCTTTTCTTCGCTAAAGAAGCTGATTTCAATTTTCAGCTTTCTTCCACTTCATCTCATCCTTCCCTTTGCCAAGTCTGCTTGCAGGACACAATGCAGGAGCTCAGCACGCCTAGCTTTGCTGCATAGCTGAGCCTCATTTCCCTACCTATTATACGGGAATAATCATACATCCACATTCTAGTCTTTACATACTACTACAAATCTCCTTCCCAAATATAACAATAGTCCTACGTAATAAAACAATATGTACCCTAAGCAAGTTGAGTATGTATTTGCCAACAGAAAAAGCATTGAAAGTACAAAGCATTCACATTTGCTCTTCCAGAAGGAAATAAACACCATTTACTGAAGTACAGCATCTGTTTACCAGGTTAAATCTACATCCCAACTCACTTTGGCTCACAACCATCTCATATAGCACACTAACTCTCTACAAGTTAGGAAATAGCTGAGCTTATCACCCGTGAGAGAAACGGGCCCTTGTAGACATTCACGCGACTCTTATGCTGAGTAAGGTTTTTAATATTACTACAAATATTTTTCCTCATTTTTCACAATAGTCTCATCACTGCAATAAAGATTTTTAAGAGAATTTAGCATTTGGTCTGCCAGAGTGGCTCTACCTTTTACAAAAACAAATTTTACAATTTTAACACCGGTTTGCATATGAATGAAAAACATGTAAATTAATAAAATGAAACAATTAAGACAAATCCATCTCAGTAAACATTTATAGTGGAAGGCGTATTTATTCTTGCAGCATAAAATGGGAATGGGAATTGAACTTCAAAGGCTGCCATAAGAAAAAAACAACCAAACAAATCATTCATTACCACAATTAAAACTGGATCAGAATAAAGGCTATTATAACATTAAATTTGGTACTGCTTTGCATACCACTTCCTATCATCTGCAGCATCTTGTAGGCCAAATGTGTGAAATCCTTGACTTCAAATAGCAGTAAGTGATTCAAAAAGCAGTAAGTGATTTTTGTTACACTTAATGAATATGCTATTTACAACCATGTTAAAAACGACAAAAAAAAATCTAATAAGGAAGCATAAATGGAGGGTTACACACATGCTATGAACAGGCTGTCCCATTGGCTTATACACCAAGAGTAGTTTAGGTGTTAGTAAAATTGGAGTGCTCATATTTGTCTAGATGGTTATTTGTGCCTTGGCAAACCTTATCTTTTAGGGATCTTGCCAAGACTGCAGATAATTAATTTGCAGATGGCTGTGGTGTTTCTCCTTTTATATCTCATTCCATGTTTCTACAGACATCTCAGTATTTGAACTGTTTGAGGTTGAAGCAATTTTTTCTGTTTTTGGTAACAATAGACTCGGCAATACATTCAGTATGTCTCTCCATCAGTGGTTTAAGGATATAGGCCAGATGAATATTCAGGTCACAGTGCTGAATGCTGCAACCTAAGATTGCTGGAAGCCTTCCTAGAAGTGCATTAGAATTTTTGACTCTTCTGTTGAAACAACATGTATTGCCATCATGGGTCTGTCACTGATTGAGGACAGGCACAGAAAACATAAATTGTTTAAATAATGATTAAGAACTAGTCAGGAATAAAAATGTCTATCTTACAATAAATTGTACAGCTTCCAAAACTGTTTTAGTTTCAAATGAAATAGAAAAGGTAATATTACTTTCTCTATAAAACAAATGTGTTTGCGTGTACATGCACATAAGGTTTAAGTGGAGGTATTCTGTGTAAAAAAAATATTGCCAGTCAGATTAATCAAACCCACCTTGGCCAGATGTCCTATACCTGGTTTTGAACAGTTCATAAACCACTGAGATTCAACTATTTAAAGTCATGCATTTCCACCTTCATTTTTAAAAGAAATTTACCTTGTGTTTAAATTTGTTGGAATTCTTGTTTTCTTTCTTGTTGAGATCAATGAAGTAATGAGTAATGCGATCCTTGGATTTAGAATCCATATCCCAAGAAATCTTGAAGGAATCACACGTGATGTTACTTATTTTGATATTGTGTGGGACGGGAAGTTCCTCCATCTCTGCAATTCCACTGTCCTGTGATTTATTCCCTGCATTAAAAAAAAAAAAAAAAAAAAAAAAAAGCATGATCAGTTAAGGTCCTACTAGATTCTGTTTCCTGTGGTCTTATATGATGCCACCTCTGAATAGCCTTTAACAAAATCTCACAGGTGGTACTTAGAAGCAATGGTAAGGTGCTATTATGCAAGCCTCAATTTGAATGATGAGAAATACTGAAAAGGGATGGCATTCCTCATGTGAACTAGTAACACATAAGTGGGCTTCATAGACTGGCTAATATCACAACTTCGTGCAGTTACAGTTTGAGAAAAAGAAACATCTGAAGTTTTCTGGTGCTACAATGATTAGTTAAGATGCCGGCAATGTCCACAGTTCAGTTAACATAATGGCCCCATCCATACTTGTCCGCAAAATAAATACAAATAGAAATCACATGCGTCCTAAAAGTATTTTTCAAGCACGAAGTAAAACCACCCTCCTCAAGGTTAATAGATGGTGTCTATACATACACATATGTAAAATGCTCTCCTCCACAATGAAACCATTAACAAAGGAGTCATTTTACTGAGCCATGTTAAAAGGGACATATACACCAGCGTCATTTTCCTGTCTTTTTTCCATTGCCCGGTTGATACCCCCTGCATTTTTTTTTCCTAATATCTCTAAGTGCATATATGCTGAACATAATGAGCACATGTCCACTGACTCCCCAGAAGCATCACAGGTACCCAAATTAGGTCTTCCCTTAGTTCCAGGGCAACCTTGTTGCACAGCATACAGTGAATATTATAACTCAGAAACATTAGGTGATCTTGTACTACATAAAACACAATTCAAAAGCAAGCAAACAATACAAAAGACCTGAAAGACAAGAGAAAAATAAGTGGATAAAAAGAAAAAAATAAATAGAGAAAATGATGTAAGAGAAGGAATAAAGAAGCGGCAATGAAAAACAACAAAAACCCCACACACCCTTAAATAAGAATAGAAAGAAACAAAGGAGGAGGAAAAAAAAAAAAAAAAAAAAAAAAAAAGTATGTATAAAAAAGTAAGGAAAACTCCCAAATTGTGCCCAGAGGTGAAAGGCAGGGAGACCATGCTACAGTTGTACCAGAGATATGTGGGGAACACATTGCCACAATTATTTTTAGTCACATCTAAGTACAGCAAGAGGTAGCATTATACCTGTCCATCATAACTGATAAAAATAATGGACACAAAGGGATCCGGTCGATAATAAAATATGTGACTTGTAAGTCCTTAGGGACTTTTCAACCTGTCAGCGTATGTTATCAAAGAGTTACATCAACACCTCAGTTCAGGAATTGTTCAGGTTGTTCTGGTTGTTCAGAATTCTTCAGGTGGATACATGAAATCCAGTTACAGTGCCTGAGAAATCCATATATTTCCAGGTGGTATTACAACAAAGTAATTTTATTGATGATGATTTAAAGAACCAATAGTAATACTTTTATATTTTTGTTTCATTTGATATATTTACAACCAACATGTCTTCTATTTTTTAAACATCTTATTGCCTTCCCCCCTATGACTCCCACCCCTTTTTAATCAATATCCAAGTCAGAAAGTATGTGGTCTTCCTCAAAATGCAATGCTATTTGTTCCAGACACGGGGACTTTTTCAACAGCTGCACTGAGTGCAACAGATTCGGGAATACCAGTCATTACTGAAGGCTTTCTGTTCATACAAAATACACAGTGCATGCTTTCCTGTCCATGAGATTTCAGAAAGCTAGCAGGGAGAAAGCAGCATTGCTTTGTTTTGTGAGTATTCTGTATTTGAAAAATGACTAAAAGCTCTACCAGGTACACTAAAAAGTAGCATGATTGCTCTTTCAGGAACAAGGCCTTGTGTTTAACAAGATGGGGTGACGCTGCTGAGGTTCTCACACCTACAGAGCTGGAGGGACTCAGATCCCAGCACACTGAATGACTGGATAAGGACACGAGCACACAAGCTGCCATATATATCCATGATACTCCAATACACAACATCGCTTCAAAACTGAGCTTGTATACTCTGCACCTCTGGGCTCCAGCCACGTTATAAACAACCCAAGTAATTTAAACTTCAGGAGATGCGCAAAGCAGTAATGACCACTGACTTGAAGTAACCAAGATGAAAAAAGATTTCAGAGCACACTCATGACAGTTAAAGAGCAAAAGTGCTCCCATAAATGGCTACTGTTTTCTATGCAATTTTTGGAAGTAATGTTTAGATGTCTGTGTTCCTCATCCATTTCAGAGAACCATAGAATCGTCCTTCCTTTACTTAAAAAATGAATAAATAGCTTGAACGAATGCTTATCAAAATATCTTCAGATAATATTTAGAAACATTTTTAATACGTCTAGAGAAAGTAAAACCACTCACATTACTAAGTACAAAGCTATCTGTCTTTTGTGTGTGTGTGATGCCACAAAATCCAAAATACAAACATTTCTGGAATCTTTAAAGTTCTTTGAAAGTGGAAAAAATAAGTTTAGAGATTTTGAAGTACGGAGTATAACAGAATATGAAATAAATAAAACATCTCACAGTCATCACCAGCAAGCAATATTCCAGTTTCCCTTGTATTTAAATATGAAGTATCTGTGATATATGTAATGTATATGTATATTTTTATACTTAATTGTGTAGTTCTGAATGTCAAAAGCCATTGAATTGACAGGCAGTGTTAGGAACCTGGTAGTGACCAAGGATGCAGCTTTCCCCCACACAGATCCAGCTGACTACCAAGGTAACACATTGGTACCTTGCCTTTTTCTCACTTGTGCTTTGGTAAATGGTTTGAACTGGTTTTCATACTGAAAAGCATATCCACTTCAAACAATTTCTTCCCTATACCAGCATCAATTAAAGAACAGACAATATTGGAAAATAGGAAATCTACTAAATGCACAGAGAACAGCTGAACTTACTCAAAAATAGAATATATTTTCCCTAAATATAAGTCTGGCTGACAAGAAGTTAGTACTGTTAGGATATGAAAACAGGTGGAGAAGGCCTTAGAACAAGCTGCTTTCATGTTAAACGTCTTCCCACTTCACTGAGGCTAAATTCGTCTTTCTTTGATGAAACATCACAATACATACAGGAATTGAAAACAGAAGCAGTGTAGGAAATGTCTCTCTGAATAGCTTCATATCAAACTGAAACAGATCAGCTTCCAATTAAAATGGCTGCTTTGTTTTGCATTCATGTTGCTTCAACAGTGGGTGCCACTGCAGGACTTGATAGAAACACTGCTCTCTGGTTTCTTTCAGGCAGAAAATTATACAAAAGCTAGTAGTGAAACAAACCTGGTCTCACTGCCAAAAAAACCAACAACTAGGCATGTCATCCCTGTGTGCTGCAGGAACACCTCTGTCCCAACAACAGCAACAAACCAGCTTATTTCTATAACAAGCAATAGGGCTCAGTGATTCTTGACCCTTATAAAAAGTCAAAGACCACTCGTGTGCATAGGTCACACTGGAAGCATAAGACATTAAATTTCTACAAAGCCAAAGAATAAACACAAAATGCTAGCTTTACTGAGATCAGCTGAAGAACTGCACGATTCATGTTTTATGCTCCTATTCACAGGCTTATCTCTCTCTGCCATATCCAGAGTTAAATTACAAGTTAAATTGTCTAATCAATTTTAAAGCAGTCATGATAGTCACTGCTGCAGCTGAGCCAAAATGCTGGCAAATGGGTAACAAACCAATTTTATTTATACACACACAGACACACTTAATTTAGCATCCTCATTATATCCTCTACGTACATAAATTATCTCTGAATGAGAAAAAAAAGGCAGAAAATTCCCATTGAACATCCATGGCTTTCATCTGTCCTTATTGGAGACAAATGATAAGACTCAGAAATTGTTAAGTCTATGCTGAAAATATTTGGAAGAGGATTTTTTTTTTTTTTTTTTTTTTATTTGCCTCATCACTCAAACCAAATTGCTGAACCATGACATCTGCAGCAGTGGCAAGGCGGTAGGGAAGAACCTGGACACATCTCCAGTTGGTAGTTGCTGAGCCCTCACAATGACTGAATTTTTATAAATTTATAATATTTTGTTAATACTTTTTCCTTCATTCTAAAAATGCAGAACTTTGCAGCAGGGCAAGGCAATACTTGCCTGCTTTTTCATTTCTCAGACAAACGGTTTATGTTATCCACAAAAGAAATCCTGAAAGGACTAATTTGTAATCCATCCTTTAAGGCTACTTACCGCTCTCATAAGTAAGTTTTATGTAAGTAGAACAATAAAATAATACATTGATTCCAGATTCCTGTGACACTGCACGTGGAAATTATGACTCTAGTTCATTATTTGGAAGCACTAAAAAGATGGGCTCATGCTCAAAGTCTGTATACCAGACAGGCTGCAGTAGGACTCCTAAGCATTCAAGAACTCACTTGATTTGTACTCAGCAATCAAATCACGCCTCCTTTCCCGTAACTCCATCCATAATACTAATATGCCACCTCTCACAGCATTAGCTATGTAGCTGGCTGCACTGTGAAAGCATGAAAAGTTATCCAGCAGTCAATAAACAAATTCACAGAAAACAGAACTTGCAAATGCCTGAATACAATGACATAATAGGCATCCATCAACTGGGAAAAAATACACAAAACAGGTATTGAAGCCATAATGAGTGCGATTGCTTGTACTCAGTGTGAGGTGAACTCATGAAATAGTCATTCAGCTGCAACGATGTCCATTACGTTTGGAGAAACTGAAAGAAGGAAGGGCCAGGTGAAATCATGTTCTCTGCTGGAGCTGAGAAAGCCTCCCTTCACTAATTGTGGATGAAAAAACATATCTAAAATACTACTCTGTCTGTAATGCAGACTTGGATACTAGGGAGAACAGCAAACAAAGTCATATAAGAAAGCTGTTCATAAAGCTATTTCTTTTTCATGGCACTGGACATTTGTCCAACATCCAGGTAAGAAATACGCATTTTATACATGGGAAAACTGTAAATATCTAAGTAGACTTTGGAATTAAGGGAGGGGCACATTCAAACCATCACTCAAAATCAAAGCTGTCCTAAGTAAAGGTGGAACGTTACATATCTCTGAAGTGATGTAAATGCACTTGATATCACAGAACTCAAACACGCCAGGAGAACAACCAACAGAAAAGAGAAGAAAGCGATAAAATGGCTCTTCCCTGCATCATTTTAAAATCTCTTGTTGACTGTGTTTCCTGCTAAGGCATTGTCACAGACTCACAGTGTGGCTGAGGTTGGCAGGGAGCTCTGAAGGCCATCTGGGCCAACTCCCTGCTCCGTGCCACCCAGAGCACGGTCTTTAAAAAGACACTCGAGGTACTAACCCCAGCGGATTTATCTGTGAAGTGTCAGCTCCAGGAAAACCTAGGAATTTGATCAAAGGAAACAAAACAAAGGTTTGTAAGCCAGAAAAAAAAAAAAAGGTGAGATCATACCCACCTAGCAGAAAATTAAGAGCTAAAGCAAGATTCTTAATATATTCTGGGGGGATATCTGTAAACCCTAGATAGGTAAATGGGGATGAGAGGCACAGAGGAATGAAATACAAGATCCAGTGAAGTTTTCAGTCTCAGAAGATCAGGTTTGCATTATACACAGATACCAATAACACATGTAATAGACACAATAAAAGCCAAATAAAACCTTATGATACAAATCCGATTTTTTTTTTTTTAATGTTACCTGGTTTAGATATTAAAATATATCCATTAGGGAAAACGGAAAGCATGTTTCTCAAATCAACATTTCCAATACAACGAGAGGCATTAGCTATGACCTTTTGAAGTAGAAATCTTTGATGAGAGGGATCAACGTGAAAAAGAGCACATCGGTACCATGGGGTAAGAAATCCTCTTAGTAGAGAGTGGTATTATCGACTGAAAACAACTCATTTAGATACAACTCGCAAAGAATGACCAGACACGTTTTTATGAGTTTTGAAAAATTTCTAGCTTTCTTTGTGCTGACAGATCAGCTGATCGGTTATATATCAGCTCCATAAAGGCGAAACACTGAGTTCATAATTCCAGAGAACTGCTTGTGTGTGACACTGAGTACTATAACTCAGTCTGAATTTTCTAACTTAGTGTGGAGGTATGTCGCTTCCTCAAAAAATAAGGGAGAAGATTTTAATAGGAGGGAGAATTCTTTCTGTATAACCATCAAAAATGGCAGGAAAGTGCTAGGAAATTACATATTAGTTACACTTTAAATTTATTTCATCACAAATACAATATAATGTTGTTGTTTGTTTGTTTTTTTTTTTTTTTTCCTCAGCTTTGAAATGAACGGGCTCTGTCCAACTGCTAGCTATGTAAGACTGTTCCACAGGACTGTGACAATATGTCCCTACCGAGCAAATTAATTAACCTGAGTCTCAAAAGCTTCAATGTTCACTGCATCATCTTGCTTAAGAGACAACAAAAACACAGAGGAAATACAACTACAACAACATTTATAAAATGATCAGGTCAAGGCAGGTATTTCTTAGGCCATGTCAGTGACACTTCTCCAGGATGGCAATCCTATTTCAAAATTCAACTTGCTAGCCACAGCCATCTAAGTAATATTTATGTATTATTCAGTATCTGTGCTTCTTTTCCTGTACAAAAAAAATTGTCTCAGACTCTTAAATGCCTCACCCGCTCTCTCACCCAGAATCTTGGTAAACCAACTCCTAACACAGATTTTTATGTTTATATAAACATATTTTAAAATATTTTCTAAATATGTATTCTTGTAGAACCACTTCCCACATTAAATAAAAAGAGAATGCCTGGCTCGATAAATCCTGTTAGAGGAATAAACCTCTCTAAATCTTTCTCCTCATTTCCTCCCCATGTCTGACACCAGTGTTATGCATTTTCTAGTAAGATAACGTGCACTCCTCTGTCCATTATTTTTTTTAAGTTCTGAAAATTAAGTATTATTTATAACAAGAATATATCTATATTTACTAAGAGGTTTGGAAACGTTCATTATACATTCAGATTCCCTTGCTACTTGGTTTAACTCAAAGTGTAATTCCTTCCTACTAATCTATGCCATTGACTTCAGCAGCAATACTCCAAAAACAAAGAGAAGAAACCTAGACTTTGCGAGCACAGTTGACCCTTCAGCACAGCCAGCTTCTTCAGCAGTGAGTGCACCCCAAAACTGTGCCTACGCAGACCTGTGGATATCACTTGGGTGATATCCACAAAGGTTACCTAGCCATTGGAAGAAATTTGAAGCTGAATGAGTTTATGAAAGCAATACAAATTTTCTAGTTCCTGCATCAAGGAACTTCTCTCAGTAAAAACCCTTACAAAAGGCTCAATTCTTCCTCTGTCTCCCATGGAGAACAAATGCCCTCCACAAGCAGTCCCATGATTCGCATCAGGAGCAGACCAATACCTCAGTCCTGCAACCGACAGCAACAAATGTGCAGGCTTAGTTCCCAGCGAGCAGCGCCCCGCTGTCCCCAGCATCATTTCTCACTGCCTGCTGTCAGCTACAGGACTGAGACCCTGTTCCACAAGCAGCCTCTCGCTGCACCAAGACAGCTCAGAGACTCGGTTGCTGCCTGACAAGAGCTGTAGTACAGCAACTGAAGGAAAGCGTATCATGAAAGGAAAGCATTCAGCACTCCTGAAGGTTTGCCATCCACTTGAACACTAACTCAGCTTGGATGCTGGTCTGCCCTCAGTGAAAGTGCTTGTGTATCACATACGTTGAGATCTTGGGCTGACGGCACGTCAGGGGCTTACCTTCCTCAAAGGTGTATGTTTCCACCAGCACCACGGCAAATACACAACACAAGTGTGGCAGACCTGACAGCCAGCAGTAGCACATAGAGAGTTTCACTGATATATTTTGGACTATGGTTATGCCATCAGAACCGAAGGGCTCTGCTCTAACATTCTCTCAGCAGACGCTGAATGCAGCGTGAGGTTAAACAGGAAATTAACTACATCTGTACAGAGAAGGTCAGTATCATTAGAAAGCAGAAATCAAATAGTCCTGTTTTAACACTTCTGTGGAATATAAATTTTGACTTAGCCACAAAATTCTCACAAGTGGGTTTGTTGGGCTATACATATATACTCCTTCCAAGCTAAAAATAATAAAACCCAATCATTTCATTGACACTTAAAAACAACAGTAGATACAGTACCAAGGAAAAAGCAGGAACATGGGAACAACACACACTCCTGCCATAAGACCACAGGTGTCTGCGGAATTACACCTGGAATAAATTTTACGCAAAAGATGTGTCCTCTGATTTAAATACAGACTGACATGCAAAAGATTTTATACATATTACTTGCAATGATGTTCATGCACAATACTTATATATATACTCTCTATATATACAAATATCTAATGATTCCTATCTAAGGATGACAGTGAATCATGGAAGCTCATAAGTTTCACAAACCCAAAGCCTAAGGCAAACCTGACGAAAAATCCAATCAGCAAAACTTTGTGCAGTTGCTAATACAGCAAGGCTGACCTCATTCATTCACTGAGATTAAATTTTTATTGGGTATCCCAATATCTTACAAGTATTTAGTATTTACACTCAATTCATCCAAAACTAAACATTTTGAGGATATCAATGACAGCCTTAAAAAAAAAAAAAAAAAAAAAAAAGTGGCTTTCTGACAGACTGAGTACTAAATTGGAAAATGACATGAATCCTTTTTTATAGTTTCCCAATTCTTATGGATACTTTTGGAAGACAATTCTTATAACTGGGTGCCTTCATGTTTCTGGAAAGTACGCACAAGACTGGACCCCTATTGCCCTATTTTTCCTGCTTCCTTTCTATATTTTTCTTACATGTAAGTTGAGGTGTGTTACTAAAATGCTAAGCTAAACACACACAGGTTCACACAAAATTTAATTTTCACCATGTTAAAAAATTGTAAGAGGAAATTAAGAAAAAGGAGACATTTCATTATCAGATAAAAATGCACAACTGGAAGGTTGTGCATAATCATCCCAGCGAGGTGGTTGATGCCCCGTGCCTGTCAGTGTTCAAGAGGACGATGTCCTCTATTAATATGCTTTAACTTTGGCTAGCCCTGAAGAAGTCAGGGGGTTGGACTCAATGATCCTTTTCAAGGTCCCTTCCAGCTGAACTGCTCTACTCTACTCATACACCATTGGTTTTCAGGCCCCTGACCGTCAGAGCTAGAGCTAGGCTAGTGCAACCCCACCTTCTTGAAATCAAACAGTACATCATAGTAGTCTGTTAACACTAAGCCACCACAGTATTTATTACTAATTAATGTTCCCGTTATGTTCGGCACAGCAAACTTACTGTACATGGGTGGTAAGTGGCTCTCCTCAGCATGTGTTGACTGCAAGATGCATTTTAAAAACAAATTTTAATTAAAATGAGCATTTCTCAGCTGCTGAAAGAGAAATGAGGTAATAAGAGATGTAAACAGCTCTAAACCATCTTCTAGCTTAATTTAAATGTCATCTAAAAAATACAATGAACTGTACAGCCACTTCTATGCACTAGAATTTGCATGTGGACAGTTAAAAGAAATTCAGATTTTGAGAGGTAGTTTCTGCACCAAAAACACTACTACAGAGGCAGATCAATTTATCATACGTGACTTGTTCATGTAGCAGGAGCAGCCCGCATTGTCAGGATCTATGCATCCTTATGAAATGCTGTACGACCATACTTTGGACTGCACTCAGACCCATTTGGTAGTGTATTTTTGGAAGGATGCTGTCTCAGTATTACAGCAGTTCAGTACTGTGTTGCTGGAAAACAGAGAGTGACATTTTCCTGCATGCAGACTCCCAAACAGTTGATTATTAAAGGACAGATTTTGGAGCAGGAAGTGATCTGGAGCTTTCTTATGGCATGAGGTTTCTCTCTTCTGATGAATAAACAAGTACAGCTGCCTCCAAGATGGTGAAATTGCCCATGTCTCCAAGACTAACAATGAAAGAAAACAGATCTAACAGATGAAGGCACCAACTGTATGACCCTGGACAAGTTGCTTGGGGCCAGATTCTTATCCAAGTTACTCTGCTCTAGGTCACTGACCTAATTGCTTCAATGCTCTTCATCTAACAGTGTAACTGAAGGCACAGCACTGCCCTTAATCTTCTACTGCTGTTAATATTAACTGTGTATCAGAGAAATGAGTAGCCTTTCGAACATGATTTGTACTTCCACACGACACTGAACAAAAGGGAGAGGCAACCAAACCTTCATTTTAGTTGAATATTATGAACATTCACACTTGTTCTACCTCATTCTTATTTGACTGGCAACAACTCGCGCCATTTACTGCAGCTGTGTCTTAATCAAAAACTAAAAATGTTACCTGTCTCAAGTTAGGTCAAGTGAGTTCAAATCTAGCAAGGAGAGGGAGCCTCGTATTCATGCGAGCTTTAATTTGACCTGTCAGCGTAGTTTTCAGATACAACTGCCTTAATCGCACAAGAATTTTCATTTAAGACCCACTTTTCTTTCAAGCAAAGGGAAGCCCACAGAGGAAGGCAAAACTCATCACTTGAAGGGCAGCAGAGAGAACTCAGTGCTGAGGAACACACTTCTACTAAGCTTTCTTGAGCAAGCAGGGTGCTCAGCATGAGTGGGCTTTTATACCTCACTGGTACACTGGCAGTCTGCAGCATGAATGAGCATTTCTTTACTTCAACACGCTGGTAATTGCGGCGTACCTCTCACACAGATCTCTTGTAAGGAACAGAATTTGGCTCTGTTTTACACCAGTTTCTGCTATTTAACTGTGATTTGAAATGTATTACATAATCTCAATAGCCAAGGACTTTCTTCTTCATGACTAACTCTTGTACCATTTTTTAATGTAATTTTTATGCAGGTTTCCAACTTTTTCTCAAGACACTGACAAATGAAGGGGTTTTAAGAGCCTTTTATTTTTTTTGGCAGGGGCTGTAGTTGTTCTGTTTTGTTCCACTTTTAGTTGGTTTCCTAGGACAACCAAACATAGGCAAGGTCTTTACATCCACATAGGATGTGGGTCTGCCGCTGGTTCACTGTTTCTAACTTTCAAACCTCTGACAAGACCAGAGAGAAGCTCACAGAAAATTTAGGTTGCTACCACTGTTACTAAGGTAGGCAGACATGCAGAAACGAGAGAGGATGCTGTTAAATACTCCCCATCAAGGGGAGGGCTACAATGGATTCAAGCTTTTCACAGATACTAGAATATACAAATAACATAGCTGTGAGTACTGCAGTCAAAAGCAAGCTTTAAGTGACGCTTTCACCATGTTTGAATTCACCCCTCCCTAGGAGGGAGGCTGCGTAGAGTACAGGCTGTGCAGGCTTATTAGAAGTCTCGACTCCAGCTCATCATTTTCCTGCCCTGATGGCATCTGTAATAGACAGCTCATGTAGGTTCCCTGATGTCGAAATGAAAACGAGAAAATTCAAACTGAAGTCCTGATGTAATTAAGTTAAAAGGAATCTATAACAACTCCAAACCGTCAGATTTTAATCCATTGGAAATCCATAGTCCTCAATAGCTCCAGAATTTTTATTATTTTTTTTAAAACGCAGCTCAGCTGGATGTTTTAAATAGTTTCCATAATGAAGTCTTCTGTGGTCTTATCACCCAGGCTATCAAATAGTCATTGGATCGTAACACGGAATCAATCATGACCATGCTAAGACAAAATGGAATTAATGCCTACAGAGAAATAGCTGCACAACTTACTACAAATTCGCTAAGCCAATCAAGTCCCCTTGGATATGTTCTTTAAAATAATTCAGATTCAGATTCATTTTTCATGTTTCAGATTTAGAACATTCAAAGGCATCCTAAGTAATACTTTCCAATTCACACTCCCTACCATGTGAGCTAAATTTAACAAGTGTACTAAGATATACTGAAGGATTTCGGTTCACTTTCTGCTTTCTGCTTTTCTGTTGGCCTTTCTGCTTTCATCTCAAGCTCCACACACTTGATTTAGCACTGACAGCCTCACCAGACAGCCTAGGTAGTTTGCTGATGGTTTGCTCAAGGAAGCAACTCAGAAACCAGCTGAGCTTTAAAGAATGTATAAAAACAGGAATCAGAATTTTGCTTTCACATACAGGACCTGATTCTGTCTTTCCTGCACTTGTCCAGTATTCTGTGCTTCCTCATAACTGGACATGTTCCTACCTAAACAAAGTGACGAAGGGAAGTACGGAAGCTACGTGCAACTTACTCAATGGGTTGAGGTTCCAAAGCATGGCACAGAGCACTTCACAGAGAGAGGAAGCAACAAAATGTACCTGGAGCTTCAGGTGCCTCCAACTAGGAGAGAAAAGCAAGCTGTACTTAAGGACAGAGCTCAGACAATCTCAAGAAATTGTGTATGTGTGAAGTGCTACTGTCCTTCATGAAGGGTAAAGTGGTAGCTGTATCACCACAGAGCACGTGGTGCTGGCTAAAATTCCAGCACATTCCACAAGTGAAGGACAACATTTTGATGTCATGGATTGACTGAGCAGATAGGCTTGGGGGTTTTCAAGTCCTGTGATTAGAGATGTGTCTGGAAATTACATTCAGAGTTTACAATCTAGAAAATAATCAGAAATGTTACCGCTCTGAAAGCCACATTTACCACTACCTTGAACGTTAAATTACCAGCGTAACATCCATCATTAAAATGTAAGTGCATAATATTTACTTTATGTTATCGGATGCACCTTACAATTAGCATTAAAATACAATCTGCTACACACTCATTTTTATCCCTTAGTTTATATAAACTCATGTATAATTTGCCTTTACACACGTGAGATTAAAAGGACTGAAGACACAACATGAATCACTCCACTGATGCTTGTATACTTGTACTTACGGCTGGCCAAGATTGAAAGAGCTTTTAAGGATCTTTTCATCCTGCTGATTTTGAAGTCTTCAACCATAAGTACACATAAAAGAGAACTGGAAAAAAAAAAATCCACCACAGAATAATCTTTTAAAAATGTTTTTTCTTTTAGCCCTAGAAGAGGCCAGATGAAATCCAGACAAACCGGAACTTGAAGAGGTAAAGTCTGTATTAGACACGTGTCTGTATGTGTCAGGACTGAATGCACGCACCCAAAGTTAGGGAGAATACAGTAGTTGTAAGATTGCGAAGATGCTGAGTTATGAATCTAAATTTACTTTTACACAGTCCTATTGAAGTCAGTGGAAAAGCTCAGGAACTAAACTCATGGGATACCTCTGACAATTGCAAACTGCACAATTCTCCTAACTAGAGTGCATTCATACACAAAGCTCAATACGGGAATTCCTCAGACTGTTCTTATCATCCTAGAGCTGCCAGCTGTACCTGATTTAACAGTACTGGAGAAATAAACTCCAGATACCAGTCCGTACTTGGAACTGAGAGTGCAACTCTGGTAACAGTTACTTCCTTTCATTCTGCAGGAATAAAAGAGTAACACTGAACTAGTTTTAAGGTTTCCCCTTTTTGGCAGCAGCTAGAACTGTCAGAGCTCAGAGGAATTGTTGTTGGGTTATAAAAACACTATAGCTAATCATTGTTTTTGAAAACATCCATGCAAAACAGCTTACTCATTCAAGCATAAATAAAACAAGAACACTGTGAAAACAATAAAATAAAATTGATTAATGATTCAACTACAAACACCACTGTGAAAATTGATCCAGCTACAAACACTAAAACAAATTCTAAACAAACCTTCTGTGCTGAAGGAAACATTTTCAAGGTCGCATAAAGGATGCTGTGCCATATAACAAAACAGCATGGAAATCACAGGAAGTGATGCTGGAGCAGAGCTTTCTTTCATTCCGATATCGTAAGTATTTCATTGGGAGTACTTTCCTATGACAGTGACAAGTTTTTATACAGATATCATTGATTGAAAATGGCAGTAGAATTTTTTCAGACATGCTCCTAAATATTTAGGGTGGTGAGGTGCCAGAACAGGTTGCTCAGAGAAGCTGTGGGTGCCCCATCCCTGGAGGTGTTCAAGGCCTGGCTGGGGCCCTGGGCAACCCAATCTGGTGGGAGGTGTCCCTGACCATGGCAGGGGCTGGAACTGGATGAGCTTTTAAGGTCTCTTCCAACTCAAACCCTGCTATGATTCTATGACTTGGAAAAAGTACTCCAAGTGATATGCTTAAAACTTCTATCAAGACACAAGAAAACAGTGGATAATTCTGGGCCATCTTCTGCCAGAATTAAAAATAGCTCTCCAGGTTACATAAAGCACAAAAGGCCATGCATGCTGGCAGCATGGCAGACATACCTACTGTACAAAGCCGACAAAGAAAAACAAGCCCAGACTGGAAGGACTTTTAAAGATTACCTTCTCAGTCGTGCGTAAAGATGCTGACGCTACTTCAACAGCACAAAGAGAACTGAAACCTACCCTATTCCAAAAGCTGGGGCCTCCAAACCTGCTTTGCAGAAGCCATGAATAATAACAGGTAGAACAAATTACAGGGAATGGGTAAAGAAGGTGATCTTTCTAGATCATGGAGGGGAAAAAAAGAAAATTAATGAGGCAGAAAAGTCCCAGACCGAAAAACCAAGGTCAGGAAGATAAGCTTCAGCAAGTCTTTGGAGCCAATTTAAAACAACGATGCCTGACCGAAACCAATTCAAAAATGAATGAGGAATTACAATACATCTCTAAATAAGAATGTGACATAGCCCTTCCTCCCCCAACCCCCATGACAAAACAGTCCTCTGCTCATTCGAGAACCTACGACTTCTGGGATCAAGGACCCCACTGGAAGGGTCCTGTAAAAGCTGCAGTGGCCTGTAGCACAGACTGATCTAGGCTACAGGCATAACTGCAGGGTAACTAACAAGCTCAGAGAAGTTTGACTACATAGCAGGCTGAGAAGAAAACTGCTACACATAGTTTAAGATAGAAACTGAACAGATGAAGAGGTTACTAACAACATTTACTCAAGAAAAACAGCTTTTGTCTTTGAGATTTTCAGTTTATGTGAAATTTTAAGTGAGGGGGTGGCTTGACAATCCTACTCCTCAAATGCTGGAGGCAGTAGTATTTCTCCTCCCTAAACGATTCCTCCTGCCATGGTACTTACTAAGAACTTGATCTGCAAGGCTGAACACTGGCTGGCAGAGAGGAGACGGACAAACGGCAAAGCATGAAAGGAGTTCAGGTGCCTCACGGACTACCACAGAGCCCACAGCTTTCTTCCAGGCTAAATAAGCATCTTCACGAACGTTCTGGAAAGATTCATCACATTTCCTTATTGCAGACAACATCAAAATAGGAGCTGCAAACATGGCATGGCTTGGAAACGTAGACAGAAAGTGATAAAATGGATTCTGCTACAGAATAAATCAAAATGCATTTGGGAATTATAGTCTGGAAGAACAAAAGCCACTAAAGAAGGACATACACGGGAGGCAGCAATGTTTAAAATACCCTAATTTAAAACAGTGGGTGAAAACTAACTACAAAAAACTCACCATACACTTGAGTTTCAACCTAGCAATACCATCTTATAGCACTGGGAGAGAACAGTGTTTCTGTATGTGAAACTGGCATAATTACACATCAAGCATTTGGGATGACTTACAGCGGATCTAGAAAAGTTTCAGTGAGCAATAACTGAGTCAGCTAGGGACACAAATAAAATAGCAGACAAGACTTAAATAGCTAATCATACGTAGCTTGGTTGTTGACAGACCAAACAGCTAATCTATCAAACAGATTTGCACAGCGCTCTAAAAGGAGAAGAGGAAGGAAAATGACTCTAAAAATAAAGAATATTAAGGAAGAAAGGAAATAATTGCATTTCTTGACACAGGAATGTTGAAAAGTTCTTTTTCAGCAAAGTCTCGCTAGTTATTAATGGCATCATTGCTTATGATACAAAACAAGAGTGTAAAATATTTGCATTAGTGAGATGAAGCGAAAGATACAAGCAAATCATTCTTCTTCTTCTCTTCCACAATTCTAAACATCCTTCATGAAGACTTCAAATAGTTGCTTGGACCCTTTCAATATACCTCTGTGTCCTAACAGTAAGGAATGTTACACGTGGAAATCTTTGCCTCTGGCAAAAATGTCAAGCTGAAATGATAATAAGTACTTTTATTTGCAACAAGAGAACTTTTGAAGCCATATGCAGGATTCTGGCTCCTACCTGAAGTAGCATTATTGCTTGTCACAAAAAAATAATAATAACCCCTAACTTTGCTAATTTGAAGTTCTGCCAACTAAAATGAAATTTTATGGAAAAAAATGCATTAATGAGTTGGCCATTATATCATTCAAATTCTAGAAAAGTGAAACTGTTTGCAGTTGAAGAGCATGTGCCTAAATCTACAGACTCGCAGTTAGGGAGGGAAAGAGAAATGACAGTAACTTTGTGTGATATCTGAATATCACAGAGGCAACTCTGTCATACTAGGTATTAACATACGGATTATTTATTATGCTCAGAACTCATAATTAAGAACAAAACAAAACACAACACCACCAAACTATGCAAGTCTCATTCAGCACATGGATCCAAACTTGGATCTCTCAGTTGTTCTTCATGTAGGAGTCCACCTAGAAATTCATTTTTTTCCTGTCTCTCTGACTTACAGGACAGTATTTCCAAAATAGCTGTGACACTGCTCCATAATGCCATGAAGAACAGCTTCAGAGCCTCGATGATGCCACTCTATCCCTTCTGTTCAAAAGACAAATATGTACGTGATATGGCCAAGAAAACTCCTCTCATCTACAAACTACAGAAATACGTTGCGGAATGCCCTGATAAACCCAACGTGACAATAAACTTCTGAAATAAATGAGAAAACATGAGACAACCTCAAATAGCATGGAAAGCCAGAGATGCAAGTTGTATATACAAGAGAGAAATACCATCTTAGCCTGTATGATGTAATACCTATATACAAGCTTTTTAGACTAAACAATTTTGATAGTGTCAAGTGTTTGGATGGTGATTAATTTGATTTACGTAACTGAAGCTGGCTAAGACACCAATTCCAATTGTGATCCTGACACCCAAATGCTATCTTCGTATATTATGGACACACAGAAGGAAAAAAAAAACAAACAACCACACACACAAAAACAAAACAAAACAAAACACCTTTAAAAACATGTTAGTAAGACTGTATAGTTTAAACCATCAATAATTAGAAAAATCAGAATGAAGCATACTTGAATAACCTTAAATTGTCCCCTTTGTGTGTTCAAATTATGATATAGTCTTTAATTGCATGATTACATACTATTTTTCTACACAAATTCTGACTCATTCAACATACTGAATAGTGCGTACATAATGAACTATTTTTCTTGTAACAGCCATTCACTATTGTTCAGTGTGTAGTCCCAGGACTTATTTGTTACACATTATTCAGATCCTGCTCTGAAGACAAAATTATGAATTTAATCATGGGCTTTTCCAAGTACCTCATGGGTTTTCCAGGCTACTATGGTGCCTGGCTGCTTAACAAACATTCATTAGTTTATTTTGAAAACATCTCTGTGAGGGAAAGAAATAATATTACTTCCATTTTACACATGGAAAAGTAAGGCATGGAAAAATTAAAAAAAAAAAAAAAAAAAAAAAAAAAAAAGAAGTTCAGTGCCTATTTAACATCATTAATATCCCTTCTCCCCCTTCCCCAAGCATTTAGCACTGTGCTTTTTCTATGTTCAAAGTCTCACTCTCCCTAACATTACCGGCAAATGATGACTCTCAGTACCCTTGAAATCCTGACAGCACAGTCCCAGAATCAAGCACCCAGAAAAGGAGGAACACAAGTAACAAATCCCTGTGATAAGTAGGTAGCTCTTGCTCAGCTTCATGCAGGTCAGACCATTTTTTTTTCCCCATTATTTCTTCCCCTGCTTTGCTTCCAACACCAGCACTCAGCACCCCCAGTATTCACTGCACAGCATTCAGTGTCCTAGCACCACGCCAGTTCTGCACAGAGGACCGTACTTTTCGCCATTTCCTAGCTTTAAGAGCTTAACTCGGTAACCCTAACAACCCATTATGTCTGCCCTTTCTTAGGTCTTGCAAAACAGCACCTGAACAAAAGCTGGAATTCTACCTGTAGCTTCATATCAATCCTCACGTGGGTAACCAGCGGCGCTGGCACATTGAGGTGCACAGTTCCCAGCCACCTGCTGCCAGCCGTACCAGACTGCCATCCTTCAAACGCATCAGCACTGCAAAAGGATGTCATGCTTTGCCAGGGGGGTTTAGATAGTTTTGCTGGTAAATAAACAAGGAGACAGCGTCTGGCTATGGAACGTTGCACGTACTCATACAGACTGAGCTTTGTCTGCCTGTCACACCAAAAGATAGCTACTTCTGTCCTCTTCTTGAGCTTGTTCCTGTCCTGCCCCTTCTTCCGCAGCCCAGCCACCCTCCAGAAGCCCTGTTCTTCATTCCTAAGGCTGTCATTTTGGTCCCAGCCTCTTTGCTCAGCAAGTCCCAGTTACATTCATTTTCCCCTAACCTCTGTGGTCCAAGCCGCCCCATTCCCCCACCCACACTCTCATACTTTCCGTCTCCTCTTTGCAGACAGGTCTCCAGGTTTTCTCTTCTTCACAGGCTCCCAATTCTAATTCCGTCCTCATTCACCCAACTCATCTAATCTGGGTGATCACCTCCTCCTCTTATTTTCCCAACTTTTTTTCTCTGGGTACCCCATCCAAACCTGGATCGCCTCCCTTGCTACTTCACCTTATTTTCCCATTCTCATTCAAGGTCACTCTTCCCACCCATTTTCACATGCAATTTAATCCTCATAAACATCTCCACCTTTTAAGTTTCTTCTGTTCTTCCGCCCTCGACCAGCCACAGCCTGTCTCTACCAGCTCCATGCCCGTGTGCCTTCTGGGCCAGTCCTTTCTCTCCTCTCCCAGTCCAACATTCCCAAGTCCCAACATCCTCGCTGAAGATTTGCTGCTCCGCTTTTCTCCTTGTTGCGTTTGGATCGGTGCCTTTCTCTCCCCAGCTGCCTGTGCCAACTGCAGGAGCACAGAAAGCAGATGACAGCGTCGCTGCTCTCCCGCTGGCGGGCCTCCAGCAGCCCAAGAGCAGCATCTGTAGGGGGAGCCCTGCACAACCAAGGAAATTCAGCTCCTAAAATCTGGGACTGTTCTTTCTACCAAGGCTCTGAAAAGGAGAGTTTTTTCAAAATTTCTGAAGTTATATATACGTTCACAGAATTGGCCTGTTCATGACACAAAGGCCATCTATCTACTAAAGGTTAATACCCAGGTACGGTCAACACAGATTTCATAAAATGGTCACCAGAATTTTAAACGCAGCTCAAACATTCTTTCCCTGCCTAAGATCACAAAAGTATGGCTGCAACATCCAGATACGGCAAAGGAAAGCAACAAATGATGTGCTTTTCTCTGCAAAGTGAGTTCCTTAGAGTTCCAAGGAACTAAACGTTACCCTGTGCAACAGACTAATACAAAGCTGTGCTAGTAGATGCAACTAAAATAAGAAAAAAAAAATGCAAGATATATTCATAAATAGCAAAGAATGCTGAAAATAAGAGCTGATGATTGGCTTTATAATTTTGCATTCACTTTAAACCAAATCTTACTAGGTGTTTTTATTTAGAGATCTCCAAAATGCATACATTTGTTTTATTTTGCCTGAAATTTTTAAGTTTTCTAAATGATTCATTAAGAGAGGTGGTGATATCTGTAAAAAACCCTGAAACAAGCAGTAAAAAAAATCTAAAAAGATATAGATTGTGATATTATTAATTGCCCACTCCGATTCCTGGACTTCTGCCTCCTGTATATTCTACCACAGGAGGTATAACCCAGTTTTCTGAACACAAAGTGTTTCAATATTAATTCCCTCGTCTTAAAAATACAAGAAAAAATATTTTGTTATCTGAGTAAATATTTCATTATTTCTTACAGTTTTACTGCAACATTTCCTGCAATTCAAATTAAGAGTGCAGCAGAATTTATATCACGGTTGGATTTGCTATGCTACCATTTCGTTGGCTCTCTTCATGGCTGCTATTGTTAGGGATAAAGGACATTTCCAAAAGATTAGGGTCTAGCTTAATTCACGACAGGTAACACGTATTTATGTTTATTGCAAAACTTTGACCTCAGTGATGCCAGCATACCATCCTGACAGCTCAGTCTTTCACAGCTAAGATACCCTAAAATAAATCATAAGTATTTATAATATAAATGCACTAACTAAACCCATGTACACAGCTGGGGATATAAATGTGTTGCACATGCATTTGCATGCTTACCTAGAAAGATTAACACCCAAATCTTTGCTTTGCTTGTTTTTATGATCCCATTTAAACACGCTTTTTGATACATAAGTGCCACCTGTAGGAAATACTGAAGTATGCTCCAGCGTGATCTCGTGCCACGCAAGGCACTGAGTTGCAGATTTCCTATGCCCAATGTAGGTGCCCCTTTCGGAAATTCGACCACATCTGGTAGGAAGCAATGACCCCGTATGACAGGGGAGATTGGTTCGTCAAGCCAGATCTACAGGAAAGCTGTTGTTTTACTGTGAACCCTACTCGAGCAGGAATTAAAATGAAAAATTAAACCACCGTATTTTTTCCATCTGGCGGTCTGTATGACTCTGCTTCACAGAAATCAAGCGTGTTTAACTACAGAGTGTTGAGCCAAACAGCGTCTGTGATGATTAACATGGAGTACTTCACCACGACTGCCTGGGGCAGACAAATATTAGGGATTGCATAATTTTTCCATTTTCACTTCTCGCCAGCATCAATACAAAGAAACAAACGTGAAATAGTGTTTTAACGCAAGCCCAGCCTCTACTACCATGCATGCAGTTCAGATTTTCCAAGTAGCGCGTTAGGCACGAGCGGATGGAAGTGGACATTCTGCCTTAGATCAGACATCAAAAAAAAAAAAAAAATAAAATAAATCGGAGAATTCCCAATGCTGCTGCAAAAATGGTTACTGGGAAGACTTGTCGGTGCATTAGCGATCAGTTGGTTTTTACAGGACAAACAGAGAGCTTAGGGAATTCCATTGTTTGACAGATTGAGTCGATCTTGGTCGACGGAGCGAAGTATTTCATCAGAACTGATTTGTAAAAATAAAATAAATAAGAACGGAGGCTGACGGAGCCGGCTGCCCACGCTGCCCCCCGGCAGGGCGATATCTGCACCAGTGGCCGCCCCCCCCCCCCCGCCCGCCGCTGTCCGCGGTGCTGACCCGGCCGGCCCCGGCTTTGTTCGCGGCACGGGGGGGGCGGCCCGGCCTTACCGTCCGTGTCGCAGAGCTGGATGGCCTCCAGGCTCAGGTTCTTCAGCACCTCCTCGCAGGGGCTGCCGGGGCCGCTCATGGCGGGCGCCAGGCGCGGAGGCTCCATCGCGCCCCTGGCCGCTGCCCGCTGTGCCTGGGCGCCGGGCGGGGCGGGGCGGGGCGGGGAGGGGAGGGGGCGGCCGCCTTTAAAGGGGCCGCGCCGCGG
The DNA here is from genome assembly GCF_009819795.1 of Aythya fuligula. Taxonomy (NCBI): domain Eukaryota; kingdom Metazoa; phylum Chordata; class Aves; order Anseriformes; family Anatidae; genus Aythya; species Aythya fuligula. The sequence continues at coordinate 1,554,161 of NC_045565.1, read as the reverse complement.
CTCGCCCGCTCCCCGCTTCCCGCCCTTACGTAACGGCCGCGGGCGCGCGCCCGCCCCTCACGGCGCCACCGCTCCTAACGGTCCGGGTGGGGCTGGGGCTGGGGCTGCCCGCCCCCCCTCAGCCCTGCCCGTCTGTGCCACAGAACCGGCACTGCCCACAGGGCTCCCCGGCCCCGCTCAGCACAGCCCAATGTTGGCCGCTCGGGCGGCTTTCCAGCGGCCTTCGGGAGCGTCCTGCTCCCTGTGATGGTTCCTGGGGACGCTAAGCTGAGGAAATGATCCTCATTTATCCTGCACAAAGCTGCTGCCTGGGAGCAGGGAACGGCTCTGAGGAGCCCAGAGTCCCCCAGCCCCTTCAGAGGCCGTGGTGCAGCAGTTAGGAAGCACGGTGCTGAGCGCCCTTCGGGCTCCGTCTCCTCTCTGCTCCCTCCCTCTCTCGCTCACCTCCTGCTTTCTGCCCCTCTGCCGTTTTATTAAAACCTCAGACGTGCGAAGAAGGGGCAGACAGAGGAGAAATGGAGTGAGTGGGAAGGAAACCCGAAGGAAGAGAAAATGAAAAAGAAGCAATAACAGACAGGGAGGGAGGGTGTGAGTCAGTGGGGAGGTGGGGAGGGAGAGGAGGATCTGAATGAACGCACAGACAGAACGAGGACAAATGTAGAATCTGAGAGGGAAGACATGAAAGTGGGTGAGACTGCATTCATCAGGTTTTAATTTTGGCTGACAACCATTCATTCCCTGCATGGAAGCAAACCCTTCCTACTCATACTGCGACTGTTCTTAGCACACCGTCATCTCCTACATAAGGCTGGGTGATTTCTTTCTTTGAAGACGCTGTGTTTAGTCTCTCAGCCTTATGCTCCACGTTCCTTCCTTTCCACAACTGTGGCAGACTTCTCAGCAGCTCACACAACAACCACCTTACTTATTTGCTACAAGACTACGTAAAGTCCATCTGAGGCAGACACCGTTGTTGAATACCGAGAGAATTCCCATTTTATTCTCGCTGCCTCTATTTAATACACCATTCTCTCCTCTACTTTTTGTTTTGAGCTAGTGAGATCAGGATTTTAAGGACTGATGGCTTCTGCATAGATATTTGAAAGCAGACAGCCTTGGGGGTGTTCCCAGTCCTCCAAGGCCTCTCGTTTCTCAGCTGCCTTTTAGTAATAACTTCTGGCTGAACTGCATCTATTTATCTCCCCAAACCATCGCACTTTTTTTGAAGAAAAGACTAGTTAGTGTACAAATCCTGCCAGCCTCCTGTGGAACGATGCCACAGAGAAACCTATTCCACAGCTCTGCCCTTCCGAAGCACGAAACAAGCCAGACCTGCCTGCGACAGCTTTTTGCAGAGTCACTCTTCAGACATGCTTCCTTCAGCCGATAGCTACTCCCATCACCTGGGCTAGGCATAAACACTCCGTAAAGCTCAAATTACTCCCAGATTTTGTTCCATTTACTGTACTGGAGTCACTGCGTGCTGCCCTAGGTATTTCAGTCTCGAAGCACACAGCACCATCCTAGTGCTCCTCTTATCTGAGAGAACTGTACGCGCGGCTTGTCTCCTGAGCAAGGAATAGCATTATCTGAGGCACAAATTACATTTGTGCTAAAGGATGACAGAGCCTCAGCCTATAATCAGAAAGTTTATTCTGAGGTGGATTATCCCTGACAGTGTTTAGCAAAAAATGTCACAACTCACAAATATGGGTCAACATTATGTAATGGGAAGCCTGCCACTGGCAGCAGACTGGTAGAGACAACGAAGCGGCATGTGTCTAGAGCTGCAAAAGCTTGCAAAGAATCTGCCACAACACCAACCTCCAGCACTTTCAACATTAGATAAGAGGGGTAGTACCAGTTTCTGTAGTTCAACATGGGTGTATCTGTTATTACAGCAACCTTGTGCAAGCAGAGAGAAGCAGCATTTTCTAACACATTAGCAGTACCAGCAAACATGGGCTGTGGCATGCACCTCTTGCCTGGCCAGGTTCAACAGCCTCGGCTCTCCTGCCTTCGCCTGGCATTCACAGCCCCCAGGCAGGGCACAAAGGTCTTGCAGCAGGGCTACCACGTACAGCAGACGGGCAAAGAGGCTGCCCGCTGGGAAGCTTCTTTCCTGCGAGCCATGACCTTATTCGAGCCATAAACACAAGAGGAGAAGGTGCTCTCCTCCCCACGAACAAAACCACGCCATCACAAAGTTCGGTCCTGCCTCTGTTATCTTAGCAGTCCATCTTGGGAAAAGTGCTTCGTAGCAGCAGAGTACAGCACGGAGCAGTAAGGCAACTGCTTTGTCCTTATTTGGAAACACTTTTTCAGTTCACACTAGCAGGTTTTTATTTGTGAGTTAAAAAAGAAACCTTTCTCAGACTTCAGCAAGACTCAGAGCTTCAGCCATTCCTTCCCACTTGGAAATAAAAAAGACTTGTGTTATTGCTCAATGGACTGTGGAAACAGAAGGCAGAAAGGCTACAGACATGGTTTTCAGTAAAGAAAAACAAGGGAGCAAAAAAGGCAGCCCTTTTTTTCTATTAATACGTTTCTTTTGAGAAGAGCAAAACATTAAAGGTCAGAAACATGGAAGGGTCAAAAACAGTATCCAGCATTTTGGGTCATTCTTAATAAGACCAAGACTAAACTTAGCAAATGACTCCTGAAGATTCATGGAAAAACACTTTGCAATTTCACGGTCATTCTTTGTCTTTAGTGGACATGCCAGTGTTTCGGCATGCAAAGGCATATACTTGCAAACGATTGTGCGCAAGATATTCTTGGAATACCATAGGACTGAAGTAAAGTCCACACAGTAGTGACAGGAAGACAAAAAAAGATTTAAGACCCTTTAGTGAAAGCCGCAACTGTGTCGAGTTAATGCGCAGTGTGACACAGCTTCCTTTTCTACACTGACAAAGACATTGATGTATGGCACTTTGGCACACTAGGCATGGTATCTCGCTGGGAACCTCTCTGCTTTTTCTCAGATAGCTTAGCAAGAGCCTCCTCAAATGCTCAGACAGGAAGGGTGATGGCACGGGTCCCCCTTTTTTCTCTGGGAAAATCCGAGGCAGAGCAGCAGTGTTTGCGTCTTAAATCCTGAGTGAGGCTTTCGCACTCTCCCCCTCCCATGCAGCCAGGCACCCTGGCACTAAGTCCTGTGGCCAGGCTGCGGCTCTCTCAGAAAGGGGTCCTGTTGGCTGGTTTCTGCTCTCGTCTTGCTTGTGATGCTGGGAAGCCCTGACGACTTGTGGGAACTGTCCAGTGGGATATATACATGTACAATAGCTCATACATCTCAAAGTGCCTCTCCGTCTCTGTCTGGAAGGTCCCATTGCAGTAATTGCATTCAGTTCATGCATTCAGGCTTTTCTTGCAAGGCCAAAAAGCATACTATAAAACACCAAAGATACAATTCCGAGGTAATTTTTTGACTTCTGGTGCCAGAGATCCACTCACAAATCTAGATTTTTTGTATAAGATGGCATGGAATGCCATCTGCATGGGGAACACCAGCCTGCCCCTCACCAGGTAAAAAGCCAGTCGGTGTGAGAAAGAGGCAACGCAGAAAGAGTCACAAAAGCATGAGGAGCATAGGCAGGGCAACAAAGTGTGACTGCTTTTCAAGTCTCCCAGCACAAATACTGGAGAGTGTCAAATGCAGTTAACAACAACCATCTTCAAAACAAAGAGGAGGAGGAGGTGATACTTCACACAATGTTTATTACACTTGCAGAGGTTTTTTCCAGGGGAGAGTGTCAATGCTAAAAGTTTGCACTGGATCAAGGAGAGGCTAGAAAAGTTCAGGGAAAAGAAATCTTTCAGAGTTACTAAATGCACAAGTGATTCAGGGTCCCTTAGCTGGAAACACTTAGAGTCTGGGGAAGAGTTACTGAAGAGAAGTATATGTGCTTCTCCTGCTCTTCTCTAAACAACCATTTACAACCATTGCTGAAGACAGGAAGCTGTGCTTGGTAGCTCTTTGGTCTGACCCAGCACAATCAAGGAAATGCTCTGGTACCTACCCCTTCATTCCTCGTTCCCCACCCCATCCCCACTCATAATAAACACTTCAAAATTTGGAGCTCTCCAACCGTACCATCTGGGTATGCAACTTCCAACCTACTCTGAGCATTGTAAGTGGTTAAAAGAAAACGTTCCTCTCAGATTAATGAAAAGATATCAAGCAAATTATCATTTTGTTAATGCTATTTATACTGCTGCTTTCTGAATTTCAGTTTTCTGATCTGCTTTGTAAAGCCCAAATAAGCATTTAGGAAAGACAAATTCGTCACAGATGACTATAATGTATCTGTGGCTTCATAAAATTTATTTGTTGCCTAATGGGCACAAAGTACTGTTAATGATTGCCATTATCATTTATTTATTTGCTTTTCTTTAAGTTTAGCCTCACTTTATTAGATCTGTGGCATCTCTAGAGAACAACTAGAACCGTTTATATTCCCTCTCTCCTCTGTGCTGTTAATCATTCTCCTTACTTTAGTATCATTTCCACATTTAATTAGTGCTTTATCCTCCACATACTGGACCGTATCTTGACCTTTAAAAGATACTACAGAGTACATATCCTCATGCATATCCCCATGAATGCTGACTGCTATTCAGATTTAATTTCTGTCTACAGTTCAGTGGCCAGCTTGTGATACCTTCAAATGAATTTTAGCCCAAGCTGACTTGATTTTGTATTTCCCTTAAGAAATTGTGCAACAGAGCATCAAATACCTCTGTAAAAGTCTTAATGCTACTCTGTACTCTACTAACCTGTCACCAAAAATAAAAAATAGGAACTTGGAACTTGCTAGTTTGCATGGTTTAGTTTACTGTAGTACACCTGTGTCATATCTGGGTCTCATTATACTATTCGCCTCCATATGAATAAATTTTATCCTCCTGCTTTCATATTTATACTATTGCTTTCAATCTTGAACTATGCTCTTAAAACAATAGTTTCCATAGTTACTCTTAATTCAATTTTTAAAGCCTGTGACATGCTGATACTTCATTAGTCTCCCAATACCTCCTCAATTCCCTGTGATATTTTAACAACTAGCTGTTCTGTCAGTTCTATAAATACCCAAAGGGACACCTCAGCTATATTTGTTCAAGTGATGATATTTCATTATGTATTTCTTAGTTACTTTTTCCCAGCAGTTCACAATTACATCGATGATTTCTTAACCAAGCTGTTATTCAAAGTTTAATCCCCTTCCCAATAAACTTCATGGCAAAAGTCCAATTAGTTTTAGTGGGAATAAGAACCGGTCCCAAAATTTATCTCCCTATTACAAATTAATTACCATCAGTATTTTCTTGGTAAAGTCATTTTGCTGCACTGTGCCTTCAGGACATACAACAGTCCCTTCATATTATCTTTAACCTCTTGGCACCTTTTTCAATATATTTTCTGGCTGTCCCCATTTTTCTCATGTGTACTAAACTTGGAACATAAGAGCCTATTTTGGTGGCCTTCCAGTTTTCAGTTTCCTAGCGTTGTTAATATTTTACTTTTACTTGCTTAAGTAGCCCACAGTGACCAATTCCTCTGTGTGGTGTTTCCCATTTTCATTGGAACAAGATACATTTCTGCTGGCTTTCCATTACAGTATCTTTTAGAGTCTTTCCCACTGCCCTTCCCCTTTCCACAAGGGCTTTTCATGATTACCTGGAACGATCCTGTGCATTAGATTTTCCTTATGATACTACACCCCTTCACTGGATGACATCAAAACTATTTGCAGACAGTCATGCAGGAGGTAATACATAATAAAGTCTAAACGACTGGTTCTTCAATGTCATCTGCTGATCTAACTTTTGTATAACTACAGAGGTTTACATTTTTTGTTTGCTTGTTTTGTTTTTTGTATCGGCACAGAAGATGGTCATCTGAGATTAATGCTGGTGCCTGCCAGGTTTGCACTACCAAGATCTATGACTGAGGTCACGTGGCAAGATAGGAAAGACATCACTGTCTTATCTCCCACTGCAACCATAAAAAAAAAACAAAACACACAACACACTAATTAACTGCTAAGGAAACAGAAGGAAAATTATGCTAAATGAATGAGAAGAAGACACCCAGACATTCCCTCTCCTTGGCTCAGAGCCTAGATGCGTAGTGAGACCAGGCTTGTATTTCACTCACTTGACTCAGTCAGTTACTACAAATTCTTACACTCTCTTTCAGATCTCTGATTATTTAACTGTGAGACCCACAATTAGAATTTCACAAAGAAATACATTAGGAACAGCAATTAAGAGTTGTGTTTTACGTGGTTTTGCTCTGGTAGGAATGTATGCCCGCTTCAGCAGCCATATACAGGCAGATAAGATAGGGAGAGAATACAAACAGACAAAGCGACTATTAGTTTATAGCACTGTTTTAACATTCATCAGCATTTTAATTAAACCACGCTCTGCTCTGAACAATGCCTTATCACCATTACTTGCCTTCTGAATACATGCCAGCCCTACAGCATGTTCTTGATACGCATTATACAACCCTCACAGATTGCTGTCCTATACAGTGCCCCGGAGTACTTAGAATCAGTGGAGAGATCACAGCATTGTGAGCCTTGAAAATCACAAGACTGACTCCAAAATCAGTCAGTGACTGACTCGCTGCTCGTGGTCCTTAGACCAGGCTGCACAGGATAGTTGCGCAGGCTGATGTTATCCTAAGGAGCTTATTTGCCCTGGGATCTTTCCACAGCCAGCGGGGAGTGGCAAATTCCTCTACAGCATGTCTCCACAAGAGCTCGTTGTAGGTGCTCTCAGTTGCCCCAGAAGAAGTGCTTTCTCTTGATTCTGCAGGAAGCTGAGGGAGAAAAGGTTGGACTCGATGATCTTGAGGTCTCTTCCAACCTAGAAATTCTGTGTGTGATTCTGTGAAAAGCACCCTGAAGGTAAAGCCAGGCTTTGTGAATGCCCCCCAGCTAATTCTTATGTGGTTGTAACAGCTGCCTCTGATAATCTGCAAGATACTTTGCAATGAGAAACGAGAAGAGCAAACGTGTCAAAACCCCCCTTTGAGGCTACCATTAGCCCCAGTAAAAGCCTCTCACCCCCTTGTCCGAAGTTCAGGCAGCTTAATATACACGGCACGCTCCCAGGGGCAGTGCCGGCTGCCAAGCAGAGCAAGCAGTCATTTGTCCAGGCACAGCTGCTGCCTGATGACAGAGGTCTGACAGTGGCTCCCCTGTGATAGAGCGTGGGTCTGTTTTCAGACTTGTCTGATCACCGCTTATCTGTGGCCTGCTGAACTCGCATCAAAAGCTCATCATCTGTAAATTTGTTTTCTCTAATTTCCTCTTACTCTTCCACTAATCGCTAACCTGATATCTTGTGTGAGCTTTTCTTCTTCTTCTTCTTTTGGTAGCAGTATTTTTATTCTTACTTCCTTCTAATTTTTCTCAATTTTCAATCTAACCTCGTCTACTCCCATCTGTCTCATTGCCAATTTCTGAATAATGTATCTCCACATAAATTCAGTTTAGCCACTGATGCAATTTTTTTAGGTTTCAACACATGACATCTACCTGGTCATTTCTGGTGGGGGGAGGAGACATGAGGTAGAGAACAGCAAAAAAGGCAAAAAATTGCTTTCGTTGTGATCATTTTTTTTTTAGTGAAATTAAATTTACTGGTGTCTTGTCCTTAGCATGACTATTTACGTTATCAGCTGCTAGATGAGAAAGTTGTCTCTGTGGATTTTATCAATCTCATAACACATTCCTTGTCATGCTGGGGAGAGATGAATCTGCATATAAGCAGCAGAAAGGTTTTAGAAGAGCAGACCAACAAAAGTAACCAACTAAGGTGGAGCTATACAGAGTTTTGGAGTTTAAATGCTAGTCACCCAGATTAGCTCCACCATTTTGCGTGGGCAATAGCTACACTACTATGGTTTATTTCCTTAATTTTTTAGAACATTCACTACCCTTTGAAGCTGTAGCTCCTTCAAATTAATTTAGAGGTTGCACCAGCCTAATTATACACAGATCTAAAGTGATACAGCTAATGTCACACAAAAACTGAGCATAGAAACCCCCTTTAATTTCTATGTACCATTAAACAGCACCTGCCAGGAATGAATTAGCCCTGGTATTAAGATAATACCAAAGCTTGTGTGTATTTTGGGAGCAGAGCCAAACATTCATTTATAGCCAAAAACCTAGAAACATATTACTCCTACCTGTGTGTTTACATGCATAAAATATATACAAGCAAGGTTACCCAGAAAAGGCAGATATGGCACAGAGCAAGCCTAAGGAGAGACGGAAAACTGAAATTCTTCAGCGCTGATCAAGTACTGCTCACATTTGCCTAATAGTGCAATAGAAACGATGCCAGTGGCACTACATTACATCCAAATACTCCATTCTCGGCAGAGAGTTTGAGACCAGGGCAAAAATGCCCTGCCATGACTTTTATAATCTCCCCTGTGGTTTTGTTCTTCCTTCAATAATATACCAGTATAAACTTAGGAGAGGATACGTCAAGCTAAGTCCCAGGGTTAATGAGATTAGCAGGTATCAGACCCATAGGCTATCTATAGCCTGACCACTAAGTCTCATGCCCTGAGGCGTTAATAACGGGGCTATCACAACCCTCAAAAATGCACGTAGCTGGCCTCTACCTGAACTGCAAGCAAAGCTTCCTGCTTCTAGCACAGCAGCAGAAATGTGTCTGATAGAAATGTGACAGCAACTAATTCAAGGAGAAAAACCAGGAAGATGTTCCAAGATGTTTTTAAGGCTTTTCCTCATGCTTAGCAGGAATAAGGGATGCTTACTCACAAATGAGACACACACTGGGAAGCCCAGCTGTGAAAGCAGAGATTGCTTCCTCCACCCTTCTCACCAGGTAGCTCAAAACTGCATTCCTAACTAAAATTTGCAAAAAATGGTCTTGAAAGTGTGGCGAACACAATAGCTAACATGAGGAAAAACAAGCTATCTGGAGCTTGGTTTTATTTTGGTGCATGGTTCAGCATTTGAAACCTTGCCATCCAGAACTTCTGAGAGCAGTAGTTACCGGCAAGCAATATTAAATAGCAGACAGCTTGGGCAAAGATGTTCACTTGCAACGTGCGGCTGTTTGGTTGCAGAACACAAATGCCTGGGAGGTGCCAGGAGTGTCAACACAGAAATAGGAACAAGCAGTAGGATTAGACTACAGTTGGTTTAGGGTTTTCAGCACTCATTACAATGACTGCCTGACAGTACTGTCTAAATGGAAATATTATGCGAGCTTCTGCAAACTGCGAATTCATCTTGGAGTAAAGCCTTCTTCCTGTATCTTGCTGGGAAAAACACATTATGCACAAATAAATTCAAATTGAAATAGATCATGCAACCAATTTTAGAGAGGATGCATGGTCTTAACCCTGTTTTCTCGTTGTGGATTTCTCCACCTCTCTAGGGATGGCGCTCGGAACTCCCTATTCCATCAAACATTCGCTGACCTTAACAGAAAATTGCTCATCTCAAAACACAGCTGAGCAGAGCAGCCAGCTGCCTCGCCTTCAGCCAGTTAGTTGTTCCCAACCCGGGGTTGCAATTCTGTGTGCAGCTGCAAGGGAGGAAACCGAGAGCGGGCTCAGTCCTCCAGCTCATCACGTGGTGGTTCCAAAGGCCATAGGAGCAAAAATCTGGCTACAGCAATGGTCAGGAGTATCTTCTTCTGCTACTTTTAGATTGCTTTCTCCTCTTCCTCCCCCTTAATCAGCCATGGAGACTTATTACTGCTTGATCCATCCAAACCCTACGGTAAAGTTTTCAGCACTGGGCACACTCCTGCTGAGAGAGTTTCCTATGAATTATAAAGTCGGGGCATTCAAGTAGTACATCAATTCCCTTCCCTCAGGCTGTCTTCATGAACGCTTATTCATCTCGAAATGATGGTACGCTAAGAAGTCATTTAAGCTCTTAAGCTCCCCTGATCTCATGTCACAACTTGCAGGCAAACAACCAAAAGGGGAGAAGGCGAATGCTCGGAAAGTGAAAAAAAAACAGAAACTCTAGCCACAAACATCTCTGCTGTTGCTGCAACTGCCTTGCAGAAATGAAAAGATCCCTCCCTGTGCAGGTACAGCATAACAGTGTGTTTTGCTGTATCACTCGTAACAACCTTTGATTCAGTCCAACATGTTTGTGGACAAAAGATGATTGCTGTGGCATCCTCCCTGTAGGGGAGTTTGGGAAGGAGGAGTGACAGACAGGAAGCCCCTCCACAGGCACCCTTTTAGAGACTGTACAGGAGGAGAAGAAATACCAAAAAGATAGCCAGCCCTTTTCTGCTGTGGGAGGGCTGTTTATTTCTGACAAAGAGAATACTGATCTGAGAGAGACGTAGCAGCTGAAAAATATTTTCCCTGTCATTATTAACAGCAACATTGGCAGCCTTGGCGAAGCACCCTTGTGTTTCAAAGAAAACATTACCACGTGAGTGCTAGCGGGGCACTTCCATAAAGGCTTGCACACACGCTTCTTCCAGCCTTAAATCATGTCTTCCGGGCCTGCGGGATACCAGGGGGCTTTGCACAAGCCACTCGTAATGTCCTACCTGCTAACTACAGAGCAGGCAAATGCCTGCGGGCTGGGCTGGAGCTGCAGGCGCACGATGCTCGCTGTGCTTCAGCCCAGGAGCAGAGAGAGCACCGCTCCCCTTTCTCTCATGCCCTCCGCCACACGCCAACAAGCAAGCAGGAGCAGGGAAGCAGCTGACCGCTTCTGATGCCAAGGTGGACTGTAACAGCCTGTGCTTGCCAGCACTTCTCAAAGGAAAGGAGAAGGCAATGTTCCTCTCGAGCCTTGTGTGAGGGCAGAGGGAAGGAAGAGGAGGGGAAGCTGCTCTCTCTACTCTTTCTCCTCTTGTGGGAGCTAAGCTGTGGAAGCCAGATTTCAGTAAATGTATGAACATCCCCTTCCACTCAACACGGCAGCTACAGCAGCACTGTCAGAGCCTCAAAGCCAGCTCTTGACATTGAACTCCCAAAGTGTGGGCAAGACGAAGGCACAGGAGCCCTGCGCACTCTGGTGCTGCTTCTTCCCTTCCCGGGGCACAGCCCAGTGGCTGGGACAGCCAAGCAAGCTCGCACACCACAGAGGTGCCCCCAGGACCTCTTTGTGCTTCTCTTCCCCTCTCTTTGCTTACCAGTGCTTTCTGGGGGAAAGGGAAAAATGGAAGAACAGGTGGCACCTGCATCTTCCCAGTTCCGGAGATGATGCAGCACTGCAGCAGAGCTCTGCTCTGCAGCCACGTGCAGGTGGCACTCCTCTCCATGAGGACAGAGCAGGGCATGCTGAGAAACTCTGACTTTTAGGGGTGAGGAGACTTCAGCCGGAGCTGCACCCTGCAACGGTGTACCCCCTCCTCATGCTGCCCTAGCTCCAGGTCCCTGAGCCATGGGAGGCCAGCGGAGGGGATGGAATCCAACATTTATGATATTCAGAGGCAGATCATCGATCATTTAAGGACCTGTCCAGGGCAAGTTTGATTCTATTTTCAGAGCTGCATAATGACTTTTGATGACATCTGCCCACAACCGGCAGCAAGCATTGATGAGTATTGTAAACAACCAGTTTCCAAATGTACAGCCACGTGTCTCCTTTCTGCTCCAGGCAGCTAATAAAGATCCATTGATGGGAGCTGCTCTTTAATATGGTAAATGATTTTGGAGATTACATTCTTAGTTTATGTAATCCTATTACATAAGGACTGAGAAAGCAAACATGTGAAGAGCAAAATTTGAATAGCAAAACAGCAGGGGCTCTGCACCTCAACATAGGTATTGCATTCTTGAAGTCTTTTCTGAGTATCCAAAGCTAAGAAAAAGCCACCTGGAATAAAATTCATTGCCTTTTAAGTATATACAAGAAAAATAAGAGTGGCACCTCACCACAGAATCCCGCGTGATAATGCATTAACTGCCTAAATAGATGTTTGGGGCATGAAAAGGCAGGTAACTAAGTAAGTAACTTTTAATTATAAGTAAAACCAAAATAAGACTGAACAAAAAGCTACAAAACTTGGAGCCTAGAGATTGCAAATGGGTTGTTTGTGGGGTAGGTTCAGGTTGGAGACAAATGAGTTGTTCCTCTGAACCAGCTCTCACAGAGTGACACGCACTGACATTTTTTGCATGCTGATTTATGAAACAGCGCTGTGCTACTCTGTTCACAGTCTCCCCATGTGCTGCTGCATCAGCGGCTCCTGCTGTAAGCATGTTGCTGGCTGCTCCTAAGAAGTGCTGCATCCACACATTGCTGCTCGTTCCTCAGAATCCAAGCCTGTAGTAGGGAAAGAGAGGGAAGGGCTCCAAATGTTTTAAATTTTGGTGGCAGAGAGAGGGGAATGTGAAAGAAAAGGGAAAGAGAAGGGAAAAGAAGAAGCAAAAGCAGCAAAATAGACAGAAAAGGGAGAGACTCTATTCTCCTTCTAATTCATATTTATTAGTCTGTGCTGTTCCTTATCTCTACTTGCGATATCATATATCATACTGCAAGCTTTGAGAACATTGTGCTCACCCAGATTGGCAAAAAGCCAACACATGCAAGACCTAAACATGCCAGAGAGATTAAAAATGCTCATGGGTGGAGGCTGTTTGAAGCGATGCGAGAAGACCTCAGCAAGTTTCACACCCACAGAAAAAAGGTCAAAAACAGGAGGCAGTCTGTCCTGGCTTCCGTGCATAGGGTATAGAAGGCTCGCAGATTTATCAAACTCAGTAAGTGATGGCTCCTGTGATTTATTATTTTTTTCACTGTTTTTATATGAGATTTGAATCAGGTCTTAAGAGAGGTGAGAAAATTCAGAGAAAGTATCCACCAGTGTTTGCTCGAACTTTTTTTTTTTATGAATTCAGTTCAACTGCATTCAGAGTTCCTTCTCTGTTTGCCCACTGTATGCATTCTAACAAACACATTCAGTGGTGATGAGACTCGCAGACACTGAAATTATGCAAATTATTCAGTGAAGGATTTGGAATAATGCAACAGTAAAGAGGAGATTCTTAAAGACAGAGCAGCTAAGGAAATGTCACCTCTGCTTTGCTGCTACATCAGTTATAAGCAAAAGGGTTCATGTGAGTTTTTTTTCTATTCAAAAAGCTGTAATTCTGACATTAGCTAACATTAAAGTGCTTTTCATGCTTGACTTTATCAGCCACTTGTATGAAAAACACTGCCTAAACATGCATTATTTTATCCAAAACTTGTCATTTTTTTCCATTTGCATTAATTGCTCTTTAAAATACAAAACATCGATTGGTGTGCATTTCCATGGCTGTGAGATCAAGACCAAAGCCAAGGAAAAACAAGCTAAAGCTCCCAATATTGGCTTCATTTACAATGAAATATCACAGAGAACAAACGCAAACACAGTACTTTTTACCTTTCTTTGCTTGCAGTATAGCTCCGAAGTACAAGATAGACAAAATGGCCGAAAAGAGGGTAAAGAAGAATGAAACAAACTCCAAGGCTAGTAGAAGATAGGCTGCATGCTCTTATTTCATGGGGGAAAAACAGTAATGAGAATATTGATCATCTAGCAAGATTCAGTCTGTTAAAAAAATGAGGCTTTCACATGTTTAGTACCACATTACCAAACGTGACAAGAGATGTTGGCATGGCAGCTGACACTATTAACCCTGCTGCACTCCCTGGGTCTGTAACTCACTGTTTCTGTAACTCGTTAACAGACTTCAGTGCTGCCAGTCTCCCACTTCGCTGTCCTATGCCCACCACACAAACCTGTGTTGCTCGCTGGCGCTATGTATGCACAACCACATTCATCCTTCTTGAGATGGACTCCCTGAGACCGTTCTGGAGGGCTGGTAACCACCAGCATGCAGACACACTCTTGACTGACATTTCTAATAACAAACTCACTTTCTTTGTGAGACAGAAAGTGATAGAAAAGAAAAAAAAAAGTTTTTAAGGTGTTTTTCTATCATCACATCAAGAAACATAGAGACACAGGGAACTTCAGCAGGCTACCCTTCTGCTCAGAAATACCTTTTCTATTAACAAACTAACCCTGGAATTTTTATAATGTTCCTACGGTGCTCCTCCTCCTTCCACTTGCAGCATTGTTCTCCATCATGAGCAGTAAGTTGGCTGTCTGGATCTCTTCATTCACTGTGACATTTAGGTACTTAAGCCTAAGGCTCCAATGTCTTTTGAAAGGTTGCACAGGGTGGCAGCGCTTTGGTTCAGAAGATGAAATGCATCCAGGCACTGAATTCTGAATTTCAATTACTTCTTGACCTATACTGACAATTTGCACTCTTCTTTCCCCCCTCACTCCCTTCTAGGAGGGAGACATTCAGTTATCTGAATATTTCTTTTGGACACAATATAGCTTAGTTGCAAAAATAACTGAATGTATATGAACGGTAGATCTTATTTACGACTGCTCTGTTTCATACGTGATTGATTGCCTCCAGTAAGAATACCTAAATGGAGCTGAGCTATTTGTGTTGGAGGCAGTGGCTGCAGAGCAGTATCATTTGGCAGTCACCAGATAGCTGAGCTGTCTTAGTGCTCCTCTGTACGTGCCCCAGCAGACATTATTATTTTAAAGTCAGTAATACTGCATATTAGAATCCTGCAGTGACACTTTTCCTCTGCTTCTACAAACTTTTTGCTGTTCCTTCTACACTGAAGTCATGGCTTTCATTCTCCCCCTCAGCCCTCTTTTGCCAAGCTGTCTCTTTAATTTAGTCACCTGATAACACAGCATGTAAATATGTCTGTATTTATCTATAGCACCTATATATTTGCTAAGTAAGGAATAGAGGGAAAGGAAAAGTGGAAGGATAACTCATCTCCTCAGAAGTCCCATAAGATGGAGATTATGTTCTTTCTCCCCAGAGTGACAGCAAGAAGGAGGTCCACTGAGTTCAATGAACAGGTTGGAACCGAAGGATCCAGCCCAATGCCAGCCTCAGCAGAACAGCATGGAAGGATTTTCACAGGAAGACATCCTAAAATGACACTTGAAACTTCATCATACTGCATTTCAATGTTAATTAGAATAATTAGTTAATACTTGTCTTGAGACTATATCTCAAGTAATTTAAATATAATATGCCTTGAGACTGTAAACAACAACAACAACCAAATGGTAACGATCTGGAGGAACGCTTTATGTCCTCCACAAAATAAAGGATTGAAGCTATCAGAGAGACTCAGCAGCACAAGAGCCCTGCTTTAAGAGATGGACATGCGGTTGTCAGTTTTTAGATTTTGCTTCTAAACTATTCAAACATCCAACAAAATAACATTGCACCCAAACACTGACTAGGTCAGAGGGAATACTGGCAAATACCATTGCCATGTAGAGACCCTCCAGGATTTCACAGAATCACAGAATTTTCTAGGTTGGAAGAGACCTCAAGGTCATCGAGTCCAACCTCCAACCTAACGCTAACAGCCCTCCACTAAACCATATCCCTAAGCTCTACGTCTAAACGTCTTTTGAAGACTTCCAGGGATGGTGACTCCACCACTTCCCTGGGCAGCCTGTTCCAGTGCCTAACAACCCTTTCGGTAAAGAAGTTCTTCCTAACATCTAGCCTAAAACTCCCCTGGCTCAACTTAAACCCATTCCCCCTCGTCCTGTCACCAGGCACGTGGGAGAACAGGCCAACCCCCACCTCGCTACAGCCTCCCTTGAGGTACCTAAAAAGAGCGATAAGGTCGCCCCTGAGCCTCCTCTTCTCCAGGCTGAACAAGCCCAGCTCCCTCAGCCGCTCCTCGTAGGACTTGTTCTCCAGGCCCCTCACCAGCTTCGTCGCCCTTCTCTGCACCCGCTCAAGCACCTCGATGTCCTTCTTGTAGCGAGGGGCCCAAAACTGAACACAGTACTCGAGGTGCGGCCTCACCAGAGCTGAGTACAGGGGGACGATCACCTCCCTAGCCCTGCTGGTCACGCTGTTCCTGATACAAGCCAGGATGCCGTTGGCCTTCTTGGCCACCTGAGCACACTGCTGGCTCATATTCAGCCGACTGTCCACCATCACTCCCAGGTCCTTCTCTGCCTAATTTGACTCATGAGTAAATGGTTTCGTGCAGATGCAAAGCAAGTACAGGATTAGAACTGCTGAAAGGATTACCTATGGCCTCCTCATGTTTCGTCTTGCCAGTAAAACATCCTCATGAGGATAATAAAATACTGGATGGTGACGAGCAAAGAATGCTTTTGAAAGCATTCAAACAAGGATGCACCAGAAGAACCTCTCTTGACTTAGCATACAAACTCTGGACAAGAATGGTACTGTGGTATGTTACAGAAATGTTGGCATGTCGTTTAGATATACTTTGATATTCTGCCAGTGCTCTGTTTCAGAACATGGAAGTGGCCATCACATTCTTAAAGAACGTGCATCAGAAGTTGCAGGTTTTTTCCTCATGCTTTGATGATCAATGCCATCACAGAATGGTCTTTACACACCTCATGCTTCTCACAGGCAAATACAGTATAAAATTCCAACTGATAATCAGAATGAAACTTCATGGACAGAGGAAAGTGGTTACACAACCACAAAAATGGCACACACCAAATTCAGTTGATGTTTTTTGAACACGAGAAATATAACTCCTCTATTAAAATCATGTAAACATACTTAAAAATAAAAATGGACACCAATTCAGGTCTTGAATATGATCCTGCAGCACATTTTGCAGGTCACCAGGCACAGACTAACTTAGAGCTGAGAGGAATACTTCTAGAGAGGGAAAGTTGTCACAAATGATTGTCACCTCCACTTCTCAGCACTGAGAAAGGGTACGCAGCTCCCAGGCTTTGCCTTGGTCAACACACCATCATGGGCTGCAGGAACGTGGTCTATGAACAGGAGAGCAAAACCGAAGATAGGTTTTATACCAGTTTAGATATAGATGCTGATTGTGGAAGTCACCTTATCTTGTTACAGAGAAGTACCACACCATGGGGAGTCTTCTGGAGATGCGTGTTTCTACACGGACCCAAGCAACATGTCCTCAAGCAGAAACCCAGGCGCAGGGCAGGATGAGAGGTAGGACCTGGGCAACTGCAGGAAGACTTCTGCTCCCTTACAGCTATAAATATCGCTGTCTGCCTTACGTTCTGAATACAAGCACTCATTTTAATTAGGGTTTCATCTCCTACCTTTCTGCACCTGACCACTCCAGGGTATTTTCTTGCACTGAAAAGGTCTTAGTATTGCTGGCTGTGGTCTGGTTTGACAGACTCCTGTGGATCTACCTTCATCTTTTGTTTCCTGATGAAAATCTGCTAAATACGTGAGGCAGAAAACAAATAGTGTTTGAGCATTACTTGGATGAGAATGGCAATTTGTGGATTTGAGGAATAGCAAAGGTGCCACTAGAGTGTGTAAGTGGGCAGCTGGCACAGTAGCTTTTGCCAACATTTGTGTTGATGTGGGAGTAGAGCAATATGGTAGCTGTTAACATTGCACTCAATAAATCTCTCGTCATATGTGAAGACATGACTAGCCTTTTGGAGGAAGAAGCTGCGTATTCTCTGCGTTTGCAGCAGGAGTTTATGTGTAATCCCAGCAAGCATCAGCAGGCCTTTGTGGGCGCTTAAATACTGTATAAATAAAATTGCTTTCCTGAAATCTTGTGTGTAGTGAAATGTGAAATAACAGTAAAATAATTCACACATTGAATTAGAGAAAAACAGTGTAACACTCACCACTGCACCTTTTCCCAGCTGACTCAAGCCTTAAGGCAAAACACATGGGCCTGCTGCTATCAAGTGCACATGACAATTGTTGTTACTATGAGATCTGGTTTCTGTGTGCTATGTGTATGTACATCCATAAGGGGAGGCACTTAGGTTACTTCCAACATGGTTTTGTTGTTGTTCAAAAAAGGGAGGACATTAAAATTACTGTTTTGGAGTAAAGAAATTGTTTCTGTTTCACATGAATTTGACACATTTCATAACTATTTGTGTTAAACAACAAATACAGTACTGTAGGTAAAAACAGCACCGGAACTCAGTGGGGTATGTTTCTAAAACTATTTCTTGCCACGAAGTTTGAAAATCTCATTTCTTACAGCTCTGACACAACGATTTGATATGTTGTACTATTAGGAAAAAACCTTCTGGCGTTACCTCCCAGAGCCCAATGCTCTGTATTTCTGCTGTACATGTTCCCTTAGAAGAAAGTAATCTATAATAAAAATTTATCATGACAACAACAACTGAAACTCCACCATTTTGAAGAGCCAAAACCACTAAGATTTTCAAGAAATGTTGTCTGTGATGCTTCAAAAAGGTCAATTCACAGAAGCAAATAGCAATAAATACAGAACTAGAGCAAAATCAAAATACGTAACATAACCCTTACTTGATCTTTAAGTCCATTTCACTGAAAATGAACATACGAGATTTAATAAGATGACAAAATCATTATTTGTTCTCAGGACCTATAAAAAGACCTTGAGTTAACCAATTCCCCATATTTATTCGTATATTGTCTGCAGATATCTGGCTGCCAACACGTACATTATCCACAGGGTAAACATACAGAAAAACATTAGGAAATTCTAAAATACAACAAAATGCCCTATAAAGCCCATTGTAAAACTAGCTGGCTAGTGAGGTGAAAGTTTTACAGGCTTTAGTAGTGGTGATTACCCAGACTCCGAAACTGGTTCCTAAACGAGGATACATAACAGCACTCTACTCACAGAACATCTCCCATGGTTTTATTTTTACATGCAGAAAATTCTAACTGTCTTTTATGAAAGAATTTGAGAATGTAAGCTGTTGGGGGAAAAAAGACAGTACTAAATGACAGTACTATTTCAAACTAAAAAGACTCATTATAGAGCTTATGTTATCACGTAAAAAAAATGCACTTACATGTGTAGGAAATTAAGTCTTATAGTTTTACATGCAAATATCAAGAAGGGCCATTTACATTGTCTTACTGAAAAGTTAATGGCTTGCATTCTCTAATAAGATACTTTCAGTAAGCCTCATTAATGTTAGCTATTTACATCCACAGTTAATTGCCATAAGCATAAAGAAGGAAGATATTTTCTCCACCCTACCCTTTTAGCCTAAAAGCCTGAATCCATATCTGTACAGAAATGTCAAACTGACACCAAAAACCAAAACACAAAGTTGCACCTTCCGAATGAAAGTGAAGATCGTGCAATATTGCTCTGGAAAGCGAGGTTATCAGCAGGCTGATTTTAGCAGCAGGCAGCCCAGACAGACCGGGGCAGGGGCAGGTATACATGTATTTATTTCCTCCTGCCAGTGCGGAGACAGCTTGCTGCCTGAGAGCAGTGAAGAGCTCATGGGGCCGGGCTAGCCCCAAGCTGGACGGAGGGGCAGACAGCCTGACTGCCCTGCGAAGCCACCGCTTCCCTTCCAGCCAGCTGGAGTTGGAGACCCAGGCTCTGTCTTAAGCCGACTCACTCGTATTTGCCAAGGAGGTAAAAAGAGAGCCTCGTGCAGCCATCACCAGTCTGGTTGGACAGCAGTGCGGAGGGATGAGGCTGCTAACCGTCCTCTCCCCGGGTGCTTCCAGTGCCCCCAGCACACAGCAGAGCCCCGTCGGCCTGCCGCACACCCTCACACATGCTGCAGAGGTGGCCGGGATGCAGCACCACCATGCTGGCTGTTCCCAGCTCTGATTTCTCCTCTCAAGCAGATACTGCCTAGTGAGTTAAGCCTGACTTGTAGCCACTCCAGGGGCAGCGATCCTATCCTGTATTCAGTTCCATACGTTTTGTGCATTTGGCAATGATAGGCTAAGGCTTAAGCCGTGGCTGAATTGGCCAGCTGTCTCCAGCCTGCCTTCTAAGTACCAAACAAATTGTAGGAGAAATGTCAATAGGGAAATATTCTAAAATAGCATTTCATATAGAAAGTACTCTGCCATGACATTCACAATGAGTTTCTTAATCAAGCAGTACACAATTTAATACCAAAGTAATGACAGCCAGAATTCAATACCCCACATAACGAGCTTTCCAATAAGAATTTAAATTAAAAAATAAAATAAAATCAAGGATGTTGACACATGAGATTCATGCAAATACAGGGTGATATGCTGGAACTTGACAGTGTGGAAAGTGTTGAGAAATTTATAAAGCCAGGTACTAGTCAGTCTTCATTTTCCAGTCTACCACCACACCAATGGGTTTTACATTCCTAAGAGTTAATGAAACATTTATCTGTACAGTAAAAGCATCTATTTCCCAAACTAGGTGCCAAAATAAATAGTCTGATATCCCATCCCACAGAACAGATCATTCTGCATGTATATAAATAAAACTCCACTCAGAAAACAAGCAAACAAGAAAACCTTTATCCTAGAGCATCTGGGATCCAAAGGCATTCAAGTCCAAGCGAAGAAATCATGTTTGAGATTTATCACATGCTCAAGAGCAGGTCTAACCATTCTTTTCATGGAAGCAGCCATAACTTTTTGAACAGATGGGAAACCTGATGGTCTAAAATGCAATAAATCCCTTACTTACTGATTTCAAAAAGGGAAAGTTTTGGTTTTGAAAGTTGTTTTCAAGACAGTTTCCTAACTCCACAGCTTAGAAGGCCACCAGTGTAGAAGACTGCAATTTTATGTTGTTAAACTCTGGAGATATAGGATCCAGACAAACCTACTTAATGCCAGCAGAGTAAAAAAAAATAAAGAAAAAATGCACATCAGATTTGTCTGTACAATATGGGCATTCCCACTCAAACGCCTCAGGCATTGCATACTCAGGATCGCATCAAGGCCTTAATTCCACAATAAATCCTCCTCCTGTTCCCCAGCGCATCCCTCTTCCCTACTTCGCGCGTATTTGAGCTTCTCGTTCAATCTCGCTGTCCCTGCAGGCAGTGAGTCACATTCTTCCAACTCCCTCAGACCTGGCTTCTCACTTCTCAGCATCCCTTCCTCTCCTAGTTGCTCAGCTCTTTTCTAGCTCCCTTTCTTCCCTCTCTCCAGTCTCCCTCTGCCCCAGGACTGCCATACCTCATGCACAGTGTGACTGGCTGGGATCCTTGCTGGAGGAGCCACCCTCGCTGGCGCTGGCAGCTTCTCTGAGGGCCCTTCCCCTCGCAGAGGCTCTGCGCTGCCCGCCCGGTGCTCCTCCCCCAGCTCCCGCAGTCCCCTCATCTGGACGCAGAGAAGAGAGGATTTGTTGAAAGTGGTGCTGGGGCCTCATGCGAGGAATGGTCCTGCCCACTGTGGCCAACAGCCAAACACCGGAGACACTGCACGTGAAGGGGCACTAAGGACCTGGGATGCTGCTGGTCCCACACCCTGAAGTCGGGCAGGCGTGAGCTTTGGGCTCTGAAGGCAGCATGCATCCTCCAGCCCCTTCGCCATCGGTGCTCCTGATGACCTCCCTCTGAGCATATGTGCTTGCCCTGCTCCAGCACGGGGCAACAGAGGAGCAGGAGGTGGCTGTGCAGCCAGGCTTCCCCTGCCACACTGCTCCCATCAGACTCCCATGGCACAGGGCTGATCTGGCTGCCTCTGTGGGGCTCTTTGGCAGGAGCCCAGCAGCAGCCGTTCTGTGCCACTGCTCACATTGTACTGCAGGAGTATAAACATGGGCTTGTCCACAGAGCAATCAACAGCTCTGGAGGAAATCTACCATCATCCAGTGTCAAACAGGCTAGAGGAGCTGGGCAACTTTCTGTATGCCAGCTCTTACCCATAGCCCAATTTCCTACCTCTTGTAACAACATGGATGTTCACTGGCATCAGAGAAAAGACGACATTGTGATGGGACTACAGTAAATATTCTCAGAGTTTGATGCTGCAGAATCGTCTTTGATGTTCCCCTGCTTTTAATGACACTGGATAATGCTTAGCGTTTCTTGGGACCATGCCATTATGCCACAGAGATAAAGAAATGAGGCAGAAAATACACAGCACTTAAGAAGACAAAAAGAGTCACCAGTGTGAGGAGAAAAACGATTTTGGAACCAAAAAAAGGCCATCTCAACCAATCCTCTCTCTACCCTACAAATATTCAAAAGCAGTAAAAATGTTATCACCACTCTACTCACTCCTGTCTGAGCTCTCTTTGGCTGGCAGGATAAGCCTGGAAAGCACGGAGACAGGATCCTTCATCTGCCTAGCAGTTTTAATACCCTGCTCCTTAGTAGTGCATACTCTATATGCACCACCAGCGGATTACACTGACTTTGCACAGATTTGAGTGGCTGCACAAACTTCATAGCCCAAGAACACAAGAGCGAGACCAGCAAGAAGTCAGCACGGTTGGTCCTTTCCAAGCTTTGAGATCTCTAGCCCAGCAGAAATTCCCCATGGCTACCTGAACTTCAAGCCTGGACTTGGAGCCCCCGGGTTCTCCCTCCTGTGCAGGTACTGGCCTAGTCTTCTGCAAATACTGGATGGCAAACTGCCCTGGAGCCCCACCACGCACGGACCAAGACTTAATGTCGCTCCTACAGTATGCTGTGGGAAATTCCAGTAGTGTTAGGAGCTGATGTATGTGCTATAAACCAAAACCGCGTGGTTTCATTTAATCCTGTTATCGCTCAGGCTGAGTTGCTTTGCCTGTAAGGAGAGACTGCCCTGAACGTAGAGCCTGAAACCTAGGGCAGCACCGGGGTGCAAGCAGGACCTCCAGCTACTCCCCTTTGCCCACCCCACTGCAGACCAGACAGGGGAGAAGCACACACGCTGCGTATATACTGTCAGATACTGCTTTAGTTGCCTTTACAACAGAATGTGGCATTTCATGAATAGCCCATTTTCCACACGGACAAAAGGCAGGATTCTCCCGTCTGCGTTCCCGGTTGTCGCAGTAGTCAGCTGATCAAGCGCTTCAAGACCCCATTTGGAAACTGATGTAAATTATCTTTATTCCGCTGTCTTCAATGAAGCTAGACAAATTCACACCCACTGAGGAACTACTCCTTATATATGCCTGCGATCTTGTACAAAGGAATACAGTTACAAAATTGAAATGCAAATATGGCTGTGAAAAGAAGAATTTTTCTCTTCCCTAAAAGTTGTTATCCCATCAGTTTTCTAAAGGATCACAAAAGTGTAGGCTGCAGACGTTTTTCTGTATGTGTTCCTTCTTGAAATTAAGATTGCTTTAAACAAGCCCAACCTCTGTAACTTTTCTTCTTTCCCGTATCAGCTACTATTTCCTGTTCCGCATTTAGTTTTTAACGAGGAATTAAATATGTACTCTGATCAAAAAATCAATTTCCTTTTGAATTACCCAAGTGTTAAAACCGCATTTCTGTGGTAAAAAGATGACGCTCTGAAGAACAGAGCCATCTACAGAAATCTTTTTGATAATGGCGTCCTTCTTTCAAATCCAAACATTTCCTTGATGTAGAATACAAATTGAGCTCTAGTGTACAAGTCAGCTCGGATTTCAAAGTTGGCCTTTATACTTTGCCATTAATTAATTCCGTCCAAGAAATTCAAACAAAGATACAAACAAAAAAGTTCTCTAAATACGTTACATAAGGCATTCAGAATATTCCAATTCATTCCCCTCCAGGAACACAGCAGAGTCAAAGAATAGTGTACACAGCATGTTTAGACTGTATAAAAAGCACTAGAAACTGTAAGAATAGTTTTAAACCCATTTATTTAAAGCTCTCCATTATAAGAGCTATTGTAGAGTATTTGCTAATCAATCTACACTTCTGAGTTCTAAACAATTACAGGCTTAATGAAGTGTACTTTTCTTCACTTTCAGAAGCAGGAACAAAGAGTTTCCTATTAAAAGGGAGGAAATGAAAGCAGAAGGCAGAAGACCTCTTCCAAAACTTACTGAGGCTACACAGCAATTTAAATATTAAATAGAAAGTCAGCAACTCTTACTTGACATCTCTTCTTTTAGGGGAAAAAAGATCTGGGAAAGATGCTTTCCTCCCCAGTGCAGCTGTACAGCCTGAAGCCAGGTGCCAGGTAGGATGAATATTCTCTCCGTGACAGTAAGGAAAGCCTCCCAAAATCTGGCAGGGAAAACTCACACAACTTAGTCAAGTTTTTATATCTCATTTTGTTGCCACTATCATAATATAACTAAAACAGAAGTTGAGAACTGGGGTCAGTAGTCAGCCCGTATAGAGAGATCTTTCAAACTGGGCTGCTGACTATGTTTCTTGCTGGGGAGTAGGAAACACAGCATGGAATAACAACAGCAGATGTCTATTCAGTCTGAAAGCAAAGCAAGTTTGCTTTTCCTCAAGATCTACTTAAACTAATTTGTAGATAAACACAAGGGAAACGCGCCCCCTAACCTCTTTGCAAAATTTTCTAGTATTCACTCACCTGAAAACAAATCTGGTAGACAGAGTTGAGAAGGCAGAGCCACAAATGCTATGTCAGGCCAAAACCAACGTGAAAAGCAGACTTTGTTGTGCCCCTCAGTACTCTGCAATGCACAGATGCCATCTCCCTCCCCATCCCTCCAGTGCTATTGTGACAATCTTTTATAAGAGACCACAGAGCAAAGCTGACACCACACAGCGCTACAAGCACCATTAACCTCAGTGAGACTACCCACGTCCATTTTATTTTTTAACTCCTACTCTTGTCTCTTTTTTCTTTGGAGCCCACCTCACAGAGAAACAATTACTGGAAGCTTCCTATTTGGGCTAGGATCTTATCTGTTCGTATTTTTTATTTTTTATTTTTTTATTTTTATTTATTTATTTTTTTTTGGTAGCCCATCTGGTTATTTTTTTGTAATTTTATGTGCAGTTAGATCTAAGAGTCCCTACTGTATGACTTATATGACTTCATTTTTAACACTCCTTTGTAAATATGCAGCATGAAAAAGGAGGTATTTCACATTCTTCCAACATTTTTGTAGGTTTACCTCTAACTATAATGGACTACCTTAATAAGGTTTTAGGTTACCATCACTTGTAGCAATTCCTAGGACAGTTTCAGAAAATACAATTCTTGGCAGGGGCATGGAAGTTAACTCTGGTGCCTATATGGGCACAGAGAAGCACCTATCTTTCCAATTTGCATTTATAATTGTTTATGATAACCAAGGCTTAGGACTCACTGTATTTCCATAATGCTAATTTAGATATATTTTTTAATATACATTCTAGTTAGGGGAATCTGCTTAAATATTCAGATTGCCTTTAGGCACTGAACCACCTGCACTGAAAGGCATAGATGTTCCTTGACATGTTGTCTGAAAATTTGTTACCATGTATCTTTGCGTGTATGTTTGAAAAAAGGATAAATGACTTCATGAAATATAACTAATAACCACAAGGATTTTGTGAAGGATAAACCAAGACATCTGTGAGAAACTATGAAACGTTGATCTTCATGGGACAATCAGGTAGGAGTTGCACCCTAAACGAGGAACAAGCTAAGAAGTGTTCATGAAACCATAGTAGCCTTTGATATTAACATGGGTTTCAGAGGAAACGTGAAATTCCAGTTTTCTTGAGGAAACAAAGTCCATCTGATACCGCATAGTTATGCGATGCATAGCCAGGTATTCAGACATGAACAGAAGACTGCAGCATTTGTCCAAGAAAAGCAGTATCACATGAGTAAAATGTGTGGTTTTCTTGTGACTACAATTTATAGACTACATAGTCTGGGGTGGTGACAGATGAGCACTTCTGCTGCATAGTGTGGGATGATTGCCTATTATGCTAAGGGCTCTCTGTAAGGAAGGTTTCCATGACAGCATTCTGTGTATCATTGTTATTTGGGAAACAGCATTGAGTTTTGATCTCTGACTTCTACAGATTTTGTTATTCCCATGAAACATTATAGCCAAGCGGAAAAAAGCCAGGGCTAACATGCATATTTTACATACAGCCAGAAATGCATGGAAGTGATATCCCCGTGATAAAATGTACAGCTATGTGATAAACCACAGAGCTATTTGACAAATGCACCCATTAAACACCTTTAATTACTTTTTCTACTCTCTGTCCAGTAACCATTCTGTCTTGGGGCTTATTCTGTTGTTATATTTTTGAACAGGTTCAGACAGCTGGCATTTCCAGCCTGCTCACTACATTAAAATACAGACATTTTCTTGAAAACTACCTCTGCCTCAAAGCCCAAGAGAGGTTAGGTTCAATCCTGGGCCAAGAAAAAAAAAAAAAAAAAAAAAAAGGCTTTTCTATACATTAAAATGTGATAGCTTTTAAAGCACGGCAGCTCATTCCATAGAGCTGAGGATGCATTTAGCACTGAACAAGAGGGGAGCACTGGGAGTGGAGCGGCCTTAAAACTGCTTCACAATCAAATGCTCATAAAAGTTGTCCCAAATAAGTTTTTAATCTGTTTTGCAGCTCTTTTTTCTCTGTGTTTGGATGGGGATTTTCCAAGGTGTCTGAAGGAGCTAGCCACCCAATTCCTATTGAATTTCAGTAGCATTCTGCCTCTTAACTCTGTCGTGCTGCTCTGAAGGCTATTAGACATGAAACATAGCCTCCCTACGTGAGTTTAAACTAACAGCGAGAATCTGCGATTTTTCAAGAGCACGGCCGAAATACAGATCTCATCTGCAGCAGAGAGCTCCTGTGTAACTTCCTTTGGAACTGAGGACTTTCCTAAATCCACCTATTAATCTGATAAAGCAAACTATAGTATCACATTATGCATATCTGTCTGTAAGTGTGCATGTACAATTTACACACAATAAAATACCTAACTAGTTGCAATCTCCTTAAGGAGCTTTTCTCTTAATCCATTTGAATTTCAAAGCCTAGCTAAAATTGCAGGGGGATTTTAATTGTATACAAGATTTGAGCTTGGATAAGCGATCCGTATGGATTCTTAATCTTTTGTGGGCAGCCAGTACTTGGTAATCAGTGTAAAAAAGAATTCAATAATAAATACAAAGAACGGTCTACATTAAAAAGTCTGGATTTTCTAGTACCTTTGAAGGCACAGCACACGTGCCTCTGACAAAGGAAAGCAGATGCACTGTTCGCAAAATGTAACTTCAATTACTTGACTTGCCCACATTTCTTAGAGGATTATGAGAAAGATCTGAAGACATGGCAAACAGAAAACATGATCAGTACAGCATTCTCCCCACACTCTCTTCCTAGAGTAAATCCAGAAGTGTTTTTCTGTATAAATGTCAGCCAGGAGCATTAACCACTGGTGTCCCACTTTCACACATGCTCCTCCCTTTCAAGCTCCAAATAACCCAACAGAATATCGCAAGACGTATTTCCATCCTTCCAAACGCCTGTCGATAACCCTGCACTGTGTCAGGAAGGCTGTTTTGCTGGGATACGGCATGGAAATAAGCCACCTGCTCCCTTTCTGAAGAATGTACACATTTAACTTGTGAAAAGCTTTTTTGTGTAAAGGATGACCTGATATCCTTTGCTAACATACAACCTGAAACTGGAGCTTCTGCCACGATCAACACGAACAAGATGCAGTGGTGGAAGCACAGATAACCCCAAACTTACTTCACACAGAGCTATGGCATTTAGCTGACAGACCAGGGCTAAGGGGGAGACTAAGGCCCTTGGCACAAGTGGTGGCAATCGTGCTGGTTCTGATAGCAATTTATCTCTCTCTAAATCTACCATAAGAGAAGGATGAGGTAAAGTCCTACAGGAAAACACACAGGTGAAGTAGGGAGAGGCTAAGTTTATTGTAGTCCTTTCCTTTATCCAATGCTAAGGGAAAGCAATGCTTTTAATCTTCTTCAGAGTCAGGTGATATGCTCAAGGGAGTCCTCTTTTTAACATCACTCTAGAAAACTCCACCTTGCACAAGTCCTGGGAAGATAATCAAATGCAAACATACAATCAAGGGCAAAATAAAATCAACCCAAGAACAACTTTTGATGATAAAGTGTTCCCAATCCAGACAACCTGGACATATGCCACATTCAAACCAAAGTCACAAATAAAAACGAAGTGTGAATTAACAGGCTGCAGGGGAAGCCAGAGAGGATTTTGGACTCTGTGAAACACTGGCACGAGACAGCATCTGAGCTGCAGCAGGCTGCCTTCCCTGGGCCGGCTCTCCTGCACGGGGAAGGCTGAAGGAAGGCAGCAGAGAACAGGTAGAGCTAGCACCCACGTGCAAGCAGAGCAGCACATTTCTGCAAACTGGAGCGTGTAAGTGTGCAAAGCGTGTAGATAGCTTATTTTAAGGTCTGAGCACCACAGGAAAGTGCAGATAAATGTTATCTTGGAAAGGCTTTCACTTCTGAGAATACAATGGCAGCATAGGTCCAGTTCCTGTGTACGTAGCATGTTTCTCTTAAACCAAAACCTCGCACTGCAAAGCGCAACAATATTTCTTCAGCTCAGAGAGGTCAGGGTCCATTCTACTTTTTTAGTCTATTACCAATGAAAATCGCAATGAACACCTGAGCTGTAGAAAATGCATTTTAAAATCCCAGCTTTCAAACACACACCATTTTACAGAAGCTGGCAACAGCGTATGGCTCCCTACTTGTTTTGGATCCCCTGTCTGACTGCCATGGGAGCTAGCTATGTAATATCTGATGCTTACAATTCACTCATCAGTGGCTATTCTGTCTCTCTCTCTCTCTCTCTTTTTTTTTTTTTTTTTTTTCCAAAAGAGAATGCTATGCAACTCTAATCAGAGTTGAAGTAAATCAATACAAGCCCTTACTTTCATTATATTTAAATGGACAAATGATTTATTGATTTGTATATCAAATTTAGCACACATATTCTCTGTTTTGTCTGTTGCCTATCTGCTATAACAGTGTATCTCTAGGTCCAAACATCATTCAGTACAAAGCAGAGTAATTCCAGGAAGATAATCGAGCAACAGTATTAGTATAGGACACATTTATTTTATGTTATCTTGAAGTTTGTATTATGTAGACATCTCCATTTGAAAATACTGAAGTAAGGTGGTGTCCTGAAAAAGCCACTAAGTTGGCATATCCTTATTTTCAAGGTTTTTTAAACAAGGTTACTTACTGGACCTAAACATGACGTGGCATTTCTAGATATTGAAAACTACTTAACAAGTAAAAGCTAATTTATCCTGTGGCATTGATAATCAGCTGAAACCAACAAAGAGCTGATAAAAGAACAAAGGCCACATCCTCTCCTGCCATGTATCCTCTGTTTAATATGCCTTTGTCATGATTTCTTTTTTTAGACGGTGTGGTCTGATTATATATCTGACATGAACTGATCACTAGAGTGAGGAATTACTAGGATTCATCTCACTAGCCATGTGTACATTTGAGAAGATTTAATTTAACAGCCATCTAGGCTCCCTCTACAACCAATGCAGTAGGACAGGGACCTCACCACCCATCCACGTATAAGGATCCTCTCCACTGATCAACCTCCGCCCAGATGGTGGACCTTGGCTAAGAACCTGGGGTTTAGACAGCCAAATACAGAAGATATGAACGGCAGCTTTGGTGAAAGCTGCTGTTCTTTCCTTATTTTTGCAGATTTGACCCAGCCCTAAGGCCTCGCTTCAGCCATGCATTACAACCAGGAGCACTGCAGCTCGTTTCTGTGAGATCAGTGTGCTCTTACAGCCAGGCAGAAGCAAAAGGGACTTGCTGAATCATGCCCTCCGTCACACACAGGCTTGTTCACTTGTTGAAGGCTGCATAAATCACGTGGGGGCCTTAGAGGGGGCCTTCAGGAAAGCTGGGGAAGGACTCCTTGGCAGGGAGCGCAGCAATGGTTTTAAACTAAAGGGGTAAACTAATGGGATAATGCTTTTAAACTAAAAGAGGGTAGATTTAGACCAGATATAAGGAAGAAATTCTTTACTCAGAGGGTGGTGAGGCCCTGGCCCAGGCTGCCCAGGGAAGCTGTGGCTGCCCCATCCCTAGAGGTGCTCAGGGCCAGGCTGGATGGGGCTTTGGGCAGCCTGGGCTGGGGGGAGCTGTCCCTGCCCATGGCAGGGGGCTGAAACTGGGGGGGCTTTGAGGTCCCTTCCAACCCAAACCATGCGGTGATTCTATGATATCCCATCCTTAACAGGCTTAATTAACACAGTGTTAAGGACAAAGGGCAACCCTACAACTGTAGCACCTCTAATATACTTGAAAGGGCTTTTAGCACCTTTGACCTTTCCTTTCACAGCTGAAGTGCAGAAATGTCAGTCAGGTTTATTTCCACTTGGATGAAAGGAAAAGGAACATGAAAAATAAGTTAATATCGATGAGCCGTAGAATGATTGTCCACGGTATGAAGGTGTCATCACCTACTAATATCTTATTTTTTCCAGGAAAAATAGCACATCTATTATACTTGTCCTGTGTGTTAGCAGCACCGGATTTGGGGCCAGAGAAGTTTTACGTTTGCTAGATGAATAAAAACATGATCCTATATGAGTGACTCAGTGCTGTTGTGTAAGCTCGTAAGCATTTTCGCATGAAAGATGAAGGCGTTTTAGATGAGCCTACTTGAATCACTGCTGTCCTCTCAAGCTTGAGGACATTGTTCTGAAGAAGACAGACTTGAAATGCAACAGGATTTGAGCTAATGTGTTATTGGAAAAGAAATCCACCAAAGCTCACTTAATAAGGTTTCTTTACTCCAGTACACAACTCAGCGTGGCTGTGGAAAGGCCTCTGGTTAAGATTTCCTCTTGAACTCTGACTCCAGTGACACAGTCTTCCTGAGGGCAGGCACGGTTGTTCTAACCTCATCTCGGTGAAGTGGTAGGTCTGAGATGTACAGCAAAATGCAGGTAATTTCACAGTGATATTTTAAAGTTATTGCAACAATAACAGGTCCATCTGTTTCTTCAATCATTACTGCAGGTTTAAAGAGAGACCGATATTTTTTTTCTTGCCTCCATCAGGCTGCTGGGGCAGGAGAGGAACTCCCCTGGGAGCCCAAGGATGCCCTGCCTGCCAGGCCCTTTGCTTGGCCAAGCCCCTGCTCTTTGTGGCTACCAACTGTGCCCCCCACGCGGCCTGATGCAGTGCGAGGAGCTACCTGGCTAGCAGGGCAGCAAGGCATACACGGGGAGCCTTGGGAAGTGGAGAGGTGTGGGGGAGTCCCATTTGGTAAGAACTGGCACATCCCCTTGTCACAAGGGTGGAACTATGTACGGCCCTTCCAAACCTTGGACTAGTATTGCAGGGGATGCTTCCCACTCTCTCACCAACCCAGAAAGCCGTATTAGCAGATACTGCACAGACCTTAGCAATTACAGCCAACGAGAAAAATCCTGCTCAAGTTTATCATTGTACCCACGCAGTCATGCCTACAGGACAACCCAAGTAAAACACCAGAAGCTTGGGAGAAGGGACGCATTTAACAGGCCCCCATTCTCTCGCCACCCCCGACAATGTGTTTCTCTGCTGGCTTTGCTTCTCCAGGCAACTGTGCTGAGCCTGCAACACTTCTTTCACACAGCCCAAATGCCGCTTTCTGTTTTGTGGAGCTACACGATTAGATTTGCTTCAGTGGTTCAAAAGTTCAACAGGGAAGAGCTCCTGTGGAGAGGAGAGGGCGAGCAGCTCGCGCTAACAAATGGGTGCTTGCCTTGGAAAACAGCACGTGTCTGTTCGCATGCATCCAAACTGCAGGCTGCAAAAGCATCCCACCGAGAGCGAGCCTGGCAGGGGAAGCAGCTTCACAGACCTTGGAGTCATCAAGAGAAATGCAAACAGGAGCCAGAGAAAATGTTTTGCTACTTAAAGAGGAATTGTTATACAGTCCTTGATAAAGTTTATTGTACCGACTCATGGAATCAGGAGCGAAAACAGTGCCCGGTTCTGTGAGGAGAGCATTCAGATGTTAAATGTGACCTCAGCTCTGTGGTGTTGTTGTGACAGGACAGAGACAAAAGGACACACAAAACTCCCAGCTAAGAAAGGGAAAAGAAAAGCTGGTAGCTGAAAGAATCCCAGCTGCTGCCTAGGACAGTCACAGGACTAGTCCAAAGGGAATCTCCCACGTCCAAGTCCACATCCAGGGCAAAAATTAGGACAAAGGTGGAAGTACTGAGCAGGTTTCAATTATTGTGCCTCGCTAAGGTTGAGCAAAAGTATTTTCAGAGCCAATGAATAAAGGTGTGTTATTCTTCACCAGAAAAAGAGAAGGTCAAAGCAGCATTATTCCACAAGCACCACAAATTACAAAGAAATACCATCCTCAAAAGTAACGTTCACTGCCCTGCTCTACTGGAGTCAGAGACTTCATTGGCACTGCGGGAGAAGAGTAAGACCTATACATACAGTATGCACAGGTACAAAGTTGTCCACACCAGTCTGCTACATTTACGTAGCACCTCTGATCCTGAAGAGTACAAAAACTGTTTGATATGCTCTCCAGCATTAACAGGACTGTTCAGTTGCCACACACCTGAGCTTCTCTACCACAGCACACCAGCTGCCAGCCCCACTGCCAGGACATGTGTGCCATATAACCCGTTGCCCTTTCAAGGCTGCAACGAAACCCAGCCAACTGCCAGGCTTTTCTGAAGCACTGCTGCCTGCCCAGGGCTTACGGAGGAACGGGGTGGAGCAGGCACATCCTGGGCCACCACCTTGTGGGTAAGCTACACAACCTGCTGAGCGTGAACAGACCCAAAGAAATGATTTAGAGCGGAAATTAATCTGTAGAGTACTCCCAACCTTTTGAGCTCAGTGTTTATGATGTTTGTTTATGCCTTTTTCCCCCCACATAATATAGCTTGCATGATGAAGCTAGATGCTGGTAGAGAATATTGTGAGGTCAAAACATTTTATACATTGTGGTTACCAGCAAAAGAAGAAGAAGAAGAAAAAAAAAAACCAACCAGTTACTTAACTCTGTGGTTTACAGAAAGTGCTCTTAAAGTTATTTTTTAAAGGCACACCAAACCTAGAAATATTCAAGTTGGGTGGTCAGTATTTTTATTTCAGTCTCATGCAACTGGTGGAAAATAGGGTCAGGCAAACCATGAAAGCTTAAGCCTACCTCTGGGTGCATTTCTGGCAAGAAATCATTGCTCAGACTGAAAACGCTGCCATAGTCTACAAGAAGACAACTGCGGATGAAAAGTTATCTCAGAGATGTGTCACTTTTAACATATGGGGCCATTATCATGAGACAGAACTAAGAAAAAAGCCCAAAACCACTGAAGGCATTTTGGCATTTGTTTTAGACTAACAAAACTCCTGCATGTTCTATTTGTGGTTTATTATGTGTCTGCACATCAGGAGAATGTGCATTTTGATTTGTAATGGTTCAGAAACAGGACAGGAAACCTGAGCCAAGGACAGGATTTATTTCTGCTTTTAAAACGCTTTTTTTTTTTTTTTTTTTTTTTTTTTTTTTTTTTAAGGCCTGAGATTAGTGAGGAATGACCCTAAAATCCTGGGATGATATTTCTGTGCCCTCTTATCAGACAAATGTATGAAGAAGAAAATGATGCCAGAAGCCACCTTTAGCCACTTTACTCACTTTTGTTGTGTCCCCCCCTCTCCTATTTTACAAAGCAAAATGTTTCTAACAGTAACAGTGAAGCCCTTGAGAAATTACCCAGGAAAGAAGTCCCGCAATGTTTAAAGAGAAGCTTAAACAAACACATATCAAAAATGTGTTTGAAGTTGGGAGCTCAGCTGGAGCTGCTACTTTGCAGCTGGGGAGACACAGGACAGCTGTATGGGCTGTCAGGACAGCACTTGAAGCTGATGGAGCCCAGCATCTCTTGTGCTTTTGCCAAGGCAGGAGCTTTGGCTCGTGTCCCGCAGAGATGTCCCTGAGCTGAGAGCCCCTTCCCCAGCCACCACTGGAAAGCTTGGAGCACACCACACTGGGTCCCTGACCAAAGGAGGGGGAGGACCCTTCGAGCTTTTATGATTTATAAAGTGGAATTACAGTTTAAAACCATCAGAACTGCGGACAAAATTAAAATATCTACTTTTAACTTGCATTTTGGATACAGCTACCCAAACTCTGTGTCCAGGAGCACAATTTCGAGTACACAGATGGTGTAATGACCTACATGGACACTGCGTTTCTGCTGTTCTTTTGAGTGAGTGAATGACTTCTGTATCTTTCCCTGTTTTCATGCCTGCTCTTCAGTGCTATCCTACCAACATATTTGGGATAAGTTTCTTTAGACTCACCGTTGGCTGCTCCGCAGGTTTGTTTTCAATGTTTTCTCTTAGCATTTTTATTGTAAAGATACTGAAAATTCTCCTCATATACATGTAAATGCTTCAGACATTTTATAATTAAAAGCACGTAGTCCTTGAGTGGACTCTTCCAATGATTTTTGATTGTTTTCATCAAGAAGTGCAGCTGAGAAGCAGCTCACTTCCAGGTAAATGAGCTCTACACTGCATGGCAAGCAAACTAGCACTGCAGCTGCCCACTGAAATAACAGCAATGAAGTCTGGCTCCCGGACTTTCCGTGCTGGCTAAGCAAAGCACGAGGGTTAAGAGCATTTCTGCTGTGCAGTGGTGCTCTTCTGCATAAATTTGGGGCTTTCTCATTTGTTTTCCAGGTCCGTCTTCCAGAACGGCCCAGAGAAGCTAGGAATGCCCCATCCCTGAGAGTGTTTGAGGCCAGGTTGGCCAGGGCTTTGAGCAGCCTGGTCTGCTGGGAGGTGCCCTTGGCAGCGGGGTTGGAACTGGATGAGCTTCACGGTCCCTTCCAACTGAAACCATTCTGTGGTTCCGTGAACTTGGAAACCTAGTTTGCAGAGATGTCAAAAGCACAACTGCTGAGATTTAGCCAGTCACATTAGGATTACGAGTAAAGTTGCCTTAGCAAGCATTTCATTGGCAGGCCATAAAGTTGACAAACTATTTTTCCATTAACCTGAAAACTTAACTCCACCAAGACGTATTTTGTTGATTATAGCAATAAAAACCTAGGGAAGATTAAAAGGAGAAGAAGAATCACCACTCGGCATAAGTCACGGAGCGTTCAAAAAGCTTTGTAGGTTCAATGAGGTTTAAACCAACGCTTAGCTGGTTTACTGACAGAACTGGATTTTCCTGCTGTCTGGTTTTGAGTGTTTGTACCACAGTCACGTGTCAGGATAGCACGCCATCTTCCTCCACGTCTGTGTTCCAAGAAAGAGAAGAACCGTGCATGGGAAGAACTAAGGAACTCTACCTCATTCTCTAAATCTTTCATCTTAAGACCTGACTGATGGAAGCGGCGTCTAACCCACTCAGGCATTCATTTTCTGCACTCCCAAACACAGCTATAGGTGCGTGGTTTCTGAGTTCAGATGTGGTTGATCTGTTGTGAATACTGCTGAGCTCTTTCCTCAGCCTGCGAAGGGCCAGCTCTGTGTCCTAATTTTCACTACTGGGATGTTTTTGAAAGGCTCCCATTATTTAGTACTTTGAAAGCATGCTGTCTCTTCAAGCATAAAATGTTGGCACTGATAAATCCTGGGAGTGTTTATACAGTAAATTGATCACATTATTTTGTTTAAAACTATTGTTCTAAACACAATCAGAGACCTCTGCATCTTAGATTGTGTTCATTTTGGCCCCATCACTGCTAGCATTATGACCTGAATCTCATCTAAACATTTGCCCTCTTAGCATTTATTTTGATTTTAATCATATTCTTATCATAGAGCTAGTATTTGATTACTTTTTTAGAGAAGAAAAGTATTCATAAACCAGATTAAATAGATCATTTTGTTACACAGTTTTGACATGAAACTCTCCTCTGTAGAGCAAGTTATTATTGCCAGATTTTTCTTTCAACCTTTGTAAACATTTACTTTACTGTCCTATAATTGCTTTAACATACATTTTTGTGTGCAAGCTAACGATTCTCCATTAATTTTATTAGCAGGAAGATTCTGTGTAATGTTCACACTCCTTAAAGTTGTTCACTTATTTATTTAAACACCCCTATCAGTCTTACTAAATTCAGTGCTGTGCTTTGCAAACAGGCTAACTTCCATCTATCACAGTGAGCCTTGCAGTGAAACACAACAATTTTAGGCACACACCCCAAGCCTATTCAGAAATGATCCATTCCAGCCTGTAAACACAAGTGCCTCTGACACCGATTTATCCAGGAACAGTATTTGAATGTTCACTAATGCATCTGGGGGCAGATCTTGGCTTCAAATTTGGATGAGATGAATGGCTGGCAAATTAATACATGTCTGGTTTACAAAAAGGAAGGTCATATTTTTCAAAACAAAAACAAAATTCCTTTTTTTTTTTTTTTCTTTGCTTTCATTTTTAGATTAATTTCAGCTTGTGGACTGACTCTCCCCACGTTCATGCATACGCTTTGGCAAACATGTTTTGTAGTGAACTAGCTCAGGACTATTATATGGAGCCTTTTAACTCAGCGTTGCTGATTCAAATGAGTATTTTTTCAGTGTGGTCATGGTGGCAGGCATTCTCTTTCCGCAGTATATATAGCAAGAGCTAGCATTTACTGTGATGGGAAGCCTACACACTGCGGCACTGTAATGTTTCTGAGAGAGGGGAAGGCGAAGGGGGGAGAGGGACAGTGAGCAGCAGTGGAGAGCTCGAGCCTGTGGCAAGGTAGAGCTCCCAATCTGCATGCACCGCAGGTGCTTTATGTAAGATGTAACGCATTGTTTGAGACCACTTATTTGAAAATATTGACACAGAAATTTATCACAATTATCATGAATTATTGCCTGCCTTGCTGGTTTCTGCAGTAGTCAGTGAATGGTTCTGGAACTATAAAAATAGCCTCAGTGCATTGGATGTTTTATTGTGGTCATGACTGAAACACTGGAAATCCAACGGTATTGCTAATTCGCTGCAGCTGCTCTGCAAATGCGCAGTGCCTTTGGTAGCTTGGCTTTGGGGTTGAAAATCTAAAGCCTTCCAGAAGAGTCAAATTCAAAAATTTAGATGTGGCAACTGACACACCACAAACATCTTTTGCCATATGGCACACATGTATCAGGAGCTATCTGAGATTCTTCAGTGCATCACACAAAATCCTCTTCAGTACATTTGCTCTGAATACTTCAAAATAAATAAATAAATAAAAACATCTAAGTATACCCTGTCAGAAGATATCCCATTTTTACCAGAGCTTTAGGGAAAGGGAAGAAGAATTTATCAAAACCTTATTTAAAGGAAGCTACAGAAACGTTTCTAACTTTACCACATGTTTTTACAGAAAACAAAATCATGTTTCAGCCAGTTCGACTTACTACACAGTAACAGGATATGCTGGAGCCCATCATTATAGCCAATCAGTGAAGTTTCTAGTGTTCTTTACTCGATATACAAGTGTATCTATGCTAGAAATATATTAATAGAGAGTCAGTAGGGAAACAAACAGGTCTTGTACCTAGACCTGCTTATTAAAGGCTCCTAAACTGAATCCAGTGACTTGTTGGACTAAGGCATGATATGCTGAAAGGCAGGCAGTCAGGAACTGAATAGTTCAGCAGAATATTTCATTTGCTTTGATATCTTTTGTTCCAGTAGTAAGTCACTGTCACTGTTAAATATTCCTGTCTTACTATTTGCACTCATCTGGCTGCAGCTTCCAGCTGATCATCATCCTCATGCCTTTCCCCACTAGATTAAAGAGCCCGGTAGAACCCATTAAAGTATTTATATCTTGTAATCAAGTTGCTTCTCAAGCCTTTTCCTGATAAACTAAACAGATTGAGCCCCTTAAGTCTTTCCATGTAAGGCATTATCTTCAGATCAGGTTGGAAATTTTTACCATACACTGCCACACACTAAAATCATTTATTGATTTATTTATTTTTACTATGCAGCTCGCAGAGTATCTTTTGCAAATACCCAAATACCAATTGGCCAAAGGTAGCCAAACCAGTATCACCCAATTATTCTTATTTATTCTGTTTCCTGCCATCTGTGGATTTTCTTTTTTTCCAGTGCTGAATCCACACAGGGAGTTGCACGTGGAACTTAGCTGCCTGTCACATGCATGCAGCTGGCAATTCTTGCTCCTGAAGGTGCGTTCTTCCAGTCAATCGGTTTAGTAAGCAGCTCCGATAATTCCAACACCACATCTATCCTGTTACTTAATATTCTACCAGTGCCTGCGCTATACCATTTTCAAAGCTTACTTTCAGACTATTAGGAACTGTGTCTCATTGGGCACGATCATCACTCATCAAAGTGCACTTTCCAGGTTCAATGTTGCAACGCTAAGTGATAAAAATATATATCTCAGACAAAACACAGCTTTACCTCAAAGG
The DNA here is from genome assembly GCF_009819795.1 of Aythya fuligula. Classification (NCBI taxonomy): domain Eukaryota; kingdom Metazoa; phylum Chordata; class Aves; order Anseriformes; family Anatidae; genus Aythya; species Aythya fuligula. Next base: position 1,515,987 of record NC_045565.1, on the reverse strand, counting down.
CTGAAATCAGGGCTGTCTGACCACATTAATTATACTTTTATCTTCTGATGGGCTTCACAGCAACAATGCATGTGAATCAAAACTAATCTGTTCTTATTTGCCAATTTAATTAATACAAGCAAAGGTCTCTATAATATTCCAATTAGCAGACAGATCATAGAATCATAGAATCATAGAATCATAGAATATCCTGAGTTGGAAGGGACCCTTAAGGATCATCAAGTCCAACTCTCGACACCGCACAGGTCTACCCAAAAGTTCAGACCATGTGCCTGATCCACCCCCTTCCAGGTTCCTGCTTTTCCTTGAATATTTTCTGAATTCTGTGCAGACCAAAGGCTTTTGATAAACATGGCAAAATAAATTGTTCCAGTTACCTTAGTATGGATTGCTGCATTCTGTACTGCTTAAAGTCCTACCTGTAAAATCCACATGACTTAGAAACACTGCCAGAGAAGAAAAAGAATAAGCTGTTTAGGATAGTTTGAAAATCAGATTAGATTACTGAAGAATGTAGCAGTTTTTCTGGAGAAAATCTACACATGGGTCAACTGTAGCAGCTAGAATTGGGTCTCCTGGTCATTTCTGCAGCCGGGTAGGGATGAGCAGAAGGTGGGTGTGCAGCCCCTGTGTGCCCAGCTCTGTGCCCGCACCCTGCTGCTCTCCCACCTCCTGTGCCCGGCACCAACCTGCCACACAGAAATGCCACGGGAGGACTGCTCTGCCAGCACCCTTCACCCCGGCAACCTTTCTCCTATTGTGCCATCTCTATGTGCAAAGCTGCATAGCTTGTTTTGTGAGTGACTAATATATTGTGTGACTATTTATATTTTTATTCCTTATTTCAACTGACAGATACATAAACATGTTGCTACAGCATGAGAACTGAACTTTCAAGAAGGTTAACCTGCAGGCTCGACAAAGCAAACAGTGATAGCAGAGAAAAGCTAACGTGAAGAAGAGAAGGAGGTTCAGATCAGAGCATAAAGGTGAGATCAGGCAACAATATGCTTTATTATCTAGGTGATTTTTGCCTGTAATTGCCATCTTTAAGTCTCAGTGCCAAGTGACACTGAGTGTACGGCAGGACATGAAAAACTTGGGAGTGAAGAGGGAAGGGAATACAAGATTTATCTAACCCAAGTGCCAAGTCCGTGACAAACAAGAAGTCCTACAGTAATAAATGGCTCTTGTGATCCCAGTCGATGGCTAAAACCAGCAGCTCTTGATACTTCTCCCAGTGCGGTGCTGGCAGCTGCTGGGGCCTCAGCACTGGCACTCAGGAGGAACATTTTGATCAGGACACAAAGGTGTGCTGAAGCACGGCTCTGTAACGCTGCTGTGAGCACCAGCTTCTCCCCTGCTTCAGCGCAAGGCCGGGAGACCTGCCTGCACAGCCAAGGGCAAGGGGGGGAAGGAAAACATCTCACCCCTGCAGAAAGCAGTGCTGCATTTGAGAGGTACAGCACTCACAGCTTCTTTATGCTGGCAGCTACTAGCCTAAAATGACTTAATACTTCTTACAGCTTTCTTGCAAACACACCCTAGCCCGGTAAGTCAGGAAGGCACTGAAACCGGTGCGTGCCTTGGTATGCTGCTGCCTGACGAGCACAGAGAAGCACTGGGGACGTTCTGTGTTTGAGAGCAGCTTTGTGTGTCACAGCACGAAGCTGCACGGAGAATGACCTCCTTGTCACGTGTGGCAGGTAGCGGGGCACACACAGACCATGTGGCACATTGCTTGTTTTTCCCCAGGCTGCATCAGCCAGGAGATGATTTCAGAATACCTGATACAATCAAAGAGCTCCCATCGGGCTTTCAGACAAGCGGGGATGCAATCAAGGCAGTCCAGGGGATCTTTGCTATTGGTTTAACTGGCAGCATAAAATAGAAAAAAGAAATAAGAAAAAGACCAAGAAAGAACGGAACACCCATAACAAAAGCATTGCAGTGGCCAGAAAATAAAGAAATGTTATTGTCGCTAACAATGAACAGGAAGCAATGCCTGCATCGAAGCAGAAAAAGCAGTGAGCAAACACAAGAAGGGTGGCTGTGACTGCAGACTTGCTGAAGTCATTAAAAGCCATGACAAGAAACGTATAGACACTTCATGCAAGATTTATGATGCTGCCTGCGGGAAAAGGTTTGAAGCAAACACCGCCAAAGAGATACATGCAAGAATTAAAATGATATTACTTAAAATGTGTGTAAACAAGGGATGTTGGGAAGAAAGAGCCCTGGGAATGCCACAATAAGTATCCGAGACATTGGGTCAGAAAACACAGTATCAGCACTTTGCCCTACACCAGCAATCATGAGGAAAGGACATCAAGGAACAAGTGCATGCCTGCTCAGGGAAATCAAGTTTCTGCTCGTGGAGGTCACTGAAAGCTGCAGCTAAGAGGCTCTCGTGCATTTCTCACCCTGCTGGGCTATCTGTATTTTAGGTTGGAAACCACAATCAAGAAGGGAAAGACGGAATAAAAATGTGAAGCACTTGTGCCAAAGTAACAAATCAGAAGGCCCGAGAAATAGGGCAAAAATACAGGTACTAGAACAGACAGGCATCTGATCCTACTTTGAAACCCCCAACTTTCACCAACTTATTTACACATTGGCCAGAGAGAAGACACGAGGTGAAATACACGTGTTATTTTCTTCTCTTAATATATGTTCTGATCAAAACTTGTTCCGTACCAACATGAGAAAGACAACATTTCTTCACACCTCAGCTACGTTTTGGTAAATTCCTTGCCCCAGACATCATTGCCCTTCTGTTACCTACAGCCCCCTTAAGCCTGCTGGTGGTACAACCCTTCCCCAGTTTGTTGGCTCTCCCTGGGAATGGGGACTCGTTTCACTGGGATGTGACTGGCCAGGTATCTGGCAAGCACTTGCAAAGACTCCAGGCCAAAAACTCAATTTCTTCCACTCTCCAAATCTGTAAGGCTTTAATGAGGTCTTGGGGAGAAGCAGCAGTTTGCAGAGATTCATTAAAGATGAGGACACCCTCACACAGCTACTAATTGCTGTAACTCACTCATTTGTACTGTTTGTAAGAACTGGAGCTTGCCAAGCGATGCTCCCAATGTAAATTGCTGCGCTGCTTTGTGCCCGCCGTGGAACTTTCCCGCTCTGCCCTTGCATCAAAGCCCAGCAAGGAGTGATTCTCCTTTTCAGCCTGACAGAAGAGACTTGTTTTGCTGGGGTCTGTGTGCACCCTCGTCTAGATAAATATTCAGCTACTGAGAATTATGCTGTTGGAAGCTTTCGGAGGAATAATTATACAGGTATCATCAATAGTGTGGTCCTACACACACTGCCCCAAAGGAGGTTGCGGTGAGGTGGGGGTCAGTCTCTTCTCCCAGGCAGCAAGCGATGGGGCAAGGAAACAGCCTCAGCTTGTGCCAGGGGAGGTTTAGGTTGGAAGTTAGGAAAAAATTCTTCACTGAAAGGGTTGTGAAGCATTGGTTTGGACTGCCCAGGGAAGGTCGAAAACCCACGATGTGTGCCTAGGGGCATAGTTAGGGGTAGACTTGGCAGGGCCGGGTTAATGGTTGACGTGGCCGCAGAGCTCCTTTCCAACCTAAGCGATTCTCTGAGTCCGTTCAGTGGTTAACTCCTGGACTGCACCCTTCCTAAACATCAGCGTGGCAAATGCTTTGTTGCTGTAGGTCTGATTAAAAATAGTGCTACCGTAGCCTTTCATGAAGAGATGTGGCAAATCAGTACTCGATGAAAATGTATTTTCTCTGTGAAGTCAGAAAGCCTCTGGCATACACTGTTTTTGATCTTATATAAAAAAAAAATATCATTTTTGATTCATCTGCTCATGCTTTCTATGCATGCAGGATTTTCCAGTTTACCCAAACATTTCTTAGCTGTACCTTGACACCTCATTAAAATATGGCACTTGTCATTTATAATCTACTTATCAAAGTTCATGTCTAAGGGTGTTTAAATGAAGGACTAGGTAGATCACAGCTGTTAGTACCACTTGTTTTGCTTAGAAGTACCTACTGGAATCGTGGTTTTGTCTCAAGTGCTTCAAAATTATCTCTGAAGCTGCATTTATACAGAGAGAGAACTACCCTGTGAAACTGAAGCCTAAGTAATTCCCCTAGACCAAAGTATTTCCACTAGCAGCATTTGGGGGAGATATTAACAGAGGGCTTTGTAAATTAAACACAGCAAGAGATTTTACATCTCAGATGGACATTTTCAGAAGAAGCAAATGGCAGGAGATGCTCCCCTGCAGCTCCCAGCTAGGCATGGGTCACCCCATAGCTGTGAAAATCCTGGTGCTGTCTGCTCCTCCCCTGAGCTGCTCACTCAGGCAGTGGATGGGACATGCACCTGCCAGGCACGGGACTGATTGCTTTTGTTTTCCTTGATTTATTTTTTTTTTCTTGGGAGGGAGTATTTTCCCAATACGACTCAACACCCCAGCCAGCTTTGTCTAACTGTGAGAGCAGACTTGAAGGCAGAAATTCTGTTTCTAGAGAAGGAGCTCAGAGCTCAGGTTGCCTGAAAGACTACTCAAAGTCCTTGAGGGAATGATCATGGTTAACAGCTTTGTACTAAGGAAGGGACAAAATTTGTCCATAAGGGTAAAAATTACCTGATTAAGATATAGTTTCTTGTCTAGTTCATGGCTATGAAATAATCCTCTTTCCCAAGCAGAAGGAACCAGAATCTTCATGCCCTACTTGCAAAAATGTGAGACAAACACCCATGGGGATATAAAAAGGCAGAAAAGCAAAACAAAAATTCTGATATAAGTTTACAGAATTCTCAACTACCTCTCATAAAGGTCGGCCTGTTCAGGTAGTAAACAGAAAGCCCAGGGGAGTTGCACACACTGCTACAATGGCACTGGCTGAGCACCTCGTGCTGGCTACTCGCCCAACTACCGTGAGGTGCTGGGCTGCTGTGACCCCAGGCAGCCGTGTCCCAGCTGAGACTCAGACTCCCACTATGCTTAAACACCCTCTTCCCCCTGGAGGATGAGTTTGGCTTCCAGAGAAATCTGCAGAAAATTGGTAATAGTTGTGAACTAAAATCCTGTGCACGGCATTTTGAATAGCCCACGGTTTTTACTGAAGGAGTGAAGTGAGGGGTCATCACGGAAACAAACACTCTTCGGAAAAGCAACAGTTATCACTAACCCTCCTTTCCTAGGCCCTGAGGATCTGCCAGTCTTAAGGCAAGCAGGATTTCCTTTGCCTCTCTGGATTTCCCACTGAGCTGCTGGAAACAGCCTGGGAGAGCAAAAGCCACGGTTGCTTTTGCACAAAACAGCCGCTGCTGCTTGGCAAGAGCTCCCCGCTGAGCCCTCATCAGCCATCCCCTGCAGGTACCTGCGAGCAGCGGTGCCAGGGTGACCTCCTCCCCGCCCCAGCAGCCTGCCGTCCGCCCGGACAGCCTCCGTTTAGCTCTCGCCGGCTCCAGCAATTACATGCTGACAGCACGGCGCTTAGCCAACAGCTCCATCCTGTAGAACTGAATGGCCGCAGCAGCCTGACGGGCAGGACGGGGTTTTCAGCCCCATGGGAAAGCAGACGTTGCTCCCAGGTTCAGTCACACCGCCAAGCACTGACGGACACTGCCTGGGGTGGCAGCCCCCAGCCGAGATGTGGGAGCACCTGCAGGTGAATCAGCAGCATGAAGTTCCTCAGAAATCTGCTGGGAAAATCTGCTTGCACCAGGCATTCAGCAAACAGCAAACAGCAACTGCATTTGCAATAACAGTGCGGAGCTTCCAAAGCAGGGAAAGGAACAGCATTTCCTTCAGCATGCTGCGTGACACGGAGTGTTTCTGAGCGCCTCGTACTAAATGGCTTCAACAAACATTGTTCTACAGCAATTCTACTTGAAATGGTAGCATCTTTCCCAACTATTCTGTGATATTCTGTAGACTAAATGATGGTGTCTGCTAGTCCAGGGCTCCCACCCTATCCACCCCGTTCATGCTCTGGGAAGGGATTCAGCTGGGGAGCCCCGCCGGGAGGCCCTGTTCCCCATAGTGCTGCTTCAGAGGCACTGGGCTCTGCAGAGCAGGGGCTGCAGGGAGACTCCTCTCTGGGTTCATGTGGGGGTGCCTGCATAGCAATGGGAGGTGTCAGGCACGGCTCAAGCATCCTACGAAGCACTGCACAGCTCCTCCACAAAAAGGGCTGGGTGTGGGGCTTCAGTGCAGGCTTTAGCCAAGTGGCAGTTTTATTTACAACAGTAAGCAACGGGCAAGCAACCAGACCTGCTGCCAGAGATGATAGAGCACAACAAGGCAAAACCCAAAACTACTCTGCTTGCACAAGGGTCCATAAGGTAAAATCAAAAGACAAAACCTCCGTGCTGTAAGAGAAGATTGCTACACGAGTGAGAGTGAGCACAGGACTGTTTCTGGCAAGTATTTGAACACAGTAGACATGATGTAAAACTTTATTCAAACCAGTGCTGACAGGATCAAAACAGAACTGAGGCAAAGAGGAGAAATGTGGTGGGGTGAGTTAAAGGAATTAACACAGTTAATAGGAAATATGCAGAATAAATTAGTTATGATAGCTAATTTATCTTCAATGAACACATTTATATATAGGCTTCCATGAATGAATCAGACGAGCAGATTTTAACTCTGCAGGTAAATGTTCTCCAATTTGCATTCTCACTGGCTCTCACTGTGCAGCTATATCTGCATTTAATTATTAAGAGGGTGACAAATCTCCTTCCTTAGCAGCACTGCAAAAGACAAGGAGGTTTGTCCAGCCTCCTGCCACAGCCACAGGCTGCACTGCCCTGAGCAAGTCCTCCAGCTCCGCTGGGCTTCCCCTGCTGTCTGTGTGCCAGAGACCGGAGCTCCCAGCCCACAGAAATAATGAGCCCCACCGCACTGCAGGCTGGAGGCAGGAGATGCAGAAGGCCTACGGACAGAGACACGCATTTGAAGAACTCTAAGAATAAGCATGAAGAAATGGAAAGGGAATTTTCCTCATTTCATTCCCTCAAAATTCTCTGACAAGTGGTTATTTCCTATTCTCACCCTATGAAGGGACACAAGCACAGGCTTAGGTGCTGCAGCAGGAGGATTTCCTTCTTGACCTATGATCCAGGAGCCCTAAAACAGGGCGTAAGAACCAAAATAATCAACCCAGACACCTCAAATTCTTCTGTGTAAAACAAAGGAGCATCCTTTTCGATCACAACCAGCCCTTCCAGCCCTCCAAAGAGAGTCAGGTCTTCAGAATGAAATTCTGCCATTAGCAGTGGATGAGCACTTGAGTCCACTTACTTCAGTATCCAAGAGTCCACCTGCTATCTCTGCTGGTATTTCTCTCTTCTCTCTCCCTTTATAAGGAGGAATTCTGGTGAATGACATGCCACGTTATGTCAGCGTCTGTGGCTGACAGTCCTGCGAACACGGTGTGCTGTACATGAGCTGCAGGGTGCTATTCCACCTCAAAACAACCCGTGAGCGCACCGTGTCCTGCAGCTGTCACTCAGGAGAGCAATATCACCTTGCAGAGACGATTAAGTCTGCCCACCAGAGGCAGCGTCTGGCCCGAGATGACAGCAAATTAAAAAGGCGAGGCACTGCCAGAAGCACCAGAATGACTCAGATACCTCCTGCAGATTTACAGAGGCAAGAATCCCCCCTCACCTCACACCCCCCCAATTTCTCCAGCTTTCTCCGAAAACCTAGCTTGTTTCTCGGACAGATACCCCCAGCCTCAGCTGTACCTGCTCTGCAGAAGACAGCCGTGTTTCACAGCTGAAATGCAGACATGGGGGGCAGATCCCCAGCTTAGCACGGAAGCCAGGCTCCACCAATGGTTCATGAACATCACAACGTCCACACGTGAGTTCACTGCAGCTACATGGTTTATCCCCTGTACCGTTTAGTATCACCCTCCCTGAGTGGTAAATAATTTACTGGCCTCTTTTCAAAGAGGACATCCTATAGTACAGCACACACGGAAAATCAACATGACTGACAAAAATCTCGCTTGTGAAAGAGTTCTTGCACTTCTTGAATATGAATAAGTTATGCCCTGTTCGCAGGAACTTACTGTAACTACAATATTTAGCTGTCATACTATTCAGTATCATCTTGCCTGCACAGTAAATTATTTATCTGTTTATTTCCGTAGGGGATGTCATACGAGCGAACTTGAATGGCAGCTGATTGCATGCATAGTATGTACAGCCTGAGACAGGACTTGCAGCAGCCCCGTGGTAGGAGTGCTGGCTCCTGCTGCCAACGCAGAAGGGCTGAGAGGTGCACAAAGCACACGCTGGCTATCGATGAGCTTTCTTTAGGGGAGCAGCCCTCAGCAGATGTGCCTGGTGGCAGCAGGCCAGCTTACCAGATCGCTGGCGGTTCTCAGAGGTTCACATGAGCCTGCTAGGGAGGGACAAACAGGCCCTTACGCAGGGTGATGTTTGGTCAGACCATATTCATCTTCCAAAGCTACATGAAAGCTCCTCAAGGAAACAGTAAAAAGTCATTCTTGTATCTCTGTGGCATACTTACTTTTTTAGTAAAATAGCAGATAAGCAGACCTTTTCCCCTCAATAATTTTCAAGAATAATAATTCTTTGTGGTATTCGTATCTTATCCTTGAGCTAGGAAACCGAACTGCAAGGCCAAATTTCTCATAATCACCAAGAATAAATGACTTGTGTGGACTCTCTGCTATTTTACCAGGAGCATCCTCCAGCTTCTCAGGCCCTTGGAGCTTCCAGGTCCTAGTCCCCACTTTGCCACTAAACGTATAATCCTAAGCAAGCTGCCACCATCTCTGCCATGACATATTTCCCCACCCCACAAGGAGGCTGGTATATAGAAATGGTATTTTAAAGCACTTGGAACTAAAGGTTATAGCAGCAACTTACAAATTTGCCTGCCACTCCTTTTCTATTTAACCAATAACATGGGGTTTTTTTTGCATTCTTTTTGCTGTGTCTGTCACTGTGGTATCCTGGCTCTCACAGAGATGTGTGTTACTCTAAGAAGTTTCCCTAAAAGCAGACTGGTCACACCCAAAAGTAGCTCACCCTAAGGACCAGGTCCCAGCTGCAGACTTTATGCCGCAGCACTCCTGAAAGAAGCCCTTGCACTGGTTCATAGGCTAATGTGTTCCTCAGAAGAATTAAGGGACCAGATTCTGCTGCTAAAAGGAGCAAATTCATTTCATTTCTGAACCTTGTGCATCTCTGTACTGTTTAAGGAGCATCACACAAAAGCGTGCAGCTGGATCAGAAAGGTTATTAATGTGTGCCAAATGGGGATCTGCCACCAATCGAACGCAACTCCTTTCAACTTCTATAGGAAGTCAAAGCTTCCAGCACTTTGCATGGCTTCTGGGGGCACTGGTTTTGATTTTAAAATATTGTTTTGGACTGTAAATTCAATGAGATCTCCTTTCTTCTCAAAGCAATTGTACAATTCAATTGAATTTAATTAAGCTACAATTGTTTATGCCAGTGTAATTAGGAAGATGATCTAGCCTGATAGGGTACGGCATGACGTGAAGATGCAGTGCTCGGCCTGCACTGTAGAGCACAGAGGTACTCCTGATTTTCCCATCTCTCATTCTTACCAACTTGGAAAAAGAGACAAGAAAAAAAATATGCCTGTTTGGAGACTTCAATATTCCTTATTGACCTCCGTAATCAGCAAAACTGGATTTTGTGCTGAAATGGAAATGAATGATCCTGCCAGGTTCATTTTATTGACGTTCTATGCATTTACACAATGCGTGGGTCCCTACTGGCTTGGAAAGTTCTGGTGGCTTTTTATTGAAAGTAGGCTCTGTTTGTATTAAATCTACAAAGACTTATGCCATTGCCTACACTTGGGAAGACATTTTGTTGAATATATTATTAGTTTCAGAACTGTATTGTGAAAATCTTGATTTACACCAAGATGAATTACACTTAGGATAACTAAAGCTGTGCAGTTTGCAAACAGCATGGGTTTCTCTTCTTACCTGAGCTATAAATTACTCCTGGAGCTTGGGCACAAGTTTGCCCAGAGGTGCTAATCAAAATGGATACTGTGCAAAGGCTATGCCAGTGTGACATGGGAAGAAAATTTATTCCTAGAAGAAGCTTACATAAAAGCCTGAGTAGAAGAAGAGAGTGATTTTTTTTCTTTCAGTTTTGATATTTGCCTGGCCAGGTGATTCGGAACGTTCTGTTCCACCTGAAAAGGAACATTAACTTTTCATTCTTTATCACACCTTTCCTTGACTTTCAGTTAAATGCTTCCCTAGCAGAATGAAAAAAAAAACCCACTGTATTTCTGTAGTTTCAGTCCCTGCCCCTACTTATGTAGGTTTTCTCAAAGAAGCTGCTCAGCAAATCCAAACTCAATGTGGTAACAGCTTTGGTTATCTCCAAATTTTTTTTATTTTATTTTTTTCCTCCCCCAACCCTACTTTTAAAGGGAACTTACTGTTTAGGAAACACGAACACACATGCACACAAAACTCCCACTGTTTCATCTGCTATGAATTGCTATGAATCCTTCAACATCCTCGTGCAGATTATAGTGACAATGAGTATTAGTTCTGGCACCAATGTGTCACCTCATGGCCAGGTGGGCATTGATAAACATGTGTTATTAGGCAGTAGGATTATTTTGTCAAATACCAAACTTACAAAAAAGGAGTCTCCATCATAAAAATCTCACAGTTAGATAAACACAACAGATGCAATGAAGAAAAAAAAAAAAAAAAAAAAAAAAAAAAGGTTATTTTGTACAGGGGACAGGATCTCAGAGAACTTGCACATTGCAGAGGAAAGGATTCACAGCACATCCAGAAAATTCCTAAGATCCAGGCTAGCAGTTCAGCCAGATGTCTCTCTCTAGCATGAGACTAACTTTGTATATGAGCTTAGATCACATAATTTATAATCTATGCTCTCATTAGACCATTTGTCTCATAGATTCATCTTCAAAAGAAAAAATAAAGCATTTATCCTTGGATTTCTCCCTTTCCAATGCAATCTTAAAAGAAAAACTGACATTAATACCAAGATTTAGCCTGCTTTCCTTAACGTTTCAGTAAGATTTCCCTGAGAGCCTCTCAGATTTCCCTGCTTTGCCCTCTCCCTGGAGAAAGTCTTCAAATAATTCAGAGCAGAAAAGAAAAACAACAAAAACAAAACTATAAATGCTGCTTCATAAACTAGTTGCTTGTTTTGGCTGTGTAGCTCTGAAAAACTACTCCGATGCCTGCCTATAGTTACCTCACAAAGCTACGTATAGGAAGAAACGAGCTGTTGTCCAACACAGTTCTATTCATTGTATTTCACAAGTGTAAGCTGAACAACCTTTCTGACATGCCCACAAGACAAATACAGAAATGGTCCTTACAGAGAGAGGTAGGAGACAGGATCTGTGTGACTTGCAGAGGCCACAGGGAAACCAATCAGCAAGAGATGGCACAAACTCTGCATTTCCCATTCCCATTCCCCATTCCACCTGTTGGTTATTTATTTAGACTTACAAAAAAAGAGATTCCTGTCTTTTTAACAGGAGTTAAGATATGACAATCCATACAGAGAGGCCATCTCCCCCCACCCTTCAGTAACACCTCTCGCAGGGCCATCCTTGCCCTGAGCCCCACAAAGCCTACCCAAACTGGCCACACACGTGCAAACCTGGGTGAGATGGTGCCCGACGGCTCAGCACAGCTCATACAATATATCGTGGCTGTAGCTCCATCACACTGCAGACAAACATGTGAATCCAACCACTTCGGAGTATTTTTCTGTGTTTATTTTAGCCCCGAATTACGCAAAGCCTGCATCACAGCCCAGATGCCTTTGGGAGTCAGCAGTTGGATTAAGAGGCTGAACTCGCAGGCGAATCATGCTGGTCTTTGGAGAAGCAATTACTCTGCATTGACAGACACAAATTTTAAATTACCAGGGTTGAAATTATTTCACAATCCCTATTGTGTTTCTGGCGGTTCTATACTGTCTCATTAAAAAATTTAAATTTATAGAGAGGACAGAAATAAGAGGTGGCAAAGACTGCACATTTTCCAACACAGTAGAATTTATTCAGTAATACTAAAACCACACAAACAGCAGTCAGGGTTCCCACAATTTGAATGCATTCTGGTCCTTGGTAGTTTCTACTGAGTTCAACAACAAAAGATGAAAAGTTCTTCTACCACTTTGCTTTTTTTTTTTTTTAAAATGTTGTGTGAGATGGCTGTTGCTTTAATAAAAGCTAAAAAAAAAAAAAAATAAAACAGTAAAGCAAATACGAAAAGCTGACAGCAAAAATAGCAGGCACCAACACCGAACACATTAAGAATGAAAAAAACAGGTTTTTGTCTTACAACAATGTGTCTTGGGAGCACTAATAATAGGTGCCTCTTTTCTCTCCGAGCCTGACTTTTTCCCTTCATCACACATGACCTGATGCGGGCCTTGTCTGTCTCCGGTATCTAGATGCAGAGCAAGCAAGAGAAGGAGCCTGTCTGCTATTTTAAAAGCAGGAGTTCTGACTGGAGCAGGGATGATTAAAATGCTCGGTGTGGCAACGGCAGACAAGTGACTGTCTCCCTGACAACAACGATAATGCTCATATGAATAAAATCCTGTGTTTACATGCAAGCATGGAGGTGCAGGTCCTCCAAATGTCAAAAGCAGCTGAGCCAGGTGTATCGTTTAGTATTGTTATTGATTTCTTAATTATCAGGCATGAAACACTGATATTCAGCTTTATTCTATTTATAGTTTTCTCTTTTTCTGCTGCTCTCTCAGAGAAATACATTTCTAAAACAGTGGCTCTAACTACATCGTTTTTTCCAGCACATGCTGTTAAATGCAATGTCTGATACATTTACTGCTCTACAATTTCTAAACTGATTCATTACATTAGGGAAGAATATTATTTGGTTTTCTTCATTGCCACAAGGCTTATTTTTATTAATTAATTACACTAGATGTTCACATAATTTTCCCTCATTTCTGGAAAAAACATACAAAGTTAATGTTGCGTAGCTTTGGGGAAATGATGCCATGAGGCCCTTGTGAAGAACTCCGATGGGAAAGGTGCTTCATTTCTGCAGAAATATGGGTTTGGGCTTCCGAGCCAATTGCCTTTCTCTCGCTTTAAATCAAACACCATGCATCCGTAGCTTCATTAAAGCAAAAGAAGGACGTGCTTGAGAGCTGTAATCAATAGATAAGTGCAGGTTCCCAGAACTAAAATATCTCTATTTCAGTTCAGCCACAGTCCAGAGGCTTCCCCAGCTGTGTGGCCTCAGTCCCTCCCCTGGCTGTGCCTGCCCTGAGGAGCAGAGGATAAGGCAGCACCCTGAGCAAGCCCCTGCACTGGCACCACTCAGTGAGGAGCCGGCACTTGGGTCTGGGCAGCTGGAGCCAGGCTCCTCGTGAGCCCTGGACGTCAGAAAGACACCCTGGCTCTCTTTACAGCCCAGCTCTCATCTCCCAGTAGTTTTTATACCAATCTGGAACAAAATAATACACAAAACGTTTAGGCCTCCTTCGATGGTGCACTTGCTATTACAAGATGCAAGTCAAAAATTGTGCTGAGACTCCGCCAGGACTAAGCTCAGCCAGAGGGATGACCTCTTACTCCCACTGCTCCAGGAAGCCCTCTTCCCATCCCCACACCTCTGCCACCCAACAAAGCACGATGCCAGTCTCACCCAGTGAAACTACCAGGAGATCTCACTGTAGCTGCTGGCTTTTCAGCATCCTGGCTGTTAGGAGCACGTCCATGGCATGACAAACTGCTCTTTGGCCAGCACAGCCCCCCTTGCAGCGGGCACAGGGCTCTGAGGGCTCAGTGCTGTGGCAGGAGCCAGGGCAGCCCTCGGGCAGCACGCTGAGCTCAGCACACAGCCAAGATGTGCAGAGCCATGCAGAAAAATGGCTCCATCTCTGTCTACACATGGTGTATGTGAGGCTTACTCAATGGAGTTCACACCAACCTGCCCCAGTCTTTTTGCTGTACTCTCACAAGTCACATCAGCGAGCTGTTCTGGAGGCCAGCGCCTTCCTTGGGAAATCACACATTGCTTCCTTCCACCCATCCGTAACGGCGTTTGCTACACACATGCACATCTGGAAGCGGGGGCAGAACTCGGCTGACCGATTGCAATAGGCTTCCTTAGGACACCTTTGCTACTCACGGCTGGCACAGCAGTGCCCATGTGTGTGACTGCACTGAGCACCGTACTAACGCAGGGAAGGCGATTCCCCGCACGCTAATTGTCTGCACAAATTATGGTGTATTTTCCTGTAGTTATGGGTTAGAAAAAAATCTGTAAACGCACTACTCGATTTTCAAAGATACAGCTTTGATAGCAAAAGAAAAGTAATTAGTAGTGTGGGCCCTGGCAACCTGACAATAATCATTTGAGAGGTTTACTCTGAGTACTTTCAGAGTATCTATTCAGAATATGCTAGTTTAATTCCTAGGGGATGACTAAAAGACAACAGGCCAAATAATTTTCCTTCCTTTGTTACGGGAAGGCATTCCAATTGAAAAAGAACTTGAAGAGGCAGTAATAAAATCATGTTTAAAATGTAAGTAAATGAAGTTCAGATTTGAAGTATTTGTTCGAAACAACAGTTAATAACAAGAAATAAAGTTAGCACTTACAACAGTGCAAAAGACAGTATCAAAAGGTAACTCTAGCATATGCTTGTTTGTGCAACTGGTTCTTTCAATTGATTTTACCATAACTACTCCTGCTTTTCCATCTGTCCATAACTGGCCTTTACACCAAGGCTTTGGCAATGCTTCAGTCCAACTCACTATAGGACTCTTTTTCCTGAAAAGCCAAAAACAAGAGCGGTGATGCTTTTGCCACTCAGCTCTTCCACTTCTGGGCTATGAATTGAAGCATGATTTCCTAGTCCTGTGGCCAGGAGAGTGGCAGCAGCCTAACGGGAGGCAGAAAGAGGGGTCATCTCATTAGGATGAACAGCTAAGACAGTCAGAACAAATGCTTCATACTGGAAGTTTTCAGTATAAAAGCATTTATGAACCAATTGTGTAAGCTGAATGCAGCCATTATAACCATCTGTTCACAGCTAATTCACAATAAACAGGAAAAATAATTAAAAAACAAAAAACTAATGGATTGTTTCTTACGATGAGTTTGCTAGGTTGTGGGCAACCTTGTAGTAGCAAACTTTGCATGTTTGCCTGCTCCAAGCATGTTGTGAAATGCAGTAGGGGCTGCGAAGTCAGCGTGCTCAGGGGGTGGGTGCTCTATCACCTAGTTCACAGCGAAGGCAAGGGCCTATTGCAATTACAGCCAGCGGAAGTTTTCAAAGAGCAGCAGAGTTGTTAATCAGTGTGAGCCATGGCACAACCCAAGGCCATGCTGCCACAGAACTACTAACGTTACGTAGATGGGTCACTTGATCATAAAAGTTCTTCAGTAAGGAATGAAAGTCTTTCAAACACTCAAGAACTGTTGCAACTACCTTTTTAATTATTATTTTCAAACAAAAAGTCCTCAAGGTAGGGCGCAGTTTTCCTAAGAACAGCCTTTGAGTTTTGTCTCGTTTTGTCCCTTGTTTTATAAATGATAAACAATTAGTTTAGAAGTAATTATTTGTCCATCCCACTTTTTTTTCTCCATGAAGGTTTGAAATAATCAATTTACTTCCATTTTTTATTTATTTGTGATGATTTTATACCTATTTTTCCTCATGCTAGCTTTTATTTGAATTCATATAACTCTCCCATAGTGTTTCTCTCCCCGATTCATCGACTGCGAGTGATCACAGATCCTCTTGTCCTTTCCTAGGCTGAACAACTAAAGCTCTTCTGGTGTTCTCCCTCATCTCAGTCACCACTTCATCCCCGGTCCAGTTTCAGATCCTCATCACTCTCATGCACAAAAGGGGGCACCATACATTTTCCCAGGGTAACTCTTAGAGGTTATCTGTATTGGGGCATTATTAGAGCCGTGGCTTTCAAAATACTTTAACATTTTACGTTTGTCTTTCTCATGCGTGCAGCTTGGTGCATACACCACAATCACACTCAGGTCCTTGAAGGTCTGGCAGCCGAGGCAGAGGAGTTTCTGTCTGAGGAATGGCTGTGGGGTGGGCTGTGCGAGGCAGCACCAGTGGCAGGTCTCAGGATTTCCCCTCACCTGAGTCATGCAGCACCTGCACTTGGAATGTACCCGACAACAACAGTCAAGACCAGGAGGAGTACAAAAGCATCAAACCTTATGGCTGCCTTCTTCAGGATTTCTTTTCCCATTATGTATCCTATTTATATATCATTATTTGTTTGGACAGTGCAAGCAAGGGTAAAACTGCAGAAACAATAAAAATAAGACTTACGGAAGGGGGAAAATGATTTTCATGGTAAAACAGTAAAGATCTCCTTTCAGGCTAGCATTTCATAGGCTTTAGTACATTGCATATTTATCACAGAAGTATTTTTCTTTTAAAAACTGAACAATTTTGAGATCTACATTTTCTAAATCTATGCTGGGTGTTGTGTATCTAGTCTTACAATCAGCTGGTGAGACCCATCAGGCAAACTTTTTTTTTTTTTTTTTTGGTGCAGATGTTTTATTTTGGTAGGGAGGGATTTGTTCAGTCTGCTTGGTTTTCTATTGGATATAACTTTAAGCATTGGTAAAAGACCATCTCTTTTAATTTCTTTGAGAAGAAGAGCAAATGTCATTTCAGGGAAAGAAATTCTTAAAGACTATGAAGACACCATAACCAAAAATTTGAACTGAAGCTACATCATCTCCTACATTCTTTTGCATTTCTCATGAGCAACATGTTTAGGTACTGACCCTCTTTCTAGGCAACAACGACAGAGAAAGAAAAGCTACTGATCACTCCTTCATCACCACTAATTTTCCATTTCTAAACACACTTGGTTAAATCTCCTCTTTTCAAATCAGGCTTTTGCAAATGACAAAGAATCACTTTATTTTCTCTGCTGCCGTGCAGAGCAGCCCTGTGTTAATTTATCTGGAATAAACATGCATTCAGCCCACATTGTCCTCTGATAACATTGTTTACAGTTGTTTGCCCTGTCCAGTGTGTTGTAGCTGTGGACTGTTACAGATGTGTGCTGTGTTAGAAAGGACCATCTTTGCTACCAGCATGAAGTAGCTATCGCTCTTTGTCTCCCTACAGTTTTCATTAGGTCTTATTCATGTGCCCCTGCGAGTGAGAGAGTCAAAGTCATCTGCCCGCTGGTTATTATGCTGTTGCACAAAGAGGTTCTTCAGCCCAGAACTGGAGACTGAAAACAAGTCTGTTGACAAATTATTGTGACCCATCCTATTGCTACTTAGAACCACTGCAGCTGTTCTGAAGCTGAGGTTAACACCCACATCTGCACATACCCAGGGTGATGTTAGAGCCCTAAGCAGAACAAAACCACCACGGACAGGGCTCACGCCAAGAAATTCAGGCAGTCCCAAGCTACCTCATACCACTTCTTCAAGTACCAAAAAAATCTTTTAAGCACATTAGAATAAATGAGCAATTTTTCTCCCCAGGCTGGTATCATGAAGCTGAACATATCATTGGGCTCAAGTTTTTATATTAATGGAAAATTATGTTAGAATGGGTACAGAAAACAATCTTCGCTAATCGCAGTCAATAAGACATTGCTAATCAGCAGGTGTCCTGTCTTAGTGGTTTTTTTCTGCTTGCCACAAACCCCCGAATTACTGTAGCAATAAATGCACAATATTTCCTGTGGTTTGGGATATAAATACATTTATCTTAAGATGTGCATTGGGGAAACCAGGAAGTCAATAACATCCTGGAATAACTGAAAATTAGTATCTACAGCAATTATTAATATTTCTGCTAGAAACAAAATACGTAACACCTACAAAATGGAAATGAAATCCCTCCACTGTTACGGAGCACCTTTCCCAGAGTGAAACTAACTGTACCTTCGAAACAACGTTGATTTTCAAAGCCACATTTACTTCTGATAGATACCTTTCCTGTCTGGCATGATTCAAAATGTTTTAGCACATGCAAATCCCTACACCGAGGAAGGCAAAATCAAATACCCAGTATTATGTCAGCGATAACAAGTCAGGCAGCAATGTGTAGGAAAGCATTAGGAGTCATCTTGAACGGCACAAGAGTTTGCAAAGCAATGCTGATGAACAGGAGGCAGATTTCACGGGCTGCATTAATAAGGCAGCCAGTGATTCCTCTCTGTTCAGTGTTGGAAAGGCCTCAGTTGGAATAATGAGTACAGTCCGGAGCCTGACACTTAATTCTTGTCCTTAGAGGCTGGGGAAATAGATGAACTTGGTCTTATCTTAAAGTTGGACTGAAGCCTCTCCAGAGGTCGCTTCCAGTCATATATAACACTACTTACATATGTGAATATCAGCTCCAGTGCTCTTGGTTAAAAATGGAAATAATTATAAGACAAAGCCAAAATTAAACCAAAGAGCATCTACTGCACTGATGGATTTTTGTGCATTGGCCTAATGATGATATCAATGATTGCTGCATTAAGCCTCTTCCCAAAGATTTGTATTCTACAAGTGTCCCAACCATGCTTAAATATTCTTAGATTTTAGGATCAAACCCACTGTTTTCTCACTATAACCTCAATCTCCTGATGCGGGTATTTTTCCAGAACTTAATTATGAGATGACAGCCATATCAGTCCTGAAAACACTGGACTTTAGAGGGAAAGAGCAAACGTCTTGCTCATCCCAGTGGCATTTTATCTCTGTGCTAGGGGCCCTTCTCCTCCGAGCTAATTGCAAAGAAATGGCTTTGGCAGAAATGGATGCTATCTCTACCCGGGGAGAAAAAGATTTCCAGGAGTTAATGCGCTAGCACAGAGCAAGTCTGGCAGCACAACCAGAAATGGGGCCTGACAGCTCGGCATCCCAAGGAGCATGCAGCCTCACGCAAGCTGACCTGCTGCTGGCTTTCCTGGGACCCAGAAGAGCCCCGGGCTGCCCCCAGCTCATCCTGCTCTGATGGTGCTGCAGCGCCGAGCAGAAGGCAGGCTGAAAGCACCTCTGCCGATCTGACACCAGCACTGCTGTGGCTACACGTGACAGTGATTCATCGCGTGCCGTCAGGTTTTGCAGATGCAGCTCCAGCTTTCAGCCAGGGCAGTACAGGCGCAAGCCAACCCCTGACGTACCTGCACGCACCTCAGCCCGATTCAATTAACAGGTAGAGGCCACACCGAGCCTAATTCCCTCCTGCAGATCTGTCATCCCGCTACTCATAAACAAGCTCCCTTTTAAAGTGGCATTAAGTCAGCCCACACGTAGTTAGACCTGGAATTACAGCCCACGAGTGCTGGTGAGTAATTTATTTTCCACATTTACCTACATGTGGGTTTCTGGTTATCAGGTACCACACCAAAAGCAGCATAAGGACTAAGCCGTTATTCAAACCTGTTAGCAGGAAATTATCTCAATGAGCAGTTTACCAATTACGTGCAGAGGGAGGGAGTAGTCAAAGAAATTTTACAGCCTAAGTACAATGCCTTTGGGAACACTTTAACTACCTTCACCTGTCAGCTCTTTCCTGATGCAACATCAGCTTCAGGCAAAACATTAAGCTCACAGAATGGAGAAAAGCACATCTGGATTGAGATTGCAGTTTGCTGCTGGGAAGTGAGTGTGCCTGTATGGGACAGCCTCTTGGCTGCCCTCCTGCAGCAGGACTGACCTGTGCCTGCCAAGAGCCGGGAGCAAAGCCATGGGAGAGATGAAAAAATGCTCCAAGGCAATGCAAGTCAGGACCTGTAAACACCCAGGCTAAGCAAAATACAGTGCGCCCAGCACCAGGGCAGCAGAGGACAGAGGCTGGGCTGGAGGAAAGGCAGGCTCATCCTTGCCGGCTCCATTCCCCCCACCACGCTCATGTCACACCATTCCTATTTCTCAGCAGTGAGGCTGCAGAAAGCTCAGCCTCCCTGCGGCTGTGTGATGTGGACGACCACAGAGGTGCTGGTCAGGCTGCTCCTCGAGTACTCCTGGGGGAGACAAGGTGTCCCAAAGCTCCCTTAGGCCAGGAGCCAAACCAGGCCTTCTAGACCACCTCCTCCCTCCAGTGTCCCCAACAAGCCACAGAGATGCTCACATCTCACACCTGCTCACATCTGTGCCTGGGGACCGGCCCAGGGACTGCCCCATCCCCAGGGCTCTGGGCAGGCTGCTCACTGCACAGGGGGACTTGCAGAGGGGTCCGAGATCTCTAGCTATGATATTATTCGTGTCAAATGTCTACAGGAAGGAAAAATGTGAGCGAGAGGGTTGTTACCCTGGATTTATCAGAGGAGAGGTCTGACTGAAAACAAAAAGAAACTTCTGGGCAAAGCAAAAGCTGTAAGCACCTCCTAGAAGGTGGGAAAGCACAGTGTGCAGTGACACAGAGAAAGGGCATTGTCTCTGTCACTCTTACAGATCAGCTCTGAAATCCTAAAATGGCTTCAGAGGAGCTTTCCTCCAGCTGATGGCCACCCTGCCTATGCCACAAAGCAGATTTCACCTTCATTACCCGCAGCCAACAGCTATTTGCCAGGATAAAGCCTGCTCACCGTGTTCCCCTGCAAGAGCTGCAGCAGCACCGGTGAGACCCGTGCCCACCACAACACCCCAGGGTGGGTCCCCTCCGTTTGAAACACAAACACAGAGAACACGAGATGTAGGGGATGATGCATGCAGGGGGGGAAACCTCAGGGAGATGAGGGCTCCTACAGCCAGCACAGTTTATACCTCATAATGTTTGTACCCTAGAAAAGCCACGGTGTTTTCTTTCCACTTGCTGTAAGGGGAGGGCTGCCCAGGGGCAGCTGAGCTGCAGAGGTGGAGGGCAGGATTTATCGCCCGCAGTCGCTTCTCCAGAGCAGCCGTGGATGCTGTTTCGTGGAAGCGCTGCATACCAGGCTACTGGTCTGAATGAATGCCCACCCCAAAAATCAAATCAAACTTTCATTAGCTACCAGGAAAGACAAAATCCAGCACAGCTTTTCAAATATTATCCCAAGTAGATAGGAAGTTTTTGTTCAAATGTGGCACATTACCAGAGCCCTTGCAGTGCCCGCTGAGCAGAAGTGGCCTGAGATATTCTAGATGTTGTTTCTGAAGCCTGCTGTGCTCAGCGTGAGAGATTTCTGTTTACAAAGAACCAAAAATCTAGCACTTCCTATATGAAAGCAATGAAGAGCGCAAAGTCCAATTCCTCACGCTGTTTTTCTGGACCTGCAGCTGCTTTGACACCGTTACCCAAAGGTGTGAGTCACAGTCATCCCAGAGAAAAAAATGAGCCCAAACCTCACTGATCAATACCCGCTGCCTTGACACTCCACACCTTCCTACGTGTTTCACTGGGATCCCTGGGAGAAGCAGCAAAAAGGGGAAATGTACAGCTAATTCCTCCCCATGCAGCATGGCCCAGGCTGCACCTTTAAGGAGTTGTTATGATGATTGTTCGCAGCAATCGAGCTCAGCAGAGGCTTTCGTGTTCAGCACACTGCATCATCTCCAGGGAGCTTCCTTTACAACACTTATAAATGAGAAAACAAGATAACTTTAGACTGCACAGCTGCAGGGTGCAGGAGGAAAGCGATAAAATAACACTGAATTAATCCATTCATTCAAAGGCCACTGAATTGTAATGGATGGATTTAATGAGACTGGACTCTAAATAGCTAACAAGAAAAAAAAAAGACAAAAAAAGAAAAGAGAAAAAACCCACAAACATTCTTGCCCCCTTCCCATCTCACACCCAGCTCCCCCAGCTGATCTCCCAGAAACAGTTGCAGGCAAGGCTTCCCACATTATGTAGGTCAGTGCCCACTCTAAAATTCATCTGTTTTAGTGAAAATAGAGGACAGGCACCAGAGAGATGTTTCCCGACCCCAGCTCTTCAGAGCAGCTTTGTCAGAGATTGTTTTATTTTTCCCAGGCGCTCTGTGGTTTGCACCTCATGAGGCTGGAGCATGGCAGCACCATGCAGGTCAGGCTAACACATCCTCACGGCTCAGCACACTGCAATGCTTCGTGCCTATCAGGATGAACTGGGCACTTGTAGTCCAGACTAATGCACTGCTAATATTTTGGTAATTAGGGCTCGAGTCCGGAAAGGAGAGCATTACACCGTATTTTACTAAGACAGCAATGTGCAGCAACATTTTCAGTTGTTGGGAGACCACTGAAAGAAGTTGAATCTTGGGTAGCATCAGCCCCTCACTGCCACAAACGGCTCAGCCCAAGGAGCCAGAGCAACCTGGGAGCCAGCCTTCCCCCCACGCAGCTGTGTTCCTTCCCACCTGCCTGGGCACAAAACATCCATCCTCA
The DNA here is from genome assembly GCF_009819795.1 of Aythya fuligula. Lineage (NCBI taxonomy): Eukaryota > Metazoa > Chordata > Aves > Anseriformes > Anatidae > Aythya > Aythya fuligula. The sequence continues at coordinate 1,493,641 of NC_045565.1, read as the reverse complement.
CAAAAAAAAATAATAAAAAATAATGCACACCCTCCCTCCCTGAGGAACAGGACAACCCCCATGTGTGACAAATACATGACATGGCGTTTACAGCCTAAGGCACTCACATTTCAGGCTCCTCAGCCAGAGATAAGAACCTACGTGCAACTGAAGATGGGGAAGAAATGCAAATTAATATTTGCTTTTTCCACATAATATTTAGCAGAGTCATGCTTTAAACCACAGGTGCAAATCACAGGGACGTTAGGGCTCCTGCATCATGCTGGACATGCAGCAGTCACACAGGGTGGAGATCGGGGATCACATCTTCATCCTAGTGCTGCATTGCTGAGTCAGAGCCGGGGCCCGTGAGCCACCGCGATGTGCTCGGGCAGTGCCAGCACCGGCCGCTCCTGGACAACAAGACTCCCGCAGCAGCCTCTGCAGGGGCAGCTATAGCAACGCTCCTCCAGCCAGGCACAGGCTCACAAAGGTGGCTGATTTCAGCCTGAGCACAGTGATTTTCACACAAACCAAAAGTGCTTATTATCTGCTGACATGGAGAAAGCGTATTTAAAACAGATTATTCCATGCATGCAGGGAGCTTACTTACGTGGGAATTAGTATTCTGTACCCCAGCCTGCATTCATGAAGTGTGTGATCTGTGTGATTAAAAACTAAAGACAACTACTTGATTCATGTACTTCTGTCTTGTTTGAAAAAAAAAAATATTTTGACTTTTCAAGCTGGAATGTACAAAGAGCAAAACAGCTCCTCACAGGCACTGTTTTCCTGCGGGTGTCCGGAGGCCCCACACATGGGACCAGAAATGGGAGAAATGTGCCCTCAGAGCCCCTCCACATGGGGTGAGACTGCTGTGGGCAGGGGGACTGGTACAGATCATTTTTTCAGATCAATCAGCGTCCTGGACAGGACTGCACTGCTGGCACTTGGTAGAGCCAGGCTTTAGCATCCTGGTTTTCACCTACAAGGTCTCTGCTATGAGTTGGAACCAGCAGGACCTTACTTGCGAGGAGTTAGAAAGCACTGCAAAAATACCAACACCACGTTATAATCAAAAGGCAGACAGGCAAGCTAAACAGGACACCTCTGCATAGAGGAACTACTAGACAGAGATAAAATACTTCCCTGTTTAAGATCTACTGCCAACTTGCTCTCCCTGACAACTTTCCCTCCTGGCAGGATGATACTCTCCATGTCTGATGAGCACAGAAGGAACATGCAGTAAGAAAATGGCTCCGCAGGGGGTTCGGTTCCAGCCTAACCCCAAGCATAGTTTAGGGAATGGCAGCGGCCCTACACTTTGGAAATTTCTCCAAGCTACAGAGCCACGCCAGCACACAGCCATGCGTTCAGTCCAGCCCCCTGCCCCACACTGCCTCTTCCCCCAGGGCAGCCCTCCAGCCACCTCGCACTTTGCCACCCCCGGAGGAGACTCCCAGCCTTGCTGGTTCAGCTTTTGGAAATTTGTACTGCTGCTAAAGCCTCCCAGTAGAGCATCTGCCACAGGTCAGGTCTGCAGGTTTTTTGGTGTGAGGAACTGAACCCTTCGGTTAGGCCAGGTTTTGAACAGCTAACATCTTATGGTAGAAAGTGCCTCACACACGTACAGAACAACTCGCTCCAAACTTCGTCACTGCCTGCAGCTAAATGCTGCCTGGTCCAGAGCACAGCTAGTCTCAGGGAAACAAACCTCATGCCATTCCTCCCAGATGCACATCTTTCCAATAATTTGTCACTTGGATAAGCTGCTGTCCTAAGAAGGATTATTCATAATTCCTGGGGACATTTGGTGAACTCCCAGGGAGCAGCTGAGGACACAGAGAATGCCAAGGGATGGGGAAACCAGAGGCGCAGACAGGCTGAGTGCCTGTCAGCTCTGCCAACGTCTTTGGTGCAGCAGGTACTAACCAGAGGGCAAACCGTACCCCACACCAGCTCTTGTTCCCCCGACTCTCATTTACAGGGAGAATCTGGCTGCAAAAACACAGGGAAGGTAAAGACAGTGTCCAAAAAGCTTTCAGAATTAAACCCTTGCAATTCCTCAGCTCTGCAAAAGCTGGGCATACATATGCAAGATCAGACAAAGACAAAACCTATCCCCCTAAAAACCCTTCTTACACAGACATTTTATCCTGTGTGGCAGAGAAAAATAATCCACTAAGGATTTCACTATTGCTATTGACATGGTGTGAGAATTATCCAATACACCAAAGCACCAGGTGGCAAAAAAAGATCTTTAAAACATGTTGAAAGGATACAGTAAGAATAACCAGATCAATAGAAACCACACACAGTATTTCCTCCATCAACTGAACAAAGTTGAACGAGTGGGCAAAGCTGAAGTTCAGTGAGATCAGAGTTTGGAAATTCAAAAATTCCTCTTTTCATAAATCTAATCCTAGTTCAGATGGCCAGTGCATCTCTAGTGGTATGTTTTTAGCAAACCAGCCTTTCAATCCATGCATCCAAGACATCTTTACCATCTTAGCTGCACCTCAGCAAAGCATGACACCTGAGCACTACGCTGGCGCCAGAAACAGCCCATACTGCAATAGCATTCCCCCTTTCAGTTCTAAATATAGTTTGACTCTCCCAGAGTCTTAAGACATTTCTGGATCTTTTCTTTTCTTTTTTTTTTTTTTTTTCTCAGAAGTTTATCCTGGTTCAATGCAGATTGTTTTAAAATATCTGTCTATCTATATACAGAGAACGTGGAGGTAAACACGCTCTGTGTAGGTGTGCCTCTGACTCCATCAAAAAGGCTGTGCCCACTGGACCGTGAAGAGCAAAATTAATTCTGCATGACAAAGCTTTTATTTGTGTATTTTTGGTGACAAACCCTCTCAGATAGACAGGAAAGGTGTTATTATATTAGCACTGTTACTGCAATGCTGTCACACCCAGAGCCCACCAAACGACCTTGCTCCCTTCCCCACCCCGTCACCTTCCTGCCAGCCCAGGAGCAGCGTTTGCAGCCACCGACATGGTCTTACAGCCCCCCAAAGCCAACCCCACAAGCCCAGGGTTTCTCCAGATGACAGAAAGCAGAAAACTCTAGGCTTATTGCAGCAAGATGGTGGTGGCACGGCGAGCACAGACGCAAGAGCAATGCAGGGAGACCAAACTGAGCATACCGAGTGCCACTGCCGCCAGCACGGAGGGGCCACGGAGCTGCTCCCATCCCCGCAGGGACACGGGGCATGTGGGCCATGGCTGTGCCAGTCCCCTCAGCACTGCCCAGGGACACCGCTGGGTGCCAGCCCTCTGCCATCGACATCACTAGGTCATCAGGGGGGTTGTTTTTGAAAACAGGTTAGAGTTTAGGTTCTCCCTGCCTGGGATTTACCGTGCTCTGTGTTCACGTGCTACTGGGCATGGCTTGGCTACACCTGTGCAGCACAGAGGAAGGAGAAGTGGTGTGTAATTCAGCTCTTACTTCCAGTGTGTAGTTATTCATGACAAACTATATTGCTGCTGGGGGGGGTGGTGGGTGTTTGTTTGTTTGTTTTTAAATGGAGCATGGTTTATACTTGTAGCAGCAGGCAGGATTTCTGTTAAGCACTATATTGGAATCAAAATTAGAATAATTTAATCAAGAGCACACAGGTTTATCTCAAATCTGCATCTCTTCAGTCTTCAGATTCAGAAGGTGTTAATTTTATCCCAGTGCTTCTCTGATTTGATCAGCCACTTCCAAGAAAGGTTAAAGTTTCATTTCTATATCGTCTGCAGCCTAATCAAAAGAGCAGAAATACCAGGCTTACTAGGGAAAGAAAGAGATGAGAGATGGAGAGGGCGTTTGAACACACTTCATTTACAGAAAACAAAGATGGCCTTGTTTTTGTATAGTGCTGCACAGCAGTTAGTGCTGTCTTCATCTTGAACCATTCAATCTTTTCCCAGAGCTCTCTCCTCTTTAGTATCTCCTCGCATCCATTTCCATCCGCAGGCAGCAAGCCCAGACTGAGGCACAAGCAATTTCAAGCCTCCAGGTAATGCAAGCAGTCGCTGTATGCTGCCTGATAGAGCAGCGAAGGGGTCTTTGTCCTGAAGGCCTCTGGTTTTGTTTTTAAAATGCCTCACATGCTAATAATAGATTAAAGCAGTAACTGCGTGCCTGTCAGCACGTGCTCACGGAATCCATTACTGAACGACCATGTCACTCAGGGGAACACGCCGTCATACCTAATGGGGAAAATTTCAGGAGTTCAGTGAATTCTTAATTTCTTGAGACACTCAGTGCTCGTGACACTGCCCAGCAGAGGAACTGGGAGGTTTGCTCTCAAGACAGCAGGGGGAGCATCAAAGTGCTCCTCGGCAACACCCAAGGCAGACCCCCAAGGGCCACAGCTCCCTGGTGGGTGAGCTGATGCTGCCCAGCCTGTCCCCCTGCCTGTCCCCCCAGGGAAGGCCAGCGCTGCTTTCTCCCTTCCCCAGGCCTCCTCAGCCGGGCTGCCTCACCCCGCTCCTCCAGCCCACGGGGACAGCCAGCCTGTGTGCTCAGAGATGGTGCTTCAGACCTCTCAGGTTCTTGCAACCAAAGTGAAATGTTTTCCTTCGTGCTTTTATATTTGGAAAAAGTGGCTTTTGTGGTTATTAAATGCTCCCATGATGTGCTGACATTTAGCCATCCCTATAAGCTGTTTAGCGTACATTGCAGACTGTACTCTTTTACTGTGACATTATTCTTTAATTCTTCTAATGAATCGTGTGTTTTTTGTAGTAAACCAGGCAGTAAATCACACAGGCAATTGGTTTTACAACCCAGACTTCAAGGACAGCTCAGGGAGAAGACTACATTATTAAAAAAAAAAAAAAAAAAGCAGCTCAGTTACTACCAGCAATTCCGTGCTGAGCTTCTACTGCCTATTTTCTTCTGTTTCTCTGACTCCCACCTGGGTTCATGCACTTGGAGGTTGCCCCCTGAATGCCTGCCTGCTGAACACGCCCAGCGCCCACCCCGTCCCACCACACGTCCCCCATGTTGGGGCACATTTTCTCTGCCCTGCTGCTTCCCCAAGCACGCACAACAGGCATTTCTTGTTTATTCAGAGGCCGTGCAGCCAACTGGAGCCCAGCCTCGATGACAAGCAGTCAGGACAGACATGGGGCAGGAGATGCAGCGGGTGGCTGCAGGGCTGTGGAAACCTGCGTGCAGTCTGGGTGGTGCTGGGCCCAGCCTGGCACTCCTGGAGCAGCTTTCAGCTCTTTGCCAAGCATGACTCGGTAAAGGGAACCCAGAGGATGCAGTGTAAATTAACTGAGCAGCTCAGGTACGCTGGAGATGCCGTGCACTTGGTAGAGATAATTAATACACTCCATCTCTGTGCAGAGAAACTACTGAAGGTTTACATTCCTGCTGCAAGAATCAACTGGAGCAAGTTTTCAGCTTGCAGACTGCCTTACGCTGAATCCCCAAAAAGCTTTCTGACTTCAATAGCAGGGTGAGGACACAGCACAGCGTGCTTAGCTACCGGCACTGGCTGCTCTGCACTGACACCCCACCAACAGTGGGGAGCTGCGGGCAAACAAGGCACAAAGAGAGGCAGGTCACAAGCACAGGTCTCAAAAAACATGCCACAAAATCCTGGGAACAGAACATTTCTAGGTGTGCATGTAATCTATGATGCCCAGCATGAGGGCAGGGAAGGAATTTGGAAGTACAGAGTCCCTGTGGGATATTTGGAGCAGATGGGAAGACCACTTTGCCTCCAAGAGCACCAGTCTGACCTCTTGGTGTTTGGCAGGCTGAGCGCCATGGGGATGTGCTGGATTTTAGGAGACATGAAAATCAGACTGCTTCTCCAGGCTGTGCCAAGCAATACCACTGTTGTGTCGGACAGATTATAGAGCGTCCCTGTTCAGCCTGCAGCTGTGTGTATTACTGATGTAATTGAAAGCCATGCCAGAATGAAGATTTAAAAAAAAAAAAAAAAAAAAAAAAAAAAAAAAAAAAAAAAGACAAAACAACACATTTTAGTTTTGGCTTATGACACTTGGGGCATTTTATGTCAGAACAAGCGGGCATTTGTCTGGGGTAGGTCTGCAAAGACACTCCAGCAGGGATGCATTTATTATTTATCCAGACTCTGGGCCTAGAGAAAGTAAAAGGCTTATGTAAACCCCCAGTTGGGATTTCTAGATCCTCATTTAGACGTTTGCTGTACCAGCTTCACATGGAGACAGCCCACTCAATTAGGGATAGAGAGCAAAAAGGATTCCTTCATCAGAGTGTAGGTACCATTAAGAGCAGGACTTAAAGCTGCTGTTGCATAGCTGAAATGTAATTTTCCCCAAAGCAGGGGTGAGTAGGCAGGAAAGAGCCTTGTGTACCCACAGCTGAAAGCAAACTGCAGCCATTACCTCTGCCAGCACGAAGCTGTCCAACCCCGTGCAGCTGGGCTCTGCTGGTGCTGGCAGGAAAAGGCAGCCCCAGCAAGGAGGAAGGACAGAGGGGCTGCCACCCTCGGGCAGGGCGTCCCTTTCCCTTCCTGTCCTTCAGAGAGAAAAGGGAAATCACGCATCTGAGTGCCCAAAATTAATAATAAAATGAAGTCATCTAACCTGACTGTTTACACTTGGGTCTCTTCCCCTCATTGCTGGGTGAAATGATCTTGCAGGACTGCTTGGTATCAGGTCCCCAGCACCACATAGTGATGGACCCAGCCAGTTCCCACAGCCCAAATTTCGACCTTCCGTTGGTCCTTACCCTGATAACAGCAGAACCTGGCAAGATGAAGGTGTACGTTGCATACCCTATGCATACTAAGGTTTTAAGAGCAGAGGAGTCCGAGAGCTTAGGAATGGCCACGTGCTGCTTTGCAGTATTTTGGTGCTTAGCTTTGTAAATGTAACTCTCAGGAATTCAACCATATCTCTGTAATTAAAAGGCTTTTGCTAATTATGTTGGCTATGAAATAGTAGGCGGCCAATTAAAGCTCACATTGCATAACAAAGGTCAAAGAAGCAAATCATTTTTAATTGAATATGCAAATTATATGAACCATCTAGATGTCAAGAAGGTAGAAAGCAAAGATGCAAGTTTGGTAAGTTACTCTAGAAATCAAATGAGACGTGTCTGTCCTTTAACTAAGTGTAGTTAGAGGGCTCGAAAAGCAGCAGAGGGACGATTCCCACCTGCATTGGGAACTGCAGCCTAACCACCGGGGACAAGGCAAGAAACTGCATTTACACTTCCAGGCTGAAGATAGCTTGGGCTTTGAAGGAACATTGCTGTTTACTACAAACCTAGCCATTTTCAGTCAGCAGATAGCTCCAGGCACTGCACTCCTGCATTCCAGCTATTTATTTTTGTGATTTCACAATCTTTACGCTTCCCTCCATTATCTCTCACAATGCATGTGTAAAAGCCCCACAAAAACAAATTCTGACAGACTGTGCAGGGGAATAGTAAAACTGACTATACACAACGTGCTGTGAAACACAAGGAGCTAAACAAATAGAAAAGCAGGTGGCATCATTTCTTAATTTGTTTCGTCTACCTTGGGTGTTACTTGAACAGCACTAGGTAGGCATTTGCTAACAAACGTGTGAGTTTGCAGCAGATGGTCCTCCATTAAAAATGCAATCTCAGACAGAGAGCTCTGGGAAGCCCTTGGAGGACTGAGGAAACTGTCAGTCTCGTATTTATGCCTCTCTCCAGAATTCAGGATATAAAACCAACCCATGTGAGCCACATACCCAAACAAGAAGAATAAGCAATCTTGTCCTGCCTCTACCTTGCTGAGGTACTGATCCTCTACGTGGCACGTGTGGCCCACAGCCTTTTTCTTTAACCCATGGTTGCAGAAGAATGGTCAGAAGCAGAAGCAGCAAACCTCAGTGGTAGCTCCTGCACCAGCCAAAGAGTGACCATGTATAAATCCAGGTAATAGACAAATAGGTTCTTGACAAAGAGCATAAAATACAAGCTAAGAACGGAGCAACCGCATTTCTGTTACACTTGAATGCCCAGGGAAGGCCGGACTGCATGATTACATCTCATCTCCTCGATTTCCCTATTGCTGCTCACGGATGAATTTTTAAAACCTAATTTTAATGCGGTATCTTTGAAGCTCAGCTCCACCAGACATGGGGGACAGTCGGCAGACATCATCTAACTCTGCATAAAAGGGCTTTTTAAGGTTTAGGACGCAGAGTAACCCTAGCATGTCTGGAAGAATGAGCATATAAGCTGCCCTGTGCACATCACGATGAGTAAGAGCTAATTTGAAGGCACAGAAGTGTTCTGCAGTGTGACCAGCGGCAGCCTGGCTGGCCAGGATGCCCGAGCAGCCCAGAGCTTCGCAGCCTGCTGTGAGAGCCCGTGCAAGCCAGCCCCGCACAGCAGTCCCTTCCCACCCTGCTGCCACCAGCACCTCCACTCCCTCTGCAGCCAACCCTCCAGCACAGCAGACACCCAAAAACTACTCCAAGAGATCAGGCAGACGTTCATCTACCTTTCAGGCAAAGAACCTCTCGTCTTAAGGGGCTGGGCAGTGCGACCTGCCATGAGCAGTACTGCATGTCAGCAGGTGAAGAATTAATGCACTCCGGGAGATTTTCCGACCAAAATCAGGGCAGATATCCTAAAGAAAGTTTGTCCCTTGTGTTCCATCATTGAGGTGCCCTGAGTATGTACATGTATCCCATCTGAAGTAGCGTCACAGGCTGAGGTAAACAGGGAGAAAGAATCTCTGCTCCTGTGTACGTGTACACTCACGCTCTCTGTTTCCTCATATTTAAAATAGAACTAATTCTTTTGTCCTGTGTGAATCATTTCAAGATTTTTGGATAAGAAATCAAAAGCTGGTGACTTCATGGAATAAAAAAATAACCTCTATTCCATGTCACAGAAACGATTTGCTGCTACCCAGGCACCTCAGCTTCCCTGGGTACACACTATGCTGCTGCTCTCGTACCAGCATTTGTTTGGTTTGAGAGGAGCACTGGCCTAAGATTTCCCCAACGGAAGCATTTCTACAAATCAAAAGGGGAAAACTTCCACATATGATTCATCTCCAGGCATGCTGCGGTACATGACAGAGACTTCTCATAGCCAAAGGCATGGAAATAACAGACCCTCTACAATTTACTCCATTGATAAAGTTTAGAGTCCTACTGGAAAATCTGGTTAAACATAAGAGGTCTTCCTTAACAGCAAGCAGCAACCACACAAGGGATAACTGCAACTCTTGCCTGCAGGCATCTTCTTTTCCTTCATATCTTTGACTTCCAGACTCTATCCCAAAGACATTATTCCTCTCATAAAGTAAATGCAGCAATAAAGCCCACAACTGCTACAAAACATTTGGCACTCCAGTTGCTTGGTGGTGGTATTTGAAAGGATATAAACACTCATACATATATTGGTCTAAGCTATTTACAGTAACTCCAAGTGCCAAAAAGATGCAGGTGTGCTTATTTAAACACATTTTTGTGGCTCATTTCTGAACTGACATTGATTTGGAGTAACTGAGCTTTGAACCTGCCATGAGCTGTCAGGTACCCAGTTGGTTTCTTGGCCCCGGGAGCTCTTTTCAGGAATTTGTTGAACCATTTATGCCCTCTCTCCATTTCCCATGTGAAGCTGTGGGGTGTGTGCAGGGGCCAACAGACGTCTGGGCACCCCCTGGCCCCAGGGAGCCCCCCTTCTGCTGCCCCATGCCACAGAAACCTTTGACAAGCTGGGACAGGGGCAGGGGAGGAACAGTAAGGGCCGTTTTTGCAGAGTACCTCCCCAAAAGCATGCCAAGCTCCAGCATGGCTCAGCTCCTGGCTCCTTGCAGAGGAGCTGCGGCATTGCTGCTGAAGAGCAGGGCAAGTCTGAGTCATCCGCACGCAGCTCTTGCAGATGACACGCTTGATGTGCTTCATTACAATCAAAGGCTCCAGCACTGCCGCCTGGCTTCATTTCACAGCCCCAGAATGTAAATGCACTTTCCCCATCTAGTGGTCCAGCAGAGTAAAAAAGCCATTTTTTACAGCAGCTGAGGGGGGAGTCCCATCTGGCAGGAGCATCTCCCAGCAGCGCCCATCCACCCACAGCTCTGCCCATCTCAGCAGCAGGCTGCAAGCAGGGGAAGGACAGAGACAAACCCTATGGCAGGATGCACGTCTGCTGAAAAGAAAAGCTTTAATAAAGCTAGAAAAACAAATAAACAGACAAAGCAAAGCTGCTTTGAGTACTGCAACAAAAAAAATAGCTTATGAAGAAGCACGTTCCTTAGGCTGATGCAGGATGAAGCCCAGTGCATTTTAAAACAATCAAGAAACCGGGCTCCTGAAAAATCAGAATTACCTTGGAAACTCTGACAAGCTATTAGCCGTGACAGCAACAAAATGGCTTCCTGGAGCGATCGCTCCCTGATCGAATCCTCCTTCACTGGATACAGGCCTGACAGCCGGTGTTATTAGAGCGACACGCTTACAGAAATAATAAACTAAATCCCTTCAGTGAGGCAGCTTTCAGCAGCACTGAGCTACATTTCCATGGGCTTCGTTGCTGTGATTCTCCCTGCCACGATGGGATTAAAGCAATGCAGGCAAGCGGGCTGCAGCACCTAGCCCTTCTCCTCATTTGCAGCCAGCAAACCTAAACCACACAAAGTGACCAGAGCAAGAGCAGCCCCCACTCCAGGTGGCACAGGAGGAGCGGTGTCCAGGCACCTCTTGTTCCCTACCTGCTGTGAAGACGTGGGGTGGTAGTGGCCACCCCTGGTGTGATTCCTGGCCCATTTTCTTTGAAGCAACAAAGGCCAGAAACCAACTTTGACATTAGCAAAGCAGCAGAAATATTCCCCTCATGCGGCAGCACCAAGTCGCTCTCCTTTTCCCAACGCCTGGTCCGCACAATGCTGAAACTAAACCCAGCTCATGAGATGTGCCATTCCTTTCCAGTCCAACACCAAACCACACTCCACTCCCTTTGTTTTCCACTTCGGGTAATTACACAAACATTGTTTGAAATGGATACGCTGTGACATTCATGATTAAAGGTACTTATAGCCAAGAGAATTTAATATCACAAGTAATACCACCAAACTCCCCTGATCCAAAACTGAACCAAGTCGCCCAGACTGATCCCGTTGGTATGCAGGACTTCTGACTTGTTAAATCTTCTTTTGGAAAGAGTACTCGGGGAGGTATTTTTGCTAGACCCATTATAATTCAGAAAGTTCCTCCTATGTCATTTTATATCAGCAGCAGAGAAAGTTTCTTATTTTCCCGTCTGCTTTTTTTTTAATGGATTTTCCGTAGAGAGCATCCATTGTAAGGACGGATAAGATACATTCACTTTTGTAATATAAAAATATCCATTTCTTTTACACGTATTGCAACCTATCTGTTCCATGCAGTTTATATGTAGTTTGGTCTGTTCACACACAGAGAAAGTATCTTTATAGAGAATGAGATATTCACATAAATATCAGATTTCATTTTAAGAGAGAAAGTCTAGTTAACCTCATAAGAGAAAAGAGAAAGAAAGAATTTGGCAAACCAGCCCCTGTCTTTTCAGAGCTTTTACTTGGGGCTTTTCTTGATCACTCACATTAACGTAACAGACAGCATTTCTTCCTAACAGCCTCTGGTTCATGCTGTCTGGAGCTGGGAAATAGTTTGATACTTCAGCTTAAGCCATACAGAATATTTCGCTGGTGACTTGAACAAGGGGAAATCCCCCTGGGGCGATCTGGTCTGTGCAGCCGGGGGGGAGAAGCTGCTTCTGGCCTGTGACTTCGGATGACTTTGAGCTTGGAGAATGCAAAACGTGCGTGAGACACCAGAGGTGGGGAGCAATGGGCATCAAAGGGAAAAAATTTCCCTGGCCAGCACACGCTCCCTGAGCTGAGCCTTATCCCTGTGATCAGCTGTGCTCATTCCTCACAGGGAAGACTTGGAGAGAGAGAAAGAGAGCACTGCCAGATAACTGAGGGGAAAAGCATAGCTAAATCTACATCCATTTTGTTGTAGCTGTACAGAGGACAAAACAAGCCTTTTCAGGTTTTATTATTATTACTGGAAGCAGCAGAGGTTGGGGACTTGGGGAGTGCAAGGATGTGGTGGTGAACTTCAAGCACAGGAAGCTAACGATGCTTTTTTTTTTTTAAAGAAAGGAAATTTAATTGTATAAACAGCCTATAAGAAAAAACAGAAAGAGTCTATTCATATCCAAGGGAAACAGCACAGCAGGGCTGGCTGTGGAAAGGCTGGGAGCAGCTGAAGCAGCACCCAGCTAAGCACTCACACTAGCACAGGGTGTGGGGAGCCCCATGGGTCACCGGCCTGGAAGGTGCCTCTAGGAAGGGGTGCTCCCATCACACGCCGCTCTCAGGGTCTCCTAGCACAGCTCTGTGCAACTCCAGCACCCTCAGTGCTCAGTGGCCATCACGCCAGGAGGTGAAACCCACACGAGAGATGTCACCATGGTTCCCGGTCTGACAGCCTGGATCACACCAGGTGGGTTGCAGAGGTGAAGCAGGAGGCAGCTCTGAGCTCCTCCCAGTGATCTCCTATTTCAGTGCAGAGTTTTGTATGATACTTTTCTGGAAAGTGCTGTCAGAGGGCCACCACATTACAGCTCTGAAACCACAAGGGTCTCACTTCTCCCCCCTCAAAGAGCAGGCTTTCTTTCCTCCTTCCCCTAAACAGATGAATAATTCTTTCAGAAACACGCAGTTGGATTCAGGAGACCCAAACCACTCTCTCCACAGAGCACAAACAGCTTGGAGAGCAGCCCTGAAAACTTTCCCACACTGCGGCTGTCACCTTCTCCCCTCCCTCTAGGAGGATCACTGAAACCAGGACAGTAATTCGGTTTTCTGGCCCTCTCTCCCTCTTCACTCCTTCATTCAGTGTTAACAAAAACACGACCGCGTGCCAAGCGCAGCGCAACGTCTGCGGGGAGGACATGCGTCTGGGATGGATGTAAGCAGGAGATGCAGCTCATTTCCCACAGGCCACCTCGGATCTCCCCAGGCCACCGTGTCTGGCTCAACCACTGCTGAGTGCACTGTGCAGGGCGTGCTGGTAGCCGCACGGTGCAGGTAGTGCCTTGAAGACTTCAGGTGACCTACAAATACCCGTACTGGCCACCAGTAAGCAAACCGGGGGAAAAAAAGAGCCCACGCAGCACAGACCAACGCGCCAGGGGAAGCCCTGCCTGCAGCCCTGGGACAGGCTCGGGTGTGTCAGCCACCAGGGGCTGATGGTGCTCAGGTCGGGTATCGCCTGGGCCACAGGCAGGCACCTGCCCCTCCTGGCGTCCTTCCCTTCCCCTCCTCCAAGCAGCTCAGCGCTCGCACAGTGCTGCGGGTCGCAGAGGTAACCTGCTCTCGAGACGTGAAATATCAAGAGATGTGAAAAAGCCTGGGCTGGAGCCTTTAGCAACAGGAAGGAGGTTGTTACAGCAGTAATTTACTGTGGTAGGTTTTGCAGCACGATTGCAACATATCATTACACCAGTTTTATCCTTTTCCATTTGGCAGACGCTGATTTCTTCCCCCCATTTCTTACAGAGCACAAGCCAACGTGGCAGTATTTCAAATGGTTTTAAACCCTGCCAATGGCAATAAAAAAAAATAACTGAAAAGTTCTCACAATTGCATTTGCTTACCCAAAACTAATACATACACACACACACGTAAAAATATACACGGTTCAGCCAACTTGCAAGGGTGGCGCCAGAGAAAGAGCGGGGCTGGGCTCCTCTCCAGGGAGGTAAAACAAACCAAAGATGGGGGAAGTGGGAGTCTGCAGGGAGGGGGCCGTGCAGCCCTCCAGACAGACAGAACTCCTCCTAGGTAGTCCCCCAGCTCAAATGCATTCGGCACTTCCCAGGCCCACTCTGCGAGACGTACGTGCACTAACGACGTGGAGTCAAACATCACACAGCACAGGGATGGCAGAGGATCAGTGCTCTGTGCACTGGGAGGTGGGAGGGGGCATTCAAGAAATACAATATAGTTTGTATTCCCCCCCTCCCAGGCTCCTCTTTGTTCTTTGTACAAATCGTCATTCCAGCAGCAGAAAGTACGTGGTGGGCAAGTCATTAGAAGCCTTTCTTCGGGAGGCTCAAAAAGGCATTTTTGCATTCGAGCCCTTCACTTATACTAACGTAAATAAGAAATAACTCCTGTGAAGTCGCTGTAGGTTGGCTGGGGCAAAGCCAAGGAGAAAGAGGAGTGCTCTCAGTCTTTAGGGAGCTCCACAGCTCCCCTGCAGCGACTGAAAGCCTCTGCGCAGGAGCCACAAATGGGGAGGGGAGCTGGGAGGAAACAGGGCTGCCTCCACCAGCGGCATGAGGAGGGTGGGATTTGCTCTACATGGCATTTTGTACTTCTTCTCTCTCGTTCTAAGCTTTGGGAGGATGTGGCAGGATGCTTCCTCTGATGCTGGAGCCATTTTCACTCACATTCAGCTGCTTCTTTCCAAGGAACAACTTCATTGCCAGACATCATCTCCTTGCAGAAACTGCTGCTCCTTCTTGCTCCAGTCAGCTTTTCTCTTATGGAACTGCAGATCAGGAGCTGGCAGCCCAAAGTACAGAGGGGAAGAAGGTGAGAAACACAGGCCAAGGTGAGGAAGTGCATCTCTCCCCTGGGTTTAACCAAACAGACCTTCACGACAGGGCCAGACAGCCGCCACCTACAGCAGCCTCTGTTGTTTGTGCCACAGGTCTGCGGAGGAAGGCATTTCCTTTCCTTGCTATTTTTGGTGTAGGCAGCACACAACTGGAGCTATACACAGGCATATCCCCGATGTAGGAAGGTACACTGCAAGGCATGAAAGTCTAAATTCTCCTACTTATTTCTATTTATGGTTTGATTCCTACTTAAAGGCAAGGCTTTACGCCAAAGTGATGAGGCAAGAGGAAGTGTGTATCAGCTCTGATCAGCTCTCACTTAATGGAGGATGCTCCTGAGGTTTTTGCAGGATGATAAAATAGGACAATATATTACTTTCTTATTTAAAGGAAAATAAACAGCTGCAAGGTATTGAGATTGTCTTTCAGAAGAACTGTTTGTAATGCAATTGAACCAATGTTATTCTCAGAAGTGTTTAAATTTAAGTTCCTTCTCAGAATGTATAAAAGATATTAGAGCAAATATTTGCGAAAGTTGCAACCGTTCTTTAGCTTAGGTCTACGTAATCAGCAATTAACATACAGTGATCATTCTTTTTGTTCTGGATTTGAAACTTTGGTTGAGCTCCACTTCAACCAAGAAACACCTGTTTCTAAAATATCTACTATCTTATTTACAACTTGCAGTCACATTTCTACAGCCTTGGTGGGGATGAGGAGAGGAGCAGACAGGCTGCTAACCTTTCTCCCGTTTAAATTCTTGTTTATGATTTTAGTGGCGTCGCATAAGTAATCACTAGCAATGAAATAATTTATAATTTTCACATTTAAAAATGTGATTCTTAGAAAAATGTTTTCATTAAAAACGGACTTCAATATCTCATCAGAACAATAAAACCATTCCTTTAAAGGTCAGCTGTTATACTTTCCATGGAAAAAGAATAATCTTATTAATCCTAAGTGACTTCTTCAAATGAAACAATAAATGACTTAACTTCTTTTCATTTTTCCCTGCATATATTATCAGCAAGGCATTAATGAAAAGAGACTCCAGTGAAAAGCTCTCTGATTTTTTTTTAAATGTGGATCAGTTCAGCACAGAATAGCAAATGCATCTGCGTGGGCAGAGTGAACAAATTTGCAGGAAACAAATCTGCTGAACAAGTACCTTAGCAGTAAGAAGGAAAAGCTTCTATGTTGTAAAATGTTTCTGTATGGAATATATTTGAATATGAATGCTTCTATATGCAGACATACCCTTCATCCAAGCATGAGAAACTGTTTTTACAGTTCATTTTGCTGCTTAAATTTCATAAAACAATCTACTCCCTCATTCTCCCTGCACCATGGTGGGCCTCCCTTCTCATGCATCTGGTCAGCTGCTCTTGGGCACGAATCCCAAAAAAGTTCCTTGAGGAGATAAATTTCACTTGCCCAGCAGTTTAGGTTTGCAAAACTGAGCATGAACGTGGGGGGAGTGAGCTTCACTCTGTGTGTAATAATCCAGCAAAAGAAGATGGAGATTTCTGGAGATTTCCCACGTTCTGATTGTTTTCCTACACAATTCTCAAGTCAATGAACGCAAGAGAGATTTCTGCAGTAGCTTCTGCTCCGGTCAGGAGTCCAAACACAATTTAAATATTCACGTCCAAGTTATAATGGTGCAGAAGCTAAAATTTATTTAAAAAGATTAAACAGCAAAAATCATAAGGGAGAGAGACTTTTTTTTTTTTTTTTTTTTTTAAAACCAGAAGGTTCTTTTCTGATTACTTAAGTTAATTTTAAACACTATGCAGTCAGCCTCTGAACGGAAGCTCATAAAAGACAATCCTTCAGAAATTAAACTTTCGTGGAACAGATTTTACTTTACTTATTAAATAAGTGTTTCCAGCATAACGCTCAGACTGCACCCAAGCCTACTCATGTCAAGAGAAAACAGAGCAAAGAGAAGAAGCTGGGAGTATCTACTATAGGTAAGGAATGCCCACAAAACTAAAAGAAGTCCTTACAAGAAAACCTACAAATACCACCAAATTTGCAAACTCTGTATCACCCCAACTGTATAAAATCCTAACCAGTGCTAGATCTCAACTGAATTATTAAACCCCCCTGATACAGAAGTCAAGGGTTCTAATACTAAAACAAACAAACAAGCAACCTCTATACAAATACCATCAAAAGCTTTTGAGAAGATTCAGAGCAAGATCTTTAGATGAGAAACTAGGCTGGAGCCAAAATAAGATTATCATGTTTTAAAACAGGAATGTACACACACCCTCCCAAATACCAAAGGATTATATTAGAAGTGAAAGGGATGGATAATAAGCTTCATTTACCTAACGTGATAGCATGAAGATGATCCTTTCCTTGAAACAAGAAACATAATGAAAACCCTACACATTGGTGACTAGGAAGAGAAACTTCCCTGGATATACTCATTAGTGGCACTGACCTTACATTTTCAGACAAGTTCCTTTAATGACCTTACAAACTCTTTCCTAAAAAGCCAGTAGATCATTTTGAGCTCATCTCTGTGTTTGCACTGCTGGAGGCATTTCCTGCCACTACTGAGCTTAAAATTCAGTTTCCATCAATACAAAGTCTCGGACATTTTCTTATCTAGCGGCTCAGAATTGCAAAAACCATATTCTCACTGCCCTGAACAATCCCAAATAACATCCGCTTGAACTGTCCCAAGTGATTTAACATCTTCAAGAATCTTTGTCACTCAATAGCCACCTATTTCCGCAGATAATTAGGAGTTCATTGAACAGTGGTTTGCTCTGGCTTCTCCATAGAGATCCTGGCTATTTATCAGTCCTTTTTTCCCCCTTCAGCTACTTACATCCATTAATGCACCAAATTAAAAAAATAAAATAAAATAGGAAGGAAATCCTCTTTCCCTACAACGTTTTAGCATGTGTAGGAACAACACGGGCTGAAGTACTTTCAATAACTTTTCTACGCATCTAAAGATTCCCCAGTAAGTGGGTTGTTTTGTTGCTCCTGACACCTTAAATGATAGATGCATAAGTACGCCTTCTCATGGTGAGAGCTGTCATGCCCATATGATTTGTTTCTTCTTATTACAGCATTCCACTTCTACCAAGCTTTTGACATATTTTTTGTGTCTGCATTCTTATTTAAACCAGACATTGCTTTTCACACACCTTCGTTTTTTTCTCCTGTTTAAGATCTGCAGCATTTGTGCCTAGAATACATCTACGGTTACTTCTTGCCCTGCCTATTTTTATGTACTGATTATCAAGAACTATTTACTTGTAATGTTCTTTGTTATTCTTTCACAAGTTTATTATATTCTATTATTTTTATTACTGGATCAGAGGATTTTCATCATTTTCTCAGCTTGTGATGCATCATCCAGATTTATGCGCTCTTCCAGTGCTTTTCTAGCTTGGAAAATGAAACAAAACCAACATATAAGCCTCGGTGATGAATAATGCCAGCAGAATAACCGCAACCAACCAGGCATGGCTGAGGTGAAGCCCATCTTTCTTGTGCACACTTGCTCCAAAAGCTGTCCCAGTTCATAGGAAACCTAAACTATGCATCCCAGTACTACTTTTTCAACCAGCTATCAGCCTTGGCTTCTTCCCCTTGGCCATGCAGGCAGCTGTATCCTGCAAAAGCACCCTCAGCATAGCAGTGCAGCGGTCAGAAGGGCCCATGCACCCCAGCCTCCCCTCTCCCCTTCCCTGTGCAAGTCATCCCCCCGCCTTGGAAGGGCAGGTTTCCCAGACTGTAACCGAAATGCAACCAAAGCCCCAGATGGTTTCACAACTGCAGGGAGAAAAAAAAGAGTATGTGAAGCCTTCCTGATCTAGGAAACTGCTGGCATAGCAACCACAGAGAGGAAAATCAGAGCAGAGCATTTTTTCAGTGTGAAACCATTATTTTTAAGGAGTCTATGGGTAAAGCCTTTCCTGCTTAATAGGGTCCTTGTCAGAGAGCTGTTGGGGGGAAGGGGGGGAACACCGTGGTTATTTGGAAGTTTGAAATTGGATTTTCCAAAGCCTCACATCAAAAGTGAATTTTCAATAGGTAATATGGCAAGAACGCATATTCAGTACTACCCAGCATGAAATGCTAATTGAAACTGAGGTCAAGGTGACTTGCATCTTGACAATCAAACAACACATGTTCATTAAAGGAAAATATTACCAGATGAGCTTGATTGCTTTTTTAAAAGAAACGGACAAAATTAGACTAAAGAAATGAATTGGAGACAATTTAACATTTATAGATTTCAGTAAGGAATCTGATATATTACTGTTTAATATCCTGAGGGAAACCATTAATTAAATTGGCTCATTCTAAAATGCAATTAAATTGATACAAAGCAGACCACTGAGCTTCAGAAACCACGTAATAGCGAACCAGAGTCCTCACAGCATCTACAAGAGCTTCCGCAGGCCCAGGTTAAGTCCTTTCTGAAGCACCGTAAAGGAGCTGAAAAGCCACGCTGGGAGAAGCTTGTCTGAGAGCAGAGATGGTGCCGAACACCCAGGGAGCTGTGGAGAACAGGACTGACAGTGAGATGGCAGAGCTCATAAAGCCAGGTCTGCCTGGGGTGCTGCCTCCCTAACACACATCAGGAGCAGGGAACCTGACGGGTACTTCACCAGTCTTTGAAAACAGCGGCAGCAAAGACAACCCGGCTGTGACAGCTGAGAGCAAATTGCCCAGGGTGATGCCGTAGTAAAGGAACTCAGAACCAGGCAGCTAACATTGTCTTTTCTTTTCTTTTTTTTTTTTTTTTTTTTTTTAAATGATTTGCGTATCTGAGGTCTGCGGTGTTCTACCAATTTGGGTAGTACACCCAGATCTCCAAAATGTGGATTTATGAGTTCAAGCCTGTGCAGCTCTTGTCAGCCTCACAGTCAGGTTGCCAGCATTCAGCTGCCTGTCGAAGAGCCCTCTCTGCAGCCCAAAAGGCACATAATTTAAGAACAAATGGATGAACTCGGCTATTAGTACCAGGCCCCAACAGCCGGAGACTGGTTGACTGTTGAACTAAAGCTGGATACAGATTGGCAAGCTCACAAAAACAGATTTCCTACCAGAGTCCTAGAACTTCCTTTTTGGGGTCTTATTGGAAGTAGAAGGAGAAAAAAGAATTTTCAGCCTTTGGGGACTTTATTTTCTAGCCTAAACAAAATCAGAAAATACAAAAATGCATATACATGGGAAACGAATGCTACATTTTTCCCTGAACCCTAAAATATATTTGCTCTGGTTAGTGGAAAGGCTTGTGCTGAATCACTGTCCGTTTGAGCTTTAAGGCCTGAAGTGCATTTAAGACAAATAACGATTTTTCCCTGAGCGAGGGAAGCAGCACGGCTCTGCTCCCAGCGCCAGCCTGTGCACTCCTGGGCCTGTGACACCATTTTGCAGCACACCGGCAGCATGGCAGGAACGCGCAGTGCCTTCGGCACAAAAATGCCTACAGCCAGTGCCCTTTCCAGCCCCGTACCCCATCTGCTCGCCCATCAGGCCTCTCACCCAGACAAGTCCTTGGGTGGAAGCTGTCACTGGACCACTGCAGCCCTTCCGCTCCCAAAGAGGGCAGCGCTGTGCCATACAAGGAAACCCAAAGCTGTAGGGCACTGGGGGCTGGCATCTGTATTTCGGGGAAAGGGCCCTTCTGTAAGGAGCAGCACTTGTGCTCCATGCGAGCACTGCAGTGGGGATTTCCACTTCTCAGGTGAAGAAGAAACCACCCGGGCTGCAAAAATGCCCCGGTCCCTGCAGCAGCCAGAGGGGGTGATCACCAAACCATGCTGAGGAAATGCTGGGGAGGCTGGCCTGGATTGCAAGGCAAATCTCCCTTGCTCCTTTCTCTAAGGGTCTAAATACTGTATTTAAAGCGGAATACTAAAGTGTTCAAAACATTTTAATGTGCCTCTGATGGGCTTCCACCAGAAAAGAGAATCAACTACTATTAGAACTCCTGTAAGCAGCTTATTCCTCATTCCAAAAATATTGTTTCTTCCTTAGTGCGTGGAGAAGCGTGGCATCGAGTCCACGAAAGCTTCCCAGCAAGTGGAGAAAACTGGATAAGAACCAAATGGACCAGGAACTTTGTGTGAATAAAATATCTACAATATTTACATTCGGTTCTCATTTATAATGTTGTATGTTTTGTGATTTTTTTCTTTAACAGAAAGACTTGTGCAATTTTAATTATGCAGAATATTTCGAAGGAAGAGAATTCAGTCCAGAAAGTTATCCCATAGTCCTGATGAAACACAGCTATGCTAAAAATGAGAAGAAACCAAAACTGTCCTAGCTGATAACATGGGAATTTGTTCCTTGACATAATTTCTGGAAGCACGGCAAGTTTTCACACCAATACCAACATATTTTCTTTGTTAACAGTAAACAGCAGAAATTCTGAGTTCAGGGCAGTACCACAGCATGCAATTCACAGCACTCTCAAGCAAGAGGTCCCAAACCTCAGAGCTGCTCGGAAGCCTGGCAGAGGAAGGCCCTGCAGCAATCAGCGCCAGGCCCCCAGGTGCCTGCGGGGCTCAGGCCTGCACCACCACTCTTGACTGATGAGACCGTGCTGTACGCAGGTCCTCCAGAGCACGCTGGCTTTATAGGCACGTAAGCTTAGCCACAAACAAAAATGTGGCTGCTTGGGAGCTGCCTTGGCCCAGCGCTGGCGTGGAAAGAACAGACACAGCAGTGCTGCTCCAACAGAAAGCCCTGCTGAGGTCTGTGTAACCAAGATCAATTTAATTGTGTCCTTTTCTGCAGGTCAAAAAACCTTTCAGAACGTGCTAGGCCTTTACCAGCCTTATTGCTTGCAAAAACGTTGCACAAATAACAAGTAGCCCCTCATTACCCAAGCTGCTATTTATCTAAGTGCCTCAGATTGAAAGGTGAGCGCAAATGTGTTGAAGACACTGCTCCTCAGGCAAAGGTCTGTCTGGTAAGAGTCCCTCCCAGCCTCTCCGCAGAGAGAAACTATCAGAGAGGCATTTGGTAGAGGTTTTGAGCAGAGAGAAATTTTGAAGTATTCCAGTTCCCAAGTTTGGGTTCATTTTCACTTCCAAATGACATACAAGCTTTGCATGCAGGTTAATTTGAAGAGTCCATCTAAAGAAAATTTGGTCCTTTGATACCTGTTATTTCAAAATCATTTCATGAGTTTCAGTCACCTAGAGGATTGCTGAAGATCTGTACCAATGGTTCAGTCAAGCCATTGCTGTCCACACGTGCTCTATCCAAACTGCTGCGGGAGAGGACACTGGGAAGCCCACACTAGGCTGAAGGGAAAAAAAACATTCAAGCCACTCTTGGACTTACTGGGGTTGATTTAAATTTTTTTTTTTTTTTTTTTTTTTAAAAGAATGCAAAATGACTTTTGGTAGCTCACTAAATACATCAGTCTATTACAATGAATTTCATTCTATTGACCTTTTAGGTCACTGTACTATAACAAGATAACGCAGTGAAAATGCTCACTTAGATAAGCAAAACCTTTTCTCTTATAGCCTTAACATCTAAAAAAGCTTGTTCATTACTGTAGAGACAAACCATGCTTTTTCCTGGGAACTGAGCGCCTACAGGGTACGAAAGCTGTCTGGCAAGTTTCGCACCTAAGTAGAGGAACTGAGAACAGATTTTTTATTCTTTCCAGCTTTATCGGGAGAAAAGAAAAAAAAAAAAAAAAAGGAAAAAAAAAACAACCACCACCACCTTTACAGCCAAGTAGTCACAGAGTTTGTCTTAGTTATTTTCAGGAAAATTGGCCTCGTCAGAAGGCAACCAGGAAGGTGGGGAGAATAGTGGTGTAAGCAGCATGAGATATATGAAAAATAAGCAACCTTTTTTTGACGTGGATGCTCCATGGGACTTGAACTAATTTGCCTTTTACTGTCTGGGGAGCCCAAAATATTACAACAGGAATGCAAGAAGGAAGCAAGCACGTTTGACTTTTGCTGGAAGGACTTGAATAAATGCTTCAGTAAGTCTTGGTTTTCAAACTCTCTACAAGCTGCAAGTGCTGGAAGGGAACATCCGTGGGATTTAAAGAGCACTGAAGTTATTGCCCTGATCCCTGGTGAACTGCAGCCATGCAGTCCCAGATATCCCTCAAGCCTTAACAGAACACCAGGGGACTGAAAGAAAAACTCTGGTTTGCACTTCTGCAAAATGCCTGCTACGGTGGCACATGGGAAGGGCATGTGGAAACAGGAGGAGAGGAAAGCAGAGCAGCAGGAAAAGTCTTTGCTTTATCCCAATATCATCCCCAAACTAAAACTCTGTATGTGCTGGGGCACAAAAGCCACTGACAAGCTTTTGCCTGCACCTGTTACTTGTTGTAAGCTAAAAGGTCTGGGGGTTATGGCCCTCACTTCTGTGAGGTCAAAACTTCTACTTCCAACCCTGGGATGCAATTGGAGCTGATAATATTTCAAAACTCACAGGACTTGTGGATTTTCTTAATTGGAAGCTAAAATCCTGTATCAATGTTGTGCCACGCTTATCGTGATAGCTGGAAAACAAACAAACAAAAACCTCAAAAATACTCACTTTCAGATCCAGACCTAGATCAAATGCCTGGCAAATCTGTAGTTGTCTGATTCAGATGTGGACAGCTGAGGCATGCAGCACTGCTGTCAGAGGATCAGCCCCAACTGCGTAAGACCTGAGCCCATTAGAAATAATTCAGGAGGACAAGTAACAAATACTGCGTGATCGCAGCTTTAGATAGCTGGGATATAGCAATCAGAGGGGAACAGACCCTGTCGGGACTCGGAACACGTAGGGTGAAATTCTTTGGAGCTACATGCTGTGTGATGTGCAGAAAATTCACTTCTGTCTTCCTTTAGGTGCTGACCAAACCCAGCCCCTATACTGTACGGAGAGCAGATAGAGAAATGGTATACATTTTCACAGATGCTGAGAACTCCAAGTTCCTGTAGTCAGAGCCCAACACAGCCCCAGGGACAAGCTCAAGCCCATGTTTTTGTCAGCCTCTCAGTGGGGACTGCCCTGCCCTTCCCCTGTAAGCCCTCTCCCCGTGCTTTCCCGGGGGGCACACAGACGCACAGCTCTGCAGCACAGAGATGCGTGGGCCTTGTGAACACACCACCTTCTGCACCCTTGAGATACTGTCAGAAACCAACACCAAGCAATGCTGCACCTGCAGCCCTGAGATGGAGAAAAAATAATAGCAAAGAATAAAATCAAGTCAGTACTTTAAATGATCGTTTTTGCTATAAGCAGAGCAGCAGGCTCAGTGAGGAGCCTTGCTTTGAGAAAGGCCAGACTGACAAATCTCAGCACCCACCATGGACCAGCACCACTAAGGAGAAGCACGATGGGGCATTTTCCCAAGGCAGGGGCAGCCCTGCTGAGCTTGCAGGAACACACCTGAGATCCTGCACCTCTCAGTTGGCTGTAACAATGTCTGCTTTGCCAACAGGACTTTAAAGAATCACCTAAGACAAATGTTAAGGTATAAAAGCGCCTGATAAAATAAAACATTGGCTTACATTGAACTGGGACTATATTTTGGCTCCCTAACAAGTGCTGAAGCACGCCGGGACTGGTTTCATTGGTGAGGAAAGGTTAACACCCTGACACTTAAAATTCTTTGCATGCTGATATTTTCCACTTGTTCCTTAGCAGTGGATATGACCATAGAGACTTTGTAGTGATTTTTCCTCCAGCACATAAAAGCAACAGTTCACACACCGTCCTTCCTCAGAGGTGTTTCTGCCTGGAAAAGCAAGTGGCCCCCAGGGGCTGACTGGACCAGGACAGGCAGTGGCTGGGACCCCAGGGGCTCCTCTCCTGCCTGGCAGGGAAGCCAGGAGCAGAAAACAGTTTCTCCTCACAGCCCTCATCTCTAGATGAGGTGGAGCTCTGCTTTTCCTGCAGTGAGAGTGCAGCTCTGCTGACGGCAGCAGTCGACGTCTTCTTGAGGAGCTGCTGTATTTTCTCCCATGTCCAAAGTCATCTGTTTATTTTGAGACAGTGACAAAGTCTCCGCTGCTCTCCAGACAACACCGTTACCATGTCAGTACAAAACATCCCCCTCCTCTGCCTCCGTCTGGCCGCCCCTCCCTGCCTGCATGCGTGCGACGGGTGGGAGGACAGCGATTTCCTTTCGCTAAATTATCCCTCTAAAACGTTACCTCAGTTGTTTCTGGACGAGCCTAACACTGCATACCTCTTCCAGCCACATGCCTCTGCTGTTTTCTGAGCTGCGGCTTCCTTTTCTGGCCCACGACAGCAACTCCAGAGCACGATGCGCTGCCGCAGCTGGTTGACACCAACCAGCTCTTTGGGCTGGCAGGAGCTTCCCTGGCCATTTCCCCAGCATATGTAAAACGGGCCGGGCCGAAGCTGAAGGTCAATGAGGTGATATGCTGCATGAATATTTTTCTTTCATGTTCCTAAAAGCACTCTATGTACTAGCAAATAAACTTTCATGACAGCAACATCAGCCCCTCACATGTTCAATGCTGAATTTGTGGGTGTTTTTACCACGACTGATACCAGTGCTCAAGAGAACAAAGATTAGCAGAGCTGCCAAAGACTGAAAGAAACTGCAAGTAAGCGAAATTCCTCCTAAATTTTTCAGATGTTATGGAGATGGAAAATAAAGGGGTTAAAATACTTAGAAAAAGGTAACGTAACAGAGATCCCTATTTCAGCAAAGCCAACATGAAAAATTGTCCTTACCAGTCAGGGTGTATTGTTTGCTGTCTTTTCTGGATATTTTAATCATGGGAGAAGCATCCTTTTAGTCCCTAAACAAATGTACGGCATGTGATACATGCTGGAAGTGAGCTAAAGCTGACGGGAAGAACGACAGCAGTTGTACACGTTTGTTGGCCTGTTGGATGGGGCAAACGGAGCCCTTCCTGAGCAGGGCAGGAGCTGGGCCAGAGCACAGGGGCTGTGCAGCTCATGGCCCACGGGCACGGCCCGCTGACCGGGATTTGTGTCCACCGCAGGCACCACTGCCCGAATCGCCCTTGCTGGAAAGGGACAGCGCTGCTGTTACCCAAACTGTAGGTGGTAAATCACAAAGTATTTCACGGCCGTCCCAATGGAGTTATCTTTCACTGGTCATAGCAGAAGAATGACTTCAGTTTGTTTTTTAATTTTTCAAAAGGGATGGGCTGGCTTGCACATGCCAGAGTCCTGACCACGGCGAGGTGCGGACAACCCAAGGCCCGGGGCTGACACGCAGGCCTCCTCTCTTCTGCACAAGAAGCACCACAAGCAGGACCTGCGTGCCCTTTGACAGAAGGGGCTTCACCTCCCCTTGCCCCTTGAGCCTCCTGTCCCCAGAACAGCCACCAGTGGGTCGCAATGCAGTTTCCACGAGGCAGGTGGATTTCCCAGCTGGCGCCCAGGGAGAGCCAGAGGAACTTGCTGCCCCCCAGGGAAAATGCAGGGCAGTCAAGGATCTCAGCTGCCTTCCCCAGCACCGAACTCGCACCCATCCTCCCCTCGGCAATGGCAACAGAAGAGAGAAATTCAACTCCGAGAAATGCTAAAACCCAGCCAAAAACACAAGCCAACAGAGCAGGCGGCCAGCAGGGTCGTGTAAGTATGCGATACGTGACAGCGTGCTGCGTTTTATTAAACAGCAAGCACCTCGCAACAGAGGAACCGTCTCCAAAACGTTAATTTTCCTACAGTTGATTAGCTGTCCAGCATCCAGACTCACTTCACCTATGGGATGGAGCACGCGTGGGAGGGAAACTGGCAGCGAGCACAGCAAACGAGTGCCAGTGTGCGGTCGCGAAGTGCTCTCGCACCACGGTGGGGATTAGTGCGTTCCTCAGAGAAATGCCAGATACTCCCGCCGAGTTCCTCACTTCTTTTTTTGGTGGATGGGGGCAGCATTGCCTGTTAGTCCTTCAGTCGGACACTCCTGCCCACTTCTTTTGGGCAGGCTGACAGACACAGATGTATCATCTTCCTCCACACTGGCGTGCAAGGCTCTCAGGAGCCTCCTGCCTGCAAACACGTCCTTCTTTATTTTTTAATTAAAAGCAGTCTTGATGTGCATTTTAATGCAGAAAGGCCTTTCTCAGACAATAGCATTTCTATTTTGTTGTTCTTTTTCCCTCAGCTCTGCAAACAGGAAGGGGGCTGAGCTGCCCCGCCTCCCGGTGCATGTGGCTGCCGCACACAAACGTCAGCCTGTTTCTGAAGGCCAGCGTGCAATGGGAACGATCTCGTTCCCGTAAGTCAACAAACAATGTTTAGAGAGGTCTGTGCTGTGGGAGGATTTCCTAATGTAACGCAAGACAGACTTAAAACACATGTCTACGCCGGTAAAATTAATAAAGCAACAGGGCTGTGTTGGACAACAGATACAGGAAAACAAGAACTTTCTCCTGATGACTTCACCCCAAAGGGGTCAGCTGCAAATCATGGGCTGCATTGGTTGGGAAGGGGAAGCTCTGGAGATTTCACGAAGAACTTGAAAGCAAACTTGTAGACTTGAATAACAAAAACAACATTTTTCTTCTAAGAAAAAAAAAAAAAAAAAGGAACATTTTCCCAGCATTGTATCACAAGGGCATCACTCATGGGGCAAGTGTTGCAACCTGCATCAGCAAGGAACAAGCCTGGCCTGAGCCACTGAAGAGTTTGTTTCACCCCTTTCTCATTCTGTGGACAAACAGTAACATGTGGACATGTCTCTCCCACACCCCACATTCACCCATCTATTTTATTCAGGCAATCTTAGGGAAGATCAAAAAATCAGGTCAACACTTTTAGACATCAAAAAAGACCAAAAAAAAAAAAAAAAAAGTCCCAAGTTTGTCTAACGAAGCTTGGTTAAGAATGTGTCAGCAAAGGAAGTTTGCCCCTGCCTGTAAATCAGGCAGAGAGGGACAGATCCCCCCCCCCAGACAGGGCCAGGCTGCCCTGGCACAATCCTCAGATACACCTTGAAAAAAAGGCATTTAGATAATTAAATTGTGGACCTTTTTTTCCCCATCTTCTCAACATAGCTATCAAAATAAAAACTGATCCAGTTGTCTGGAAGCCTCTGAGTAATCTGCTAGAGTCCAAAAGGAAATTCTAGGGAATATTCTTGACTCTTGACAACCCATTTCTGGACCACACGGATCTTGACCTACCTCACCATGGCTGTTCCCAGGTATACCATCACCTGCTTCCACCAAACAAGGCTTTAAAATGTTGCCTTATCTATTTTATTTTTAAGTACTTTGCATGCAAATGAAGTACTCGTGCAGCACGCTGCAGTTATAAAAGCTTTACTCCTTTTTCCATTGCCCGGGGAGCACAATAGGTGTTTTTCATTTATTACCACGAAGATCTTATCCTCTACAACTTCAAGACCTCTAAAGATCAACCATTAGTAATCTAATTTTAATAAATAAGTAGCATGTTGTAGAAACCTGCATTAAAATCCCACAATCACGTGTACACGCAAAACCAAAAACTAAACTTCTATGTGGTAAAAACAAACAAAAAACCCACACATGCTTATCTTAACTCTGATGATCAGCTTTAGCCAAACTCTTAATCTACCTTAAACTTAAGTGCATCTCCTGTTATTTGAACTAAAACTTCTACTTACTGCACTGCATTTGATTCAATGCCAACTCGCTATTTTCCTAAAAAAACAAACAAACAAACAAAAAAACTTCCCAATACCTAAATTTATTTAGAATAGGACAATCACAGAAATAAAACAATCACTGACTCCCCTAACCACATCTCAAGTCTTTTACCTTCCTTCCTGAAATTACATGAACCATATGACCAAAGAAAAACATTGAAGCAGAAGTCGCTGCAATTCCACAAACCATATAAAATAGTTATTTGTTATTGAAATGTCTAAACTACCAAAATGTTTAACTTATTTTCTTCAGTTAAAATGTAAGACAGCAATAGCCAAAGTACTCCAGTGTTGTTGACTATAGAACTCTGAGGATGGAAGAAAGTTTAATAAGCAGTAGGTAATTTTCTCAGACTTCACTAGTTATAAAACCTCTAAACATGTGATATTTTTATGTAATCTCGTAAAAGCTTGTTTGAAATTCTTTAATATGTGTGGCTATACTGATCTAATGAAGTTCACAGTTTGAGCCAGAACGATGTTGTTTTGTGAGGCTATTACCCGGCCAGCTTCCAGACTCTTATGAAATACAGCTGCTGCACGATTCCTGACGAGTCCAGACAGTGCCTCTGGGCACCTCAAAGCTCAGTGGCAGATTTTAAACCACAACTCACAGGTCACTGTCCTCAGACAGAGTTTCAGCAAGCTGCAAGTGTGTTGTATGAATTCACCAAGAGCAACTTTGACACACTACAGCTTTACATGCAAAGGAAAAAAAAAAAAAAATCTTTGATTAGTGAGACTCACACAGAAGTTTCCTTTATTGCTTATGACCCACATGTGAGCTGCAGCTGTCCTTGTGCTCCTCATCAACACCAGAAAATCATTACCCTCCCCTATACCCTTATCACTGCACAGCAGAAGCTCACCTTTTCTCACTGCACCAAACACACTATGAAGTCCCGGCGCACTTTTCTACAGGTGCTATAGGGGATTCACATCCGATGTGCCAGCCCCATAACTACCTGAAAGAACACTTTATTTCCAAGCAGACAGTAAAGCTTGCAAAGCAGAGTAGAAAATACTGTTTCTATTAAAACATATTCGTTATTCATCAATGCAATCAATCAACAACTCTTTAAAAAAATCCTCAATGTTTATAACTAATTCATTTGGGAATCTTTTAATTTGCACTTCTTAGCAGTTAAGGATATCATTCCAAAACCCTTAATAATAATTAGCTAGTCACCACAGGGCCAAAAAGCTGACATTTCCACATACTAATCTGACTGCTGGAATCACAATTCCAAATGTCAGAGCAATGGAGATCACTTATAAAGTTGTGAAGAGATAGTAAAGTTTTATTATTTTGGATAGGTTACACGAATTGCAAGAAAACAGGAGGGGGTATATTAGGCATGACGTAAAAGAACTAACCTAAAAGATTTCATTAAGAAATAATTTTCTACCAGTTCTGATGAAATCAAAGTTGTAGCAGAAGAAAAATGGCTTCTTTTTCTAGCACAATTAAACATTATTTTAACATTTTTGCTAGCAAGTACAGATGACAGCAATTATCTGAATGATGTGCTCAGATATTTAAGTTTGATTTGTCCCAGAAATAACAGGGCACAGAAAGATTTTGAAGCTTCTGGATGTTTTGCAGAGGTTTACAGAATGCTGAAATGCCTTTGTGTGTATGTGTGTGCACGCAGGTTGATGGAAAGCCACAGGACTGATATTTTGCCCTGGAAAAAGAGTCAGAAAAGGTCAAAAGCAATGAAAACCTCAAAACGCTATTAGAAGTTTTGCTACATTTTTGCGGTGCCTTTGGAATCTCCTTCTCAGCATTTGTTACTCTCCCCTCGGCCCTGGCTGCCGCAGCGTGCTCCGTTCTGCCAACCCGGCTCACCCCAGCGAAGCCCGTCTCTCGGGGCGGTGCACACCATGGCAGTAACGTCCTCCCGACTTGCCAATCTCTCCATCTGCTGCCACAGCAGGGGCGTTGGGAAAGCTCTACTTAGATGTCACACTGCCTGTTGCTGCAAATTTTTGCCATCTGCTGCTAGTACCTTCACTCCTATCCTTTGCAAAAGTATCAGAGACTCAAAAGGGAAAGCAATTCCTTTATCGTATGTTTAAAAATACTGTTAATTTGAATCACAACTGCTTTTTGATTGCTCTTGTATTTGCACAGACATAACAAGTAGGCGCAGACCGAGGTATTACGATGTAAGGTCAGATTGCACAGATATTAAATAACCAAGCATATTTAACCGTCTACACCAAAGCTACTTCTTACAACAAGCTTTTGTACTACTTGTTTTTTAAAACTGACTTGCATAACTCACAACCTGCGTGAATAATACGTGATTCTCTCATACAGCCGAGCCCCAAATTCATCACAGAGCTTATCACACTGGAAGGCAGCTTAAAATCATGCAGTATCACCCACAGAAACACACCATCCCTGCTTGCACAGCACCCCGAGCATGTGGCCAGCCACACAGGGAACCTTCTTTCCGTGCGGCTGCTTCTCTTCCACTTCACATAACTTCTTATGCCTGCACCTGGTAAACCAGGCCTCAGTGAGACTAAATATGCAGTTTCAAATACCCCTGGCTACAACACAACATTTTAAAACAAGTTAAAAATCAAGTATTCGGAGAATAAAACATCCTCTACAGTCCTTCTGTGGCCCAAATCCAGGCATCAACGCCCAGCCAGACCTCGAAGGCTTTAGGGACCACACAGCACACAGACAATGCATTGCCTCCACGGACAGAGCCCCACTGTGTGTGCAAGGGAGAGCAAAGAAAGGGATCGTGTGCCCAGACACAGCTGGGCCACCAACAACTTTCCAGACAATTTCTTTCACAGGATTTTTAAGAGGACTTACCTTAGGATGGTGCTCCTGGATGCTGCTACTCCTGTGGCAGGTCGCCAAGGCTGGCACTCCTCAGTCGGCAGTAGGTGAGGTGATAAAAGCAGGTGAGGTAATAAAAGCAGGTGTCTCCCCTCACAGCCCCCCACTGAGCGCCCCACCCCTCCCCACCTGAAGCACCCTCCGTCAGCAGCCCCTCCAGGTGTACCTCATGACACAAAAAGGCTTTTTTTGTACCCCGAATTGCTCCCCACAGCTGAGAAATCCTTACCTGTGTGCAACACGGCATGGCCATGGCCCGCCTCAGCTCGGCAGCCTGTGGGCGCCATCTCCTTTCAGTGCAAACTGTGAGGCAGCGCCTGGGGGTCACCACGCGGGGCTGAGCTGCTCCCAAACACGCCTTGCATGGAGGGGACAAGGAGCACGGTGGGGCTGGGGGAAAATTTGGGGCCCATCCCGAGTGCCCTGGTGCTGGCTGAGGGCCTGAGGCGCTCTGTGAGGAGAGGGCGGCGCCACCCCCCACACACCTGGTCCCGCCGCTTCTGGAACGTTCCAGAAAGTTCTGGCAGCCACGCCCTGAGGGCACAGCTGAGGCACCCCTGGGGAAATTAATTGCAGAACAGGCAAAAATATCACATGGCAGGGAGTGAGGGGGAAAAAGTGGGAAAGTCCACACCTTAAGGGGGCAAGACAATGTATCATCAAGGGTAGAAGCCTGAATTTGGCCTCAAAAAAAAAAAAAAAAAAAAAAAAAAAAAAAAAAAAAGCAGGTGTAAGATCACAGCAGGGGTAGGGGGAAGGAAGCATTGCTCTGTTATACGCTTCTGTGCTTGAACAAAACAACGTGATTTTCACTTGCTTCAAGCAAAGGGAAAATCTGACATGAAGAGGTGGAGGTCACGCAAAAAAGCTTTCACCATCTTTTTGAGGTTTCCACACGCCCCTCACGTTGAGTAGCATGAAAATACACTGGAACGTTTATTGGAAAAGGATTTTCCTTCAGGAGTCACAAATATCTTCATTTGTCTGCTGCCAAATTTTGTGAGCTTGGAAAATTTCAAGTAGATAAAAATGCTTTAAGATGAAACACTGAACTGTGACTGCTTTTGGGAATGGAGGTGAAAGGAACAGGCTCGGTGATTCTGTCACAGCATTCTGGGTTTTGATGCATATGTACAGACCCTGAAATGCACATGAACTTTCACTTACACCCAACATAGACCAAAGGTACAATGCCTCCAATAGTACTCAATTTATAGTGGAGAATTCTAAAAAAGCATTTTCATACAGTACATGATTTAATGCCTGTTTTGCCCCAGATAATATAAACAAACAAACAAAAAAAAACAAACAAAAACTTGAAAGTGATTTGAGGAGCAGACACAAACAGTCTCGAAGCTTACAAATCCATCACAGAATGATGTCAGCAGAGAGATGACTTGAAAATGTTGGGTTTTACAGTTGCCAGCAGACCAACACACCTGTTGAGTCCAAAGACTTTATTCTCCTGACACATTTATGCAGCAAGACAATGCACTAGAAACAAGACCATATGCAATCCTGGTTTTGGGGTTTCATTATACTGTCTCCACAGCAGCTCCAAGAAAGAATATCCCCATCTTAATATGCAGCTGAAGAACATGGATGCATTGGTCTTAGCAGTGATATTACAGACAGATGGGAAGCAAGGAAGAAACATGCCATTGTACTCCAAAAGTTAAAGAGGAAGTGGGTGGAGTTTAAAGAATCCTGCTATGTATAATTGTGTAGTTACTGGTGGTTACAGGAGATGCCCTGTGGAGTCACTCTGCATAATCATTTTTAAACTGTAATAAAAACACCATGCAAACAGACAGATGCTCCTTTTTATGAACGTAAAAAAAAAAAAAAAAAAGAACCAAAGTAGTAAACAAATGCTTTCTTCACTTATTCTTCATTCATAATCACCCATACGAAGAAATGATGGCCTCATCACAACTGGTCTTGTAATCAGTGTGCTGTTTATGTTGTGCTTACAAATTTCATTTCAGTGCCCAGTGATCACTACCATCATCTGTGCCTTCACTGCCATTGTCTGTAGAGTGCTGCAGTCCCTACAAAGAGCAATGGAAATGCAATTCTGCCTGAACCTTTGAAATGTCTCAAAATCTCCCACTAGTAGTCCCTTGAAACTTTACTGCTCACCAGAAGAGAGCAAGAACTAGGGCCAAGTATGGGAGAGCCAAGATCTAGGAGAGGTGAGCAGACGAGACCAGCAGCCAAGAAAGCCAGCAGTGCCAGAAGCATTATTTCCACTCTACAGTCCTGACGTTCAAATCCCTTAAAAAAAAAAAAAAAAAAAAAAAAAAAGCATTCAAAGCTCTCATCCACACTAGCGGTTCTGGATATTCGCCACATTAATCACTCATAGGAAAAGTCA
Organism: Aythya fuligula; assembly: GCF_009819795.1. Taxonomy (NCBI): domain Eukaryota; kingdom Metazoa; phylum Chordata; class Aves; order Anseriformes; family Anatidae; genus Aythya; species Aythya fuligula. The sequence continues at coordinate 1,460,154 of NC_045565.1, read as the reverse complement.
ATGTTGTGCTTGTACAAGCAAGAGCTCATCAAACTGCATGTAAAATTTTAAAATATAGCTCTTTCTAGCATTTGGAGTCCAAAAGTATGATGGAAAAAAAGCACTGAATCAACAGTGGAGCATCTGTAACTACTTTTAGTGAAGATGGAAGATAAACCAGTGCTGGAGGCACACTCAGAAGGAGCCTTCTTACATGATAGATGCCTTCAGTATTCCAGCATCTTGGCTAGTGTCATCATTTGGTGGAACGAGAAACACTGCTGGGAAAAAGGTAATTCTAATGTAGTTGAACAAAAATATCTATTGGCCCAAAGAGACTAGTCAGCTAATTGCCCCCAATCCAGCTTCCAAGCAAGATTCAAATTGTCAACAGTTTAGGGTCGCTTACTGGGTTATCTTTGTACTGATTTTTAGACTCTGGGCTACACTGAAAATATTTTTCAGTATGAAAAGAATCTACATTTTTAATAGTGAACTGTCATCCAAGCTGTTTCGGAGTAAGGACCTTTCTGGTACCTGCAATAGCAACTTCACACTGAGGTGAGCTTAGGCATTAAAATAGAAGCTTATTCTTGGAGAAACCAAAAACCATTGTACTGCACGGTGGAAAAAGAGTCCTAGTTGAAAAGATAGTGAATGTTCTGTTCAATCTGAACTTTAAACTTGATTTACTTTGAAATGCACTCATTCTCAGAATCATCTCGTCTTTTCTTGTAGTGCATTAACATTACATACAGCAAGATTTACAGCTTGAGACTGTGTTTTCCTTGGGATGCTTTTGTTTTAGGAACCATAGATTTGTGCCATGTCCATTTCAGACCTCTTCAAATCTTCTTTCTTCCTTGTCAAAGGCTGACAAAGTTATTTTTATCAGAGCAAAAAAATATAACAATATTCATATCAGTTCCTGGTGCTTGGGTTATTATACTAGTGGTGACTTTATTTCTTAAAACATTCAACAGCCATTGTCATAGAAATGACAAATTTTTACTTCATTACATAATTGTTTTTTTTTTTTTTTTTTTTTTTCATATTATGCTTTTTTTTTTCCCCCCCATCTGTTAGTTTCCATTAAGTTGCAACACAGTTTTGGCACAAGCTTGGTAGTTTCCATCACAATGTATTAATCTTTTTTCATGTTTTGGTCAAACATCTGGAATCACTCTGCATCTCTCAGTAGAGCAAATATTGCCCAAATCTTTCTCCTTGGAAGATCAGAGAAGTTTGACAGCAATTGATGCTTTGACTGGCATGTAAGTTTCTGAATCTTCATAACCAACTATCTTAATTTCCCAGCATAAATAAGATTTACTCTGATTCAATTGTCAAATTAAATACATAGAATAGGTCTGATAATTATAGCCCAGGATATTCTTAAGGATACTTGGAGTAACAAAATAATACACCTTAAATATACACACATGAAATTCCAAAAATTTTAGTGTATTTTTTGGACTAATTTAAGAAACAAGGTTTGCAAACAATTTTTTCCTCATAACTTGCTTTTCGATGAAAACTTATGAGTTACTTGTTGTTGCTTTGCTGCTGAAATTTGTTACAGTAAATAGTTTAACATCTCAGTCTGTTCTTCAATAGTTTACTTTCTTCAAGGTGAGGAAAAAATTAACTCTTGACTCCTCCTAATATCAGTGTCAATATTCAAATGGCAAATATGACTGTTCCACTTTGTCTTCTAAAATTTGCTTTGTTGATTTTACTAAATCATGTAAAATAGGAAAACCAGAAACACTATAAACAGAAACGCTGGTATGTCTGTAGGAGACAGGAGACAAAGAAACCCAAATTTTCCTTAGTACAATGGCAAATCATGATATTCAAAAAGCCACTTCAACTTTTGGGATTTATTTTTTAGATGCAGAAACGTCCCAGGTAATATTTTAAGCCAAGATAAAAATAAAGGAGGTTTATGCCAAAAGCACAAGTTCATTATTAGTAGTAGTAAAGTCTGTTACATAACATGAGAGAGAGGAAAAAGGACCATTGGAGTAGGAAACATGAAAATAAATGTCTGTTTCTGCAATACCCACAAAAACCTTCATTTAAACTTGAGCATATTTAATAAGGAATACTTATTATTCCAAAAGCTGTGAAGTCCATTAATGTTGCAACATACACATGATGGGGAGCACACGTGGATACTTAGTACTTAAGCAAGGTTTTCTGCTATGCCCTATTCATAAAAGCAGCATAATGACTTTTTAAATAGAAAATTTCTTTAATGGATTTATGTTCATTCTTCACTAAGTTGGGGTTAATTAAAACTGCTTTGAGATGTACCCAGAGGACAAAAACCAAAATAAATGTAAGTGCCAATCTACAACTTTATCAGCAATTGATTTGACTTCCAAATTGCTAAGTCCACTCCAAAATTCCCAAGCAACCTTTAATGCAGTGGTAAATGTGTTCTTCAAGAGGATTAGCACCGGAAGCTAGACCTGAGTCTGCTGTCCAGACCCCAACTTTTGTCAAATGTGAACACTTTCCACTTGTGACAAATACTGTCGGGCAATGGGTGCATACCTTCAGGCTGTTTGTCAGAGAAGGTAAAAACGTGAATTGCCTGCAGCTCAGAAGGTCCTGCATTATGAACTCTTGGGGTGCATCCATCTGAAAACTTTTTTTTTCCTATACCAGATACTGCGTGAACTGTTTTAAGTAGGTACCTTTTCTAGCTACTCAGGAGTAGCCTCCCTCGGTCAGCTTTCAGAGGCTACGCACACTGATTTCCTGCCGGTTTTGTATCTGATCAACATGTTTCTCATATCCTTGTTGTAGCTATTAGTTTCATCTTGCTGTTTGTTGGAGCAACTGCTTGACTGGTTACTGGCATGTCCGTAAGACCATTCTTCTGTTTGTACTTGTCTTGAAGAACCTTTAACAATAAAATATTTTAATAATGAAAATTAGACTCATAAGCAAACTAGCTATTGTGAAATAAAAGAAAAAGGTGTCAATGAACAGACAGTAAAAGAAATAACCTACCTGTTTTCTAAGCTTGCAAAATTAATACATTACATGATTTTTTTGACAATAACTCATCCACCTCTTATATGGCAGGTACAGAAATACTGGCTTATGAAAAGCATTTACAATTAACTCCCTATCAGAGTAAGAGGCCATTTACGTTTCGACCAATTCAGACACCTTCCCTAGCTGCCTACATGTCTGTACAGTTCTCTTACTACACAGAAGCTATGGAAAATATTGTAGACAGCAATCATGCACATAAGAGATATTTCCAGAAGACCAATTGTTTTTCCTTCTCCAATAATCAAGAGCTGTGCAGCTTCAGGTAAAAAAACAAACCTTTCTTCTGCTCAGATGCCAGTGGTTGGTTCTTCACTGAGAAAAGGTAGCTGTAACAGTGTCCAAACATGTCTGGAAACAAATACTTCCTGGTTTACTTACTGCACTTATAGTAAAAGCACACATTCCAGAATATCCTTGCCTACTGCACATTTCCCAGTCAGCATGCAACAGGACTCAATACACCTTCTGTAACCATTTTTTCCAGGACTTTGTAAAGGTAACAGTCATCTCCACCAAGAAGTTGATTTGGAGTTGGGTCAAACAGTGAGGATGGATGTCCCGTCTAGGGTATAGGAATATCCTTCTCTTTTCTCTTGTGTATAGCCAACATTTCTCAGTACATCCTCCTCCTCTTCAGACTGAAGATCACTAGCTTTGATCACTAGCTTTGCTTTTTTGACTGGTTGAATAGAGAAGTGATGAGTATCTGGACAGCAAAGCCTCTTCAGTCAAGGAGCAATCCTGTTCATGCCTTGCCATGCCAGCTGCCTGGAACACTGCTCACACTGCATGAAGAATAGCTCTGATGGTCCATCATTGTTTCTCCTCTTTCCTATACCACCTTTACCATTCTGCTAACTGTAGCCACACAGTAGTTTCATTAGAAGCAATTCCCAAATAAACAGTCTGCAAATGAAACCATCTTGTTTCAGATCCCTGTTGTTAGTTATTGCTCCGGCATCGGAAGTGCTGTGCAATCTGCTGGTCCACCTGCCTCTGCAATTCCCACTTAATTTATGCCAACGCCTTGTGAATTGGTGCTGAGTACTACAGCCTCGGGTTGCCTTCAAGAGAAGAGCTGATCTGTCCCTGTTCCTGCATCATTTTCCTGAATATGTACTGGGAGTTGCAGAAAACATTTTTAAGAGGTCAGTGATCCAGGAATACTGTAATTTGAGTAAGTGGAGAGCTGTGTGTACAAAATAATCAACTAAGAAAACACATTAGACTGGAATGATGAAGTGCTTGGACATACTGTGTGAGGCAAGTAACATTAAATGCATCTCACTACATTTCAAACAGACAGGATTGATGAAACATTGCCTGCATATTACCTCAGCGGGAAAACTATTCCTCTTGCTAGATTTCAACCGGTTCCAGGGCCAGTATCCCAAATAAAAAAATCATATTGATTGTCAAGAATTGAGTTCTTTTACACTGAAAGCAACAGTGTAACAACTGCCACAAAAGAACACAAACAATCAAACCAAGCAGTCCTTAAAATGGGAAGGCCAAATGAAAGAATAAAACTCACGTAAGCCAAGCCATTAACACCTGCTCTGAATTGAACCTGAGAAAATTTAATCCCTTTTGCATTATTTTTTTAATGAGGTATAGCAAAGAAGTGTTCTCATTTAAAAGCCAAACATATTGCATGTGATACAAAAAGAACAGTAGAACAGAGTATTAGCATGTGAAAGAAACATGTTGCAATTATGTGAAATACTGCTTTTTATATTTTATTAACAAGCAAGCATCCCTGGAATTGGGTCTAAATAAAAATATTTCATTAACCAATCAGAATACAAGGGAGTTATATAAATTTATTTTACGGAGCATTGATTAGTTTTGAAAATTCCCATTTGTACTGTTTTAATTTCATCTTTTATTTAAAAAATCACTAAAAGGACACAACCCACAAAAATACAATCTGTATCTGCTCTATATTTACAGATAACTGGTCACTATTAAGGCACAGATTTAAAACTAACATTTTTATGTAGCAAGTCAAATATTTGTGCATAATACAACACTAACAATACGGTATGCTGTACTGTCATATTCCCTTTGTGGAATCAAAAGAAGTGAGAAATTCTTTTTCCAGTGTGTTCTTCTTTTTTTGTGTGTGTGAAGCCCTATTGAAAATAACGTTGTTAATGGGAAATTCTTCACTTTGGTGTAGATGATGATAAGCACTGCTCAGCAAAAGACCACATCAACTTAATACTGTAATAACTTCTGTTTCCAAATATAATACTGTCTAGATATATAGCATGCACTTATGAAAGACTAACAATGTAAGAGTGTAAAGAGTTTTGATGCTTTTAGGTTCAGGCAAAATAAGCAAGAAGGGGTTGCAGAAAGTTCTGTACGAAGTGTTGTTGAGTATTTCAATAAAAGGTCTTATAAGATCAACATGACTGAAAACAACTTGATTTTCAAACAATGGTCTTGAAAACGCAAACATTTAAATGAAAGCTTGTTTGTAAGCACATGTATCAGTCCACATCAATGGAGCTATCTATGTGCTTAGAAGCAAACGTAAGTGTAAATAGCTTTAGAATTAGAAATTGTGGCTTCCACAAGGGTTTGCATGAAGTTCTCTTTCCTGTGTAACAAACACACACACAAATACCTCACAAATAAGTGGATATTTGCCTATGGCATTTGAACACAGTAGCTTTGATGTGAACAACTGTGTGCATGCAAGATGCAGTTCTATCCATTCTAATCCGAAGTACAATTTTAAACCCAGAGGAAGCTAACTGCTACTTGATCTACAGTGGAAGTCACCCAGCTATACACCATTAAGTAGATATGGCTGAAATGAGTACTGAGCAGTTATTTTTTGTTAGCCACAATAGGCTTTATATCATTGCTTGATCATCTATGCCCTCAAGTAATAACTTCTTGAAATTCCCTTTGTGTGTGCAAATCTCTTGACCTCATTTTGTTTTTCTCACCTTAAAAGAATTATCCATGGAAAGTGTCAAAACTATTTCTCACCCATTTTTGCATAAAAACCAACTACTGTAAATGTTACTCTAATGCCTTCTGTTAAGAGCACTTGACAGTGGTTTATGTCCATCTCAAAAGGCTTGTACACTGAACATAAATAATACATTACAGTAGAGGTAATTCACAACATTTCTTATGGGAAAGCTTTTCAACAAATTAATGCTTGGAAATTTTATATTGCATTGCAGAAAGAGGCACTTTATGAATTCCTTCATTATATGAGAACCCTTCATAAACCCATAACAAGACATCTGTAAAGACAGAGGAATAATATTGCCAAATTATTCAGACTTTCACAGTATAAGAATGCAATAGTTAGCTCTAGCCACTTATAATATCGACTCTGTTGAACATAACTTGTTTCAGAAATAGTTCATCTCCAGAGTTTTAAACACTTCTGCAGCTGACCATTACACATCTAAACTGAACAAAACAGATGCTATTACACCTATTTCATGTTGGTCACTTATTCGCTGCATGCATAGTCATGTAAGTAATATGCGTCATTTATTAAATGGCAACAGTGCCGTCTTGTCAAATTAGATTAGTTGTATTTAATCAAACTGACAGCCCAGAGCTCTAGTTTGATGAATGCCTTTCATTCTCTACCATAAATCTGCAGTAGATCAGTTTAATGTTACATATTGTAGGTGTATAGGATCTAAAAATAAAAGTCTGATATAAATAAGTGTCCTTTAGTGGCAGGATACTAAAAATAGCCCTTTGCTTTAAGACAACCATTAAAAACAGTTTTAGCATAAAGGCAGCAGTTAAATATGATGACCGCAAAGGGTTAATATTGCAAGGTCCATTTTGGTCTTTCATTGCATCTGTTACAGTTAGCGAATTTCATTGCAAGCAGTACTAGACTGCTTCATGAGAGCATAATAGGACTGGTCCACTACCGTGTGGCTGGATTTTGGAACAATCTCTTCAGGTAGCTACTGGGGAGACAGAGAGAAGGGAAATCTGCATAAGAACCAGTTCCTAGTACCATTAGAGTGAGAAGTGACTTAATGCAGGAACATTGAAAAAAATTTGATTAGTGCCAATATAAAAATCAATATGGAAATGAAAGAAATAAATTTCCACAGGACAAGAAATCAGAACATGTAAAGTGCAGAAAGACCTCAATAATTATTTTAAGCAGTACCAGAAAAATCCATCTTGATAAAACCAACATCTATGCTCTCTGGCATCCCAGCTCTTCATTCTTCCTTCATTCAACAAAGTAAAAATTCAGTGCATACATTATAGTTATAGGTAATAAAATACTAAACAAAGAACCCTATATTATTATTATTGCAAAATCTGTCCAATCTACATGAGTAAAACATAACCCACATTTGGTGTTTTGAAAGACAGAAAATGTGTTTTCTCTTTTTTGGCACAGTACTGTGCAGACAAAATGCTTTGGTCCTTGATACCCAAACTCCCAAAGTGCAGAGGGTGGTGTGCAGTGAAGGCTGTCCACAGGATTGCCATGTCCATCTTTACAGCTGACTTTTTGAGCCACAACTTACTGCTACCAGCGACCGCTGACACTAGCAATGTCCGAATGATACTGACGTGGCAGTCTTCCACTCGCTCCACCTTCAAGGAATGAGGCACGTATGTTTGCTGGGTCAAACAGCTTTCTTCGGTTTTTATTCAGCTCTACAAAGTAAATAAAACACCCCTCAGATACAAGTGTTTATTTATTTATTTTTAAATCAAAACAACCCAAACTTCTATTTCAGTAAGAACGCTTTAGATACAGAACAGTATCAACTGAGAACGTCAGTGAGGTACTCATTCAGTTTAATCAGGATAGTAGGAGTGCCAGGGTAAGACTCTGTAGAAGCTGATTGGGAAGCAAGCATCTATTCATCGCAGTTCTTAATTTGCACTGATACAGTATGGAGTTGATACTTTTTTTTTGCAATGATGCTTTAGATCAAATTGCCATAGCTGAAATAATTTTAAAAGGTTCTGCTACCGAACTCAAAGGCTGCAGTCTTCTGAAGGGACATGCACATAGAATGTATAGTTGCAGCACAACCATGTTATATAAAATGAGACGACAAAAAAGAAAACTTAGCATCTCAATCATTTCCCAGTGCACGTATCTTTAACAATAACATTGAAACAGTATTTTACTATGGATTTTATTAAAAAATGGCGCTCGCCTCTTATTCAAATACACACCCTAAGTTTGTATTAGCAAATGCTCATCCAAAATGATTTTTCTTTCCCCACTTATCTGTTCTTATGAGCAAACCAGATGTGACAGACAAATCACTGAAAGATTACAGAATTTCATGACAGCTACTAAGCTAAGTACATTGTATTTCCACCCTCTTTAGGTCATCACTTTATATGCATTCACTAGAAGCGATGCAATTGGAAGGAAAAATGAACTAATGTTGCACTACCTACCTGAAGAAAACTTTCTCCAATATAAATTCATCACCAAGACAGCAAAGGCAGAATATTCATATGTAATATGAAATTGCACGCTATTTCTTACAATTAGAAAACAGAGCTAGGCATAGTACAGCACACTGGAAGAATCAGTATTTGGCCTTCATCTTTCTGCACACAGGGTATGAGACAACCTTTTAAAGTGAACTGGAAAAAAAATCAAGTAATGTGTTTTATTCAAACCCATGCAATTTGTAGGGACTCACAGTTCTGGGGAATAAAACAGAGTTCACTATCTGCTGTGAAACAGACTTTGTACTAGGCTCCAACTTTTTCAAGCAGACCATGCAACTGAAAATTTATTTGGGAATATGAAAGCTTTATAAAGCCTGGTTTTAAGTGCCTTCTGAGGAGGGGTAGGTCACTAGAAATCAAGAAATGAAAACCCGTGTGAAGTAGTTTCTTTACCTGAGATTGCAAGCAGCATTTTTCTTCTGGCACCAAAAGTGGTAATTCCTAGCTCTTTCAGATCTTGATCAGTAAGAGTAAGAAACGTCTGCAGATCGATCTAGAGTGATAAGGAATAGGAAAATTAAACAAAACAAGTTTATCCCCCAAACCATTAAGCTGTAAAATGTGGTTCAGAATAGCCTCTTTTTTTTTTTCCTACTGCATTTTACATGCAGAGAACTAGTTGGTAGAAATGTAAACAGCAATCACTGCATTCTAATGACTTCTTCACAGTTTCTCAGTTTGCTACCCTCTCTCTCTGACAGAAACTTAAAAAGTAAGCAGTTTTTGAAAAGCACAGAAGTCTACTAATGACATTTGATTTTGAGTATTTATCAGAATTGCTATAATGTAATTGGAAACAACCAGATAGATATGGTAGGTGATTCAGATTTCAGAAAGTTAAGAGAAGAAAATTGCTCAGCTACTGGTGATGCATTTGAATTAAAGCACTGAGCATTTCACAACGTATCAGAGTGTGTACTACTAATACAATTCATGGAAATGCCGTAGAAAATTTACTTTTCATTCCGGCCTGTTACGCTCATCACACTTGATCAGTGACTCTTGAGGTTAAAATAAAATAAAACATCAAACAAAAGCCATCTTTAATGTTAGAAACAACACAGCCATCTCCAGTTACTCATTGAGAGTGGCCTCAAAATAATATCAAAGTTTTAATGACTAGATAATATGGGCACTATGGAGCACGCAGGGGAGCACAGAAGAGATAGACCTGAGGGACTGTACACAGAATTAATTGAGGCACAGCTGGACTTATTTCTCCAGATTGAGTATTGATCCTGCCACACAGTTCGGTTGCACAGAAACCGAATTCCCCCCAGCGGTAAGCAGTAAGATTAGAGAGATGAGAAGCATTTGGCAGGAAATGCACCAGATCCAGCTGCACTGGACTGATATGGCAACAACACACTCCGACGGACTCAGGATGATTCTGTGAGTGCGTGTACATGAGTGACTTGGAGTGCTGGAGGAGGTACAAGCTTGCCTTCTGCCTAGCCTTGAATATACCCCTGGTGCATGCAAAGCAGTTTTCCTCTCCCAGAAACATATCTCAAGCTACAGGTATATCTCAAGGTACACCAACAGAGCAACTCATGTACAACATGAATGGAAGGTCCTCTTGGAGTTTATTCTTCATGAACAAGTGCACAGTCCCCTTGACAACAAGGCAGTGTGTGCAGATACCTACTTTGCATGGTCTGTTAGTACAAAACACTCAGGTGTGGATCTGAGACCACCAACTGGTGCAGATCTCACTGCTGATAAAAATAAAAGTTGCAGGATGAAACAATGCCCATGCCCAAGCTCACTATCTGGAAATTCAGAGACATGATAAAAGCTAGAATAGCGCTGCTCATGAAAATCCTGTCACCAAGAGACTTCTCAGCAGTGGTCAAGAGATGGAACAACCACTGTTGTAAAAACACACTACAAACACAAAGATATCTTTCAAACGAATACTGACCTCTTGCTGTTGGAATACATCTGTGTATTTGCCCAAACCAAGTTTGCTGAACAGCTCAGGCAGGTCAGATCCCTTGAAGAGGCTGTTCAGGTTGCAGCCATTGCTTCCTGTCAGCGAGGAAATGCAGTCCATGTAATTGCTGCTACTGAGATAGTGTTCAGCTGAAAGGGAAGAAGTGCACTTTTCAGTCACGTCACAGAGATGTACGATTTTCTGTCACTTCAACACCGCATTCAGTTAGATCATTAAATTACCTAAATATTTAAATTATTTAACATCAAAAATGAAAGCAAAAAAAAGATCAAAAAACACTTCTCAGTTGTCTTTGAAAATGAACAGAAGGGGTTTTTGTTTTCTTTTCCTTAAGTTCTGGAATTTGTTTTCTACACAAAGTCACATTATGTAAACAGTCACATGGATGCAATTCAGAACCTCATACAGGGCAAAGACCTGAAATGCACCACTGCTTTTTCCTCTCCTTATGCCCTCTCCTGTTTTCTCCAGTAGGTGTTTTGGAAAATACCATTGCAAACAATCACAAACTGCTCTTTTTGGTCTGATTTGGGAGAACACCATGCTAGAGCAATTCCTGGTAGAGGACCAGTGAATAGCTGCATGATTTGTTGTACAGTACAGATTAAAAAAGAATTAAATAGTTTTATAAAAGATTAAAACCAGAAATATGCTCCCTATAAAATTTTAAATTACATTCCCAAAAAGTGCATTTTAAAATGAAATTTTAAAATTTTGAAATTTTTAAACAAGAAAACCCATGTAGCTGCACAATCCTTACCTTTTGTATGTCATAGTTCACAAACATATAGGTTTTTTTTTTGTTGTTGTTTTTGTGCAGCATAAGAAAAATAAGATAGCTTCCTGGAACTATATCAGGAATTTGTGTAAATGAAGCCACTGTAAGCACTCCCTCACTTGTTTACAGACACCAGAAAGTATACAGCAAAAGGGTACCTTCCTACGCAAGTAAAAATATGATTGTCCCATTTTGGAGGAGAATTTTAGAACACAGACTATTCAGTGTTCAGTAATAGAACTGTGAACTTGAAGTTTGACAAATGAAGCAATTACTAGGCTGGCATTTTAGGCTGTAAAAGGCAGTGCCTTCATTTCCTCTGTATCAGAGTAAAACAATACAAAACATATCAAAACAGAAACTAATGATCCTACAATCAGTGCAGATTATGCAAGACTTTGTACTGGAAAAAGTGAAATATTACAAGATACTACTGATGCAGTTAGGAACCACTAGCATAAAAACAAAGCAGAAATTCAATACCACTATATGACCGTATGAACAAAAACTTACATAGTAATACTCCTAAACTTGTATGTTAATGTAAGCGCATTAATTTGTCCAGCCAACTCATAACTGTTTTTCATCTCCTGTCCAAAAATTCCATTCTTCACTCACTAGCAGATAGCCCACTAAAGATTTGTCTATTGCTGCATCAATAACAGCAGAATAATGATAGTCTAGAAATAAGCTTTTACGTCTGTACACCTTGAAAAAAAAAAAAACAACAAAAAAAACCACACCACCACCTTTCAAGACAGCAAAGAGCTTTCAGAAAGATTGTTTTGCATAAAGAAATTCCTTGAAGGTTTTCTGGATCAACACTTGTATATCATATTATACTACCTTGCAAATGCTTTGAATATATATTCATTTATATCAATTATATATTCACAATATTCATTGATACAAATTTGATTTAATAATAGTAATAATCAGATCTTAGGAAACTATTAACCTGATTTATTTTGTTTCCGCTTGGGGCTGCCAATTGAGGAGACAAATTCATGAGCTGTGGGTCCAAGCCCATTATGATCTCTCCAGTTATCAGATTCACTGCCATTTCCAAGGTGCTCCCGACTGTTGGACCGTGAGAGAGACATCGATGAACCCTGCAAGCCACAGAAAGAACATTTGGGCAAAAAACAGAAGTTTCATTGTGATTCAAATGTTTTCTTTGAAGCAGTCCTGCTTAAAAACAGCTTTAATGCTTGCAAACATTCTTTTGGCAGTTGATCAATTGTCAAATTGCAAGCCAGACACAAAAACAGCAGGTGTGCTTAAAACATATGTGGTTTAAGGATTTTAAACAGTTCAGAGACTACACTTCAGAATGAATTGCTCGGTATTTCCGACTTTGTTTCCAAAAAGTTCTGTGAGATCAGATTCCCATACAAATTCTAGACATTAAGCACTCTGTCTATGCATCCCTTCATGGGGAAGAGAACTACAGAACATTTGTTTAGAGAGAAGTGAATGAAGTATACAGTACTTGACTATTGTATACAATGCAATGACAACAATCCTGTAACCATTTGTGAATTTTTTTGATATCTTTTATAAAAGATTTTCACATTCCTGTAGAATATTAATTATCAACTCCAATTACCACTGAGTCAGAGTGTTTCCAATAAAGGCAACATTCCCTGAAAAGCTGCAGTTAATTAGGGAACTGGGTGGGGATATACCCAAAAAAAGATTAATATTGATACCGCACACATACACAAGCTAAAAAAATATAGAATTAAAACAATTTAGTTCTATATATTTGCATCAAATTCTAACTGAAAAAGCACAATTTAGGAGTTAATATTTTCCACTGCTCAGGAAAATTGACACCACTGGAGAAAAGCAAAAGCTCCTTGTCATTAGCAAAATCAGGTGTCAACTGTGGTTAGCATGACCCAACAAATGAAGAAAGGAATGGATTTACTCCAAGCCTTACAAATGAACAAGAAAAGACAGAGCTTCTACATTGCGCCTGAACGTGGTGACGGCTAAAAGTTGTAAAGCAAAAAAGATGTCGGCCAATGTTTCTGAATGCCCGATAAAATATTACAGTGGAAGTTATATGTTCAGTGATCTTTTAATTTGTAAAAAACTTTCTAGACCATAGACTATAATACCAATACTGCATCTCTTCAACGACTAGTCCCTCAGTACGTTCCACGTTTTACACAAAAAACGTACACGCAGGGAAGAAGAGTGGCAGCATGATCTCTGACACCGATGATGTTGCAGACTTCTACTAAATAGAAACATGATAACAAGGAATCCTAGATTTTTATTTTCCCCAGATGTTTCCACAATAGCTCATACCAAACAAGGGAAACAGGACTCCAAACATACTACATTTCAGGGTAAGGAGCTAGGCCTGTGGTTTGTACATGGGCAAACTCCAAGCGACTAAAACACAAAACGGTCTTAGAACTATATGTCTGCTTAGAGACCCTTAGTAGTGCATCACAGCTTGGGGAAAACCCCCAGCCCAGCTCAATCAGTAAAGTAAGTTAAATAAAATGACGGATTTTGGTTGTCACTTTTTCTCTCCAAGTCATTTCTGCAAACTCAATATAAGTACTCAAATCTATTACATATAACTGAATGTCACGTGAAGTTCATATATCAAGTGGGGAACACTAAAGTACTTTTTTTTTTTTTTTTTTTTTTTTTTTTAAGTGTTTGACTTTAAAAAAAAAGTGGTTGAATATTTCTTTTAAATTAAGTAGATCAATAAAGCAAACTTCTACAGCTTTGTGAACAGAATGTAACATAAGCTGCTACTATTCCTTTTTCTAACATTGTTTCACCACACAGTAATTTACATTATATAGCTTACATGTTATATAATCATATTATTTTAAAGCAGGTTACACAATTACTACCACTAGTCTGTCTACAATTATTGAGTCATTTGGTCCCTTAAGTTGTTTTCATCTGCTTTAAACAAGTATCTTTACAGGAGCAATATTCTATAGATCTAGAGCATGATTTATGCAGCTGATATAACTGTATGTTGGGCTGAATGTATTCCATATGTGTTGTTAATTATCTAAGAAACATTTTTCAGAATAAAAATACTTAATACCTTAAAAAAGGCTAAAAAAATCTAATCTGAAACCAAGGTTCAGACATTTCTCAAAAGAAAAAATTACATCATTCAATAGAAATAAATTTCCATTGCACTCTGTGTTCCATATACCTCATATGTAGTTGTCATAGATGGCTTGTACGATACATGATTAGCTCTTCTCAGTTCTTTGATAGTTTCTGCAGGCATAGATTTAGAGAACCCCAACCCACTCCATGTATTTGTTGGGGTTCTCACTTCAGTTACAACTGGCTTCTTTAACATAGCTGAAAAAATGCAAAGATAAATTGGTAAATCTCAACCTTACTAAAGACACAGAGATAATCATCTTAAAATCATGTATGCTCACAGGCTTCTTCAACACACCAAACAAATCCTTAACACCTTCAGTTGCTACACAGATTGAATCCTATACTTCCTGAGGACAATTTAATCTGTCAGAAGTTAGGGAAACCCCTTAGGGCTACAAGGAAGCCAAAAGAATCCCATCTGTTTCAAAACAAAGTGCTTCTGTTTTTCTTCTGGCAAGAGCGTATTTAGTTTATTTTTTAAATAGGGTCAAAGACACGGTTATGTCCCTTATCAATTTTATAACATAATCTACTCCTGAAACGTGGAGCAACCTTGCCAATGACAAACATGCTAAAATTTAAGCTGGTTTAGATGAAGCATTACAGCTGTGAGTCTTTCCACAATTTGTTTACACTGAGTACTTGATACTATGTTGGTATTAAAAAAAATTTGGAACATAAAAAATATGCATGTGTTTCACTATCAGCTTGAAATTTGATTAAACCAAGTTATAGAACTGAGCCTTCAGAAAATTCTTTCAGTGATGTACCAACAAACTTTTCAGAAGTCACTGTTAATCCACATACCTTTGGTTGCTAGTAGCTTCTTCTGCTCATAGTCAAATGCCTAAAAAGCAAACACACAGGAGATGGTTTAATTACCATTCCAACTAAATGTCATTCTAGTATTTAGCTCTTTTTCAAAACAAAGTTTTTCAGAAGCTGCCAAGGAATACGTAACAGTTTCTTGTAAATGTAAGGCACTCATTCAAGCATAGAGTAAGATTTATTCAAGCATAGATAAAGATTTGAAATAATTATCTGATTTCCATTTCTGTGAGGCTACAGCAGCATTTAGAAACTTTGGGCAGAACAATTGTTTTGTAAGATTTGTAAGATTTTTTTTTTTAAAACCCTAGTTTCTCTTCCATAATCACCTATTCTTACCAGTTAAAACATTCCCCAACAGTATGAAGTGATATGTATCTTAGACTGCAAATCTAGGTACCACAGTTATCTTGAATAACCTTCTTTCAAGTTTAGTTCCTCTCCATGCACTCACTTTCTAAAAGGAAAACAGGTGAATTTTGGCAGAATTTAAAAAATTGTGTTTCACTACCAAAGACGATAGAAAATTTGAACTTTAGATGTCACTGATTAAATCCATTCTACTTCTCTGAATTACAGATTAGCAAGTCTAAATATGCAAAACTACAAAAATGCATTATTTAGCCTGAAGCGTTAAGCTCATTATTTAAAAGAACTAGACCTCTGATACGAAAAACAGCTACAAAACATCGAAAACACCAAACTTCATCTTGCCCCATTACTTGATGCAGTCTAGTTATGCCCACACTGATAGATCTATACAGAAGAACTGTTACTACTGTTTTACAAATAAAGTATATCATATTTGTATGACAGAACTAGTGTAGCTGCTTCAATAAATGCTTCTGTAGATAAACCTGAAGCTACAATGAAAAATGTTTTGACACTGCTTATGAAAACTTGTAAAGTGTTTTTCGTAAGTTATCACTCATCCTAAAGTAATGATATAAGATTTTACACACATTTAAGATGCTTGAGTAGACTAATTAGCCATATAGGTTTTTTGTGCTGAATTTTTATTTATTTAAGCTCAACAGAAGCATAATAGTTCCCTCCCTCCTTCAGATGTTAAGTTGAAGACCAAACAAATTTTTTTTCTTGCTTTCTTTGGAGTACAAAGACTTAGAGATTACTATTTCTCCTACATTAAGTTTCTATAAGAAGGTAATGACTGTATTTACTTATTTGAAAAGGTCTTGCTGTATTATGTCAAAAATAGCTAGTAATCCTATAGCAGTTTTAACACAAAAATAAGGTTACTTTCTTCCTTCTGTAATGTATGGTACCCTTGGATGTCATCTGAGAACTAAGGGAAAGCTAAAGTTAACAACAGAAGTTATTGTTATTACACATCGAAAGAAGCCTCCTGTATATCACCACACCTTCCTGCAACTGGAGATACCATTTAGTCTAAACTCACAAGACCAGCCACCTCAACATCATTTCTGCATATCAAAACAAACCAGCCATCCTAAATACAACCCACATCTTGAAAGAATGAACAATTTTGCTGGGAAATGCATTCCTGAAACCATAATGGCAAGTCAGTCTGCTAGCCAGTTTCCTTTGCACTTTGCACATATACTTTGCAATTACCAGGTCTTGCAGTAGATCTGGGTTTATTTGGGAAACATACCTGCATATTTACATATGATGGCTGTGCTAGACGTGCTCTTTCGGAGTTCTGCTGGGCAGCTGCTGCTCGCTCTGCTGCCCGCTCACTTCCAGGAGCCTTTTTGTCAGCCATGGGACTTTCAGAAGCACTTAACTCTGCATCCGAGAGCAACCTCTCTGTAGTACTATGGAACAAAGTCAGTATCAACTCCAATCTTTTTCACAAGCAACGAACATTCAATGCAATTGTCATAACTGAGCTTTACTTCGAGAAGTTTGGCAGCAAAACTCAACAAAAGCTCAACAAAAAGAAAGTCAGCAAAAAGTACACAAATACCAACATTTTTCCCAATATTCCCTAAGTCTCAGTTTTCCTTCACTATGTACCATTTACTTCCAATGGTGAAACGAGACATATTGCTGCTGCCTATTTAACCAAGTATGAGATCATCAAGTAAGATCGAAGCTTTCTTGTGTCAAGAATCATTACATGCAATCCCTACATAGTGTGGCTTTATGCTGTTTAGGCATAAACAGCATAGGTGCTCAGGCCAGCACCTCAGCAGTTCTAACAAACTAACAGCAGCAGGGAGAGATACATGTAAGTGGCAAATAAGAAGGATAACGTGGGTCCTACGCTTCGACAATCATGATCCTGCATGCCAATGTACCTCATATTGGAATTTTCTTCTGAAAAAAAGCCCTATCTTATGCCTGCTCTAAAATAATTGTAAACTCTCACTTCAAAGCATATAGAAGTAATCATGTTTTGAAAGATTACTCCCAGAAGAATAAAACCCTAAAGAAATGTTGAGACTAAATCCACAACAAAAAGAACAAGACATACAAACAACTGAGCCTGATAGTTTAGAAATCCAAGGATTTCTGCTCATGAGAGCAGAATTAATGAAATAGATATTACAGCCTTAACAGTGTAAATAGATGAGGTAAAAGATAACATGCATCTCAAGAGTCATGATAAGCAGTTCCCAAAAGCTACTTAATACTACTTAAAGTAGATTGCACAAAACATCACACTAGGAACAAAACCTGTATTGCCAAGATGTATTATGACTCAAAAGGGCCTTTCCCACTGCTGGGTCATGTAAAAAAGCAAAAACAAAAAAATCATTGGGAACATGCTGTTATGTCCTGAAAGTCATTTTTCTACGAAGAAAACAACCTCAAGGACATAAAGGCTGGAACTTAAGAATTGTTCTCAATGTAATCAATAAGAAGGGGATGTGCAAAAACATATCCTTTAGAAACAGCTAATGAAAGTTCCTCTGAAAAAAATACCCAGCCTTTTGTGGGGAAGAAAAGTTGTTTTTTTTTTCCCCATCTCTTCAGACACAGACACAAACTAAACAGAAAAATTCCTGATATGTACAAAAAGTATTCAAAGTTTACAAACAAAAGACAAAGTGGAGGACATAGTAAACAAGCCAAGTTCAGTTTAAGACAGCTCTTTGAACATCTAATGACAGAAACATCTATCTACAAAGACAAAATAGTTCCATTAATCTGTATGTGCACTTTCAGCTTACTGTAAGTGAGAGTTTTTGGTGCCTTGCAGTAATTCAACTGTTTGCCTCTTTGTACACGCCTGCTTGGAAGAGCTCATCATCTGCTTCAGGTCACTGGTATTTGCTGAATGTGATGGACTCCTTGGCATGCCCACTTCTACAAAAGCATCATTGCAACCTAGAAGGCCAGTAAAGAGGATAGTTAAACAGAACTCCTCTTACATTCTAGTGTGCTTAGTGTAGTGATGACAACTATTAAAAAATTGCTCTTCTTATTAACCTAGTCTGCAGAGTTAACAACTTGGCCTGAGGTAAATCAAAAATGTAATTTCAGATACACAGAAAAAAAAGCATCAACATTAATGTAGTGTGTCTACTGTATCTTGTAAGTTACTTGAATAAATGAAGGCAAATAAAAGGCAAGTAATATTAGTTAATATCAAATTTAAAGATCATCAGAATGACTATTTCAAACAAATTTGATTTGGTATCCAGTTTTAATAAACCTTGTCAGGTGCTTATATAATCTCTGCTGGGATAAAAGCTCCCCACTTAATATTCAAATACTTTCAGAATGTATTTTTGCAAATATTAATTGCCTTAATTAGGCAATGCACCATTTATTCAAATCAGTATTTCAGATGACTACAAGCATTAAGAAAAGAACATCTCCTTGTTGATCAGTATTTGAAAGGGAAGCAGGGCCTTTACACAAACCTGCACAGAAGTTTGAAATGAAACTTGCTTTCCTTTCCTCCATAAATGAAGTAAAGATAATTATTCTGCATTCAAACAGCTAAAGGAAAACTGAGGTTTTATTATAAATAGCCAATTAATTCTGTCTGCCGATGTCATCTAAGTCTGATCTACACATAATTTTGTGCAAGAATAACTCTCTCAAAAGGCACTATTTCTTTCCATTCACTGAAGAGCAAAAATAAAACAATGCTAAAAAAAAATTATCTACTGGTTTAAGCTATGAAGTGAAGCTGCTATAAAAGAAATATTAAAATTGTTATAGATTGTTTCCCTAGATAAATAATATAAAAATAACATGGGATGTAAATAAAATGATAAAAGCGTGTTTATGTTAAGTTAAGGTGTTTCTATCATCAGCATGGCTCCTTTAGCATAATTTACTTTACTTGACTATAAATCTGTGAGATCCAAAAGATATTTTCCTTCAGTATTGCTGCACAACCAATGCACAGGCGTAACGTGTTGATTTAACTAACTACATCAATTGTGCATTTCCGTTTCATGAACTCTATGTAGGTTGCACAAATGCTACCAGACAAAAGAACAGAATGTCAAGGTCTTACCTTCTGCACTATTTGACTTGGCAGCTACTTGTTCTGAGGCACCATGAGTACTTGTTTGTCTTGCCGAATCACTGTGGTTTGTGCTCAACACATTTTCTCCCAGCGATGTGGCAGACAGCGCAGCATACTTGATATTTGAGGTCTGAAATGATTGTCAAAAATGGAAGTGATTTTATGTTTTATGCTTAAGAAAATATTGCAAAGTTTGCTTTTCTGTCTGTGCAAGAAAGCAAGAAATTCATTTCTGATACAGGAGAAATTTCATTTCCAATTTTACAACATGGGACAAGTTTTCAAAAATATAAAGATGTTTTAACACTACTGCTCTATGTAGAAACTTAGTAGCTTTAAGAATCTACCAATGAAGCTATTTTTTTCCCTAACTTTTGTAGAACAGGTTTGTTACAAACAGATCTGGTTCTCCAGAGATCACATCACTTACCTTCACGTGACCATTTAAAGAAGGTGACCCTTTTTTACTCTCTGGTTGCATGCCGTTGACATGGACTTCAACAGGAGTCAAGCCTGGTGGTGGAGATGGAGTGTTCTGGCTATAACTAGGTACTCCAGACAGCAAAATACTAGTTAAAGTTGCTTGGGCAGTAGATGGTATCATTAGGTGTGGAATAGCAGAGAAACCTGCAACAAATTTTGGTCATGTTCTGATTAATTTTCTCATTTTAAAAAATTCTCACTTAATACTTCTAATAAAAATGTCTATCTTTATATAGCTTGACACATTACTGAAGAAGTTGCCTTTAAAATTGCATGCCAAAATCAAAATGCTCTAACCATTACTTTGTGAGTTAGCAGTTTCTTACCCAAAACATCAAAACATTGTATGTACATCTATAACCTGCTGTTGCATAAAGTTATAGCTTCAAATTTAGATATTTATTAATCTGTGTGAATATAAATTCTTAAGGCTTTCATAAATGAAAAATTCTGGACTTTCAGTTGTCTTTCCTACAAGTTACTGTTGAACAATTCATTTAACTTCTACCAACCTGTGGCATTTGTGTTAGCAAGAGATGTTGCCCATAATGTGGGGCTAGGTGTGCCTGAACTTGGACTCTGCAGGGGACTCACAGAGCTATTCAGAGCATTCAACAGAGAGTTTGGAGTAGTTGAGGTGTTGACCGACAGGGCTGTTGGACCTAAAAGGCCTGCAAAAAGTCGCACATGTGAATATTCGGCTAAGACTTAGTGAAAAACATTGTGACCAGTTTTTAAGTACTAATTAAAACAAAAACAACAAAAACAACCAAAGTAGCACCCTTGTACATTTCACAGACATATTTGAACACTAAAGCTGCTGTTTACTTGGTGCAGAAAACAAAGTACAGGGAGTCTTAAACTAGGAAACATATAAGAAGAACTGCAGCATCCTTTATGTCCACCTACTGGACTAACTATGGTAAAATCAAAGCATCTGCACAGGTTGCTTTTCATCTATGCCATTCCTGTTTATCTCCTTCATCACTGCTTCTGTCAGTTTGTTTCACAGAAGCATTATTTGCAAAACAAGAAAGTAACTGCACTTCACAACCTTACTTCCATTTCAAATAGCCTTTTTCTGAGCACCTCATATGGATGAACCACTACCACACTAAAATTTATTTAGCTCCTTCTTGCTTTTTCAGTACTGATGGCAAGTCACCCTCCAAAGCCATTTCCTCAAACCAGCTCTTCACCTATGAACATTCATAGGTCAGTTCAGCATTGTAATGAAAAGAGGTAAAGCAAAACTAAACAAAAAAACAATACCAAGGACCTAACAATGCAAAGGCATAACAACAACAGTACCAAGAGCTGCATTAAAAGCCACAGTCAAATTGCACAACCACTTGTACCCATGCAACCCTCACAAAAGCATCTGACATGGAACCGCACAGCACTGCTGGATGGCAGATTGCGAAGTAGTTATGTGAGAACACTGAATTTCAAGAGCCAATGTCAAGATTTGACACTAAATTCTTCTGTCAATTTTTATTTATTTTTAACATTTCTGGTAATCACATATTTACAGATCTTAAAAATGATGTGGTTATTGCAGTCTGGACTCTGCATTTCTTCTATAAAATGTTGGAAGATAGCAAACTTAGGCATTTTTGCACTAAATTTTATAATGATAAATAAGGTCTAAATTGATAGCCTGCGCATCCTCAACTCAACTAGAACTGAAATATTGGTTTTGGTATGTGCACTTTCATGCTACAAACATAAGTACCTACCCAAATTCAAGGCAACCTCATACATCACAATATTGCCAAAGGAAAAATAATCACTTGAAGAAGATTCCTGTGAAAATCACAGAAGTAGTATCCTATATCACCTGCATTTCCCTTCCTTTCCTTTTCAGCTGAGTGGTTTGCAAGCTTCCGGATGATTTTCTACAGAGATGAGTCATGCTGCTGATTATGAAAGCCTTGGAGGAAGTTTTTACAACAACAAGCCCTTGAAAGGCCAGATGCTTTTGGAATAATCTAATGCTTTAACACGAATCCTTATGCAAAAACACATCTGGGTTTTGCACAAAAACTAAATATGTATATTTTTCAAGTGCACGTGAATTAAGTTTCAAATGTGTGCATGTGTACATATATGTACACACATAAATGTGTATATAGGTAAATATACATACACATGTAAACATATACATAAAAATAAAATACATACCAAGTCCAGTGAGTCCTAGTCCTGCTGAGGACAAGATATCCAAACCAGGACAGGAAAGACCAACAGGGCATGAGACAGTAGAGGGATTTGATGGTATGGTGACTCCACTACTTTCAAGTCCCAGTAGACATTTCCGTGCCTCATACATATTTAAGGCATTTCGTTCAACACTTTTGACAATCACAGACTGTAGGGGGAAGAAAAAACAAATCAAACCAAAGGAAAAAAAATAAACAAGGAAAACCAGTGACTAGCAAGATCTAGAGAAGTGAGTCAAATATTAAAGGCTTGTATTCTCTTTTATCAGTAGTCTATATATAAAGTGGACAAAAAAGGTTTATATGAAAGCTATTAAAGTTCTAGCTGTCTGGAAAAAAGAAGTTAGGAACACCTGAAAAACTAAGTTACCAAAAAACTATTTCTTGGGTTGTTTTTTCTTTTTCCAACTTCTCATGCAGACAAGTTTTTCTCACAGTAGATTTTTTTTTTTAATTGATTGCTAACAAACATTGCAATTATGCAGGGGAGATGTGATTGAAGGCAAATTTCTATTAAAAAAGTGTTTCAAATTTGCCTCCCCATAAACAACCAAAAAAATCATCAGTATCTTCCATAAAAAAAAAAAAATCTCTGTATTGTCAAATATTTAATGAAAAATTCAAACTGCCATAAAGGAGAACTGTTTTAACATTTCAATTGGCATTTCAAGTGGAAAATATATACATGCATTTTATGCATTTATGATCTGTTAAGTCAGGAAGGAGGGGCAGACATGTCAACTCATCAGCTCTGAAAAGCTGGCATGAAAGCCTAAAAAGAATATTTGAGCTTCTCACCAACCTTGCTTGGTTGCTTTGGCTTTGGCTTAATGCTTATGAAGACATCTAACTGCTCCATTAGTTGTGTTATAAACTGTGGTTCTACTTCAATTTCTTCCTTCATATCAAACATGAGCACAAGAGGAAGGCACCCCTGAAAAAACATTCAGAAATTCATAAAACTTATAACCTATGCTGCTTCCACATGAATGTTGGCAATAAATTGAAATACATAGATTGTACACATGTACGTCATGGTATTATAAGTACAGAATACAAAGCATGGACGAAATGAAGTAAAAGCTACCTCATTGCCTGCAACAGTATAACAGCATATTTTTACTCTAGGATTTTGCCCATCACAGTAAGCTCACACATGCCCCACATTAGCTACCTACACAAAATTAAGGGTGTCTGGAGGATTCAAATTCAGAAACAACTATTATATATCAAATCAGAATAAAGTATTGTCAAGAACAGATAGCAGCACTCAAACAGTCCACAATAAACTAAGTTTGTAATAAAAGGTTTCTGCAACTCATCGTTGTCTGAAGCTCAACTTTTACCTTTCTTTTCCCCCCTCCTCTGTAGCTACATCAGTATTTTCCAGTGATATAGGTGACAACTCTGAAACCTTTCAGATAGTGAAACTGTAAGTAACTTGCCAAAAATTAAGAAAAAAAATCCCTACCAAAACAAAAACACAACCAAAGAAGGGGAGATGACAGAGGGACAGAAAACCCATCCTACAAGATATCCTGGGATTATTAGATTGCTCATAAAATAAGAACAGAGGGTAACAGTCAGTGAAAGGCAAATCTTTGAGAATTTAGATTCACACAAAGTAAATATCACACATCAGAAAAAACTGTAACGTACGTTTTAGAAAGTGGTCGTATTTAGTCAGTTTCTTGTTTCTCTAATTTTTTGTTCAAAACAAAAAGCAGCTGATTGGTATATCCTTCAGGTCACCAGCTCAGTATTTTATATTTAGATAGTCCTTCTCAACAGTACCACCTATAGCTACAGAGTAGTTTCCAAACCTAAATAATTGAAGTAATTTTAACTTAAGGAAAACTAAACCAAGATATCTCAATTATTTTGACTTTACGAAGACTGACAAATACAGCTTAAATTCAGTAAATGAACTTAGCTTCAGAAACAGTCATAAATGGAGTTTATTTTAAAACTCTGAAATGAATAATCCAATAATAGAGGACTTAAGCTTAACAGAACTGCTGAGAGCAATTCATACATGGATTTTCCAAATGTTTTCATAAAAGAGTTACAGAAAGTATTATCAGGTTTCGACAAATGCCTGCTGAATGAGAATGCAACTAAAAGGATAACAAGAAAAAAAGCAAAGTGAAAACTTTGAAATTGGAATGTCATATTTTATAAGTGGATAGATTTTTGCACTACAGTTTTGGTCTTGTGTGTTTAGAGCACCTGCATGATGATGTTGAGAGAAACACAAGCATTGTTCTTTGATAGTTTGTGAGTGAACAAAAGTGATTCATAATAGATGTATATACAAATAATTCATAATACATGTATAGTACAGCCTGCATTATTATATATGAAACTAACAAAAAGCAAGCCTCAGTATATTTTTAGTAATTATCAAAACAGGAGAAAACCAAAGGGTTTGGGATGAAGGGAAGACAAACCAAGAACACGTCTCCAAAACTCCTCTCACTTGTTTAAGTATTTAATTTAAAATCACTACACCTTCTTCCTTCTCCAGTTTGCTCTCATCACTACTGTGAAAACTATACTACACTGAATATAACTCTACAAGCATTATTCTTACGCTTAGAAATGAAGACTTGTAATGCTTGTCAGAGATTATAGGTATTCACAATTCATACACCACGCAGCCTTCTCAATTAAATTAGTTACTAGTTAATATTAAAGCTTCCATTTAAGACATACTGCTAAGCAACTTCCAAAAAAAATAGTGCTACTACATTGCATACGTCATACTCCAAGGAATGCTACCTATGCACAGTATTACATTTCCCGTTGATATTGTCAGCTCTGCCTCTAACATTAGCCTCACGAGAATTACAGAATCACATGCAAATGAAAATTCAGTAGTTCAGAAAATGGTTACGGCGTTTCTGTTCTTGGTATCAATGTCCAAGTGCTTCTAGATAGTTACTTATAGGACAACCTATCAATAAATCAGTTTTTATTTCATTTTAAAATCACACACTTAGTTCCACAGGACATTTCTACTGCCTTGCTGTGAAACAGCATCAGCTATTACTCTGGTTGAATCAGAGCACTTGGAAGGTGCCAGTAACAAACGTGACCATGGGGAGAAATCCAGCGTGCAGTCACACCTTGCAGGAAATTGCTCCAAAACACAGAAATTTGATTCCACCGGACAATGCCAGAGAAGAAAACAATCAAGCAAAACATACTTCAAAAGAAACTGAGAGTGACTGCAGGCATTTATCTCTAGTTAGCACAGCTGCCTTCTTGTTTTTCTCTGAGGCTGAAAAAAAACAACTCACTGCTTTTACTAAGGTAGGAAACGGAGATAAGCTTTTATCTGGTTAGTTGCTTCTTCCTTCAGCTTTTCAAATTTGTTTTTTGAATACATATACTGTTATTAAGTCTGATTTATCTACAAAACTGGAAACAACAGCAGTTTCTGGATTACGTGTCCATGGAAGTTGAAACAGACCAAATCTCAATTTATCCATGTCCTTATGTCAGTACCCTTCTTAACGGGTGACAGAGTCGGCATGCTTTGGGACACAGAGCTGTTCTGCTGCATTTGCAATTAACAACTCAGGCTTCAATAATTTCATAAAATGGCCCTTGTGTAATCCGAAGTTTCTAGAGTAAAGATATATTTTCATATTTACAGGATAGCTTGTTTGCATTTCCTTCCACTTATAAAACCTACATAAAAGCACTCTTTAAACCTCATTACAGAAATACGTAGAATAAGATTTTCTTAGTATTTTTAGGCACTGTCCTCCCAGAATATAATAACCATGACTATAATTGTACAAAGAGAATGGTGGCACATTTTTGCTTTCCACTATACAGTGAAGCACTGTGCAGCACAATACAGATGTTGACTTTTAGAACTTGATGGTATCATGGTTTATCCTGATACCAGCTTCAAACTGGATTTGAGTCCAATCTTCCATGTGTTGCTCATAAATATCCATATAAAAAAACACATGTACAAGCATCAGTACTACAACAATGCCAAAAAACTCCTATTAAGCTTAAAGGCCAATATAACAAAAACCTTTACAAGTAATAATAATATTCATCACCAGAGTTATTTTTATAGAAGGGCTTATAGTATTGAGACTACATTACTAGGAGTGTAAGACTGTGGTGTGAGTAAACAACAACATCCCTAATTATCTGTTTTCCTTGAAAACTCACCCACACAGAAGGTAAGGAAACCCTGCCTCTTCCAAAGGAACCTACTTACCTGACAAACAGGGAAAAGACAAGTTGACGAAAACAACAACAAAAGACAGCCCAGCACCTAACAACAATAACCCCCTTCTGCACCCTCCAAATCTGCTTTCTACTCTGGAGCACACTGTTATCAAATATCATAAATTTAAATTGCTTATGCTGCATTTATATTGCCAAGGCCTTTATTCAAAGCATACTACCACAGATTGCAAAGATTTTGGATAACTACACACACTCATAGAACACTAACAAAATTAGAGCATTCAATCAACTCAGCATTCTGCAACATCAGTAATAAACCCTCCCCTCCCAAACTCATTTAAAATGGACCAATAAATACACATGGAAGTGGCGTATTTTTCCCAAACTTAACATTTTTACAAGGAAGTTTAACAGAAAGTACATACCATGAGATACTGTCTGGCAAGACAGACAGACTCAATTGTGCCCTGGAGGTAGACAGTGGATTTCTTCTGTGGGTTACTAGGGTCAGGAAAGTGGATCTGAGCACCAGTCCTCTGCATGATATGCTTGATGTTACTTCCATTTCGACCCATCATAAAGAGATGATGCTGTGCTGCAATGTCTAGTTGTGTGCTCACAGGGATTGCAGAAGCCAAGCTCCCAGCTAGGTGTTCTAGAAGCATGGCTGTTCCTTCCTGCAGGGGTAAATGCAGGAGACTGGTTAAGCAGTGCCCACAGGCATACAAAACAATGCTTCATCTGATGGTTTCCGTATCCATCATGCACTTCACATCCAAGGTAAAGAAATTTCGGTTTTGTTTAAAAACCTGATTGATTTGTAACAGGGTAAGATAGGAACTAACCGTTACCCACTATTTCTGTTCTATAACAAAATGCAGAGTTTAATTGCCGTTATTAAAGGTAAACAGGAAGACATCAAATTGCCTGAGCCCAGTGGAATTTCTGTGCTCGTAAACAGCAGTAAGGAAGCCAAGTGAGACATAACTGGGTAGGTACGCTTCCAAAATGTTTGTCTTTCAGTTTTGGCCCAAAACATTCTTACAGGCTTGAGATATAACCGTATGAGACCGTATCAATCTGTCACAGTGGCAGTCATTAACAACTTACTAATTTTATTATGATAAATAGCCTCCTGGCTGTTCCTTTACTTTCACGTTAAATTCACATCTCCCAGTCCTGGGAGATTTGCAAGATAAGTTTGATTAACTACCATGGCAAGTTTCAAAGTTATGTATACGACCATGAAAATATTGAAGTGTTGAGGATTTTTATTGATATATAAGTTTGTTTTTTTTTTTTATTATTATTATTATTATTTATGGACATTGGTAGGATTAGGACCTATTCCAGAATTGCTGCAGACCCAAAGAGGTATGCAACACGAAAAAAAAACCTTATCACAATGTCAGATTCTAAACTTAAAATTATTTCCTCCACATTTTTATGCTTTACCAACATCAGTTTAATTAAAAAAAAAAATAGTAGTTAGACTTTAAAAGTGATTATATGATAACATGTACAGATAAGGCAAGATATAATGTTAATACAGTGCTTAAAGTCTAAATTATGAATATTTCTAAAATGCAGAAGCTTGCTTAGGAAGACACATTACCTTCACAGCACTAGTGTTATTTTGTGACCCTCTGACAATGACTGTAGCACCATACATTCGAGACCGTTGTTTAAAGGAAACTGAAATATTGTATGTCTGAGATATATGCTGAATTGTGGGAGAATTAGGATCTGGGATTGGTTGCAGAATTCCAGCAATAGGCAATTCAAACATGAGTACCAATGGAAGCAGCTCCTAGAACATTAAAAAGAAAATATCAAAAACCTAAGTCATTCAGTGAAATTACCACAACGTGCTTACTGAATCATAATGTATCAGTCAGTGATAATTAAATTGATATAATACACTCTATGCAGCATCCATTTGTAAAAACTTTATCTTGCGTTCAAAAAAGGCACTGCTTTTCCAAGGAAACAAGTTTTGTTTTGTTTTGTTTTCCCTCATGTTGTTTGTTTACTTTGGGTGGAGTTTTTTTCTTTGTTTTTGATCCAAAATAACAGAGTCTTTTGCAATTATGCAGCAGTCAAAGTTCATTGCCTGTATTTATCCACATGGACCTATAGACATCAATATTTGTGAACATTCACAGGGAAGCTTCTTCTCTGTCATGGATTAATTAGAGCTCTGAAGTCAGTTACGAAGCTGCATACCATTGGTTTCTTTCATGACTGTCAAGACCGAAGATTTATGTGACACACCTGACTACAGTTGTGAAAAAATCCATTTATTGGACTTAGTATCCATGCCACAATGCACATACAATCAAAACTAGAAAGCGAAGACAAGAAAGTGCTGTGAGTAGAGAAACAAATCAAACTCCAAGTTACTTAAACGGTTAAAATTAAAAAGGTTGCAGTTGCTTTTCTTAACTCAGATTCACACCGGATGGCTGAGCTCCTACAGACCATCTCTGGAGTGTAAATTAAGATGCAATTTTAAGTACAATATGGGATACTTTACTTCATGCTTGTACTGTAGACTCTGCGTTCAAGGTCCACCTCGGACTAGTTAAAGATTTTGCCAGAACGTGAATCACTTTTTGTAATACCCTTTGCATATTACTCATACAAATCCTCACACTTGTTCTTATATTTTTGCTGTCAGAGGACAGAGCAAGACAACGTTGGGGTTCTCAAACCTCTACTGCAATATTTTCCTTTAAGGTGTTTTCACAGGAACGTTATACTGAAATAGGCTATTACCCGAATTCTAACTCTTGCAGACTCCACTCCAGCTGGCTGTCCTGCAATAGACACCTGGAAAAGTAAGGATATAGAAAATATTGCATCACATTTTCAAGTGAGGCATTTGAAAATACATTCAAATACCTATGTTCTCTTTAAGTATCAACATATCACATCTGGTGACATCCTAAGTGTTGTCTGAACAGTAGATAAAAATTTAATTCTGTTAAAAAGAAGAAACTTATCTATAAATGTTGTAGCATGTTAGGTTACGTAAGCTTAACCAACTAGAAGAAATTTATCAAATGATCAACACAGCAGTTTGGATCAAATAGTAGAATTACTATTGTATGCAGGAGCTCAATAATCAACAAAAAATGTTTTCTTGGATGTTTTGAAACCATCATGTTTTGCTGAACAGCCACTGGGATGCACAAGACGGATTCTAAATACTAGGATGAAAGATTTGAAGGTTAACTTTTCTCTAATGTTAGCTTTACAAAAGATATCCAAATCAGGTACAATGACTTATTAGAATAAACTATTAGAATAGAACATTCATTTTTGCTAGCTATCCATCAACTTTAGTGTTCAAAAAAAGTTGCATCATGAGCCAAAAGCACCAAGAAATTACATATGTGCTAAGCAAGTCAAGATTTGAAGAAAAAAGATGTACAAAGGCTTTACTTTTCATACTGTTTCTCTAGTAGAACGCTCACACTAAGTTGTTGATTTCTGTACACTCAAAATAACTTCAGTTGAAAAAATAAAATGACTCACAAATCATCATAAACTGTTCCCACTCGTTTATCAAGTTTTGTTTATTTAGGAAGTCCCATGCTTTCCAAAAAGTGTAAATATAAATCTTACTTTCCTGAACAGGAATTCACTACCCCTCTCCACCCCCCCCAAAGAAAACCAAATAAGTAAAAGAAGTTTAGAAAAGTCATATTTCATATTCTCAGCATCTACATTATAAATAAGTTTAAATACATATATTTATTAATTAAGATACACTCGTTTTTATAAAAATAAAAGCTATATACACACGCACACACTTACTTGGTTGCTTTTTTCCGCTTGATTATTCCTATTTGAATCTGGAAAATGAATATGGCATCCGGTTTCCTCCATCACCTTTTTAATATTATTGCCACCTTTACCTATCACATGAGAATGTTCTGTATGCGAAACATCCATCTTCAAGGTTACCCGGTTGCTCTGGAAATCAAACAACCATGATTAGATTTATTAAGTGCAGAACCTGAGTATTTTATAATAATTTAGCTTCAAGAATGACATTGAAAATTGCATTTCCAAGCATTTTTCTAGTGGCTTAGCTTCTGCTCAAGTAAGACGCTTTTAATATGGATAAGAATCAGAAGCTAAATCATTAATATTTTCTTTCCAATATGGAAATATGGAAATTAAGGTACATCTTCAAAAATAATGTCTAAAGCTTTTAAAACATGCCCCAGATTTTATGAACAGTGACTTCAATGTCCTTCTGCAATCCACTCTAATTTGTTTGAATCCTGTGGTGTTTCAATTGCAGTCACACACACCTGACTGATCTGAAAGGATCATATGATGACAAGTTCAGAAAAAATCAGAAAGCCAAAGGACCTAAAAATAACCTTTCTTCCACCCTAAGCCAACACACCAAATTTTTCTGGTGCATCAATTTTTGAAATATACAGGTAATGTTATTAAGAATAGCTGTAGACGCTACCTGTTAACAATAGACCTAATAGTTACTCAAAAAACCACACCTTTCACTGGTGAGCTCCTTTTGGCAATCTGTTTTGAGTACCAAAGAGCTGGCATACAACTATGCAGAAGCTGCATACACTGTTCCTGAAAAACTTGCCATTAGATGAAATAAAAATTTGATATAAGACTCTTGGCCAAATACTAGAAATCTCAAATTCTGGTCTGGATTTTTAAATTAGATGCTTACTGTAATATTTAACACCAAGTTGTAAAAGTGTTCCTAAAATTAAATTTCAAGCATAACTAGCATTTTGAAGTCCATTAATAAAATTATTTTCTTTTTAAAAGTGTCTCATCATTTATATCAGAAGTAGCCAATATTGCCAATGAAAGACATCAGAAAAATCCTCCTTTTGAGAAAGAACATTTGTCTTCAGGAACGTTATCAAGAAGTTTGGGGATTAGAAGGGATGTTTAGCTTGCTTCTGCTTCCTACAATGGAACACAGACCATGTGAACTCACGTCACTTCTAACCTGAGTACCTGCCAGTTTCCAGAAGTCTCCAGAATGAGTAGTTCTCAGAGTTCTCTGTATTCTCTGTTTTTCATTTTCCTCCCCTGGGTAATCCAATCCAGCCCGGGTACTCCTGGGTGTGTGTCACTACCTACCACTGCTTGCTCACTCCCACTGCAGTAGTGCAGGGACCATGCAAGTTCTCCCAGGACACAGCACCATCTTCACATCTTCCCCAGACACAGAGGTATGCCTTTTGCCTCTTGACCAGGTCCTAAACATTTGGCTTTTCTTTGGGCAACGTGCAAACGCATCTGCCTTCTACATCCTCTTCTACATCAATTTCACCACAGATTTAGGGGTTAAGATGTCAAAGTAAATTTTTTCCTTACTTTTGTGTCCAGGACAGACATGATTTTCTCTTTAGCTTCTTTAACATTTTCCTTTTTTCCAGAAACTTTAATATGGGGATCTATAAAAGAAATAGATACTTGTAAGAAAAAACAAACAAGAAAATATGTCAAAACTTCCCTCACTATTTCAATAATCGCAATCTGAAAACAAAGCATTTTCAAATCTTCCAGAACCATTTGTACCCATTAACTATAGTTTATTGATAAATAGTACCACCAACCTTTGGGATTCAGCTAAAAAAAAAACAAAAAAAAAAAACAAAAAAAAAACATTTTTCAATACATTCACCCCCCACTAAGATTACTAAATGAGTTTATTAAATACGCTAACCAACTTTAAACAAATAAAACTCAAATGTCAAGTCCAAGTCTCAGTATTAAAAATATTAATCCGCAATGCAGATACGTAGCGAAGCCACCACGTCTTCTCAAAAAGTAGTAACAGAGAGGGCAAGCAAAGAGCATTTTGACAGCCTCACTTAAGCTTCTAATGGAGACAACATCTAAGAGGGGAAAAAACCAAAACCCTACCAAACCCTTAAGCATTACTACATTATTTAATTCATTCCTGCAAATATCCTCTTCAGTCTTAACTGGCAATAAAAAAGGTGCTCTGCCAGAAGCTTTCTAATTGAATCTATCAAATCAAATAATAAATCAAACCTCTGAAGTGTCCTGTATATGCATTAGGATTTTCTATTAAGCTAAATATCCAAGAGTAACACCAGCTGATAAAAGTTTTAGCCTTGTGAAACATAAAACTGCGGTTCCACAACACAAATCAGTCTGCATTATATCTTTCAGACCATTGTCTTTAAAAATGAGAACGTGTTGTGCTGAGCTAACACGCAGACTTTCACTTAAGTGGAGTATCAATCACTCCAAGTGTGAAAATCACACATTATAGCTGGTGTAGCAGCACCATCTGCTGTCCAGAAGCATAAAGTACCACAATGTAAAATTTATCAACATCAGACACCAGCCTCCACCCAAATCTCTCCGTCTCAGATACAGTTCTGCAGGTGGGATCTGGTCTGTTTCTCTTGCCCTAATTCTGGAATAAATTTCCTTTTTCTCCTGTGATGAGGTCAACTGCTTTCCTGAAAAAAATAAGCAACAAAGAAACCCTCTTCTAGCTAATGAATGATAAATTAATCTAATTCATTATGCTAAACACCTCACATAAAAGTAAATGTATGTAACTTGTATGTATTTTCAATGGCAGGAGAAAACAGTGTAACAACATATCTGCCTTTCCCATCATCTCAGCAACTGAAATAATTTCACTACTAAAGAAATGCCAAATAATACAACTTCAAATTGTAAACCTGTTGTATTCAATTGAAAACTGGGTATGTTTAAACTATGCCTGAATACTCTTCTGTTCCAACAATAAAAAACTAGGCTTTTACCACTGGCAAGTTTTGAACACATTCAGCTGGAGATACAGAAATACTGAACGAACAGCAGATTCACTGCCAATTCTCATGAAAGTCAGGAAAGTGCAGTATTTTCAGTTCTGAGAAGCAGATATCTTTCATTTTTTATTAAAAATAGAAAAACTGCAGTCGCTAAAACATGGTATGCGCACAGAACCTAACAGAAGCTCTGAAAATCTGCTGCTTCAGCCTTTTCACAACAAAGTATAAAAAAAGTAGTCTTGAGGGCAATTTTTCTTTTCTGTTTTAA
Organism: Aythya fuligula; assembly: GCF_009819795.1. Lineage (NCBI taxonomy): Eukaryota > Metazoa > Chordata > Aves > Anseriformes > Anatidae > Aythya > Aythya fuligula. Next base: position 1,426,396 of record NC_045565.1, on the reverse strand, counting down.
GTTGACAGTAAGCCATGTGGTTCTAATGTGTTTAAGCTGTGAATGATATTTGAAGTGGATGTTGCAGGCAGAAATTCCCAGAAGCAGATTCTAGCACACGATGTATGCTCCAAATGCTCGTTAGAGGCAACCAGGAAAAACACAAAACCGAAGGAAGAACACTTTGGGCTGATTTGCAAATATTTGTAAGCCCTGTATTTTAATAGACATTTGGGTCTCAAGTATGAGAAGCATCTGGAATCACATCTAGCATCCCATAGCTTTTAGTACCAAAGAAAAGTATTACTAGTCTGTAATGCTATTTATTCATCCATAGGTGAAAATACATTTCAGGATGCTTTTTTTTTTTTTTTTTTTTTTTTTTTTTAAATCCTACCAGACTCCCCTTTTTTGTTAATACTGTCAGCTTCAGAAAACAACAACAACAACAAAAATCCTGTACTGGTGCACTTAAGCTTTCTTTGTTCTTTATAGTGGGGAAAAACAGCTCAATTCCTCACTTAAAAAACAAAAAACCCACTGATGCCAGCGACAATTCCAAAACATGCTAAGAAGTCTTTCAAAATTGGTCTTAAATGCCCTCTCCTTACTTGACGACTTCTCAATGACACAGTGGTTGGTAATGGATATGAAGCAACTTGTTTTTAAGTTACCCAAATTCCTCCTCTGAGGCTTGCTCAGTCTTTCCTTCAAGGAAATACAGTTTTGATATGACATCTCAATTGAAATCTTGCATTAAAAAAAAAAAAAAAAACCAACAACAACAACAAAAAAACAACTTAACTTTCAACAAACAGATTTTTGAATTGGCTTTGGAGGAGTTGCGAGTGCCCCGAAACGATGCCTGGCCTCCAGGCAAGCTGACAGATACCCACCCATGTGACACTGAACTGGCGCACAGAAACAGATCACTAATTCAGGAATTGCTTAAGAGTTCAGAGGGGCAATTAGATTAGATTAGCATCATTTTCTGTATATTACAGACATTTAAATTTCTTAAATATACCTCTCCAGGGAATCACTTAAATTGTTTACTTCGCAGTTCCTCTACAAAACATGACGAAGTGGAGAACTGTCTGCTCTAATGATTCATCAGTTTCAGCCTCCCAAACGTGTACCTGGTTTCTGTCATGTTTTTCACTTATATTCAGTGTTTCTTCTTCTACCTTTTTTTTTTCCCACTGAGATTCAAGAACAGTATTTTCTTCCAGGGAAGGTACCTATATGCAATCAAGTCACTCTATCGTTACAATCGTTTTTGTTTTTTTTTTTTTTGAGGCAAAGCCTAAATACTTGCTTGTCAAATCATTACAAACAAGCTAGAAAAGCTTTTTTTTGTTTGTTTGTTTTGTGTTTTCTTGGCTGAATAGTACACTTTCAAACTAAGAGATTTCCTATTTCTGTTTTTAAACACTATAGCAGGTTTACTAGAGGGAAATCAAAAGACAAGTTTCTCCCAGGCTTCCTGCAAGCCCAGGTACACAGTACAGACCAGGCTGCATTTGACCTGAAGTGTCTGCCAGCAGAGAAAATCCGTCACTACTGAAATCAGCATTTACCTGCTATTTCAACTTTTTTTGTTAATCCAGACTATTTGATGCGAAAGCCTGAAACTGCATAGTATCTATGAATTGTTTTCACTGAGTAGAATAAAATAGCATGCCATGTTTTTTTATGCATCAATACAGGGGAGTAATTAAAACATTGACTTCGGCTTCTTAAATATCTCCTGAAGCTGCTGCCATCAATACGGAGCCAAATACCTTAAAAATCTTTGTTCCAAACAGTTTCTGCTTTTTAGCTCCATAAACTCAGTGTTGGTCAGTAACTGCATATGGCAAGCAATACCCCTCTGCTATTTTATTTACATAAGCTGAGGTTGAACACAAAACTTTTCCATGCCACCTATTTTCTAACATGCAAGTATTTATTTCATGCATTTACAGTTACATTTTGAAGTTTATTAAAAAATTACTATCTTACCTCTATTGAGACAAAAAAACATTTGTTGGATAAAGCTATACACTTAATATTTGAAATACCTGCACAGTACAAACATCACAGTGCATTCTCATCAGACAAAGCCCAAAATAAGATAATTAGTACTGTTTGAAGTGTGAAGATGATTGTCAGGCAAAAAAAAAAAAGCAGAGCAGGTGTAACGAATCTATAATACTGTCAGGACAGATGAGCATAAAAATCACCCTCCTGCCAGTGTCTAGACTTAACTGATTCACTATAGCAGGTGCACGGGGTCTTAGCCTGCCAGAGACCACCACTTCATAAGGAGCAGGTTGACTACTTCCCACAGAGCTGGCTCTGGTGAGACTGGGACATCACAAGGTCATTTTTTGCCCAGATGACAACTGCATCCAATCATCAAGGTGCCTATTCCATCCTGAGGCTTCAGGATAACATTGGTTTGTGCACCTACCTCCCCCTGCCAAAACACTTTTGAACATATCAAATCTTAACCCCGTATTTATCAACTCTCCTGCCTGGAAGTATGCTTAAATATATGTATAATTACAGCAGAGAACAGATGCTTACTACGAAAATATGAAAAAAGAAAGCAGGCGCTGAATCTTTCCAACCTATCTGCCACATAGCACAAAGGCCTCAGAAGCAATCTGCATGCTGAAAACATGCAAAGCTCTAATACTTCACTACACGTGTACTATCACAACTGGAAAAGATTTTGACTTATAAAAAAAACATTTAATGTCTTGTAAAATGTGAAAAAATTGCTCTATGGTAATTTACCTTGTAATATATTTTGACATAAAGTATCTTCCGTAAGAATGGAAAAGACATTTTACTTTAACAGATTATTTTCCTTCAAGATTGGGGGAATGTTTATATAAAATAGAAAGCTAAAGTTGCACAACAGAAAATGCTGGAAGTTTTTCTCAACAGTCTTCATTTTGCCAGACTCCTGCCTTGAAGTGGCCTTTTATTGCTCCTCTCCTCAAATTCCTCATTCCACACTTTGGCAGAGTTTCCAGCTCCTCTGTCCACAGCTACACCAGCAAGCCTCCAGCTTTTTTGCTACTATTGTGTGCAGCATTTCTGTAAACAAAGTAAAATTCCTCCAAGCCAAAACACGTCTGTGCCAGTGCAAGCACATCTACACTAACTTCTGCCAGGCAAAAAGTATTTCAAATAATTAGACATCTAACTTGCAGGCCTCTACTGTAAATCAGACATTACATTTAACGGGCAAGCTCTTCAGACCACAACTATGCATCTAGCTTGTTTACAGGCTGAACAGACTTAAGTTACAGAAAATCCACTATTCTAAAATTAGCTGGGCAACTAGGCAACAGGAGGGCAGATGACAGTCATTCACAGTAAGCAGCTGATTAGGATCTGAATAGCCCATACGTATCACTGAATCCGAGCCATTTGAAGAAAAAAAAATACAGACTTAAGAGACCTGGCATTTTTAAGAAGTTATGAAAGTAGCAGCCCAGAACGTACTAGCAAAAATTCAAACTATATGAAGGGAAAAAAAGAGAAAGTCAAACCTACATATGGAAGTTGGTGTGTTCTCAAAAAGGAAGAGCATATTTACACTACAGCAACAAGATGAAACAGGTCTATAAACCACAGAATTAATCAAAAAAAGGTCAAGTAGAACTTACGATTAATACAGAAAAAAAGGATACTTAAATTGAAAAATATTTATTCAATGCTTTTAAATAAATTTGGAAATACTGCGTATAAAGTTGTTACAGTGGATATTCACTGGCTGAACAAGATGGATTGATGTCAATAGCTAAAATAGACTTGAAACAGGCTCAATCTATTCCCATGGAGAGCAGCATTAAGGAAAAAAGCATGCAGCAAATGCTCGTGATTAAGGGCATATGCAAATGAATTCAATGGAGTGAGAAAGGCAATTTGTCATTTGGGCACTTCTCGCTGTTGGCTGATCAGTTTAGAGGACTTCTCACACTCCCAATGTATTCACTTACCTCCCGGTATCTAAACCACAGAGGAAATCAAGCTACTGATACACTGAGGGAGAATGTGGGGGTCATTGCCTAGTGCAGACTTCCCTGTACCCGCAGATGTATCGCTTAATGCCACGAGGTTGGGCTTCTGGTTTAGTTTGTTCTTCCCCCCTGTAGTTGAAGTCAGCCTGCAGCATTGTCATATCTGAAGAAGATTTCAGCCGGCTAACTTGGGCATCATCAAAAGCCCAGCCAGAGCACCACAAAACTCAACATGGGCTGCAAGCAATTAACAGTGTCTTCAAAGCAGACATATCCTGAGGCTCTGGGCATTCTGGGGGATCTATTTGTTGTGGAGGAACAGCTGATTATGAAATGTCCTTGTGAAGAGCTAGAACCAATGCCTATATCCATGCATGTGTTTGAAAAGCTTTTTCTTCTCAGATCTTTTTGACTCTTAACTTTCCCTCTTCCTGGCATTTAACGCCAAGCCTTCTTTAGAATTTCTGTTCTACCTGGAGTGTGACAAGGAGAGGGAACAAAAACTGAGTATTTGTGGCACTGCCACAGCTCTTGCATTTCAGCTGTGGTTGTTCAGTCACCTGAAGAACATTAGATCTCAGAGCATTACCTGTCAGTCCTGCACTATAATGACTGTATGATGGTGAAGTCTGCTATCCCCTCCTTACTTCCCAGCATTTATACAAATACATGGATACACATGTACACGGGTGGGTCCACCTGACTGCTGATTCTTGAAGCAGGGGCTGGGTAAAGCAACCCTGACACGACACCCCCTCACTCCCCTCCAAACAATGAATTGAAGAAACACCGTGCAACTTCTGCTAGAGGTGAGAGCATCTTGTTTATCAGATTCCATAATATGCATTATATACAGGAGTTTAAACAAGAACTTTAAAAACTCTAGCAGGCTACTTCGAATAAAAGCTGTTTGATGTAACATTACTAATAAAAAGAAAAAACAAAATCAGGTGCACTTCTGCATCAAATCATAGCTGAATCCTACATTCAGATCTCCTAGCAGCCTTGAAATGTCACCACAGAAAACCAGAAATTAAAGTTCAGAAAGCCTAGAATTAAGTGACAATCAGCCAGACAAATCAGATAAGCTTAAAAAAGATTACCTGTACAATTTATTATATTTGGAGAAAACCTATTGATGACTGGATTCGGATCCAGTGACAGAGGAAATGAAGTTGAAAAGGCTTCTCTTAAAGCACAAGCAAAGAGGCAAGACAAGGGAGAGGTAACAGAACAGATGACAAATTGAACAGAAAGGTGACTGGATTTGAAGGGAGAAGGGGAAGGCCAAGGTGGAGAAGAAGACCTGAAAAGAAGAAATGAGAATGAATTAATTGTAGTCACCTGGAGAGTTCCATTTCAGACACACAATTTTCATCTCCGAGCACTTTTCTTAACATTAATTTCCTTATTTTACTTTTTCTAAACATAATTTTTAGGGACATTTTGTAACTGCATTCAGCCCAGGCCATCAATGCTGACACTTCTTGGACAGTTAGTTGATTTTCAGCCTTTCCCCTGAAAGGCCAGCCCAAGCAAGGCAGTCCCTCAGCAGGACCCAAGTCTGTTATGCCTTATTTTTCCAGTATGGAGCCAATGAATTCATGGCTCATTACTTAAATGTCTGTTGCCATTGTATCTCAAAGCACAAATGCAGAACCACAATGCTTGGGAAAGAAAATAAGAAATAGAGGAAAAAAATAGGAATTTAAGCCATCTCTTAAACTTAATACTATGAAAGACAGCACCATTATATTTTAACTGCACATATGGTCAAATTCAAGGTAACAATTCTGATGTATAAGCCTGGAAATCATTTTAGATTTTGTACACCCATACTCACAAAAAAAAAAAACAAACACAAAACAGTAATGGTGGCCATGCTTTGCTAAATAAAAGGGGAAAAACATTGTAACACCTGACTTGTCAGCCTAAATGCTAGCCTTAGGCTCAACCTGTTTTGCAAATTCTCCCACATCCAAATCCAACTACATTTACTTTGCATCTTTATGCCTGCAGGTTACTGCTGCTCCTTTTAATGCCTTATGGCTCTAGCTGACTGCATTCCACCGTGCGCCCTGTGTCTCACACAGCCATCGGGATACAGCATTAGCATTAATTTTGTGGTTGGAACAGGAGGATGCAGCCAGCCTTCCAGCAAAGAATACTGCACTGGTTACACCTGCGTGTACAGGACAAACACAACTCTCCTTCTGAGAATCCCCAAAAATCAAAGTGAATCAAAGACGGAACAAGCTGGTTCTTGACACTGCGCTGGACACTTGGTGGCTAAAGCCAAAAATAATTAAAGGTACCATTTTTGGTTACTATTACAAATATTCCCTCACTTCTGTTAGTACAATATTTCCACAGTGCAAAAAGCACATATCTCCCTTTCCTGGATTAAATTATTTAAAGGTTCTTCTTTTATCTGCATTTCTGAAGAACGTGGTGAGGATCTTCCTGCCCTCTCCTTACTGAGAGCAATGCCAAGTCCAACACAAAAAACAAACACCATTTGAACCACCTTCTTGAGAGCTAAGTAGCAGCAGCTCCAAGAAGTACATGGAAATGATTCATATTTCTAGTTGCAGCAAGGCACAGTCAGGTCATGCATTACGAGCATGTTGGCCTTCCAAAGAGTACCCCAGCCTCCCACCCCAACCCAAACACAGATAAACACACACCAGGGAGCACTCCACCAGCTGCCCAGGAGCAATCTGGAGTGCAATGAGCACAGTGACAAGATGCAGCATCCCACAGAGGAGCAGGGCACTCCAGTGGGGTCAGCAAACAGCCTCTGTGAGAGCAGGAAAACAGAGACGTGTCCTGATGAGCTAATGCTGGAGACAGTTTGTAAATAACTTTTACTATGGGGGAGAAAAGTGACTGTTTTTAAAAGATGTCAATGATTTATTGCTCATAAATCCTAGTGTGTGTTGTGCCAATATCACCTGCCTACACTGCATTGGTGCACTGAGCATGCACAGCGCAGAATGGCAGCGGCACAGTGCAGGGGCTCTTACATCCCTGACAACCCAAAGCTCCTGTCTAACAGCACACTGTCTAATACTGATTTGATGTTTTAGTAGACTCATAAAAACAAACTCAAGTTCAAACAGAACATCTTCAGTGCCCAGATTTCACCTACTTGTCTACCAGATACAAATTACATTGCTTACAATCTATCTAGATGCTAAGGAAGAAAAATCTGCTTAATCCTTTTACAAAATCGTATGGTGGCAATCATTTTATTTCTAATGCACAAAGTCACATTATTGCTACATATTACATTTTTAAATATTGGGTTTGAAATTTGAGATGTAATATCAATATATATTTTAAAATTATGGTAATGTTGAAGTGTATAAAATTTGACTCAAAAATAGTTATGACTTTTGAAAATGTATTTTAAAATCACTGGGTGTTTTTATCTGAAAGCCAACATGGTAATATAATAGCTGGAGACCTTTTTCCATGACTTACTGCTATACAAGCTCTAATCTCCACAAAGAAAATAATTAACTTAGACGGAAGGTAGAAACACTGCTTCCCCTAAAGCCACCTGTGATGGGCCTCATCAGGAAAGAAAAGTAATTTAGAGGCAATTATTTGATCTGTGAAAGCTTCAGGATGCTTTTATACAGAGAATTTCTAATGTAAGTACCAAATTACACATTCTAACCTAATAATTATCTGCCATTTCTTTGTTTTTAGCACAGTAATATTTATGTTGCACTGTAACAGTTGAAAATCTTGCATTAGAAGGTAATTCTGATTTAGAAATACTAAATTCTCTGCCGAATAACAGGCAGGGTGCCACTGATATGGGAAGTGAACCTTCATATCCTGAAGACCAATGACCTCCCTAAAATTTTTTCTGTTTAACAAGGAGTTCATAGCAAGTAAACAACACACTGCTCATGCTGTTTCTCTGAGGATAATTTTTCCAGGCTTTGCTTAACAAAATTACCTGAAGCAAATGTCAAGTCTTAGCTTTTAAATCAGCCAACCAGACCTGAGCTGTTCCAGTGAACTTGCTCTGCATCTCTTCTGTTCATCTGTCTCCAGCATTAGCCCAATTGCAAAGCTCATCTCTGGAAAATTCATCTCCTGTTGAGCACCCATGCAATGTCAAATTCAGCAAAATCACTCTTATCTCTGCGTGCCCCAAATCTGAGTTCAAATAATATGATGGGCTCACAGAGAAGACCAGTCAGTCTCTAGTTCACAAGTACACCGTATAGAGCACATTGCCAGGTACCTGCTAAGGGCAGGAAAGGCTTTAAAAAAAATAAAATCCAAGAACACATAAGCTAATGCCAATTTTTGCTGAAAGATTGTGACAAATCTGTATCTCCGAGTAATTTAATTACGATAACATGAGTTTGTATTACCACATTCCAGGGCTTGAAATTTTAGTTTTACTACAGTTATTGCCAAGCACTCTTACTGGACATTAAGGCCCTTGATAATTCCCTTCATAACACAACTGTGCTTGTATTTTGGCTCTGCTTTATCTCCCAACTATAAGCAAGTTGCACCAGAACACACAACAAGCCCTAAGCAAAAACAGGAAAGTTTAAAACCTTGTTAGCCTAGAACTTTGTTCCTGCTCTTCATACAGAAATAACCACAGTTCAAATAACTTTTCTATAGATTTACTTAAAGTTCCTGGGCTTCTTTTTTTTTTTTTTTTTTTTTTTTTTTTTTTTAAAAAAAAAGGACACATTCCCACCTGCTGCCTTGCTCACTGCTTAGAGATTGTTTTCGTAGATCATAAACGTGACCAGAAAGTACTGTATGTTTCTCTGAGCCAATACTAGTTCGTGATTTTGCATTTTTGTGTAGAAGCAGGACTAGATACAGGATAAGCACCAAGCGTGGAAGACTCAACAATTTCACCACAAACAAGATAAAAGACTCCAGCAAATGTGATTTTCTTTGAAAGGTTTCTCAGTTGTCACCTACACTGCACGCGAAGCAGGGAGCATTAATTGATCTGTCTGCTTTCTGAAGTGGCAGCAAACTGGAGGCTTGTATAAATAGCTCCAGTAAATGAACTGTGTGCTGCCAGCTGCTGGCTCAAGGGATGCTGTGGATTTGTGCGTGTCAAACTGCTCTGATCGAAGAGAATTGACATGAACTCCCATGGCCATGTTTTGCATGGCCTGGGACAGTCTCTTCTGTTCATTTATTTATTGCAAAACAGGGAGGAGTCATTTATGCCTGGGTCAGCTCCTCCAGAAACAAAAGAAATAAACGAACTTGTGATCTAAACACAACTGCTCTTTAATTTTTAAAGTACACAATTACAGGGTTTGAGGATTTTTCTTCAAAATATGAGAAACAGTTTGCACTGACAGTTTCTCATTTATGGAGAAAGTTAACAAAAAGCAGATGCAGCTCATAACACAGAGCCTGCAATACATGCTGTAATTAATCTGGCATTCCAAACAATAAACAGTGTCAGCAAGAGACTTGCTTTAAATCTTTAAGTCAATTATGGACTGATAGCCTTAGCAACACATTCAGGAAAATATTTACCCATTTACAAAGCTGTGTTAAGAGGAGCCGTAGTTAAGCTGCTGTTCTGCAGGTAGCCCATCGGTTAATTTGAAGCTCGGCAAGCAGTGAGTATGTGAGGTGAGTACTTGGAGAGCTATTGAAACCACTAAGATCCTTTCCCTCAATTTACTCACAAGCCAAACATCATAAAGACAGAAAAGAGCAGAACTTATCCAGCTTCTTCTCAGCCTGATGACAGCAACCGCCCATGGAAGAGGGAGCGGATATTTTGTGTGCATGCATGCACGGGTCAGATGACAAAATACACAGATATCATTACTCCTAGCAAATTCTGAATAGAAAGTAGTGAACTATAAGAAACTTGGGCCTTCAGGTACAGAACAGGTGGTGGCAGCAGCTGTTTCATCTGAGATCTTGAAAAACTCAGTCTTTTTTCTCCACATTCTGCATTTCCTATTTCAAGTAAAAGCCTTCCAGCCTTAGCTTTCCACTAATTGTTTGTCTACAGCAGGAAAAAAAAAAATAAAACCCCTTTCTAGCATCCCCTACAAATCTGTCCAGTCAATTCAAGATAGAAAAACACAGAGCAACAGCTGTGGACAAACAACGTAAAACAGCTGAAAATCGTCCCCACAGTTTAGCTGTCTAAATATTTGTGGCAGAAGACAAGTTTTCCATTCAATACAGAAAAGTCAAAGTGAAAATTCCAGCTCTCAAGTACAGTCAAATTCAAAGAGTAAACACTGAGAATTCAACCAATAACGAAGTTATGCCATATTCAAGAAGCTGCTTTCAAATTGTTTTACTCTAACAAAATTCAGCCAAAATTGTTTTTGTTTATTGCTACCACCAGGCATAGGAGTCAGTCATCTGCAAGCACAGGACAAGTCAACCATGCCAAAGATGCTGCTTGAGAGAAGCTCAAAACCATGATCTAGCACCAGTGTGCTGCAATTCCTGAATGCCAATATTTCAATTACATTCTTATGTACTCTGCTGTCCAGGTAGACCTCTACCCTCCTGCTAAAAAAAAAAAAAATAAAATGAAGAAGGTCAGAGAGCAATGAGAATGAGCCCAATACAACACCAGGAAAAGAAGGTTTGCAACTTCAACGCCTTTTCAAAATTAAACTCCTTTCAAAAGCCTTGGTTGGACAAACACAGCAAATCTGGCTACCCTGACACCCACAGCCAGGACAGCAGAGCATCCTCTGCTTGGTTATAAGCATCGAGGCACTGTCAATGGCAGCACAGTAGTTGTGACACTGAGGTAGCAACCATACGTGGCTGGGGGTGCAAAATAAAATGTGAAGGAGACGAATAGATGCTAAAATATCATGGAGAATCCCCTCTGCAAGGAACACTCTCTCCAGCCCCAGCTCAGTGCTTGCTCCTTTTCTCTGCCAGCAGGTGAGAGCAGAGCAGCAGAGGACGGCACTTTCAGATACACATTTAGGAATCTAAATTTAAGTACTCAAACACAACTTACCAAGTATTCATTTTGAGCTGACTGTGGTTCAAGTTGGACTAAAACTGCAGAATAGGAAGGAGCAAAAATTATGCCAAAAAACCTGTTAGCTTTTCCTCCATAAAATCCAAGAGAAATCTCTTGTGACAGAAATGTTTGCTTCCAATCCTGTACTAAGCAGATGCTGATAACAAGTGACCTCTCCTATTCCTACATAACATTTATTATTACCTTTTAAAATATACACAAGAATATTTTTAAACTCTTCCTACTTCTTATTTTCAAAGCATGCACTCTGCTTTTGAATGTCAATAGTATTCTGTTGCCTTGATGCCATTCAGGCAGCATGTCAGAAAATTTAGCAGAAAGGAAGGTGCTACATATCCATCACTTCCAGGATAGGAAGCCACCTCATCTCCCTGGGTTCCAGGCAATTTTATTGGAAGCAGAGAAGAGAATAACATACACTGCACCTAAACATTTTTGATTTGTATTTTTGTCCTAGGAAGCGTACACATTTTGAAAGTTTGGATTTCCTTGAGGTGACTAAATGTCTATTTATTCACACGTCATTCATGTTTATTGTTCTGCAAGCGCCTGTACCCCCAGACAGAGAAGTTAACGCTAACAGCGCTCACATTTTCACTCCAATTATAATAAGAAAGGGGGAAAGAAATATACACATGCATGTATTTTGCACATGTAGAGTTGAGCATAATTCAAAAAATTTCTTGCTAAAAAACTCGATGTGAACAGTTTGGCACAGCAGTATTTTAAGCAAGTTCCAGAAGACAGCTTGCATTTTCTCAAATCTCAATATTCTCTCAGCTTATTTTACTGGCTATTATTCTCCTCCAGAGTTACAAAACCAAGCAGTTTACGTTATTTGACATTGCACTGGACACAAATCTAATAAACTGGATGACAGTTGCGCTCAAATTGAATCCTTTTTATTGCTGTCTTATTTCACTTGCACACGTTCCAATTCTGTTTTGCGACCTTTAGCAGAAAGCACCAATATCCTCAACTCCCTCAGATTAGAAGCATGCTTTGTGTTCCCCATATTTTACATCATACATATGTTTTGATGTAAGTCAAGACATCTGTTAAATCTTTAACTAACTGAAATTGTAGTCAGCTAGCTACATCTTTATCAAAGCTGCATAAAGATACCAGATAGGAGAAAAGCAACATGCTAGATACCTAATCAGCAGTTTAAGATAGTAATGGAAGTCTGCACCGATACAGTGCTGTTTACCACCTTTTCTCCATGATGCTTTGCTCACAGAAATTTCAGAGCTGAACCTGACCTCATTTAAGCCTGATTTTTATTTTTTATTTTTTTAAAGACTCCCACTCTGCCCTCATGTTTCCTGCACCTCCTTTGCTGACCCACACCTCCATCTCTCCGCCTCTCTCTTCAGTGCCTCCATCAGCCTCCCGTTTCTTTTCTGTGTCTCTCCCTTCGTGTTCCACTTCATCCCCAACTTTTTCCATTCCTACAGCTTCCCTCCCATTACCAAGACGTTATTTACCTTTTCCCTTCCCGTGAGTTACTGTCGGGAGGACACGTAGCCAGCAGCCCTCAGTGACTAGCTGTGGTCGATCAGTGTTGGCAGGCTGTAGGGGTCTCCCTGGGTGAACCACACCAATTCGCCAGCTGCAGTTGCAGCCACACAGCCAGAATTGCAGCCTACCACAGCTCATGACAAACACTTACCAAAACAATTATTTCTGAACTGCTAAAAATCTGGAAAAACAGTATTTATCCCAAGAACACTATTTATGCCCTGGATTTTGCTCTCTTTGGATTTGAGTTGTTTTACAGGAAATGTTAGTCTTGCTCAAAAACCAAGAAATCAAATGACTCGCACAGTTTATACAAAGTTAAGTTTGTTCAGATCAAAAGCTTAGAAGTCAGAAAGCCATTCCATGCTGTAGTTAGTTTTCAGATATTCCCTCCTATTGCTTATTCCAGAAAAGTCATATGATTCAAATTAGTTTCCAGAGGAAGTCATTAAACAGAGTTTCTATCAATGATGGTTTTGTGTGTTTGCACTTGGTCTTTGGCACAGCCTCGGGCTATATTTAGAATCTAAAATGTAAAGAATGTTTGAAACCAAAGCAATTTAAAAAAAAATAATTTATAATAAAATAAGATCTGCAAAAAATGGATGATACTCATTTAGGTTTTGGTTCTAGACAGTCTACAGGGGTTGCACAAGTTTGAAGAGGGGAGCAGGGCCGCCAACCCTACCTCCAGCTCCCACGGGCAGCAGGAAAGCCTGAACATCAGCTGAGACACTGGCTGGGGAGGATTGCTCTCAGGATGGCAACTACACATCAACAGTAGTACAAAACTGAAAACACTAAAAAACACGGGGATTTTTTTTTCAGACACCAAATACTGTATATTTAACATTATTCCTTCAGATGATATAAAGGTAGTGCTCTGACTCCCTAGTAAAATTCGTATGGAGATATATGTATATATTTAATTAATGTGTCTGACAAGTTCTTCAACTTGATATCTGCTGTGTGCAGTATTTTCTCCATGCTCTTGAAAGCTGTTTTCAGGTCTATCCTCTTCCACTCAAGCCATTTTTGATCCAAATCAAAATGCAACCATTTGCATCTTGTTTACTAACCTAACACAGCATTGCCATTCACTGACCAAAGCCTAACGCATAAGCAATCTTTTAAAAATAGCATCTTTAACTAGGCTTACATCAAATTTCATATTAGTGTCAAACATCTGCATAAAATAACATTAGATTTGTTTGGAACCTTCTGAATCCTTATGGTTTAAACACATGGAAGCAGGAGGGAGTTACAGCTTGAAGTGAAACACAACACTTGCTTTCTCAAAGCTTTCCCAGTCAAATCCAAGATAAAGTATGTGCTCAAACAAAACAAAAACATACTGTGGGCTTCAAGTGATGTTTCACACTTTCAGGGTTAATTTGCTCTTACGGGAAAAATCCTAAAAACTGTGGATAATCCCTTCACAAAAGAAAGAAATATATTAATGAGCAGTAATAGTTAGTTAAAAGAGCAGATAGCATACAGCTACAGCATTACAACTAATTGATGACTGCAGCATCTTCCAGAGATGCATTCTGAAGCCCTAATTATATATGCATGTATTTATGCATGATTGATAGGAATTACCCGACCATCATTCTGTATTATGACAATTATCACGAAGATGCAGACTATTAAAGTATTTTTGCAACCATATTTATTTTGGTTGTGCATACTTGATTTATATCTGAGCAAAATCAAATCAGAAACTAATTTTAAGCACTTCAGACGATTGGAGTTACAAGCTAGCAGATGCCACATGGACCAAATTAACTTTTATCTACATGGAAATGCCAAATAGTTCTGCTATAGAACAGTCAAGCACAAACTTAAAAAAAATTTGTTTCCCAGATTATGTACCACATCTGAGTGAAACATCGTTTTATCAAATAATTGCAGGTACAAGAAGTGATCATTTTTTCACCTCAAGAAGCCTTGTTAGCATTTTCAAGAAACATTACAGGGCATCTTTCACCTCCTGACATGATGGCCTGCAGTATGTAGAAACACACCATTGTGGAATTCGTTAGCTTCTCATGCATACTACTTAAAAGTTAGGAGTTACAGTTACTTAAAAATTTTACCATCTTTAATATCTACTTCCATAAGAAGTTATCACCTGAACAACTCCAGATCAGAACGAACCGTTTCCATGTTTTTGAAGAGGTCAAGAAAAGCCGTACAGGAATTTTGTGGCATGCAAAGTCCACAGCAGAGCTGGCGTGGAACAGCCAAGCCTGTTGTCATGGGGACCAGCAAGGAAAAGACATTTAAATGCCAAGATTTTTAAGAAAACCTCTACTGAACTGGTATGAAGTCAGGCCTACATTTTATACCTTGGGAACCAGAACTGAACAGCTTTAAAGACCGATCTGTGACAAAAGGGCAGAGACATCAATAAAGCAGCAGCCTTGACCCCCCTCTCCAGCAGGAGGATTTGGCACGGGGTGCACCAGGCTGGTGGGCTGAGCTGCCTGGCAGGTAGCTGTGGAGACACAGAGGCACGGTCAGGCACGCAAGAAAGCAAGAGAAGACCACAACCGTGCTGTTCCACAGCTGTGAAAACAGCTCTGTCTCCCTCTTTTGTTTCTGACTGAAGTGGTTCCTGCCTGAGGGGCAAACCTCCTCCACAGCCATGCTCCTCTGGGCAGCACCAATGTGCCTGCAGGCAGGGTCCAGGCTGGGATCTCTGCAGACCCTGTACAACACGCAGTAGGGCATGTTGTCATTTGAACCCATGCTCACGTTCATCTGCACTGGAATCAATGCTGAGACAACAGAAAATGGTACCTTGAACATGAACTGCTCCAGAAGTTACCTTTGGTTTTGAGCACTTCAGCATCTAAGCACCTCACAGAGGTCTGGCTGCTTTCTGTTCATGCGAGATCTGCATCACTTGACAGCTCTAGTCAGAGACGACAGAGCACATCCTCAAAAGCTCAGTAACACCACTGCAGGTCAGCGAGGGTCTGACTAAAATAAATTAGCATAAAACAAAGCTCTGAACTAATTACGTGGCTCTTCATAGCATAAAATTTGAGGCAGGAAAATGAGTTGATTGTATCCCATGTTCTCCCTTCTTGCACTGTCTGTTTGCTTTGCTTTGCCTTATTCTGAGAACGGCAGAAACTACAATTATTTTAACCAGAAGCAGCACACAGTGAGGTCAAAGTAGGTCAGGAACAAAAGCTGACCAAAACTATGAAAAATTACTGTTACTTCAGACTGGTTAACGCAGCAAAAATAACAGTCTGAAGTATTTGGCAGTCCTGTGATGCAGTATCACACCTTGTGCAGTGGGGATGGCTCAGCATACAAGATTCAAATGTGAAATAAAATTCAAAGAATGCATTACCACACTTACAGAAACAAACTGTAAACTGCTTTTACAGTAAGTTAGTCTTCAAACTTAAAAATAATCTTCAAAGTCTGATAAGTCAGCTAGATAGCTGCATACTGACAAGTATATAAGCAATTCCAGCCCATTAAGCTTTGTTTCCCCATTATTCACCAAGTCGTTTTTCTGGAGTTTCAGAGATTAGGGAGGGTTACAAGTAAAAAGACTCATTTTAGAACGGAAAGAAATTACCGAAATTCTGTGACAAAGTTTGAAGTGCTTATGCACTTAAAGACCATTAACACAGTTTACATGGGCAAAATCTCTACGAAAGTAGCAGGATCCACTTTTATCTTCAAAGAATTAAGATGGTATCAAGTGTAATTAGGAAATGTAGCCTTTGTCAGAACATGTTTTTACACAACTTGAACCATCTCTGAAACATATAATCAAATTTCTACTGAGAAGTATGCCCTGATGTTGCAGCCTCAGGTTCATACGCAGCTGTAAATTCCCCTTTCTCTCCTCCCATCCTGAGATTTGAATCTCCATTTGCCAAGTAGAACATACATGATGAAGAAAAACTTACTTGAAACATACCTATTTTCAGATTGAGGCCACAAACTAAATCTATGTCGCCTGTGAACACTTAAACTCACTGCCCATATTCTGTTCTTCTGTTTACATACACACATTTTTATTAACTTTCCAGACTAGATTCATATTCTCCATGAAGAACTGAGTAACTCACTACATGCTAGACAAACAGCCAAGAGGTTCATGCGCAGCAAGGCTGGCTTGACATCACCTACTCTTAAGAGAGCAGCAAAGTAAGTTAGAGATTTTTCCAGTTGTTTTGTGAAATAGCAGTTTTCTATACTTAGAAGAATAACAAACAGAGTGAAGGAATTCATCCTCAGCATTCATTTCTAGGAACGCTTTTAGAAGTGTTCTTATGACACCGTACAGAATGTAGCAACTATTGATAGGAATGCACAGGTACATGTTCTAATTTTATTCTAATTTTGGTTAAATAGTAAAGCAGAACATAGTACGTATGTGCTACGAAAAAAAGAGGATCTAACCTCTCTTTAGCCCAGAGTAACAAAGTCATTTAAGGAAAACATATATGAAAAAGCTACGTTATGGCTATAAATAACAGTAAGTAGGAATAACATACACAAATAAAGCCTGAGAATAGGAAAACACTCTAGACTTTAAGAATAAAGCAATCCTACCAGGCATAGCACACACATATATAGCACAGTGTACAGATTTGAACTGCAAGGTCAGTGGTGTAGCTGCCAAACTGCAGGAAACAGCCTACAGTTTCCAACATCAGTCGTTAAACAACACAGAAGTAAATAGCCTAAACTATTAGGTCATTTTTAGTTACTTTTATGCTTGTTAGACTCAATTCAGACTTGACTTAATTCTTAGGGGAAATTTCAGGTTATAGAGCTGCACTTCGCAGACGTGCCAGCCCCCGAAGCACACCAAGCCCCCCAGTATTGACAAGAGATGGGCATTTTACCTCGTAGCACACACTATGTGCTTGTAGTATTCCAGCATCCTCAGTGATCACTGGAAGTCGGAAAACCTATTTGTTTATCTAATGCTTCCATTTATTATCAAGTAACATCAACACGAGGAACTCTTGCTGAAAGGGTCCCAGACCACTTTTTTATGCCACAAACATTTCACAGTACTCAAAATTTCTCACCTGCTGCCTCATAAATATTATTTGATAACTATGTCCTGGCAGACACTTTACTGGGGTATATCGTTTTTAGAGGAAGGAGACAATTAGTCAGTCCAGTAAGTGGCTCTTCTGTGCACCAGCAGTGAGCTCAAGTACCTGCAGCCTAAACTAGGCAAACATCATTTTGAGTGACACAGAGGGTCCCCTCCTCCTCCTCAAGTTTTTGTCACCAAACAAGAGCTTTCTGTTTTCACACGACATCGCTGTGGTCACCACAGAGATCCCACACAGTGGTCAAATTAGACGTGGGCAGTGTGGGAGGGAAGGCAATGCTGCATGGCCACCACAGGCCACATGCAAAAGGAGCATCAGTCATCTATAGTAGAGATGCGACAGATAACACACAACTTAAAGCTTCTTGACTAACCTGCACTCGTTTTTCTTCTGAGCAGATCAGACCCATGCTTGTAAGAAAGCACCATCTGCAAGCAGGCAACTTGCTACCTGAGAATGAACAGCAGCAGCCGCTTGCCTGACCGCATCTCTGGGATCCTGGGCAGGACTCAGTCCTTGACTCGTTTTTCCATCCACAGGAATATGACTTCTGCACACACTGGAAGAGGTTATGGTGCTGTATGGGGGTTATCAACTCTCCCACTTGCACTTCACCCTAAAATACTGGGTTTCAACACGACCATTCAATACATTTCATCTGCGTTCGTGAATACACTAGAAAAAAACAATGCTGAGGTGTTGTACAGTTTTATGCCATGTGTTTCACTGACATTTCCATTTGGGAACAGCAGCCTCTCTCTCTTTTGTGTGAGTTGGGGATTCAGCTCAGTCCCGATATTGGGAGCTGAAATGGTCAGGGTTGCATTTGTGTATTAAAGAAATGAGGTAATTTCTCCACGGAACATGCTTAAATTATGAAGTGCCTGCACGTGTGACACTAAAAGATGGCAAGTAAAATGCTGAACTGCTGATATGCAAGCCAATCCTCCATGTTTAGTAGTTTTGTTTTTTTAATCATTTTCAGAGGTTTAGAGACTCACAATTATCCCTGTTCTGTAAGCTCAGTGTAATTTGCACTTCCCTTTACCACCTCTTTTAATCTCTCCAAATTTTCCCTGCTCTAACTCTCTGAATTTATTCCTGCCTAGTGCCACTAAGTTCCCATGAGCTGCAGTGATTTCTTAGGCCGCTTGTTGGCCAAGTGTTACTGCAGGGCTGCCCATGTTCTCAGCACACGATGTCCCCCCGGCTTCTTTACAGCTGTTGAAAATAAAGGCACAGACCTATACCGAGAGGAACAACATCTAAAGGAGGAATGAAGAAACATGAACACACATGAAAATCTCAACTCTTAGCTGCAGCTAAATACACCCTGCTGTGAACTTTTATACTACTGAATAAATCTTTTAAAGACAAGCATTCCTAGGCAACATTAACCACACCAGAGAAAAAATAACAGTGATAGCAAGGGGGAAAATAGAAAAGATCCTGTTTGTCTGTTTGACCATGAATTCACAGAACGCTGGAAGATCTGAAGCCTCCGGAACATCAGCTGCTGGCATGCCCTGAACTCCACCTCTTGCACCCCCCACGTAAAAGCAGAGGTGCACAGCTCAGGACGTCAGGTCTGGGTGTTCCAGAGAGGGACTGGGCATTACAGAGTGTTTCAAGTTGTTCCCCCTCTAAAGGCCTAATGGTATGGAATCTCCTCGTGAACCTGAACAAATGGCTTTCTTAAAGATGCTATTGGAAGACTTTTATCTGTTTGTGTGTTTTCTAAACACACATTTCAAAATACTTCACCCTCATCACCCGAGCAAGACTGCAACATCTGGTATTCATTAAAGCCAGGAAATTCCTGTTTTGGCCTTCATGAAACTATTGAGAGTTGATAATTGATTTGTGAATCCTAGTCTTTGTAAAGGGCTATTTTTGCAATTTCATATTAAAACAAATTTTAATTAGCAAATTGTTTAAAATCTGCATATGGTAAGTGCAGACATTGGCATTTTTCAACTCAAAGTTTTATGAAAACACTTATCAAGTTTGAGTTAAATCCCCATTACAATACTCTACATGGTTATTTCACAACCATTAATTTAAAAGTTGTAGTAAATATGAAAGAATAAAGTTTAGCAACTTAGAGGGCACTACTCTGAATGCTTCAGCTTCGTCACAGCAAATTTCTCCTCAAGGGATCAGAAAAAGATTCAGGGGCTTGTACAGAACATAATCTTCAGATCCTGACTGACCCTTCTGATGCACAGCTTGTCTACAAATCTCCATTTATGTGCAGTAATTAGAAAGAAAATATGTAAGCTGTCCTTCCTGAAATAGTATCAACATCAAATTAAAAACTGACAACAGCGAGAAGAGCTTTACATAAAGCCCTAAACACTTCACAGTAGACTCGATAGCATGACACAAAGAGCATGTACAGAGAGGTCTTCCTAATGGTTTTCTTCCTTTAAGGAATCATCATTTTTTGATGTGTGATACTACTGATGCTGCAGGCAAGCTATATTTTGTATTTATTCATACAGCTAAACTTTATCTAAAGAAGTTTAATTTGATTATTATAACATGCAGTATACGACTGGTTTACAACATTGTGCATCAGGAACTGCTTCTCCACCAGCTGCTTACCAGGCACTCAACTGGCAGCCCAGGAGATGGGGAGACAGCGTGTGCTCAGAGTTCAACTCCACAGCCGGCTGTCCAGTTCCTTGTGTCAGACTCCCCTCTCCATCACAAAGTGCCATTAAGCAAAGCTCAAGTATGTTAAACACTTGAGAGTATTCTCCCCATATAAACAGCTGCTGCGTCCACAAATGTAAAGTTAGACAACTGCAAACAATTGACACCAAATGTAAACAGAATATATAAACTACATCGTATTTCACAAGAAATGGGAACCTTTAGGTTAAGGGATTCTTTGCACACAAACTGTAATTCACTACTTTAGGTGAATATACCCAACTTCCCTGGGCAAAGCCAGCCAGAGAGTAAAATCTGAACTCAAGAGCCACCCTGCAGTCCACAGAGATTTGAAACTTTCTTTTTTAATAGTTCAGCATATTACAAAAACGCCTCCTCATTTGCAGCCCATCACTATCTAAAGTATATTTTGGCATGAAGACTTTCCAAGATATTCGCTCCTATTACAGATGCACTCAGTGTGCCCTACTGTACTATGCATTTCTTCCCCCACTCTCCCCCCCAATTTTTTTAAATTTATCATCTCATATCTTTTAGCTATTTTATTACCCTTGGTCTTCAAATTCATCCCGTGTATTTACAGAGCTTCATCTACAATCTAGCATTTTCTCTTTGAGATCACCAAAAAAGATTAATTTACATAATGTGCATCTCTAATTACCAACCCAGCATTCCAGCCAGCCACCTCTTAGCTCTCTTCACAGATACTTTTCAGCTTCAGAACTAGGGTCATTTAACTTGGAAAGAAAGCAAATGCAAGTACTGCTTTATTTCTTCTTTTACCCACTTCAAAAAATAAAAAATAAAAAATAAAAACCCATACACCTCTCCTGCCTCAGTTTCCTGAGGAGCTTTAGCTGTGTTTTGATTCATAGCACAGTAGGCAGTAGACCACAGGATTGCACAAAGACCTGCTACTCTCACCCTCCTATAAACATTAGTTCCACATTTGAATATATACATATGATACCTGCATTTTTTCCAGTCTGAATTCTTCCCCCATTTTCCCCTCTCATGTGTTTTTTTTTCCTGTACAGGTGGAAAATTTGTACTTCAATAGCATGTGGGAAAGTACCTCTGAGACCAAATCTCATTATACTCCATGTTATTAATCCTGCACTTTTCTGAAGAGACTATTTTTCTTCTTGTAAGACCTTCTTCACTTACAAAGGTTAGCCCACATTTTCACTACATTCTAAATAAAACATACAAAGGAATTATTTGAACTCCACCTTTTGGGGTTTTAATATGTATCAGCCTGAACAAAAATATGTGAAATGTTGGAAAACATACCCTGTTTCATTTTTTTCTGCAGCTAAGGAATTAAGTACTAATTTCATTCAGTCACAACCTTTAAGAACAGAACTAGAATGCTTATTTCAGAAAGATCTTCCAGATGATATAATCGATACATACGAATAGCCTGTACTTTGAGAAGAGGCATCATTTCAAACAGGTAATACCAGCCATTGGTAAGGAAACACTCTGCTTCAGTTTAAGAAAACAAAGAAGCATACAGACTGTTGCTGTCAGGAACAGAAACAGTATACATTGTTCTAACTGGGCTTCACTAACACATCTTTTACTCTATAAAACAAAACAAAAAAGAAAAATAACAGAATACCCACTAATATACAGTATTATCAAGAAAAATAACTAGCTTTGGCTACCATAAAATACAGAAGCCATTCAGATGGTATGGAAAATTACACAGTAGAAAGCTGGCATGCTAAAGACAATATGTTCATCAGTGTTGACAACATACCTGCAGAAGCACAAGTTACTTAAAATGGATTTCTACATCAGGTATCTATACAAAGTTGAGATAAATTCAGCAAGAAATACTCAAAAATAGAAGATTGAAATAAAAGTTTCAGATGCCCACTACTGATACAGCGACTATAAAGACAAAACTGCTTGTTCCATGGCTTTACTTCTTTAAGAGTTGGTCCCACCCAATAAAAATACGAAGAATGAAACAAAATACCTTTTTTTGATTTTGCTCCGATCTTCAATTTTGATGGCCAAGCAATCTGTGTATTTGTTTCTTCCATAATCTGTTAAAAAAAAAAAAATGCATTTAAGCCAAATAAAGTTTTTATTGCCCTACTACAACACTAAGAGTTCATTTTTGCAAAAGATATATTTGTTCACTATTTGTAATCTATCAATTGTTATTACAAATTCATGACTTGTGCTAATGTTTTTTTTGAGAGAAATTTGTTTGGTGATAGGTGGATATGATTTCTGATAACCCTAAAAAAATGCGAAAATCAAACCAAGAATGCTGCTCCATGTCCATGAATTTCAGAAGGCTCCTGCTAGCCACAACATGCTCCAGGTGCATCTCAGAGTGAATTTCAAGGCTTTACATTACAGTTCAATAAAAACATTCTTAAGTTATGTTAAGATAGTTTCTAAGTAGAGACCATCAAATTTAAAATGGAGTTCTTTTCAGTTGCTTTAAGATGCATCAGTTTGCCCTTAAGGCTTTTTGCTGTAGTTGGGTTTTTGCTTTACCTGAAAGCAGTTTTTCACTGTAAGCCTATCCAGGCTTCAAAAATTTTACTTCCTGGTTTAGGGCTCAGATAAGAAATTCAACAGCGTTTAGCATAACGCAATGCAACCTATCTGAAAATCTCAAGCTAGTTAACAGGGCAAAACCCATATGCGTGCAAACATGCACTTGGAAAACCATGGCTCGATGTGGCCTTCTGTTGCTTTCTCCATTTTAGAGACTAAGTCCGCTGGGCATAGGAACATTTTACTGGAATTTTACGATGACACAGTTACAGTGCATCACTAACACATTCAGTATAAATATGAGTGAACAAACCAAGTAACACCACAGATCTCACACACAAACCAATTCGGTTCTAAAAAGCGTTGGGCTCGTCTACTGAGACCGAAGAACTTTTCTCCTACACTGCCATCTCATCAAGAAGTATGATGATCGAATATTTGATACCAGATACATCATACTTATATGAGAATAACTGGCCATCCTGAGTACAAAGACAGTATTTTATCACGAACACCTGCAGAAATGAGAAAGATCTGTCCTTATTAGTACATGACAAAATGGTTATAGGATGCCAAGAAAACTCATCCACTAAAACAAAAATACCATCCTAGGCTGCATCGAGCAAGGCATTTTCCCAGGGTTCTTTCCCTGGAAGTAAAGACTGCAATTAGATTCCCTTCACCTCCTTTCCTCCATGCTGAACAAACCCTGCTCTCTCAGCTTCTGCTCGTACATCCACTGCTCCAGGACCTTGGCCAACCTGGTGACTCTCCACTGGAGTCACTCCTGTTTGTCAGGGTCTTTTTTTGGGCTGAGAGGAATGCAGCTGGACAAAGGCCTCCCTCCATATGCTGCTGTCAGTACCCAAACAGATGGGACTAACTAATTCGCTTGATATGCCGGGTCATGTCATTTTAGATAGCCTATACAAAAATAATTCTGCCAAGAAAAGGGTAGTAAGTATTAAGGAGGTTATTGAACACACATAATGGCAAAAAGTATACAAGTATTCACCGTAAATTCAGTCTGTGAAGTGGAAAAACATGTAAAGTCCAAAGGACTAAAACACTACTCAAGTAAGAAGTAGGAATAGACAAAGAGCTTTTCACATGGCAACTCTCAGGGTCTGGTTCCTCCTGAATGAAGGATATAGGTTCAACTTCCATGAGAGAGATAAAAAAAATCCTCATACAAATGAGAATTACAATACACAAAAAAATGGATACTGTCCAAAAGAGTCAACTCATGAAGAGTGGTGGGGGTGAGGGAATTAAAGCGTTTTAGCATTTCTTGTCATGAGCAAGAAATGTAAGCAATAATAAAAAATATAATTCCAAAATAAATTATAGTCACATCCAAGAAGAAAATGAGTGCATTAAATAATCAGCTACAATACCAATAAACTTTCAATAGTAGTGTAAGTCACAACTAAGGCCGACTTCTCTAAAAACTCCTTGTTATCTTCTCCATCCAAATCCCCAGTATACCAAAACAATTTCCAGATTAGCACACCATGTGGAAAAACTGAAAGCGTCAGCCAGACTTCATTATACTATATTTTTGGTTTCAGCAAATATTGGATAATAAGTTACAGCTGAAATAAGCCATTTCCAGGAGGATGAAATTCTATCAGCAACATAGACATACTTCTCACAATTTTCCAATCCAGATGTGAAAAAAGTTATTTCAAAGAATTCACTTGTGTCTGATAGAGGGCTTTGGGCCAGGATTATTCTTAGTTGTGCAACAGGCAAATAAATATACAGAAAAGAGCAAGGAATTAACTAAAAGGAGAAAGGAGATGCTAAAGCAAATAACGAATGCAGGAGTGAATTTTAAAAGATTCAACATAAAGGGAACCACAAAAGAGGAGAAAAGAGAGGAGAGAATGATCATCATTCCAGGCAAGTGTTATGTCCCATCAGTACTTCACCCACTCACTAAAAACTGGAAACTTGCGTCTTAAAGAAATTAAGTCCTCCTTATTTCTAATGATAAAGAAATAAAAGCCCATGGCTTCAGAGATGCATACATTCTGGGGACATGCAAAAGAGATGCCTGATGAAATCTTCAAAGGAAAAGACTGGCAGTCACTGAGATTTGGCTAACTAATACCTTCACGTTCTTTTGAGAAAGCAAGGCTACAATTTACCACATTAGACCAAAAGGAAGGCTCACAATTTGGTCACTATAAAGACAAGTTTATCTCCTGTCTTATGTAGTTACGCAGAAAGACGTCTGGATGCATTTACATTAAGTGCATTTATTGAAGTAGAAGCATGCTCAGAGTACTACTGGCTTTGAACTCTAAACAGTAAACTTCATGATAAATTCCAAGCTGACTGTAATCATCAGCATCATCTTTTCCATGTATTTGAAAACGCCGTATTACATAGGAAAAAATAAGTTTTTTCTGCAAAACTTATTTTTTTTCACCCATTAAAGTAACTTCTCTTGCTTGTCAAGCAATTTGAGATCATAACTGCCAAAAAAGGTTTGCCATAGAAAATAATTTGTTTATATTTTTGAGAAATCACAATTTTCCTAGGAACCCTTAAGCAGAGTGTAAGCTGTATTTCAAAAACAAAGCTCACGCACTACAGTAATCAGAAAACTCAAAAAATTGTATGACGAGGACCAAAACTGAAAAAAAAAAAAAAAAAAAAGTTGTATTTTGTATACTTCCTAAGTCAGGTCACCTACTTGTTTTTTGTTGGCATTGTTTTTTTTTTTTTGTTGTTGTTAATTAACAAAAAACACCACTCTTTACTGTAACAGTAGGAGGGGTCACAAACCTCTAGAAATACAGAAGCTGAGTTTGTCCTATAGCTGTTAAACTTGAAGGTAACAATCTTGAAAACTGCACCACAGTAGAACTCTGCATAGCATATATCACCATGGCATCAACTTTTAACTGTATCTTAATGTTCTACCCCAGGCAGTTTTAAGTGTAAAAAACAAACAAAACAAAACAAAACAAACAAACAAAAAAACCAAAACAGTACTACCCAGGTGTTTTTTTGTTTGTTTTTCCCCACAAAACAGATTTGGAATCACTCCATAAAAGCTTCAACAGCATGTTGCAATGGAATACTTTTATTAGTGTAAACACGGTGTTATGCCACATACCCTGAGAACAACAGCACTGCTCTCAAATAAGCAAAACAGAACACTGAACTTGCTCTGTAAGTGATATACAAAACATGTACTCATCCTTAGACTGAATTTCCTCTAATTCTGAGTTCATGACCAGCTAGACTGCTAAACAGTACCTCTGCCTAGGTTTCCCTTTTCACATGAAATAAAGGGTAGGGTTTATACTAATCGATACTTCTTTCAGTCAGTTGATCCTTCAAGATGGGGAAAGTATCAGGCACATTTGGCAGCAAGATTTAATCTCATAATAAATAATCATAAGATTCTTCTCCTCAGAATGAGAAAACTCTTAAATAATTTATCTCCATCTTCACTTCTCTCAAAAGAAATTGTGGTATTTACGCAGCCAAAACACACAAGTTATTCTCAGTGGAGAGCACACAGGTGACACAAGATACTGTAAGACACACACACAAGAAATGGGGCTGCGACCTGACCCTAAAAATCTGACTCCAGTTGCAGATCACTGGGCCTTCAAGAAAAAAAAAAGTCTCAGGCAGCTTTCCACCTCCTTGTGTTCCAGCTACTCTGGAGTTATTTAAAAAATAATAATATAGTTTACGCACTTCAGGAGGTTTTTGACATTGAAATATGATTTCCTATTGTCTGAAGTTGTAATTTTTGTATAGCTGATTTTTGATGGAATCAGAAATGCCCTGACGCAAAGAAATAATGAAACAGAACTCTATTAAAACGCCAAGAATTTTAAAATTCAGAGGAAGTATTTTACAAAAAGCAGATGAAAAAGAACAACCTGTTGATTGGGCCTTTCCTCATTTAGAAGCAAAGTCAGCAAATGAAAGCAGTCTTATTTATCATTTGTGTTATGAAGTTACCTTTTTCTAATTACCTGGCCTTTGGGATTCATGCATCTCAGCCATTCCTGTCTTACTCTTTATTCACAAGGAAAGGGAAAACATGTAAGAAAAGAGAACCTCTAAGTTTTCGCACCTGCCAGGGCGGGCACTTCTGCAATTGCTTTTCTCAATTTTAACTCAGCAACCAGCTCATTCAAACTGAAGTGACAAAAACTTCTCAAAACTGCAAGTATAGCTGTCAAAAATACAAGAACACCACCAAAAACAGAAAACCGACATTCATTTTGTCAGTGATAAGTCCCTTTCAGCGTGGAAAGTTAGATTCCTCAGTTTAACCTTACTAAGTAGAACAGAAAAATACATACACCTTTTTAACACAGTATACTTAAACAACGAAAACGTTCCAAATCTTTAAATGTGTATTTTATTTCCATTTTTAGAACAAATGCATGTTTGTCTCTATATTTAAGAGCATCACTTTTTCCCCCCCTCTTTATATGCACAATAGCAAGTTTAGTACATACCCTGAATTTTTCATGCTATTAAAAAACACAGAAAGTAATTGAACTGCACACCCACTGGCAGTTCTCATTCACCTGTCCAGGTAGTGTTCGTGTTCCACACAGATCAAGTTTTATCTTTACAGCCTTTCCCTATTTTGTCTTTGCACATTAAAACCAAACACACACCTAGGCTTAGACCACCACCACCACCAAAACCCCATCTCATTTTAGATGGTACTTCAGCATCCATTGCCTTCGCACAAGTGGCACCTTCTAGCACAGTTCTCTTCAACACCAACATTCCAATAATATTGAGAATATACTGTAAGCGTGGATCTAAGATTTCAGTAAGCACAGATAAGGCAGGCAAACCTCTATTTTCATCTGCCGCCATGAAACAAAACTCCTTTCCCCAACAAGAACCACCTCCCACATTCTCAAGGCTAGAGGCCAAGTTACTTCTTGCCAAACAGCTGGAGCAGATAGGGTAGGTAAATTACACAAAATAAAGTTAAACTGCATAACTACAGGTGATCACATCTGTGAAAACAGAAGTTATTGTCTCTGTGGCAAAATAAAATAGAGGTAGATGAGAAACAAGGGAGGAAGTGGAGCAGTGATTCCTGTAGCCTGCTTTACCCTTCTCAAAGTGACCTGAAATCCCCTTGGGGGAGTGGGGACAATTCCTTCAGCAGTTTAAATGATGGAACAAGAAAAAAAAACTGTAGGGAAAAATAATGACATCCTCCTAGATCTTGGTTTTGACTTTGAAATTGCCTTTTCATACAGAAAAACACACCACCACGTACAGTCAAGACAAGGACTGAACCGCACTCAGAATACCTTTAGACAGTCTTAATGTTATGTCCAATCCTTGGTTCACATCTCATAGACCAGCTTTTAGTACGAAATCATCTTACAGCAAGACAAAGAGGCATGACCAGATAAGATACGATCTTTCCAAGCAGTATGAAGGCAAAATGGAAAAGTTTGAGGTAATGTTTAAGTAACAAGTCAAGGGAAAGAGCAAATGAGAAAAAAAAGGAAAATAATCTAAATCAGAAGAGTAAGACACTGAAGCAAGAGATAACATGTAGATGGCTGAACTGCAAAACAAGTCAAAAAATATTTCCAAGGACTCAGTTGTAACTCAAGCAGGTATTGGAGACGGACAGAAAATGCACGATAGACTTTACTCATTACATTCCATTGGTATACCTCAGACGAGCAAGTATAAGGATGCCTCTAGAGAATTACTACTGGCAACAATACCCTCTGGAACTTCAGAGCCAGATAATCTGCAAGTTCAAGATGACTCCAGATCTCCACTTCAACTCAGCATCAATTCATACCACTTTCTCCACCGACATAAGAACTATAAAGCTCTTGGAGTCAGCAGAAACCCTCAACAGCTACCTACACTACAAAAAAAAAAAAAAAAAAAAAAAAAAAAGGTACCTCTCTGCATTAGCATGTACTGTCTAAATTACTCAAAGGAGAAAATCTCCTGTATGGGGGGAGGATGAAGATAGAGAAAGATGATAAACAGTAACATTTACCAAACACTTATTTATGTTATCATGACTTTGATGTAATCATGTTTTGGAGCTGGATCTCCATGTTGTTAAACTGCACGATTCTTTCAGGATTACCATGATTGGTGAAGTTTATGGAGAATAACAAGTACCCACGGAATCATAAATGACTGCTGAAAGAAAGGTGATTGATAGTTGTTACATCACTGTATCCACATCCATTTTTAATATCTAGTTTTGGGAATCAGTCTCTCCCCTGAACCTCAAGAAATTTTTTATTTTTCCAGGTGTTACAAAAAATATTATTCAGGATCAAAATGAATTCAGTGGTTAATGGAAAATTGTAATCAGACTACTCCAGTATCTTCGATACTCTTACCTTACCAGAAGATAAAGATCATAATCTCATGCCTGTTAGTTCTCCTTTACACCTAAATCTACCTCAAGTACTTAGTAAAATTGGTTAACCAGAACCAAAGTGACACAGTACTGTCAATCTTACACTGGCTCAACCCAGTGTAAACCATAAACATGAAGTATAGCTTGCACAGAAATCAATATAGATTTGTTTATAAGCAGCAGAGTATCTGAGCTGAAGAGTCACAGCAGACAAGCAAAACCCTACAAGGATTGATACTTGTTGTTCTTCTAATGCAGATATGGTGAAACAACAGTATTTGAGAGGATGACTAATCCTTGAACAAGAGTTTTGGCAGCAAGAACAGAGCAATGGGTGTAGCTGGAACCAGAAGGCATATTAAATTTAATGCCTTTTTTTATTTGGGGGGGGGGGGGGGGGGGGGGGGGGAGACAGAGGGAATGGGACAGACAAGGATGGGAAGAAAAAAATAAGATACAAAAGCAATTGTGTTGTTACCCAGGAACTGGCAATTCAGCATCTAAAATTGGTCAGACTAGAGTAAGTGTTTAAGATGCCAAAGCCAGAACACATTGATGGTAAAGCACCTACACCTATGTTTGGGAAGGAAATATGGGCGATGTAAGACATGGTGGAAATATGTAGGTCTTCTGAAGGGCTGGCTCACATTTTGCGTACAGCAATGAATTCTTAGCCCAAGCTGCGCCCCTATCTCCCCTCCTAAAGTCTACATATAAAATTCAAGATCAGAGTTTCCTGCATACATTAGCAATACTGCACCCACAGAAAACACCCACCACCACCGTGCTATGTGTCTGACTCCATAGCATTCAAAGTACTTCTCTGCAGGTAAAAGCAAAGGGATATTTCTGAACACAGGCACTACACTAAGATAGCACCAAGGCACCAACAACTTTTAAGCTAAAACAGAATTTGGAGTTCAGTGTGCTCTTCTGTAGCCGAGAAAAAAAAATCATCTGCTATTCAGAATGGCTGCACAGCGAGCATTAAAGCTATAAAACAAACAAAACTGTATTTAATATAGATTGTCCTAGATTAATAGTTTACTTAACTATTTAAAAACATGCAACAAAATCATGCATAGGGGAGACAAGAACTGATCCTTAGTTGTGTAAATTCCTGTATAGCAAGGAACAGCATGAAAAAAGCCTTCCCAGGTGCAAGGAGATGAATGCATGCAGCTCTCATAGAGTGGGCTAGGGGTATCTGACTTTCCTATTTTATTTTACAACTGTCAGAAATCCAAAATGTTTAAAGTCTCTCTATGCAACCACTTCGCTAGTCCTTCTCCTGTATCTCCACACGTATTTGAAAAGGGTTAAATATATATATATATATATATATATATATATATATATATATACACACACACAGTCATCTGGGAGACTGTGTATGGATAAGGTTCAATATTGGCAAAAACAACAATTTCATGATTCCATTACAAGTTATTTATTTCAGTATTGCAGGAATCTGATCTTCACGTATGAATGTCCTTTTTGTTAAAAGGATTTAAATTTAAAATTAGCTTCAATAAATGCTAAAATAACTTCATCCAAAAAAAGAAAAAATGTTCCAGAGTTATCCAACTAATCTAGATTCAGGTACAAATGCAACCAAAAGTGTGTTTATTTCCAAATCACAGAAGTCTACAGCTTCATGTCAAACTAAGCAAAATACTGATGTGTTTTCCTTTAACTTCTCATGACTGATAATTTTGTGGTCTGCATGTACAGACTTAGAGACTTCCACTAACAAGCAAGCAGGATGTTTTAAAGGGCTGTATCTGACCCCAGATTACATCTAAAGAAACTCACCATCTTTGGTACATATTCATAGCTATTTCTAGTGAGAAGAAAACTATTGATCAGTTGCCCTTACCTTTAGAGAAACATTTAAGCCTTTTCTTGAATTTAGTTCATTGTTTTGTTTACCCTGAATGGAATATAAATTCAAAGTGACAGGTAATGCTTTTATTTTAAATAAATGGCTGAAAATATAGTACAGAGTGTAAAAGGATTATCTAAGCTAGCTTCTTTTTTGCGTGCTATCAGTGCATCTGTGTACAGCATTAATGAGTTCCAAACAAGTAACAGAAAAAAGGAGAAATTTTTCGGAGAGAATTACTTAACATTGAAGCCCCACAGCATGTTGCTGGAAGAGCAATGGATAGGTAGCCACCTCTCCTCCCTTCACAGCAAGGGAAGAGGCAATCAGGCAATCAATCCCCTACCAACAGGGATCAGGAACCCGCTGCAGGTTATTGATGCGTATCACTTGCTCACCTCCTTTCCTCACTGTTTCAGAAGAAGGAATTTGAGGACCAAAAATCCTTCTTCTGTATTGTAAGACAAGACTTCTCTTTCAGAGTGGAAAGGATCAAGCATCTCAACAGGGATTGAGGTGACTAATTGTTCCTTCTCTATTGCTGCAGAGATCTTGCAGAAAAGGTGAAGTACAGCAGTATGGTTGCATAAAATGGGTCTTCATCAACTGAAGCTGTGTTTCACTTGGACCTCAGACCAAGTTCCACACAGTGACACAGAGTCACTCACTCCATCCCAACGGGCATTCTGATCCCTTGTTTCTGACTAAGGAAACCATCCCCTACAAGCTTGGCAGGGACAGTCACTGTTTTAAGGCTTTCACATGCAGTGGGCACTTACTGAGCTGGGCCCATCAGACAGCACTTTCATATCACAGCCTAACTCTCAAGATTGCCCCCGTTATATCAGAAGCAACAAAGAAGAAGCTAAAGCCTGTGATTTGAATCATTGTGTTTACTCCATCCCCGTAACAGATGGATTGCTACACCACAGATGTGATGAACGCAGTTTTCCACACAAATGGAGGCTTCCCACCACTTTGCTCTGCCTGAACTAAGCAAAACGGTGAAGTCAACATTCTCTATTTACCTTTTTAGACAAGCTGATCCAACCTTAATAGCCTCCTTCTTTCCACTGGGTGGGGCTTCACCAAAAGGGAGACAGAACTCTTCATCTCCAGATTTCTTGCCAATGCCAACTACTGACATTCTTTCGACTCTGCCGTCCATACCAACATCCCTGAGCAGTCAGTTCCTCTTTCCAGGAAGCAAAATAGAGGAGCTAAACAAATTAGAAGCTCATGCCAGCATTCCCACCACAGAATAGCACAGCCAGGTGTTTGAAACAAATTCTGGAAATGTATGTTCTTAATATGTCCTTGTCACATGCTACGAGCCAAACTCCACATCAAGCATGGATTTTTAATGCTGACTAATATGGATATGGATTGATTTCTACCCAGAAAAAGGTAAAGTGTGGAATCAGTTTCTACAGTTCCCAACTGCTGCTGGGGTTAAAATGGGGACAGAAACCCATGATAATGTATAGATAAGCATGAATTTATTATGTCTCACTAGCAAGAATAAATAGCACTGGAAGAAACGATCAACTGCATTATTGCCATCAGAAATGAGAATATAGCCTCAGGGAAGCAATAATTACAAATACACAGTTACAGAGAAGTCATGGATGAAGACACATGGAAAGCCCTTCAAAAAGTTCCTGCTGAGCACAGATTATAATCAGCCTGGGACATCTTAGTCTCAGGTCAATGATTAATATTTGTTATGCCTGAAAGTGCCCTAAGCCATCCACATTTACAGCTTTACCTACACATTCCGTATTCAAAGATTACAAAAGACGACTGACCAAATTCCAGCCTGGCCTACAGCAGCAACAGAAAAATATAATTTTTAGTTATATTTACATGTATCAGAACATATTTGAAGTGTTCATGCACATAAGAACTAATATGATCTTCAAAAGTGTTCTTTTTTTTTTTTTTTTAAGCTGCATACAAATGAAAATACAGGATGTTGCAAAACCAGCTCTATTACTGTTAGATAAATAAACAGGGGTTGAGGCTGCTTCCTTATTGCCTTTGCTACCAGAGCCTCCTAAACAAAAGGTAATGTATGGTCATTAATAACTTGTGCATATGGAAATGAATTTAACCAACAAATGATACAAAATGGAATTAGACGTGTTTTCATAACATGACTGCAAATTAAAACAACAACAAAAAAAAAACAACTCTTACTGCTACTGTTTTTCCAATCTTTATACAGAAAAAGTAGCTACCTTTAAGAGATCGTTTCACCAAATATTGCTTCCAAAAAAAAACACAGTATATTTGAAGAGCCTACTCATTTAATGAAATAAAGAAAATGAGAAAAGGAAACCCTAGTCTTCCTTTACACACCTAACATTATCAGATGAGACTTTCATACA
Organism: Aythya fuligula; assembly: GCF_009819795.1. NCBI lineage: Eukaryota > Metazoa > Chordata > Aves > Anseriformes > Anatidae > Aythya > Aythya fuligula. Next base: position 1,392,835 of record NC_045565.1, on the reverse strand, counting down.
GATGTAATATTTGCATATTTGCAGCTTCATGCTTCCAACACTGCCAAGCATGATTACATTCCCTTCAGCAAGTAACAGGCACTGTAGTCAAGAAAGAAGCATAAGCATTTATAAAACATTTTGCCTAAATCCAGCGTTAACTTAAAAAACAAAACACCTACGTATCTTCAACTGTGTAAATTAATATTAATTCCTGCAAACACTACTTCTTCTTGATTAAAAACAAATCCACATCTGAAACATTCAGAGACAATAAAAGCCACAAGTTACAGTTGTCTGGTAGCATGTTGTGCTTTCCACAAAACTGAACTCTGCAAACAATTGAAAGCCAGGAAAGGAAGAACTGAAGAGCCCCCTCAGAAATACTTTAAGAGCCCATGACTAATGCACATAGCACACTGAACCATGCTGAAATGAGGAGCTTACATCTGACCTAGAGTCAAGCACTTGGACAGAACCCCACATGGGCATTTCACATGGAGTCTTACATTAGCCTAAGAAATCCACCCAGTTTCTACTAAACCCCAACATTCACCCATCTCCCACCATACTGTTGACAGTCTCATAATTAAGGCTCTTCATACATTGTTTCCTTCACAAATTTTAGAGTGAAAGGTTATCATTTAACATTAAGATTCCAAATATTAAAAAAAAAACACCAGGCAAGACTTGAGAAGGCCAGATCCAAAAGCAAGCAGAAATGATGCAATAAATTCCCCTCTGTCCATATGGCCAACACTCATCTGGTTTGGATTATCAACTCCTCAGGGCAGAGACCCACCACCTTCTTACATTTTATATAAAGTGCCACTCATATCTATAGTGCTACATAAATTATAATGTTCTCTGAAACAATGTCCTGCCTTTGTCTGGGAGGGACTCTGCTTGCCTATGAGGCATGAACCAGATGTTATGGAACTCAATGGAAAAATTCCACCGTCAACTGCAAATGGGCTTTGGATCAAAAGAATTTTATTATGCATTACTCACAGAATAAATTAGGACAATAATATATAGAGCGTGGTCCACAAGGATCTTTTACATAAACTGTATGCAATACAACCACCAACCAATCCACGTTTATTTAAGATTATCTGCCACTGAACTGCCGATCAGAGAGCTAGGGAGGGACAACCATCACTTTATTGATGCATCCCTTGTTAGCAGTTCCCAGTGGTTTTGAAAGATCCACATCAGGCTGCGTTAGGTCCTCACCCTCCACCCTGCCTCTGCTAAGTAGAAGATAGCATCACAAAATCTGTGTTAACCTAATCCTTCAAAAACATGATAGATTTGTTAAAAAGCATGCTATGTGTAGCTTAATGACCCTAGTTAAGTCCTGACTTTATAGCTCAGCTTAGGGATCACTGAGTAAATTCTGCTCCTCCAGCAGCCTAGCTTATATGAACCAAGCACATCTCCTGCTGTCCAGCCACCACGTGAAGCTATCAGCATTGTCTTGCTTCCCTCCAGTACTGACCTCCTCTCTCCTCACTCTTCATCTGTGTCTTGACGTACAGAATCACTGAGTCTTTGCCCCACTGCTTCTGTCATTTCAGCATCCATATGGAAACTTCTCTCACCTGGCTCCCTCCTTCCAACCCACTGCAGTTCAACTCATTGAGCGTACAGTTTGTCTGAAGATGTTACAGATGGCAACATCGATGCTAATTATACCCTCAATTCTTGATGTCACTTAAGAGTGATGCACCCCTCTTCACTACTCAACTTCGGTCCAACAACACAGCCCTGAGGAAAGGATTATTCTGAATATATTTTTGAATTTTACTACACCTTTGAATTCATATTAGTTTTCTGGAAGTACCTTGCTACCTTAGTTTGCAATATGTTTTCAATGCTCCAAATGAGTTTCTTCCTCATTTTACCTCCAGAAGCTCTGCCTTATTCATTTCACATAAAAGGGAAAAAAAAGCATACCCCTGATTAAAGGAAATTGCACAGACAGACAGTGAGTAAGCCACGAGCAAAGTTTTTTTGAACAAAAGAGAAAACTCGCAAAGCAGATAGTTTCCATCTGTTTTTATTAGCTGTTATATCATGTGTATGTACAGAAGAGATTCACTAATCTAAATTAAACTACAAAGTTGGTGAGTCACTAAGAAGAATGCTAGTCAAAATGAAGCAGCTTTAGCTTGTTGCCATATCCACATAGTGCCTATATAATTACACAGGCACATGACAATACATTAATGCCAAAATAGACAACGCATTATCAATATTGATAAGTAGTGTACTCTTACTCACACAGCACTTTTTGCTATTAAATTCAAACCAATATTTTTTGCTATACTAACAGCTGTGTATTGTAAGGTACATTGTATCTACAGTACATAACCAGGTATCCCAACGCACATCACATATGTCAGTCCTTTAACCCCACACAGCGGAAATACCTTGTTCACAGCTTTAAGGATTATGAGCAATTTTACGCCAGTGTGTGAAAATGCTGTGATGTAAAATAAATGTGTAATATGAAGTATCTACTCCTAAGGCTCAGTTTCGGTGCAGCAAGTTAAAGAAATCCATACATTTTGATAAAATCCTAAGAAAGAATTATTGATAATTTCTCCTTCGTGATCACTAATATTGGAAAGTCAGGCACAAACAGCACATTCAGAAAATTCATTTGTCATTCAAGAACATAATCTGAAGACCCCCATACAATTGTGTTTAAAAACAGATATTTTGCTTGTATACATATTCCTCCTCTCCAGCCTTGATCAAAGTGCTTGATGACCACAGAAAGGATAAGCTGTTCTTTCACATCTAAGAAGATACCTTCTAGCAGTACCATCTTTAAAGTACAAACCAAACATTGAAAAAATATGGACAAATACTTGTTTAACAGACAACCAGTCAAAGAGCTGTTTCAAGACTTTTCAGGATACAGCATGAGGATTTACATTGTCTCTTCTACGGCACAGAAAGACAAAGCAGCTCAGTTTTATTTGCATACTGTATGCAGATCTTCATTAACTCAAATAATATTTTGCATACTATTCATAAAAAAACATATTGCTTTGTGAAAAGCAATTTCAAAGTCATTACTCTTGCTCATTCTTCTCTTTGTAGTTTAGTTGCTGCAGGACTATTTTTTCCAGTCCTTCCATGCCTCTGTCTAACCACAAGTTTTATTGAATCACTGTGTGGACTGTGCATTTCTTTCTTAAAAAGGATTTTGCATTTCCCAACCAAATATTTATGCTTTCAATGATAGCACAATAAGTCTCACGTCAGTTCTTCAATAACAGGATGCAGTGTTTATCCCCAGAGATAAAAACCTTAAGACCACCTCACAACATCTTTTAGATGAGCCCCCTCCTATTAGGCCAAATACTTTCATAACACGGAGTTTGAAACTTTCAATTAAAGAATAATTAAGCTCTTACGTGAATAGCAGTAGAATATCCCAAAGAACGTATTTATCACTGTCCATGCACGGCGAATGGTTAATAAATAACAAAGACATAAAAAGTGTATTTGATCAATACAGTGGAAACTGCACATGAAGTTTAATTAGTTGACCTCATGAACGAGCAATTAATGTAATTTTTCATCTAGTGAACTGTTGCTATTGAATTAAAATATCTTTCTTACCTTCTGAAAAAAGTCTTCCCCACTTTTCCCTTTGCCTTCAGCAGCAGCTGTAAAACAAAAATAAGATCTGGTTTCAAACTACTTCAGAGAAAATTTTTAAGTCTGCATATAGAAATCATCAGTGAGTTCATGCTACTGTGAAGTTATAACTCTAGGTCCTCATCTTCTCATGCTACAGACATTGATCAGCAACTGACTAACACTTGGAACAACTCCTCCCAAGTCGCTTGCTAAGGATCAAGTCCAAGCAGATGTTTTTATTTGCATAATAGAGCTACTATACATGGATCTATATGTTAGTTACAAACTATCTAAGATCACCCATGTCTAGTGATTTATTCACACTGCATACATTACCATGTAATTCTACTAATAAGATTGTAAAAAGAAAGCCAGAAGGGCACAGCATTTGCTCGATCAAGAGTTAGAACCTAAACCAGAAGTGTTGTATTAAGCCTGAATTGACTTAATAATAGTCCTGTTTTATTTTTTAATTCAAGGCAAATATCACAACTTGATCCAGAGAATTTTTGCAGCACGTACTTCCCACCAGCCAGTGCTTGAGCTGCCACATTCAGCTGCCACGGCTGAAAACCAAAAGCAGCCCTAGACACCAGCAACAGCACCACTGCACACAGGCGCTTTTGAGCACTCCGGAACAGCGTTCAAAAGAGACGACTTCAAGCTAGAAGTGGCTGTGAATGTGGCTGCTGCTGCTTAAGCTTGGCAAAGGGTAAATATGAACTCGTCATGCAGGAAAAACATCTGGATATGCTTAGCCTAGGAAATCAACGGCTGGAAGGTGAAAATACTGACTCCATGAAGAGAAGCTCTTCAGAGGAAGGGAAAGAAACCTCTTCACACCAGTACCATTTGTAGAAAAAGAGACAAAATGGGGAACACCACCCTGCTCCTCACACCCAACACGCTTCTTGTGGTGTCAAGGGGTGCGATGTGAGGGGTCGAAAAGGGGCATGGTCAGAGGGCTGCGTGCCAGCACACTGAAACGCTCCCTGCGCTCCCAGGGCCACACCAGGACATTCATATTTATCAAAATGGCAAGAGCATTGGCAGGAAGAGCAAATAACTAACCTAAGCACATGTGGGCAGTAAACAAACTATACAGCCTTAGGAGTACTTTTCAAAAAGCCTGCAGAAAAACCAGCAGCAGCATTTCAGAGCAGGGTTTGCAAGCTTATAAGAAGCAATCATGTAACTTAGTGGTTTCCAGAAGATGACATGAATTAGGGGTTGACTCTCTCCCATGTGTACTTAAACCTCTAGCTGGACACTTAGACAATGCAATAATGGCACTCAAAAGTGGTACAGCTGTTTGCATCTAGCATATGTTGCAGCTTATCTGTGTTGCAACTCAGGACACAGCAACCAAGTCCAAACACAATAGGTCTTCCAGAAGAGAGCGAATCACAGAGAGGATAGTTCTCTTTTCCCAGAAAAAGGAATGCCTCCAGATGAAACTCCAAGGAGAGGGGAGTTTCCTGAATAGTACCGGATTGCTGAAGAAACTCCTTGTCACTGCAATGTTTTTGTATTGCTTACGCACAGACTAGGTCTCTGGTTTGCCCCATAACCCAACCTCCAAAACTCTGTCCCCGCTACTCCGTTCTTCCCGCTCTAATTGCACAAGCAATTTCAAGCTCCTCAGTTAGCATTACCTCAGCTAATGCATTTGAAGAGCAACTGCAACAGAGCAGATACAAGCTAATGGCATGAAACTTGTTTCTGCCCAAGAGAAAACACCACCACTACTGTTGTAACAGTTTCTCAGGAAACACCACCACCATCACCTACATACCATGGAGAAACCATAGACTACCAAGTCCTATCTGATAAATCACATCAGCTTCTGAATTGCAACTCAACGACAGTCAAAGCAGAGGCACAGAGTGCAGCCTAACAAGCAGCCACCTTGAGGCAGAGCAATTCCAGGCTCCACAACCCCACAAACCGAGAAGAAAAGGGCACCCTCCAACATGCTTTTCTTCAGAGGACACAGAAGATAAGCTGTAGAAGAGATGAGGACAGATGGGAAGCTGAAGTTGTAACTTTGAGAATAGGCAAATTTTGTTCCAGCTGCAAATATGTGATTTCTAAACTGAATACAAACCAGAGATGGCTCAGATAATAGCAGTGATGCTCCGCAGGGCATTTAAGCAGGATGCTGACAAAGCAAATTCCAAGCTTCTCATTGTAGGTTTATTTTTAAGCAGAATCATTCTGGTGACCTGATTTACAGCGTGGCCCCACCAGCAGCTGTATGACACAACCCAGTGACTCCAACAAGCACGGACAAAGCCAGGAAGAGCAAGGAGTGCCAGCGGCCTAAACAGGGCTCACAGAAAAACACAGACAGTTGTAGAGAGAATTATGAGTTAGAGCAAATGGCATCTACAAACAGTTTAGGTTAATATCCAGTGTTTTCAGTTGTTATACTGTATTATGAAGATATGGTTTGTCATCGTAGCTTTTCAGTAGGTGAGATGATTGTCAAGTCCCATGGTGTCTACCAAAAGGCAGGGAAAGCTGTACTGAATTTTTTTTGAAACAGACCTGAAGTTTACCATTGCAATACCTTAAAGTTGTTCTTACCATGATTGAAAAGGCACAGCAATATTTCAGTATTTCATCCATGTCCATTCTGCATTTAGTCTCTTAAGAGTAACTCCACTGCTCCTTTTTTTTTTGGTGCAAGATGGTTGTTGAATATTAAGGTGGCCTAGTCATTACCATCTCCATTATGCAGTGAAAAAAAAATCAGAATATTAACCCAAAATACTGAGCTAGACTTAAGGTATCTTTCAACAGAAAGAAAGAAAGAAGAAAATTAAAAGTCAAAAAGATAATCTGTATGAAGCAGTATATTCTGTTTTCCATTGTTAGCTATTTTCCAGTTATTTCCCCCTTTCACACTCCCTCATCCTTGTAACTCTTTGAGCCAGTGATAGTGCTTTACTGTGATGTTACTCAGCTTCTTATAATTAGCTTGTTTATTTCTAAGAGGAAGAGAAATTACACTTAAATCAGAAATTTCATCACTAGTTTATACATTTGAGGATACCACCTATAACTGCATACTTAATAATCTATGTTTACCTGCAAAGTACAGAGGCAAAAGATGCAATGAGATCCACTGCTCCTGAGAACAGCAAGAGTTGCCAGACACAAGGAACAGTTACCCATTTCTTTCATAATTAAAGGGTTGAACTCATTTTGTTCAAGCACCACAAACCCACTATCCTCTATAGGCAAAGAACTTGCTGGAATGGTTCTGAGCTTATGAAATTTATGCACCAGTCATTGAAAATGGAAACACTTCTACGGTGTTCAAAAGCTTACAGTGTTCACTAGGATAAGCTGTCATTTAGTAAGTCACTGAGGTTGACCTCAATCAGACAAACTTAGAGAAAAGTAAGTGTTAACCTGCGTTTAGGAAAAAAAAAATAGCCCGCTAGGTCACTGCATCCTAAGCTCAACTTCTTTCTAAACAAATCTTGAGTATTAACCTTGACTTTCAAAACAAATTTAATCTTTCACAAATCACACTGAGGAGCTCTCACAATTTGTATCTGACATTTGTTCCCTGACAGATTATTTTAGTAAATCACACGAATATTAATTGAAACATCAGTATGAAATTGACTTCCCTTCAAAAAGCAGCCTTTGCAAGTTTCAAGCAGGGGAGGCAGAGGGACTGGCAGTGCCACACAGAAGGCACAACGTAAGCCATCTGACCACTGAATTTGACACAAACCTCCAGATTTTAATAGACAAAAGTTTTGCGTTTTACGACTTCGTAAATAAAATGTGTTTTCAAAAACACCACACCAGTAACAAAGATGAAACACCCCTGCCTAGCTGTTAAGGTAAGATCATTAATCCTGATCTAGAAAATCCTACGTCAACAAGGGCAACTCTGTTATTAAATGACTTGCCACATTCCACTTGAAATAATCATTAAAAAGAAAACTAAACCAAAAAACTTCAAGAGCTCTTTTCCCATATGCAGGTCACTAAAGCCCACTCTATCCCGAGCTGCTGTTTAAACAACAAGCCCAAGAAGTAGTGTGAAAGATTTTATTTTCTAAGAGCACTTGCAGCCATCAAAGGGAAAGCCTTTGCTGACCACTTGCACCTTGTGCTGCTCTCCTTGGTTTGGCAGCACAGCCACGGCAGGGCCCACACCTAGCTCTCTACCCCGAAGAACCAGCAGCACTTACTGGAACTGTTCCCCAGTCCTATTTGGCTGGAAGGTGCTGAGGGAAAGTTTGGGGCTGACTTTGCTGGCAGCTCTGCCACGCACCAGCTGACGGGTTTTGGGCATCCCCAGCCTCAAGCAGGAGCAGCAGACCAAGTTCTCTCTCCTACATCTTCCCCAGAACCTCGAACTCCTCGAACAGTGGGACCAGGCACTACAAATATGACCCAAACAGGAACAGAGCAGTTCTTAAACTTCCTAACATCCCACCTTACAGCATAAGCACTACCAAGTCAACAACAGCACTCCTTGAACTGAAGCGTGCACCATGATGAAGGATCAGCCCCACCTCCACGGAGAAATAGGAAAGCATCAGCACTTAGACAGGATTTGCAGAGCTCACGCCTAGGCACACCAGCCTCAGACGACCACCATGCCCTTCGGCCCATGTCCCAAAAGAGGATTTGACCCAAGCCACATGAAATGAAACGGCAATTAACACCATGCACTGACTTCTGACTGAGAAATTTATTCATCTTTGCCAACCTCTGCTACTCAGGAAATACTGTTTTCTTAGAACACTATTTATTTTCTGGTATTAAATAAATAATCGTTTAACTGACCTTCACAAAAGAATTATTTTTACAGAAAATGGTAACATTGGTTTCAGAAATACAAAAAAGTACTAAAGTAAATGTGCATAATAAGCATTTTATATTTTAAGCCACACTGTTTATTATAATTTCTTCCATACCATGAAATATTTTATATCAGGTTTTCACTTTTCAAGATATATTGGATTGCCAAGGTCCCATCCAATCCAAATATGAAACAGTTGAAACAGGTGTTAACTATTATGGTACCCACCAAGTACACCGCTTGTCTACTTAATCACCAAATCATAAAAAAGCCCAATTGTAATTTCTTCTAAGTTCACATGGAAAAGTGAATTTGAACTTTTACTTTGAATGTTATTTTAATTAAAAAGAGAATTATTACAATGCAGACCATATTTTATAGGAACCAAACCCAAGGCCGAAGGATTCAGTCAAGTTTTGTTTAAAGGAGCTGTTATTGCAACTTTTTGTTGATCTCACACACGAGCTTTGTGTCTCATTTCCTAAGCTCTTGAAATTGATACTGCAAACAATGAAATATGTATTTGTGAACGTGCCTTTAGCTTGATTAGCATCCAAACTTCTTCCTTTCTCTTCATTGAGAGACTGCAGTTATGAAAGAATCTAATAGCTTGTTTGTCTCTTAAGGTTTCAGCTATGAAGAAAATTATTCCTTACATCAAAACCCTCTTAAAAGGAGAGTTAACAACAACGTATTTGAATTTTAACAAGACAGACCAACCTAATGGGACTTCAAGTAACTGTAGAATATTCCTGAAGATAAGTCACAAACTATCTTAACTTTTCTATCCACTGAATCAGAAAGAACTTGAGATTTTCCTCATGGCAATTAGATCTGATCTTTTCCTGAAGTCATAAAAAGGTGTTAACCACAGTGTTATTTTGTTTGTTTCAACTAACCAGACAGTTCATCATCAGAAATAGACAAAAGCCAAGTCAGAGTTTTTTCCTCAGAAGCTACCAAGCCTGTTATTGTTAAAAAAAATAATAATCGTTGAACAGCTAGGCTTGCACCAGAAACCAACACAAAAAATATGGTTTTCTGTGCACAAAGTCAGACTATAACCCACACATACTCTTAAAGCTTGCTTATATCAAGCCAAGATAAAGAATTCCACCCCCATAGGTCACTGAGTTAAGCCAAATAGCATAAAACAAGCCTTTAGGAACGAAAAGATAGACTACACACTGTTAAGAAAAAAAAAGTCTGACCTAAAGTTGAATTTATTGAAATCCAAACAAAATAATTCTCCATTTTCCTTGTAATTATAGAGCTAGCCTCACTTCAAGTCTCACTTTCTTTCAGCTCAGAAACTAAGCTTAGTCATCTCTTTTTCTGTCTAACTTCTGAAATGAAAGGGTCTGGTGAAAGAAAGTAGCAAGGCCTAACTAAACAAGGAAATTACACAAACATAGAATACAATGTTGTTTTTAACTGGCTTTTTAGTAGCGCATCACTTATACATTCTTCTCACTGCAAAGTTCCTTAGATTTTCTGTGACTACTTCTAAATATGCTGCAAGTTACAGATATTATCCCGATAACACAGCTGCCTTCACTTTCATGGGAAGACAGACCTTCGCTACTAGGAGGGGGAAAAAAGTCAGGATCTTCCCTGTGCAATGTGACAAACAGGAAAAAAAAAAAAAAACATGAGTTTCATTACAATAAATTTAATCAATTAACATATAACCCTTACCAATCTCAGTTTTTTAGGGTCTCAATAAATCTGTTTTTCAGAGTCAGAGAATCGGAAAAAAAAAAAAAAAAAACAAAAAAAAAAAACAGGCACTTACACTTTCTAAAATTCCTAAGGAAAGCAGCCTTTGGTTTTCAGGGTGCTCACCACAGGTCAGAGTAAGCCACGAGTCAACTGGAAGTATCAGGAAGGGAGACAAACGCCAAAATACTCAAGAAGTTACTGGCATGCTCAGCTAAAAAAGCTAGCAGTAATATATCTGTACACACACAACGCTGACAAATTAAATTTGTTGACTCAGGAACTACAAGACATCTGGAGCATTACACAAATTACCCACTGTCTACATATTCTGTGACTGAAGGACTCTTGGACTGCAGGTAACAATAGGAGCATCACCTTTCATCAACAAATTACGGGGGGGAAAAGATTAGAACAATGAAGATAGATACCCATGATACAGTTTTCTTCCTCCAGAGAACTCGAAGAATTTCAGCATTGTCCATAAGTGACAATTAATAGGTTATACGTAACGGAAAGGACATTGTCTGGGTAGGTTTCACTGGATCTCCTTCTGTTGGAAGATGCTTGATACATAAGCTACAAAGCCACTGGTAAGAAAAAAAAGAAGTGCTAGGTGCTATAACATAAAACAGGTACCCCTAATGCTAGGAAGAAAGCAAACTGAACATAGGAGGCTGCTGTTGAAATATAGCAGCTATGAGCACCATGGCAGTACAATGCCTATGGCCTCTTTTCGGACTACCTACTAGCCAAATCAGACTTCCTGAATCGAGTCCTCATCTGAACACACACAAACAGAGGTTAGAAGTTCTTATTTTTCATTACTCCCCAAAGCCTACATTTACTCCGATACATCATGAAAGCTATATAAATTTATTCAGCCATTAGACTATTTTTCAATAACCTTTTTCTGCATACTATAATTAAGAGTACTAGCAAATAACCAAAATTTCATCAGTCTTTTTCAATGTCTAGAGAACAACGCAGAGAAAAAGGAAAAGCTTAAAACAAATTATACGTACTTCCATTGCAGACATTGCCAAGAAAGAATGGAAGAAAAAATGCCACATATACTCAGAAGACCAAGATGACATTGGTTTTGAGCAATTATTTCTCATGATCTGGGTCTGTTTTCTTTAAGAACTCCATAGATTTGGTGGCTAATAGTACTGGGGGAAAAAAACAAAACAAAACAAAACCAAGCTACCGCCTTGTCAATTTTCTTTCCCCTCTATCAACATTTTCAGAATTGCATACCCTGAAGTCCATCCAGAACCAATAATTTAATATATAACAATTGTAAATCTCAGATACATACCAACAGATTTTTCTCATTTTGTAAAACAAATTTGTCTCCAGGGAAAAAGCTGTCTGCCAAGCCTCTGCGTAGAGAAAGTTTGTTTTATATACTTTTGTAATCAAGTAACAGACTGAAAGCCTGCTGTGAAGCTGGGGTTGCTTTGGGACCCCATTTTCCATGTTAGGGATCTCTTCTGCGAAAGGCACACGTGGGACTGGCTCACCCTCACAACCACAGCACACCTCCTGACACGACATGGAGCGCAGCAGACTATGGCCAAAGATTTGGGATTTCAGTGAAGATAAAGTGAATGCTTTGCTTCCAGCTAGCTGTTCTTAAGAATTCAGCCAGGAAAAGCAAGTAGCTGTCAGTGCTCCATTACCTGATTAGAAGTACTCTATTCGCTGCCTCACTGAGGCTTCTTCAGTATTAAAATGCAGAAAACCTCTTATCTCTTAGCTAGAGGACTGGTGATCATAGGAGATACTGGATGTTTTTTCTGAAATGAGGGACAGCTAGCTTATGTTAATTTAATTACATTAAGTATTCATAAGTTGAATTTAAAACCTTATCATTTTAATTAAGTCCTGGTGAGAAAACCTGAAATTAAAAATAACTGTTGAAATTCTAGATCCCACTACATAAACTCAGAGGACATGCTCAGTGTAGGCAAACTAAAGTTATGTTTGCTTTCTTAAGAGGTTTCTTTAAAGAACAGCAACCTCATTTTTGGTAGTTTTTCACCCAGATTCCCATTTTTATTTTAGACTTTTTTTTCCTCCATTTTCATCAATGGATTAAGACAGCTTACCAGCATCTAAACATTGTACTAGGAGAGCTTAGCTACCTATTTTTCCCTTAGGCCAGAAAAAAATGCATCTGCAGTACTGATAATTGACTTTTTATAAATATCGCACTATATTTTACAATAAGACAGGTTTGCTAAGTTACATGTCTATTAATATGAGTGAAATCTGATTAAAACATTGTACAATTGTGCACCCTCCCATCTACAACTATTTCCCCCCCGTTTTGCAAAAAATACTTCTTGAGTATAAATGGGATACAGGACTAAAAAAGGAAGATTATGATTAACCCAAATATTTCTAAAATGCTTTCACACTCCTCATCCAAGCTGTGCTGCAGGAAGATGCAAAGTGGAGTCATGTCCCAGGAAGCATCACTTGCACTGAGATACATTTGCCATTTTAGTCAAGGAGCCAGTTAATCACCTCCTCTCCTTCAAAAGGGCCTTTCTGCAACTCAGTCTTTCAGGAAATTTGGGAGCCTGTGGTCAAAGTGATAGGCTGGCAAAAAAAAGTTTGCACATCACATGAACTCATCCCAAATGCTTTGTAGGCACAAAACTGACAGCACCAGTCCTTGGCCAGACATGAAGTCAACAAGAACGATGCTCTCCCACACCACACGCTGCCAAAATAACATCAATTCCCTTGCACCATGATACAAAGAGAGAGAGAAGGAGAAGACAGCTGGAGAAGGGCTGCTCTGGTAGCCGCAGGAAAATCTCACCAACATCCCACAGGACCCATGGCTGTTATAAAATACTTCTCATTGAAATGAAGAGCTATTTATCCTGGCAAGTTGTTTTTCCATTGCTGTATGCCTACTCCCTGACACAAGGGAAGAGATCAAAACAACGCAGTCAGGTTCAGCCCCTCCAGCACCGCTTCCATGTCGCCCACCTCAGCCGACTCCCTTACTGCTCTGTGAGCCCACACGCACCCAACCCGTGCTGAATGTGAGGGCTGCTTTTCCACCTAGGGAGAAAGGGAGAGCAAAGATGAAGACAAAGACCAGTCTTCCAGGTGCTAGCATCCTTCCCCGTCCCTGCAGCCCAGCCACCACACGCTTCCCAGGAGGAACAGGACCCGCGGTGGAGCCCCGTGTTGTCACACACCTGGAACCGAGACTTAGAGGTGAGAACAAGAGGAAGAAGCACAAGACGTAAAGCTTGCCATTTTCCTAAAGAAGCCCTGCAGCAGGGCTGCTTCCCTCAATCGCTGGATGCTGTGGAGACAGGAAAAAGTCTCGAGTGCCTCAGGAGGCAGAGCCTCTCCTGCTGCCAGTGACTGACAGCGCTGATTCTGCCCCCGAGCCACAGTCTCCATTTAACAGAACTCGCTGTTTACAGGAGGGAAAAAAAAGAAATAGATATATCATCGTTTCAGAAGTGCCCCAGGGGCTGACAGAGGATAATTGCCAAATACAAAAGCTCTGCTCTCACCAGATTGATGACTAGGGATATTCTTTCTATTTGTTTAGTGTTCAACTTTCTCTCTACGCACGAGCACTTTTCTTGTCAGGTACACACACAGATACTGTATGATTCATTGCATAGGAGACAAGAATGCAGCGAGGCTGTAAAAAAATTAGAAAGAAAAACCCTACAGATTTGGATAAAAATGTACACAATATTTTTCTGATGGCTCTGCTTCTTATGAGTCATTCACAGATGTGGAGTTGCAGGATGGAAGCCAAGATTAAGTCAAAGACAAAGCTTTATACAGGAAACCAGCTCAAGTCTGTTGCAATGCAGGTTACATACTGAGCTACAAGGAAAAAAAGCCTTTCCATCAGTAAAGAAACACTGTGCTTATCTGGCACCGTTATGCTAAAGGGATTCTGCAAATACCCAGGGACAAGGACAAAAAACATTATTTGGAATGAAGATGTCTCTTCCCTTTCTAAAAGCCAACCAGCCACATGCTTTCCAGCTTTGTGGAGATAACCGGAATATTTGGAGAATAAAAACACAAACAGTTCCCTTTTTATGTTCAAAAACACTTTTTCATTTTGTCTCTGTATCAAAACAAATAAAAATGTCCCTGAGTTTTTCAAGAATGCACGTTATGAGCCCTTTGCAAGATTTCTGACCTTGTGTTTCTGCAGGAGTACACAGGTTGCCTTAACACCTCATATGACAAAACCACACTCTCAGACCAAGCACCCCAGCCGTTTGCTGTCACGTTTTCCCTTGAGCTCAGCATTCTGCATGTCTGCCCTTTCCTAGTTCGCATTAATCAGACAGTTTGGGCAATGATCCATCGCCTCAGATCTAAGTTCTTTCATGGATACAGCCACACATCCTTCTTGGTTTTTGCCTCCCATCCCAAGACTCCTCATGAAGGATTTGGCACTGGGGTCAGGTGTTTGCCACCTATCGTACCATATATAGTTAGCATCATTAAAATAAGTCTAATTATTAATTATCAAATGTATTAGAAGCCTATAAAGTTCTACTTAATAAACACGCAAACAAATCACAAACAGGAGGTAAGGCATGTCGCTTCAGTAATTCTAGCTGGGGGCTGTAAAATTTAGAATAACATGATAAAGTTGAGTATAAGACTGTCTCTCTTCCATATTAGGTTTACAATGTATTACACTACTGACACTACAACTGAAGCTGGGACCATTTGTTACCAACTGTTACTCTGAGCATCCCGTAAATCAGATCCTTTTGTCATTTTTTCTCCTGCAAGAAGAAACAGAATCCTAAGCTTACATGCAGAAGAAAGTAAACCCACTTAGATAACCATAACTGGGCTATACATTTGTATAAAGTAGCAAAGGACCAAAGTTTAAAAACTGATCAAGAAAAAAGCGTCTAATGTCCTGGGATACTGATGCATTCAGGTGTACCTAAGTACAGGCACAAGCACTGGGGTACTGCAGTGCAGTACTTAGTTAATTCAATGGAGAAATTAAATGGAGAGAATATAAAACCTCAAACTTCAGAGAAGATAAAAATTGCATCTTAACATGTAAGCCAACTTACAGCAGTGCATTTCATGTCTCATTACATACAGCTCACATTTAAAAAAAAAACAACTGTGTTCCAGTCTGGTTTGTTCTAAGATGTTGCCATAAACCAGATTACATTTGAATGAAATAAGTTGGTCTGCTTCATTCAAGAATAAACACTTTTTTTTTTTTTGTCTGTGTACTGCAATCCAGAGGAACTAACTTCAACATGCAAGAGAAGTTGCAAAGTAGTTGTCTGTGTAAGGAACAGGGAGTGGAATCGATCTCCCCAAATGATGTATGTAAGGGACAGGGCATAGCAAAAGAAAAACTAACCCATACTTCAAATTTAGAGCAATGGAGCACTGCAACAAAGCACTCGCTAATTTATTACCTTGTCTCCCATACATTAGATAGGCAAAGAATCCAAATTATGTATCAGCCCCAAAACCTACAATCTAAGTTACGTCGCCAAACTAAAGTTTACTCCCAGCATCAAGGTCTTTCTTCTTTTAAGAAACCAAGGAAATGAAGTAATTGTTTAGGTAAGAAGATCAAAGCACAACAAAAGTCTAGACCTTTCTGGTAAAGGTGAAAGAGTTTTAAGAGTTTTATTTTCACAGCTGTTTTTATGTCCACATTTTCAACATCTACATATTTTTTTCCCTGTGACCAGTTCCCATATTAAAAAACAGAGCTGCTACATGCAGATGCTGAAGAAAACAAACGACTGTTTGTGTGTATATATAAATAGATAAGAACACACAAACTCAGAGTGAAGAAAGAATGCCACATTGTATAATTACAATTTATAGATACAGTATAAAATTAGGTAAAAGCCTGTGCTGTTTTACACTAGAGTGGTAAATTTTAGCAGCAAGCCTAGCACCCATACAGGCTCAAATCATGCTGTGCTGGAAGATGTAGACCACATTTGTTATTGCGTGTTGCTTTCATTTAACTAAATGCTGTTTCAGAAACCTACCGAACTGACTGTAAGGGTGGAATAATGAAAGCAGAATTCCAAATTACACAAACAAGCAAAGTAACATATGTCTGTACAGTTTCATTAGTAACTGCTCAGTTTAAAGCTTTTACATCCCACATCACACAAAATCCACAAGCTTCTACAGACTGCCTTGCAACCCAAAGTACCACCACAGATGCTCAAATATTGCAAACTGGCGCTGATTCTGTAGATGACAGAGGGGTCACAGGAACAGCCCAACCCAGTTATCCACCCAAGGTTTAAAAAAAATAAAAATAAAAAAAAAGACAAGTTTTAATAAAGCAGAATGTTCCTGACACACAAACACAGAAAATGGTTGATAAACCCAGGGCCTGATGAAGCATCGATTGTCTCATTTTATGCTTGCTGCTGTTTGCTCAAGGCATCTCCATTAAAGGATGCAAAAGAGAAAAGGTAGTGAAACCACTGGCCTTCTATATAGACTTAGGTCTGTTCAAGCCAAATGAAATGTCTGCTGCTCAGATAACAAAGACAAGGGACTTCAAAGCAAGAAAGCCTTCCTAAAGCTACTTTCAAGTGAAAGACAGTTACGCTGTTATCACTGGCAAAGGTTTATGTACAGCCTGAGCTGATCAGCCCTACAGGCCTGAAGCTTCTGGTCATGACACAAGATAAAATACAAGGAAAAAATAAACAGCAATAAAACCATTTCCTCATCTTTTTGTTCTATTAACTTGGTGTAAGAATTACTTACCATTGAGACTTTTATCTCAGGAATAATCCAAATCTCTACTTGGAAGCTGAATGAACGTGCTGGAAGCACCTGCTGCTGAGACTGCATATGCATGGCGGAAAGCTGATGCGCTATATTTAAGTAGTTTTTACCTGTTCCATTCACTGTACAACACTGATCCATGCATTTTCACATGGTGATTCCTCCCACACTGAAGTTGATCTCAAGACAACAAAAACTCAAATCAAGGACACAAGCTTTGCAATATTTGATCAAAAAGTTATTGCCATAGCTTGCTCATATTATTACTGATTTTATAGCTCAACCATCAAACCCCACACATTTTATTGAGCCAAAAATACATCAGCATACTCTCGCCAATTTTTGGCCATGTATAATTTTTCTCTGCTTCCAAATTATGTATGGTGGCTACTTAGGAGATGTATAGAAACACAAAGCTTTCCTCTGCCTGCCCACCCCTTGCAACAGATCTTAGCAGAATACATGCACATCTATGCAGAAAAGTTTGTTTGTGCTTTTCAGTTTTCATGAAACCATCTTAAAACTCTCTTTTTACATGTGCTGTATTGCCTTTGACGACTCAGACTTGTACAACAGCACATCCAACCAGGTCCTAACAAAACACCACTTACGAATAGGCCTAGCAAAATTTGAAAACCAGTCTTTGAATTGGTGATTCTTTTATTTGAAAGTTATTCAACTGAGCAAGGTGCTGAGAAAACAAAAGTAGAGAGTTGTTCTGACTTTATGCTGCCTACACGAGCAGGCCCCAGGTTCATTACTGCAAACAAATCAGGGCCCACAGCACATGGTCCAGCAGATGAGTAGTACGTAAGCCCCTGCTAGCTAATTTATATTTTTATGGACACAAAGCTGTTTCTAAAGCTGTTGTTTACAAGAAATAAATAGAAGCCAGAGAAGTTATACAAAACTATTTACACAAACCTGCAATACAGGGCAGGAAATGCTGAAGTTAAACTAATGACTCCAAGGAAACAAGAAAGCATTGTTTTGTGGTTAGACACCTAATTCTGAATTACACAACTCACTTGATCTGGTTACCTTCAGCATTTCTGATACTAAAGTTTCTCTTTTCCATTTTTTAAGACTCAAAAAAAATCACGATCTTCTAAGCGGGACTAATACCAAAAACTTTTAAGTTCATGCAAAATAAACTGAAAAGAAACTTGTAAACTTAAAGGATATAAAATGTCAAGTGTGGGGAAGTGAAAAATTAAAACAAAGAATGTGTGATTTCTGCCAAAATCTAGAAAAACAAACGATAAAGAGTAAGGAACTAATATTTGGCCTACTTCTGCCTCCAGTTCCTGTGTGGGAGCTTTAGCTGAAGAAATACTGCATTTTTGCAAACAAAAACAACATTAAGCAGCACGATGTTAGTGCAGCTGACAATGTAATGCTGTTTTCAGGAATAATTTTCACTATTTCTGCTCCATATCTTTCAACTCAGATACTTTTGGAATTCTTGTGAGTATGTTTTTCCTGTTTTATATCAACTATCAACTCCTCTTTTAGTGTCTACACAGTAATGAGTAACTCATACAGGAGAAATAGGAAAGCTAATCAAATCCTAACCTGTATAAGAAAGTTTTAATATATCATGCATGTTTATAAGTGACCTTGAACATGACTTAGCATTTCAAAGTGTCTGCTGATTAGTGCAAGGTATATATATCACACAATTAGGGATGAAAAAAGCATTCATGCTTCCATTTACACAAGCATTTAGCATAAAACGGTGTCCCCAAGATCTACTTTTTTTTGTATGTATATTCAGAACTGAAGTAAAAAGCTTGTTGAGTCTGAAGTACACTGGGAAGCGCCTCTTTCACCGGGTAGTATAGCAGCCTACTTCTCAGAAAAAAACAAAACAACCCAAACCAAAACCCCACCACTCAGAACTTGCAAAACACAGACAAATAAACTGATAACGTTTATAGCTCTTCCAAGCTGGAGCAGATTTAAGTAATGGGGTGACAAAAATCTAATTCTTTATCACAAAAGGCAGAGTATTACCACATAATCTACAGAACATGCTACGTACAAAACATCGTGTAATGCTTCAGGACACATCTCTTCACATGATGTACCTCTTGCAAAATACCCCAGTTTTTTATTAATATTCTCCATGTGCTTCATGCCTGCATAAAGCATTTGCCAAAACACTCGCTTTCTAACTGACATGGAAATTGTGCTCATTTGGAAGGAATGTCAGTGAACCAATGAGAAAAAAAAATCAGGACTATTTTTAAAACCTCGTCATTTGCCCTATCTGTTACCTGCCAATTTGTGTCCTTTGGAGCAGACATAATTAACTGAAATAACTTCACAGCTGTGGGACAAACAAAACAAACTGCTATCCAAGAACTTGTAAAGATTATATTGCTACGGCAACAGATAATGCATAGCCTTAACCACAGGTAATCGTGCTTTCATTTAACAGGAACACGGGTATTGATAAAGTGATTTTAAAACAGGGCAAGAAACAAGTAGCCTAAAACATCAACTTAAATAACACACAAGCCTGGCAGAAGACAACACATTGTCCACAAGTCTTCATAAAAGCCGCATAGCCAACAACCACAATTGAGGAATGCTAGAAGAGAATATGATTACTGGTTAGAATAATTTTCAAGAACAGAAACAACATGTGATGAGAAAAAGGAGTCTTACTCAGGGAGCCGTGTTTACCCTGAGAGGTACCTAACTGTGTTTGCATTCCACTATGCAAAACACATGACTGTATTCATATAAATTATTAATTATGTGGTTATTTTTAATTTTCAATTATCATATATATAGCTCATGTGGGCAAACAAGAACATTATATGAATACATAATGTCTAATTCGAGAACACTTTTGTCTTAAGTGGGCAAAAACTCATTCTAAGTTACATTCTTTTTCAACACTGAACTACAATGCCTACAGGGAAGTATCACAATCACAGAAGAATCTCAGAGTTCACGGATCACCATTACTTCCTGGGGGTTTTTATCAAAAAAAGAAGGGCAAAAAAAGCCTTTTACACACTGGATCAGATTTAACCTTCTGGGAACTTCTGAAAGTTGATTTCATCCTCTAATGCGTCTTCCACCTTATAACTGAGGAAAATACTCCATTGATGACCTTCTTATATTACAAATATGTTCTTTTCAATATGTTGAGCCCTTCCCCTCTTAACCACAATGACTCTGCACAGAGGATGCCAGGTCAGTATTCTCACAGGTTTCTAAGAATCTCCAATCTAGGCGAAGCTTAGACAGATGCTGAATAATGTCACTAAATCACCCAGGAGCAAAAAAAAACAAAAGGCACAGGTGTGCCACTCGCAGAAAGAAATAAATTTAAGAATATTCATCTTCACTAAAATAGCCAACCCTACATTTTTTCCACTTAAGACAAGAAGGAAATTGAGCACGGAGCCTTTTAATCAGAAAATACCTACAACCAAGGAACAGAAAAACTAAACAAGTGATTACAGCCTTTGCTTGTAGCCATCCAAAGCAAAGATACACAAAGTTCTGCGGCAAAATATAAACCGTCCACAAAAGATTCCTAACATTCCTCTTCCATTATAATAATTTAGTCTTCAAGATGTTCCACAACATGAGCTGTAGCTTCTTGCAGCACAAGCCAACTAACGTAAGAAGTGCATTCTTTTTGCAGTTAAAATGGATTAGCTTTAAAACTAAGCAGAAAGGGAAAATTGAGCAAAGAAAGCTAGGACTTGCTGCTCTACTTCCTCTGTTGAATGTTTTGGAGAGTTCATGTTTCAGGAGTTTTTAAGCCCAGTAAACAGTAACCTAAGGCTGCAAAAGACTGCACTTGAGGAGGAAAAAGAATAATAGTACAGTAAGTTGTATTACTATAATTTTCTTGCAAATGCATCATGCCAAAAGCTTCCACACAAGGTAGTTGCATAATAACTACTTCCTGAAGCCTTAAAGGAGCCTTTATTCTCTAATACCATCCAGACATGGAGAAAGGATAGTGCTCAGCTCTGCCATCACAGTGCTGATACAGTGGACATGAGATAGTGTTTCAAGTTCAGAAAAATCCTCCTTAAAAATCAAGGGCCCACCTAGCATCTTAAAAAAAAAAAACAAAAAAAAAACAAAAACACACAACTACCTAATGCCTGCTCCAGAAAAATGGCAAACACAGCTCTGCTCACAAATAGCAAGTATCAAGCAATGCATCCTACTATTAATCTAACTGCATCTTTTTACAGTTGTAATTAACCCATAGGAATTTTCCTAGTTTCTCAGTTAGCAGAGACTTCAAAGGATTTTATGTTCAAGTCTTTTTTTACAGTTTAAAAAAAAACACAACTCACGTCCACATACAATAATGCAAAACTAAGATTCAGACTACCATCTCCTAATGTTGAAATCCAGGTATTCTAAGTATATAGTTAGAATACATACAAAAATATACACACTTCATTTGGCCACACTCTAAAGCCAGTATTTATCATGGTCACTACTTACTCTTAAACACACAAGACGTTCCAGAAGCCTTACCATCAACTGCATGCAATATCACCTGCACAAAGACACCAGAGGAACTTCCATTCTTCATGCTTCAGTCCCATTAGACGAGACAAGTCACATTCACTGCTGGTTCTTGAGATAGACCTGATGGCGAGGTGTTTTCCACTGTACAAACAGTAATTTCATCATTTACAAAATGTATCAGTAGTTAAGCTTTTTCATTGATGACCTCTTTTGTTTCTGTTGTTTAAAATCAGTGCTACTTCAATTCTTTCGCTGTTCCTTAAAGCCAGAAACTGGCTTTTATTTTTTTGCATGTTACTAAAAACAATGAAGTGGCACATATAATTAAGTTGTATGAAGACTTGTGGATTGCTCTGCAAGGACAAGCATGGAAGTTTATAAATTACTCTTTTCCATAGACATTGCAAAGCTCCCGAAGTGGTGTTGGCACAGTAAGCAATATTGCAGTGATCAGAGCAAAAGTCAAAAAAAAGATCAGATGTGAAAAAAAATCACTGCAAATATCAGCTGTGAATAAAGAAAAAAATCTAGAAAGAACAGAGGTAAGTTTGGATGGTCAACTGCATTTCTAGAGTTCACAAGCCATTATTACGACTGCCATTATTATTAAGACTGCCAAAAAAAGCAACATTTCCTGTTTGCATTTTCTTCTTTTATTTTGATATTGGTTGGATTCAGGTTTCCTGTTTCAGTTCAGCTGGCTTTAACCATAAAATACTTGTCAGCTCAGTAAGTTCCTACCCTAAAATCATGAGACAGCCTGGCTACTATGAAGCCACAGTTTTGGCAAAACCGATTTGCAGAAACTGAGACAAGTTCTCTCTGTAACTTGCTGAAAAATAACCACCAAAATTAAGATGTTTCAGAAAAAAAAAAATTGCTTCTGTTGCCTAAGCTGCCACAGTGAAATGTGTACCACCTCTAGCTGTGCCTGCATCAGTCTGCTCAATCACAGGTTAGAGAAGTTTCTCCAGAAAAAAAGAAGCTATCTGTATGTTGCTGAAGAAACAGTCCTGAGGAGCTAGCTCTAGCACAATCCCTGCGCACTCAGTGCAGACAATCAGTCAGCTGCCAAGCTTTACTTTGCAGCAATTAGCTAGTTACTCTCAGAAAGTTGTGAAGCACTCCAAGTTTAAGCAAAATTATTCGGTAACACAGTAGTTTGGACCCGTGGTCCACCTGGGGTTGTAAGTTGCCATTTATACCAGGAAGTCCTAGAGTCTTCAACTGAAAAACTAAAAAAAGAAACGAAGGTACAGAATAGCTTGCCTAAAAGGCATCCTCCTCCTGAACAAGCACTTTATTCTTTTCTGTCCTGACAAGAAGTGGGAATACCATCTCTCTAGATGCAATGAGGTTCAACTCAAGACCTACCTAAAAATGTAAATTACGTTTCTGAAGCAGAAGAGAAAGCATAAGAGCGGAACATGAGACAACAACATTTGGGATTTGCTAGAGATCACAATGAAGGATTTTTCTATTTTTTTAAAACCTAAGTCACCCCTAGTTATCTTTTGCTGATGCTGAACTCTTGATGCTTGATGTACAATTACTTAAACACCATCAAGAATTCATTACTACCCTTTCAATAATCAAAGTAATGAGGTACTAGATAATATTACATACTAAGGTGATGCAGAGTATGGAGCTGTCTAAAAGCTCAATATTACTACCAGACAGAATTGATCTTCCTTAAAAATCAACACGTTCTCCTAATTATTTTAATTAATTCGCAATGTGAAAACAATTTGTAAAAAAGTGCAATACTTAGAAGGTGAATACTGAGCTGTACTTCAAACTGATTGACTATGATCTTTAAATCTCAGGGGTTTCCTAGAACATGACAGCTTCTACTTTATGGTCATTGCTTTTTCTTTAGAGTAGAATGATGCAAACCAAAAAAGGCCACCCCACAGCCAACAGCTCTACATCACTGTCTTCCTCCATTTTTTATTATGGAAGTCAACAGGCACTGAGGTATCTGAACTGGCTGTTGACATTAAGAGAAAAAGGACACCTGCCTTACTCACGTTTTCACTGCAGTAAAGCAACCTGATCAACTGGAGTAGTGCTCGCCAGCATGCACTAGACAAATGCACCAGCTCTCCCTACTCCATTTATCACACAGAAAGCAAAGGGCAGCCACACAAACCTCCCCCCCAGCCTGGCCAGCATCCTGGCTTTAGCTTGTAAATGCCTGCAGAAGGTAGCAGGGAAGAGACACCAAAAGCAGTCCTGAGGCTGACAGCACTAACCCTGTAACACCCGCTGAAGCTGCTCGCTCCTCAGGCCAGAACGCGAGGCAGCACCAACGCCACCTCTGCAGCAGTAACAGAGACCAACCCCACTACAAGACCCTTGTAAATACACATGTGATATTCCAGAAAGAAAAAAGTGTATTAAATATTTTAAGTTTCAGTTTGAATCATACTCTCAACTCAGAGCACTACTAACAACACTCAGCATCCTATGTAAGTGAAAAAAACATATTTCCAACAAGATACATACTGATTAAAAATGCTTAATTCAGATATAACGATCTGTAATCAAAGTTGCATCTTTCAGGTGGTAAACCACTCAAAACGATACTAACATCCAACAGGATTCTCTTGCAGCACTCCCAGATACTTGCAGTAACACGGAATTTAAGTTCCGTAAATATTTAAACATAAACAAAACTTTACAACAAACTGACCCTACTTTTTCATGGCTTAAACGATGCCTCATGTTTCAAACTCTGGAATGACTTTTTATTTCTGCCAAATCTCTGAAAAAAATCGAAAAGATGTCACTGAAGGCCATTTAAAATAAAGAACCTGACTGCTGCTAGGCAACCCAGAAAACATCCTTATGTGTTCAATTGTTTAGTGCGTTAAAAAAATTTCACACATATGGCAAATCCATGTATTCTGGACTCTAGCGACGGTAATGTCTTCCACACTCAGGGAAGAGAGAGAATTCTGCAGGATACATTCACATTGCAGAAAGGAATTGCTTTTAAAGCACTAAAGATTGATCAAATTTATTCACTGTTTCTGCACATGGCATAGATTAAAGACCAGATTCTTTCTTATCCACTATTTTACACACGCTCCAGAAGTAAGTTTACTAAGGAAAAGCAGCACTTAGATTTGTTCTACTAAAAAAAGTACCGAGATACCTTTCCACCATATACTATTTTCAAAATGTGCTCCATATCCATGCTCTTAAAACTAATGCTATTTTAACTGCCCTACCTGCACATAAGCAAAGGCTGTTTAATGTCATCAAATATTCACCATTCTGCAGCACTTCTCACCCATGGGTGCACCACGCATTCAGAAATAGTGGAACCAAGTCTTACATTCTTTGAAGTAGATGACAATGAAGTCCTTTGGTATCACAGTGAAGATGACACGCACGTGCATCCTGTACTTGTGTGACACAAACCCACAGCTGATGGTCGCCCAGAGCAGCGGAATGGAGGATGCAGCAACTCGTACCAAAACACTCCAATTTTTTCATTAACTGATTAACCTTTCACTCATCAAGGCTTTTGTAGTACAGCGCAGTGTTCGGTACAGGAACTACCTTACAACACATCTTTTGGTTTAATTATTCTGCACA
This sequence comes from Aythya fuligula, assembly GCF_009819795.1. Lineage (NCBI taxonomy): Eukaryota > Metazoa > Chordata > Aves > Anseriformes > Anatidae > Aythya > Aythya fuligula. The sequence goes on along the minus strand of NC_045565.1, from coordinate 1,367,703 downwards.
GTTTGCAGAATCACAATTTATATTCCCACAAGCAATTCAATTATCTTACCATAAAGGTCATGGGCAATATCTTCAAAAGACATCAATCTGCTAAAGCTTTCCAGAACATAAAAACGCTTCAGTGCACCACTTAATTGACCTAATATTTATTTTGGAATTAAGGATTTCATTTTTCACATTTCTCAAGATGCTTCGTCTTAAGTTACCAGTCTCATACATTCAACTGCTATGAATTTATCACAGGCACATTCTGAACAGAGCAGAGCCAATAAAAATAGATATAATCAAAGCCCTCCATTCACACAAAATTATTGGCAATGGGGAAAAAGGCAGATTTAAAGGTCAGTCTAAAACACTAATTCGGGACAGCAGTGAAAGATTCCTAGAAGAAGCAGACCTGGCTTAGAAGGGAAAGCAGTATCGTCACCCATAAGGAGAACATATATACACATACACACAAATGTATTTGTTTTACAAGCAAGAAAGGGAAGGTGGTGAAAATGTATTTAAACTTTGGAAAATCTGATAACCCCACCATGAGACTTCATAACATTAGTAGAAATAAAAATTGTAAAACCTTATGCAGCAACATACTAACAGCACAGGGTGATGACAGAACAGAGGATGTGGGGGTGTGTTACGCTTAAAAAAATCATACATATACACACAACTCTTTTTGAAAGGGCTGAAATGGGATGGTGTTTTTTTAATTATAATAAAACATAGTATTACCAATTTCTAGCTCCAATTATCTATTAACATTGTTTCTTCAGGCCAGATGTACTTGGCTTACGGCTGACTTCCAGACGTGTTGTACTGTTTAGCTGAACTTCTTCATAAAAACGTTGCAAGTTTTCCTCACAGGGAAATAGAGCGTAATTTCTTTCCAAGAATGAAGCTTACCAGAGGAAACACATGACCTGGCCTCCTCCACAAGGCACAAAATGGCACATGGGTTTATTGGTTTTGTTCTGCTAGTTGTCTCATTACTAATAAGGGGAATTGATCTAGCACCAACAGTATCTATAGCATCTAGCACAGATACTTTGCACCAAGTGAGAAATGCTAACATTGAATTAAAAAAAAAATCTATATTCAAATTACATACTTATTTCACTTGAATGATTACCTGGAATGAGAGCATTTGTTTTTTCATCCCTTGGCATTCATTTTTATTTATAGGTTCTGCCTTCCAGCGCTCTGTAATATTCCAGCATCTACAGCAAAAATATCCTGTGGCACTTAAGTTACCTCTGCAAGCCAGAACGCTTCAGGGGAGGACTAGAAGACCTACAACAATGACTATCCCAGAGCTTCTTAAGGAAAATGTTAAGTGAGACGGAGCAGACAAAACCAAACAAAACAGGAAAGCCTTTTTGTGGCAGAGGGGGAAGTCTTCCTTGTAGAAGCCACAGCGTAACAAAGAAATTCTTGACCATCTATCTACTGCAAGCCTCACAAGAAGAGTATGAGCAGAAAGGTAACTGCTTATTTTTTTTTTTTTTTTAATTTTTTCCTCGAAAACAGTTCTTCCAAACCTTCCCCACATCGCATTGCTTTAGTGGAAAATTGAAAGGAGGCTCTGCAAAGCCTCCCGGGCCTGGCCCATAGAGAAATTTAGCAAATGGAAAAATGGAAGGTTCGGGCTTCACTTGCATCTACACACATCCCAACAGGCAAGAAGCCAGAAGAGGAAGAATAGGAGTCACCATTTCCTTAAATTCATTTTTGAGAGAAAGCTTTCCATACGAGTTTATCAAGTTCTCTTCGGAAGAAGTATTTTTCACAAGGTTTACACCAGCCCCTGCACAACAGGCAAGCAGTAAAAGAACTGCACTGCAGCGGGGGACCTGAGGCCACACTGCAGCCAGCACCGTTTTGACCAGCTTCCTACCTCCGTGAACAGCTCCTGCTCAAAACACACTGGGGCACGGAAGGCAATTTAATCAAGATCTGAAGGCAGATAAGTGAAGGATATTACTTTCAGTTCAGTGACAGATCCAGTAGGCTGCACTCCTAACTGTAAAGAGAGAGCAACAGCTACAACAGCTATAGGCACACACATCACCCACCACAAGCTGAGGAAGTCTTCGGGAGACCTCCAGCTGACCACAGGCTGAATACATCCTTGCAAGTGACCTCCTCTAGTGACCACAATGTCCTCCAATGCTCCTTAGCCTTTAATAGAGAGGTCCCTTTTTGACCCATTTAAGTTCTAGGGGATACCAACCTGGGTGACTGAAAAAAACTAAGAAGAGTTAACTTTATTTCACAGTCTTTATAGGGCTGCTGATCCCAAGATGCATGACAAACTCAAAAGAAGCAACTGCTGGCATCTGGCCATTTGGGAGGTAGTCAGTTTTTGAATTATAAAATGGTGTCTGAGAAACAGCAGTAACCACACTGAAAGAATAGAACAAGAATGCAAATAAAGTATTAGTGATTTTCTACTTACTCAACAGAATCACGGCTTGAAAATGCAAAGGCAGCCTGAATAACTTTTGCATGTTCCAGAACTATTTCAAGTTTCACTGAAATAACACTAAAAAGCATCAGTAACAGGCATAAGAAATCTTAAGATTAAAAATCTAAATTCTACCAGGGCTTTTATAGGTACAGACCAGTTTTTTTCCTAGCTTCTCACTGTCCTGGGGAAGGCAAATTGATCCCAATATTTAACCACAATTTAATCAGTCCTGGAATATAGCTCATGCTCCAAAGTGCCCTTTCTTCCACTGGCAACTGATCAAGCACTTATCTAAAAATGCGTATTAATACTCCCAGTCAATACATAACATTAGTAAATATTGTGCCTAATATTACACTCTAATATTAGATATAGTTTAACTCAACTACAAATTTGAAATTAATGCTAAGCTTTGTAGTTAAGAAGCAAAGCCACTCACTCTGCAAGACAAGACAATCTCACCTCATCACTACAGAGCTGAAAAGTCAAGATCTTTACGAACTTCTGTCTAGAATAGATCCAATTTTATCAGGTTGAACTATACATTGACATGCAATAAAAATAATTGCTTTTTTTTTTTTTAAATCAGGTAGATTTTTCTTCTGTTTTAGATCATAAAGCTAGAAATCTTGATTTCTGCTGTATCAAAGGCATGCTTGCTCTTTTTTAAAAAAAATAAGTTCGCTATTTTTCTTATGTTGTGCCTATCGCACAACATCCAAACTGTCAGGATTCCTACTCAGCATCCCTAGCCCAGAACGGCTCAGGGAAACGCCCCCACCACACAACAGCATTTGAAGTGTCCCACGCATTCCTACATACAAAATCCAAGTGCCACAGATATTTATACACACCCATCCCCTTTACTTTTATAGTGTGAAACAATACAACCAAATTTGCCAATCCCAAACTAGAGTATAGGGATAGCACACATTTGCGTGCCTTTCTGACTCCCACGACCTGGCTGCCACTGCGCTACAGCAACAGATCCTGGAGAATGGTCAGCACAGACCCAAGGGGACGCATACATCAACCCCAATTCGCAAAATCGGGTTTTCAACAGAGAAATTAAACATAGTTATGCTAGTGGGCAACTGATTTATCCATTCAGACACACCCTACTATCTGCATTCATTTTAAGCCCCCCTAGCCATCACTCCCATCTTTTCTCACACAATACATCAAGAGCTTTTCCTACCAGTATCCAAAAAACTACACTAGTAGATATAAACATGGGAGAACTCGGTGAATATCCCAATTCCTCAGACTGCTATTAACCACATGAACAGCAGAAGCGATGCAGCTCGTTTCTGTCAGGACTGCAGTCATCCCAACAGCTCCACGCAGGGACAACTGGCTGAGGGCTGCTATCACACGTGACCAAAAGCCACTGCTCCTGGTAGGTTTTGCTGTGTTTTGCTCAGATCTGGGTAAAGACAGATGCTATCTGTGGCTGACACTACAAATACGCTCGCTTACCCTTAAAGTTCAGAAATGTATTTCTCACCAGTCTTTTGATAAAACATTCCTTCGCAGCATCAATAAACCTTTAACGGGAAACATTTCTTAGGAAATTTTATATTCCTACCCCAGTAAAGAGGCTATCACTGCAGAAGTCTTTACATAAATCAGCTATAAAAGTCAGTGAAACATGAAGAGTTACATTACCCCATGCAAAGCAGTCATCCTGATCTGAACTGGATACATGAAAGCCTAGTCATAAACAAAACCAGACACTGAGCAAAGCTTCCCAGTATGCTCAAGAAGTGGTTTTTTGCTGCTGAACACAAAATCTTTCTGAAAACTACCACTGATTAACAGGTAAAGGCTTAAGGAAGAAATCCTTATATCAAGTACTCACTCCTTCAGCTACTAAACATACAGAGAACTAATAAGCTATCTCAAGTCCAGTTCATGTGTAGGCAGTGTTTATGCCCAAAGTACAAGAAAAGCAGCACCGGGCCTTCCAGTAAGAAGTATTACTGTAAAAGAAATGTAGAAAAAACTATTAGTTCTTCAACACGGAGGGCTGAAATTAAAGAAAAACTAGCATGTTTCATTGTTTGACAGGCATAAAGCCAAAAGCCTGGAATAAGTACTCAAAATAGGACATATTTTCCAATGGAGGTAAAGATTACAATATAACCAACAGGAATGTGCAAGCCAGCAATACTTAACTTAGGAGTTCATGCCAAACCATGATAGTCCGTTGTACTACTTAAAAAACACTGAAACTTGAGAAAGTGGTATTATTACAATTGTTAACAATGGAATGCAAGAACATTTTTAAACTACAAGTCACACAAATTCATTTCATATATTTATTTTTGTAGAAATAGACTATTCAGCACTTTGGGGATTTGAAAGCCTGACAAAGAAATTAAACTTTTTTTTTTCCTGCTACATGTAAGTTAAACACCAAATGCAGATGCTGTTAGAAAGGTTCCTGTTACCCCACAACAACAACGTTCTTGTCCAGGCCATGCTGATAAACTACAACAACAAATAGAAAAACATGAACAGAAATCTCACAGCTCAGTAGAAAAAAAAACAACACATTTCTTTCTCTAGGAAGAGAAACTGTGTTTAGAGCCTACTAAAATTAGACTTTGAAAAGTCATTTCAGCAAGAAACTGGTGAAGGAAAACATAACATACCTCTTATAGCTCCAACAGGCACACAGGGAACTTTAAACAGAAGTGAAAATCAACAGCACCAAGTATTTGCAACTTCATTCATAAGTAAGGTATGCTATTCAAATGAGCACTGTACACTTAGTTTTACCATCCAGACTTCCGCCATCATCACACAGCAATCCAGCAGGGAAGCCGTAACTCCTGCTAAGCCATGCAAACAAATACCTACATATTTAACACACCGGTCAAGGTCACCATCCCCACACAGAAACCACCAGTCAGGACCACCCTACTTAAGCTGAGATTGCCTCCAAAGCACTTAAACTGCTCAAAACCTATTAACTTGCATCTTCAGCCTCTAATAAAACTATTGTTTGTAGCAAAGTCTCAGCAGAGGCCCAGTTTTCACCGAACACTGAAGAAGATGGAGGTACCAAGGTTTTTTTTTTTTCCTCCAGCCCCCCCAGCTTTATTTGTCAGCCATTGATCTATCATTCTCTGCAGCTGACACACACACTAGTCTAAGAAAGGTATTAAAAGGACACTTGCCCTAGTTATGCATTAAAATGGGCAGAAAGTTTCACCCGACAGAACAGCAAACAGGAAATAAGTTGGTTATCACCCAAGCATCAGAGGTAGGCATGGCCTGAGCAGTCTTAGCACCAGGCAACGACCTCAACAGCGAGCTTTGGGCAAAGGAATTAAGGAGTGATTTCCAGTAGGTTTACAGTAACGAGGTACAGCTCACTTCGATTAAATGGACCATACGAAATTGCCCGAGTATTTCTGTCCCTCTCATCAAAGAGGAGCAGGACTTGTTTTGGTGAAAAATGACCACTTGAGCATTTTTCCAACACCAAGCCACAGGCAGAGAGCACAAAAACTAAGGGAGCAAGAAGAGTCGTGTCTATGTTCATTTACATAAGGTAGGTGCCTGTAAATGTTGACCTACTCCAGTTAGCACATGACAGACCCAAGCAGTGTTGGTAAATCAGCGCAGGACAGGATTCCCACTGGGCATCAACACAACCTTCTCTGGAGCACGTCCAACAGCTGATGGAGCGTTTGTGGTGCTGGGTACCCATCAAAGCCTCCTAAGCATCCAGTTCTGTGCTTTTCTTCAGGTGCTCATTTATCAGTAACTGAGAACACAATTTCCTCATTAAAAGAGTCTCTAGGTCCCCAAATTCAAGTTAGCCAGAGAGTCCCCAACATGAAAGATGTGTTTAAAAAAGCCGAATTCTGACAGGCGCACACACTTGGTCTTGTTTTAAGACAAGACACGTGTAATATGGCATTGTCATCACTGCTGCAGTTAGGCATCCCTTTGGCAAAAAAAAAAAACAAAATCGCATTTTTAAAGTAATATTGTATGAAAGAGCATTATAAAATGAAAGTATTTAAACATGCACTGTACATGCATCCCGTCAAACCCCCCTATGTCTGTTAAAGAACGTCATAGCAAAAAGGATTATTATTTTTTTTTTTAATAAAAGACTGGCACAACACTTCGTAGCCAAGAAGAGAGGCCATGCAGAAGAAAGGTGTTGCCTTTTTTACTTCTCCTTTTCAATAGTGCATGGCAAACTTGTGAGTCTTTTGATGGCTGCTGCATTAGTTGTTAGATTGTACCTCTTTCCACAGCTTTTCCAAGTTTCACGGTTTTCATTTTTGTAACAATACTCAGCTGCTACAGTCACTCAAATAAAGTAAATTATTCCACAGTATTAAGTCACCTGAGTGTTCACCAGAAGGTAGTGCACAGCAGCTATGATTAATAAGGGTACTATGAAATATTTTCTTCTAATAAGCTGTGACTACTGAGAAGAATAGCTGATTTTTTTTTTCCTATTTGTTTCCTGAAAAAAAAAAAAAAAAAAAAAAAAAGGAGTTTCTCTATTCTAAGAGAGATCTGTTCACCAACAAACTCTGATGAGGATATGTGCTATAAGATATTACACACCCCACTGTAAAGACTCAGACTTTAGGGCCATTATCCTCCTCACCTGTGATCAAGTACTATAACAGTAATACGAGATAGTTTGACTTTTTTTTTTTGATATAAAAAAGTCTCACATTGAAAGTTCTCACCACGGCTTTTGCCTTTTCCGATCTACCAGACAAAAATAAAATTTCAGAGGCTCCCTCTGCCTTTCATTTAATATATGTATCTTAAGGCTATTCAGAATCCAACTTCAAAACACCAAAAACACTAAACCAACTATTTGAAAGTGAGAAAAAAGTACAAGCAGCGCCCTCACTTCGATCAATGCTTTCTACCACCTCAGTTCAGACTTGGTTTCTGCTTCAAAAGCGATTGGTAGCAAAAGGGCCACATCAGTAATTTTTCTAAAGAGAGCTGCCTTTGCCATGCCACTGCACTTGCTCCATCTGTGGACTGTGTGTATGGCATTACAGCGCCCAAGTCCCCAGTCCCACCCATGAGCTAGATAAAATGTCTGCTACACCAGGTGAGCTTTGCAGAAGCCAGCATTGTCCCTTGAGAAACTATGCATGAAATATCAAGTGCAGAGAAGATGAGTAAGAATCACAGCAGGAACATGTATAAAATTTAGTAAGGCAAGAATAGAATTCAATATACAGCAGAAACAAAAAGCCTAGCAGTAAGCTTCTTCAATTTCTTTCTACTGTTGACCCCTACATATATTTCTTCATTAGTATAGTGAAGGGCAGATAGTAACCAGCAAAAAAAAAAAAAAATAAACAAGAAAACGACCAAGGGTTCCCCAAGCAAGTAGGACATTTCTTGACAGGTTTCTTCAATAGATGCTCTTTAAAACTTGGCTTTAGGGACAACTTAACTCAAGATGTTGTATTTGCACATTTGTATAACATAAAAGCTACTGTGAACACCTGAACAAGTCATATATTTTAAAATAATTTAATAAGTAACTTTCATGAGTATAAACCTGTTCTCTAAGAGCTGGTCAAAACAAAAGAGTAGACCTCAATGATCCAATATGAGCAAGAAGCTGCAATTACACCAGCTCAGATTTAAAAAAAAGCAAATAATTGGTTAACTGTTGGATATCAGAAATCTGGCCATCACCACTTAAGACCACAAAGATGACTCCCTTCTGCGGTGTCATTTCTTCACATCGAGACCTTCCAGTGAAAAACACAGAATGAGAAACATTAGGAAACATCACCCTATCAGTTGTCCAATGAAAGTTCCTGAACTCCTGAAGATCGCATACAGATCCGCTTCCACCATTCCTTTCCTCCTAGGGGTGAGTCAAAGTCTATGCTTCCAAAAGATGGCCACAAAAAAAAAAAAAAAAAAAGCACAAAAAAATCAACTTTGGCTTGTAATCAGTAACATGACTGACTTGCAAGCTCCGGGTGCCATTTACAGACCTGGCTTCACAACGTCCCGTGGGACACTGGCAGCCTTGCTCAGTACTTCATGTACTCCTCCACAAAAAATGAAGTAAAACCTACCTCGTAAGGAAATCAGGACATAAGGTAAAAAAAAAATGCGTATAGTAGCAAGAGGAAGACTGAAAGCAAATGTTTAACAGACAGTTCGGCTTCTTCTGACAGAACAAAGTATTCTTTGCCTCCTTTATATTTCCTAACACATCTGTTTCCTTTGCATTACCAATACGCCAGAAAGGTCAGGTTTTCGCACTAAATTAATAAATCAGATGATGCTGCATTCAACACGTGCTTCCCTTCACACCCAAACAAGCAGACAGATGCAAAGCCTCCTCAAACCACCTCCTGAAGCGTGTGTCTGCCATGGCCGCAGAGCACATCCCCCAGACACGCAGCCTGCTGCCCGCTCTTACTCAGCGCGCTGTCAGGCTTCTTACTCACCTCTTACGAGGAGGTGAAAAACAAACAGACCCAGGAGCAAGCAAGGAGTGCCCCGTTTGCCACGGGCCCCCACCTACAGACAGAGGCCGTGGGTTCTCCTCAGGAGCCCTGCTTACCCTCCCGCAGGAAGACAGGCTGTGTGCGGGATGAGAAAATGGAAATTTGTTTCACTACCAGAGGAAAACGCTAAGGCACCCGTCAGTCTCCTCGCAGCACTTGGTAACTCCGGACCCTTCTCCCTGCCTCTCCACACACACAAGCGCTTTCCCTTCTCAATATCCCCGGTGCCTCGTAGGTCCGAGCGGCTCCTGAGCGCATCTCCACGGGCGGGTTTCGCTTGTGGCCGGCTTTTCTCAGCCTCCTCACTCGCGCTACATACCGAGGTCTCTCCACCAGCCCCTCACGGTAGCCCATTCCAGATGAACGCCCCCCCGGGACACAGCACCTCATTTAGGGAGACCCCAGCGGTGCAGCCACCTGGCCCCCCCCGGTCCCTCCCGGGGCCGCTCCCGGCGAGCCGCCAGCCCGCAGCACCCCGCCGGGGCCGGCACCGCAACCGGGCTCCGGGGGGCTCCGCGGGCAGCCCCGCGCCCCCCGCTGCCTCCCCCCGCCCTCACCTTGGAGCATGGCCTCCAGTTTCTTCCTGTCCACCCGGAATCGCTCCTCGCCCCACTCCGGGCTGTGCAGGGGCCGCGGCGGGCCGGCCGAGTCCTCCTCGGAGCCGGGCACGGGCGAGTCGGTGCTGCGCTCGCTGTTGGAGCCGGGGTCGGAGAGCGGCTGCTGCAGGTACCCGCTCAGCGGGTCGCACTGCGCCGCCATGGCGCTGCCGGGCGGCCCCCGCCGCCGCTCCGAGCCCCACTCGGCCGCCTCCCCGCGGGACGCTATCTGCCCCCACAGCCGCCCCCCGGCCTCATCCCAGCCGCCGCCGCCGCCTGCCAGAGTCCCAGCCCCGGCCCCGGCGCCGCCGCCCGCGCCCGCCTCTGCCCCCGGCTCCCCGCCGAGTGTGCGCGGCCCCGGCTCCAGCCCCGGTCCCGGCCCGGCGGCGTCCGCGGCTCGGCGGCGCCCCCAGCCCGCCCGCAGCCCGCACAGCATCCCCGCCTCCATGGGGCCGCCGGCCCGCCGGGGTGGGGCCGGGGATATCCCCGGCTGCGGCCCGGGAGGAGGGGGCGGAGGGCCGGCAGGCGATGGGAGGCGGTGGGAGGCGATCCGCCGCCGCCCTGCCCGCCCCCCGGCCGCGCTGCCCGCCCTCGGGGTGCTGGGGGGAGGAAAGGGCGCCCTGGGGTCGCCATCCTGAAAATTGGCCCTGATTAACACCCCTCTCCCAACACACACACACGCACAAAGCCGCCACAAACACACCTTTGTGCGGTGTGAAGCGGCTGTGCTGGTCAGCGGGTGTTGGAAATGGCTCCCGCCCGGCAGAGCCCACACGTCGCCGCGCCCTGACGGCTCTCGCCTTCGTGGCTTTTCGGTACTGAGGCTCAGGAAGAGAAATTACCTCACGTTTCGGTATCTGAGGAAAAACGTTACAAATCCCTGACCTTGGGGCATAATTGAGTTAACCTACCCGCAAGAGTCCCAGGGCTGGCCCAGCGGTGGACAGCTGATCCTTCATGAAGTGTTTTTACCACAGCGTAGTTTTCACCACAGCGTAGTTTGCATCATTAAACAACCAGTTGAAGCCCCAAATCGCGTATTGGTGTAAAGGAAGCGTCCACAGAAGACCTGGCACTGGCTGTGATGCCAAATGGCTCCTGGTGGCCAAAGTGCGCTGCTGAACGCATACCAGAAAGCAGTGGAAAAATTACAGCGGGCTCAGGTGGTGGTTACTCACCTCACAGCTAACGTCAGCCTGAAGGACAATACCAAAATTCCTCAGGAGCTGTGCTGATGCTCCAGGTAGATGGGAGCCACTCTACATCTTGTTGTAAGGCGCAGTTATTTTTACAGAGGTTTGCATTTTGGCTCACTGAGACATTTGCACATTTCCCACTTAACACCGTGATTGTGATTTCTACACCACCTATGGTTTCATTTTTACTGAACGCTACATGCACAGGGGGAGGCAGTCTTACTGGAAACACCGAGTATTCAGCTGTAGCATTTAATTATCCTGGAGGTCTCACAACCTCTGGGAATCCTAGCCAGTGGCTTGCAGGCAGCATACTTCTCACAAGATCCTCTGGTACTTCTCATGACCATGGTAATTAAAACAGCCAAAGCCAACAACAACAGCACAAAACATTAATACAGGTCTTTAAAATAATGTGATCTCCGTTTCTCTTCATAATAGTTTGCTTGTAGCACGATGATACTTAAGGTGTGGTAGGCAGTCTGAGGGAAGACTGAAAGTGGGACAGTGCTTTTCGTCCCAGTTCAGAAGTTTAGTTATCAATCCATCCCCCCCCCCCCCCTTTTTTTTTTCAGATGGGAAAGTGAAGATGGTCCATATCAAACCAGGTTGATATCCAGAGAATTCTGCTGCTTTGCCCCCAGATCAGCATCAGCTGGACTTGTCTGTCTTCTAGATGCCACGACCTGTGAGTTATACAATCCAAATGTTCGGAAGTTATGAGTGTCAACAAGGCCAATTACAATCCACAGCTGCTACAGGTGCTTAGCACCTCCAAGCAGAACAATTATTTGGGTATTTTCCACTCATAAGCTAGTTAGATTTACAGTCAGAGATTCTCAAGGTAGGAGGTCCCTTTCCTTGTATTTTATCAATTCCTACAATACAGCCACAGAAACCTTCTTTCTCCTAAATTAGCTATGGTCAAACTCAGCAGTATTTTTTCAGCAACCATGTAAACAATATAATAAATCAAAGATCTCTTTAAAAATAATGATGTACACAGTTCAGTTTTTATTAATTAGAAATAACCCCTTTCACGGTGCGGTTTTAGACCAAAAATGAAATTAAGCCTATCTAAATCCATATAAATGTCCAAAAAATAAACGGTTTTAATGATTAGGAGTTTTTATTGGTGGTATATGTTCAGTAAAGTATCATTTGTATTGCATAAATGGCATTTTATTTCTCTACTATATTGCAGTGGAAGAATAAAACGTTTGTTGCACAGAAGTCTTTAAGGAGAAACCACATTTTAATGGCTAAAATAATATTAAATGTGGACACAATTGGGGAAAGTGGGAGGAAGTTGGCAGATAAAAGATCAAATGGCTATAAGGAACATAAGCTGGAGTTGACTTTGGCATACGTAACCTCTTTTGGCCATTTTTCTGTGGCCAGTGGCTTGATCAAAGAAAAGAATAACAGGATCTTTCTCATTTCGGCATACCAGGTCTATTTTGCTACGTTCTCTCCCTCTTTTTTCATCCTGTTCTCTTTTCCTCACCTCACACACATGTAATATTTGCAAAACTCAGAAAAAGCCTAACTGAAGAGAACAGTGTTTGTTTTTTTCTCACACTCAAAGGATATGTAAAGTGTCTTGTATAGTATCCATCTGTGCGGAATAGCTTCTGTGAGTTTAAAGGAGATTCATGAGCCAGTTTATCTATTCTAATCAATCACATCTCTTTGGGACTGCATGGAACCCCCAAATCTAGAGCTGTATAGGACCTCTCCTATGGAGAAGGAAGAGATGTGACAAAGGAAGAGATGTGCTGCCAAAGGATGAAGCTGACAGCTGGCTGTCTCTGTACTCTGCAAGCCCAAGATGCAGAGATCACCTATAAATGGAAGAGTGGCGTGAGACATTTGTCATCAATACAGCATGGTCTGTATTCCAGACCTTGCAATCTTGAATTTATTTACTTACTTCACGACACAACTGTGAAGCAAAGTGCCATTGTCTGTATTTTTTTGAGGTGGGAGTTATGCATGAAAAGACTGGCTCACAAAGCTATGAAGTGAGGGTGGGGAAAGAAATGGAGGCATACACAATCTTTAAGTGACCTGTGGTATCTAGAAGTGCTTTGCTAGGGAGAATGCTCACTTTGGTTTCAGTAATTTAGGAGAGGTTTATTACTGGTGAAAATTAATGCTGGTGGCATTTTGAAATGCTTTATTTATAGCATTGGTCTCCTTTGCAGAAGTAACAGCCCGTAAGATTTGACTTTTCATTATATTGTGCCATATTCCCCAAGCTGGGCCCATTAACTTCAATTTCTCAGATTAATATAATAAAACCTACTCTGCACTAACAGACGGTATACTTAAGGCACACCAGCAAATAAATAAAAGGTCCTCCACAGCCACTATAAAAACTTTTCTACCTGTACAAATTCCTGACATAAATTCTTTTTCTAACCATAAGAGTTAGAGAGATTCTGAAACATCTTTCTAATTATACTTAATAGTGGAACTATAAAAAAGAGATTGAAAGAAATCTCAAAAAGGTCATCTAGTCCATCTCCGAATTATGCTCACTTCATTCCTGACAGATATAAGTATATTCACTGCTTAACAATTTCTAATTGTTAAGAGGTCTCCGTGACCTCTCTAGGAAATTCCTATCTTCGTTTACCATCAAGAAGTATTTTCCCCGTAATAAGTAACTTGCATTTTTCTTGCTTTTATTTAAAGCTGTTAATTCTTGTCCTGTCCACAACAGACATGGTGAATGGATTATTTGTTCTCTGTATCAGCCTTCAGTGCTTGTGAGGACTTTTATCAAGCATTGATCACGCATGCCTTCGGTGTTCTGGTGTTCTCTTCTGTTAGCTAGTCACTCCTAAGTCTCAGCCCATTCTCAGAGGTGTTTTTTATTGTTACTCTGCAACAAGCTCTTTCCACAGTAGTCTACAGACTTTTTGAAATACAAAGCACAAAACTGGAGAGAGTGTACCAGCTGAGGCCTCACCAGTGCTGAACGTAACTGCATGATCTTATCATGTGTTTCACGCCTGCTTACTCATCTCTGTATCATGTTTATCCTGTCTCTGCAGCATGACATTGTTGGCTTATACCGATGTACTATAATCCCTAGGTACTTTTCTGAAAAAAAAAAAAAAAAAAAGGAAAAAAAAAGGAAAAAAAGAAAAATAAAACAACTCTAATTGTTCCTCAGTGTGCATTTGTGATGTTGATTACTGGTCTTCTGGGTTTGTCCCTATTGAATTTCATCCTGATTTTTTTTAAGACTGTTTTCCCAGTTATTTACATCTGTTTGTGCCAATATTATACTTCTGCAGTTTTATTTTTTATGCGTCTAAGAAGCATACTCTTGGTTTCCTCACCCAGGTCATCACCAAAACACTAAACAGATACGGGCCCAGAACAGAACATTGCAGTCCTCTATTTTATACACCTTTCTATTTTGGCATTGAAACAATGATAACAATCCTGCATGGAGAAGTTTATTCGCCCATTTTTATGTCAGTTTTACATCAGTTTTAGCTATACCGTAGGGAAATATTACAGGAAACAGGGTTTAAACTCTGTGCAAATCCTGAAGTATGGCCTCTGCTGCTACTCTCCCATCTGCAGACTTTTCTAGTTTATTATAGTAGCATATTAGTCCCCTATGATTTATTCCTGTCAGATCTATACTGGCTATGTATACATCCTGTTATTAAGTTACCTGTTACGTGGAACAGTTACCTATTCTGGTTTGTATGGTAGGGTGTTTTTTGTTTGTTTGTTTGTTTCAGAATATTCCTGGGAGCTGAAGTTGAACTGATTAGACTAAAATGTTCTCGTTCTTTTCATTGCAATTTAAAAGACAGTCACTATATTTTACCTTTTCTAATTTGCTGATATCTCATCCATTGCCAATGAATTTAAATAAATTAGTTAAGTAGTTACTGTGAGAATAAGCAGAGGAATAAATGCAGCCTTGCTGGACCTGAGAGAAAAACAGGGAACCTGAAAAAGGCCAGGCTTAAAATTCTCTCTGATTGCACACAAGGTGTTAACAACATTTGGTAAAATTCAATGTACTGTATAACCTTCTATACACTGGTATTTATAGACATGCAATGTTAAATATCTTAATCTGACTGGAAGACTTTTCAGCAATAGGACTTTGTAAACTTTGTCTTTGCTGAAATGTTAGGAGAATGAGAACCAAATGTCAGCATCTCAGAAATCTAGGAATTTTCACTCTTGAGAATTGCATTGGCCCTCTCAAGAGTCAACCCGTCTATTTCAGCTGGTTAGAGCTAAGTAATAATTTCACATTCTAAATCAAATTAGAAACCAACTATAGTAAGAGATGTAAATACCAATTAGGAAAAAAATACATATATTTATTGGTATTGTCTGATTTGTAAGGAAAGTAATTAATAAATGAAAGCATGAATTATGATGTAACTGGAGATGGTACTATAAAGAACCAAAATGACAGAGAACATGAATAACACACTGGGAATCTCATTGTCACGTCAGATAATATTCTGCATTGCTGTCAAACAAATAATATTAATCTGTAAATTAGGAAAAGCTATTTTGTAAAGTTTTCAGTAAATTACAATCTAAATACTAAATCCTGGATCTGATAACCACATTTTTTTCTTACCTAAGAGGAAGAGGCACTCTGTCTGTCTGTCTCTCTTCTTTAGAAGCCAGTAGAAAAAGTCCTTCTGGATTAAGAAAAAAATATTCCTGTTCTGAAACTCCTGTTTGCCACTGCGGTCTTCACAGGTGTCTTTTAGGTATTTCACACTCTTTCTGTTTTATTAAAATAGGTTTAAAGTGGGAGATGTGAAAGACTTGTATTGAAGTGTCTGCTTTTTCACGTTGACCTTTTTCAAGGTCAGTCTTTAAACGGAAAGCATGGACAACATTGTATTAGGGCCTTCTAGAATTAATTTTGTTGTTTCTTTCAATGACCTTCCTACACAATTCAGATTGGGGCAGGGAGTGCAGGTTACTCAACTGATCAGCTTACGGATAGAATAAGCAATTGTGAGAGAAGAAATATAACAGTGGTTATTACAATCATTAATTAAGAGAAATTACAATTTTTCTTCCTTGTTAGACAAATAATTAGAATAAAAGCAAATGTACTTTTTTAAAGCGTGAAGATTTAAGACATGAATTAGGGGGCACCTCTGGAGAGGGTACCTAAAATCATTTCTGGTATCACTTTACCACTGAGGAGACAATCCTCAAGACGATGCTTCATGTGAAAACCTTTCACTTGAAACCAAATACATACTTAAACATTTTTCATGAATACTCCTACTTTAATAGAAATAAAATTACAGATATGTTACAATGTTTTCTGAACTCATGTCACAAAAGGATCAATTTTTATTAATAATATTCTGGCCATTTTTGTTTTGCTAATATTTGAACGTGTACTGTACATTTTTAGCATCTTACATAGCTAAAATGCTGCATTTAACAATGACACATGAATAAAATCTATTTTTCCATTTGTATTAGCAAATTAAATTGACTACATTATTATAATGCTCCCTCAGCTACAAGAAAGTTTCCTTCACTCTGCACATGTACCCCTGGTCATACAAGGCTTCCATGTTGTATGAAAATGAATGAATGCAATTCATTCATTTCCACTGCAGCAGTAAAGGCTAACAGCTACTGAGATCAGCCTTTGGTTATGTACCAGGAATCAAACAGAAAAATGTGATTGGAGGATTTTTTTTTTTTTAATGTAAACCTAACACTTGATTTCACTACTAAGGATTGCTAGCACTTTGAGAGTCACTATTTCATAACAGAGAGATTGACACATGCTTTCCTTTATTCTGCACAGCTACTCACCTCTCCCTATAGAGTATATAGAGTATAGCCATACCCTGACACATGCTGTCAGAACTGACAGTGCAGCTGAGTGCACTGATACACTCAGTTGCCCCAACCAGCTTCAGCTGGGGCTCCACCTCCACCCAGGCGTGCAGGAGCTCTATGTAAGCCCAGACCTGAGCCTTTGCTTCTGGTTTGGGTTACATGGTGGTTGTATTTCTTGGACTTTGGATTGGGGCTTGGATGCTCAATAGTTGTGCCTCCTGTTTTTTATTTGATACTTTTTGCTGGATTCCTTGTGTGTGTCATAGTGGCTCATAACTGACCCACATCTAATTCTGTTGATAGGATGTGTTATTTGTGCCTTGCTCTTCCTGCTGTGTTCAGGTAACATAAAATTGCACTTAGGTTGCTGAGGTCCTGTTGCTGTGTTTCTGGCTTGTCCTGCCTTACATAGCAGCCTTGCTCTTGCTGCTTTCTGATAAAATTTTTCCTGTTATAAAATGCTTTACCAGCTGGTTGTCCTTGTTTTAAAAAACAAGTCCATCTTCCAAGTGGGTGTCAGTACTGCAAACTTAAATTGCTTACTTGTGACTGAAAGTGAGGCTAGCACTCTACCAAGCTTTAGATCTGGCTTTTCAGTAACATAGGACAGTACAAATACTGCTTTCTGGGTGTTGGAAAGAAGAGAACCTCACCAACTTCAGTCTGAACTCTGGGTATCTGTTTCTCTCTTCTCCTGGGCTTTGTATGTTCACTTATTCCTGCAGGGTAAAATGCTGGTGCTTCAGAGCTTCCAGCAGTTTATTGTCAAAGTAACACATCTACTTTATGCACGTATAAGTAACTGAATAAAACAAAGGGGATTAAGAGTCATATCAAAAAAATGTGTTTTTGTTTTTGTTTTTTTCTTTTTACTCTCCTTTAACTTTGGATATTGAAGAATTTATTTAATTTATTTTATCTAAAATGTGTTGATTCAAGCAGACCGGGTATTCTATCAGGTCATTGAACTGGAGGGAGGAGATACATTTAAAAAGGACCTTCCATTTTCTATTCAATTCCCCTCTCCTCCTAATACTCTTAGTTGCTTTGATGTCTTTGTTTTTGCATGATTCCTGAAGAACTTAACATGGTCTGTTTTCAAAGATGAAGTAAGCGTTTGACCTGGTAGAGGAAGTGAAACAAAAGGTCCTTGAACTTCAACAGCCAACTATCTGTGAGAGCAAAAAACTTCTTCTTATGAGAAGACACGCAAGAAGTACTTACAGGCAGAGAGAGTGTCTTGTTATAAGCACCAAGAAACTGATAGCTAAAACTTCTCCCTTGTGTGTTATTCCTTTTTTTGTTTGTTTTGTTTTGCACTGCTTTGTTTTGCTGTACCGATTCTGAACAGAGAATGCTTTTAGAAGATGATGTCCCTAAGTACTTTCTATTTCCTGTTTGCGTAGCTATCCCTTAAACTCAGCCTAATATGTTGCTGAATTCTGAATATTGCTTTGTGAAAGCAGAGTTGAAGCTGTACAAATTGCTCTGTAAGCATACATGTGAGCAGTCTTTTCTGTTTCAGTTGTTATGCTTTATTATACTCTTTGTGATTTGATTATTCTGATATCTAGTTTCGAAGTGGGAAAGGTTTCTTCCCATTTTGGGTGTTTGGCTATCCAAGTGCAAGGAGCTATTCTGTGATTAAATTCTTAGAAAAGTTAAGTTAGTTTGATGGAGGTGTGAAACACAGGCCATGAAGAAAGTACTGTTAGCTTTCCAGTGCGTTTGTTGAGGCAAATGCAGCCCTGACTAAAATAGGGGGGAGTGTTAAGAGCAGGAAGGGGGGAACCTGGCTTTGCAGCTGGGTGCTGTGGGATTAGAATCATGCACAGTCCTGTGGATGCTACTAGGAAAACCACTAGAGGCCAGGGTACCTTATTTGTCAGTATACAGGCTTTAGACAGAGCTAGGATGTGTTCTTTGATGTTACCTGCTTCTCAGCAGAGATCTTTTCTTTACCTGTGTAACACTTCGAAGCAGACACTTACTGAGGGATGCAAGCTGGCATCTTACACTTCTCCAGAGTTATTTTAGTCTGCCATCAATGAGAACCATTTCAGCAACGGCAATTGCTTTGAGCCCAGGTGGTTCAAAGAAGATGAAAACTGCCTCCCCTTAATCTCTTCTGGACCTGTTGTCTTGAGCTGTATCTGCTAGATGGAGAATACAGGTCTCCTGAATTTATTACCATTTGTATGAACTCTATACGTGACCCAGTTAAGGAATAAATGAATAAAAACTTGTTTATGTCCAGAGGTCAAAGACTTCATGTACTGACATTCTTGTTCCTTTTTTTTTGTGTGTGTTTTTCCTCCCCCTGCCAAGTGTTAGGAGCATGTAGAAGACCTGTGTCATCAAAAATGTATCAAGACCTGACTGACTTGGTTAAGTGTAAAGACTTCTTTCCACTTATTCCCTCAGTTTAGTAGTACAGCCATGTTTTCAAGCATGGGAAGTGGCTAGTTATCTGCAAGGGCTTTATCAAAATGGTAATAAAACATAGGGCTCAGACCTTCAACAAGTGTAAACTTACACAGCTTCAAAGAAGCTGTGCTGACAGCTGGCCTTGAATGATTTACATCAGGTGAAAATCTACTTATTTCAACAAAAATACCTTAGATAAAACACATGGAATAGAGAAATGCTTCTAGCACACGGTGGAATTAAAAACAGAAGTGGAAGAGAAGAGGAGCATTGGCAGT
Source organism: Aythya fuligula (assembly GCF_009819795.1). NCBI lineage: Eukaryota > Metazoa > Chordata > Aves > Anseriformes > Anatidae > Aythya > Aythya fuligula. The sequence continues at coordinate 1,348,329 of NC_045565.1, read as the reverse complement.
TCCTAGTATCCTACAGGCTGCAGCCAAACCAGCAAAGATTTAAGGAAATGACTCATAGTACTCACAAGAAAGAAAAACATCATAGTAATGGCAAGCAAAGCTAGGTTAATGTAACCATACTGTTGAAGTCAAGTTTACTAGCCCACAGAGGCAGAGACAGGAAGCATTGAAATGACTGAATTACATTCCTAAAACGAGTCTGTAATAGTGTTTTATCAGGTTAGTGACTGTAAATGGCCAAGAACTTCAGTGACATGAAGGAATACCTTTTTCTCTTGGACGTTTTTACACAGACATGCTGAAGTAAATGAATTTGCACATGCAACAGGTAAAGATTTGATCCAGTCATGTTAGTGTAACAAATACTCTTTGGTAATACCAAGAAGCATATTTTTTTACTTAGCCTAATAAATACCTGATTCCCAATCTTGCTATTTTTTAAAATGTTATTTAAAAAATATATGTTGATGACTTCTGGACTAATCTTTATATTACTGCTGTGTTTTTTTTTTAAAAAAAAAAAGAGAAATTATGTAAGATACTGATTACATAGGAATGTTTGGTGTCTTATTGCGTGACTGGATTATAAATAAAGACAAATCTGGGCTTATACTGTAAATAAAATGATCACATGTGGATATAGAGTTTCTCTGAAAAATATAGCTTGGGCCATAATTGTTACATTTATTTCCTAATTAGAATAATGTTTTTAATGGTATTTTTTTGTGACCAATTGGTGTTGCCCTTAGCTCAACCTCCAAACTTAGTGTGGCTGTGGTTAGCAGTGCTGCCTGAGAGCTGCTCTTTTATATCTTTCAAAGGAGCAGTCAGGTAATGAAGGGACGGGAGGCAGTGGGCACAGGCTGGCACTCTCAGTCCTGAACAGATTGCTTCGGGACATGACCATGAGCAACCTGTTGTAATTGGCACTGTTTTGAACATGGGACTGTAGGCTTGACCTTCAGAGGACACTTTCTACTTAATTTAGTCAGATTTCCTCTGTTTTCTGTTCTTTACGTGGCTTGTATACAGACTTATTTTTTTGTTTGCTTTTCAGACAGTTGTATGGTCTTACTCTACGTGCTTACTCCTTACCACAGTTTTCTAGTTATGAGGATGTTATGTGGAACTTAACTTCATTAAAGGCTTATTGCAGTATCATTCTGAGATACACTGCATTTGCTAGTTTTCTTTGTGGAAAGCTGTAACATGTTATTGACAAATCTGGCTATTCTTTATGCCCTATGTGTTTTAAAAGCACTATTAGTTTGTTTTGGCATATATTTGGTTATCTTTCCAATCTCACTCTTCCTGCTTCTGAGATTAGTGCTGTGCTTCTGCGGTATTTTGACTTCCTCATTTTCTATGAGGATTGTAGTTCATGGTTTTTGGTTTTCCCCTGCTTTTATTTTAATATGGTGACTGATGTGTCACCTGCAGGGAGTGATGGTCATTGCCTTTAGGAAATGCAGCACCTCTGCTGTGACAGCTGGATCTGCTCCTTTTGTTTTGTACAATATATTGACTCCTACAGATGAGGACATGAGGACAGACTTGGGCTTGGCAGGAAAGTACTGTTTGCTAAGAGGCAGCAACTAGTCTCTTCCCTAAAGCTAAATGTTCTAGTCACCAAGCAAATAGTATTCTCTTGTAAGGTTGACCACACTAACACAATATTTTTCTGCTGAGCAAATTTTCTGTCAGCAGAAGGGACAGGATCTGAATTGCAGAATCAGATCAGATTTCCAAAATGCAAAGCTGGAGACGGTTGGGATTGTCCTTCTGAATTTAGTTGGTGTAGGTCAGTATATTTAAAAGTGGGATTCTCAAAAAAAGGAAATAGACACTCACTTTCTATCCATGTGCAATAGGAATCAGCACCTAATTTATTCTAGTGCCAGTGGAAATGGTTTTTCCGCTTCCTGTCTTCTACTATGGTTTAGTTCTTCTGCAAAGCTGTGAACAATATAAGACTTGAATAAGTTTGCTTTTCAAGCATTGCTTGGAGCAGTACTGGCTAGGACCACCAGCCAGAATTCATCATACAGGAGATACACATTTGCAAAGTTACTTGCAGATTATATTTACATGTACTGGTCTGCCTGCGTTCTGAGTGAATGCTGTGGAGTTTGAAGAACTGGTGCGGTCACCAGAGTAGTTTGATATGCAGGTATGTCTTGTGCTGTGATCTAAGGGGAACGGGAAGCTTGGGTGGCTTTGAACTATGTGGCTTGCTGCACTTTTCATTATGGCCACCAAAGCATTTGGCTTATTCTACTTTTCTAGATTCCTGTTGCACCTCTGTATGCAGTTATGATACGCTGCTGTGCATGGATGAAATACAAAATAATTAGTCTTCCATTCCTTTTTTTTATCCTAGCATGTGTACATTTAAATGAGATGAATTACTAACTTGACTTGGTTAACCCTAAGGGAAGGCCCTTTAATAATTAACTTAAATAGTTGTGGGAGTCTTGCACACTTTGCTCTAAGAATGTTATGCATTTTATACTAAAATAGTCTGAGTGTCTTATCTGACCCTTTCTGCATATTTGAAGTCTTAATATCTAGTGACAAAGCACTGGCTGAGACCACTGGACCAAATTAATCTTAGGAGGTGAGGCAGCAGATCCAACTAACCAAGAGCAATGTCCTTCCACACAGCCACCCTGCAAGGGATACAGACACTTAGAGCTGATGGCGTTTAAGCGAAGAGCAGCGTGTCTCCAGAGAGTGATGTAAAAGCACAAAGATGGGGGCTCTTCCTTACAGGGCACGGTAATTATGCAATACAAGGGCTTCTGCACAGATGCTGTGTGCTGAATTATGCTTGCTTAACTTACCTGTACCCTTCCTGAACTCTTCGTGTAACATGCTGTGGTTAGTGCTGGAGTGGCAAAGGGCGTGTGGGTCTTGAGGTGCGAGTAGACGAGATGCATAATAATTTATATGTGGAAACAGCCCAGCAATACAGCACCACAGACAACTGCACATCCACCAGTGGACTATTTACTGGAGTGACTCTCTACGCAGATGTACTGGAGCAGACTGCTTGAATCCACTTTGTGTATAATCAGTTAAAAGACTGGCCTGTAACAGGGGGAGGAGGAGAGCAGGATTCAGGTCCCTGGGAGAGGTACTCTGTAGCGCCATGGTATCGATGTTGAGCTCATACTGTAGAAATCCTGGATGCAGCCTTTCTGAAATAGCTAAAGCTTATCACGTACATATTGACATTCAGATAGCTAGAAGATTCCAGATAATACGTAAGTACGGGATTGTAAAGAGGTCATCGTTCACTATGATGCTTCTTCCTGGCTTTATGTATACAAATAAATCCACCAAAATCAATAGGCCTACTAATGGGATTAAACTGTGCATCTGCTCAAGTTTCTTGTTGGAACAGTCGTGTACTTCAAACTACAACATGTAAAATGATGTGCTTTGGGGTTAAAGGACAATCTGCAACAAAAATAATAGCGGGAAAAGGAGATAAAAATATGTATTTGGCTGTTACTAGGTGCAGGTCTGAGAGCCCAGGGTTGACAACCAGACAGGAGCATATTGTGCAGTGGAGACAAATTTTTTTGGTATGTGGATTGTTGCTGACTTAGAAGTAGGCTTTGTGATGCATGGCACAGTCCTTTGAATACTCATTACATGTTTTAGTAAGAAAAATGTGTATAAGCAAGCCTAGAAAACCTTTTAGCTACTGGTATTCTGGTGGTCAGGAAGCATTGCCGGTTCGTTACCATTAACATTTTTGTGAAACCTTTTTCTGTTCTGGAGCTGATAAAACAATGGCTAATCATTGAAAAATCTCCATGTGCTCATACCAGATTGAGTTTCACAAGCAACATTCCAGTGTCTTACAAATGAGCTGCCATGACACTGATTCCTGAGCTATGAGAAAATGTTTTCTTTGGTTTACAGGTGGGTTAATATTGGAAATTCCTATGAACAGTGCCAGATGCTATTAGCTCTGATAAAGTAAGATTTTTTTTTTTTCTTGTTTGGGGGAATTACATTGTTCATCTAGATTCAAATAGCATGGAGTTAGCAAACCAACTCTCCGCTTTTTGAATTTTCCTACTGCAGTTAAAGATAAGTTATGCAGCTACAAAATGTTTGCTGTTTTTTCATCATGACACCTTAGATCGGTTTAAAAATTTGCCTTTACATTAGTAGCTGGGGCACTATTCAATATAATACATGAGGAATTAGTTAAATTAGTGATTTTTCAATTTCATGAAAGTGAAAGCTGAGCTGTTAGGAGAAGACTGCATTTCTTGACTCTTCTACATTTTCTGTAGACGAGATTATGTTAATGTTTAGTCTATGCTAAGTGTTTTGAGATGACTTTTCCTCACGCTGTTCCACTCAGCTGAAATGGGTCAGTCTCATGATCAGCTTGCCTGGGAATTTTGAGGTTCTGTGGGCTTTGGGGTGGGTTCCCTCCCGCTTCCCCAGCAGCATGTTTTTCCTTCAGTAAGTGGACCCTCAGGGATGCTTCAGCAGCCTTCAGTCAGGCCCTACTCCCACTGGAGAGAAGCAGAGGTGCGAGGTGTAGTGGGTTCTGCTCTAGTGGGGACTGCACAGCTTGACCCAAGGGGAGCTGTGACTGACAAAAGGGCAAGCATCTCAGTAACTAATTGGCTTGCCTATGGATAATTATTTAGTATGTTTGCTACCACCCATGGCTTAAACTTTAGAACAGTTGCAGTAGTTGGAAGGGAAGCATAAAGGATCTAAACAGGGTCAGTCTTTAATATTCTGAATTCAAACATAAATGCAGCATGAATGCAGACCTTTATCTTCTTTGTGTGGTGAATGTGTGATTAAAAGAAATTAACCTGGAAAAATAGTTCACGAAAAATACACTGGCATTGACCCACATAGTACAGCAGAAGTAATCCTGGACAGAGTTGATATAGCTCCTGAGATGACTGAACTATGATTTTGGTATGTGTATGAAATGTAACTTAGCTTACAAATGTATTCCTTTTGTTTTTTCATTAGCTGTTCTATGAATTCTGGTTTGTTGTAAACATCATTTTTCCATCTCTTACTGTTTAGTTGAATATCTAGAGATTGTTTGCTTCAGGCCTGGTATGAAAACACTGTCTTCATAGTCTGGGTCTAAGTACTCCTGTGAGTAAGAGCACGGGATCAGACTCGGTTGCTTAGTCAGATGAATCAGAAATGTGCATAATGTACCAGTGTTCTGACTGTTAATTGTAGCCTCATGTTTACCCAGCACTACAAGGATGTTGTCTTAAAAAGCCATCTGCAATTAATCATTTAAAAAAAAATAATTGAAAATGATTTGGTACATTTTTGTCATCTTACGTAAGAAGCATATTTTTTTCCACTCTGTTGACAAATGAAATAAATAAGCTGTGCAGGAGTTTTCTGTAATGCTGGAAAGTAAATGTACCTCTAATAGTTTATGATGGCTTGAAATCAGCCTTGGTAGAAAGCCTAAAAATTCCTGCTTCCTGTTGAAAGCACATTCAGCACACTGGGACACATTTGTCTGGATGTGATATGTAGAAGGTCTACTTTTTTTTTTTATTTACACTAAATTTTCAGTGATTCCTGTTATTTCAAACCACATACACCCACACAGCTATGGTTACTTGGAATCTGTCTTGACTGGAATATATCAGGAGTAATTGGGTTGGTATGCCATCTTTTGTTGATAATTGGAAACTTTTGGATCTGACACAAGAAGCTAACAAATTCCCTGTACTTAGCCATATGTTTTAGAAGTTCTTGCAACAGCAATTTTCAGGTCATTTGTCTAGCTGGAATTCGAGAAGAAACATATGGCTACTGCTTATGTCCTGCCTTACTATTCTTAAGAGTATTATTTCATAAACAGAACGAGCTCATTAACTGGTAAATTATTCATAGACCTAGCTGGAACTGAACCAGGTATGCAGAGGGACTCTTGAAAGTGCCATTTTTTTATTTTTTTTTTTTGATAGCCTGTGCTTGGAATTGTCTGGGCAGAGATGTGTTTTTTTCCCCAAGACAAATAAAACACTACAAAGCAGTTCATCTCATTTAAACCAAACTGTATGGCAGTTTCACATCAAATACTTCTCATATGTAAGAGTAAAGGAAAAAAAAAACTTGCTAATAAAGAAGTCATGGATTTAGCTGTAACTTGCATTCTGATGAGCTGTGTAAAGCTATCGCTTATAGTCAAGTAATTAAAGTGCTCATATGCATTGCAAAGATGAGTATTTTTTTTAATTTTAGTGGCTACATCTGCTTTAAGACTATTCCAGGCTTCAGTTTCAGTGGTCCTTTGTGTAAATGTTAAAATATTCTCTGGTGCCATCTAATGGTAAAATTGTACAGTTACTTTATGCTGAGAGTAAACAATGGTAACCCGCCACATTTATTATTTCACTGAGGTCTGCAAGGATCAGTGCTGTGACCTGAATATATGTATAGTAAAAAGATGGTTACTGAGACAAATTGCTTCCAGTTGAAACATTTCATTGTTAAATGAAACAGTACAGTAAATCCTTTACTCCTTCCTTAACTTCTAACTGAACTGATTCTTAAAGGGTTTGGATACCAGCCTGATCCAAAACAACCAGACCTTAAATCAAAGCTGCATTCTGCAAACCCATAATTTTGTACAAGGCCAAACAAACTCAATATTGCAGTTCAGTATTACAGTATGGGGAGCAGAAAATTCAGATAGAGATCCTAGGTTTGTGGCTGTTTTTTCTGTATTGCCACAACTCTGCAATTTGTTGGTCCATGCTGATTTCCAGGAAGCTGGAAGATGTCCCTCTGAACGTGGGAGGTATAGTCTGGATGTATGGCAGCAGTGCCACTCACCTTGCACCATCTGCAGAACCTCTGTATGCTTCAGAGCAGTTGTGCTATCTGCAGAATCGGTAAGTGCCCAGTGAACATGCTCTGCTGGGCAGGCAGTATGCTGAAGGATGTGTGGAGGGAACCTCGTGCTTCTGCAGCAGTGGGGGAAGGCATGAGGCAGAGGAGGCTGCAAGGCAAAACAGATCCAGAACCTCTACAGGGTCTTGGGAATCACTTGGAGGAGGTCAGGTTCCCACAGATGCCTGGCAGCCTGGAAGCAGGTTCCTTGACTTACCCCAAGTAACCCTTAGGAGAGGTGGATCTGGTCATTCCTGCGTGTAGGCTGTAGGTAATTTGTTTCCATTCTCTCATGCTCTTAGGGTTTGGTCTTCCCATGTATTTATTCCACTTGCTTACATTTAAATATGCTTTCGCAGTTGGATGTGAGCATGCTTACAGCTTTACTGTAAGATGTCGTTGTGCCTTGGAGTGACAGTTTACACATGCTGTTCTCAGAGAGGGATGGGATGGAGAATTGGGGAAAACAATGTCACCTGCTCTAAATGAACTAAGTGTATGTGAATATTTTGCTAAAGTCTGCAGAGAAAAACTGTGATGGGACAAAAAGATGCGATTCTCTGTCCTTGTAAGAAGCTAGTGGGAGGGACAGCGTAGCCAAAAGATGTTGCAAGAGAACTACTTAAGTGAATTATTTCTCAATCGTCTGGAAAAGAATGTTCAGTATGTTTCGACTGATCAATTCTGCTATCACACATTTTCTGAATACCTGGTTAAGATGGAATTAATAGAGTTGAGGCAAATAAACAACAATACCCTAGAGGTAAGAACAGTTTTATCCAAATAGCTGAAATATTAGGTTTGCTGCCAATTTGAGTCTCAGAAGGCTATTAAAATAATCCAATTGTCAGTTACTGTAGTTAGAAGTAACTGCACCCACTGCAACGTGAGCTGCTGACTTCCGCTCTGTCTGGGTTTGAACAATAGATTTACAGATTTTTTTTATGTTACGAATCATCTTCCGATTCTATCTTCGAGTCCTTCCTTCAAGAATAGCCTACCCTTGCAAACAGGCTATTTGCACAAATAGGAGTTGTGATATTACTTCTAGAGAAGTTTAATTGTGGACAAGGTGAAAGTCTTTTTTTTTTTTTTTTCTGTGTAATAGTTGCATTTGGGGGTTGTAAGTGACTTCTTTTTCCTCTGTGGCTTGCAATTCCATTTTGGGACAAACAAAATCCCACTGTGTGCTCACAGGTATTCTAGATTGAGGGTCAGTACGTATGGATAACAGGGATTAAGCAGTTGCTAAAAACTGGCATCTTTTCCCTTTGCATAATCATGACTAGGGAAAACGCAGGTCAGATTGTTTGCAGATGTAACCAGTGTGGTTTCATTGACTTATGGACAGATTTTAAAAGATTTTGTCCCAATAGGAGATATGTGCAAAGCACTTCTGATGGTCTGGCCAATTTGTGGGTTCTCAGTCTCAGCTGAGAAACTGGCACTGTGCTTTTGGAAATCTGGCTTTCAAAGGATTGTGCCACATTACAAAACCAGAGGTTTTGGCCCAGTTATGAAACTAACTGCCTGAACACAGATCTTTGATTATTTTTTAGGTCAATCCAATAATGAAATTATTTCCTTCTCTGAACTGCAGATACAGGAGCCATTCTCTCAGGGTAATTGTGGATTGCTGTTGTCCTCAAAGGCACTGCTCACAGTCAGTCCTTAATATTGGCTTCCCCTTCAGCTGGGGTCCGCCTATCTGAAAAAAAAAAAAAAAAAAAGGCTAAATAATCCTCCAAGTTAAAACTTGCTCTGTATACAGGCAACATCTTGAGCCTTCCTGCTTGTCGTTGTAAATGAATTTTGTTCCTGCTTTCGTGATCCTTAATAAATCTGCGGCTGACATTCCACTGTCAACTCATGTTTAAAAAGCTTGAAGCTGGTCCCAGATAATGATGTCGATCTACCCAAGATACTATAAAAAAACATTTGTTTTCCAGCTGGGTATTGTAGCTCATACGTACACCTGCATTCTGTGTATTAAGAATGAGAAAAGGTGAAGGAAGGAGTTGTTCATTATAGGAGTTGAGAGGCTGACGCCTCAGGAGATAAATGGTGGCACCACTGCAGTGAACACAAATGGTTCTGCTCATCCTGCAGTAGTTATTTTATCCCCATAGTGCAAACCTGTTGCAGACAGTGTGAACCAGCAGTGCTGTCTGTTGGTAGCTTCAGTTGTTTGAGGTTATGGAAAGCTCAGCTCTGACCACTACACCTGATCTCCTGTCAGAAATGTCTTCTGAGTTGTTTTTATGCCAATTTTTTGCACCTTCTACTTATGGCTAACTTCTTCCAAGGCAAGCTCAATGAGTGTTGAAAGTATGGCTTTGTCGAGGAGCCTGGTGTGCCTAGGTGAGTGTGGAAAGCTTTCTCTCCCCTCCTTAGTACTGCCTGGAACACCTATTGTTCAGGGATGATGTGACACTTGTAGATACCACTGTCCAATGTCATAGCAGGTTTTTTAGAGCATGGGTTTTCTGAAGGTAGGTTAAGGAGAAGGCCTTACAGACCCCACCTATCCATCTTACAGATGCACTTAGTATTTCACTATGCCAGTTATTTGCCTGCAGAAATGTTCACCTGAAATCATTTTCTAAGCAGGTGCCACCAGTGTTGAGCCACGAATCCTTCTGACTTTGGTGGTGAGGCCTAGGAAGCCAGTCAAGCTGCTGGTTGTGCTTGCCTCTGTGGTATGCCTACAAAACCCTCCCTGGGGGCATGGCAGAAAAGCTGCTTGTATACAACCATGTAACTGGGACCTACTCAGATGGCTGACCTCCAACCTGTTAATTAACCTAGGAGCTTAGCAATGGATGGAGAAGCGGAGCTGGGGAGCAGAATGGAAAATGTGGTTTTGCTACAGCCTCACCTTCCTGAGAACACTGCAAACAGAAGAGGTGGGTTGTGTCCTGAGTTTGTGGTGGCTTTGTGTTTTTATTGTATTAAACTCCTCTGTTAGATGGGAAATCCTTGACTTCCAGCACTCTGCCTGAAGTGTGCTGTGTGGCTGTTTGCAGAAGCCTCTGAAGGAGGCTGAGTACTTCCTTAGTCACAGTCCTAGTGCAGGCTGCACGCTGAGCTCTCCTCCTTGTATGAGTCACGAGCTACAGGACTACTAGAGGCTGCTTAGTGGGTTTGTATGCTGGCACTGAACCGCAGGGACAGAAATGAATCAGTAGAGAAGCTCAACAAATGGGAGCAGGATGTGAAATGTAGTTGCAGCAGGACCCTTCCTTTTCTTAGAAGTGTCTAACAAACTCCACCTTCACCTCATTACCTTTAGATGCTTCATGCTTTTCTGTCCTGACCCTTGCCTTGGAAGGTCTCCTTTCCTGCCAGGTTCTGCTTTCAGAGCAGATTACTACCTGAGTCTGAAAGACTTTTCCAACTCCCGAGTCTTCCTCTGAACCCTGCCTGTGTCGCTACTGTGCCAGTACCTGCAGAAAGACACAAGGCTTTCTGGCGCTTGCTTCCTGTGTCTAATCGGCTCTCATCTCAGGGCAGGTGAGCCTTGTTCGGGTATTTTCAGAAGTGTGAGGTAGGAGAACAGCTTTGCAGAGAAAGAGCAAGAGCAGCAGAGGAGCAGCATGTGGTTTTCTAGGGATGGCTCTTTAACCAGAGACTCGGCATCCTTAGTCCCTGGAAGCACATCCTCTAAGGATCTCCTGGGGACAGCTAACCAGTGAGCAAAATCCCTGAAGAACAAACGCCTGACAAACTGGGGTCTGTGGTGAACGTCTCCCATGGCGTCCCAGAGAGTTGGTATGACAGCCAGCTTGGGTGGGAGGTAAGGCCCTGCTAAGAGTGGTGTTGGTGAGAAAGGGCAGAAGCACTAAAGGAGAAGTCGGGGATGCCAGGGATCACATGCTGGGCAGGTTATACCTGAACTGTAACTCACCACTTTAAACATATCAAATGTGACTGTCCTTGGTGCTCTTCTGCGACAATCTCTGTCATAGGAGCCTTGGCTCCTCCTTCAGTGAAAGCGGTCTTTAAACTCTCAGGAGCGCTGGGCACGCTGGTGATAATCCTTCCAGCAAATGGCTATGCTTTCTTTGTTCCTCGGTGATCACTTTTTTGTGCCCTTCAGCTTTAAACATTAAAAAAAATCTGGGAACACAGACTAAAAAGAGTTAGCAGGTCCTTGTGTTTTCTTCTCTCTTCTGCCTTAATCTTGTTAGCAAGATGCTTGGCTTATTAAATTTGAGAAAATATTTGCTCCCAATGAGCCTTATCAAATTCCTGCCTCTTGTTTACTGCCTAACCCTGCCCTCTTGTGCTCGCAGCCCTGGCCACAGCCAGGATGCCCACCCATCTGGCAGCATCAGCTGCCAGGGGACAGCAGCACACCCCAGCAGCGGATGGCACAGCATCCTCCGGGCTCCTCCTCGAGCTGCATTTCATGGCTCCTTGCAGAACCGTGCAATGCAAGAGTGGCGTAGTGTTTGCATCTTTTAGTAAATTTAGCTTTTTTTTTTTTTTTAAACAATGTTTTTTGTGTGTTTGCTGAAGGAATCTTCAGCTACTGCGTTATCCATTTTTTCTAAATGCCAGAGAGCTTCAGTTGCTCCAACAGCTCTTGAAAGCCTTTGGCGTTTTGGGGTCGCTGGTTAGGACTTGCTGTCAGTATTAATGTTACTTGGCTCCTAGATTTCTAAGCCTTGTGCAAAGCCACATTTGGCCAGGATGCTTCACAGTGTCGAAGGTTCATAAACACTTCTACCCCTGTTATCCTGCCCCCCCTCCAAAAGCTAATAGTAATGAAGCCCAAAATGGGGGCGATACGCATACATGTACATGGACACAAGCTCTGTGTCTTTGAAAGCAATTAGTGAGCTGGATTTCAGTCCAGCACCTGGGGCCAAAATAGCAAGGCTATTTTTAGCTTGTTCTTTAAGCTAGAAACAAGTATTCAGGTTGAGAAGACATTAGTTGGGGAAAGACAGCCATGCAAGGATATGAAGAAAATACTTCCTTTGCTCAAAGCTGGGGCTGCATCCCTGGATGTATTTGTAAGCAGAAAGGGAACAATTTTTAAGAGACCACTGGATCTACTTCGAAGGGTATGTACATTTGTTAAGAAGCTTGAAGTAACAAGGGTTGAATACATGGGCTGTTAAATACAAGGGAAAGAGGAAGGGTAAAATTCTTAATGTCAGTTAGTGTGAAAATCATAAATACCATCAGTCCTTGAAACTGGCTTTAAGTAGCAGTCTACTTCAAAGCATGGCTGAGATGAGCTATTATTACAGTTTTAAGTTGTTTCAAGGTCTCTAGCAGCCGTACGAAATACTGGGAAATGCTGGAGAGCCCCTTGCTGTGCAGGGTTGCGGCTTACAGGTGTGTACACAATGGCAAACTTAGAGTCCATGCTTCATCATTGCACTGTTTCAGACTCTTCCTCTTATCCAGCAGGCAAATAATGATTTGTGAGGCTTGAGCCCCCAGGGGAAGGAGATGTGGATATGAAGCCTGTCTTCTGTTATTACTTGTCCTGTCTGGTTTTGGTGGTCCCAACTGCTGCTCGCCATGTGCAGCGGTGACTTAGAAATGGGAGCAGTTCTGTAATAATGCAGCCTGGTGCATCCAGGAGAATCGCTGTGGAAGGATCAATGGGGAGGAACATTTGCTGCTGCTCCTGGGCTCTGTTACAGGCCGTGCCTGGCTGCACGTTTGGGCTATGTGGGCTGTTACCTTGAGGGCAGGTTGCCTGCTCTGCTTGTAACAGAGGCAAGGGGTTTTGACAGCACAGCATGCTCTTCTCTGCAGCCCAGCGCTGCCTCCTGTGTGCTGGGGCCTTTGCTTATGGATGTGGGGCTGGCAGCTCCTCTGTGAGCACCCCTAGCAGCAGCAGTTGGTGCTCCCATGAAGATCCCTTCCTCAGACTTCTTGGCTGCAGCCCTAAACCCAAGCTTTGCTGAGGAGTCTCAAGCCAGTTCTGTTAAGGAGGATATTCCTCAGCAGAGGCAGGGTGCCAACTCATCGGTTGTCTTTCAGAGACATGTTTGTGACACTTCTGTGTACAGGACAAAAGTAAGGGTTAATGCTCTCACAGGCTAGGGGCAGAGAAATAATTGTGTTCTATGTGCCAAATACTTCCTATTCCTCTGTTATTCTGGCTATTAATGGTTTGTAGGGCATCTAAGTGAAGTTCATCCAGAATATAAATGGCTGAGGAAGGCAGAAGCAAACACGAAGATTTCCAAGTGGAGGTGACCTCTGTTGCTCTTTGAGCTCAGGCTCCTTTTGGCTGGAGCAAAATGAAGAGAAGGCTCGCCTTGGAAAAAGGCGATGCAGCTGCCAGCCCCCGGAATCAGCCAAAAGGCCGGCGGAGTGTAGGGAGGGGGTCACAGCACATGGCTCCTGCCATGGCACTGCTCTATCTACAGTAGTGCCTGCAGGAATTTAAAGCCTAGCCAAAGCCCAGATACTGCAGCTGATCCCGTGGGAAGGCCAGAACCCTTCTCCTGGGAATGAGACTGCTAAGGTACAGGATGTGCTGTGCAGGGCTTGGGCCACCTGCCCCTTTAGCACGATGTTACGGAGTTTTTGGAGCAGGAAATGCATAATAATGCATAATCCTATGTGAACGCACAGAGCAGTTCTTACCAAGTGCCTCCAAGCATGCTTGCAGGTAGTTATTCAGGGTAAACTACAACCTTGAAGATCACAAATTGCAAGTGAACTTCTGAAATGTACAATAATGGAATTATTTATAACTTTGCTTAATGTAATTGCAAAGAAAAGGGTTGCAGCAGGCAAGACTTCTCTGGCAACCACTGGGTCAGTGACATATTTCTATAGATGTAAATTCCAGACCTATGTGCAAAATATTTTCTGCTGATAATTGAAATTTAGGATAAGCTTTTTATCAAGGCTTCATTTCTTCAAGATTTTTTTTTTTGTACTTTCACATGTCATCTAAGGAAGGAATTCAAGGAAACAAAGACAACAGAAAGTTTGTCAGTCTTTTTACTACAAATATTTCTCCCTCGATATCTAAAAGGAAAACCACATTGACTTTTTTGCTAAAGCAACACATTCATTGATATAGGCTGGATTGGGAATGTAAAGAGCAAGTATATCAAACTCAGGAGTAACACAGGAATAGACATGGGCTTGATATCAGAAACTGTAGATTGGAGAGAAAAAAAAAACCACCTTTCCTTATTGGGAAGGAGGTGGTAGGATTCCTTACTTATTCCTTTCCTCAATGGGTAGCAACAGAGCACTGTATTTGTATACTCCCCAGTAAAACTGGATGCAGAAGCAGTTCCAGGCCCAAGATATGTCCCCAAGCACAGTTTCTCTCTGGAAGTGAAAACCAAGCAAACGTGCAGGCAGTAGGGAAAGTATTTCAGCCTGCACTACTTGAGCTGTCGCAGCTTGACACTAGTTCTGCGGCTTTTTTTCTTTTTGTCTCCATCCCTGCAAACTGTTCAAGCAGCAGGGAAGTTGGATTTCTCAAAAACAGTTTTGCTTGTTGGGTCTCGCAGTTCTTCATTAAGTGATGGAGTTACATGGTGTGGAAAACTGTGGGAATTCAACAATAATGATGTGTGCTCCTTGAGAGGCATTTCCCATCATTTTTGTATTGGATTTCAGAAGTATTTTAGGTAACTGATCTATTTCTCATGGGTGCCATTGTGGGTACTTTATTTCCATGTACATGGATTTATTTCAAGTTTGTTTTTGTTATGTGGAGGAGACAGCTGAGAAAAACTTAGGCAGGAGAAGATGCACAAGTAAGCATAATGGTCTAACCTAAGATCATTCCTCTGCAGAATCTCACAGCTTTAGACTTTTTTTGTCAACATATATTAAACTGTACGGGCTATGGCATGGATTGGCATAGGTTTTGATAAGTTGTCATTCATTCCAAAACATTTTGTGAAGAACCTTCAGCACTTTTTCCTGGTCTTCACAACTTTGCTGTGATATCTGACAGGGATGCCAGATGGCCCGATGAGATAAACATCAAACAAGTAAAGTGTCCCGGCATCCAGCCCTTTGATGGTCTCAGTGGTGACAGCTCGCTGGAGATTGACATCATAGAAATACTTGCACAGCACTTTCTCTGACTTGTGCCGAGATTCAGGCCCAGAGCACCTGTCTGTGCTCCGCAGTTCCGTCCACACTTGATCTTCTTCGATCCGTTTCTTGTACACGCAGTACTTGCTCTGCTCCTGTGTTCCTAGCCAGGCAACGGTGACGGAATTGCAGGTCCTCAGTTTGCTGAAAGACTTGATCTTTAAGCTTTCTGGAAGAAGTGGGAATAAGGGCTTATTGAATTGAGAGGAGACCTGTACTTTCACAGAAGAGTTGGATTCCTCTGTGGACCTCAGCTGCACCAGGTATGTGTCCAGCAGCTTTCCCTTCAGTGACAAATACCTCAGTCCCAAAATGTTTTCTGATGCCACTGTTTTACCATTCTTTGTTATGTGAACCCGTACCTGACCACGACACAACTGAAAGGTAAATTGTACTTTCTTGTGCCCCGCTTGGTACTGCAGAGTGTGGAATTTCTGCTTTTTTCCATCCAGGACAACCTGAACCACCTTCCCATCTTTCAGCTCCATCACCTTAGGTTCAGGTTCTTCTAGAGTTCTTGCAAATGTCCCAGTGTAAGCAGCGCTGGCGTTTGTGAGGAGGTTGACAACAAAAACGTCAAAATAATACTGAGTGCTGGGACTGAGATTGGGCACAGTGTACGTGTTCTTGGTACCCATGCATATCTGCCTGACTTCCCCACTGCTCGCTCTGTTGATGATGCTCATCTCACTGTTGGACAATATCATCACCTGCTGTGGCTCAAGAAGGTATGGAGACAGAGACAAAGCTAACGTAGCTGGCAGTTTCATTCCAGAAGATCTGATTGCTGTCTCAGCAGCACACAAGCTCTTATAATTATGCTTTTCATTAACTAGGAGACAGTACTGTATGTTTTCTCGATGTTGCAAGACAGAGGGACTGTGTTTCCAGGTCAGAGTCACTGTTGTATGGCCAATGCCAACCACATCTAAGCGTGGATCCAGCGGCAGCTCTGGGTAGAGGTGCCCAGACGTTGTGTCAGTTGTTAAGTACACGGTGATGTGTGTGTCACGCTCGGTGGATAAGAACTCCAGCATGTAGAGGGCAGAATGAGAAGACATGCCCATGTACGTCTCTACAGAATTTCCCTTGTAGTTGAAAATGGTCGACACAAAGCTTGTAGCCTTCTGGGCGTTTGAGACATCTTCTGTATCGTGGTCACCTGCAAGCAAAAAGCAGACCTGTAGCTTGCTTTCATAGATGTCAAAGCACATTGCTTAGGTTTCCTTGTTTGTGTCAGGGAACATCCTACTTCCTACCTTCCTGAAAATAATTATAGCTAAAGATGCTTTTTGCTACTGGCCATTTATTAAAAGAAAATTTGAGTGACTTTTTTATTTTAACTGCAGTTGTGGAACTGTTTTCAAAAAGACTAATTATAAAACCCCAGCTTGCACAAGCTTGAACTTTAATGTGCCTGATGCACCTACAATTTTCTTCTTCCACTATTTTTTTATTTAGGTATTTTTCTTTAAGGAGACTAAACTACTTTGAAAGTAGTTTATTTTAGTTTTGTGCCTCTGTCTCCTATGAGGAGGAAAAACATCACTTCTAAAAGAACAGTATTTGAACTCCTCAGTTGGGTTTATCTGTCTGACAGGAAAGAACTTGTTAGTGGCAGCTTTCAGATCATAGTTTTTTTAAATTAAAAAAAAAAGAAATCATTCCAGAAATCATGGAAAAAAAATGGATTTTCCTCTTAGGCTGAAGTCAGGATAATGCCCGCGGCCATGGTAAATATTCCTAGAAAATCAAATGGCTAAATCTTCTGCACGACACTGGGAGATAAACCAGATGATGACTGGTTTAGGTAGCCTAAGCCACAGAGAAACATCTGAGACAGTTCCTCCCTCTGGCTGGGCTGACTGGCAAGCCTGCCTCGATAGTGCTGTGTAGCAAGATTTCCTTAGGAAGAAGGTGGTTTTAAAACTGCATGGAGATGCAGGGCTACAAGCAGTGTGTTCTGCAATGTGCTAATGTTACCGCTATCAGCTTAGCTTGGTCACAGAAGGCAAGATTACAGAGGGAAGATGGGGAAAGAACAAAGAGTTCATGAAGCTGATCCATGCTTGTGGTACCAGAACTACCCAGTGTTGTTCCCAAATATTACCCTGAGTTTTTGATGTATATAGATGTAACCTCTCATTTTCTTGAATTGATGGCAGAATTCCATGGACTGCAAATACCGCCTACGGAGACATGGGTGTCCTCTCCATGGTAGAATTCAGAGATGTTTAAGCTTGTGGCAAACTTTCTGTAACAACACCCCTTCTGAGTAACTTAGGCCTTCTGTCTCTGCTCAGGCAGGCTGAAGGTCTTACCTTGTGCTACTTTTCCAAGGAGGCTTGCTGAAGCCTTGTGCACAAGTATGCTCCATTCGATGGGAACATCACAGGGGGTCACTGTTATTGAGAAAGGTGCCAGGGCTCTGCCTTCCTCCAGAACGAAGTAGTACCTGTAAATGTGGATTAGAAATAGAGCGTGAGCTGCAAGAAATGCAAGTTTACCACTAAAAGTTGTCCCTTCTGATGTGGTCACTCCACGGTGGGTAGAGATGACTGCTCCCTTTTGAGGCGCATCAACAACAGGATGCATCTCACTTGCAGGATGTCTGAGCTGTGGGAAGAACATACGCTGTGCTTTTTCTAATTCACAAATGGTTGCTGGAAGTTGTGTCCACTTACCAGAGGCAGTACTTTTTTCCCCACTGAATTTTAGTATGCTTCAGGTGAACAGCATATCTCAATACTTACTGGGATATTTTGGATGATGAATGTGGTAATCTGCCTTATAGATAACCACTCGTTGGCTAACTCTGGGGCAATTTGGTATTCTTTCCTCACAAATTCCCTGACTGGAGTTCTGTGAAAGCTCCGAGTTTGTTTGTATCTGCTTGAATATCTAGGACTTCATCTGTGTAAGATGAAGATAGAGCAGCTGTAGCCAGTCCTGGAGATTATCAGGTATCACTGGCAGGTTCAGACAGTTCTGTTTTAACTTCCTTTTGTGACAGAGGCTGCTGTGTGTTAATACTACAAAGGGACATCAGTCTCCCCAGTAAATTCTTTATTCCTGCTTATTTACAGTAAAGCCAAGCCTCCTGTCTCACTCCTTTGGTCTTTTTTTCTGTTGTTTCCGTAAATGTTGACAGTGTACAGCCACAGAAATATTTGGACTTGGGTCACTCACTCTGCAGTTAAATGCAGGCAATTGTAATTCTGTTTGCTTGCTGGCGAGACAAGTCTACTCATTATGGATGGATTATGTCAGCCTAAAGGTCTGGCTTGCTTTCAGGATGTGGCTACTGGTCCGGAGTTAACTTTCACTGGAAACAGCTCCACATTCCCAAGTCTTTTAAGCCAAGTTTGGTCATCTGATTTCCTTCTTGGATGGCTTCGGGTCTTATAAGGTTCTTACTTGATCATGCTACCCTGACTTTTTTCTTGTGGGTTTTTTTTTTTTTTTTTTGATTCCTAGTAGAAACCTTAATGTTATGTCACAATAGCACAATATAATTCACTGTTCTTAGATTTAAACACCGATTTCCCTTCAAAAAGGAGAGCTTCTAGTTGTGATCTTGTGAGCATCATGGCATTATGTAATGTGCCATGTGCCAGTCTGTGCAGTGCACGTCAAGACCAAACCATCTGGCTCACCCTCTGCTCCGTGACTGCTCTGCTCAGATGGACATCAGAAGCTGTACTTGCGGGTCACTGTTCAAAGGATTCTGGTGGATAAACCACTTGAAGTGCCTCTCTTCTTAAACAGGCAGATCAGTTAGCCTTTCCTGCCTAATATGCAGTGCCAGTTCTAATATTTAGATAGGGCACCAAACTTTGCAGCTATTTGGAGGAAGTGAGGAATCCGGAATTTCCACACACAAAGCATATTTGATCTTAGCAAGCAATAGCTCCATTCAACTAAAACATTTCTAGCATGCAGGATGCTGACGGAAGTCATTCTGATAAGAGAAGTCTGTACACACGTTCTACTGATTTTTGGGGTAGCTACTTTGGTAAAATTGTCTTACAGCCAATGTAGGAAGGCTGTGTCTGCGGCTCTGAAGCCAGGTTGTTTATGCGACAGCTGTTTGCTGTTGGAGCCCCCCAGTTCTGTACCATCACAGAAAGCTGCCTGCAGTGCACATGTGAACCTGAGCTTTGTCTTGGGGGGTCTCCAGATTGGGCAAAATAACAACAAACATTGGGGGACACTGAGCTGGGCAGAAACAGCATGGTGTGTCTCAGGAAATCCAGTGGATGCTGATGGAGCTCTGCAGGCTCTTTGCTTGTGCTGGTAGTGTGCAGCTACTGGTGTCGTAGGGAAGTACCTGAGAACAGGCGTGACTGACTTGCTCTTACCTTTTAGGGATATCCTTCAGCAGGTGAACTGTGGTTTCCTTACCATCGGCAAGAATCAGAGAGTGGTAGAAGTTGAAGAGGTTGCTCTTGAAGCTCTGTTGCAAACTGCTGGTGGGTGCTTTAATGGAATGACACAAGCAAGCAGCCGTGAGAAGATGGAGAGGCAGATAAAACCAGCACCAAGACATCTTCAGTACTGCAAAGTGAAATGACAAAAGTGAATGTAAACTCTTGTCTTGAGGGAGAAAATCAGTGACCTTCTCTTGTTGTTCCCTTAGTGATATTGATCATAATCACAGCAAGCCAGGCATTCAAACAACCAGTCTCCACTTTGCTGTATTGCTTCGAATTCATTGAGAAATATTTTTTTCAGACCTTATTGTGAAGATTTATTGGCAGAAGTCTTTAATTATAGGATTACATACATACATATATATATATATATATATACATGTACTTACATAGTCACTGTGGCACAAATTCAATATCATGTAAAAAACAAAACAACAACCTTCATTGCTGATGGAATGAATGGAGAATTACACTAAAATTTTTCCTAGTTTATAAAATTCATTTACTAAATTCAAAGCTGGGTTATTTGTAATGGAACTTATTTTGAAACTCAAAGCAGTTACTATCCCAAACGTACTTTCTCTCAGAGGCCATTGAATTTTTTTCATAACAGACTGTACGTCTCTCATGACTATAGGTATATGTAAGGAAGATCAAAAGTTATTTAGAGTTGGATGAGATCTTGCTTGATGAGAAGTGGCACATGCTGGATAAGTAGCCCTACGTTGATTCTAAATTAATTTAATTTGTGTGCACCTACTTTGGAAGGGAATCTTGCTGTTCGGGTAGCTGCATAAATCCTTCCGAGATTGTGAATTGCACATCTTTCACACCTGCATCACTGCCAGACCGTCGCAGCATTTGCTACTCACTGCTACTATAACAGCTCTGTAGTATTCACCCTTACTGGGTTTCAGAAATCATATATGCCCACCCCCTTTTGTCAAGAGGCTTTATTATCAGCTTCAAATCTATGAAAGAAAAACACACTGCCAGAGCTCACCTATGGAGATGCCTGTTATTTGAACTGTTCTTTGTACATCGTACAGAACTACACAGGAGGCTCCAGTTCAGACAAAATTTTGACAGCACACGGTTATGTGAGCTTGTTGATTGTCCTTGCAACCTTTTCTTTCTGCCACATCCCGCTTTGGAAAGGGGAAAATGCAGAAGTGGGAAAGGCTTTAAAGAGAAGGGAATAGACTTTTTAAAAACAGGTGACAGCTGTAGCTCAGGGATTTGGAAAGCAGAGGGAGCTCTGTGAGCAATATCCCTTTATGGGAAAAGTAGTTTGTATCTTACAAGCAGCAAGAAGGAGTAAAGATCCTGCTTGAATCTAATTATCAGTCAATGATGAAGAGGACATAGAAGACAAAGGTTCAATACTTTGTAATTTTTACTTGTTTCTGAGAGCAGACATTTCTTCTTGGTGTCTGAAAAGGTGCTTTGGACTTCAGCACTCAGTCTACAATGCAGCAGAGCTGCTGATCATTGAGATTCACCTAAAGGAGTCTGTAAAAGAGCCAGTTCCTTTATAAATTCATTCAAGATCTGCACTCTTGAAAGTAGTACTGAATATGCTGTGGACTTCTATGTACAAGACTTTTCATCAGTGATTCCCAAAGTAATGTATATCTTCAGAATTACTGAGACTATTAAAATTATCACTCCCAGATCATCTGAATGTCCTATTTAACATCCTAATAATTAGAATATTCCTTTCTTCTTTCAAGAGGTCTGTGATATTCCTAGCACCTGGCTGAATGTAAGACTAAACGACAGTCCAAACAAGTCAAAAGAATTGTTGAGAGGACACCACTTTTTAAATGTTTTTTTATCAGTTTTCCTTATGAATATGAGTCAGTTCTCTCCCACTTTGTTATTCTTGTAGTCAAAATATAGCTTACACATCAAAAATATAACTCCAAATATTTTGCTTTACCTTTGATGCAATCCACGTTTCTTGCCTTTCAGAGAGGATTTAAAAAAGAAAAAAAGTCTGTCTGCTGCTTGAATGACAGGATCTCGCCAACCACACTGACACCAGGGCAGCTCAGCTTTTCTTGTCCAGGAAAACAAATAAACCAGGCGACCGACCAACCTATAATCAGCTTATCCCAAAGAGAGCATCGTCCTGAAGGCTGATTTCGCTCAGTGACACAAACAGTGGACTCCTAGCCTCCTGAAATACATTACACAAAAAACACTCTGCTTACCTTGTGTGTTTCTGGCCAGATGATCCCCAGACCACTTGCTTGCTTTGCTGGAAAAGCATACAATAAAACAACATAGACTTTTCAGATCTCTGTAGACAGATGAAAACCACAACTGTGCAACCAGTTCAACAGGACAGAACTGATTTTTCCATATGGCTCCTGAACAGTCATTGTAACTAAAATGCTTGCAGCCTTTCAGGAAAAGAAAAAAAAATAGTGTTGATATTTTGTTAGGTTGGGGCTTTTCAAAGGTTATTTTGAACTTGCAGGTTTTTGAAGTCTTCCCACCCCTGCCTGCTGCTCTTTCAGGTCCGGAGCTCTTTTGGGAGGGCTGCGCGGCGCCCGCGGGTGCTGCCTGCGGACAGCGGGGCTTGATTCCTGCACAGGGTGTCCGCCAGCCGGCTCGCAGCCTAATCCCAGCCCTGGCTGGCCAGGGAGCAGGTCTGTGACAGGAGCGCACAGAGGAGGAGGGGGCCAGGCAGAGAGCGGTTAACCCTTGTTAGCCCACGCCAGCAGCCAGCCAGGGGCACACCGGTCTCCCCCAGAAATGTCTTGCATTAGCAGCTCGATGGAGCAAGTCCACGGAGCGTGCAGGCTCCTTGCCCCCAGCGCTGCAGCAGTGGCAGGCTTTCTCCAGTGTGCTTGTGGTTCTGCTGGTGGTGGCCCAACAGGTGCTGCCTGGCGCCCGAAATGGAAGGGAGAGGAGCTGTGAGGCAGGGAACGCTTTGCATTTCTTGTGCACGCAGGAATTAGCAAGCCTTTGAAGGCTGTCGGGAATCTCCAGCACGGAGCTGTGGAGATTTCTGGCAGAGGCTTTGTAGGGAAGAAACTCCAAAAGCGCTTGGGCTGCTTTGTGGCTGGAGGAGCAAGCAGGGAAAAGGTGCTTGGGAAACTGCCTGCAACCAGTGCAAGTGCTTCCTTCTGCGATCGGGGCGGTGAAGCAGTTGCAGCAAAGCTGTGGTCCTGAGAAGGCCTGCTCCTGCTGAGCCACAGCAGGGTACGGCCGGGACACGTCTGCTGCTTCTTTCTTCTTGGCCTGAGATGGCAGGATGGGAGCTCATCTCTGTGAGGACGTCTGCTCTGCTTCTTCAGGTCTGCTGGGAAGGGCAAGTCCCAGAAAGCTGCATCGGCTTCTGGGCAGGCACTTTGCGGGGCTCAGGGGCAGAGAATGGTAGGGAGGCCAGGCCTCTTGCTTATTTTAAAATAAATTCAGTGTTTGAAGAGAGTGACTTGCAGTAACCCTTTATCATTGTCCCCCTGGACTTGGAGTTGTATTATTTAAACCTTCCCCAGACTAGGAGCTTGCTAAGAAGAGGGGCAGGAGAGGGAGAAGTAGGAGGAGGTTTCCACAGATTTTACATAACATACCCCTAAGAAAACATACATTTTTCTCATCAACAGATATAATGGAGAGAAACATTTACAGTGCACTTATTCTCACTGCAGAAGATGATAGGAAAAATTAATCTGTTGTTTATCAGTGCTTTCCTAAAATTTAGTTGCACAAAGTATTTGCTGAGCAACTGGGCTGTTACCAAAGGGACAGCATGTGGGAGCCTCGATACAGACACTGTGTGATTGGGGATCTGGCACCACGGAGCTGGTGAGGGATCTTGCAAGATGTTTGCTGGAATGCTAGAAAAAGCAGGACTAAAAGATGTCCATGTAACAGATACCAGCTCATGTCCATTCGGAGCTAATGAAACCGTATGAACTAGTGAAAATACGTGTATAGGCACCCAGCCTGAAGCAAACCATTCTGCTAATGGAGGAGAAGCATGAGAAAAAGGTGCTGCAAATTCAGTAAGTTCCTGGACCAGGCACAGAAGAGGGAAGTGTAGGTTGGCTGAAGAGCATCAAAAGAATGTGGGCACAAAAGGAAGGGTATCAGCCCTAAGCGCAGAGACTGCAGCATGTTGATGCTGAGGTTTGGAGGGACTCCCGAGTGGCAGTGAGCAGGGCTGGGCTCGCTGTCTCACCCTACAGACCCTCCCCACTTGTCTTGCCCTCAAGACAAGCCGTTCCCCAGGGCACAGTTCAGCTTCCAGGGCAAGTCGTGGGCATCTGAAAACTGTCTGTAGTTTTAGCTAAATGCTTGAAGGAGCACGCTGTCTCCTGCTGCATAATGTGAACGGGGATGCCAGGTGAAAGAGGAAGACAAGGTGGTTTTACTGTAGAAGTAGTCCAATTCCTTCTTCCGTGATTTTGCACATACTTCCCATGTGCGTGTGCTTCCATGCTTTGCTGGATGTACATTGGTAGATTTAGAGGTTCACTGAACCGGTCTCAAAGAAAAACTACATATTCTCTACTGAGGAAGTAAAAGCTAAATTCATGACTCATAGAGCTTGACTGAACTCAGTGGAGTTACAACAGGGATAAATCAAACCCTTGATTTGACATAAAATTGATATGACAGACTTCTCAATTAAAAATAAAAATAAAAATAAAGTAGTCTATAACGAGCAGGCCCTGCTGTGCCTCAGAGCTGAATCAATGACTTCAGGAGTGCTGTCCAAGAGATCTTGCTCTTGTCCCAGCCCTGCTGGCCATTGACACCTCTCACACATGCAAGTGGTGGCCACCCTTGACATCAGAGGCTTGCCTTACAGTCTGCTCTGTAGCAGCTCTGCTAACAGATTGGTAACGCAGATGAAACCAGAGCAAGAAGTCAGACCATCAGGGAGCTAGCCTGAAGCTCTCAAAGACACTTCAGGTGTGTATTTCCAGCAACCACAGTCCTGGTTTCTGTGTTCTGGTAAAGGATCCGCGAGCCAGAGGAGTGTCCTGCAGCCCCTCTCAGCTGCCCCCAGCACGCCCTGCCCGCAGCGTTCGGCGGCTCTTTCACAGGATGCTCTGCTGAGGGATGCTCGGGGTGATGCTCAGAGCCTGCAGGAGGGACAGCCTGCCCAGCACACCTCTGGGAACCGATAGCACCTTCCTACTTGGCAGGTGGGTGCAAAAACTGACCATGAGCATTTCTGATGAGGATCCAGTCCCCACCATCGGTACCGTGCACTGTGGAGTGGTGACAGTGGTGTTCCCGTCCACAGCCCGGCTCCATCAGGGCCTGGCTGTAGCTGCCCACCCAGACAACTTCCCTGTGCCCCCAGCCCTGCTCGGGGAGCACTGCTCCGTGATACTCTGTAAGCACATTAAAAATGCATGGGGAAATAGAAATCTAATCTTTCAGTTACGAGGCAAGTAACGTTCCCCCCTTCTGTCTTTTACACATGTGCACACACACATATATTCGATGAACCACTAAGTCAAAATTAGTCTTTAACTTACAGCTACGTATCTGTCTGCAAAATATCTTTGTAACTAATCAGGGCTTACAACCTGTGTTCATAGCACTGAGTGGAAATAGCTGTGGCTGTCTGCTGTTTTTGAACATGTTCTGCATCTGATCTGTTGGCATGATTATAGCATCCCGATACATTTTGCATTTTGACCACTGCAAGTTACAATCCATTCCTCTTGGCAGAAGACTCTAGCTTCGAACTTGTCCTGCTGGCTATGGAAGGGGGGCGCAAACTTCCCTAAAAATCCCCTGCCAAGTGGAGGGATTGTCGGAATCACTGCTTGACAGATACCAGAGCTAATAGGTCCTTGAGAAGTTAACATGATGATGGTTAGTATTACTGCTCAAAAAATATCTTCTTAGGCAGCTTTGGCTCCAGAATCACACTTTCCTTTGAAACTGTGAAAGACAAGCCTAAGCAAGAGTCTGGAGCTTAAAGAGCTCCACCGAGGGTACAGTTGTGGGGCAGCTGCTGATATTTCTTCCAGGTTTTGTTAAGCCCTGGCAATGCACAAACATTCAAAGGCCTATCTGATAAGAAAAGCTCTGGTCTGTTCCTATTCAGTGGCTTTAATAAGCAGGAGAGACAGGGAATTGCTCTGAAGTGAAAAGCAGACTTGGAATTTTCCTGCGGCAGGAAATAAAGGAATAGGTTGGTTCGGAAGCTAGGGGGTTGTCCCAGCATCGCACATTGGCTTTGTAGGATGAAAAGCCAGTGCCTGCTGTATTTTGGATTCATACCCTCTTTGGTATGTCTCTGTTAAGATGTTCTCCAGAGGATTAGGTAGTGGTGATTGCTGTAAATTCGGAAATTGCAGATGAAGTTTTTTGCTTAGCCGTCCCTTGCCAGGGAATAAGATGCTGCTGCCTTTATACTTGAAAATGATCTTTTTTTCTGATACTATTGAAACAAAAGATAGCCTTGAAGGGTCTTTTAGTAAGCAGCCATCTAAAAAATATGGAAATATGGTACTCCCTCACTATATTCTTATTCCACATTTTTAAGAGTAGTAGTAGGTAGTTAGAGGAATCCGGAGACCAATTAGACAGGTGATAGAGGGGAGATTTCCTATGCAAAGCTCTGATTTTCCAGGATGTAAGAGATTGCTTCTGAGGGTACTATATACAATTTATTGGGAAAATTCCCTGTTTTTGTGGCAGAATGTGTTCCTCCACAAGAGTAAATTCAGTGCAACAGAGGAATCTTCGAGTCCCCAGCCAGGATTCAGTATTACACTAACAGCTTCTTTATGAATTAAAGAGGAAAACATATTGAAGGTCCTGAGCTGCTATTTCCATTTCCTTTTCCTTTTACCGTACCCCCAGGCTTTCAGGATTTTAGGTTAAGTCTTGTTAAATGTGCCTTAGAAAGCACCTACCAAATTCCCATCACAGCAGCGGATCAGCTGG
The DNA here is from genome assembly GCF_009819795.1 of Aythya fuligula. Taxonomy (NCBI): domain Eukaryota; kingdom Metazoa; phylum Chordata; class Aves; order Anseriformes; family Anatidae; genus Aythya; species Aythya fuligula. The sequence goes on along the minus strand of NC_045565.1, from coordinate 1,321,948 downwards.
GGCAGGTAAGGAATAACAACGTGAGGGTTTCCGTTCAACTGGAAGCTGCTGAACATTTCCGTTGCCAAAGTCACAGAAAGGAAAGAGGTGGCATTGTCCCTAATCAGCGCGCCATTTTAATGGGGTAATCCTATATTTTGTGTTTAGCTACAGTCTTGCTTGTTTTACATGCCAAAGGATTAAACTCGTATAAATAGGACTAATCCCCCCTTGTGAACAAGGAACATCCAAGTGTTTTCTATGGCAGAGGTTCTCAAGTGCCGCTTTAATTCCTCTTAATGACAAGTTGGAGAGGAGCAGGGCATGTTGAGCAGCCAGGCTCTTGCTCTTAAATCAAGCACAGGCCTGCCAAATTTCACTTGTCTGGAGGGAAAATCTCTGATCCCGCGCTACTCCACAAGCTTTTTACAAACACCTTCGGTCTGGCCAGGAGGCCTTTCGCCGTGTGGGTGCTGGTTTCACGTAGACCATCTCACTTCCCTCTCGGGCCCCAGGGAGAGCTCCCTCCTTCACATCTCCGTGGGCATTTACAAGCAGCCGAAGTTTCCACCTGCAGCACAGAACGGATTTTCAGCAGGATGTGATCCCTGCTCCTTACTCTGTGTGTCCCCAGGGGCTGCAGCGGCTTGCTCCCAGGAGCATTGAACTACGAAGTGCATGTTATGGTGTTGTCAGGAAGGCAGATTGCATTTGTTTCCCTTACAGACATCTCCTGCGGTGGCCGGCAGAGCAGGAGTTAAGCGCTGTCCTCTTTTCTGCCTTTGCTGGCTGGAGTCACTGGCATCCCATCTGGCCCAGGCTGTCCTCAGCCCTTCCCGGCCGTCTCTGGGGAAGGCACTACAATACCCAGGAATTTTAACAATCCTAAACAGATTGGGGGCCACATATGGAGCAAAATGATTAGATTATAAGAAATCCAATCACATTTGCTGCCCCGGCCTTATATTTGTAAGCATTCGGGATCAGGCTTTCTGCTCAATTACGAATATTTTACATGCAGCAGAGATAAAGTTATTATGTTCATCTCTCCATTTTGTCCCCACAGGAATAGTATCCATGTTAATGTTTGGTTGTAGGAATTTAATGAATAAGTTAACATTACATCTAATAAAATCTGCCACTTTTGTCATAAATTGTCATAGCGACCTACTGTTCATGGCAGTCGTATTTACACTATACAGGAGAAGGAATACAAAACATACTCATACATATGTATCCAGAAGGGGAAAAATAATCCCTGTGCTTGCTGATTCTGCCTTGTGTATCCTATTATTTTTTTTCTGAGTGCAGTAAAAGAGTTGGATATTTCATGAGTTCATTTCCGTGAAAGAATTTTTTAGCAAAAATTCTTCATTGAGCAAACCCCTCCAAATGTGAAGCATAAGTATAAAAAATGAATAGAAAACCACGCAGCTCGTCCTCCAGTCATCTCATCCTTCATCTCTTGCTATCACCCTCCCTTTTGATGCAGGAATCACCGGGCAGGAATACAGGTCCTTGCAAAGTTGCGGAGGATCTTGTAAAGCCAGCGCAGCTTTTTGTCCAGAGGCAAGCCTAAAAGGCCACAAACCAGCACAAGGGCTCCGCAGGGAATTCTCGGAGTGGAAATGCAGAGCTGGCGGAGCTGGCTCTCTTCGCTTTCCTTCCCACAGACCAGAAGTTTTGCCTGGGGTGAATTTTCCACTTAGAAAAGTTGATTATAAAAATCGTCTTGCTAATTCTTCTCCCGACATCTTGGGTAAGATGTTAAGTCCTCAACAGCCCCTGAAGGAAGCGGTCTGCCAGGCTGCTGAAAGCAGGGATTGCCGGACTAGGACTGCCTAAAAACCACCCAGTGCTTTATCTTGTCTCTGGCACTGCTCTGCAGCAGAAGCCCCAGCTCTTTGCTGCAGCACGGTAGCACACCTAAGACCAGTGATTAAGAGCAGTGGCTGGAGCCAGCTAATGCTTCAGAGTCTCCAGGAAAGCTGCAGTGTTGATTTTTTTTTTTTTTTTTAACATGACTGCTCTAAATTTACAAGCTATTTTATGGACTCATTAATTTTTCACAGGGGAAAGATAAATGAGTGGCTGGAGAGGAGCTCAGAATACGGGCTATTTACGCTTAATTTATAAATTATGAACTTGAAAGCTGACGCTTTATGGTGCTTGGTATCATTTCATAATGAAATGGAATGAATCACTCTGCTTCTACGCGGGCTCTGGCATAACATCCACGTCTACACCGCCAGGCAGTTTCTGACAGCAGTGACTGAGCACTGCTCAGCCCGGGGCTGGCAGAGGGGTTTCCTTTGCAATCATCTCAGCTCATTTTCCTTGCCATTCCTCCTGCCTTCCTCCGGCAGACGCTTGGCCCCCTTGCTCTGCAGCTTGCAGGTTACCCCTTAAAGTCCAGGCATGGTCTGGGCAGACACCGTGACCCTGCTCTGACTTCAGAACCCGCTGGCTTCACCTCTGTACCCAAGGAAGCGTGAGTCAGGCTCACTCACCCTGCTGTGACTACCAAATCACCCCATGAGGTTTCTGCAGCATGAGGGGGAACTAGGGAAATCTAAGGCAGCTCCAAAGTGCAGAGGATCCGCGGAAATCCCACCGTTTACATGATGCTTGCAGGACTCAGGTTGGACTGAATCAGACGCCAATGTGTGTGCAAAGAAAGCACAGCCACACACTCATGTGGGGCTAATTCAATATTCTCCCTACACTGACACTGCTGCCTACGTGTCAGTCTGCCTTAAAATACTGCTCCTGACGTTAGATTAGCTCCGGTGTGTTCCACCATTTCGGATTTATTCCTGACACTGGCCTCATTTATTTTACCACTTGGCCAGTGGCCATTTCTTACCAAGCCTGGCCTTTAGATTTCAGCGTGAAATGAAATGTCACCACCTTGTTTGCCCTCCCCTTCAGCACCCAGCCTCCCAGGGCGCTGGGAGCAGCCCGAGAAGCCGGTCCAGCCCCTCGGCTCTTGCTGGGACACGGGGCTGGCAGCACGGCGATTTGCCTCCCCGTACCTCAAGTCCCTGAAGTGAAATTGCTCTGGTCTTGGGTCAGACTTGATTTTAATTGGTGTCTAGTATCAGGACTGTATTAAGAAAAATTGTCGTGACAAAAATTCGCCACTTTAGCTCCAGGTCAGCGCCTCCACCAGCTGGGCCCTGGCGGCTGGGGGAGCTCCTCTCCTATGCCCATTTTTATGATGTGGGTTTCCCAGATTTTCTTGGCTGGAGCAACGTGCACGAACGTGTTACCTGTTCTCTGCAACCTCTGTTACCAGCCTCTGCAACCTCGGACTGCGTAAACCAAAGAATAAACACGTGTTCTGCCCTCACCTGGCTCCTGGGATGAGTTTGCTGGTCTGACATACCCAGATTTATATTCCTGATCTATGCTAATAAATCCTCTTTTCATGGGGGAGGAATCAGGGAATGGGAACTTTGAATGAGGGACAAGGAACTGCTGGGAAAGCAAACATTGGTAAGAGCCTGCACTGGGAAAACAGCTTTCTAAACCAAACTGCTCCCAGAGCGATTGCCAGGGAAGCAACAGTCAATTCCTAGAGGAATTAATCTCCTCATAATCGCCTGTGATGAGTGTCTTTATCATACTAGCTGAGTGATTGCACTGCTGTCAGCAAGGGATTACTGTTAATTGATTAAAATGTTGTTTCGCTGCGGTATGCACCTGACTTATTATCCAAGGGAGGGAGAAACCTTGGCTCAGAGAGAGGAGCCAAAAGAGTTGGGGGAGAAAGGAGGGAAGGAAAGTAGATTTTCCTCAAAGGATCTACTCAGAAATACAAAGCAGGTTGTCAGAAAAAATGCATTCAAAGGAATAATGTCTCTCTCCCATCATATTTCAACTATAAGACCTCAAGGAAATGAAATTCACCCTCACGCTCCAACATGCCCGTCTGATCCAGCCATAGAGGGAAGCTGAACTGGGGAGCGCACGTTGCACTCGTATGGAAATGTGAAATCTAACAGCCAGCTAAGGAAAGTCAGCAGTCTACGTGGTCAACAAATGAGACATTGCTTGGGCCAAGTTGGCTTTATTCCTGGGCTTCGTAAGCCCACACAAGAACTCTCTGCACTTCAGAGCAGATGATCGAGTTAGCTTTATTGTGCTCATACGAGCAAGCCAACAATGGCTTTTCCAAAGTTTGGTGGGTTTTATTTATTTATATATATAAATATATATATAAATATATATATTTATATTTTTTATATATATATAAATAAATATATATATATAAAACACGAATGTCACACCTTTCTGGAGTGAATCCTTTTTTCCTCCCCTCGCAACACCAGTGAAAATGCTTGAGGGCCCCAGTCTGCAAGCACTGCCCCTGAGTAAGCGACAAAGCTTCTCCCCGTGAAGCTCTGCCCAGGGTAAGCGGTTACGAGGTTGCGCCTGTGGCCCAGAGAACCCATTCTGGCTTGGAAAGGTGCAAAGAACACACTTGTAATTGCACAGTGAAAAAAAAGCCAATTATAAAATGAATACCACAAACAGCACAGCTTAGTAAGAGGTGGGCCCCCTACCTTTGAGATAGAAATGCCACACACTTTCATCATTTCTACATAGCGGTTTAATGCACAAAAGAGGCTGACAAATCTGGCAGTCTGACCACATATTTTCCACTTATTAAAATGAAATGTGTGTGACCATTTCTCCAAGCTGCTTTGGGAGTATCTGCCTATTAAATTTCAACAGAAGAGACTTCCCTGAAACTTTCCACTCCTCAAAAAACTCCTTCCCACTTTGGCAGCTCCCACAGGAGGATCTGAGTCTGCGGCTACCTTCATTATTTGGAAAGCCCGAGGGACATATGTCCCCAGGACACAGTGTGGGGCAGCGGCGAGGTGCCAGACCTGCACGCTGGCTGGTCACAAGCACGCTGCTCACAGCATCGTCGCTTCATGTGGCCCCACACGGGAGGAGCAGGCTGAGCGCTTTCACAGAGGCTGAACTTGACCCTGAGGAGCAGCTTTGTTCTTCTTGGTCAGAAGTGCCCGAAAGCTATGCAGGGAAAGCACAGGTGCGGATGATATTCATGCTCAGAGAGGGAGATTGTTGTGATAACTTGCTGAAATACCTGTGCCATCTGAGCTCCTCCACTGTAAACCATACTGCAAAGAGCTTTTTGATGGCAAAAAGTGGCTCAGAAATCTTAACTTCCCTCCTCGACCACCCCTGCCAGCTCGTGGCCTGCACTCTGCTGGCACGTCCACATTCCTTCCCATTAAACAGGGGGGGAAAAGAGTGGAAGCTGGTAGGGATGGGTGGCAGAAGCTGCCCACTAGGATAGGCAGAACGTGAAATGCGGCTTGTGGGATGTGCTAGGAGCCTTCTCTGGAAGCAGAGGATAAACCTCAGCTGTGTAAAGTCACCAACGTTGGCCAAGCTGCTGCAGATCCAGAGCTCAGCTGTTGTCAGGTTCTTTTTGCTGATGCAGACCACGAGCTAGTGAGGGAAGTGCCCTCATTTTATTACACAAACAGCAATGTATATCAGTTTTTAAATACTCAGATAAAAAGGCTTCAAGCCATGCATGCTTTTAAGGTCCTCTCACAGACCTCTGTCTAATAAAAATCTGTTTGGCTTTTGTTGCTGATTTCTTTTACTTATTTAGAGGAGAAAAAGCCTGCTTTCGTCTTGATGGCCTCCCCAGGCTTCTGCTTCCCTGGGCAATATTGGGATGAAAACTGGGATGGCTGGTCAAAACAGAGGACAGCTGATGCTATGTTGGTTACATTCCCTTTGAGACTTACCTTGTTCTTCCACTTTCCCGTTCTTTCTACCTGTTCTCTCTCTCACACACATACAGGAAAACATAGCTTTGGGCAGTCCTGTCTGCAACTCCCTGCAGCGAAATTTGTGAAGGTGACGTTTCCTTGTGAAGAACATTCATCCCAGCCCTGGGGTTTCCAGTTTTCTCCCCATTTCTATTGTTATCTCCACTGTTAACTCAGACTGTCATTCTGGGCAGGTGTGTGTCTTTGGTCTGCCCCTTCTGTGCAGTGGGCAATGCAATACTTCTGCCTTCTCACTAAACCCTGTGTTGGAAGATGAAAGAAAGTTTGAGAAACCTTTGTAAACCCTGGCAAAAATACAAACTGTTATAGGTGCCAGAAATGAAAAACAGTGAAATAACCATCTGGAAATAATAGTAATAGCTCCACAGAAACATAAAAGCATATCTTATAATATTCATAGCATGGCTGAAAGCGCTTATCTGTTCCCTGTATTGAAATACCAATTTCTGAAGCATATGCAAAGAAGTTAGGCTGCAGTTTGATAGGATGTGCTGCCCTGAACATTTTGCTGTCAAGCACATCTTAAACTGAGTGATGACTGCTGCATAGTGACATTGCCTCTATTTCTGTCCATCAGCAATAGACAGCAGGCACCTGTGAGAGATGGTATATCGGCTTCTTAATTGTATTGTAATGTATATAGAGTTTCTGGAGCACACATTAGGACACTGTCTGTGACCTTGAGAGTCCTGAGACAGCATGTTTTAATACTACTTCTTGCTTTACTATCTGTGTCTTTGTATTTTAGGAAGAAGAGATGCCCTCCTTGCAGAGCTCCCACGAACCAAAGGCCAAAATACCCAACAGCATGACTCATGTGCCTCTCTGTCACAGGGATGAAAAAGGGGAAACCCTTATTAATGGGAATTTAGTTTACGTTGTGTGTCCTGCATACCCAATGTTCTTGCAAACTGAGGAACAGGTGAATTTATAATGCTGGAACAGAGCCATGCTAGGCATGATAGATACGTTATCAGAACTAGAGACAAGAATAAATGTAATAGAATGAAATAACAATACTTCCAGTTTAAATGGAGATACCAGCTCTATCCAAGCAGTCCTGATGAATGGTATGCAACATAAGTACACAGTATTCAACACATGCAACTGCACTAAGCAGTTCAGGGAGGAATTCTTCATTCTTGTGTCTCCAGTCCTGGAGCCTTTGGGAAGCACGCTCTCCTCTCCACTGAGGGTAAAAAATTCTTCTCTTTAGACGGGAATGAAAGCTTGCACACTTAGTGACGCCACTTGTTTCACTGAGCAGACATAAATGAGAGCATTGGTTGCCTGTCTCCCTCATGCATTAGTTTAGAGAATTCAACTATGTGAGCACACAGCTCCTCCTACGTTTAAATCAACCATTCTGTTTGCAGACCATGACCCTCTTGTCCTTTCTGCATTGCTAAATGGGGCAGGGCGGGGTGAGGATCTAACTGGGACCCAACGTGCTGTGAATGTGCACTTCTGTGGGGAGTCAGCTGGGAGAAGTTGAGTCACTGATCTCATTTTCAGAAGAGAGTGGATTAAATAGAAGGAAAGACTGTTTCCTTAAGACTGACATTTACAAGTATATGAATGCACTCAGAAATGAATGATAATCTGCTAATCTACTCCTACCTGTGGTTTGTCTCACAACACTTTTCGATGTTATCTGAGATGCATTATTATCTGAGGTGGGCTGGTCGACAGATTTGTGCTGCACAGCTTGTCAGCTTGTTGTGGAGTGTCCATTTAGGTTTTTGTCATTTATTCTCCATGTTTCTTCACTGCTAAACCACATTGCCACCATTCAAAAGTCAGATGATGCCAAAAAAAAATAAAAAAAAAAAAAAAAAGAAGAGAGTTCCTCAGTTCCCTGACCTCCACTGACATCCTGAATTTCTCTGATGTGTTTCCAAACAGGTCCTCAGCTCTTAGGTCTATTTTTTCTGACCTCAGATGAGCAATCTGATCTGATCACAAGTAAGATCCTCATTTTGGGCATGCCCGACTGCACGTTGCACCACAAAGTCTTAAATTCAGGCTGGAGGTTCCCAACATTTGTTTCTCTCTCATTCTGAAGTGAGCAGGAGAGAAATGGTTGATTGTTTCCTGGGACTTGTAGAGCTCCCAGTGAGTGGCCATGATGAAAGGTCATCATTTAGTTCAGGACAAATTGCCTCTGGGCAGTTTTGGTAATAGACAGAAATGCAGACAGTCAAATAGGTACTTGTCCTCGGTAATAAGAGCTGATAACAATGGCTGATCCTTTCTTTAACACCACTACATTTATTTTTTTATAATACTGTGAAGAACTATGACGAAATAATATCTCTAAAAGAATGCAAGTTGATAAAGGTATAAATGGAGTATAAAGGTACAAGTGGAAGCATTGCTCTACAAGGTGAATTACAATATTATTAAAAAATCCATGAGTAGCTGAAACTGCAAAATACCGGTAGTTCAGCATCACGCTGAAGAGTTAATAGCACTTTTCAAAACACCCAGACTATTCAAGTAGGATACAAATGCGTGAGGGGTTAAATTACAGGGCATCTCACTTTCCTGATGTCTGGGAATGGAAAATGGACCTCTTCAACTCTGGGTAACTTTGGGATCTACTAATATGACTGAGAGTTATGATTGCCCTCTGTGAAATAGTGTAAGTCTTTTTCTCCGGATGAAAGAGCTCTCTCCCTCTGTCTGTCTTCTCCTCCCCCGATGTAACTCTCCTGTAATCAAGTTTTGGTACTTTTGATGGGGAGAGTACACAAATGCCTCGCCAGCACAGTGAGAGGCTGTGTACAACCTGCTGCCACACCAGGAATGGAAAAGGGCACGAGGGGGTTATGCAAACTGGATGAAAATCTTTCTTATCCTGACAGATCTGAAAGGATGATCTTGTATAAACTCTTTAAATATTTTTGAAAGTGCTTTTTAAATACTGAGGATATGCGGTCTTATTGCATTGAGTGACTAAAACCCAAGCAACAGTACTGCTTACACTCTGTGTGGAAATGACACTGCTATATAGAGCAGTTTCCTCCTGGCAGCATGGGGAAAGAGTTGTCACTGCCTTGCAGCATCTATTGGCATTACATTTGTCACATCTTCACTTGCTGGGGCTGCTCTGTGGGTGAACACAGGATATCCATCTGCAGTGCTGCCAATCAATAATTTTCATCAACATTCACTTAATTTTTAGCGTGGAAAACAATAACACTGCGCCAGGAGATAAGGGCAAGCCAGTGTCTGAGACAGCTTGGCGTGCTTTGATATTATCTCTCTATCACTGCTGTTCTGAGATTCTCAGATGAGCTCCAGGCAGCACAGTCTATATTACACAAGGACACACACGCTATCTGGAGAGTTCGCTCGTCTTTCTGCTGGACAGCAAGACTGCCACCTTTTGTAAAGAAACGACTCCTTGGCAGGGTCTCTGCAGCAACAAAGAGCTGCGATGAGCTCGAGCTGCTGGCCCACTTGCATATTTACGGTCGTGGTTGGGTCAGACCCTCCCAACTGCAATCATGCTGAAAGCCAATATAACCCCATTTTTTATTGAAGCAGAAATAAAAATCAAAGAACAGATGTGAGGTGGTGGACAAAGAGGAATTCTAAGGTTGTTGCACTGAGGTAACATCAGCGCAGCCCGCTGGGTTAAGGAGCACCGGTTTCACCAGAGATTGTGTTGCTGACAGGTCTCCTGGCAGGTGTTCTTACTCTTTGGGCCATGACGTAGAGCCAGAGTTGTTCTCCTTCCTTTCAGAGTGGATACCAGCAGTTTCCAGAGCAGGTTCTGGCAACCCCTAGCACACCCGTGGCCTCAGTGGATCTGGCGCTGTTAGACCCTGCTCCGTAACGAGCCCGGAGCACTTGCTGTGGCTCAGCCTGCACTGCGCCCACGGGATACCAGGATGAGTATTTGACTTGCCTCTTGATGGCAAATTTCTCTTTAACAAAACCCCTGTCAGTGGGCTGCTAGGCTGTCCTCACCAGGATGCTCCCACTGAAGCCTGGCACAAATGCCATAGCCGAGCGTGGTACAGGAGGGCTCTACGTGCCATATGCTCCTGGGTGCTGTCAGGGCCCAAAGGCCACGAGTAGCTCTTAACAGCCCTGACCAGCCCCACCTGCAGCCCCAGCCCATGGGCTCAGGAGCTCTATTTAAGCTCAGCCCTGGGCCTTCCCTTTTAATTGGAGCTGTGTTGTATGCAAAGCTCATCTTATAACTGGGCAGCATCCTTGGCACTGGCAGCCAAGCAGCCACATCGAGCTTGGCACACGCAGTGAGAGAGAACTGAGCTGGAGCTTCCTGCTTGGCCTCTGTGTGTCAGTGTTTCTTGTTGGGGCAGCAAGGGGCACGGGCAGCTGGCAGAAGGGATGCAGGTAGAGCAATGGCCTCGGCAGGCTGCTTTTCCCAAAAGGCCAGGAGCCAGCCTCTGCTCTCAGATGCATGATTTCCAGCGGGATCAACAGTGAAACCTGAAGGTAAGGTGAAGTCCCAGACAGCAGACGCAGTGCTGTGATCAAAAGCAAAGCAGGAGTTCAAGTTGATATTCAACTTGTCAAATTACCTCAGCTGAAAGTAATTTTGCAGGGACTGCACAAACACAGCAAGTAGGGATCCTGCAAGTGAATTTGAATTACTTGAGAAGTGCTCAACAAGCCTCTATCTGGTTTTGGTTTTTTGAATCTTATTTTTTAAATTGCCTGTGTTGGCTGTATGCTTCTTATTTTGGGTGTGTACTCCTTCACTGGGAGAGGAGGGTCAGAATCCTGGCTCTTAAGTGAAGGCAGATGCCCCTTTTGCTTGTTGCCTTTGAAATGTTCTTAAAGCGGGATAGTGTTTCTGCATGGAGTTACTCAGTGTTACTTGGTGGAAAGGATGAAAGGAGCGCCAAATATCAGTTGAGCACAATAACACCTTTGAATAGGGATTAGACTCCTGAGTTCATTTCTCTTCCCTCTCTCCTTTCAGGCTTGTTCAGACAGCTACACAATTTCTCCTATAAATTTGCAACTTTTTTTCTAGAAAACAATTTTAAACAAGCAAATGTCATTGCCACACATGAATATTTGCAATTCAGATGCCACAGGATGGTATTCATATCAAGTGTTTGTGCATTCATCCCTCATGAGAACTGACATCATGTGGCCTATTTGAATCATCCCAAACAATCAAATTGGCTTAATCAGTAAAAATTACATAATTACATCTACTGTGGTTTATAATTAAAGGATGAATGTTGGGAAGAGGCTCCCACAAAGCCTGTGGTGAGGTGTGCTGCAGAGGAGGTGCAGCCCGCAGCACCTGTGCTGGGTGTGCCACGGGGTGCAGGGAGATGGGAGCACGGTCCTGTAGCCAGAAGTGCTTTATTTACTGCACCCTGGTGTGCATCCAGCTTGGAGTCCTGTTTCTTCTTAATTGCATTATGCTGTAAGTCACACACACCGTAAATGATTAATTAGCTTTGGTTGTCATTTGGACAGGGTTGGTCCCGGATGGCTCAGGCTGGAGCTGCGCACGCAGTGCTGATTTCTGAGGGAGTCCTCATTTCAAAGCCAAGTGCAGGCAGGGAACATGCAAGGTCCCAGAAAAAGTATGCATCTCAGGACAGAGGGAAGAACTCAAGTGTTCTGTAAGTGTGCCAAAAACCAACCATGCAGCATCCTTCCAACCCTGCTGGTCCTGACTGGGGCTGGAGGAAGGGGAGGTGTTGCCGAGCCGCCCGCACTCCTGGCTGGGGAGGCCAGCCTACTCCTGTGGCATGGGCAGGAGAGCACTTTGTGTCCCCCCGTGCCCTCCAGGGTGGCTGCACTGCTCCCTCAGGGAGTGGGCACCCAGAGACTGCTCTGAGGAGACCTGGTGCTCACTGCTTCACTGGAGACCCCAGCCTCACTTCTGAAATGGGTGTTTAACTCTGGGCAAAGGAGACTGACTGCAGACACAGGTAACAGGCGGAGGTTTTTCAGTGGTCACAGGAAAAGAGCAAAGAGCTTTCCTGAATGTCCTGCTGGTCGCATCCTGTGTCTCAGGCTGTTCCCATCTAGCTGTTCCCATCTAGCTGCTCTCACCAGCCCTACCCAGAGCCAGTCTCCAGAGCAGTTTCAGCTCCTTCAATATATTTATGAATAAAAAAGCCCAACTACAAGTGGGAGATGGGTTTTCTTCTGCACTCTACACTGTAACCATTTCATGGAAGGGCTCTCCTTTGGGCCAGGCAAGGAACTGTACAAGACTGTGGTCTGTGCAATGCTGTCCCCAGGCTCCTTGTGCCAGCTGGCAATTGCACTCCACCTGCAAACAGCCCCACCGGCCCTGTGGTCCTTGCTCTGTACTAATAAATGAGTTGAAAAAATTGTCTGTTCGTGGCCGATCTGTGCTCACAGGGATGTGCTGTGTCAGATGATCCCTTATGTGTTATTTGCCTGGCACTAATGGGAACATAGCAGCAATGGATGGATAAATATGCCCTCTCCAGGAAAAAAAATGTTTCCTTAATGGAGAAGCAAGGGAAGTTATTTATCCTTAATATTTAAAATAAAAATTGCCTGATTGTTAGAAGTGATTTATTGGTTTTGCTTGGGTCCTACAAATGGAGTGGATTCGGAAGGTTAAACCCAGATGAGCTCATGCTGTTCAGCTGGATGATATTAGGAGTTAATCCCTTTGCATGGTTCCCTGTTCTGTAATACCTCTCAAGCCTGATGATTGCAGCTGTATTTTAAAAGCTTTTTTAAAAGATAATCTGCTGGAAATGTGAAGCTGGTAGAAATAGAAGAATAGTCTCTTCTTTCCATGGAACAGACACGGTATTTGTTTCCACACTTAAATTTTTCTTTGAACTGACTTGCAAAACAGATCCAGGATTGATTAGAGCCTTCCAGTGATGCCTCGTAAAGTCAAATCTCTTTTGGAGATACAACTGGTAGCGGTTCCCACAACTGCTGTAGGTAATTACAGGTCTCCTTCACAAATCTAATAACCTGCTTGTTTCATGGCTGCTAAGTAACTTTTGTTCCATGTGGTTTTTCTTTGCTTTGTGCTGCTGGCACTTAGGATGGCTGGCTTCTGGAGTCTTTGGGCTGCCACGTGCTTTAAGTGCAGCTTATCACCAAGCAGGCAATTTTATAGCCTTCCAGTGATGAGATTAGCAAAAAAATAATGTATAAGAGAGACACTCTGTGGCTGAAACTCTGTGCTCGGTTGACCTAGGGGTCCCAGCAGGGGTTATTTATTTGATTCCCTTGCTAACAGAATGTTTTAGGGATTTGCTGCTTACATGTCAAATCCTTGTACTGGGTTTCTGAGCCCTCCACCAAACAGCTGATCCACTCATCCAGGTTAACCTTCGTGTTCCCATCTGTGCTGCAGGACTCAGATGGAAAGTGGATTGCAAACAGCAGATGAGCTCTCTTTGAAGAATTGTGGGAGCACTGCAGTGCCCGGAGTGTTTGCAACACGCCTCTGAGCTAAATATCAATTAAAGAAAGCTTTCTTCTGAAAGAAAGCCAGAGTTAGCAACACTCTGGCTTGCTTTAATTCTCATGAGTTTTTTCTACAGCTTCTGTGTAAAAAGCGAAAAGCCCATATGGTTGCAGAGAAACATTATCTAAGCAAATTCTAATAACTTAAAAATCAGAAAGCAGAGTAAAGGGCTTTGTATAGGCGAGCATGTGGTCCTTTTACAGACAGAGTTTAAATGCAGAACTGCAGAACTCTGGTTTAGATGGCTCTCCTTGCTGAGAGACCAGACCGAGGCCAGCTAGGAAGAAGCTTTCTTTTCTGTAGAAATATTTAGTGTGTGAGCTGTTACTCAAAGCTCCTCATGGGCACAGGCTCTGTGTGAAGAAGTGAACTCTGCAGGCACACGGCAAGGGTGCTGCTTCCAAGATTTCTGTGATCTATAAGTCAGTCAAGTACTTGTGAGGGCCTGACTTTTGATTTAGGAATGCTGAGGCCTGCCAGTGCCAGGAATGGAGCAGAGAGTAATAGAAACGGGGTTTGGAAGGGAGCTAAGTGATGAAGGAGAAACAGATGGAAGAAGAAAAAGCATGGTATTGTGCCATTTGTACTTCTCTTTTCAATTGGTATTTCTTTTTCATATGTTTCCTTGATTCTTTTCCAACTCCTCCCTCTGCTCTCTTTTTCTGTTTCTCACCTGCTTAGGTTCAAATAAATGCTAGAAAACATTGGTCCTGTTTTTTATCTGTAGAAATGTGTGGAAGAGATTAGAGTTTAAGGGACGTCAGTTCTAGGCTGGATTTTGTGACTGAAATGGATTATATTATTGTCCAAATCTATGTACTGCTAACACTGGCTCTTCTGGTGTCAGAAAAGTTGGTCTTAAAGTTCCTGAATTTAGCTTACTGGGGCCAACAAGGAGGTTATCTGTGCTAGACGTGCAGTTTTGCTGCTTTATTTGATTGGATTAGTTCTCAAGGTGTAATCCTTCAGATTGCGCTCCCTCGTGCAGGCTGAAAAGCCTCCTGGTTGAGGCTAAACTAAGACGTGAAAAATATTTTGGATCTCCGCTGTCCCTCTGATCTTTGGCAAATCTGATCTCAGTGCAGCTATTCACCAGGAACATTTCGTGTCTCCCAGGAGTGGGGGAGGCAAATTGTTCATGTTTACGGCATCTGAGCCTTTCAGAGAGGTGAGGAGCATACAAATACCCGAGGAAACAGGCAAGTTTCTAGAGCAGTGATTTGTAAATACCTGTCTTATTTAGTGTATGATAGCTAGTACTTTGTGACTTGCTTGTAAATGAGCACGGCTGGAGTCTGTTTGCTTTTCATATAAAGCAGCAGTAATAGGAACTGAGCCTGAACTAGGTTGTATCCAGTGTCTGCCAGTGCTGCTGTCCATGCTAGTGCTGGCCTGTGTTGCTTTTGCAGGCTCTTTTGTGAGGCACCTGCATGTCACCACCCTAACAAGCCACTCAACTTGTTCTCCATATGTCAAAATATAGCTTGCATTACCCCAAAGCCACTCTACAAATCTCATCGGTGAGATGGGAATCCAGTCTGTACACTTCAGGTCGGCATTATGGGTGCTGGCAGGAAGATGGGTAACTGAAGTCTGGCTCACTGGTGTTGTGCACCTGACTGGGTGGCCATGGAAGAGCCTCCTGGAGGTGTGAAACATGTAGCTGAAGAGTCCCTGATGTAGTATTTTTAGTTAAACGTGGAGCTGTAGGAGGTCCTGCTGCCTGCTGAGCGCTTAGCACACCAGCTCTTTATTTCAGACTTCAGATACTTGGGAAAGGATGGGGAGTGCTCCCGGGATGTAACCTCCAGGAGGAACCTTCTCGTCCCTGGGGCCTCAGGTAATGCATGTGGAAATGTGATGCAGTGCATTTTAGAGGGGAACCAAAGAAGCACATCTGGGAAAGGAAGCAAAACTTTGTGCCTGCTGAAACACAGAAATGATGTGTTGTTCTTTAACTGGAGGGGATTTTCATATTAAGATTTACTGGGGAAAATTGCTTCAGCAGGCTATGCCAGAGGAAGGCATAGGTAATAAAGTTTTTGCAGCTCTTGTTGGCCACGTTTGTGGTTTCTGTTATGATCTGAGATGTGGACTCTGCTGTAATATCCCCAAAAGGGAAGGAAGAAATAAACCTAAAGCTTTTTTGCAATGCTTGAAGTTTAGGTATATTCTCTGTATCTTTAAAAATGAGAAATCAAGAGTGATGAAAAGATAGAGTTGTTCAAGTCTTACTTCAGCCATCCTGCATTTTGGCTGCAGTCATACTAAGTCCTTCTATAAACTTGGTTGAATAATGACTTTTTCAAAAGAAATAATGTTCCTCTAACTTGCTGAATTTCAAGTATATTAGCTGAGCAGTGGATGTGTGTACTTGGGTTGTGATCTCAAAAACAATCTTTTGCCAACGCCACTGTTAAGAGTTTATAAAGGCACTAAGATATAGATGAAAGTGATGTCTTGGTTTACATTCATCTTAAAAGACAAAGTGATGAGGAAGTTCAAGTTAAGTTTCAGCACAAAACTGGGTTAATTGTGATGTACTTCAAGTTTTTTCTGCTAAGACCCAGGTAAAATTACACAATAAGCTAGGATCAATAATAATCACAATAAGCTAGGATCAATAATCTGGCTCCTTGTCTGAACGCCCTGGGATGTAGCACAGATGTGTCCTGGGCTGTTCAAGTGGCTGCGTTGCTGTTAGGTGGAGGGCAGGTGGCCTGGAGAAGGATGTGTGCAGCCTCCCCGTGTGAACCCCTTCTGTGTCTGAAAGAAGGCAAGAGGACAGCGCTGTCTTTACTTTTGTCCCTTTGAGCTGGGCATGGCAATGACAGGAGAGGGGAACTGGAGCCCTGACCAGGAGCTGAACTGGGAACTGCGCTGCCCCGTTTGCTTGGTGACTCTGAGTCAAAGCAATCCTGGCAGTTGGTAGGGATGGGTGATGAGTAGTGGCTGGGGTGCTGTCCCCTCCCAGCAGCGTGCCCCAGAGCAGGGCTGTGCCGCAGGTGGGGTTATGGTGCCTGCTGGAGCCTTCCTCCTCAGGCAGGAGGAGGAGGGAGCAGGCAAGCACCGCAGGCTTTCACCCGTCCATCCAGGTGACTGAGCACCGATGTTATTTTTAGTGAGAGCTGATGCTAGGAAAGCAAACATGGTGCATCTGGGAGAGCTGCTGTCGCTTCCTGCGCTGTGGAAACCCGCTGAGGCTCTGGGCTGCAGCGCCTTGGATCGGTTTTCCTCCCCGGGGCTGAGTGCTTGTCAGCGTGCTCCCCGCTCACAAACGAGCCCGTCCCTGCTGAAGGTCGCGGTGGCTTCTCCGCACCTTCTTTCTGTTCCTGGAGGTCGGATGTTTGGCTTTCCCGTCTGTGCTTGTTTCGGCCAGCAGAGGGTACTAAAGGAATGGTTAAGACCGAGAAAAGCTTTTTGCTGTCAGCTTGTTTCTCGGGCTGGGCTCAGAGTTGGAGATACAAAGCTGTCTTCTGGTAACCGACAGGTCTGTAACAAAGAACAATTAGAAGCGCTTATATCCTCTGATTGCCTTTCTATGCTAATTTGCCTTGTTTTATCATTAAAACATTTGAATTTAAAACTTGCCAGTCACGTAAATGATTTCAAGCTTCTATTCAGTGCTCAGTTAGCAATATATGTTGCTTCACATCCTTGATGGCATCTTTTGTAGAAACGAATAAATGCCTAATAATTATAGGGTTATGGTAAAAACAAAGCTGTAAAAGCAGTCACAAAGTGATCTCCATTATAAAACACAGAGCTGATTTTAAAGAATGTATATCTGAAGCTGGTGCCTGGGAGCATGGGTGTGAAGTGTTTATCCTCCAAGATTAAGGTGGAATTCTCACCCACTATTTTTATCCACTTGGGACTTCACTGTCCCTTCTGTCCCTGCTCGTGTAACCTGTATCTCATTGCCAGATGCCTGCCCTGCGCTGGGGGGTGCTGGACCACCATACTCCACCTCTTTTCATACGGGCTGTTTGCTTAGGCTTTGGTGAAGATCCCGCTTTGTGCTTCCTGGCTTATTGCTGGCTATTTCTGCAAGCCCCAGGCACGGCCTTGCTCTGTTAGCCACAGGCCAACACTTCCCAGGTCCCTGCCTGGGAGGATACAGAGACCAGTGCTGCTGAGCTCCTGGAGCATGTCTGCAGCCAAAAACGAAGAGTTTCTCCTCTCCGAAGGCAGGGCTGTGCTGGCTCTGCTGTGTGTCAGCTGCGGAGAGGCTCCCCGCTGCTGTCAGGCGGAGCATATGGCACGGCTGGGTCACGGGCTGCAGCAGGCTGCGGCTCTCCCCCTGCTCCCCTGTCCCAGATCTGGTGATGGATGTGTTGGCCAGTTGACCCGAGGTAGTTTGTTACAGTGGTGATGCACGGAGCTGCTGCTACTGTGGTTGTGTGGTTATCAGAGCCTGTGGGGTCCCGGAGAAGGGCTGCGGTCCTCCTGTGTTGCTCACAGGCACCCATCTCCTCTGAGCACAGTCTCTGGAGCAGTGAGATGGGGATGAAGGCAAGACTGGAGGCAACAAATCTGTTAATTCTCCATGGATTAGGGTTTTTCCCCCTCTGCAAAACAGATAATACCATAATTAAACTGCACAGTTGTGACCTGCTTTCATATTTTTCAAGAAAATGCTCTGTTATTGCTGTTTGGTTAACTTCTCCAGTCCATCCTTGTGCTCCCATCTGGGAGGAGCTACAAGTAGGGAAAAGTGAGGTATTTTCAGGAAAAACAGGGCTTTTGGAATACCTTCTTAGAGAAACAGCAAAACAGCAGTGGTGTTTTTCAGCTGGGGCTCTAAAGCAGTTTTACATCTCTGAAATCCTTCCTTCCATCTAGCTTTTGTTGTTTTATAGATATTTCATACACTAATGGTTTGTACAGACAGTGCTAATATGAAAAATAAAACAAGCATTGATTGGGAAGCATAATTTAAGGTAGATAAATCAAATGTTCACAAATGAAGGTTTCAAGCTCACACGCACATGACCCCTACATCTTCTCATGTCTTATCATCAACTCTATTTCACATTGACAAGTAATATCAAATATTGTATGGAGGGTGCTGAATTACGAATGTGTGCATGCATCTGCAGAACCACCGAATGGGACAAACAGGACTTGCATTCATTTGGGACTCAGTCCTCTGCACCTTTGGTCTCTAAGCTGTGACCAAATGGGGAAAGCTGCCGTGAGGAAATGTGAACTCCTCTCCATCCCTAGCAAAAAAAAAAAAAGCAAACTTCCTGCATTCTTGAGGCATGCCAAGACAAGGAGTCTATCTTGTTTTGACTGTTTTTGGCTTGTTTTTGACTGTCCCACATCACTAGTCTTTATTATGCTTCTGGCTACAAAAGATGTATGCTTTATTCCAGTACAACAGATTTCTTAAATTCCTCTGGGCTTTTTGTAGCAAATATTAATAAACTTATATAAGTGTTAATGTGAATTTCCACCCAAATCTCTTCCAAAAAATACTGTGTCACAACAACATGTGAAGAAGTTGAAGAGTTAGGCTGTGCTGCTGTTGTGTTGCGATCGCTGCCTGTCACAGTGAGTAATTCTGTTTTATTGGTTTTGTACTCATGTGCTTATCTCTTGTCACTTAGGTCTTGTTTTGGACTAGATTTAAGTATATAGTAGAGGGATACACTTAATGTTTTTTGGGTACACTATACTCTAACTAATAGCCAGAAAACCTGAAGGGTAACAGACAATGAATCTTAATCATATTTATAAAAGGAGCATCTAAACAGGAATATAAGAGTTAAATATAAATTCCAATAGCTGTAACTGTTGTTGCTTTGCAGTTTATAACTTTCCTAGAGATACTATATTGATGTATGAACTGGGGAGATGATCTGCACCACCATGCATTGCTGCCTGGGATAGAGCTGCCCTGTGTTTAAAAGATGTCTTAAAGTGCAAAGTGAAGACGGAGTGCTTGCTTGGGAAGTACTGTTTTGCCATATGCTGACTCTGAAAGCACAGATGCTTAGCTTGTGAGTAACCCCCCCTCACAGAATTGGGGCTTTCTGTAGCGAAGTGATGTTTAGATATTCCCTAATAGGCTGTGACATACCTCTTCAAGGAGTAGTTTCCTCTTCTAGATTAAATCTTGATTTTCTTTGTTTTATATCTGCCTCTTTTACAGGCTTATCTGGAGATCTCTGTGCAACTCAAGTTAAGAGCTTATTAGGAGCTTCAGTCATTCTTTCAGGCTTCTTTTCCCCTCAGTCCTCAGTTATTTGTGCTACGTGTTCACTGCTGCTCTTGAATGCTCTGCAGGCAGAGCAGGTCAGGTGGATTCTTCTAATTCCTTGACTTTCAAAGCCTTTCCTAGTATTTAAGCCACATGATTCTCTCTACAATCACTAAAAGGTGTCTGACTTCAGTTCTGTGTAACGTCCTGAAAGTGTAACAGTGGCTTTCCTTTAATACCTCTCCAATATTTTTCTGCTTTTGATCCTTGGGAGTAGATGCAGATTAAACTATAAACAGAGCTTGCAGAAGGTGCTTATCATTACTGCTTATTTAGGATTAGCAGGGTTAGTGAAAATGACCCCTTTCCATACTGTGACAAACTGCATGCTTGTTTGTATGTTCATGAAACAGCAACATGAAGCTGCGCAGCTCTGCCCTGAATGCTAGCAGCTGTGCCACTGAGCCCCATGTGCAGCGTGGTAAGGCTCTGTGCAAAATAAAAGACTCATTGTGAGGTCCTGAGGGCCGTGCCGTATGCCTGGTGTGTCAGAGCATGAGAGCTGGGGCTCGCAACACTAGAAGCTTTCATGTGTCAGGAACACGGGATGGGGGGGTGGGGGTAATGGCATCCCTGGTGCCACCCGACCCCACACAGCCATGTAAGGGACAGCGGCTGCTCCAGGCTTGTTTTCCCATTTGGACAGGGCTCTGCAGCTAATCTGCTGGCTGGAGGTGGAGCTGAAACACGAAGCAGTCCTGTGCTGCTCCCAAGAGAGCTGCCCCAAACGGTGGCAGTGCCAGTAATGAACTTTGCCTCAGGACTTCAAATCCTGAGTTACTGCAGAAGAGCTTCATACGCACCTACTGCATGTGGACAGGTCCATAACACATCTATTCCCGACACTTCTCAGTGTCTTAAGGGACTTTGCACTGGTGATTAGCAATTGGGACTGCGATGTTTCCAGGAAGAAAGCCAAGATCATGGGCTGTGCCACCAGCCCCACCTGTAACAGCAGGTCACGGATCAGCTGCAACTTGCACGTGCTCAGCAGGAGTGTGCTGTGAGCCTTCCTTTACAGGAGGATGAGTAAGACCCCAGGGCTCCCCAACAGCCTTCTGTAGGGTAGTTCCTTCTCGATCCCAAGTCTAGGAACTGCTGTAAGCATTCTTCAGTCCTCTGTAACTCTTCTGGCATTGAGCAGTCTGCAGGGCTTGCACAAGGTGCACACACCCTCCCTGCCCAATCTTCCCCCAAGTAAGTTGTACATGAGGGAAAAAGACGTGTTTCTGGCCAAAATAAATAACTAAAGCATGGTATTTAATATAAGAAGTGTTAAAAACCATGATGAAGTGGTGGTTGTCCTCTTGTGCTCTTTCACGGGACTAGAAATAGACAACCAAGTGTTCACATTCATGAGCTTTGATTTTATTTAAAGGACTTTCTAAGAGGCTCTCAATGGTGTCACTGTTCAGTTCTCAGTCCACGACACAGCTTCAGTTCTTCATTCCTACTATCTTTTCAGTGAACCTTGACAGCCTTACCCTCAGTTCATAGTTCAGCTGCTCGCAGGCACTGACACGAACTACAAAAGCTTTTCTCAAAGTCTGTCTTGGCTCAGCTGCAAACATGACCCCAGCTGTGAGAAACTGGGGTCTGATGACGAAGCTTGGCTTGTGATGTAGATTGTGGGCTCTACACAGCTCCTTGGCCTTCAGGACAGTGCCTCAGACACAAGGGAAAGCTTATTAGGAGCACAGCTCATTTCTGCTTCTGCTGAGCTCCTGGGTGCTCCCTGCGGGTGCTCCCTCCTGCAGAAATGCCGGGGGGCTGAAGCAGGGACTTGACCCATTAAACCTGGCCGCAGAGCACGAGCCCGTTGTACTGGCTGCTGGCCAGCTGCTAGGGCCGCTCAATTACTTTCATCTCCCATCTGGACTGGATTTCAACCAGTGACATGGGGTAAAAAGCTTGCTATCCCATTACAAATCCCCTGAAATTTCTGTTTGGCCAGCTGTCCGTACGGGTGAAGCTTTTTGCTTAATGGCTACCTCTCACATCTTATCTGGAGGTCTTGGGGACCTCTGGCTTTACAGATGATGCAGTTTTACAAATAAGTTGCATTTCCAGACCGTCAGTAATGTTTCTAAAAATGCCTGGCTGTCTTGAGCATCCAGGCAGGAATTAGCCTCGAGGCATCTTTTGGTCTAATTGGATAATTGCCCAATGCTGTAAAGGCAGCTAAGAATGGGCCCACCCCATTTTTCATATTATTTGCATCTTTTTGGGTAACACAATTAGCATAATGCACTGAGTAGCTATTGATGCTAATTGCAAAGCTGCATCTGGAAATATTTGTAGCACCCATGTTTGCTATGTTTTTTCAATTTGAAAAGCAATCACTTTTCAGAGCAATAGATGAATCATTATTTTTCAGCACTGAGAAGAGGATGTATGAGCAGCCCCCTGGGACTTCTCTATTAAAAGAAATTCTTACAGTTCATGCCTCAACTTTTGATTGCAATCCTTTATAATAATACTCTGACATATTGTTAATTCAGCAGATAGTGGAAAAAGTTCTCCCTTGACATTTTTTTCCTCACCTTGGAAGGTGTTTGGGAAGTGCCACGCAGTGATTCTTGTCATGCACTTGGAAAGTGCCATGCAGTGATTCTTGTCCACGTGGTCCATGGTTCCCTGCTTAGGGATCACACTGCTTGGAAATATATCAAGTACTGCATTTAGCAAGAGCCAGTGGGTCGCTGACCTGCAGTGTGATCTGGTTTGGTAATGTAGTAACTTCAACACACAGTCTTTGCAGGCCGTTGCCAACATAAACTTTTTTATTTTTTGTCTGTTTGCTGTTTGGCATAACAGGGCTCTGCTGTTATACCACAAACTTGGGGGTCAGGGGATCCAAATACATTGGAGCCAGCCGTGTTTTCCTTCTGGCGAGCCACATTGCTGTGAGTGGAGCTGTGTTGGCATTCAGGGACACAGTAACTGCTGCTCTTGCAGAAGTCAGAAGTTTTGAGGGCTGCAGAACCAGGCCAGCCCACTGTGGTGCACAAGTGGCTAATGCATGTGAGCTCTGCCCCGTACTGTGCCTGTGAGTCCTGGATATACGCTGGGCACAACAAAGTGTTTTAGGAAGTATGCTGAGTGTTCAGTTAAATAACTGATTTTGTTTAATTTTTAGTGTTCTAGGCCATGTCCACACTGGGATAACTGTGGGTCAGATTCCCTTAGTTCACACCCCAGCAGAGACCTGGGGACTCTCGGTATGTACACAAGGGGAAGCTGGAGCAGGTCTCCTGGTGATGCAGCTTGTCACTGATGTGCTTAGAGGTGTTTCAGTTAGGAAAGCATTGCTTTCCCCTGAGGGAACTGTACAGGACCCTTACAGGGGTTAAAGCCCACAGCCATCTATTTAGCCGAGATAGGAGCGAGCAGTTTCTATTTATGCCATGCAGCTGTTGAAATGAGCACACTGCTGGCTAGAGGCATCTGCACAGCTGCTTTAAGTAGCTTATTGAATCTGAAGCTTTGCTGGTTACTGCTGCCCTTTAGTCCTTGTCAAAATGTGGACAGAAAAGTCATGTTTGTTCTTACAGAATAGATACCGTGTTCTGCTCTTTCTCTAAGAAAAAAAATAAATGCTTGCTTCTGAAAAGCAGCTCAGGAAGTCAGATAACAAGCACGGAGACTTGTCGCAGTCCTCCTGAGCCTGGACAAAGCAGCTACCGTGTCTGCAAGAACTCGAGCCCTGTTGTCAGCCTTCAGGGCAGGGTGTCAGTCCTTGGACACCACCTCGTTTTGTACAACACGGCACCTACGTCACGCTGCACGTCCTCCCCCAGTTCCAGCCAGAAACCCCACAGAAGAGCCGTGGGCTCTGAGGGCCCCCAGGAGCAGCTGCCAGGTGGTGCTGCCACCGAGGGCAGCGTGCGGCACCCACATGAGCTGGCCTCTGTCCCTCGGGGCAGGGACCTTCCTATCCATGGCCACTCCATCCTCCAGGGCAGCGCTGCTGCTTTCTTCGTGTGTTGACCCAGCAGTGGGTCAGAGGATTTGGAAGCAGCATGGAAAAGATCCCATGGGGGAGGCACCTGGGGCAACCAAAACATCAAAGCACAAAGGTCTCACACAGCAACCTCTTTCCCCCCTGCCTTTCCCTTGCAGAGCCTGGATGGTGCATGCTGTTTTCCTGCAGTCTTTGCACACACATAAAATGCTGTGGTGCTTGTTAGTGCCTCGTAGGCACTATAAGGAAAAGGGAACAAAAGATTTCAATTCTATGAGACACAGTAGAACAATTAAATCTCATGCTGCCAAGGCAATGTATAAATAAATACAGGCTGTCACCTGTATTTCACATTTACTTACAAATGAAATGATTAAGTAGAGCGTATCAGCTAAGGTTTGTTAACTTATTTTATTATAGATAACTACAATACGAATGCAAATCAATATAACTGGCTACTGAGGAGATATGAGAGCTGCATTGTTTCTGTCAGCTTGTGAGAAAAGTTAGCCTTCGTTTTTAATTTTAGATATGGGGCTGGAAACATCACAGGACTTAAATTGAATAATATATGAGTAATTTCAATCACTAACTTTATCTAAATTTGAAGAACAGTTTAAATGCCTTTCCAGAGAATGTCCCACCCGTTCTTTTGAGGAAAATAGGGTTTCAACAATAGCAATACTTTAATGAAAGCCCTTATTGAGGACTGAAATTAATTACTCAATTGCATAAAAGGACTTGTAATGAAATTAATAGAGTAGAAAATTTGTAATGTTAATTCAAATCTAAATTGACTATGGAAGAAAACTTCAAAGGAACTACTCCAATGGGAGCCTTTTGCTGGCTGCAGTAGGCATGGGTAGGGCCTGGAGTCATGGAAGAGCTGTAAGAAATGTCTGAGGGGGTGGGAAAAAGCATTTTGCTACTAAAATCACCCAGGATGAGAAGATGATGAAGATGATTGACTGGCGGTCGGTGTGCCAGGTATGGGATTAGCAAGCAGGCAGAGCTCCTACCAGTTAGATATTAATAATGTCAGGGTGGGGTCAGATTAACCGGGGGCATGGCCAGTGCTAAGCTGCTGTGGGGTCACCTTGGCCTGACCCTGGGCTTCCCCTGCAGGCACAGCTGGCTGCACACCGCAGCGAGTCTCATGTGCCCGTGGCATAAAGTGTTGATGAAATATAGCCCAGGATCTGCCCCCGCTGTTGCAGGTGCAGCCTGTCTCTCTCAATATGGAGTTTTTAAGACCCTTCTGGCACTCGGTCATCTGTGCCAGAGGCTTACATACCCTAGCATCGCTCTGCAGGTGAGGCCCGTAACAGTGTCAGGTTATTGATGCAATTTATCTGTTGTCACTTGAGGCAAAAAATCACTACATTGAGGTGCTTGCAACTGGTATAGCTGCAAATGACTCATCCAGAAATCTTTAAAACCTGACATCCCATCAGTACCCCCAGAAAATACATTGGGAAACTTCAACGGCTCTGCAGTATTCTTCTGTCTGGAAGGCAGTCCATAAAAATGCCCTACGTGGGTTCCTGCTGCATGAGAGCCATACGGTCATTTAAAACTGCAGTAAAGGCTGCCCCGGTGCAAAGGGAAGGGGGTTGGATGCAATGGGAAGTCTTAATCTCATCTCCAGGTACTGCCATGAATCAGCTCTTATATGAGCTGGGCACAAAGCAGCACGGGGCTAGGTAAATGCACATAACAGGACCCGCTGGCATGGAGTCCTTTAAAATAACTTTTTTTTTTTTTTTTTTTAACTCACCCTTAGAAATGGCTATTCTGTTCGTTTAGAACTTCTGGGCTAGAACTTGCATGATCTACTTCAGGCTATTGTGCAGCTTGAGAGACTCGTAAGAGGAAGAAAAGGGCTATTTTGAGTAGGAAAAGCTCCTAACCTATCATTACAGCACCCCCACTTAGCAATGGCAATTTAGCCAAATGTCAGTGAAGGAAGCGGGGAGCAGCAGCACAGCGCGCTCCTTCGGAGGGCTGCGGTGCTCTCACTCCCCCTCCTCAAAGGGAGAGTGGGGAAAGAAAGCAAACTGGGAAAGAAAAAGGCTCCCTGGTTGTGGTAAAGGTAACTTCACCGACGGGAAAAGGGGTGTGAGGGGTGGGAGATGCCCCTTTGGTTGGTTTAGGTCAGCTGCCCTGGGGACTTTTTGTACAGGCTGAATTTGGGTTTGGGATATTCACAAGCAACTTCCAGGGGGTATCATATATTTGGGCAGAATTAACCTGGAAATGTATTCACCACCCTGCACGTATCAAGCTGCTAATGAACTAACGCAGAGTGCTGGGAATGAGGAGGCCAGCAGCAGCATCAGCTGCTTTGTAGCCCAGGCTGAAGCCAAGCAGGCTGTCACAGACTGAAGGAAAAAAAAAAAAAAAAAACAACATTTTTTTTTCTTCCAGCAAGGTCCTGTAACTGTTCTCCCTCATATTAAACAGAAGGGCATTTCTGTAGAGCCTACAAGTTAAACTTGTGTATCGATTATGCGGAAAGCATTTTGTTTATTGCTGCAGAATTTGCTGGATGCCCTCACGGGTGAGGGAATTTTCCACTTCTAGATCCATTTCAGTCTCATGAGCACATTAAAATGTATTTTCGACAACTACCTATGGTGCTCAGAGGCCAGGAAAATTCCTTTTAGATCCCTCAGGGTCCGACTCCCTCGTTCTGGTTCTGCTGTGTCATCCTGCAGCGCATCCCGCTGTTGTATCGCTGCTGACAAATCAATTCCCTGGGCCATCAGTTAACCCCCGTGGGCCTGGTACCTCGCTCTGCAGCAGGCAGGGGACTTTCTCCCCTTCAGGAAGGTACAAGAGGAGTCTTCTCCCAGGGAGAAGTCATAACGATGGCAAGCAACACGCAGGCAGTGCTGCAGACCTGGATGGGACTTTGCACGTGGGATTTATCTTTCCACTAGCACGTATGTAAACGCTGTTGTTTGATGAGAGTGAAAAATGCATCCCTTCAGCAATGGGAGTGATGTGGGGTCATCACTGGCTGCTGCGTGGCCCTCTTTGGCCCTGTAACCCCCCTGCCCCTTGACTGATGTGGACCAGGGCTACTCTGATGGGTGCTGCTGATGCTTTCAATGCCACCGAGAGAGAGAAACAGAGAAGACAACAGAAAGTCTCGTGTTATGTGTCTGGTACAGCTGGGGGTATCTCAATAAGGTTTCAAGGAGCCTAAAAGGCCCTTGATATTTTCATTGTGTTTTATAAATTCAGTCGCAGGGACTGACATTAAGAGCATGCTCTCGGGGTGCTGGTGATGTTTCTCTGCTCGCTGTAAGTGCCTGCACGCCTCTCTTTGTGCCGTCGTTCCCCTCTTCAGGTGGCACAGGAGCTTGAGTGCTGCTTTTGCCATCCGGCATCGCTGTGTGTGTGAGTGCCATGGCCAGGATCGCTGCTTCCTACTCCCTTTGCACTTCTCCCCTGCCCCTAATAACACCCAGGGAACATGCCAGAATAAAAAAAGTGGGCAACCTCCAGTCCCTTTACTTAGAAACGGAGCTTGCAAATCCACCAGCTTTACTCCAAATCTGTGCCGGGATAAGGGCAGATCCTGGCCTTGGTGAACTCCTGGTGCATGTTTTCCAGTTTGTCATCTTTAGACCTACGCTTCCCTGCCTCTTGGGGGTGGGAGAACACTTCTGAACTCAGGCTTTCTGCAAGAAAAGGGTCTGCTCATCAGAGGCGTGTTGACACAGGGGAGAACTAGCTTTGATACTAATTGAGAGCTTGGCCTTGCGTACTGTGGCTGTTTTCACACGCATAAGCAAATATTGCCGTAAACAATAGGTTAGACCCTAGGCAAACATTCGGTGCTGGGGCCTAGAAAGAAAAGTTTGTGCTCCATTTCTGCTTTAATGTGCAGCTATGTTAACTGAAAAGCGTACAAAAATAACAATAAAACCCTCTCCTGCTGGAGTTAACACCGTGGGCCCATCCAAACCAATATTCCTGAAGGAAACGGGGTGAAGCCTTTGCAGTGCAAGTGTGCTCCAAAATGCTTGTCCATGGGGGCACTGGAAGTAACTGCTAACCTTTGCGACTGCACAGTAATACTAACAGGGCTTCTTTTTTAAGGCTGTATATCCTGCTCTCTGGAAATTAGGGGGGGAGAAACTGGGGTAGGATCTCTTACCTTTGAAAGAAGCTTCAGTTTTGCAAGGAGTTTCAGCACATGTTCATGGACTTCTCATACTCCCTTTTAGTTCCACAGGCTCCTTAGAAAATTGTAGCTCAGTAGCTATGATTTAGGTGAAACGTTAGAGCTACTTCTGTTATTCCTGCTCTTACATCATGAGGACGTACCCCAAAATCTATTTCCATTCTGCTGTGGCAGCTTGAAACAGTACAGCACAAAAATCCCTAACTCAGGACTGAATTGTGATCAGCCTGTGCAGTTACTGGTGCCAGAGTATCTATGTCAAAAGCAACCTGAAACTCTTTCTTAAGAGCAACTAAGTGAATTGGATTTATTCCATGGTATATGGGGTTGCTGTCAGGCATCCCGTTGACTGGGAAGTGTCTAGTAACTCTAAAGTCAGTAAAGGAATGCAAATAATTGAATTAAATTAGTACATCTACAAGTCTGTCAAGACAAAGCAGAAATATAAGAATAGGTGCATTACTGTTGATAACGAGACTAAATAAAAAGTGTAATAGGAAGAACTTCTTTACTGAAAGGGTTGTGAGGCATTGGAACAGGCTGCCCAGGGAAGTGGTGGAGTCACCATCCCTGGAAGTCTTCAAAAGACGTTTAGATGTAGAGCTTAGGGATATGGTTTAGTGGGGACTGCTAGCGTTAGGTCAGAGGTTGGACTCGATGATCTTGAGGTCTCTTCCAACCTAGAAATTCTGTGATTCTGTGATTCTGTGGTTAAATGCCATAATAAACTACAGCAATTAGGTTGAAATAACTCGATGTTTGTCAAACAAAATTCTAGAAACCTCACATTGCTGTGAAGCATTTATTCTAATTAGAAAGTATTAAATACATATTGTGCTTTGTGCTAGGGAAAAAAAAAAGGAAATAAATCAGAAGATAATGTAGAAATCCTTGAAGAATAGTATACTTAACCACTTTCTTTTTTTTTTTTTTTTTTTTTTTTTTTTTTTTTCTGTGCTATTATCTGTTTTATCAGTTACTGCAACTGTTCATGTGAAGTTCAGACTTTGATTTTTTTTTTTTTTTGATAGTGTTGGTACCATGTGGTAATTCTCTGCTTGAATTTGTCCTAATTATGATATCAAATAGTTGATATGAAACAGACTTCTGTTCTACACGATGGGTTGACTTTTTGCAGAAGTACACTTACAAGTACAATAAGTTTCCCATTATCTAATTAACTGGCTATAGGTGAAATTTTAATTTAAATCATATGGTAGCTACTATTTAAACATGAACGTACTTAAGTCTTGAGATAACTGATTTTGAATGTAGTTAATAGTTAAGCACAGGTTCTCATTTTTAAAATCTCAGCCAAGGCAAGAAAAGAAGAAAACCTAATATGCAAGTCCCAGGCTAAGCCATCATTTCAGTCATACAAGAAGCAGACAGACATCATCAAACCCTGACCTGGAGCTATATCTGGGGGTGTAATATCATACTCTGATGTCATATTGTGCTTTTTTCTTTAGCAGGCTTTAGATAAGCACTTGCTCCCGGGAACAATTGGTTCAGATGATGGAGTAAGGTTGCCTGCTCTTGTCCGAGATACAATCTTTTGTATCCTAATAAGTCTCATACACCCTCTGTATTTCTACAAATGACAGCTGCAGCTGAGCTTTCATATCAGTTGCTGTTTTATGTGAAGCTTAAATATTCCTCCCTATTATTATACTATTGCAATGAACTCGATCATTGCACATTAAGCAAGAAAGCAACTTCTTCCACTCAGGCCTTTCGTTCTATAGATCCAGTCCTGTAAATGCACACCTGGTAGAGTTCTTGGAGTGGCAGGAATAGCTGCAATTTGTTATAGCTAATTGATCTGCTGCAGGGGAGGATGGCCATGCAGTCCAGGAGCAGTGGGCTTTGCCTCTGGTGAGGCAGCAGGTGGAGGGGACAAGGAGCTGAAGGTCACAGGCTGTAGGGACGGTCACTGTCAGGGGGCTCCACATCCAGCTGCTGAGGGCCTGGTCCAAGTTCCACAGACCCAGGTGCTGTCAGGAGTGCTTTAAATAGCATTTTTAGGGGTTACTGGGACATACTAAGTGACATCTAAAATTCCTTGTAGTGCAGTTTTCTGTGAAGCTATAAATCTGTGCTTACGTCGCCTGCTGCAGGCTGTTTATGCTCTCTCTGCATAACATCTCCATTCTTATGCCTCCTGATGCAGATGGAATAATGAAATACTTGCATTAATGGACTATTAACCCACCTAATCCTTTCTTTAGACAATAAAAAACTTGGTAGCTGAGTATGGCAGTCCAGGCCAAAAGCCTGCTAGCCTCTGACACAATACCACAAGGCTACACTTTTCGGGGTTTCGGCTCCACCGTCCATCCCCAGTGTGGAAGTTGTGTCCTTCACACCCGCAGCTGCGGCCAAGCCCCACGCGGGCTGGAGCGGTGGGCTCAGCCTTCAGCCCTTCTGTAAGCAGAACTTAAAAGCAGTTGTTCCCCCTGCACTTAATGAAAAGCTGGAGAGAAGAAAAGGCCAGCGATTAGTAACAGTAGCTAGTTAATTGATAGAAACATTAAAAAAACCCTTTGATAATCCCGTGACAAATGTCCGAATGGGGCTGTGACAATGACAGCTTTGGAATACGCACTCGTCTGGAAAAGCAGCTCCAGTATTGACCAAATGGCTAAATCTATTTCAACGTGACTTTGCATTTCTCATCAACCTTCAGCAACGATTATATTACAGGGGCCTGTACTGTATGCTTTTTGACTCTGCAGTATTAAATGTCTGCTTAAGGTATCTACCGAGACAATTACAGCTCCCTTTTTGCTCCTGTGTGTTGCTCTGGGGCCTTGCGCTGGAGTCGTGCGCTCCGAGCTGTGCGGGCAGAGCCAGCAGGGCTCCTCTGGGCCTAGGAACAGCCTGGGGCCTGCAAGGGTGAGGGAGGGTGAACAGAGGGAATTTGGGTGGGCACACCAAGAGCGGGGCCGTGCCTGGGCAGAACGGGCTTGCCTGGTGTCACTGATGACACTGCTGTATTGCTGGGGCTGTGTGGCCTGGGGGGCCCAGCACAGCCGACAATGAATCAGTGGATGGCACTGATCTGACATCCCTACCTATGGAAATTCATCCCTGGTGCATCTCTTACGTGGGAGCATGTACGCAGTCTGTTGTTACACCTTTCCAGTTGTTCTGCATGGTCTTGCACTGGCAAAATCCCAGGGGCTCGTGGCTCCAGCTGTACCTCACCGGCCGGTCGCTGGCTGGCAGTGGGGAAAGCCAGAAACAGGACTTCTGTTCTTGATGCTTCAGAAGCAAGTATCTGAATCTGAAAATGAAATTCGAGGTTCTTGCCAGAACTTAGCAATAAAAACATGATTGAAACATGTCTCATATGTCAGGCCAAATTTTACTAAGCCTTTCCTTTGGGAAAAGATAGAGATTTCCAGGGTGGATCATGCTGGATATGAAAGGCTTGAAACGTCTCTTTTCACTTCTAGGCTGCGTGTGAAGTAAGCAGAAACATGTTTCAGCCAGAAGGCTGGAACAATTTAATCCTCCCTCCTAGCCACTGGTATAATTGCAGGCCAACCCTGAGCCAGAAGTTAGAGATCAGACCTTTCTGCCAGCATAACCGGGCTGCGTAGTGAGGAAAGGGAATATTCCCACCAAGATCCTACAGGGCTGAGCAGAGCAGATTTATTTTTTCCTGCCACAGTTAATATGCAGAGCTAAGCAAGTTCTGTAAAGCTCTGCTCCTCTGTTGTAACTCATCCAAACACCTGGGATCTGTCATGAGTTAATAGGTAAGGGTTAGTGTTTGCCAGCCCAAATTTTCCCAGTCTGTGAATCCTTTTCCCAGTTGAGGTTGCCGCTCTGCTGAACTGTGGCTGCTGTACAGTCTCACAGTAAAATACTGCAGGCTGTAGTATTGTGACTTTGTCGAAAGCACTTACAGGCAAAAATTAGTGTCTGCTGGAGGGCTGCGTGTACTTCCTTCGCCATTGTTTATACAGGTAAATGCAGGGGCAATGGCTCGAGTGGCAGAAACAAATGCAATGGTCTCCGTATTCTCTAAAACCCTGTCATTGCTGGCTGCTGCTAATTTTCTAGTTGAAAATAATGCAGACAAGCAGACCTTCACTGTGCAGAGATTCTGACCTCCCAGGTGAATTTAGTCTTTCGTATTTTAGCTGAAGCATTAAATGCAATTGTTTCTAGCAATTTTGAATCAATTTTGTTAGTTCCTGAGGCTTTTTCCACACATCATCTTACTGAGGTAACAGCCAGCTGGGCGTGAAACCAAGAAGAAAAGCATGAAGAGAAAAACGCAAGGCAATAAAGAATATCGAATGAGCACAATTATGGGAAAAAGAGATAGAAAGTCTATTCCCCTCCAAACTGTAGACCTGTGAAAACTGTTTTTAAACCTGATTACTGTTAGTAATCTCACCGCTGTTGTCCTCTTTCTCCTACAAAACATTCCTGTGCGTGGCAGATTGAACTGGAATCAGGAGATAAATCCTCTTTAAATAAGCAGCACTTTCTAAATTGTTTGTGAGCGTGGCACGTGGGCCTCGCACAGCTCAGCTGCCCAGAAGGCATCTTTGGGAGAGTAACGGGAACTATCGCGCCGCGCTCCGGGACGCCAGCAGATCTGCGAGGGCTTGCCTGTAACTTTGTGGTAGCTGCCAGAATCGCATCTGTTACCTGCTGGGGTGGTGCTTGAATGCCTCCGATCTAAACCAGGTGTCAAATTCAGCAGAGTTCAGTCTGTAATGCATAAACTCCTCCAGGAGCTTAAACTGTGGTGTTTAGCTGGAATGCATCTGTTCAGTGCCCTTTATCTCTGTCCTTCACGGAGGACCATCAGTTCTCAGCTGAAGAACAGATCTCCTGCTTTTGTATTTGGTGTTTGGCTCTGCAGGCTATCGGAGGTTCTCGTGGGAATGACCTTACAAACTCCTCAGTGATAAAATTCTGCAGAAAATCACAGTGCTGCTCCATGTACATTGCAATACGTGGAGCAGGGCTGTCGTGATAAACTTCTGGTTCCCTGCTTGTGCACCGCAGTGAACTCCTGATTCTGAGCGGTGAAATAGCTGAGTTTATGCACGGCAATGCAGATGGAATTGATGCATTAGAGTTCAGCAGGTTATCATTACTCTAGAAATAGATAATGACGTATCTTCTAATTAGGAGAAATACTCAGTGGTTAGGGTGAATTAAAGGCTAGAGCTGATTTGACCCCAATCAGTACAAGTGAGGATAGAGTGCTTCATCATGCAGACAGTGCTGATAGCATCAGGGTCCAAAAGCCATCTGCTCCTTCCAGTCTTTACAAGAAATACACTCAAGGGTGTTTCTAGGACTGTTCTCTTTCAATCTTTGGTCTTTCACGCAAATGGGAGTGAGTTGAGATTCCTGAGTGCAATTGCTTTAACTCATATTTAAGTCACTGTAATATTTGACTCCGGTTGAGGCAAATCTTAGCATGCTGGCAGATCTGGTGCCAGCACGATGCCTACCTACTGCCCATGTCTGGCCTGGGAGTTGGAGATAATACATTAAAATATGAAACCCATTTCCTCATCAGCCATACCTTAGGGACATCCGTGCATTTGCAAATCTCAGTACAAGGAGCTAACAAATGATCAGGTTACCCGTTGTTTTTACAGTTTTGAAGATTCTTATTTAGCTTGCAGGAAACTAAAATTGAATTTATCACATCGAATATAACATCAATAAAAGGTTTTCAAATATATTTCACAGCACTATGACAAAATGTAATCTAGCAATTGTGAAATAAGTATTATAAGCTGTGTAACAGCCAAAGAGGTGGAGGTAGTTTTAGGTACAAATCACGAGAAATTCCTTAATAAGGGGTTTGGTTTTGTTTTCTATCAAAGAAAAAAGAATATTTGCAATGAAAGGATGGGTATAAAAAAAGTGCTGCTCCAGTTTTACCAGATGCCTCCCAGTGAGAGATGTCATCACTCACTGGATTTTGAGGGCACTCCTTTTCATGTCTGATTTCTGTTAAGCTGGGCAGTGCAAGGAAACTGCTGTTCTTCAGCAGGACACTTCCACATGGAGAGAAAAACTCACCTCTGGTATCGGCCTGTGCAGGGAGTACCTGAAATTTTTTATCCGTCTCTCCTGTTTCTCATTGTCTTTGGAATTAATTTCATCCTACAGGATGTGTGAAAGATAAAGACAAGGCAGTCTCCTGAAAGCAAGGTTTGTCACTGTTCCCAGCACTTGTACAACATGGCTGTTTTCTTTTCCCATATGCTCAACAAAGGGAACAGAGAGGTACACAGAAATACTTTGAACAGAGAGGTACACAGAAATACTTTCAACATTTTGCACTGCCTTTGGTAAAGCAGAAAGATGGATGTAAGAAGCATGAACACTGAAAGGTAAGAGGATGTGATGATGTATTGTCATGAATGATGGATTCACAACTTCAGTCCCATAGGGCCCTGAAAAGATGATACAGAGTATAAAAATATTTTACAATCTTGCAATACCTTTTGCAAGTTGAACTTAGAGTATTTAACTTGCTTTTATAGAAATGTTCAATTACCTGTGAAGGTCTTAAAGATAATCATAGCCTTTGTGTTTAAAATATTTCACTTAGGGATGAAGCCATTCATTTCTAATGGAAGTTATTCCAGGAAGGATATGTATACAAAAGACTGACTTAAATTTACTGAATGTTATTTGATAGAGAAAGCCCTGCTTTCATATAAGCTGAAATATGTTTTAAAGGAATTTATGGGCTAGTCTGGAACATTCAAAAAAAAAAAATGATTGAGCTTGCACATACTTAGCTCAAAAAGTATTTTTGATTTTATTAGTAAAATCGTAATTGTACCCAGGTAAATATAGCAACCTAATTGCCATTTTTCCTGAACACAACAAAACAAAAAAGCCCACTAATTATTTTAGTTCTTGTCATTCTCTCGGAGTCGTGGCATCCCAAGTACTGGAAGACAAATCCCTTGAGAGAGACTGCAGGAAGTTTATTCACAGCAGCAATCTCTTGTGTAAACATATCTTCCCCTGTGTGACTTGACCCGCAGAGGAAGTGAGGCACACCTACGGAAAGTGGGGCTGGTGCAGGAGCTTTGCCAGAACATGAGCACGGCTTTGAAAAGTTGCTGGGGCAGGGGGTGATTCTTACCGTGGCTGCACTGTGCAGCTTTTCATTTATCCGTTCAGGTCTTGCTTGCAATACGAGTTTGGATTGCTGAGTATTGTGTTTGCATTGCAACTGTGCAGTGAGGGCCTGTGCAAAATACAAGCTCTGTATTGCAAATAAAAATACGTTTTCTAGTTGTATTTCTCCTGAAAACTACTTAAAAAGGTAGGTATTACCCATATTCCACTTGTGTTGGAAAATAAAAAAATCAGATAAGGAAGTCTTAGTCATAAGGTCTAAATGTGGGTGAGAACTGTTCAGGTAACGTATCGTATGACTTACCAGAATATTAAACTTTATTTAGCTGTTCCTAATCTGACTTCACAAGTTAGTAAAAGACTATCATGTTTAAATTAGTTAAATATAACAGTTTCCTAATTTGTGCTTTTTTATTTCTCAGAAATCTAAAAGAAATACAAATAAATAAAAGTACAAACCGTACTCCATTTATCAGCTGAAAACATCCAAAATGTGTATAGCACAATACTTGCTTATTCTGTGCAAAAGGAACCCCTCACTGGTACAACACTTCTGTGTTCCAAAAACAGGGAAATAACCTTGGAATAAACTCTCCATATTAAAGCAGCTTTTTTTTTTTTTTTTTTTTTTAGTTGATAAATAATGGCAAGAAAGTCTTATAAAAATAAAAGCTTTAAAATTCAATAATATATAAGTATGCGTAATGTATCTAACTGCAAAGTACATTGTAAATGCATTTTGGAAAGACAGATAATTCGCTTTTCTTGTTTTTCTTTCGTAGTTCTACACTATGCAACAATTTACCCCTAAAAGGATTAGCTACAACTGAGTTTTGATTTTGTGCTACTTAATTTAGCTCTTTAAAAGTTTGTATTGCTGGCACTTACCTCTTTTTGGTAGAGAGGAGTCTCTCTTCCTCAGCCAATTATTTTTCACTCCCTTGGGCCCTTCCCTGCTCAGGCAGCTGTACAGAAACTCTTAAGAATCTGAAAACAGTTGCTAAAGTTGGATCTGGAGCCCTTCAAGTGAGCAAAAATATTAAATTGGACTGGTTCTGTTTACTACAGCCGTACCCAAGGTCAAAACGCTCAAGACAAGATGTTTTGATCACAGGCAAAGTTTTAAAAAGATTAGAAATAAATAATACAATCATTTGGTAACTGTTTAAAGTCCATTGGATGCGGGGGACTGTAAATTGGATGGGCCATTCCCCAAGGCTTCTTTACTTCAGTCCCTCACATCTGGCTTCTCACAGGTTGTGTTTTAATGAAATAAAGTTAAAAAGTCACTGCCTGCTATGGGCTTCAAATATTAAAATATAAATACTTCACAGTTCTTTATCTTTTCTCTGTATCTGCAAGTAAATCAGTTTTGTAAATCAGTTTTTATTTCCAAAAGACACTTTTTTTTTTTTTTTTTTTTGCTAAATGCCTCCATTCTGGGCAACCAGCTTGGTGGACCTTGGTCTAGGGCTCCTTGGGTGCAAAATGCATGCTCCAGTCACAGCAATCCAGATTGCTGTGGATGTACTGGGTGCTTCTGACAACAAACAAACCAAAACAACAACAAAAAGTGTCAGTAGTTGATCATACAGAAATGCAGGATGCTTTTGAAAATTTGACTTTGTGGCTGCTGGAGTTCATACAGCAGTTTTGTAGGAGAACCAAGATGCAAAACTGTGGACCCCAACTTTGCAGCCTTATCTTCACTGGACCATGGAAGCGTGGACCATTAATTTTCATGTGAAAAGGGTTTTTGTTCAGGGTGAGCAGTGCAACAGCAGTATTCAGCGTGCTGCTTGACTGCATCTTGTTAATACAGTGTTACGTTGACACAACGCCTTTCATCCAGGATCGTAATCACCATATCGCATCACTGGTGGTGTCAACTGAGCGCTTTTAGTGCTGAATTCTGCCTTTGCCCTGAGCTGAAGAATAAGGCTTTTAGCCTGTCCTGAACTGCTCGGATGGAGCATGACAGGAGCCTGTTGGCCTTTCTGTTCTCCTCTCAGGATCATTAAGCTCACACATGGAATGGAGGCTGATCTCGTGCTCGGTTCTGCTAGTCCTCCTTAAAGGCTACTGCGAGGCCACAGAAGCATTAATTGACTAATTTTGGGGATCGTTTTACACAGAACATTTTGTCATCCGTTTCGATCGCAAGCTCCGTCTTGACGTTCCAATGGATTTGAACACATCAGGAAGAGCTTTCTTGGCAGGTAAACACTTTGTGTTTATGCACAGTGCTGAATTTCTAAAATCTGGGAGGGAGGGCAGGAGCAAGACAGAAAATTTCTGTTGCTTTAGAAAACAAGAGTGATTTAACAGCTTGTTGATGACTAGAACAGCGGAAGAGCTGTCTTGGAGGTCTTCTGATCAGATTAAAAGGTCTCCATACAGGCAGGGCACTTTGCTAACAGAATTGAATACCACCAACTCTGTGGAAGAAGTGTTCACTCAGAGGGAGTATCTGTTAAATTGCAACTAATTAATTAAACACGTCTTCAACAGCAGATGTCACTGAAGCCTTAAAATTTAAGAGAGGATTTCAGAAGGCTGAGGAACTAAATAAGCAAGCCTTGGTATTACTTTAACCGTTAACATACTATGTATGTACATGTATACTACGTTATTTACTATGAGTCTCATCATTAGAAGATGCAATAAATTGATATTCTTTATTGCACTCATCATTATTACTGTTATATTTGGCTTCACCTTCGCTAAATTATGCCTATGTCAGTGGTGGTTTTTCTGTCTCCTTAAAACTGACTTTCTTATTATTAGCTCAGCTTTATCAGCAATAATATGTAGGAGGTATTAGGATAAAGAGGATTCATACTAACTTTCAATCGTAGCCTTCACAGCCCCTGATTAGGCTGGCCTGTCCCATGCAGCGCTCAGAAAAGAATCTGCTGTTGTAGCATTTTCAATGCACTCACTTAACGGCCAGCAGCGGTGTTTTTCTGCTGAGAGATGCTCGTGGCAGGCGGTGCTGTCTCCTGAGCACCGAGACACTGAGCATCAGTGAGGGACTCGGTTCAGTTGTGGGCCCTGGGGCAGCCGTACGGATGGCTGGCCCGGCTGGGGGGCTGTCTGGCTCGCCTCCCGAGCCCGGTGGGGGCAGCCAGCGGCTGGGGTTTTGTCAGCTCCCAGCTCACATTCCTGCGGGCTGCAGCCTTGTGGTTGTGTCCCCGGGTCTGGCTGCCCCACTGACCTCAATCGCTCGGGACCTAGATCTTCCCATGCTGAGACGGAGCTGCTGAGAGGGAAAAGGTGTTGGCAGGGAACCCAGAAAAGGAGTCCAGGATAAAGATATTAGAGATTAGTCTCTGCACTGTGTTAGAGTGATATTAAGCTGCTAAGTTGTCCCACTTTCCAACTCCTTTTCATAATGCTGCTTAAAATGGGAGTAATCTGACTACCTGTGTTTGTATCAGCCCTGATTGGTACAGCGTGAGACAATGAAATAATGCGTCAGCAGACTCTGATTGATTTCCCTCTGCCAGATTTTAACCTTTCCTTATACTCAGCCTGTTTCTTCACCCTGGATTAACATAATGCAAATGCAATTCAATTTTCTAATGAGAAATTGACCCAGGCTCTCTGCTGTAAAATAAAGTGAGTGGACAGTCACAATCAATTAGGGTCAGTATGGCTAAGTCAAAAAAATCCATATGGATGCCGTTATAGAACATCTACGTCTGGTGGTGTGTCTTAGAGGCTCGCATCTTTTGATTAGGGTGTCAGACCCAGGGTAGGTTATCCACGCTGAAGCGTGCATGGCAGACGCTTAGGAGAATGAATCTACGAGCTTTCATTTCACACCCTGTTGAGATGATTTTCATTAGAGAAATTAGATGATGGTACAAATGTCACATGCTTTATTGCTAAGGCGTGTGATGTGAAAAAAGCTGATTTTTTATTTTTTCAGTGGTTGTATTAAGCTGTTGAAAAGAAATCAGTGAAGTTTCCCAAGCTCTTCTGTATAATTTGCTAATCCAAAATGTCTGAAAGCAGTATGATTCACCACAGTTGTTTAGGATGTCTAAAAATATCCAGAAGCAAGGTCAGACAAGAACCTTACGTTCAGTCCTAACCATAAGGTGTAAGGCTGTCCGATGCGATAGTGATTGAAATCTGCCCTGAGAGGTATATCCTTCACTAGGTGGTGTGAAGAGAAAAGAAATTCAGGGAGGTGTACGCCTCCCCTTCCTCCACGTGAGCAAGGGTGGATGTGGCAGAAAAGCTCCCACATCTGGTGAGGTGTTTGCTGTCTTGTGGTTGAGCAGCTCTCCGCTTTCCTCTCCCTCTTCTCAGCACCTCGCAGGGCAGGGTTGGCTCTGTCCTTGTCAAAAATTGCAGACACGGTGCCTGCTTTCCAGTGCAGTGTAGGGAGAGCAGAGCTATGCTCAGCTAACATGAATGAACAATGAACAACGTGCTGAAGATTCTCAGACTCGATCCCTATAACCTTTGTAAATCACCAGAAGACTTAGTAATGCTTCTGCCCTATAATAGAAATTTAGAAAAGGACGTTCTTTATCATTCATCTTAGAAATTTTAGAGCTGCTCTGCTTTGAGAGAGAAATTCTCACCGCGTTGACCTAAGAAGATTTTCTGGCACACGTATGCAGGCTGTATTTTGTACCTTTGGCTTTGGCTAAATGTTTCCAAATAATGAAAACTGCAGCTACGATTGCCTGTTGTTAGTAAAAAATCACAGGTCCAGGAGACTTCTAATTCATAGCTGTGCTCTCCAGGACCCACTGGGAACAGTCCTAGATGGAGTGCATACAAAAAACCAAAAGGGATTTAGGATTATACTGTAATATGAAGCCAAAGGCCCTGTAAGACGTTGAAGATTCTGACCATCTCAATTTGTAGCTGTGTGTTTAATTGCTTCAGCTTTAAATTCTCCCAAAGGAAGGATGTATTCTTAGGCACAGAACTAAATGGGATGGTATACAGATGCTGACAAACTACATGCATCTGTGGAGTAAAATGCAACTCGCATAAAGAAGTCGGAGTGAATAAAGAGCCCATGGATCACAGTGACAATAGAATTACCGAGAGGAATGAGGACACATCGCAGACGATACTGTAGTCATTGTATAGGACAGCCATAAAAAAAACCCACGATGCTATTTGAGTACAGTACATGATGATATAACTAAAGAATGGAGCACAATATACGTACCCCTATGAAGGGAGTCATATGTTTGGGTTTTCCTGAATAATGAGCGCACAGCCATTTCACTACAGCACTCAGGCCTGGTTTCACGTGCACTGGGTATTAACTGGCAGTAACTGTGGTGGCTACTGAGGAAGGAGCATCTGCACATTCTCTCGCCTTGCTGCTGTTATTCTGCATCTGAAGCAAAAGGCAATTCCAAGAAATTGTTGATGTTTTTCAAATAAACAAAACAAAAAGTCTGAAAGACTATATTAAAATATATATATATATATTAAAATATACGTAGATATAGAGTGCATTTCAGAACAGATCTGGGTGGCGTTGTGTCCAGCTGTGGCTGGGCTATAAAGAAGGATTGTACCACATCACTAATAGGCCAAGAACAGGATCTGTAGCAGCCAGGGCAGCCGACAGCATCTTTTATGTTTGTTTTGAGACACGCCACAGTTCCCAGCACTGCAGAACGCTTCTCCAAAGCAAGGCTGCTTTGCCTGTCCTGAATTTAATCTAGTGGAAGAAATCTTTTAGATTATTGCTGTGTCCTTTACTGACCCTCAGCTCTTACCAGCAGGTCTTGGTGCCAATATCTTAATTTTTCATTTTATGCTGCTTGCTTTAACAATGTGTTCTTTGGCAGTCAGCCACGTCTACAGCACTCTACTATTAAAATGCCTGCTCTCTACTGCAGCTGTCCATTTGCTTTATGGACTGATCAGCCGGTAGAGTGTAATTTAAGAGAATAGGAATAAGTCATCGTTGAGGGCACAAAGTATCAGCAGATTCGCTGTCTGCAGGTCTGTCCTTCAGAGATTTTTGAACACGACTTGTCATACTACATGTTTATTTTTTAATTAGTGCATTACATGGAGAGGAAGAATGACTTGTCACGCTGCACACAGAGGATGAATAAAATAGTGCTGCCCTTGTGGAAATACTCTTGGTACCGAGAGCACTCAGGAGTGACACAGCTGTCAAAGTGAACACAGCACATAGTACTTGCCTTACTTAAATGTTATTACAGGTCTAGAGGGCAGGACAATTTGAATTGGTAATGGCATTAGCTTTCCCGTTTAAATAGAGCAAGAAGATGATGGGTTCTTAGGAGACACTCACCTACTAGATTTTCTCTTGTAATTACTGGGGTCTTATTGGGCCAAACCAAGCTGTAAACTGGGTATTCGGGTGAGAGGCGTTTTACAAAATGTCCTATTTGCCTATAACAATGGATGCTAAGGGAAACAATGGAGAGAGTGGCTTACCGAACTAATGAAAACAAAAACATCGACCGATAAAACCCAAGGACTGGCTTGACATCATGTCTGGTAAACAAGGGAAGAATGGAAACAGAAATTAATGGATCATAATTGATGTGTCGGGAATTAGAGCCAACTAGCAGACGGGGTGCCGGGGGGATGACTCTGCTCCACATCTTTTCTGAAGTCATTAAAAAGTGTGGGAAGCGGCTGTGGAGGAGAGCTGGGAGGGTGGAAGGAATTTTTCTGTCATGTTTGCCATCCTTAGTATCCCTGGGATTTAGAGAAGTCCACCTGCTTCCCCCCCACACCCTGCTCATAACTGCATCGTTTCTGGGCCTGATCCAGGGACATGCACTGATGAGAAAAGCCAGAGATAAGGAATATCGAGACTGCCATCTTGACCGGCAAACAAAACCTGAGAAGACTTTTCTGCTTTCCTTCTCTGCTTTATTTTTCTCCTCTCATCTTCTACTTAACAAACAAAACAAAACAAAAACTTTGCTTTAGCAAGACATGACTTGCTCTGTCTCAATATCCCCTTAAGCTGATGGCCCGTAAAGCAGTTAAAAGCAATGACTGAAATGGCTCAGCAGTGGGGTACACTTGCCAAGTCTCAGAGTAGCCAATGTGAATGAAATGAGTGCTTGAATTCCTCCCTCCAAGAGTAAGTTGGCAAGATATATAAATAAATATATATGATATATAAATAGATGTAAAAATCAAGGCAGGAGAATGAATGATAAAAATAAGCAAACTAGTTTATCTACTACAGATCTAGTTTATCTACTTAAACTTAGGTACAAACAGGAAAGCATCAGAGCTGCAATAATGATATTTTTTTCCCACAATAAGAAAAAAAGACAGAAGATCTTAAGTATATTCTCACTCTCCCTCTTCCCCCCGTCTATTTGTAAGCTGGCAAATACACAATTTACTACACTAATCAAAATACAGCCTCCTGCTGTTGCCTGCATTTTGATATGGAAATGTATTCTGACTTGTATGTATCATTTTACAGAACCCAGTCTTGCAGACCAAATATAAAAAACACTCTTACTAATCAGTTTCTATTCTTTCTGTTTACCATACACGTTGATGAACTTTTAGTGTTAACTTCATTCCCTGCTGGCAGTGACAAAAGACCATCTAATATAGCACTTGAAACATATTATTAGCTTTTGACTGAGTAAATTTTATAAGAAATTACATCTCTAAAAAGAGATAATGGATAATAAGATCTATATCTCAAAGGAGTAGTAAAGGGAATATAGCGAGATTCAATTCGCAGTCATCAACTGGGTCACGTCTCAGCAAAAAGATGTATTATTTCTGACAGACATTATGGTCCGATGACTATTAAAAGAGCAACAGAGTAAATTTGATGATCGTAGTCCAGTCCTCAGTGGTCAAACTTCCAGTGAAAGCTGGTATTCCCAGCGGGTATTAATATTTCTGTCTTGTGACCATGTGCTCTTTATTCTATAAAGCAGAATGTTAGTAGTTTTGATTAAAAAGGACATAGACTAATTAGACGTGTCTTCTCCCCTGAAGAAGATCTCTTAGCTTAGAGAAGACATAATTTGGCAAGGCAATAATTTTCTTTGCGGGTGTTTCTAAATTGTGTAAAAATGAAGGATTTGGTTTTCAGCTTTCTTAATCTGATACCTTTATCATCATAGCTTTCTAAACTTGTAAAAGGCCCAAAT
Source organism: Aythya fuligula (assembly GCF_009819795.1). Taxonomy (NCBI): domain Eukaryota; kingdom Metazoa; phylum Chordata; class Aves; order Anseriformes; family Anatidae; genus Aythya; species Aythya fuligula. The sequence goes on along the minus strand of NC_045565.1, from coordinate 1,278,920 downwards.
CATCTGCCACGGAATTGTTATTTGGGGGTTGGATCCCAAAAATTATTACTTAGGGGTTGGACCCAATGACCTCTCAAGGTCCCTTCCAACTCCTACAATTCTGTGATTCTGTGATTAGCCATGCAAAGATCTGAAATAATCTATCCATATATTTGTATTCTTTTTGTTTGCTTGTTTGTTTTGTTTTGTTTTGTTTTTCACAATAACTTTTATTGTTAGACTTGTTGTTTGCCATCAGCTGTAGATGCCTTTAGTCTCAGTGTGTCTGGAAACTGCTCTCAATGTACTTTTGTACAACAACTTGGGGAAGAAAGCAGGCAGCTGAGTGGTTTTTATGATCTTTATAGTACTAAGAGATTAAGTACTTTTTTTTTTTTTTTTTTTTTTTTTTTTTTTAACCCAGTAAAGACCCATCCCAAGCCACAGACTAAACCAAAGTATTAATTCCATAATTATTTCAAAAGGGCAACATCATATCCCTAACACTAGGTATTCTGTGAGGGAAAATGGACCACTGTAGCAAGTGGTCATTCTGCAGGACATTTCAGAGGCATGTAAGCCTAATTCGATGAAGCTTTCTTTGCAGCTATTTATCTTTGCTTGAAAGTAAAACAAAAGTACTTATGAATCAGGTTAGAAACCATCCTACTGAGGGTGATGCTATAGGCAAGGTCTTCCAGGGATGGGGAGGAGGAAGCATGGCATCCATCAGGTTTGGGAAGAAAATCTTAGTGTCCATCTGAGAAAGAAGCATTATGCTGTAGTTTATAGTTTGTACTTGGTTTTGAAATGGTTATGCCATGCAAAGTTAACTTGATATCTATTTTAAAAACAAAGGTGCTGATTGATGATGAAGCCATAAATACATATGTCATTTCTTCTAAATGAGATATGTTCATTTTAACATCGAACTTGTAATTGTATTTTTACTTACTGACAAGACATAAAAATGTGAAAAACATGTAGGAAGCAGATTTTAAGGACAGTTGGACAACATTAGAAAGAGGAACATGTTTGTAAAATAAAACAATATTTTAAATGTGTGCCAAAGCACACATTTCAGTTCTACTATCAGTTAAATTTGATGAAGGATATGATTTTCCACACAATATTTCTCAAGGTGAAGGGAATTAACTTGTAAATGGTGTTGAGTATATTGCCCATGCATTGAATTTCAGGAGCAACCATAAGAAAAATTTCAGGCCACTCAAAAAGCCACCATGGTGGTTGCATCATGTGTCAGTCTTCATCTTGCTCCTCCGGTAAAGGAAGAGATACTACTGACTCTGTAGCCTGTTTTTCTTGAAGCTATCTAACAGTAGGTAATGGAAATAACAGACACTGAATGCTAGTAAAGCAGTTTGAGTTTTGCAAAGCAATAAGGCACTGATGTGAGAAAGATAATCTAACTCATAATTCATCTTTTATACCTGTATTACTATTAAATGTGTAGTATGTCTTGGTGATTTACACTGTTGGGGCTGCAGGCAAAATGATAATGTTTCCCAGTATGCCCTTAACCAAAATTTCAATGTTTAAAATTTATTTATGGAACCACATTCATTTAAGCAATAATTCTGTAGATTCACTGTGCTTAAGTCAAAAGCTTCTGAGGATGGCAAATGCCTGCAGATCCATCTTGAGCTTACAGCAAATAAGTGTATCGAATGCATTCATTTAAATTGTATTTCACATACAGATTTCCCCACGCTGGTACTGAATCTACAGCGTGCACCTGGAGGAGTAGCCCAGAGGTAGGAGTATCACAGGACTGCAGATCCTTGCTTAAGCTTTTTTTTTTAGAAAGCCAGTAACCTTGGGCACTGATGTATTAAAATTGCCAGCTACGTTCTGCTTTTAAAATGACAATAGACTTCCATGACTCATGAAATGGCACAGAAGACTGTACCAGCACCTGTTTCTTCAGTGACTAACAGACAAGGAGATTTACATGTAGCCGTAAGCGTCGGAGCAGAAAATAGATCTGAGGGCTATTGTGCTTCTATCTGATACATACATTTTAATTCATTCACTGAATATGCAAACTATACGTTTAGCTAAGTGCTTGTACTTGGCCTCAGGTGTAAGATTGTAGAGATCGCAGCTGTGTCTCCCCAGCGACGCTCTGCTCTATCCATCGAGGCAGAGGATGCCCCTGCGTTAGCATAAGGAATTAAAAGTGACCTGAAGCAACTGCAAACTGGGGAGCTGCAGCACTTCAGGGGAAAACAGCAGGCCTATTTCTGTTACTTCTGTCTTCAGTATTTCATGAGACCTGATCTTTTATCATCAAAATTGCTGTCTCTTTCTGGTCTGAAAACCCTTTTTCTGTCTCAAGTTGTATTTTTTTTTGTTTCCTTATTTCTGATGTCTAATTCCCCTCTGTTTTCTCCCACCTTTGGACCACTCCAGGTCATCTACATCCAGATAAATACTGTTTAATATTCTTATCTTCAATCTGGACAAATAAGGCTTAATATTCTTATCTGCAGCTCTTTCTATGCTTTTGCTACTTCCCACAGAATCAAAAGACTGCTAGGATGCCTAGACCATAACAGAAGTACAGCCCCAGGGAAAACGGAGGTTCATTTCTGCTAGCTGGAGTCTGCACTACTACTCATGATTTGGGTGCATCAGCAGCACATGCTACCGCTTCCTTAGTATTGAAATGTGGCCCTTTAAATGCACAGTATCGCGCTACCACTGCCAGGAGGAAGGGCGCAGTTATTTATTTAGGTGATTAGGACTGTAAAGAATTCTATCCTAAAGAAAATTAACATTAGAACCTTTTCCCCCATCTACGTTCTGTCATTAAGTCCTTTGGAATCAGTAAGAGAATTTCAGTTGCTGAATTTCCACGTTAATGAGGGTTGTCATCTGAAAAATTTCGCAAGAGGTAATAAGAAGGTATCTCTTTTAAATGAAAATGCCTCCAAATCTCTTTTCCCTCTGGATACCACAGTATGTCTTGAGTTAATTATCATTAGAAATTCTGCCTCTGAAACGAGAACTTATTTTTTTAAGTGCTTTCTGATGAACGTGAAGGAAATGATATTCCATGCAGTGGTGTGTAACACTATCTCATTTACACAGCAGCTGACTCTGGAGTCTTAGGAGGAATTTAATACTATAAACATACATGGATGCCTGCCACTGCAGGCACTGGAAGAACCACCCTCCAGGTGGTCCTGTTTTCACTTTGAGGAGAATATTCCCCTTTTACCAAGCTCCTCCTTTACATGTAGGTGCTGTGTTCAAACCCAGCAGCTCTCCTTGTGTTACTGATCAAACTATACAATATTTGGCCTCATTTTTTATTTTTTTTTCGGTATATACAGTCATGTTGCCAGAGTATCATAATGTTCTTGAAAAAGGATTGCAGTGGATTATAAAAATGCAGCATAAAAATAAAATCAGATGTCTGAAAAACGCTTGCAATCAAATACCCAGTTCAAAGTGATATTAAGAGATGGAGGAAAGCCAGGCATTCCATAAAAGCTTATCCACCTCTCTGTGCATTCTTTGTAGGTTCACTACTTTCTAAGTGCTTATTTGCTACCACTTTCATTATGTGCATCACTGCGGTCTGAGTTAGTTCTGCACTTTAGCTGCATTCTCAGTGGAGGTTTCCTTTTGCTTGTTTGTGTTGTCTTCTTTTCCTGCATCTCTGAGAATCACAGGCATGTCAGTCACGCCTGTTTAATCCCCACCAGTTAGGTGAATATCCCCCAACATTTCTTATTTTACTCATGGTTATTATTGTTACAGCTTCCTTACATTAAGTGTATTGGATTTTATGTTCTTTCTCCACACCGCTTCAGTAGGGCGTAGAGTTTCATGCTGGGTGTTGCGTGGTTTGGTCATAAACACCCTGATCTGAAGTGAGGAACAGCGGATTCCAGCCCTGCCTCCGCCACCAGCTTGCCGGTTTGACCCTGGCACCTTCTGTACCTCGGTTTATTTGAAATGAATTAGAAATAGCCTTACCCCTGCTGAAACCTGTTCTGAGGATACGCTCATGTTTGCAGCGCACCAGGAGTTCCCTGACTACGAAGGATCTAGAGGGCAAAGTATTTTTGATAGCTACCTTTATGGTGAGGCAGGAAGAGCAGCAGTTCTACTCGCAATTTTGCATGTAAGTTTTGGCCTGCCAGCATTTTCTAATTGATTTTTCATAATGTGGATTGCAGACATATTTTTAGCCATTAAAATGCCAGTCATGCTGCTTAGAATTTGTCCTTGAGCCTTGTGATAACCATCTGAAGCATATCCACTATTATTTATTGCATGCATTTCTAAAATAGTTCAGTCTCTTTCCAGCTTGCTGCTATCTCCAGTTAGTAATTATTAACTCAGAGAAAAACACCTTCAGCATCTCCTGGTTAGAAAAGCCTTCTTAGCAAGCAAAACCTTGCTAAGTCTCTTACTGGATAGATCAGCGATTGAATCTCTGGTGCCAGTATTTCTGTCAGAATCTCTCAGGACGATGCCTTAGAAGTCCATGAACCAAGGGCAGGCACCAGCTTATAAGAATAAAATTTCTCCTATTTTGCCTTTGCGAGAATCCAGCTTTCTTACTTGCCAGGAAAGCAACTCCTCAGCACTCATTGCAACTGAACTAGGTTTGATTTTAACAGAAGTTTCCAGAAAGATCCAGTGGTAAGGAAGGACCTTGGAGAGAGTGAAGGCTCATCCTCCAGCTGGTGTTGAGGCAGGCCAACCAACCCCACCTGGAGGAGCGATCGCTATCAGCCTGTATAAATTAGCCCAGGATTAGCTCCAATAGCCCAGGATTGCTGTGGAGGAATCATCCAACTGTCTACTTAGATTGTCCAGGTGATTCCCAGTGCCTAGAACAACGTTTTTAACATACGTATATATCAGGGTACATGTAAAAGTAACATTTTATATAAATATATTTGTGTTCATACACATGTTTATGCATGTTTAAGCATAATTTTCCTGAGTAACTAGAGCTAACAAAATAAAGAAAAAAGGGGAAGGAGTAAGTATAAAAGAGAAGAAAAATCCTTGTAAGATACATAACATTTTCTGATATAATATTTCATGGTTTTATTCAAGTGACTACAATTTTGAGAAAACAGTGTAACTGTACTTAATGTTCCAGTGGAGCTCTGAGACATTCAGTTAATTATTGAGCTACCCTGGTTAAGTTGGTCACGCAAATTCAGATAAGGTCAGCTCTTTTCTCGGTGCACATGTTACTGCCATGTGCACAAAGAGAGGAAAAGCAATTGCATCTTTTAATCTGCATCTTTGAGCTCCTTGTTTTTCATTGGCATTTAATACTGAAAATGTAATCTAATCACTGAAAAATGGAATTTCAACTTTGATTTTTTATCTTTGGATGCTTTCACGTGTTCAGACAAGAAAGATTAGGGTCAAATATATACAGGGAGTAAAACTGTTTCTGAAGTCCTGAACTGTATTTTGAAAGTGCTGTTTGCTATTGGAACAGTCAGCTTGTTTTTGTCAGTTTTTTTTTTTTTTTTTTTTTTTACATCTCAAATTTCATTGAAACTAATAATTTGCATATAAAAATTTAATATGATTGAAGAAATATTCATGGAAAAAACATCACTTTGAGTTAATTCCTTTCTGCAGTCTGCTTCAGCTATGAATCAAGTTTCAGAAAATGTGCAATTCCTCTTAAAAGGATCCTCTCTGGGTTGAGATAAATGAGAATGAATTAACCTCAATACTTTCAGTGATATATTTTCTCATGAAGTTGCCTAGTCAGTGGGAATTTTCCCTACGAAGGGAAGATCGGATTAATCTGCGAGTCTATCCTAGGTTTCTTGTGAAGTGTCACCATATTTCAGAATATCTGTCATTGGAAAAAATAGTATTTAAAGAAACAAAATTATTTTCTCATAAAGATAATATTGGACACTCCTTAATCACTCTAAAGCCGAGTATCATGTGTTACAATGAAACATGAGGAGGTAATGCAAGGGGACATCGTATAATCAAGCTGTTTTTAGGACTGGTAAAATCATTGGCAGTCCTAGTGGAGAGGATGACTAGAATTAAACTGGTGTGTTTCTCTTAGCTGTCTTGTCACTTCAAGGTGGGGATTAATCAGTGGGGGTATAAATGAGCATCTCTGTTACAAATTTTGCATTTATTTTTGTGCTAACAGCATGTCCAAATGTGGTCACCGCACCAACAGGTATCTTTTGTCTTTTCTAACCAATTTTTGAATGAGGCTCAAAAGGACCAGGTTCTTTGCTTCTGGCTGCTGAGTGATGCTGACAATCTCTCCCTGTTAAGATGAATGCTGTCAAATGAAAACAAATACATACATGTGATGTGCTTATTTATGTATTCTTTTGCTATTTGCTTTATGTTTTATTTCTTAATATGTATAGCTGTATTGCTTTGTTATTCACGGCATTGTAGGCTGCTTATAAGTAGATTATTACTTCTGCATATCACAAGATTAAAGACCATAATGGTATTGTAAAATGGAGGACACTAGCTATACAAACAAAAAGACTGCATTTCATCTTTATTAAACTTTTTTTTTTTTTTTTTTTTAAAAAAAAAAAAGGATTGTGCTATTTAAACTGTTAGTAAATAGCAAAATTTACCACATCAATCAGCTTAGGACAAGCATTCATTTAGAACCGGATCTTTTACGACGACGTTTACATGAAGATAAGTGGTACAATGCCAAATATATTTAAATGTTTTTATTGAGTCTACAGAGATTTCATTGAATTCCAGTCAACTTTTCTCATTATATTAAATTTGGAGGGAATTATTAGAAACATAAGTCTAAGTTATTTTTTCTACTGTGTCACTGAATGGCGTCTTCATAGGTTGGGTTTAAAAAAAATCCCAAACACACTAGATAAATTTCCGTAACAGTGTCACTAATGGAAAGATATTTTTTGAGTACTGAGATTATCAGTCAACATTTCGGTTACAAAATATGGGGCAAAATGTTTATCCAGCCTGATTTAGAATCATTTTTATTTATACAAAAGGATATAATTTCCATACGTATACCTCAGGCTGAAATAACAGCTTTTACTTATGTTTCAGAATCCTGAAGCTTCCTACTGACTCAATGGAAATGTTAGACATTTGTATTCCTTGGGGCTTTCGGCGTATGTGAATACAAGCTAAGTTGGAATAAAAAATAAACTGTACCAGGCTTAAATGAAATATATACTAATTTGCTTTAACAGATACTGAGGGAAATGTATTGAAAAATAAATGAAATACAGCATATTTGGATTTTAGACATGTACAATATGATTTTAATTGCTGTCTAGAAATGCTTTTGCATGTTTGTGAAGGTGACATACTGTAGAAATATGGCCACTGAAGACGTGCAGAAAAAAATGGCAGTATTTTACAAAGTCGTTTCAAATAGATTGTTTAAGTAGTTTAACTAGACTGATTAAGTAGTTCAACTAGTCTCTTAGACCAAATCAGGTCTATGTTATTTACGCTAGCAGAGTGTTTTGAAGCATTATGGGTGGTTAGCGCTTAGAAGAATAGTCAGGAATAGTCAGCATGGATTCACCACGGGGAAAATAATGCTTGAGCAGTTTGATGGCCTTCTGTGATGAGATGACTAGCTGGGTAGATGAGGCGAGAGCTGTGGACGTGGTCTGCCTTGACTTCAGCAAGGCTTTTGACGCTGTCTCCCATCACATCCTCATAGACGAGCTCAGGAAGTGTGGCCTAGATGAATGGGCAGTGAGCTGGGTCGGCAATTGGCCTGACAACAGGGCTGAGAGAGTTGTGCTTAGTGGCGCAGCGCCTAGTTGAGGCCTGTAGCTAGCGGTGTCCCCCAGGGGTCAGTGCTGGGTCCAGTCTTGTTCAACTTTTTCATCAACAACCTGGAAGATGGAACAGAGTGCACCCTCAGCAAGTTTGCTGTCACAAAGCTCGGAGGGGTGGCTGGCACCCCAGAGGGCTGTGCTGCCATTCAGAGGGACCTCGACAGGCTGCAGGGTTGAGCCGAGAGGAACCTCATGAAGTTCAACAAGGACAAGTGCAGGGTCCTGCACCTAGGGAGGAATAACCCCAAGCAGCACTACAGGCTGGGGGCTGACCCGATGGAGAGCAGCTCTGCAGAGAGAGACTTGTGAGTCCTGGAGGACAGCATGCTGGCCATGAGTCAGCAATGTGCTCTTGTGGCCAAGGAGGCCAAAGGTACCCTGGGCTGCATGCAGGAGAGTGCTGCCAGCAGGTCAAGGGAGGTGATCCTGCCCCTCTGCTCAGCTCTGGTGAAGCCACACTTGGAGTACTGTGTCCAGTTCTGGGCTCCCCAGTACGAGAGGGACACGGAGCTAATGCAGCAAGTCCAGGGGAGGGCTACAAAGCTGATGAGAGGACTGGAGCGCCTGTCGTATGAGGACAGGCTGAGAGAGCTGGGCCTGGTTAGCCTGGAAGAGGGGAGACTGAGGGGAGACCTCATCAATGTGTACAAATATCTGAGGGGAGGGTGTCAAGAGAATGGAGTTGGGTCTCTTTTCAGTTGTGCCCAGTGACAGGATGAGAGGTTCTGGCTCGATATGAGGGGGCACTTCTTTGCTGTGAGGGTGACAGAGCCCTGGGACAGGTTGTAGCGTTGCCTTCTCTGGAGATACTCAAAACCCGCCTGGGTGCCATCCTGTGCAATGTGCTCTAGGTGGTCCTGCTTGCCGGGGGGTTGGACCAGATGATCTTCAGAGGTCTCTTCCAACCTTGGCCATTCTGTGATTGTGTGATTCTGTAATGCTTCCTTTTCTGAAGTTATTATTCAAAAAAAAGCTATGCATTCTGTGGAAAGCCTGCATCTTATGATTGAGGCCATATAGGCATTATGGCACGTGAGCTATAGATAAAAAGGTGGTTGTACCACCACTTCTAGGTCAGTACATGAAGCTTATGTGCCCCCTTTGTGTTAGTACAAGATTTCCTAGTCTTCTGCTCTACTGGAAAGTGTGATGAGAGGAAACAATTTGTTCCTTGATCTGTTTTACTATGCCCATTTGGGTGCCGGCCCAAGAGCTTCATCTTTGAAGCTCCGTGGTCATTTTATGAGCTTATATTTAAAGTATTTGGGTTGAGGAAATACCTGCCACTGAGAAATACTGTGCCTGAGAAAAGGGAAGGTAACTGAGAAGTGGGGAACGTAAGAAGGCCTCAGTGAACCTGTAATAGAATTTCTGTTAATTTTGGGACGGAAAAGAAGTTGGAGGGAATTTTGGTGGGAACAGTAAAGTTGTTCTGTTGAACAAAGTATTGGGACGTCAAATCTGTGCTAAGGCTGCTGAGGTTTACATTAATGCTCAGAAACTGAGAAGGCCCAAAGAAAGGATGACTGTGTGGTTACAGCAAGGACGCCTGACTCGGGAAAGCTGAGCTCACTTCCTGGCTGCGCTATCTCTGTAGCCTTGTGCGAGAGATTTAATCTCTCTCCATTTTTATTTATTTTCCCTTCCTGTACCACAGGGGAGTGATTACAACACGCACACCCAGCCGGGAGGCTGCACGCAATGGGTGCCTACGGCAGGGCTGTCACTGCTCCCCCCCAGCACGGCTCCCTCAGGGCGCTGCTGCAGGAGGCGGGCGGGGGCCGCCCGCGCTGACGTCGGGCTGAGGCGAGGGGCGCGGCGGGGAGGTGCCGAGCATGCGCAGAGGGGCGGCGCGCCCCGGCGGCGGGGAGGGGCGGGGCGGGGCGGGCGGTACCTGAGGGCGCCGCGCTGAGGCGCTGAGGGGCGGGGGGGGCGGCTCGGGCCCGGCGCGGTGCGGTGAGGTGCGGTGCGGCGGGGCGGTGAGTGCGGCCCGGCCGGGGCCGGGGGAGGGTGCGGGGAGCCCCGAGCGAGGCAGGGCAGGCAGGGGGCTGAGGGCGTGAGGCTGGGGGCTGGGGAGCGCTCCCCCCGCAAGCTCCGGGCCATGAGGCGGCGGCGGCCCGGCCCCGCGGGCACGGGGGCAGGAGGTAAGGGGCGGCGGCCGCGGGGGGCTGCTGCGGCCGGGAGCCGCTGGGAATTGCGTTTTTGGGGGTAAAATGCTTTGTCACGGCCGGCAGCTGCGTGTGGGGATGCGGAGCCCCGGGGCTGGGCTGCACCCGAGGGCTGGGGAGGCCAGCGCCAAGCGCTGCCTCTGGAGCTGCGTGAGCATCCCGCTCCTGGAGACACGGCGCCTCTAGAGCAGAGCTGCGATCCAGGGCTGAGAGCAGAGCTGCGATCCGTGCCTGCAGCTGGCACCTCGCACCATAGCAGCCTCGCTGCTTGGGCGCCAAGAGGTGCCGAGTGCGGTCTGCTAATCGCAAGGCTGCAGGAATGCTGCACGAATAGACCTCTACCTTGCGCCTTATTGCTCGTGGCACCTCGTGTTTCGGCGTTTAGGCAATTAATAATGCATACGAATGTGTGGGAATATGAATAGTGATGATCTCCGTGCGCATAATGTGCTCGTTTAGCATAGTGTTGTACTAATGGGTAATCCCATTTAATGGAACTGCTGGTGTAAAAGCGTGCGAGAGTAAAACCTATTACTTTTGGACCTGATCATCCCTTAAGATGGATTGGTCACTTGCAATAAACCCGTTACGTAGAAGAGCTGGCACAGGCTCTCTATCTGGAGAGCCATCAGGCCTTCCGTCCTCAAATGAGCATCGCTTGCCTGAAGTTGTTGGCAGGATGCAGCTCTGTGAAAATGGAGACAGGGCAAAAGGTACCAGTTATGGCAGCGATCGTGGTATTGTCTTTTTGCCACTGTTTGGAAACGTAAGCAGCAGTGCCCTCTTCCTAGTTAGCTTTCAAGCCTGGTTAAATTCCTTGCCAATAGGGATGCTAAGAAGATCAAAATACTAATGGTGCTTGTGATAATTAGGTTTAAAATCCTGTATTGTGTTTCAGTTGAAGCAATAAAAAACCTTATGTAAATCTCTGTATACCTGAACACATGGATGTTTGAGTAAAGTCAAGACAGTGTTATAATAACTATTCCAAAGATGCTTAGCTAGGCAGCGTGGGTCTTCGTGTTTCTTCCTATCTCTGGGACACAGACTGAAACTCACTTCTAAACTTCAGTCAAGTTAGGTGCATTTTTGAAGGCATTCTGAGAATATTGTATCCTCCTTAGTCCAAAGTTACTTCGTTTCCAGAGCTGCAGAGATCTGGGCTTCACTTGCTAGCTATCCTCTATCCTAGAGGGGAGGATTCAGCTGGAACGGTTCTGTGGATTGTCTCCTCTAGTAAGTGAAGCAAGAAAGTCTCCTTGAGTTGGGGGATGCTTATCTCTGGTCACATGGGGAATTGGTGTCACGAGCTGTCAGTGAAATGCCTTTCCCACTGGAAAGATTGCTGGGATTTTCGTGAGCACTTAGCCCGTGATGACTCGAGGTAGTGTTCTGTGGAGTGCGTTGTAATGGCTCTGATTGAAGCAGAAGTATGGCTAATGTTGGCAAGGTTCAGCCTGCACAAAATGTCCTAGTCTCTTAGCCAGAGGAAAACAGCTGATAAAGATTTACTTTTATGTGGTGGATGAGCAAGTTTTTGGTCTGGAATAACCCTTAAATTGCAAATGATTTTTGAAATGCATAAGAACTCCTGTGTTTTGAGCCTCATTAGCCTAGGTGGCTTGTGAAACACACAACACAACTTCAGTGTCATGGGAGGATGTCCTGAACACCCTGTGTTCTCTTGACTCAAATATTGTGTATGCTTTGAGCTGGAGACTCAGGCTCTACATCGATGCAGAGATTCTCCCTAGAGTCTGAATCAGTGTGATACACAGTTTATTTTTGTGAATCATATTAAAGATAGAAAATCAGGTCTAAGTAAATCCTCATCTTCTATCATATTATTACATAGGCATGTGAATCTGTATCTTTGATGATTTGGAGGAAGCTATGACTTTCAACTGACCTGCATCCCAGCAAGGCAAGCTTGCATAGGTTTAAGCTTTGCAAGGCCTGAGCTACAGCTGTTAGTAGCAGGAGACCTGAGGAAAGCAGCAGAAGCTTGCATCCTGCACAGCTTGTCCATCAGACATATAAAAAGCAAACCCAAACCAAACAACGACAAAACAGAATGCCCCAATCTGTGTAAATCTGTTCGTTGTGGAAGTGCTCTGAAATGGTGATGTATAAAAATAGTGCTTTACTATATAAATTTGAGATACTGAGTAAACAAAACAAATTGTACGCATCACCTTCCTTTAATTTCAAACAATGCGTGAGCACAGATGACCATGGCTGCATAATTTAATAAGATAATGTGGGAGAAACAGATACTGTGGGGAAACTGTCACTAGTCATTAATGTTCTACAGGTCAGTTTCTTTCAATTTCTTAGAGAAACTGTTTCACTTGCAAATTATTATATAATCAGTATCTGTGGCTCCAGCATTTTAAAAGGCTGGCCTTGATGGGTACATACAAATCTAACTGCTAATCAGAAAGTCAGTCAGAAGATACAAAATACTCAAGGAAGTTTTGTCGGTCTGTAGTTATAAATATGTTTATTTGTTATGCTGTGGCGGACTTGCCAAGTTACTTGGTACTACAGTATTCTTCCAGAGTTGGGTGTTCTGATAGGAAATTGATCTGTAGGAATCGAATCACAGACAGAAGCTGTAAGTGTCCAGCACTAACGAAATGGAATCCCATAGCAAGAGAGTGGTACACTGAAGCTGTGGTTCAAAAATAAGCAAGCTTCAGCTGAAAGCTATTATATGCTTTTATGTGGCTGCAGTGATTTTGGTTAAGGCTGGATGTTGAAGAAAAGTCAAATTTAACTTCAGAGAATACAAGCAACCTAGTATCTTCTTGAAAGCACAGATATGGAACAGATTGATCCATGTAACTGGTTTGTTTGGTAGTTAGGAAGGCAGAAATCAGTAGCCAGTTCTTGTAAGGTGGGGCATTTACAAGTAGTGTTCCACAGGAGCGTGTGCGAGGATTCCTGTATCTCAAATGACCTGGCAAACGAGGTGAATGATGAGCTGACATGAGCAGTGTTCTTCAAAGTGTTGAAAAGATTATGTGGTAGAAAGACCTGCAGCAAAACCTTATTGCTTCTGCTGGTTGTTTGCATATAAAGTGGCATGTAAAACCAATCATAAACATTGAGATACGTCTGTGGGAGAGAAGAACAATCCTAGCTTTGTGCATAAACAAATAGGGTATGGGTTGGGTTTGTCACTCTGGGATGAGATTTGTGGGATTATAATACATAGCTAAAAAAATAAACTCATTGGTCCGTGTCAGTTAGAAAAAAAAACCAACACTCAAGTATCATTATGTATCGTTATGCCATTCCATAAATTCGTTTGTGCCCATGCTTGGAGATGGGAACTGTAGGCATTCATGGTTCCTGTTCCAAAATTTGTGTGCTAATTAATATATATAAGAGAGAGTGTTTTGAACCCAGAAGAGTAAAAAGATGGTTTGAGGAGGTATGATGTCCTCCTAGGACTTGCAACCTTGGAAAAAAGTGATGATCCAAAACCTGAGAAATATGATTTGTTTAATACTTCAAGCTTATGCAGGGTTTGCTTTGTTTCATGAGAGAAGTTTAAGATTTGCTCTGTCACTCCATTTTCAAGTCTCTCTTTAATCCAGCAGTAGCTGATTTAAGAATATATTTTTCTTTGTCTGTAGCTGAGGTTTGACGTTCTTTTCTTAATATCATGGTCTTCTGACAAGAAATGAGCCGAGTTAAAATAGCACCGGCAGCATATAGAAAGGGAATTCCTACAGTTTTCTTCCCTCTACCTACCTGTTGTCTTGTCTGGTCTCATTCAGTTGTTACCTGTGAACCTCTGAGGCTTATCTCAGTAGCAGTGTCTAGGAATTGTGTGCTGTCTCCTTGAGTTATCTGTACTTGTCCTCCAGCTTAACCTGGAACTAAACTGCTTACTTATTCACCAGGAAGAATGGGTGTGTGTGAGCTGGGGGGAGGAAAAATCTGACATGTGGCTGGTAAGCACAGCCAAGCTGCGGATAGAAACTGATGGGAAATCTTGATTTTAAGATACCTACGTGGATAAAGTGCTCAAATGTGGTTTGTGCAGGTAGCACTGCTTCCATCATTAGTTGTTGCACAGTCAATAAAACAATGTATTAAACAATATCTGTTCGTGCAATCGGAAGGGGTTTTAGCTCAAGGTAATTCGGTGTCCCTGTTTGGAGACCTTGCCTCAGATGAATAAATGAACTGGAGGAGAAGGATGGACAAGGTGAGAGGACAAGAAGGGCTGTTTCCATTTGTAATCAGTTACATTCCGTGCTTCATTTGGCTTCCAGCCTGCCTGGTCTTATCAGCAAGAAAATCTTGCTCCAGGTAGCATCACTAAATAGTGAACAGAAAACAGTAGCCAGCAGCTGGCTCTTCGGGCTGTTACTGAAGCAGTGGTGAAGTAAATCTCTCGGGGTAGAGCTACAGACCAGAGTGGGTGTGTTTGAATCCTTGGGTGGCAGTGGGTAGGTTTGAGGGAAATGGCACACTCATCTTCACGAGTGTTCAACTGCGCAATGGGGAATGGTTCTTCTGTAAATGCATGTGTTTTGGACTTAAACCTTTGGTTTTAAGGTAACAGATTCCAGTGTGTTCCTGGTGTATCTGTGAGTGAAGCATTTGCTAGACAACAGCGACTAAATCCCACTTGTTTGCAGAATGGCATCGCTCTGCCTCTTGAGTTCTGACATAGAAGCGATTTGTCTCAAGAATAAATTCAGGAAGATTGAAGTGACCAACATGAAACGTTGCTGGGGGAGTAACACCATCTGTGAGCACAGCAGAACACAGCCTGTTCCTGGTATCGGTTGCTTTGATGCTGACACGATCACCACAGTCTTCGAGAGGAGGGGCTGAGACCTGCTGTTTCACTTCTACTCTTGTGTTCTGGCCTGTAGTCCCTGGGATTATTCAGTCAATCTTAGCTATAGAATAAAACTTAATTAGCCTTCATGACATAGATGGTGATGTCAGCTTTAAAACTTCTCTGAAAGGCTTTTGCCGACATCTAACGAGGAAGATAAATGTGTCACTCCTTCCCCTCCCTCCCCCGATTATTTACTTTCCAGGATAGAAGTCTTGCCAAACAGCGACGTGTGATGAGACTGCACAAAAGAGTAACTTAGATACAGATGTGCCTCATAGCTACGGTACCTGGGGGGTGTGCTTGCAGAGCAGGACAGCTCGGCTCTTCCCCTCTGTGTAGCAACAGGGCTGTGTCTGTAGGTCGCGGGGCACTGGAGCTGTGTGGCAGGCAGATGGGGTATGTCTCTCCCCAATTTGGATTTCCCCTTTTCTTTTTACCGTCCTTGTGAATTTGGTAACAATCTAAACCAAATAACGTCATCAAAGAATTGAAGCAAATAAAGACTCTTTGTATCTCCTCACCAAGGATTTTGAAAACAATACGTATTTCGCAAGCTAAGTGTTTAAGCCACCCTGCTGAAGCTGGTCGGTGTGACTCACTTTCTAAGGCTGAATCTGTTGTGCCCTGGGAGGCTGTTCTTTGTTGTGTAACAAATGAAGCAGTCCACCTAATCTAACTGTTTGTAGCATGTGTGTTTCCACTGGAGCCAGGTGTATCAGTCACGATTATGTCAATCACTTCTGATTTATTACAGTGCGTCTCATCCTCCTCTTGTAATGCTTTGAAACGTGTTCTTGCAGTCAGCACGCTTACTGTAGCATGCTTATCAGCTCTGCCTTGTTCTCTGGGTTTCTAGAGAAAGCTGTGCTGGTTTGGATCTTCCGTTTAGAGGAGCTGGTTATGCAGGAAGCACGTGGTGTTTCCAGCTGCAGGTACAGAGTTGACACTGCTAGTTCAGACTGAACAGGACGTGGCTCTGCTACCTTCTGGTGAAGGATCAGAGGAATGCAGGAAAGTGAATTTAAGGAAAGCCTTATGTCCATCGGTGTCTCAGTCACCTTTAGTTCTTACTAAAGGAGTTTTCCAGAGATTTGCCAGAAGCCTGATCACACCTATGTTTCACCTCAGCTGTGGCCAGAAGAGTAAGCCTCTTGGAGAAGGGTGGAATTGGTGGCTCTCTGAAGATGCCTCAGAGAGCTGGCAGCTTCAGAGGCACGGTGTGTGCCTCTGCAACGCTTCACTGGCTGCCAGCTGACCCCTGCCCCTGAGAACAGGCTGCCAGCCAGGAATGCAGGAAATAGCAAATACCATTGGATTTCACTTCTCATTTATGAATGAACTGTAATGTTTGTACTATTTAAGAGGAATGTGATGGGAATTTAAGCAAAACGCAAGAATTTCAGGTTTATTCTTTCTGCAGGCTCTGAAACTTTCTTTTTGTTGGCGTAAAATATCGACAGCTCTTTGCAGTATCATCTTTCTTCTGTCCTTTCTTTGTCCTGAAGCTGCTCCCTTGTTGCAGCTGGCTCAGCCTCTAGGTGTTGACTGCCACGTGCCTCAACAGTCTGTTGTAAGAACAGTGAAAATCAGTGCAGGTTTACTTCTATGAGAAACCTTAGCAGAGGTTTCGCTTTTCATGGGAATTCATATGATTTTCAATAAAATTTTAAAGTATTTATGATAACTCTAATTCTGTTTGTAGTTCTTGTTTTCTTTTTTCCTATTTTTCAGGTTCTTTTTTATGCCCTTGTGTAGTGCTGTGACTGAGTTTTCACTAGAGGAGATAGTTCAGGTTTCTGCGGGAGGAATGTTTTCACCCTCCTGTCCATGTTGTTTACATGCATACAAAAGTGCTTTTGCTTTCCAGTGAAAAACCTTTTCGTAAGGTTCGTAGGAAATTTTGGCTTTGAAAAAGTATAGTCTCCATTTGACCGTTGCGTAAAGCTCAGGAGGGCAAACTATTACAGAGCAGAAATGTCTAGCAGATAGCAAGTAGCTCCCCCCTTCCCTTGAGGTGCCTGATACTCAATGTAAGTAGCATTAATGGTGGAGTGAACTGTGAGTGTGGCCCTAAGGGACATGAATTAAGTTTTTGACTCTGAAAGTATTCTAGTAGCTTTCCTCTACAAAAATAGAGCTGCATTTTCCTGTTACTTCATCTTCAGTAAGCACTTATGTCCTCTAGCCGTACAAAACATTAAGAATCCATATTCTGATGAGTAACAACAATGCTTATTTTTAAACTGCAAGGAAAGCCACATCTTTCTGTTGTGTTGACCGAATATGTTGCTCAGGCATACGAGAATCCCGGTCTCTTTGTGATGTCTGTATTCTTTCCTCTTTCCATCTCCATTCATTATCATCCTCTGCTTTTGTTCCCTGACCTAGTGTGTGCTGATGGTGTCGTAGTTCAGCATGAGAGCAGCTTGGGTGGCTGCTGTGCGTGGTGTCGGATACAACAAATTCACATGTGAGTAGAACATCTCCACGCCTACAGGTGAGGGAGGATGAACAGAAAAGGACTTCCCTCTAGGCTCTTGAGTCTGGGAAAGGAATCCTACAGCTTCGAACACAGAAGTTAAATAAAACAGCATTATTAAGTGCCTTGCGATTTCATACTGTACTTTGACCATTGTACTCTCAAAGGATGAGCTGTCAAGGATGCTGGGGTGAGTCACTGTGCAGCTTGCGCATAATAAAGAGGTGCACTGAGGAATTCGTAGGTGCCTTCATGAAGCATCAGGAATAGATTCAAGAACAGAGGTGTTTCAGAGACACTGAGGACAGGGGAAGGAAGGCAAGCTTGGAGGATGTCACTGCAAAGCAGGTAAATCTTACCGGACCTTGAATTTTATAGAAGTTTATTTTGTCTATGCTGGAGCCAGTCTGCAGGGTAAATAATACAAAAGAACAAGCGACACCCATAAATACTCAGTTCAATCTTTCAACCATCAAAACTTTTAATTGTGTTCTAATTCATGCAATTGCACAGTTTCCTCAGGATGTCTCTCTTTTGATTCCTTTCAGATCAGGACTTGTCCTGCTCAGAGCTTGTTTGCTGAAACATACTTGCACTAAAACTCACAAAGGCCATGTGATATATCTATGTCCAGCAAATTACAAGTAAAATACAATCTTTTTTGTTTTTTTTTTTTTTTACATTGATCATTGTGTATTTTGTGTGTGTGTAAGGCATCACAGAGTGAAAACCACTGGGATGTTAGGAGCAGTTGTCCTGAAGGCTTTTTGCAGCATCTTGAATACCTGGTCTTGTGTCTGTGTGCAGCAGGGCAAACATCCTGCTATAAGCGTGGTGCAGGAAGCAGGATGTAGCGGTGGCTGACGGGGGTGGATTCTGCCTGCCTGCAGATATCCATTCACTGCCTGCCAGTCTCCTTTCGGTTCTGAAGGCTGTGCATCACTTGTTTTTCATGCTTCTTGGATGTTCCTTACCAGTTCTTTTCTATGCCCTAGTGCAATGCTGTGGCTGAGTAGGTTTTGAGCTAGAGGAGATGGTTTAGGTTTCCATGGGAGGAATGTTTTTGCCTTCCTATCCATGTTGTGTGCATGGATAGAAATGTGCTTTCGTTTTCTAGGGAAAAGAATGAAGGTCCCTGGAAACCAACGTGTCAAGTTTGTGTTGCTAAAAATGTGTGTAAAATGGGTAAACTGCTGCTTCAGATCACCTGCCACCGAGCCAAACAAGTAGAATTAGACAGTCTCTTACTACTTGGTCTTTCTGGGGAAGGCAAATAATAAGACTATGAGGTTTGGCTTGGCAAGTGTGGTTACTGAACTTGGTCTTAAGTAACATCCAACATGTGATAGCAGAAATGTGCATAACGGGGCTGAGCTCTGTGCTCGTTGCTCTGTCAGTCTGACACCACACCAAATACCGAACCGCCTTGATGGATTAATAATGGGTGCTTGCTGCTAAATGGATGCTGGTGGACCTGATATTTCTGGATGGATAAGCAAGCTCGTGTCCTCTGGCAGCTGCCAGCTTCCTGTACACCTTCAGGAAGGCACTGTTCCTGTTTCCCAGAAGTAATGAGGAGGTGGTGACTACCTTGGGTTTTCAGCACAGCCGTGAAACTTCTGTTTCTGGACAAACTTTCGTGAACTTCTGTTTGTCTCTAGCATCAAGAAGATCTCCTTCATGTGGGGAACAAATTTGCTCAAAGAAAAGCATCTAAAGATTGCTGCTTGGTAATTCTCATTATTGAAGTCTGCTTAAAATTGAGAAGATGAACGAAGGATGCATTACAAAACTGTTGGCATAGCAATAGTTCTGCAGAGCTGCTCATCTGTCACCTGTCTACTGGGTGTGTTCCATCTGGCAGCTGTTTGCTCCACGCTGCCATGAGAGTAAGAGGGGGTTTGGTCCCTCAAATAGCAACTTGTTTGGAGCTTCAGGCTGCTGTTAGCTCTCTGGCCTGGGCCATAGGGGTAGTGATATTTTAAGGGTGCCCAAACGTGAAATGTGTGAACTTTCAGCTGTCTCGTACTATAAGAATCCTTCCACAACACGTAGGGCAGTTTCAGGTGCAAAACTATGCTGAGATGATGATACAGGAAACTGCTTTCCTGATGGTGTTGAAACAGACTGTGAATGGCGTGTTTGCTACTTGGAACTAGTGTTGGAAGACTTGTCTGCATGTGCATAAGCCTATATGGAAAGTACAAGGGAGAGTGAAAATGAATATCCTTCTTATCACCAGCATCTCAAATGCCCTTGAAGGGATGTAGCACCTTTTCTGTTCAGGTTGCACTTCAGAGGGTTTCTAAGTCTTAATTCCTTTTCCTTGGATTATTATGTGTAAAGTCTAGGCCCTTTAGTTTAATTCCCATTTAGACTTGTGTGCACTTGATAAAGCATTTCCTGGGGCAGAATGTGTAAAGCTTGTTCTCCCAAATGTCTGTTTAAAAAAATCCATGGATTGCTCAGGTCTAAAAGTACTTTGAATTTTTTATAATACAGAAAAATACAATTCAAATTATACTGAACCTGAGTTTTGTGGAATGCATAACTTGCAGGTACTGTGTTTCTTGGTAATGAAATTTCACTGTTAAAACGTCATTTTTAATAGAAAGTGTTTGCTGAAATTCAGGAAGTTTGAGAGAACTTCATGAGAAAGTTTCTGGATTTGAGGGGAAAGTATTATCTGCCAAACATGGTAGTGTGAAGTTTTTTGACAGCATTTGTACTTCAACCAAATGAATGCAACTTAGAATTGAAGATGCGACACAGTAGCTACAGCTCATAAAACATAGTCAAGTTTTTGTTGTAAGCAGTTTTTTAATTTAATTATCTGAAGCGTTTTAAGCAATCAGTGCAGTTTTCTTGAAGATAACATTTTGTCTTTCCCTAATTAAGGATAAATGAGCAAGCACCCTTCCTAGAGGACTGAATGGTCGTCCTTTCGAGTTTAATTTGCAGTGCTTGTTGGAGGATTAAAGTAATCTCATTAAATGGCCTCATTTAAATTTTGCGGTCACCTAAGAGATGGTAGACAGATATGAAAAGGGATTTATCCATAAAGCATGAAAGCTAAATTAGCAGCTTTCTAATTTAACTTTTTTCTTAGTTTTGAAGACTTCACAAGAGTTGAGCATTTTTTGCTAGCTTTGGGATATCTTTGGCTCTATAGTATGGTGCTTGCCATGACTGAATTCATCATAGTGTTCAAGCCATTTTTATGCATTGAGTTATTAAAAAAAAAAAAAAATTAATACAACGTACCTAAATATATTTGACATAAGGTAATGTTGAATGTCAACCTCAAAGACATTATAAATGAAAAAATCTCTTATGCAGGTACACTGTGGGCAAGTTTCTTTTTTATAGGTACAGACACACAAATATGTTGCTTTAAGTACATTTTCTTAGCAGAAAACATTGGTCGTAGTCTTTTTTGAGATGATTAGGCACCTAAATTCACATACAGGCACTTAAGTAAGGTCAAAGCAAACTGCGGAGTGCTCGGCATTTCTGTGCAGCTGGCAGGTAGGGGTCTGAACTGTGGGTTTAGGCGCTTCACTGCAGCAGTCTCCAGTCGGAGATGCAGCAGGGACAGTGGGCTCCTGACTGAATTTAGGAATCTCTTTGTGGTTTAGAGACAGTAGAGGTGCCAAGTTACTCAGCTCTGTGGGGACTGAGATCTTTTTTCAGCTCAGAAACAGAGTTTATGCTTGAAAATATTAATTCCAAAATTACAGTTCTAATTTTTTTGATCTGATTGTAAATCATCATGTAGTTCATGTGAAATTGTTTTAAATCTAGCTGGGATGATTTCTGCAGAGATCTAAGTAGAAGAGAACGTGTACGTTATGTCCCTGTCTTTGCTGTAGTATAGGGGGATATTAATGCATGCCAGCCAATAAAAATACTGGCAACTGCACAGCAGAAACTCTATAAAGAAGCGTGGGCTGCTACTTGTTTGCCAGCTGTATTGCAAAGTCAGCAAGCTGAGTAGTGCGATGGTTGTAAGCTCATTGCATCTTTTCCAAAAAAAAAAAAAGCATATGATAATCATTGTGACTTTAGGTAATTATTGCTAAATTTGATAGATTTTTCTTCTCTTTTTTGATTAAAGCTTTATTTTAAATATAGCTAACCAACAAACTTTGCATAATGCATGCCTCTTCTCTGTTTTAAGTTTGCATAAGGAAGTATTTCAAGCACTTCTCAGCTGTAGCAAGCTAGGAACATCTGCATCATTAGTTACTAAGGCACAGTTAATGAGTGGTGATGTACTTGTGAGTGGCTCTCCATATGTTTTCCTTGACTATATAGAAAACAATTTTATGTCGATTAATGGATGTTCTAAGGTACAAACTGGTGAGTCTCATACCATCTACTACGGTTCTGTAGTATGGCAGCCTTTTATCACGTGCGACAGTCTGTATTGAGCACATGGAGCAATACATGCTGTTCTTACTAGCTGATCATCTTGTTATGACTCTAACTTACGTTCCTCAGTATAAAAATAAGAAACCACTGCTGAGAATGAAATGTGTACAGCTCTGTGGGCTACATCTCCAATGTGCAAGCATTCACTTACACTCAGTATTTTGGAACTGTGGATTTGTGTTTCTAAATGGAATTGTGCTCTACCAGTTGCAGAATGTGGATCCTGATATTTTCACTACATTAGGAGCCCCTAAAAAGCCGTCTTTCTGAGTGATTCTCTCTTTAATGTAGACCTATTTTCAGAAGTACAGCTCTGGGGCATCCTATTCATTTACGAAATCCTAAGGGTGCTTCAGTTTGCATGAGTTTTATGCCACTTTGATTTTATCTTAAATGTTTCTTAGTGAGGTCTTGCAGCTTGGGGAGTGACTCACTTTGGGTAGTGTTTGCTTTGGTTACACAGGGTGTTTCCTGTACCTCGAATGAGGATAATGATACTTGCTGTATCTTACCTCTCATCATCCTGCTTCTCATGGTCCATGATTGCCATGGTTTAAAAGCTTTCAGGGTGCTTTTCAGTCCTGCTAGCTGTGTGTAGTAGGTCTGCGATGAAGGAAATACAGATATAAGTATCAGGGAATAACGTATGAACTAGTGAAATTAATTGTCTTGGCACCATTACAAGACCAGTGTGTGAAACTGACTGATGAATAAAATCTAGCATAACAAAAGTATCCTTTCACATCTGTGTTGGTAAAAAGAGAAACCTCATCTTGCAAATAAAGAAATTAGTGTTGGAGTAAACCTTTTCTTTATATACAGTGTTGAATATACAACTTAGGAACTTGAAAGCCCTTATTATCTGAATTATTAGTCTTTGCTAATAGCATTTAGATACATTCTTTGTATTGTATTGCCAGAAAAACAACAGATGAAGTGCTGTGCAAAAGGATGATGCAGACATCTGTAAAAAAAAAAATAAATAAAATAATAGGATGAATATGTGGATAAGTGTGGAAGAAACAAGTGATGTATTAAAGCAAGGAGATGGGGATTCTCAAGGCAGGAATTGAGGCAGAGATATGCCTGTAAAGCAGATGTGGCTTTATAAAATAAAAGCATGACACCAAAATGACATAAGTTCAGATGGAACAGATCTTTAGTGAAGGTGGCAGTGTAATGTTCCCAACTGGGGGTGGGGAATGAAAATTCACAGATGTAAGGAAATGAATAAGTACTGTAATTATCTTTTTAACTCAGAATCTGGGTCTAGGGCTGTGTTCACATACTACAGCACAAAAGTAAAGCTTTTAAATTCACCTTTGCTAAGAGTTTTATTAACTTGAATGCTGTAGGCAGCTGCTGCCATGTTCTTCAGATCTTGTACACAAATAAAAAGATAACCAAAATTGACCATAGTTTCCATGGAAAGAGGAAGAATGGCCAGGATTTTTCATCCTGAATGGGGATATCCTTTAGATGTGGAAAAACAAGATGCTGAGGTGAAGGTCAATGATGAGTGATTATTTTGTATCTCATAACATATAAATTGGGGACACCAAATTAAATGATCAGCTATTGAGTTTTAAACAAATGAAAGCAAACAGTTGTACCACAAAGTATGGAGTTCTGGAGCTCTAAGACTATTTGAAAAATAGAATAGGTGATTCAAAGAATTAGTGAAGAAAAGCCTGTACTGAAGCACAGTTAAACAGGAGGCTATGAACTCAGCTCCTTGCTCGGGAAGTTCTGAGATGAGTGGAGTCTGGGAGGATGTAGTGGGCAAGTATCCCTGTTGGAATGAGGAGAAGATGCTTGCTGTGAGCATCTGCTAGGACGCATCTCTTGCCTTCGCAGTATGACCAGCTGACAAAAATAGTGAATTTTTGGATTCTGAATTCTATTGATGATGCTTATTATAAGTAGCTTTCTTCAGTAATAGGTTTCTTTCAGAGGTTGGTTATCATTCTCATATGGTCTGTGCATTTGCTACTTTTACACTTGCTGGATTTCCTATACACTGTGCTGGTTCTGCTAGCAGAAACCTGATCCGCTAGTGTTAAAAACAAAACACCCCTGAATGTCTGTTTCCTCAAATCTTGTGCATGAAGATGCACAAGAAATTGCTTGAGAAATTCCCAAGGCAGTGAATAATTTGGAAACTTATTTTCAGTTGTTTTTCAAAAATGTTTCTTCTACTGCTATTTTGTATTTGTTCATACTTAAGGGTTATGTGTCGAGGTGTCTGTCACAATCTCCTTTCATGCAGGGGCCGTGGCAGGTCAATGTGAACGTTTTGGCAAGGAAAAATAATTTTGGAAAAAAAAAAAAAGCTTTTGGTCAGGTTTTATATTAAAGATTTGCAAGTCCTATGCTGCTGACAGCAGACTTGTGCTATGTTCCTTTTTAAATATGAAGTCTTAAGTATATAGTTGAATAATTGTAGTACAATTGAAAAATTCAGTTTGCTGCTCAAAATAGGTAAAGGAAAAATATGCACCCTTTTTAAAGCTTATTTTAATGCTGTAAAGAAGGCAAAAAGTGCAGTTTATCTAGACAATGAAAATGTTGGGGGTGGAGAGTGACACTTGAATAATATTAGTGCCAAATTGCTGCTGTTGATTAATATTTCTCAGGAGTTCACAGAATGCGTGAGTTACTTTATATAATTGTGGCATAGTCATCTACACAGATGCAAATGTGCATTAAAGAATATTGTTTAATGTGTGGTTATTTAAGGTCTAATATGTTCTTTCTTTTCCTTAGATTCAAGCACTCTTTAAGGACTAATGTACCCTGTAGCTCATGGAAGAAAAAAATCAAACCAGGACATCCTTGGTTTCCAGGCTACCGAAATATGGAACGAAAACTTTAGGAAGCGTCTTGCAACCTATGCCAAATGGCTCGGCTGTTAATTTAGCAGGCAATAACGGGGGCAAAAATTTCAGCAAGCACAATGGCACTGTGCGTATGTCTTCCTTTTCTTTCAACTGGAGAAAATCAAATAAACATCAACTTCATGATCAAAATGGGAGAGACATTGATTCCAAACATAATTGTAATGAAAAACTAATCGATTCTGAGAAGTATTCTTCATCTCAAGGAGCACTGAGTAACGATGTGCTCAGGGCGGGTTTGAACAACGCTGCTTCAGTTGCATCAAAAACAGTAAAGCAAAACAATATGTTTGTATCTTCTACAGAGGAATTAAATCCAAAGTCTTTGCCTGGACTTCCTAGTTCAGCAAAATTCGCCAAAGGTACCCTGTCAGGAAGGACCTCATATTCTGGACTCAATGCTCCAAAATCACACTTAAATGGATTTTATGGAAATAGGCCAATGGTAGGTTTGCAAAGACCTAGAGCTAATTCCAGTGCCACAAGGACAAGTTCAGGAGAAAGCCTTGCACAATCTACAGACAATAACAAGCCTTTTTCCTGTGAAAAAATGGTAAGATCACAAAGTTTTTCACATTCCATTCAGAATTCCTTCCTCCCCACTGCATCTTTAACCAGGTCACATTCCTTTAATAAAGCTGTGGATCTTACAAGGCCTTATAGTCAAAATCTATCTGTTAGGACATCTCAGAGGTCGTCTCTGCTGTCAAGAAATGCACGACAGTTGGATGTACCCAATGGAAACGAACCTATGAAGTACGGATTTACCAGGCCGTACTCGGGTATATCAGCTCCTGCTTCAAAGAAGCCCCCACTGTCAAATGGGTCTGGGCCCGCACCTTCTTTTGGATACAGATTAAGTCGACCTTCTTTGCTGAAGCCTACTAGGCAGCGATTTGCTGGAAATATCATTGTGGATGATGGCAAAACTACAACTCCTGACATGTGTATAGTGGAGAACTCTGAACTTGCAACAAATATTAATCGAGCAATTGACAAAAACAGCATTCTAGAGTGTGATGCTCGAAGAGCAGAATCTGTCGATGGCCATGAAAGCATGGGAAAACATGGGTCAAATGTCATGTGTATGAGTGATGACGGAGATGAAATATCTATATCTTCTTTGTCATCCTCGGAGAAAAATGACTTGAGTGAAGACTTCAGTGATGACTTCATAGATATAGAGGATCCAAATAGAACTATGCAACTACAGCAAAAGGAGAGCCGCGTTCAAGAGTTAGAGCATGGGAGCATAACGTCGATGGAGCCGTTCACTTCTCTCAAGGAAAGTGGAGGATCTTGCTGTAATGCTGATGACTGGCTCGATATAAATATGTCGGGTAAATACTTTGCATTCTGTGTGATATTTTACGTACTCTGTCAAGATTCTGTAATTGCAGTTAAGTTACGTTTAACCATTCTGATTTTTTTCAGAGTGGAACTATGCTGGCCAATTTATTTTCTCACAGTGCTTTTTTTTTTTTTTTTTGCATGATAGTAAACATTTTCAAGCATGTTTTTTTTTGTAAGAGCTCTTATTTCATTGGAATAAGAAGTAGTGGTATCTCCTTTAGCCAAACTTGTTATAGAATTGTAGAATTCCTTTTAGCCTTACTTGGCATTCATTTCTTTTGGACTAGTGATCTCTGCATATCCTCCTCTGTAGGCAGAGAACATCTGTAACCGCTTAAAGTAGTGGCAATAAATGTAGGGTGTCCTCTTTAATTACTTAATTTTATAAATTGTTATGTTACTGTTTTTTTTCCAAAAGCACGTTGTATTAATTCTTTAAAAAAAAAAAAAAAAATACCAGTGGAAGAGATGGAAGATGCTTTAAAAGCGAAGCTGCATTTTCAAATCTGATGTATTTTTTTTCTTAGTATATATTTACTTTGAGAGATGTTGATTGGATCCAAAGGTGGAAACGTATTTTATTAAAAAGATACAGAATTCTAAAATGCGTCTTTCTTGACAGATGAATTGCTGCATTGTATAAAGCTAGGAAAGATGTAGTTTAAAAGAATACTTAATTGTAATGGCCAGTCCAGCCTGAGCTTTTTACCTCCTAGGATTAGTGTTCTTACTATTGTAGAATGCTTTCAGATACTCCTGTTAGAACACAGTTTATTATTGAGACTTTAATGTTTTTACACACCTTAATTTGTATTTTTTTTTTTTTAATATTGTGTTGTTTTTTAGAATCTTGACTGTTTCTGTTTTCTTTAAGCAGTGGATGACAACAGTGAAAGTACAAAGAATACTGCTGAGAGTGTGATTTCTCCAGAGATAAATTACAGAGCTGGGTCCTCTTTTGAGCTTTCTCCATCTGATAGCTCTGATGGCACATACATGTGGGATGAAGAAGGGCTGGAACCTATTGGAAGTGTCCATCCATGTGGAAGTTACGAGTCTTCAGAAATGAACAGCATAGTATGTATTTATATGCATCATCTGAATCTCTGTAGTTTCTTTCTCATTTTATTGCTGATGTATATTTTAAAAATAATTAATGTATTTTTTTCACTTGATAACTGTTTCTTCTTTCCTCTGTAGTTTACAGCTTTCTGAAACTTCTTGTTAAGGAGTTCCTCTTTCTGGACAGATGGCCTTGAATTAGGCTGCTTACATGCATTTTTTCCCCATTCTAAAGCTGGAACAACACAGCTTCTTCCTTATGCAATCTCATGATGGCATTCAACAATAAAGAAATTACTTCAGCAAATAAGTAAAATATCTCCTACCAATCTTTAAACCTAGGAGTAACAACAAGAAAACAGTTGGTTCTTGTCTGACTCCCATTGATTTGTTTCTATCCTATATCTGCACAGGACCCTTTTCAAAATGAATTTATTTTCATTTGTCTGTTCAAGCATAGCATCTTTAAAGTAGGTAGCTGACTAGCTCCTCAGATGAACTGGACTCTTTATGTCTGGAAAACAGAAAGCAAGATAAGTAATAGCCATATTCTTACCACTAAACACAAATGACTTGCATCAAACATTCTGTCTGGAGCAGACGGAGAGTAGTTGCAGCGCTCTAACCCTTCAGCTGAGGTCAGTTAGCCAGCCTCTGGGTTCTGGTAGGCTTGATGTAAGTTGTCTGTCTGTCCTTCATTCTTTTCCACAGAAACACTGTTCTAACTTATTTGGGTTGCTTAATTAAAAGACGGCTCAGATTATATTAACACGATATTATTCATTCAGAACTTCCAAGAAAAATTAGGTATAATCAATCAGTGTCTCCAGCTTCTTAAATTTGAGAAGTGCTAAGTATTATGTCATCAGTGCCATTATCAGTAGTGTAGATGCTGTTTTCTGCCTTTGAAAGGGCCTTGTGGCTCTAAGTCAGATTTTAATTTTTAGTTTTGTTAGGGTTGTCTAGCCCAACAGCAGAACAGCATAGATGTTTTTCTGAAACTGGGGCATAGCTACATAATTATATTGTTATATGTAACTACATAAGAGGAATTCCTGATATATTTTCAGCTGCCTGTGGTGCTGTTCATTTTCTGTCTTAAATTACAATCTTGGGATGTGGTGCTTAAAAGTAAGCTTAGAAATAGTTATTAACTTCTCTTGGTAATTATGGCCAGTTTGGAAAAGCATTTTGAGATTTCTTTTTCCAGTATGGACTTTGTAGTTATATTGATGTTTACAGGAAAAAATTTAACATAGGGCACTGCAAAAATAAACACCCTTCTCCCTGTCACATGCATGCATATACCAGAAAAAGTTCTTGAAGTTTCTCCTTGATAAACCTGAAATTGATATTTCTGATACATACAGTGCAGTTGATCAAAACAAAAGGCACTGCTTTCATGGGCTTTTGGGCTATGTACCTTGTATTTGATGTGCATATCCTCCATGCGTTAATTTATGCATTTATATGAATTGAAGGTGTTGATTTCAGAACATTGATGTTCTGATTGATAGAAGCTGTTGTAAGCATAAAAGAACAGAGGTTTGTTAGAAGCTTATGATATTTTTGTTCAATGTTTTGGTTAATTTCTTTATTGAAAGTAAATAGCTGTTAGAGAGGTCTTAAAAGTGGAAGAATAAACTTATTTGGTTTAGATGTAGTGGAGAAAGAAGGAGGGGTGTAAGACTTAATGCTGAATCTTAAAAAAAAAAAAAAATAAAAATAAAATAAAATCGTGCTTTCCACTCATTTTGATTTTTATTCCATTATTTCTTTTCCAGAGTTGTAGTGCAGTAAGCACTATATTTTCATCTGAATTTTCATCCTAAGTAAGGGAAACGTCAATAATACATCTTGTGTTCATACTTGTTTTTTAAGAGAGGCTGCACTCTGAAATGTTTGTTGAATTGCATTTTAGTGGGAGTCCTGTTTTTTTTTTTTTTTCCTATGCTTGTTACTGTTGGCAGAAAGAATGAGATTTAGAGGCTTTTTTTTTTTTTTTTTTTTTTTAGCCTACAAATTAAACACTCATCACGTTTAGTCTTCAGATGTAGAAGAATTTCTGATACAGTTCTTAGTTCCGAAGAATCGTGATGTTGGGTGGGTTAGTATAAGCTTTTGTTCTCTGTTGTTGCTGCTTCTGTCTGAAGGCAGTGAGTATAAAGGCAGCTTAAAAAACCCCTGAAGGTCATGAGAATAATTATTGTGATTAGGCAGCATATGTTGATGTTTTGATTGCTAGGAGGTGTATGATCAAATTGTGCTTTTTCTGTCCTCTAGTATTGTGAAGGTGAAAGCAGTAAATCTTTGTCAAAATCCAACTGATAAGAGTCTTTTAAGCTAATATCAGCCTGACTGCCCCTGGGAAGTATTGCTTCTGGGGAAGTCTGAAGCAGATAGGTGGTTCTGGAGTTTCCCTGGCTTTAGGCTGGTGTGAGTAGGAGCAGTGTGAGCCTTTGTGATGCTTGGGATTCCAGCAGTACATCTGAATTACTCATAATAAGATGGTAAATATTGGCAGTGTTTAGTCATCTGTTTGCCATCTATAGCATCAACAAATGTATAGATGGCAGTGTAGACCTTGTTGGGTAGTCAAATGAGAAGTGGTTTGGCCTATTTGCCTAGGGTGGTGTTAATTAGGTCTGTGGAATGATAATGAGAGTCGTAGGACTTCATTTCATATACAGTAGTCTACTTGACTACATGAACCTTGCTGAATTTTTTGCTTTCATTTATTTTTGTCTGGAAATAATGTACATATAAACAGAATGGATGAAAACATGGGTCCTACCTGGAGTCTCATCGCCCCTTTCCTTAACAGAAAACAAAGTACTATTTTGCTGTAGCAAGGCTTGTTTGAGTTGTTCTGTGCTATCCATTGTATTAACTAGACACGTGAGAAACATAACCTTTAGTATGTGTTTGTTTGAGTAAAGCTTTGTTGTTTTTTTTTTTTTTTTTGAAGTTTAAAGCTCTTATTTACATTGAGAATAGGATAGATAATCCAAGCAAGGGTCCCTGTATTATTATGAGGTATTACTGCTTTTAAAAGATGCTACAATATTCTACCATACAGGGGTCTGCAAGAAGTAAAAATTCAAGATAAAATTTTTCGATTAGCATTTTTAATGCCTCTAGAGAGTAAGTTGTTTCTTTTTTTCCTCTTTCAAAGAAATTTCATTTGCACTAATAGGTTTAGAAAACTTGTGTTTTCTTTATTACCAGGTTGTATGAAGACCCTCTCTTAGACAGAGATCCAATCCTCTGGCCTTTTGTTATTAGAGGCTTTAGTAACTGTGTATGTCTCTGCTATCTGAATTTTTACTGAACTAAAGCTGGTATTTGGGGTATACACCAAGTGAGCATCGATTTAGTGACAAGGATATAGGATTATGGAACAATAATTGAAATCCATCTTGAAGAGACAGATGGGTTTTAGCTGCTTTGCTTAGAATTTAATTGCTCTTGGGATGAAATCTAG
Organism: Aythya fuligula; assembly: GCF_009819795.1. Classification (NCBI taxonomy): domain Eukaryota; kingdom Metazoa; phylum Chordata; class Aves; order Anseriformes; family Anatidae; genus Aythya; species Aythya fuligula. Next base: position 1,248,356 of record NC_045565.1, on the reverse strand, counting down.
ATCTTAGTGGAATGAATCTGCTTTGTCATTTATCAGTGTGGTTAGAGTTTCAGCCACAGAGTCTGAAATGGTTACATTTTTCTCAGCTTCCTAGCATATTTTTGAAATCTCATGATACTTTTTTTTCCCCTCTGATTGCAGCTTGGGAAAGGGAGATTCTGAACTAGTTTCTGAGACTGGCATGGCTTATTGTTCTAGAGGCACAGATACTCACTGAAATATGCTGTTCAAATGTATGTACTTCTTAACTACAGAAAAGATGAGCTTGCTAAAATAACATTGTGTAATGTTCAGTCTGTGGTACTTGCTATTTTCTTACAGTAGTTTTAGTTACTTAAAAGTAATTGAGTTTTTAAAATCATTTCCTTCTCTCAATGACTAAACTTTAAATGACAGTCTGATGTACCAGATGAGTACTTTGTTATATAGGAATTGAGACTTGTAGTATGCATACTTCCAACACGTTCGCTATTAAAGAGCCAAGTGTTCGAAGTATTGTCTTCTACCCATTTCTGCTTTTAGTTGTACATCCTTTCTAATGGGATAGTGCCAAATCCATAGTTGCTGTTCTGGACTTTGGATTTTGGATTACTTTGCTACAGCTGTAAGCTTACTTGTGCTTGTATTTTTATTAAGGTGGTGTACTAGTATGGAATAAAAAGGCTATTCAGATAGACAAGAGTTCTTTAAGTAGTATTTGGATGGCTTCAGTGAGGTTTGAACCCCATAAACTTTACCATGTGTGAGAAAGTGTTTTTTTTCCTCAGTGTGTGGTGTTTGTTTTATTTTTTTTATTTGGATATATGTAATACTAATATAGAATTACTGAATTATTCTAAACACTACAAATTTTTAATGCTTATTCCAAATAGGTGAATAACGAGTCTCCATACCGTGCTAGCAGCACTGTGTAAGATCCATTGGAAGAATTTTCAAGACAGAGACCTTCTGAACTAATAGTAATGTTTACAGACTTAAATGCCATTTAAATAGTATGCTGAGAGTGAGAAGTGGTTGCATCGTGATATTTTTCATCAGAAGCAGTTGTTGAAATAATGAAGCATTCAGTACAGAGTATTCAGAAATTCTTGTGCTTCATTTTCACTTTTTAACAGGAGATAATGGAACTAAATATCTATATTTTCTTCATATATAGACACTTGTTTTTTGAGCTGCTTTAGAAAGAAGATCTTTTGAAATGAGGCCTTGAGGGGCAAACTAGTTATAAGAAGCACACGAGCAGATTCCATCTAATGAACTAATTTAAACTTGGTTCCTTTTTCTGCTTTTCATGCTGCAAGTGAAGTGTCTAAGATTTTAAGAAGCTGAAGGTAAATTTAAAAAAAACTTTGAAATTAACTGCTTCAATGTAAAAACTGTGTTCATAGGAAAAAATTTTCTTTTTTTTTTTTTATTGAAACAAAGACTCTTAAATGTGTTTAGATTTTCATAGTATCTTCATGTAAGCCATTACTGAAATCTGTAGATTTATAAAATCTGAAGCTTTTATCTCCCATTCCTGTATTTGCTTTTCTGTGTGCAAATTGGTGTTAAAATGCTCCATCTCTGTTATCAGAGATGTTCCAGTTAGGAAATACTTACACACCACTCAGCTCTTCCCCTACTCCCCCATGTAAGAGACAGGATCAACCAAAAAGTTTTGTCCACTGATACACTGAGCATCCTTGCAGGTAGTATATAAAATAGCTAGCTTTGTGACCTGTAAGTAGAGGAACTCCAGCCACTGATCTGCAACACTTCGTGACCTTAAATAAGTCTCATGGAGCCTTCATCTTATTTTTCTTTCTTTGGAATGATGGATGAATTAAAAATGAATAATTTTAATTAACGTTATCATCAGTGTATATTACATTATATAACATTATCAATGTATTTGTACTTCCTGCTCAGGTTCAGGTGGATCAAGAGGAAGGGTTTCTTATGATTTATTCCCAGTGTTTCACAGCTCTGATTTAAGCTTTGGGGGAATGTGCTGGTGTGGCCTCTTCCTGGACCCCATCCTGTCTCTTTGCTTTACTATAGTAGTATCGTTTGGGTTTTGAAGGAGACAGTCCTTTTTTTGTCACCAAAAGATGCTGCCTAACATGGCTGTGAGCTCCCAGTCATTTTGGTCTTTGCTGCTGCTGCCAATTTATCTGGCCACTGTCGTGGTACAACTGGACCACGGAGGAGGAAATCAAGCAAAGTTGCTCTGTAGCAATTCAAATAAAAATTAGGCTTCATTGCATCAGTGTAATGAGACTGCAAGTATAATGCCAGCATACTGGTACTATAGGTAGTGCTGGATACTTGGCAATGTGCTGTACTTCTTTCTACTGTTTCCCTCTGGGCCCAGCACACTGGAGGCAGTTCTTGTGGAGAGAATTGTAGTGTGTGTAGCATCACTAATGTGGAATGGCAGTTTGGAGTTTTATATCTTCTGCTTCTGCTCAGGGAATTTTCGATTGTTGCATTTAGCACCAAAGAAATCCTGTCTTGCAAGGCAGATTAGGTAATCCATTGGTCTTTCATGCTGCTTTACCCAAAAGCATGACTGTTGGGTTTCTAGGTCAAGATATTTTTTTTTTTTTTTTTTTTTTTTTGACAGAGACATCAGAGTAGCCTGGGAAGTCTTTTATGAGATTTTAGCTTTTACTAATGTATTTTAGGTAATGACAAACACCGTGTCTGAATTTTACTTCTGATAGAAAAATGTTTCTTGGAAATACCTTACCTTGATAAGCTGGTATTTCTGCTTAGAGCGTCGTTATGAAAGAGCTTCAGCAGTTTTACTTAAATGCATAGTGGTTGAGACCTCCTGCTCAGAAACACAGAGAATCAGGGATTGGGATATCATACAAATGTCAGCCTGGGAAGGCATTTTTCACTGGCATGTGTTTGTGTGCCACAAATGTGAAGCTGGTGTTGCTGTTAACCTCACCACCTTAAGCAGAGGTTACATGTTTATCTGAGCTCTGAGCTCTTCTGGAACTGAGGATTCTCTTGAATTGTCATGTTCTAACTTTATAACTTTAATTAGATTGATATAATTGATATTTGGAGAAGACTCAAGCGTACAGCTTTCTGATCTCAGAAGATTCAGAAAGGCTAGAGAAGTGTTACCTTCTTTGCATTTAGTTTCAATTTGAGAAGATAGCGCTTCTGGACATAGTAAATCAGGGTGAGAGCATCCTTCATCAATGTGTCCCCAGTTAAGCTTTTAGTAAACTGTGCAAGTGCGATGTAAAAGTGCTGGTAATACAGATTTAAGAGTACCTGCTTGTTTCAGTGCGTTTTGCTAGCAGTGATCCTTGCCCACTTGTTCAGGCGTGTTTGCTGACAGTCAGTTTTCTGCTTGTGGCGTAGATAAATGTCATGGAGGTAGGGACTGACTTCAGAGGCGCTGCCTTCTGAGAGAAAATAGCTGCTGTCTGCCCTCCCACCACCACTCCAGTCTTCAGCTTCAGAGCTTAATTGTTACAGCAATGGGAGGTAGTGAGAAACTGCACTGCTTACTGAGATGGCATTTCTGTCTGTGTCTTGGGTGATGTGCATGTCCCTGCTGTCAAATGTTATTAAGAGGTTATATGACTGTATTACAGTGCACAAATCTCTTGTGGTGTTGCTTTGAGAGGTATGACATTTTGTGAACAAGCTTTTATGGCAAATTACCTTTTTTTTCCTTTGGGATAAAAAGGTATATATGGCTTTGAGAGCTGTATGATGCAGAATTGACACAGTAAATCTTCTCATCCTGTTTTGGTGAAATCAAGGAAGGCAACTTCTCTCATGCTCCTCCTGTCTTTCATTTGTGGTGGCCATTAATGACAGCTTTGATTTTGTATGGTGGGGAGAGAGAGCAGCAGATGTGTTGAGTGCAATATAATAATAAATACTGGTAGAAATTAGTACTACTTTTAATTCATAAGCTTTAAGTGAGGTTTCCAGTATGAGTTTGCAGCTGCATATGCAGTGTAGTATTTTTAGTTAGTTTATAGCAATTCCTTGTTGATGTTTTTCTTTGTTCTACCAACTGGCATCAGTTTTCTATAAGGGAACTTCAGAAGTACTCTAGTGTGCTTCAGTTAATTGTATTGCTGTGTTTTTTTCAAGTATCACACATTGTTTTCATTGCTCCTAGGAAATCTTGAAACAGGTAGGCATGTGCTCAAAGAACAGTACAGTCTTAATTTTGGTGTACCTCTGGTGTTTTTTGTCAGTGCAAACAAGAAAATCACTTAAGAGTATACCAAATGAATTGAGAGGAATCTAACTGGGTTTCTGAACACTGACAGATAACTTGATAGAAAACACATGGATTGGCACACAGTTTCTTTTTTTTTTTTTTTTTTTTTTTTTTTTTTAACCTGAAGCTGTGTCCCAGTAAGTTATAAGAACACTGGTGTTGAATCTTCTTGTGACTGACTTTCAGTTACAAACCATCAAACTTTGAGGAAGGGCTGTATCTTCTACGTATTAGGGTCAATTATGTTTGTAGTATGTGCAAATCTGGTCTCTCTGGATGAAATGTGCACACCCATTTCCAGTCTTACTGTCTCCACAGTTCTAAAGACATGATGCACAGTTCATTTAAAGACTGGTCAAAAAAGGTTTAATAAAAATATTTGAGGTTTTTGTTCTTTTTTTTTTTTTTTTTTTTTTTTAAATTAGAAACAACTGTATTCAGTAACCTGTATAAGAACACACAAATGCTGTGTAAAAAGTCATATTCAGTTCACATGGAAATTCTAGCTAGGGCATAACTAAAACTCAGTATACAGAAGAAACTTAATTGATCTCCTGGTAGCTACCTTGCCCATGGTATTCTTCTAAATTCAGATTGTTTTGATTTCATTATCGACTGGGAGTTGTTTGAGGCCTGAAGTTATTTTTATATAGCTCTTCTATTATAACTGAATTGCCAAATTAAACTGGATCGTTCTTGGTATTTCATGTTATGTGTTTTTCAAGTTCACCGCTGATGCTTGTGCCTAAGAAAAGGCAGTAAAACCAATTTCAAAAGCATTTGGAGAGCTGAAGCATATTGGTGTGTCTCTACTGATCCCTAGAAAAGAGCAGTAGACTGACCCATCATACAGGATGTCTGGTAACCTGGAAGTCCTGAGGTAACAAACTACTTAAATTGTAGTTCCTCCTGATTCTCAAGGCCTTCTGCTCACCATACTCATGTCAGCTGAACCTCGCAGCTCTAATACAAGTGTAAGTCAGTGGAGAGAACATCATCATTCATAGTGGCTTTTGCCCTTTAAGAGTTTAAGTAAAAAATAAATATTGCATCATGATGTAAAACGGTCCATTATTTGTACATTAACTGCAAGTAACTTCAGAAATAAAGCTGAACTTCTGCTATTGGCAGACTTTTCTGGAAGCAGAAGCAATGAGTAGAAAGGAGCAGATATTGCCTATGTTCATTACACTTAATGTTGATGTCATTCTGTAAATCAAACCAAAACTGGAATTATGAAACATTCTTAACCGTTGTTGGAATTCCGCAGAAAGAAGGTCAGACTGTTTTTCCCTCCTGGTGTGTTTTTGTAGATTCATTACTGGGGGCTAGATGGCAGTAAAGGAACGCTTTTTGTGGCTGTGGGATTTCACTTGTGCTGCATGTTTGGTTAGTGCTATTGCTTATGAATTGGTAAAATCTCAACAGAACAGTTAATATTTCAGGTTTTCTTTTTCTTTCCCTTTGTGCTCTTGAACTTTTTCTTTTTTTATATGTTCTAGCATATAATTAAAATAATTAAGCAGCGAGCCTAGCTGCTCTTTGAGAAATAGTGGATAGTAACTTAACCTAATAATTATTTCCTATCTGCGTTCTGTAAACCTAGATAGAACATACAATGCCCTTATAAAAATGTTTTCAAAGAGGAATATACCATTATTTAAGACCAATATCCAATAGTTAAAATGTCTTGGGTATTCAGAACAAAGGTCCCGTTGCATTTGTTGTCTTGGCAACACTCCCTAATGGAGCATGAACAAAATGATAAAACACTTGTTTGGATGCTGGGCTTAATTATCCCTAATATGACTTGCAGCATACAACATTTAAAATAGCTCCTTTCCTACCCTGTTCTTGGTATCTTGCAGGATTCTAGCCTTTCTCTCTGGCGTACTGGAAGGATTACTGATACATTTTTTTAAAAAATGTGTATATATATTTGTATACGGTCTTGCATATAATGAGTAAGTAATTTTAGAAAAACTGAGGTATTATATGTAAAAGAAAATCTACTCTAAATTTTTCTTTGAGGAAAAGAATACTTTTCACTTTCTTTAGTGATGCTTGCTGTCACCAAGAATTCAAATTGGAGGAATGATTGCAAAGGCTTCAGTTCACCTTCTCTGTTAAGGTTTTTGGAGCTAAAACTAAATTTTGCTATTTGCAAAATAGCAAAATATAGTTCTGTTTTGATGCTGCAAATGTGAAGACTCCCATTTCTGGATGAATTAAACGAATAACTGACTTGAAACAATTACTTACTTCTTAGAGCCTTATGCATTAGACTGGAAATTTAGTTTCCTGTCCCAGAATCCTTCTACATGATCTGTTGTTTCAAGAGTGTTTTTTGAGAACTTTGATTACTGTTTCCTCCTGTGTGATATGAAGCAAAATCAATATTACTGAATTTGTAGTAATGTATCCATTGCTACAGGATCAGACTCATGTTAAAACCCATATGGCGCAGCACCCGTATTGTTCGCTGTTCTGCTAACACAGACACCGATGTTTCTATTTAAATAGTCTCTCTTTGGTCGTAGACAAAGAATGAAGTTGACATCTGACCAGGATATCTGACTTCTCTTTCTTTTGTGAAATGTGACAAGCGCACCTGTCTGCTTTAAATGATTTAGGGACTTTGGCAAGCTGCTTTTTTGAAGTTTACAGGGAAGTACATTGTAATGCTAACAGGTGGTAGTTGTTTAGCTTTTTTTTTTTTTTTTTTAAGATTTGGTTGGTGTCCTGCATGTGAAATTTTTAAAGATGTTTTCCTTATACTGTCCTGTCTTTTAAGTAATTAGTAACTCCAGTATTTTGAGGGTTATGGTAGAAATTTGTTCAGAGGACTTCTAATTTACGCAGTTTGTATGTCTTCATAGGTTGTAACATCTTGAGAATCTAGTCTTGTGAAATTAAAAAAAAAAAAAAAAAAAGTTCAGTGGGAAGGGACCTCTGAAGGTCAGAGACCAGCTGCCTGACCACTTCGGGGCTCACCAAAAGTTACAGCCTCTTGAATGCTGATAGGCATGGGGCACCAACCACCTCTCTGGGCAGCGTGTTCTGGTGTCTGTCTAACCTCTCGTAAGTTTTTCCTGATGTTCACTCTGAGCCTTCCCTGGCACCGCTTTGAACCATTCCTGTGCGTCCTGTCACTGGATACCAGGGAGAAAAGAGGAGCGCCTCCCTCTCCACTTCCCATCCTCGGGGAGTTGCAGAGAGCAACAAGGTCACCTTCCAGCCTCCTTTTCTCCAGGCTAGTCAACCTGAGTGCCCATCCTCTCCTCACAGGAGATGCCCTCCAGCCCTTTTACCAGCTTTGCCCTCCTCTGGATGCTTTTAAGGACCTTAGTGTCCTTTTTAAATTGTGGAGCCCAGAACCGCGTGCAGTATTCCAGGTGAGGCTGCACCAAGGCTAAACAGAGCAGGAGAACTGCCTCTTCTGACCAGCTGCTATCCACCTTTATAATGCATTATTCTTCTCAGTGATACCGACCAAGTAGGATTATTCCCTTAATGGAACTCTTAGTACTTGCTAAAACATGTAATAATCTATAGGGTTGTAGCTGGTGTAGTTTTGGAGAATTTCTACATCCTGTTCAAGGCAGAACTTGATGCTAGCAGCTGTTGAGCACTCTTAGTAACGTTACTGCCTTGTAGTTAAATTCCTTATACAGCAGTGAGAATAACCGAAGCCTGTAAATGGAGGTTTATATGTGCAAACTTGCTGATGAAACCTGAAGTGTATCTTGTAACTATTTCAAGATGACATTAATAGCAGTTCATCTCCTGTTATCTTTCCTACCTAGATAACAGTTGGAAATGCTCAAAGGGAACTCACATGGGGTCCAGATATTGCAAAGACTTCATAGTCAGATTTTGTTTTCTAGCGTGGAGTTGCCTCAGTGCGGTTCAGGAATGTATAATTAGGGAAACATAATGAAATGTGCTGTTGACAGAGAAGTATGTTTGGCATCTCAAATGCTGACCTTTTCTGACATCATTAGACTTCTGAAGCTCTGGTACAGGGATAGCAAAGTGGCTTATCTGGGTTTATTAGTTAACACTCTGACATACTATGTTTTTTTATTGTACTTTAAAATGCATTTGCATGGTAATGGCAATGTTTTCAACTTTCTTAAGCATTTGTGGCCACTGCTCAACTAATTTGTCATGTTCATTAAGGTTCCCACAGTAGGGAAAAATGGTGCTTCTTCGTACTAATTTTGAAGATCAAAGCATGGCATAGAAGCAATTTATCAACTAACAAACTGAATTTGCCTCTCCAACACCTACATTTTACGAAATTGCTTAAAAAATACACGTTGCTTAAAAACATTTGAGTTCCTGGAAAAATGTAAATTAATGGATGTAAAAATAAGTGAACATCTGCAGTCTGTTCCCCTGAACGGTAAATCTGCATTTTGTTTAAATTACTTGCAATTTCTGAAAGCTTTTCTCTAGTAATTTATTATTCAGTCTAGTAATTTATTATTCAGTGTCCTGATATTCTGTGCTTTTCTTCTCTTCTTTTCCTGTAAGTACTTAGAATGACACATGTAAGCAGTATTATTCAGGTAGGACTTCTAGAATATAACAAAACGAGGTGGTTTTGTCTCAAGTATTCAACTGTCCCTTGATATTGCTCATGTTTTATGAAGTGAATGTTAACTTTTTGTTTCATATCCTCTCTCCAATGTCAAGAAACGCATTTCCCTGCAGAAATGGAGAATGTTTATTGTTCTGTCAAGAAAAAAATCTTAAAATATCCTTAGCTTTTTCCACTATTTGTAATAAAATAGAGGAGTACATTGTGAACACTATAGGAATACTGAAGAAGAAGAGTTGGGTCAACAGGTTAGCGATGCTTGTCAATGTTACTCGTTTCTGACATCTCTGACAGAGCAAATCTAACATGATTAGCTGGCGAAGGGATAGCTTTCCAATTGAATACAGTTTTTGCAGAGTATCGATAGTCTGTGTACTAGTATGCAGTTAAGTGTTTACTGATATCTGCAACACCCAGTGAGAAGTAATTAGCAAAACACTACCTTAATAGTTTTCAGTATAGGTCCTGTGAATCATCTTTAGACGTAGCTGCTAAAGCTAAGAAAAATCTGCAGTTCTGTGCTTGGAAAAGAAGCAGATGTGAAACGTCTGAATCTAATCCTAGGCCTTAAAGCTATGACTTCTATTTGTGGGATTTCAGAAAATACAGATCAAGAGCTTTAGAGCTGTGTAACCATTAACAATTTCCTTAGACCTGCTTTGTATTATGATCACTTGGTACTAATAAGTTTATCTGTCTTTGAACAATCAAGTGGGAGAGGCTGTGTTGTCTAATCAAGTACCGCATTTTGTCTGACATAGCTTTCCAGCAGCATGTTGCTAGCAGCATCTGGCTACTCCAACAGAATATTCTGCAGCCTTGACCTCTTGAGGTTTTTTTGTACTGTTGGTGTTCTTAAAGGAAGAGAGGTTAGTTAATCTCTGTCTCTTTCACTATCAGTTGACTTTGCTGTCACTGCAGTTGTTTTCCTCTAATATACCTGACTAATTTTTTGAATGGAGTATTGGTACTAATGTTACTGCATTTTTGTGTTATTATCTTTCTTACAAACAAAACATCGTGTTGTGTAACTTTAGAAACAGCTTTATATAAGCACATTTTTAAAGACAAAAGGCAGCAGCACTTGGTACTGATAATTACATATTTTAAATTTTGTTGGCCGAAAAAGCTGCTGGGAGCTGTAAGTTCTTGTCAGAACCTTGGGACTATTCCAATCTCTGGCTGACAAAACATGTTAAGGGATATAGGTGTTCTCCTCCTTCTGTTCCACACTAAAACATGCTTAAAAGCCAGAAGCATGATTAGGTACTATTTCTCAGCTCGTTAAACGGTTAAGTTTCTTGTTTTTCTTCTGAAGTGCTAGGTGCCTTTGGTAACATTAAGAATGGAGAGGCCTCTAGGCCTCTATATTCCTTCGTTTTAGAGGGGCAGTATTTGTCCTGAGTCTGGCTTTGGCTATTATTTATGCTGAAATATAGCAACAAGGTAAATCTGAATCTGAAAATATAGGTCCCTAACCCACCCTTTTCATTTCCATGACATGATGATCTTTTGATCAGTGTGACGTGAGAGCTGAAACAAGGTGATTTAACATCTTCTCGCAAACTTGTCTTTGAATCCTAAGTAAAATAATTTAGTTTTACAATGGAGGCAGAATATTAATAAATAAGAAAATCTTGGGAGCATTCCATAGGTACAAAGCAGAAAATTGTTTAAATCCATCCGTTACTGTACCAGATCAGTAGGAAGGTTGTTAGTTTGTGTAGACAGTCTCAGGTAAGGCTGATCTTGTCTCAAAAGAGAGGAAGCTGCTGACAACATCAGATATGTATACAGAAGAGATGTAACAAAGCTTTGCAATCAACTCTTTATGGCACTGGAATAAATGAGGTATCATGAAAACAGCTCCATCTGCCATTTTCTTTCTTGTAGGATATCTTGAATAATCTTGATTCATGTGATCTTGAAGATGATGATCTCATGCTTGATGTGGACCTGCCTGAGGACCCACCTCATGACAAAGGTTAGTAAAGTAGCCAAGCAATCTTACTGTGAAACTACATTATGGGTTTAAGATATTTCTGGATTTCGTTGTTCTAACTTCTGCCTGAATAAGATGCACACTTTCAATTGGTTTTTATTTAGGCAACTTTCTTTTCTGAAATGTAGAAATTAATACAACTCCTACACTTGAATTCTAATGTTAGAAATTTACTGCCTTTTTATTAAAAAGGAAAAGCAAAACCAACCCAAACTAAACAAACATTGTTGCAGACTGTTTCTTTAAACTGTGTGTACAATAAGCTTTGAAATTGCAGGTTAGTACTTTGGTTTCATTTTCAGATATAGCTGAAGTATGTTGCTGGAGTGATATTTTCAGCTTTGACAGCATAATTCTTCTTGAGATGGCTGTCGTTTTGTGGAAAGTAGAATTATCTCCTAATATATTTTATACGCTTTAGGGTAACAGCAGCCTTAAGTCTTAAGATGCAGTATTTTGAGGAGTCTTTTATGCGCTTGTTGTCTGTGAGAATGCTGTCAACCTTTTCATGGGGAAGACAGATGCCACTAACATAATAAAAATTCATAATAGAAATTTAGACCAGGATTAACTGGGTCAGGCAAATTAATGCCACACTTCTTCAAATTCTAGCCTCCTTTGAGGCATTTGGTTTTGGTCATTCCAACTTGATAACAATTGTCACTGGCTGTGAGAATTGTGTCAATATCTTCAGATGAACGGAAAGTTGGATGTGGACCACAGTCATGTCCTACCCTGTTCAAACAGGCACTGAAAGAAAAAAGCTTTGCCTGTTTTGTGTACTGTTCAGCTATGTGATGAAGTATGGGGTAATTCAGTTGCTTTGACAGTATGTTTGAGTTCTTTGGATGAAGATTCATACAGGTATGTTAGCTATGAAGCCAAATTAAGAATAAAATAAATAGTCTGCCACCTACAAAAGCAGTGGCGCACATGAAGTGCAATACTTAACCTTTTAAATCTCAGTAATTTTTCCAAAGTACTTGTGTGAAAGGGGCTTATTGATGACTATTACTGCTGTGCTGCTAGTCAACTTTTCAACTCAGACATTTAAGTTTCTTTTTAATTTCCTGGACTGAATAACAAACCAAGCATATGTGATAACTCACAGTGCTTGTGGTCACGCACTAAGCATTCTTTCAATAATGGTAATTGGTATCCTGTTGGAAAAACTAAGAAACAATTGTAAGGGATAGATCAATTTTTTTAGGTGTTGTTTTTTTTTTTTTTTTTTTTTAAGAGACCCATAGTGTATCTGCATCAGTAATTTCATTTCAAACTAATTTAAAAAATGTTCAAAATACGTGCATTTTAAAGGAGAATGTTTGCCTCACAAAAAAAAGTTAGCTTGCTATTTAATCTGGCTATGGGTGAAATACTGTGTTTACTTCAGTGCTTTCTGAATTGCATCAATATAATCTGTACTCACATTGCTACAGCAAGTATCTGTAGTGTTCACATAGCTGGAGTGTGTCTTGTGACTGCAGCAATCTGTGATGTTTAAGCTGGTGGTTCAGGTGGAGAAACTATTGCTGTTCGGGATCGATTTCAGATAATTACTTCTGTTCTAGGCATTTTTTTCCATAGGTTTCCATATAAAATTAATGTGGAATGAATTGGGTATCTCTGCTATAATCACCTCACTGATAAAAATCCAGTGATTTCAAAATAAGCTCTAAAAAGAGGAAATCAGACGTCATCTCGTGCTTCCCCTTAAGCAAACATGACTAACCACCAGTGAAGTTTGTTCTTTGCTAGTATCCGTATGGTTTTCATTCCGTGTCTCAATTTATTTTCCAAAGCTGTGTATCATAACTACCAACAAACTTACTGAGGGCTTATTTCGAGCTGACCCGTTTGAGCTTTCGTGCAGTGTGAGCTGTGGAAATATGCCTCTAAAGGAAAACAAATCTTTTGTTATTTTAGCTGTACAAGTTATTTTCTTACATCAACATTCGGTTATTGAACTAGTTGATTACAACTGGGATCGGAGATATGAGTATTATAATACCTAGCAGCACTTTTTGCCAACCTTATTTCCGCACTTGTGTGCAGCTTCACTGATGTCAGCCTTTTAAGACTTTCCCAGGTCCGCGGAAACTCTCCTTGTTTCGTTTTGGAGTGGAGGATGCCGCTTGGACACTATTTATAGCAGCAGTTCTAGTTCAACAAGTATGCAGTGAGTGAGGATGGCAGTCTTAAATCACAGGGTAAAACTGGGCTGCCTTCCCACCAACACGCAGGCTGGGAGCTCGGCAGGAAGGAAGGCCTGTTTATGAGCGTCTCATGCGCAGCTATGTCTGAGTAGGCAGCCGAGCAAAACAATGTCCTCTTGGCTAGAAGAATAAACCTATACAAGGGCTGACAATGTGAGGAAAAGCTGGTTGGGTAAGTGAAGGGGACGGTGCGATGGCAGAATAGCAGTTTAGGACTTTTTCACCGTGCCTGACTGCACGGGCAGCAGTTGTTTTGGCTTTCTTTCTAGTGGTTTATAAGCTGTTGCCAAATATAGCACTTGTTTGCTTCAGAAGTTTGTGGAATTTGCTTTGCTTTACAGAAGTTAGTGTTTTAAAGAGATTTTGTTTGCTTGTTTTATGTTTTTTTTGTCCAGGTAAATAAAGATTAAAATTCTTTGAAGTTTGATCACAAGACAGATGACTAGAGTGAGAGAGATATGTAATTTAAGTACTGAAACTAGTCTTTTTTTGTAATGAAGTTCTGGCATTTTTCTAAAATACAATCTCTGTGTTTGTTTTGTTCTAACTTTTTAAAATCCTGAAGATACTAAGAAAGAAAAGAACATGTTACTTTTATTCTGTTTTCTTTCCCTATAGCCTTGTCTCTTCCAAGTGATTTTCTTAGACCTGAAATATTGTTAAGGCTGAGCTCTGTAGTTTCTGCTTCAGGTTACTTTTATTCTTGTAACAAGTTCTATATGCTAGTAAAAACCTGAGTTCATTGCAGCAGTCTGCTGGATACTTCTAAAAATGCTGTCTTTTTTTTTTTTTTGGCTGTTTTAGAAAAAAAAAACAGAACTGATTTTATATTGCATTATCAGCACATAGTAAATATTGTTCCCAAGACCATGTAATACATTTTTTTTTATTTTTTTACTTTACATTCTGTAGAGGAATGTGAAAATATGAGCCGTTATGATAGACAAGACAGAAATGCTAGGCAACATCCGGAAGGATTCTGGAAAAGAGCACCACAACAACGATGGAATGCACAGGATCACTATCATCTCGGCCATACTGAGCACTATATTCACGGCAAAAATGATTTGAACAGGTAAAGACTTTAGCTGCCTTTACCCCCATTAAAATACTATGATGAGAAATCCCCTTCATATCAAAGGTGTCAAGTGATAATAAGACGTTTGCAGAGTAGTTGTATGTTATTGAATAGCATTGTCTGAGTGGGAGCATCCCTTAGATTTGTAATGATTTCTTTGTAAAACTATTTTGTCGTGGGTTTTTAATTAAAATACAAGTGTTTTGCCTTGAGCTGGAACGTACTTGGAAATGTTCTGATTTAATAGTTGTCTTTATAGGATACTGTAAATGGCTTGCTTATGTTACTGTATGTATTCCATGGGGAAATAATAATGTCTTATTACTTGCATGTTTGAAATTTGCAGGTTTTTTCCTTACCAATTTGTTTTTAAAATACATGTGATCTTGTACCTTGTACAGGCTATAGCTTGCATGGCTGAGTTTAGAAACCATGATGAGCAAACTGATTTTAGGGTACTGTAGATGCTGGTCTGTGGATTTGTGCAAGTGGGAAGGAAAGTGAAATAGCATTGGCATTTTCTGATTTATTTTCCTCTGTATACCACAGTATGTAACTATAGGCTACGTTATATAATAATTTATTTTACTAAATGCTTCCTAGCTCTAATTTGTCATCCCTGTGTGTGAGTATGCATGTAGATACATATATGTATATATTTTTTAATCAGGGGATCAAACTCCCTAGAGTCTCCTGTTGGTCACTTTGAAAGCTATGGGGCACCCAATTGTTACCAGGCTCCTAGACAGCTGGTGGGCTTACCGGAGAATACTGTGATGCTCGACGAAGTGACGCTTCGGCACATGGTCCAAGACTGTACAGCTGTGAAAACTCAGTTATTGAAATTGGAAAGATTACTACACCAGGTAAGCTGTTTAAATGGAACAAAAGCCAAAGAGTATGTTGGGGAGTTGTCTCAGTTGGTTTGTCATCTGGCCTTATTAAACTGTTTTCATTTTCTTCATACATTGATTTAGTATTTAAGAGTGCACTTTTTGCTCTGTAAAATAGTAATTTTTTGCCTTTTCAGCACTTTACTGAATGCAAAAACATAACGTATTAGTATTCTGTTCCTCCGTGGTAATAATGGTAAATTAAATCAGTGGATGTGAAGACAGGCTTTTATTTAATCAAGTCCTAGAAGGCTAGGAGTAATGAATAAATAAAAATCTATCACATTGAACAAGCTTGCATTCAGCAAGTCAATGGCTATAGCTTCTTCCTTTTAAAACAAACAAACAAAAATAATAATAAAAAAACCTTTCCCCTCCTTTTCATCATTTATTGGTGTTTCAGCAAGAAGCTTAGCACATCCTGCTAGGTCATCTCTATTGGAAGTACTAGAACTTAACCTTTTCAATGTGTTGTCATAAGCTTTTAAGGAGCCTTTTCAATTTAACCTCAAAAATCGGCAAATTGTTGGGAGTTCATAAACTGCTGGATCATTCTGCAAAAGTATAAGATATCAGCTGCAAAAATCCCTTAGTCTTTAAATACATGGAAATCTATAGGACTTCCTGTTTGGATGCATTTACAGATCAGCATGTAAAAGTGTGCATGATGTTTTCTTTAATATTAGGTTTATGGTGGTTGTTTCCTAACAGCATAATGTAATAGAAACAACTTTGTGCCTTAGAAGCAAGACACTAAGACAAAGCACAACAAAACAAAAAGCATATCAGTCTTGGGGCTAATTGAAGGATATGACTCTGCCTTTTAGAAATGTGAATATTTGCTTCCTATGGTAACAGAACACTGGAGATGTTTTTCCACTGACAAAATCAGAAATACTGTTGTACAAAGTGTCACAGAGGGAGGATGTGTTCTTAAAGCCTAAGTGGGAGCAGTAGGCTGCATACGCTGTGCCTCCCCAACAGCCTCGAGCGAGTGATTAGTATCTGAGATAACAGGGAACTTCTTGGCCAGAGCTCTTAATGCATTTAACACAAGGGCAATTAAATAACTAGACAAATGATCTGTATACTTGTAGCTCATTGTGTAAAGGTGTGCAAGTTATAGCCAAAGAGCATGTGGCCTTGCAGAATGTTGCATTTTAAATCTTGTCCTAGTTTATAATAGTCAGAGTTCTCTGAAAAGTGTTAAAAGATGAGCCTTGCATCAAGCCTTGTTTTTTTTTTTTTTTTTTTTTAAAATAAATTACAAAAGAGACAAGTAGCTACTCCTAAGGTGTATGTTCTTTAAAATTATTTGCTTCTCTAGTTAAAAACTTGGTTTGTTTTGTAATAATGTCAATGAATAAAAATATTTCATTTTTTTGCTTCATTAAGAAAAACAAATATAACTTTGAAAACATTACATGAACTTTAGCAGTCTCAACACTGAACTAGGACTTGATCTCAGTCAGGCTCATATAACAGGCTGCTTCTTAAAATATGTGAAAAGGCAAGATGCAGAGTGAGAGCTTCTTTCAAACACTAGCTTTAGTAAAGGAAGCAGAAGTTATTTCTTTGCTTCACCTATATTTACACAAGTGAAATACGTATTTAATGTATATTATGTATTAATGAAATATATACATTTAAATATATATAAATGTTACCTTTTTTGAGTTATTTCAGCAGTAGTTCTCATTTGGGTGAGAGTAGAAGCGTAGCCAGGTTTCAGGTGTGAGGAGTAGTTGTGTCTTTTTTTTTTTTTTTTTTTTTTTTTTTTTTTTTTTTAAGGCAAGATGTAAATAGACTCAGACGTTTATCTAACCAACTGTGGCATGCCATGCTACAGCACGCAGCACATAATGAATGTATACCTAGCAGTCTCCTGGGGAGACTGGAGGTGCTGTACTGGATGCACTGCTGCGGCTGTAGCTGACATAACTCTGTCGAAAGTAGTCAAGTAACAGCTGCAGCAGCATGGGATTTGTGTTGAATTTGGAGTTCTACCTAGAAAAATAACTACTTATTAGAGTAGTCTGGCCTTCTCTGAACTCTGTGAGCAGGATAACAATGCCAGCAGTACACATGCTGTCTACTTGCTTCTCACATACTGCCATCATTGTGTCTTAAATCAAACAGTGAAATAGAGAATAAGGGTCTATCTCATGCAGGAGTTTGGAAATTTTCACCATGGTAAGCGTAAACTTCTGATTCTCCAGTAATGTTATACCAGCTTGTATGGAGAATACACCTTCTTTCTGCACTACATGTGATTGTAATTATTTATGGAGAGATGCTGAGATACTGGTGCATGTTTTCACTTAAAATTTAACTGAAACACTTTTTTGTTGTAAGCAGTCTTTAATTAACGTCTAAATGTTAATGCCTATTAAATATTGATTAAGAGTTCATCTGCATGCTTAATAGTAAATGTTTTATTTTGATCTTAAAGATTACTTCCTTCCTCATCTTCCTCCTCAATTTCTTTAATTTGTTGCTCTAGTTTGAGCGAAACTCATGTGTTAGAGCTTCCTTACTTAAATAAGGATTGTATTATTTAAGAAGCACTGGAGCCTTTGATCTAAGGAAGGACTGGCCTTGCTCTGTAGTAATTCCTCTCAAGAGTGGCATCAAAGATTGCCACTCAACTTGTCTTATCTCAAATAAGCACTTACGTTTTAAGGAGGACTAAAACATGAAGCAGGCTACAGAACTGTAAGATCTGTGAAGCCCTTTTCTGGAGTAGCAAGGCTTATAAAAATGCTTCTTTCCAAATTAATTTCCTTTCTATTCAGGAAAGCTGTTTTTCAAGCACAGATCTTCATTGTAGCATCAGATATGACTATCTGAAGCATATGAAGAAGCATGAATGGAAAGATAAAATCTGTAGTGCAAAACTGTTAAATGTGTCTATATTTTTGCTGAGGGATAAGTTTCATATGTCACGTGAGTTCCTTTGAAATGTGTTGCTCTTTTCTCTTTACATCTGCAGTTACTTATATGTTTTTCTTAACCCTGAAGTACTTCATCTCATTGATTTAACTTTTTGACAATTGCATGTATGTCAGCAACTGATTGGACTGTTCCTGAAAATGCATGTAAAAGATGTTTTTTCTTGGAAGCACTTTTTTTTTTTTTTTTTTTTTTTTAGGAATCTTGTGACCTCTGAACATCACTTGTGTGATGGCTTCATGATTATTCTGAAATGTTAACATCTTAACCATTATCTGAATTTAGGAATTTTTACTTTTTATAAAAGCAATAATTGTCTAGTTAAAAGATAGTCATGAGGTAAAAAAAAAAAAAATATAAAAAAATAAAAAAATAATATTTCTCTGTTAAAATGGTTTATAGGAACTTATTTAATATGACATACCAAATCTTCCAAAGAATCTTAAAAAGATGTTTAGATGGAGTTCGGAATTTTAAGATGATCATTAATGGATTTTGTGTCACCTTGAGAAAGAAACAAGTAGTTCATTAATATTTTGCTATACTTTGGCTGTTCTCTGAAATAAATTCCTAGCTGGAACATGCTACTGTCATGGAAACGTGGGGATTACTTCCCTGTTACTATTCAGCAGGGGAACTGCAGAATTTACTGGAGCCTGTCATTCTTTGCCTTCTGTGTGTATTTTGAAACTGTAAGCTTTTCTAAGAGACATGAAAAAAACGTATGGGGCACTGGTAATATCTGCTCGTTACTGCTCTAGGCTTGTGCGTATAGGGAACTGGTGATGATTACCATTTATATACCCTGCAGCCTCTTATTGCTAATATGCATGGAACATAAACAGTTATGTCTAGTCAATAGAAATGACAACAGAAAAAATGTAGGATTGTTTTGAGACCTTTGTTACATTTGCAGAAACCTTGTGCTCAAATCTGTTTCAGGATGCATAGTCTGTATCACGTAGCAGATTGTCCAGTTGCAAAGTGAATTTTAAAGGATCCATCCAAATGCTTATCTGCTAACTCTTCTCTGAAGTCATTGCTTTCTACGGTACAGGAAAATAGATTACAAACGGCATTGGTAGAATAAGACCTTCATCTAACTTCAAACATTTTATCAATATAGTACTCTGTAGGGAAAAAAAGTGCTGGTTGGAATTCGCAGGATTTAGAACACAGCCCAAAATGTAGCATTGCTAATTTTATTTTTATTACTCTTTTCTGGGGGCACGATGGAAGCATGCGCGGAAGAGTAATAGTCAGAGCTTTCAGCTTCTTCACAGCAGGGACTGAATTGAAAACAAAGAAAATAAATGCAGGGAGCTGAGGTTTGAGAAACTAATGCAAGGCATACTCCAAAGCCTCAAGTAATTTTAAATGTGTTTAATCATGCTATATTATGATAAAGTGTAGTGCGAAGGTGATCAGTAAGCTGAATAATAGTAGATAGGTAGACTGGTTTAAATGAAACCAAGTCTAGCCTGGGTTCAGCCTGTTGAAGGAATAAACTGAAATTTGGTGAGGGGCCACTCAAAGAGAAATGAAATAGAATATATTAGGAGTCTGTGAGAATTGGTGGCCAACCAGAGAGTGAAGATGATGGGGCAGATTATGTATGTTGTTGTAAGAAATACTTGTGTTTCCTGAACTGCCAATGTAAGAAGGAACTGCTTTGTTTTCATGGTTAAAATGAGGTTGCACCAAGTAAGATGTGCCCCTAGGTTGACAAGGTCTGAACAAACTTCAGAAAGCTGTGGCTAAGGCCAGTTCACCAGTTTAATAAAAGTACCGTACTGAATGATTAGGAGTCTGTCTTGAAGTAGGCTCGGGTGCAGTTTTGGGAATTACAGGCTGCTGCCCTTCAGGCAGATATGAAGCTTGTTGAAGCAGTTTAAATGCAGCGTGCTCTAACTCAGGGCGCTGACGGGTGGGAATTCACAAGCCCTGTTGGGTGAAGTGATTCCTTGTAACCTGTTCGAATTTTGTCAGTAGATGAAGGAGAATGAATTGTTTGCTTACACTTGAAGAAAATTTTATGACCAGTTTCCTTTCCTAAGCACAATTTCTATTTCTGGATGTGTCTCCTACCATCTCCTGCATGCCCTGAATCACCTGTAGCTCCGGCCAAAACACAACTTGCAGGCTTGTGCGGGGCTTCACCAGTGCTAGAAAGAGACTGGGTGGATTTGTGGAAGAGGAGCCAATTGGCTATTTCTGTGTGCTGCATTGGCCAAGAGCTGCCTTTCTCACCCACTTCCTACTCTGTTAAATAACCAGTGGTAAGTTGTGGGATTTGGAGTAAGGGTTCAGGCTGCTGCTGACTTGTGCAGTTGGAATGCCCTTTAGGGGAAGGGCAGGTATAGTGCTTCGGAGGCTTGTTTGGTGGCCTTTACTGAAACTGCTTGAAAGAAACAAAACCAAAGTAGTATTCAAGGTAGCAAATAAAGAAATGGTATATCTTAGGCTTAAACTGTTGGTTGTTAGCTGTTGGGCTGTCATTATAACAGTGTTGGACAGTGGAAATGGAAACTGACGTTCATGGTAATATTTCAATACGACTACAGTCAAACACACAGGAAAATGTTAAGTAGTTAGTCGGTGAATAGCACCCTCTACTTGCTGAACACTTGATGAGTTTTCTGCTGGTACCTTTGCAAAAATGCTAAACTGGAAAATGAGGCTCTTCAAGCAAGCAATTTGTAGTGTAGAGAACTTGGAATCATCCCTACTCCTTGTAGGAATTAAAGGCTAGAACTTGATTAAAGCTTTAAAAAATGTTCATTACTTTTCAGCTTCTTCATGAATTTTAGCTGTTGGAACATTCAGTTCTCAAGATGAAATTATTACATCATTGGTAGCATGTTAGCTTAAAATCCTGCATGTTAAAACATAGCTTGTGTTGTTAAGATCCACAAGACAATCGCTGAAAATGCATTTGATTGGATTTATTTTTAATAGAAGAATCTAAAATATGTTAGTATACTGAAAACAACTATTCTCTTTAAACTTGGAGCTCATTTTCCTGTAATGCAATATGGAAGACTTCTTCTGAGAGGATCTCCTTTGCCCTCTCACCTCTGCTCTTTTAGAAGTTCCATGTTTTCTGCACTTTGCATGTGCATTTAACTAAAAACAAACCTGCAAGTAACATCATGCAGAGAAATACAAAAATATTGTTAAAGAGGCTGTAACGTTTATTCATACTTGTTTTCGAAAAGTTAACGGTCAAGGTTTTTTCTTATTCCACCACTTTTACGCGTTTAGTTTAAGTAGTTATTAATGAATTAAGGATTTTTTAAAAATCTTGCTGTTGAATTTTATAAACCACTTAAAATATATCTTGAAGCATGCGATGACCCCCAGTTTATGACATAGGGACCAAACAAAAATGGCCACAAACTGCAGTGTGTGCTGTTGACCCAAGTCCAGCAGAAAGTGTCGAGTAAACATGATTGAACTAAAAATCAGTATAGAAAGGTAGTGATTCAAATGCATTGCTGATACAGCATCAAGAAAAGGAGGCTAAACCGATGGGTCACTGCAACGTTATGTGGTAGATACTTAAAAGAGAGCACACCTGATTGAGCAGTGCATGCAAATACATGCATAAATTTATATCAGGTTCAAAAATGAATCTCTAACTAAAGACCTGTTCCTACATAGCTATTTAAATGTGAATATTACAGCATTATTTCTCTGTCAATTTACACACTAAAGGCTATTTTCACACCTGAAGTGACAGTAATGTTTAAAACCAACTGTAACAGGAAAGCCAAAATGTATGTATTTTGTTGGTGTGTTGCAATGTTTAAAATTTAGGAAATAGTTACAAACATTACCATTTTGTCCTTCTAATGCTGCAGCTTTACAAAAGCAATCGTGTGCTGAAAAAATAAAAATGCTTTATTTTTGCTTATATTTTCAAACAACTTATTTTTTTAATGCCTTTGGTAAGCATTTGTTCTTGATATGTTGCTGGATTTGCAAGCATCTTTTATATTTGCACAAATGAGACCAGTCCAACTGTTTTAAATGTATGTTTATGGTATAATTATGTATTGTGTTGTTGGAGGGGGGAAAAAACAAAAAACAACACGAGCCAGTAGCTTTCTATATTGGTAATTGCAGTGTGGTGATAAGCTTTTTAAAAAGTTCGTCATCATAATTTTACCTAGGGGTTAAAATTATATGCTCTCTCCAAGTTTTCTAAAGTTGATGTCTTAATGGGTTATTTCTAGGCTACCAAAAATAACGTGCATATAACCAGTTGCGTTGTTTTGCAAATCCTGCTTTGTTCTAATTTCTTTTTTTCTTTGTATATGGATAACCTTGTTCATGCTGTTTTTTTCCCCCATCTCATTTTAGCAATGCAATTATGAAAAAAACAGCAAAACCAAAGATTTGTACCTTAGTACTAGCATATGTTCACAAAAGGGTACTTAAATTTCCATTGATGGTGTTAGATCTGTGTTGTGTCTTTTTTTTTTTTAGTTGTACTGTGTTAATTGTATATAATAAGATAATTAAAACAATGGTAAGGAAATTAGTGCAGATGAACATAGCTTTTTCTTTGGTTATCAGGTACAGCACAGGGCTTGAGTATTCTAATTTAATTGCCAGGAAATTATTGTCTTGCTTTCTTTGCAATAAGGTCATAGTCTACTGCTGTGAATGTCTTATTTCTCTGGTTTTGTGCATTTTATTTGTGTAGCAGAGGTACCAGTTGGAAGTAGTAAGTTTGTTTTGGTTTGTATTTTTCCCTCCACATGATTCCTGTCACAGATGTAACTGTGACAGTCTGATGCACCTTTCCTTCTGAGTGCTTGGATTTGAGTAGTTATAATAAATATATGAGTAGTTAAAACAAAAAAAAGTTGATGAAAACTGTTGGTTGTTGATCCTTTCCTTTAGCATTTTAGAAATGTTTGGTTTAAATGGTTCTTATCTTGGTTCTTATCTCTAATGCATAGTGGGGCAGAATAATTCAAAATATTTCCAAACACTATTAGAACTATAGACTGCAAATTGCTGCTTCATCAGCCTGTCACGGGCTGGCAATCTGCCTGGGATGGACAAACAGCTACTTGTCAATTGACCTAAACCATGTGTTGGACAGTGTAAGCTGAGATACCTGTTATGGACTCAGAAGCCTTCAACAACAAAGCTGGATAGTCTTGCTCAGAACAACCCCCCCCCCCCCCCCCCCCCCCCCCCCCAAAAAAAAAAAAAAAAAAAGACCGGGATGGTTTAAAACATAGATTTAGGTAATGGAAATTAAGCTAACTGTCTCTAGTATGATGGAAGCATTTTGGAACTGTATGCTTGTTCTTAGTATTTTGGTCTTTAAGTTTGTGATGGTTTTGCATGCAAATAATCAAATAATCAAATTTGATTTTTTGCATGCAGAAAATCAAATAACTTTGGCTGCAAACAATCAGTGCCTCTAGAAAAAAGTAAAGATTAAATGGTTAAAAATCACAAAATTCATTTTTTACTTTTTACATCCGGTCAATCTCTTCAATGTTTAATTAAAAATTTATAAGAATTTTGTTAAGGAATCAAAAAAAAATCAGATATATTCCTCGTGTATATAAAGGACATAAATAGGGCTATCTTTTTTTCCCCTCAGGTGATTTTTAGCATTTGAGCTGCACTTTTACCCTTGTGATTTTTTGGGACTTGCTGGCTCAGGCTTGTGGTTTTAGACAGATTTTGAGACATGTTGATCTCATATTATATGTTTCAATATGTTCTACAAGTGCAATCCTAGGCTGTAAGGTCTTTGAGTAAAGACTTTTTGTCATGGCAGTGTAGGTGTTTAAGGACATACCTAAGCAGTTATCCTGTAGTGTCATTGCTGGTTCTTTCTGTTTCTCCTTGCTCTGATTAATTTCAGGATTTATGGCTGTCATTATAGGGGTGAAGAACACCCTTTCACGGTTCCAGTTCTCGTAATTGATATTCAGTTCTTATGGCTGTGAAATAATTTAGTCTTAAACTGTACACTGGAAATTCTTAACTAGAAAAGCAATATTTACAAGTTGAAGTATACTTTCAAATAAAATATTCAGTACCCATTTTAGAATGGGTACTGAAGGAAATGAAGCTTTTAAAATTATGTAGTATTACTATTCCTTCCCGATTTAAAAAACAAACAAAAAACATAATGGCCAATATTTGCACAAAATCAATACGTTTTGACATAGCTACCTGGACAGCTTCATGAGGAGAGAGAAGTTGTTTGTGGCCCTTGTTTGGGCAGTGTACACGTGCTGCAAGGCACACATTCAAATCAGATGAAAACAACAGCAAGAAAGGAAAACTCACAGTGAGATGAGTCAGACGCTGTTGCAGCTTCTGCAGGGTTGATGTGTCTGTCTACATGTATATCCTTGAAAGAAAGTTGGGAAGAGTATGTTTTTTTTTTTTTTTTTTTCCCCCCAATGAGTAATTTGATGATTTCTTCTTACTCTCTTAGAATGATGAGAATGTGTCACTCCAGGACATCACACTCTCAATTCCATCCAGTCCAGAACTACAAGAACCTGAGACAACTTACAGTAAGGTAAATGACACTGATTTACTCTCCAGAATAGATACAAACTTGCTTGTAAAAGGAAAATTATTTTTTATCACTGAAGTAATGTTTTTTGCATCTATTCAAATCTATTCTGTCAAATCAAATGTTGTTCAAATGAAAGGATTTATTTGACCTTCTGAAATACTGACTAATACCAGTACAGTTTAAATAATAACTTCTGATACTTGTAGCAGTTATGGCAGACTAAACTATAGAGTAACATCTTTCAAGATTTTTCTCAATTTGATAACTGTTAGAATTTGAAAAGACAATTTTTGCTGATGACAATTTTTGCTTTGAAGTATAATCATACCATAATTTTTGTTACATGCTTTATTTCATGAGACTTTATGTTGACTTCTGGTCTGGTTTAAAATATCATTCCTCTAAAGCAAGTTTTTCCTGAAATACTGCAGGTAAAGCAAATGTAAGAACTTAAAAATTAACAGAATTAACCCTGCAAAATCGAAGTTGACTTACTGTTTTAAGTTGACTTATTGTTTTAGAGTGGATATTAAAGAGAAAAGCAATCACAATGGTTATTCCAGAAAGGATCATCTTTTGTGGTCAGAGGACTGTGCTTTCTACAGTGTTGAAGTTTTGTGGAATTACTGGAGGCTATTACTGTAAAGTCAATAGAGAAAGATCACTAATCCTACGCTACAGTAGGAGAATAATACTTGTTGAGGAGTTGAAGTTGAAAATATATTTTGAAAGGGAAGAACACTTACAGTCCGATTTCTGTTTGAAAGTCACTTGTCCAAATCAGTGTTTAAGAGGTTTGCCAAAACCATAGACCTATGTACATGATCCTTTAACAATCCTGATTTCAACATTATTAACACTTCATTTAGGACTTATTTTCTCTTGAATTGTTTGTCTGATACATTAGTTGAGCTTGTACTTCAACAACCATCTCCCTCACAATCTTAGTTTTAAATTCTAAAGCAAAATATGTTGGTTTTCAACTTCACAGCAAAAAACAAAAGCTAGGTTTAGCTGACACTTTGAATTGTCATTTCCTTAATTGAAGTTAGCATATGGTTTAGAAAAACTGCATAAGAAATCCATCTGGATGCTGTCCTAAAGCAGTAACTAATAACATCTAGTCAAAACAATAGTCAAAATAAAAGAGAAGATGAATGATACTGAATGAAAGAACACCCCTCAATGTATGGCCTTGCTATAATGGCAGAGCTGTGAAGTACATTCAGATTACCATGTGATGAGAAAAAAAAAAAAAAAATCATGTCCATCGACCTGCTGGCCACGCTGTTTTTGATGCAGCCCAGGATGCAATTGACTTTCTTGCCTGCAAGCACACATGGCCAGCTCACATTTGGGCTTTCATTCACCAATATCCCGAAGTCTTCCTCGGCAGGGCTGCTCTCTATCTACTCATGACACAGCCTGTTACTGATGTTTGAGATTGCCCTGACCAAGCGCAGGACCTTATGCTTAGCATTGTTGAACTTCAACAGGTTTACACGAGCCAACCTCTCGAGCCTGTCAAAGTTCCTCTGGATGGCATCCCTTCCATTCAAAGCGTCAACACCACCACATAGCCTGGTGTCGCTGGCAAACATGCTGAGGGTACTCTCAATCCAACTGACCATGTTGACAACAAAGATGTTAGAAATATTTGGACTGGTATTATTTAATGTTGCTCACAGAAATACTACTAGGGGCAGTATTTAATGGTTACATTTTTTTTGACACTCCACGACACCAGTTTCTTGACTGACAGATGAATCCGTATTGAAATTGCAGCAGATTTACTTACACATTGTGAATGTAGGGAGTTGGTTAAACTCTCTTTAAAAGAGACTTCTAGTCAAGTTTCTTTGTTCTTAGTTGTATTCATCAGCCCACTTCACCAGGTGAAAAAAAATAAGGAAAGCATGTGCTAGTATTACTGCTAGGACACAACGAACACCTGAAGGAGCATGTCCTGTAGAGGCGTAGAGTTAGGTTGTGCAGCCCATATGGAAAACTTCATATTGCCCAATGTTCTGTTGCAGACAGAAGATTTGGTGAATGAGATCAGGAAGCTTAAAGATGAACTGAAGAAAAAGGATGAAACAATCAACCGATTAGAGCATCAACTTGTAAGTATAATGTTAAATGCTTAACAAAATCCCAAGTACGTACTGCAGAGTACAGGTTTAATAGGTAATTCTTACAAAGAATTTAAGAGAGCTAAACTTCTGACTTCAAGTATTTTTGTGGGTTATCTTTAATTCAGTAGGGTCAGTCATGATTTTTTGTTTAATGTTAAGTTGACCACAGAAAAGTTATGTCTCTGAAACTAGGGGACGCTTATCATAAATCGTGTCCAGATAAACACAGATACCCTGAGGCAAAATTATTTTATGCCTATTCACTTTTTGTTCCTGTTCAAAGTAAACTAAATTTTGGGTTTTGCCATGTATGTTTCTGCATTTGGTTCCGCCAAACTAGTCTGGTATGACAATTCTTGCAAAATAGTCCTATGTTCTCAAGCCATTTTCCGAAGCTATTTTAGATAAATTGCTTTTTGTATTTACTTGAAACTCATTGATTGATCTTATCTCAACCAAAACCACAAAGTAACATGGAGGGGAGGGTATGATGTCACCTAAATGTATTTTGGGCTTTAGAAGAACATTCCTAATAGATTTCTGTGATGGGAATAATTTTTTCTTTGTGATTTCCTGTGCAGTCCATACCATATTCCATGGCTAATGAGACTATTTATAACTGCTTTCATAACCCTTTTTAAATTAATGGTAGTGAAACTTAATTCACACTATGGGATGTGTTACTGGATATGAAATCTCATTTTATAAAAAGTTTTATAACAGTCCCCATGCACCTTCCTTTTGTTAAATGGTAGTAACATTTATGTTTCAATTTCTTCTTGATACATACTGAGTAAAGCTTTTGAACATACTGTTACCTACCTGTTCATCTTGATTAATTGCATATATTTGCAATTACTGCATTTTTTTGCATATGTATATGTATGATGGACATCTTTCAAGTACTCTCCTGAGAGGGAGACAGTCCTGGAGAATTAATTGTTAGATAAGCAATTAACACTAGACCAATACTCTATTTGTATCAATACAAAATAAACATGGTATTGACTTCTGGGCCTCAGTGGTGCTTTACAAGAATCTTACCTAGTCGTTTTCTAACAAATTCTCCTTTCTCTTCGGGGGTTAAGGCCACTAGATGTAACTGCCAGAGAGACAACCAAAAACCTTCAGGGGCAACGTCTGTGTGTGCTGATAAATTTACGCAAACCTCCTGGAGAAGGAGTTCTGTGAGTAAAACTTGCCTTTCCTTCTTGGTTATTACTTTGTGATTCACTCCCCAGTTTTATTCTTAATTTTATTATACAAGTTGGCTGGCCTTATTTAAGAGATTATACTCTTAAATGAGTGTTTTATTCATACATCCTTACTCCTGTGCCTACCGTACACATTCTTTTGCTGACCTTTTCTTATTTATAAGTTTATTACAAACGTCTATTTTAAAATGTATAATAAAATTTTAGAATTCTGTGCTTAATCATATTTTGCACTACTTATGTTACAGGCAGCCCAAGCTGTATATCTAAGCATACATTAAGACATTTTCCTATCTGATTTTCAAGTCATAGGTATTCATATCTGTTTTTTGTTGTTGAAGTTTCATTGCTGCTGTGCACATGTTTGTAGAAAACTGTGTGTTCTAACTCTCAGTCCCTAAGTGTAAAAGACAACAGCAACAACAGCAAAGTTAATATTTTTTTCAATAATTCACTTGAAGAGTTTAGCTTATTCAAAAACTTATTGGGTGAAAATCACTCTGACAAAGGACGTGTTCATTCCCATATGTTGTTGCATGGATCATATTTGCTTGTTATACAACATTGTTAAATTCTTCAAGGATCAGTAATAGAATACTTAAGATGATGTGAGGGGAGGCAACACTTCTAAAAAAATAATGAAATGTCTTTGAACGAGGCTTTTATCAGTCACCAGCAAATAGTCTTCAGATCATAATCTTGTAGCTACTGCTTCTAGAGAGAGAATCCGGAGAGACTTCTTTGAAAGACGAAAAATGGATTAGAATTCTTGTTTCCTTTTACCCTGCCCCTAGTTATTTGATGTCAGATCGTAGTAAAGATGAATTGCCCCTGCCGGCCCTCTAAAACTATTCTTTTAAGTATATAGTGCTAGGATAGAAGTATGATTAGCAGTTGATAGCGAACACTTTTTTCCTGTTGAGACCTAGCTTTTCAACATTTTCTCTAGAAAGCACCCGAAGTAAAGAGAACATAATCTTAACTGTCTCTTAGTTTGCTCTGGCACTTCTGTTCCAGTAAGTAAATGTAATGTCCTTGATGTTTGTTCCATTCTGTTATCCTATGTCTTTGGAGCTCTTGTACTATTTCTTTTTCCCAGATTTTAATTTAATCTGTGACATACATATAACATTTTTCTACACTGATACTGTGCCTGAGTTAGTGGTTACTGTTGGTGGTCCTTTTTTCCAATCTCATTTTCAGTGTAAATTCAGAGACAGATTAGTAACAGTTAATTTTTAACTGCTGACTGCAGAAGCTTCAGTTTGAGCAACCTGTATTACTAATTTGTAATCCAAAGATATTGGAGGAGATGGAGAAAGGGAGGAAACTAAGACCTTAAATCTCAGGTAAAGGATTCATTTAACCCCATTATCTCTTTCTTCAGGATGAAGTACGCTACTTTGAACTTATTCAGTACTTCTGCTTGAGAATACACTATTGTCATACGGAAATTTATTCAGGTTAAGGGAGAATACCTTTTTAAATAAAAAAAAGGACTTACAGCTTTATTCCTGGTTGGGTGTGTCTTTATATACGTATATGTATACGCATAATAAACCTCTCAGTATTTTTATCTTTATATGTGAAATTTCTCAAGACCATTGATAGTGGAACTGGAAAGTGCAAAGTATTGACAAATGTTCAAAACAAACTGCTTTTCAGGAACCGTTATTTGTAAATATTAGCTCAAAACATTTTTGGGCAGAATGCTTATAGAATGACTCCATGAAACTTAAATAAGAAGACATTAAAAACAAACAAAACCCCAAACAAACAAATGGACAGTAGCTTAAGGCAGGACTTCTTAAAGGGCAGCAGTTTTGCTGCTGTAGCCAAGATCCAGTTCTAATAATCAGACCTCAGTTTTCTGGTTTAAGAGTTCCTCTGCTGTATGCTTTATTGCATGGTTTAATATAAGTAGAATAAATATAGATAAAGCCTTGACA
Source organism: Aythya fuligula (assembly GCF_009819795.1). NCBI lineage: Eukaryota > Metazoa > Chordata > Aves > Anseriformes > Anatidae > Aythya > Aythya fuligula. The sequence goes on along the minus strand of NC_045565.1, from coordinate 1,218,500 downwards.
TTAAGTCATTGTCAATCTGGAACCCAATAACAAAATGTCACTTGCAGTGGAAAGCAGAAGTAAGCTACATTTTCTTGAGGGATCTACTTTATTCTAACAGTTCACAAATTCTAGTAGAACTGTTAACTGTGTGTTAATTTGTGAAGCATAAGTAAGTCCTTGAACATACTAAGTAACTTTTTCAAGAAGTGCTTCCAGAAACGTGCTTAAACTTTGTTAATGTAGTGGTATATAACAAATAGTTGCTGGAATAAGCTAGAAAATAGTGAGAGTGGAAATCAGCTATTAGAAGATCTCAGAAATTTAAGACCATGTTAATTGCAGTAATTTTTTGCAACATTACAATCTACTTAAAATAGCTGAAATTCATGATTGCTTATGGTTTTCCTAGTGAATAGACATGTAAGTATCATTAAATGTATTCTTTCAAAAATTTTATATTATCAGTTTGTTTCTTTATTACCAGGTACAGTTCTACAAAATGGCCAATGTTGATGTGAAAATAAATTTGGGGTTATTCTTAATAGAGACTGCAAATTTTTTGAAAGTACTTCTATGGGGTGCAAGGGTTATATTTAAAGGTAAATATGTACATAAATATGAACTGTGTAACTTTAGGTTAATTGTTCAAACCTGTTTTGAAATGTTTTGAAAACTGGGCATATTAAAATTTAATAGCTACTTATTGCCCAGTCACGCTCCAGTTGTTACATAGTACATCCCGTGTCCTGCAAGTATGCTAAAAATGACAATTTAGAGGCAACCATTCTTTTTGGTTAGCCATCCACAGAATAAAGTCTTGTGCAGGTATTGACTGCCAGGGTAGAGCATGACATGTCTAGACGGATTTTATATACATCTCTTATAGTGAATTCACTTCTAGTCAGTCTATTCCTTCTGCTTAACTATCATGAGAATAATAAAAGTAAAAACTTGATGGAAATCTTGAATACAAAGTTACCTGAGGAATTGAATGTTGATGGAGAAAGCTTACAGGGAGAAAAATATGAGCATCTGTTACCACAATTGTCTTGCATGTTTTGCAGCATTGTTTGTGTAATACAAAATAGTGAAAGATACTGAGATTGTAAAGGTACTAACAGGGGTTAGATGTCTTCAATTTCTATTGTCAAGTTATTTGATGTCGTGAACTAGAAAGGTTGTTTGCAGATGCTGAGAAGTAAAGTACATTAAGCTAACTATAAACCCCTGAATTTGGATGAACATGCCTGTAAAAAAAAATTCTGGCCCTGAGGTCCAGTTCCTTAGCAGAACATGATTCAAGTGCTCTCCTGTGCCTTGAAACAGTAAATAGGAACAGTAAGAGCTGACTTTCTCCACTGTCTCAGAATAGCAAGTAGTGATGAGATTTATTTTGCTTCTTAAAGGTTATATATAATTGCACTCTTGTCTCTGGTAAAACAATAGAAAAACTCAGTGTGCACAGGAGCATGCATATTCTTGTTCTTTGCTACACCTCTTTTCTACTTCTGTGCTGAGATACTCTTTACCTTCCATTAGTGTATTGTTCCAGCTGCTTGTTCCAAGGCCTTGCACATCAATTGTTTTGGTGAACCTTCATAATGCTTTGGTTGTCTTTGTATTGTTGTTTTCGAGTATTTTCTTCCCTGAGCTATAAATCTTCAGTATGCTTTGACTCTGCAACTTCAAATTTCCAGGTATTGAAGCCTAGTTGCTATGTAAGTGTTTATCTTCACATCTGACGTAGGTTTCTCCCGTTGTCCAGCACTTCTCTGCTGTGCTGTTCACTTGCTGATCTGTTTTAACATACTAACAAAAATACCACTAATGCATGTACTTTCTTGGCAACAAAGTACCATGACTGGACTAGATATTCTTGTTGTGCATCTGCTTCTTGCTTTGTTCCAGTGATGCTGCATGACACGTAGGCATGTGCAGAGCACAAGTCCTTTAAATCTTACACAGCGGTTCTTGTTTGTTCAGTCTACAACCAGCACATAAAACTCGGTGTTCTGTACTTCCAAAAATACCATTGCATGTCAGAGCTGCTCATTTATAATCTTCCTGGGTGGTAGGCTAGCAAAAGGAAGCAGCTGCAAAAACATTTTGTTTTCATTGATACTTGGAGTATGTCATTGTAAATTTGTTCATGAGGTAGTGCTCTGAGTTTGTGTGAGGCAGCTGGCAAGGCTAGGTGAGACAGCAAAGATAGACGTGGATAAAAGTGGCTTTTTCCTGCATTTGTTCCTGTAACAGGAAAGACATTCTAAAGCAAAGCAGTAGTGGTTTTGGATATTGGTGTATCCTTGGAAAAATAGCCGCAATGTTTGGCTGTTGGTCTAAGATTACTGTGCAGCAGTACCTTAGTACTATTTCTCTTGTCCTGCTCTGGCAAAAGCAGTTGCTTTTATTCATGTGATTGCTTATTCTAAGGTTGAGGTCTTTTCCTAGCAATGGAAAACTCTGGCCTTAATATCTTTGTAGTAGCAGTTTTCTAAAAACGAATCCTCCTGGCCCCCACCAGGTTTTGCAGTGCAGTGAAGGTCAAAACTTCAGGGTCAAATGTTTTAGCTGCAATTGTACAGTTCCTCAGGTTCTGTGAAAAACATTCATCACTTTATTCTGGTTTGTAGGCTGCTTGATGATCTCAATTGCTCTCGTTTTTCCACGGTTTTCCTGAGTATTTTGCCTGGTACTAAATTCTGAATCAGTTTCCCGTTGAAATGTTTTTGTTGTTTCACAATTTCGGTATCTGGGAAATGAGAGGAATGGGACTTCGGTGTTTAGGGCCCAGATGCACATAACAGCTGAGGGGAGGAACTGTGGGGACTGCTGGCTAACAGTAAAGTGCAGGTGTAAAGACCTGCATCACACTAAGGTTCAGGACCCAGAAGAATATTATTGGTTTTTGCACTTTTGCATAATCCATTTTTTTAAATAAACACTTAGATAAGTTGTGTTTTCATCTTTCAATTCTACCATTGTTTGCTTATTATATTTAGAGGCTCTTTAATAGTCAAGCAAAAAAAAAAGATTGTTTTTCACATTTCTTCCCTATATTCATTAGGAAACTACTATTTTTTGTGTGTTTTAAATATATGCCATAATCTAGGAGACACGCTTATTTGTGTGTATGTGTTTTTTTCCTGTTCTTTGGATTTCTTGGGAGCATCAGCATATGTCTGCCTAATGGGGGAGTGAATGTGAGTCATTCTAGAAAGAAGAGCTTTGTAGATTTCGTTGCTGAAGTTCTGTAAAATACTATTATAAGTAATCTTTTCTTAAGCCAGCCTTACTGTCAGATACCTCTCTTAATGTAATGTACTTGAGGATCAGTACAGTCTTTATCATTAAAAAAAAATCAACTTAAAATACCCACACTAATAAATTCCCAACACTGTATTTCTTGTTCCTTATTTGGTTCCACTGATGTTGATTTTTAATTACTTTATGTAATGTACAATTAGGCAATGCTATTGTGATTTCTACAAAGGAGAAATTTAGCTTTTATTTGAGATTACATTGCTCCATGCAGGCCAATCTCTGAAGACTGCTGTCGGAGGAATAGCTGGTTCTGCTTCTCAGCTTATAGAATGTTCTCTGGCATCAGTGAGAAGGGAACTGAACCATGCCTGGAGAGTGGTTTAGTTTAGCAGGCAAAACACTGGAAGAAGTTATTTGCCTTTTCTTCATTTCCTTCTCCAGTCAATAAGTAATGATTAAATACCATGAAGAATTATGGAGAAGACTGTATTTAGGGCTGTGCTTTGAAGTGCTAATATGAATGCTTAAAAAGTACTGGAATGTATCAAGACATCTAAATACATCTAAATACTTTTATAATAATATCATAACTTTTGTAGGTCAGCTGGCTTGTACTTGTCTTAATCTCTTCCTTTAAAGGAAGGAAGAGGATATCGAATTTTCACTACTCCTCTTTATTTAACGCCTTAATGTCAAAGAAATCTAACAGGAAAAATACCAAACACCACTAATGACAAAAAAACACCACCACACATTGCCACGTTGAAGAGGCCTTTAGAAGATGGGACCTGTACCTGATGATACTGGGCTTTCTACAGTCTGGAGATTGTGTTTTGTTTAGATGTTTAGAGAATGGAAAGAGTTTGTTGTTGTTCTTCTTCCACCCTGACAGGATAAAATGTGAGCAAACCTACTACAGCTGGCCTGAAAAATGTAGTTGTCTTTTGTACAGTGATCATTTCATCTTGTTTCTAGGAATATTTCTGTTTTAAAGACAATATATTACAGTGTTTTGTAATACCACTTGACTGAAACTAGTTATGTTCTTTCATGCAGCAGTCTGAAAATTGTGAGTGTTGATGACTACTGATGGAGGACTGTAAGAACATGTTAAATAATCAATATCTCCATCTAGAGATAATTGGATAAAAAAAAATCCTTGCAATTTCTTTCAAGTAATTATTCTGTCTCAGCTTCTGAAGAATCAAGTAGTCTTCTCAACTTTTTCCTTTATTTCCTGTTCTAGTTTGTGTTCTAGCTAACAAAGTCCAAGACTTGATTTAAATGGGTTGCATTGTTATGTTTTAACAGGAATGAAACTTGGAGTAATGATGGGTAAAATCTAATTAGATGAAGACAAGTGGTAGTTTAAAGTTCTGCTGGGATAAAGAAAAATATTTTTGTAGAAATAATTTGATGCTTAATAGTCTTTTAAAAGAAGCATGGAAATAAAATATTGCTGAATTATTTGTTCAGCCTTGGACAAAGGGCAATCTGATGTGCAACTGATAGGCCAGCAGAGAAACAAGAGGAGTGGGGCAGATGGTGTTCCTGTCACTTCTGATTGAGATGCTTGTTCAGATGTATTGTACCTGCTGTGTAAGGGAATGCCACAAATGCTTGCTCTTGCTCTTTGGTGGTTACTGGTAGGCAGGAGGCAGTGGCAGTCCTTATTCTCAGCACCAGTATTCCAGAGTGTGCTGAAACAGATGTTTTCAATTGGTAAGTAAAGGGATAGTAAAGACTTAAACCTGTCTTACTGAAATAAGAAACCAAGATTGTCTAACTTAAAAGGGTAATTCCAACTTGGGTAGGTTTCCTTTAAAGGGAAAAATCATAAACTACATAAAGCGACTTTTCCTTGGGTCACTTCAGTTACCTGAAACATCTGACAGCCAAGCCTTGCGTGTCATTGACTTACATAGTCACAGTTCTCTGATCCTGTAGAAGAAAGCTCAAGCTCTTAAAACGAAACACAAGGAAAACATTTAAATGCCACCTCTCCTCTTTCACATTAAATAATACTATCAAAATGCACCAGGCTTTGCTAGGAAATGTATTTTGAGATAGAATCTTTTTGTTGTAAACTGAAGCTGGTTGTTTTCCTAGTGGCTTGGTATTGTTCACCAATGTACTAATCAGGGAGACATTTTAAAAACATTTCTGAAAGCTATGAAAATAACAATTGTAGCAGCCATTTTAACACGAAAAGTTCAGCTCCTATATTTCTCCGTTAAAATAACAGAAATGTTACATACCTATTGAATTCAAATGGATGTGTATAAGACTTCTGGCTAGTTTAGGGTATTGTAATGTGGACTTTAAGGCTGCCTTAAAGTGGCAAAACTGTGAATATAATGATGCCTTTCTGGGGGAAAACAGAAAAGGTTGGTGTGGCTTTTTGGTGTCTTGTTTTTCCCTGTTCTCTTTTTTTATTATACTTCTCCCCCTCTCTCTTTCTGCACAGGGTGGGTATTCTGCTCCCTCCTTCTCTCCCTGGCAGGGCTCATTCCAGGGCATCCCTCGGACTGTTCCACCGCACCGCAGACAGAGTGAGTCTGTACCTCTCACTCATCTCCCTCACTGTGTTCCAGTAGAAGCTTTCCCTTTGCACGCACTGTTCATCTCGTAGTATCCTCCTTTTCAGGCAGATTTACAGGCATACACAACAGTCTGTGGCTAACCAAATTGCTTCCTTCACCCAGCATATAAGCAGCTACAACTTAGAGCTTTATAACAGATATTAAACGCTGATTTACTTCAGCATTTCCTCAGGCAAAACCAAATAGGCCCCCGTTTCCCGTCTCGTCTTAACATAATTCTTGCTTGCTGCATTTTTCCCTTTTTCATGGCCGTAATATACTCTCCTATTTGTGTGTTCTGTTTGCTCATGAGTCTGCATGTATGCATATGTGGATGTATTTACATAAATGTGTTGTGGAAGTACATAAAAATATTGGTGAGAAAAGTAATTGTCATTGCCTCTCACAAGAAGTTTTCTTAACTTACAGAAGAGCTTTCCTGAAACTAGTGTTTTTTTCCTCATGATGTTCATTGTAAAAAGACTTCTAATACACTGAAGTGGCTGTTGCAAAACCTGCATGATTTGCTAACATTGCTTTTGTGCTAGCTATAAGACGGGCTGTTTTGAGATGCTTTTGTTCTCTTGGCTTGGATCTGCAAAACAAGACAATTGCTGATTTTAAAAATGTGTGCTTACATAATCATAGAGAACTGGTAAGTCTTATTTTGTGCTTGGGTATTGCATTGTAAACGGTTAATTGTTCAGAGAAATATAACTGGTTAATAAAGCTAAAGTTATATTTTAAAAACTTACTGTAATTTGAAAATTACAGTGTTTGCTTAGCAATGTCTAAGAGTGTATTTGGACAGGAAATGCAGTAAAATTATGGAAACACTAAGATTTCCAGGCCCAGCAGAGATCTGAAGAATAAGCTGCACCTTGGAAAACTAAGCTTACATCTATTTCGTTATTTGAAATAACACTAAGATTATTTCAAATGCAAGAAAAAAAATCTTGTAAAATATCTCAAATTGTATTTCAAATACTCTCTTGACGTTTCTGTGACAGTATTCATTCAATCAACTCACCAGGAATGCACTCCGTGTCTCATAGGCTTTTCTCTATGCCATAGAGGGATTTGCCTTGTTTCTGTGTGTGCATATGTGTAAGTGTAATGAATGTAGAAGCCCAAAAGAATGTAGAACCCCAAAAGCTGATCATCGTGTGGTCTGTTTCTGGCTAGAGGAAGCCGTAGCACAGCATAGCTAGGCTGCTGTCCTGTCAGCAGAGAAATACTTTGTAAAGAGAGGTATTAGATCTGAGAAACATATAAATACCATGTTTTGGGAGCTTACCAATCATAGTCAGAATGGGATGGTGCTGTCCAAGCTGCCAGATGTGTGCATCTGTTGCCACATTATTCACACCGACTGTTTTACAAAGAAGAAAACTTTGCTCATCTCTTCCCTGTTCTGAGCCCTGACTTCGTTCTTCCAACAGCAGCAGCCTCTTTTTCAGGAACTCCATAGCGAGCTTCCATTACTAAAGTTGGTTGGATTTTTTTAGTATACATCATATGTATTAAGTTGTATGAATTGATAGTAATGGAAATAAAGTAGGTTAAAATTGATATGATTAACCTAACTGGTTATCAACCTAAACTCTAATTGCTGCTCAGGAAAATGTTTTTTTTTAATAATTGTTTCTAGCATTTTTCTTTGTCGAAGTATTTATCTTTTTGATCAAGGCTGAGAAAAAATTAAATATAAATTGAGAGTTAGGTTGGAAATTCATCTGATACTCACAAGGTCAGTGACTTTTTTTTTTTTTTTAGAGCAGGATCCCATGAAGAAGCATACTACTAGAATTATCATTAGCATCCTTCTGTCCCCACACTACATCTTCCCTTGGTTTTGTGGTTTTAAGTCTCCTGTCTTTTGAGTTGGCAGGGAATGCCAAAGGTGGGGTTTTGAGGCAAGTGGTGAGCTGGGTGTCACCACTAAGAACAGGAAAAGCTTACAGTCAAATTAATGTTGTTTTGCAATAATATAGAGAAGGTGTTGGGACCACAAAGGAATCTCAGTTTTGTTTGGCCATTTTTTTTTTGTCTGGAGATGCTGGAATTCAGGCACTTCTGTAAATTCTGCCCAAAGTCTGCATGAACCGGAGCACCAGACGTTCAGTCTCAACACCAGGGAGCATTTCCTTACTGCACAGGTGATGGAGCGCTGCCATGGGCTGCCCAGACAGGTGGTAGACTCCTCTTTAGGGATCTTTAAAAGCCACCTGGATGTGGTGCTGGGCACCCTGCTCTGGGAGGCCCTGAGCAGGGGGTTTGGCCCACATGGCCTCCGGAGGTCCCTGCCAACCCCAACCATTCTGGGAGACACTGAAATTCAGGATTCCAAACCTAAAGTAGCGTCTGCGCTTGTGAATGATGTAGGTTTCTTTGCTGTCTTGTTGATAGGTGATGGATACATAAAACACTTGCAAACACAGTAGATTGAGGGTATAAATCTCTAAATTGTTCCTATTTAGTTTACAGCAGCCATAAAAGTATAGCATATACAGGACAGGTACCATCTCCCTGCTATGTAATATTATAATACTGTCATGTAAACAGTTTAGTTAGCACCAGTTACAGGGTCACCATCCCTACTGCTTAAGTTGTCCTAAGAGCCTGCCATAACACCTTGCTACTGTGCTTTGGAATTGGATACTGTGTTTTGTAATTTCAATGAGAACTATTTTTGTAGTACTTTAACTTCCTGTTGTTTCAACAGCCTGAGAAACAATTCAGGATTTTATATTTCATAACCATTTCCCAATAATACAATTTCATTCTTAAAAAAAAAAAAAAAAAAAAAAAAAGAAATCAATGTACGGTTTTTATTCATATAATTCGTGTTGAACTCGGCTCTTATGCTGTGTTCCTTTTTTTTCTTGGTAATAGGATATATATCTTGATGACATAGCAAGCTTTCCTCAATGCCACTTGAAACTTTTGTGTTTGTATTCTGGAGCTTTACTGATGCAGCTCTAGAAATGCAGCATGTAGAATACACATTTTCAATGAACTGACTATAAACTATTAAAATTAAAATATTATACCAGTTTCAGTAGACACCTAACCTCAAGTTCTTCTCCATGCAAAAACAGATGAAAACTGTTTTGTTGCTCACCTCAAGAATTGCAGTTCACATCTGTTTACTATGTACTTTGTGGGGAGATTTAGAGCTTCTGTATTAAAGCATTACAAATAAAGGTAATTTAATTCTAGCAGGTGATATGTAGGTTTTTATCACCAACAAGAAAGCTGCTGTATGCATGTTGACTATAAATCAGGTGCGTGCTTTACTTTTTCTCGCATTTTTTTAAAGCGGGGTATATTGCTTTACATTATCATGTGCTTCTGTGATTAATCTAAGACTTTATTGACCAATTCAAGTTCTTGGTATGGGGTGCGAAGTGTTCATGTTAGGAGGACAAATTTGCCTCAGAAAACTGCCTTGGAAGTTTTATGACCCTCATGTGAAGTGACAAAGTATTAAAAATGTCCTGGAATGATTATATTATTGTCCTTTATACATAACGTGTTTGTGCTGTGGGAGATTAGTGTGCAGCTTGGACTACAGTGGAAATGTTTCTTGTACCTAATTGGTTGTGTTTGCAGACAAAACTCAATTTTATTTGTGGTCATAATTTTGTTTGTTGCACATATATCAGAGTTTATGGATGAAATACCTGCCTTGATATTGCTATATATAATTTCCAGTCATTTTTCTTTAAGACAATATTTTTCTTGTAGGAAGCTGTTTTTATATACAGACTACACAGAAAAAAGTCCATGCTATGTCATATTACTAATTATTGTACTACCCTGTACAAGGGGGAATGATGGTTTGGAGAAGGAAAAAAAAAAAACAACACAACACAATCAAGCCCAATAAGAAAATATTGGGCTTGTTTTGTATTGTAGTTTGAGGTAATACAACATGCTGTAGAATACTGTTTCATGATTTTGAAATACAGGTGTGGTACAGCTAGATGGAAGAGAATGGGGGGAAAAAAATCCACAATGAAAGTATTGACAAATGCTACAGATTTAAGGTGCAAAATCTTGGATTTTGCCATGGCAGTGAGATAAGGATGTCAGATTGCCCAGTAAGTGTTTCAGTTTCTGATCAAGAAGGTTTGTCTTCTTCCTTGCTCCTTACCCCTTTCCAAAAAGAAGAAACTGATAGCTTGGAGTCTTCTCAGGCTCATGAGTGAGTTGCAAGCAAGATGGGTAAAGGCAGCGAGGTCAAAATATGTAATACAGTTTATCTTATGACGTTGCTATTCATTAGATACCTAACAATGTGTATATACGTGGATGCAGACATTTCTGTTGCATACATTTTTAATCATACACAAATTCTATTTACTATTCTTAATGGTATTTGGAGTTCAAGAGATGAAATATGTTAAAGACTTCAAGTTTGAAGAACAAAGGTGTTCTGTGCAAGTCTTGCTATAAATATTGTTCGTACTGCATTACTACTACTGCAACACTACTGCTATTTTTGTTTCTTGAAGATGGATTAAAAACAAGTGGGGGATGTGCTAATTGCAATTTAAATGATGAAAAGTTGCAGTTCTGTCATGGCAATTGCTCAGTGTTTTGTCTTGGTCCTCTGACATCATTGTCCTTGTCTTTTTCTTGTCTCTGCTTTCCCATTATGCCATTGGCAAGGAGTTGAGAAGTTAGTCCATTACTTCTGTGATAAAGCGTGGTACAGTACAACTTCAGATTTTTTCCCATCTCCTCCTCATGCATTTTCACTTTTTTTGCCCTGTGCATGATGCATGTCTATTGGAGATGTGCATGCAGTTCTGATTTCCCATTGCTTCGCTTCCTTCGTTCCTCAAAATACCACAGGGAGAAAATGTCTATATTTCATTCTGCAGAGTTATTGTATGGGGAATTGAGATGGGTATCCAGATTAGAGATAAAGAATAACCAAAGCAAAACTGAAGGGAATTTTATAGTAAGGATACTGCAAAGACTATTACTGTTATGGCCACACTGATACAACTACTTTCAGTATAAAATATTTGTATCTTTATTGGCTTTTTGTTGGAAAACTATCTCAGTGGTTCAGTACTGAATATTAATGGTAAACCTCTTTGCAGATGTGTTGTCACTTTTCTCTGGATGATGAGAGAAACAAAAGAATCTTAGCCTAATGCGGTAGGAACTGTAATTTAGTCTTTTTGATGCATCAGTATATCCAAGTCTTTAAAGCTCTTGCCATTACAGAAAAGACTGTTCCCTCGTCTCACAAAAAAGAAATGCGTGCATGAAGCATTTTGTTTAATGTACTTTCGTTTTGGGGAGAATTAATTTTCCTCAGTTGCGTGGTACTAGAAATGTTTTAGAGTTCAGTTTCAGATTTCAGGAGTACCACAAAGGCGTGCAGGTGTTTTTTGTCTCCCCGAACAGTTTACTTCTATTTTTGTCCAATAAACACTCCTAGAATGACAGTCTACACCAAGTCATAGTCTGTACCTCCCTGAAATATCCAAACAGTATTTAGAGCAAGGCAGATGACAAACTTGTTTAAGACTTCCATGAAATAAAATCTCCTTAGAAGGTGGAATGCTTCTTCCTATTACCCCCTCCTTCTCATGGTGGATTTCACCAAGTGCTTATCCTTCTGCTGGTGCTTTCATTACTACCTAGTCATAATTTAAGCCTCCCTGATAAAAACAAAATTTATGTATAAGGCAAAGATGTAAGCTGCGGATGAAGATAATGCAATCTTCAGCGTTGAATACCGTGTAGACATTTACTTGCATATTTTGGAAGTGTTTCTGCTTTCACTGTAATCTTGAGTGGTAATGTGTAGCAAACCGGATGGACTTAGACTAAATAGAAACTCAGTGTTAGGAAACAGTACAGTATTTAAAGCAAATTAGAGAAAGATAATACCATAGCTGTACTGCCCTCCTCATAATTCTGTGCATGTAGCTGTTTTCTACTTTTGAATTGCTAACTTCATGAAAATTATACTGCTTAGACCCTTTTAGGTTATGAAAGATAATGAAGAAAGTACATAACTGGCTATTTTTCTATATAAAGCATTAAATGCAAAATTGTCAAAATGGAAAAGCTCAAATATCTCTTATCAAAAATATCATTGAAATATCATTATAGAAACCTTGTTTCTTTGGTGTATTGCATTTTTCTGTTAACTTCTTGTAGAAGTTTAATTTTTTCTATAACTTAAATTTTTTATTTCGCTGATTAGTATAACCGGCATTATTTGATATAAAGCTAGGATTTATAGAATCAGATAAAATAATTATCTGTATTTTTTTTTAAGACTGGTGTTTAGAAACCCTTTCTAGGTGAGGGGGAAAAGTTTTTTGACAATTATTTTTATGTATTTGGATTTGACACAATACTGCTTGCTATAAATTTACTAATTTTTGCCTTCATTCAGATTAGAAAATCTGAATTACTTAAGTATTTATACAGTAATCAGGTATGTATTGCTTTGGTTTCTGCTCTCATTTTTAGCAGTTCTGTTATTGCAAGCATGGTCTCAAAACAATGAATCATTATGGCTAACATTTGTCTTTCAACTCCTAAGGTGGAAGGATAATGATTTCTGTAAACCATTACAGGAATACTGAAATTAGGAAAATGTCAGGAGGATTCTTTTTTTTAAGCTGTAACTCTTAAAATATAGAACTGCTTCTTGTGCTTATTGCTTCCCTTCTGTAGGATTGTTTGCTTAAGAAGGATAGTTCTTCATTTGACAGCACTCACAGAAATAAGGTAGTTTTGGCTAAGTAAGGAAAAACACATTACTTCTGGAGTAATGTTTTGATATTCATCTGACACTTTTAAAAAAATAAATAATAAAATCTTCTTTACTTCTTTCCAAAACAATTTGTATTCAGACTGCTCAACATGTTTGCACTTCCTTGTCTATTGCTTGCTGTTATCACCGGTCCAACTTAGATGTTGCCTTTCCTTACAGGCAGAACTGGTTATACTAAGTAGGAAACGCTCCAGTAAATCTGAATTAGATCAAGAAACCTTGGTAGTTCTCTCATTACTATTAAACTTTTCTCTTGATGATGAACTTCTGAGGATTTGGTTTTCTGCAGTAATCCTGCTGGGTGAAAGATGAAAATCTAAAGAATATTGAGATACTCTCTCTTCCTAGAATCGACTTTGGCACGCACAATTATCACATTCTCTCTGCTAATTCTAGTAGCTAAAAAGACTACAGTTGGCTTTCCCATTTACAAGTTGAGGATAATTCAAGAGGATGACTGAGGTGACATAATCCCTAAAGATAAACATTATTGCTTTGTCATAGAACTGTATTTCACTCGTAAACAAATGTTATAAATCTGTCTACTGTGTCCGTACTATCTCTTAGTAAGAATTCAGGTAGTTTCAGAAAACTTTAGGGATAGGAATAGCTTGTTGTAGTTGAGTGTCTTCCCTTTATGAGGAAAATAAGAAAATAATTCAAACCTAAAACTTGCTAAAAATTATAGTTTAAAGTTTACTAGGTTTGGGGGTTTGCCATGCATTGATTTTTTTTTTTTTTTTTTTTAAATAATTCTTCCAAGATCTGTGTACAAGTTTAAGGTCCAAGATGTGTTTGTGTACACATTTAGTTTTTTTTTTAGAGGGAAGAGCAAAAAAAATAAATGTAGAAGTGACCCAGAAAGAGGTATTGGCAATTCTCGTCTGATTCTAGAATGCCTCTTCTGGCAAAATGTAAAGGCTTCATCAAGTTATCTTTATCTCCTTGGTTATTAGGGTGGCAGTATGTGATCTGTAGCTTCACATGTACTTTGTACTGTTTTGTTGAAGATGGTTTCTTTATCAGTCCATTTGAATTCATTTCAGTATCAAACGGTTGCCTAAATCTGTTCAGTGACCTAAATTACAGCATATCTGTATCCAATTTTCTGACCTTGGTTAGGTGAAGAAAACGCACCACAAATTCATGTGGTCCATTGAACTCCTTTCATGCCTGTATAGTGTGTAGCACTGATGAAAGTTTTGGGACAGCTAATTTGAGTGTGCAGTGAATAGAAATTAAAAGATGGATACAGTCTGATAGCTGTTGCAGTTGTTTAAGAACTTAAGTCAGAATTTGATCGGTATTTGTCATTCTTAGGGTGTACTGCAGACTAGGGCAAAGCCATCAACCAAGCCTTCTTCATGTTCTTACTTTAAGCGAATCCATTTTTTTTCTGGTCTTTATGTTGCTGTGTATTTCAGTGATGGTTTAACTTTGCACCTAAGTTACAAATCATGTTTGTACATGTCCCATGAACCATCCTGTTTTATCAAGTCAAAGTTTTGATTTTAAAAAAGATATACAGCTGTTATCAAGCATCCAATCAGCATACTTTGGGTTCAGAATGTTATCTGGAGTTTCCTGTGCCTAATGTGTTATTGCATTCTTCTCTCTTGAACAGCCTCAAGTACTACAGCCTTCCAGCAGCCTTCCCAGTTCCACAGACCTCGCCCAGGGAAAACTAGTAAAAATGCCACATATCGAGGCCCACAGTGAATATTCTAAATATGGTGTGCATGAAAATGGCAATCATGAGAATCAAAATGCTGCAAGTGTGTCTCTTACAAATAGCCTGAATGATGTAAACACTTCAATGAACATACAATTAAACATAAAAGATGAGAGTACATCGTATTTAGAAAATATGAAAAATAAAAACACTGAAGACCCTGGAGAGGTGGCTAGTAATAAGGAAGGGACGTTATCATCTCGTTCTTGTTTTCAGACCTCTGCACGAGGTGATGCTAGAGAGGTGCAGACTGAGTTAGCTGTGAAAGGTCAACCCTCATTCACATACCAGGCTTCTCGGCCAAAGACTTTAAGAATTACAAAGCCCCCAAATGCTTTAGTGCCTCCTACAGCGGCTGTACTCGCACGATCTGCAAATCATTCCGCTGCTTCCAAGGAACCTGAGCTTCTACCATCAAGTAGTTCGACTCAGCTACAGCCAACATCTGGTCCAGATGATCTAAAGGGTAAACAGAGTCAGAAGGTGTCCAAACTTCGCCCACCAACTATGTCCTTTGTTAAATCTAAGCAAACGAGCAGCCAGAAATCCACACCGGTGTCTCAAGAGCCTCAAAACACCTGTCTGAAGACGAACATCCCAAAGCCACCAGTACAGAGAAAGGAAAATGTGCAAACACAGAATACCGTTGTGCATTCTGGGGACAGTTTGCTCTCTAATCGGTATTCCCGCCTCCCTAAACCAAAGACACATTGAGAACATACCTACATCTCATTGAATGGTATCTCATGTTAAATTACTTCCTATATATCAACTGCCATTGAGGTTGCTTTATCTACAGCCTACAAATCCGGAGTGAACAGCAAAAAGAGCATCTTCCTTTTGTGTTCGTGTATGCTATTGTTATGTTCTGAAGATCATGTTATGAGCAGTGCAGCAGTTCCTGAGTGTTAAATTGTATTGTAATTCTGTATTAATGATTGTATTGCACAGTGATCTTAATCATGTACTGAAGTCCAGTGACCATGAATACCGGAGTGCTGCACTGTGTATCCAGGAAGGCAGAAATCATTTCTTACCTCTGTTAACTTGATTAATTAGCTAATGAAATTACTATTTGGTTTAACTTCTTGGTTCTGAGTACTCGTTAGGCTGGAGTGGTAGAAAATTAGACTTATTAGTGGATGTTTTATTGGCCATAATTCTGACTCTGTATTCCAGAGGCCTATGCAAAAATCCTTGTATTTATCATTATCTCAAGACTGACATATTTAATGTTATTTAATCTGACAGGTTGGGTGGTTTGTGTTGTTTTGTTTTGCTGTAATATGAAGTTGCTATGTTCTTTATTTATCTCATTTTCACTCTTCACAGACAGTAAGCAGATTTCACAGGGTGAAACGGATCTTCTCTCTTAAACATCATCATTTGTTAAGATACTGTGGTATGTTTGTATTGTGTTCAATAGACACGTTACTGGCTAGATTCTTGAAATGCAGTGCTAGGGATACTTGTGCAAAACCTTATACAGGCTCTTATGAATTGGTGAATAAGGGGTCCATAACACCTATGTTGAGGTTGCACAACATGCATTTTAATTAATATATTTTAACTTTTATTGTACTACTTCTATTTATTGATTTCTGTTTAATATTGAAAGACTCTGAAGTACCTGACTTGAAATGTTTGCACAAACTTTGCCATATGGGTAAGGATTTGAAACTATTTTACGTAATAAAACTTGTATTAAAAAAAACCTGCTATTTTTAAATAATGATGATAATGAATTAACCCCACTTACTTGCTTTGAGCAATCCTATTGTGTCCTAATCCAGAGCTGGTACTCTAAGAGTTTTTCAGAGATGTGTATTTTGTTTTTGGAGTTTTTTGTAAATTTTTTTTTTGTAATTTCTGAAGAAATGCATGGTAACTGGGAAGGAGCACTTTGGGGAAATAAAATAACAACAACAAAATGTTCTTCTGCTCTCGAGGAGAAGTTTTTTTTTTTTTCTGAAAGTGGTCTGGAAATATGTGCCCATTGTGGTGCAACTATGGGACCGTAACACATGAGCTGTGAGCTGAATATATGCATATCCATTGAGGAGTTCTGAGAATTTAACATTATGTCCCATCTCCTATTCTTCGCTTCTTTCCCATCGCTGAATCTTAGATGTTACTGCTATTTTTTCTACTCTTGAATTGATTTTTAAAGTGAGCAGCTGAAGGCTGTTAAAATTATTTCACTCCAAATCTGTTCCCATATGTCATATAATGACAAAAAAATGAAATATAGTAATAGTTTGTTCTAGTCTTTGCCTACAGGACACTGACATATTACAGTATTTTCTTTGAAACAATAAAGCATAACGGGTATAGACATTTCATGAGTATTTTCCATAATCAATTTCTCTAATATAAGCCCTTTGACTAGGCATATCCTGATGGATACCTTAGTCAAATGGGTGAAGGATAAAATCATATGACTTGAATTTCTCAGTACTTAATGTCCAAGAAAGGTTTAGGATTTGTCATGCTGTCAATTCTTTTAACTGACAATGAAGTAGAAAAATGAGAAGCTCAGGGGGAAAGGGTAGGGTAGGGTTTCTATTTCAGAACTGCTGATAAGAATCTGAACTAAGAGACCTGCGGGAGGGACTTTCTGTTAATTGAGGGGCTGGGGTGAAGAGAATGTAACCAGGAAGTAACAAGAAGAACCTTGGCTGTTGTGTTTACTTTGACTTTATATTAACTGTAAGTCAAGATTGCTGTTACAAATATTCTCCAGAAAACTTACCTTTTCTTGCAAAGTATTGAAATAGATGGCCTTCAACGTAAACATGTGCTTTTGATAAGAAAATAATTTATTATTTTTTTTTAATATTCCCCAAAATTAGCTCCTGGCAGCTAACTGTGTTTTTCAAGAGTTCAAAAACTGCAGAGGGAATGATCAGATTCCTGATTTGTTTTCCGGTCCGTGTAAACTTCCATGGAAGGTTGTTTTCTTTCAGGTTTACTTCCCTTGAAGAGAATTTATTTTATTTTTGGTTGTAAATGGTTTTGTTTAAAAAGATTATTTTCACTTAACGCTATTGACAGATGTTTCATCGTAAGTTCTGTTGCTTCTTACTCTGAAACTGTCACCAGTCTGTTTTAGTAGTGTTAAAATTTTTAGGTTTACAATTAAAAGTATAGATATCCATCAATCTGCACCTTTACTGAAAATTAAGGAATGAAGCGAAGAGATGATCAGTGTTTTCATAAAACAGAAGATGGTTCGTATTTTTTTCAGAAGAACAAAATACTCTGTTTTCCCTGTTAAAGGAGCATAGCTAGATTATATTATTTGATGCAAATATATTGCATTTCCCTGTTTTGTTCTGACAGATTAGTAAGATGGAGCTGGAGAAAGCATTATTTGATCACGGATAAGACGGATACTAGTCTGAATTGTTCGTATTCAGCTGCTGATCTCTCATATCGTTAAAGACAACTGCATAATTTGGCTCTTCTGAGTTATCCAGGGAAGGCTCTGTTGCATGTATAGTAAGTCCAGAGTACGAGCAAAGCCTGTCAGCAGATGGGCAAATGGGAAGAGTAGCAGTGAAGTTTGAAGCCTTGCTTCAGTGAAGGATGGGTTGGGAGGAAATGGGTAAGAGGGTGTTGTGTCGAGCTTGTCAAATGGGATTAAGGAAGTATTTTCAGGTAATTTATCTACTTTATGAAAATTGCAGATGTATTATCAGTATGTGTGCAGATTATCCTCAATGCATAAATCGAAGGATTTGATATCTTTCAATTTTTGTTTTTAGATATCTAAAACTGGTTTATTGCAATTTTTGATGTCTTATTCTTTTGTGCAATATTCACAGAAGTATTAAACTACTGTTCAGTATGTGTGTACAGAGGCAATTACATGTTTTAACAAGTGAATAAACACAAGAAAAAAACAGAAATGCACTTTAAATGAGCTTTATTGCTTGGAGTTGTGCCTAAAATAATCTAGATGCCTCCTGCTACGTGGCTTTTGTTTGAAACTGATTTCCCTGCTAGTGTTGCTGTTTCCAAGATATCTTCACATCACCTTCACATCATTGCTATGCACTCTAGCATGTTTAAAAACACTCATGGAGTGTACTGAATTTTTGTTGTGCAATGACGTTAATTTTACTGTGGAATTTCACTCTGCTGCAGCCAGATGATTACCTTCCCTGAAGCCTGCGCTTCATGTTGCCAGTCAAGGCCAACAGCAAAACTTTCCTAGGAGTAGCGTAGCCCTTAAACAATAATGGTCTCAGCATATATTTTTGTTTGAAAAAGTGCAATACTGACTGTTACACTTTCTGAAAATAATCACAAAGGCCCTGAAAATCCAAAACTGCAATGAATTTTTCACATAGTTCTGGAAAAAAAAGCGGTCTCCTTAGTCTCTGCTATGAGATTAGAAGTTAGACATAGCAACTAGACTGCATCATAGGTCAGGAAAATTTATTTTGCCCTTGACCTAAAATTTTGTCCTTGATCTAAATGCTCATTTGCTGTAACAATGCTAGAAAACTGCATACCGTCTCTGTGATTTGGTTTGTTTGCATGTCACCACCATATGCACATTGTGAGCTGTCATACTCGGGTAGCTTGCATGTCGGGGGGAGGGGGGAGAAGTGTTTCTGTTTTTGCACAGCACATAATCCTCTTAATATGGACATTTTCTTGCCATTCAAATGGAATTCTGTTCTTGAATTGGGCTTCCATAGCTATTCCTTATCTTGTTATAGTGGCTTTTTTCTGAGCAGAGTGGATTTAATACGGTTCTGGTGGTAGGCCTCAGTATAGTCATCTTCCAACTATGCTATCGAGGAAATTCAGTCACTGTTGTGGTAAAGCTGCTCACTGCCTATTTAACTGTAAAAGCACCACAATAAAACCAATATAATGCCAGTGTCAGTGAAATCTTAAATTCAGTACTAGCTAACAAGAGGTACCCTTACTATATCTGCTTTGTTGATTTTTTGTTTTTTTAAACCCAGACCAGAGTAAATACTGTATATTGGAATTTGCTTGTAAAGTTGATTTAAAACCTGTATGTAAAAATTCTTTCCTCAATGTTGCTCTAGTGAATAAAAATAAAAGTCATAATTCTAATCGGTAGCTATTTCTCCTGACTGTTCACTTTATGTATTTTTTTTTTAAATCTATCATTGACTGCAGAATTATAGCACTGTAGAGAGGGGTTGAGGGAGGGGGGAGGAGAGATTGTTCTTAAGCTTACAGTTTTATGTTTTCTCATAGAATTTTATTTTATTTTTATATTTTTTCCAGCAGAGTTGCAGGCTTTTTTTTTCTTCTGACTTTAAGTATGAGAGCATTCAAAACCAAAAAGACTTAGAAAAGCTAAACATCTTAATCTATTGTTTCCAGCTGAACAAGGACTGATGTGGTTAGTTTTTACAGGTATGTTATTTCAATTCTAATGCACAGTTGAGGAAAATAGATGGTTATTTTGTAGTTTTCTTGTGTTGACTAGTTAAAATTATTATCACAGATTAATTTGAGCAAGTTGTTTGATGTAGGAGTTGAAATCAACACAGTGCATACATATGAACATCGGGTTCCTGGTCGTATATCAGTATTTTGCCCACAGTCTGGATGGTTTATTATCCTTGCAAGAAAAGGACATTTGTTTCACTAATTCAATCTAAGATGTTTCAGCAGATGGAAATCGAAGTTTGAAATTTCAGCCAAAATTTGGGGATCGGTAAAGGGGAGAATCGTGAAGTTAGAAGAAACTTTTTAAAAGTGCTGCAGACAGATGCTTGTAATCCTTAACCTAAGATTTCACTTTGAGCTTCTAGATCTTTGAAGACTTCTAGAGGTTTTGGGGGTGGGGGGAACTCCTCGATAGAGCTTCCAAGTTCAAACATGTTTTATGTACCTTCCTCATCTGAGAGCTAAAAAGCCAGCTACATCTTTGTGGATCCTCCTGCCTTGGGTTTCTGCTGGATAAGTACGCTATTCATTGGTGACAAGACTATTACAGTGGTGTCCAATGCTATCAGTGATCATCAGATGATCAACAGCTGATGCAACGACTAAGTAGTATTCCTAAAAAGCAGTAATTCACAGGTCCCTCCCATTTTTTCTTGCCTGCCCTCTCCCATCCAGAGACACAGGCCTTGCAGCAGTGCTGTTAGCGGACTGAGAGCAATGTTCTGCTCACACTGGGACACATCTTTACTGTCATTGAGCATAATACTGTATGTGAGAAGAGAGTATTTGGTGATGAGAAATTTCCAAAGGCCCCTTCCTTCTGCAACCCAGAGTGATCATTCTTGGCACCATTCCTGGTGCAGGAATGGTTTATTTTCATGAACACACTTGAATACAGCTGAACCATGAGACAAATTAATACCGAAGCATGTGTAATATCAGATTCATATGGTTGCTGTTTTCCAAGGTTATGAATATCAGCTGCTCTTTCAAATGAGAATTGATGTTTTGCAGAGGACATTGAACATAAATATCAGAGCTCTGAAAGTATGAAGCTAAAGGCAGAAGTAATTGCCTTATATAACAGACCAGAAACTGGTTTAGGAACAATTTTGAAGTTGTTTATTCCAAACCAGAGAAAAATCTGAAAACTTAAAAGCTCTTTAAGTAAAATCCTTCCCTCTATCTCTGCCTCTAGAAATCATTTCAAGTTATTGAAAGCATTTTAAATTCATGACAGATACTGTTTTGTTGTTATTTTTAAAGCTTTCTGCAACACAAACCTCAGAAATACCATGAGCTTTCAGGCGTTTAAACAGCTGTGGAGCTAGGACACTTTGATAGTTACTTTACTTGCACTTTTTTTTTATTTTATTATTTTCTGGAAATGTAGCAATTTCAGAGAAGAGTTTAGACTTTTGTGGAACCTCACATTCTGGTGGAATGTGCTTCTCTTAATACCTCTCCAGTCAAAAGAATTGTTCAAATTTTACTCTGAAGAGACCTGATTCATTACTTTAGATGTTACAGTTAAAAAGAGAGGGATCCTTGAAAATCAGCCTGTGTAAATTTGTCATTTCATTCTGATTGTCAGTATAAAATACACTGTGCACAAACAGTGCTAAATTTTTTAGGTGGTGGTAAATAATTTAGATATATCATAACAGTATGCATATAATACCTATGAGCATTTGAAAACTTGGGTAAATTAATCTGATAGATTTCAATGCATAATAGAATTAAAGTCCACCAATTCCTACAGTTCTTTATTCCATTTTAATTGCTCCTGAGTTTGACAAACTATACTAATTGTCATATGCTATCTGTAATCACAGTACCTTACTTTCTATATGTATAAAATGAGAATAATACCAGTAATTGGTGAAGTTGAGAACTACATGATTCGTTTATGACAAAACGCTGACAACATGACAAGGGAGGAAACAAATCCTCCTGTACTTTCTTGAACATTATATACATCTCCCTGCATTTACCTGCTAGGTAAATGAGTATGTCTTCAGAAGCCTGAGCTGTACAAAAAGGTTTTATTTCCTCTTTTCAAAAAGGAGGAAAAAAGTAATTCAGTGTAGGGTAAATATCATAGACCTCACCGGAGCTATGTAATTAATACCAGATCCAGCAAGTTTCAGTCTTATTAGGTTCCAGACCAGTTATTTGCAGGAATCTTGTGAAAGTGTAAATGAGACAGAATAGTTTCCGTATGCAAGTTCTGTGCACCACATAAGGCAAACTGTGAGGCCCTAGGAGGAAGTTATCCTGGGCGTGTATATCCCAAACGCTAGACTAACAGTATCATGGGGCAGCAGGAACCTGTGTCCCTGGCTTCATGGAGGCTTCGTGAATGATTCTAGAGCTGTACATTATGCTTTCCCCAAAAGTTGCAAGTTTGTGTGTGTGTGTGGTTTGTTTGTTTGTTTTTCATTCACTTTTGGCAAAGCAGTTTGTGTTTTTCAGGCTCCTTCCTACAGGTAAGTCAAAATTCAGTGCTGGTTTATGATCCTTCTAGAGTTCTGCTCTGTAACTTCTCTGGGCTGGTACTTTTTTTGTGCTACAGCAGTAACCTGGAAGTCCCCAGTCACAGGTGAGAGAGCCCTTTCTGTGAGATGTAGCAAGCGGTAGTAGCAAAGCAGTTACTGCTACAAGATGCACAGCAGAAGGTTGTCAAGCTGAGTTGATCCTGCCAGGATCTGAACTTATGTTTGTAGAAAGTCTGATGTTCAAACCATATGCTTATAAGCTGTTGCAGACTTGGTATTACTGTGCAAGGAAGCTTAATGATACACAAACTCTTTGCTAATAATACTCTTGAGCATTTTATGCTGGCATTCAACTTCTTACTTCAAAAGAGTTAAGATCTGTGTGTGCACTATAACTGCTGTTGGAAGCTTTGTGTGTGGTGTTTCTGGGACATGCAGGGTACTGAAAACAATACTGTATATTTGTATTTCTATGCAAAATGCATATTTTCTTAAGAATATACTTCCAGTAGCACTTTTTAAAGTTACTTCAAGGACATTAATTTTCTCCAAAGATAATGGATTATCTTTGACAGTTCTTCTGCCGTGTCATGTCTGATTTTATACCTTTCTCTTAAGGGAGGAAAAGGGAGGCTATTTTCACATTGCAGTACTGTCTTTTGCACTGCTGACGGACAGAACACTGCATCATGTGTGTAAAGTATGTTTTCCAGTCTTACCTGGGATGCAACTAGTTCAAGTACAAACTAATCAAGAAACTAAGCTGAGAGGCATGTGAGAAGTATTGTAGTGGTCACAGGATAAACGCTATGCAGGGGCTCTTCAACAGTTACCACAAGCAACAGCAAATGTCACTACACAGAGCTAACTGCTTTAAACTGAGTCCCAGATGCACAGACCTCAGCAAACACATCCTAGAGTCTTCAGGGTAAACAAGAAGTCCTAATAGTATGCACTTTCTTCACGAAGCACTTGGAGTTCTACTGATGAAGAAAAAGGACAAGAATTAAAATTTTTTTAAATCATAAATGCATAGGGAACAGGTGGATGACAACAAGGAAAATGAAATGCTTGCTGCGAAATCTCATGGAAAAATACTTCCAGTTGCCTCCTTTTCTGGTCAGCTCAAAGAAGAACTCGTATTTTCATCTGCTGCCGTAGCCAAAACTTCAGTTCTTGCCCTTCCTCCACCGTGTGTTAATGCAGCTAGCAGGCTGCCTTTTGCTCCTGCAAACAGCAGAGGGCACTGCAATGCAAGCAGCTGAAAGCGCACATTTATAAATATGTTACTTAGAGTATGTCAAAGCACCTTCCCAGGCATAGGTGGGGCTATGCCTTTGACTAACATACAGATAGTCTGTCCTCTCACTCCGTCCTATTTACTTTAATGGACAAGCCCCAGACTAAGCAATAGTGATTCATTTTATTCCAGTGAGCAGAAGCAACATTGCTCAGTCGAATGAAGCAATCATCTGTTTGGAGGTGGAGGGATTACAGCAGACATCGATAACCTTAACTGAGGCATCTGCGTCGTTTGAACTGGAATAACGGAGTTGGTTTTCCCTGCTTGGTCTCTGTGACAGGCTGGCCTTGTTTCAGCCAGCTGTATTTATCATTCAGCTCACTGACTGCTAAGGCTGGAAATTCACAAGGGATATGGGAGATAAAGACTGAACGTGCTAATGTGTTTGCAACTCCAAGCCTTTGCAGAACTCTTTAACTGCTCTTTCAGTGCACAGACTCCTCTGAAGAGAAAATTGTGCCCGGGAAGAGTTGTCCTCTTCAGTATACTCCAACAATTTGCTGTGCTGGTGATGACTTTTGGAAAATTACTTAGGGAAAATGTTTTTTTTTTTTTTTTTTTTTTTTTTCCTAATTGCACATAAATGTTAACTACTGAATATAATGTAGATTAAATAATCAGAAATGACTATTGCTGTTGGGTCCTTGGTTTTCAATGCTCTTTAAATGAGCCTGATTTCTTGAGCATAAATTTGTTAAATCTTTTTAAAAATAAAACCAACCAAACAAAACAAAACACAACAACAACAACACGCTCCTAAAATTTCTTACTTGTTACACAGTGGATAGGATTTCCTCATCGGACTTTGGAAGCACTTGTCACATGCTTATACTAGCATAATTAATTTTCCATCTCTCAGTTTTCTGTTGTTTTATTACCACTTGCACTGTGATACACAGATTATAGTGGGCAGCCTTGTTTCAGTAAGCTCTTCATCCTGCAAAGGAGATGTTATATCTGAACATGTTTGACATGCTGGTTTAATTTTCTTAACACTACAGATTTTAGTGTGAAATTTGAGAGGTGTGATCATACTGCTTCACCTAAAGATTATATTTCTACAGCTAGTGAAAGTATGAATTAAGGTTAGATGAATTTATGAGTTGTATTACTGCCCTGAATCAGGATAGATAAAAACAAGCACTTTTTTTTTTTTTTTTTTTTTTTTTTTTTTTTTTTTTTTTTCCAGAGAATTAAATTAAGCATAGGGCTTTATTTTGACCTGTTTGTTTCAGGAAAAACTTGAACTTAACTATTTTTTTCTAGTAGTTCTGTCCCAGTACACAAGGAAAAAGTTCTTAACGGCCCCTAAAATGCAACTGTCTGAAAATTTGGCTTGAAGGTTCAAAGGGATTAGCCTGTCATCACATTCTCATCCAAATTGTAATTTTTAGTGCTTATTCAGAAAACGTTTCCTGGCTACTTGTCTCTGAAAAGCTACTTTTTTCTTTTTCTTTTTTCTTTTTTTTTTTTTGTTGTTGTTGTCTGAAGGTAAATAACACACACACACACAAGCAACACATGTTAATTTTAACAGTAAGCAATCAAAACTCTGTCTTGGGTGCAACCTGTGTAGAAACACGGCATGATATTCAGCAAACTTGTTTTCTATTGTTCAATCTGTGTGATGCTCTCAGGACGGTAGTGCTTTGCACCATTACTGAAGAATAATTGATTTTTCCAGACTGAATCCAGCAGAGGGAGTTTGGGGGTCTTTTTTAAAGTAATGATGGCCTGTTCTCCTATGTTCCAAATGTGCTCTGAATTAATGTTGGTATTCCTCATTCCCCTTAAGCATGAAGAACAAGAAGCATTGCCAACTTGTGCTATTATAAAAAGTCTGCAAGTAGTTGTTACAGCCAGGAAGTCAGGTACATTATATAGAAGCTGCATAAGAAAGCTGTAACACCAAATTTTGTAAAAGTCTGTTGAAGGAAAGACTGGACATGCGATCAGCATGTCTTCTGTGCAGCAGAATACAGCGCCGACTTAACTGTAGTAACTGCATGACCAGAAGCAGCAAACTGTTAGTAGGGTTGCTATGCTTGCTCCATCTGTGTAGCAGTGCATGTTAGCTTACATTTATATATATATATATATATATATATATATATATATATATATATATATGCGTACAAAGCTCAGCGTGATGTTGATTTAGGCACTTGTTCACCACACTATGTTCCTAGGCACATATGTGCCTCCTGTAAATAAATGTTTCTCTCTCTCTCCTTTCCACCCTTGCAAAATGAGTTACAGACAAGGCAGGCATGCAGCAACAACTGTTCCTTCTGAAGAATGCATCTGAATGCAGAATGTACCTGCTCAAGCTGGAATATGGCTATATGTATGTGTATATGTTTTCTAACAACAACAGAAAAGGGTGTTGAGTAGGGGAGGAACTTTGTTTTTTTTTTAGTCTTTCCAGTAGCATCACACTCGAAACGATGCTGATGCAGGCTTTGGAATAAAAGATGCAGTTCTATCTACAGAAGTATTTTGACCCCACTTTCAGATCATTGTTGCTTCTCTTTTGTCATCTCCAGATCGACTGCAGACTTGATCTGCCTTAAGTTGGGAGAATGGTGCTGTTTGACAAACATCTGATATTCTGCAGCTCTGTGGATGTTTTGTCCCTTGTCTTTTTTCTTCCTAAGATGTTTTCATGTGTGTATACAGATTCTCACTTGCCATGCATCTCTACAGTCCCTCAGCTGTTTGCATATGTGGATTCCTTTTATTTGTAATCATATATATAAATATTATCACAGTAACTTAAAAAATGCTGAAACGTTTCCCTTCCTCTTTTTTTTTTTTTTCTCCTTGTAATAAGAAAAGGCTATCTGAAGACAATTTCCTTACCCCAACTTGAACTCCACATTGTCTTACCCATTTTTCCTGTCAGTCCTAGATTACATTTGGTCTTGGCACTTATTTATTTGATTATTGATAACTACTACTTTGTTCTTCTCTTCCATACTGACCCATGGGCATTACTGAGTTTTTCATCACATAACTACAGTTGACAGAAAGAAGTGTTTCAACAGCAGAGTGTAGACTGACAATGAATTAACCTCCTACTACTGGAACTAAGAAATCGCTTTTCAGTCCTGAGCCTGCTCCTCAGAGACATTTCCTGGCTGTCTAAAGCCATATTGTCAACTTCTGTTCCATCACAGGTATGGGAGTAATTAATTCTCCTCAGCTTTGGAATGTTTTTTTGTAGAAACAGAACAAACACTATCTGAATTCATTTTAAGTCAGTTATTTACTTTTAACTCTTTAAAGCTGCAGCTGTAATAAGGATTCAGCCTCCCTTTTTTCCTTCTGGTTTCCTCCATTAAAACATGCGTGATCTCTCATCACACCCTTGCTGCATACAGGCTAGCTGCAGCAGGGAACTAGAGTGAAGAAATGCACAGCCCTAAATCTAACAGCAGCTGGACTGCATTTCAAGTTCATTCTCTGTATTTGAAAGCTAAGTTGCGTTTCTACTGTGAGGGAAGGTGTGTAGAGATTTGTGACAACTCGTCTAGGAGGTGTTGAGTGTCCTGCACACCTTACTTGTGTGTTCACCCATTGCCAGATGAGGCTGGGAGCATGCTAGGGCTTTGGTGTTTCTTAGTTGCAATATATGCCAGTCACAATTGTTCAGATGAGCCTTGTGTGACAAGTGTGACTAACAGTACTGGGGCCAGTAATTACTGTAAGCTATAAGGGTCTCTCTTAGTTTTGTTTCTGTAAAAATTTTTTGCTGTCTGTGGGCTGATGCCTTGCGGAGCCCGTGGCTTTGCCAGAGGCAATTCTGAATCGTCTGTGATCCCTAGGAGCATATTAGGCACTTTTAGCCCAGCAAAGGAGCCACTCATCAGAGCAAGGTCAGGGAAGCACAATACTGCCGCAAACTTCCACATCTGTGGAGATTTCAGGAAGGTGAATTGTCGGTGGTAGGCTTTATTGCAGACCTGTATGTGAGATAACAGCTAGTAAATAGTGGAGGGTTTTGTTCCCCCAAGTGCACTAAAGGCTGCCCAGATGTGAGGTAAACCTAACTGTGACTGGTTTCAGGCTACAGCCCATTACCACTGGAGTTCTCTCGCTTTGAAAACCCTTGAACCCTGCTTGCTGTAGCCACAAAAGCTGTGTCGTGCCCCCCCTGCAGCCACCCCACTGGCCCTGGCCACCACCTCCACAGGGGGCGAGGGCCGCGCTCAGTTAGCCCCACAGGGCCATTGGTGAGGGGCGGCAGCCGCCATTTTGAGCGTGCGTCAGTGGCCCTTTGGGCAGAAATCCAGTGTGCCATCAAGGGAAGAATAAAATAAGGAAAGGTCTGTGAATAAGCGGCTGAAATTTGGCCTGCTGATCGCACTGGGGTGTTGGGGAGTGTGGTGGTGGGCTGATGTTGGTGAAGCGCTGAGCACTTTGCAGGGTTTTAAACGTGAAATGTGCAGCTGGAGCACCTGGTGTTGCACAGGGCTGGGGAAACGAGATTATTGGAGAAGATTAGCGGTGTGTGTTACTGTATGTGGGTGTGATTCATGCAGGGTTTGAAAGGTACAAAAGGTTTCTTGGCACTTTTAAATGGCTGTTACTTTCTTCCTGTAAATAATGTGAGAAAAGGGGAAAAAAAGTTATTCAGTTCTGAAGAAAATATTTTTCTTGTTCTGGTGCTTCATATGCTCATTTTCTGTACAGTTTCTAACAGCATTGATCAGTTAGAATACATTTGTATTTATTTCACCACAAGCTGAACAGGATCCTACAGCCTCTAAAGGAGTCTGGTAAGGAACACGGTCCTTCCTCTCAGCCCGAGTCTGAAACAGTTTACAGACATGAGCACCCTGATCAAAAGATGTTTCTTATCCCCACCTGGGCTCCAACATGCTGTTTGATCCAAGCAGACTGCTGGCTGTTGGGTTGATTGGGAAGTTTTGCTGGTATATCTCCGGGAACAGATCTAAGGACAAAATTCTGACCCGGCATCAGCTGTAATTTGGTGTATGTAATTCCACAAACAGGTAATCTGTAACAGAGGTGTGTAGCATAGCTGGTGTTGTATGTCCTGAGGCAGAATGGTTCCTGTGTCACGTAAGTATTCAGCTGACTTACACTTAGTATTTGCAACTAAATGCTTTTTCATCACGTTTTTTACTCATGTAGTGGCCTTGCTTTTTCCTCTTCCTTTTCACAGGTTGTGCCACAGAAAACAAATGTTTGTTGTTGTTGTTGTTTTTTTTCCTCTCAGTTACTGTAAACTGATGCTCACTACTGTCTGATAGTTTATTACGAAGCTGTGCCTGTTCAACTTATAGATGAAATTATTTTGAGGTAGTTTCATGAGCCATGGTACCAAATGCTTTGCCAAAACCCGAAAAGGTCTTATTTTTGACAATGATTTTTATACAGGTGAACATCAAAAATCAATGTATCTGCTGTAAAGGCTCTCTTGCTAATCTCTTGGTGGTTCTGCTTCAGGCTGAATAAGAGTTGCCCACTGAGATTCCGGCTTCAGCTGGTGCTCCTTTGGGGTCTTAAAGGTGTGAGGCTCCTGAGCTAATGCTCATTATTATTAATTAAGGAGCAGCTCTGCTCTTGGCAACCTGAGGCGCAGCTTCATGAATCAAATGCTAACTGTGCTGAGATGATCAACGAGGAGGGGGTTCTGTTGCTTTGTAAAACTATAACCAGGGGTTTATAGTGTAGTGAATTTTGGGTTAATTTATTTGTAAGTTAATTGCTATAAGATCAGCTTTAAAGAGTCCAGGAAGATCCATTTTCTCTTGATAACTTTTGCCTTATGATTGTCCTTTGTTTTCCAATTGAGTGACTGGAAGAAAGGTGCATGGTTTTTAATTGGTTTTTAATTCTGCTTGACTCTGGGGGGTGTTGACTGAACACATCTCCAATTTATTTATTGATCTCTGTTCACAGCTCCAAATTATTCTCTTAGCAGCCTTTATTGCTGGTTGTTCTCCTCTCGTATGTAGGAGGTGAACATTTCATTTTCAAATGAAAGAATTAATGGAAAACAAAGTGAATAAAATACCAGCTGAGGGTTTTGAGCTGCTGCTCAGCTGAGTTCTCTGCTCTTCCCCCCCCCCCCCCCCCCCAGAAAAAAAACATACTTGGGAATGAACACACTGGTATAAAGAATGTAAGGACCAGTCATTTCTTCTGGAGCAGAGAACCGAAGGATTGGACTGGAAATTCAGTCTAAGTGTTTGCTGAAGTTACACTCCCAGGAGGTCTTAATATCCTTCCTAACAGACAGTAGTGGCTTCTTTATGTGGTGTTTATTGTGTTGCAGTTTGAGACCCATACAGTTGCTACCTGGAGCTCGTTCTGAATGTTTGAAGAGCAGTGTTTTCTCAACAGGAATCCACTTGGGCTGGATGCACTGTCCAGAGAGGGCCGAGTAGTGTTGGCTTGCTTTTCAATCTCTTATTACCTGGATTTTGTCTGGGGGTTGTTACTACTTGTTCATCTTGCAGAATGAAGGCTGTACAGGAGTGCTGTAGAGGAGAACAGGAAGAGATTTACACCATTTCTGGCTTCCAGAGGCATTGCTGTCTTTGATGAGCCTCTTCAGAACTGTTTAGTGGTTTTGCCTACCTAGGAAGATTGCAAAGATTTTCCTTGCTACCAACAGCACCCTAGTTGTGTGGGTGACCAGCTGTGCCTCCCCCTTGCTTGAACGGGAAGAGGAAAAGACAGTCGGGCTCCCTCCTCTCCCCAGTCCTACCAGTAACTGCATCCTTGGATCTGGAGGGTGCTGCGGTACTGGAGAGTGGTTGTGTCAGTGACAGGATCTTGCTAGAGCAATTGGCTCCCACTGCACTGGGCCAAGCTGGGTCACTGGGGCTGAGCTTGGTAATTACATCTTGGAGGAGCAGCTAAGTTGTTTCACCCCTCGTGTGTGTGTAGTAATTAAAAGACCTTGTAATTAATGGAGACCTGGGAGGGAAATCAGCTGGAACCTGTCGATTTCAGCTGCATTTTGATGGTGAAGGCTCATGCAATGAAGAAGCTAGAGTGTAATTTTATAGCTTTTATAGGTCAAAGCTTTACATGAGGCTTTGCAGGTGTATAAGACATATTCTCCCCATGTAACCAGGGAGAGAAAAAGGAACCCATTAAGTATGCTGAACGGTTCTAGATCTTCCAATTTACCTGTAAATAGTTGAGGTTGCCACTTTAGTAATACAAGATGCATTGAATTTGTAAAGGGGGTGGAATCCCTGGTTTAACTGTGTTTGTATAAATACATAGATATACATGTATGTATATACATACCTGGATTTCCTTGGTAATGAGAAAAGCCTACTATAATAATTAAACCCAATAACTTCTTCCCCTTATTGTTAAGACTGCAATGCAGAGCACTCAGAACTAGCAAACTGCTGTGGTTAATTGCCTGTGTATTCTCTTAGGTGATCTCATGGTTTTTTTTTTCCTTCTCATGGAGGAAAATACTGAAAGGCTAGTTGTGTGGAGCTCGTTGCCACAGTCTCATCTTGGAACATATTCAAGGAGCTTCGGAATCAAGTATGGTGAGGAGAACAACATTGTTACCAGAGGAGGGTCATTTTAGGTGACAGGAGACACGGTTGTAGGATCAGTGCTAGTTATTTTCCAGCAGTCTAGCCAAAACTGATAGTGGTATTGTGCTATCCCTCGTCTTCTACCAATAGTGTCAAGTGTACCCGCTCTGAGACAGACATCTGAAGCAGAGCCAAAGTTCATTTCTCTTGCTGTTAGGTTATAGTAAACAAATTGGAAGGAGTTCAGGGAATGGAAACAAAATTGAGCAGGACTTGAAGGATGGAGCCATAGCAGAGAATCCAGGCCAGGATCCCACAAGTACTTCTGGGAAGGTAATGTGTAACTGTGAAGAACAGAGAGGTCAAAGAGACCTATGGGAACAGGAGCCTGGTGGGCAAGTGTGTGTGTGTGTGTGTGTGTGTGTGTGTGTGTGTGTGTGTGCCCTCACAGGTGTATGTGACAAAGCTAAGGGTGAACTCATACAAATACTTACAAGGTTCTGTAATCAAAGAAAAAGTGTTTCTTTTTTTGTTTGGTTGTTTGAAGTGACGTAATGATGAAGAAAAACTAGCTGGAACATCAGGCAAGATATTGATTTGTCTGTGAACTGGAATCATGCAGAGAGTGAAATTCTATTAGGAATACTTAACTGCCAGGTGACCAAGTGGTTTTGGTAGACCTATGCTAGCTATCATTAGAAAAGTTATGCCAAAAACATCATTTGGCTTATTTTGGTATGTATCAACTTCAACATGAGGCTTTCATCTGCAATTGTCTGGGCTGTGAATAGCAGAGTCAAATTAGGGAACCTGAAGTACTTACGTGCAGTTTAGTGGCTCTGTGCCTCATCCAGAAGCCTGTCTGACCAAAACTTGTTGAAGGTTATGGTCTGCAGTACTTTCTGGGCAGGAAAAAAGGTATTTGGGAAATTATGCTAAGTTATAAGATAAATTCATAAAATGCCATTATCAGAGGTTGGCAATTTCCTTGTTGGAATCGCTGCTGTGCCCGTGAGACTGGCTGTGGTGGGTTGACATCTCCTGCAGGTTCTGTAAGTGTGAAGGCTGCTCTTGGGCAGAGGGGTCACATCATCAGTTGGGTTGCAAGAGATAAAGCGAATGGTAGAATCCTGCTTGTTGATGTGCCTAGGTATTACAAAGAAAGCTCAGATTATATTTTGGGATTTCAAATGTTTGTTCCTAATGCAAAGCTTTTGTCTCCAGAGCTCCTCTCTGCAGTGAAGCAGAACTGAAAGGCTGCCTACCTGCAGTCCTTCTTTCCATCACAGAAAGGTGTGAAACAGACTCCCTCTGTTTTCTCTTCATCCCCCATTGCTATGTTACTCAACAGCCATCCTGAATGCTGTGCAGTGGGGTGGGATCTTAGACCTTGTCCACCATTTTACCAGAATTCAGTATTTTTGCTCCTTTTCTTCCTGTCTTGTGACAGAGACAAACAAATTCCCGGGTCTGTAGGACCTGTAGCTTATTAGTTCAAATCGCTGCTGTTGTTGGGAATGATTACTCGCCTTGGGAGCAGGCTGTTGAAGAGGTTTGAGATTGCCTGAACCTCCTCGCAGGAGTGGGCACAGTGTGGTTTCTGTCATAATCTTTCCAGGAACCTGCTTCCATAACAATGAACCTAAATTGGTGGATTTCACATCCTTCAGTGCAAATTTGTATAGTTTGTTCCCTGCATCCAGAAGTCTGCATCAATCAAGAGAATTAATCTGCAATAGGTTAAGAAAACAATTGAAGTGTATTGAGCAGAGACAAATGAGGCTCCAAGGCAACAAGAGAAAGTGAGTAGACTTGTCTATATTTGAGATAACAACCTTGTTAAAATAGGATGTCTCCTCTAGCACTTAGGAAGTGTTATATTGGAAGGCTTTTCTCCCTGTTCTTCACAGACCCTATAGAGTGAGAACCCAGATGGGTCTTAGCCAAGACATGAGTTTCAGGACTTCCATTTGCAGCCAGAGATGTTTGCAGGATACATCCTGCTTCGGCAGCTGCCCAGGCAGTTTCACAGAGAGATCAGGTGTGAAAATGCATGATGCAGTGGGCAAAAAGCTGGAAAAATAAATCAACCTGGTTTTGAAGATCAGACTACTCTGCAGCTTTGGAAGGTTTGGTACCTTTTCTCACATCTGGGAGGCTTAGCAGGGTTAGAGAAGAATGGGCCCCATGGAATGAAGTGTGAAAGGGAGCTGCCAAATTTTTTCTTGTATTCCTCCCAGCCCCTTTCATGCTCTAACTGCTCTGCCATTCCTCAGTCCCCTCCGTCCCTCCCCATTTGCTCAATTGCTGAATTGTGAGGGGGCACTGGAACTTTTCATAGGTAGCTTTCAAAGGCTTTTTAAGGATTTTAACTGCTCACTTCCTGCTGTTCTTAATGGAGCCAGGCAAGTAAGTCCTGAACTTGAAAAGCTCAAGGGAAGCTAAATTCCAGGTTTGTGGTGTTCCAGGAGCATCCCTCTGCACAGTAGGAGCAACAGTGACTGTGTTTAGTACATGAGCTGTCTACTGAACCTTTCCATAAGTGCCTCTGGTACTGATGTATTTGCACAGACATCATTCTCTGTGACCCTGAAAGCAGCACATGTTTTGGGTTGGCGTTGGTGCAATTGCTGTGGGAAGAGATGACCTGGATAATCGCGTGTCATACAGGCACGGACTAAGCAACTATTGTTTGGGCAATTCTTGATCTCAACTTCTGAAAACTGAAAGAGAATATTTATTTGCTTTCAGCTTGGTTTTCTGACTAAAAGGAGTCTCAGCCAAAACCAAAGCTAACTGGAGAGAGAGACCTCAACTACTGGATGAATGACAGAGAGACTTTCCTGGTGTAAGCAGGTAGGGAAGCTTCCTAGAGGAAGAATCTTACAGGTTTGACCCATACCTCTGTAGAACTGGAACAATAATCACCTCTTTTGGCTGGCTGGCTATGCTGTGTTTAATGCCCCCAAAAGCCAGATGCACTGCAAGCTCATATTGAGCCTGCTGTCAACCAGCAGAATCGAGTAACTTGGTTGCAGTAGCACTTGAGTAGGTCCACAAGGATTTTGTGTGGAAGGATTGAGTAAGAGGTTGATTCACTGAAGACTTTATATCTTCAAATATTTTAATTTGGTAAGTATTTTTAAAATAGCATTTTAATCCAGAATTTTATGGTAGTTTTCTATGGAATATCTCTTGAGTTGTTGAAAAAAAAATAGTTTATTTCAGCTACTGCTTTTAGCTGCCTGAGACTTCTGTTACATTGTGATGTATGCCTTGTTTTGCGACCCTTATTAGACTGTTAGACTATATTGAAAGAGCTGATAGATGTCCTTTTCAGAGTCTGGTCTCAACATCTTAATTGCAATATAATTAAATTACATCTGTACGTGATGTACTTATCAACATAAGGTGATCCAGGCAGTCTGAGAAGTGCTACTAAATGTAGGATTTTCCCTGTGCTGGACAGCATGAATCACTTCATATTTGTGTGTGATTCATCGGTGGTCAGTTCTGTTTTGACAGTTCAGGTCTTGCAGCTGATGCTGTAGGACCTTCTCATCACTGAAAGCTATAGGCTGGTTTCCTTTGGGATTTTGAATACTTGAGTACTTCCAGTGATGTCTGCCTTTGATGTCATTATTGCTGTCAGTCCTGGGGTGAAAAACAAGCGCTAGATTCTTCTGTCTTACTTGATGGTATGGTTTTGTGTATACAGTTCGCTCTGCTCGTGGACATCATGGAACGTCACAGAATGAAGGTGTTGGATCCTCTCAAAGATGGAAGCAGTTAGAGGTGGAGGAGGATGCTGAAGCACTTTAGGTGCTAGCAGATATCAGGTTAGCAGTATTTCTGGACCATAACTCAGATTTTTTCAGAAATGTTACCAGTGGAGTACATTGTATGTTCATTGCCAAGCCTAAGTTATAAGAAGGACTTATAAGAAGAAGGGTAAGGAAGGAGTTGGTAGGGTTTTGTTGTTGTTCTTGTTTTTATCAATTGTGCACATTTCTTAGAAGAAATGTTGCAGCTTCTATGTTTCTCATAACATAGTTTTCAATACAAACAAGATAGTTTTAATAACGTGTCAAAGTAGTGTTCCTGAACAGTCCAGGTTAACAGTCTCTCAGATCTAAACAGGAAATTTTCTTTTTAA
The DNA here is from genome assembly GCF_009819795.1 of Aythya fuligula. Lineage (NCBI taxonomy): Eukaryota > Metazoa > Chordata > Aves > Anseriformes > Anatidae > Aythya > Aythya fuligula. The sequence continues at coordinate 1,183,186 of NC_045565.1, read as the reverse complement.
TACTCATCTGATCACCGCTCAGCAGCAAGCTACTGATAATGCACTTCCATTCACAGGCAGTTGTTTCCCAGTCTCCTGGGAGGGAGTTGAGGGGCATAGAGCTGAGCATCCAATCAAGCAGGAGGGCAGGTCTTTACAACTCGGCTGCTATCACTGCATCACCCTGTGGGACAATTGGGCATAATTTAGTTACCTTTTCCTTATGAAGTGCTGAAGTGGCTTTAGATGCATGGATCTACTTTCTCTTTTCCAGAGGTTATTTTGCTAGTCCTCAACCTGTGCTCTTCATTTCACTGAGTTCTGGAATCTAAACCAAGCACCTTATGCCCTGGATCCAGGCTTGCTGATTAGCTTTAGAAGGTGAAAAAGCCTCCAGCTGAGGGAAAGTCTTAACAACACTTTGGACCATTCCCTGGAGTTGAAAGCTAGCTGGGGAGTGACTGCCTCAGAGGAGCAGTGCTGAAATGCACCAAACTTGTCACCTTTAGATTACTGTCATAATAAGAGAGAAGTCACCCAGCCTGGGTCGGGAATGATTCAGGAATGATGCTACGTTGTTTTATGAGGCCTGGGTCTGTCTGCTGCTTTGACCTATGGCCGGAGCCAATGCTTTAATGGCCAGTTATTTGCAGTTTAGTTCTGTTTTTCTGATCCGTGCAGATGCTGCCTAATGCACAGTTTCTCTCCCTCTTTAGTATTTATGCAGCTGTGATGAACAGTGTCCTTAGTGCCAAGTTAATGAATCGATGTTAATGAGTGCTCATTGTCCACAGATGCCCACGCTTGTACAGCAGGTGGAGAGAAGTCACTTAACATCGTGGCGGCCACAGGGGGCACCAGGGAGTTCTGCTTGGCTACAGCTTTCTGCTAAACACTTCCAAAGTACTATTTCCTTGCCTTGAACTGACACACCAGCATTCCTTTGTTTCTTTCTTGAAACAGCTTTCAGCTCATGCATGCTGTTAAAGCAACGAGCGTCTAACTCACACCCAGCAACAGCCACTGGTTTGCTCGAGGTTCCCTTTGGCTGTGGAGCTGCTCCTTGCCCCAGGGTGACCTTGTTTCTAACCACGTCTGATAATCTTGGTGGGGAACTGCTACAAGGGAGTTCCAAGTTGGCTGGGGTGCGTGCATGAGTTTAACATTACTGTTTGTGTGTTTGGAAATGGGACTGCATGGCAGGTATTGCCAAGGAAGGTGAGAAGTCTGCACCCACAGCTGTTTCTAAAGGATTAGAGAAAGTGCCCCAACTTGACATGGGCATGTGGGAAGGAGAGTTTAGCTGTAGTGACACGACAATTTTAAACTAAAAGAGGGTAGATTTAGATAGGTTATAAGGAAGAAATTCTTTACTCAGAGGGTGTGAGGCACTGGCATAAGCTGCCCAGGGAAGCTGTGGATGCCCCATCCCTGGAGGTGTTTTTCGGTCCTAACGTCTTTCCTGAGCTGGGCTTGAAGTATGAACAGTCATGATCCAGCCCCACTGCCTTACAAGGAGAGAACCCTTCACTGGACCAAATGAGTAGTTTTAAAATAAATAATAATAAGAAAGTTGTGAAGCTTTTGCTCTCCTTACTGAGCTGCATTAGCCAGTTATCTGAATGCTTCTGCAGTTTTTGCCTCATCTTCTGTGATCTTTGCAAACCAGCTTAGAGGAGACTTCACAGAGGCAGTTAAGAAGTGCCTTGTAAATGGAAGTGTGTAGTCAAGGCTGCCTCAGTCTGTTCACTTTTCATTCCCTTTGCTTTTGGGGGAAGAGAATGGAGCTAAGCAGCAGCAGTGATGGAAGTGAGCGCTTCTAAATGAAAAGCAGTTACAGTGAAGACCAGTGTTTAAAGGTAGAAGGACAGTGGGACTTTACCTCTTAAATCCCACAGGTTTTTTAGGTCTTTCAGAGTTTATTGATTGCCAAGAAGCAGCCTCCAAGCTGAGTGGATTTTTTCCTCTTTCATTTTCGGGCTGTTATTTATTATTGCTGTAACAAAGACTGTGAGAACAGCTGATGCACACATAATGCCATTAGAGTGAAGCCAGAAGGGGTCTGTATTACTCTGTTCTTCTACACATTAACGTATCACAGAGACTGTTTAAAGCTGGGCATATCCATGTCTATTTTCTCATTTAATGTTTAGTGAGGTTACTAATTATGAAGTCACAGTGGTTTTTCAGTGTCAGGTAGGTAATGTATTATTGGTGCTCTTCAGCTAGCGGTTAGAGCAGTTCTCTGATGAGCTGTCATGAGGACAGCACAGACCTAGGGCTTGACTATGTGCACTATGGAAGAGATGCACCAGAGGCGAGACTGGTGCAGTGGCACTTATACCCTGAAGATGGAAGTGGCAATGTGGTTGCTTCTGGTCTATCTTACTGTGAACTCTACTCAGAACCAGTGTTGTTTTGTTGCTCTTTATAAGAAGCTGAGGCTGTGCTATCTCAATGCTGGAGTGCCTTATGAAAATCTTTTCATATGAAAAGGGTGTGGGATATACTCAGTAAAGAGTGAGCACAGCCTCTGAGACAGATCCCACTGTGTTGGGTCATTATTTCTGGGAGGCAAATTGTAGTTTCTGCCCATAGTTCCCATCAAACTGCTTGGGGGTTGGAGCTGGAGAGCCTGGAGGGGCTGCATTTCTTCAGTCCTGGGAAGGCGATGAGGAGGTTGTGTTACTATCTAATGACAGGGAGAGTGCAGAAAGGACAGAGGCAGCCTCCTCCTGGAGGTGATCAGTGGCAGGATGAGGTGCATCAGAGATGAATTGCAACAATGGGAATTCTCATTAGGCATTAAGAAAAAAAAAAGATCATAAGGGCGTTGAAACATTGGAACAAGTTTGCCCGAGAGCACACTCAGCTGAGTAACTTTCCAGGATTTGGCACTGAGTGGGAGGTTGTGCCGGAGGAGCTCTAGATTCCTCCCAAACTGATTTTTTCTATTTTTTTAGTGTGTTTTACAAACCAACTCCACGTTGATGGTTGGTGCCCTTTTGACTTTTGGAGAACCGGAGCCAGCATGAAAAGTCCAGTTGAGGAAAATCTGGTATCTTTACCAAAGCCTGCTTGTGCCTTATGAACAGTCCTGAGGAAACAGCTATTGCAGGGCAGGAGACAAGCTGCATGAGCTGGCCCCAACTGTTCATCGTGTAAGTATTTTAGTGGCAATGCAGTGATTGGTGATATAAATCAAAGAACTCCTTGAAACACAGGAAATAAGTCACACAAGACTTTCAGCCCATACCAGTGAGAGACAACCCCCCCCCAGAGTTAAACACATCCACATAGTTAAACACAGCTCTGTAGCAGCCCCCACAGCATTAAATACAACACTGTGCTGCATGTATCTTAATTGTGTTTCACACTGTAAGTTCAGAAGGAGGGTGGTTTCTCTGACATTTGCAGATATGCAGTAAAATATGTCAAGACCGTCATGGAAACCATACAAAAGGAAATTGCAGCATGGAAAAAAAGTCTCTCTCTCTGTCTCTCTCATCCTTTCTGAATATACTGAAATGAACTTTGAGTTAGTTGGGCTGCTTATAACAGGCAATGCAGGGCGACATGGGTTAGTTAACCTCTCTTTTTCCATAGTGATCCTTGAGTCAGGGTACAGGTTTGTTGTCTTTGGGTTCCTGTTTACAAATTAGTTTCATATGGCTATTTCCTTTGCTTCTGCAGACAAGGTAACACTGACATGGTCCATCTGAACGGTTCCTCAGTAGCAGATGATAGCTGTGCTCATGGGGATAGAGGGAGCTGGGCTGGGTCTGAGTCAGAAAGCAGCAAGAGGAGTTAAGGTGATGTTACCAAATCTGAAAAATGTGGAAACAAAACAAGCAGGAAAACAAAATAAAACAGCAAAACTGCTGACACCAAACCACAGCCTGAATCATGGAAAACAAAGGGCTGTGTTAGTTGTGGACATCTTGTCTGCTGGGATTTCATTTTGGACATGTGGGTATGGGTGGTATGATGGATTTTTGAGGCAGAAACCATAACTTTAATGCTGTTTCTATTGCTAATTCCCAATTTAAATCACCCAGCACTAAGCGCTGCCAGCTGCAGACGACTGTTCACTTGCAGTCTGTTAACAAAATGATATAATGTCCCAGACCTGAAATAAAATATCCGTTGGAGCTTGTCAGCTTGGGTTAAACAGCTAAGGCTGGATACTTCTGAAGGCTCCCCGCAGTTGAGCAGCAGCTGGGACAGGACCCAAGGTCCTCAGCTTCTAAATTAGCTGTGTTGCAAGGGAGGTGGAGGAATTGCCCTGTCACTGTATGCCTGGCAGGGTCTGCTTGGCACTGCCTGCCTCTCATTGCTCTGAGGACTGACAGCAGGGTCAAAGCAGCCAAAAGGAGAGTTCCCAGGCTGGTTGTTCTTGTTTGCAAGAAAGCACAGGCTAGCCATAATAAGTCTTTTCTTAAATGCTGCCCCTCTGATGTTTTCAAGATGTTTATTTACTTATTTTGGCTTACAATGCATAAGAAGCAGTATTGTCTTCCAGAGAGAGAGGGCTGCTAGATGAGACTACTCTGTATTTACCACTTGCTTTAGATTTGTCCTTTGTTTACTGGCAGTGTTGGGATATATTACTTGGATATAATTTGGTGCTTTGAAAGCAGGATGAGATGAATCCAGTCTGGTAGGAGATGTTTTAAAGACTTGTGTTCTGCTACTCTACTATAACTTTCATTATTAATGGTATTCCCTTCCATGTGGTGTATCTCTGAAATACAGGCAATACTAGTGGCATCTGTGTTGTGTTGGGGTGCTCTGAGCAGACCCTGGCTGTTAAGACCCTGAAAACACCCTTACTTCTGATTTGAACTAAAGTTAATATTAAGTGGAGTTGATGAGAATCTTTCACTCTTCCATATTGTAGTTTTTCATGGGGAAAATGGGACAGGTGACTCACCTCACTATAGTAGCATTTACTTCACGTGTTCCCTAAGCATTTTTTGTCCAAATATGTGGTTATATATTTGTATTTTAGACTTTATCAAACTATATTTTTTTATCAGAATTTTTCAGCACTCAGTCACACACTCATGCTGCTCAGTATTGTTATTTTTTCATCCCTTTTTATAATGACACCTAATGTTGTCTGACAACAGCATTTATCTTCAAGCATCCTACTTTTGTTCCATCATTGTACCAATAGGTTCAACCCATGTTTATGTTCCTTCTGCTAATATTAATGACAGGTTTCAGTTTGTGGAACTGCTGTGGGTGCTGGAAGAAATGAGTGTGAAAAATGGCAAAATTGATGGTCCTGGCTACATGTGCTGAGATGAGCTCAAATTGCTTCTGTAGCTCTCAGGCTCAGGACTGAATAGAAAAGAAAAGAAGGAAAAAGGCTTGTGCATGTGTGTAGGAAGGTGTGAGTGTGGGCAGGGATCTGAAGACACCTGGAGATAGCAAACATATCTGCAGACTGAACATGGTCAGACTTTGTTTCTAGATATACCTAGTTTGGCCTTTGCCTCGGGGAGTTATGGAACAGAGGATTTTTGTTACTTGAGAGGATTTATTTTTATGTTAATTTTATCACTTACCATAAGAATAACATAGCTAGAGACAGAATATGTGATACAGCCTACCTGTGAATGAATAACTAACTAGCAGAGGTCTGTGGGTTGTGCTCTTACAAAGCTCGTTTGAATTTAATATCAGGATAGGAGCAAATTCACAACGGTTTTGGCACTACAGCTGTCTCTATCCTTGTCAGCAGAATTCCCTTGTCTTGCTTTAGCCATTCCTCTGTTGTGTCTCTGCAAACATGCCTCTACAGGGGACAAGAGAAATCTTGTGTTTACATGAAAGATTTTGTTTTACATTTGCACTGGCCTTTCTGTATGGAATTCTTCCCTCCCTCTGCTCTGGGAGGAAAGAATTCCGTTCTCCTTTTCCTTATAGTTGTCTCTTCTGAAAAGCATTTTGCAACGCTATATAGAAGAATGCTACATAAATTTAAATGCTATTGTATTGTCTCAGTCTATTGTTTGTCTTGCATCTCAAGCCAGGTTATATTTTCGCTAGGAACAAGGCAATTACATGAGAATCTAGTGCTGACTGTTCAGTGATATTTTTTATTACAGGCAAAATAATAGGCTTAACCTTCTGCCAAATGCCCTTTTCTTTCTTTACCACACCCTTCTTACCTTCTTCTGTTTGAATAAGATTAGTGAAGTATAGAGAATGTTTAATTAAGTTTAATTGCATGACAGCTTAAAAGTGGGAAGGTAATTACTCATTTAATTATTGTGCTGCTTCGTGCTTAAAGTGTGTATATAATTGCTCTTTTTATAAGGACACTCAACTTTGCAAGCTTGCATGAATTTATAACATCCTCATACCTTTTGCTATTGTTTAAAGTAAAACTAAGCAAGTGCCATCTATAAAACAAGAGAAGTGCATTCTGTCAGCTCAGCCATTCTCTCCCTTCTCTGCTCAGTTTTGATGGTGTCATCCTCCCTTCATCACGTTGCTGTACTGGGAAGGACTTTAACATTAATCATGTTTAACCACGTAACCCACTATCTCTCATATATTTTTTGTTAACAGTTGTAGAACACATTGAGAACTTGGGATTGCAGACATGCGAGTGTAAATTATTATTTCCTTCGATGTCTGCATTAATTATTTCTTTGGTGGCAACCTGATAGATCACTGAATTTGATTGCTTGAAACAGTCAAAGGTTAAGTGACTCTCAGTTAGTAGTGCTGGTAGAAGAAGAGGAGTTTTCCAGGGCACATAAGGGCTCTCAGAGGTTTCTAAACAAGTGCCGTTCTTTGCAATAGTCTGTTTCTCTTCTCCCTTTACTAGTACTAGCAGTAAGGCTGAGTTCTAACAATCTAGTAACTCCCAGGGCAGCTAACTGAAAGATGTTTTTCCTATAAGTGTCACCAGAGTGGAGAGAAGAAGAGCAGTGGAGGAGAACCAGCTAGCCAAACACAGTGACGTTTGCAATTGCAAGGGGATTCAAAGTCTGAGGTAGTTGCTGGCTCTATACATTTTTTTGTTTAAACAGCAAACATTATAAGAAAATCCATTGCACGAAGTCCCTCTGTAGTCATCAGGCAAGCAAATGAATTTCTCCAACTCTATCCAGGTTACTAGCAAGTCAATTTCCGTATTGATGAGCTGAGCTCTCTTACCTTTCCCAAGTGAGAAGGGAGTAGGTGTGCACGTGGGGGGGATTCATTTTGGCAAATTAGTACTTTTTTTGCTGACCCTGATGTGACACACCTACGTAAAGTCAAGGCCAGTTGTGTGTGACCTCTCTGCCAGAAAGGTAAAGGACTCAAGCTGCCTACGTCCAGAAGACTGCGTATGTCTGCACTTGGGCTTCCCTGCAGTCTGTGGTTATCCTGGAGCCTGTGTGTCTCCAGGCACTTTTCCTCCTTGTCTGGGTAAGGAGCTCCTGAGTAACTGAGGCCTGTTTTCCTGGGGTTGCCCAGATCCCTGTGTGGGATTTCTCTGCTGTACAGGGGTGATGGTTCCTTGTCACTGTGAGCTGCTTTCAGCCTTCCCTGGCTCTTGGTATCTGTATCCATGTTTCCTTCCCATGTCCCCTCAGCCTCAGGTGTACTCCCAAAACTTCTTGACCTTTTCAGCATTCCTCCTGTGTTTCAGGCCTTTCTTTCTAAGCCGCTCCTTGAAGGAGGTGATTTGGCTGTTCAGTAACTCCGTAGGAACTGCTGCCATTCAGACGATATACTTCCCTTTGTGGGGTCTGTGGCTGTTAAGGAAACTTTTTTTTCAGTATGATGAGGTTTAGTGACATGACACTAAGCATATTTATGGCCAGTGCACTGGAATATGACAACTTTAGTTTAAATGTGAGACTTTTTTTTTTTTTTTTTCCTAGCCTTTTTAATACCATCAATGGGTAAAAACACATGCTGCTTCCACAGAGAAAACAAGAGAGAGCTGAACTTCGTGTTTTGATAGTTCAGCCTTTCTTGGTTACTTGAAAGACCCGTGGCTACCTGTGAGAAGTAATTCTTACAAATGAGTTCCCTAGGGAGGGTGGAAAGGTGGGGTATGGGGGGTGATGATCTTAGGAAGTTTCTTTGCATGGTCTGGAAAATATGCTAAGAAACTGGTTTTAAAAATGGGATGGAGTAAGAGGGATCCGAACTCAACAGGACTCTTGCTTCTGCAGAGAAGGGGAATGGCTGCATTGCCAGCCTCTGACGAGCTCCTGGGAGAAGGGTCCTTGGGAACGCAGCTCCATTTAAGCACTGACTCCTGACACCAGGATGGCATAGCCAGGTCTGTGCTCTCTGCAAGTCAGCATCTCCCAGCTTATGGTGGGGTTCCACAGAGCTCTGTAGGGAAAGCTGCTCTGTGTAATGAAGCAAGTATCCTGTCTTCTTTATGGCAGTAGTCTGAGCCAGCAGAGCCTGAATGTAAAGGTAGGGCCTAGTGAAGCATAATGCTTACTGCCGAGTACTGCTGTTTAATCAGTATTACACTTAAAAAAAACTACAAGGAGGAATAGACAGGAGCAGGCCAGAGACACTCAGCTGTGGCAAAAGAAATTTTAGACTTTGTTTTTAATCACCTGCAAGAAGGCATGGCCACAGGGTGAGCAGATCTGGGAACAAGAGACGTTGTGCTTAAGTGATGTTAAGGTAACAATATATATCAGGCAGAATTGACTGAAATGAACAAAAATATGTCTGCTGACATTAATAACGAATTAACCTTATATGACGACTGCTTTGAGAATAATGGCCTCCTTATTTGATGAGCGCCAGACGAGTTTGATTTTCTTTTACAATCTGCCAACTGAGTTTCCTCTGCTGATTTGGTTGTTGATGTGGAAAAGCAGATGATGAAGTGCTGTTTTCATTAGCTGTGTGTCTTGGGGATTCATAGTCTCTGGAAAGTTCTGCTGGCCATCCAGAGGCTGTAGTTTTGTGCCTACTACGGGCTGATGCAGCATCACTGCAAAAACAAAGGTCAAGAGCAGTAGCTGGGAACGTGCTTGAATGTTTTGCTAAATAAAGGCCTGAATTCTCAGCTTACTAGTTCGAACAAAAGGATTTATTTATTTATTTATTTTACAGAGGAAAATAATTACAAATTTTCTTAGCTGGTGTTCTGCAGATTATAATGAAGTCAGAATGTCGCTAAAGTCAATAAGGATGTTATGCTCCTGAGATGCTTTTTGATCAGAAGTTCTGCTGGTAATTTTTTTCTCTCCTTATTCACTCTTCTTGCATTCAGCATGAATAAATGCTCTTTCGCTTACCTGTCTAAGTAGCAACAGGGCAGCATTGCCCTTTGGGAGGTACCACACTGGCACAGTAGTTGAACTGGGAGTTCCCCTGCCAGTATGCAGCTGAGTTGAGAGGCTGTGTTTGGCAGAGGTAGCAGGCTTGTGGCTGTTTGCTTCCAAGGCCTGCAGCATTCTTCCTTAACTTCTGAACCCAGTAAAGACAAAATGGGATTGAGACTGGAGAAAAGATGTTTTAAAACAAGTTCTTTTTAGGTTATTTTTCCAGGTTATTTTACCATAACTTGGAAATGTTTCTGTTGAATGTCTCTTTTGCATTGATTTTGGGGAGAGATGTTGTACTATGTCAAAATTAGGGAAACCATGCATCTCTGCAGCAGTAGCTCCATTAGCCTGGAAGTGCAATGAAACTGTACTGCATCACTGTAAAAACGGCTGTGCTAACATCATCCTCAGTAGATTGAAATCTGATCGTGGCATGTTGAAATGGTCTAGTGATCTAGTTGCTACAGACCTTGAACATGCAGTCACACCATGTCATAGCTACTTCAGGCATACTCACTCCTAGTCACAGCATGAGGTGTAGAGGTGTTGCAGAAGTTATGACTCTGCTGGGGACAAGAAGGACAAGAAGTGAGAATGGGAGGCTTGTGGAAATTCAGTCAGGACTTAGTTTCCTTTACAAAAGTTAATGTACTGAGAACGTTTCTGAAAACAAGTGCTAAGCAAACTGTGGGATTTCTCAAAAAAAAAAAAAAAAAAAAAAAAAAGCGCTTGCTTGTTTGTTTGTCTTGGTGCCTTGAGCTTTCCAGTGCTTCCAAAGCCTTTATTGCACACTGTGTTAGTGTAAGTCTCTCCCAAGTAAGTGGTTGTGATGAAGCACAGTAAGGGGTATTCACCACCAGACAGGGTGTGCCTTGAGCTCAGGTGGTGATGCTTTCCTTCCCTGGCAGAGGAATAGCATGTTCCAGCGTGCCCCCCGTCAGTCTGTCATGCTTCTGTTGAAAGAAAGCCTCTCTTCTCAGAGAAGTAGAAGATTCTGCATACTGACTTTTTCAGGTCAGTCTGTTAGGCATACTTTTTTCCTTCAAAAGTATGAAGGAAAACTTTGATTCTTAATTTGGAGTCTGTCTACTGCACACAATTCCCCACTGTAATTTAAATTCTGTTTCTGGACAAGGACGTTAGCACAGTGCTTGAGGGTGTCCCTCTCAGCTGATGGTGACTGTCAGTGTCCAGCTGCACCTTTCTTCTGGCCTGTAATGCTCCCTCTTCCTCCAGTCTTAAGCCTTTCCTGGCTGGGGGTTATTCGACAGATGAAATAATGAAACATTTTATAAAGGTGATAGTGATAAATTTTCATTATACTTTTTTTTGGACATTTCAATACAGTTAAAGCTACGAGCCAGGCCTAAATTCATATTTTTATTACATCTGGAAAGCTGAAAGTCCATAACAGCCCCAGGTGTCCCTTTTATATGGGGGCTCTGAAAGTGTTTCCAAAGGAAGGCTGGTATCATCTCTGGTGCACGGCGTGAGACAGCAGGGGAATAGGGCTTGTCCCTTGTGACAGTAGGCAAAAGGAGCAGAAATAAGGATAAGAGTTGTCTTTCTGACACCATATTTAGTATATGTTGCTTACTGGATGTGGGTGGAGATGTCTCAGAATGTGTGGTAGATATTTGAATGGACCAGAAAAATAATGTATTTTTTTTTATACTGGAAATAATGTAGGGATTTAAAAATAGAAAAAGAAAATCCAAAGCTTCCTTGAGGCAGAATCCTAAGAGATTTTATTTTCAGTATGAAATAGATTTACAGCGAGCTGCAGTCCCAGTTTAGATTAGCGACAACATCTTTTTTGTCACAAAGAGGTCAAGATTGTTTTCCAGTATTTTTTTAGTCAATGTAAACAGTTTGAGTTTTGCGTAGTGGTTTTTTGTTTGTTTGTTTGTTTGTTTTTGTGGGGTGGGGTGATGAGGGGCAAACAGCATATTTCAGTGGAATCCTCGATGGTGAAGAACTGTGTGAGATGTCTACTGAGGGTGCTACGAAGATGTGCAACTGTACAGCATGTTTCTACCTCCTCTCTCTTGCTGGAAGTTGTAATTAGTTTCAGCCATGTGGCTGTTAGCTCTCTCCAGCAGTGCTCCAGTTCCCTCTGAGGGATGTCAGAGATGCTTTTTACTCTCATAATGACTGATAATGTGCTGCAGGACTGGGAAGGAAGATCCCATTTAGCTTTGTTAGGAGCATAATGGGCCCTATTTTGGCTTGTGTGAGCTCTAAGGAGCTTGCATTGGGGAACACTTGTTCACAGCGGAGTACAGCAGTGCAATGCAGTGATGGGGATGTTTCTGACAGGATTATGAGAACATCTAATGCCACCAATAATGCCAATCTTTTGTGACAAACTGGTAGGAAAACAACCTGTCTATGCAGTCTGACAGCCAGACATCACCCATGGCTGATCGCTCTTCCTCTTTTTGCAGGATACTGTGAGGGACAGACGGACAAAATAAGAAATAAGTTGTGACAAAGCAGGTATCACTCTTCTTAGGATCCAGAAGTCTTTAGGATCCGGTCTGTTCTGAAGGTCTTTTTTTTTCTGGTGCTTTAATTTTCCTGTGCCAGCCCCAGTGCCCTAAAACCTGTATCCATAGCTTCAAAACATCTAGAAAGAGTCACTTCTGCCAGGCAAAATAGAACCATTTACCATATGTAGCGCTATCACAGGGAAAGTGTATTGATTAATTCATGTGCAGGGATTATTAACTGATTAAGTCTCCATATATTACTTAGGAAGTTTAACATTTAGAAAAGTGAAGACAGTTGTAGAGCTTGGATTATCTGTATTTCTTCCTAAAACATTTAGTGCTGATACTAACAAACATTTCGCATATACCTATCTGGAAAAAGGAAGTGAACTTGCTTGGGAGAGGGGGTTATCAGTGTTTCAACTCATACCGAAAAATATTATTATTATTTATTTAATGTTATTTTTAAAGCAATGTGAGAAAAGGATGGATATTTCTTTTTGGAGTCAGAACTGGAATAAGAACCATCCCATGACCTCATGTGCTGCTGCTCTATTTAGTGCCATGACCTATACCTTAGAACAAAAGAGTGTGGGGGGGTGTGAGGGAAACAGCATAACATGGCTTGTGAAGTCATGGTTCAGGTTATGAAATGTGCTTTTCCAGGCTGTTGCAATGGATTAATCAAAAAACAAGTGAGGTCTGGCCTCAAGTATATATGAGCTCAACTGCAGTGTGTATAAATAATTGGGATCCTATTGGCTAGTTATGCCTAGAGGATAAACATTGTTCTGGTGTGGTCGTTGGCATATGCAATTTAATTAAGCGTAGGTTTATTAAACTGAGGTGGTGCTAAAATTGCCTTTATCTAGAAGCAAAGTAGCTCTGGATCTCCTGAAGTGACTTGCGTGCTACTAGGTCCACATGTTGTGATCTCAACAGCTTTGTGAGCCCTTTACTTTGACTTTAATGACAGCTAAACCGTTCTGCCAGGTGAATTCTCACTGGTTTTGCAGTTGCAGTGCACACTGCCAGGAGCATGTCTGTGACTGCCCTGGCCTCCCAGGGTTGTTGTTGGTCAGAGTAAGCCGATATCTCCGCCACTGGTGGGTTCCAGGAAGAAAATACTGTGAAGTGGAAAGGACACCTAGGTGGGAGCACTCCCTGTGGGGGACTGGCCAAGAAGAGGCTGACAGAAGCTGCTGTGCAGCATGAGCAATAGAAGAGCAAAGGTGATTTGTGGAGAGAAAGATGAGGGAAAGCAAGATTTTCAAAGGGCAAGTACTTGCAAAGATTAAATGTTACAGAGCGCGATCTGCAGCTGGTAAACAGGAAAATGCCAGGGTGATATTTCTGATGTGAACATATCTGCAGATTAGCAGTAATTAAAGCTGGGCTTAGTCTGCTTGGGGCTTTTTTTCCCTCTGTGTCCACATGCTTACTCATTAGTGTTAATCTCGTATATTAATGTCATTTTAAAATGTTTATTTTTTTCTCCTGTAAGTTCTCCTAGTGAGATTGTGGATGAAGCCGTGTTATCCCTGTTGCTCCAGTGTGTGTGTGTTCCTCTGCATGTTACGGTACTTTACGGTACTTCTTTTTAACTGTCTTTCATTTATAATCACACACTTATGTTCAATGGTGTTTAAACTTATCCACATGAACCACTCCAATGTCACTATCATCAGTTAGTGATGTTTATACAAGTTGTGTATAGGTTAGGTATCTGTTGATCAAATTCTCTTTTCTGTAGACTTGATTTGGAGCAGGTTTTTTTTCTTTTCTTTTTTTGTCCCTTCTGCTTCCCACATTTTTCTTTTTCTTCCAAGAATATTTGCTTTGAAAAAGAACATGTTGGTGTCTAGAAGATGCTGTTTTTTGCAAGATGGTTTGCACTTTGGAATATAGAATGCATGTAGTTGCATGTGGTTTTTTATTTTATATATATATATATATTTATTTATTTATTTATTTTTTAATAGGGTTTTGACCTGCAGGATTTCATTGGGTAGCATAAGGGTCAATCTGTCTCCTAGACCTGGCCCCTCATGTGGTTACAACTGAGTCTGTCTGTCTGTCCCCAGCCCTGCTGCCTCTCTGCCCCAAGGATGAGGAAATAAGACTCAGCCAACCTGGACACAACTTGTTGGTGTATCCACACCAAGCAATCAGCAGGTGGTTGCATTAGTGTAGTATTGCTTATGCATGCATTCTAACACCATCAAGCAGTTTTCCAAGGTATGTTCTATAATAATAAAATACAAAATGTGGTTTTCATATAGCAAGAGGTAAAGCAATGAACAAGAAGAAAGAAATAGAGAAAGAAGATGAGAAAAGAGAAATATGGATGAAGGAAAAAATTGTCCTGGTAGTAGTATGGCTTTGCTCAGAATAGTGAACCCTTTTGGAATGGCTTCCTGAAGTGACAGCCATTCATTCAGCAGAGGCATAGGATTTCTGAGTCACAGCTGCAATTCATGAGAGCAGAGAGAAGACCAAACTCTATAAAACACATCTGATGTTTTCATTGTGCAAATGGCTTTGAGGAATGTTTTATGATGACACCCTTGGTGACTGGTGCTTTGCCTGCTCATGCATTAGTAGCAGTGAGTCTGGTGGAGATTCCCTGTATCAACCATTTCCCATTTTGCTTTTAGAGAAATTTGGATTTAGGATTTTTATTTGCTTAGTCAAAGTTTTTATATAGTTTAGAAAGAGAACTCCACTGAGTTATCTCTCATGCCAAACCTTACATGTAAATGTGTTCTTACAAGACTGTTAGATTCCATTTATTTCCAATTCCTGCTAGTACAAAACTGGCATTTGCAATGAGCCAGTTACGTTCTGGCTGTTAAATAAGTCCTGCTCATAAGCAAGGTCATTCCACCAAAGTGCTCATACTTTTCAGAGCAGCTCTTTGGCCACTTTGCTTTCTTCCATGTGACTGTGACACGTAAAGAGAAGGAAGGTGGCATCTGAAGCCACGACAGTGCAAAGCTCAAGTGTCAGTGACCAGATTCCCTTCGGGAGATGTAGTGGTGTATTCTCAAAACTTTGTCTCTCTCATGAAGCTGTTATGAGGGATGTAGGTTGACAACATACCCAATCTAGTTACCTGCTTCTTCCTGCCTTCCCTACCCCTTTTCCCAGGTTATATCCTGTTCCCTACATGTGCTTTGGTACTCAGTTCTAAGAGCTAAACTGGCAGAAAACTAATCTCACAGAAACCACCTTCCCTGAGAAGAACATCAATATGCTCTATCAGACTCATTAGGCTATAATTATCTGGTGGTGGGGAGGAACATCAGTGGATTGACTTTATGCAGCATTGAATCAAGAAGTAAGAAAAGTAAGAAGTACAAATCATTGCATGTGACTGCGAAATAAGGCCCGTGACAAATAAAACGGCCGTGATTCTTTTTCACTGAGTATATAATACCTCTGGGCTCCTTACTTTTCTCACTGCCTGGTAAAGGTAAAGGGATGTTTCAACAATTTCTAATATAAAAGGTTAGGACTTAAATGCTATAAATATCTGACTGCAAGACAAGGCAGTGTAAAGTATAAGGTATAGCTGTAATTGTTTTGTGGGCAAGAGATAAATACAATCACAGAAATCAACAAATCAAAAAGTCTGGTAGTACCAGATGAAAAACAAAACATTATTTTATCATAGCTAATAAAACAAAACTTCTGCTATCTTTAAAGAAGAAGAAATAAACATAGAATGGCAAGTTTCAGGATTTCTGAGTCATAGCTTTCCAAACAGTATTTCCAAACAGGCAATTCAAGACCTCAGTGGTTGTCCTTCTGGTGAGTGTTAAATCACTAAACCCTTATCAGTGTAGAGTAGAATAACTTTTCTTTTAGCAGATTTATCCTGCCATTTCATTTGAATTTAGCAAAATCCATTAGCACAGTGTCACTTTCCTGAGAGTTACAGTAGCTGCTGTATATTCTGTCTCTCTCTCATGTCAGGGTTGGAGAGACTTTGCTCTGGGGCAGCGCTGTGTAAAACTTAATCTCATCGTTTTGTAGTAGACCACAGCCAGTCACTTGCACTGTTGGCAAGGGACCTGGGTAACCACTTCATGCTCTGCATCTGATGATGCTGTCTGCAAAGTTGCCTTTATTCTTTGGGGCTTATCTAAGAGAGCTCATGATACAGCTACTGTGCTCTGGCTTTGGTTGTCTGTTGACTTGTTTAGTGTGAATGTTACAGCGGTTTTCAGTTTTGGGGGAAATTAATACTTCAGGTGCTTTTTCGTATTCTCTCAGTCAGCATCTTGGATGAAACTGCAAGCTCAGAAAATATACAGCCATGCGTGATCTGACAAAGGACAGGGTATTAGGTTTTATGTAACCGTATCTTTGTTCCTTGGTAGTTTGGGGCCATTCTGGTCGATGTTATCTGTAATGATTCCTGTTCTTCCTGTAAGTCAACACGGATGGGCCTCGTTCTTTCCTTGCAAACTAGTAGTTCTAGGAAGAGTAACATCAGACAAGGGAACTGCATTGTTTTGCTTTGTCTGTTGGGCCAGGGGAGGAACACTTGGCTGAACTTTTCCTTAGGCTGAATTGTGGTAACTGTTGGGATGTGGATTTAGAACTTTAAACCCATCTCAGAACAAGGGCTATGAACCTGTTAATCCCTCCAGAAATAGAGCGAATTTCTCATTTTTGACCTGTTTATGCTGCTCTCTATGTCCCTGTAGTCCCTCTGGGTATCTAGGAGTTGCATTCTCTAACATATTGGCTGTGCTTAGAAGCAGTATCTCACCAGCTTAGGGAATAAAAGTCAAAACCTTCAGCCTCAGAAGTGTGATCATTGATTGTGCTTTCAGTCCCTCCTGCCTGAGTAAAGTCCAAAGATCTCCTTATGTATTGCTGCTTCCAAAATTGCTCCGACATGCTGGATGTTATATTGCTGTTAATTCCCTCAGTGCAATTGAAAATGCAGCAAGCTTCCAGTTCTTAAATTTGGGTAGGACATGAGATGACACCGTGATTTTGTTATTGTTGATTTTTTTTTTTGTTCTCTCTCTCTCTTTTTTTTTTTTTTTTTCTCCTGTGGAATCCTTCTCTATGTGGGGAAATGAAAAATGTATTTTAAATCTAAATAGCAACTGGAAACAGTTGTCTTAAGGTGTTCTTGCCTTTGAGACTAAATGTTTTTGTCGCACATGTGGTTAAATTCTGACATCAGATATAAAAAGTTGCCTGAAGATTGCAAGATTACAAGAGAAGAAAAATTCATTAATTTCCTTGAATGGTGAAATGACATCAGATGATTTTCACGGTATCCCTGACAGGAAATGGAGTAGACTCGCTGGTTTTCAGCTATTCAGGGGAACCAAAGTGCCTTGGCCAATAACGCTGCACCCAGGCTCAGGTTAGGCCAGGGTCTGCAGGTAGCTCTAAATATCCCTGCGCAGTTTTAGAGAGGCAAATGCAATTTGTTTGGCATATTCTGTTTTCACTTTACACAGTTTTGCTCTCTCTTGTGGAGGAGATTTATTAGCTCAAGGGAAATTAGCTCAGTCTGAATTATTTATATAGTCTTGAGTTCTGTTCCAAGTGACTTCCAGAAACCTAATGACTCTTCCTGTTACATCTTTCACGTGCACTCTGCCCCTCATGTGGAATTGCAGCGACTTGCTGTAATTCAGAGCCCCGGGTTTGTTGGAGGGGTCTGATGCTGTGGGGAGTTCCAGTAGGGATTCCCAGAAATCTGGAATCAGTTTGCACATCCCTGGTAGACTCCGTGATGTGACAGTGATATATTACGTTGTTTTGCCTGGCCCTCATTGCTGTAATGAGGTTAACATTTTTGTTGTTGTTGTTTTTGTCTTGTATGCTTAGATTATTGTAAAGTTTGAAGCATGAAAAGAAGCACTGGAGTAAGTTGGCAAGGGTGGAGCCCCAGCAGTAGCAATTTCACACCTGTGAATGGCTACTAGTCCTATGGCTTGAAGCAGGTAAAGCTGACCAGGTGCAAATGACAGCCACTTTGCTCCCTTGCATATTGTCTGGCTTGAGTAGCTGCCGAGTGTTAACCTCCCTGATCAAGCGAACCATTCCTGCTCAGGGGTGTCGTGCTTGACTGGCAATACTTCTAGGTATTTTCACATTGTTCAGCACTAATAGGCTCTGCTTTTAACGGGGGCCTTTAGACCTGATGAGAACTAGCTTGAAGAATTAACTAAATAGGGCATCTGAGTAGAAGCTACAATAAGGGGAGTGAAAGTTAAAGAATAAAATATTTCATAAAATGCAGTGTCACGGTGCAACCAGTCGCCTGCTTGTAATGATGTAGACTGCTTTGGCAGCCTTAGCAGCTCTGTGGTTTTTGTTTTTTTTTTTTTTCCTTTCTCCGTGGTTTCTGTTTTAGTTGCTGCCTGGTTTACCTTTGCCCTCTTCCAGCTTAACAGTCTCTTGGGGGGAGTTTATAACAATCAGCTCGGTGAACAGGAGGAATAGGAGAGCTGCTGAGCTGTGTCACTGGAAGAACTTGGACAGCCTGGAAATTGACATCATTACACTTGCATTAACTGCTCAGATAGACACAGGATTACATGCAATAGGGAAACAAGTACGTACACAAGAATAAGGTTGTTCAAGGAATATCAGCATAGAACAGAGATGACACTTACTGAAACAGACTCACTATAAAAGCTTTATTTTTTCCAGGTAGCACATTAACAAGGCCAGCTTTGGGGGACAAAGAAAAAGAGGGAAAGAGGAGGTGTCGGGGAACAGTACAGGCATTTTCCAACACAAACAGAAGATTCCCTCCTAAAATAAGCAAAGCAACCTCTGGCCTGAAGATTCCTTGGAAATATATGATCCTCTAGTAGCTTAGCTATAAGGGAGTGACTGGAAGGAGCCCCACAGCAAACACCATGGCAGCTAGCAGTGAGTGGATCAATTGCAAAACATAGTTTTTATTAATTCTCACTCTAAAATGAAGTCAAAATGAAAGCAATGCATTTAATGCGTATACATCTGAGCCACAGCTTGGGGTAAGAGGCTCTCTTATCACCTGTGGAGCAGAAGTGAAAAGATCTATCGGTGTTGTATTCTGAAGACATTTAGCCGAACACTTGCTGCGAGACTGCACAGATGGTTTCACAGTGTACTGGTGTTACAGCTGCAAGTTCAGCCTGTGCTTTCAGACATACATTGACAAGGCTGTCAGTGTTGGATGAGCACCAATCCAGTCAGAGGGAATGATGGTGAAAAGCTCAGGAGGTCCAGCTGATCAGACACACGGGCAGCCGGAAGATACATTAGAGTCCTACTGCTTACAGAACTGTTGAAAACAGTACGTCTTCCAATAGGGTTTGGACAGATTGTTTTGGCTTTCATTAAAAACCTGATCATCTGACACTTTTTTTTTTTTCTGGGTTCACATTCCTCATTGTACGGATGCAGTTTAAATGTTTAAATATGTGACAACCTCTGCTGTCTTACATTGCAAAATCAAAACCAGAAGGACCTGAAGACATAATGGTACTTCTGATTTAATGTTGCATGAAGTGCATATGCTTGCTTCCTCTGGTTTCTAACAGATTTTGCTAATATAACAGTTTGAGGAAGGTATATCTAGAAATTACTACGCAACAGCCTCCATAAGGCTGGCTATTCTTCTTAAAATAAAATTTGAGATTAAAATAGTACCTGCTTTCCAGCAATTTGCTAGAGATTTGAGGCTGGAAGAGAAGGCTGCAAGGGTCTGACCAGACCACCTCACACTCAGACACCAAAGGCGTTCTCCTAGTAATCTCTGCATGAAACCATAATTTCTGCTTTGACTAGGACAATTCTTTGAAAAGGACAGTTTCGGGGGTATTCTGGTATTAATATAATTTATGAACAGTGTTCCCTAGAGTAAAACACTTAAATACACAGCATCAGTATCTTACTCTAGCTTCTCTGAATATTTATTTAGAAATGACTGTTGGAAAGAGAGGAAAAAATAACATACAAAATATTATACAAAATAAGCATAAGACCTAATGTAGTCATGTTAAAGGTGAACTGCTTTAAGCACATATGTAGGTTTAATGAAGTTGATAGATTTATTTGTATTTCTGTACCACATTCTCTAAAGTCCAGCTGAGTGGAGGATAGGGTGGTTGAATTGTAAACAGCTTCTTCATGTGGGGAGGACACACGAAAAGGGAATAATCTGAACTACCATCTGAAGTGGAGTAGCTAGTTCAAATTAGATGTGTTGTGAAGTCTTGCACACATAATTAACTGGTCTTTAATTCAGTTTGTCTTTATTAATTTGTAAATCCATGCTAGAGACAGACATTTTTATTAATGACTGAAGTTCAGACATGTTTGTTTAGCAAATGGTTGTCTTGTGCTGCTGCCAAAGGCTACCGCTTCTACCCTGCTACAGAAAAGATGAGTGCCTTGCAAAGGTATCAGTCCAGCAGCCCAAACTAACCTGAGGTGATCCGACTAACCTGCTAGGGTATGCTGAAACCTCAGCCTAAACTCCAAACTGTTCAGATAAGACCATTATCAATGGCTCACTTGCTCTGTAGCACCTATTTGCAAAGGCTTTTGTGACAGCTTATACAAATCTTTCAGTTTGTGCAGTTAAAAAGATGAGTAATGCACTTGAAACACTGAGGAATCTTTCAGAGGTGGGAAAAAAATGAGAAAGCAAAGATATAAAAGATTTCAGCACTTCAGGTTTCTGCTATTTTTGGGAAAGAAGAACATTCAGTTTTTTAAAGAGTTCCTTATCTGGCTGTTATTGTCCTCTGGAGAAGAAAACAAAAACAAAAAACAATGCTTATCTTGTCTGGGACTGTAATTTTCTGAATTTTGATGTGCAGGCATGACTTTTTTGAGTTATGCGTGTTTGAGTTAAAAACAAGCCATAAAGCAATGGAGGCACAAATAATCTGTTCTGTGCTTTGTCTACTGCATCTTGAAGCAGGTACTTCACTTTTTGTGTAATCTTTAACTCAAGTTGTATTGCTGGGGGGTGCATTGCATTATCTTTAAGCAGTTAAATAATTTAAAACTAATGGCAAAGCAAATAAAATTAAACAATTGTGGCATGGGAGCGGAACTGGGTAAGAGAATAACTTCTCTAACAGTTCTTTGAACAGCTGTTCATTGAAGACTTGTGAGCAAGTACTAGCAAACTGAAGATCCTTAGTCATTTCATAAACATAGAGGTAATTTCTAGATATGGTTATGAGAAATATGCACTTGCGGATAAATAGGTAATTTTGACTGTGCTCATTAAAACATCAACCTTGGAATAATAAATTTCTCCAACCTCAGTCCATTGTGACAATTGTTGGCAGATATTTTGCAAATATTGCTAGCTGATAGGGTACATTGTATTTATGTGAGATATTTACAAGTACTGTTATTGTTAGCTTGTTTCTATGGTAATAGAGGGACAAACATCACTGCTACAAAGAAGCTAACTGGATCCTTTAAATATTATGATATTCCATGTCTCTATCTATTAGTTAAGATCAAAGGCTTGTCATGACTACTGAATGCATAATACACAAGTGAAGTTTAGTTTTAGCTATTGTAGAAAGAAATTATTATTATTATTATTATTATTATTATTATTATTATTATTATTATTATTATTTTCTTGCATCTCATTTGGAAGACTCTAAAAACTGTCTGTTCTTTCCCCTTAGTTGCTCACAGTATTTCCTCTTTCCCACTCTTTAGTTATGGTCTCCTGAGCAAACCGTTACTTATTGGCTGTTGACCTTGTGACCATGAGAAGCATTGACAAGGCTCCAAAGGAATTCCCTCTGCAGAAATGAGTTCAAAAGTAGAAAAGGTAATTAGTTAATTGAATTAGATATACTTCTGCTCTAGACTTTCAGTGGGCTATATGTTTGTTAATATTTGTTTCTGAGGACCAACTTGTAGAAAGTTAATAATAAATCTGTGAAACAGAATGAACACTGACAAGTCAGGATCAGCTGATACTAAAAAATAAGTGAACTACTAATTGTGGTATGTAACCTCTCGCTTAAGTTTCTGGCAACCAAAGGAAGTGGAATGCTGCTAGTGGGACATCAATTTATGTCTGTTTGCAGGAATATAAGGAAAAGTACAAATTAGTAGCCTCAGTTCTGCAGTGGACTGATAAACAGAATCAAGTGGAAGGATGGAGTTACTGAGCACATGGGGAAAATGGATATGTTGGCAAAGCATCTGCATCATTTTTTCAGAAGGGAAGTTAGGCCTCACAAATTTGTCGAAGTTTTTTTGCAGTACTCAAAAAGCAAGTGGATAATGGCAGTCCCAGTGATACAGACTACCTTAATATTGGTAGTACTTGGCACTTATGCTTCAACAAATGAAGGTGCTGAAGGAATTACCGTAAGTTGCATTACCTTGCTTTTGCATGGATAAATAATTAGTTAAATGATAGAAAGAACTTAGAAATGAACAATCAGTTTTCAAAGCATAGAGAAATATTGATGGTGTTAGAGGAGTCTGCATTTGAGTCACCACTGCTCAACATACAATCTTGAAAGTGGAGTGAATAGACAGGTGACAGTTTACCAACAGTGCTGAGAATCTCATGATATTAATGATAAAGGCCAACTGCGCAGAACTGCAGAGAAATCTTATGTGCTGAAGTCATTGGGTGAAAGAAATGGCAGACGAAGCCATGGAGGTGAATGTAAAGTCATGCACATAAGACCTTGTATGTCCATATAAAATTATGGCTTCTCAGCTGTCTGTTTCCAGTTAGGAAAGAGATCTTAGCATCTTGATGGATGGCATGAAGAAAATACTAGATCACTTCTCAGTGTTAGCCAAAAAACTAATTATATGCTAGGAATATTAGGGAACAAACAGCAAACTGAAACCACGCCTGTTCCTGGTTCCCCTTCCACATAGAAAAAGGCTTCTGGGTATAGCTGGAAGAGATAACAGAGCAGTGCGTTAAGGACCTCCTTAACTCCTGCACAATCAATGGTACAGAGAAACATTCTTCCATTTGGAAAAGAGATGGCTCAGAGAGAACATAATGGAGAGGCAGAAATAAGGAACAGTTTGTACACTGAATTTCTCCTCCAGTACAAGAATTAGGGGATATCACGGCATCAGCAGGTGATCAGTTCAGCCCAGATAAATTAGCAGTAGTTGATCACATGACATACAAAATGTTCTGAATGCTTTTCTGAGCTCATGCCAACTTACATGTATATCTGGATGCATAAGCAAAAGCAAGAAAGTGCCCTGATTCCTATTTAGTCCCTCCTCCTTGAAAAAAAATCCCAATTTACCTTAGAAGATGAAAGAAGCAAAATCTCTGACTGATTTAAGGAGAACAGATGATGCAATTTCTTACACCATTTCCTTTTCGGAGTGTTGCCAAATGGATAACTATGTGAACAATGGAAAAAGCTGACTCCAATGATTTTTCTACTTTAAAAAATACACTTCTGAAAGCTTGTAACCGTTCCTGCTTTGCTGGCTATGTTGGAAAATGCTATCTTTAATGGAGCATAGATTAGTGTTTCATAAATTCAAGTTCAAAATTAAAAACTGAGAAGGTAATTTCTCCTGTCTAACCCACAGGGGAATGTTGTTTTGTTCAGCATGCTGGAGCAGTCTTTTTCTGAAAGCATAGCTAATCTATACAGTAAGCTGTATTATTTCCTATTCAGTCTGCTAGCTGTTTTGTTAGATTGTTCATCCTCTGGCATGCAAGGAAAAAAATTAAAGTTTAATTGTACAAGGAAGATAATTTTCACACAATTGCTTCTCTCAGGAGATGAAACGCGATCTGTTCTTACTGATATTTATTTCTTCAAGCCTGTTTTTCTCTTGTATGGAGAGCCTTGTGTGTGTGTGTGTGTGTTGGATCTGAATCTACCAGTGACTTCAGCAGTAACAACCAGCTTGATGATTGTCCTTGTGGACGAGCAGAGCGTATCTAACCATCACTGCCATCTGATCCTCTTTGGACCAAGGAGCAATTTCTTATTGCATACAATCATCCAGCAGGGCCCTTTTGCCAACCCGGCAGAATGGTGGTTCTCCGTCCTCAGCCAAGCAGGTCATCTGAGGTAAAGCTGGGAGAAATACCCAGAGAGGCAGTGGTAAAAGAGGCCTGATTCCTATTAAGTTTGTTGTATTGCTGAAGGTTCTCTCTCCTAGGCTCACAGCTCTGTGCTATTTGCAGTTCTAGGGGACACAACTGTATTCTGTATCTCCTCAGTGTGTATTTTGTGATTTGATTGGAGGAAGCACTGCAAATGAGCTAAACAGCTGTTTTCTCCAGCATTTCTATGTTTGGGGAACAAGAGAATAAACCAAAGAAAGACTGGGAATAATTATGTATTACTGTTATTACCATTGCTTTCCAGACTGTGCAATCATTTATCCTGTCACGACCTGTCTGTCTTCTCTGAACTGCTCAGTGGGACTTGAGTTTCCTTAGAATTAATCCCATGTTTAAGGGGTTTCCTTGTTTATGTGAACGCACAGGAATGCCTACCAAGCTACCCAGCAATGAACAGTTTTATAGAAAGTGCTGTGGAAAGGCTTATCTCAGAAAAATACTCTTTAATTTATCCTCTATTTTCTCTGCTTTTCTGGCCTTTTATGTGTCATCTTTTATATGTTTTTTGACTTGTAGAATCTACTGAGAAATGGCATTTCAAATGTCTGTATATGTACTTATAAGGCCTTGCTTTCTTACAAAAATTCTAGCTATATTTTTCCAAAGAATTAGTAAAATGGAAGATAGGGGGAGAGAGAGAGAGAGGGGATTTCATTTCAAAGTTTCATTGCTAAAGTTTACTGTATGTTAAATTTAGGGAGTTTGTTGCAGCCTAAGTAGGCTGAAATGGATACTTTTCTTTCTGGTTGTTTTTTCAATTGTGTGCACATCGTTGATTCCAATGACTGCAAGGGTAATTATTTCTTTGTTTGCCAGGAACATTAAAATTGCTGTGGTTTCTAAAGAAAATGTGCTTAGGCTTCTTGAAAGCAAGTGCACAATAGGCTATCATAGCTACCTTTTCTACTGGGATTATTTCAAGTAATAGTAGTACACAGTAATTAACCCTTTGTGCTTGAAGATGCACATCATAGTCTCAATCAATGAGTGCTTAAAGAATAAAGGGGCAGGGGATGAGCAGTTTCAAGATTCATTTTTGAAAAGTGTCTAGTTGAACTGCCAGGATCTTCAACAATAGCCATCTTTCAATAGCATATTGGATTTCTCAGACCATTATCTCATGTATTAAGTCAATAAAACGCTTGTTTTTACTTGCTTTGAAAAATGTGTGGGTGAAGTTAGAAAAGTGCAAACCATGTCTGCTGTTGGAGACAACTCTCATAAGGGGCAGGTGCTGTGTAGACTTCTACCTTGCAGCCTTGCCTGAAACCTGGCCAAATCACAGGCCTACACATTATGTGCTAACATCCCCTCTTCTTAATTTGCCATGCAGGCCATTTCCCATTTCTTATCCCCTGAGTGGAGGTAGCTTCTTGTTAAAATATCTTTTTTTTCCTTTTATTGAATGAATGATCTTGCCCAAAGGTTGTTTTCATTCCCTGGCTCTCTGCAATATAACCTGTTTTCCTGCTGTTGTATTCAGTTCCACTTTGGAATTTCCACAGAGGGATTTTAAAATGCAGAAGGAGCAGAGCAATGGATCTCTTAGAGAATAAAAGACAAGTTTGTCCTTATGTAAATATCGTGTAAAGAACTAGAATTGGGAAATTAATTTAATTTCGTGTTTATATGGCTGTTTAAGATACTTCAAACCCACCAATTAATCCTAAACTCATCTGCTACACTAATGCAACAAAGTGGGGCACTTGGTCTTTTTCAGGGGCTGATACCACAAAGCCCACAATGAAAAAACCCTTAGGTAATGTTCCCAGTTGACTGGCCCTGAGCCCCTGTGATTAGAACCATCATAAGGGACAGAAGTTAATCAGTTAATCCAGCTAAAGGTATTTGGTGGTGGATATGAGGGAAGTAATTTGTTACTGTGTGTTCCTCAGGAGGAATGATCCTATACAGGGCATTGGTTGCAGTTTGGAGTTTGTGCCCAGAAAGATGAAGACCAGAGCCGTGCAAAAGAGAGGAGCACTCCAAAAGCTCCAGGTCCTGCTTATTTCTGTAATTGTTCTGCACTGGAGATTAGTGCTTAGCAATCACTGGGATCCTCTGTATCCTCAGCGTTGGAGGCACATACATCACGGAGGCAGGAAGAGCAGTCACGTGCTGATGTGCGTATGCAGGTCCTGGAGCTGTGAATCACCTCTCTGCAAAGAAGGGGAGAAAAAAATCTTGCTGAGATAAAAATTTATGGCAGTAAGAATTCTGAAAAAGGGGATCAAAAGAAATCATCTTGATAAAGCAGGCCTGATATCTTCTTCCTCACCGTTTTCTACCTCTACATAAACAAACAAGTATGAGAGATGGGTGTGGGGAGACTGGTTTATTACATGGCATAAATATTCGTCACCCCTCAGAGATTTTGTAGGTAGAAGCCTTGTCATTGCTAATGTGTGGTTGCTTTGCAAGTGGTCTGGCAGTATGCTTGAATTGAAGCCAGAATAAATTTGAAATTAAGATTTGAATGTGTACATTATGGAAGGCCCCCCAAAGGCTCATATTTCAGTGGTAAAATATTCAAATGGGGTCATTTCTCTGTAGCAGGTTTCTTTCTGGGGGACAGCAGATCAAAAGCAATGTCTCAGTGTACCGTACAGGTAGTGTTATTTGTGTGCAAGCTGCGCAAGAGCTATATCCCTCTCAGCTTTGGCTCTGTAACATCGTGTATGTTTTACCTGACAGACAGTACTTTGCATAGGTATTTACCTTCATTTATACATTCTGGCTCATTTGCATTTTCTCATAATTTAGTGGTGATAAAGAACCAAAAACCTTTGGAATATTTTACAAACTCTAAATTGCACATTTCCATCTTCATTTCTCTTTCCCTCCTTTCCTTTGGTGTATTCATCTTTTCCTCCTTTAGATTTTTCTAGTTTATCTGTTAGATTTCTAATTTATTGTCTAATTTGTATTTCTAGTTCTCCTATTAGGTTTTTTTTTTGGTAGTTTCCTATGTTACGAATTTACACTTCTACAATTGTCTTTCCATGTAGACCTCTCACCTTCTGAAAACAGACTTAAAGCCATTTCTGTGTAATAAGGAGCATTTCACTATACAGTGATATTCACTGAGTGCTCTCAAACGTGTGGTGTAGCTTTTTGCCTCTGAGAGGAGGAACCACACGATACTTGTAAACGTTGGTGGGTTGTTTTCATCCCTCTCTTTTCTTTCTGTTTAAGCAACTCTTGTCAGAGGCTTGGATCTTACTGGAGAACAATGTTAGAAGAAAGACACCTCAAACAGAGCAGCTAAACATTGCTATTTCTACAGAAGTAATATCCTGAGAATTATTGTTGTACAACAGTAAGAACGAAACAAGCTTCAGTATTATGGCCAGGTCTGCAAGGGCGATGTTGTGGGTGTCATGTATGTTGTGAAGTCCTAGGACAAAGGAGAGATTAAGCTGCTCTTTCATTCTGTCTGGGACTCATACTTGCCAGTGGGGGAACTAGAATAATCTGTCATTAAGCTTTAAAGAGTTGAGCTGATCTTTGTTGTAGCCATGAGAATCTAAAGATTAAAAGAAAAAAATAAAATAAAATAAAAAGGAGCAGCATAGAGAGATGGTGTCTTTTATTAACCAAATTGGCAGAGTGGTAGTGGCTGTGTTAGCTGTATCTCAGGCTGTTGTTTGATTATTTTCACAGGATTTTAGAGTATGTTGTACAGTGTTTGGGTGTGTTTTTGGGCCTTATGATGGTATTTACTTGAGTTCTGCCAGTAGGGTAAGTAACAGACAGGGATTCTCTGCTTTTCTGAACTTCTCCTACAACACCGCATAGTGTCCTTGAACTTCCTCGTGATAGTGAAAGGGCTGCAGGTGCTGAGAGCCTTGGGAATTATGGTGTTCCATGGTGAGGAATAAATGCTGCTTTTCAGTTTGGCCTTTTTTCTTATTTTTATGGTATGCAATCTTCAAACCAAATTTAGATGACATTTTCTGTAAAAGTAGCTATGGTGGGTGAAGGGTAAAACTATGGCAAATCTGTAGGGAAAGGTATGTGTATATGTATCTGTATATGTATATTTTTAAGACTGTCTGATTATGGGTCTATAAATCTCTCCTGGAATATCTTCCAATATTTGGAAAAATTATCTGACTTACAGAAACGCTGACAAAGTAGTAGTTTGAAATCTGTACTTATCTCTATGATCATTCTTCAAGATTGTATACTACTGGTATCCTTTTATCTCTCCTTCTTACTCATCATCTTTGTGTTCATTGCCCTGTAGAGCTGAGGGAAGTAGGGTGAGTCGTCTTTTAACAGCCTTACCCCCTCTCTACCCTTCCAAGACATTTCATTTGGGTATATGAAACCCATTTATACAGATATAGCCTGACAAGTACAGTTTGTTTCCACAGTACAAAAAGAGGTGAAAGGTCTTGTTATTGTAGGGCAATAGTGGATAGTGATGAAACAGAGCTTTTATGCAAGTGAAGTGATGTTGGCAAGCCTGTGGGAGGACACAGCCAGTGAGTACTTTGGTGACAAAACAAAATTCCTGTTGCATTTGAAATTACCTGCATTTGAATTTTAATGCTGGCAAATTAGTTCAGAGTTCAAAAGACAGATGACCTTTAGGGTCTTCTGGTTATGACAGAAACAGTTATGTTTTCATTGTGGCACTATGGCTGCGGAGTAGTCCTTTTCACCGTTTGACTCTGATTTAAGGTGAGGTGAGTGAGGGTTGAGAATATCCAGTCACTGCACTCTTCAGAGTCATTGAGAGAATGCTGTTTGTACAAGCTTGAAAGCATAACGACGGAGGAGCTTCCCCACCTACCCCCAGATCTCTTAGTGGTTGCCTTTGGATAGTTTCCCTTGCCACTTTGAAGGAGGTAAAGTCAGAACACTGTGTAAAAGCAGTGATAAAAGTCGCGTAGCCAAGTCCCAGTGACTGTTGGCAGCAGGATTCTTTAAGGACCTAGCTCGAATACATATCCCTGTGGTGGAAGTAAGTCTTCTGTATCACATTTTTTTCCTATATCTGTTTTTCACAGCTTTGAGGTAATTTATCCTTGCCATGCTGTTATTTTGCCCTCTTTCTTTCTATAAGCTTTGATTCAGCATGGGGCACTTTGTTTTGATTATTTCTGTTGTGCCTGTCTTTGTGTACTAACTAATCTCTTCCCATTTCTGACGGTTAATGAAGAAAAGTCACCAAACTTCACAGCCCAACCACTTTGGTTATGCAAGAACAATCATATGCAGCCCTGTAAACCCTTCTAATATTTGTGTCTGTCTTGCAGGGTTATATTGCAGGATAAAAAGCTGTACAGAGCAACAACACTAGACAAACTTTGACTTTAAAAGAAGAAAAAAGAGCTTTGAGTTCCATATTCGGACTGAATTTTGGGGCATGAAAGCAATTCATCAGTTTCTTATAAAGCACAGAATGAAATGAGCTTACATCATAATGATGCAGTGCTTTGATCCCTCGAATTAGCACTGCCATGTAGAACAGCCTTGCAGACAATGAGCGGGGAATAAGCATAACCAACAAAAACAGGCAAGCCACTAATGGCTGGATTTCATTTTTGATTTGGCAAATAAGGCACCAGTTAATGTCAATGGGAACACTTCTTATATGCAAAAACAGATTGCATGCCTAATTAGAGACTGAAGGCTATAATAAGCTACCAAAGTGAGAATGTTCACTAGAAAAGGCAGACTAAACCCACGTGGTTTGTTCAGGGCAAGATAAACAAATTTAACACAGATTAAAAAACAAATAATAATAATAATAATAATAATAATAATAATAATAACAACAACAATAACAACCCTGTGCCTCAATTGGATAGGAATTGACCCTAAATAACTTCTGAACTTTGCAGAAGTTCAGCTTCTCCTTCATCATATAGCTAGCTGCCTGCCCGTGATAGAATGGAAGTGATGAAACAGGCTAACCCCCTTGAGAGAAGGAAATGGTTGTACTCATGTTTGAGAGCTGGAAATCAAAGGGCTTTTCTGACAAGTGAGATTCAATAACGTATCTGAAGGTATTGAAGGACTAGATGGATGCCCCAATAATGTCATCTTAATCCTTCTCATCATCAGAAACCTATTTTGTTATTGTGATCCACATCTCTTGGTAGGTGGGTCACTGAATTTAAATACTTTTGTTTTTATGGGTGGCTTTCTCCTCCATGAAGCAACCACCTAGCCATCTTAGGGAGAAAATACAGGTAGCTAGAAATAAGTTTCTTTAAGTGATCTGCTCTGTGTCTGAGGTATGGAAGTAACTCACTGTGTAGGATGAATAGATGAGTTCACTTTGCAGACAGTATGAAACTACTTACAGGCCAGCAGAAAGGCTAACGTTGTATTTCCCCTCCTCACGAATTTATCTCTTTGGGAAGTTTTTCACCAGTTCCTACACATAACTTTTTAGAAACATGGAATTTTCTATGCAAAATGCTCTAACTGTATTATAATTAAATAATAAGATATCACCTTGAAACCAACAGTTGCAGAAAAAAGCAACCCACGTTTATGTTTGGAGTTGACAGTGTAGCTGATTGCTTAATTTCCAAGAGTCCGTGTGATATTACAGTACTTGTGTACTGCTGTTCTTTCAATTACAGAAACAATTCTCTAATTTAGACACAGAGTTTGAATCTTTTCCAAAGGCCTTTAAATTACTTTGGTACACTGATGGAAATTATTGAACATTTTAAAGGCTTTTTCCAAAACTATGGGGATCTTTCGGGAGTGTAGTGTTTTTTCTCGTCATGCTGTATTGCCTTTTAATTGAAAAAGACTCTGGAAATGGAAGATGTAGCAAAGGAAGTTGTAGGTAGCAAAGGAGACATAATTTGTGCTATTTCCCTTGATTCTAGAAGGATTTTCAGTCTTTGGTTTTTGGCTAATTGAAACACTCTGGAACTGTGAGGAAGAAGATTAGGGACAAAACCTATTGCAGCAGCCTGAAAGCCTGAGAATGTAACACTGTTCTTTCCTTATTTGCTACGTGTTCTGGCTTCCTGTATTTATACTGCCTCGTAATGTGGAGTTTTGTGCTTATAAATGCATTCTAATACATACAGCTTCTTATTCTTTTTGCAGGTACTTGTGTGTGTGTGTATTTCTTGTTTCACCTGCGTGCAGGCATTTTATAACAGGAAAGGATTTTTAAGCTTAAGTCCTGATCATTATGAAGCACCAAGGGAATATGACATAAAGTACTAATGTAATAGGTGGAGTTTCTGTCCTGATCCAGGCAAAGCCAGGGTTGTGTCAAGTAAAGTAGGCTTTTTCTCTTGAGATTTGGCAGTGTGTTTTCTTTGGTATCTGAAACTGCTTGTTTGGAGTCAGCACCAGTCTCAGCTAGATGACGTCTCTCGATGTCATCTGGAATGTGCTGATTCATATTGGTGGTAAGCCAGTGAAAAGAGAATCTTTCAGCTTTCCTTCTCTATAGCATCTTTCCAAGCAGTTTGCTGTCTGTCCTTCCCATTCCATGTGACTGAGCGGCATTCCCAGTTCCTGGCGTCTTGGAGTCTTTCCCTCTCAGGACTTTGCTATTGCCCCTCTTTCAGGGGTCAATAGCAGCCTTTCATAGCCAGGCTGCTAGGATGGGACTCACCCTTGTGCTTTTTTTGCACTTCGTGGTCTGGGCATTGAATGAAAAGCACCCCTTGGTGGTGGTTTCAGGTGACAATTTGGATTTTAAGTGGAGCAGCCAGGGCTGGTGCTGATGTTTCCCACACAGCAATAGCTCTGGGAGTACATCCCCGCACAGGTACGGATAGCAATAAGAGGTACTGGCCTAAACCACTGCAGTGTTTCCCCAGAGCTCATCTTCTAGAGGATTTAACATGCAGTAGATGAGCCATTACTGCAAAAAATGTTCCTTTTAAATAACAGAGAAATCTGACCCTTTCTAATAGAGTGCTGCTGCAGAGAAGCTCTGAATCTCTCTGTGATAGGGGACTGTTCAGCCTGATGGGGCTGGTGTTTAAAAAGTGTCATTGCTCCTAGCCTAGGTGGCAGGAAAGGGAATTTTTGTACATCTTAAACATTTCTGTGCGTTGCACAATTTTACAATCTTAGTTAAATGTGGTGAAAAATAATTTTGGGCGATCATCTCTGCTGAATGATATTTAAATACATAGATACTAGATACTTTACTGAAAGGGAAGTGTTTTGTTTTTTTTTTTTTTTTTCTTTTCTTTTCTGTAAAACATTGTTCTATGTGGATTATTTTGCTGATTATATGAGTGGCAGGATAGTGAGTTGCTTAGTCTTCTTGTGTTGCTGGAATTTAAGTTTTATTAGGTGGTACCAAGGAATTCTACCTGCGAAGTGTATAATTCTCAATAGTGTTTGCAATATGGAGAGATTTTTAATGATTGAGTATTTCTCTGCTTAAGAAGATGCTGGAAAAACATCTTGCTGAGAGACAACAGTATCAGTGGCTGTTTGTAAGCCTATAAAAGTGTTTTGTGGATTTTTTTCCCTCTTTGTTTTGCCAACTTAAATTTAAGGGATGAAGTCTTTTGTTCTCACTTTTTATATTGGGGAATTAAACCAACCCTTAAGGTTGCCACACAAAGGGAAGGAAAAAAGCGTGAGTTGTAACAGTTAAAAGCTGTTGCCAGAGGAATGGCTTCTAGAAGCATAGCTTTATTTTGTTACCTCAGTGGATATCATAGTGTTTTGTTTTGCCTTTATCATCTCTGTGATGCTTGGAATAATAACAATAATGATACTTCTCTCTTATGCAATGCTTTTGCCTATCAGTCTCCGAGAAGGTTCTGAGGAAAGAGTATTATTACCCTGTTTCAAAAGGGGGAAACAGGTGAATTGAGTTGCTGAGGATTATCCAGTGTAACAACTGGCAGAGAAATTTCTCTCAATGTTATTTTTCCTCAGAAAAATCTGATCCACTGAGTCTGAAACCTTTCATGGAAATTCGTTAGTGCCCAGGAAATTACACAGCTCCAAAACTACCTGAAAATAGCAGACGCTGTAGCACAAGAGCAGCTAGAAGCCTGGCGGCAAGGGCACACAGTGTGGACCAGAAAGACACAGGTTCCACTTCCAGTGCTGAAGGAATCTGAACCTGTCTGTCTCTGGGTAATATTCCTGTCCCGAGGCATTGTATGGTGCCGTCAGACATTGTCACTTTGCTCAGACACGTAGCTTGATGACCAGTGGGACTAGTGAGGCCTGCTTCTCCTAAAATTGTTTTCCCAGTCAATCACTGGTATGAACTGGATTTTCTGGTATTTATTGAGGAGTGAGCTGATTTGATAGCTTGCATATTTTTAGTATGTAGGGAACAAAAATTTCCTTGTTGTCAAAGATTTTACAGTTAAGTCTCTCCCCTCTGTAGCTGCCTTTTTCATCCAACTTCTTGAAAGTGCATAAATTTCAAATTTGCTAATGGATAAAAAATCCCCTTTGAGGAAAGGGAGGAATGGAGAACCCAAGGATAGGTGGACGCATACTGTAAGGTCATGTGTGATTATTTCCTCAAGTACCTCAGGTGGAGTCATCAAACAGTTTGGGTTTTACTGTGATCCATATAGGAAACTTCAGATACAACAAACAACCAGGTGTCCCTTTTTTCAGTCCAAAATATCCTCCAGCTGATGATTTTGGAGATGGGGTCATGATTACATGGAGAGAGGGTGGTGGCTTCTTGCCAAAGAAAAGCTGTAAATAAAAATCCAGACCAAAACCCTCTGGTTGAGTCATATTGCAAATTCATTCAGACTTGAAAACACAAAGTGCAGAATTGCTGTGAAGTTTCTGATATATTTCATGTATATAAGCCTCAAGACAAGAAAATCTGTTTTGCTCAAAGGAGGCTCAAGTATATGTCATGCTTTGGAGTAGATAGCTGGAGGCCGCTTGACTCAGCAGAGAACAAGATAAATAAAAAAAAAAGGCAACATTTTTAATAATTCAGATTGAAACAATGATGAAGGGCTTTATTTCTATGCAAGTCCTTTGAAGAAGTGTTGGCAGTCTCACATAAGAGAGAGCCGGGAGGTTGTTGAACAGCTCAGTCAGGGAGGCAGCCTTTGTGTACCTTTTTATGCTGAGCTGGAGTCAGACATGCAAAAGAAAAGGAAAGGAGCAAACCTGGCTGTGAAGAGAAAGGAGCCAGAATCCTGAATGCCTTGTGAGCTGTGTGACGGCAGTGGGTAGGGCAGATGTTTTCCTCCAGCCTTGCCATTGGAAGAGGAGCAGGAGGAATAAACGGGATGTGAACATATGGCCCGTAAGGACATAGTTTGTATGGAGGCAGTGGCCTAGGGGTTGATGTGAAGTTTGGTTTAGAGAGTGCTGGAGTGATTTTTGAAGACATGGTTTAGCTCTCAGTAAAAAAGGGAGAGCAGATTGAATGTTAGGATCTTATAAGATCAGTTTTATTTGCCACTGGAGTGGGATGGGGGGTAGTGAGGTGGAGGACAGGAGGAAAGAAGCTTGGCAGTAGACAGGAAGGGGGAGGAATTAGAGGAGGCATTAGATAAATGTCAGGTTGGGAGCCTGATGCATGTTGTGTTCTTGCAGCGATGCCTGGTGCTTTCTGAGCATCTTGGTTCCCACAAGGGCTCTGCCGTACCAGTTACTGCCTTCTCATACTCCAGTTGATGAGAAGAATTGCTGCACGTGGTCTGCCACGACTGAAAGCTGCTTCTGTCCTCAACCATTTTAGCAGCAGGCTCCCATCACAGGAAAGTGCTGCTAAGGCCTCTGCCTTTTAAGAGATCCATCCTATTACCTTAGGCAGTAATAAACTGTCCAAGATTCACAACCAGTATAACAGCCTCCCTGGCTGTGACTGTGAACCTCATTATACCTTTTTTTACCGTACTGAAAGTCCACCTCTTCTTAGTCTTTGCCTTGTATTTCTAAATCAGTTCCTGTCAAGGGAGAGTATTATACAAATTTTGAAAAAAAATAATAATAATTGTGCAGCTGCATTAATCAAAGGAATACTGTGCTGAAGGAAATGTCAGGCCTAATAGCTTGTCAGTGATCAGTGGCAGAAAAGCTGCTTTCAGCTAGTTTGTATGGTTTCTTCGCCACTAATTAAGAGACTCAGTACCTTTTAAAGTGTGATAAAAGGCGGGGGAGAGTGGCAAAAAGCCCGGAGATGTGCTGTAACAGGAGTGGAAAATCAGGTCTGCCACATGTGAGGAGCCGTAGCTGTAAGCAGCCTTGCCTTTAAGGTTGTTGCCCTGTGTCCTCTGGGCTAGTAGTAGATGTGATTCCTACTAGGTCAAAATCCTGAGCCGGTTAACAGGCAGTTGTCTGTTTTTCTTCCAAAGGTTTTTTTTCTGTTGCCTGCCCAGAAAGGGAGGGCCACAAGGGTCACGAACTGGCTAGGTCCACCTGCAAGATCAAGCCACTGTGGTAGCATCTGACTGTCAGTGCTCCAGACCTGATTTGTAACTCAGTAGAACCTACCCAAGTCTGATTGGCATGCATTAGAAATTAAAATAGAAAACCAAGAAAGTTGTCCTTTGTTCCATAGTGCTGCTGGTGCTGACGCTGCTCAGGACTGGCACTGGGATGCAGGGGGGCACCAGGGAGGAGTCCTGGCAGTGCAGAGTAGCAGGGGTGTGTTCTGTGAGGACGTGTGTTGTCACTGCACCATCAAAGTGGCCGTCTCGCTGTAGGCCTGACTCATCTGTGTCCAAGCAGCAGCCATAAGAGTTATCTTTGATTCTCTCGGTTCTCACCAAACCTTACTGCTGGGTGTGTGATCTATCCAGTGCATAAAAATCGCTGACTTTATTACCTCGCATAACCCAGACTAAAAACTTTATGCAGTTCTGGGTATTCTCTACAATTGCTATTATCAGAAAATTTCTATGAGAGAAATGTCAACTTATCACCCTCTATATATCCCCCGGTGGTTCATTCTCCAAGGAATCAAAAGGTAGAATTATGCATGATGAGCTGAGCTACGTGGGAGAAAAAAAATGGTGTAGTTTGGGTTGGTGTGTTATTAGGGAAGCTGGTCTACTGAGTGCCTCATCCATCACGGTGCTCTTCTCTCATTCCGTATTTAAATGAGATATCCTCACACCGCGTCCCCGGTTCTTCAATACGGTAGTTCTGTCACAGAAAAGTGAAAGAGATGCTTGGCATTTATTGTGGCAGTGCTATAAGAAAAGGCAGTGACTGTACCAAACCACAGCTGGAGAGGAGAATGTGGAACTGAACCGTTTCTTGGAGCTGGCCTGTGAGGAAGAGCCAAGGGTGTTGGTGGGTGGGCTTTAAGATGAACTTGAGTCAGAATTAGGAATGTACCTGAGAGATAAGTGCAAAGTATTTTTCTTACCACTAATTTTGTTGTCATTAATAGGTCTCTTTTACTCCATACTTCACTTGACAGAAACTTTGGGGTTTTTGAAATGTAAGCAAATTGTCCTATTTCTTTCGTTAGGAAGGAGAAAAAAAAAAGTGTGTATTTGTTCTGGATAAACTCACCTAGAGGAGGTTTTCAAACACTAAATGTAGTGGAAGAAAACAGAATTGGATCAAACAAATCCAGTCTAAAGTCTGCAATTAGTATTGGCATTTGGAGACTTTCAAATAATAGGTCATATTCACTGTGAGGATGAAAAATAATAAATATTGTAAAGTGTTTTCTCTTCATTTAAAGTATTTGCCCTGAATATTTTAATAATAGCAGTTTTTTTTTCTTTCTTTTTCTTTTTTTCAAAAGTAAGATGAAGCCTTGCAAATCATCAAGAGCTTATTGTCACAACCCTTACCTCTGTAGGAAGAAGAATATAGCATTCATCATAACACTTTTTTTCCATACATTTTGGCTCTGAAAGTTGGTGGCTGCAAGAGGTCTATAAAAACTTCAGCTAGAGTAAAACCCTTTGTTGTTCAGGTCATTGGCCTAAAGGTCATTCTGGTGCCACAAAGAAATAAATAAGGCAGACTTCAAGTTTTCAGCTTTCCATTTGATTAAAATGTAGCATCTGAGATGTAAGTTCTAGCTGGGTCATGCCATTAGGTAAAATGTTCATGAACTGCAAGAGTGCATCATGAGAAAATTTTAAGTGTGAAAGGTCCTGTCCTGGTGTGCCTTGGTTTTCAAAAATGGCCTTGCAAGATACAGTCAGTTACAGAAATATTGTTTCAGAAGGGTGAGTAACATTTTCCTTCATGATTGCTGCTTACTTCTTAGATGTAATAGGTTCCAGTGGGGCTACTTAAAGGTAAGCATGTATTTAATTGCTTTTGCTGGATGAGCATATTCACAAGTCTGAGACTGCACGAGCTATTGTTCAGTACGTAATGGCTGGTACATTTTCCCATGAAGTTACTGCATTAATTCTTCACTGTGCCAATCCAGAAAGTTAACACGAGTTACACAAAGTTTCCACCATAAGGTCCTTGTTTGTCCCATACTTTGCAGGGTGGCAATAGAAGTTAAGTAGCTTGCAATCACTGCAAAGCTAATTGCTGGTTAAATTCTATGGGAAATACCATGGTTTTATTCCAGTTATTAGTAAAGGGCAGTCTATGCTAATACATATTTACACCTGTCTTACAATTTTAAGTGGAGACAGCAGGGTTTCAGAGGATATTGAAATGAATTCAGTATCACTTTAGGTGGTCTTTCATCACTTGGTGCTCTTTCCATGCCAGTTGTTTATGAAGTGCGCTGGAAGTGTGACTGTGCTGACAGTTTTCTACTGCCTATGCTCATGAGAGATCTGCTCTGCTCATAAAAAATGCTTCACCTCCAGGACTGACAAATTGGCACTTCTTGCAAGTTATTTTCAAATGGGCTTTTTATGCAAATAGATTGGTTTTGATTGAATTCAAGGCTGAAACATCAGGAAAAGCTTCAACAACCAAAATGTTCTGTTTTGTCAGTAAAAGGATACTGAAACTGCCGAATTTAAGGGACACTAATTGAAGTGAACTACCCTTCAGGAGAACTTTTTTCTTTCCTTGATCGTGTGGGAAGTAATCTCTTCATAAAGGTCATCTTTTGGCATCCTAAAACTGAGGCAGCAGGAATACCTTTCAAGGTGTTAACAAAAGTTAAACAGATCTCCTTGTCTGAAGATAGAGAAGTGACTATGCAGGTCTGGGCTGAAGTCAATGTGAAAGTCATTGATGGTGTTATAATAGTCAGTAGTTCGTTTTGGTTGTCTTCTCTAAAATTGGGTAGAATGTCAGGTAAGTTAAAAAGAAAAAAAAAAAAAAAAGCTGAATTACTTCACTTTGTTCCTTGTGGCCCATTCCACATGTCTCTTTGTTTTGACATCAGCAGCAAAAACAAAAGAGCAGATTTCTTTTGGAAATTTTTTTTCCACTTACGTGGCACATGGAAATGTGGATTGTATTGCCTGTAGCCTGGGTTAAAGAAAACCAGCCTCAAAATATGTCAGCCAGCTGATATAAGCACCAGGGTGGAATCAGGTTGGGGTATATTTGAATGTGGAAGAGTTTGTGCGAGCAAGAAACATGTGCCTTTTGTTGGGGCACACAAGTGAGCTGTAGAAGAAGGTAGAATAAGTGTTGTCAAATTTATTTGTTAAAAGTATATTGTTCCCAACTTAATGGCTATTTAGTGGAGTTTTAATTTCCACTCAGCGGCACGCTTGCCCAGCAGCTATGTCTAAACTGTGAAGAGAAGCCTGTCTCCTGCTTCTAGAAGGAGCACGGGACAAAAGTAGATCAAGGGTGTCATGGGAAAGGTAATCCTGTGACTTCTGATGGGCAGATGGAAAATGGTTGTAATTTAGAGGTGTTTTGTTCTGGGCAGTGAAAGCTACCAAAATTCCTGAGTGATGAGTCCCCAGCAATCGCTAACAGTGTCTGGAAGTGCAATCCAATCAATGCTGCACTTTCAGCCTCGCAGTTTCACTTGAGTTTTCTTAAGACCAGTTTTGTGACATCCCACATGTTGAGCCACGGTGGTGGGAAAGCAGGTCTGAAAACTTGTGCCCCTCAGTAGGAGAGTAACTGGTGATTCGGTGCTGCGGGACTTTAGCTC
Source organism: Aythya fuligula (assembly GCF_009819795.1). Taxonomy (NCBI): domain Eukaryota; kingdom Metazoa; phylum Chordata; class Aves; order Anseriformes; family Anatidae; genus Aythya; species Aythya fuligula. Next base: position 1,144,249 of record NC_045565.1, on the reverse strand, counting down.
TGTTTTTTTCACGTGGAAGAATGCAGATTCCCTCTTGGGCCTGCTGGGGTTGCAGGTTAGTCCTTTGTTCTGGAGTGGAATTTAAGAATTTAAGGAATTGAAGAAATTAAAGGAATTTAGAAATTTAAGAAATTAAGGAATTTAAGGAATTTAAGACTCTCCAAAGGACAGGGAGCTGTTTGCATTGGCCATGGCTGAAGCCGACCACTGGGGATTATGCTGAAGTCCATTAGAATAGAACTGTCAGCCTCTCATCCTGGGGAGGATTTCTTGAGTTACTGCCCATGCTGACATTTGTCCCCTGTAATGGGTGCCATTTGAGGAAAAACTTTGGTTTATTGCTTATGAAGTTAAGCTGCAGATAAGTCACTTTCTGGCAGAAGTATCTATGCATTCTGAATTATGCCTGATCGTTTTGGTGACAAAAATAAACTTTTACTGCTTTTTATTAGCCAGCCTTGCAGATTCAGCACAGCTGTGGGTGAGTGAGCTGGAGCCTCTTCTGCTTGCAGGTAGCTCACAGAATCATTAACTATTTGCTATCGTCATTGAGAATCATTAACTATTTGCCCATCTTTATTGTTGTTACTGATACACAAGCCTTAAAGACTCAGTTGGAGTCTCAGGAAACTGAATTTTTCAGGGCTAGCAATTAGGAAAACCATCTTTTCTTTACTTCTAAATTGAGCAAGGTTGATTTAGAAGGCAGAGAAAGTAAACACATACTGCTGTTTCACAAAGTCACCTTAGAGAGTCTAATCATCTTTTAATTTAGAGCAGTGCCTTTGGAGGGCAGCAGGAAGCACTTTATGGTACAGTAAAGGGTGATACCCTTTCATCAGTGAGCCTGACTCTAAGAATTCTATGAATTAATGTTTTTGTGAAGCCAAGAAATAAAGTAATGAATAAAAATTCCCCATGCCAATGATCTGTATTCTTTCCCCTTTCAGGGTAAGGAATAATGCCTGTAAAAGTACAGTTTACTCTCACACACAAGTGTTGTGTTGCCAAATGGAATGAAAGTAGTTTTTTGATGAAATCCTTCTCTCTTTTTTTTTTTCCAGAGGTCTTAATTGGTTGGCAAAGGATAAGTCAATGACAAGAAGTTCTTATATGCAACTTGCATAAATGCACGTAGCATTTAAGCAGTTTATCTGCAATTCTAACGGGTTGCGTTACTGATGAATTACTTTACCTTAAAATTTAGCCTCTGCCAAGATTTCAGTGGTGACTTTGGCATGCAGGGAACCAAGGAGACAAGTGCAAATAGGAAATAAAATTCAGATATAGTCAGCTATTGAAAACATTGAACAGAACAGATGCATACCAGAACTCCGAACTATTGCCCATTGCAATTGCTGGAGATGCGCTAGTTAGACATACCCAGGAATTTGCATAGGTGTCATGAAATGGCATATGTCTCTTTCAGAGAAAGCATGGGATTCACAGTTAATTTTTAAAATCTTGCCATTTAGTGTTGTTTAGAGTTGTAAAGAGGTAAATTTCCTTTTAGATTTTCCTTGATATACTTCAGTTTTGTCCTGCAGACTGTGCTATTTCAATTTTTTATGCTTAAGCACATTAGTTTTACTTTTCAGAGGGAGCACAATTTGAGTTTCCCCTGTCTCAGAGTACCAGTTCTGAATGCTCTTATGGAGCCTCTACTCAATGCATTCTAAACTTGGATCCCTTTTAAAGCATATGCCCTTTCCAACTTGCCACGTTTCCCATTTCTGATAATAAGAAAAATCAATTCTGCCTGCGCTTCAGTCCTTCTCCCCAGATTCTCAGCAGATCTCTGAGATAGGTAGTGATTTTTTATCTTCTTTTTACCTGCTCTGGAAAACTCTTTTCTTGAAGCTTCCTTGAATGCTTTGCCCGAGAGAAGCCACAGGGGTTCAAGTGCTGTGTTTCACTTTCAGTGACAGCAGACTCATTACTTGTGAGAGTTGTACACCACTGGCCACGGCGCATTACTTGCAGATATGCTACTTATGATAGGTGTACAATGGCAAAAGGTCACCATCATGCCCTAATACTCTTTTCCTTTTCATACTTATCATATTCCCTGTGACCCAAAGCTGAATTTATAACAATGAACACCATTATTGTGATCTTAGCTTGTAGAAGAGAAGGCTAAGGGGAGACCTTATTGTACCTTGCAATTACCTTAAAGGCGGTTGTAGCAAGGTTGGGACAGGGTTCTTCTCCCAAACACCAAGTGATAAGATGAGGAGAAATGGCCTCAAGTTGTGCCATGGGAGGTTTATTTTGCATATTAGGAGAAATTTCTTTACTGAAAGGGTTGTGTGGCACTGGAACAGGCTGCCCAGGGAAGTGATTGAGTCACCACCCCTGGAGGTCTTCCAGAAACGTGTAGGTTTAGAACTTGGTAGCGTGGTTTAGTGGTGGACTTCAGTACTAGGTTAACAGTTGGACTAGATGATTGTAGAGGCCCTTTCCAACCTGGGTGATTCTATCATCCTATTTACTTCTTGGCTCACTGTTTGAGTCACTTTAAGTATCACTGATGGTCTTTCTTCTAGAAATTGTGCCTTTTGCTCTTCATCCTACTTGCTCTGCGGTCCTGACTGGGATGATACCAGCAGAGATGTTCCCTTGGCACAGGTGCGAAGGTTTTTCAAGAGTGTTCTCAGTCTCCAAGTTTTGATCTTGTTCCTTCATACTGCAGTGCTTTTATTTTCCCTATAGGGTGATAGGACAGGTTTCCAAGCACACTGTTTGGTGCAGCTAGCATTGTGTGTTCCTTTGTTTAGCCCAACACAAAGGCCTCCTAAATGTGAGCATGTCCCATTGTCAGAACCAAGAACATAGAGCTGCTCCTCTTAAAGTTGATGGGGTAGTGTGCTGGCCCCTTAGGCATGCTGGACAGTCCCAGCAACATTAAAGCTCTTTTCCTCTGATCTCTAATTTGAGAAATACCTGAAAGTCTTTGAATTTTGTATGATTGATCTTTTCATTAGTCCTAATTTTCCTTTCATTACATTGGTCAGAGAATCTATCTTCATTGGAGAAATGTCTCCACAGTAGTGTTGCTTTGTGTGAATGAGCAGCAGTGCACGTTGGGGGAGTGCTGTACAATTTCTCCATTTCTGTATATGGATTACGAAGAATTGTACTGTTGTACTATGCCATCATAGAGGCTTGAATGGCTAGCGTTATTGATTGCATATCGTAAAGATTTATATTTAAAAATACTCAGTGAAGGAAATAGTGTAGTTGGTGATGTGTAGTAGGAAAATCTATCTTCTGTCCTTTTTCAAAAGGACAGTAGGGGTCATTTTGTAAAGCACATGTAACTCACAGTGACTTCATCTGGAACTGCAAATGCTCAGCACTTTGTAGTAATCAGCCCTGTGTCTCCTGATAAAATTATGCCCTCGTGGCTTTCGCATCTCAATTTTTCCATAACTAATATAATCCAACTGATATTATGCTGTTAGGAGACTCTTTTCCTCCAACAAGCAGCGTGCACCTGTCTGTTTACTAGGAAGAGCAGGAACTGTTCTGCCTTTGTTTCAGTGTTAAAGGAAATAATTCAGGCTGTACATAGGGGAGATGGAGCTAGTTCAGTTAAAATAAGTACATTAATTCTTGAATGGAGACCTGCTTTATGCTTTTATTCCTTCATTATTCATTTTACTTATTTTGGCTGTCTCTGCAGCAGATGGGGGGAGTGGGGCTCCTTCCGAGCACAGTTAGGGCACCTCTCCCAGGTCTCTGGAGTAAACTCTTCACCAGCTCGGGGACATAGCCTTGAAGCTCTGCAGGTGCCTATCTCCACTTAGGCTCATAGGCTGGTTGGCTTTTTAGGGTTGGGGGAAGGATGAGGTTGGGGGAAGGATGAAGCTTCTCTATGGAGGAACTGCTATTATATAAAAAGTGCTTCTACATTATAATTAATGAATTTGCAGTCAGGCATAATGCAGAGTTTGAGCTGATGGGAACTCTCATCACAAGCAGATATATATGCAGATACATTGTCAACACTTTGGGTTATCCCACACTCTTCTGAACAAGAAGTAAGGAGTGTGTTACAACAAAATATTTTCCTTTCCCACCTCCGTGATTAAGTTCCTTCTGTTACAACAGAGCCAGGTGGCTTGAAGCATTCTGTACTATTTCTGTATTATGTGGAGTTAAAATTGCAAAGAGAAGTGACCTTTAGGAAGTCAGAATTCAGCCAACTGAAAATTTGGAAAGGCAAAAGTGTTATTCTTAGCAGTAGAAGCTCTGTAAGATTGATGTGCAGCACAGAGCAAAAGGTATTCAGGTTTTCACGGAAGGGCTGTGAAAAGAAGCCTTTTGCAGGTGTCTGAATAGCCGGGGAAGTACTCCTTAGACAACCCTTCTTTTTTTTTGTGGTGTATATGTCTGTGTTAATATCAATCCCTGTTTATGGAGCTGAAACTTTTCACGTATCCGTGTGTGCCACCTACAAAACGCTGCTTGTGTGTCGTGTTTGCAGAGACATTTGGTATTCTGAGCGGAGACAGAATCTTCAAAAGCCTGGGGGAAAAAGGTTCAGCCTTCAACTCAAAATCTCCACTGCCCTTCTTTTGTTATCCTCTTTCCCCTTCCATATTTGTTTAAGCTTAATGGAGAGTCAGGTTGATGGACATGGAGAAAAGGCAATTGTAACAGTTGTGAATCTCTCTGAGAAATGTAATTGCTATGAACTCATGGTAGGTGGCAGATACCGCCTTGGCAGAGGACAGTTCGTATTTATTTTCTCTGCCTGGTATTCATCAGTGCAAAGGAAAACCAATTACAGCAGAGGTTCTCTGCATTCCTGTCTATCAGAGAGTGATGGCAGCTCACCCATAATAAAGTGCCTCTTGCGTAATGAAATCACTATGGTGAGAATCCCTTCATTATACACGTGCCCAGTCTGTGGCACCTTTGAGAAGTTACTCCCCTGTTCAAGTGCTCCTGGTGCAACAGCGTAGGTGTGAATGCTGAAGCAAAAGAGCTTCCATGTCATGTTGCTTGCTTGCTCTCCCTCTTACCATCTGTGCTAATGCAACTGGAGCTAGAACAACTGTGTAACTCTAGATGAAGAGGGAAACCACTGTGCTTGTTTAAAGGAGGAGTGAGTGCCCCTGGTGACAGCTGCCTTTTGGTGCTGAAACAGGCCATAATGTACATGACTGCTCCCACACAGTCCCCAGTGTGAGAGGAAGGGACCAGAGAGTGGTTTGAAAGTACCCACTGAAAATATAAATACTTTGGGGCTTATTCCATGGAGAAGTAAACTTAAAGCTCCTCCTGCTGTCATTGAGAACCATCAGCTGATGTGTGGGTCTTGTGTTACTCTTCAGCAGGTGCCCTAGTGGCAGGCTGGTGGATGAGTCTTGCCAAGTAACAGCATCATTCGATAAGCTCATATTTTTTCTGTGTTTCTTCCTCATCATTTTATGTAAAATAGTGAAGCAGTCCTGATCCTTGGGCTTAGGATGTTTCTGTAAAACAAAGAAAAGCTGATGTTGCTCACATAACCCTATGGATGAGGAAGCAAAGACCCTGCTGAAAGCTGTCTGCTTGCAGTGTCCATCTGTTCTCCATCTCTGGAGAAAACAATGTAGAGATAAAGATGGTGCAGGACTCAAAGAACTTTGAAACATGCTTTGCCTATTTTACTTTGCAAATTGTTCACAGAACTCTATAAATACATTCTTAAAAACCATTTGAAACATGGATGGCATTTGAGTTTGTTCTGTGTATAATTTGTACATATTTCAGCTGCAGACCGTAGCCAACATTGCTTGGAATACTTGTAAGTCATCAAGGACCAGGTTTTTCAAAGATCACAGTCCCAGCAAGAAAGGCTAGGACTTGAAATGCAGAAACTTTTTTTTTCATGTTTGCTAAAATCACAAGATGGCCATTGCCTTGTGAGTTGGGCACCTGGTGTTGAGGATTGTTACCTGAAAATCTGTTTCTGTGCACACTCCTGAGAAGTGGTCTTGAATTCTTGTGGCTTTGTTTTTCTCCCAGGTCAGTGTCCTAACTTTGGAAGACTACTTTGTATTGTGCCTGTTATATGGCCAAAATAACTGCCTTGACCTGATTTTACGAATCAGATTTGCGTGTCTGCAACATACTTTACATGACTTTCTAGGTAAGTGTACTTTTGGGTTGAAAACATTTGTAAGTCTTCAGGGGAAAGTTCAAATAAACTGAGTGGTGCATGAGTTGTTTTTCTAGATTGCTGTTGTTGTTTTTAATAAGATCCATCTGCCTCAAATTTACTTCCGTATAGGGTATAGCAAAAGCATGTGCACCACCACTGAAAGTTTCAAACTGTAGCTAATGAGAGCCACATAAAAACTTGTGCATTGGCTCCTGAACTGAAAATTTCACCTTCAGAGTACAGGATCAAAAGCGCAATAGAAATCATTGCTCTGATGTCTCTATTGAGCAGACAGTATCATTAGTACATTTTTTCTAAGTGCTATTTCTCTCTAGTGTGCATTACCATTAAAACTTCCAGTACTAAAATCTACATTACTTTCCTTTTGAAATGAGGGTTCATTCAGTGCCTTCCCTGGTTGCTTGAACTATGAATGATTAGCTCTGCATGAGGCACTTTGTAACCCTCCCTGTGGAGGAAGCCATATGAAAATAAATGTTACCTTCAGGTATATTTTGCATACTGTAGCTGTGTGTAATTACTGAGCCTGGGATTCACCATTCTGCTGACCCAGAATTCCCCAGTGTGCTTTGTGCAGGTTGTGCGGCACTTTAAACAAACGTAGTTGCAAGGGATTACGGAGATTAGTTGTTATTTCTATTACGTAAGATAGAAGAACAGGCAACTGTTATCTAATACATTCAATGGTATTAAAGTATGTCCTTCTTTGGAGGGCCACCGCTTTGAGGGTCTGGCCTTACAAAGTCACTAATGGATCATTTTCTGATTACGGGCTATGGATCCCTGGAGGTCTATCATTTGCTGAGGTCTGAGAAAGGTAATTAAGAAAGGCATGGATATTATTAGTATGTTAACACTGGGAGGTCTGAAGGAAAATACTTACAGGTCTTTAAAAAAAAAAGAAAAAAAAAAAAAAAAGCTGAAACCCACTTAATTTAGAGCTTCTAGCCAATACATGGGCATACCCTTAATTTTTTCAGGCCTTTCTAGTCGGACATGTTTAATCTGCCTCAGCAGATTTCAAATTCTGTAATCCCATCGTAGTTTAGTGACACTCTGAATGCATGTGTGCGTTCCCTGGGTGTGGAGGTGAAAACAGCACGGCTGTGACTGCTAACCTGTTCAGCTACCTCACAAAATTCATGCTAGGGAATGGTAGAAATGGGCTGGACCTGTGCAAACCAGCATCAAAATTAACATCTGTCTGGGCTCTTCTTGTGGCCTGGGAAAGTCATAGATGAAACTACAGGACAGATAGGAACCATCTGTTCCCAGGTTTAAAAAAGCCCCCCCTTCCCTCCTCCCCATAAATTTAAACTCTCTTTTGTTCAGGTGAGGCGGAGGAGTTTGGATAGCCCCAGAGGGTTCTTTACTGCTGCAGCTGAACATTTCTCAGCTTTGTCCTCCTTGTATTTGCTGTTCTGCGTAGGGCAAATTTACCAAGAAGCTCAGCTGAGGCTGAGAGAAGATCCTCTGACTTGGAAAATGTCTCTGAATAAATTATCCACTGTGAAAGAATGATACATTTTCTACCTAAGAGCCAAAAATGTGAAACAGTAAAAGATGTTCTTAGAATAGTTCCTGAGAACCTGGGCTCCCTGGAGGAAAATGAAGCTTCTGGAGGGTGATTCAGACAACCCATTTCAGGAACCTGCCTCTCTTTAGTGACTGTATGTGGAAGTCAGGTATCAAAGTGGGATTTAACTGCCCCATTAAGTAAAGTTAAATGGTGTGAATGCCCTTGGTCAGCAGCTTTCAGGAGGCTGAGCAGTGCAGGTAGAGCGTGGCAGCTGTGCCGTGGGTTGGGGACTGCACGGACACAGCAGCCAGGAGTCGCACTGGGGCAGAGTAGATGTGCAGATGCGTGCAAATCCAGAGGGAAAGGTGGTTTCCCATTGTAGGCTTTCTGACCAGCAGTTAATGGATAGCTGTTTACATTCTTTAATTTTAGTCACTTTCGGATGGTTATAGTCTCTTCTCATTCCCTGTCCCTTGGTGTATCTTTCCTGAGAGCAAGGGCACTCTCCAGCTCTCACATCAACTCTACGCTTTTTGCTGCATAGGCAACGTAAAAGGGCTCACACATTTCCTTTCCTTTTGCTACAACATACACGTAGCTGGGTTCAAACTCATTTCTATGTTGATTTTTTTAATTTTTTTTTTTTTTTCTTTTCAGAACTCAATACATGTTCTGAGGAATACAAGTGCTTGTAGACACTTGGTGAAATTCCTAATGTTTTTATATAGAAAACAAGTTTAAGTGTTCACAGGAGCATCTTTTTAGGCACTGCAACCCACAGATTCATGGATTCTTGACATATCCCTACAAATGAGCAGTAATTTTTGGAGACAATGCCAAGCCATTGATTCTGAAAAACATAAACTAAGGTACTGAAAACAAGGTCTCTATTTGGGGCTGATTAGAAGTCTGCCTCGCGGAAGGCTGACTATTGCCAATCCTCATGGGATTGAGGGACTTAAACATGTCACTGAAATATGTACTGCAAGTTCCTTCATGATAAAGCCTCAGATAAATAGGAAATGCCTCAAACATTCATCTTGGGAAAGCCAAACAAATTTTGGATGGAAATGAATGGAAATTAATTCAGGGTGTAGACTTAAACCCAGCCTCTAGGGACACAGTAATTGTGCCTTTTAGAAAATGGTCTCCTGCTCTTTGCATTTTAACTATCTATAATTACTTTTGTGGTTTGTTGGTTGTTGAGGAGCTTGACAAGCTGGGAATTGGCAGATTCAGTGTTGCCTTTATTTACAGTGCTTTTGCCAAGTCATTAAGTCAGCAATAGGAGGCTTTATTCTGACAAAACTAATCCTTCAGTGTGGCCAGACACCACATATTCCATTTAACTTTGTGCCACTGTATAAGACTATTTTAGCCAAAATTTAGGTTGGCAGGAATTGTCAGAACACCACCAAAATGAGTGTAGATAAGCCATTTTTTTATTCCATCCCTGTCCTGTGTTTTTTACTTTCCTTTTTTTTTTAATTTTTTTCTTCTTTTTTTCTTGTGACGAGCTGTGCAAAGCCGATTTTTACCAGGGCATCCTGTAGATCTAGCTGACAGATCTAGATCCAGTGAGGTTATTCTTATACTGCCAAAGGGACAGGGGAAAGACAGACACTCCTGCGGGGACATGGAGAATGCCAGGTAGCCCCAAGAGCTTTCAGAGGTTGTTGGATTTGCTTGATTCATAAACAGAACAATTGCCTGCTGCACATTGAGTTCTCTCTGCTTGGGTTCGCCAGTACTGTCCAGCCCTCCTAGCAGCTGCCTTTATATGAGGATGAAGGGCTAGTACATAACGCAGTTGTGCTACCAACATCAAGGATTGTTGAATAACCATCGTGGGGCATAGTCCAGAGATGTGCTGTGTGGAGAGCTCAGGGGCACTGTGACATTGTGTGGTTCAACTACTAATTGTTATTGTTCTTTCTTAAAATATCAGGGCGTGTTTCTATCATCATTCTGCAGATTTTACTGTCCTTGTACAATTTGGCCCTGACCTCATCAGAATAATATTTGAATCAGAAATGAGCAAATATCTCACATCTTTACACTGAAATTTTCCCAGTTTTATTAACTGTGGGAGTATTGAAAACTGACATTAGCAGGGACTCTGGCACCAGCAGTCTTAAAGTGATTTCTGGGGAGGAAGGGGGCAGGTGTGGAGTTGTTCCAATAAACTTAATGTTACAAGATCAGGCAATTTATAAATTACCATGGCATACAAATTCTTATGGCTTGACTATTTCACAGTGAAAGTTAACAACTGAAAAAAGTAATTTCAGGTTTAACTCTTCCAGAGCGAGAGGAATTCTGTGTGAAATATGTTTGACTTAGATTCTCATGACTGTTGTTAATCTTCAGTCAGTTGTTCACTCCAGAAATAAGGGTCAGGTTTAATCCAGAGCTGGTAGGTGGGGAAGGCTAAATGCTGTGAGAGAAGGGGCGAAGTTCTAATAGCACGCTTTCAGCAGGTGGCAGGGAAACTGATTTCCCTGTTTATAAAAGAGAGGACAAGGATAAATGATTACAGCACTAACTGGTTTGTAAGCTGCTTTTTTACTAAAGAAGCAAATTCTTTTGGTATCTAAGATGTGACACAAAGTGTCATCTGCTCCAGTCTTATTTTTGCTCATACTTTGGGAGCTTTTTATGAATTAGGTTTAACAGACAACAGCCCATAAAGCACTGGAGATAGAGGTGAAGATTCCTGATAGAAAATATTCAGTAAATCTGATGATTTCTAAGTTATAGATTAATGAATGCCTTCAAGATTTGAAAGAATCTCTAAAATCCAAAACTGACTTTCTTTATGCAAGAATAGCGTGTTGTTTTGAGAAATACTTTTGTCATTATTATGTGAAATGGGATGCTAGCTGTTTTCTAACAGACTGCAGGAAAACGATGGTAATTAGAACGTTAAAAAGACAGAGGTGGTTTTTTTTGTTTGTTTGTTTTTTGTTTTAACTTTGGAGATGTTTTTTAATTTTGGATAAACTACTCCAATTTCTTACCTGCAAGGTTTGCTGCTTAATGGAAATACATAAATTATGTAATTGAATAAGACAAGATCATGTTTGTTTGAAGCGAGGAAAAAAACCAACAATGATCTTAGTTAGGGGCAATGAGAAACTTATCTGCAATTGCTTTTGCACACACATGCCATTGCTTCTGCAAGATTCCTATACGTTACTGTCATGAATTGCAAGATTATGTTTTCAGTATCATCAGGGATCAATTTCCTGACATTTAGCTTTTCTGTTGGAAAATAGGAACTATTTTGAATGGTAAATCATAGAATCACGGGATGGTTCGGGTTGAAAGGGACCTTAAAGATCATCCAATTCTAACCCCTGCCAGGGACAGGGACAACTCCCACTAGGCAGGGTTGCCCAAAGCCCCATCCAGCCTGGCCTTGAACACCTGGGAAGTGTTCATACACAAATGGGAAGTCTTTTCCTTATTCCTATTAATCACAGTGCAAAAAAAAGTAACTAAGGTGACAGAACTACCTGCAATGTTAGTAGAGAAAAAACAAGACTGACCTTGCCTGGGATGGTAAATGGGAATAAATGGATAGGATAAACTGAGTTTGCAAGGAGACACCCAGGCCAGGATGGTTAGGGCTGAGGCTGGAATCAGGACGTGGTCTCAAAATCTATGTGTGAGAACAGAAACCAGGGACAAACCAAAGGTCTGGAGCTGGGCATGGAGCAGAATTGAACCATCAATCATCAATCTGCTGTAAAGTAATTACAGAAGACTGCTGTCATCTGCAACAACCATAGCTGGTGTCACCATGGCCCAGCTAAAGGGCTGCTCATCCAGAATGTGCTGGCTGGGCCCAGCTGGATGAAACTCAGAACCAAATGGGTCAGTGCTGGGTATGTGAATGAGGAGATAAGCTATGCTTGTTGGGATGTAGAAATTTCTGAAAAGGTGATGGTGTATTTAAGTATGCTTCTAGGTAAAAATAACAAATGTGTACTTCTGACTTTACTGTGTTTTGTTCCGTTTCAGGGCCAGAATGAGAGCGGCAGACTATGAAGTGATTAGAGACATGGCTTCCCAGGAACCCTCGAATGGACCAATGTGCAGAAAAAACAGAAGCCCAATGGGGTCACTGGAGGATCAGAATGAACCAACTGAGTGGTGAAAACATTGAAAGGATTTGAAATTCACCTTCAGTAGTAGATGTTCTTTTATTATTGCTGTTGTGTTATTATATAAAGCAAACACTCCCTGTGCTGATTTTAGATCAGTAGAAAGGCTTCCACGTTGCAGCTACCACTAGCCTGGCTAAAATTTCTGTGGAAAACAAGTGCTTAAGAACATATTTAATTTGATTGGTATTTAAATAACCACAATTTAATCTATGACTCAGGGATCTTAGACTGTAGGACAGATTACTTCTGTGAATATTTGATCTACACTTCTCAGTGAAATGAAGCTTTGTTCATGCAGCTATGAAGCATTATTAGGTTGTAATCACACGGAGAGTGGTCTTCATTATAGAGCACTATTAATTACAAATGCTGTGCAATTTGCAGGCCATCTATTCTGACTGTAATTATGATGTCACTTGCACACCTGTGTCAAGAGTATTTTCCTCTCTAACTAGGACTTATTCTTTTGACTCAGCAAGGAGCTTCTTTTGATGGTGGAAATAGCTCATTTGTTGTCTCCATGGCTATAGAATAAGACAGAAGGGAGGGAAAACTTGGGAAATAGCCAGCAATTGAAGCAGGCGGTAAGCCCAAACTGACTGTGTGCCTATGCAACAGAGGGAGCATGTCTTGAATGTAATATGATTAAAAAAATAGGCTTAAAGCAGGCCTGTTTGCTGGTGTGCTTTTTGCACAGTGCAGTACATGTTAATTAGAGCTTTAGCGCAGCTTCTCAGCAAACATAATTTTCCCTCAAAGAGAGAGAAACAAGGAGAAGGAGAATTTTGATGCTGGAAATAAGGTACTATGAATAAGAATCAGCAACAATGGATTTAGTTTAAGCTGGACTGGAAATTGTTGCAGCTTTATTTTATTTTATTTATTTATTTATTTTTTATAAAGGAAACCTATGTGTCAGCTTCTAGTAGTGACAGAGATGCTGAGAATTGGCATGTGAGGATAATGTGATAATATAGAGACACCAGGGAGTGTGTGTACACAAAAATGCATCTCAGTGAGGCAGAAAGCCATGCTGTGATTTCAGTAGAAAGCTATGAGAGGAAATCAATAACTTTCAGAAGGCCCCACAGTAAAGCAATAACATTATCTGCCCTTTCTTCATTCTGCTTCTCCCTTCCCCCTTTCCTCTCTCCATAAAGATACAGAGCTGCATGATCTCATATTTGAGTTTTGTTAACTCTGTGCCTCTGAGTACCTCAAGCAGTGAGGCAATTCAGGGAATACAAAGTGTCTCCAAACCAGACTGTAGGGATGGAGGGATAGGGACGTCACACGGGCTATTGCATTTATTGACAGGCTCTGATTGCCTTGGAGGCAGTCTGTGTAGCCTGCAGTCTCCTGCACAGTGCCTCCATCACAACCGTGTTCTGGTCTTTAGAAAAACTCTTCTCAGTGTGTCTTAGTGCAGCCTTCACTCAGCTGTGCATTTTCTGATGTGGAGATCTACGGCGAGTCCATTTTACCATATAGGCTTCCATGCAGGGCGGGGTGATCTAGCTCCATAGTCCCAGGTTATGGGCAGGCACTGACTTTGCAGAGCTTTGCAGACAGCTTCCAGATGTCTGTCCATGTACTTGGGTGCATAAGCATTTTGGAACTGGGATCTCTTTTCTGTGTTGTTGTGTGGTAGTTTACCACCAGTAGGCAGCCGTACCACTCTTCTCGCTTCCCCTCTTCAGAAAGAGAGAGGGAGAAAATATGGAGAAAAAACCTTCTGTAGTGACCTTGGTGTTTGTGGGGTTGCTTCTCTCGCATGTTCTCACCCCTCTCTCCCAGCTGCTGTAGCACAGCACATTTTCCCTTTTTTCAGCGTGCTCTCCCACAGGCCCAACCAGCATCGCTCACGGCCCAGCTCTGGCCCGCAGCAGTTCCCTTTGGAGCTGGCTGGAGCCTGCTCTGATCTGACCTGGGGCAGCTGCTGGGCTTTGCTCACAGAGGCTACCCCTGCAGCCCCCCTGCTATCAAATCCTTGCCACATAAACCCAGTACATATTGTAGAAAGGCAATGTCAGCAATCCAGTGACATGAAGTAATAATTCACTTGGTTTTGTTTGCTATCTATTGGCACTGAGAAACTTATGCTTTTCTAGCAAAGAATTAGACTGACACAGCAGTTAGGAGAAAGCTTTTTTTTTTTTTTTTTTTTTTTTCTGACACTTGTGATTGTGTTTCCTCTTACCTAAGAGCTCAGTTCTGTCTCTATGGAAAGTTAAGAAAAACAGCCATACACTTGGCTCATTACAAGGAGATGCTTCTCATTTGATATTTTTCCATGAAGTTTTTGTTTTATCAGTATTTCAATATACCAGAGTAGAAAAGATTATTAAAAAAAAAAAAAAAAAAAAAAAAACAGTGGAAAAACTCAGAGGAAGGAACATTTAGCAACATTCGGCATTTAGGAAAATCTTCTATAAACAAATACAATTTAATGACCATTTTTTCTAGGCTGTGAATTTAAAGTTCATTGGTTAGTTGGAAAACATGCTTATAAGGAACAATCTATTAGAGTTTTGTCTTCAGCTGCAATTGAAGTGCATAATAAACATGAAGTACATAGAAGAAAGAACATACTAGCAATCAAATCTTTGAATTTTCAGGGGTGCTGGGCTAGCTGGCACCTTAATTGCCTGCCAGTTGCAGTTCCACCATACAGTGGGTCACTCTACCAGCTAGAGAATTACTTGAAGTGCAGAAGTACCTTGACCACAGCAAAGGCACTTGACCTTTACAGTACCTATAGAGTGCTGGGCCTGAGTGGCTAGAAATTAGTAATCAACACCACTTTCTGGTTTGTCTGTAGTAATAACCGGACAGCTATTCCAGCCTCCCAAGTGCTACCACATCCTAGGTGGGTGACTGGAGCCTTCCGTACTCACAGATGGCTCCCTTTAACGTCTAGACTTGTCATAACTTGCTGCTCTTGAGCTCCTGTAACATGAGGAAAATTACAAGTTGGGAATTATTGTAGTAGGCGACATTGCACCCTGAGGATAACACAGTCCTCTTGAAGATCTCTACTTTGTTCAGGCTTAAAGCGGCCTGCTGTTGATGTATGCATGCGCTTGGGTTGTGTGATGTTGTTGGTCACAGACCTTAATTTGCTTAGAGTTTGATTGTAATAGGTACTGTGTATGTATGTGTGTATACATATATATATATATATATATATAAATATATATGGGAAAAGATGGGCTGTGTTCTCAGCATTTTGCAGGTTGTACAAAAGAAGATTAACAAGAGTAGTAGGACTGGGAAGAAAAAGTTTTGCTGGATTTTATAAACAAAAGTGATTTCTGGTTACAAAACAGAAGGAGAACTAGTTCTGAATCTCTGAGATGAAAACTTCTTTTACTGATTCATATTGCAGATTGGGTCATTTTAAAAATGTTTTTTTTTTTTTTTCAGACAACTAAAAGACTTTCGATTTTTCTTCTTTTAACATACTTAAATAGTACATTCATTTATATTTCAAGGCAAGTAATTTCAAAGCAAGGAATGTAAAGCTGAACTCTGACACTGGTGGTTTAAAAAAACAAGCATTAGCAGTCAGTGGCAGTTCTGAAATACTTAATATATTTTTTGAAATGTATCAAAGTGGATTATGCCCTTGAGGAAAAATTGTTTTTGACATTTTTTTTTTTTGCCAGCTCACCAGAAATCTCTCAAGCAGATACTATACAATTTAAAGGAAGAAAGTCTGAAACCCAGAAAGCAGGGGCATCAGTGAAAACTTCCCAGAGCATAGCTAACCAGTGTTGGTAGGAATTGCAAAGTCCTGTACTAACCAGTTTGCCAAAATCCCAGATAAATCCACAGAGAACTTAAGAACATCATACTTCATTAGGTGGGCACAATACTTCATTAATACTTTAAAAAAAAAAAAAAAAAAAAGTTTGTCTGTTCGTAAGCTATAGGTTGGAACCAAAAAGTTGTTACTTATATAACTGCAGAAACCATGAAACCATCTGTGTGTTATAAGGTAATGTGCACTCTGTCTGAATACCAATGTTGTCTAAGATGCCAATGCCCTTTATTTGTAACAGATACTTTAACAGAAGGATCAGCTGAAATTCACCCATCTGCATTTTTTGATGCTATATCATGAATATGGATGCAGAGCCACAACACTGCCATCCTTGCTGATTTTTGATGTTGGAAAACAAAAGTCAAGATGTGCACAGGTGTTTCCAACATCTTTCCTTGAAATACTGCCCAGTTTGACTTAACAGCAAGAACAGGCCTGCGTTTCTGCCCTATCATTGCACCAAGTCAGTCACGCAGCAGTCAGAAAGAGTCATGCTTCCTATCACTTGTCTTATGACAGTCAGGGAGGTTTCTTAGGAGGTGAAATCTTCAGTCCACTTATGCCAGGTTCATTGCTTACCTAACTTAATTGCTGAGCTGCACTGTCTTTGCTAATTTGATGTTCTGTTTCTTAGAAGAGACATAGATTTCCTGTCAAAGTCAGTATTATGTATTCAGCAGAAGTCTCCTTTCTTCTGGATGATTCACAAATTCTTCTGTACAAAACAGTCTTTTCAAGGATGCTGTCATTTTATGCCATAACTGGCATGATTTGAATGAAATGTGGTTTAGAATTTAAAAAATAATAATAATTACTGGTTATCGCACGCTTTATCACCTTGAGGATGCAGAAAATCCCATCCAGAAATGTGTAACCAACAGAAAATAGGCTTATGATATTTGCCCGTTTGCCTATAAAGTTTTGATTGTACTTTGAATCACTCTCTGATCTCAGATGTACAAATGTGCTGTTAGACGTGGAGGGCTTTTAGCCATAGCAAAATGAGAGAAGTCCTATAACTGAGTTTACACTGAAATGTTCCACTTGACACGGAATTTGCATTATCATGGTGAAAAATGTTACTTAGAAATCTACAAGGCAAAGGCAAATCATTTAACTGTAGGCAATTTACCAAAGGTCATTTCAGCATCTGACTGCAGGAAATTTCAGCCACTTACTTACAAACTAGAGTAGACCCCTTAAAGCTTAAATACAGGGAGGTAGGGCAGACCTCTCCCTCAGAGTTCAGTGATGCAGTTTTTAATCTATGCTTTGCAAAAGTTGTTTTCCTTTCTTTTTAAATTGCAGTGTAATCTACTTGTAATGAGCTTTGTTTTAAGACAAGCAGTCAAAAATAACAAACAGAGCATTTTACATTAGGAAAATGCTGTATAGTTAAAAAGACCTGTCAAGGGCTGGTATTTTCAAAGAAATTTAATTTTTCAATCATTTTTTGACGATAACTATACTATGACTTTCTAATTTCTGTGATTTCCTTTTTTGTTCTGAAATATTTGAGTTTGATTCATCATATTGTACCACAGAATGAACGTTTGGATGGTAGATTTTCATATGCAGTATGTTTTTAATTATGAAGAGGAGGAATTAGATGAGTTAAGCACTTACAGAAGTTTATGCTGATTATTCTGGCTAATGGAATTCTTATTCAGACATTTTTGAGATGTTGAAGACAAATTTTAAAACCCTAGAATTTCTTCCAAATTAAACCAGTGTGAAAAAAAGAGTTTTTATCACAGACCTTTGCTACAGCATGAAAAGATTGGAGAGACTTCCTAGTTCAGTAGTATAGAGAGTATCTGTTTTAGTCAGATCCTTTTCCTGTACACACTGTGCTCAGCTCAGCATGCAGTAGCAGAGGGCAGATTTACTCAAATCAGCCAAGACTGTTGGAGGTTGTAGCCCCATCGGTTTATATTTTCTAGCAGGCTGCAGGGGATGCAATGGAGGAAATGATTCCAAAGCCCAGCCCACCTTGCCTGATCTCATCGCCATGGCAGCTTCATCCAGTGAGAATAGAACAACCCCACCCGGACGAAGCACTTTTTTGGGGTTGCTCCTTTTGTCTAGGACTCTGAGATACCCTGAGCCAATACAAAGAAAAGTGGGAATATGACTGGCAAATCCAATTGTAATTCAGTGAAGCAAAAGTTGCAGACATTTCCTCTCTGTTCCACTGGACTCTCTGAGAACTGTCTTGGGACTTACATATATATATTTATGTATATACAAAGTATTTTCTGTAGTAGTGGCATATTCTGTCTGTAATCAAGACAAGAGGTGGTACACATTACATTCTTTGCATACAAAATGAGAAATTCCTGTGTCCTTCCTAGTCTCATTGCTTATGTATTGCTTTTCTATATCGCAGCTTCAGTCACTCCGTCTTTGTGTTCTAGTCCCTATTTCCTTCCATATCTTCCTAAACAAAGTTCATCTTATTTATAAATGTACAAATTCAGAACTTGGGCTGAGGCTTTTATATGACAATATTGTGTTGTCAAGAGGAGCTTCCTAAATAAATTTTGGCTGTTATCTATGCTGCCATAGAACCACGTTTAAACATCTAGAACTGTTCACTGGTAGTATTAAGTACTTGGGTGTAAGCTCTTTTGAAGTCTCAGGGAGTGCTTTCTGTTAAGGAGAAATGTGTGGGCAGATCCACCTAAGAACCCTCATCTGCTTCTGCTGAGCTGTGCTTTGGTGGCTGGATTGCAGTACTGTCTGATGTGAAAGGGCCTGAGCACCGTTAAAAACATCCACCCACTGCTGTGTGCTGAGGGACTGGCATGTATGAGACAGTGTCACCCCTCAGAGGGCATCCTGTGTACCACCCTCACCAGATCCCCCATACTTATCAAGGCTGTTCCCTTTGGCCAACACACTTTTTTTTTCTCTCTCTCTTTTTTTTTTTTTTAATTTATTCTGAAACAAGAGGTGCTTTCCCAAGCAGTTCTGCCAGAAACTTGGGCTCTTTCCAGTTTGGTAACAGCTATCAGCAGGCAAGCATCTGAGTGATGGGAGCACTAGATGAAATAAATACCCTCTCGTGGTAGCTGAGGCTGGAGGAGGTTTGTTGCTGGTAAGCCTCCTGCACCATAAAGCGTGTACATTGGAGTAGAAGCCACCTGAGTACTCCCAAAACATCTGCAAATAAAATAATGATATGAAAGAAAAGCATGCCTGGATCAGAGTTTTCACGTATTTTGACTACTTCTGTGTAGATGATGACCATGGCTAGTGAAAAGTGAGTCAGTTGTAGGTGGAACTGAGGCTCAGAACCACAGATGTCTTGCTGTGATTTTGCAAAATGCTGTCTATGCTTTTGCACTGCAGCTGGCTTCTTTGTTTATTGTTAGGCCCTGTGCTTCCCTGTGCAATCAACTTATTCAAATAAAATATTAAAATGAGTAGTTAATAAGTCATTTGAGTGTAGCTGTGTGAGCAGTGTGCAGGGGTGAATGGCCTGTGAATGTCGGGGTAGGGAGAGGGAGTTTGGTGGCTGGAGGTGACCAAGGGAGGGAAGAGGGGTCTGGAGGAGAAGCTGGGTTGTGGGAAACCAAAAAGATTCCTTTGTTCTGCTTGCACCTATAGACCTTTCGGAGTATCCTCCTGAGAGAGTTTACAGAGCTGCAGTCTGTTTTAGCGTATCAGAGACAGTAGCGAGGGGTCTTTCATTGCATACACAATCTGGAGAGAAAACTTGTGAAAACTGAAGAGCTTTTATACTTAGAGAATAGATCTGTCTGGGCCACAGAATGAAGATATGGGACTCCTGGGCTAGAGCCAGGCTAGCCAGGGTCGGCAGTGGTTATGAAGACACATCGGCATGAGCTGTGGCACATGCTAGCAATTGGAACACAAGCCTTCTAGATACCTGCCCCTAGCAAAAATCTGAATGCAAGTAGTGCCAGTGCCTTTTTCTTTATGGCATAGATGTATGAGGCAGTGTACCAAAAAGGTTGCCTCCAGTTTCTATCAATTTATCTAGAAAAAATAATACTGCTGGACCTTTGCCTGGATATATCATAAGATAAAACAATCTGCTATGTGGAAGCTGGATGCCAAAGAAACTGAACATAAAGGATACATTTTAATTAACTTCTACAGTAATTTATTGAGGAACGTGATTTGTTGATCACTACTTCCAGTCTTTAAATAAGAATTTGTTTTCTAAGAGAGGTTCTTTTAATTCAGCTGCATTTTATTGCTTCCAGTATAGAAATTGCTGGGACAGCATTTCACACACTCTTATGCACACCCAGTAAAGTGATTGCCAGAGTTAATCCTGCCCTTAAATTTATGGGTATCTCTGTGTGTCCTGTATGCCTTTGAATTTCCTGCTTTTGCCTGGAATAAGAAGTGTTAACACCTCTTGCTTGTGTCTTTCTGCCCCAAATTAAAAGTTAAGGAGTGGCACATGTAATGAGGTATTGTATTTCATTTTGTCTTTTTGCTCACTTTCTGTTGCAGCAAGACATCTCCCAGCAAGGCATCTCCCAGTTGAGGTGAGGAGTTGAGCTTCTCAGCTAGAACCAGAACCTCTTGATCCTTCTGCATCAGGAGTGAGAACTGTGATAGGACCAGTTTTTCTCTCTCTGACCTCTTTGATTCCCCAACCCTGAACTTATATTTCCAAAAATCTCTTTGTAACGCAACAAGGGTGGGGGAAGTGTGTGCTTGGACAAACAGCTGACCTCTGATTCATAATGTCATCTACGCTTACCCAAAGCAGTCTCTGGTGTTTGTGTGGTCAAACTAATTGAGAAGATTTCCCCAGTGTTTTTCTTGGTCTGCCTCCTGCAGAGTGACAGTGTAGGGTAAGTGGCTGGCACAGATGACAGATTAATAGGCTATTGAACAGGGGTTGCTGTTGCTCAGACCACTTATTTCATATGCAGTGATTCAATTATGTTATCACTGTAAGCTTTCTTATTGATTAGTTAAGGAGTAATTTCCCAACAGATTATAGGAGCCAGCATGTAATGGATGTTTGACATTAAAAAAAAGTTACCCATGGAAAGTATCTGTTATACCTGTGTTTTATTCTAAATATTATATTATGTTACATGTTATGTAAGGCTGTTGTCAGCTTGTAATAAATACAACAAATGTTTTTCCACTTCTGTCACTCTTAGCTGTTTGCTTAAAATCAAATCAAAGTTTGTCTCCACACGAAGTAAACAAAGTTGACTTCTTTGAGCAGCACTCCGCTTTTTGCTGAGCAAAGAGAAAAAAATAAGGTTTCTTCCACTTATTCTTATCAGAAATAGGAATGGAAATAATTTTTGTACTATTCTATGAAAAAGATCTGGATTTGGATGTATTTGAGGGGGAAAAAAAAAGAAGCCTGCTGTGTATTAGTTAACTTATGGAAGCTGGTGGTGCTATTGCATATGCATTTTCACAGAATCACAGAATTTCTAGGTTGGAAGAGACCTCAAGATCATCGAGTCCAACCTCCAACCTAACGCTAGCAGTCCCCACTAAACCATTTCCCTAAGCTCTACATCTAAACGTCTTTTGAAGACTTCCAGGGATGGTGACTCCACCAGTTCCCTGGGCAGCCTGTTCCAGTGCCTCACAACCCTTTCAGTGAAGAAGTTCCTCCTAACATCTAACCTAAAACTCCCCTGGCTCAACTTAAACCCATTCCCCCTCGTCCTGTCACCAGGCACGTGGGAGAACAGACCAACCCCCACCTCGCTACAGCTATTTTGATAATAGGTAGGTTTGATTTTTGAGTTCAATGAACTTTCCTGAACTTTATTTTGAATTTTTGGGTTGAGTGAGTCTGCAGAGGTTTTAAAATCTGACAGGAAGCTTTTCTGAATGGTTTTCTTCTCAGCTGAAGAAAATTGTGCAACATGATTACAAAGTCTTACAGGCAATGCGTTTTGGTCAGTACAGCATGATTTTCTTCTACTTTTAAAGGCTGTTTTGCAGTGGAAAAGCACTTCCCAGCTGTCTTTGAAATCCCTAGGCCACTAACACACAACTCAATGATGCACAGCTCATGTGAGTTAGGTTAGCTATCGGAGGCTTCCAGTTTTAGCCTTCTCCCCCCAGTCCCTATCCGTATCTCCAGGGGGCATGTTCAAGCTGTTTGGCACCTGTTTTGAAGTAGACAGGCTGTTTTCTATATGTTATGCCATCCTGATGTTGCTACTAGAGGCATAGATTATACTTCTGTGCAATCACTGCAAAGTAAAGGTCCATATTTATGGTTTATGTTTCCTAAAGTGAAGATGCTGAAGTATACTTTACTTGAATTTGCACCCTGTATGTAAAACACTAGCATTTGCAGAAGAAATCATGAACTTAAACATATTTTTATATCTTGGCATTCTAGTGACTTGAATATTAATTACAAGCAACTCATAAATGCAATAATGAGCTTCCTAGCTGCTGCCCTGTGAACTTGCAGTATCTGAGAAGGGAGATGTATTAATTTGGACCTGTCAGGAGTCGTAAAGGTTGTGCAGGCCAAATGCTGCCTTCATCAATTTTTGTGAGCAAGATGCTTGCAGATCTGTTTGCTAGGGTTGTAATTGAGATCAGAGCTTGGCCTTGCAGTAAAGAGTTACTTAACAATGCTGCTAGCTCCTACTGCATGACACAAACTCATTTCACTGCTGTGTTGACTTTGCAAGGAAATAGGAGTATTCTTAGTGCTATTTTTAAATGCACAAAGTAATTATTTTTGCCATTATAATAATTTAAAAAGGGAGAAGCTTCTACTGAAAAAGCAGGAATCATTTTCAATTTTCTTTTTCTAGGTAAGCTAGACATTCAGCAGGTGAAATGTTTCCCATGTTATTACTGCAGAGTATTGTCAGGTCCTTGGGCTTTAATCCTGTAAATGCATACTGCCTGGCTAGAAAATAGATGAGGGAGAGAGAGTATTTGTGAACTTCGGTCTTCCTAAAGGGCATTTCTGCATCTGTTGGACACAGAGACTTCGGTGTGTATAACTAGGTGGTCTCTAGAATACCAGAGGGAGGAACTAGAGTAATGGAATACGATGCTTTCACTGTCTAAAAGTTAGTGCCACTGGATCTTTCCCTACGTTCCCCGCTCACTGGGAAGGAGCAGGGTGTCTCCACTCCTACTGCCTTTATCCTGAGGTTCCTTCCCATGAGGTGGTTTGGATGAAGAGAAGGCTGTGCCTGAAACTTCCAGCATTCACATAGCTGGTCTTTCAGTAGAACCAAAATTATTAAAATGAAAAGGGAAAAGTGTGAAACTAAACCATACCTCTGCAACAGCCCATCCAGACTGATCCTTAGTGAATGCTGAGTTGTCTGATGAACTCTGGGATTCTGCGACCCCTGTTATAAATCTTTCACATGCATGAAAGCCCACCTATATTAAAAGTGGGGATGAGAGCAGAATCCTAACAGTTTCTGAGCTTTTGTCTGTTTTATTTCTTTTAATTGTGTCTTGAGAAATTGTTGTTCTTCCTGCAATATCCAAACCATTTCACCTAGGTTTGGAGAATGGCTGTGTATTGTCCAAAGCAGAGGTTTTGCTGGGGAAGCACTATTCTGCACTAATGGAAACTGGAGAAGGTTCAGCTCTGCTTTAATTTCATCTAAATGATGTGTTGGTCCAGAGACATCACTCCCTATTCCTAGCAGGGACTTATAAATTATGCAATAGAAACTGAGACTCATGTCCTGTTGTAAAGGCAATGGGATTTTTAAGCACTATTTTTGCCAGGGGTGGCATGAAGAGTGGACCTGCTGCTTTCCTTTGTGAATGCTGACTCTTTATTACATCCCTCCTACCCTTCATGCCTTGTTCATGGGATTTGCCTTCTCTCTGCATTAGAAAGATGGAGACCTTTCAGGGGGTGTAGATTAATTACAAAAAAACCCTTAAAACAATTAATCTAACATCAGCCAAGAAATAAATCATCTCTTTGGGTTCATTCCTCAAGGACCATGTGCTATTTCAGGCATATTTGTAGCTGTTATTAACAATAATCATTATCCCACAGCTGTCAGTGGTTACAGCAGTATCTGCAACCGGGAACTTTTCATCCTTGTGACAAGATGTTGAATCTAATTAGAGGAACTTCTGGTTTGGTTATATTTATCTATTGTGAAAGGAGGTTGAGGAATGAAGAGCGGTGTGAATCGGTGTGATCCTGGAATGGCAAACAGGAACTCTTCCCCTCTGGGTGTTCCAGTGGCTTTATTTTGACCTTGGGAAAGCAGCCTTGTATAACAGGTAGGTACAGGCAAGGATGTTTCCAGTATTAGTCAGAGTCCAGTTTTGGCTTTAAGCTGGTTGTTAGAAGCAGTTTACAGTACATAAAATACTCCCCAAAATTGCCTTGTAGTCATTTCAGACTTTTTTTTTTTTTTTTTTTTGGAGTAAAACTTGGAGGGGTGTGAGAGGTGGGGAAGACGTGTCTTTATTCAGAGAGTGGTTTTTGCTGGTTTTCTACCAGTGAGCATACTTGAGGCTTTTGAGGCTTGAAGTGGGGCAATCTGTATGCAGTCCCACAACATAACACCGACAAAATTCTTCGGGCTGTTCCATTAACACACTTCTCATCAACCATCACCGCTTTCCAGACGATGTTCAAACAGCCTATTCACATGTGGGATCTTCAGCTGGGAGAACAACAACAATAAAGTAGGTTAAAAGATGTTTGTTCATTTTTAGTTAGGAAGAGAAGAAAGTGGAAAGCATGAGAGAGGTTGAAGTATTATGGGTTGGCAGAAACTCAGCAGGAACCTCTGGTAGGAAGAGAAGAGGATGTGGATTGAAGAAACTAGAGCCCTGAGGGCAATCCTCTAAAAATATATTAGAACAGCGCTGTCAGTGATATCCTCAGGATGCACAAGCCCTGCACTCTTAATTGAAAAGTGCCAGGGGTAAGGTGCTCACCTTGAAGCTCATTATCTACCTAAAATAATTTCTTTCATTTGCTACTGCTGAGGACTTGTGTTTTAAACTGCAGTTAGAATTACAGCCTAAAATGCCATTTTCTTGTTGGCTGGAGAGAGAGTTCCCTCTCTCCAAGGCAATGGTACGGTCCAGCTAACAAAGCCTGGTTCATTTAGGATATGTATTTATAATTTTTTTAATAAGAGCTTAAAAAAGGCAGAAAGAACAACTACCATTTCTGAGAACAGATTGGTAATAGAGGCATAAAAAATTCAGTGACTTAGATAAAGTCATGTGCAGAATCTTACACACGCACAAGGCTTTTTGGATATCATTATTGATTGCTATATTTTTTCCCGATTATTATAAAATGTGAGGAGAATTTGTGCCATAATGATGAATCTGGAGTCTTGTCCTTAAAGATTAATGCAACAAGTTTTAAAACTGGAAGAAAAAAACAGGGCAATTTACTGGGTGACAGACAAAAAGCTCTTCTCTCTCAGCCGAAGGCTGAACCCCAGGGAGGTGGTGATTCTTCTCGAGTAATTCATATCGGTCTGGTGCAGAGGAGGAGAGAAAGAGAAGTTGAAAACTGGGAGGGGCAGTAGGGTGTTACAGCTTTAAGGGTTACTTTA
Source organism: Aythya fuligula (assembly GCF_009819795.1). NCBI lineage: Eukaryota > Metazoa > Chordata > Aves > Anseriformes > Anatidae > Aythya > Aythya fuligula. The sequence goes on along the minus strand of NC_045565.1, from coordinate 1,119,003 downwards.
CTTATCTCCAGGACTCACGTTTAATTTGGATTTCAGTTCAGCAGTTTGCAAAATCGATGCCTCTGTTGCGATTCACCTTGAGACTCTTAGGCATATCTTCATTAATCCTGTGATTCAGGGGAAAGGCACCCATGTGTGTCTGGAGACACCCACCCATCTCACAAACAGATTATTGCTCTAATTCCTTCTGGGATCTATTTGCATAGTTATCTTAGTCATACAAAGCAGGAGCTGGGTGAGCAATGAGCGAAGTGACCTCTCTCCAGCTCTGAGCTTCCTTACGCTGCCAGGAGGAGCAGCACTCATCTAACAGGTTGCTGTTGAGAGTGGCAAAGTAATTGGTTCAGTCAACCTGATAAATACTTCATGCTTCCTGAGTTGTGCAGTAGTGACAGGAATTAGTCTTGCCTTTTCTTCCCTTCCCTTCAGACTTGGCAGAATGCAGAGGTAACAGCCCCAGGAAACACAGTGCACGGCGAGGCAGGCTGCTCCGCGCTTGGCAGGGGGACCAGAACCCCACAGCATCCATCAGGTGCTCAGCAAGGATGAGGACTGTTGGAAAGCAGTGATGCTGAATAGCTCTGCTGTCTTTTGAGACCCCTGTTAGGCAACAGCCAGAAGTTGGAGCAAATGGCGTGACTTGCTGCTCCCTCCCTTTTTTTCTATGCTTCATTTCAGTCTTTAAGTTGGAAACCCAAGATGCATTTTGTTGTGTTGTTTTATGTTTCCTGCTCTCTCTTGGTGTCGCTGAGTGGTGTCAGTGTCTGACGATGCAAAAGACAATAACAAAATCCCTGACTCATTCTGGAGAAGGAGGTTGGTGGCTGCTTGATTTCACCAGCTGGAGCTCTGCTCCAGACTTCATCAATCCCTAGTGCTGTCAGTCTGAGATGGAAGGGACCATGCAGCTCTTTTAGGAACATAGAAGTCGTGTAATCCATCATCTGAATACCAAGCTGCTGGTCTGCTGAAAAAGGTTGATTATTGGGCCAGAACCTACTAAATTCAGTGGCAGTTTCCTTCAGCTCAGCAGTCTCCAGGTCATGGTCTCCACTGTATCAGCACTTTTAGGAACAAACCGAGTCCCTGACACTGAACTACAGGTCTCAGTCCAATACATTCCTGGTACTCCAAGGTTCATTTCTCCCAACATACTAAGCTTCTTCGCTGTCCTTGTGACTTATTCGTGGCAGGATGAAGTTAACCTTTAAGGCTACTTTCATGGGCACCTTCGGTGACGCTTGATAGAAGTTACCATTCAAGTCTGTTTTCTGTGATTGCTTTATACTTCAAAATCAGTCCTCAGTGTATCCTTTGAAATTTGGTTTAGGCAGAATTTTCTAATATCCTTGCGAGCTGACAGGCAATTCTGGAAGGACCTAATTTTGTGAGATGCAGAGTTGCAGCAGCTAAGTGCTGAATAAAATTTCAGGCATTTTCTGTGCGCCTTCTAGGAACAAGTGCTCCCTGTCGTTTGGTTCTTTTGCACTTGGGTTATGTGTTTCTTCAGCTGGTATCCATGTCAAAATATTTTGTGTAGTTTATGTAGTTCTTCTGGAAAAAAGAAAAAGGCTTGAAATATTTAAATAAGCTTCTATGTGCTTATTTCCAAGGGCTGGAAGTAATTAACTCCTGGCAGCACGTTACAGAGCTCTGCCTGCTCAGCCAAGGGTGGCTGTAGCAAGGACTGTCTTTGGGGCTTTCTGTGCTGCCCAGAGAGCAGGGATGTGCTACATGTAACAGGGCTGAACACTAACTGACAGCTATTTCAGTCTGTGTGGCTGGGTGCAGCCTCATGTATTTTACCTGTGCTTGAAGCTGGCTGCATGCTGGTGTGGAGGCTCGGGAGCTGGTGTGGTTCGGCGTTGCATCTGAGGGTCATGAAGGAGGCAAGAACAGTGCTGTAGCCTAATCACAGCCATTACACAATGAAAATAAAAATGGCAATCATCAATTTATATTTCAAATTAAAGTCATGATTTGCTTATTTTGTTAGAGAAAGGTTTAAGAGATTTGACCAGAAGTATTTATAGAGAATCATATGTCTTTAGTAGAGTAATAGGAATGTGACTGACAACGTTTTCATATTATATAGTTTACCTTGGGGCAAGCAGCATGAGAAAGGAAGCAGCAGGATATTGGGATAGTGAAGCTTACCAATAGTCATCTTCTGTGAAGAAGAACAAACACTTGCTTAGTCCTGCACATTTTTAACTGCTCATCCCAGGTTCTTGGGGGTGGGTGGGCTGGGGAGCATCCTGTTTGCAGCCTCATGATAAGCAGCTGTTTCCTTGGCGAATTCATTTCTGAAAGTGAGATAATCCGATTTCAATGGAGCTGTGGACACCCACTCATCCTGCCAAGCGAGGAAAAAGCAGAGGAAAAGAAAGATTTTTCGCTGCTTCTTCCTTTGTACTCTGCCATCATTCAAGGACAGATAAAAATCTTGGCCTTGTTTCTCTTCTTCTTGTTTGTGGTCCTTGATAGCTTTGCAAGCTTGTTTATTTTCACTAGAAATGACTGACTTCATTCTCCCCGGCATAATTCTTGACTCTGTATAACTGAGGCTGTGCCAACACAGAGGATTTGAGTTCCGATTCAGCACAGAATGTAAGCAAATATTTGATTTAAAACATATTTTAAGCCCACCCGTGTTCAGCAGAGCTCTTGAGCTATATTTTGAGGACTTGCAGGGCCCAAGAACTCACAAAACTTCTCATAATATCGAGGATGTATTGGCATCTGAGTGCTGAACGCCTCCAGGAGTCCATCTCTTATTTATCAGATGCCACAGTTGGTTGGCAATTTCACAATGCATTTTTGAAAGTTTTTCGCCTTCACTTTAGAAGAAAAAAACCTTTCATTTCACTGCAGCATCCTTCTTAACTTCCTTCTCTATTTTTCTCAAACTGTTGCAGTATGCTGGGTCTTGAATGAATCTTTCTCTAGCTACAAATCTCTCTTATGAACTGCTTGAGCAGTATGGTGTGCAAACCACATTGCTCTTCCATCGGCTTCCTTCAGGCTCTGATCCATCACAAAGTAGTCATCGAATTGTCATATTTTCTCCTCTCTGCTGTTCCACACGCTGCTGTGCATGAACATATGCTGAGGTATGAGCGAGTTGAAGCCTTGCACAGCATGAACTTGACAAAACCCTGTGATGTGAGCTCGTATGGACGCGGCGCTGAAGAACGATACAGAAGAAGGAGGTCTTTCTGGAAGGAAGACCGTATAAAGGCAGAGAGAAGAAAATCCTTCTTAAAATGTTTATTTTCTGATGGAGAACATGCAGCTAATGGCTCAGAGGTTTGTTCGGCTTCCCACACAGACTCCATGGCAGAGGGGGCCGGAGGCAGGGCTGGCAGCTGGCTGGGCTCAGCTGCATTACTGCAAGAGCAGAAGGAGCACAGGGAGGAGTCCTGCTCTGGGAAATGCACATCCCGCTAAAGGAACACGTCTGAAGCAGTTCACCTCTAATACCTGGTTTAATGCGTGGTGACTTGCTGAAGAGGGCAGTAACTGTAGCAGGACCCACCTGGGGCAGTGACCTGCAGAGGTTTGCTCCTCCAGAGGCGCATTTTGCAGTGCAATAACCTCAGTCATTGTGCTTATGGGTTCCCCCTCGTTCTGCTGGTAGCCTTGCCAAAGCCCTTGTGACTATCATACCTGAACAGCTTTATCCATCTGATTTTAATTTTACCAACTCTATTCTCTCCTAGACATTTTTTTAGACTGAAAAAGTAATATTTCACCCTCCCTGCAGCTGTGTACAGTGTATTTACCATTAAATACAACATCCTTAAGGCAGAGTTCACCCAAGCCTATGTCTCTGTAAAATTATATCCTGGCCTCCTCAGAACACGTCTCTGCTATGAAAAAGAAGTTACCACGGTAATATGAACCCCTGTCAGCAGCAGTGAGTGACTGTGCAACAGAAAAATGCATTAGCACTGGCTGCTCAGATGAGGAGCTGCCTACCTTGGAGTATCATTTTCAAATCTAGAAATGTGATTTTTTTAAATCTGTAATTGATGAATTATCTGTCTGGGGACTCTTTCTGGCACTGTGAGGGGGCCAGACTCCATGACAGAAGAATAAGTCTTTCCCAACTCTGACTTCCATCGTTTCAAGGCTTCACATGGATGCTTTTTGAGGTTGTGTAGCAGTGGCAGTCCAAAGGTTAAATGGCTGCCTTTCAGCTTCTGCACAGCAGTTAGATGGGATTAGGTTTTCTCAGTGGGTCTCCAGGCACTCATAAATCAGAGTGCCCTTACTATGATTTCTTCCTTGTTCTGTGATCTTTCCAAGGAAGCAGGTGACCTCTTCTCACTGCGACGCTGCAGATGATGGTATTTTTCCCTGTAGCAAGCCACAAAACTTTTTTGTTCTGTTCTCAGAACAGGTTCTTGTTGGAGTTGGAAAAAAAAAAAAAAAAAAAAAACAAAAAAACAATGCTATCTCTTGAGAGAGAAAAGTGATAAATTACTGCTAATAGATATATGATAAGATCTTTGTTGCCCTCTGCATTCTGGTGGCACATGTGTCCCTTTGATTCATTTGGCTGAACTCCTCCTCCCTACAGGATTTCTTGTTTTACTTCCCAAGTTTCCTTCTGGAAATACCAGAGTTTCTTTTCGCATTTGGGAGTTTGTGTGTATAGAAAGGAACGTGGCAATTGGCACTGAGTAAAATGCCTGCCTTTAGCCAACAATTGGTGTGTGACTGCATGCTGGGTAGCCCGGCTGCACTGCATGAATTTTGCTCCCTGTGCAACGATTAGATTGCATACTTGGTAGCTCATAGTTAGGCTTCCAAGAAGCCCTTCCTCAGTATCTTGGAGTGGGTGGTATTACTAAGGTGGTAAAGTAGACTGAGTCCAGCTGGATTACAAGTGAATTTTTATGTTCAGCCCCAATCCTTCTCAAATTCTTGTTAATACCATGATGGCGATGTCTGTGATTTTTAATAGGAGATTCTGAAAGAGAGTATTGCCAGATATGTCTAGAAGTCAGAGCAGAGTGCAGAATTGGATTATGATTAAGTTTTGAGGACTTAAGTTTGAGCCTGAGAAAAGGCTTTAAGACTCTAGTCTCAATGGCTCCCAAGGTAATCGAAGATGTAACCTTTAAAATTCAGAGACTGAGGACAACAGATCTGCAGCCTGGGTTTGCTGCAGGGGCGGGTTGGTGGCTGGGGTGCGCAGTGGTGTGTCCTCGCATGCTTGGCAGTTAAGGCCTGCCTGGAAGTGCAGTCTGGCCCAGCCCAGGAGGGTGCCACGCTCTGCAAGCTGGAAATCTTCTGAAGTCATTTTTTCTTAGGAGAATCCATATTTGTCAAGTTTGGCATGTTTCACAGAAATTTGCCAGTTTTGAGGGCCTTCTGACAAAACGCATGCAGTAATTACTGGAAATGAACCTGGTTTGCTGCCATTAAAGCTGGTGCATTGCCCTGGACTGGGCTTCTCAAGAGTCCTGAGCAGTGGTGCTAATGGTTCTTGGAGCACTGGCTCCCGCTGTGCTCTGCAGCATTCAGAATCTAGGGCTGTGTTTCTAGGAAATCTGCTCCAGGCCTTCCACGTCCTTGTTCCAGCACAGGGTGGACCGTGACTGTTTTCCTGGTCCAGGCATTACAGCTGGAAGAGTTCCCAGATGTGCCTGCACAAATGTGGGTAGACCTGGGAAATCTGGCGAGCAATCTGTTTCCCAAGGGACTGTCATTTTGCATTCAGTGACTAAAAGTTTACAGATCGGGGTGCTGGGAGCAGAATGTAAGGTATATAAGGTCGATGATGTCAGTTCACAGGAGGGTGATGGGAAAGCTGCCATGGGTCAGCAGGTTCCTGCCAAAATAGAGGATGGGTATGACCCACCCAGAAGGCATTAAGATTGGAAAATCAGGGACTTAAGTATTTGTCGCTTGGTTGAGGAATTGCAAGGCACTTGGGCATAACATCCAAAGGTAATATACACTGCCTGGGAGCACTTTCTCCTTTAAAAGGAGAGGAAGTAGTGGATATGGTTGTAACTCACGCCGTATCTCTCCTGATTTGCAACAGCGCTAGAGCACTTAACTGAAATCATGGCCAAATATCAAATGTAGTATATGACAAGTAATAGATAGCAGAATTAACAACATTTGCGGAAAAATTCATTGACCGATTCTTCTGTGATTTCTTTATGCTACTTTAGCAGCTTGAGGAAAGAACAAAATCATATTTTTGAGTGATAAAGATTATTATTTAAAGGACAAAAATTTGCATGAAATGATATACCATAACAGCAACTTTTTAAAGAGGTCACAGCCCTCAATCTTTGGAATTTAGCAGCTCCCAAGCTGAAAGCTCTGTTAATCCGGAGAATAAGAGAAAGCAGATCAGCTTCCCTGAGCTTTAATATAGCAAACTGCTGCCAGGCAAGTAAATTGATCTCAGAAAGGAAGGAACAACAGAATTTGGAAATGCCATAAAAAAATAAGATGTGATCGTAAAACACAACATAAAAGCATGTGTTTAATGCATTTTTATTTTTTTATTTTTTTATTTTCCATTTAGTGTTGTGATTATGCCATAGCTAACAGCAGCTATTACCCAAATCAGTGGCAGACAGGCTGAAATACTGTTTCAATTACCCTGCTCACAGCATCTCACCCCAGCCCGGCTATAAATAACTAGCAGATCCTCCGTTGCTCTGTGGATTAAGATTAAAGATATGCAGATAATTTAAACCTTCACCACACAGTCCTCTGCTGCAGAATGTATTCTGGAGCCGCTTGTTTGTGTCCCTCAAAATAGAAGCTATTGCTGGGAGACTACCATCAAATGAAGCATTAGGCAATGATGTTTCATGGCAAGATAATGACAGACTAATCCAAGCATTTCCTCTACCTAGGTATTGCTTTCTGTCTGAAAATTAGGAAATGTTTTTTCCCCTCCTGTCACTTCTTCAGGCTCCTGGAAAAATTAGGCAGTCTGTGCCTGTGACGTGCTGTCTCCACGGAAGGGAGCAATATTCCAGCAGCGAGGCTTGGGGGAAGCGCGTTCCTCAAAGTTCTACCATGTTTCATCTGCTTCAGTTAGGATGATAGCTAATGCAAACAGAACTCCTCCATTCTCTCTCTTTCTCTCCCTCTATTTTTAGAGAGTTAATGTTGTATCCCTAGGACATCCAAGTGACACGAGAAGCTAAAATATGCACGGAACACCATCCCCAGCAGTTTGCTTATTGTCTGAATATCACTGCGCTTAAAATAAACTGGATTCTGAGCTCTAGATGGAGAACAGGAGGAAAACACAAGATATTTAGGGCACTGAGTCAGCCATGAGAGGAAGCCTGTTAAAGTGTGTGCTATGAATGCATTGCTTAGGGAAAGCGCTGCCTAATAGGCTGAGGGAACGTAGTTGTCTTTGAGCTACCTACAGAAAACTGTGGGTAACTGCAGTGCCTACTTTGAGCAGACCAAGTCCTTTCTGAATCTTGTTCTTAGCTCTGAATTTAACCTGGAATTTCTACTTATAGATGGAATCAGGCACTTAAAGCACCTGTTTCTTGAAAACCCATTGAAGGAGGATGAACTTTTTCTTCCTACTCTTCAGATTATACTGAATACATCAATGTTAACAGCTGGTATCCACAAGATTTTACTTTGCTTCACTTGGCAGGACCACAGTCTGCATCTGGTATGGGCTAGCCGACTATTGTAGCCACCAAATTCTGCTGAGTTTTTTGATTTTTGATGGATAGCAAAATATTAACTGAGGCCAAGCAAGCAAGAGAAGTGAGAAGTAGCATGGTAGCCAACTCTTGTTGTAACGATGAAAACTTGGGTTTCAGGCTTATTTATCTCATGCTAAGTGTCCTTGGAGTGAGCTTCTTGTTCTGTTCTCCTGTACGGCCAGATGTTTCAGTCCGCACACTATGCGGTAGTTAACTGTCTTTTTTCTTCTGATTTCCTATGATCCAGGGAGTATTCTGAAACGTTATCAGGGAGGTTAGATAACACCTTGTGGTTTAAAAGTTAGAGAATTTAATCAGGAACGTGCTTTAAAGTCCCTGCAAGAAGTGAAAGACTTTGAATATCAACCTGCCATATTTTGGGTGATGTTTTCAGACCCTGTGCTGTGAGGTAAGAGCAGTGAGTGGAAGATGGCCATTGGGATGAGAAAAGCTGTAAAGTACTGAGTTTGTGAACTCTGCTGTATGCATGACCTGGACAGCCTGCTTCCCAGGATGCTGTAGACACAGATACAGGTAGATGTATAGGACATGTGAAGAACTTAGATAACTAGGGAACTAGGTGTGTTAACTTCGGAGCCTCTGCACACTTTCATTTTGCTCGTTCCCATCCCTTTCTGTGCTTCTTGGGTATAGTCTGTGTTTCTGGCAATTCTGAACATCACCAGCAATCTTAATGCTTTATATATCCTAGAGGAGTTTGAGATGCCTGCAGCATTTATTGGAGTACTGGTGAATTAACCCCATGTTTTAATTGAGGGGATTTTCTCCAGCTTCTCAGCACACACACACTGTCTATGTGAATACCTGTAGTTTTTTCCCTTTGCTGTGAAGTCGTGATGATTTATACTGAGTGATGATGTGACCAGAGAAGTTTGTGTACACGGGGGGAAGCATAGCTAATAAAGGAAAAAGAAGCATATAATCTAAAAGGATGCTGATCACCTGAAATTCACAGGGGGATAGTGGTGAGTACTAAAGAGGCTGAGCCATTGGTGAAATTTAGTCCGGTTCTTGGCAGGATGAGGGTTAACCTGCTTTTGTGGAGAGAAGAGACCACAGCTGCTTGCCCTGGGTTCCTCTCTGAGGGAGTGAAGCTTTCCCAGGCTGAAGTAAATAATTGCAGCTCCCAGGCAAAGCACTGTACGAGAGATGTACCTGCATTGCCTGCTTTTCGTGTCTGTTACAGGTGGGGAAGTCGTCGTGTTAGCTCAATACGAGGAAGAGAGAAGAGGTAGTCAGATCTTACTGAGAGTTTTCTAAACAGCTTAAGATTTGAGATGCTTTTAGTAAAAAGGTGGTATCACCTTTGGGTTAGCACAGCGAGGAGATAATTTCTGTGGTGAGGAAGCTTAGGTGCCAGAGGGCTGTTTCAAAGGAACTGGTTGAATTGCCTTGAACAAAGGCAGGCAAACTAAGTTCCCTCTCTTCCAGCTCCCACATTGCATTAATCTCTTGTGACAATGCAGTTAAGTGAGGGAATTCTCTTTAGTCACTGAAAATAGCAGCAGAGACAGTTACCATGGTGGAAAGTGCACAGGCTCAAGAAGCCTCCGGGAGACTGACAAAGCTTTGCAAAAGCACATTTGTTTTCCCAAGTTTTGTGGAGCTGAGGAGGGGTCGAGAGTTATGAAGTCTCCTGATTTCTTTTCTGGCTGGGTTTTAAAACAGCATAAAGCAGACACAATTGATGGAGTTTAGCATTAAAAAAAAAAAAAAAAAAAAAAAAGACAGCCATATACAAAGAGTCTGGCTTCCTTCAGAAACAACAGCAAACTGAAGAGGCTGGACACAAAGTGCTTCTCGCTTGTCTGTAGTGTAGGCTTTCATATCAACTGCTTACTAAGTGCTCTCTTCCACCCCTAATGCTCACTAATGCCATTACAGATGGCTCTGTACCAGCCCCAGGCAGGCCATTTGAAAGCAAGTCATCTTTCTGACAGATGTCTCTCTTCAGAGTTTCCTGGAAACAGCTCTGAGTTCTGCGTCTTTTAATTTCGCGAAATGAAGCAAGGTGTGGTCTGTAGCCATCCGAGGGGATGTTCTGAATGTCAAAAAGTGAACGGAGAAGCCACAGGCTGTTCCTCTTTCTGCGTATGTGAGCGGAACCTGCTGTCACCGGCAATCCTGACCCGAATGCAAATGTGGGAGTCAAGTCCTGCAAACAGGCCGTATTTGAGTTGGTGATGCGCTATTCATTTGCCTCATTCCTGCCAACAGACACATTCTCTAGTGTGCTTACTTGGAGAAGGCATGAAATGGGAGCAAGTACTGCTGATGTCAATTCACTAAGAAGTTCAGATGATGGTTTCTGTCGGTTTTGTGGCACTCGGTCAGTCTCGTTTGTTGCCACGTGGTCAGTTCTCAGCCATTGTTCCTTGGGGGAATACACCAAGGGTTAAAACATTGTAATAATGTAAAAGGGAGAACATGAACAAGCCAATATCACAGGTCAAAAACAAAGCACTCATTGCTCATTTCAGTCATGGTGACTGAAAAAGTGTTCACGTCCCAGCTTCCCCAGCTCTGCATTTTATCTGTGTGCTTTGCCTTGAGGAATGAAGTGAGAGGGGTTACAGTTGTATTCTAGGGAGGTGTCAGGTGGGAAGACACTCTTATTCTGAATATGCACCATTAGTGCCTGCCGGCCCTTCTCCATGCTGTCTTTACTTCTTTCACCACATCTTTAACCTGTCATCTGCCAAGAAGTACGATGCTGTCTTTCAGCTTGCAGTTTTCCTCTCTCCAAGTAGGGGAGGTGGCAGAGTGAAGTTCTCAGAGCGCCTGCCGCTGCCTGGTACCGGCATCAGACAGATCCTGGCTCTCAGTTGTACCTGGTAGGTTGTAAGCAAGTGGCTGAGCTTGTACAATGGGACCTAAGTACCCCTTCTCCGTAATTAGTACCATTACCTTGTTATTTTTATTTCCTATAAGGCTAATTTTGAACTGAACACCCTGTTCTCCTCTTTTCTTGTTTTCCTTACAAGAAGCCAATTGTACTCCTCCCTCCCACCCAACTCCGCGAGTAAAATAACTGCATTTTTATTTTACAGTGACTTGTGTTTGGCAGGCTCCCTCGTGCTTTAATGAATTACTGAGTGCTTCTAAAGCTCGCTTCTCTGTGGTATTGTTAGACTTCCAGAGAGCAAAGCCACCTGGTTTAGCTGCTTTTTAGCCTGCCTCTCGGCTGACACTTTTCTCTCTAATTCAAAGAACAGACAGTTCTGCCACTGCCCGACCTCTTGTTTCTTCCTCTTCTGACAGCTGAAGTGCTGTATCTCAGTTCTGCTGGGATACAGTCTTTCCATAGCGCTGATTTCGTTGTGGTCAGTGGAAGTTCTTTAATCAGTACAGAGACTGAGAGCATTTCTTTTTGATCTGGTCATGTCCACAGAAGAAGTTATCTCAGATCAAAAAGGTTGGTTATCGACAGGAGATCTAGGTACTGCTCTTCTCCCATAGTGTTTGGGGTGGGGATGGGAATGGATCAGGCAATAGCGCTGAAGTCCCAGTTGTGTTGAGAATGTGTTACCTCTGATGAATGCCAGCCCAATCAATGAAATATATCAGGTGGAGCAGCAAGTGCTTTAGTGTATGAGTATTTTCCTACTTGGAACAAATGCTTTTCATTCTGTAATTACTGCACAGCATAGTGATTAACACGTTTTTGTTAACTAACTAGTTTTGTTCTGGCTGTTTAGAATGAACTGAAGGAAATTCAACCAGCTGTCAAGTTGTCAAAAGACAATTCAAGTAGGAGTAGGACCTGTGGTGGTTATATATCGCTGCTTTCATTGTGCACGTGTTATTGTTCACAGCATGCAGAGAAAACAGAGATCCTTAAAACCGTTCTTTAGTTTAGACACTGAGATGTGATAAAGTGGTTAGCGCCATTCCAGAAGTGCAGGCGTGCCATGGACAATGTCCATAAAATCAAGTCTGATTACATTCCTGACAATCAATCTGAAATAAAACCATGTGTGCTTTTGTTAATGGATCTGCAATTGGGCAGCTGAAAAGAATCTGAAGATGACCCTGTCATCAGGCTTTTAATTGTGGATAACTCATTCTGTGTTATGAGAAAGAGTTACAAAGTGTGGTGCTTCTCTGGGAATTCCTCTGTCAAACAGTGTCAGGATGATCAAGAAGTCACACAGCAAATTCATCGCTGAGAGCTGAGCTACAGCAGTTGCGGTCAGCTGCAGAGCAGTCATTGTACTAAGGTGGAGGGCTATTTGTGAAACAGCTTTGGTAAGTTGCAGAAGCTTCCTTTCCACAAAACCCCTCCCCAGAAAGTTTCCCTCATTCTCAGTCGGCAGAGATGTGGCTCTGAAACAATGAGCATTGTGAAGAGACTCAGCACAGTGAGCAGCTGCCCGGGTGGAGGCGGTATGTGGCAGAGGACCTGCAGTGGTTGCCACGTTGTGCGTCCTGGAAGCTTGTGCAGCCGTGTTTGTCGCTCACCTGGGCAGGGCGGGGGGGTGCTAAAGGGTCTCTCTTCCTCCATGATAGCAGGTACCTGCTTCTCAATGTCTCTTACAGTTCTCAGTTTTGATTCATACGTTAATTTAATCAGACAAGTTTATGAGTTGGGTGCCCATGTAGTTCTGCTCACGCTGTGGCCTGGCTTTCCTGCTACACTGAATTCCTTTGTGAGCATTTGCTGTTTTCTTGGAGTGTGTGCTCCTGATCTGACTTCAGGTGCCCCTCAGAACTTCTACAGCATCAGGATCCATTCCTCTGTGAGAAGAGGGCTGTGGGCTTATTGCGTTCCGTCAGGAAGCGCAGATTTCAGGATTTTCCCTGAAAATTTTCAGGATTTTCACTCTGGCATATACATCTTGTTGGAAACCCTTCATGCCAATTAAGATGCCTGTACAAGGGCAAAAGAGGCATCTGGAGAAGTCCCAGTATTTGTTCAGGCTAGAGATGAAGTCATGGTGCTAATTGCAAAGACACGTCCGAGTCAGAAGTGTTAGTCTGTGTTGTTCCAAGCACCTTACACCAATACTTTCCTGCCAGAAGTAGCACAGGAGCATGCCTAGTAGTGACTTGAACAGTGGCAATGAAAAGGTGCCTTTTCCTTTGTGTTGACTGTGCTGAACAAAGCCTGAGCATCTGGGCTTTTGGGACAGAGAAGTGAATCGATAACTCGATGAGGATTGTCAAGTAATGCTGCTGTCTGCAGAGCCTTTAATGGTTTTGGTCAATAAGCTGCAATTATTTTACAAATACGTGTTGTGTTCACTTCTAAATCTATCTCCCTGCTTCCTATATTAATTTTTAAAAATGAGAAATATCCCAAGCGCTTGCACTGTATGAAATCTGTATTTAAAATCAATTGGTAAATAACAAAGGGGCTTCATTTGCTTATTCAAAAGGCACACATATAAAGGAGCTAATCTTCTGTAATATATTTTCCCCTATTTTTTATGTAACATTCATAATAAATCACCATTTGACAATTTTTGTAGACACTTTAAAATGCATGTTTACTTCTGTCTTCATTTTCTTCAGAGGTTGGAATTTGTCCAAGCATCACGATATATTTTGCCTCATAGCATTTAGAAAAAGCTATCTCCAGACACCTCTGCTACGTGAATTTCTCTAAATCCATTTTATTTCTGCTGTACTGTACAGTTTAATGTATGCCCCTTCATTTTAGATTAATAATATAACAATATAAAATTATTTTTATTGTACTTCACACTTAATTGCCCAAGAGGGATTTTCCTTTCCCATTAAATATTAAAAAGAAGCAACGGGGAGGTGGAAGAAAAAGATGCTGTTGGATTATTTAAAATAGAAACTAAGCTTAGTGCAGGAGGTAGAGTTTTGCTATCTACTATCCAGAGCAAATCAACAAGATAACTTTCAAATATTTAAAGGTGTGCTGCTTACTCGAATGTGCTACTTATTCAAATATACAGGTATCTGTAAAAAATAAAATAAAATAAAATAAAAAATATAAACAAAAAACCACCTGGGAATGCTCTTGTCCCTGTGTAATAGTCAGTCCTTCCAGAGGAGCAGCAAGAACGAAGAAGAGGAAAAGATTATTGACAGGGAGATAATTGGTACATTTTTAAGGATGCAGGAAGGTGGTGGGGGTGTTTCAAAGTACCTGGGTCTGCGGTTCCTTTGAGAGTTGGATTAATTCTCCCATTTTATTTACCATTAGTTAAGCAAGTAGTAGACATAGACCCCTGACCTTACTGAAAGAAAATATTCTGATAATTGCTACTGAAACCTTTTGCTAAAAGAATTTTCTTCTGCAAAACTTCTTGCTTTCCTAAAGCATAATCCGGTGGAAGTGAGATGTTCAGAAATGTTCTTGACCTTTTAACTTTGAACAGCCATTAAAATCTGATCTTGTTTGCCCAAGTGGGTTCATCAGGATAAATGCAGGAGGGGGATGGATACAGAAGAAAGAAAGATTGCGACACAGAAGCACTGAAGTCCTAATGGAAAAGGAGCTGCACTGGCCCCATCTGGCATCCGGCCGCTCCCTGCCAGCTCCTTTTTGTCGGCATTGGCATCTATGCAGACAGCCCTCCTTGGGGTTCTGCTGCTTAGGGTTAATCTGACACAGGAGCTGCTGTATCTGTACGCTGGCAACAACGTGGGAGGCTCAGAAAGGTGCAGAATGCCCCTAAGCTGCAATGAGTTTACATTAGAGAAGGATAACGGCATAAATCTTGTCACTTCAGAACGAAATGGCTCCCACCAGCAGAGTCTCTGTTCCAGAAAACATCTCCAGGCTGCTGCTTGCCTTCATTGACTGATCTGTTTAAGCCCCAGCATAGTTACCTTTCTGCTCTAATAGCTTATTAATGTCATTTTAAATTAACAATATTCATTTCAAGTAACCCCTGTGTTTTACACACTGGTAAGATTGCTGCAGGAACAGAGCACGTAAAGATACGCTGCAGTAATGGGAATAGCTTTCAGGTTAGCTACAGTGTATTTTATATCTACTGTATATTTTTACATTATATGGAAAACTGACTTTGTATCGCTATCTTCTGAGGTTTTATTCAGTTTGCAGAAACGGTCTTGAAAAATGGAATATTATTAACAGGGACCTTTTGCATCCATGCTGGAAAATAAAACAACAAAACTAGCTGCCTACAATCCTAAGAGTATGTTGCAGCTCTGAAAAATTATGACAGTGTTCAGAGTAAGTGCCTGACTTACACGGCTCTCACATGTGCTTTTCCCCATTCAGTCGCCTTCACAACCTCTGCCAGCAGTGATGTGAGTTGTGCAGTTCTTTGCTATTACAGCAAGCATCCTTTTACGAAGCTGCAGCTTCAGTGGCTGAAGTGTTTAGGAGCACCTAGAGGTGTGACTGGTGGTGATGGAGCGGCAATGTATTTCTGGGACTGCCTTACTGGAATTAACAAAGACGGCATGGCAGTACTACTGCATGGACTGCCTGGGACTGACTACAGCATGGGCTGACTATCTTGGGATAGTTAAAGGCAATAAAAAATTGACTGTCCAGAGGCATAAGGGCAAAAAGTACATTTTAAAACAAAATCTTAGAATTTCAAAGGCTTTTTTTTTTTTTTTTTTTTTTTTTTTTTTTTTTTTTCCTCTTACAGCCCCAATAACTGTCTTTCTAGCTTTTTATTAGCCATTTGAGAGACAAAATTAAACAACCTATTTTAAATGGAAGGAAATTGTCCATCATGTTAAAGACCTGTTTAATCATCTCTTTGTGTGTTTCTTGTCAAGTATTTTAAGGTACGGATACCCTGGCCATGCTTCAGGACTGTGCTTTTAGGTAAGGGGGGCTGTATGTTGCTCTTCCCTTTGCAGTCGGTGGGAAGTTTGTTAGAGCCAAGTCTTTCTCGGAGCAAATCAAGACTATTGAATTTTGCTGCCACTTTTAAAACAATTGGTAAGTTTTTCTGGTTGCGTCAGGGTGTTCAAAAGGTTCAATGGCTGGAGTATCAGCCTTGAAAGTTTCTGAAAGGTAGCAGATAAATTCACAGAAAAGGTGTACTATGGGAGAGCACACGGCCCAGTGACTGCATTCTCCAGAGCTCAGGCTATGCTGGAGTATTTAGTATTTTCTGGGAATTTCTGTGATTCATCTTGTATACCTGGTCTCTGCAAAAGGTTCTGGGATAATACTGTTTGTTCTCTTTTCTAAAAGCTAGACAGAGAGGTGATGATGCTTTCACGCTCCCATGTCTCTGTTGACAGTGTATGCTACTGGAAAAGGCTTGAAAAGAGTAAAAAGAGACATCCAAACAGGCTGGACTTATTCTGTATTTTCGCACTGTCTTTTGTCGATGACAATGCTATTTGGCTACTTTCAAAACTAGAGGAAACTTTTTCAAGGTCTTCCAGGCAAGGTTCACAGATGCCCTCAGTTTTCACTGGGTATGCGTAAAAGACTGAAGAGGGACTTATGGCTCCCTGATTTGAGACTGACTTTGCTCTGGCCTTGGCATAGACTCGAACAGCTTGAATCACATCCATTAGGTATGGGCCACCAGAGGACAGCTGTGACATGCTGTGACCATACCTGAAGGTGCTCTCTGTACAATCCTTTTCATAAAGTAAGATTTTATTTTATTTTTTTTAACACAGCAAGGAATAATGCTCTTTTGCTGAGAAGTATTTAATGTATAGCCATATATACATATTTATATTATATGTGTTTGAGTTGGCCTGTCTGTGTGGTAAGCAGGCCAGCCACATCAGCTGGACCCTTTTTATCTGCCTCAGGTAACTGCTAGCAGCACAGTGCCTGCTCACCCACAGCTGAACGTGGGGCATAAAAAAGGAGCATATGCAAATGGAGTGGCTTCCCCATCACAATAGAAATGTGGAAAAGGAAAAAAAAAAATAATAATGTTGCCAAGTGAGCAGAATCAATAGGGAAAGCAACGCTAGCATCAAAATGCTTAGAGAACATTAGCAGCGATATGAAGTTACTTATACCCCGCAGAACAGCCACAATGAGGGGAGTTAAAAACTTGCTAATGAGCCTGGCAAGCCTATAAGGTAGGGACAGTGTATTGAATTCAGATTGGCATGGGTTTCAGAAGCCTTTACAAGCCCCTGGAGGATCTTTATAGGAAAGGTAATGTTTCACCTCGGTGCACTATCTGCAGCTCAGGAATAATCAGAACCGCGAAGGATGGTTTGTCTTGAATAACTGCTTTAACGTCTGCGTGCCCTGCACGGGTGCAGGCAGAAACTGGTAACTGTAATCAGATTAGTAGGTGTGTTCATATGTTGTTTTTTGTGCCTTACAAAGTGCATGGTTTGGAGGAGCCAGTCTAAAAAGTCAACTCTTTATTGACTGGAATAGGGAAGTAATAACTTCCCTTGCTTGTGAGCAGGGGCCTGCAGGGTTTGAAGGAAGAGGGGTGAGTGACCTGAAGCAGCACTCAGATGAAAGCTTTGTGGTGCTGCTTTCACGGTATTATGATGGGAATTCTTTGCTGTAATTGCAGGCTTTTCATCATAGCAAAATAGGCCATATGCTCCCTCCTTGTCTGTCTGCCTAAGTAAAAGATGGCAGTCTTAGTAGTGAGAAAGAGGAGGAGGCACGGTATTCCAGAAAGCATGGCTGATTTTATTCAGAGGAAAGATGGCCGAAAATAAGCAAACACTTCCTTTCCTCACCCTATCAATTTTCTCCTTTAAAGAAAAGAAAATGAACTACTGGTTATTATTATGCAAAACCAGAAGTAGCAGCTCATGGTAGGGCTGAGTTTTCTAAGACTTTTCAGCTTGATTCATTTTTAACTAGTGGTTTTGAACTGCTTGTGCTGATTCAAGGTCAGCATTTGTAGATTGTATGCAGCATATGGTGAGTACCTTTGAATTTTTCTAATGTTTTTTGTCTTGTTAAGCATAGTAATAGGACACAATTTTTTTATGAGAAGTACTCTTTTCTTTTTTTCTTTTTTATTTCCATCTGCTTATTCAGATGTCAAGTGTAGGACTGAAACAAAAATGCAACTGGTGGGTGCTGAGGCAATCTCAAAAAAACACTTTCTAACTTAATGACTTTCAAGTCCATCAAAGCACTAAAATGTGCGTACCTAAAGGATCTGAGCAGCTATAATGGTGATAGGGACTTCTGCACACACTTAAAACTATGCATGGGCATAAATACTTTTCTGAAGCATTCTTCATGCCTGGTAGTTCCAGGGAAAGTAATGTTCTCCCGGAGAAGGATGACCTTGGGCGTGTGTCCCTTCTGGTGAAAGCCTGGTATGCATTCACAGCTTGCAATTTAAACTTCTGTATTATATTTTTATACCACTTTCTAGGTAGCATAACATCATAACATCTCTTCCTTTTTGGACTGAGTAGACCCTTGTAGATGTGCTGCAATAGGTGGAAATGTGCGAGAGGAACTGAGAGACAAGTCTTGGATTGTATTTATCATGCCCTGCTGTCAAGTTCAGCAGACGTGTAAGCCTAGCAATGTGAATGTCTGGTCCCAATGTAAGAGCATGTGGGTAAGTTGTGCATGACCCCTTAGCTGCATAAACAATGTTACATGGAAGTGCTCACCTATTTTTGAATCCCACATTATAAGTGACGCTTTTGACTGCCGACACCTTTGACATAACTTGAAGTCTAGTAAAATAAAAAGCAGAACTGGCTTTCACTGCCAGGCCAGACCGGACCCGGGAATGTCGGTAGCTTCAGTTTCCAAAAGCATGCACAGAGTGCTGGATCTGAGGATCAATTGCACTGCGGTTAGTGAAAGGTGCAGACTCCAAATAAGATTTTTGTCTGTCCACAAGTGCGGAAACACAATTATCTGAAGGCTGTAACTAAACAAAACAGTGTAGGCTGCTGACTGCATAAAAGGATGCTGTCTTTTGCTGCACAGCATATTGAACTTCCATTTCCTTGCAAAGTTTATTTTAATTGTATTCTGCACAATGGCAGCACTTACGAGGAAAAATCCCGTTACATAACTGTGTTTGCATTTCTACCAGAGTGATACTTAGCCAAGAATCCCTTACTGCGTGGTCCCTGGAGAGCAAGAACAGCTCACAGGTGAGCCTGCCTTATTGCAACACTGGCTGTCATTCCCACACAGCTCTGAATCTGCATGTTTTATTCCTTCTACGTGGAAGGTTTCTGTGGTTTTTCTCTGGTTCTGCCCAAGCCTGCTTGCCTTTTCTGAGTCAACAAGTGTTTTGTTACTTTCCAACACCTACTGATATACATGGGACTTAGGCTTTTCTGTTTTCTGTGACGGTGGGGAGGTAGGGAGATGTTGCAGGGAAACTAAACTTTTGTCAGTAACTGAGTAGGCCCTCTGCCAAAGGCTTGGAGGGCTCTAATTCAACTACATGTTTCCTTGCGATTTCATGGCATTTGGTAAGAGGAAATGTTAGCTTTGCTTTAGGCACAACGTATGTTTGAACATTCTGAAAATCAGTTTCCTCTGCCTTTGTATCTTCCCTGCTATCTTCCTCTCTGCAGAGAGTTCTGCCTTTTTTATCCAATCCTGAGCTGTACATTAATATACTTTTCTTTTTCAAAATTTGCTCTGTAGGGATCAGAATATATTAGCTCTGAAAGTTGTTGGAAATATTTGCCATTGTTACAGGAGCTTGTCAAACTCACAGTCCATTTGGAATGCAGAAGCAACAGAGACATCCCTTGTAGTGTTGGTGGCGATGCATTCAAATGATCGGGTGCTGGTGCAGGAGGGGGGTTTCGTCCTCAGGAAGCTCAGTGACATGACACCAAGGGTTGCAAGAAGAGTTTTGTTTTTTTTTTTTCTGGTTTCAGATGTGAGTGTGGGGGTAAGCGAAAAAAGGAATCTCAGGCTGGAGGAGTCCCGGAGTGAGTGGTGAAAGGAGACTGAAGGGATTACAATAGCATATGGCGATAGAATTAGAAAACTAAATTTTGATTTCAGCTGCACCTTTTCAGGCACTCGGGAGTCAATCAGCCATTTTTCATAAACTAGGGCTCTGTATGGACTGATTTGTTATTGTTGCGAAGACTTTTGCACTGAACTCAACACCTTTTAACAGGCTGTCTTCCATGGGGTTCGGAACAGAGCATCTCCCATCCCTGAGAGCCACTCTCGCAGCAGAGTGTTGTCAGGGATGATAATTCTCTTCTGATCCTATCTTTGCTAGACAGTAGGACCACTGCACTTTCACAGCAATTACATGCCTAACATAGGAGAGGCTGTGTTATTAAGGAAGAGTCAAGCTCCTAGAAAGCACTTCTGGAAGCATGTGACACTATGTTCGGTTTTTGGAATTCACCAGACTTTGTAAAGCACTTGCTGGATGTTTTGCCTCCCAGTCGTTCCAACTCCTTTTCTTTTTGCAATTTACAATCTGTAAGGGAGACTTTCAGGGCTGCTTTGCACCCATCTGTCAATCACAGTTCAGATCTCACTGAAATACTTTTTTTTTTTTGGTGCCAGAAGCCAGAGATTTCTGGAATTGCTCCTCCTTTCTGACAGTGGAGTACCCCAGATTTGCAGTAAGCGAGGAAGCAAATGGATATTTTTATTACAGTATTTTAATTTTTTGATTAATTAAAAATGATATGGACAAACAAGTTTAGCTGTGATATGCCTGTGCTGACAAGCCTACACAGGAGAGACATCAAGAATGCATGTACCTAGAAGATAACTTTTCTAAGCCCAGATTTATCAACAGCGAGCCAGAAGGCAGAAACAATGTGAAAATGTCATTTCCCAGTGGAACCAGTACTTAATTGACGCTTGTAGTCTGCAATGCCTGTTTCTCATTTAACAGCTTTCGCAGTAGAGGTACTTAAACTTTACTCCACGTTTTCTTGTTTAGTCTCAATTTCTTACTTGACACACAGCAGAATCCTAGGGGGAAATAAAGCTACAACCTAGCTGCTTGTAAGTTGATGAAACCTTTCTGGGAGAATCAGTGTAGAAGAGAATTTGATATGATAGAGTGCAGCTGGCTCTATGCAAGGTTTACCAAGTGCCATCTTAAAACATTTTATTTTATTTTATTTTATTTTATTTTATTTTTTTTCCCAGAGATGGTGTGTGCAGAAGGCAGATGAGCTTTTGTGCTTCAGTGTACGGGACTGTTTGGTCAACTGAGTCTTTCCCTTCAACTGAGTGCCTACTTTGCGTGAGGGGCTCACCAGACTGAACTGCCCGTGCTGAGAGGGTCTGTGTCAAAGCCTAAAGATCCCCGGGCATACATCCCAGTCCTGCTGGTGGGTGATGCTGGCCACTGAGAGTTCCTCAGCCCTGCTTCTGAGGGTAAAGGCAACCTCTTTCTTACAGTAGGCACTTGAAAGACTGAGTGCACAGATGTGTGCCTAATAAAGCCAAGACAGTAAATTAACACACTTCCTCTATTTTTTCAGTGAGTGCTTTAAACACACAGGTACTAAAGACCACCAAGATGAGGGAGTTGATGCATTTTGAATTAAAGGAAAGAGAGGCTTTCTCTTGGCTTTTGAAGAAAGTAGTTAAAGGAAATGGTTATGGGGATAAGAAATGGACTAGATTCCTCAAAGGCAAATATATTCCTCTAGCTTTAATTTCTGGAAAGGATGAGATTTCAAGTTTGTCCTCAGAATTCCCTGCTAGCTCGGAGAGATGCCTCCCTGCTCAGCTGGCTGCCTTCAGGCAGCTCCCAGCTTGTTAGCTGGCTTCTGTGGTTCAATTCTGAGACTATGGCAGTCAGGGGAGCAGCCTGGAGGCAACTATTTGGGAATAATTACATGCAGACATCTGTCGTGAGACGAAACTTGGACCTGGGAGGACATTGCTGGTCAGAGCAGGTTCCTTTGTGAAAGGCACTTGCCAGGTAGTTGTGATTTTTTCCTAGGGTATGTAGAGTGTTCCTGGGATATCTCATGTTTAGTTCTCCTTGTATGTAGCATCCACATCCTGGTTAGCTGACTCAGGGCTTCCCCGGTGAAGTTGCATTGCCCAGGGGACAGGGAGGCACCTCAGAAGCAGTCAGATGCGAAGTGGAAAGGGCCCGACCAAAGTGGCTGCTGCTGCCTTCTGCTGTCAGAGGCAGGGTGGGACACTGGGTGTCACACAGTGGGTCTGAATTCCTGGCACTCGGTGGTTGTTGGAGATGGAGGTGCAGCTTACTGACTTGCCCTCTTTTACACAGCACCACTAAATAGTGAATCAAACCCATTTTTTCATATGTATTTATCAGCTGGTAATTCCTGTATTGATTTCTTCGAATGTGAGTGAAATGGACTATGATCCTTGTCAAAACTCAGAGTGTTTATCTCATGTGGATAGAAATATCGGTGCCTCCCCATTTCACTGTGTTGTGGAGCTGACTGCAGTATTTATTTATTTTTTCCTCCTTTTTTAAAGCTGTGCTTGCTACTACTGCAGAAAGGGCACAAAGCAGAGATATAACTGCAAAGCACAGGGAACTATGCAGAGTTTTAAGAAAAGGAAAGATGAAGAAGCACAGCATTCTGAACTCCAGTGGTATAGAGAAAAAAAAAAAAAAAGATTTTTTCAGTTAGGGCATCCAAAATTTCTTCCACCTTGCTGAGCAAACCCATTCCCTAAAACGTGGTCAGCTTTACCTTTCTTCTCCTAGGCAGTCTAGGATTTAGGATGATAGACATTTAATGATCACTGTTTCTCCTCTTTTCTCCTTCCTCCCCCCCTATCACTGTACTACTTTCAGCCGTTGGCCAAATGTGCTATGCAGGGCTCATCCAGCTCTTATGCTGCCTTTAAGTACTCTGCTGGCTCATATGTTGAGCTGTTTTTCAAGTGAGCTATGTTTCTCTTTGTCTTTCAACCATTTTTTTTGTCCCAAGACAATAAGGTCAATGCTAGATTTTTGTTTGTTTGTTTATTGATTCAGAGAGTGAGGGGTCAGGTGCTCACCTAAAATGCCAAGTTATTTGCAGGTCTGTTCATGTGACTATGCGCTTCTGAAGTTGACACGTTGTAGAAGACTTTAAAGAACAGATTTTCCTAATAATGTTCAGATATAGTTGGGGCATGGCTTGTTTAGATGAAAAGCAAATCAAACTAGAAAAGAATCCCCATACCTGTCTTCTCCAGTCAAGCAATTTTTTATGTGATAGATTTCTTTTTTTCTGTTTATCAAATTATCTTTAATCTTCGGATTCCTTTCACTGAAAGCTATCTTCTCTTGTTTGAAGGTGCTTGATCACATTTAAATTGGATGGCAGTGACAGCTCCTGTGCAAAGTACTCCTGTCATACCATTGTGTGTTTTCTTTGAGGCTTATTTAATTTAAGGGGCTGGTGAGCAGAACAGTTTTGGGACTGCGTCCTGCACCACGTTTGTCTGGAAAATGCTTGAGTTTTTGTTGTGAACACTCCTGGAAGCTTCTAGCTACATAGAGGATGAAGGGGTCTTCATCTAAATCCAGTCTAAATCCATTCAGAGGCCTCACCTTTTTCTGTTGCTTCCCCCCCCGTTTCAACTTCTCTCAGCTATTGATGCTGGCCCTCCATCTGGCTTAAAACTAATCGGTTTCTCCAAAATATTTTAATGTGGGTTTTAGATTATGTTGTCTGACCTGATTTTTTGTATTGATTTGGATACTCCTTTTTAAGGATAGAGATAAAATGCTGAAGTGGTGCGTGCAGCAGAGGCACCCAATGGGGAGATGCATGAACCACCACCTCTGACTTTGGTAGCACTCAGCGAGTTTAAGCAGAAAGGCATAACATGCAGAATCATCGCCTGCCATTCCACTCAGTGTCTGTCAGTGTTTGGCTCAGCTGACTCACGTTCCACACATTTTCAAAAGTGCCAGTGCTTCTTTCTTCTTTGGTAAAGGAAGAAAAGATCGGCATCCCCACCTTGTGTCTGGGAACACCCCCAGTTCTTTTGAAATCAAAGCTACGCTTAGGAAGACTGCCTGTACCAGTAGCCCAGCATCAGGTAGACCTTTTAGAAAATGTATTTTCTGTGTATTTAAAAGGATCGTACAATTCACTTTCCTTTTATCGGCTCTTTTTTGTTTGTTTGTTTGTTTGTTTGTTTGTTTGTTTTTGTTTCTCTTGTAGAGTTGTAGCTTGTTATGATCCATATGTCTTACAGTTAGTTACCGACTTCGTTATCTCCCTTCACAGTTTCCTTTTTTCGCATTTCCTTTTTTCTCCTTTCAGACATGGACTCTTGATTTTGCATGAAATCTGGTCTGTAGGTGGCCACAATTGAAGCTGTTAAGAATTTATTTTAAAAACAAGAAGATCCTTCCTGCTGCGAAGGCAATCTGTTAAAATAATATACACAGTTGAATATGACCTAGACTCCTTTTAGACTGACAGAATTTCCAAAAGGAAGGGAAACTGGCTTCTCTTTTCCTGAAACAAGGGAGTCTTCCGAGTTTAGCTACTCTCTATAGTATGAAATGTCTTAACTTCATCTCAGACAAATTTAAGGAGACATTTCTTATACTTTATTTTGACAACCATTGAGGGAAAGGGCTTGAGGCTAAATCTAAGTCCTGTATCTTGTGTATTTTGGAACTAAAAGCTCACTGGATTCACTTGAGGGAACGTATCCATGTGTAAGTAACTTTAGGCATTAAAAAATGAACTGATTGGCTTACATTTGGTTTGCCTGAGACTATAAGAGGGAGTATTTTTCTTACAAGCAAATGTGGTATCCTAAGCTGCCACACAACTCTTAGAAATACCAAGGCCTTAAAAAAGTACCATTGAAGAAGTCATTGGAAAAAAAATAAAGAAATAATGTTGAAATTTAAAACACTCTTCCCATTATTCACTACATATGTGACTGGAAACACGACTTATTTGTTGATGGAAATAAATACTGCTTTTGCAAACTGGAGAAATATTTAATACTTGTTTAAATTATTATTATTCCAGAATAAGGCATAGGTGAGGTCTTCCATTAAATGATTGTTCCCATTCCCAGTGTTTTTTCTGGACAGTATCTGAAAATGTGTCTCTACATGTGAAGAGATACAACAGTTGCTGACACTGCTAGCAGCAGCGCCTGACTGTGCCTCAGGACCAGGTAGCTTGCCCTGCACACACTCATAATTGTGGGCCCTGCAGGGATCTTCTGAAGTTACGTTCAGCCTTTGTACTGAGGCAGGAGTTGAGCAAGGTGAGATTCCTCACCAGAGGAAGTCATCAGTGAACAGTAAGCGGAGCTGGCATGCGTGCTCACACCCAGGCACTGAGGGGTGCTCTGGCTGGAGAATACACACGTACTTGGTGGGGTTCCTCTCCCCAGACTTTTGGCATCCGCAGTGTCTGCATCTGAGTTAGATGTCCAAGAGGCTGTTACAGTCCATGGGTATCTGTTGGGACTGATTGTGCCTAACATCTACTAAACACAATGCAATCTGAAGATGGAAATTTTTTGATCATGTTTATCAGGTAGTATTCATATTTAAGGACAAAACAACTGCTGGAATTTCCTGGCCTAGATTCATCACTGTATTTCAGTAGGTGCAGTGACTTGGAGCCGAGGCAGCATCAACCAAGCCAAGACTGATCAATCTGTGTCTCTGGCTTTCTCAGTGCAAGTCTGAATGTTGATGGATTTATCAGGTTGTCTGTCATAAATTTCTACTTGGATTGTTGTGATAGGAAAATATTTTTCCCCTAACACAACGATTTTGACTTGAACACAAAGTGGATCTCTCAGTTTTTGAAGCAGCCAATTGAGCTACTCCTTATCCCAAATATGTCCTGTGTTATGTTCTATGTTTTTTCAGATGTCCTGAGTTAAAGCTGCTGGAAAAATGAATCCAAGAGTGCTCACGTTGTGTATGGTTTGTGTGTGATTTGACAGGTTGTAATTTACTAATTATCAAATGCTATTTAAATGTGGCAAAACCACAATTTCAAGTGAGTATGCATGGTAAAATAAACAAGCTAATTGAAAACATGCAAATTAAAATTCTTATGAAACCCCATCTACTGATGAAAGCTATTCCTTCATTCAAGTCATCTCTTAGTTTGTATAAATACAGTTCCATTTCTTGAAGGTGGTCACAAAGGTGCTGCTTGTCACAGCTCGGACTCCTGCGTGGATCAGGGCTTTCTGGACCTTAGAGTTGATGCAAAATGCATTGTGTAATACAGGCGTAGCATCTAGGCTATCACAAATTAGCCTTTGCCTTTCAAGTATTTTCAGCAGTACTTTCAGTCATTTTCATGCATCAAACTCTTGGAGAATATCAATAACACATGCTTATGTTCTGCTTACTCAGATTATTAAATGCAGTGTTCAAGTTAATTAGCAAAATGTCATGGATTTACTGCTTTCTGTCATCTGGGGAGAAGCATCAAGTATCAAAGAATGTATCAACCTTTATTATTATGCCCAAATGTGGTTACAGAGATACTGAGATGCACCGCAGAATTTTGATTTTGCTTTCTCAGTTGAGAATATTTCTTTTATTCCAATTTTTAACAAAAACAGTGAACATGCCATTGTGGTTCGTGTATTACATTTTGCAAATTATCTGTTATAAGAGTACTAAAAATACAAAACCATAATTTCAGGAGTAATTTTGGTCAAATGTCAAAGATACAAACCAAAATTGTCTTACAAAAATTATATAGTAGGACACTCAGTTTGGTATGAAATCTCGGTTAATATTCAAAGAGGTTCTGTTAGGCAAGATATGGCATAATATGTATATTTTCAGAAACGCTGAAACCTCATAATCATCAAGTTCAGGGAAAATTGCAACCCCTCAAAATATGAAATAGCAAGTCTTTTCCTTGGGAGCTGATGCTGCTAGCAAAATAATGGCTGGAGGTGCTGGGCCAACGAAGAGTGTGGTAGCTGACATTGTGTCTCAGCCAAACTCGGGAAAATACATGTATATACCTGCCTTTGTTAAGAAACAGATGAAACTCTCTCAATAGAGTTCCCTGCTTGCTCTCAGGGTTCACAGTTCATGTTATTCACCTTTGGGTGGGAAAAAAGAAGAAAAAGAAACATCTAGCAGCAGCAGGAAGAAGAAAGTATTTTTTTTTATTATTATTATTTTTTTTCTCCTCAGAATTGTGGTAAAGAAGTTGTTAAGGGAGAGATATACTGCCTAAGAGTGTGGCTCATTTTTTCACCTCTGCAGTGATTTGAAAAGGATTGCCATTGCACCTTGAAGGCTTCCCAGGTTAAACATGGGACATTTTATTTCTAGAAAGGCCCAAGCTAATGTTGGTAAACAGAAATAGGACTTAAGTTTGATTAATAGATGTAATACTTACAAAGTTCAAATTCATTAACATTCATCTCCTGACACCATACATAGCACATGCCATCAAATGTATTCTGACTTTACAAACTGTACAATTTATTCATCTTCCACAGTTCTACAAATAGGGAGGTCTGCTCTTTTGTCTATTTTATTTTATTTTTCAAGGAAAAGGTTAGGAACTTGTGCTTAAAAATTCTTCCTGTTTTTAAACTGTAAGGCCAGATGTGCTTTTCAGAGGTTCATATGAGTCCCTGTAATAAAGGAAGAGCCAAAAGCAAGAATATCTGAAGCAGGCTGTGTTTAACACTGGGCACATTTCCTTTTTGCAAGTCCTAAGTTCTAATCCTGCACAACTGAAGCCTTGTGGAATCGATACATGGAGAAAGTTTGCTCTTGCTCAAAGATTTTTTGGGGCAAAGTTGAGCATTTTTATCTTAGGGAAAGTGTTTGTTTGTTTTTGAGCAAAGCATTGTAATTTTCTTAGCAAAACTAATGTTTCTTTCCTACCCATGAAAGCTGCATTTTATTGTCAAGAAAGTATTCTCAGAGAAATGAGATCTTGGTTGATGTTGGAAGCTAATTATGAGTCGAACCTCTGTGTTTGTTTTTTGGAATAGGTGGCTCCCTGCTAGTCTGATTCAGAAATTTTGTTTTATTCAGAGACTTGGTGTCAAACTGCAACTGCTTTTGTTGTTTCTATGTAGGCTTCATGTGACCTCGCTCACATATTCCTTCTTCGATAGTGGACTGAAAATCCAAAAGGACTGATACAGGGCAAACAAATGAGAGGCTTTCCCAACAGTTCCCCACATTTTATTGATTCTTCCATTACCTCGAGCAAAAAGTAATTGTACTAAGAACTTCTATGAAGCCTGGATGTTATTTTCATCCACTATTGTGTCCCCCTGGGGATTAGTCAGAGTAGCTCTGCAGTTCCCCTTCTGCAAAAGTGAACTACTCTGAAGAAGAGAGGCACATATAATGAATTTCTGTGAAAGAGTGGCAGGGTCTTTGCCCCTGAGACTGTTTGAGAGAAACCAATGAAAAGTATGTTCTCAGGACCTACTAATACTTCTAAGTGAAAATTAAGGGCGTCTAACTTCTGGTATTCCGGGATCCCAAGAGACTTATGGTGCTTCATGCAATATGATGGGAGAATAGATTCCTGAAATAAATTCATTCTTTCTCTTTTCTGACTCTGTCTTTGAAGCTTCAGCTTAATTTTTTTTTTTTTTTTTTTTTTTTTTTTTTTTTTTTTTGTACCTTGCCCTCTAGCTTTGCTCTTCTGTTTTCTTTTTCTTTCTGTTTTTGCTTGCTTAGCTGCCAGTGCCTGTGGCCCTGGTTGAAAGAGCAGATGCTCTTGTGCCTCTTGCAGGACCCCACCAGGATCTTGTAATCTGGACTGCATGGCTTTTTATGACCTCCAGCAGAAGCCTATTTTAGGATAGGCAGTGAATGAAGCATAATGTCAAGACACCACCATCGGAAATTAGCCTGAAGCTGTGTAACGAGGCCTGCTGAGAATGGTCTTTGGGGTTAGAAAAATGCCTGCTGCCTGCAGAATCACAGAACACACGTATTTGAAATTTCCAGCTCTTCTGATGACATCAGTCTTTCCATCAACGTGACAAAGGTACTTCAATGTATTCATCTTGTATGTAATTTACATAAATAATGTCAGCAAGTGGCATGAGTAGCAACTCACCTTGCAGACTTCAGGCTTTGGGGCTCTCTTGATTTGCAGAAGTATTTCTGATTCAGGCCACCAGTGAACAAATTTCTAAACATGATTTTCTGTCCTGGGTTTTGTGATCCTTAAAAGGATCATGATCTGGGAAGTTAAATTTCCAGTGATCTTCCAGTCCTGGCCTTTGTTGTCAACAGGATTAACCTTCCTGCATGTGAATTCGGATGTCCTCAGAAGGTGGGAGAGCGTTTGGCACAAGCTTGCACTGATTGGCAGAGTTGTGTGGAGGATGCTCTATTCTGTTCAGTGTTTGGTCTCAAAACCTGACAGATCTGTGGTTCTTTCTGAAACACACATAAAGCAGGAGTGACTTGCAGATCTCTTAGCAGCAGAGCATTTTAGGCCATGAGGACTCGTGGAATTCAGTGTGGACTGCTATGCCTCACCTGAAGGTCTGTCACACTGTATGTATTTCTGCTTCGAGCAGTAAATTCTGTATCCCCAATTCCACAACTATTCTCCAGCAGGTTGGGAATACTTTAACGCTTCTATTGCACTTGTAGGTATGTCTGCTTCACTTTGACTAGTCAAGTTCTTTCAGTCAAAGATCAGTCTCAGAGTGTTTTCTTGAGATGCCTCTAAGTGATCTGGAGCTGCAAGAAGCTATACTGTTACTCATTAAATGACACCAGTCCTTTTGTCTGTGATTGCTGTGAAGGTGATGGTGTACCACCTGCATAGAGCAGGTGTGACTTGCAGATGCCTGTTCCTTGTTCTTATTTTTATATAGGTGCTAGAAAGAGAAACGGAAACTTTCTGAATATTCTTAATCCCTACAGGAACAGCATTTTGTATCTGGAAAGAGATTCTTACCAGGTACTACTTAGAAAACATGCTGTAAAGGCTCTTTCTCAAGGAGGAGTATTTGTTGTGTAAGTAGCTTCCAGCACCAAATCAATCACCAGCTGGGATGCACTGTCATAATGACAAAGGAGTGGCATTTACCAGCAAAATATCATGAAGGACAGACATAAGGATGCTATAAAGGCAGACTAACAGCCTTGATTCCTGTAGATATATTTCATTGCAGTGCCAGTATGATTCTGTACATCTATTATTTCCCCTCATTTACCTTTCTCCCAAGGACAATTATTATATGGCTTTTATTAATTCAAAAGAAGCAGAAAGAAGCATGCTCAGAGCTTTCTGTCCATAAACAGAGACACACAAATTGTTCCTCATTGATCCAGGCTTAATTTGTCCTTTCTGGTCATGCAAAGGAGCCCAGGTGCTTGTGTCATTTCTCTCTACTGAAGTCGGGGTGTTATGACTCTGGTGGGTAGATGTTTGAGCTCCTCAGCACTCACATAATTTCTCACTATGGAAGCCTGAGTCGTCTTGATCTTTTTCCAAAACGTTGCTGCTAGAGTCAGTAGCAGGACAGGGGTGTACCTGTTAGGACTGAGAACAGTCCTCAAGGAGTTGGGAGGCAGGGGATAAGAGCTGGAGTGACTTACAGCCCCTGCAAACCTCCCCACTAATGGGGAGATCACGTTGCTTGAGGAGGAAGGATCCTGGGGAGGCATCTTTCTTCTGGATAGCTGCTTTGTGCAGAAATACACTAGAGATTAAATCAGAGTGTAGCACATCTAGTACCATGGGTTAGCTCATGCTGTATTTCCAAGGTGGGTCAGTAAGAGTGTGACAGCCCTTGTCAATGAGAAACTGATGGAAGGACAAAAATCTTTCTTAGATGTAGTGCTGGCCTGGAACTTTTTAGGAGAACTTTTAATTGGGAAATACTAAATTTTACTTCTGGCTGTTTTGTTTCTCTTTGTTTTTGTTTTTTGAACTTGTAACTTTTTGAAGAGACCTTATATTTTGGACAGTTTGTTGTTTTTCCACTTTTTAAATAACATTTTATAGATATCATACTTTTTATATTTTCTAAATAAAACTTTTTTTTTTCAGATATGTAATTTCTCTTCATTTTGAGAAGCCAGCCAATCATAGTTAAAAAAGCAAAGACAAAGGTTGTCAAAAATAGGAAAGAAAACAAACAAAAACAAACAACAAACAAACATAAGGAGTTCATAATACTTTGACCCGGAGACCTGATTTCTTATCTTTGTGTATTTAGTTCAAACTCTTTTTGAGATACTGATGTTTCAGCCTATTTCAGGATTGGACATCTTTTCGAAACTCCACTGTTTATGCAAGATGAAAAAAGATGAAAAATGTATTTTCCACCCGGATTTAATTGCCATAATATATTAAACCAGTCTGTGAATTGATTTGCTGCAGTTTGGCCAGAAGAAATCCCTACTGTATAGTAGAGAGCTCCACAAGATGTGTTTCTTGATGATGAAAGTGTCTCTCTGAACTTTCCTACATGCCGTTCAATCTAGTAACAGAGGAGGGGAGAACCTTTCCTTATGCTATGTAGAGGCACTAACAAAGTCTGAGCATCCCCTTATGGAGTAACGTTACTCGGAGAATTTACACACATCAGCTGTGGTTACTCATCTGCGCATGGATGGAGCAGAATGTAGAAATACTGCTTATGAGAACTGAATTACAGAAGTTAAAGATGAAAATGTGAACTATATTTGGAAGTAAATTGCATCCCAGAATCTGTTTGGCTTTTGTTGTTGTTGTTGTTGTGCAAAGTGAAATTTATGACTTTTATTAAATAGTTTATTTGAATTAGCAAACTGCGATACAATGGTTAATCTTGCAGCAGAGAAATGAGGAATAATGATTGAGCTACATGGAATAAATTATCTGTCAGAGGAGTTGCTCTTCTACCAGCAGGTTTCTGTAGCATTATCACATCCTTATTATCTAGGTTATACTTCTCACAGCTGCAAACACTACAAGATAGAATGATAAAGATCCTTAAGCTGTGTTTTAGGCTTGGAAAACAGTGGTGTTGTTCCAAAGAGGCTTTTGTTCTGCATGTGTACTGGACAAAATTATTGTACTTCATATAATTTTTTGAAGGATAATGTGTATATTTTTTCAGATAGACGGATAGAAAGTTATCAAAGGGAATTGGCACTGACTCAGAGGTAGACTGCATAATGAAGCCTGGGGGTTCATTTAATGACATAAATATTTTCAAGATGTTTCTTGCTGCTCCTCTGATCTTGTTGAATAACCTTGCATAATATTGGAGGGAAAGGTTATTTTGGTCTATCTCCACTCCTTTTTCTTATATAAGGTATGAACTGTGATACTGAAATGGTGGAAACTTAATGTTACATAGAGGAAAGGAGAAGAGAGTCCAGATTTCCTCTGCAAGTAGAGGCCCTGGAAAGTAGGAGTAAAAACAACTTCATAGTCCACATCTACTCCCTTTTTTTTTTTTTTTTAGCAAGGAGCAACAGCATGATCTGGCAGAGGGAATCTCGCTGTTTCTTGAGAGAGTTTTGTATCAGCATCACTTACATGATCAAACCTTTCTTATCAAAGAGGAAACAGCTATGTCTATTCTTTGACAGGATTAATGAATTGTATCTGCAGCTTGAAGTGAAATGTAGCCCATTGCCCTGGACACTGGGCAAATGCAAATGGTGCAATAGCTGATGGCCACAAAAAGCTACACAGTTCCCTCTCCCTTTCTCATGAGTTCATTTCTCTGTTATTTGCTGTTTTAACTCCTTTTAGGCTTGAGCTAAAAACTACAACTCAAGTTTGTTTTTTTTCTTTAACTTAGGACTGATGGGTCATGCTTCACCAGGTATCCTGACCATGATAGTTCCTCTGAGACGTTATTGAATTACAAGGTCTGAGAAGTCCTGAGCACCAGCAGATCCTTGAGAAGAGCGTCAAGACACAAAGGGATGTGTTCTTCACTGTAACCCATTTTTCTTCCCTTTTCACACTTTTTCACCTGTAATTGCCAGTAAAAAAAGCCATTAATACACATTGCTTTGCAGCATATCTGGAAAGATTTTATACAAAACACAGCTCCAGTCTTGAAATCAGAAACAGGTGATTGACTGTGAGGATATATATATATATATATATATATTTTTTATTTTAGTGGCACTCTGCCAGGCTATTGGGTTCCCTTGTCACATGTCAGACTACCATTGGTCAGCTAGTGAACATGGTACATTTAGATTTGTGTTGGCTAGATTTTTTTGGGAATGTTTCCAAAGAAAAATTATATCAAGCTGTTGAGAAAAGTAGGCATTTAGGCTATTCCACTCTGAAAACTCTAAAGTATTATTGCTACAACTAGGGATTGTCAGCCTTGTTGAGGCTACCAAACCGGCACAAATTAAATTCACTGCTCTTTTGTGCCTCTTTTTCTTTTGTGTAGGAAGTCATGTGAAGCAGTGGAAAGATGTTCTCCCCTTTCTCTTGGGGAATTCTTTAGAGGAGGGGAAGGAAGGGGGTTGCTGCAAAAAGAAAAATGCAGTCCAGAATTGCCTGGTTACTTTGACTTTAGAATACTGGTGCTGCAGACACTGCCAGGGCTGAGCTAAGCTGTGGCTTGACTTGATTTGCCTGGAAATCTGCCAGTGGCAAGACCACCTCCCGAGCTGAAGTTTCAGGAAAGTGGGGAGAAAGGTTTCCAGAGAAAAGTGAAATGAGATTAAATTGAAGAACAAATCAAGGTGAAAGAACTCTCTTCTTTGTCTTCCAGTTCCTTATTGTTCCTATGACTGGGGACCGGACAGCTCTTCATTATGGCTTTTATGCTTTCCCTCATTGCTCCCCTCCTTCCCCCCTTCACAGCTTCCTTCTCCAAAGGGCTTGTTGCAGCAGCATAGCAAGGCGTTCCTATAAATCTCACACCTGCCATTCATCTGGGCTCTGCTGGTCTCAGAAATTGCTGTGATTTAGATACCTTATCAGAAGGTGTCCAGGTGGCTGGGATGCCATTCTGCCGAGCTGTGCTGCCTTCTCCCATTGCCACCCCCCACTGCCCTCCCCCTGCCAAGCCCTGAAATTTGCAGGCTGCACTGGGACAGCACTCAGCACTTGGCAGAGAAAGGCTCCAGGGGAAGGCCTTTCATCTACAACAGGGAAATTAAACATGGCCTAGGGCACCCTGGTTGTCTAAACAGTGCATCGCCCTGCTGCTCTCTGCAGGCTTTGCAATCCCCGAGTGCATTTCTGAGGCTGATGGTGCCCTGTGTTGCTGCATGCAAGCCCAGCAAAAGACCTGTGGTGTCTTAGGGAAGAATGTGTATGATCTGTACCACAGAATTAAAAAAAATAAAAATAAAATAAAATCCCATGACTGTATAAATTTAAAAAACCCAGCTGCATCTTTCTTTGAATTTAGTCTTGGGAGATACAACACTGCCATACCATTATGGGTCATTTTACCTTGGGTCCAAAGAACCTCTATTTTTTGCAAATGAGGGAATTCAGAAGTGTTAAGTAGACTGGATTAGAGCATAAGCAGGTCCAAATCAGCCCAACCTCATTGATCAGACTGATCGTAAAGGTTTTTGACAAGTATACAATACAACCAGTTCCTTTGAAACAAGTATTGTTTTTTCTTCTCCAAATAGTGACATCCTATCAGAACGGGAAGAGGGGTAAATCAGGCTGCAGTGAGGTGTCGTGCAAGTGGCAGCTGAGCTAGGTCTCCCTAGTCTGAGATGGCAACGGATACCTCACCCCCAGAGCTACTGGCCCACTGCCTGCTGCTGCTGCTGCCCAAAATGATGCTGTTCATTTTAAGAGGGTTAGGGTAAAAAGCAAGTACCAGTAGACAGATAAATAGGTAGACAGTTCTGATGGCCTATACAGACTGACGCTGGGCTGGGGAAAAAGCTGACGTGTGGTTATGTCACTGGTCAGGAGGCAGCAACGAGGTTTGGTGGAAAGGGGAGAATGCAGTGCTGTGTAGCTCAGGCATCTCTGGATGTACTCAGGAGAGCATATCCACCCATCCCTGAGAGAGCAGTTGAACAGATCATAAAGCCAAACCTCTTGTCTGACACATCAAAAACCTGCATGTAAATCTTAGTGTATTGAAAGGAGCTAGTCTCACAATATAAAGTACTCCTTATTGCCTACACACCTTTGTTGGGTGCTTGAGAGATACGCATCTTCTGTTTGGGTCTGAGAAAGGAGTAGGAAACAATGGAAACAATGCAATGCTTTCCTGTAGCAGCATGAGATTATGTCGTGCTGGAGAACAGATGATACAAAGTTGATAAGCAGGTTGCTCTTTATCTCATTCAGAAGTTACAAGGGCAGGTAAACTTTTCAGGGATTTTTTTTCTAAAACCCAGAAAATGCCACTAATCTAATAAGAACTTGCATAAAGTGAATGTAGAAAGAGGTCTGCCAAACAAAGGTAAACTCAAGACACTACGCAGGAGCTTATATTTGGATTGAATTTGTAGTAATTCAACACCAAAGATTAAAGGTCAAACTCTCTGCTGGGAAAATTGGTTCTAAAATGCAATATTAAGTCCAGCAGACTCATTTGAAAGATGTAAATTTGTTCAGCTTCAGTACTGGGAATGGAGGGAGGAATTTTTCACAACGTGAACACTGTTGTTGTAAGTATCTAAAACTCGCTCAGTGTGTATAAAATTCCTTTAGCTAATGACTTACAAACTTTAAAACAAGGCCACAAGCAGCAATAGTGAAATTCATTGCAAGGAGAGACATGCTAGGAGAAAAGACTGTGCAACTTTCTTGTGAAAGATACAATTGCATAGTTGATAATGACCACACATGATGAGATTATTTGAAGCATGTTACCTTGTGCTGAGACTTGCCTTAGTAACTGACCTGATGACTTGAAACTTGAATCAAAGCAAGCTGAAATGTTGATATGTTCTTTACTCTTTGGTGGACTGCTCTGTAGAATGAGATTATAAAGTACATGCAAATTGTGTTGAAAGGTTTTACCTTCCCTGCAACTTCTTAAACAAATGCCCTGGGACTCTTCACCTGTCAAAGGGTTCAAGCAAGTGTACCTCTCCAGTTAAAGAACCTAAAAGTATTTATTTTTCTTCCACCTTTAGCTCTTGCATTGTTCATACATTTCATGCTGAAAGGAGATGTTATAATACTTGTTGAAAAAAAAAGAAAAGAGAGAGAGAGAGAAAGCCAGAAACTAAGCAGGAATGTTTTCATACCCATTGTTGTATCTGGGATGTGCTTAGACAGTTTGGCCACAATTAAGTGTCCCACCACGAGGTTGAAACAGTGCTGAGTAGAAACTCAGCTGTGTGCTGTGCTCCTCTTGCTTGTCATGATGCTGTTAAAGGAACACAGACCTCTTCTAACCTCCAGAATGCCTTGAATATGTGAGCTGGTACTGTCAGCTATTTTTACTATTTGTTATTATCATTTTTCCATTTCATTTACTCCATTGTTCCTTGGGATTCCCTTTATCATACCATAAAAGCTGTAAGTACTAGGTAGCTTTATTAACAATTTCACCCTGGCTTTCCCAGTAGTTAGATATTTACTTGAAGATGAGCACATATTGAAAGCTCCCTAATATGTACGGCATGCTTACCTATTCCTGTCAGAAACACAAAAGCTGTCAGGTAAAAGCAAGCTGGGATTCTTTCTGGAAGGTAAGAGATCTATCCTATTGAAGCTCCAGGTCATATTTTTGAGATTCTAGCTTCTACAAAATTCTAGTTTTCTCCTTGTGCAGTGAAGGAATTCAGGTGCTTGTATAAGACCAAATGACTTGCAGCCTCCACTTCTCTTCCCTTGCTTACACCACATTGGAGCAGGCCATCGAGTGCTTGACTGTTGCATACTACAAGTGATGCAAACATGCAGGAGAAAATGTACCTCTCATAAATACCCCTGATTTCTGCAACTAGAACTTAAGGGCACGATTTTGAAGGCTAGATGGGACAGAAGAGAAACAGAAAACCAGACAGACATTAAGAACATCTGTTTGGATGGCTTATACTACGCAGCTGCAGAATACTTGTGACCAGTGAAAAAAGCTACTGCTGCAGAGGGTCAGAGCTATAGGCGCTCTCTCCAGTGTTGGAAGCACTGTCAACTGTGTGGAAAATAAGCTATACTGATTTCCTGGTAACAAAGGTGTATAAATAATGATCCACATAGGCTTTTCTGTGCATTTCTCTCACATCCCTGCACATAAATATGACTCTGTACCGACTGTATGTCATTTAGCTGTTCTCAGATTCTGCTATATTCAGAAATAATCCACAGAGAGAGGTGAAAATAGCCATAAGAGTCCTAAATATGCACATTTACACAGAATCCTCTTGCATGCAGGCATATATAAAGTCACGTTTCCAGGGATTCACACACGGTGAAATACAGTAATGACATATGCAGCCTGCCTTGAATAAAAGAGTTGTTCCAATCTCATCTTTTAAAAGGTTAATTACAAAACCTATTTGAACATATCAGATTCTGTTTCCAAGACAGAAAATGTTCCATGTTCTTGGACGTGGAACTTGGTGGGTGACATACATTTGTGAGTTTTTAACTGGTGTTTGTTATGTAAATGACAGGCTTTAGAGATGCAAAGATATGGAAATGATTTTAATTTGTGAATAGACAAGTGAAGATAGGGACATACGCTGGTTTTCATGTGGCTGTGAGAATCTTCAAACTGCTGTTCATCTAACTGCTGGGCAAGGCTGCAGGCTCGCCAGGCAACCACCATTTTACTAACTGGTGGTTTGCAATTGTCTGAAGTTCTCTGCAAGTGTTTTGTGATAGAGCCAAAATACAGGAGTGGGGGGGTAAGGGGAAAAGTGGTGGAAACTCATATTAGAAACAGCATTTTAAAAACGACATAGAAGTCTTCACACTCATCTCCATACTGTTATACTTTTATTTATTATTTATTTTTATTAAAAGAAAGCATAGGAGAAACACAAAAATAACCCATCTCCAAAATCCTGCTTGTTTTCTGCCATGCATGTTTCATCATACATTTCAGCCTCCTCATTTGTCATGCTGAGGAAGAAGTGAAGCAGAGTGACCAGGACAGATGAGATACGGACCCAAATACCCAAGGTACATGGTGGATGAGTCAGGTATTCTGCATAGAATGGCAAGGTCATCTTCAGCTTTGAGGGTCTTGGCACAGAGATGAGTATAGTAGCAAAAGCTGGAAAAATTATTGAGTTATTTAGCAGTTTTGCCTGCAGTTACTGTTAGGAACCTAATGTCAGTTGGGTTTTGATTGTTTGTCTAGCAATCATGGTTTGAACAGGAACTTCCCTTGTACACCTTTCCTATTTTTATAGCACAGAAACGTGCGATTTCCTCAACTTTTCTAATGATGCATGCACTCATATGGCCATAAATGTCCATGTAAACACACTTGACCAATGCATCAGATATTTTGACACATTTAGCTCAAATTCTGAGCCTACACACAACTCTTCAAAGGCAGCTTAGTTGCGCAGTGGAAATGAGGCTTTTCTGTGCTGGCTCTCAGTCATGCCAGATCGCATTGTGACTGAGATGTTGGTAAAAATGAGTTTACTGTTTGAATGAGTCTCAGAAAGAGCAAAAAACATCATGTGATGTTATTGCATGTATCCTAAATGCCAGGTTACATGTAAGTTCTGGTCAAAAAGTGTCCATGTCGTTCTGACTGAAGTGTCTTTGGTTTGTTCCAGAAAATGTACATGACCAGTTCTGCATCCTTTCTAGTGATTCAACATTAACATAGAAGTCCTCATTCACAAACCAAAGGCATTCAGTCAAATTCTATGCAGTCTGCTAAAAATGCAATATCCCAAAGGGCTGGAATGAGTGCTACAGAGGCAGAGCATGAAAATGTCATTTGCCGTGTCTCCAACATCCTGCACCTGTGGCCTCAGGATCCACCTATGAAACAAGCATTCATTTTCCAGATGTTCAGTCTCAACTGGCTGCTAGGGACATTGCCTTTAAGCAATTAGCTGGGTTGTTTAGAAAATCAAGGTTTAATGTGTTCCCAGAAGCTTGTTTACTCTCCTCCAGGATATTTGTACAATACTACTATGCAAAGGGAACAAAAAAGTACCTCTATTTGCCTTTTTTTTTTTTTTTTTTTTAATGTTTTCTTCCTATTGGATTTCTTGATAACTTTCTGTTCTTTCCTTTTTGGAAGGTCATCATTATATAATCTACCTCTGTTAACTTTGATTCTGAAATATAACATCTTGAAAGCAAAAATTAAAGGATCTTTCTTGCATTTCTCATTATGCTCCAGTATGCTTTAAAGATGAGAGATAAATTTTGAACTTGATGTGTGCATATTTACAAGTTTCTGCCAGCAAGACAGCCTTTTGAAAGTGGGTGAACAGGATCTGTAAGAACACTGACAGAACTTAAAACATTAAAATACATACCCTTATTTTTCTGCTATGAATCTAAGTAAAGAACTTGTATCTCGACTTGGTCAGGGTTATTCAGCATTGGTACCAGCCCTTGTGCAAAGTTGCTCTGACAGCTGTCCTGAAAGCTTAAAAGCTCCCAGAACTGTCCTTTTGCTTCATGCATGTTGCATCTGCATAAATTGTAAGGATCTATGTTTAGCCACAACTGTAGCCGCATAAATGTTAAGAAGGGCTGATTGTAGTTACAGCTCCAGCACAAGCCTTTGGACTATGCTGGATCCATGGGTTTTGCCAGTCCAACCCCAGAAGTGCAATCCTTGGTTGCTGCTCTGGAATTCTTTTGTAGGATTCATTTCCTCTCTGTCCTTATCCCATTTATCTTTCAGTCCTTTTCTCTGTGTTTATTCAGTTCTTTTCTTCTTCCTCTTTGCCATTTTTGCCCAGATGACTGAGTATTAAATTTTTCATGGACTAAACACATCTTCAACGCTCACTTCACAGGTTTTTATCTTTTTTAATATAATCTTTATAATTTTTCCATGTTCCTTTAAAATCTTCACTTAAACTCTCTCCTGTATCACCCCCCTCTTCTCAA
Organism: Aythya fuligula; assembly: GCF_009819795.1. Lineage (NCBI taxonomy): Eukaryota > Metazoa > Chordata > Aves > Anseriformes > Anatidae > Aythya > Aythya fuligula. The sequence continues at coordinate 1,079,440 of NC_045565.1, read as the reverse complement.
GTATCTGTTGAAATGAAGTCTTGTGACTTCCTGGCATAGCAAATCAACATGTTTCCTTTTTTGATCTGAGGCTTGCACCCAAAAAGACTTCTCCAGCTTGTCCTGTTGAGTCTGGAATGCCCCTTCAGAGACACAGAACAATGCAATTTATTTGCTTATCAGTGAAGGATTTGTAGAGGTCTTTACAGAGGAATCTGGGATTGTTTTGTTTTGTATGTATATTACCAGAGAGGGAACAGCTCCAACTGTACAGAGTTGACCTTCTTATTCCCTTAGTCTGGCATAATGATAGCAAGCACACCTCATCCGGATCTGTCACCCCTTCCCTAGCTTTATTTGTCCTTCCAGTAGTGGCTAGCAATCAATATCCTTTCAATACGTATGGTGTTCGTTTGAAGTTTAAATGCTAATGGTGCAATTTGGCAAGGTGAGCTGCCAAATTTACAGTTATATTTACAATATAACTGTAAATTGGAAATGGTTTAAGCTGTCAAATCTGTTTTTTTTGCCACTAGATTTTCTCATGACTCGTTTCTCTTTCTAATTGGATTTTAGCATGTACTTTGTATTTCAAAACTTGAAATGATGAAGAATTAGATAGCACAGAGCTTTAGGAACAGGCGGCCTCCCAAGCTGTGTTTAATCTTTAACAGGTGAGTAAATGAGCAAGGGAAGAGTCACAAAAGTACTAAGTAACAAAGTGATGCTGCCTGAGAAATGCAGTGATTAATTGCAACAATAATAAGCAGAATGATTAAGTTGATTTGTTTAATTCCTGCTGCAGCATTGGAATAGCGCAGTTGAGCAGGATGCTGAGGATGACATTCACCCTTGCTTTTCTGCCTTTATCTGTCATCTGCTTTTGGGTTACTTTATCCTCTGCCGAATTACCTGGTGGGTTAATTCAAGAGTCTTCCTACCAGAAAAAGAAGAGAACAGTAACTAGTTGACTCCTCTTTGGAACAACAGCAGGAGGTGTGCAAGTCCATGTGAGAAGTATCTTCTCATCCCTTCTTTGGAGCACTCAGGTGTGTTTGCTGACTGTAGGGGAAGTCTGGGTGATCATCTTAACATGTGGCAAATTTCCAACCTCTCCAGGGGCAGAGTCTGCAGCAGGAGCCTGGGCTGATTCTCAGCGATGGGTGGTATCTTGATATACCCTAGGAGACATCAGCCTTCACAGTCTTTATGTCTATTTTTTAATGCAATCATTATAATTGTGTAATAGTCATGAAAATCCAAAGTGGTTCTCATTTTTGCTCTGAGACATTAAAACACAAATCAAATTCATCATGGTAGCGTTTCATCCTGTGTTTTGAAAACAGTTTCCAAATGTCTTTTGTACTGTAAGACATTTTGCAAATGTCTTTTACAGTAATTGTTTCTACAGACATATTTGAGCTTAGGTTTTACCATTATTTTTCAGGTTTCAAAGTGAGTAATGTTATTTCAGTTTACTTTGACTTCAGAGCTGAGACTTTCAGATGGGTCTGTTCTACTACAAGATTATCGTACAGCAAAGTGCAAGGAGAACTGGCTCAGAAGTGCCAGTCTCAGGAGTTCCCTGTGGGTTGAAAACCCAAATATACAAGAGTCTATATGGAAAGAAAGGGATTTGAATATATATTTTGACAAGCTGCTTAATGCAATGAAGGAAGAGAGTTCTGTTCCATCAGCTTTTGTTGTTTTAGGATTAACGAAATCATAGTTTGGGGTGCTTCTCTACCTCTTGTGTTATAAAGGAGGGTTGTAAGTGAACTGAAATACTTTTCCTGCATCATAAGATGGCTTTGATGGCTCCAATATCTTCCTGAATGATGGCAGAGCCATAAAAGGGAGCAGAGCCTGAAGAAATCACTGGATTACCTCTTCTCTTCCATATCTTGAAATTATTTACATATTTGAAATGTTTTTGTGGGTCCTAGATTTAAAGATAATTAGAATCATTTCTGGCTCAAGAGAAGAGACAGATGGTGGCAGACAGTTTCATTGTCTGCTTAGTGGTGTGCTTTGTCACATGCCTACCAAATAATTGCATGGCTATAGCTGAATAAACATCTTAGATATTTAAATCCTTATTTATGATTCTGTCTCCAGTATCATTCCATAAAACCTAAATTGTATGAAAAGAGTTGAGAGTTAGTATGAATATGGTCAGATTGCATCATAAACAACATCTTCAAAACAAAATCTTCTGTGATGGGCACATTTTTCACTATTGTCCTGCTGTAATGACCTACTTTAGGAAAGTAAGTAGGTGTGGACTGAGTTCATTTCTGCAACCTTAGAACACTATGCCAGTGAGCATCCCTTCATTCTCTCCCCTTCTTTTATTCTAAAGATTAGAAACAAGATCTTAGATACAAATGTCATGCTACACAGTTCTCTGACATTTGAAAGTACAGCACTTAAAAGAGCAAGAGAGACACAGTGCTTAGTTGGGATAAAAAAATAAAATGTGTATTTAGCATCATCACTAACTGGGATTTGTTGGTGTATGTCTGATATTGTACATTTCTTCTGCAGTATTTCAATTCCTTCTTTGCTCTGTGACTCAGTTATCTTTAGGGAAGATGGAGGAAAATGTTTTTGTCCGTCAAAAAAGAGCTGGAAGAGCTCAGCTTAGTTGTAAAGAAAGCTATCACTGAGATAGGTGGTGTGCAGATAACATCCTTTGTCATTATTTGATCATTTTCATATCTATCCTCTGTCCAGCATGCCCATCTTTGTATGAAAACCGTTTCAGTGAAGAATCCAGAAAAAGCACATTCAATAAAGGCAGAGGTTCATCAAATTGCAAACATCTTATATATGTGTATATTTATCCTCTGAATATCCTTGACTTATTTTTACAACAAGGAATATTTAGCACTTCAAGCTTCAATACGTAAAAAAATCCACACAGGTGCTGTATATTTTTAGACCAGATGGGCTTTTTAGACAAGAACATATTGGATACAGCAAAACAAATCTATATTTTTAAAGGTTCTTTTTTTTTTTTTCTTTTTTTTATTTTTTTTTCAATGTGTTTGTTCTAATGGATATATCAATGGAGAGTTGTTCTTCTGTCTCTGAAATAAGCCTAAGACAGACATCAGATGTGCTTATATCCCCACATTGCTCTGCTAGACAAGTCTACGCCAAGTCATTTGGATGGATTCATATTCCTGAGGTCCCAGCTTTCAGAGGACCAGGCCATACTCAGGCCTTTTCCTGTCAGATATAACAGAAGAGCAACTCTTCATGGTGGTGATTTGAATAATTCCAGTATCAGCTCCCCAGGAGCTGAAATGTGACTGCCAAGCAGCTATTAGTGGTAGCTCCTTTCCTGGGCTAGTCTCAAATCAGTGACCCAGAAGTGAAGTGTAGACTGCAGTATGTGATTGGAAGGAGCTGTGTGATTTAAAAGTGGAAGTTCCAGGCCATAGTATCCACAATTTGTGCTGTCATAATTCCTAGATGAAGTATCATCATTGTATAATATGGACAGCATGAGAACTGTCATCTTCCATTTTGGAAGGTGGGTTTCTGAGTGGATCAGTCACTCGTGGGAACTCGGGAGTTCTCAGGAATCCCCCAGTTTTCCTCTGCATTTACAACGTTCCCTCCCTTCTTCCCAGCTTAAAAGACTTTATCTAGATAATCTTCTTAGGGTTTTTTTCCAACCTGAATAATTTTATGGTTCTATTATTATAGGAAGGAGAAATTTGTTGTATTCCCAGGAGGACATCAAGTCTGCTTTCCCTATTTCTCTGGGTCCTAATCAGACCGGCAGTTTGCTAGGGGTATTTCTGAGAAAGGTGCGTATCATGGTGGTGATATTGTAATGAGGGATTTTTTGAAGAAAAATGTATATATGAACCAAGCCAGATCGCTTTTTGTATCCATTTTTCTTAAAAATTGTCAGATTTTCATTAGAGAATGCGAAGAACTTCAGCTAAAAAGAATTTATTTAAAAAGATTTTTACAAGCATTCAACATATACCACAAGAAAAAGAGAGATGTTGCAAATGTTTTGTTTTGTCAGAAACTCATTCTTTCTTGACAGATGGATTTCAGAGAAAATCATCTAGAAGGCCCTGTATTGTCCAAAAGGCTGAGCATGACTAGAAAAAATGTCAAGCCTGAACTAAGAGAAGTAGAGGCCTCCCAAAATTTTGTCAGGTGACACAAGGAAATTAATGTCTGGCAGCTGGCAAGGAGCAGAGATAAGTCACATACAAAAAGAAAACTTTGGAGTCCCCAAGGCTATGTTTTCTACAAAGGAAGCTTACAAAGGATCTTACTAAAATATTCATGCCCAGTCTGGCGCATTGCTGGAGTCCAGTACGTCTCTATGTCTTGTTTTAACCCACATCTCACTACTAATTTTAACTGAGGTGGCAGCCTTTAGGATCTTAACTTTGACACTTAAAAAGTGTAAATCATAGACAGGTCCTAAGCTGGGATCATTCTTGATCTATTAGGGCAATTGATTTAACCTGTTAAAAATAACCTGCAAACTCATTTGGCCAATCTTTGGTTCTGAAGTGAAGAGAAGCATACCTTGAAATTGTGCATAGACTTAGAGGGTCAAGAACTCTTTACAGGCCTCTGTTTTTGAAGTCCCTTCATCCAGCACAAATGATATGCCTGCTGCCCAGTTTATCCGTCTGTTTTGCAACAGGATGCTGTTTGTTTCCATCACAGGAAACTGGGGCAGGAGCAGTGCACTGCTGCTCACCAGGCTCCAGTCCATTAGCATCCTTGATTAACTGAATGTAAAAAGAACTGGAGACGCTCTTGATAATGTGCATGCATTTGATCATGGAGTAGGAGAGTGCTCTTGGTATGTTTGATCATATACGGGCTCTTTATGCACTTTAGAATGTAAATGCAGCAACGGCAAACTCAAAAGAGACCCCCATAATGGCTTAGACTTAATGAGATCATCCCGCTGTAAAATCAGTCCTTTAATTTCCCCAAGAGAACTTCAGAAGGTCACAATGTAGGTGGTTTTTCCCCATCACCATGAAACAGTTATTTACACAGCGTGCATATATTTTTCTGATAAAGTGATATATTTTTTTTTTTTAATGGATGGGAGGAAGCATGCTTCTGCGTGTCTCAGAAAAGTGTGTGTGTGTAGGAGGCTGCCTCAGTCATGTTAAATTCATACTAGGTAGTGCTTCAAGAAATGACTGAAAAGAAGAGCTGTTGTTGATGTAAAAGGTCACAGACATTAATAGCCTGCAGAACAATTCCAGGGTACAGAATTATTCACAGCTGCCAAAACACAAAGGAAAAGAGTAAAAAAAGAATGAGAGAAATAGAAGTTTTGAAACAATGGCATCTATTGTTATTGCTGTTGTATTTTTGGGGGGTTAAAACACTTCTTGCAAGAGAGCTGGGGGGTAATTTTGAGCCATTTTCTGCTTTCATCTTTTAAATGGCAGCAGGAAATATGCCGCTTTCGACTCTGCTTTTATTGCAGTTTGTGTCCTGTTTATTTAGAAGTTTTTGTGGAAATAAGAACTGCAGTAAATATTGATGAAATGCAGGCTTTTCTGACTGAGAATATACTCTGCTGAAGGCTTTTAAAGGAGTCCGATCTAAATCTGTTTCTTAAAAAGGCTCCAGACCTAGGCAGAAGCAGGGGAGGTTCAGAAAAGGGAAAGGCCTGAAGAGGAGAGGAAAAGAGTGAAAAGGAAGGGAGGTGTTGAAGGTTCAGAGGAGTATGGACAAAGAACTGTTCTTGTGGACAGAAAATATTCTGTTGCTTAAACATTTTTTTTATATTATTATTATTATTAATTAATTTATTTTTTTTAGGACTGGCCATGTACTGGTTTGTGGCAGAGGCGCAGAAGGGAAGTTTTTAGCTTTTGAAAGCCAAACCAAAAAGCAGTGTCAAATGGTAAGGCTGTGCCCGTGCTGCTGTACCTCTCCATCTCACTGAGACGCGCAGCCTGCACATTGTCTCATAATCTCCCCCTTGCAGCCGGGGTTCCAAGCAGGGAACCAAGAATGAGAAAGAAGCAATCTTCATAGTCGTTGGTAACTGGCACAATCTGAGGTAGCCACTGATAAGAAAAACCCTCATCTGTATACACCAGCATTTATTATGCCAGCGAAGTCACTGATCAATCATTTCCATCTCCGCTGCTGACAGCTCAGGTGCGGACTTACAGCAAGTGACAAATTGGGCAGATTAGAAGCCACGGCTGTTAATCTGATTATAAATCACTCATTCTTTGATTTGCTGAGTAGGATAGGAACAGACATTTTCTCTTCTTTCTTCCTGACTGGAAAACAGAATTACTGTTTTATTTTTAGCCACCCTTTTTGTTTCCCGTCAGCCTTCCTCTCCACTTCAATAAAGATCAATAGTTCTGTCTTTTCCAACAAATATATTCAAAACTCCAGCAGTCTGCCTGCTCTCGCTCTAATAGGAGAAAGCCCAGGTCCTTATCTGCATCCTCTTGTTCTGACAACTGCAACCCTTGCCTATTTCTATTGATGTTTCAGCCATTGTTCCTTCTACAAAGAAATCTTTGCAGGGATGGCTCAGGAGACCGCCAGTGGTCCATAACATTTTTCCCTCCTAAATTTGCTTCCGACAGTGATTATTGTCTGGTGTCATTCTTGGGAAGTGAGTTCTTTTCATGTTTCTGACAGAGAAGTCTCTAAAGCACGGGATTCATGGCATTCATTTAGTCTTAGTCTCACCAAGGAAACAAATAACCGAAGTGATAAGCCTTGCAATGTAATGTTCCTTGAGGTGGTCCTGGCCAGCAGAGGCTGAAGGGCGGTAGGTGACGGGATGCCACTGCCATTTGTCTGTTCGCTGGAAATACAAAAAAGGAGCCGGTCTGCTGCTCTGTCAGACTTGTGTGAAATTCACTCCAAAGAAACACAAAGGATGTTTTATTTGAAGCAGTGATTTTCTTAGGTGTATAAAATGACAAGAAAGAGATGTTTGTGTCCAAGAAAAATATGCAGAGATGGACAACACAGACTTTTGCATTTTAGCCATACTTCTGGCAGGAGGAGGGTGTTTAATCGGGTGAAAGACACATACCCCTCCTTCCCCATCTGATAAGGAGCACAGAACAGGCACATGGAGCAAGTAGGCTGCTGTAACAGTTGGTCATTATTTGGCTAAGGAGATCTGGGCATGGTCTAGTCGTGCAGAAGCATGTGAAAATATCACTGGTGGTACTGGGGACAGCTGTAATATAATACGTAGAACGGGAGCTGATACTGGGTAAGGTTTTGAAATACGTATGGACCAAGTGTCAGTTCCTGCAGGCAATGGAAATTGGAGGAAATTCAGTGACTAATGGAAAATTACTGTATTATTTCTTGGAATTTTTGGTCTACCCACACACTAAAGCTTCAGTATTTGAGTTGTCTGTGAATCAGCGGAGAGTTTGGTTTGTTGTTAACCTCAGTGGATATGGAAGCACGAACTAGCCTCTAACCAGTATAACAGGGGCTATCCAGATTTGGGCAGAGACTGAATGATTGAGTATATAAAATCAAGTGCTTGCAATCAGATGCCTGCAAAAACAAGCACAAGCACGCACACAGATGAAATAGCTAAATAAACATCACTGCTAAGGACATAACAAAAAGAAAATTGAATAAATTGTACCAGTTCAGTCCCTGCGTCTCTAACCTATGCTTTTCACAAGGAGATGTTCCTACCATAAATATAGCTTTCTAAGTATACATTAATTTATCCAAACTGTTGACATGCCACACAGAATCAAATAACTGTCACTCTCAATGAAAAGGGAAAGGAGATGAAAAACCAGCACAGCAAATCCTTTTTCCTTTTAGGGAAGAGAAAAAGAAGAATCTGTATTCCTGTTACATGACTGCTACTGGCGGACAGCTCACCCATCTTGCCCTTTTCTTTCCTCTGGTCACTTGTAATCAAAACAGCCAGGGAATGTGAGACAGGCTTGCTCAGGAATTAGAGCACATCCATGTGCTGGCAGTGCAGGCTTTTATGGTGATAAAGCAATGCTATCAGTGATAAGCAAAGGAGCTGTCTTCATTTTGCAGAGGTGCCTTTGCATTTGCTCTGTTCTGGCCTTGTTCTGTACATCAATTCATACATCGCAAGCTAACAATAACAGCATGCCATCTTCTCCAAAATCCATATATCGTAAGGAAAGAAAGAAAGAAAGAAGCTAGTACAATCTTTCTGTGATGATACTTTTGTCAGGGAAATGCTGGAGTAAACTGGTGGGGCCAGAATGATTTGTCTAATTCTGATAAGCCAGATAAAGCTTGGGCTTTAAAACTGAGACAAAAATGATTGGAGTGTTGCTCCTGCTGACAGCCTTTGTGGAAATCAAAAGTGTGGGGAGAGAGAGGAGACTAGAGATGAAGATGGATTTTTTTTTTTTTTCCTGTATGCCTGTTTGGGCTAGGTTGGAGAATTTGTTGTTCAGTGTAGCTCCACTTCACAGCGGCTGCAGTTTGCTTGAGCACTGATGTTGCAGAAGAGTGTTCCTCCGTTGAGTGATGCTGACACCTGTGGCAAAGCTGATCTCCTGACACTACCGCTGTTTGTCTTTGCCAACTGAGCATTCCCAAAATAAGACTGAAAAAGTACACTTGCTCACTTAGCAAGTCTGTACCCACAGCCCTGATTGTAGTTGTGTGTCTGTGTATGGGCTGTGCAGGAGGGTGAGATGGTAATCCCAAGTGACGATAGATGAGTATATTCAGGGATGGAAGCCAAGCCTAACATTTAACTTACGTAAACTAGTGGGATTTCTTTAAATAGACATTCATGAGCACAGGGTCTGACCCATCTATTTTTACAAGCCAATCAATAAAAGATGAGGGGGTGATCCTCTGCCGGCGGTCATTAGATGTAGTGCTGCACATAGCCCCCATCTGAACATCGGACTCCACTCAGAGTGAAAGCTGCCAGGCAACTGTACTTCAAGGCTGGTTCTTGAGAGGCACGGGCCCATTATGTGCCACGAAAGACAGCAAGGCTCCAATGTGGTTTTTATTCCATGTATACATGGAAGTTTTGCTGCCGATTCGCACTGCTGAGATGTATGTATAGTAAATGTCACTATAGAGGTAATATAGAAGTTTCACCACTGCTGGCAGCTGAATCACGGATGATTGTTTGTGCAAAAAGTTACATGCTACCCGTAATTCAACTGCCTCTACAAGAGTGCAAAAAACAGGATATAAAATGAAGTAGAATTAAGCTATTTTTGCAAACTTTGTCATCCTTGCCTCTGTTTTGTATTTGCTTCTTGTAATAGCTGAGAGTGATTCCAAGGGACAGATCCTGAAGCACATAGGCTGAGGTATCCCTGCACAGATGTCAGCGATCCGAGTGCTGTGCTTGGTGCTATTTAAAGCAAAGGTAAGCACGGACGTAGCCAGGTAGAGTGCAGCAGATGGGGGGGTCAGGAACTTCATGCATTTAAAATGGTTCTGCTTTAGCTGCTGCACAAGCTAATTTTAACTTTTTACTTCATACTCCTCCTTCATCATGTCAGAAGTAATCTCATAACGGTGCCGGTGTCACCACCCCAGACTCAGCAGTCCCAGCACTCTGCCGCGCTGCTTGCCTGGTCTCTGAGGCAGTGGGTAAAGAAGCCCTGGGGATGTGTAGGCACCACTTGCTGGGAGCAATAGCATTGCAGGTGCTTTTCCCACAGCAGAATTTCCTTCTTAGTATTTAAATAAGGAGAAGCCATATTGCATCCTGTCTTTCCTTGTTTTGCATAAACCATGAGCATTAACAACATTCAGAAAGGCAGACAATCGCACTGCTCATACCCACCTTTCTCGAGTTTTGCTGCTGCCCATCCTGGTCCACTCTTTTCTTTCCTTCTTTAAATTGTCATTCAGTTCTTCTGTAGTCATGCTTACAAAAGACATAAGGTGAGATAGGTGTTAGGTAACTTTTTATTTTTAAATTTCTTTAAAGTTTCAGCTTAGTTTTGTAATTAATGCTAAAGACAATCTGCTGAGACACAAAGGCATCTACTGTATATAGTCATTGTTTCATACTTGTTCAAGTTATTGCAGGACAGGGTTGGAAACTCACCCAACATCTTCTAATTGCTAGCTCCTCACCTCTGTGAGACCAATAGAGGGAGACAGAGTGATGGGAAGGTGTGATACAAGTACTTTGTAAAAGCTCTCCAAGGGAGAGGCTTTGAGAAAAAGCCTCACGTGGAAATAGCTCTGTCTCTAACATCCCATCTGAGGCATTGCAGGGTTTGCGTGATATGAAGGGCATTTTGGTACCCATGACAAACAGCCTCCTTTTCTGTGCCTGGGTTCATTTCAGGAGCCGAATGCCCCAAGGGCTCTGAGGGAGCACCCTGTGAGACTGGCCCTCAGCAGGAGGCAGCAGCACCTGGTTGAGGAGGGGGTGAAGCTTGGAAACCAGGGTCCCACAGAGGGGCAGCACTCCTTGCCTCATTTTCCCTAGGAGCGAGGCTAACTCAGGAGAGAAATGAATGTCATGGGACCTGCTTCTCTGGAACCTCTGCTGACAAACCATGTAAAGCTGCTTAACTGATAAGGCCAGTGGTGGGCTGGAGCTGGATTCTTGATGTATCCACAGTCTCCCCATATCCCTATCAAAGCAGAATGTGCATACACAGAAGGCTGAGGCTTTTTTAGGGGCACATCCACACCAGTGTTACTGTGGGAGCATTGTTGGGCTACTAATGTCTGTCTGCTGTCAGGACAGGAGTGCTCTGGGCAATTCTTACTCTGCATTAACTCTGTGCTGCTTTAGTCCCCACACTGTCATCCCCACACAGCCCTTTCCACTCCAGCTTTGTGCTTTCAAGTCGTCCTGGACTCACAAGATGCTTCCAAGTACCCCCTTGACTTCTCGTAGCATGGAGACAAGACATCTCCTTCCCAACCAAGTGAAATTGCTTTGATCAGACTCTGTTTTCTTGGAATAGAAAAGTGGAAGGAAACAGTCTCACACAGCACCTTAGGGGCATGTCCCAGCTCCCCAGCAGGGGCAGCTGCTGCATGTGCCCAGGGCTGGTTTGCCTCTGGCTTAGCCACACGGGCTGGGCAGTGGCTGTCCCATTCACACTCTTCTCTTCACGCACAAGCCTGCGTGGCCTCATCCCTTACCCTGGCAGAGCCAGGAGCTGAAGCACAGGTGCTTTAGTACATCGTCCTCTGCCGTGCAGGGTTGGCAGATGTGAAATATATTTCCGAGATTGTCTTTCTGTGCAGGCGCTCTCTGATGGGTGACCTCAGGGACACACTAGAGACAGTAAAATGCAGAAAATCTTTCAGCTTGTGCCATTTAATAATGAAAACATTTCAGCTCCTCATTTGCAGCTACGTGGATAGGCTGCCTTTTTTTTTTTTTTTTTTTTTTTTTTTTTAACTTGAAGTAAATGTCTTCAAGAGAGGGAGAATTATGTGTTGTTCTGGAAAGAAGAATTGTGCCAGATCAGCTGTTACAAACTGACAGCACTACAGAGCTGTGCTCCTTTACAGACCTGTAGCTCTGGCCCAGGGTCCTCTGTAAAAGCTGATGGAACAGTTTTAGTACATGAATTTAAGTTATCTTATGTAAATAAGTTGTTTCCCTGAGAAGTGTGATTCTTTACTTGTGTTCTCTAGCCATTCATCCAGGCAATACTGCAATGCCTAAATTTCTCCAGAACAATGGTAATAGGGAAGAAGGTGTGTGTATCTTTGATCCTAGGTGGGAAATGCCTCTCTGATAAACTAAGGCTGAAGAAAATTTCTTTGGAGTGCTCTTGTCTTCAGTGGCATTTACAGATCCTCTTTGACTCTACCTCTTCCATGTGAAGACTTTCAGCAGCTGACACTCTCTAGTTACAAGCACCTTGCTACCTGACCTCCCTTGAGGTCAATAAGCATTTCTGTGGTACAGAGCAGAAGCAGTGAGTAGTTACACTAATTTCCCCCTCTTTTTTTCATCTCAGAAGGGATGAGAATAAGCCCATCTTCCTAGATCCAGGGCTTTAGTTTGATCACTAGGCAGTGCCCAGCTGATTTTACTACTGAGATGTTCATCATTGGTGGTCTGTATCCCTCCTAGTTTTGAAATGAAGCATACTGGGCTCTTTGCTCCTTTCACAAAGGCCAGTTCTGGACTGGCAGAGCTGGGGAAGTTGTGCCACTGTCAGCGTTACCTCATTTTCTACCAGCACTACCCTGCAGTCAGTGCAATGCTTATGTAAGGCCACAGGATTTGCTTGTCACACGTTTCTCATGTGTGGTTTTGCACACAGAAACAATGTCAGTTCTTTCAGGAAATTTGAAGAGACTTCTGTGACTGGCAAAGTGGTATGAAGATGATCTTAAATGGCTATAAACGTTGGCACCTTACTAATTTTGAGATATATTTGATACAATGGCCTGCAGATTTGTTACACCCAAGGCTTGCCGTGAATATTACAGGTCTTCCAATGCATCAGTGCAGATTATCATCTGATCAAGTTTGTGGATATACAGAATAAAGACCTTTTGGCAATCTACTGTTTTCAGCTAAGGGAACACCATGCTACTCAGCAGAGAGCTACAGCAAACGGCTTATTCCACCACCGAAACCTAAAGAATTTGTTTTTCAGCACAGGAGTGTATCTTTGTAAACTAAATCTGTTGTGTGGCACAGAAGCAACACTGATTAAGAAATAAGGATGCTTTATAGCCATGTCTGTTTACACAGGCCAGAGGGTCTTTGTTCAATATGGCTAATTAGGTTGATTCTTGGAAATTTAAAGGCAACAGGAAAAGTAAATTGGAAGGAAATGTGATGACAAGGGTAACAATAATTGGGAAATTGTGCTGCACATCACACCTTTCTTTTGGTTACAGAGTAATTGGTTTTGCATAAGATGTTCACAGTGTTTGCCTGAAGCATGTGTGCAAACAAAGGCCCAGTCCTTTGGAGGCTCGCTGGAAGGGCAATTTGGATATTTTGTTGTTGCTAAAACCCTCCTGGCTGAGTTTATACTATTTACCAGCCATTCAGAAAGATGCCTTCTGCCAGGAAAAAGCATTTGCTGCTTAGAGCATAAGAAAAAAAAATGGTGGGAAAAAAACAAAACAAACAAACAAACAAAAAAACATGATAAAGTTAAAATTGTAGAAAGAATGTCACTGATAGATTTGTTTTGTCCATTTAAAGTAGAGATTTGTACCTGGCTTTGTATATAGATCTGCTCCTGTTTCAGATACCTCAAATTTTATTTTATTTTTTTAAAATACCTATCTGTATGTACAATAGAGGTTTAGCTACCTGCAGCAGAGTAACTATGTGGGTAATCAGTTGTTTTATATGTATATATATAAAGAGCGGTTGATCTTGTGCATCCTGTGAGAAAGATGAGAGGGCAGATTTCTGGGTGAGCATCTGTAATGGTCTTAATAATTGATCTGAATTTGCAGGTAGTCAACAGTAAAAACTGGTAAATTTACATTCCTTTGAGCACTCAAGAAGTCACTGGGGAATATTTTTCCAACTTAAAGCATTCAAAAATTCACGGGTTAGATCCAAAATCATTGTGAAATTGATGTAAAGTAACAATTAGGAAAAAAAAAAAGTTCTGGCCCTTTGCTTTCTGATACTGTATATAGCCATTTTTATTGTTCTTTTGTTTTGTTTTTCTACAGGAACTGCCCCCCTGCAGTTTGTAATGAGGTTCAAGTCTCTTACATTAACACCTGATTCCAGCTGCAGAGGATTTACAAATGTGAGTGTCACAGTAAAACTTGTAAAAAAAAATAATAAAAAAAAAAATCAATATTTGGTTCTCTCCAAAGCTTTGGGGAAGAAGATTAGCTGCTGTTCTGGAGACATAAATTCGAGATTGAACCCACAGTTTTAGTGGTGTTGCTTATTCTTGTCAGTGCGACATTCATGCTCTTCACCTTTGCCTAAAGCTTTCCATGTAATCTTCAGCTCCCTTCCCATTACCAGCCAGTGGCAGAAGATGCTATTGTAGCATTTGACCTACACAGGCGCAAATAGTTCTGTACTAATCTTATCACTGGCTTTTCAGGCAAAATCTCCCAGAAGACCTACATCCATCACCAGCCTGACTGAAGAACAGAGATGGATTTCAGCTGTGTCCCAGTTTGCACTACACGAGCTGACTTTGTGCAATAATGAAGGAGACCGGATCAAAGGCAAAAGCCCTGATGGAAATCCTGTGGGCTGTCACCCTGCCTTTGGTGGCAGGTTAGTGAAAGGCTTTACTTCAACTGGTGTGATACTGCTTTGGGGCTGTTCCAGGAGTCTGCATATTTCAAAGCTGTTTTGGTGCTACATTCCCTGCTCCACACCGGTCCCTGCCCGACACAGCTTGCTGTGCTCTCTTCCAGCATCAGCCTCCCACAGCGTGCGAGCAGGCCTGCCTCTGTCAGTGTTTCACATGCGCATTACCATGAGCACACACTTGAGGGCCACAGATCTTAAGTTTAGCAGTTCCTGCCTTCACTAGATTTAGTCACTGGGAGAGGGAGGGGGAGTGCTTTCTGTCCCTCTGTGTCATTAATTTTCAAACACAAGGCAGGGTGATCAATAATCTATTCTGCCAGCAGTTTTACTGAGTTTATTCCTGTTTCGGGTATTAGTTTTCCTCAGCAAATTTATCACCTGCAGCTTTGACGTTATCTATTCAGTCTGGCAGGACCACACGCCTGTCACTGAGCCTACTGTGGCACACCAAAGGCTCAGTGTGGCCCTAAGCCACAGACACGTTGGCATGGGGCACAAGCTGGAGTGATTTTCAGATGCATGCAGTCGGTCATCCCTGAACTAAGCAATCAGCTGCAATAATCCCAAAGTGCTGCAAAACCCACAGCTGTTTCCATCTACATGTACAGCTTAGAAACTTCCAGTTGTCCTCCACACTTGGCCATTTTGGTTTGCATACTTGTTGATGACCCTGGATATTTGGTTTTTAAATCAAGATCTCTGCATAATCAGTTTCATGAATTGAGGTGCTTAGGGGAAGATTGGCCTCTACATCACTCTGTGTAGGCTGGTGTTATGTAAGTGTCTACCTAGTGAGGACACAAGTTTGGGCTTTGGTTCATCACTCATGGTAACGTGAAAGGAAAAGCACCTGACGTTAATGAAAGCAAGGCCTTAGCGTCATGAATCTACCTACTTTGCTGATTTAGACCAAACACGGCAGAAGAATGGTTCCTCTGTAACCACCTAACACACGGGCTGTGCCTGGCAGAGGAAATGCATGTACATCTGCCTTACCAGCGCTGACCAGGGATGCTGGCTGTGCCCCCTGCTAGGTCTGTCATCTAATACTGTTTTAAACCATATGATAGAAGATAATTTTATGCTGTTAACAAGTAAAAGACAGACAGTGAAAGAAAAAATGACTGCCATTCCTTCTTAGACCAATCGCATTTTTGTGGCAGACAGATATTTTCTGTATTTGTCTCTACTTTGTTTTTCAGAGTATTTATGTACATGGAAGAGAATCCCTGTTTCCAGAGAAATTATCAGTTCCTGCTGTTTATACCCTATTTGATGTCATGAACTCGGTTGCTGTGGAAATGATTAAGCTGTCATCAACAGAATTCAGATGGGGAATAAGCTCTGGGAGAAGATGATACAACATAACTTCTTTTATGCAAATACATGCAGTTAAGAATGGCAAACAAACAAACAAGTAAAAAAAAAAAAAAAAAGAGGTAAACACCCTGCCCTCTCCCAAATCACCACTCAGGCTGAGCAGACTTAATTTTAAAATAAGCACGTTTTTTTTCTAGGAGATGTCAGATGATGTCGAAAATGTCACCCACTGTTGTGGAAGTGGCAGAAAGGAGCTTGAGGTCAGTGAACATCTCCTAGTCCCTTTGGTTTGAAAGGGTAACAAATTCCAAAGAAGAGGCCAAACTCCATTTTGCCCCGTGCTTTCAGCAGGTCATGGCAGGTGCAATATGTTGCAAAAATAAGTAAAGCCTGCACGTTTTTCCTGAGTGCAAATGGATATGCCACATGCAGAGCATGAAAGAGCCATGTCCTGTACTCTTAAGTGCCTGCCCAGAGTTGTGTCAAGCACAGCAAGTGACACTGGGAGCAGTAACAATCCCCACACACTAGGTTATGTTGCCTCAGGAAAATGAAATGCCTCCCCAAAGTACCTTTGGATTTAATTAATATGTGTTTGGAGTCAAGGGCAATTCTCCAAAGAGGACTTTTGTTAACCACTAGCTGATTGCATCTGGAATTGCACGGGGACTCTTTCAGTATTTGGTGAATATACATGGGAAGCAGGTCATCTGGGTTGTATATTTGTAGTTGTAATTAGAAAGACAAACTGTATAGGAAGAGAAAGTCTACAATGATCTTGATAATTAGTTTAATACTGCTATGCACGTCTGCTGTGTTTTTTGAAGTCTGCAGTGCTGCTGTCTCAGTGGTGGGTGTAAATGCCCTTATAGTCAAACCCAGTTACTATTACTTTGCAGAGTCTTGGCAGCACTAATATGTCTAACATGGTGTAATATTAAGGAAATGGGGAAAATGCTCAAGTGCGAGCAAACTAGGGTTGTTTTCTTATTAGAGAACTCTCCTGAAGACGTGTTTTAGCAGAATCTGTTGGTACTGTTGATCTGAAGCTCTAAGTAGTCTGCTCTTTACCTGCAGCTAAAATTATACACACAGCATAATGAGCAGTTGATATGTGACTAAGCTGCTCTCATATGCAGACACTGATAGGATGTTGCTGTAAAGTATCAAGAAATATTAAGGATAAAAACCAGGAAAATATTTCTATTGCTTTTGCCATTACTTTTGATGCTTCATAGAACACGTTGAAAGACTTTCCACTCAAGAAAAATTTCCTTTGTGTTACCTGCTGTTTTTTTGTTCTTTCTGGTAACAGCTTCTCAGAGTGGGCACAGCCTGGGCCCTGTTTTGAATCAGGGACTGCATGATCTTTGGAGATGCTGTAAACCAGCAGAGAGCATTCATTTTGTATGTCAGTTTTGTTATCTGGTTCCTGATGTCGTTTGTTGCCATTGGTTATAGGGAAGGATCAATGCACAGGGTGTTTGGGTCCCAGGGTTTAAAAAAACATCCACATTTTCCTTTGTTCCCCCATGGAACACTTTTTTGAGATATCTCTGTAGCTGTTCTCTTAAGTGCTCGAATGGTGTATTGCAATCATGGAAATAAGCATGTGCACAAAGAAGAGCAGATAAAACTAAACATCTTTCAATTTTTCTCCCAGTGAAAACAGCAAAAAACCCTGAAATATGCTGGTAATTCAGCTGGAGCCGTGGCTGCTCTACCTTTTGGAACACAGTGTGGCTCCTTGGGGGTGTGTGAGCTGGTGGGGTTGTGGGTGGTTCTGAAGGCAGGTTAAAATAACTCTTGGCATAGGCTACAGGTCAGCTTTAGATTTATTTATTTTATTTTTTTTCCCCAGCTTTCTTGGTAGACAGTCAGTCTTTACCAAAAGACCGCTGGCACAACTTTTGGTGAATTTTGAAGGAGCCAAAACAGTTTTGAGCTGATGCATGATTTCAGTTACCACCTGGCAAAATCTGTGCGTCTGGCTGCCCACTCTGCCAAAACATGGCTGCACCAGATTATTCCTTGTGTTTCTAAATGATTCATAGCATACATATCTAAATGATTTTCTTTCTCCAGAGTTAAAGGGGGAAAATGGTGTTGCAGAATATGATAATTGTCCATCACCCCTTCTCGCACACATTCATGTGCAAACATGTACAAGAACAGTGAAAGATAGATGGACGCAGATATGTAGGCTCAGGAGGGCTCTCAGTCCACTAACCCTGTAGAGCACCCTGCTTTCTCTTGCCAGCTTGTGAGTGTTTATCACAGCAAAGCTTCTGAGTACAGCCACGCAGAGGCAAAGTAGAGCCCATTTATGTGAACGTGCAGTTCATAAACACAGCATGTACCGACATGGTACTGGCCAGTTACCTGGAGTGTCTGACTGCAGACATAAGAAATAAGTTGTCATTCAATAGCAAGACGAAGCAAACTTTCCTCTTTCCTGCTTTTGACAGTCTGAAAATAGATTTAATCTTAGTTTTTGTCATAAGTGCAAGGCACTATCTACCTCCTTGTTATACATGATACGATCTCTCCTCGTGCAAGTTTTATAGCTATGTAATTCCACTGACTTCAGGGGAATTATTTCTTTCTTACAGCAAGTGTAAGAAAGGCAGTGAGGTCATTGGCAGTGATACCTGGAAAAGGTGAAAAAATGTGAGGTGGGCTTCTCCTCAGGAACCAGCAATGTTTTTCTGTTAGAAATATCAGAGAGATTTCTTACACCAGCTCATTGTTCTTATTGCCTTTTAAATGCCAGTCCGCAGATCTTGGTTTAGTAATGAGACACACCGCTGACATCCTGGAGAGCAAAGAGTTATCACTGGCATGCCAATTACAGTTAACAAGGAAAACCTTGGTCTGTTGGCAAGGCTACAGAGTGCCTCGTGTTTTAATGACAATGGCTGTCAAACACCACACAGATATGCTTCAGAATTAATATATTAGTAGTTAGCACAAGAGGTCCTTGTCCATGACTAGGAGATGCTGTTACAGAAAGAATGCAAATATTGACAGTAATTAATCATGGGGATCTCAATGCTGTTTCCTCTTTCTCTTGTATCCTCTTTCTGGAGGGTGCTTTTTTCACAATGTCATTTCTTAAAAAGATCATTGACTTCCATGATGAATTTTTTGCACTTAGAAATTTTATCTTCATCATCGTTTCTTCCAGTCTTTTAGACCTTGGGTGTGTCAAACCGCATTATGTAGTGCCGGCATTGTGTACTTCACAACTTTCTAGCTGCTGAGCTCAGAAGCATCAGTTCAGAAATCAGCAGGGGGAAGGGTCACAGCTGTGTTGTCATCCAAGAGACTGACGGACATCTAGGTCAGTTCTGATGAAGCAACATACGTAAAGTGCGGTACTTTGGTTGGCTGTAGACCTCTCATCTTCTCCCTTTCCACTAATCCTGGCTAGTGTAGGAGCAAGTTTCTTACAACTGGTAAGAGAACAGCTCTGCTGCCAATTCCCTCCACAGAGAGGAATTCCATGCCATTCCTCAGTTAGTCTTCTGCCAGACAGGGAGGGGAGGCTCTCTGTTTTTCACCGGTGAGCGAGCTGTTCCTCAACAAATGCTCATCCTGTCTCAGAGGCTGCCTGTTCCCAAGGAGAAAGGACTTGCAGTGTCAAATCGTCTGCACCTGTTTCTGGCTAAGCGCTGGGTGCATGTGTACATGTTTTTGGTGGGCTGACGTGTTTCCAGTGCTTCAGCATCCTTGTTCAGAGAAATGAGAATGCTTCAAATGGCAGGATCATCCCCAGGCAGTAAGTTTAGTATCTCTGCTGCCTGCTTTTTGCATTGTAAGAGAGTCTTGATGGATTGCCTTTAATTCATATGGTACAGATATCCCATAAAAATCAGTCTTCTGTACCTAATGTTTTCCTACTAGATTGTTTTCTGCAAATCTCAATATATTGTGATTTGAGGAAAATCTCTTAGTAAAGAGTTTAGGTCTCACTGAAGGAATTCATGTTACTGGACATCTTAGTGTGATTAGAAACACAGATCTTACAGGGAGAATCTACTCTGGACTGGAGCTGAGTTGTCAGGTGTTGTTCCTGCCCCGAACTGGGAGGCTTAATCAAGTTGCCTGTTCTGAGAATCAGACTGAAGAGAGAAAGGGCTTAACCCATTTTGCTTTCTGCAGCCTTGTGTTTCTGTACACTCTCTTCCACGTAGGTTCTGACTACCTTGCACCAGAGGCAGAGTCTAGCAGCAAATGGATGAGAGAGGCCCCGTCCCAGGTCTGATCAAGCCCTGCGGTAAGGAGCTGGCAGAGCACCACTTTTTTCTTTCTCTTTCGTTCCCTTGCAGGAAAAATAACCATTGGACTCCAGTTCTGTCAGAGAATTGGCCTTATCCCTGAACTCCAAAGACACATGGAATTGCTAAAATTCAGCCTGAAGACAGACGGGGCTTTGACAAGCTCTAAAATTGTTCAACATTTCAGCTGAGGCTGAAAGAAACCCTCAGTAGCACAGCACTTGGGACTGACAGAGCTCCACAACTGCTGCTCGTGTGCCATCCATCCCAGCCTTCATGCAGTTACCTGATTTGCCATTCTTTCCAGGTAAGGAAAGAAATGTCTTGTCTGAAGGACAGGCAGTGGTACCCAAGACAAGCAGAGACATCCTGGAGCACAGTCTTTTCTGTTGTACTTGGAGATCAGCAACCATCCTCCAGAACTATTGGGAAGGGCCTACTACTCCAGGCTTTGAAAGGGTTCTGCTGTTGTTTGTTTTCATTTGCAGAGAATCTTAGAAAGACACGGTACTTGTCATTCTCTCTCTTTTGCCCATTCTAAGCTGCATCAGTGATCGGTTAATTGCATCAGTCCTCCTCCAAGTGTGGAGCTTACAAAACAGTTAAAGACTCACCCAGGGATTTTTATGTCAGAGCAAAGCAAATTCCCTCCCTTCGGTTTCTCATTCAGGCAACTTTTTTTCTTTCGTGCATGACTCAGGTTTACTCTTTGCCTAAGTATTACTTATGTGGATCTCGTCCCTATGTGGTTAATTTGCTATTCTGTAAGTATAAATATATCTTGCAAGGGAAAAATTATCCTGAGATTTAATATTCTGAAGACTGAATCATCAAACTATAGTTTGCATTTATTCATTGTAGCATCCTAGCCTTATCGGTGTTGTGAATATTTTGTTTCAGGCAGAAGCTCAAACAGAAAATAAATTATTCAGACAAAGTCAAAGAAGAGTAAGTTTTAAGAGTTGTCAGAATTTGATTATTTGTTGATTCTTCACAGAAGCAGCCTTTTGGGGGACAGAGTTTTCACACAAATGCTCTCTCCTTCAGAGTCCAGAAGCTTTAATAACCCGTCTTCTTCTAGGTGAAAATCAATACATCTGGATTCTGTTTTTCTGGTTTCCTGTAGGTAGCAAGAAAAAGTAAATAGAAAGACTGATACAAAAGAGAAACAAGAGAAAAAAAAACACAAAAAAACACAAGGACAATTTATATGAATTTTAAAATGAAGCTGCAGATGTCTGTTAGTTGATTGAGTGACAAATATCTCAAGAGAGCTAGGAATTCACTGATTATGTGCAGATCTGGAACACCCTTTGAAGTTAAAAAGAGATGAAAACATATCTTTGCCCTTTATGGTCTTTTTCCTGACTATTTCCACTGGTGTTTTGTATGCTTCGTTTTAGGCTGATTTTCTACAGCTGAAAATGCTGAGATGAAAATGAAGAGATTGCTTAGCAAACACCCTGCACCAAGCCTAGATAAGGTCAGTGGATTTGCTGTTCTTATCTGTTTTGCTGTGAACATGGGTAACTGATGCTGAATTTTTTGGCTGCTAGTAATCTCCAACAGTCTGCTGTACAAGTAGGGTGAAGGGGGCAGAGGGTGTGGGCTGGTGGATGTACATGACGGTTTTCTTCTGCTGTGGGGATATTTGTGTAGCTGTGATCTGACAGCTGATAACCTGTCCCATCTTATTCTACATTCCTGTCCCCCAAGAACCTGTGGGTTGCTGTTGGGTTTTGGAATCCAGTAGGAAATTCTGGCGACTTCTCTCTTTTCATCTCATTGATGTTGCTACTTTCAAGATCTCATCAGGCACCAGAGAGATCCCTGATGAGTAGGGGAAAGCAGAGGAACTCCAGAGGTCCTTGAAGAAGTCACTCAGATCTGTATGCTGTGCCAAGTTCACTGAGGATTTGGTTTTCCTGTCTCAATCCCCTATGCACTCATATTTTCTTCCAATGCATTCACCTCTAAATGCCTTTCCTGATGCGAGTAAAAGAACTATATATAACCTGTCAAGTAATCTAATAGAGCAGAACATGTGGTGAGCATTGTCTGTGACATGTTGAGCTTTAACAACCCCTGCTGAGCCTGTGTATGTTAATATACAGATAATGTTGTCAGTCAGCCTCTGTGCATTTCCCTTAACTGTCTGAAGTCAATACTGAGATTAGGTGGTACTACAAAGCCACAAAAGCTGGGCTAAGATATATGAGAGAAACCTTATGCACCTAACTCATACTGAATTTTAATTGGCTCTAGAGACCTAAATTCCTTAGCAATCTCAGTCCTAAAGGATTAGCATTCCTGTTCTTTGTGTTTTACTCCAGGCAGAACTGATATGGGCTTCTTACAAAGACATAGTTGTTTTTAAGCAAATCAAAACCTAAGATATGAATAAACCTGTTTTGGAAGGGCTTGAGAAGTTAGACAAATCTGCCATTCAATTCCTTATGTACTGTAAAGAAGCTGTAATATTTTGTACTTCTTGTGTTTTAATGACTTTTCCTTGAAAATTGACTATTTGCATCTTTTCATTTTAAATATTTTTTAGGATTCAGGTTGGTTAATGTATCATTAAAGGAATTTATTTGTACAGAAATCAGTAAAAGTACTCCTTATTTCTCCTAAGTCATTTGGACACGTACTTGATTTTTTAAATGGATGGTTTAACTAGTTACTGATTTTCATTGTGTGGGAAAGACCTTATCAGCTTTGGTATCTTATGCCCAGCAAGATGGTTTTGAATGTCAGACCAGTTTTCCAGTTGTTTAGCTTTTACTGTTGTTGAGATCCATTTCTTTTCTTATGTGCTTCCTTGATAAACAGGGTATATGATACATATCACCTAGATAGTGACTCTAAATATATGTACTGTTGAAATCTGCTTCACAAATTTTGATTTGTGAATGACTGCAAAAAAAAAAAAAATGCTAAAAGGTGCTCTCCCCTTGATTCATCTATCCTGGAGTTCTTCTGGAATAATTCAAGGGCTTGCCATTACAATTCAGTTGTTTTTCAGGCTTAATCAGGAGCTCAGTTATGATTTGTCCCTGTTAGATGGATATGCTAAGGATGTATCAACAGTAGGAAGCAGACAAGCCATAATAAAATCAGGACTGAAAGTGCCCATTCAACTGAACCCGAGTTTTAGCTGGTTTTAATTGAAAGCAGTTTACGCTTTCAATGTGCATGGTGATGAAGACATTTTTCTCCAGAAGCAGACTTCTACATGCTTTTATTCATCCCTGATAGATGACCAGGGATAAAACACAGATATCTCTCTAGGACCCAGTTAATGCGGGCGAAACCTGAGATGATAATGCTGTCCTCCAGAAATCGATTCAAGGAAAGACAAAAAAAGCTATATAATAAGCAGATATTCACTATTACTCATTGATTTACCTTTCCTTCCTTCTGATTTTTTTTTATTGGACAATTTATCATAGACCCACCTATTACAGTTACCTATTTGTCTGCTAATTTCCCTGCAAAAATCTTTGCAGGAATAGGTACTGTAGTACTATAGGTACTGATTAGTGGCATAATATCTTATAATTAATTGTTTTGTCCTTCTGATCCAGAATGTCTTCTGACTCAAGGCTACAGGCAGTTGCAGTTGGGGAAGTGAAAAGGAAACTAGATTCCACTGATTGTTTTAATGTGACTGCTAAAATGGACAGCCAGAGATCAAAGAAAAAAGCTTTAATTTTCTCCAGGGATACAGAAATCAGGTAGGAAGAATGAAAAGGTACTTTTCTGCTTTAAATGTACCTTTTTTGTGCCAATGTGTCACTTGACACATGTCAAAATAATGTAACTGCAGTAGAATTTAGAATTTGGAGCCACTGAGTGGTTTGCTACACCAATATTTGTTTTCTTTTCGTGTTCTCATGGATAATTATCATGAGTGACAGTGACAACTTTTAGCTGACCTACCAGTTGCCAGAAGAGTTATATCATGGGGATGTTGTTGTATTTCTTAGGTTCTATTCAAAATAATACAGTGTAATTACTGTATATTCCCAAGCATATGCAGGACAGTAAAATGCTGAACAACATGCTGAAGAGAAAAGGGATTTTCTGAACTCACATTCTGGTTAACAGAAAAATTGTTTAGAACAAGAATGCAACAGACCATGGCTACTAGATCAAGCCCGATGCTGAATAGAGTAAAATTGCAATTGAAACCTTTTAATAAAAGATGTGGTTTTCAACTATATATAAATATATATGTATGCTGATCATTGCACTTCAAAACTGGATCCCCACTGGGAAGGTCTTAGATCGAGGTGTTCATGTGTGGGACTGAGAACTGGTAGCACCGGAGTGCCATGCAGCACAGAGGTTGGCATGGTACCTACCAGCTTCTCCCTGCTGAGCTTTGAGAAGGGCTTTGTGTTCTGCCAAACATGCCCAGAATCACACTGTGTAAAGCAAGAAGTGCCCCAAAACAGTTTCTCAAGAGAAAGAGAAGGGGAAATAGAAACGGAGGAAGTTTCCTGTAACTATTTACAAATTTCAGGGAAGTGTTCTTTAAACTACATAATTTTGAAACCTGAAATCTTGTAGATCTATCCAAAAAAGAACAGCATAAATTATGTGAAATTAAATTGCATTTCTGCCTTTTATCCATTTAGACGAGCAAAGGCCTCCAGTATTCATGTCTTGATGAATTTCTTGAGAAGGAAATTTGCCACACTTGGCAGTCCTATCTCTCAGGGACACGCAAGCACTGATAATATCTCCACCTGTTTTCAGCTAAAACAACCTTTGCAAGGAAAAGCAAAATTGTATAAGTGTACTTTCTAAAGCAGCTCCAACCCATGCTGCTTGCATCTGCCAGGCAAAGGTTATGCAGACATTCACGCTATAGCCGTATCTGATCTTTCCTCTTAGCTGTAACTGTTGTTTTGAACAGCCCAGGAGATGCAGTGAGGACTTCACACGTCTAAAAGAAGGTAGATTTAGATTAGGTATAAGGAAGGAATTCTTTACTCAGAGGGTGGTGAGGCCCTGGCCCAGGCTGCCCAGGGAAGCTGTGGCTGCCCCATGTCTGGAGGTGCTCAGGGCCAGGCTGGATGGGGCTTTGGGCAGCCTGGGCTGGTAGGAGGGGGCCCTGCCCATGGCAGGGGGCTGCAACTGAATAAGCATTAAGGTCCCTTCCAACCCCAAGTATTCTATGATTCTGTGAATTAACTGGAATACAAGATTAGCTGTGGCAATAAAAGCATTATTTCCCAGACTGACTGAGCACACAGATAAAGTGATCTGTAAAACAGTGGAAAGGGGAGAAATTCTCTCTCTACAGATCCTGATTTTTTCTAATCTATAGAAATTCATTACAGCTGCCTCCAAAGAAGGCTGAGCTTACACAAGTGATTTTCTTACTCTGCTCCTGAGTAGATCTGCAATAGGACCTAGAACAATATATTGGGTTTATTACTTCATTTTTAAGAAAGATGTCTTCTGTCAGACTGTCTGACTGGCTACAAGCACAAATATTAAAGTAACATCGAGGAGCGTGTACTATTAATGCAACAGATGCAATTAATCTCCCATTTTATTTATGAATCCACTGGGCTGGCCCTTTCAGGTAAAATGAGGGGGTGAGTGGAAACAGCTGCTTTTGTCAAAGTTGAAGGAATCATTAGGTGATGATTAGGGGAGGAGATAAAAGGTCAGTAAAGCTCCTCCCTGAGAACTACAAATATGCTGCTCGGAAGTGCCTGTGAAGGAGTGAGTATTGGCTTATGAAGTGGTTTGGAGATTTTTTTTTAATTTATTTATTGTTTTTTATATACTGTCAGAGCAAAAGATGTGACCGGGAATATTCATTGACAATAACACATTACTGGGGGGTCTGAGTGTCTGGGTCTTTTCCTTTGGAGAGGACAAGATTTGTTTACGCAGTAAAAGAGGCAAAATGCTAACGCTAAAGGCTGCTGCGTTGGCTCGTTGGAGCTTGTAAAAAGGGAGTCTGGGTGATTTCCAGAAGGCCTGGCAGGTTCTGTTTTGCTTTGTTACAGTGAAGGTGTGCGTTCTTCTCTGTGCTAAGGTGTGGTCCCTCTCTCTTTTTACACACTGGTTCCTTACTGGAGTTATCCCAAACAGCAATACAGCTACAGAGCAGTGAACAGAGACCAGTGCTGTTTCCCAGGGCTACTGGGGTGAGGGAAATAACTTTACCCACGGCAATGGTTGTGATATGATAAGCAGTCTTCATTCTGGCTTCTCAAAACACTTTAAACTTTTGCTTATGCTCAAAAACATATTTGGGCAGTTTTATGTGGGGAGCAGAGGCTGCTTGAGTAGAGGGAAAATGCAGCCTTGTTTGAACTCCACGTGATGGTGTCTGTGCAAACTGTGGCTGGTGTTTCTCAGGTGCCTCCCTAATAGCTGCTTCTGATGTAGACAAGGATGGCTGCAGACCTAGACACTAATGTGCTGACTGCTTACATCATATTAGAGTAGTTTTTGTTTGTGGAGGTTTGTGAGATATATTGTGGGTAATAATAGAAGAGGTTAGGAAGCAAGGTATGAGGAAATTGACATTTGCTCTAATAGAAATACAAATCTTCAGATAAAACTGGAGCACTACAGGTTGTCGCTAATTTATTATCCTCAGGGAGGCAAACAAGCTCCCAGATTGTGTATAGTGTAGTGCTTGACTTGCTAAGCATCTTCTGTAATGGCTCACTTGTAATATTCTCCTCGTGTAAGAAAGAGAGGGTGATGTTCTTAACTAAAGATGGTCTATCATTTCCTGCCTTGGCAATTGAATTGTAACTCCTAATTTGCAGATTAAGTACCTGAAGTACTCTGACAGCTTTGTTGCAATAGGACAAAGCGTAATGCCTTCGTGAAAATAACCTTGAACATAAATGAAAGCCTCCATTTGTCCAGGCACAGGTCGATTAAACGTTCCCCTGGTTCATGTCACAATGGGAACCTGTGAGCAGGTGATGTAGCAGAAATTAAAAGAAATATCAGGCCTCTGAAGTCACTGTATCTCCCTGCTCGTAGGACTATTTTGTATGTCAAGCTTTTTTTCTTAATTGCTGTCTTAGTAGTGAAACAGTTGTGCTGGGGCTAGGTGGAGAAAATACAAAGAACAGCTTCAGAAACATGGGGCACTTTGTGAGTCCATTCAGGTTTAACAAGGAACTTTAGCAGTGGGAAAAGGAGAAACAAGAACCTAATAAATGATGCTCAATTGCAGCTGGAGATTTAGATGTGGGTCCTTTCTGTGTCTGTTGGTGTGGCGATGTGTATGTTGCATTGCTTCAAGACAACTATTTCAAGGCAACTACTTACTGTGTGAGAGTCTTCCTTGGGTGGGTCATGACTGAATCTAATGGTGTTAAATTGGGAAATTTAGAGCTTAAAGGTAGGGAATGAAAAAAAAAAAAATCACACTGCAAGTTTCTTGCTTTCTCCAGGAAAGGTGCTCTGCCTTTATTACACAGGATAGGGTACCTGCCAATAATCCCCCCATCAGAAGAACTAACTTGAGGAGAGGAGGGTGTCTGGTTTGAAACGAGTGCACTGTTTGAGGACAGAGCCCTGCGAGGCAGGCAGGCTGTCCGTGTCTCCAGGTCTAAGTGCCTGTGATAGCAACCTGAGGGCTCCCAGAGCTCTGTGGGCAGTTGCTGGGCCTTCAGGGACAGGGGCATGGGGGAGGCACAACTGCTTTCCTGCCCTCTAAAGGCTGAAGCGAATTGCTGCCAGTGTGGGTTGTGGGCTTGTTTGTTGCATGAGGGCAAAGGGATGGTGAATTAGCAGCTTGGTGCACCCTCCTGGTCCTGTTTCAGGTGTTTCTTCTAAGTGATGTGGATGTGAATTAAGGAAAGAGGATGGGAAAAGATAATTGAAAGAGCAGATGAAATCTGTTACCTCTTATCCCACAGCAGAGTCTCCAGGGAGGAGAACATTATCTGTGTTTTTGTGTTATTTCTACAAAGTTAAACATTTAAAAGCCCATGGACAGCTGTGTAGGGGGAAATGTTTGGGAAGGTGAAAGCATTCTGAAAGAGCCTGGGCCACAGCATGTGTTTTTGGCAGTGGGAATAACTTTTCTAACTGCTATTTGTCTTCCCTTCTCACTGAAAGAACAGCCCATCTCCTTTCCCATGCCTTTCAACACCTGTGTTTTTGGGTTGCTACCAATCTAACAGAAGTTGAAGTCAGGTCTGTCTTTCTGGAATGAGCTTAGCTAATGCAGTTGAAGCAATAACCTTGAGAGTAATCACATGCATACAGAGAGAAACAAAACTGGTATTACATACATTAGAATATTCATGGTATTTTCAAGTCAATGTTTCTTGTCCTGCAGACAACAAAGGGAGTTTCTTGTTAATTACTATATGGGACTACTAATACATATGAAAAATTCTTGTTGTTTTGCTTCTGCAAATATCTTGGGAATGAAAAATGGAAATATTTGTCCTTAAAGTTTTGTTAGCTGTCTCAACAGCTGCATTAAACGACACCAAAAAGAAACTCAAGGTGGCGTTACACAGCTTAAATCACAGGCTCACCCCTTTTGCCTGCACAATGGCTTCTGCAGTCACCTAAATTAATGTTTCTATACCCAATAATCTAACCAAATGCCTATCTTGCTTGCCTGTAACACCAAGTACCAACTGTTAGATTTTAGCAGATACTCTCTGGTATCATAGATTCTGATGTATGCAACCTGTGAAATGCTTTAGAGATCTAACTCACGTTAGAGGTAGAAAGGTTCTTTGTCCCCCTGTACTTTTTTCACATAAAACATCAAAGGGTCTGCTGGCACTATCAGTGAACTTATTTAATTACGCAGCTCAAGAGATATGTGTAGGTAACCCAGCCCTTGTACTGACTCCATACAGATTTTGTTATCCTGAATGCATGTAATAGGAAGGGGAATTCCCCCAGAACAAAGAAACAGGGTTGGTAACACCCCTTTATTTCCTGTAAGGAGTTAGGAGATGCAGGAGTGGGACTTGCATGTGTTTTTGTTATGTGATTCAATTATAATTTGTGAGTATTCAGAAGGCTTTTTAAACAAGTATCACAAGAAAGGATTTAATCTTCAGCACCCAGTAAAGCAATGAAGCTTTTGCTTTGAGAAGCGTATTGTGCTACCTGTGATACCTTTTTATTCCTCTGTAATTAGCAGTGTCGATACTTCACTAAAATGTAAGAGAGAACACTTCCTATCTTTGAAGCATTTCTCTTACCTCATAATTGCTTTCATATGCTTTAAGTATTTAATTTGTATTGGAGGGTTCACTTTTTACCTTCTCTCTGATACTCAAAATAGAATGACACAGAACTGCCTGTCGTGTTCAAAAGAGTAAATATGGTT
This sequence comes from Aythya fuligula, assembly GCF_009819795.1. Classification (NCBI taxonomy): domain Eukaryota; kingdom Metazoa; phylum Chordata; class Aves; order Anseriformes; family Anatidae; genus Aythya; species Aythya fuligula. Next base: position 1,050,222 of record NC_045565.1, on the reverse strand, counting down.
TTTTGGTTACCGATTTTGCAATTGTTCATTCTGGTGTTGAATGAAATGGCTTGGGTACTCTTGGTCAAATAAGATCCTGCAAGAAGAAGAGTTTGCTGAACTTCATATAGGAACTTGAATCTAATGGTTCGGGAACATTGAAAGATATATACGTGTATATATATATATGATTGGATGCTTAAAAATTATGAAACACTTTTTAAAACCTTGTTTCAAATGAGGATAGTTCAAATGAGTAAGCAAGCTAATAGTAAAAGCTGAAGTCTGGATTTTGTGTTTAGAGGTCATTTATTTACAGCTGGCAATTAACTGAACAGCAGCAAGAATCTGTGGAATCTGGCATCCATGCTGTGGAGAGTTTGGATGATAGATGCTTGGAGAAATGGATCATGGCTTCAGTCCTGGCATATACTCTTCTACTTTGTTGTAAAACTTCTCCAAAACATTGTGCAAATGCTGTGTTGATTAGGCCTGTCTTTCCAATTGAATTCTGTATTAGTGTAGAGATGATGCTAAGCATCTATTTGGCAAAAGTCAGGAAAATAGTTTCCAGAATAATTTTATCTTAGGTCCTGTGTTACAAATGGAGGTGACTGGAAACCAGGGGGCTCTTTGTAGGTTAGTCTGGCCCATGCAGAGCTCTTGGAGCACAGCTATAAAGGCACAAGATGGCTTGTTCAGAGCTTAAGTGTTGCTGCATGTCCATATATTCTATAAATGGACATGGCCTTAATACTGTGAGATGTGGTCCAAGTAACAGAGATAAATGTAAGCAGTTAACGTTCATTTCATCGGTATTCAATTCTTATGTCTCACTGATTGTATTTCACTCATAATAAATTCCCTAATAAGAACAATGATGAGATATAGTGTGGCCCAGCAGCCAATGCTCTGAGGCCTTGTTAGTAATAATACTGGGAAATGTTTAGAAGAAAAATGCAATGAGGTGCAGTGAAAGGGTGAAATATTTGTACAGATAGTATATTGGAAGCTATGCAAGAATCTTAGGACTATTTTCAGTTCTGTGATGTTGGGGTATTTGTGCTGAACTGAATCATAATGGCTTATAGTGTTTTCTGGATTATCATGCTGTTGTGATCTGTTATTATCTTGGCAGATTATCACATAACTGAACACAACTCTAGATTCAGTGACCTTGGATTTGCGTGTCTGTGGAAGGGTAAATATACTTGGTCAAAATTAAGCACTTAAGCTACAGTGTTTCTAGGTAAAAGCCCAAGAAGTTGAAGCCTAGTTGTACTACTTGGGGTACAGTTTTCATGTAGATCTAATTTTAAAATGAGTCAAACATTCCTTTTGCTTAAAAAACAATGCATAGCATTTATTGTATGTTCTGTGCTTCCTCTTCTGAAGGATATGCTATTTTTCTGTGGAAATTTAGATTGTAGGCATTTACTTTGTTTTTGCACTATAACTCAAAACAAATAAATAAAAATTAAGGTCAGTGCTATTCTCCTTATTGAGGATGAAAAAACAGATTGGGTGCAGCCAAGACAAAGTGTTTGCTTCCCAGAGAGTCCAGTTTAAAAATATCAGGATACTTAAGAATAGCAAATACACCAAATCTGCATTTAAATAGACTTGTGATGCGTGGCAGCATGTATCCATTTACTGATGTGGAAAGTTTGATGTTAGTTTGGATTTCTCATATTCAGCTTAAGTTGTGCAGGTTTGTGATGGAGTATTAGTGAGTATCTGAAGGAATGCTGATTTTGGTGACTTACTTGGTTATGTACAGATTATTTACATTGCCAAGGAAGAGTTGAGAGGACCAGAGAAAACAAATGTATTAAAGCCCTGAAATGAAATCAAATACAGCTCTCAAGTCCTCTTTTAGTCAAGATCCTAAGCAAAGGGAAATGAAGGTTACTTTAATCAGACCACATATGTATATAACTCCAGAGCTGAATTATGTGGTGGTTGGAGATTTCTATCGCTGCCTGTATGTGTTTTCTATAATTAGCATTCAGGTAGGCATGCTTCTCAATGATAGACTTTCCAAAGAGCATTACTGTTTTGGGACCCTGATAAAAATGAACAGTGGTGTTGTTTTTTCTTGTTTCTCTTTGAGTTTCCTGTCAGGGAAAGGAAACATAACCACAGGGACCTCAGCAATCTGCAGCCCTAAAACCAGCTAAAAGAGCAAGTTTTTTTTCAGTTGTGTAATACCTTTTTGTGTGTGGGGCAGGTGAGCCACTCTCTGTGAGGCGGCGTGGCTGGGCCCAGCGGCCGCCATTTTGTGCTGCCGCGTGCCGCTGGTGATGGCGGCTGCGCCCACGAGGGGGGCAACGCGGCGGGATCCGGTCAGCACCTCGCTGAGGGGCCTGGCAGGGAGGGATGGAGCAAAGCGAGACATGTGGAGAGCAGGGCAAGTGTTGTGGGGAAGGCATTGATTTGAAGCTCACGTTTTGTTTTCTATGGTGCTGGGCCCAAAGCTGAGTGCAGCTTTGGAGCCTGAACCAGGTCAAGCAGTTTCTTGCGACCTAGTAAATGTGTACTTACAGGCTGCCTCGCATCCATTGCTGTGGAAGTTGGTCATGATTAACTGCTACAAGGCACAGAAACAGTGTTAAATATGAGGAAATATCTGTTTCTGTCACACCAGGGGAATGTAAAGCCCTGGAGGGGGAAAAAAAAAAAAAAAAAGGAAGGGTGGCTTCAGGTGCGAAGGCATTTGAATTCTTAAATTTGCATCAAGTGTCAACATTAATACTCCTTTGGGCTATGCAGCCTCAGAAACTACCCCTCTGAAATTCAAGTCATTTAGGATCATAAACAGTTATTCTCAGTACTGCTGAGACCAGTGTCACACTCATATCACAAGTTCTGATTTTTGGTGTCTGTCATGCATCAGAAGGCAAACACAATTACATGCCTATCAAGAGTACCTCAGAGCTGTTTAAGAAATCAAGGTTAGTCACAGGATCCTTTTGATGTTCTTCTCCCTCTTGACTGTAGATTTGTAAATTAAGTTTAAGTGGTGATGTTCTGGTGAAGGATTAGGAGCACTGTTGGAGAAACAGGACGCACACTTCAACTTGTAACTCTAATGAATGACTTGGTTGACCTTTCATCAAGCTGTGGGATGATGATCAGCAGTACTGCGAGCTCTGGGAATCTAAGGTGAAAAGGTAAAATTTCATTTTGGAAAAAGTGTTTTTTAAATTAGCCTTATGCTGTTTAGGTCATGTTTCTCTGTTACCATTCATCAAAATGCTCTGGTGTGGTTTTCGTGCCAGTGATTAAGCAAGGGATGCTTCTTTGCTTCAGTAATTTTGTTTTGTGTCTCAAAGAAAAGTGATTTCTACAGTGCTAAAACTTAGTTTGTATAAACTAGCTTACACAGGCTGGTAGAAGGTTGGACCAAAATGGTTGTTTCTCTTGCACAGCTTGACAGGTATGAGTGTGTAACAGGAACACGGTGTTGTACTCAGTCTAATGTTTTAAAAATTAATGAGGGACGGGAGAGTCAAGGACAGTGTTGCATCTGGTTTGTTGGATAGTTATCATGCCAAAGTTGTTTCAGAAAACTCTTTTACTCTGCTGAGAACTTGAATGTGTTGAAAGATCACACAAAAGCGTACAGCAGTCCTGGGTACTTAGCATGATTTCCCCCACTGTTCTTCTCCACCCTTCTTGGAACAAAGACCCATGTCTTAGCTTTAAGATGAGGGATTGAGTGGTGCTACTGTTACTATGTTGTTCTATGATATGATGATTCATCAGTATGCAAAATAACGTTGCTGCATTGCAAACATTTTCAGATCCTTATTTTTGTATACAAGAGGAGTGACTTCAGAAGTGATAGGACAGCTTGGCAAGAGTAGTCCAACATTATGTATAAGCATTTATAGAATAAATGCCTAAGTCTGATTAATAATAGAAGATAAAAGAACAGATCAAGAAAGTGAAAGCTTAGTGTGGAAATATTAATACCCAAATAAATATGTTTATGCTAAGAAATATTTCATACATAGAGGCAATGTTGCATGAAAAAAAAGGCTGAGATCCTAACAGGGAGACTTGAGAAGCAAAATTACCAAATGTTTGAAGAAACTACTGATCTTTAGCAGTTGTATAAATGGAAGAGAATTTCTTTAGCAGTGTTTTGTTTTCAAACTCTAGCGTGATGGATCATTTAATAAAGGTGCAAGTTTGACAGACAGCAGTTTGTGATCAAGTTGAAATTGGAAGTGTTGGTCTGGCTCTTTGTTCTCTTGGGTTTACTACTGCATAGAGATGAAAGAAAGGATAATGAACTGAGTGCTAAAAGGCAAATTTAACACCATGGTTGGCTTTTTTTTTTTGGTGAGGTGGTAGTGGTGATGGAAGGAAGTGTTAAAGCAGCTAACTGGTTTATTCAGCTAAAAAGAAATAAGATAAAAAAAAAAAAGAGAGCAACTCATTGAGAAGGAAAGGGAGTATATGCTGCAGATGGAATATAAGTGTTTGAACCTTGGATGTAATCAAAACTTCCTGATTTAATTTTAATGTCATTTCTTATACCTGTAGATGGGCTTCTTCCTTTTAGCTACTGCTTTTATTTTTATTCTAATGTAGATTTCCTTTTAAAATAGCAGTGATATAAAGACTGGACAATACCTTTGTCAGGCACTTTGGTATTTAATCTGTTGCCTTAAAGAAGTTGTAATAGCTATAATATTTTAAGAATAGATTTAATCGTAAAAAGAAGAGTCAGTGTATCATGCTGCATTTCTGAGAAGGAAATAATAACTAATAATGGTTTCTGTTGGAAATGTGGAAACGCTGTTATTTCCAGTACGCTGACATGGTACGTAGACTCAGTTTATGGCTGTTCTATTACTCATGTACAGAGCAATAAAGGAAGCTATTTTCACTGCTGTAAATTGCATGTTTACAAGCACAATACAATAATGCAGATGACTGATGGTTCGAACACAACTTTTGTTAGCTGTTACTGCATGGAAATAAAAACAGGCAAACAAAACTAAGCCCAGTCTGATTCGGATCTGTACTCCCAGAGCCAAGAGGGGCTCTGAACTCTTTATGCCACCATTCAGCGAGCTTTTAGTCAACCACGTAAAGAGTTGACTAAGCTGCAGCTAGGCTCCCTTGAGACTGATAAAAATCAAGAGCTTTTCCACCAGAGGTAGGTTATAAATGCGTTGGATAGTTAGTTACACCTTTGTCTGTTTCACCAAATGTGAACAAAAGTGTTGTGAGATGGGGTAAGAGGGCTTTCTTCTGTGCCCTATTTGATCCCCAAACTGTTAATGACCACCCCAAGTAAAGCTTGACCATAAACCAAACCCTGATAAAATGAACAATCTCACCTCACCAACACCATGTGCTTTGAGGCAGGGAGCAGGGGAAAAAAAACTGCAGAAAAAGACTGAGTTTAAGGAAGCATTTTTATCTGGAATGAGTTTTGAAGTATAGGAGATAAATCTGAAAGGGTTAATCAGTGTGCTGCAGACACAGCTGATAAAGTAGCTCTACAGTCAGCAAAACTAATTAAGTCAGATTTCCATGTGGGATATGTATTGTGGTTTGAACTTTCTAGTAATAACTAAAGCTTCTGTTGTTTGGAGTATCAGTAATAGGCCTCCTGCGTGGACTCCGGGATGTGCCAGTCATGGGCTGAGCTCCTGTCACAGCCTTTCAGGAGGCAACTGGTAGGAGCTGCCTTCTTTGGCTCAGCTACATGAAACATGGAAGTATTTAACCTTTCAGACTTCTCCGGTGTCAGGTTTAACTGAAATTGGCCGCTGGATTCAAAACTCCTAGAAAGCAGTGACTGACAGATGTACTCTAATGCACGGTTTGATTTATTGAACTGAGTCCTGCGGGGAGCCAGGCTCCAAACTTTTTCCAAACTCCAGAGCATCAAAGCTGCCTCAGGGGGCTGCAGTGCCTCCCTGGGGCAAGGCTGCCCTGCCATCATGCCCTGCTGCCCCTTGGTCTTGCTGTGGAATAGCTGAAAGTACTTCTTTTTTTTTTTCCCCTTTCTCTTGAGTGACTAAGCCAAAAGCTACAGCTTAGCATTGTCCTGCAGCAGGTGATTTAGGTGCTCAGGTAACAGACTCTGTAACCAGAATATTGGTACTCACAACCACTACCAAACCCTGCATCCAGAGGGGAATGCAGAACAGGCTGTAAGTTACTGTTCCCAAAACAATACCTGCAAGCTGTATCAGGCTGGGGGTGTTTGACAATTTCCAGTTCTGTCTGCTGGAGGAGCTTTGCAGAGGTGCTTTTTGTTTCTGCGAGGCTCCCAGGGAATGGCAGCTGTGCTGTGTCACTTGTCTTATGTGAGCATAACGCAACGCCGGTGGGAGTGTGGCAGCAAAAGGCCAGAGCAGGCAGCTGCCTTGTCTGCTCCCATGGAAAGACTGTCCCGTTCTGTGGCTGCTCATCCCACTTTGAAAGCAGGAATTGCTACTGCCAGAGCAGCTGAATTCTTTCAAAGAGCAACCTGGCTCTCTTCTGGTAGGGTGTGCTTTGTCTGACAAAGGTGGATGCTGCTGCAGATGTCGCAGGAGGGAAAAGACAAAAAGGTTTTAAAAAAAGACCAGAACTTTCAGCTATTTCCACAACCAGTTTGTTCTGGCAGTTCCACATAATACGTAGCATTGTGAGAAGACTCTTTGGATGAAATAATGAGCTGGACGAAATCCATGCATACTGCTCAGCTAAATGTGGACACAAACCTGTTTTGGGGCTGCAGAGGACAGCTGTGCGGAGTCCCAGCAATCTGTGCAGTCCAGAGTCTGAAGAGCAGGGAGAGCTGCAGAGGCTCTGCTACTTAACGTGTGCTGTACCTCGTAGGGTTGGCTTTGTGCCACCAGATTGTGACTTTCTGTTGTGATTGTCCTCCAAAACTATAACTAAACTCTGATTAAAGAACATGTACATACCAAGGAAGGGACAGAGACGGAATGGCAAATCCTTAAAAAGGCTAGGGGAGTCTTGAAATAACAGTACAACTGGAGACCTAGGTCCTCATTTGTAAACAGGCTAAATACTTGCATGGTAAATCTCTCTTGGGATTTCTAGTTGGTTAAAAATGTGCTCAGGTGCTTTGATGGACCAGGGACTGGATAAGAAGTAATGTACTCAGAGCTGAGATCCTTCCTGCCAGCTGATGAGGCTCAACAGTTGTCGATACAACTTGGAAAAAAATGGAGAAGCCTTTTTTTTTTTTTTTTAAATAGTAATAATAATAGAATAAGGATCTTTTGTGTTTATGAAAGATTTGATATTGTATCCATGCATTTCATAGCCATCCTTAAGCCACCTTCAGGGCCACATGAAGCAGTTCACTGGGACATTTAGTAAACAAAGGGAGTAATGGACTCAGCTATCCTCATTACAGACACAGTGACTGGTGAGACTTGAATCTATGATGAACGCTTGCTTTTTAGAAATAAAGCTCTGTTTTCATAACCTGGCCCTTTCCTATTGACCTTGCAAAGCCTGCCAAAGCAAAAAACACTTGTATAACAAGTGTAACACTTGGAACAAGCTCCAATACTTATCTTTTATTTCAATCTAACATGAAAAATTAATTTTGAATCCTTTTTATTGTTTCAGACAAATCTCATAGCTCTCTCGAGTAGGAGAGTCAGGAATTAACTTGGCTAATAGGGAAATATACATAGACAGAGCCTTCAAGTACTTTGCCTCCAGCAAAATCCTTCAGCCTTTTCATTTGAGAGATGTTGTGCCTTGGGGTCTGGATGACTCGTGGACTGACAGTAAAAGGCACGAGCCTTTCACCTGAAGTCACGGGTTTGAATACAGTTAGGTCAGTAGCGAGTGAAAGCCACATTTCCTAAGGGGATGCTCAGTGATCTGAAATACGATTAGCAGGACCAGAGCCAGCAAAGGGCTCAGGTATCTAACAGCTAGAGACTTACAGGCTTAGTCTTTAAGCACTTGGCCTTCAGGGGAGGCAGAGGCCGCTTCCTGGGAAGGGCTTTCTGTGAGAGCTGGGTGCCCCGAAATGTGCTGCTGCAGGCTGATGCAGAGCCAAGTGTGCTTCAGCTTGCTGAGAACTGAGAGCTTGCAGCTCACCAGTAGGATGTCTTGGGAGGGGGCAGCGGCTATTAATGAAACACAGCCCCTTTCCAGGGGGTTGGTGCCTGCTTTTTGCTGATTGTAGTGAAAATTGGTCACTTCTTGGTGTCTCCTTTGCCAGCTGGGTGCTCTAAATATATATATTTAGCATATCCTGGGCCTCTCTCATGTAGGTTACAAAATACCACGTTCTTTGCATCAACAGGAAGCAGATCTGCCCTTTTTCCCCCAAACTTGCTGACCCAGGTATGCATGCAGTCTCTCCATCTCTACTGCCTTCCCAGCCTATATCCTGCACCCTAACGTGAGCCTGCCAAGAGATGTGTCTCTACAAGCCCTCAGCCAGGGTAGGGAGTTGATCCATGGTCTCCTTTTTCCAAAAGCAGTGTGCTAGTGTTTCCAGAACCTAGATTCAGCTCCTGCTGGCCTTCTTGCCCTCCAGGCTGTTATAATCAAATGTACATGCTGAGTCTAGATTTTTAGGATTAGTAATTCTTACAGCAATGTTCAGTCACTAGGGGCACTCACAGTGTGGTGGCTTGAATTTCCAGCTTCTGGAAGGCAGCTTGCAAATAGGAATATTCTTGGAATCTAAGGTGAAAACTGGCTTTCCACCAGATTCTGTGTCAAATAAACATCAGCACGCACATTTGTTGCAAGTGAACACGTGTTCACCAGTCACATTTGTAGCAACCAAAATACATTCAGTCTGAAGTGCTCTCGCATGGCTTTCCAGGCAAAAACTTGTCAAACTACTAGGGACGATTGGGCCCCTTTCGAGAGATGGATGAAATTGAGTTCTTATGGCTGGAAGCCAAAAAATACAGCTACGATTTGTCCATCTATGCTTTTCCTCAATCATCTTTTCATTGTCTTTCCTAAAAAAAAAAAAAAAAAAAAAAAAAACACCTTTTGGGGCTTTAGATAGCTTCAGGTCACCAGTCACAGGTGAGGGAACTGCTTGTGGCTCACCCGTTTCAGGTCACCACATTTATCAAGCGGGATGAGGCCTGTGGTGCTCGCTGCCTTCCTTCACGTTCTCCCAGAGACTCTGCAAGTTCCCTTCTCAATTAAAACTCCAGCCCGGAGAAGAAATAGTGGCTGCTGACTTCATGGCAGTAGTAATTTCATGATTGTGTTCTGGGTGATTGGTGGCCAGCTGGGGATAGGATAAATCAACTGCTTGTTCCCCTGTGTTTCAAGTAAAGGGTCATTTGGTCACATGTTGGACTAGGTCAAGGATCCAAACTGTAGCACTCCTGAAATGGCAATTCATCCTGCAGCTACTCAGGTGCTTTTAATGGCTGAAATGGAAAAGGATATGAACTTTTTTTTTTTTTTTAAGAAAGCAGAGACGGAAAGCAGCTTGTGGGGATAGAAAAGTTCTCTTATGCACAGCAAGCCTCTGAGACAGGATTGCAAAAACTGTAAGAGGGTGTACATAAATGCACTCTAAGCATGCATCTATGCCACTTTTATTTTACTTTTTTTTTTTCCCCCCCTAGGAAAAAGGTGAATTTTTATGCTTTTCCCTCCCAGTCTAAATTCTGAGTTCTGTTTTGATCCTGCATTTTTCAGTTACGAGGCAGGAGAGGTTACTCGGGGTTGCTGTTGGACAGCATGTCCTGAAGCTGCAAGGAGCCTCCTTTGAAGTTTAGCTGCTCGACTTTGCTATTCCCAGAAAACATCTCATATTCATCTGAACAAGACACGGCATACACCACAGAGCAGGCTGTCCTGCATGCAGGAGGGGGATGTAGAGGAAGGCCCCATTTGAGCAATAAATGTAGGGGAAGGAGCAACAATCCCACCTGAGGCATACTCAGTGCAGATATTCGTAACCCTGTTCTTATATTAGGAGATGGGGCTTGCCATTAAATTAGATCAATACTTGGCTTCTTTCCTGATGTACTATCACACTGCTGAAAAGATCTTTTCTGTGATCCGTAATTAGTCTTGCTGCTGTCCCAAAACTAATCCCTGCTGAATATCAGCCAGGTGACAGATAAAGCTGGGAGCTGAGCGCTCGCAGCTGGAAGCAGAGAGGGGCTACTGCTGAGTTCGGCCCAAGTTCTAACGGCTCTTCTTCGTCTCAGACCAAGGTTGTAGAGCTGTATGTGAGGAAGGAATTCTTAATAGTTGTTTTCAACAACAAAAAAAATAATCACAAATTCAGATTTGACTTCATTTTGGGGTAGATGCGAAAAGGCATGCTGAAAAATGGGGGTGGAGGAGGTAGCTGTGAAGGAGCAGTCAGCAGCTCTCCAGGTCGGGGATCTCGCTCAGGGTGGTGCGGGACAGCAGTCCCGGAGGTTGTGCCTTCCTCATACTGTGCGGGAGCTGGGAACCAGGGCTGCTGGGAGGAGTCTCAATGAATCTTTTTTTTTTTTCCTCTTTTTATGGCTAAACTATTTTTTTTTTTCCCCCTCCCCAGTAAAAGCAGGTACTCTAGGGTTGTGCAGCTTTTGTCTTTTCTGCTACTTCTTCCAGGCATGTGAGCTACTATTTCTTCTCTTGTTTGGGAAGGAAGCTGTCAAGGCCAGTCACTGTGTATATTTCATGCAAGTTCCTTTTTTGAAGTGTAAAGTACAAGGTTTTCTTGTTTATTTATAACAATTTCATAAGTGGCTTGTTTGGATCTATTGATGCACTTATTAGTTGTTAAATGTTGGTGCCTAACAGCGTATTGAGCTTCTGGAAGTATAAGGGAGCTAGATGTGGTCTGCAGCATCTTATCTCAAATATTACTGAAACATTGAGTGCACAATTACCATCTTATTAGGGTAATAATGTTGAAAGAACTGTTTAGGCATTTAATTGGTATCAAACAACATGTGATTGCATGTTGATTAGATATCAATTACAACAAAGTACAACTGACATTTGATAAGCATGGTAACTGATAGCTTGCTTGCCTTTGTTATGTCAATTAAATGGCTAAGCATCTCCTGGAAGGAATTACAAATCATTAGAAAATTACTGATGGTTGGCAGCTTGTCAAGGGAGCTGTAAACAATGGGGGCTTCTGGCTGTTTGGGAAACTTAGGCATTTTCTCACAGAACAGATCTGTTTTCAGCATAGAAGCTTTGGATAACCAAACAGTCAATTTCACATGAGTTCTGCTTTCCCTCCCAAGCAAATCACTGCAATGAAATAGGAGCGTAAGTATTACGTACTGATTTGAGGCAAGCACAGTAAGGCCAGATAATTCACAGGACCCTCTTACCCACCTTTGCCAGCAGGCGTCCTACCTGGCTACTCTTCCTTGTCATGATTTCATCTGCATACATCCCTATGCACATCTGCCAACACACTGATTTCATTTTTTCCCTCTAAGTTCAGATTTCTACCTTTGTTAAATGAACTAGTATGTTAATGGTGTACCAGTGAAAGACTTGGATGAGGTGAAGAATGGCTTTTTCTTTTACAGCACGTGCAGCGTGTTATTTTCCCACGTGCTCAGTGGAACAAGGATTTTGTTTCATCCTTGTTACAACATCCCGGTGGATGTTGTAACGCTGATGAGAGCTTAATATAAAAAAGTAAATCAATGAGCACTAGGAAAGGGAGCTTCTGAGGGAGTGAGAGAGTGCATGTGCCTTGGTAAGGTTTCCCATTGTCTGGTATAAATGGAAATGCTTCAGTTCTGTTTCAGCCCAAGGCTTTGTTGAACCAATTACTTTTTTCAGGCTGGCTGTAGGGCAGCAAGCTCGGGGATGTGTCCCTAAAAAACTTAAGAGATGGAAGAGACACCATCGTATGCTGTCTGTTTTGTTTACATAAGCATGCATTGCTTTCCTCTTTTGCACGACACTCCAAAGGGCAGGGCTGTTTGGGAATACTCCGTTGTTGCCCAGCTTTCAGCACGGACTTCTCCTGGCCCCCCTGTGCCATCAAGCTCCCTGAGCGAAGAGCAAGCGCTCTCCCTCCTGTGGCTGTGTGGGGCAGCCCCCGGCCAGCACCACAGCAAGTGCAAGGGAGTCGTGGTGCCTGGCTTCTTGGCCTCCGTACCTACAGTACAGAATACACATGGCTTGCAATAACACCTCTGAGATAAGCCATGAGGAGCCAAGAAGCGTTTCTGTCAAATGACAGGGGATGGTGGTGTTTGAATGCACGGTTTCAGCGTAGGAGCAGCTATGCAAAGCTATCTTTCAAAATGCCTCTTAGCTTCTCGAGCTCCTGCGGGTTGTCCTATGGCATATTTGCTCAGGCAGCCAATTCATCTTGCATATAGGAAGGAGAATGGCTGTGTGTTTTGCATGTTGTGTTTTTTCTTCCTTTGAGGAATGTAATTGTATTTATTGATTATTTGCAAAATGTTGAATTCATCGCAATGCAAGGCTTGTCACTGAAATGCTGTAAATGTCAACAAGTGTTGCTATCATAATGTAATGTCAGAATTAACTTAAAATAGCTCTATTACATGCAAATGAAATGTTTCTTTGGGAAATGTTCCACTCTGTGTCAGCTTCATTACCTAAACTGCCTTTGATTACGTTAATGTGTAATGTATCTCCCTAATTCAGGTGCCTTAAATGAGCGCTATAAAATCATTACCATTTTCAGCAAAGAGAAGATAGATGATAATGTGCTGCAACCTGTACAACGTAGCAGGTAGTTTTCACTTACTATTTGCATAGCTGGGTTATTGCCATTTGCTTAAAATAATCTTGCTAGACAGAGGAACAGTCCCACGGCTGGGAGCGTGGTGTGAACTCTAGCTTTGAGTAGGACTAGCGGTTTTTAAAGAAATCATCACTAAAATTTTTATCAAAGCGTAGCTAGAGTTGTTCATTGTGTGTAAACTATTCCAAGCTCTGCTAAAGCCGATAGCAGTATTACTCTTAATTAAAATATTGAACAGAGTTCTTCTCATGTGTTTCAGTCACTTAAATACCTAATCTTCCGGCTCTTCAGTGCAGAGTATAGCTTCCCGGTGAGAGAAATTTCACATGGAGCATCAAAAAAAAAAAAAAAAAACTTAATGCACTCAGGCAGGAATTCTTTGACTTGATTTTTCATCAGAGATGTTTGCATGGAGTCCAGGCTCAGCCAGTGCAGCTCTGTCTGCGGTGAAATGCTCTGTGAAGTCATGTTGATTCATTGGTGTCTCACTTTAGAAGTAGTAAAAACAACGCAACTCAGTGTTTCCTGAATGGTGTTTTGGTTTCCTTGGCTGTGATTCGAATGTTTTGTCTATACTTCTGGTCTGTGTCAATGCATATCAAAATCAAATAAAACTGCGATTTTGTGGCAAGAATGTTTGGATTAGTCAAAACCAATAAAACTAATCCTTCCCACCTGCAGTTTGTCTTCAAAATGTTTAAGATTTTGTCCTGCATGACATGAAGCAAGAGGTTTGAGAAAGAAAACTTCAGTTGCCCACCTGTGGCTTTCTGCTCAGCTTCAGCTGTGCTCTTCTGACATGTGCCTTTTTGCACTGGGTACTCTGCATTATGTGAATGTAGTTAAAGTGAATAAATAACTGCTGTTAATGTTACAGCTAACAGTGTGCAGTGCATGAGTCACACCAGTGTGTTGCTTCTGTAAGCTCGTTGCATTGCAGTGGATAAGAAGTTGTGCAGACCTCCACATCCCTGTCTCTCACAGCTGCTTTCTCAAGTACTTCAGAGATGTCACTGGCTTGTGAGCCAGGAGTCATCCGAAGGAGAGTCAGGATGTCACATCCTTTCACTGACTCCTCATTGCTACAGGGAAAATCTCCTTCTCAGAGTTTGGGGAGCAGTTCTGTTTGTAGCAAACAGAAATTTTCAGTTAATTAGCTTGTGTTCTTTGCTATTTCTGTAGCTTGGAGCGAACAGTCTCAGGCTTTGAATCGTTAGGGTAGCTTCTCTGTCCATCAGGGGATCTCAGCTCTGCTTGTGAGGTGCTGGGTGTAATCCAAAGAGGGTGTAATCTCCAGCTGAAAAATGGTGTGAATAGGTGAAATTCTGCCCATTACAATCACACCTGGAGCAAGTCTGTAGCTGCCACAGTCACAGCCCTACAGGGAGGAACAGAAGGTGAGGTGACAGAAGCAAGTGCCATTTCTAATAGCCTCGGTGCCTACAAGATGAGACAGCCGTACGCTGCGGCACTTTGTTAACGTGCTTTTCCTTTCTGCTTCAGATGAAGACGAGGAGAACAAGCAGAGGGATTTTAAGAGCTTTGTGCTTTGTCATTGTTCCCAACCTGTCACATCCCGATCCACCACAGGACAGCCCTTTTCCCATTATGTTAACAAACAGATGAATGAACTGAATGCTGTCGGGATCCTGGCTTACCTGTTGTTTCAGTTTGTTTTCTGCAGCCCTCTCTTTCCCTGGGAACGTGTACAGAAGTGCAGTTTGCCAGTAGGTTTATTTTTGTTTTCAGTTAGGGTTGGCTTTGTCCTTATAGTACGTAATACACGTCAAATAGCAATGCGGTTCTCAAAGTAAAACTGAGCACCTTTGGGGGAGAGAGCAATGTCCTTCCTTGCATAGCACAACTGCCGGGCACTTTGCTCTGTCAGAAGTTCCTTACTTCAAACAAAACTTGCACTCCCCACATTGCCAAGCTTCTTGCTCTTTCACATTACTGAAGTCATTGGAATTATCTAGCTCAAATCTCATTTAACGCAGAAGGCTTTTATCCTGATTATTATGTAAGAAGGATCTCTCCAACAAAATGTAATTCTATTCCCTTTTCCAAGAGCAGCAGGCCAGGTCTAATCTTTCCTCGTCCTGCACCTCCTGCAGCACGCGTTCCTGCACAGGAGCAAATGGCTGTACACAAGCAGAGCACAGGAGAGAGGCTTGCCATCTGAAAAGCATATTTGAATAATGAGTGCTCATCTTGTTTTTTTATCAGTTGTCTCAAACCCAGTAAACAGCAGTCTTTCTAAATAAGTTTGCCCTTGGGCTCAGAGTAAGGATGATGAATTGCGTAAAGGATATCTTTTCAGTTTTAAGTATTTGAAGATAAGCTGCTGAAGGTATTAATAAATTAAAGAGTAGATTCCTGAAAACAATCCAGCAAAAAATAGACAATCTTCCTTAACAACAAATAACTCTGGGACAGAAGATCAGCTTGCTGTTCTTCGCCACGCTGTGTTTTAGTTTGCTGATTGCAGATCCTCGCACTGAGCTTGTCATCTGAGAGCCTCCAGCAGAGCTGTAACCACCCTCATCTGCTGCTTGCCCTCCCACGTATTTTCCCTGGGAAGTGAAGCACATACACTGCAAGGGTTGCTTTAGAGAAACTGAGACCTCAACTTACCCAATGCCTACAGAAATTGTGGCAGGAACATCCCCTAAAACAGAGTTCCCATACCTTTCTTCTCCAAGTAGTACCACTGGAGCAGGTTTTGGGAGGTCTTTTCCTGGTGAGCAAGGAGAACTCTAACTGCTGCACTTACTTGGCTTGACCGTGCACGTTGTGACACGGGGACCCAGCAGAAACATCCTGTGACTTTGATGGCGAAGGAGAGAGCTGGTGCACGTTCAGGTCTGGTCTTTATATGGAGCAGAGTTATTCCTGAGGGAGAAGCTGTGTGGAGAAGTTTACGTGAGGTAAAGCTGCCTGGGAGGTAGAATCCAAACCTGAACGTGTAGTGCCTGGGGTGTGCTTTTGCTGGCTGCATGCTAACATGTTGGGTTTTAAGAAAACACGCATGCCTTTTGGCGTGGTCCTGTCAGACGTGTGATCCCAACAATCTTTGCCTTGCTGATGCTAACAGCACAACACCTACTGACTACCTTGGATCGTGACCCACCACCAGCTTATTCTGCATCTTACAAACACTAGATGGCATTTAATATTTTGTTTTGCTGGAAACGTGTTCAATGCCTACCAGTTTTTCTCTGCGGGGGCCTTCAGGAAAAGTGCAGTTCCCCTCTTCCATGCCTATTTTGCTCATAGAAATTGGATCCCACCTGCCAGATGGTTATTTACTGGATTTATTCCTGCTTGCTGGAATCCCAATGGGTTTTCTCTGCCTTATTCTTCTGCTTCACCCTGTGTTGCAATGAAGATGTTTAACCTGCTGTGTCCTTTTCTTCCTCTCTTACAAGATGGGAGTTTCCCCTTGTTGCAAGTGTTTTTTCTCCCCAGGTCCCACATGGTGTGTGTTGTGGAAGTGGGGTTTTGCAAGGGCAGTTTTCACCTGTAGTACAGAAAAGAGTGGTGGTAGCGAGGCCTATGGGCCTTGGCTGTTCTTTTGAGACACTTTTTCCTCCGCTGTGCTTTGGAAGCTGTCCTTGCTCACCTGATACCATCTCGTCCCTTGACTGTCTGCTGCAGTTTGAGGTGAAGTGCGCCTGGGCTGCACAACTTCTGTTGAGGCTTTTTTTAACCAGAAAGAGGGTAAGCCATTAAGACATGTATTTTTAATACTCCTTCAAGATTAGTTGTGATGAAGTGGAAGTCTAGAGGAAGATGAAGGATCTCTGCAGATGTCTGCATCATCCGATAATCCTCGGTACACCATGAGGCGTTTGCAGATACAGGTGTCCCACATGTGTGTTTAAGAATTGAGCTGCAGGTATCTCCCACGATGGGTTGGGTCAAGCCACACGCAGAACTGCAGAGCTTGTGTTCTCCACACCCTAATTCCCAGCAGCTCTGTGGCTGTGATAGCTATTCATACAAGCAGTTATTAATAATACAACACAAATAATGGAGGGGGAAAAAGACGAGGGCTGAAGGTTCAGCCTTCTGCAGGGCCGCAGTCAGGGCTGTAGTGCTGGTAAGGGCCGTGCTGTTGGCTGACCTGAGCGCTGTCCCAGCCCCGTGCCTGGTGTCCGTGCCTGCAGCCAGCCTGTTTTCCACCTGGCTGGGGGCTGTGGTGCTGCTGAGGTGCTGGGCAGCCTCTCACTGGGCTGTGTACTGCTGTCATCTGAGATCCTTAACATTTCTTCTTGAGGGGCTCTGAAAGCGTTCAAATGCAGAGATAGATGCCCCTCAAGTCATTCACAGACTTGAGCGTGTCAGGCAGCAGTATCCCAGGCTATAATTAATCCCTAAACTTCATAAAAGGGGAATATGCTTCTGCGTGGTTAATACGTGCAAGAAGCCAAAGACTGAGTTACAGCCTAGAACTTCAGCCTTCCATCAGTATGTTTAAATAAAACCTCTATATGTAGCTTACATCATTATTCACCAACTCAGTGAAAGCTGCTGTGAGTTTTGTTAAGTTGGACTTGACATTTACAGATAGAAATTTGCTTCTGACATAGCAAGGAGATTACAGTGTTTGTGTGACACGGGAAGAAAAAGATTACACTAATCTTGTTTTGCGGTCTTCTGTAGGAGGAGAAAGGTGGTAGCATGCTGCCATAGGAACATGGAAATGACGGAGAAATTATCAGCAACGTGTTCGGTAATGACCTGGCGTACGCTGTGTTGGTGCAGCCAAGTCTGTTGTAAGCAGTGGGTAGGCGCAGTTCTCAAAAGGAAGGAGAATTATCACTGCTTTGTGTGTGTAGAAAGTAGCAGTTTGGGTGAAATCAGGCATTCCAGTGGCGTGAAGGAAAAGGCCTGGCTGACGAACAGAAACGCACATTTTGAATGAACTGACAAAGGCAGCTTATTACTTGAATGTGTGCGTTCCTTGTGTGTTTTTTTTTTTTTTTTTTCCCCCTTAAAGAAGCCAGTCAGGAAATAGGGGCACATTAGCATTAGAAATGCTGTTGGCAAGGAAGGAAAGGGGCCCAGAATGATTTATATTTAACATTTGTTTTTAACGAAAAGCTCTAAACACACTTTTTTTTTCTTCTCTCGGTATTTAGTGTTATTTTACTGGTGGCTTCAAATGAAGAGTGCAAGGTCTTTGATCAAAGGGTCAGAGAAGGGTGCCTGGGTTCAGAGAAGGAGGCACGTCTTTCCACGGAAAGCTGTGCTCTGAGAGCAGGGCAGGTCGGGAATTGCCCGGCCCTTCTCTCGCAGCTGCAGCCATCACAACAGCCTAAGCTGGGCACTTCCGCCAACCTCGGGGCTGTTGCCCTCCTGTGCCTGCAGTTCCCTCTCGGGAGGAAAGCTCCTTTTCCTTTTCCCTCTTTGCTGAGGCTCAGCAGCAAGGCAGGGATGCCCAGAGCCAGAGGGTGGCAGGCAAAGCCCTCTCGTCCTGCGTGTCTAACAGGGAAACAGTCATTTTGAATGAAGATGACTTACGCAGGGAAAATCCACACCCTTTCATCAAGTTTAGAGGCTCGGGGGGTGTTTCCTTTCCTCTCTCCCAGCTGGAAAAACCCTCATGAGCTTTTCATGTGAAGTTCAATGAAGCATCAGGAGTTGCAGCCCGTTCCCAGCAGCAGCAAGCCAGTCACTGCAGGTGTGTGCAGCTCTGGCAACAGCTTGGTCCTGAGCATGTAGTCCTGTCCTGCTGGTGGAGCACACTATTCCCTGTGGGGCAGGGAGGGTTCTTGTTTGGTGGCTGTCACCTCTGAGGCTCGTCCTTAGGAGGCTGGAGGCTGACAGCGTGTTACTGCAATGTGTTAGCTGGGCTCTGGTCCCTTCAGCCTCCAAGCAATGTGGGCATCGCTGCCTCTGTTTTTGGAGCTGAACAGGGATTGGTTTATGCAAAAACAACCTGAGGGTACAGCTCTGGCTTTCTCAGATTAACAGTGTAAAACATTGGAGACTTTGGGCTAGGTAGCTAATATTACTCGGTGTTTTTTTTTTTTTTTTCTTCTTGGTATTTATTAAAAAATAGCAAAATTAGTTGGTATAGGAGAGAAACCGGAAATAAGAGTCGTGAGAAGGCCAGAGACTGTCAACAGGAATGAATAACAGACTCTGTAACAACTGGTGGAAACAAATAGTGAATATTAAATAATCCTGTTACCTTGGTAATTTAGCAACAGTGGACTGCAGTGCAGACACAGAAATAAAAGTAGCTTTTAAACATAACGGGGCCTGTCAAATCTCTAGCAAGGGAAGGCTGCCCAGCATGCCCCAGGGGAGTCTTACGGTCTCTGTTAAGAAAAGAGTTGATAAAAATCCTGGATAGCACAACTGCAGGACTGATGGGATGCACGTGAAGGCTCCCTCTTGTAGCTACGGTGCCATCTCTGCTGCCCATCTTGCAAAAAACGTTACGTGCCTGGAGCTGCTGAGTGGGTTTGTGGTGGCCGACCTTATCCCATGGTGGGTTTCCCCTTCTGTTAAATTGAGGATGAGGACCTTTAAATCTCTGGGTGCCGTGTTTGCTCTTGGGTCCATTTTATAGGTATTTATTAGGTCTTCCCCGTTACAGAATGCAGATACCATCCTTTTTTTCTTCATTTTCTACATTATTTCTTCTAATCCTCCTTACTAGCTTTGCAGCAAGGGTAAATTAGTCTTTTGCTCTCTAGTGCAAATCTAGTTAGCCCAGACACTTCAGTGAGAGCCTTGAGATTCTCGTGGAGCTGAAGACTTCCTCAGAGAGATCTTTCATGCCTCAGAAAATTGCAGGTCACTTGCGTTTGGTAAATTAGTCTGTTTTACACTGATTCTTACCCAGCAAAATGCCACGAGCAGAAATGCTAGTCAGAGGGGTTTTGTTTTCTCTCTTCTGCTTTTGCCATGTTGCGCTCTGCTTCTAGCAAGAGTAAATGAAATTGGTGACAGTATTCAAGTAGCTGAAGTAATAGTAATTCTTACTAGAATTAGGGATGTTTTGTGGAAGCTTCACTAGGGGATGCGAGTTCGATTTATTTTTTTTCTTTGAAGGGTGTTTATCTACAGATTTGTAAGAGTTCCTGAGACCAGGTCTTCCTCTTGCTTCCAGTTCTTACAGTCAGTTTCAGGACAAAAGCCAGACTGCAGAGGACTCTGGGCTGCAGTTCCTAACTATCACTGCAAAGTCGCAGCGAATATCTGGACAGGCACCAGTGAGACTAGTGGCTGTTTCTCAAGCCAGAAATCTCAAACTTCTCTTGGAGTGTAGTGGACAGAAATTAATTTATTTTAATTTGAAAGATGGAGGTTACTTTTACAAAACATCCTAGTGTATGCTCTGAATTCTTTCTTCTGCCTCACATCACGGACCTTTCTGTGATTGAAATGTTTTAATCAAGTCCCTGTAGAAAGAATATTTCCTTTACTAAAGGGGATGGAAAGATCAATGTCCCATTTCCATTCTTACAGCCACAAGACACTGAGTTGATTAAAATTGCCTTGTACGCCTTGCTAAGGCTGGAGAAAAACAGTGTCTCCTTTTAATTTGTCGATGCCAGAGGCTGCATCATCTGTGGTGGACAAAGGGATGGTCTTGGAAACTCTGAATGCAAAATTTTGCAATTCGCATCATTGCATTAGTTTGCTTTTGCCCTTCAAAATCCCAGGAAGAACAAGAAAAAAGATGCCCTGAAGACAGCAGTTAAGAGTCACAAAACATCATCTATAATTTAAGTCATTATCAGGCATCTCCATTATGCTGTAATTATTTATTGATTTTTATATAGTATGACCATTATACACAGCACTCACCAAACTGATACGGTAGTCAGCACATTTAAAAATCCTCTTATCTAACCTATTTTCATCAGCAGAGGCCAATTGTATAATAACAATGAGATTCTAAATTGTTATAAATGAAAATAAAAGGGGAAGAGAGAGCGGAAATAATCAGTAGAATAGGTTGTTTTCCCCTGCACCCTGAAAAAGCGTGTGTGAGCCAAGCCCTACTGAAAAGCCTCCATAATATTTCTGGTTCTGTACAATCGCTCTAATTTCCCAGTAGCCCAACTAATCTTATATCCTATCGCCCAGAATACCCATTGCACAGATGCATCAGAGGACAATTCAAAATCTGTATAATGGAGATAACCAGTTCACAGCAGTTTTCTTCTTGTTCACAGGCAGCTAGCACTGAGAACTGGCAATTTTTAACCCCAGGGGCTGACTATGAAGCATGGCCTGGAGAAGGGGACAAGAACTCATTTACCTACTAGTCTGGGGGTTGTTGCTGGCTGAGCAGCTTTTATCCACTTTTTACACTGTTTGAGCTTTATCTCCAAGATTGTTACCAATTCATGACTTCACGTTCTGTTTCTGCCTTGACACCTACCACGCCATCAAAAACAAAAGGAAAAAAATGGAGAGATGTGAAAAGCTGGCACTTTCAAAAATAAGTAAGGGCACATAAAAAATGTCAACATTGCTGCTCTATTTTATTTTGAGGTGGTTGTAGTGCAATAATTTTTTCTCTGCTGGACAGGATATTCTGCAGTATTTCATGCATACAAACATGCAGAAGAATTTTAAGGATTGTTCAAGTAGGCTTTGGTTCACCGTAGGAGTCTTAGGTTAGTAAGAAAATGTGGATTTGGTAGATAAAGTGATATTGGGAAAGTCATGAAATAGCACTGAGTGTTTATGCAAAATAGGAACTGTTAATGAAGTTGCCCGATTCCCAGTGACCATAACTAGACAGGGCAGGAATCCTCCCGTGTGTGATTTCAGCAGCCACTGCTCAAGTCTCACGAAGGACAACACGGTTAACATGGTGTTATGGAAACAAAGCTTGCTCTGCCTTGTATCTCTTACAGTGATCTTTAATCAGAGACGCAGCCTTGAGGACTTTGCACACGTTGAACTCATGGGCTTGTTTTGCTTTCTCTTCAGGGTGATGGTGCTGTGGCTGGGTACCCTGGTGCTCTCTGAGGAGCTTTCAGCGAGCCCACCAAACATGGACTTCTGAGGCCTCTCTTCAAGCTTGCAGGCAGGTCATCTGGGGATCTGAGAAGCCTCAAAATAGAAGTAGAGAAATAAAGTGCTGCCAGGGCAGAGGTTAAAGCCGCTCCTCTTTCCTTCTACCCTGCGTCTAGGGCAAATATGCTTTTCTTTACGTTCTCTGAAAACTTGAATTCTCTCCTAGGCAAATGTTACAGCAGTAGCCTTGTGGGCTTTTACCTCCAGAAGCTGTCACCGAAGACAAATCTACTGGCTATGAAAGAGAGAGCACAGGATCAGCCATCCAGTGTCCTTGGGGAATGACAAATATTTTTTGCTGAGGTGGAGAGGAAAGGAGGAGGACAGGGATTGCCAGAAAGCACATTTTTATGGTAACTGAAGTAATGAACTCAAATGAAAGGAATAAAATAGAGGTTTAGAGTGGAAGTGCCATTTCAGTTTTAACTACAGTGTTGCTACTGCAAGGCTATAAATTAGAACAAGGTAGTTAAGTTGGAAGAAATAAAGCAAGAAAGGTAAAGTCCTTGGTAATAGGAAACTCGGAGGAGCCCAGCCTCTAATAATTGAAGTACATCCCACACTAGAGTTGTCTTGCCTCCGCTCTCAGCTGGTAATTAACGAAGTCGGATGAAAGATGTGAGGAGCAACTTACACAGGAGGGGGTGCACTTTCCCAGCCCAGCAGGGAGCTTTTATTTCTGCTAACATTTAAATGCCTGTTTCCCTAATCTTGGACTGGAGATGTGTAGCTAATTTCTCTGAGCATGTTTTTCTGAGAGTGATACTTAAAGAAATCTATAGGTCACCATGTGGTCTCCTCTGCAGTAAACACTTCTCATCTCCATCTATGGTGTGTTTTTAACCTTCAGCCACTCCAGACCTATTCTCATCCTGGAGACCCATAGTTGCTGAGACCCTGAAATTCTGCCATCTTTCTCTGCCCCAGGGCAGCGAGAAGTCTGTGGAACTCATTGGCCTAATCAGTCAGTAAATAATATTTACTTTGCTTTATTGTGGGTAGGTAGAGGAAGAATTAGATTCAAGAATTCATTAAAGGCTGAGGATCCATGCAGAGAGATGGAAGAAAAACAGCAGAAAATGTCCAAATACAACCCCCACCCATAAAAAAGGCTCCAGAGACAGAAAAATAAATATGGGTCAGTTGGTATTTTACCAATGGTTTTCAGAGAAATGATAAATTATACCTCCCTCCCTCAAAAAAAAAAAAAAAAAAAAAAGACAGGCTCCATTTTTTTTTTTTTTTGATTTAATCTTGCAGTGGGTGGAACTACAAGAGATACAAATACAACCTCACCGACTTCTTGCTGTTCTCTAGCTCATTACCACTGCTTCCTTACCAGTGCTCAGAAGTGCCCAGTCTGGCCAAGAGGACACCTGCAAATGTTACAGAGAAGCTGAGTTAAGGAACTGTTAAATCCCAGGAAGTAATGCACATCATCGATTTAGAGCTGGATTTGCTCTAGTGTGTAACAACGTGGTGTGTTCTTGAGAAACTGCCTTTCATCTCAAAGCCCTCGTGTATTTCAGTTGTGTTGGAGGCTATAGGCCAAATTTCCAGCTTGTGCGTCTTCAAAAAGTCTCTCAAAATGGAAGAGCTATGCCGATTTATACTCGGTGAGAATGTGTTCCTGTATAACAAAGCACTAGCTGTATAGTAACTTACAACCTGCTTTTGGCTAGTAAGTGGTGCAGGAAGAAGAGAAGTGGAACAAACTACAGTAGCCAGTATTATTTGAGTCCTTGCAATGCTGGAGTAAAATTCGGTGAGCTGAACTTTGTCAACTTTTGGCTGCTTTGTTGGGTAGCTCAATACCTGGCACATACAAGGATGAATGGCTAACAGACCTGCTGCTTTCCTGTGGCAAAACAGGAATAATTCTCTAGTTCTAATGTCACAAATAACGAAAACATGCTTTACTCAAGGTCAAGTCATTCCTGTCACAGAAAGCTAAGTGTCTTGTAAGTGGATGCAATTGTAGAATTGATTTAAAATAACTTCCTATAACCACTTTCTGAAAAATGCTGTCACTTTGCAGACAGAGGTCTTTCTGAGGGAGTAATGAGGGGACTCCAGTGAGTTCTGGCTCAAATTTGTCATCTGCTGCTGCAGATTAATTCACCCAGGATGTCTCCAGGTGACTTGTAGCCACCTGATGATACAGCACTCATTTTGCTTGTTAGGGAGGGTAGCAACCCTATTACTAACCAGAAAACCATGCATCAGTTCTCAGCACAGCTTGATCTCTATTTACTTTTCAAGTACCTAAATGGAGTGTCACTAAAGAAGCGTTTGTGGCTCTCTGGGTTAGCAGGCTTTCCCTCTTTCTTGGCTGCAGCCTGGTGTAATGCCCCTGCCTAGGAGATCTGTTCAGGTAAGGCCTGCACTTTATGAATCTGGGCTGCTTGATTTTTTCTTAGAGCTCCTTGGCTTTGTCCTGCAACACATCACGATAGAGCAGTAAACAAATAAATATTTCTTGTATTGAAAGGGAATTTTTCTGAGACAGAATTTCTGTTCCCAAATTTGAGTAGGATGGATGGTTCCTTAAAAATGCATAGAGATTACAGGTATTAATGACTTTCATATCTCTCTGCAAACATGGCATCCGCTCCATGGCAACACCTTCCACTCATTTAGTCAGCAAAGAACCCAACAATTACCCCTCTATTTTGTCATCTCAATGTATTTGCCTACAGCAGAGAGACTTGTAAGAAGCCCTGTGCTCTGCCAGCAGCGGGGCCTGGCTCTCCTTGCAGTGTGAGAGCGGCGGGGTCGCAGCCCCGCGTGCAAAGGCTGCAGTAAATCCCTAGTCCCAGGATGGCACTCACCAGTCTCCGTGTGGAGAGGAACTACGTAGGGACCTCTGCGCAGGGCCTTGTGGATGGGTCTCATTCATAAAAAAAAAAATATTTTGACTTCATACTGTGGCAGAGGTATTATTTGTTCTGACAGAATATCAATGCTATAGTGGCAGCCTTTATCAAGCTGTCTGTGCCAGGCTGTCTGGCACCTGCCCATCACATTACCACAATTTCTTCTGCTACAAGATGCATCCAATTTAATCTTTACATTCATTCTCACACAGTGAAGAGAGAATAGCTTCTTTTATCTGAATTCAACAAATTCAGATGGAATTCAGACAAAAAACATCTCTTTCCAAGGGTATCTGATGTGTGTTGTTCTGCGGAGCCTCATCTGTCATGGCATGAAGGAGTAGATTTACATGGACAACCCACACGTGTGGATTAGGGTCGCTGTTAGAAGCAAGGAAATACCTTGTGTTTAAATGGAAGGCACATTTCTGGTCTTCTCATCTCTTGTTGTAGAGTTATTTCCATTTAATCTAGAGGCTACTTTCAAATTATTCCCATCAAATCTTCCCCAAACCATCCTCAGCTTTAGGAAAACCAGCAGCTACCTTTCCTCCTGTGCTTACAGCATTTCTGTGAAAAGCTTCTCTCCTTGGGCTAATGACACTTAATTCAACAGGGGCTCTTGGTCCTGTCCCACAGGTGAAGGTGGGCAGACCTAGGACTGTCAGTGCCTCCCACCCTCGAGGTGTGCTCTCTGCTGAGACGTGGCTCCAAGGGCCATGACAGCAAACCCGCTGTGACCATCTACAGGTGGGCGCTACGCGGGGTGCTGCTGGAGTGCCTTGCAACAGGGCAGTCTTCCTTGTCTGCTCTCTTTTGCTTGGGAAATAAATCACCTGGTTGTAGGGGAGAAGCCTGAGACATCCTCACTTCTCCTCACAGAAGGACTGTGCCACAGCGGGACAGCGCCGTGCTCTTGATTTGCTGTTGAATGCAGAAGTGATTTTAAAGTGGCTTAAAATATGCATTTATGAAGTGCACAAACCAAAATGGTTAAGTGATGATAGTTTAATAGTGGAAAATGCATAGGGCAAGTTGTGTGGAAGTGCTTGTTAATCCCTGCTTGTGAGCCCTTGACTTGGGTCCCTTTACAACCAAAGAACAGAGGCCAGCTGCCCCCAAAAGGAAAAGATTCAGGCTTCTGTGCTGGGGCTGGCACGTCTCATAGTGGAGGTATTCTTGTGTGTTACATCTAGTCTTAGATGGCTGTTCTCTGGGGAAGCTCTACTTAAAATGCCTATCCCCCATATTAGGAACTGGCCCTAAATCTTTCTGTGGGTCTAACCCATGATTCTGTAAAGATCTGGCTTTGTACCTACTGATTCCACCATCTGTCCTTTCCTTTAACTCATCTTTGCTGTTTTTCTTCTGATTGCTTTTTCGTATGAGTCAGAAGAGGAAAAAGAAATAATTACAGCTTGATGAAAATCTACTGTAATTAGATTATTATTATTTTTTTTTTTTTTTTAAGTGTGAACACTGTAACTCTAACTGCTCTTGTAATGATGTTGCTTCTGTGGTTTTTATGAATCAGAACATTTTAGAAGTCCAAGTAGAGTTACAACAAGTAGCTGCTTCCCATGGTTGTGTTACTACGCCACTGGGATGTTGCTTATAAACCCAACCATTGCTCCAGTTAACTTTTCTGTCCCTACAGGACAGGAGCAGGCTGATTCAAAGCGTGCTGTGTGTAAGCAAATGGGGTGTTGAGGGGAGCTTTTGGGGAGCAGCGCTTGTGCCAGTTAGCCAGGTGTAACACTGCTTGGTTTGAGCAGGGCAAGACCAGTCAATGGCATTTTTCTTCTTTTCCTGATGGACTCTCCTCTGAAAAGCCAGGTGGGCCGCATGCTGTGCTTAACTGCAGAGCCTAGCTGGCTTGCGTGGCAGTTCTTGTTTCATGTTTGTTTTCCTATTTAAATCTTACTTGTGAGACGATACTATGCCATGGCTTAGGTGAAGCACTTAAATCATCTCTGTTCTTACTGCCATGCCAGCATATCACTAAGATATCACTAAGATGTGGGATGAGCACTTCTGGTCACTCTCGGGCCCTCTCCATTGACCTTTCCAGCTGTCACGTTTCTAACAGGTGAATAAAAGTGCAGGAAATGAGGAGGATAAACTGAGCTTTGAGAAGCACAGTAGAAGGAAAAAATCCACTTGTGTTCAGGTGTCTGAGGCACTCAGTGTTTGAAATACTACTTTGTGTTTATCTCAAATATTGACATTACTTAGCACGCATGAGGAAATTTGTATACTTCTCTTTATGTTTTGGATTAAATCGTCTTTTACTGCTTTTTATTACTTCAGAGAGCTAACAGGATGCATGTGTATTTTGAAGAGCCAAACAGCCAAGATACTTCGTTAGGCAGATGAATATTTTTCTTTGAGTTGCAAGTCAATAATTTAATGTCTTTGCAAGAATTAATTTATGAGTGGACAGACCTATAAAATCAGTCAGTCTAAGTGCAGGTGACAGCTGTCCTGTCTTATATGGTCATTATGAGCTGGCTGACTCATGACGGAAAATGTTGCAGTTTCACTTGGGACAGTGTTGTAGTCAAGAATATCTTACAGTGAAATGGATTTAAATACAGTTGTCTGTGCCTTAATTAGTCTGGGAAGTAGTTGTTTTATGACTGACTGGTACTGCTAGCTCCTTCAAACACGCAGGGGCTGGGCCATGCTTTTCTTTAATTCAACCTGTGGCCATCATAAATTTGTCCACCTCCTTTTAATCCTCTTTTGCAAACTATGTTATGTTTTTCTTTCTGTTGTTTTCCTCCAAAATCCTTCTGCTTCATAGCTTTATTTTTGGTAAAGGACTCAAAAGGAATTCAGTAATAAGCATATAGCTTCACTGCTATAGCTTGGAAATTTTACTCAGCATTCAGACATAAATTGGGACATTTTTTCTAAACATGTGGGCAAGGTCTGGAGTGTATAATGGAGATGATTGAAACTACATAACTCTCATTCAAACTTTTAAGCAAACTAATTTTTATGTAGAGTTTTCTTTAAAGACCAAAATCAGTTTTGAGAAATTTCCAAATGTTATCTTGAAAAGGTCCCTGTTTTCCCATCAGCTGTAGCCACTTAAAAAAATAAATTGCCTGGTCCTGGTCCTAAGCTATATATAAGTAGTACCCAAATACATCTCTCTCTCTATGAATGCATACATTATGTATCTGTACTGCTTTATTACATGATCAAGTTCCAGTCTTCCTTACTACTGAAACTGTGTAGGACAGCACTTTGGCTTATTTTGTCCCAGATGTCTTAGCCTGTGATTTTCCAAATTGCATTTTGCTAGTAATTTCTGCTCATGTTTCTAATCCCTCTAATCTGGAGATTTCATTACTGTTCTATTTACTGTCTTGCTGATCATTACTGAAAGTATTAAATAGGACTAGCAATGATACTTCCAGACCTCACACACTCGTCATTTAATTTTATCTTTTGCTTGCACTTCTTAAGCTATCTTTTACTCCGTAGAGTAGATCTCATCTCTAACCTGGTTAGAATTAATTAAGAATAAATGTATGCTGCGCAGTTTCAAATCTCTAAAAGTCATATATCTTAAATCTGCTGATGGCATGCGTCTACTAATTTTATTTTGTCAATAAAACTAATAATGTAGTCAAGCTAGTCTCAAAAGATCTGCCCGTTCATAAGCTCATTCTCATATCTTCTGGAACTTCAGTGTTGTGGCTTCAGCTGATTCATGGACATTCGTATCAGTTTGGGACAGTCTGTTCAAATTAAAAAAAAAAAAAAAAAAGTGAACCTATGCCTCAATTTTCTAATAACAGAGTTCAGATCTCAAATTGTTATATATTCTAAAGCTGACCTGTAAGCATTAACTGCTAGTGCATAAAACACCGTATTGGTTGTTTTCCATGTGGTGTGTAGAATGAACAAGCATTTCAATGTTGGTTGGTTTTACTTTTGACTGAAAAGCATTTGTATTACTCTAAGACCACATTTATGAGGACGGGAATTTTGTCACTGTTTTCCAGGGCATGGGAAAATGTTCTTCTGAGGTCTTGGTTTTCTAACCAGATCACGTAGTGTTATTGGGGAATTTTGTCTTCAAATCTTGATGTCTTTAGTTGTGTTGGATCAGTCAGAGATTGAAAAGCAGCTAGTAGGGACAGGCAAAAACTACCGTTTCCTTTGTTAGGATTATCCCATTCCAGTTAATCACTTCTGAAGTCCACTTCCCTTCTCATCGTCATGGGCATCCTTTAAATGTGTGAGAAGATCTCAGTGTGCTGCAGAAACAGGGACACTTTCCACATTTAATAGCCAAAGAAGTGGTAAGACATATTAATGGTTCATAAGAATGCTTAAGAACGTATAGCAGATGTATCCTTCTTTAGGATTTGACCGAAGTAGGTATGTGGTAGAAATCCTCCAGAACTCTCCACAGTGCCTTTTCTGGCCTTTTCTTCTAGGTGAGCTGGTGGCTAAGAAAGGCTAAGGGCTAGGTACGGAATGGGAGGAAAGCGCTAACCCAGTCTGTTGCTTTTCTTTGCAAACTGCAGCTAGAGTCTCATCAGGATTTGTAGTTGATCTTAAAACAGTTTTTTCTCCTTTGCTTTGCATGGACTATGTTCTTTTTGACATCTTTAGAGACTTTAACTTCAGTTATTTCCATTTGTAAATTTGGAGAAGAGGTGAACTTTTTTTTTAATAATTAGTGTGGTATCTCACTTAAAATTGAGATGATAGAGAGGTACGTTTTGTTCATACTTTTGTAAACTGGTTTAACTAGAGATTATTAGTGTTAATTAGAGGGAAAATTGGTTTTCATTAAAGCTAGCAGTGATAATAATATGCAGCTAGTTATTGACCTTTTGGTATAGTGGTAATTTCATAAGAGAAGAGATTAATTATTAAAGAGCTCCTGATACCCTACAATACAGTTTTGTTTCAGGCTCTGCATCTGCCTGGCTTTTGTTAACACAATCACAATACTGTACTTGAATAAGGAATTCTGATTCTGTAGCGGATGTTATAGCATATCCCTATTCTTAAATTCCTCTGGGTGGGAAGGAATGACAATGCGTACTTAGGCTGTTTTAGAAGCACTGTGCAAGCTTTTTTTTTTTTTTTTACCTTCTCTTTCCTGACATTATGAGGTAACTTTCTTCAGGTTTCTCTTACAATTACTACAGGTTTTTAAGTATAGATATTGATATTCCTAAAACTGCAAAAAATGTGGCAAAAGATTAGTATCATTCCTAACGTGAGTTAGGCATACATTTTACTGAGCCCAATGAAAATGCTTTTAAGTAACTGTCCTTTTTCTTTTCTCTCTCCCCAGTTTCTGTGGGAAGAAATCCATGTACGTAAGAGTCACCTAGAGACTGACTTCAGCTCAAACAAGGTACTCCTTTGCCTTATGTGAAAAATTTTTAGTTTTTGATATGCTACTGAATGTTGTTTAGAAATAAGTTTGTATCTAATTTTCTTTTGCTGTTCTAAGTGAACTCATTGAAAGTGTTGTTGATTTTAAAATATTTGTATTACAAAGATGGCTGACTTAAAGGTAAGTATCCTACTAATGAACACACAAATACAGATTGCAAACATTTCTGAAATACTTGGGAATCAAACTTTTGCTACAGAAATCAATGTTCTACCTTATGTAGGATGACAGATGAAATAGCACTTTGTCATGTTGCAATAGTAGAATCAAAATACCCCACTCACCATAATCCAAAGGAACTTTAGAGTCACAGCCCCATCTGAGAGAAGTGTATCAATCTATCATTTAATTAATTTAGGTGTGTGACTAAAAGCCTTACCTACAAACGCAAATATGACCAGGAAAATTTGTTATGTGTGTTTGAGTCCCGCTTTGGCTTACGAAATGAAAAGCACCAACACAGTAGGCAGAGCACCATGAACAGTGACAGTGGCCTAAAATGCAATGCTGATGACCTAGAGAGAAAAAAAAAAAAAGGCAAAATTTTTGAAATAGAGTGAAACTGTGAACATGACTTTGTAGTCATCATCAGAGCTTTAGCTACTTTTACAAATTTTAAGCATGGAATTATTCATTTAGACTTTGGGCTCCAGCTACTGTCACTGTCTTAATTCAGCCCTCCCAATCTTTAAAATTAACTTATTCTTCAATGTTTACAAACCTTGAAATGACTAATTAAATAGGCCACCTTTTATAAGTTTGTTTTTTTCACCCGTTTTCAAATGGTGCTGACTTGTATGGATGTTGGTCTCTGGAACTAGAGGTCATGGTTCTTCATGCAGACAAGGGAAAGACTGCAACTCAGTGCGAGGGGATGTAATTTCATTCTCTGCTCTGTTCAGAGCAAGTACAGTCCTGGCAGTTTTTCAAAAAAAAAAAAAAAAAAAAAAGGGCGGATGGGGGGGGCATAAAAATCACAGTTGATATTCCTTTTACAGTCTTTTTGAAAATTGTGATGCAAATCTGTAGACAAGCTCTGAAGTACCAATCACTGGACTTATTCCTCTTCCATTATTCATCTGTTTCATAAGATATTTTAATGACAAAGCCCCGTAAGCCTTCACTGGAAAATAGGATGCTAATATAAATTCTTTTAGGTGTCTCAAAACATCTTGGGAAGCTGCATTTTTCAGTTACTTTGGCCATGTTTTAATTTTTATTTTGTTTACAGTTTAATGAAAAATAGCTTTTACAGAACATTAATATGCCCACTTTTAATTTTAGCCTTGTTTACTTTTGTCTTGATGTAGACTTTTTAATAGGTATAATGTGTATATATATTCTCACAGGTCTTGATATGTCCCCAGTGATATTAAGCAAGTAAATGGAAAATTACCTATAAGAACGATTTTAAAAAAGAATGTCTACATAAATAGTTGCAGAAAACATTTTCAAAAGCTAGGAAGGATGGGGCAATTACACAGTAAAAATATATTTATGCCTGTATAGATTGGCAGATTAAGATACTTTAGTTTAAGAGTACAAGAAAATAGAGTCAAAGTAAAGGTCCAGCTAGCTTAGCGTCCTTCTCAAAAGAAAACCAGTGTGAGCAGTATTAAATGGGTGTAAGGACAGGGCAAATTTAATGGTGGTGTCCAAGGAAAATCACCTGGACTCCATCAATTTGCAGAATTGTGCCTTAGAATTAAAAAGTTCTCAGTGGACTTTTCATTTGTGAGTTTCCTACCTGGCTGTCTGAAATAGACAATTTAGCAGATAAAGGCTTATGAGATTTATGTTAGAGCATGTGTACACTTGGAAGTGATAAGACTAATTCAGCTCTGTGTATACAATTTACAGTGCTCTTTCCCAAGTTTACTTTTTTAAATAGTTAATCACTGCACATACTTCCCATTACTTTAGGAATGACAACTGGGTAGATGTTGCATGAAACCATTTAATTCTTCAGTCAGAATTATGCTGTAGTTTCCCTAGACTTATTTTCTTCACATCTTACACCTACTTTCAGATCATTAATGTTATGAATAGATTTGTGTGTATGTGTGTTTGGACTGTGTTCTGTGTTGTTAATTAGAACAAGCACATACAGCAAGTGGGATAATTTAGCTTCTATGTACAGTTTGAAAGCAGATTTTTAAGCAAATGACTGAATTTTTTGGCATGGAAACCCAGGAACATATGGCCATGTGACTGCATGTAAACGCGCTAATTTAATGTGTAACTTTTCTGACCTTGTCTTAGAATTGAGGTGGGACGTAAGTCATAGATTTGTAGATATTAAAGCCATAAGTGACCTCAAAATGACTTGTGATTATCTAGTCTGACCTTTCTTGCTAATGAGTGACATAGAATTCACCTCCATCCTGGCTCTTGAATCCAACATCTTTGCTAGAATTAGCCTAGGTATTGTGTTTAAACTCATTCATTCATGAGTTTAGCGTTCAGCTGTGTAGAATCCTGTGTATGCTATTAATATCTCTTGCCATAACACATCTTATTTATTGTCAGAATATGCCTAGATTCAGGTTCAATTATTTCAACCTTATCCTGTCTTTGTCTACTACACTGAAGAACTTGCTCTGCCATCGAATTCTTCTCCCGCGTTGATGCTGAAACTGCCCATTAGGCATACTTCAAGCATAAGAAAATCTTGCATATATTTTTAATTCCTTTCTAAATCTACATTTTTTCCACATTTGTCTTAAAATCTGGGCACCAAACTCAGATGTAGCATACCAGAAAGAAGTTTTCTGTGGAAAAGTGTAAGTGTGAAACACCTCTTTACACTTGTCTCAGCTTAAATTCCACTTCAGAGCATGTAGCCCTTTCAAGCTGTCACACTGAGTTTAACGGAGTCTGACTCCATCTCCCATCTTTGAATGACTGATACCTGGAAGTGGATACAAAAATTCTTCTCTTAGCTGCAGCTTCGTTGCTAAAGAAAGATAGACACGATTCATTGCCTGTCAGAAATGTCAAGGCACTGGAAACTGGTACCAACAGCTGAGATTTTTCAAGATTTGCTTTATCTAATGTTTTTGGTCACAGATATGACCTTGCCAGACTCTTCTGAAAAAAGGGGGGAAAGGGAGAAGGAAAAAAGAAAGAAATGGAAGGAACTATGAAGAAAGTTGTCAAGGGATGAGTGCTTCATGAAATGGTGATTAAAATTTGGTGAAATGATATGGAGATACCGTCTGCACTCTCTCTTTCTATCTGGTTACATCCTCTCAGGATCAGTGAAAGCTCAGTGTACTGGTGGAATCGGGGCCAGCACGAGATGGTGGATTAGTGAATTCAACAGTAAGTTTTGCTCTCTTCAATCCTGTTCTTTTCAGCTTTAGCATCAGGTTAAGGATCCCAAAGCAGGGATAAGGAGTGAAGAAATATGCTTTCTACATATTCTGTTCGTATGTTAAACCTCATCTCTGCCCTCCCAGTGTTTCTGTATGGGTGTGTATCCCTCTCCTCTGCCACTCGCTGTTCAGTCTGATTGCAGACCTTGACTTCTGTCAGCTCTCAGGGGACAGGGCTCGTTCAAACTCTCACTCTTAGGATTTGCTGCTTTTAAAAACTGTGTTATATAAAGGGCAGCAGCCTTACAGCATATTGAGCCATGTGAGCAGTGGGATCCGCATGGCAGTCCGTGGGGTTACTGAGTTATTTTTCTGGCTCCTTGTGAGCCCAAAAGCTGCCCTTTCACAGCTGGTTTTCTATGCAGCCTCTCATAGAGCATTTCATTTGCTACCTCAACCATATTTCACCACGTATTGCTCTAGCTTCTGCTCTGTGACATCGCTCTTCATTTACCTCTCAATATTTTTGTCACCTGTAGTCTTCATGGTAACAACTTTATACACCTCTATAGATGGCACTTATCAAGCCATTGATAAATTTTAAATAGGTGTTTACAAAGCAACCCCTCTAGTAATCACATGTGAAACTCAGTCTCTTGACAATTATTTGACAGTTAAAATTTCATTTTGAGATTATTGTAATTAGCTGGATTTTAATTTATTTATTGCCTTCTCATTCCAGTTGGTAGCTGTGTTCAGTTAACCTTACAGGCTAGCGTAAAGCTTATCTTGGATACAGCAGAAGAAATGTAGACTTATGGCAAGGGCTTCCGAAAACTCTCCATCATAAAGCAGGTGTAAATGCCTGGAACTGTTGTTTCATTTAAATGGCAAACACAAGAAACTATAATAAATACAGATTACCTAAATCAAAGTCAGGATGCTTCTGTTGAAGTGCAAATCTGTTGTCATAAAAATTTCTATAAAATTATCTAATTTCCATAAACAGGTTTTCTATTGGATAATGATTTATTCATCTAATGTTTCTCCAGAGATCTTAGCTAGCAGCAGGAGCAGATCTCTTGAATAAAAACAAATCCTTATTGTTTTTAGTTTCTGTGGAGAAAGGTGGTACTGTTTCCTGAAGTTATGAGAACAAATGTTTTATTTCTATGATATTTTATTTCAGAGAAGGTAAAATGTTAGGGGCAGGTTTGCCATCCTATGTAATAAAACCATGCAATTTTACTCTGAAAATCAGGTGATCTCTTCCATGCACAGTCTGCAGAAGCTCAGCCAGGTCTCTGGAATATCATCAGTCCCCATCACCACGTGTAGTCCTGGCCCAAGGTGGCCTCGTGCCTCGTTAGTAGCTCCCTGTGCCTCAGGGTGAGGAGCACTACCCTACAGAGTGAGATGGGCTGTGTCAGCTCTTGTTCCAGTAACGTTGTTGTTTGCCATATGTTCTTTCTCTATCTGCTTGTT
The DNA here is from genome assembly GCF_009819795.1 of Aythya fuligula. Lineage (NCBI taxonomy): Eukaryota > Metazoa > Chordata > Aves > Anseriformes > Anatidae > Aythya > Aythya fuligula. The sequence continues at coordinate 1,015,347 of NC_045565.1, read as the reverse complement.
GCTTAGTACCTGTCCTTTGTTTTCTGTCCCTATTTTCGGTTTTATGAGTGATGTTTTCTCTGGTTGGTGAGGTGCCCAGAACATTGTGCCAGACTCTGGGAGGAAAGACTAAAATGAAGTATCTAGAAAAGCTGTTTTGTGATGCACGTGACTTACGGGCTTCTACCAATTTCCCCTGTCTTGGGAAAAGCCAGCCACTTGGTCTGGCTGCCAGCTGCCTGCTCTCTCCTACCTACCCTGTTCCTGCTACACAAAGTCCTTTTGTGCTTTTTGGTAAGGAGAGGGGCTGTCGGATACCCTGAAATCCACAACACATTCATGTCATTTTTGACCTCAGTGTATTCAGCTGCGTGGTCCATGAGCCATTAGCTCTCGTGTGTTCATTTATGTAGTTGTTGCATCTCTCCTGCCTGTGAGAGAGGGGCCTTTAAGATGCTCTATAAAAATGTCCAATTGTTCCTGTAAAACCATCAGACTGAATAGGACCTGCTCTTTTCTTTCGTTCTACCATTTTCCTCTTCTGCAAAGAAGGATACTGCAGAAAGTAAGGGACAGGTAATTGTTTGGGTTTTCTGCTTGAAATTGTTTTTAATACTGAAGCCCTGTCATTCTTACTGAGTGACTGAAGAAAGGACTTAAAAGTATGCTGAAATTAAATCACTGTTTAGGGGAAAAATAACGATAGTAGTCTTCTGCTGTCTCTGCCATTGCTTGCAATACAAATAAAGGACAGTGGTTCTTAATTCTGTTTGCATTTGATTTTTCTGTCTCTATTATTCTCCTCGTATTGACAGTGTACGGTATAATCCTTCTAGCAGGCTTCTGACTAAATGCCTAAGTAAAGCCTTCAGAGTCGGTAAGTGGAGACAAGAATGAGTTAATTGGGGATTCTTTATCTCCCAGCAAAGCAGTAGGTACGCTTCAAAAAGACTGAGGAATATTGGTCACGTGTTAAGTTTTTCTTTTTTTTTTTTTTTTTTTGTTCTGGAAAGCAGCAGTTATGGTAGATGATAGAATTAAGTAAGTGTCTTTGCTGTTGAAGTGCAAGCGGTGTGTGTAGGATGATACAAGTGTATGTGATCACTGATATGTGCAATGTAACCTGCATGTCACCTGAGGTGAGTGCATCAGTGATTAATATAAGTGCCTGTAAAGGATTCCAAGCTGCTGCAGATAACGTTATGGCCATGCCATGAATATGGTGGGACATCAACAGCAGTTGCTGAAACAAGATTTCAAATAAGATGAGCCTGAGGCTGTATGTACTCATTGTTATGGCCATCTTTCAAATTTGGCATTTCAGAAAGCTATTACAAGTATTTTCCTGAGAGAGCCCCTTGGCTAGCTGGAATGAGGCAGTGCAGTGCTCCCACAATGCAGTCCAGCTTGTTAATTATCTCAAGAATGTTTCAGGCTGCTACGTCTTAACTCAGATAAGTGACTAATCTCTTTTCTGGAACATAATGTCCAGAAAATGTTTCATGGTGAAGCATTTCAGCAGATTGCTTGGATCTCTTGTCGAACTAGTGGTCTTGCTACAGTGAGCAGCAGAGCTCGAAGTGACTGGTAGAGGGAGCTTTTTATCCGAGGCAAGCCAGAGAAGCCCTCTGAAAGCTTGTGTCAGGCATTTGGAGACTCGCTTGTAAAAACTAATTGTGCTCTCTGAAATCTGGGCATTGAGATACACTTGTGCGCTCTACTCATGGGGATGAAAGTTATTTTCTTCCTTTTTTTTTTTTTTTTTTTTTTTTTTGTTTAAGTTCTATTGAATGCTGCAGCTTCCAAACTTGTCGTAGATTTTTAGAAGCTTTAGAAAGCGAAGAATGGGATGGTTTCATGTATTTGCTTATTGCTTTAAAGGTAATACCTAGGGTTGGGTTATGTTGAAAGGTTTATTGAATACTTGCATTCTAGTTATGTAATGGAAATGGAGCCCAAGTGGTGCACGTGCAATTGGTGGGGCACCGGCACACATTCCAGGAATACAGCTGGGTTTATGCTTATGGTAAAGCTCAGAGGCACCTGGATCTTAACGGTAGGGAAACAAGGAATTAAATAGCTTGCTCCTAAGGAGAATCATTACACTGTTAGAACAGAAATGTGTGTGTTTTTTTTTTTTTTATTATTATTTCAATTAAAAAAAAAAGCATAAATAAAAGTATAGAAGTATAAATTACTTAAAATAAATGGAGTGTGATCAGGCTTCATGGGTTGAATGCTGTGAAGAATCTCCCAAATGGTATTTGCAGAATTGTGCTCAGTTTCAAATGTGATTTTTTGGGTGCATATTTGATTCTCAGTGGATACAGTAGGATGTGGCTGACATTATGTAGATTTGAATATGTAGAAAATATTAAAGTGAAAGAGTTACTTCCCACTGATGATTATATAAGGGTACTGTTGGGATGTAACGTCATAAAAAACAACACTTAAAAACAGTGTTTAAATTGTGTGTTTCCTCCTTTAAAAAAAAAAAAAAAAGAGGCAACCAACCAACCAAAAACTAAAGAACAACAACAAAAAACAACCCATAAATGCTACCTTTACATGACTATTTCATAAAATTTAAATTTTAGAGACAGAATTGCTGGGTTGTGTATTCTCAAAAAAAAAAAAAAAATCTTTAATGACCCAAGTTGCAAAGAATTTGGGGAACGAGGAGGAAGCCTTTGTTCCCTCAGTAGCTGCAAGGAGACAGGGGTTTGAGAAGAGTTGTGCTGTGCATGTGACTGGTGCTTGTGCAGTGCGCGCCTGAATGGTCTCATGTTAGCATCATTATGTGAGATAATCTTACTTCTAATGATAGTAATAAATAAAAACACATCTAAGGCTGTGACATTTTAGGATGCAGCTTTGCTCAAACCAGTTTTGCCCGTCAGTTTTACATCAGCACTCTTATTGAAATGGGTGGGTATTAGTGATGCCTGTTGCATAAATCCCTTCCGAACAACAAACACCCTGTCTGCTAATGCACAGTAACCTTTGTGTTGGTCTGCATCTCTGCTGGATTTGCCTGTGGGGAAGAGGACATATTTTGTCCTCCAGTGGTGTGCCCACAGGCTGGATGAAAGCTGGGATGGCTGGCAGGAGGAGACTGAACACGGTGCCCTGGGCATGTGGCAAGCAGCCTGTGGTGCAGTGCTTGGTGGGCACAGGCGGCATCCCTGCTGTGCCAGGGTCACCGCCACTCTGCCCCATAGAAACGTGTGCTGGGAGTCTTGATGCTGGAAGGGGTAAAGAGCACACCCATGTAGTGGAGGGAGGCCAAATATTGCTTTCCTGTTGCAAGGAAAATAAGCAATGCATTTTTATCTGTTCTGGAACAAAAATGACATTTCTTTATTCAGCCATACGCCAATATCCTCTCCATTGTATTGTTAGTTTTGAGGAGGGAAAGAAGCTGAGACTGGTGCTGATTTCCAACAGGCTGAAGATATCAGAAAGAGGTTGAATTAGCTGAGTCAAGCTGGTGTCTGAAGAGGACGTTTGGTTCTAGTTTTCGCTTCCTTAAAATAAATAAAGACCCCCTCCGCTTAGCTTTCCTTATTTTTTTCCTGAAAAGTCATTAAATTGTCAATGTAATACAATTTAACAAAAATTATCCTCTGTAGAGCTAGACAGCCTAGATATAATAAAATATAAATCTATTATCTTTATGCCAAATGGGAGTATAACATACAGAGCTCATCCTCTGTGTGCAATAGTAAATAAAATGAGCAGTATGTATTGGCCACTGGGGAAGAAAAGAAAGCATAGAAAAGGGAAGTTGTGATGTTTTTAATCCTGCAGTATACTTAGCTTTTCTCAGAAGGCATTGACTCTTTTTTATATATTGGTGGCTTAAAGATAGGAGTCATCCAGCTAATAATCTTTAACTACTTCACTGCCCACTGCCAGATTTCAGGCCTGAAATTCAGGATTTCAAGATTTTTTTTTTTTTTTTAAGATACTTTTTTTTTTTCATTTCACTTTCTTTAATTGGCAGTAGTGCTTCAACAGTTTAGGGCTTCTCCTTAAGTAGTGTTACTGTTCTAATTAAAACTGCTTATGAAATCTGTTGTGTTAGTCTAGGCCACACAAAGGAACCTCTGAATTATGTTTCTTTCCTACCTCATCTCTCTTGCTTCTGATGAATGGAAGCTCAGGCTGAGGCTTAACAATGAATGACTTGAGCTGGATAATGTGGCAATGAATCAGTCACCTCTCTGTTTTGCTTCACCTGTCTCCCAGGTCAATGGTGAACAAATCCACCCCAATCTCCCTGCTGGCTTGAGGAGAACTGGGGTGCTCAGGTTACCATAGTCACACATGAGCTGCTGTAACACACAGGGTCCTTGGTGGATCTGTTTTCTGTCAAATCACGTTCCCAGAACTGCCTGGCTGCAATGGTGATGGAGCAGTCTGAGTTCAACATCATATTGTTGTGTGCCTTCTAAAACTAAAAGGTGAATGCTTTGGAAAACGCTATTTTGGACCACACACTGAATACATTGCTGGGCAACTGAATAATAAAGAGTGTACCAGACACTCAAAGTCATCTGCACTAGGCAATTGTGAGGGACTGCAGCCAAGAGAAAGTCCTGAGTCCCCGTGGGAAGTGCTGAGGCACCAAGGCTGCTTTCTCTTCCTGTGATCGTCTGCACTGTGCTCAATGCTTCAGTTCCTGTGGCTCAGATAAGTAATACCAAGTGCTGTTAGAAATATTGCTCTATCCTAACTGTCAGTAAAAATTAGCACTAATGAGTTATTATGGAAGTGTGAATGGTGTGTAAGCAATACAGAAAGCAAAAACAACAGGAGGGAGGGATGTGTTTGCTCCTGCTTTGCTGAAAGCATTGATTAAGCCTGACTACGTTAGTAAAGGAGCAGCATTGGTCAGAGGGAAAAGAAAGTGATACACCTGTTACAGCCTGCTTGGAGCTGATGAAATAACAGGTAGGAAAATGCATTATTAAACACCATTTCCAGAAAACACTTTTTTTAGAGCTAGTTATACTGCTAGGAAGTTGGCTGGTATGCTGTAAACAGTCCTTCACTATAAACCAGAATTCATTGTCTGTTCCTTGGAGCTCTTGCATTAAGTACAAAAATGAATACATAAATACAGATAAAGAAACATTGGCATTCATGAGTAATTGGTATTGTGCAGCTTTTCTACAGCACCAGTGGCGAGATTCCAGCAACAAGAGCTTTGGTTGCCTCTGAGCTTCCCGTTATCTCCGAGGGGAAATTAATTGTGGTTATTTAGTGCAGGAGACATATTTAAAGACTGCAATAGCCATGAGGATTGTGTGAAGTATGTGGGAGTAGGAAGCGTGTATTAAGTGTATAGATTATTACTCACTAATGGCATGCACACAAGACTATCAGGCTCACATTTTCTATTAAATGTTTTGATTGCTCACTGGGTGTGTGTCACTAAGAACATGATTCACGTCTTCTAATGCATGCCCCCATCAAAAGCTCAGATTTGATGGTGCTCTCCAGGAGCCCATATCTTTATCTTCCTACAGAAGTGCCATCGCTCTCCAAGTGTCCCTTAAATCCTTAGGTCTGTGGTTTATTGAGTAGGGATTGTAATTTGCCTGCTGCTTTAAGGCCAGTCTGAGCTGTCTGTGACTTTTGGTAGTGCTACAGAAATGCACCACGTGTTTGGAAAGGTGCATGCTGCTTTCCCTCTTCCCTTCCCTACGCTGCACCCCTGAAAGGGAGGAAGTGCTTAGACTTCGAGGACTCTAGCTCTAGAAAGCCCTGAAGGGCACATCCCTCCCCAGCTGGTTTAGCTACCAGCAGTGATTACCAGCCTTCAAGGGAAGGCATGAGCCCCTCAGTGATACCATGGGGCATACAGGAACCCTGGGTTACTTTTAAGCAGAAACCTTCCCTGAGCCAGGGACACCATCGCAGTCTGCAAACCAATGCTGAGCTCAAGGGTTTCAAGGCATTTGGGGGATGTGCTAGTTTGGCTCCAGTGCTGACAGCTTTTCTCAGTCCTTGCACACAAACCAGGCAGCTGGGCTGGGGCCAGGCAGTCCAGAGAGGCAAATTTCATCTCCTCTGAGTACACAGAACGAACTACTGAATAATGATGGGTCCTGTTGGTGCCACAAGAACTTGGCAAAGAGAGATCTCTTTTTTATTTTTATTTTATTTTGTGTTGTGTTGTTATTTTACTGTGGGAGCAAGAACCAGAAGACCATTTCTCTTCTTTTTAGAATAGGTCAGTTTCTGGTAGCAGAAAGACAAGTACACTTAATGGACTTCTACGCTGAGCTGGACGAGTCTAGTCTGTGGTGAGAGGGCAATTAATTTAGTCCTGGCTGGACTGTCACTTGAATAACTGGATTTGGCATCTGAAATGGGATCCTTCCTGTGTCACAGAAGCTCCTGAAATGGAAGAGCTTTTCCTGTCCTTGCTGATCTGCGGGAAATCTCAACTCTGGTGGCAGGACTGAGAGGCTCCTCTTGGAACCTGCAGTCACTTTTCAGGGCATCATTTTCAGTCAGGAGTTAAAGAAGATGTAAAAGTCAGGAGTGGAGAAATAGTGCCAGTACAGTGATCTGAACTGTTGGCACATACTGACTGAAGTGATGCATGCATGATGAATCTACAAATTAAGACAATTAGTAGAGGGAGAAATATTATTTTTTAAGACTCTGGAAATGTCAGCAAATGTTCTGGCAAAAACAAGCTGATTTAAAAAAAAAAAAAAAAAAAGCAAGTAATGAAGCAATTTCTTGTTTATCTTTTTTTGGAAACTTTTCTTAATCGTTTCTTTTTCCCCTCACTTCAGCACATTTCTGGAGTAGTCTCCAAACAAACATGTCCTGCTGTTTCTGGCTGTCACTTGTGAAATGCCCTGTAATGCTGAGAGAAATACAGAGAAAATGAAGGAGACCTAGTCCTCTTTATCATTCACATACTAGAAAGGGTCTTTAAAAAAAACTTGTGTTCATGGTATTCTCCAATCTACTAATTGTTACCTACGTGCATTGTATTTACAGGTGGGGTCTCATTTAACTGATAAAAGCACCAATCCACATACTAGAAGATTCCCTAGCTGGATGTTGGATGTAGATGGGATTAAGAAATATTGAGTGGAAAATGGTAGTTCTTCAAGCTCAGCAACAGTTTTCGCAACGCTTATCAGAAAAAGTTTCTCAGATGCACTAAAGGATCTCCATGAGGAAGGGGAAAGAAATGTTGCAGAATAGCAAGTTCAGGACACTTTGTTCCCAGTTCAAGTCTTAGTAATTTAAGGACTTGAAGGAGGTGAAGAACTGGGTTTCCAACTGGGTCTGGGTTTCCACCTGGGACAAGGTGAGAGAGCTGTATTTTATGAAGAAAAAGTACAAAAGTTGGTAGAGGTGCCCCTCCTGTACCTTTTTTTCTAAATCAACTGTTTTATTTCCTTTTCCTGGCTACTCTTGCCTGGGATTAATGCCGAACCCTCAATAAAATGGAAGGATAATGACTGATGGACGTTAGGAAAAGTTTGTGCTTTGATAACTATCAGTTGTCAAAGTTATCCACCAGTTAGCCAGCCTTCAGCTGCAGTAGGAACAAGTGTTCTGCAGAATTAAGGGAAGGGACATGGTGAATGGAGGAGCTAGGTGGATTGATATTCTGATGGTTTCTTTTTGGACTGACCTCAGCTTCTTTGGAAGAGCTGCATAAATTCTGACTCAGACTGTAGGGAGAACAAAAGCTGCAAATTCTTCCTTGTCTGCTGCCTTGGCTCTGTTCAGGGCATAAAAACTAGGCAGACTCCGATGACTCAAGACCCTCTTTTATCTTCTAACTCAGACTGTTTTGCCTTTGCAAGAGCCTTGGAAGGACCCTGAACTTGAGAGATTTAGGAAGTAAGGCTGTGTTTGTGCTGCAGTCAGATATGGTTTGCGAATTACTCCTTGCTCTGCTCCCTGATCATCTGGACTCTCTGGAGGCTTGCTGAAGCACAATGGCATTGTCTCCATTTCTGTGTCCAGCTTTTCCAAGAAAAACTAGGTGTCCTGGGCAGTGGGATGCATGTTCTAGTCATCTGTTGGCAGGCAGTCAGGGACCCAAAGCTGGGGAGTACTCCTGGGTCCTTCGCTGTCTGCAGTAGTGTAAGAGCTTTGCCATCTGTCCCCTTCGTCCAAAGGCGAAATGTAATACAGATGATGAATTTTGGAGCACAGAAGAAATAGTAAACAACTTAGTAAGTATGGAAGTAAAGATCAAAACAAATTAGTCAGGCATCTTGCCAGAAAGAGAGAAATTAAATAGATTATAGATATAGCATTATTAATTAGTATCAAGTCTGCTTTAGCTCTTTGTACTGTACAGATCATCATTTTCCCCTCTGCTTTTTGTTCTTGTTCTCTCTTTTTTTTTTTCCTTCTAATGTTGACAAATGATTTTTTCCTCTATAAGATTAAAATTGGTTTAATAATACTAAAAAAAAAAAAAATACTAAGAATCCTCTTTGCTTTAATAGCATTGAAATCCGAATATAGGAAATTGCTTTAATTGATAGGTAAGAGTTGTTTGGGTCAAATAATCTTTATCTGATGGAGGAAAGATCAGTAAAGTGGTCCTAATTAATTCTATGGATGGTTCACTTATTCAGATCAGCAAAGTAGTGCTTTAGTTATATCTTAATTAGCATTTTATATACTATAGAAACTTGCAGAAATGTGCTTGAATACCTTTGAAAAAAAAAGAAACACAACAATGTTCCAGAGACAAATAGAGAAATGTAGTGCAAGAGTTCAGAGTAAATCCATACTAATTTGTTAACACAACAAAACTTGTGTTTTGGCTTTGGAGGAAACTTGCTTAAATCGTCTGGGTTATTTTTCAGTCTAGACAATGGTTTAATTGTATGGTATGGAAGCAATTGAACTCAATGCCAGGTTTTTTTTAATATGAATAGTTTCCAATTTGATTAAGCAGGGGTCATATTTCCTTTGTTTGTTGGCAATTTTTTTCTAGATGAATTATAAAGGAGCAAAATTTTGATGAAATTGCTCAAACTTTAGGATTTTGAAGAACGTGCACAGAAAGGCATCCTTTATCCACAAGCATGAGTGGCTATTGAATTTTGGCAGCAGCCTTGAATTTTACTGTTTGATGGATAATCATCTTACAGCTGCTCTTCAACAGAAAGATAGAGATCAAGCTCTCATCTTTACCCTTTCCACCATCATTTTTAACCTTTTCTGAAGGCATGAGACTTTCAAGTGTGATGAAAGAAATTTAGAACCATGTAAAATGAATCACAGAAAATTTGTCACGGAGTTGCTAGACGTGACTTTTTCTTGTTGCAAAATATGTTTTTATAATTTCTGCAAGACACAAATGCAGATATCTTTCTGTAGAGAAAGAAGAATTAAAGTTTTTAAATATCTGTACATAAATGTATATTTATCTGTGACTTAAGTTCTAATTATATTAGAATATTACAGACAGTAAAATGTACACCATTAGTAATCTTTTGTCTCTGTACACAGTGTGTACACATACATGTAGTCATGAAAATTATCAGAGTAGGATTTGCTTTTTATGAATGCTTTCCCGAAGAAAGTAGAAGACCAGAAATGATGTGGAGAAAAGCACATGCTGAAATGTAAAAAAATAAAATAAAATAAATTATGCTCTTTATTCCAATTGAGAAGCCATGCAGTCCCAAGTCGTCTTATGCTCAGGAAAGCAGCAGCTTCTGTGAGGTGAGACATAAGTAGCAAGGCAGATAAATAATAAGAGAAAGGGAATATTCTGAAGGAATGAGAATGCCGTATGGGAATAGAGAACTCAATGATATAGTCTTGATATTTGGGAAAACTGTGCAGCTCAGATGAGGTTTTGGAATGATGCCAATTGTTTAGGGAGACCTAAACTATTAGAGATTGTACTTGTATATGACAGAAACACAAAGCAGATGGAGAAACATAGGGGAAATTAAGACAATAGAGGATGTTATGCCTCTTCTCATCTTATACAGCATTTTGAATTCTGCTCTGGCATCAGACTTGGAATTTAGAAGCTGTTATACCCAGGACTGTAGTATCTTTGTCATATGTATGAATATGGTATATGTATTTTTTAATCAAGATGAATAGGTTGTTGTTTGACAAGTGTGGATTGCAGTGCTCAGGTGGGCTTCTGAAATATGTCATATTGGTTAAAAAAAGATGTAGCCATTCAGGTAGGGGATGCAAAGAACTTACAAACCATCTTCATTTATCTTTTAGCAAGGTTTACATCTATCTGCATATTCAAAATATCCTACTTCACCCAGCAGCGCCATATTTTTGCATTAAACGGACTTTAAAACTGGAACTGTGTTTGTAAATAGGCTAGCACATCAATAGCATTAGAAGCACATATTGATCTGGGAAGATCAATCAGTCTGGAGGCCGAACATTTATTTCTACTGCAAGAATCTTCTGCACATTACTTTATTCATTGGAGCCTGGGAACATTATCAGCTTGAATAAATGTCCAAATTCATGTTATACCACTGATTTTTTTTTTCTCCTTCCTCCTACAAATGTTGAGAGAAGATGGTAAACAAAATGAAGGCCTTAAATTTAGCCTAGTTTAGCTTAATTAAAAGCCTTTGGCCACTGCTCATGTTGTGACACCTGGTTCCTCCTTCACATTGTCTCTTGATCATATGGAAGCTGGCATCATTCTCTGTGCTTCCATGACTTGCCCTAAAAATACATAGAAGAAATATGTATTATGTAATGCCTGTCTTCTCTCAAGTAAAGTAAATGCTAATTAAAAGCAGGAAAGAATAACACCTTCAGTTGGTGGAAAGTAAGTTTGTAAGACTTCTTCTTGGATTAATTTTCAAAACCAGAAAGGAAACATGGGAATTGTGTGTCCAATGCAAATGTAGGGAAAATAATTATGCCACATATTTGTTTGTACATCAGTACGCTTCAGTCCATCAGAAGTGCTTTTAGAGGAAGTGAACATACATAATTACTGCTCTACTCTTCAGGTTACTCGTTACACCACAGACTGCTGCAAGAAGAGATCATTTGGCTGTCAAGATTTACTCATAGTCATTAGTACATTGCCTTTCTCTTGATACAGAATATGATGTTTTACTGTGGGCTGCTAGCAGTACATTATACGCACCAGTGCATTTCCTAAACGGGGAATCAATTCGAATGGCCATTATCTTGTATCTTTTCCTGGTGTAAGTGGACAACAATTTTACTCCACTGGGTAATATTTTTTCTTCCTTTCTTGCATACCTAGATATGCACAAACACACAGTAATAGAAGGGTCACAGGCACTATGTCAGAGTAACAATCAAGATTACAGGCAAAGTACAAATATTCACTTGTTGATTCATTTTGGTGACAGTTTCATAATGACTGGCGCAGTGTCAGAGCTATATTGCATAGAGTTCAGGCAGTATATACCAACTACGTTGAAGAGGGATAGATTTGTTTTTTGTGATCTCTGGTGGTATTTTGATGTGGCCGGTTCTTACCAGGTGTGTTGCTTATGGTTTTATTTTGCCAATATCCCACAGAGGTACATAATTAAGATTGTTCACAGTTCTGTAATTCCTTTTGAGTAGAAATAACTGCCTCAGTACTTGAGGCCTCTTCCAGAGCTCATTTCTATCATCTGGTGGTATCAGTGCAAACCCTCTTGATTTGTAACATGCTTCTTTTGCCTCATGTGCATTCATTTCTTCCTTTTTCTGTTGGCATCAATACCAAAAGTGCCAGCAGTGGTGATTGATTTAGTCAGTGTTTTTTAATTCTTCTGTGTAGGATAGCCTGGCCCACAGGGACCGTTCTTCATGAAGTTACCATCTTTGCAGGAGAAAGGATTTTGGGCCAAAAAGATCACGCCGGACTGTGTTTATGAAAAACAAGAGAGGGAAACATGAATACCTTTGGAAATCATGATTTAGTGCTGTGGTACAGTAAGCTAAAACCTGTCATTGAATCCATGTCACCAGAATGTGCTATTTGCTTTGTTGGGTGAGATGGCCTCAGGGCTGCTCAGCCAACTGACGTGAATTAAATCGGGCTGGTTTTGTCTCCTGATCCTGAACTAGAGACGAATGAGGTTAACTAATGGCATTTGGCACAAATATATGTGTGGGAAATCCAGCCCTCGGGAGTGAAGACCTGCCTGGGAGGGAATTGAACCTGAGAGTCCCTGGTGGTGTGACAGAAATAAGTGTCTGCTGGCCTGCTGTGCTGCTGGGCACCCGTGCGGGTTGGTGATGGGAAGGGAAAGGTGGTGGGAGGGCACAGAGGGCTGCTTTTCTGTGTTCAGGGCTTCGGAGCCATCCAGGCTCTTGTTGTATGGGCATATATGGGTCCTCAGGAGGTTTCAGAGGTGTGTTAGCTCTTCCACGTAGTATACCTTCTGCTCAATGTGAAGTTTGAAAAAAAAAAAAAAACAAACAAACAAAAAAAAAAACAACTAGGAGTCTTCAAGGAAAATAGATTTATCTAAGGTAGATTTAAAGCTTTCCTCTGAATTTGCTGCTTTCACTGAGTGAGCTGGGAGCAGGTGACCTGGTATGGAGCTGGCTGTTTCCTTCAGCCCAATCCTGTCAGGCATTCCTTGGCATAACACCAGCAGATTCAGTTCAGCTTTGTTCATGGCTCTTTTCCTTCATTACCCAGAAACAGTTGCATATATAGATACTTTCTAAGTGTGGAAGAATGCTCACAGCAACTGAAGGTCTTTAGAAACTGTGAAATAGGTGCTTGTGTGTTGCCTTGCGAATGAGTGGAGTGGCTGCAGTGTGTCGGTGGTGCTTTCTGCTCAGAGAACTGCAGCTGGGATGCAGAAGCAATCGCACATCCCGGGTGATCAGCCCAAAAGGCGGGTTACAGATTGTGAGGGCGGCAGCTGCGTGACACAGTAGTAGTTGCAGTTCTTTGGTTGTGACGTTTTTTGTCTGCATTGAACATTTAAGGAATAACTCTGGGTAACAAATTTGTTAACAGCGTGGTTTGCTCGTGGTTAACTTGAACAGAAAAAATCTACGTTAGTTATGTAAGTGGGGCATACTTCTGGCAGAGGCATTTTGCCAGAAATTTGCAATTATAGGTACGTGGTAAAACTGTCTGCACAACTCCTGATGGCAGTAAGGGTACCAATGCCTTCTCCTTCCATAGGCCATGTGAAAAGAGGGCAGGATCCACACAAGGATTCAGCATCCTTTATTGTGTCAAGCATTTAATGATTACCTTGATAATCATTAAAAGAAGTTTTTCTAAGATTTCAGTCTCGTTTCAAAATGTCGTGCTTAACACTGTCGGATATCCAGTTCTCATTTGCTGCACGAGCTGCATCATACTTGTGTTGCTTGCTAGTCTCGTGTGGGACTGCGAAGCTAGAGAGCCCAGAGGGGAGGATTACAGGACTGAGTTTTAGCAGAGTACCCTCTTGAACCTGGCTGACAGGCTGCTGGGTAGGTATCTCCAGGTAAAATAGAGGGGAATTTGTGAAAAGTTCAGCCTGTGTATGCTGAACTCTTAGTGATGTTTGCTCACTGTAGCATCAAAGCAAGAAGATCTTTAACCAGAGCAAGAGTTACACAGGTGCAAGTGGAAGTTACGCCTTCTTAAAGAAGATAGCAGGGATATCCTGAGAGCAGAGGATACCAGAACACCCTTGTACTGCGCAGAGGTTCACCTAGATGCTGCTTTCACAGTAACCAGTGAGCATTAAGAGTGTGGATGATTTTCTGTATTTTTTTTCTTTCCGTTTCTATACCACTTCTAAAGCTGCCAGCAACTAATGGAACAATTGTTTCCAGCTATTTGTGTTCAATAAGTGGACAAATTCTATTATGCACACTTAACTTGTGGTTTATGATTAAGCCAGAAAGCATCCTTTTATTTTTTTTTTCTCTCCTCTAAAACATTCACTATCAAATGAGATTTAAAATGCAATCCATGTAAAGCAATTTACATAGTCTAGGAGATTATCCTGGGAAATTTCTTCCAATGCAGCAACCCTTTAGGCTTCATAACAGGAGTACTGGCATCTTAAAAAGATGTTTACAACTTCTAGTAACAGCATACCTACCTCAAGCAAAATTAAAACAACGGTCTGAACACGTAAAAAAAAAAAAAAAAAAAAAAAAAAAAAAAAAAAAAAAAAAAAAAAAAACAGCACACTGGTTCCAAGTAGCTATGCTATAAAGCGTCACTAATCCAAGAATGGTACGTATCTCCAATGGTAAAAATGACATTCTGGGCATTTTCTGCTTAAAACCCTTGCAAAGCTGGTGTGACAGGTCAGAGGTACAGCTGCTAGTGTAATCTGATTCTTTACTAGTTGCAGTTTCCACTTGGAGTTCCTTTGTCCTCAAACACTAATACTAATGTTTTAAAAATATATTTTGGGCTAGAATACAAGTACTGTTAGGGAAAAAGGGTTTATCTTTCCTTCTGAATTCTATAGGAGAAATTAGCAGCATGCTGTGACAAGTGCTTCAGACGGTGAGTCTCCCAAAGCAAAGAGGCTTTGATTTTGGGCTGTAGCATCTGCACATACTGATAATCAAAAATTCATGGGCCCAATGTAAATGTATCCTCTGGGATACATATTTTTGTCACTCGAATTGGAATAAACAAGGGTCATAGTTCCTCATCAGTTTGAATTTGAGAGTCTTTATTGAAATGAAGCTCAGCATGAAGAAAGTAGCTGTGAGAGGTAAAAGTATAATCCACTGGATTGTGACTTCTTCCTCACCTTGCTTACAAAGCAACTGTTTTGTAAAAAATAGTATTCTCAGGAAAGAATAACAGAGCTGTGAGCAGGGCTTATCCTTCATGGTAAAGCTGCAACTTAAAAGTTGTTCTGGGTCAAACAGAACATGGAGGTAACATGGGAATTCTCGGAGAGCATCCTGACGCGTATAAAAGGTGAGACAGTGTCTGTTCAGAGCAGAGAAGGCATTAACGCTGTCAGCCTATGACTGTAGAGACATTTCAAAGAAGAGCAGGTGAAAGAACAATGCATAACTAAGGCTGCTATGGGGAATAGCCTAAATTTTGGGTGGGGGGTGGATGGAAAAAGAAAAGATAAAAATCTATTTCAAATGCAAAAGGGAGCTTTCATAAGCATCAGAAGAAAAAGCAAAATAAAGGGATGTGTAGGCCTACTGATGAATGGAGGAGGAGGATAAATGACTCCTGGCAAGAGACACTTGAGGAGAGTTGTACTGCTAGCAATGCCTGTTTTTCTTTTAAAGGAGAGTGGGAATGTGAGCTGATCAGCGAGGTCCTAGGCACCGTGATTCTATAGGATCAAACCCGATGTACAGCCGATTGCTTTCTTCCCATAGGCACATCACCTGAGGCTTCGTTTTCAACACACTGGTTCTCAGTCCTGACAAAGTAGCTCTTCATCAGTGCAGGAGTGCTAATCTGTCTGACAGTTCTCATGCAGGACAGTTGGCACGTCTGAATTTTGCATTAGCATGACCTGAAATGAAGGACCAAAAATGGGCAACTGTCTGACAGAATGGAATTAATTGGGACTGAGTTTGCAATCTGTTTTCCTTGCAAAAAGAGTTTTTACCACTGCAAAATAGTGGAGTATGACTTTGATACATAACTAATGAGCTGACATATGGTATCCCTGTAAAACTTCTCTATTACAGGAATTATTTTAAATACCAAAAAGAGGTCACATCTCCCACCAGCCTCATAGCAATTGAGGAGTTGCTTTCCTAGCATCTCCACACAGTTTCAGAAGCAGATTTACAACTTTTTCTAGTTACAATGAAAACTCTCAGGTTCTTACAGTAAGGTTTGCAGTCAACACTTTGGAAGGATGAGCATCATATCAAGTGCAAAAAATAATGAAGTGTCAGAAAAACAGTCCAGAAGAGTGCCCAGCTTCTTTTCCCATCCTAGCCTCATATCTATACTTCTGTTTTAAACTCAAAATGAGTTTAAAACTCATTAGTAGCACCGAAAAGTTGAAGGGGAAAAGTCTGAAAAAGTCTGAAAGGCGAAGACTAAAGACAGTTAAAAAAAAAGAAACATGTTCTATTAGTATACTTAAATAAAACTAAGGCAAATACAAGCCCAATACGTGCAATAAAAATGAACTGAAATGGTCAAAGCTGTTTTCATGCAAGTCATCACGACAAATACTGGTTATATATTTTATGAAATTGGGGTTAGTGAGGTGACAAAAGCGCAGATCAATATTTGAAACTGCACGCATGGTGAAGTTTAGGTCAGCCTGGACAGGATGAAGTTCACACCAAGGCACTTAGGAATGGGCCAGAGTAATCTCTGAGTTCTGATTATTTTGGAGACTTCACATAGCATAATGCAAGCCCAAGAGGAAACATGGTGTCTATTTAAAGCAACTCGGGTAAATTTGCAGCTGGTCAGCTTTCAGCTTAACTCTGATTCCCAGAAATGTTCTGGACCAAATTACTACCTGGTCAGTCCTTACCTTGCTTCAGGGTAGCAAGGCAGGAAAGGAAAATAAAGGAAAAGGGAATTAGTGAACACCAGCTCAGAGAAAATCAATCCAACCTCTCCCCTCTCCCCCTTGCTTTTTTTTTTTTCCCCTATGGTCTTACTGTTCTTTTAGTCTTGTTGCTTAAAAGAAATGAAAAACAAAAAAGTGATAAACGGTCATTGGGTAAAGTTATTAGAAGGGTCCCATGGGAATACGTGCAGGGAATTGTGTTGTTCAGTGCACTTATAACACCAGGTAAAAATGAGACCGAGGAGTTAAAGCAAAAAAATTTACAATAGGAAAAAAGGTCAGAATAGGCCAAAGTCAAACTGCCTGCGAAGAGCTGCAGAACTGTTTTTCGATGCTGAATGACTAGGTAATAAAATGACAGATGAAATCCAATGTTGATAAATCTAAAATAATGATCCCAGGAAAGAAAAATTCTAATGCATATACCATGATAAGCTCCACATTAGCTATTACCACTCAGGAAAGAGATCTTTAAAGTTACTGAGAGTAGATCACTGAAAATATCACTGATGCACATTGAAAAGGCAAATAGACTCATAGAAATTACTAGGGAAAAAGAGGGTAAAATAGAAAACATCTTTGTCATCTATAAATCTAGGTTTTGCTTGCACATTTAATGCTGTGCAGTTCTGATCACTCCTTGAAAAAGGACATAAGGAAAGGTACTAAAGAGAAGGGCAGCAAAGGTGTGAGAGGCGAGGAACGACTTCCCCGTCCTGCTGTAATTACACGTGTCTGCGTGACCTGCAGGGGGGAGGGTGCGCAATGCAAAAGGCACACAGGGAATTTCTCCTTGCTAATTCTCACAGTACTTGGTGGTACTGAGCACTGCTGTTTTCAGTTACAGTATGTTTTCTTCAGTAAAAATTCTGTTTTTAGTATCATTTTAGTATAGTAGTTATTGAACATCTGTTAAAAAGCGAGCTCTGCGCTATCTGAATCTAGAAGGTACTTGAATCGTGTTTTGGTGCTCCTCAGCCACGGCTCACAACTTTCTCCGTCAGTCTCTGCAGCGGTCAGTGCTGCGGCTTTGTAGTGCTACCACATTGTCCCCCAAAAGAGGCCAGAGTCCGTGAAGAAATTATATGAGCTAACTTGTGTGTTCTGCTCTGTTATCTCTTCATCCTTACTAGTAAGCTCTGTTGTTTTTTTCTAATGGGAGATTTTTTTTCCTTTGCTGATAAAACTGAGATTGTGTTACTCTTGGTATCGGGGACTATAGCGATGAGAAGAGGAAAGACAGACGTACTTGTATTATAGGGATGGAAGGGAATATTATTCATAGGTGAAATAATTAGCTGACTTAGCAATGGAGATTTTGGAATTAAATAAATTCTACAGGGGATAAGGATAATAGTTATTGCTTCATCTTCTGGGATAATAGTGTCTGAGTGCAGTTCTGTGGTTTACAGTTTAGCCTGCTAACCACAGAACTGTGGTTTTTCCCAATCAACACAGTGCTGTTGATTTAAAAACAAAACAAAACAAAAAAAAAACACGCGTTTTTACTCATTGAGTGAGCTGCACAGCCTTCCCTTGCAAAACCTGGACGTCTGCCTTGCACGCTGATCCTCCTACATATTCTCCTACAATATTCTGAGATGTGCAGGTCACAGACCTGTGCGTGAGCCTATTTCAGCGTCATTTACGCTACACTGGAAAGGTGTCAGCCTCCACCATTAATGCAAAAAGCTTCTTTGCCTCACCGTGGGTAGTTCCTGTGCCTTTTTACACATGAACTAAAGTTTGTGCTAGAGTTCTGTGAAGTTCCTTTTGGAAAGAACAGCTCCCTGCTCCGTTCCTTGAATAAGGATAAGAGATGCTTTTCAGATAAAGCAAGGCTAACTTTTACACTTCTGTGACTGGGCTAGGGACTTGGCAGAATCAGTGTGTTGGAGGTATGTTTCTCAAACAGTAATTGAGGTTTCTGTGCACACACTGGAAACTGAATAGTTGCCCATTTTGTCCTCTGAAAGAGGATGGGATCTCACAGAACAGTGAGGATTTGACCATTTGATTAATTCAGTTCAGGCAGAAATGGTGAACTTGAGGGAGAACCAGAGCTTTCCTCCTGGTGAACTTGGCTCTCCCTCCCTGTTTCAGAGAGTTGGGATAACCGTAGCTTGTTTGGTTTTACAGTAACACTAATTTACGCTACGTAACGGGAAATGGGTCCAATGGATACAGCAAACCTTGGTTACAGCTGCTTCGTCACCTTTCATCTTCTACAACAATAGATGTATAAACTGTGATCACATCTCATTATTCTTTCCTGTTTAGTTTTGTTCCTGTGACATTTAGGTTAATTACTCTTAATCTGCCAGCATCGGTGTGAAATACTTTGATTTATGCCTTTTTTTTTTTTTTTTTCCACTTAGCAGAGCAACAAAGCAAAGGCAGGTGAAAGGGAAATAGATTTCTCAATTAAAATGCACCAGTTCCAGGGGAATTTGAGGCCTCAGCCTCCAAAAGCAAAGCCAGCCAGGTTGTCCCTGGGGATTAAGCCATCTTTAAGGCAGCTGCAATTTTGTGGTGTTGGAATTAACCACTAGAAGCTGCCCTTGTGCCTCACAGAAGCCAGCTGAAACTAGAGACCTGGACAGCAGGTCTCGGAGCAGACACACAGTCCCAGTTCACAAAGGCTGTCTCCCGTCATGAAACCTTGTCTGAAAAATTAGGCTTTGTCCCAGGCATCCTTTTAATCAACTTAACCAGTGGTATGTGGTTATGTTGAACTTCATTTATTTTAAACCCAAATTAACCTCTGTTACAGAGCCTCCGCTTAGTTTCTGTAAATAAGCAACGAAACTTTTGTAGCTGAGGTTACATTAAAAAGTACACATACAAAAAAAAAAAAAAAAAAAAAAGTACATGGGACACTTGTTATGATTATCTTGCAGCTATATTCCTCACTGATTAAAGAATAAATAGTGCAAAATATTGCTGTTACCTTTGGCTGAAACAACTGGCACGTTGCATTGCCACATATTTTACATGATTTTATATAATAGAGGAATCTTTGCATGCGTTTCCTTCTCCTTCCCTTATAATTTCTCTTCCTCCCCTAAAAGAGAAAGCGCTGGAGCCACCCAGCAGCAGGACACCTTTACCCCCTTTCTACAGTGACTGGCAGGCACTGCAGGGGCAGTGAAAGCCAGGATCTTGCCGAGCTGGGAACATTTCTGCAGTGCTGCTCCTTCCCAGTGCATTTTGCTCCACGCCTCCACCTGCCCTTCAGCCATCTCACCTGGGCTCCTAAAGCGACCTTCTTCCATCTTCCTCAATTTGTCTCTCTAGTGCTTTCCCTTGAGTGTTCCCTCTTCCCACTGCTTAAGCTAGCTAATAAACACCCTTCTGACCTACCTGCCATTCACAGCCCTCTGTAGACCTGTACTTTCCCTCCCTCGATGCTACCCCTTGTGTCTGGTCAAGTTAGCTCTCTGGGTGTCCCTCTGGTGTAAGATGCATTTGGGGGCTGGCGATAAGGCAGTGAAAGGAAGCTCTGTGTTTCACAGGGTGCTCCTCAGCCTAGCTCCGACCTCCGTGGGTGCAGCCTTGGGCATTGCCTTGATGAGAAACTGCACAGCAATGTGCGCTTGTTCTCTGCTTCCACCTCTCTTTCTGAAACTGCGTGGTTGTTTCTTGCTGCAGTGATGTTATTCCTAGTGCTGAGTTCAGCTTTGAAATGACGGCTTCACCTGTGACCAGCTCTTGTGAGCCCCCTCCATTCCACGAGCTGTTTCTGCTCTCTTCGGCGTGCAGTTCAGTGTGTAAGCCCGAACCATCTGCCCCTTAGTTGTTCATGGATGTCAGAGGAGGGGCACAGAGTGTAGAAATGGGCACGTGCAAATCCCCTCCTGTTGCTGCTTGGAGTAAATGGAGGCAGACCTTGGCAACGCATGTAAGAGTCTTCCCTTTGACCTTGTGAAGTAAGCAGGAAAAAATGCATCTGAAAGTTAGCAGACTAGGAGAGGAAATTTATAGAAATGAGTTGATGGAAATGTCGCTGAGCGAGGGTGGGACTGTGCTGGGACAGGGGCTGTCGTCAGGATGAGCCCCCGCAGCAGGGCGATGCTGTTAGAGCAGCGAGCTGGCACCAGCACTGGCTCGTGGTTTGAAGCCCAGAAGCATCAGGAAAGACAATTTGCCTTTCTAACTTGTTTGCTTCAGAGGCAGTAAGCATGCAGCTAGGTAAATTGATCCTTAAGTGGCATTAAGACTCGACGAATCCAACTATTCCTGTTTAATCAGGTATAATGGGGCTTCCTTAATGTGCCTGTATTGCAGCTGGTTTCCAGCTTCGCCTGCGGGGTTTGTGCTGAAACACCAACTGGTTTGCAGCACAGCAGGCACTCCTGAACTGGTCCTTGAAGTTGTGTCATGAGAGTGCAGAGCTTCCTCAGCTCCAGGTCCAAAGAATGATCACAGCAGTGTCGCAGGCAGGGTCGTTACCGGCGAATAGCAGCTTGGAAAGCAAAAAGCCCCCAAAAGTTTAGTTTCATTAGGAAATATTTAAGGAGTGAAATAGTTACGTGTTCTAGACCATCTGTTTCCTATGATCATATTGGTGGGTAGGAGAAATCTCAACTCTGCTGCTGACCTCTGGGATCTACCAGCATCTGAATTTAGGCAGATATCTAGGAGGCAGCTTTTCAGCCTACACGAAATACCAGAGTGCTGAAGGCGATGTGCCTCAGCTGCAGGTCTGCTTTAGCCTCTCTTCCAGCTCTAGCAGTGGAAAAACTGAAAAAAAAAAAGCTGTAGGGAATATTAAAACGGGCTGGCCTCTACTGTTTCCACCTTGGAGGGAGATTTGTGCGTACCGCCGCAGTGCCACGAGGTGCATGTTGCACTTGGGTCGGGCCGTGCGTTGTATCCCCTTGCACTGCAGCGAATGTCAGGGGCAGCAGAGAGCCCGTGCCACGTGCACAGAGCCTTGTGGTCACCCTTTCCTCTTCAATTCATGAAGTTGAACTTTATAGTGTTGACAGAATGCATGTTTTTGTTGAGCTTTGCTTTAGACATAATGGCATTTTAGTCATCTAATGGCCCGCCAGGGATAGCACACGATGCCACACCTGAGGCTTGTGTGTGTGTGGCTGAAGGGCAGGGGTCATTATGCTGCCTGAGGGGTGTGTGTGGGGGGGTAACCACGCCTCCTGCACATTATCATCTTTTGCCATATCTGAAAGAAACCAGGATGAAGTGTCAGATTAGTTCATTACATTCATTGGTTTGCGATAACAGAAACAACTTTGTCCTTTAGTAGGGTGGAGGCAATAGGCACGGCAGGCCCTCTGTCTGCAGGGATGCAGCGTGTAGACACGGTGACTTGTACGGCTTAGCAGGTAAGTTCGCAGATACACCTGAGTGCAGTGGACTGCGTGGGAGAGAGGAGATAAAGTGGCCTTGGTTAGTTAGTGATTTTTTTTTTTGTATGTTTTGAATCCTTTTTTATGTCACTGTCAACTCTGTCAATTACTGCAAAAATATTAAACGGAGAGCTATACAGTGGTGAGGTAGTGTCTGTGCTTCTGCTGCTGTAAGCTGTTAGTGTGTCTAAATTCTGGCTGTTGTAGCATTCCTTACATCATAAAATAAGCAGACACTGGGGGGTAGGGGTGTCATTCTGTATTAGAGTACTTCCAGTAAAATATCTGAAGTACCTGAAAAACATTTCTGTAATCACTTTGCTCAATGGAGACTGAGATGTCACAAAGTCAAGAAAATCAAATAGTGTTTTCCATGCCTGAATTTAGGCCTGTTTGGTATTGAATGAAAACAAACACGATTGTCTCAATCTAATTCTCCTTTGTAAACGTTAAAGGACCATTTTTTATTGTTTATAAACTTCAGCGGAAATATATGAAGTATATCCAGAGTATAAAGATGCATTGTAAGGATATTTGAACTTCCTCATCTCTTCTTTGTACTGACTAAAATCACCTGGAGTGCTGAAGAAGCTGTAAGACTAGAACCCAGAGTCAGAGGCAGTAAGGCTGCTCAGAAAGTTAACGTGCTTATTGTTCCTTAATGGTGGAGAAAAGGGCCAAGAGTGAAAATCTCTCTATATATTCTTTCCCTCTAGGAAAGTGCTAAATTTATATAGTAAAAGTTACATGTAGAAACTGGGAAAAATGAATTATGAAAGAATGATTTTTTCCTCTACATGTCTTTTAAAACAGCATTTACTGTCTAATCTGTAAATATTCTGTGAATACAAACTTTCTAGGATACTTCAAAATGTTTTGACAACAGTTTTAGTTGTCTCACAGTTTACAAACACTTTAAAGCTATCCTTGAGTGTGTGTGGTTTTTTTGTTTGTTTGTTTTTTTGTTTTTTTTTTTTTTTCTTCTGGGAGGTAAGAGAGAGCAACTTCCTTCAAAGGCAGAGCATATTTGCCATAAGGCAGACAGAGAAAATACCTGCAAGCTACCTCACTTTTTAATAATCATTCAGAAAGACAGGACTGATATTTCCAGGCCAAGGATAAATATTTGGAGAAACTTCAGTGGAGTAAAACTATAAAAGCTTGATTGGGGTTAACATATAAGCAATTCGCTGGTAGAATTTCCCATCTCATCCTCTGGGCAGAGGCCTTAATTTTATTTTATTTTATTTTTTCTTATTTTTCGTGCCTAGACCATTTCTATGTGCGCAGGTGATCTGAATCTCTAGTCTCATCATGAAAGGAAGGCAAGCCATTTATCAGCTGACAGGGATTCCTAAAGCCACAGTAACTAAGCTAGATAAACTGTCTCGTGTAGTGCAGGTGATTCCCAGAAACGGGAGGATGAACTCTGAAATAATCTGCACAGTGATTGAATAGCTCAGATGTGGTTCAGAGAGGCATGAGCTTTAATTTAATAATGCTTCTGTGGTATGACAGGCAACTTAGCAAGTCTATTCACTTGACTTTGTTTTTTCCTCACCAGAAAAGTAGGACCAGAGAACCTGTGACGCCTGCACCCTGGGGAAATAGCGTGGGTCATGCTGGGCTCCGTTTGGAGAACGGCATCCATGGCTGGCTTGGGGTTTGTGATCAGCCACAGGCACATATTTTGTATGGCCTGTCCCTAAGGGCTGCTTGATCTGTTTGGCTAGGTAATTGCAAACCGGCTTTCCTCTGGGGACTATTATCTATTCCCTTCACGATACTAGTGTAGCTTAAGGTAATTGCCTCTATCCTTGCCAGCTAAGGCCATCCTTTGCTAGTTGTTTTCCTGCAGACAGGTATATAAAACCAACAGTAACAACAAAAAGTATCAGAAATCCTCCGAAGCAATGGCCTGGCTTTGCTCTGTGAGCTGATGGTTGAATCTACGAACTGCAAAAAGAAGCCTGACAGGTCAAAGTCAAAGGGAGAGCCTTCTGGATTAAATCACGGGTGGGGGAACTCTGCGGAGTGACGGGGGAGCCCGTGATGACTGCAGTGTGATTCTGATGTCTTTCAGATGGCCTGATGTTATCCCACCTGACGTTATACCATTAGGTGCATGATGTGAAATGGCATCGTGTTGCATGCGATAAGACCATGCTGAATTAAAAGCTAGAACAGGAATGACAAAGCCAAACAGACTAACAATAGCTTCCTTGTAAGCCAACAGATAAAAGATCAGTTTTCTAAAATAACGATGGGTTCTTCCATTCAGCTGAGGTTGATACAATTTCATGCAGGCTTAGCTTTTTACCATAACACACACCTCCACACCCACACACAGTATGTTTCTGGTTCTGCCTATGAATTCTTCATGTTTAAGATTTAATAGGAAATGCATGGGTTTAGTCAATTAGTGCTACAGCTACTCTTGTTTTAGCCCCAGTGTAACGCTTATAAAGGGGCAAAGTGTCATAACCTTCACAGCTGTCTCCTGTACCAGTCCTCTGTACCTGATGGAAAAGTGCAGCTTCAGCTGGTGCGCCGGTCCTCCGGTTTCTCAGCAAAACACACAGGAGTTCGGTGTCAACTCTTTGAAAGAAAACAAACCCACCACGGCAGGGAGGGAGGAAGCATGGCCAGGGGTTTTGGAGTACAGGTGAACGTCCCGAGGACTTTTCCATGATGTATCTGACAAGTTCCAGCTATTTGCAGCTTTCAGGATGAGTTGCTTTGGAATTGATCTTTTATCCGTTAATGGCACAGGCAAAGTATGGTTTTTTTTTTTTTTTTTTTTTTTCTTTTTGAGGGCATCATTTGCAGGTTTCATGTAATTAAAGTTTAGTCTAGCTTAAGGGTTTCTTTAAACAGTACTTTTCCCATTCAGACCATCTCAGGGTACTTAGACAGTGGAGTGATTATACAGGCAGTTAACTCGGTCATTATGCGCTCAGCAATAGCTCACGCACTCCGTACGTTACAACCTGAATTTATAGAGGGATGTAATGTTAGTCTAGACACCAGGGTCATTCACTCCTCTCCTAGAAGTCTTGTGGGACCTTTAAACTTCCAGTTACAGGCCGGCAAAGACTCAGGCTCTGTGAGCACCGTACGCAGAGCAGCAGCAGGGCTCTCCGAGGCGCTGCCTCCTGCCGTGCCAGCAGCTGGTTGTATGCCCCTCACCACCCCCTCTGAAATGCTTGACCTCCTTCCCCACAAGGAGGGCAGCCGATCAGCGAGCAGGGCTGAGAAAGGTGTGGTTTAGGTTGGGATTATGCGCGTTGGATCTCCCAGACAGCAAACAGCTCCAGCTGTCTTTAGCATCCTTTGCTGGACTTCGTTGGGGAGCGTTCATCTGAGACGCCGTGATCTTCCGCCCTGTGTTTTGACCCACACATTATGTCCAGCAGTTGCATGAGGCAGACAGCGAAGCACTCCATAAGAAGCCTGCAATAAAAGGAAATCTTGCAGAGAGTCTTGAAGTATCATGAAGAAGTGCGGGGAGCTTACTTGTGCCTTTGGCTTCCCGTTTTCAAAATGCCATAATTGTGCAAGGTGCTTTCAGCCTCGAGAGTAAGGCAGCACGCCAGGTCAGCGGGGTGTCGGGGCCCTGATGCACAGAACTGAGCCAGGAACCAGGACTCTGAGCTCTTCAGCTGATGGTGCTTGGCCTGGTGCAAGGCAGGAGGGGTAGTGAAATTCATTGTTAAGGGTGTTTCATGATCAAACTTCTCTAGAATAGGAGAAGTCTAAATAAACAAGAAGTAGACATCTGCCAAAGAACGAGTAAGATCCAGTTTCTTATGTAACTGAGAATATTTTACTTACTGTTACAAATTAGCAGGACAGATGATTAATGAGGCAGGAACATAAACTTGGATTTTATCAACTGAAAATCTGAAAAATAAGCTTTATGACATAGTAAATACTACCAAAAAAAAAAAAGAAAAAAAAAAGAAAAGGTTTGAGAGTGACTGAAAAACAAACAATTAGTGGTAGCAGGTCCCCTGAATTTTAAAAGGAAAGTCATATGGTCTTGAAGGGACAGTCACATCCAGAAACCTGGTGGAGTTCTCTCAGGGAACAGGACAAAGCATGAATTGGGCTAAGAGGGAATGGGAATTTACCTGGAGCTCCATGGAGCTTCTGTTGGAGGAGCACGTGTAACTTCATGGCTGCCAGATACCTGGCCCAGCCCCTGAGCTGTCCAAACTGGCTTTTTTTTTTTTTGAGTTTACAGCTGGTGTAAGCACCAGCTGGGCCCAGCTATGGTTTTACTAGTGCATGCATACAAGCAGTTTGAAGACTTGATAGTGTTTCTGGCTGTGGAAAGCTGGAGACAGGCTGCTTTGCAGCAGCAGGAGCCACAGAGCAGTGTGTATTTGCTGTTAAATGTGGCTTGTCCAGAAAAAAATAAAATCCTTACAGTTCTCTTGCAGTTTTATTGCATTCATTCATCCATCCTTTTTGCTCTGTGGCACCTCCTCTGCTTTGTGGCTCCTCGTGGATGCAGGTAGGGAATTTGGCCTTCTGTTTTGGCATTCCTGTGTGAACGCTGAAAGACTGCTCCAGCCTTTCGAAACACAGCTCAATGAAATGGTCATCTTGGCAAAGGGCAGGCTCTTCAAATCCCAGCCTAACTTGGGCCAGTGAGCTGCAAGGCGGCTCCCTGGATGGCCCCCGTGGTCTGGGTGTAAATGGGAAACCCAGGAGAAGAGCCGATGGCCGGCAGTCAGACTGGGGCAGCTGGCACGTGAGAAATGCTGCTGCAACCTGGGAGTTGGGGCAGCAACGTCAGGCAGCGAGATGCCTCTAAATGCACAGCCCCGCTGCTGTCTGAGAATCAGCAGGGTGGCAGCACTCGGCCAGCTCGGCTTTGTGGCACCAGGTGCACAAGCACACGTGTGCTGCGTGGAATATTATTAAACATCAAAAAGCCCTCAAAGGGAAACAAACAAAACAAAAAAACCCTCTGGCTTGTGCTTCAGTCTCACACCTGAAAGGGGATTTGTTCTGAAATACTCTCTGAAGTCAAGGTACAGCTGCCAGTTGCCCAGCTAGCACCAGGTGACTTGGCTTTCTGGAATTTATTTATTTATTTTTGCATTATTTCAGGTATTCCTTTGTGGTAAAGTATTCTGCCAGGGATTTCTCTTGCATTATGATTTTTAAAGCGATGTTATCACCGTGCTTGTTTTTAATAATCATTTGGCAGCTGACAGCACGTATCTATTTTTTTAATGTATTTTTTTCTGTGTGCGCCGTGGTTTGTTTATTTTGTTGCTATTTATAGTAGGGTCTCCCACAAGGCTGTGGGTGCTGGTAATGTGTTTTTTTGTTGTTGTTTTTTTTTTTTTTTTTTTTTTAAGAGCACAAATATCCTTACAGCAATTTCATAAATGGAAAGCGGCACAGAATAAACAGATGCAAGGGGAGAACTAATGCACATTATAAATCGGCTCTTCATACCCTCATTGCTCAGACGAGTCTGTCAGTCCACGGAGCTGAGATGAACTATTATGGATCTGTCTTAAGGAATATATATGCTCCTATCTCCCAAACATGATCGTTTTCCCCTGTCAAAAGAAAATGGCACTAGACCTACATTTCTTAGCAAGTCCAAGGGGTTTTAATATGGAAAACATGGAAATTGCTGTCGTTTACATGCAACCACCATTCTTTTGAGTACTTTACACAAAGGACTCCTTAATCTATAATAGTTTAAAGAAAGCAAGGGAGGAAATCAGATGTTTGATGTGATAGGCTGAGACTAGAGTCAGGGAGACTTTTTTTTAGAAAAAATATTGTAGATATTGTGTATGAAGTTCAGTGGTAATCCATTGCAGAGAGGAGCACTGACACGTTGCTGTGCTTCTGGGACAAGGGCTCACTGTGTAGGCTCTCTGAAAATGCTGGTAGTGCTTAAACTCAAGGCCAAACACTCACCTGGCCCCA
This sequence comes from Aythya fuligula, assembly GCF_009819795.1. Lineage (NCBI taxonomy): Eukaryota > Metazoa > Chordata > Aves > Anseriformes > Anatidae > Aythya > Aythya fuligula. The sequence goes on along the minus strand of NC_045565.1, from coordinate 987,515 downwards.
TCTGACAGAAGTCAGCTGTCTTCAGTCGTGCTGATCACGTGCTGGGAGGTCTAAAAAAGAAAATCCCTCCCTCACTTTGTCTCTGCTCCCAAAACTTCTGCAATGTACCCCTGGCCACCTCAGAGCGCTGGGGGTGAGTGTGCTGGACCCCAGCAGGCAGCGAGCCAGGAGCAGCTCTCAGTACTTCCTGACCTTGTCCTCTGGCTGGCCTACAGGGCAGGGTCCCTATCAACTATTTTAAAAAATGCGTAATTTACATATATTTATATAATTGCAAGAAAATAAAAAAAAAATGTTTTTGATAAAGTAGGATATAAATATATGCAAAATGTATTTTTACACAAAACATTTTATATGTAAATACGTCTAATTATGCAATTATATTTTTTACATTTGCATTTATATAAAAACATAAATACTTAAACTATTTTTTTTTTTAAAGTGCAGGGACATTCTTTTATACCCAGAACATGTTTTTTTGTACCCTCTTCTCAGAGCACAACTCATCCCCAAGGTAGCTCTGAGATTCCTGATCAGTGAGGCCCATGAGCAGAGGAGCAGGCCGTGCATTTACGATACAAATCGAGAGCTCTGCTCTGCTGCTGACACCGAAGAAGGGTCTTTCATGTCTCTAACAGTCATCAGCTTGAACCCCAGGAAAATTGTAATTGGATCTAAAATAACTCTGAAATGTTGGTGCCAAAGGGCCGTTTCAAAATGATTTTGTTCTTGTGCTTAGCTGCATTAACCTAACTACCGTCCCATATTAAAATCAGATGCTAATGGCAACTAACTGGTAAGAATGGGCTAATCTAGGTCTTAGGTTAGGTCTTTGCTGTCATAAAGCTTTAGGCGTACAAATCTTCTTTGTTAAAGATAGCTCAAGGACACCGCATGGAGTCTTTCATCTGGAATAAATGGAAGTTTGTCCAAATGAATACACAAGTGTGATACTTAACAGCTTCCTCAGTTCTTTAGCACTTTTCCATCCTGTCAGTGTTCAGATAGAGAGATAATGACATTTTAGCTGTAGGTTGTGTCTCCATTTAGCTGTACACATTAGGCAGGTTTGTTTTTTAAGTTATCAACTATATCTATGTATTTATATATAGATATATTTTTTTTTACATGTCAATGTATTTTAGTTATCAATTGTATGGTTGTAAATTTGCCCAAGCTATTAGATAAGCATGAAACCTTGCAATGATGCCTGCAAACAATTTCAGTACTTTAAGTAGCCCTGTGCTCATGCTGGGGTAAAGCCTGGGCAACACACCGTCTGCTCCCAAGGCAGTAGGATGGCCTTTTTTAGTCCAAGCATAGGAACTTGCAGGAAGAAAACCACAGCAGCTGCACATTAGATCATTTTTTTCTGTTCTCCCATTGCTGACTAAATGAAATATAATAGCAAGGGGAACACCTTTTGGATAAGATGCATAGAGTTTCACCACTAATAAAACTGGAAAACTCCTGATGAAAGCTTGGTAAAAGTTGTCATTAGACATATATATATGTCTAATATATCCCCATATATATATATGGTGGGATTTGCATACTGCCAAATGCAGTTAATACAGGAATTGATGCCAAGAGGTTCCTGGCAGAGCAGTGCCTAAATGGAGGTAAACAATCAAAAAAGAAAAAGAGAGGAAAAAAAAGAGTAAAAAACAAAAAAACAAAGCCTGTATTTATGTGGCTTTTATCTGACTTTTATCCTGTACATTCCAATAACAAATCCTTCTCCCACATGCAAAACACAATTTTAACTTCAAAAGAGCCAGCATTGCTCTGGCCACATGTCAGTCATCAATCCAGCAGGCACTTTGCTATATTGCTTGCATCCACATTTTACTAGGCAGAACAATTACAGCGTGATATCTGCAGCTTTCCTGGAGCTGGGAATGCAATTAAAACCTGTTAATTAAAAGAGAAAGTTAATATAATTGCTAATTTAAAACTTATTAGTATGTTCTATTATGTTGGTTTTGTGCTCAATATACACTCTAGATAATGACAGCCAGGGGAGAGGACCCAGTGTTGTGCTGATTAAAAACCATTGAAGCTCCAGTGAAGTTGATAGCAATGTGCCCACTGGTGTGACTTCCATTTCTTTGGTCTCAGGAAATTTCCCCCCTCTTATAACTGCTAATATTTATTTATATTTATACACATGAACAGGTTGTCCATAAAGCCCTGAAGAAGTTGGGTAACAGATTCGATTTAACGCAGCAGGAACAAGGGGTGACTTTTTCAAGAAATGCTTGCCCTGGTTCATGAGGAATCCAAATTGCCTTTGGGAACCTGGCTCTCCTAAGCCTGTTTGAGGACCCGGGTGTATTTGCAGAGCAAAGCAGCTCTAACATTGCCAATTCTGCAGAGTCTAGTGATGAATGGACCCTGTCAGTATACCTAGGAGTTCGTAGCAATATTTAGCTGAGCTGTGCAGGGATAACTGCAGGGGAATTACCTGGGGCTCAGCCTGACGCTCTGCTCTCATGGTGGTCTTCTCCCTGCCTGTACTTAGCTTGCCAGGTCGGGCTTGGCAAGGCGCAGAAGTGTAACCCGGCCCGCTCACTGGTTCATGCGGGGAGGCACGGGCTGTGTGAAGCTTCCTCCTTCCCTTTTGCACCTGGAGGGAGCTTCTAGGGTTTGGTTCCATGCACGCCCATCAGGCTGGAGCCTGGGAGCGTTGCTGTCACGTACTTACACATCATGCAGAAGGTGGTAATGTCCCTGCATTTTTATGGAGGTTGTGCTGAGAACAAATCACACCGTCTTGAAAGCCACAGCTAGACGTGGTTATTAGTATTCTTTTAGTATAGAATCATTTAGATTAGGAAAGACCTGTAAGATCATCCAGTCCAGCCATTAACCTAGCACTGCTATGTCTGCCGTTAAACCGTGCCACTAAGTCCCACATCTGCATGTTTTTGGAGGCTTCTGGGGATGCTCGTTCATATTACTGCTTCTTTCTCTTCCTTCTACCTTTCTTAGAAGCTGTCTCTGCCAGTTGCAGTAAGGATAAGGGTTTTCAACCATGTTCAGGGAGCCTGCACAGTACCACTGGCTTATTAGAGCCCGCTTATGTTGCACCAGAGGCCTCAAATTTGGCTGCAGCATCTCACCAGACACACATGGCATTAGTGTACTCTTTTACAGTCTGCCTAGGGTCTTGATGTAAACACAGTTTCATCAGTAGTAAAACACGTTCTCCCAGGAGCTAGGGCTTGCTGTGTGCATTGATTTTTTTTTTTTTTTCCACTTTGAAAGTCCTCTAATCAAAAGATGAGCCAGCTTCTACTGTAGTGCTTGTTTCTTCTTACCATCCTCCCTCTGCCAGGCACACAGCCTCCTTCCCCATCATCTCATTAATGTGAATAGTGCAGTTCAATTTATAATGGTACTTTCTGGCAACCCAGAGCTGCCTATTATCAAATATTATTATTATTTATTTATTTTTTTTAAAAAAAGCAGCCCTCGCCAGCACACTCTTCAGGATTTATCTAATCAGCCTTCTTGCTAATTTTGTCATGGATAGTGATCAGTGGAGATCTCTGACAACATGAAGAGCTTCCTTCCTAGCTGGGCTATGGTGGAGGCTGTGGTAGGCCTCCTTTTTTTTTTTTTTCTTTTTTCTTCCTGTCTCCTTCCCTCCTTTCTCCTATTCTTCAAGGTAGAGGAGGTCCAAATGATTAGTTCGACCTACAAACACCCGGACTTCCTCTTCTTCCAGGTAGAATGGGAATAGCTCCAAGTTTCTCAAGACATTTGGTAGAGTGAACACGTCTTGTATCTGCGCTTACTGTGCTGCCGGAGATTCAGAAGAGGCTCCAAACGTCCTGCAGAATGCTCAGTACACAATTTTGCATATTCAGTTTCTCACAGTAAAACTAAGAGATCACTTTCCTTTCAGAATTCTCAGGAAGTAGTGCAATATTTTAACTTTGGGAAGTTTCGATTATTTGCAGACTTCTGCATTTCCGCATTTATGATCTGTTCGTTTTCCAGTTCTGTTGCTTCTTTTCTCTGTTCTAAGTTGGAATAAATTGATGTAGTTTTTTTTCTTCTACACTTCCATCCTAGGAGTGCATATGATTTATTTATTTATTTTAATTCTCCTACAAATTCAAATGATGCCTGCAATCTGTTCTGTGTGAGTGGAGACGACGTGCTTCATTAGATTTCTTGTAGGGAGAGTAAAGGGGAGGACAAGGCAATTCTGCTTCCAAGGAATTTTTTTTTATGCTTTTTACACATTGCTTTCCAGGAATTTTCCTGCTGCTGTCGAAGAATCTGACAGCTAATGTCAAGGTATTTTCCTGCTGCTTCCTAAACATTTCCCACCCCTCTCTAGGAATTCCCCATTTGCTTTCTAGGCCTTTTGTTGCTGCTGCCTAGAAACTTCCCTATTGATTTCAAGGAATTTCTACAAATTACACCTCTGCTTTCAGGAATTCCTGTTTTCTTTCTACAAACTCCTTCACTGCTTAATGGGAAGTTTCTAGGAACTGTCTCTTGGATTTCTAGGGATCCCTCTTTGCTTTCTAAGACTGCTTTTCAGGAATTTCCATAGGTCTTTTCAGAAATTCACCCTTTGCTTTCTGGGAATTTTCCCATTGCTTTCTAGGGATTATGCTTTGCTTTTTAGAAATTCAGTTTTTAACAGGACAGTGCATTACTTTCCAAACATTAATGATGGACCAAAGACTTCAGCTCTGCCTCTCCTGGAGTCTCACAAGCACTCCTTACTTCTTCAGTTCTGTTTCTAGCACGACTGATAGCCACAACCTCATTAACTCTTAGGAACTGCTTGTTTACATTGGAGGCAAATCTTTAATGAAGGACTTGATAAATGGCTGAAAGGCTCTGTAAGAAGTGATCAGTCAGCTGTTACGGGTTTTCCAATGCACCAGTACCGTGATTCACAGCAGGCTTGCAGCTGGGGCTGCCCCCAAACCTGGCACTTTGCAAGGAGCTACCTTGAAGCAAAACATTTCTATGAATGTAAATAGGGAAAAAATAAATAAATAAAAAATAAATTTAAGTGAATTATCTAACAGTTTATCAGCTTCGCCTTCAACAACCTGGTTCAGATGTGCTGCTATCTGGTATGCTGTATGGTATGTGTATGTAAGCTACCTATAATATCTAGCAATGGTGTATTTACCCACAGAAATAATTTCTGAATGGGAATGAGCTATTGTAGGGAGCAGAGAGGAGCAGGGAAAATGAGGGCAGCCCCAGACTATATGACAGCACCTTCTGAAATGGTGGCTTAAAGCAGAGCAGTTCAGGCATGGTGTTATGGATCTTGGTGATTCAATCATTTCTTTTGAAATGAGTCGCACGGCGTGTTTTGATACTTCATTTCAAGGGGGAATTTCTTTCTTCTGTTGTAATACAGCATAAAAGCTGAATTTCTGGCATGGTGTTTTCACGTTATTCAAGCTGGACGGCTTAATAGATCCAAACAAAATAATTTGGAAATTGTATTTAACAGGTCCTTTTTCATTCCAGTTTGGAGATGGTAAAATTTTCTGGGGAACTGAAGCCTGACTTTCATTGAGTTTTAATACAAAGGCCAGAGAGCATCTGTGGCTCGGCGTGCTGTGCGGATGCTGCGTGACTGCTCCTAGAGACAGCTCTGTACTGCAGCTGCACCATTTATAGCTCCGCTCCGTGCCCAGGCAGCTTCTGTCCCGGGCTCATAAAATGCAGCCCGTCTGCTTTCCGCTGAGGTAATCGCATACAGCAGTTTGTCATCATTTTTAATACAGGGAATGCAAGTTTGACAAGCTTAAAAGTGATTCATTTGTGGTTTCCCTCAGGAAGCTTCCCAGTATCGTTAGCAAAGGAGATAGACAGGAAAAGACTACTTATTTTTGACAGGATTACAGCTTCTCCCCGGCATCTGGGGTTAAATCTGCAAAAAGCAACACCACAGGGAACTTCAATCACAGATCCCCCTTTTTTATTATTTCCAGAGCAAAATCCCCTTGCGTTAGTTTGTGCTCTGCACTTCGCCTGTGTGAAGAACCAGCAGCTGGCAGCAAGCAGTGCGGAGCAGCAGCACGAGGTAGCTGCTCCCTCAGCCCCGATGCTGCAGCGTGCCTGCTGGGGTTGGGGCCAGGCCGGTTTCTGGAGCCCATGTGTGGTTCATCCCTCTTACACTGTGCTGGATGGCGTACTGGAGCAATTTTAATGCATCTCCCAGTGTTGAGGTGCTGATATAACCCACTGCTTTTCTCAGAATCGCTTCTGCTCAGGCTGGAAAACTGTCTAGTACCTGGCCACACAGGGTGCTGGCCGGCTGCAATCAAACCTTTCTTCTTTGCTGTGTTAGAAGGCATTAGCTAAAGGATTAGTTATTTGGTGCAAGAGGTAGGCTTCCTCCCTGTGTCCTCTTGAGGGCCCTGCACGTGTTTACAGTGCTAAACATTAACAGACCCAAAGCCCTCCGGCATTTATTGGGTGTTTGTCCCTTTGTGCCAAGAAAAGGGACGGTCTGTTGAGTCAGACCTGCAGGAGGACTGGTGGAACAGCCTCAGGGTTGTGAGCGGGACAGGAAATCTTCTGCTGGGTGTTCAGCTGTAAGAGTCAGGTGGATGGATCTGTGTCTCCAAGTGCCCTCTGGGAGGACAGTGCATTTCGGGCATTTTGCACAAGGTTTGGGTGTGGTACACTGAGGGGTTAAAAAATGGACAGCAGAAAACAATTTGGAAGTGTACAGACTGAAGAAAAATGAGGAAGTTAAACTTCATAGTAACTTAATTCTTGTATAAATAAGTTAATCAAAGCCAGAATATAAACAATGCAATGAATTGTAGAAACTAAGGAGATAAAACCGCTGTCAGATGTCGCGGGTCAATAAGGAGAACGATCTTCCATCAGCCTGACCTGCTCCTGGGGGCTTTGAAAAACAGCCAGCTTCTCAAACTCTTGCTGTCATATTCTCTCTATATTTCCATGCACAGAAACTAAGGGTTCATAGTAATTGTGTGAACTTTTGAAAACTTGAAAACTTTTATTAGTGATGCACCTCAGCCCAGAACGAGGCACAAAATCATTATGCTGGATAAAGAGCTGGGCTTTGAGCAGAAAGCATAACTCTTTCCTTGGGCATGCATCAAGGGAAAAGATGGTTCAGTCAGCATTTGCTTTCTTCTCCTAAGATAGATGCCAGTCCTCTGAGGGCAGTCCGCAACCCTCAAACAGTGTAGGGCTGGCCTCCAAGGGGCTTGGCTTGGCTCTGCAGGGAGAGCCCCGCTGCCCAGTCGCAGGTGGCTTCTGGCGTGGTCCTATTGCTGCCCCTCGCCTTCTGGTGGCACAGACCCCGAGGTTGCTTCATTTCTGCCCTCTACAGTGGAGGAAAAGTTGTGGTAGCAAACGGGCCACTTCTTTTCTTACAGTTCAGCCACACAAAGGCAGCAAAGTCAATTAACTGTAGGGCCACAATTGCAAAGGATGTAGAGGTCCCTGCTACTGAGCTGTTGCAGCCCGTCCTCGTGTTGCTGTTACTTCAAAGCATCCCAGATATGCATGGGATGCTCCTTTTGGAGGTGAGGGGGTCCCGGGTATTATGACTATCAGAATAATAACCACTTCTTACCATGTAGTGCCTAAAATTTAGGCGGTGAGCAGAGCCCGGTGGCAGTGACCACGCCAGCCCATTAAAAAGCTGCGTGTTATGTTGTGAATCGAAAACTTGCCTGCTCTCTCTGGACCCCAAATGCCTTGCTTAAAATACCCAAAGCCTAACCCTGTTTTGTGTGATTCTGCAGAGGGTGGAAAAGGAGAGACATGGGGAGGAGGCAGGGGGCTGTTTGTTATTTATGACCATATGTCATTGTACTAGCTCTGCAGAAACTAGAACGGTGACTTTAGAAGGAAACTGGCTGAAAAGATTTTAAATGGATTTAATTAATTCCTCCCTCCCTTTCTTTTATCTCCGTCTGGAAAGAGCTGGCCTGTGTGGCTTTTGTGTGGTTCTCTGCAGGATCAGGTGCCAAACTGTAGTAATTAAAATGGGGAACGAGGAGGAGGTGGTAAGACAAAAAGCCACTTTTCTTGGCATACACCTCCAGTACAGTGTTACAAAAATAATTTGCTCACATTTTTTTTTTCCAATTATTCAAAGCTTCAAAATCCCCTTAAATTCATCTCCTCGCAGGGAAGAAGAGAAAAAAAAAAGGTGAAATTTCACACACATTAGTTACCCTCTTTGAACTCTCCCATCGCTTCAGAGCCTACTCTCACTACAGGCAGTTCATTAGGTGAGCTGGCTTTAAGAACACGTTTGTTTGGAGTTTCTGAAAGGGGGCTGTTGTAAGGAAGAGCTGTTCGTACCTGTAGCTAGCACGCCCCTGTGACGTGCAGGCTCGTCTAGAAATGCAGAGGAGCCTGTTACTGAAAAGGTAATCTCAGGAAGAAATATTTCAGGGAGATAATAATCAGTATGAAATAAGTGAAGAGAATTTGTACCACTGTATGTCAAGTAATTTGGAAGACATGAAGATTTGTTTCTGGAAGGGAAATTCAGGCTGAACCAATATGGGATAAATCAAATGAGCAGGAGAACTGATCTGTATTTCACAATTTTAAAATGACTGTAATACGTTGTATTGTTGGCAGGATTTATGTGGGCTCTGAACAATGGGTCACCATCACCCATCTTGAAGGGAGAAGGAAGAAAAGTCTGGAGATATAAAGCACTAATGTTATACAAATAGATCCTTTTCCTCTCAGTGCCAGCGTGGCCAGACACAGAGTTTTATCTGTGGGAACCACTCCAAACAGTTCGTGTCAGTCTGACTTAAATCCCCTTGCTACCTGGTGCAGCTAAGGAAAGCCAGATCAAGCCATTCTATTAGGAATTTCTTATCCCAGTAAGTAGCAGTCAGCTGAGCATGTGAAAGGCTAGCGACAGCAGTTCAGTCTGTCGGCTCGCTAATTTACAGTCTGCCAAGCAGGAACTGTAATAGCATTATCTGTGGGCAGGGTATTTGTGCCCCACGGATAGCACGGGTGCTGTTTGCACAGCCTATGCAAAACCTCATATTTATTTAAGGGAGAAAAGATATTTTGGTTACAGAGGGAGGGTAAGACTAGACGTAGCATCTTTGAGGTGAAAGCATCATCACAAGCAACTTAACCGTTCCCAAATATTTTTTCCTCACTGCACGGCCTTTCCTAAAAGACTGAGTTTACAAGAAGCGCTCTTGAGATGCTAAATGCTGTGTAATACTTAAATTCACATTTGTTTGGAATTTGTCACAGCTAAGACACCAGAATGAGCTATTTGGAAAGCACAATCAAGTCGTGTTTACAGTGCTTTTATTAGCACTCTGCTGTGAGTTACAAGATGCTCACAGACAGCATTTCTTTCCTCCAAGTTGTCTTTTTTTCTATTTAATAAACACTGATTTGTGTCTCCAGCCAGCAGAGCCTAGTGTACTGTTGCAGCTCCTGTGACAGCATCATTTTGCTTTATCTTGATGAGGAAATGGCCTTCGCAAGCAATACCAGCAGGGCTCACAAAGACGGATGGGGCACAGAGTGAGCAAAGGTGGAGGACAGGACTCCTGAGCACTGAATCCTTGGCTGGTGCTGATTCCCTCTAGGACTGTGGGCATGCTTCATTGCTCATGAAGGGCAAGCACTGTGATTCAATGTATTAAAAAATAGAGGTGGCTTTGCAGGTTTAAAGTTATTTAGGCTTATAGCAGGAGAGCCAGAATGTCATCTTGCCTTTTCCAGGGAGATGAAGGTGTATCTGTAGAGGCTGTGGGCAGAAGGTTGTTGAAGTCTTCACCGAAATGCTGCGGGTGAAGTTTATTCTAGCTGGACTCGAGAAGCAGCAGATATGACTGGAGGATGCTGTCAGTGACCCTTCTTGACGTCTGACAAAAAATCAGACAGGGTGGTGAAAGCTCCAAGGAGTCTTAGATGGGAGTAAGGTTGTGACAGAGGTGAGAAAATGTCCTTGGAGGGGAAAAAAAACCACACACATTTCATGGCTTCTGTCAGCAGTGCTGACTGCGTGTGCCAGCAGCTCTCCTACCACCTTGTACCAACGGAGGGGTCGTAAGATATTGACCCCTTCTGATCGTGAGGTCAAAGGCAAGGGAAAAGCAGCAGGATCTCAAAAAAGGGTGTTTCCAGAAGGGATTTCCAATGATGTGCCTATTTTATTTTATTTTTTTTACTCTGACTTCTTTAGCCAGGAGGCTTAGTTTTATGGCCAGAAAGCTGTACTGTTCTTTTCCATCCGTTGTCTCCCTATGTCAGAGTGCCTGGAAGCAGCAGGCAGAGGTGGCTGCTGCCTGGAGTGAATCCCACACAACGGGACAGAGCCAAGGGCCTGCAGCCGCCGTGCCGGCCACACGCAGGAGTGAATCCCATGGGAGACGGGCACCCTGCTGCGTAGGTGGGTTGTCACTGGGGCAGGCCTTGTGCCCAAACAGCCATTAGCAGGGACAGTTCCCAAAGAGCCTCGATGTGTACCTGTGTTAGAGGAGTTCCTCTAGTCAAAGTCTTAAAAATAAACAGAAACTGAGAGGCCACTAAGCCTGTAGGAGAGCAGCGCACTGAGGAGCACTTAATCCACCGAACGCATGCGCTGGGTGCCCTAGGCAGTGAACACGAGGAATGCTCTCCTCATGCAGCTCCCTTCCACGTCTCCTTTTGAAGGACAGCACCTGCTCAGAAAGCAGTCGCTTCATGTGGGCTGGCAGCTCCTCAGCCGTGCTGCCCGCGCGTGCCACGTATGCTCACCGGAGCAGGCCGGCTGCCGAGAAGAGCTGGTCAGCAAAACGTAGGTCTGATGCAAAGTGAGCAAACGCAAGGCATGCCCCGTCCTGACTGGTGGAGATGGAAGGAAGACCGTGGGTGATGCACTCCTGCTTTCCCTGTCTGCTGAATCTGCCGAGCTGAGCGCTCATTTTGAGATAAGCCCGTGACCTGCAGAGGAGCTGAAACACGTGGGGCCGTGCTGTGCTGCTGATTGACAGGCGCCCGTGGGCTCCCCTCTGCAGAGCGTGGCTACCTGGTGCAACCTGACAGCTCCATCAGAGAGCAATTTGAAAGGTCACGGGAGGCGATGTGGTCCTTTGCCTCTTCTGCGACACAAAAGTACTTCACTTGCTTTCTGCAGTGACATCTTGCCAGCTGTAAATGGGAAGTTTCCGATTTCTGTAATTCACTGTCTTTAAAAAGCTTTGTGCCGTCGCCTCTATCCAGCGAGGTGCCACAGATGACTATCAAACGTTGGGCAAAAGACCTGCAAACGTCAAATAGCTTCAAAGTGTCTCAGACGTGGCTCGGAGTCTGTTTCAGTCCTTGCTGTGACCTGCACAATAACCATCTTTCGCCTGGGCTTCAAGAACTCATAAACCCAGGAGAAGGGGGTTCTTCTATTTATTGAGATTTTTTTCCATAGAAGTTTCCAAATCTTCATAATTGTTATTAGTATTTGAGAAGCCTTCTTCTACCCAGGCCTTTTTGCGTTCTCTCCTAAGCTCGGCTGCATCAGAGACCCTTCTTCCCTGAAGACTGAAGCTGCCACTGTGTCGCTGACAGTTGAGTTCTGTGAGGCTGCTGGAAGAGTTTCCGAGCTGTCTGCTCTGCTGGATGTCACTGCCCCTGGCTGCTGTTGCCTCGCCAGCTTACAGTCCGCATGCATATCCAATTGCTGCAGATTTGGGGGTGTGTTGCTACAGCAGGCCCTAATGAGCAGTGGCCCTATCCCCGTCAGCAGCGAGGGACAGCTGCAGAGAACTGCCTGGCTGCTGCGCCAGCCGTGCTGCCAGGCTGTCAGCAAGGTTTCCATCTTACCTGGCCGCTCGGTTCTCTGGTGCCCGGCCAGCAGGCAGTCAAACACGGTGTAAGTCTTTCAGCGGGGCCCTGGTGTTTAGCGTAGTGGCCAGTGCACAAGGACCATTGTTTGTTACTGCATCTGCAGCTCGGAGTCGGGTTGCTTGGCACCAGACACCTCGAGGACGTGGTGAGGAGGTAAAAGACGCAGGGGCCTCATGCAGTTTGTGAAATCTGGCTGTAATCCAAAGCTGGGGCATTACTGGTTTGCACTGGTCTGGGTCCACAGGTTTTTATTCTTCTATAGTCGAGTTCACAACGGCGTAGAACTCCGCATATGAGAAATAATTTGAACCTGACTTTTGGGGAGGCTTTTCAGAGATGTGTACAAGTGTGTTACCATCCTCTATGGCTATCTATCCAGATTTTTTTCCTTATTTTGCTTGGCAGTAATTCCTTTGAGGGTGGCAATGACTGACTACCTCACTAACATACGCTTTTCATGTAAGCACGTGCATTTATAATATTGTGCTAGGGCAGAAAGAAACAGAGGCTGAAGAGGGATAAATTCCTAGTGATGTGAGGCCAGTGTTTATCCGTGAGTGAGGTGCAGAGCTCCTGTGACAGTAGAGCCTGGACTGGGTTGTCTTTGCTGTTATAAACAGCACTTTGCTTGATAAACATAAAACACAAAAACAACCCCCAACAAAGCTTTGTAGAAATTGCTAGTCTTTGCTCTGTTCAGTGGGAGGAAGTCTCTCCAAGGGGTCAGCAAGTGGTTTTCAAGCCAAAATACCTCCACAAGGGTAAAGCTTTGGCTTCTTTTCAGAAAGAGCAGTAGCACTGGGTGTTATTGTTGTTGCTTTTATGGTTAGTCAAAATAAAGCAGCAAATCAGGCCAGAACAAATGCCAGATGGGTCAAATGCCATTCTACATAGTAAATTTCTAGCTGAGCCCAAATGCAGGGAAGTTGAGGGGCTCTGGTACTAGTAAGCACCAGGTAGTTTTAGAAATTGGCAGTGCAACCCTAACGGGTCCCCAGAGGATCAGTAAGGGCACAGCGATGGCCTCGTGCCCGGCTCAGGCTGCCCGGCACGCACCGCCGGCTGCCGCGTGGGCCCGCGAGTCCTGCCGAAGGGGCAGAAGGAAAAGGAGCAGGGCTTTTTGGGGTTTCCATGCAGTAAGGAATATTTCAGCATGAAGGAAGCAACGCTGATCTCTCTTAGGAAAACAAACTGCAACTTGTATTGTCCTGCCAATTAATATTGGCATCTGTTGTGCTCCGAGAGGGCGTGTTTTGTTTCACAGCCTTGTCAGGCCCCTTCCCTCAGTTCTGCACCTGTTCTGCTGCTTTCCTCAGACACATCCTCATTGCAGGTTCATGAACCAGTGGGTTTTGTCAGTCAGAAAATCCTTACCCTCTTTAGCAACACACAGTATTAATCGTCTGCTTTGTTGCTCCAGCCCAGTGGAGCAGTGACCTTGTGAAGGAAAGAAATCTTTCACCCCTAAGAAGTATTAGTGTCTTTAGTGCATATGATGTTTTTTTAACTTTTAAATCCATTAAGAATATGGTTCAGGAGTGCAAGCGAGCATAGCAAAGTCTAATACTTGCTAGTGAATTGCCTGGCTTTTGACCCTTAAAAATCAGATTGCTAAATATAAGGACAGAGAGATTTAAACCAGGATCTGTATTTAGAGGAACCTGTCAAGATGCTTTCCAGTCATCTGCAAATTATCTCCCCTCAGGCTGCTCTTTATATAACAAGACCCTGGGGAGCTTGAAATTAAAATCTGTTTTGGCTTTGCTTGCCTTTTAAAGTGTGTGTGTGTACACATACATATAAATAAATAGTTGTTTGTCTCTGTTAAATGCACACAATTTGTTTATTGCAGAGTAGCATGGGAGACCTGACTTTAGTTTCAGGGTGTATGGTACAATGAGGGAAATCTGAGGAGTATGCTTGGAAGGAAAAAATGGAGAAACAAAGAACTGTGCAATCCTACAAACATTTAATAATGTGTTTGAGTATGCAAACACATAAGCGAACTCATCAAAATATTTCTTTTTGGTGATACTGAAATTAATTATATATACACTGCCAGCATGCGCTGTGTGTGCCTGTACGGTTTGTGTGCTTGTGCTGCATAAAATAGGCTAAATAATAGCACCCGAGAAAGCTGGAACAAAACGTCCCCTCCAGCCTTGCAAGGGATTGGAAAATTCTCTCTTAGCTTCACTGAAATTGGCAAGCTCCCTCCGAAACTCCTTCACTGCTCTCAAACCACATTACCTGGTGAAAAAGGAATAAAACTAGCTAATTTTGAATGTAGTTTTAGGGATGCTATAAGAAAACCTTTATTCAACTGAGACATCATCAGTGTTGTTCAGAAGGGTGGGATATTATTTTCAGAATAACTTTTGGGCTGTATTTTTGTGCATGCTTAGTTATTGTCATTTCAAAAACAGAGATGCTGGTTAAAAATCATACCCAGGGCAGATGGGTGTTGATAGACAACACAGTGGAAGAGCTTGAATTTGGTTAATTTTGGTGGCAAAAGAGAGAGGCGCTCAGGCAGGATCATGGCAAGTGCACGCATCTGTCAGGCACACAGCGGCCTTAAGGGCCAGACATTGACGTCTGTGACCGTAAGACAGAAAAGGAAAGCTTTACAATCACTTCCTAGGAATATTTTTTAGCATTGCAAGGCAGTGTTTGCATCTTGCAGTGATTCCTGAAATGAAGAGGCACAATTACATTTTAATACATAAGCTGTGGCAACAGCCTTTCATGCCTGCAGCGATTCATTGAGCTTCTCCCATCAGTTTGTCACTTCACTACTGAAAATATCGAATACAAACCAAGCGTGGTGGACTCTTCCCGGTGGGCAGCGATATTTAGCCTAAACATCAATGAAAAAGGCTGTTACTGATTCCTGTTAGCCCTTAGGATTTTGACCTTAGGAGGTCAGAGGTAGCGAGAAGCTCCTCGCGCACGAATAGCAGGGTGCGGGGGCTCTGGCGGCCTGGCTTTGTCCAGGGGAAGGCGGCAGGGCTTCCTGCGGGTGACCTGCACGAGTCCCATCAGCTTGTTGCACATCCCTCAAACTCCACTGAAATTTTGGTGTGTCTCCAGCAGAGCCCACTGCACGTGGGATCTCTCGGCAGCCTTTGGTTATGCAGGTTTTGATGTGCGCGTGGAAATGGGATTCTGCTAACTGCCCGTTTCCACACCGCGCCCTTCCTTAGCTTGCATTTAAAGCCTCTTGCTAGCTCCAGCATTTTATTCCAGCAACAAGGCGGGGGGTTGAGTTGGTTTTGCATTTTTATAGGTGTTTATAATTATTTTTCTGCTTTTTGCCGATTTTCCCACCAATGCCCACAGCGTGCTCCTTGCTGCCTGCGGTCAGGCTCCGAGCGAGGCAGCTGCTCGGCTTTGGCCACGCTGAGGGGACGACATCTCCCCGGCAGCTGGAGGTGCTCAGAAAGCTGCCTGCACGGCTCTGCTGCTCCGTTCTGCCCTCGTTTAGTAGCCCTCGCTCACAGGAGAGTGGACGCTGCAGGGATGGGTAGGACGTAACGCTCAGATGTGCAAGCAATGGAAACTCAGCCATGGCATATGTTTTAATTTCCTGCACAATAGGGTCCCGAGATCCTTTCAAAACTGGTTTTATATTTAAAATGTATTCTCGTATGCCCAAACGCATTGAGGTATGGCTAGGTTTCACTGTGTGCATCGAAATATTCTCCAGGCACAGGCATAATCACATGGGCAGCCCTGGGTTTACCTAAACAGGACCTGCTGTTCGCCAGAGAGAGCGCTGTCCTGCAAAACCAGCCAGCCAAAATCTTGTGCAAACAGAAGGGCGTTTTGTGGGGGACAGGGACTGCAGCAAATGGCATGGCCGAGGGCACGGCCCTTCCTTCGTGCCGGGCTGTGAGTGCTGCCTGCCCGCAGGGGAGCGGTGCTGCAGCTGGGTGCTAGTGACAGCCTCCTGCCAGCTGGGCAGCGGGGGGTGAGCAGGCTCTCCTAGCATCCCCGTTTGAGAGGGGATCTTTGCTGAGAGCAGTGGGGGTTGCTGTCAGGAGAAAAGCACGTAGATACCCCTATAGGCAGGAGGTCTCTGGCAAGCCAGAAGGCATTGTACTGCTTTATTAGAGAAGGGGAATAAAGCAGCAGCATGAGATGGATATGACTAATAATAGAGGGAGGCTTCAGGCTTGATTTTATTTTTTTTTCCCCCCAGTAGCTTGACTCTCTCTGTGAAGGTTAACTAGGGAAAAACCTCTCTTCCACCAGAAAGCTTTCCAGGCTAAAAGATTTGCAGCCGCTCCTTCTGGCTGCTCGGTCTCTGAAGGCTGCAGGGCTGATTGTCGAACGGCTCTGTGACAAACAGAGGCAATTCTCCTTCTCTTCCTAGAATTCAGGTCTTAAACAGCTTTAGAGTCGCTGCCATGTAGGCAAGTAGCAGGTGCGTAGGCTGTTCTCCTGTTTTATTTCACATTGAAGCCAGGATCTATTTTTCTGCCTCTTCTGCAGTTCCTTACTGCTTTGTGAGCCCGAACTGAAATGGCTGGAGTGGAGAGGGCAGCCAGGCATGGCATCTTGGGAACCAACAGCTGAATGGGATTGCAGTATTTGGGACCACGTTTGGTGGGAGATTTGTAATATTCAGTTGGACCACAGACAACCCTCCATCTGTGGAAGCTTTGCAAAGCATCGGTGCAAGAGTAGCGGCACCAACAGCAAGAGGAGTTGATGCCCGTAGTAGCTGAGCTACCTCTGCTGCTCTGGATGGACACGTAACAGGCCAGTCAGTGCATTTAGGACTTTGGGAGGGAGATGAATTAAATTGTGTAGTTGTCACAGGCCTCCCAGCTGCATGGCAAGATGGGTCAGGTGGTTTCTAGTTGGCATTCACCTGTAAGAAAAAAAGAGTTTTACCCTCCTAAAGCCACAGGAAATGTAAACTTCTTCAACTGGCCTGCTGATGGGCTCCTTCCTCCTCACTGCTGAAAATGAAAGAGTAATTTTCTCTGTATGCTTATTAAGCATTTCATCTCCTGTAGAAGTTTTAGGGGTCCTTATGTGAGCTGTTGTCCATGGTTTTGTGCCAGCCACTGTTCAGAGTTGCGAGTTCCTCGCAGCAGGGCCTGTAATTGCAGTCCTGGTGTCTGCAGATAGGCTGCCTGATAGAGTGCTGTTCCTTGGTCATTTCTCATTCCTCTGAGGTAGCAAAGCAGACAATGGGAATAATTTATGCTTGAATCTGATCCACAGCTTTACTCAGACCTTGGCATAGATGTATTGGAAAGCAAGTTGTCCTGGCTGAAGTCCCTAGTGAAAAGGAGCTGAGTGCTTCATTTTATTTCCCATCAGCGTGTGTCACTAAATTAATCCAGCATTAATTGCATAACAGTCTGTGTTACAGCGAAGCATCTCTGTCCGCAGCGATGAGGGGAGAGGGCTGTGTCAGAAAGCAAGCCTACAGTGCCTGAGGTCTCATCTAAAGCCTAATGAGGGTTAGAGGAGCTTTCCAGTCGGATGAGGCTTTGGATCTGACTCAGGAGGAGCTGCCTGAGGCAAGGATGGTCAGAGCAGGTTCACAAAGCTGGAGAAAAACAGCCCGGCCCTTGCCTGTGCTACTCTTGACTGAGATCATTGTTAGAAATCCCAGCTTACATGAACATTAAAGACTTTCTCAGACTCTAAGCTGAGTTTAATATGTAATCTCTAGTGAGAGCTTTTTCCACTGCTACCTTGAGGAGGAAACAAGAAAGAAAAAGTTATTATTTTTTGGGAATGTAAAAACACTAATATCCCATGGGAAAGCCTCTCTGTTTCTGCCTGTCTGCTGCTTTAAAAAAAAAAAACAAAAAAACAAAACAACTTTTACCTCTCTGTCGATACAGATCGGAGAAGCAGAGAGAAGGGCTTTAAAAAAGGATCAGAGTTCTCAAACTTCAGTAGTTCTCAAAGCAGAAGTTTTGAAAGGTCCCAAGGGAAATCATTTTAATAGGGAAAATTTGTTTTTGGCATACCCAAAATGGTTTATTAAGACTCTCTCAATCCCCTTGCTCCATGCTAGAGGAAATCTCTTGGTTCCCCAAAATCTGATTCAAAAGCAGCACTCTCATTTTTGCAATTTTCCATTGATTTACTTCCCCATGCCTGTCATAAATCACAAAACCCTGGTTACACGCTCCATCTTTCTACTTCCCAGGGCTCTCCGGATTTCCCTTGGGTCTTTTTTCTTCCTTTCCAACCCTGTGTAGGCGTTCTGATCACTGAGACCGGAGTTCTCCTTTTCCCCTGGTTCCTCCACATCAGACATTAGTATCCCCGTCCTCCGTGTTTTTTCTTCTCTCAGAAGTCCAGGATGACATGAGAATTTTGCTCTACCACATGCATGCTTTCCCTGGCTTACTTGTATCGCTTCTTTGTATTCTTGAAGTCACCAGGTAAGAAGTGTGTGGTGATCACTGAAAGAAGGTGCCTGAAGGGCGCTTCCAGGTCAGGAATAAGCAGGATGTTGCACGAGGACAGACAGAAGGGCTAAAGCCCAAACCATTGAGGTTACTACAACCCTGTACCCGCACCGGCTGCAAAATTACCCTGAAAGGTTGCTGTTTGGTTGTGGGAAGGTCCCTCAGGCTTAAAGAGAAGCAAATAAAAAGATAGTGGGGGATTCTGTGGAAAACCAAACCAAATCCAACATCAGTCACAGAGAATGATAATCCTATTTGCTTCTAAAGCATCTTCAAGGAAAGATGCTACCAGGAAAAAAACAAAAACAAAAACAAAAAAAACCTACTTAGAAGAGTATTTCCCCCATAAAACTAGGTGAGAACAAGTCAATTCTGCAGGGCCCGTTAGCGAGGACAAGCAGTGCACTTGGCTCCCAGGTTTCTCTCGCTGTTTCCCTATCACATCTGTGGGTCTATAGGGCAATTCTACAGTGCTTGCCCTTATCCAGTGTGCTTTCTGAAGTATAATTCTGCGGGGATTTCAGCCTCTTGGGAAGCTCCAGAATAACCCATCATTTCCCTCCTCCTCTCCTTTGCCCATCTTGGCGCACTGTTTCACTGTTTCTCACCAAAAGCCTCCTGCCCCTTTTGCAGGGAGCCCGGGCCAGTCCGAGGCCTGTTGCACAGGATAAAGGGATAAAATGTTTTGTGGGGCCGTGCTGGCAGCCACCTGTGAGCTGTCACAGGCTGGCTGCTTTCCCCAGAGTGGGGCCGTATGAACGTGCTGCCAGCTGCAGAGGTCTTTGAGCAAAGAAGAGCTTGGGATGCTTTTCTAGGAGAGCCCTCTCTGGCACCTCTCATTGCCTTGACTTTACAGGCATCCTTCTGTTTAAAATATGCAGGAAGGATTCAATCTTTAAGGCGATGCAAATGCCACCTCGGGTTCCCTGGGAATATTTTGACCCAAGGAGCAAACCTATTTTCCCCTCAATTGACTCTGTAATGAGGGGATGGAATCCTGGCAACATTTATTAGCTGCTAGGTGAACTGGAGAGAGACAAGTGCTTTGGTGTGGTCTCAAGTCTTTATCAATTAGTGAATGCAGGTGTCAGAGAGCCACCAAACAATGTGAGCTCTGCTCCAGCAGGAGCACAGTTCGCGTTGCCTGCCTGACTTTCTGCAACTTAAGCAAATTCTCTGCATGTTAGCTTGGCAAGAGGTAATATTTTAAAAAGCCATTACTGGTGAATCGATGCTATTGGAAGAAGATCCGTCTTCTCAAAAGCACTTATAATTCATCATAGCACGTTACGAGGCGGCTGGTTTAAGGAGTATTTGAATGTGAAATTAAAGTTGAATTCCACCGGTATGTACGATGTTTCTGTTTGCCACAGATGAATTGCAAACAACGTTTTGCTTGCTTAGGGTGTTGTTCACAGCAGTTGCGGGTCAGCATGCTTAGGCAAGGTGAATGAGAAGATTCAGAAAGCTTACAGCTTGGTCAAGTGGCATGCGTCTGCCCTTTGTCCTCTTCCCTGTTCTCTGCAGTGCAGTCAGGAAGCATCGCGGTCTTCACGTGTGGGACTGGTAACTCAATTTTCCTAGGGTGTTGGGCCATCCCACAAGCAGAATACTGGCTCCAGCACAAATCATCTTCGTGCTGACAGGATCCGTCAGAAAATATGTGAATTGTGGTGAAAGACAGCCTGTCTCCAAATCCAAGCTGGAATCATGAGTAGAGCCTTGTTATTTTTGTCAAAAATCTTCCTTCCACTTGAATTTGAGGTACCCACTGCCTTGCTGTGACCTTTCCAGAGGTGTCTCGGAGGACTTCCAGCAACATTTTCACAGCTGAATGTTGTTCCTGCAGCTGGGGAGTCCGACTTTTGCAGTGAGCTTGATATAAAGAAGGCAGAATACCTCAGCTGTTTCGCCCACATCTTGCTTTACAGGTTTGCCTTTCCACCAGCTCACGCTGCGGCTGCTGCGGTGGCGTGCCCACACCAGAGCCTGCAGGAGTGCTGACCCCGCCGGCACAGCTTGCATTGAGCCACTCGCACACAGTCCCTTTCAGCTATTCCCTGTCAGCCTGAGCAGGGTTCTGGCCACTGCCCACCCAGCGGGCATGCCCTTCGCTCTGACTTACTCATCTACCTACTAGAGTAACCCTGAGAGTAGGGTCCGTAGGTATAGAAACTGGGGGTACTGATGGGGCAGTTGCATCAGGGAAACACCATAGGAAGAGCATCAATCTTCTGTTTAGGGTGCAAACCCTGGATCTATGTGTTCTCTCCACTGACCAGGAAGAGAGAGATGCAAACGACTGAGGCCAGAGATTAATGTACACGGTGTCCTATGTTCCTGTTTCCTTGAATACCAGTTCTGCTATTCGCTGCTGAGTAAGTGAATATAGAGGTAAATGCACTGTCATTCTCAGCCTACTGAACATCCCATTTGTTGTTCATTAGCATTCAAATGCCTCTAAGCTGCTTGTCTCCTTGGTCACACTGCTCCAGAGCTTATGGGATGGAAGTACGGAAAGTCCGGTAGCACTGGGTTGCACTGCTGCTGAAGGGAATCTGTGATTAGTGGGGATTGGCATGTGTAAAACATTGAGGGAATAAATGCAAAGGACTTTTGTTTATTATTCAAGTGTATTCATGTTTAAAAATAATAATTAGACAAACACATTTGTTGTTGGATAACATGCAGTGGTACATCTGTAGTCTTTGTGTTTCAGAGCTTTGCTTATATGCAGGTAATTCAGAAAGGAGTCGGGCCTCCAATAATCGCCCAGCTGGATGCTTATAAGGGCTTAGAGTAAATTTGACTGTGGTGACAGGAAGAATTCCTGCGAAGGGAAGCAGCACCCAGCAGTGGCTCTGAGCGGGGCCACAACTGGCGACTTCCCTGCGGCAGCCGCGTGCCCCAGGCGAGGCTGAAGGCTCCCTGCTTTGCCCTCTCGCTTGCTGACTCCGGTGCTGGCGGCTCCCACAGCCAGCTTCACCCGCAGCAGGAGGGCCCTAGGGCTGTGCCGGGAGCACAGCACGGACCCTCCGTCTTGCTCAGCTGAACGCTTATGCTTGGTGCACTGCCCGGGCACTCGGTCATTTTTCAGTTAGCTGAGCGCAGATATAAGCAATGCGTGCATCTCGGGCCTGCCACAGCCCAAGGTTATTTATGAATTAACATTTTCCTTTATCGTTAAGTAGAAGTAGCTTAAATGACTGCATATGGGATGCATAAATCTGTCAGCCCCACTCAAATGGGGGACAGCAGTTGGAAAATAGCATTCCAATTTAAGCAAATTTCAGAGAAAATGTTCTCCTATCTTCATGGCCCAGGGTGAACATGATTTGAAGGCTCATTTCTGATGCAATGGTATGGTGGCAGAACCTCTTCTTTAAACAAAATAAACCTCCGGATAGCAAAGCCTGCTAAGGGTATGAGGGAGTCAATGGTGCAGAAAGCTGATGGACTGCCTGTGGGGAGCTGGCTCGCCGGCCGGTGGCTCGCTCTGAGGCAGCAGCAGGAAATGTTTGCCACCTTGCAGTCAGATGGGCTCCGCATCCGCAGATCGTCTGAAGTCAGAGGAAGCTGTGGGTTCCTAGCGCCTTGATGAATCTCTCCTGTCTCAAGAAGGCATTTGTTTGTTTTAAAACAACAAACAGTTCAATTAGTGTCTGAGCCTGGAAGGCCGCAGGCTTCAAACCCAGAGGAGTCAAGAAGAGGAACAGCAGGACGGTGGGACATCAGAGCAAGGAGATGCCTGGAGAAATGAGGGACGCTGGGCTGAAGCTCCTAACCAGGCTTTCACAGAGCTGCAGTCTCCTTGGTTCTGCTGTCAGATGATGCTCGTAATCCTATGGCAAGCTCCACCTGCCAAACGATAGGGCTGCCTGGCTCCCAAAGAGGTTTTGATGAGGGAACACCCCTCCAGAGTCGCCTGTGCTCTCCTGCCCCACACGGCTCGTAGCCCCTGGGGCAGGCTGGCCCCGTGCTGGCCAGCAGCCTGCTGGCTCTCCGGCCACCCTCGCAGCTCCCGGGCCCTCCTGCTCCACGGGGCCTGGCCCCGGCTCCCTCTGGCTGCACCACGGAGGCTGAAGGGCAGAGCTGGCTTGGCAGCGATTGCACGTATCGGCCTGAGCGTTTGTGCTTGTCACGGCAGTCGTTCCAGGTGGGGAGCCTGTCCTCGCCTCCCCGGCTGACAGCGAGAGGTGGCTCGGTGACAGGAGAGCTGTGATGACTTTGTAACATCCTTAGGAGAGAGCTGCCGTGAACTCATCTGGAGCGTGGTCCTTGTGCTCCCGGTAGTTACTTGGTTACAGACACCGGGCTCTTCGGGGAGAGGCTGAAATATTCGGAGTAAGAAATTGCATTTCTAATGGCTCTCTGTAGCCTTTAAAAAAATGAAATTTTAATTAGATGGAAGGCACTCAGTCTGCTCGCTGCTCCCCCGTCACGCTGCCCATGCCGTATCCACCTGACATCGATTTCTGCATCTGTGAGGGCTGGAGTTAGCCGGCTGTTCACAACTGGCACCCCTTGTAATGAGGTGGGTTTGGCTTCCTAAAGCACGTACAAATTTAGTAGGTGGGTGATAGAGAGGAAGGAAAAGACAGCCGTACAATTATTATCCCTATGCTACGGACAGGGAACGGAATCCCAGGCTGCAGGTACCCCGTCTGTGCGAGGCAGACCTACTGCAACCCGCAAATCCAGACTCACTGTCTGGCTAGACAGCTGGCAATGAGCCTCCTGTGCTGCCTAAATGTTTCTCTCTGGTGAATGCAGTGTACATACCCCAAGCTACCTGGCAGCCCGGCTCGGTATGCCTGCAGCTAACGTGCCATTTGCAGCAGTTTGGGCGTACCGGGGCTGCTGCAGCCTGCAGGAAGGAGTTCTGCAAGCAGCGTGCTGGCAGCCGCTGCAGTCTCCCTGGAGAGAGGTGGCTGGGGCTGATGGTGTGCTGTCCCCAGGGCCGTGCTCTCTGTGGCACAAACCTTGCCAGAGAATCATGTGGTTTCTTGGAAACGGACCCAAGATCCTCTGTCCTCAGAATGCCAGCTCGTTGCCCTAGCAAAAGGCTTCTGTTTCTTCCCCTAATCTCCGCTCTGTCCCTTTAGCAGCTGCCTTTTACACAGATGTATCCTAACACCTTGACAGAGCAGGCATCCGGAGGCTATTAGGACAGGCAGGTAAATTGAGAGTGTCTCCTTCACGGCCCAGCCACCTGCCCAGCGTGTGGCAGGGAGCTTTGCTGAGAAGCACCTGCCTTACCTTGCTGGGCACGCCTGGGGGGAGCTCGCAGCACAGCGAGGCATTTTAACCCACTCATCCCAGTCACCACTGCCGTTGTTCTCCCTTTTCCTTTCTCTCTTTTGTTCTTTCTCTTCCTTTTGTGACATAGCAAGTAACAACACCAACAGATTGCACTCATCAAACGAGCATCTGCAGCACCTGCCTTAGCGTCTGTACCCGGCACGAGCGGATGCAAAGCGCGACAGGCTTGACAGATGTAACTGTCTTGAAGTCAAAGTGGGACTTATGTGCTGGGCAGGCACGGGGAGGACAAGCAGAAAGAAAAGAGGGAACGGACATCATTTGTATCGTGCTTTCCAGGGCGGCCGCAGCTCGTGCTGGGTGCCACGAGGCAGGTGGGTGTCTGGGGGAGGCCTCGCACCAGCCCCTGCCCGCTCCGGCAGGGAAGCCAGGAACAGAGAAGTGGGGTTGCACGATCCCTGCTGTGTGCTGCAGAGGTGTCAGCAATGTCATAAACAGAGCAGCAAAGATCCGCTGCGCTACCAGCCAACAGAAAGGCACAACCAAACGCTATTTTTGTTTTACTTCACGTTGGAGTAACAGCCCCAAATCCATCAGGTGTATGGGGTAATTACCGGGGGTGGCAACTGGAATGATGGAAGTGAGCGTGCAGCTGCATTTCCCTGGTAGGCATGTGGTCTCTCTCAGTATGGCAGAAATGAAGGAGATATTCTGACACATTCATAGCCCAGAATGGGCTACATTTACCCAAATTACCTATAACCTGTGAAAATATGCCCTCGTTCTGTAAAGATCTGAATACGGTTATGAATTACAAGGGAGGGTTACATTAGGGTAGGAAGTACAATTCCCTTAGAAGGCCTTGCTGTTGCTAGAAGCCTTTTTAGCTGTTCCCAACTGTTTGAAAACAAATCTGTATGCACAGACTGGGTTATGTTTATATTTAAAGGCGAGAACAAACACAATGCTGGTGTGACCAGGTACGACAAATTGCGCATTGACAGGACTTACTGTTCTCAGAGGTGCTTTTTGATCAGCCCAGACGTTCTGAAAGCAGGCTTTTGTCTCCAAAGTTTACATGTCCCAGTCTTTCTCTCCTCAGCTTACTTTTTTTTCCCCTTCATTTTATTAAAATGTAAAACTCCCAAATACTAAGGTACCGTGGCCCCAGTTCAACGAGGCACTTTACGCGTGTTTTTACCTTTATGCATGCAGGAGATCAGTAGATGTGTCAAATCTCACTCTCCAAAGCAGGCTGGAACTAGGAGGGCAGAGTGACTGGGAACAAATGAATTAGAGAAATGACAGCTCAGGCTCCCATCAGTTTTCTCCAGAAGTGACATGTTTATCATGGAAGTCAATCCAGAAAGCAGCTGCATGCACAGGGAGCGTCATATATCTGAGGTGATGCGATCTCTCTTTCCCTAATGTCAGATATATACACGGGCTGTAAAATGGCCTTCAGAAGCCAGCAAGATCAGTGGTTTTTGAGCTGACACCAACACATTATTCACGTGTTAGATGCTGTCTAGATGGCTGTGATTGCTGTCACACTCAGGAATCTTTTCAACATTTGTTTATAGGCGAACACGAATAATAGCTAGAGTGTCCAGTCTTTCCTTCCCCTCTCCTTCCCGTTGTTTCTTCTGTTCTTCAGGCTGTGTAACTTCGTAAGCAAGGCACCTTGATGGGATGAAATGCAGAGTGGGGTATATCAGGAATCCCAGAAGGCAGGCAGAGCGTGGTACTTGACTTTCATCTCCTGTTCACCTTCAGCAATAGTTTTGATGCCTTAAATGGTTTCTGTTCTGCAAATTTGATGATGCGTGATATGGAAGAGGGAGGGAGCACGAGGGAGGAGGCAAAAGGAAGCTGGAGAAATGTAGCAGCTCCGAAATGTGATAACTACTAGAAAGCCCCTTGAGGTGATTGTGATTTTTGAAGGAACTTGTTTACAAGGAGAAAAAAGAAATTTCAAACTGAAAAAATAATCTCCACTGCTAGGTTATATGTTTTACAGGACTTGCAAAGGTTTATATAATTAGTCGCTGCAGCCTTTCTGTTGCATATAAATTCAGTGCTGCAGGGTCCAGGCCACTGAGCTGAAGGAAAATTGAGTGTGCCAGGCACTTTGCAAGCTTCTGGCCTGAGTGGGGATGCGACACGGGGAGGGGGGGAAACCCGGCGTGAGAGTCCAGTTTCTGTGCCAGCCCAATCTGGTAGGCAACCTTCACCAAATCACCTACCCACTGTGCTTTCTTAGTTTCTATTCCATAACTAGGGGTGCTCTTCAGTGCTTGAAGATAAAGCCCGTAGTAGGCTGTAAGGCACCAGTCCTGCTTCTCTGTTTAAAGGAGAGAGTGCTCATCAGGGCTGACTGAAGTACATAAGAGTAAGCAAGCGTATTTGTTACGGGGTATAAAGATGCCAAATTCTTAAAAGAAAGCAGTAATCACATCAAATCGGAGGAGTGTTTTCATAAGCAACTAATAAATGTTGATAGGCTTTTGATGTGTAACTCTTTTTAGATATAGACTGCTGTTTCTGAAGACTTAAGACCCTTTAAAAATGTTTGCCTTACAAAGACGTAGGGATTTATATAGTAAGGGTCTTGTTAATTTATTTGTATTCTGTCCGGACTGTGGAGTAGTTGGGGGAGTATTAAAAGAACAGCTAATGCTGCGGGTAGGTAAAACGCCTCTTACAGATGGATGATGGCTTTTACTTCAAGCCTGCAAAAGCAGTTGCTTACTGTGATGCAGGCAGAGCAGTTTTCCCTGCTTTGGTTTCGTGGCTGCCTGACTGTTACACTTCACAGCCCTTTGCATATCTTGCCTCTACCCAGTGGACAGCTCATTTAAGCCTTCCTCCTTGCTTTGTTTTCAATTTTCTTGCTTGCTTTGCTCTCTGCATAATTTGATGCTTGCTGGGACGTAGGTTGCAAAGGGCGGCGCAACTCCTCCTGGTTCTGTTGCCAAATGGGGGCTCACAGCGGCGGGGTGCAGCAGCAAGTCCTGTGCTGCCCTGTCAAGCCCTGAAGGTGCTTGGACTCGCTATGGGTACTGCTTCTCCCGAGGAGGGCTGGCTCCTGGCCTTGGAGAGGGCAGGCTGAGCAGCAGGGTCCCTCCCAGCGCACGCCGCCACGACCAGACTGGCCGCCCTGAAAGCAAGGCAATGAAGACGAAGTGCTCTGTCAGCCAGGCAATCAGAAAGGTGGCATTTTAAAACTGAAACCCATCCACTTCTCTCATTGTTATGACCAGTGTCTCATAACTCGAGAGCGATCAGGGTAGCTGAGTGGTTCCGACGCCTGGAACTGAAAATGGGATAAAGCTTCCAGCGCATCAGCCAGCAACACGCAGCATATTTTATAAAACAGCCCATGCCACAGATCACATTTGCTATCATTTCTTTTGCTCGTTTACCTTTTGGAAGCTTGGGGAAAAAGCAATTGTAATGGAGTGCCTAGCAAAGCAGATATGTTGGCTGTCACATATGTGAATAATCACAAGCAGCATAAACTACTGTGTTACCATGCCAAGAGCTTTGAGGAATTTGGGGTTTTCAGTAGTGTGTGGAGGGTCCCTGTCCGTGTGCTAAGGATTATCCTGATGTAACAGGGTAGACCTGATCAGTAAATAGCTAACCACTGATAAGCATTGACCTTTTTCCCTCCCCAAATCAAACTGAAAGTGTTAGGAATTTTCATAAGCAAGGCTCCAAAGCACGAAAAAGGTGTTATTTGGAGAAGGCAGGTTGAGTAGAAGATTTAAGTAGCTAGTCAGATACTGTATTTGACTTCAGCTTTCAATGCAGGAGCAGCGATCAATAATTTAAGCTTCATATATAAATAAAGAACACAATGAGCAGCTGGTATTGCCAGACTGAAGCTTTTTCAGATATTTCCCTTTCATTGCTTTGCCTGGTCCAGTGGTGCTACTGGTCACACAGTGGGGATCCGTTTTGCTGAGCAAGGTCCGTCCTTAGTGCAAAGGAGAAGCACTCAGGTACTGCAAGCAGCATTTTATACTGCAAAATAATGCAAGGCAAACCTTCATCATTTGTTTTAAACAGATTTCACATGAAGGTAAGCATGTTTATCCAAATAAGTTTAATCAGAGGATTGGATTACCAGTAGGAAATCACACAGCTAGTTAAGAATTCAGCCTAAAACCTCCTTGGAACACTTAATTCAATTGTTTTTCCTTCCCTCCCTCTTTCAGTGCTGCTGTACGGAAGGAAAATGATTTACTTCAGGGAAATGTTTAAAGCAGTTTATAATTTATCCAGGGCGTGTAAATCCTTTCAGCTCCATTTTTATTACTACCAAAGGTTTCTGTGAGCTGTCTCCAGACTGGGTGCATTTAAACTGGATGTTTGTAGAAATAAACAAGCAGCTCTCTTTGCACATCAGTTCTTGTTTTCCCCAATTAAGGGCTTCAGAAGAAACATTTATATAAAGATACACAGATCAACCTGACAGGGAACAGAATTTGCTATACTTGCTGGACACCTAGGTGCAGCAAACAAATACCATTTAAGAAGATGGAAAATAAATATATTTTTTCAGTGTCTTCCTTTCTGAAATTGCTAATAAATCAGTATATAACCTTTTTTCTAAAGCGCAGGTCCATCCTGATTTCGTGATCTGTAGAGATTCAAGTTCTGCCTGGGAAGCAGCCTAAATGTTGTGGTAGGCTTTCAGGGCAGCTCAGTCACAGCAGGACTTAAGAGATAGTCAGTTCGGAGAGCTGAGAGAACGGTGCGAGCAAACCGGCTTTGCTGTTGTTGAGGATCTTTTAAAACAGAAGAAAAAAATCGATGATAGTTTTCTTGTCAAGGAACTGAGGTCACCCAGAAAAAGATGCCGCAAATCGTAGCCCAAATAAACACTTGGAAAGTGTAAAATGAGTAAACCAAAGTCAGGAGGGACAGCATATTTAGGTTATTTGGGAAGCTTTACAGTTTACAATTGCATTCTTATTTCTGAGCTTATACCGCGAGCCTCTTCTCCTCCAAGGAGCTGCACGGACATCAGAGCTGGGAACATCCCGGGAGCTGAGGGGATGCTCTGGCAGGAGGCAGCCAGAGGGGCGTCTCATTCAGCTTTCAGGCAATGGCCACTGAGGTCTCTCAAAGTATCGTCTGTCTGCGCCCTTCTTTTAAGTGGGTCTGCTTTGAATCTTGTCTCGGTGAGGCCAGAAATGGGACCCGTTAACGAGGAAGCTGGAATCCTTTTAGTGGGTCCCTGGGGGAGCGCAGGGAGTTTCAGCCCCTTTCCACCTCTGCTGCTCCAATTAGTATCAATCCTATAAGCCAAATGAGGGCTTTAACCTTCTTACCTAGGTCTTAAAGCAGGGGTTTAAACATGAACATATGAAAACATTTATTGCCAAGATAAATTCCCGTACCAACAAGGAACCAGCTGCTGATGCAGCGCGTGTGCCCCGCAGGTTTGCGCGCCAGGTGCCGCGGCAGACCTGGTTCTGGTGTGGCTGAAAGCGCCCTGCCTCTGCGGGGGGAGAGCACAGCCCCTTATCTTTGTGTCACCTTGTGCAATTCCCAGATACCAGGTTGGGTTCGAGGCCAGTCCTGCTCTCCTGGTGAGCGCTGATGCAGGAAGACCATTCGGCAGCTGCAGTGAGCGTGAGGAACGATAAAAAAGCTTTCTCTGAGCAATGCTATTTACCCGTCTGCTGCATAGTGAGATCTCAGCATCTGGAGTTACAGGAGGATGACAAAATTAGCAGGAAAATAGTGGATTCTCAAAAACCTAGAGGATCAGCTTGGCTGACACATTTTCCATTTTCACGTTTCCATTTTCAATTAAGAAACTGAAGTAGCTTGATGAAAATGCAAGTGTTTGCATACCTGGGAACGATTTTTAAGTGGTTTTGTAGCTACAGCGTAGATACCTCAGCAGGAGAAGTACAAACCCTGTCTTGTCTTCTGTTGAGCATGCCATTACAGGCAAAACCCCGTTTTTCCTCTCCTCTTCTGACCTCATTTGAAATCTTTCTGAACTGCCATCTGTAAAAATCATTGGGTAGCAGCAGAGGAACTAAGTTGCAGAGTCAGGGAAAGCATCTGAGCATTTAGCTGAGTGTCACGAGGCTTGATGTGGGACAGTAATGTCTGCTAAATGTCACAAATATATTAAAAAAGAGACATTTTTATTTGTAGAATTATATTAACTTTGGAAGTGAGATGAAGTTTTGAACATAAAAAACATTCTCTCACTTCAAAAGCTTTTTGAAAAGAATTTGTAATTCTAAACGAATTCTTTTCAAAACATTATTTCTATTTAAAAATATATTTTGGCAAAAAGTTTAACAAGTTTGACATTTTAAACTAACAATATTTCATTAAAATTATCAATCTGGAGTAGAATACAAATGATTTTGTCAGCCACCTTACATACTAAGTTCTCTTACTGAAGAAAAACCGCAGTGAAACAAGAAAAGCCCTTCTCCACAGAGCTTTCTGCCCCTCTAACCCTAAGCTGTCAAATCCTGTTGTCAGCTAAGGGTGACTGCAGAGCAACAGGCAGCTGAGCTCGACAGCCACCCAGCACACTCGTCTCCCTTTCCAGATCTGCGCTGTGATTCCCGGAGTCCCAGCAAAATGAGGAAATCTTGCTTCAAAATTACAATGCAGTGTTTTCATTAAGACACCGCCTAGGCGAGAGAGCTGTAGTGTTAGGGACTGATAGACAAAATTACCAAGAATAAAAATTAAAAAATAAATTAAAAAAAAATATAGACCAGAAAACAGCTTTTTTTTTGTTGAGAAAAATGGAATTTGGTGTCAGGGTGTTTTCAGACAGATGGGGACAGATAAAAGTTTTCACGAGGCAAGTAAATGGTTGAGTTGAAAATACTTCTAAGGCAGAATCCCCTCCACCACAGCCCCGCGCCCTGCTGTACCCGGATCTGTACACACGTGCCATATTTATATATTTTTCTAGACAGTTCTCATTATTACCGCACGCCGGGGATGGGAGAAAGAAAGTGCGGATGATGAAATAAATTGGAGCGGAGGATGGAAATTCTGCCTTTTCATAGGAAAGCTGTCAGGTGGATTAATGGCTGGGCCGAGCCAAATAGCTCCATTATCAGATCAGATAGAGACCTCTCCCCTCTCTTGCTGAAATAAATGAGAAAGGGGGCTCTGATATGGATTTTGTGAAAGATGAACCCCTCGAGAGTAAATTAAAGACAGGATAATAGAGTTCCTTACTACGCATGTGTAACTACTCCTCTGATAAATTGGGATGAATGTAATCTTATACGTGTCAGTGACATCCGAGTCTTTCAAAAATCTGGATCTATCTGTATCTATCGATAGAGATGTATTTTATTTTCTCTCAGCGCTAGTAGGGAACCCACGGAGCGTATGAACAAAATGGAAAATCACTGCAGCAGTGGGGACACCGTGCCCACAGACAGAAAACTGTTACCTTCTGCTCAATCAAAAATAATGCTTCTGAGAAAGTCAGAAAAAGCCCCAACTTCCCCCAAAGCCCTAGCAAAAGCAATCTAGGAAGAGAAAGCAAAGCACGAACTGCGTTCCTGCAGCTTGCGTATGGTCAGGAGGACCAAGTCCTCACCGGTCCTGCGTTGGTTGTGGTGGAGGCAGGGAGGGAGGCTGCTGGGCTGTACTTACCTCCCGGGGGTGTGAGAAAATTAATAAAGTGAAAGGGGAGGTCAGAGAAACTAACTGACAGGGTGAGCAGACAAAGGATCAAGGGGGCTGGAGGAGCTGGCTCGCTGTGTGTGGAAAGGCTGAAAATGAGATAGGGAGGCACCGAGCGATGGCTGCAAGGTGGCTGGCTGCGTTCTGCAAATATTTGAGGGAATAAACAGCACCAGGGAAGAGAAATTAGTGCAACAAGATTTATCACAGGGAAGAAGGAAGATGATGTGTCAGAAAACATTTTTGAAAGATGTATTAGTAAATATTGGCTGAGACTTTAACAATGAGATTGGGAATCGGTGCCAGGGAGCAGTCCTGCTTCGGGTGACGGCCTGGGCATGTGCTGTGCTACTGAAGGCGTCTTCTGGCTTTTGGTTCTCCTCCAACACCACTGCTTCACGCATGGATTTGTCTCAGGGAGGTGGCATTCCAAGGAAGCGATAATAAACATGAAAAGCAAATTGGACATAAAAGAGCAGCCCTTTGCCAGCATGAGAACTGCGCGCACAGCCATGCTCAGGAGCCCCGAACAACCCCTCTGCAGCTGCCCCCTCCTTGCCAGCAGAGCACTGCCTCGTGCCGAGGCTCACCCCGCGGTGCTGGGCCCCCGTCCCCTCCAGGATCTTGGCTGGAGGGTGCTGTGGCTGCCTTGCCCCCTGCCTTCCTTTTCTTCCTGGGGCAGCGGAGCTGTGGGGACAGCCGAGAGAGGCTCTGTGTGCCCGAGTGGCCGCAGAGGTCCAGCATCACCTCTGGGCTTCAGCGCGTGCCCTGGGGCAAGTCCCACCCGTACCCAGCTGCAGCGGGGGCCGGCATCTTGCTCCGTGGCAGCTCGGTTTCTTTAAAGATCTTGGTGAGCAACCTCGTTAAAGATGTTAAAAACGTAGGGTGTAAAATCCTTGTCCTTAGGAAAGCTGTACTGATTCCCTTTCGCTACGTCGCATTTATTTCTATCAGTGACTGTTATTTATAAGAGCTTCTAACAATTACTGCCATACGCCACTACAATTATAGCTATCTTTACCCCTTCTTATCTCAGTGCACCTGTAGGGGATTTTCCTCAGAAGAATTAGGTTTAAGCTACTATCTTTTGTCAGTCAGATGGGCGACAAGCAGCAGGGAGGCAGACGTTTGCTCTTCGGAGCTCCCCAGTCTCTGCCTTCTGTGCCCAGCGGAGCTCCCGGCCGGTGGGGAACTGGCTCCTTGTTCTGGAGCAGCGGGTCAGTGAGACCCCAGCGCCCCTGCTGGGTGGGCTTAACCTGCTTCTTGCTCAGAAATACATTGCAGGAGTATTATCTGTATTGAGATAGGAATGTTTTTTTTTTCTTCATCCACACTTGATTTTTTTGGTCCTGTTTATTTTCCCTGCGTCACCCCTTTCGACACTGCATGCCTCCTTTTTCTTCTATTGAAACTCTCTTTAGGTGTTTGATCTGCCTCTGGAAACCTGTGGTGCCAGAGCAGTTTTTCAAAGAGAGGTGTTCGGGTGGGCTCTGATTACCCTTAATGAGCTGTCCTGCGTATAGTTCACGCTTTTCATCTCTGCCTTGGTTTGCCTTCTAGTCAGTCATTCCTGAGTCATAGTAACAGTGCAGAGATCTTGGTGCAGATGTAGGTGCTTGTCTTTAAATTGTCACCTTTTCCCAAGCAAATGGTCCATACTCCAATGGCTCCTATTTTGTCCTCATCCCCATCCTGTAACATGAACTACTTGCGTGGCCCTGGTAAGAAATACCGAGCAGAAATCTGCGCTCTCTTTTCAAATACTGCATGTTTTTCTCCTTGTCCTACCCTACCTTTACTCTGTTTAAACTCAGAGGTGAGAATTATTGACAGGTGGATATGAAGCCTGTCACCGCGTGTTACAGACCTCCATCAGAATGCTCCAGCAATCGTTTTGTCTGACAAGGGTTTTCCCATTTTTCAGCCTGTCTGTGTTTAAACGTCCTGACCTCTGCTAACTGCAGTTGCCCTCCTCTTGCTTGTTTGGCGAAGAATGCTTGAAACAAGGCAAAGTAGCATAATCTATTCTAAAAGCTCCTTTTAGAGAAGTCTGGAATTGCAGCTGCTGGTTTGCCTTTACACGCTGAGAAGCCAAGCAGGACAGATTAATGTGCTGCCAGGTGATACAGTTTTGAAACTCAGTGGGTTCAGCTTGCTCTTCCCCCTTCGCAGGAATTAGCTCTATATAAATTTGATTATGCGGGGTTATCTGCCCTTTGACTATTTTAAGATCTTTGCATGGTGATGCTGAGACGGTTCTTTATAAAACACAAAATGATTTCCATGACCAGACTACCTAAAATCCTTCCTCATAAAGCCTAGTATGAGCAATGAAGTCAGGCCTGTAATGTGTCTAAGTGATTTCCAAAATAATAATATAAATGCTACTTAAAACTTCTTTAAATTTTTAAAAAGTGATTTGATTTTGCTACATCTTTCTACCTGAGTAAGTGATCTGCATAAAAATCAGATGCTTATCAGTAGTTTTTTATTACATGGCTTGGGACAGCAAAGTTGTTTATTATTTCCCATCCCGACGTTTGGTTTGAATGTCTGAGCCTATTATTCTTTTGTCAACTTGGATGTTAAGTATACACTTCCAGAATTAAAAACAATAACAGCAAAAATAATTTGTTTCCCTGCAATATCTAGAAGGAAATGGGAGGAAGGAGAAATAACGGGGAAAGCCTGTAGGAAAATGAAGCAGTGATCTCGCACTGCTCACTTCACCTCCTATTTCTCTTTGCTTTGGCTACATAAACATTTTTTTTTAATATCTTTTAGTTGTGTTCCTCTAGGCCATCCTAGATACGCATGTCTCTTTCGCTGTTTCCTACAGGAGAAGCACCGTCTCTTCCCCACAGATTATGTGTCGGTGTCACAAAGCATGTCCTCTTTGCTTGTTATCAAGATGGCCAGCACTAGCAGGCTGCTCAGAAATGCCAACTTTAATTACAAACTTCACTTCAAGAAGCATACACAGATTATGGCTGGGTATCTTAAAAGTGCCTCTTGCCTTTTGAACTCTGTTACGCTTCGAAAAATGGTAAGGCTTTTCCTTGCATGGTTACCAGTCCTTGCACTCACCCTGTCCTAAGAAGAACCCAAACATAAACAAATGACGCTAGGCGATCCTGTGCACCTTGAATTGGCTGACAGTAGGAAATAGTGCCATTTCTTGTTAAACACAGAAATAGGAAAGGACATTGCTTGCTTTTTTTTTTTTTTTTTTTTTTTTACTCAAAGGGAGACTGACCCCTTGGTTCTTGAAGTTAACCATTGCAGAAGGTGCCTCAGAAATGCTCCTGTTCCAGCTGCGAAACAGATACTACGAAGTGCCTCAGCCTGACGTAGTTTTAGACTTGCATGACCCACAGCTAAAGACATCACTCTGCACAGTAATGTGAAAGCAACTGGCTACTAATTTCTTTCTGGATGATGAACTACCTTGTATGTAATCTTGCTTAATAAATGGGTATATAATAGATATATATATTACAGTCACCATTTTGGCAGAGTAAAGTGGATGAAAATATAATGATGTTTACTCTCTAGTCTCATAACACTGTTATAGCGATATAAAGTGAATTGGAGAACTGGGTCACAGAAAAATGTATTGCCTGAGGAGTGTGTCTATTGTAGCATATTAAAATAGCTCACATATACCTCGTGCAGCATGGGTCCAGGCATCAGGTGACGATAAATTTTAGATTGTACAAGCTTGACAGCAATATTGACCTCAAACTGCTATTATTTTGGGCCAATTTTACTGTGATATTTAATTCAGACAAGTGAATCTTTGTATGTAATAACTGAGAAAGATGTCTGCAAATTGATCTGGTTACTCCAAGTGTAGTCTTCTGAGACTTATTCAAGAGGCTTTGTGCAGGGTGGACTGACTGAAGAGTTCAAGGTCAGCCCAAGAGCTTGGCAGGGCTGTGCTCCATCACCCGTGTTATTCAATTATCTTGCTGGCTGGATGTGTAGGTCAGTCCTTGGTGATCACAATGGAGAACCAAAGTCAGGTTTTGTGGTTTTTTTGTTTTGTTCATATGTTGACAGTTTTTAGAGTCTGCTTCTGATCCCGAGTGTAATCAAACAAAAATAAATTCTGGGGTAAACACTGTTTTACTGGGGAAAATGTAAGCTATTCTGTAACCTGGCTTGTAGGGTTTTGTGATCTGTGATCAGGTAAACTTTTTTTCATGCCTTTAAAATTCTAGAAGTAAAGAATCTTAATCTAAAGATTAAGTCAGCCATGTGGCTTCTTTTAAACTGACAATACTTAATCCATTGTAAATTTCTTAGATTTTTACATAGTTGTTGCGGGTATAATTCCACTAATTTTCTGGAAAATGACAGAAGAATGAATTGATCCTGCTTTGGAGATATTAAGTAAAGTTGAAGAAGGTGGTTTGCATCTACCTGAGCTACCTACAGACACTATTTTTAGACTTGGAAACTGATGGCTGCACTCCAGTTCTGAGAAATTAGAGATAAGTGCATTGATTCATTCAAACATTTATGCACATACTTAAATATTTCCCTAGCTCTCAAGCTGGTCACTCAAGAAAAAGTTTTGTTTTGTTTTGCTTTTTCCTCCTCTAAAGTGGGATCAGGTGATGTGTTAACTGCTGTGTAGATTCTAGAAAACAAAGCACAGGTCAAATGCTCAGGGGTGATAAGCCACGGCCCTAAATCTGTTGCGGATCAGTTCATAACTCAAAGTTGCAAGAAGATTAGGAGAGAGATGTTGAGGGCCAAAAGTCATTGTGTTTTCAGTTAGTAGGGATACAGTCAGGTGAGGTGTAATTCTTGTTTGAACCATTTGCTTTTGTGTCTTAATTGTCATGAAATTAATGAGGTGAAAAGCAAAAAAAAAAAAAAAAATGGATTGTTATAGGTTGGTTTTCTTTGTAGGTCCTCTAGGAACAGTTCTAAGTTAAAATCTGTAAAGTCCTCGAATGACCATATGTAACTTTTAATACAAGGACATGAGGGTCCCCCTGCTTGTTCTTTTTCTTTTTCGAAATAATTTGGCTCTCTGGTTAGGTCATTCTGAGCCAAAGAAACTACATTTGGGAGCAAGGTGCCCACTCTATGCATATTCTATTGCTGATAATTGATATCCTGTGAAAATGGTGGAGATTAACCTTAAAGTAGTCTGGAGTAAGTCACCGAATAGTTGGTGCCAGGGGTACTCCTTTTAGCATTGAAATGCTATACTTATTCTGGATTTGAAAAACTGTCTCCTTCATAAAATATTCTTTGAGATCTACAGTAGAGATAAGTCCTATGTGAGATTTAGGTGACATTGAAGCTTCTGTTGAAGCTAAATATTATCTTCTCATCTACTTCAGTCGTTTTGAAACTAGGAGCTGTCTTTTAGTCTGAAGATCCCTTCTGGCACTCCTCGAGTCGTCCTCCTTCACCTCAGTGCTTGCTTTTGATTAGCGCCAGCGGGGCAGGATTTAGGTGACCAAACACAGCCATCAGTGTCTGACGAGTCACCAAAAGAAATATGCACTTCCAGGATACGAGCACTCTCTCTTCCAGTATTTGAGTAAAAGTCAAATGAATTCCATTCCAAAACATTTATTTCCTTCTAGTGACTCATTAGTGCAGCTCTAGGTATCGTCACGCCAGCCGTCTGAGCCTCACGAGCTGAGGGCTACTTGTCCCCGTGCCTGAGCCACGCAGCAGGGCCCTGAGGAGGCCTCCTAGGCTGGAGGCAGTCCACCTCTGAGAAGAAGAAACACATGGAAAATGTTTAAAGAACAAAATGGAAATGTATTTAAGTTTTCTGTTTTGATGAGAATTTTCTTCATAAGCAAGGTGCTCAGTACTTCTCTCTGCTTAAAGCACTTCAAGGCTGTTGGTGCTGAATCTGGTCATTGAAATACCTGAGGCCGGGGATCTGGGCAGTGGTCACCCTTTTCCGAAAACAAAAATGAACTGCCCTTGCTATAGGTTCAGGAATGTCCTTTAAAAATAAGGAAGAGCAATGTAGAAGGTGCTTAGGGTATCACCTAGCTTACTTGCTGATTAAAAAAATGACTGTAGCAGAAATCAATACTGCTTGATCTACTAAATCCTCACCATCTCTGTGATGACATCTATAATCTACCCACTTTCCTCCTCCTGTTAATCTTCATTCCAGGAGAATTTTAACAATTAACTCAATAGGGTTGGGTTCCCTCTTTGTGCATAGCTTCAGGTAGAATGTCTGAAGTAGTCGTTTTTGGTAAAATAGTTACCATGGTGAGGTATAATTAGAGGAAAGAAAAACAAAGAAGAGGAGGCAGCGGCAGGGCTGTCCTGGGGGCTTCACCAGGCCCATGGCCAGCAGCCTCCCCTCAGGGCCTGCTAGCAGCCTCAGAGCGAGCACAGGCAGTGCGAAAATGATAGTTAGCATTTGTGTCATAGGGAAAGGACTGAGTGACCTGCATTAAATGAAGAGAGAGAGGATTTGGGGACATTTTATAGGTCTGTGACAGCAAAGAACACAGGCCAGCCTGGGTAGGCCCAACATGTGACTGCTTTGCAGTCACAAGGAGGGCTGCAGCAGCAGCCAGAAGGCATGGGGCCGGCCTTTCCAGCACGTTTACAAACACTGGTGAACAGAGCAGGAACAGCACATCGTCCTGCCAGCGTGTGCGCCTGGGTTCTCCGTGCTGGCCAGCAGGAAGGGGAGCAGGGGTGCCTGCAGGGCACGAGTGCCCAGGCCATGGCTAGGCTGTTCTGAGTGGCACTTGTGGCTGCAGCAGTGCTTCAGGCTTTCCTGCATGTGAAATGGACTGCATCCATTTTATTTATTTATCTCAGGGGACGCAGTGGTGATCTCTTGAACACTGTTCAGCCTGCTGCTTTGCAGGGTGTTTCCCAGAGCGTGTTGTAACCCTGGCTGGGAGCTGCCCAGGACGCAGTGCTGGCAGACAGCATTCATTTGGGGCCTGTCGTCTCACAAGCTGCCACTTCTTGTGGCGGCGACTGCCCCAGCCTGACCAGTGCTTAACGCTTCTGCAAGTTGGAAACGCTGCTAGCGACCAGCCTGGAGTTGGCTTCCTGAAGTCCTGATACTTTGAAGTAGAAGGAGAAGGATGGTATTCCCTTGAAGTCAGAGCTTCCATTGCACCTTGGAATTTGGATTTCTGCTGTTTAAAAAGATTATATTGCTATAAAGCTGTAATAGCATAAATAAGAACAGACTAGGAGATAGTTTGCTTCCTGCAAGGATATCGTTATACAATGGAAAATGAAATGCAGTAGGAATAGTACAGATCCGTTACCAAAAACTTCCACAGAAGTTTGCATCTGTTAAATTAAAAAGACAATGCTAATACAAACAAACAAAAAATCCCACTCAAAACAACCCCATCCCCAAACTCTGTAAGAAAGTAGTATTATTATTATAAGAGAGTATTAAAAAAAAAAAAAAAAAAAAAAAAAAAGATTATATTTACTAGTTGTGTAGTAAGGACACAGCATGAGTTTATATGGACTGATCCAGGAACTGTACTACAAAATATCTTGCTGAGCACTCTAAGTCTTCACTGCTTTATCTGTTTTTCTAGGAGATGCTAATGCTTGCCTTTTTTTTTTTTTTTGTGGGGGGGGGGGGGGTGAGGAGGAAAACCATGCAAGTGGCTTATCCAAAGCATCCTACTCCAATCACAAGAACAATTTAGAATTATTTGTTTCTCCCTATGCTGAATTGATTCTGAACAGGCACAGTGATCACCAAAATAGTACAATTAAGCATAAATAACAAAGGAGAACATTCCATGATGTTTTTGTTCATTATTCCTAACAATGGGGGGTACGTTCACAAGCAGTAGCACTTCTGATAGTGCTTGTGTCCCTGCAAATTGAAGCATTCCTATGCTGTGATTCCCCTTCTAGTCTGACTCTTTTAGCAATCACAAAGCTGCAAAACATCCAAGCCCCAGAATCCCATTTCACCTCATCTGCTTCTGACGGTGGCCCATGCTGGGAGTTATTCCCTCCTAATGAAGTGCTTGTCTTCGCCTGTGCAGTCTGAGTGGCTGCAGCATCACCGTGCATTTCCTTGGGAGCCTGGGATTAGCTATTTCTCCTTTTTCCTGGTCTCTCACTTTGCATCCTCCTTTTATGTAACGAGGACAGGTGAGGTAGTGTCATCTGCCAGCATCTGGGCTCAGAGGCGAGTGCTGCTGCTGCAGGAGGCCTCTGTTGGTGCTGGTGGGCTTGCACCCTCACAGGGCATCCCTGTGGCCCAGTGTCATCAGCTTTGGACTGCTGAGAACCTGCTTGAAGCTGGAAACGTCTCTCTGTGCTAAGGTTGTGTCTGGCAGAACAGTTTGCCAGTGCTTGCTCAGTAATACTAAAAGGAGCAGAGCGTGACAGAATTTGCCAGTGCATCTGAAGTCGTATTCTGGCTGCCAATTTTTTCATATGCTCAGTTGCTTCGTAAATTAATTTGTATTTTAGCTCCCCAAAAGAGTGCTGACCTCATGGAACAAGTAATGGAAAAGCAGCAAGACAAAGTCATCTTCCTAGCATCGTCAGTGTGGAAGTGGTTCCAACTCACCTGTGAAAATGCTCTGATCTATTTATTTCTGGCTGCTTATCAGAGACATCAAAGGTGGAATAGCTATGCTGGATCAAACACTGACTTTGTATGCCTGCCAGTGAAAGATTTCTCCCAAAGTCACCTCTTAGATATAATTAATCTTTAACTAACTCATTTTAAACAGCTCAAGTAAAGCTTTTACCCTTTCTACAACGACACACAACTAACACACAAGCATGAATAACTTTGTGCAGGCAGTCCTTGACACTGCTCCCAATACAATGTGTGACCATTCATCACGACCTGCATTTCTGATCAGACAAGGAGGCCCTCTGGGCTTCCAAGTTGCCTTGGGCAGGGCGAGTGCTGCCTTCGCATGCGTTGGGCCAGGCATGGCCAGCAGAGACAGCAGCGAGGTGCTGCCGGCACTGTGCACAGCAGCCTGAGCGTCTGACTGCCCACATGCAACAACGAGGAGCTCGAACTCCCCCAAACACAGCATCCCTGCCACTGCGTTGACAGCCCTGATGAGAAGAGATTAGAAGGGCTTTGCCTGTTCACCAGAGCCTAATGAAGGCTGAGAGACAATACGGTAGCTGTCTATAAACACATCAGGAAGAGACAAGAGCTGTGAGGTGAAAGGAGCGTGTTGGCACAGAAGCCAAGAGCAGATAGAGTGGCTATGAATTAAATGGAGGCTGTAACAGAGAAGTAAGTTCAGATCTGTAGAGGAATGGAAGTCTGACACAGTAGAGACAAAACGTAATGACTTTTAAGGAGGAACTTGACAGGTTTATGGGGGAGTTTATTTGATGCGTTGTCTACAATAGCAAGGGGACCAGGCTAGACAAGCCAATCTTCTGCTGGTGTCCTGGACTCGCTCTGAGTTTGAGCCCTGAATGGGAGTCAAGTCAGCCCTCTGCCTCTTTGGCTTCTCCCTGCCCGCTCCCCGGGGTCCCTGCTGTGCCCATGCAGGGGTGTGCATCCTCCAACACCCAGGGACATCTGAGGGAGGGGAGGACGTCCCCTGTGCCGGTGGTGGCATCAGACCCTGTGCTGAATGTTCAAAATGGTTTTGGTTTCTTCTAGTATATTTTTAGGAGTAGAAGTTGGATCCCGCAGGTTGGGTTTTCCACGGACATCTTCCTTTTCTTTCCATGCAGTGAAGCCCTTTGAGCACCTGTGATTCTTAGCGTATCTTCCACTGCATCTGTGATAACCTGTCCAGTGGTATGCACTGATAATTTAATAGATAAGCAAACAAACTTTAACTGGCATAGTAATAGGAATATGAAATGAAATTGGCTGAATTGAGCGTAGATGTGTGTAAATCTCCCTACTCTCCCTTCCCCTCGCTTTGCTATACTGTTCTTTTTTAGCCGTGATATTTTGCTTATAATTAAGGCACGGAGCCCTAATTTTAGATGCTTATCTGAAACATTTTAGCTTGTAGCTTTTAATTTAGCTAGTTAGACAACTCTGTAATCACTGAAGAGAAGGATATATGCCCCCAAAGCACAGTGCATCTCATGAAAATTTTCAGTCATCCTGTGGAGGAACATGTTTCTTCCCTGACCCTACACAGCCAGCTCCGGGTCCTAACTTAGTGCTGAGTGCTTACAGGGCTGAATCTGGGCAAAGCGTGGGCCCTCATGTTTTCTAATGCTAAAATCCCGTTTATTTTGTATAGTTCCTATGCTGCTTTTCATCTCCAGGCTGTTTCAGACTGCAGTTTGCGGCTGTATTTAAACTTAAGGGTTAGGGAGTTAAGTCCACTGTGGTCCTTTTTTTTTTTTTTTTTTTTTTTTTTTTTTCCTTTTTTTCTCTCTCTCGTCCAATGTTTATAAGGATGAAAGGAGCAGGGAAAGTCCTATTTCGTCTGTGTATGCTACACCAACGTGACAGCTCCTTGTCTTCATGGCCACGTGACATCATCTCACATAGCTTTAACCTACGGATACTGCTGGTGGCATTGCTTCCCAACAGGCTTTCCTGCTTTTATTCCTATTAATGCTCGGTAATTATGGTACTGACGTAGTACCACGGTATCCACATTTTTCTTGGAAAGATTGTTGGCTAACAGCACCAGTAGATAGTCAAAGTAATTTCTAAGCTCAACTTTCTAAAATCAAATGCAGCACTTGCTAACGAAAGGTGAAGACGAGGGGTTTCTCTGGGTGTTTGCTTTCTCCTCAAACTGCGGAGTAGCTCGTTTCTGCCCAGCCAGTTCACCTGCCGCAGCGCTGGATTATCTTCAGTCTGTTGGTGATGCATTCGACTTGGTGGTGGTTCAATCATAAATATCGAACATGGAAGCTTGTGCCCAAAACCGGGCACGTGAAGCTCTGGAATCTGCATTCAAAGAGAGAAAAAGCGAGAGGAACACAAGTGCTGCTTTCCCAGGGTTCATTTTAAATAAGCCTTGCTCTAACGTTTGCAGATCTGTTGGCCTTGATTAGCACCTCTACAGGGCTAGGGGCCACAAGATGTCAGTGTAGCACCAAACATGCAGGGCTGGCAAGCAGCCTTTCTGCAACCACTCACACTGCCAAGCTGGTACAACCGTGCTGGCCCTGGCGAGGAAGAAGAGCACGGCACAGGGGCCGTGCAATTTCGGATACTGCACCTCAGCAGAGCAGCACTGTGCTTTCCCAGGAGTGCCAGCTTCTGCACCCAGAAGCAGCACTTGCTGCTTGTCTGTGTGCCTGTGCCACCAGGTGCAGTAACACAGCAACCCAGAGGAAAGGGCAGAGGTGTCTGGCCCTGCGTTCTGTAAGTTAAAGCAGCCAGCAGCGATTAGCCATTTGCTCACTTATGTATTTGCCCTCTTCCATTCATACTCGCCTCAGCGGTGGCTCTGTCTTTTGGATTTGGCTTAGTTTTCCTT
This sequence comes from Aythya fuligula, assembly GCF_009819795.1. NCBI lineage: Eukaryota > Metazoa > Chordata > Aves > Anseriformes > Anatidae > Aythya > Aythya fuligula. The sequence continues at coordinate 944,818 of NC_045565.1, read as the reverse complement.
AGGCGCTGTGGATAACTCAGAAACTTTGGCAGCTGCATAGTGAGGGGTCAGTTCTTGGCTTCCCCTCCCATTTTAGATTTATTCAGACACGATGCAGGTGATTACAGAAAAAAAAAAAAAAAAAAAAAAAAGAGAGAGAAATTGCAAATCATGAACTCATCAGGTATCAGATTTTTTGAAAAATAATTAGAAGAAACCAGATATCGTCTTATCTGAGAGATTACTAATTTTAGAACACATTTTATTAAGACAGAAGAAGTGCGGTACTAATCTCCTTGGCAAAGCTTCCCTCATTAATACAAAGCTGTTAGCACAGTTGTGGCCTGGAGCTGAAGCTGGGAATGAGCACAACTCCGAGGCTCAGGCATCTGTGTTTGGGATCTCCTTGGCACTCGTGCTTCCAAAACGCTCCCTGTCTCTCCAGCGGACTGAAATCCTCAGCCGCGTGTTTCAGGAACTGAGGAACGCTTCACATCCAGAGCTTGGCCACTGCTTTCAGCTTGCATCTCTTGAAGTCACGGCTTTATTTTTAATTGCCACTTCACAGACTGGTCCCGAAAGACAAGGCACGGTGTGTCAAGGGGCACTGGGATGCAGAAACCTGTGGGAGCTGCGATCCCGTGGTAGTGGGGTGGACGCCAACCTCATCTGTGCTCACTGGACTTTGTGACATGCGTTTCATTAGCCTGCACGTTTCCCCCAGTGTTTGAGCTGTTAAAAAAAGTCTCTTGGTGGTGTGTTTTTGAAATTGCCTGGACAATCTGACGTGAGGGCAACAGCAGCTGCTGAGTCCCTGTGCCTGCAGTCATGGTGTGAAGCAGTTCCTTGGGCAGTGCTACGAGTCTCATCTGCAGCAAGGTAAACCCAAGAGACTGAAAGGACACGCGTGATTTCTCAGCATCAATGAAATTTGCTTTTGGTGGCATCTCTGCTAAGTGGATTTGCATTTCATTGATGGAATTTGGGAAAAACGCTGAAAACCGATAATAGTGACACATTTGTTTGCCTAAAACCAGACTTGTTCAATGCTTTAATTTAGGGGACCGTGCAAAGCAGCAGTTTCTGAATGTTGCAGGATAAATGCCTAGTTGTCTGCTTCGATGTTTTTGTAAAAACAAACAAACCTAAACAAAAACCCACTGGCTCAGGGACAAACCAGTGGTGCGTTAAAACTTGTTTTACTGCCATATTACTTACGCCTTTTTCTATTAGGTCTGTGCTATGATAGGATATCAGCATAATCAAACAGTTTTGGTTTGAACTCTAAAGCCTAATTAGGCATTAACTAAGCACTTTCCTACCATTGCAAGTGACAGCAACATTTGATTGTATTTCTGCCAAAATCAATACACGAAAACTCGCAAAGATAATACATTAAATGAACTAGGGCACTCATCGGCTCCCTTCTCCCCGTTCTCTCACTTTATGATCACAAAATGTTCCTCTTTCAATCATGGGGTCTTAGAGCACTCCGGTAAGTTCGCGTTGAGAATACAAAGTGCTAAGCCTTCATATAACGTGTGTGTATAGATAGATACTGTTGGTTTTATTACAGCTTGGTAAAATATTACCAGTCTACTCTGCCAAAGTATAATGCTTTAGGTAGAGAAATTAAGCATCATTAGTTTGCTTCATTATCTCCGTCGTGATAGTGGAGATGGATGAGTAGATATTGCGTCTCAGCTGGCAAATATTCTTGCCAATATTTTAAGGCTGTTTCTATTTACGTGCTGGTTAAGGACAACCTAGTGTTGGAGGAGCATCATATTGCTATGCGAGCTAGGAGTCAGGAAAAAGCAAGCGAAAACCCAAACAGCTTGACTGGAGGTAATGTTGTTCCTTTCAGTCTTGCCAGACTTGCGAACTGTACTTGGTTGAAGAGCTGTTCTTTGACCTCACTTATTTGGTAATTACATATTGCTATCGCTCTCAAGCAAAATCTTTGAATCATATCAAAAACAAGAAAAAAAGATTACCTTAGAAGGCCTCATCTGACAATGCTAAACCGAAGCGTGTGTCCTCTGCTTAGTCATTAGTATCTATCTATAATCCAGGCATGTCGAACTGAGAAGTGCTAATGCACCCACGAGGACACATCCGAATTATGTAAAGATAGCTTCATGCCATGCATTATCTGCCAGGAGATGAATGGATGTCTCTATCTCTTTCTTCTGTATCAATGTACTTGGTTCACTTTGGTTTTGTTGTGAATGGATGTAATTACTTCACTGATGTTCTAATTACCATCAGATTGTATTGTGCAGGCAGAGATGATCACAAAAGACTGCATATTTGATAACAGACCTTTCCATCCTGTTCTGCTTCACGTTGGCCTGGCGTGCATTGTTACTGAGCAGGAGACCCGCAGTCGCCTGTTAGCTTTAAGGGGTGCCTCTGCGGGGAGGTGCAGTTTGCAGGAGGGCTGGATTCCAGAGCAAATCTGTGTCAGGTGGGCTCCTGTACTTGCTTAATCCCTTCTTTCCTCTCCTCTTCATCTCCCACTTCTGCAGACATTCCAGGAAGAGGAAAACAAAACAAACCTGCTTAGATCACATAATTTTGATCACCTTTTCTCAAGCTGTAAATCCTGGGCTAATGAAGCTGTAGGCTGTAAAAAAAGGTCTCAGTCCTGAATGAGTGCATTTGCTGAGAGAAAGCTGATTGATGACCACACATGCGTACTCCTTTCAGGCCTAGCTTTGCCATTCTGGGCTTTCTATATAGATGTCTAACTGCTTGTCCTACAGAAAGGTGGCTGTGGGCTTCTGCCTTATCGACACTGCGTTTGTGCTGCCAGGCGATGCAGCAGGTCTGAGAGCAGTGTTAATGAGCGTGGGAACAGGGCCGTGGCTAACGGGCACGATGCTGTCAGCATGCTGTGCTTCCCTTGGCAATGGATGGCACATCATCCACGTGTGTATCCTCACCGATCTACGTGCATGCAGATATTTGTTCCTAGTAAAGATTTGTTTCAGCTTTGCAGTGTTCAACCACAGGATAATGCAGGAGTAATGTCATGCAGCCAAAGAGAACCGCTACCCTTTTTTTGGTAACGATTTATTAATGCGCTTATAAATACTGTGCTGAAAATGGGACACTGAAAGCTAATTCTTGTAAAAGATAAAGGTTAATAGTGCCCAAAGAGAGCTTATGAAAAAACGAAAGTATTGTGTTCAAGAGCTCTCCCCTGTAATTGCCCACGTAACCCTGGGCGAGATGGTATCAGCGATATCAGCGCTGCCCATGCCAGGCAGCACCTACCCTGCCGAGGAGTCCCACCGAGGGCGCAGCACCACGGGGGGTGGTGGGCCTGAGGCTGGCAGAGTTGCCTCCCTGTACGGATCCTAAGAAGCTTTTAAACATCATTAGAGCTCAGTTAATCTCGGAGTCACCTCAGCAGCATTGCTTATGGGAGATTTGTCGAAATACAGCCATTATAAACCTGAGTGCAGTTACAGTGTATAAGTAAAACTGCATTAATAAAAACATTTATTCTGTCTGAATTGCTGGTGACCATACAACTGCAATTTATTTTTTTCCCCTCACTTTTCTTGGGCTAGCCCTATAGAGCACATGTTTTTCAGGTCTTGGGGCAGAATTCAAATCACTCTAGTTTGCCAAGGCTAGATATGACCATGGGCAAATCAATTTAAGCCAATGTTCACGTACCAAGAGGAGGTGGCCACAAGGACTGAGCTGAATATCAGCAGAGGTTCAGTCTTGTGTGGGGCTGAAAGCCACTGAAACTGGGACAGAGACCTAGAAATTCCTGGGCAGCACTGCAGTGGCTCGTATGAAAATCTGCAGCCTGATCTACCTGCTCGCGGTCTGGGCAGAGGGCTATCCAAGTGTATCTGTAGTTCAGTCAGCATTGAGAGAAAGGTGGAGAAGTAAATTTAATTGAAAGTAGGGTGATGTGAGGCTTTCTCCACCTAGAAGTTTGCAGGAAACCAACTGCACAGTCTTTAATAACCCAGTCACTGATGTGCACTTAGCTTCAAATAGAAGCACTATATTTGCTTTAGCATTATATGAAATGCTTTCCTCCTCCTCTTTTTTAAAGGGTGGCTTCAAAGTTGTCAGACCTAAAATGACAATAATGCTGTTTAGAAAAATTCTCTGTGGCATGAAGTTTCACACCAAATGCTATGAAGTGAATAAAACCATCCTGAAAATAGCTCTTGCAGCATGGAAGGACACCTCAGCATGTTGGGGAGATTCATGCAAGGTAGAGACAAAATTTGATTTGATCCAAATTTTTTACTATAACCCTAAACACTCCTGATATCTACAACAACAAATAATGTGAGCAGCGTCCTTGGGATGATCTCAGGAGGCAGGAGGCAGCAGCCTGCCTTGGTGTTCCCCCCAGCAGAGAGGCGCTGTGGAAAGCAATCTGCTGCCGTGGCGTGCATGTGGGTGCCCATGAGCCACAACCAGCCAGAGGATTCATTTTAGACTCAACAGCCCCAGCAAAGTCCCTTTCAATGAACTTTCCCCAAATACCAACAGAAATAGTAACAACTTCAGACTGCATTTTCACCATGGAGCGGTTTCTGTCTTTTTAGCCCTTTCCTGCTTAGAAATTCACATTCTTTTCAGCTGACCAGCAGTAGGAGAAAAAGAATATATATATATACACACACATATCTGTTCCCCGTTTCTTTTCTTTTTTTTTTTTTTTTTTTGTTGTCTTGTATAAAGTGAATTAGGTCTCTAAATTAGGTGTTAACGTTGGGGGTTTGGGGCTTTGTTTTAATAGCAGCTCAGAGGAAGAAGCTGGAGCACCTGTGGTCTCTTGACAAAGTGTCACAATTTGACTGTCTGAAGTCCTGACAGTCTTTTCCTTCCCTCTCTCCTCTTTTGGTGTCAGGCTAATGCTTGTAGCTTTTGATATGTGACCTCCAAAGGGACACCTGGGCCTTAACCCCAGAATTCTCAGGCCATGTTAGTTTTGATAAAAACAGACGGTTTTGTGGTCGCTTAAGGCTTTGAAGAAAAATTAAGTCATTTTTTTTCCTCCCCTTTTCCCTTTTTTGGGATTTCAGGCCCCTTAACACCTCTGCAGGAGCAGGAGGAAATTAAAAAAAAAAAGTGAACAAATCACTCCTCCCTCAGAGCAGCAAACAAAGCAGAGCAGGGAGCACAGAATACTTATGTGCCTGATAAGTGTGTGCGTTGCTGAAAGCTAAAATCCTGAAATGGAAAGACAAGGCATGCAGGCTTTATCTTGTGTAAAGGATGCTGCTGTACACTTGTTGTAGTAAAATCAGATTGCTAGGCTGGCTCCAGGCGTTGACTTGCCGGGGACTTGATTAATAAGACAGATTACATATAAAATAGTTTATGTGATGAGGAGCAGGAGTAAATCTCTGTGAAAAAACAAAAGCAAGGGCTATTCCCATAGGCGGCCTATGAGCAAGGCTTCCAGAGGTGAATCCCTTCCCAGCCAGCGATGTGGGACTGCTCCGTGACACCCCTGCCCAGGCTGCCCGCCGGAGCTACGGGGCTTTCCCGGGCACCTTCAGTGCAGAGAAAGTTTTTGTTGCTTCAGAAACCCTTGGAAAGAAAAATGAGAAATCAGCAAGAAAATAGAAAGCCTGGAAAAGAGGTTAGCTTTTCGTGATGTATCCTCCACAGGGTGGGGATTGCAGGTAATGGGGCAGAGAAAGCATGGAGCGAGCGGTTCAGTTGGGAGTGGATCAAAGCCGCTCATTTTGGACAGAGTCAGGTTTGTCAGGGCTGTGTCGGGGTTGGAGCAGGGGCTCTGGGCTGCCGTGAGCAGCGCTCAGAGCTCCACGAAGGGCCAGAGACCCCCTGCTGCTGCAGCACGCCCACAGCACGCTGCTCTGCGACAGCTCCTCGGGGCTCCGGGCCCAACGGGGCAGTGGAAGAGCAAAGGTACGGATTTAGTTTGCTGTTTTCAAAGCATAACGTGGTATTCCAGAAACAGCGAAACTTCTTGTTCCTGCAGAAAGCTTTTAAATTTTGCTTTAAAGTTGGTCTAATTTGAAATAAACAACAACAGCTAAACAACAACAAACCTTTAGAAAATGGGATGTCACCAAAATCCAATATATAGCGAGAGGCTTCTGCCTCTCTTAATTAACCTCCCCCCCACCAACAAACTACAACAAAAAACATAGCTTATTTAATCTAGGCTGATTTGCTTTAGGTTCATCTATCAAACCAGAAAACCCACGTTTTTTCCCCCAGATCTAATTAGCTCTGGATACAGGTAGGGATTTTCTGCCCCGTTCCATTTTGGTTTCACCATTCACACGCAGGATCTCTTGATCTGTCAATTCTTCTCAGCCGTAACTTAAGGAAGATATAGTTGCTGTTGAAAAGTCTATTGTAAAGAATAAATTGATCTAATGCCAACAAAGGTATCAAATCCCAAGGAAAGAAAAGACACCCGTTGATATAAAATAGAGGAAATGTTTTCTGTGCTGATAAACTGTAAAAGGAGAGGTCTGTTTCCTGCTGCAGCCAGCAGCCTCCTGCCATCGAGGTGAGTGCTGCAGTGCTGTGTCCAAACTGGCCGCAACACCACCGAGGCAGGCGTGGAGCTTTAGAGCTTCGCCAAGCGCCCGCGTGTCATTAAATCGACATCTCTGATACTTGAGATGGTCGGTTCCATAAATTTCCTTCCAGCGGAGCTAGTAAAACTACTCGGCGCAGTACCTGAGAGGTTTCCCTGCCTGATGTCACGGAGCTGGAGTGGAATTTGCCTTGCAGAGCATCACCGCTCGTCTCCAGCCAGGGTCTCCCAGCTGAGCCCTAAGTGCTGGCCGCAGGGATGCTCCCGGCTGCTCCCTGCCTCGCTGGGTGCAGAAGCTGGGCAGGGAACTGCGCCATGGGTCAGGATGTAATGTGCTGTTCCTGGGCACAGAATGAGGGTTTGTCTGCATGCAGGAGCTGCCTTTATATAGCGCTGCTTATGCTGTAGGGAGCTGTTCTGCATCTACACATGCTTATTTCCTCCTATTGGTGTTATCAGTGTGGAAGAGCTTAGAGGCTCCAGTCATACGGGAGGATCCTGGCAAGTAATAATTAGAGACTGGTATGCTTCAGAAAGTTAAATGACTGCAGCTCAGCAGATAAATGACAAGGCATTCTGCAAAATATACCCCACTCCCCAAATGAAAACCTCCTCCTTCCTCTTTCTCCTGGTCTTTCAATCTGTTGTGCACAGGGGGCTAAGACCAGGACAGGGGGCTCTGCAAATGCATAAATGTGGCAGAAGCAGCCTAAGGCACCACCAGCCCCTGTGGTCACCCACCTCTCTGGCAACAGGTTCCCTGGATTAGTAGAAAGGAGCACATGCAGCATCTCAGCTGCGTCTCCAGCAGCTCCTGTATAATTACAGGTGCATTGTCATTGACTGGTCAGGCTAATTAGGCCAGAGAGGTGAGACCACACTGATAAAAGAGCCTGTCAGTGGGAAAGGCTGAGAAGTTTGCACGCGTTTGCTTCTGCTGCTTTTCTTCAGGCGTGCGGGAGGTCAGCGGAGGAGCAGGGAGGTCAGCAGGGTACAGGAACATCTTTAAACGCTTCATCTAGTTTCACCAGAGCTCAAGAGTCAAGCCCTAGGATTTATCCTTGTGGGCTTGATCAAATTGCCTATGGTTTTGAGGTCTTTCTTGAAGATATTTTTTCTTGAAATGCTACTTTTAAAAGAAAGGCAAGAACATTAAAAATTAGGATTAAAAAAGTACAGTCACACCACAGGAAATGCTCAGGTCAGGTTAAACCCTTCTCTTCCAACCTTGCGAAAAGAAAACAGCAAACACAATCAGTGAAAAAAATCCTAAAGGAAATGAGTCATGAAGCATGGGTTTGATTTTTTTCTTTCTTCAGAAAACAATACTTTTCACTCAATTATTCTTTTTTTTTTTTTTTTTCCCTTCCTTTAACAGAATAAGTCCTTGCTCATTTTGCTTTCTTTTTAAAAGAAGTTAGTCAAAGGCACTGGTGCAAAGTTTTCAGCTCTGTGAACCACGTCTCTGTATCTCCCACCGTGTGGGGGAACAGCGCCTTGGCCCAGGGCAGCCAAACCGGGATCTCAGCTGGCAGAGTTGCAGGATCAAACTCTGTCGGCGCAATTAAGTTATTTCACAGAGATTTCTGTCGTGGTAAAATAAAAACGCAGCTTTTGGAAGTGCGGATATAACCCTTCTCTTCTGCCTTCCTCATGAAGTGACGAGACAGCTTTGCTTTTACCTTTCTGATGCTGTTTCTCTCATCAGCAAAAAAAAAAAAAAAAGGAAAGGAGCTGTAGGATCCCTTGGGAGCCCAGTATTTAGCACTCATTCAGCAGGTGGTATTTACCCTCTTTTGAGAGGATTAGATGCAGTGACAGCCCAGAGTACAGGCTGGGTATCTCCAGCATCAGGACCGAGGCCTTCTGGCCCAGCCTCTGCCCTCCTCACCCGCTGGCGGTGCCAGGCAGGGCCGCTGCCGGCTGGAGGGCCCTGCACGGAAAGAGAGGAGCAGGAGAGGGAAACGGTGAGAACAACCACAGCAGTGCAGCACTATTGAAGCTGCTATCGAGGCGTTTATTGGTATGCCAATTGTGCTTCAGCTTTCCAACTGCATAGCTCTCTTGTTTTTCAAACCTGCTCTTGCTTGTAATGTTTAAAAGCACACTGTGGACAAACCATTTAAAGGTGACAGTGCAAAATGCCAGCAGAAAAGTAAATGGGAAAGAAGGAGAAAAGAGAGAGTTTGTCAGGTCCAGGTTTGCTTTTTATTTTTATTTTTTTTATCATTATTCACATTTTTATTTCATTTGTATTTGGAGTGGAAAGTGTGTGTAATCATGTGGAAAATAAATTAAGGTGGCTCAGTTGCAGGTGTCGAGGAGAGAAACACCTCATTTTCCTGAAGGAGGCTGGTGTTGCAAGATGATAAGGTACAGCACGTTTCGAAGCTGGACCCCACTCCAGCACATCTGGCAGCTTCTTGTAGGGCAGGGAGGGCAGAGCCCCTCCAGCCCCAGCAGCTGCTGTGGTGGCAGAAGAGCCTGGCTCTGCTTTGCCTTCTCGGGGACAGGTCTGCTGCAAAGCATGAAAGCAAAGGGGAGCCTTCTTCCCTTCCTGCTTGCTTTCTTTCCCTGCCTCCAAATCTTCCCGACTTATTCTTCCTCTCCGGCCAGCTCAGCAGTCACCGTGCTCAGCTGGCTGCCCATGTGGAGCTCAGCTGGCGCCAGGCAGAGCTGGAGTGGGGAGCGTGCCTGAGACCATGACCGTGGCAATAGCCCTGGTGGCTTTTATCTACTTTATAGAAATAGAAACTGGTATTATTCAATCAGTTATCTGAACTCATGAATGGGTAATGAGTGCAACACTGTGGCTCTTGCTTAGCTCTCATTTCAGAAGGCTGCCCTGCTACCACAAATGCACCAAAGGACAGAGCATTTAACGCTTGAGTAGCAGGTTCTTTGGAAGCCTTTGAAGAAATGAAAAAGAAAACTCTTTATCGCTATGCTTTTTTTTTTTTTTTTTTTTTTTTTTTTTTTTTTTTAAGGATGAAGAAGAACGCTTATTAAATAAGAGGACTTGAGTTTAGCAGATGAACAGATGAGGGACTGAGCCTGGGGCAAATGGAGAAACAATTTCTACCAAATGCTTTTTTGATATAGGTCAATCCTTTTACCTAACATATCAGATGTTTGAGGTGGCGCATACCTGATATGTCATGTATGGAAACTGGGATTTGAAGCCACATTTGATTGAAAGGCTTGTCTGTTAATCCATGTTCCAGACTGTGCTTCTGTGAAATGACTGCTACGATAAATGACAATGCTCTTTTATGTACATTTTTACTATTCCAGCTGCTTGAGTAAGCATCATGTGCAATCAGGCTTCAGCCTGGGGATTGTACCTGGGCTCAGGTTATATTTCATTTGGCCATCCCTATCCTTTAGCTTTGTACTAAGGGTGGAACTAGTGCCTTGAGGCCAGGTCCCCTCAGTTATTTATTATGGCATATAGCAATTAGGCATCTGACTTAGCACCCTTGAGCCTGCGCAAGGTATCTCTATTTTGATATATGGAGTGCAAGAAGTCAGTAGTCTCAGAATGGGGAAAAAAGACAGAGGATATACTGAGCAGGGAATTCCAGCCAGATTTAATCAGTCATCAACCAGAGCAATAACGATCCTGGAAAGGTTTTTACTACCCATCAGGGAAGTTATGCACATTTCCTCAAAACTAAAAAGATACAATGGGAAGGACTAAGAACTTAACTTCTAAATCACCTTGGCCTATTTCTAGCTTTTGTTAGGTCAATTCATCCATTCTGGAGAATATTTCCACCCAGGTAACCTGCCCACCTATTCTTAAGCCCAATTTTGGTTTAAATTTCATGTGTTGAGTTCTGTGGGTACATCTCCTGTATTTACTTGTAATTATTTTCTTGAGTTGTTCAAAATCTCAAAAGTGGAGTGAAACAATGGAGTTGTTTCAATCAACAATCATTTTTTATTAAATTATCAACAATCATTGATAAAAAAACCAATCATTTTTATTACATTTAAAAAATATATATATTTTTTTAAGTTTCCTTGGTATAAGAAGCATAAGAAGAATATTTCTGTTGAAAAATCACTCTGAAGGAAATGTTTCATTCAAAAACAAAGAAAATTACCTCATCTGGCTTTTAAAATAAACTGTTAGGAAGCAACATTTTGAAATGCTGTAATTGGTGTTTTGTTTTTTTTTTTTTTTTTTTTTTTTTTTTTTTTTTTTTTATCCTAGTCAGGGAACTACTTTCGTTAAAACTTCCAGATAGTCTTAACCTCATTACGAATTTATGACAATAATACAATCATCTTTTTCTTGTAATTCTTCTAAATGACATGGGGAAAAAACAAACAAACAAACAAAAAAAAAAAAAACAAAACCAAAAAACTTTGGCCAAAAGGCATTGAAATAACGATGGTGATTTTATAAAGAAGTAGTAAATTCATGCAGTACTCAGCGGGCATTGCTGCTGCTGGTTGCACGGTGGGTCCTGCGCTGCTGCAGCCAGAGCTGCTGGCAGTGGGAGCAGGCACGGGCACAAAATGGCCGCGCGGTGACGTGCCTGAGTCGGTGCGACGTAACCGGTGCTGAACGGGTTGTAGGCTTCTTGTAGCTCTGGCGGTAGCCACACTTAGCAGATGAATTGACTACGGGGGTTGCTGGGGGCTCTTCAGGGGAAGGTAAACCTTTATCTCATTTGCCAAATATGCAATGAATTGTCCGGGTAGCTCCGGCTCTCTGAGTCAGAGGACATGCTGCCTGTACTGGCTTTTCCGAGGGTACTTCTTTCTCCAGACTTGCAGCACCAGTGTTGTGGGCTTCCCTTTGGCACTGGCTGGCTGCGTGGCCTGTCTAATTAACCTCTTTGGATCTCTAAACCTCTTTGGATCATTTTGGGGCTCTAAAATGAGGATAACAACCATTATTTATCTGAAACAGGAGCTGTGCAGCTTAATGAGGCAATGTGTGTGAGGTTTTAAACTAAGAAGATGCTATAAAACTCAGAACAGTCATTGAAAGAAGGATCGGAGGTGCCAAGTCAGTGACACAGAGTACACTTCTTGACACCGGGTGACGATCTGCCAGCGCTGCAGCAGACAAGGTGCTATCATTATCCCAAGTCCCAAGCCACCATTAACTGCACGCTGGCTCTCACGTCTTCCAAAATGGAGGCGGCGTCTCCACAACGTGCCCTCCCCTGGCCATCAGCAGGGCAGGAGCCGAGCCCCGGCCCTGCAGGCAGCTGTGGAGGCGTGCTGGGGCAGAGCCCCCCTGCTGCTAGGGCCAGGAGCTGGGCCGGCAGCAGCCTCACAGGGCCGAGGGCACCAGCAGCGGGCAGGCTGGGCCCGTTCCCTTTCTGGCAGTCACAGCCATGCTAGGCAGTGTGAGAGGGAAAGGGGCCCCGACAGCGCTAGCGTCATGGAGACTTCACTTTACTGGGATGAAATGCTCCTCAGCGTGAATAGAAGGTTTATGTAAACGCTGGGCAGGTCAAAAAATTCACCCGGCTGTTCCGTTGTGCCAGGCCTGCATTCGGGATATGTTTCTTGCTGTGTTGCAGTCAAATAGTAAGCCAATATTCATCTCTCGCGTGTCTGCCCTGGCAAAACCAAAAGCATCCTGTGCTACCCCTGCCTTTTCTGCCTGAGCCGCTGGCTTCATGATCACCCGTGAGGTGGCAGGGAAGCGGGAAGGCATCGGCAGCAAACATTGAGGTGTGCGGCTAAGCTGCCATAACCCCAGCGAGGGCTGTGGTGTTCAGCTAGGCACAGGGGCAGCAATTCTGAGAGCTGCTGGGTCGGGCGCCTTTGGGTGGCCGTGTGAGGGGATGGATGGGGCCTGCAGGGGCCTCAGCCCGCCCCGCGCCACAGGAGCAGCGCTTCTCCTTGGCGCCCTGCCCAGCACGGGGCTTTTAGCTTCTGACCCTGACCTGACGCCAACCCGAGTAAATAAGGACGTCCTAGTGGTAGGATTTCAACGAAGCCTTTATCACATTTGCTTCTCAGGTTGCTCCACAATGCTCCCCACTGTAGAGTCTTAAAGCTGCAGTCTGGTTCCTTGTTGAAAGCATATGAGGAAACAAAGACTTTTTTTTTTTTTTTTTTTTTTTTTTTTTTTTCCCCAATCCAAAGTCAAGAAGCATATAATTTCTTTCTAATTATGAACTTTATTCCAATTTCCATTTTTAAATATCTCTGTAGGCTGAAATACCCTCAAAATGAGCCTTCTTGGTCTTCTGTTTTGATCTGAAAACAACCCCTGTTCCATTATACAAATAACTGTGGAGATTTTTCCTTCAGGTAAGCGCATAAATATTACCTAAACATACTGTGGGCATTCCTGATGAGGAAGTAGTACCATACAGCTGCAGCCAGGCCAAACGCCAGCACAATGGCCAGCTGCAGAGCTGAGGCTTTCTGCTTGTTTGGGGTTGTTTGCAGATCAAAACCCAGAAAAGAAGCCATATTCCTACTGCTCTGTGTGTAGACCACAAGCTTTCTTGTAGCTGTCACAATCTCAAGAAACTTTTTTGTGTCTTGGTGTGCTGGATCTCCAGGATGTGTCACTGAGGGCTAGGCAGGGGGAATTTTAAGCCTGACGAGTAGAGTGCCAAATTCTGGATCAGTTTATGTTGGCATAACATCTGGCAGATGATGGGTGTAATTACATTTCTCCTCTTCTTCACGCTTAACCCCCTTTTTCCTTCCCTCTACTTTGCTCCCAGCTCTCACCAGAGCAGCAGCTGTCTGGTCAGGAACTGTAATGTGTCTCCCAAACGCGGACCCGTGTTTGTAAAGACAAAACTTCCTCAGAATTTTTCTTGTTCTTGTTTGTTTTCCTTTGCTGCATGCCAATGCGTACAACATAGGTTTGAAAATGTGATTCTTCTCCTGCTAACAGGCTGCAGGTCTCATCTGGAGAAAAAATATAATTCAAGGAGGTGGGTGTTAGCAGCAGCTTTTTGTAACTGCCTTGGGGTACCAGGGAGCTGTGGGACAGCCTGTTTCAGGGTTTCATTTTGCCACCCGTTGCTGCTATATCTTTCCATGTACCATATAAAACAGACTAGGAGAACAAAGCCTATAGCAGACCTCATGTTTGACTCATCAGCTTTTTTTTTTTTTTTTTTTTTTTTTTTTTTTTTTTTTTTTTTCCTGTTTACAGAAAGTTTGGCCTGGATGAAAATTCTTGTCTCTAAATACCAGTAAAAGTTTTCAGTTCTGCTGGTCTGGTTTGAGATTTTGAAACTATTAGAGAGTAAGGCAGTTAAGAAACACATTTTTAAATATACATTTAGATGTCCATCTATTAGTTTAATCAGAAAGATGTCACGGAATAAATCTTCCATGAGTTAGCAGTCATATTTATTTCCTGAGCAGCTTTCACTGCGGTGTTACAGAGCGTGTGAGATGTTTGAGATCAACATTCAAACAACGGTCCAAACCACAGCGGGGAGAAATGCATTGTTTCTTCCCCAGAATTTCTTTTCTTGAAGCCTTTGTGTTATTCATGATTTATGGTTTAGTTCTGTTCTCAGAAAATGATCCCTGTCTCTCATGATTTTTCATAGCAGATCTCCATACTTTGGCTACCGGATTTATTTATTTCAGCTTAGAATTTTTAAAAAAAGCTCGGGTTCTTTCAGCAATAAAGATTATGCAGGCCAAGACAGAAAGACAAGAATAAAAATTAATATAGAAGGAAAACAAACAAAAACTTCAGAATTTCAGATTAGTTTCTTCTTTAAGCATGCCTGTTAGCTACGCTTCCTGCAGAAGTCAGTGCACCCTGTAGTATGTTCCCAAAACACATCAAGAAAATAAAAGGAGAGGCATTGGATGAAGAACATTTTAACTCATCCCGAATCACTGAATCATGTGCAAACCGCTGTGCAGAGATGGGCTCAGCTGGGCTTTGGTCACACAGCTGAAGGACATGGGAGGAGATCAGAGAGAGGGATTTTTGATCACAGCTCCTTTTTAGGCCTTGGGCTGCCCAGTGGTGCATCCCAAGGGAGGGACGGTTCTGCCAGCTGACTGGATTGATCAGATAAGTCATGTTTGCCTGGACAGTAGGGTTTTGTAAACACGGCTCGTTTCACTGGGATTGCTGAAGAGATGATTGCACCAGCAGATACAAGGGGCCAGTGGCTTTTAGAAGGTGTTTTTCCAAGCTATTTTTTGTGCAGAGCTATTTGGCTCGATGATTGTTGTTCTTGTGCTTTTTTCCATAAGTAATATCCTAAATTGGATGTAGTCACTTTGTATGGATCCTCTGTCTGTTTCTGTGATGCATTTGAAAGAATAATCATTTTAACTGGAAAAGAGAAAATAACCATGCTAGTTAAACATCCCACGGGGGAGGACAGCAAGGATGCTATCAGGTCTCTGAGGAAAAGAAGCTGCAAACATGAGACTGGAGGAGGAAGGGAGAGTGATGTGAGCACAGATCTCCCGTCCAACCCAAGAAAAAAGACAGTAGTGCCAAAGCCTGTGCTGTGATGAGAGGATGACAAATCTCCAGAAGATAATGATGTCCACAGGAAAGATTTTGAGGGAGAAAGTGGGAAAGGAGGTTTTGCTGGGAATAATGGCCAGATGCTGACTTAAAAAAAATAATAATAAAAAAAAAAAATCAAGGTTAGTGCTTCCCCCCCCCACCTCCTAGATTATTATTGAAAAGGCTGCTTTGTCTCTTCACCTACTCAAAAGTAGGAACACATCTGGGTGCAGTAAATAAATTGTACAAGCTTCTTTTTTTTTTTCTTTTTTTTTTTTTTTTTTCCCCATAGAAGCTGTTTTGTTGGAACTGGCCCGTCCTTTCCCCATATTACTAAAAGCATTAAGTGCCTAAGTAAATAAGTGAATAATTCTGAGACGTGCAAAGCCAGCGGCTAGCTGTGTGCAGCGCACGGCTTGCGGCTGGCTGGGACCCACGCTGCTGGGCTGTGCTTGCGCTGCCTCCGCCAGCATCTGCAGAGATGTCTTTTTGCAAAGAGTCAGACCCTGGGTTCGGGGATGTGCAGTGAATTGGAATTGCAGTTTCTGGCCAGCCGTTGCTGCGTGCCTATTAGGAGGTACACAGAAATACAACAGCTGAAGAATTGCTCTCTTTGGCATCCTGCGAATCAGTAACCTCTGTATTGCAGCTTCATCTCTTTATTGCTTGCTGCCTATGTCACTTCTTTTTTTTTCTTTTTCTTTTTTTTTTTTTGTCTGCTGGGGTCACTGCCATTGCTGTTGTTTTGTGTGTGGCTGATGACTCGTGGGCTTTCGAAGTCATTAGTGGTTCCAATGAGCTCTAGAAACAGATAGAATAACATCATTTCTGCCTTGCTGTTCCTAGTCTCCCGTGAAAGTGAAATCTATACAGAACTTAATTACATTTTGTATCTTCTGTGTTGTTTTAACTGAACTAATATTTACAAATGGTTTTGACAAATATCATTGCATTTAAAGGAAGGACCCCCTCTGTGTTGTCTTTTCAACTTACTGAAAAGAAATCAGAAGGAATGAGTTCTTTAGGAAACTTTAATTACTGGCTGATTTCATTGACCTGCTGGGCTGGAGGCATCTGCCTTCCAGTCTTTCCCAAATCATTCCTCTTGCATTTAGATGCTTAGGGATACATTAGTGTGTGGCCATAATGATTACAGATGGTAATGATTAAAAATTAGGGGGTTCTGCTACAACGAGTGTTTGCCATTCCAGCCAAAGGCAAAATACAGCCTCGAGTTTCTCTTCTCTTCTTTGTACTGAGGGGATGAGATTTGCAGACAAGTGTAGGAGGCAAGAGGCAAGCTTGAGGAGGAACGGAGGCACTTAGTGGAGTCTTTGTGAAAGCCCTGACTCGCATCCTCTGCCAGGAGAGACTCCAGTTCCTGGTTTCTGGCTGCTGCCTGGAGCAGCTTCTGAGCCGGACAAGGCTGCAGGTTTGGTTTCAGGTTTTGTACTTCATGATTTCCATTCTCCGACCTAGCCTTGACCACTGGTTTTATGTTTCGCCTTTGAGTTCCTAGTCTTTTAGAGACAGTAAATGAAGTGACCACTGGTGTTTCTCTAACACATACTAACAAGATCATCTGATGTCTTCCACTTCTATCTGAATAGCCGTTTAGTGGAAAAAAGACAACTGTGCACCGGTATCAGCTAACTGCATTTCCGTAACTGGATGCATCTGTCAATTAAAGCAGCCCCCGAGGCACTCCCCGAGCCCTCTCTGACCAGCCTCCTGACCCCCTTGGCTGCTGTCAGACATCTCGTTTGAGAAATTGATTTTCTTGCACTTGTCTTCAGTCTGAATCTTCAGAATATCCGAAGGTGTATCAGCCACTTCGTCCTGAAGAGGGGGACCATCCGAAATCAGAGTAATTAAGTGAAGGGAGACTGTCCTGTTCCTTTCCCAGGTGGGAAAGTGAGTTCAGTAAGGCTACTGCTTCTGATAGGAGTCAGGATATGGAGAAAATACAACCTCCTTCCCCTCCTTCAGACCTATGTTTGTCATACAAACCCCGCAGGGGAGGAGGGGAGGATGCTCTGAGTTATTTCTCCTCCTTTTGCTGTCAAAGGTGAAGCGGTTGTCTTATCAAGGCAGCCGGTACTGCCATGACTTCATATTTTGTAACAGGACCAGTGAGTGTTGCAGCACATCTGTAGCTAATTCTTCAGGAAACAACGATGTCCGTGGCACTTGGAGGATCCTGGCTTGCCCTGCTCCCCGCTGCAGGCCCCGTGCTGACACGCAGCCGAAATGAAGGTTTGCTGCACCTAACAGTCGGAAGGCCCCAACAGTACAAAGGGGAATGTGACTGGCAATTTCAACTCTACTACTTCTCATTCTTAGTTTAACAGTAGCAGCTAAGTAATAACTTATTTTCTGTACTTTTTAGGAAATGTAATGTTCTAATCCCTTTTTGATTTGTCTGCCCTCACTGTCCCAGTTTTAGCCTCCTCCCTTTGTTGCTTTTTTTCTTTCCTCTGTTGCCTTTTTAGGCAGACAGGTAGACATTTCACTTCACAAATCCAATCCCTTATATCTTTGCATTAAGCTAAATCAGAAAAAAAAAATAAAAATAAAACCAATTCTTGTTTGATAAGCGAATTAATTCCTTTTCCAGGGGAAGAGAGGAGAAACTGAACCATAATTAAACAAGTTTTCCATCTTAATGTTTCAGAGGAGATTGATGCTGTTTACATAACACAGGAACTTTCCTACCTTTGTAAGGACGCAGCTGCTGTGGCCCAAGAGATGCCCGCAGTGCATTTTTGTTTAATTGGGCAATGCCTCTGTTTCGGGGCATGTAAGGTGTGACGGACAAACATCTGCCGTGAGCACGACTGTCTCTGCATTAGGAATGTGCAAATGGACTTGCCCTGCTTCAACAGCTGCTGGCATCTTCTGGAAACTCCTCAATCATATGAGTGAATATTTAAAAATATTTCAGCCTTGTATATTCTATTTCCACTTACTTTCTTCTCTCAGCATCCTTTATTAGCACAGTCATTTACATGAAAATTGAGGTGCTACAGGAGTTTTTCATTGGGTTTTCTTGTTGCTGACAACAAATATCACCCACCTCTAGTACGCAGCTAAATCTTACAGTGGCCTGGCTCCAATGTCTACTCAGCACTGCTGAAATGCACGACTCCTTCCAGCAGTTCACTTTTCTTCTCTTTAAATAAAGCTTTATTGGCAAATGTGGTGACAGTTATAGATAAAGTAACCTAAGAGCCTCCGTTATGAAAGTGATTTTCTTCAATTATTCTTCCAGTTTCAGTGAAGTGCTGGTTTCTAGTGACATTGCTGCGCCTGCCCTTGGCTTCCATGGGGACTACAGGTGCAGGTGTAGCTTCTGGGGGAAGAAGGAGCAGAGACGAAGGGATGCAGGGTTCCTCGTGGTGTGAAGCAAAGAGGTCCGAGTGAGCAGGTCTCTTTCCTCTGTCAGAGCTGATATTATTTGTATTTATCTGTTTCGTGCTCTTAGGAGAAATTAGGAAAAGAAAACTCTCAGAAGGCATATGTAGTAACTAAACACCCATGGCAGTCAAAAAGTCAGAATTTTTCCAGTTTTCCGTGTACTTTTTGTATCTTCTGGTTAAGGGACAGCACTACAGTATCATCTTCAGTGAGGAAATAAGTGTTTTTTTCTGCTCTTTCAAAGCCCCGATACCACTACCCATTTTTCTTCTGATTTGAAGGCTGTGACATTAAACTGATGAATGAGTTTGGAATAACGCAACTGAATACTTTAAATTAAGTTTGGCTTGGACAACGGGAATTTGTTTTGTTTTGTGGCATGGTTTTGAATAGTTACTAATGGCGAGGACAACAAGATGCAAAGCAATTTGACAAATGGTGTGCCGTACCTGAAGAGAGCATTGAAAAGGAACCAGGTAGCCTAGTACTGTGCTTCCTTCACCAAATCCAGCATTCAGAGTAGTACTTTTCGGTATGTGGGCTTACGTTTGCTGTGCTGTTTACGTTCACTTAAATCCCTGCCTTGTAACGTTCCTGTCTACAGCAAGCTGGTCTTTCTCAAATTATATTTGCAGGCTTGCAGAGAGGGAGAGGGAGAGGTGCAAAGTCAGCAATCCCTACTGCCTCAACGCAATGACTACAAAAATATGTTTTATTGATCCCTCCCTAATTACCTATATACAATAAATATTTTGGTTTTATAGCTAAACCTGGTAGAAGGGCATAGGATATCTTTCTAAATAAAAGTGTTTGCTGAAGGAAATGGGTATAGTCCAACTGTAAAATATTTTCCTTCTGCAGCACTTATAAAATAAAACAGCACTAACGTGAAGCTCAGGGTAATTGGCCACAAAGCAGCCAGGTGGTTTATGAAATGCGTGCTCTCATGTAAACAGATAGCCCCCAGGTCCTGCGTGGAGCTGTCTTCCCCCTCGGAGGTTCAGAGCTCACTCCCAGAGCACTTCTCTCGACGGCAGAGAGCAGGCTGCGGCCGGCTGACTTACTGCCCTAGCGTTGTGCCGAATGAAAGCTGCCTCCTTCGTTTTTGTTGCTGCCTGTAGGGCATTTGCTGGTGTAAATCAAACGTTCCTGTTTCATAGGTAAAATCGGAGGGAATTAAAGCAGGTCTGTCTTACCTTGGGAAGTTAAGACAGAAACTACTGCTTCCACTGAGCAAATGAATTCTCTGGAATGAATGTGCGTTGTGGTAGAGAATCCTTCTGTGTCAGGCAGTTCTGAGTTGTGCCATGGACAGAAGCCTTCCTTCAGCGTGAACTCGTGCTTTCTGTCAGAGCTGAACTACGAGTCTCTTGGCTGAGAAGCTGCATTACACATTAAAGTAAGAGGTGGAAAGGATGAGGGAAGTCCTGGCTATTTCTGACACAAGGGCAAAAAGATAATTACCTGTATACTTGTTTGAAATTCTGGAAAATGCTGCTATGGTAAAGTGAAGTTATATGCTATGAATGCTAATGATCACAAATGCTTTGCTGCTGTGTTTTCATAGGCTATAAACTCTTGGTAATACTTGCATCATCTTTTCCAAAATATTCAGTTGACATACCAAATGTGTTCCTTTTTATATTAAAATGTCATTAGGGATATCATCCTAGGACTAAAACAGATTTTCTACTATGTAAGTGAATCGAGCGTAATGGCTTTTGGTCAGCTTGCTTGGATTTGTAGAAAATGAAGATGAAATATCTCTAACCTTTCATAGATTTTTTTCCAGTTGTTAGACAGGATTTTTTAATCCCTGAATACAGGATTATTTTCTCAAATAAAACAGGAAACCCTCCTATACTTTTGCTGAATAATAAAAGCGTTGCCTTCACTGCCTTTCTGTGTGCTCATACATCAAGTGCAGTCACCCCATTTTATGAAGTTCAGTCCAAGCCCACTTCATCTTTTAAAATAACATAGCCAAACTTTTTTTTTTTAATCAAGCCTAGATATTAACAAAATAACAGATCTGTCTCTTTTGGAACATTTGCTTGGAGCCGTTGTTCCAAAAGGCTGTTGCTTGCTCTTCCACTGATCTGTATATTTCTGAAAACAACTTAAATTGCAACAAAATCTGGAATTGTGAGAAAATATTGGTTGAGCTTGGTTTGGTAGGTAAAATGCTATGCAGTCATGCAAAAGGAGTCCTCAATCTGTCCTCTCTGCTCTGTGAAAATATCAGCGAGCAATTTCCAGCCACATGAAAAAAGAGGGGGGTCGCTAGGTTACCCACCTGTGTATGCTAAACAGGAAATGGAACGGGAAAAGTGGGAGAATTTATAAAGAAACACATTTTTTTTCTGATTTGAGAAACCCATTTTGTCTTTTTCTATTTTTCTTGTTAGTTCTGCCTTTAGAGGATGGAACTGCCAGTACAACATATGTATGCATCCAGAAATCTCAAAATCAGCAAAAGGTAAAGTTTATGACTTTTTTTTTTTGTGTCCACTGGTTCTACCTAAATATATTTGAAGTAGGCACAGACAAACTTTTTCAGCTCTTGACTCTGCAAACTCTTCAGAACAAATATTTACCATTCAGCTTTTCTTTCTTCATTTTTCATGTGAACATAAAAATCTCACCAGAGTTTTGACAAATAGGGAATTTCTTTAGCAGTTTCTGCTCCTAGCTACATCATTTTTGACCCCGTGTTTTATAACTCTCCTGAAACAAAAGAGACACCAACTTCCTAGAAAATAGTCATCATTTCTGTGCACATTTGATTTGATTGTGATTTGAACTGCCAATTATCAGGCTATCTACCTGTTACACTGTCTGCATGCCCCTTGGATTTTGGCCTGTGTGTCTGTCTGATGCATTACTCATGCTTAGCATAGACATGCAGCAGCTTCTACTTCTGAGACAAGGTAGAAGTAAAATATACCTGCATGTATTTTGTGCTGAAAGAAATAAGAGGAAGGAAAGGAAGTTGTCTTCTCTTTCAAGGAGTGAGAGAAAAAAAGTTTCACACAGTAGTTTGTTTTGGGTGATTTTATTAAATGTTCTTGAAGCTACAAGGCAAGTCAAAAACAAAACCTGGTCTTCTTAACCTTTATGCCACTTTGAGGAGTGTGCAGGTGTGATACGGTGCAGGCACAAGTAACATCAGTGGCTGTGAAGTGTGTTCAAGGTGAGTCACAGGAATAACGCAAAATGTGGTTCAACTATTGCTGCTCCAAATGCATTTTGTTATCAATAAATAAACCTAAGTTGTCCTAATTAATTAAGTCTACTGTATTAGAGAGAAGGGGCATTTGAAATAGTGGCGCAGAGCACTGCTGAATTTTTGAATCATTGGGAGAAGCAGGGAAGAGCCTCTGTGGGAGGGGGAAAACCTGGCTGGGGTGAGAGAAGACTGAGGAGATAACAGGGTGGCAGGGAGGGGAGATGAGCTGTGCTGGCAGCATGGAAACGGTGGAGAAACTTTCAGGAAGCCAAATGGAGAATTGGCTGTTGCAGGAGCACCTCAGTCTGTGTGGGGGTGCTGTGCCAGACACAGCCAAGTGCCTCCCTTAGCTGTGGGGTAAAAACAACAAAATATTAGGTTTAAGAAGGACATGTGAGGACTCCTTGGGATGTCTGCATTATTACAGAGTTAAGTAGGTGGGGCTGTGGGCTATCACTGTTAAGGAACGGAGGAATGATTGAAAGACGTAGGGAAGAACCCCTTGTATTAAGGCTCTCAAATTCAAAAAAGCTTTGGAAAAATATCTGCTACTCTTAAGGATTTAAATACTAGCAGTGTCCTTAAGTTACAGGTATAAAGCCATCTGGAATTTATTTTAGGAACAACAGAAAAAGCCTTGAAGGCAAAGGGCTGTGTGTTCGAAAGGGTTATGAAATCACTGAAATAGAAATCAGGATTTAAGAGTTGCGGTAATGCAGAAGAACCTGACCGGGAAATTAGGCTGCATCGGAGCAAGTCGGGATAAAGTGGTAATTACTTCATCACGTCGATCTGGGCACCACTGTGGCAAAACAGCAGCCAGAAGCTTGTCAGTGAAAGAGGAGGGGGCTGCAGATGTTAGTCACAGCCCCGAATTAAAACATTGCCAGTTTTCCGGGAGGGAGAATTTGTCACTGAACCCAGGAATGAAGCCAGGAGAGCTGATGAGGTGGAGACACATCCAGGGCAGAAGTGAACCTGGGACAATCCAGCAGTGTGAAGGCAAGGCTGCCCAGGGAATTACTGCAGTAACACAGTCCTGCAAGCTCTGAAGTTGGCGTACGAGCTCAGATGTGTCTGGGTTACAGCACGTCTGCTGCAGCATCTCAGGAGGCTGGGTGTACGTCTGTAGCCTGCTCTAGTTGGAAGTAAGAGCTGTTTCCTCAAAGCACAGTGAAGTCTCAACCCTCAGTGCTGAAGGATGCTGGAACAGCTTTCCTGCTGGAGCTGTGGGAACAAAACCCAAAACAGTCAGCCTGCTGCTAGATAGTTCAGGCAGCCTAAAAGGCATGTGTGATACCATTGCCTAATACAACAGGGAGTTCTTGCAGGACTATTTTTCTGTCGTAGCCAGTAGTGCAATTCAGGGCAGGTGTGAAATGTGACTGCTCTTACATGTATTTTGTTATTCACTGTTTTAAATGCTTTGACCTAAGTTTCTTGACCCTTGATCCTGTCCTGTCTAAAATTAAATCTCTGCCCAGAAAATGCCGTGAAGCAGCACTTCAGAGCTGTGTGACAACCAATGAGCCTTATCAGGTCAATGAATTAAAGCTGCAGCAGAGCTTGTTAGCCACAGACTGGCAATCAGAGATAAAACATAAAGTCACTTTCAGGAAACTTTCCATGCTTCTGGCAAGACACCTACAGGTTATAAAGTTATTCCAGTTTCTCACAATTTTTGCACACAGGGTGAAAGAAGGGAACTGGAAGAACTTCTTGTCTGCCTCCCCAAGAACACGCACAGTTAACGCCATTGCAGCCATTTGCAGAGTCATAAAAATGCACTGCCGTTTAAAATGTTTATTGAGGATGAGAAAACAAAACCATGCAATTTGTCTTAGTACCTTAGCAGAAGAACAGTGGGTTAAATTGAATACAGCTCTCTATACCAATATGTTTGTCTGAATATATCCCATCTTTGTGTACCACCGTGTGAGGGAATCCTCAAAACAGATTGTTTGCTGTATTTTGGATAAATCATTAGTGGTGAGCAGGTTAGGCAGAAACTGCACGTGTACCATAGGCCTGCCAGTGTGTGAGATTCAGGGGGAGACAGAGGTTTTTCAAACAATACCTCCAGCAGTTTTGCTGTTTCAGAAAGGAGTCTATCCCCAGGTAGGCATGGGCATCTATTTAATTATTTATTTAAGAACTGCTAAAATTGCTTCTTCTTTTTTTTTTTTTGGACACGGACCCATGCTAGGATTAGAAACAGGACCACAACAGCACAGTGTAGATGGCTAAGCTAGGAGTTTTTGCATTGTCTTGGGAACCAGAGGGAGTGGTCCTGTTCATTCCTAGCTCTCTTTACATTGATTTTGCTTCTAAGCAGAGGTTTGCCCAGCACACATCAGCTGCTGGCTAAGAATTGCCTACCTTCCCCTTTTGGGCAGGTTCGGGTCTGCCAGCCTCTCCAAAGCAGGTTCAGGGGAGCTGGGTCTCCACCAAACAGCAAATTCTGTAGCCCTTTTTGTACTGAAAACTTCTGTACAGCAAGAGCTTCGTCAGAGATAAATAGTAATTAAACTTGATCACAAAGTGCTGTAAATCAGTTAATAAATGACCAGCTGAGTGCTGTCTAGGTACTCATTTCATTATACAACCCTGTTGATCTCTTGTAAGAGTTGCACCTTTGTGGGAGATCAAATACTCAGGGTTAAACCATTTGTTACCATCTGAGGAGCGCTGAGAGGTGGTGCTGTTTCGTAGTGGCATTAAGGGTTGGCTGCCCTGGCCAGTGAGTGCTACAGGAGCGTAAATCTATCCAAAGGATGTTTTAAACCAGAGGGACAACTGGGGGGAAATGAAGTGTTCACAGACTATTCAATTACCTATCTGTAAATCTCTCGAGTTACTGCTGTTGACCATTGCTTTCATCCTTACCTGCTGAGGTCCATGGGGCTGATAAGTGTATGTTATATTGCACCATTTGTTTCAGAAAAGGAGAAGCAAAATGGATGGGCTAGAAAAATAGCATAAAAATCCTTTAGAAAATCCTTTTTCTGCGTAGCAGAGGAGAGCTCAGGGCTAATGAGTCTTGATCCAGATCAGCAGGGTGTCAGAATAGCAAGACAATATATTGTGTTCTGAATGAGAAAATGTGTTGTCTGAGCCAAATTAGAATTCTACACCAGGTCACTACATTTTAAACCTTTTAATTTACATTTGTAAAGTGATCCAGCCAGAGAGACATTTAACAGCAAAAAAAAACCTTCAGAACCCAAACTTCCTGTTAGCTGCTTAATAGACTTTTTCTCTTCACCCCTGAGGAGTCTGAAATAAATAAAAGATGGGAAAAATCAATATGCAAACTCATGGGGAAATTTACTGGCTGGGAGTGTGGGCAGAACTAATTTAGATAAGGCTAAAGTTTCTGGAGTAATCTGATGTTTCAAAATACCTCCTTTCTAAATGCTGGACCTTACGAGTACTCCACAGCTGAAGAAGGTTTACTGGAAAAGTTTGCTTCATTTCTGGTACTATGTCACCTAAGTAAAAACATAGATATTATCTGTATCAATCAAGTGGGTTTTCTTTTTTCTTTTCTTTTTATAATTCTCCATTGAAATATTATAATTCTGGCAGGGCCTTTCTTGTCTGCACTTCTCACTGTTTTCTGTCTCTCTTGTCTCTTTCTTGATATCCACGAGTACTTTGTGTATAGCTTTTATAGGCCTTTTTGACGCTCGTTAAGTTCTTTGCCCTGGTGTTTCTCAACAAACTACTCAGGGAATGTAGCACCTTGAGGACTAGAGTGCAATGCCAGTGTCTAATAGCTTGCACAACACACCAATTGCTTCCTGTCCCCAGGCAGAGCTCTCAGAAGAATGGGATCTGTTTTTCTAGGTGCTAACCAAAAATACAAAGAGGATCTGATCTCCTCTGGACTCCTGAGAAGGCCAAGACACCAAGATACTCGCCCTGCCCTGTGCCAGTGGTTAGCCTAGATGACCTTCCTGAAGTGAGCCAAGTCCTTTGGCTGCCTTTCCATTGACAGGTCATTTGTGATCAGGGAGGAGAATGCATATTTATTGCTACACTCTCAGTTTTCTGGGAGCTGAGTAGTGAGTGTGCCTTTTTGAGCCAGGCATTTCGGGGAGGTTCACTGACCGACTTCAATGTGCTCCTTTTACAAAGATGCCTTCTGTTTGAAGCATGGAAGTTTAGGCAAGGCTCAACTTCAGCCAAAGGGAGGCTTGGTAAAGCTTTCATTGAGGGACCTAGACATGGAATCTTCTAGAACCACGTGCTGTTAAACTGTCTTTTAAATGAGAGAGACACCGAACCACTCGTGCCAGTCAGTGTGTAAACTTCTGCTGTACCAAGTCCCCGGATTGTCATCGCAATCACTCACAAGCATCTGTTAAAAATAAATTCTAGCCATCCTCCCAAGTCGTTCAACACATAGAATAAAGAAACTGTTCTCGTGGAGCTGAGGAAGGGATGTGCATGACTGCAAGCTGATGGCCTGAAGTTGTCAGTAACACCCAGGCCACTCCTTTTCCTTCTGCTGCTTGGAGAGGTCAGGGAGTTAACCCGCACAGAAGATATCCTAATTGCTGCTGCTTTTCATGAAGCAATTGCATCTGACAATCTGCTTGTTAAATTTGTTGTTGTTTTGAATCAACAACAACAGCAGAAATCAATCCTGGTTCCATAGAACTCCTTACAACTTACAAGATTCATTACAGACTCAGAATACCAGGCTTTCCGTTTCCCATCCCTAAAGATACTCTGTTTTGCAAAGGAGCTAAGAAAGATAAGGCAAAGTAATTGGTTTTGGTAGGATGTGGCCAGTAGGCCAGGATCTCTAGGACCTTTTCCTATATATTTGTATGAGTGAATGTGCAAACTTTGTGAAACTTCCAACGTGTAAAACTGAAAGAAGTACGGATGAGTAATATTTAATTTAATTGGTTCCTTTTGCTATGCCACACTGACCCTGCTAATGCAGGGTCAAAATGCGATCTTAAATAAATGACTAAGGCGGCAGCAATCTTACATTTTCTTGCATCTTCTGCCTCTTTATTATAAAGAAATTTTAGCCCATACCATTACTTTTGTTTCAAGGCTTCTTTTTTTATTGTTATTATTTTTAATGGATTCAGATAGATAAGCAGAACAGTCATAAAATTCCCTCCTCAAACATCCTGATTACATTCTTGGTTTATTTTGTCCTGGGTTTCCATCCATGAATTTTCTTCCCTTACAGTGCCAGGAGGGCCATGAATGTAGTTGTATGATTTGAGGGGAGAGACAGCTTCTTGTTTCAAAGATGGCATTAATCTGCAGGCAGATAGGTCCAGATGAGCACAGGTAGATTTCCATCTGCTCAATTCCCCACATTGTCTTTTCCGGGATGATGATGGCTTTAACTTCAGTGGCAGCTCTACAGATGTCCTGCCCGTAGGAACAGTTTCAGAAAAGTATTGAAATGTTTTACCAGACATATCCCTAGGTGACGTTGCTTGTATTTCAGGCTCCTTTTGGCATAGCTAAAATCGTGACCATTTTGCAAGGCTGTCAGCTTATTTCTTTGAATAATAATGGATACTGGAGGGAGGGTGTTTTTGGAGTTAACTTGTCAACCACATGTGGGAAAATGTGAATCTTATCAATGCTTATCAATACTGTCATCAAATCCCTCAAAATTCAAGGCTGGGGCGATATATGTGTATCATTTCCTACCACAGAATAGTAGTATTTTATCAGAACAGAAGAGGAGCTTGAGATCTGTTTCCTTCACACATTGGCAATAAAAAAAACACACTGCTTTCTTTTCTTTCACAGTCTTTGAAACAACAATTCTCTCCCAGATGCTTTGTTTAGAAGCCAGCTCAATGGGAAAAAGCTTGTGTGTGCAATACCTGACTCAGCGTCCCACCGTGGGCTGGCTTCTTCACATTACAGACTTGTTTACTGCCGAATGCTGTGGAAATTGTTGATTGTAGGATAGGATCTTTACTCCCAAACAATTATAAAAACATGATTCCATGTTTTCCCTCGGTTCCAGTCCTAGGAATTTCTGTAGTGTTTATTTTGACTTCTGTAACTCTCCCAAGTGATGAGAGACGCTCCGCCAAGAAATGTGTTACCCTCCGCAAGCAGCACCGAGTGACGGGCACTGAATGAGTTCGGTCCTCACCTGGGGCCATCAGTTTCCCCACGAGACACTGGGCACTGACGAGATGTGTGGCTGCGGGTAGGGATTGCACAGAGCACACCAATCCACTGCTTGCTTTAGCGCAGGAAGTTTGTAGTTCCCGTCTTTCATAGCCATTATCCCCAAATGATTCCTTGAGCTGTGCTGTCGGTGCTGGTGGGTGCAGAGCAGGAGAATCAGGGAGTCACTTTGTACAGTTCTCCTAATCCTGACCTCTCTGAGCTCCAGTCCCCCTGGTTAAATAGCACTTTTCCTAGTTGCTTTCCATCACGGGCTGCTGGCAAAATTAGTTCCAGCATCAAAGAATGTGAATAGCTGAATCTGCATGGACAGCACCGTTAGTCTTGTCGCACTGTTTATTTGCCTCTCCTAGCTCCAATCCTGAGTCAGTGTCTTTGTATTTCTGAACTTGTATTTTCTTCATGTTTTCTGAACTTGTATTGCACAGAGGAGCACAATTCTGAAGTCTCTCTTCACTCACTTTTCTGGCAAATCTTTAAAAAGTATATGGGAAACACGTTCCATTTTAGACATTTAAATCCAGAGTGTTCCCTTGGCTTTTCCACCTTACCTCTGAGTTTCCTTCCGTATGCGGACTGATGGTTCCCTCTTTCAAGATCACAAGGAAATCCTTGGCTTCTCCTTTCTCCGTGTATTCGACTTTCACTAAAGTATTTCCAGACTGAAGCAAAGGCAGAATTTATACTCTGGCATTTAGTAAAAGTGGCAATGTTTTAATAACTTTATTAATATTATGCCAATCATTCATTTCTGTGTTCTAAGGCACTATGAAACTGTTGTTTCCTTTGCTTGAAATGATAATTACTAACTTCATAATACCTCATTTTCAAAATCAGCGATTTCCTGTTGTTAGACTCATTTTTACCATCAGTGGCTGGTCAGTTCAATCAATTATTCCCTGTAGGTTTATTATTCTGCATTTCTGTGTATTTTTAAGGGAGGAAAAAAAAAACAACACATGAAATAATTGATCAGAAAACCTAGGAAGCTAAAAAAAATCTATGTTTATCTTACCCATTTTTAAAAGAAATAATAACACCCCCCCTCTGCCCCTGAAAATGTAGCCTCTTCTCCCCTCAAACTCAATATAACGTATTTAATGAGGAACTTAATGCCCAATAAATTAAACACAATGACAATAAAAATTAGATTCATATAAACAGTGCATCTTGAGTAACCTGTGGGGAAATAATCTGAAATAATCTTATCCTAAAAATCATTGAGACTTTTTTTGCTTTACTTCAGAAAGTATACACTTCAAGTTATACTGTGGCATGAGTTTCTATCCACATCGCTTAACATTAAACAGAAAATAAATGAGCAAGGTAATATCCTATTTCCTATTTCAACATTCCTGATGGGTTGATGTAGCATGTATGTGTGTGCTTTCAGAGAGTTGTTCTCTTTGTAAGGAGATAAAGAGGAAATTAGTGCTTATTTTTTCTAATCTAAGTTGTACCCCAAAGCAGCAAGTTTTGGAAATATGGTGCTCATGTTGTCTTACGTGCATGCATTGCCATAGTCCAGAAAGAAAAACATTGCCAGAGGGTGTTTGCTTGTTCTTCATTATTGTCCATAACCAGATGAAAAGTAGGGTGACTTTTTCCTGATACCTGGAATTTAAAAGTTTCTAGAAAAGGCTAGGAATCTAGAATACCTTTCCTGGTCATCTCCATGTGTTCTGAAGGAAGTATAGCACTAAATCAGAAGAAACTGGATTGTCTCTTTCCCCCATTTTTAAAATTACGGTGGCAGCCCATACAAAGAATAGCTAAAATGATTTTAGTTTTATATATATATATATAGAGAGAGAGGAATGGTAGTGAAACAACTCGTGTCTCAAGGAGAATTTCATGTTTCTGAAGATGAAAAACTAAGAACTGAGAAATATCTTATTTCTTCCCTTTAGTGTCAGAAAAAACTATAGAAAGAATTCAGAAGATTACAACATATTCAATGTTTGATCCATTCTGTTCTCAGCCTTAAAAAGAAAAGATTAAAAATTCACTCTGAAGTCAGCGTTGCATGTATCCTGTAGATACAAGCCTGGTTGACAGAGAGGGTTCAGATTTGTAGACATCGTTGTACGTGTGAGAATAAATAAACAAGAAGGCTAAGAATAGACGAGAAAATGCAAACCAGTTTGTTGTGTTTTGCTGACAGACTCTCACTAATGACATGTAATGTACCAGACCTGATGCAAATTTATCATGGAGAGGTGGTTTTAAATATTTAATGTGGTGGTATGGGGCAGTTTTTCTCATGAGGGATTAGCACAGATAAACTAGTTTACTTTGTATAGCTTCTTTAGATATGCTACTTCTGACTTTATGGCTTCAGGTACTCATAAAATGAAAGCCCAGGGACAGACCACGCGGTCTGGTAGCAGGGAACCTAGCTAGCGGTGTGTTCTTGCACTTTTGCCTGCTACCAGCAATACAAGTCCTTGTAAAAATGGAAATGACCAGGTCAGGCTTCTTTTAGCAGAAAACTGGGACCAAGGCTTGGTCAGTCCTGAAGGCGTATCGTCGGGGGAGGAATTTCAGGTGAGACACAGAAGGCCTGCCCTCTGTGAGTGCACTCGCTGCTACGGGAGGCTGGTCTGATCGCGGTGCAGCGCTGAGGAACCTGTGCAGCTCAGGGAACTGATTCAAAGCTGGGTGTGAGGACTTTACATTCTTAATTATTGGAAAAATGCCATAATTAGCAGGCTTAGCAGAAGAAAAGCAATACCATCTTGAGAATGCTTTCAAGTAGCCCATTTATTTATTGCTCTTAAAAGACACCATTGAACTCCTTCATAAGGTAAGGAAATGGCCTAGGTACCCCATCAGAATCTTAATATTACCCTATTGCAACTTTGCCAGGTTTTAGCCATAGGATTTTCATCCTCTCTTCCTTCCTGTGATTTTCCTTCTCCATAGCTATGAGGATTAGTTGAGAGGGCAGGGCATGTGTGTTCAGATCAATATGATGTAAAGTCAATGTCAGTTGAAACCCAGTGAAAAATGACTCAGGGTTGGGTCAACAGAGAGTTGCTGGTCCTGTCTGGTGGTGACACAAAGCTGGCACTTATTCCTGAAGGGAAGGCTTAGCTGTACTCAATTTTATTTGGGATGTTCCTTTCATAATTGGTACAGAAGTGGAAGGATAGAAATGAGGCCATCTTACCCTCCTCTCTGCTCCCTAAATTTCAGCTACTTATCTTCAACACTTTTTTTCTGTTCTCCCTGTCCCCGGGTTCAGGCCTGAGTGTATCTAAGAAGTGTGGGAGGAATTCCTCCTCTCTTAAGGTGCAAACTGGACCACTGCAGTAGTCCAGAGCACAGGTGGGAAGCTGCAGTACAGGAATTGACCCTGGCAAATGCTTCACAGCGTTATCTGTTGGGAACTTAGTGAGGTAGTAGCCCCGTGTCATGCTATTTAATTTCCCTTGTTTAGCGGGATGATGTTCTTGACTGTTTTGGATAGCAGAAATTAAGATGCAAGAGTGGTGTGTGGCCTCTGCAGAAAGAGTGCTGCTGATTGACATGCTGCTGTGCTTGGAGAGCTGGAGGATGCTTTTGTTGGAAGTTCAGCTGAGCGGTGCTTCACGAGGGGGAACAAACAGCAAAGCCAAATCTTGTGCACACCTGGGCTTTATGCTTTGTTGTTCTGGATCTGGTCTCAAAGCTTTCTGTGATTTGTTTAAGAACCAGAAAAGCTGACTGAGCTCTGAGGAGCCCTGTCCCTGGACAAAAATATAGGAAGACTAAGAAGCAAAAACCCCACACTCATGAAATGCAATGGACGCTAAAGGAGAAGTATTTCTGATACACAGGGTGCTGGTTTTGTTGCCACAGTGGTTTGGCATCTGCTCTAATTACTGTTGTTCCATGTTGTGGTTTCAGCTTTCTGGAACAGAAGCTCTAGGGAGAAAATGCCAAGACAGAAGTTTCAGCATATAAAGGATAGATGAACAGACTGGAGAGGGGGGAGAGGGGAGGGACAGGTTTATTTAACATATGCTCGCAAAACTAATATGGCGTGTGAAATCCATATTTCAGGAGCTGTCCTGAAGCCTCCAGTTGACATCGAGAACTTACTAAGACCTAATTTTTATCTAAACAAGCAGTAAAGATCAGCAGCTGTGATTCCTTTAGCAGTTCATGCTACCACAGTACTTCACTGCATTATTAATACCGGGCAGAGCTCCAAATCCCTAACCATTGTTTTCCTGACACATGAAACATTTGGTGTCAAGTCTACAACATCTTTCAAAATTTTTTTAATCTAATATTTGGACAAGGAGGGAAGGAGAGAGGGAAAGGCTGGTGAAGGGTGCCCACGCTCATGCAGTGCTTTCATTGGTTTTGTAGACCAGCAGTGTGGCTGGGGATTCTTAGGTCCTTGTTGAAATCAAACCCAAACAGGTAACTTTCTGCTTCCTTGTTTACTCTCTGCCGTTATGTTGTTTGGCTTCTGAACACGTCCCCGAGGATCAAGGGGTGTCCCTGAAGGCCCATTCTTAAACGTTAGGCTAAAATACTTCCAGAAGCAGATGTCTTCAGTGCTACTGGTGGGACTAGGGTTAATGTGAAGTATCTCTGCCATGCTCAACACATGGGAGATGTCGTTTGTTTTTGTGCTATCACATTGAAAATACCCAGGTTCTTTAAAGAGTGACACTGTTCAGCTCCTGGTATCATCCCCACAGCTTTTGATTTTGGCACTTTTCTGATGCTCTCTGGCTTACTGCCTTCACACAGCACTTTGGCACGTTCTTGATTTTCTTTTCTTCCTGATAAATCTTGCCAGTCCCCTTTTTCTGGATGCTTGGAACATTTTGAGGCTGCACAATGTGGGCTTTATGATACCTCTGCATGCATGCCCCAACAACTGTGCTCTTGAGTTATATTTATCATTAATTTGGCCTTTTAGTTCTTCCCTACCGGTCAGCTTTCACATAAAAATTCTATCTTTACTGTACGTGTCTTTGAGGTGAATGCACCAAGCTGATGCGAGTATTGAACACTGTCATGAAATGCTTTAGTTCTCTTTTCAGAGCGGATTGATTTTATTGTCCGTGACTCTTTTTCCTTCCTCATTTTTTTGTGTGAAGGATGCCAGGCTGGGAGCAAGAGAGGCTGAAATCTTCTAGCTCCCCACAGAACGCCACATTGAACATTGAGTACCAGTCGTGAAAGTGCCCTTACATCACTTCAGCATTTCTTCTTGTCCTAAATCTGAGATCACTTTGAACAACAAGACATAAAACCATTCCCCGTACTTTCTTAGTCCTTACTCTCAGATGAGCTTGTAAATATTGGTAAATTCCGGGAAGAGTTCTGAGCCCCCCAGTACAGGAGAGACGTGGACGTACTGGAGAGATCCAGTGTAGGGCCACCGGGTTGCTCAAGGAGCCCCACTCCCGTGAGAAGAGGCTGAGAGCTGGGGCTGCTCAGCCTGGGGAAGAGGAGGCTGAAGAGGATCTCACCAATGCCTATGAACACCTGAAGGGAGAGTGCCAAGAGGACAGAGCCAGGCTCTTTCCAGGGGTGCCCTGTGCCAGGAGGGCGACGGGCACAAGCTGGAACAGGAGCGGTTCCACCTAAACATCGGGAAGCACCTGTACGGGGTGGGTGACAGGGCAATGGCACAGGTTGCCAGAGAGGCTGCAGAGTCTCCTCCTTGGGGGTCTTCAAAGTCTCCTGGATGTGGTGCTGGGCACCCTGCTTGGGGTGGTCCTGCTGGGACAGTGGTGGGGCCAGAGGTCCCTGCCAGCCCCAGCCACTCTGTGAGTCTGTAGTTGTATAATTTCTCCACAGCTTGCTTTTAGTAAATGCTCTTTCTCCACCCCTTCTTTTACTGGTGTCTGGGAAAACTAATTAGCAGTGCATTCTATTTAATTAAAGATCTTGCTGATAAAAAAAAAAAGCTTTTCAATAACAGGAATCTCTTCAGAAAGAAAAAAAATGAAAAAAAAAATCTTTGAATGTTAGCTCTCTAAACTATTCTCCTAGATAGTCTGAATCATCACCAGAGAAAGTAAGAGGAATGTATCCATGTTGTAGTCATGTGAATTGTTCAATTATTTTGTTGTCAGCACCAGACTGCACTATTTTTATTTTTATATATTTCTAATACAGCCCTGCCCTGCTTCAGGTATCCCCACTCGATGTACTGTCAGTGATACTCCTCCAGCGTGATGTGCATGCTTGATGCTAACAAGAAAAAGAAACAGAATTTTCTGCTTAGAGGAAGCTTCCAACCATTTTTCTGCTTAGAAAATTCTGTTATTTTTTAAAAAAATGTTTTCTTTATCTCCTTTTACTCTCCTGCTCTCTTCTCCACTCTCTGTTTTCTGTTGCACATGCTTTGCATTTTCTTTTTTTTTTTTTTTTTAAATCCTCATTTTATTCCATGATATAACTGCTACTGAGCCCAAGCAAAATAAGGTAAGGCTCGGTCTGCGACCAATATTCCAAAGAAATGTCTGTGCTGTATGATCAATGAGAACAGTATTCTTTGGTCACGTTGGCTGGTTTGTGTAGTTAAGGGGAACGGCAGGGAAGACACCATAGCTTGCACGTAGCTCCGAGTGGGGGCATCAAGACTGAAGCCATTATAAAATTCAAGCAGTTAAATCAAGTCAACCTCACAAGTACCTGCTCATCTGTTATTTCATTTGACTTGGTTAACCCAGGTTGTCACACCTGCTCAGTGCTGTGCAGCTACGCCTGAGCAGACCCTATCTGCATAAATAGGGCACTGGTTTGAGGACCTGATAGTATTTAACCCTGTACCACTTGGGGGGTGATGCTGGTACGCAGTTCTGCTATGAAGCACGGACTGGATCTGTCTCATGGTTCAAACTTGCATTTAAAGGGTTCTGTCAAAGGAGTTACTGCATTCAACTCATTTTAACACACACAAATGAACTATTATCTATTCTTCTTGCTCGTAGATGCTAGGCTGTTTTTCCCCACACAGAAATGCTATCCTCAAATGCCGAAGGAAAGCCTGAGTACATCTCAGTGTGACTCCATTACAGAGGAGCAGAAAATGTAAGCTTTAGCCCTTCTGGGAAGTGGACAGCAACTGCTCAGTCATTTTTCGTAGGCTACCAAAAGCATTCTGGTAAAAACAATTTATTCTTTTTCCATCTGGGCTGGTCCTAAATGTGATGCCAGGTCCCATTACACTCTGACTAGATGTTCTGCTCCAATCCAGTATCTGAAGCTCCACTTCTCTGGGGAAAAAAAATGTAAATGGCCTTGTGCATACATGGACAGGAGAGGAGAAGAAATGAGGGATATTTGTGTGTCACCTCTGTTGGCTTTATGGTTGGAAGCTTCCTCTTAGTGTTCTTGGAAGAGCAGAAGGCTTCCACCTGAAAAACTGAGGTTGTCTGGCACTGTGCACAAATACTATGCTCTGCCTTAAAGAGGAAGGCTATAAATCAGAATGGACAGTGCAGTGGCTGAACTAACTAATTCAGCATACCATTTTTAAGGAACATGAGAAGTGGTAGTGAAGGTACTTCTCTTCAATGTATCACTTGATGTGGTCTGGGCAAATGAGGCTTTCCTGGTCTCTTAGCTTTCTTTCCATCTGCACATTCACTAGTTCTCTTCTGGATGTTTTTTTTAATTCCAAGCAGGCCCCAATAGACTGTTTGTGAGTCGAGCAATCTAGGAGCAGGTCCTCCAACACAGGCAATTGTAGTTGAAGGACAAGTCAGCTCTTACTGGAGACTGGAGGGAGCAGGGACCACCATGCTGAGAGTGCACATGAAATGCAGGAACATTTATACAAAAGCAATTCACTTTGTGAGCAACTTCCTCAATTGTCGTTTCTGCTTTTAAAGCTCTGTGTCACAACAAGGACCTCTCTCCTTCATCAGTACATCACCATGACAGCAAACGAGCTGTCACACACTGGGTACTCTGGGCTAAATTCTGCCCACAGATGCCTGAAAATTCATTTGTGTCAGCAGGCATTTCAGGTGCGTGCACATCGTGCGTTTGTGTGCCCGTGAAGGGGCATTTGCTTAACACCATGGGTTCAGTAGAGGGAGGATGGGGGGAGCTTTAGTGTTAGAAGAGCTAGGGTAAGCCATTAGATACTCTTCTGCAACCTGGAGATAATTTCTGCTTCTTTTTATATTACCATGTGAAACAATGAAAAAAACAGTCAGATTTATCGAACTCTCCATATAAATGCATGGTCTTTCCAACAGTAAATGAGATCGGAGTTATATTGCATATAATTAAAAAAAAAGTTACTGCTATACACAACATGGAACTGTTGTACCGTGTCTTACGCCCAGTAGGGAGGTGGATAGGTGCTTAGAGCAGAATCTTAACCTTACCGAAACCAATGTAAATGTTTTCATTGGCTTCATTAGAGATGCGTTTTTAAGAGCTATGACAATCCCCTTCCTATTTTTTGTTTTTTGCTAAACAATGATTGACATTAAAATAAACAACACTTGCTATTTCATTATCATATTTTATGCTTCATTGCTACCACTGAAAACAAAGGAGGTCCATACCTGCTTTCTAGAAAGATTCTTTGAAAGAATGTAGAATTCTTTGCAAGCATGAACTCCATAAAAATTTATAGATTTTACAACAAAGTGAAATCCCTCCATCTAGATTATGAGTTCAGAGTGAATATCTCTTCTTATGGCACTGCAGAAAAAATCTGAGCTTTTCTATTGCTTCTAGAGTTCCTGTTATGAAGGTGTTATATTTAAGAAATAATACAGCTAATGAAAAAAAAAATTACTTGTGAAGAGTTCTTAATATATTTAAAACGGAAGGATGTTCATAATAACAAAATATTTGTATAAATGTACATAATAGATTACTTGACAGCTGTAACTAAGGAAAACATTCTTTTCTGTTCCTTAATACAAATTAAATACAAAATGAAAAATGTTTGAGGCTATAAAAGCAAACCATAAATCTCCCTGCAATAGATTTTTTTTTTTTTGCTTTGTTATTGTTATTAGTTAATATGTCTCGATAAAATTTTCTTATTTTTCCAGTAAATCAATTTTAGCAGAATTTGCAATTAATGAAAGAGAAAAGGGGCCTGGGGGGATTTTGGTGACACGGTGCTGTTGTGACAATGCTGTAAAAAGATGTTTTCATTTGTACTGTGATTCTTCCTCCCCCTCGCAGCCGAAGCATGGTGCTTTTCCCTCTTTCTTTGAAAATGAAAACAAAACCAAACATGGTGGATCTAAAGCTTGGAGAGATGTTTGTCTATTTACTTTTAAATTTTATTTTACTTTGCTTGACTCAAAATGTCATCTTATCCACTCTGAGAAAGCTAACTCCCCTGCAAGAGACAGTGGCAGCAGACTTGTGACAAGGATGTTGACTGTGCTGACCCAACACCGAGATGATCTGTACTACAAAGGTCAAAGTAAACTTTATAGGGTGGATAAGGAAGGATGACAAGCGCAGCCATTTTAGAAACTTTTAGAGTGACCCAAAGCCTGCTGACTAAAATCAGTGGGAGCCGAGACTGGGACATCAAAGAGATGTGGAAATTCTTTCTAGAGAGATTCTCTCACACATCATGCTATTCCTTTTATTTCTTTTCCCTACTTTGTTCTTTTAATGGCAGGACATTTTTTATTTTATTTTATTTTTTTTTAAGTTCTTTTGCTCTTATTCCTTAGTTTTCCTCTTAAAAATCAACAGTTTGAGAACTTAATTGCTTCCATCCCATTAGACAGGAAGTGATGGTGACCCTATACTTTGAGATGAAATAAGTTAGCATCGTTACCATTTTAAACCTGAAGGCTGATAATGAGCTGTGTGCAGAAAATGATAGGAAGAAAATATTAACAAATCCTCCTGAATAGCAAGCATGTTACCCAAAGGACATTTTTCTTAAAAAAAAAAAAAAAAAATCTAAATGAAAACATTTCTTTGTAATAATTTACTTGACAACTTATAGAGACAGGATAAGCAGTCAAGGAAAAATTCATTAAGAAACAGCCCAATTTCTGTGCAAATATCATTAGTATTAAAAACAAAAGGATAAAACCACAGAAAATATGTGATAAATAATAGAGCTCTTTTGAAATGGAATTAATTGCCATTTTAGGTTCTCTATGTCGCATTGACATAGCTTTTTAAGATATGAAGTAACAGGAAAGACTGGAGGCCAGTCTCCCCCAGAGAGTGCCTGCGTGCATATCACACACTTTGTAAAGGTAGCAGCAGTGTCATCTAGGAAATCACTGCCTAAATGGCATAGGACTTTTTAGCTTTGGTTTGCTTGGATCTGTGATTTTGAAATTTTATAGCGAGCAGAGGTCAGAGTGGTTAAGACATCCAAAACTGGAAACTCAAA
This sequence comes from Aythya fuligula, assembly GCF_009819795.1. Taxonomy (NCBI): domain Eukaryota; kingdom Metazoa; phylum Chordata; class Aves; order Anseriformes; family Anatidae; genus Aythya; species Aythya fuligula. Next base: position 906,600 of record NC_045565.1, on the reverse strand, counting down.
AGGAAACGCAGTGTGTCTGAAATCAGTGGAAAGAAGAATTTCCAGCTCTCTTAGCCAATTTTACAAGCATATACTTCAAGGACTTTGAAATATGTTGAGAATCCATTAGCACAGTTCCCTTTTGGAATTACTATCACCAGAAGTGTTCAGATTAAGTGACCTCTCAAAATCAAGAAATACATTCAGCCTATAACTACAGGAGCTGACACCAGGACCTCCACTCGAGCTCTTCTGTGAGTGGCAGCGCAGAGATTAGCCTGGCACTTGGTGGCAGGTCCCTGACAGCAGCCTTGGGAGCACCCATCTGTAGCTTTTAACAACGTGCATTGCAGCTGAGCTGTGGAAGACAGCACAGGAAGGCTAAATGCACTCGTGTCTCCCGGTAGAGAAGCAGGTAGCCTTCCCCTGCCTCCCAGGTCATTCTCTGCTGTCTCACGTAAATGAGGAAAGGGGGAAGAGCTCAGAATTGTTTACTGCTTGTCTGGAGACTGTCAGGATTGCAAACTAAACCCAAGGTATTTAGCATGGTGGTTACACAACATGTGTCAGTACAGGGTGTAGCTTCAGGGCACAAAGTGTCATCTTTTGTGCTACGTGGGGTGCTGAGTCACAGGACCCGGGTGTATAATGTTGTTGAATACTGATGGTGCCCCTAACGTAGCCAGTGATAGTAGCCCCAGTAGGTGTTTGTTCAGAGGGAATCTGTGGGGCATTCTTTGTGCTTCCAGTGTGTGACATGCAGGCACTTGGATTCTTTTTCATCTTTGTTATTTGTTCCTATCGGTCTGTACTTTCTGAACCACCGCTTACTTGCCAAGATATTTTCTGTTCCTTTTAACAATGCAGTCCTTTGATATTCAAGAAATTGCTAAACACCCTTTGATTCACTCATTCAGAGGTTCTGCTATGCTCATTTCCAAAGTGCTTGGAAAAGTATCAGTTGGCTACCATTGTAGAAACCACTTTAGGAGAAGGGGTGTTTAGTTGCAGCTCATAGGAGGTAAAGGGTCTCAAACTGCAGAAATGAGTTTCAGAGTTAAGGCTTTCCTCCTTTATTGGAGCTTTCTGACTTCCACAGGTATTCTTTTGGAGCCTGCAATATTTCATGAGCTGGAGCATCTTTCTCATTCATTTTTATGTCTCTGCCTCTGAGATGAGGTTAGGGTATCTGGGACTGCACACACGCACAGGTTGCATACCACACACCATCCAGTCAGGCTTTAGCTGTAGTTTTTCATCCACAGGCAAAAGCCTAAGGTAGCTTTCCAAGAGAACTTGCAGCACATTGACATGACACGCCACTGCTGGTTTTCTTCTGTGTATTCAGGGACCCTGGATTGCCAGAGCTTGTTCTGGCATCAGCAACCTTTCAGACTCTTTCATTTGCACAGTAAGTCCTAATACCTCAATCACTCTTCTTTTAAAGGAATCCTAGGGAAAAAAACAAACAAACAAACAAACAAACAAACAAAAAAATATGGATTCATTTTATTTGTTCTTCCTTGATGTATGCCAGAAGTGTGCAATGCCTTGGGCTTGTGTTTATTTTTTTTCAGGGAAATAAGCTTTTTAGCCTTCCTTCGTCTCTCTTACAGAAATAGCAGCAGTGGTAAGAAAGGTCTTCTCTTTTAATACTGATGCAGATCCCTCATGATAAAAGTAAGATACGACTCGTACATACGTTGCATAGAGAGAAACGAAGCCTCTCCTCTACACAGACAGGGTGTGGTGAAAGCACTTGCTGGAAGCTCCTGATAGATTTGTGTGATCAAGTGTGTAGGCTGAAAAACTGGCCATGGGAAGGGGAGGGAGGCAGAGAAACAGAGGCTTCAACAGGCTTCTCTCCTCTCTGCAGTGCTCATCAGGCATTTTAGCAGACATACTTGACTCGAGCTGAAGTTCCCTTCTAAAGGTAAATATTAAGAGACTAAAAATAATAGTCCTGCTCTGTATCTCTTACGACAGCAGTTCCTTAGAACTGTTGCTGTGCCTTGTGTAAAAACAAAGGCACAGGACTAGACAGATGGACTGTCATTACTTTTTAAGTGTGTCTGGGTAAATGGGCATTACAAAAGAGACACACACCTCCTCTGGGAAGGCCCATCTAAACAGAAACATTTGGAGTATCGGGCTGGAGTTGATTAATGGAGCTTAGTCCTCTCCCCCTTGTTGCAGCTGTGCACCATGAGTGCCCCAGCGTCGAGCTAAGCGAGCAGAGGATGGAGGCTGCAAGAGGGGCTGAAGGGATGAGGGACGTGGGCCTGTCCTGGTGGCTAGGTGCTGCCTACACTGAGACGGGGCTGCAAAGGGAAGTCCTGCCCGTGCTTCCCGCACATCCTGGTTGGTTACCTGGCATGAAGGGAGAGCAAAATAAGAGTGAGCGCCTTGTGCCTGCAGTTCTTCATGCTGGTGCAAGTCAGAACCTGGCGTTAGACACAGATAACCACACAGACCCTTGGCCTTGGTTGCTCGTCTTGCCGAGTGGCAGGCAGTGGGGTGAGCAGCAGGGTTGTATGCCTGGTTGTGCTGTCACTGAAATTGGTAGAAACTTACTGTTATTTTCATGTGAGCAGGGTTATACAGGCTGTGCGTGTAAAGAGGTCACTGGGAACAGGCTGTTGGTGTGACAGAAGTCACGCTGAGATAAACAGGTGAAATGAAGGCGTTGAACAAAACACTCTTTTGTCAGGCTCCTTGGCCACATCCGTATTAGTAAATTATGGGTGCACGGAGCAGCCCTGGCTGCCAGCCCCGCTGCACGGGGTGCCCTGCGCTCCGCATTGAACAGCCCCCAGAACACGGCGGGTGCACGCGTCCTGCCACTGGCAGCGGTGTCAAGCTCGTATTAACTCATGAATTGTGCCTGGGCCCAGATCATTAAGCAGGGATCAGTCTAACACCTCGGCAGCGAGGACAATCAAGTTCCAGTGCCTGGGAATCAGTTTCAATATAATTCTTGTTTTCAGGTGTTTTCACAACGATGCGCAGCGGCAGAACAACATAAACAAAGAAACCCTGAAGGAAAGTATGGGGCTGTCTTACCGACACCGAAAGCTTGCAGAAGTACCGAAGACATCTTATAATACTCACTCAGAGGAGCAACTCTACACATACGATGTGGCATAAATGTAAAGGTAGCCGAGCAGGCTGTCCTCGGGGACAGGCTGGTTTTACTGCTCGCTCAGATTTACTGCAGGAAGCTTCAAGCTGCAGCGGATCTGCACACAACGGGGGCTGGGAGGGGGCGGCAGGCTGGAGGTGATAAACGTGCTGATGGAGAAGCTGAGCACATTTTTTGTTTCCAGCTGTAGGAGGCTGGCTGTATTGCAGTGATTTCAGGAGCATTGCTCAACAGGTAGAAATGGAACATGTTTGCAATATGTCTTGAATAGTATATGGAAGGAAGAAGAAAGAACAGGAATGCTCGTGACTTTTTGAGACTGAGGAGAAAACCGAGGCCGAAGGGCAATTGTATGAGGCTTGCCCAAGTCCCTGGGAAAGGACCAAAGCAGACCTGAGGCCTGTGCTAGAACAGTCCAGCCAGAAGGCACTGAAAGGCCCAGGTTTATTATCTGGTAGCTTAATCTGAATCTTCCAGAAGATGGGAACGATCTAGCCCTGGCTGCAGAGCGGACAGTGCCATGCCACGGGGAGCCAGAGAGAATAAGGAAGCTAACGCAGGACAAAAAGCTCAGCATGACCGGGGTGCTGCGCGGCGCTGCCGAAATGCTCTGACACGCGAGTGGTGGTGACCAGCAGAAGCAGCCTGTGGTGGCGGTGGCATTCAGCCAGGTGTCTGCTTCGAAAGATGATCAGCAACGTCGTCGTGTCCAGGAGGAGGGCAGAGGAGGAGTGCTGCTCCAACACCGTGTATGTTAGAGGCTGTTCTGCTCAGCAAGGAACAACTAGCTGGTGGCTTTCAATCCTCATTGCCCACACATGACAGGGAATGTGTCCGCAGTTACGGGATTAGGGTAAAGGGGAAGGATGTGTGAGGACAGAGGATGTCTGTGGAGTCATGAGAGTCGGGTCTGCATGCCAGGGCACGAGGTCCCATCCTAAATAGCTGCACCTGGCACACAGGGTCTCACAGCGAGAGAGGTTGCAAAGATATAGATAAAGAGATAAACACGCCCCAGTGGAGAGAAAAATGGCATGCACAGTTCAGATTTGGTGACTGAAGTGATCTTTATGATTCTCTTTAAATCCATAACACCCTCCTGGCCTGTACAGCGTGTGTAGTTACGGTCACCAGGGTTGTAAAATGCAAAGATGTCTCTCTGGCTCAGGAAACGCCCAAGTCACACGTGGCCAGATGCTGGGAGAGTTGTGTTCTGCGGGATCAACCCCGCGTGATGCCCTGTGCATCCATTCCTGGTCAGTGCCAGAGACGTGGTGCTGAGCTAGATGTTAGATCTGCCGGATCGAACTGCTAGATCCCTGCGGGAAGCGAGGGCCCAGGAAATGCACGCTGACTTCCAGAGCGGTGCTTCAGCATCAGCAGCATCCCTGCCAAGCCCTGTCCGTAGGTAGGTGCTTGGCCCAGCCCCTGGACTTGTTCCGCGGTGTTTTGCCATGATACAGTGATTAGAAATTTATCATAGGATAAAACTCTCCAGGCTACTCGTGCTAAAAACTGCTATACAGTAATCATATCAGTTTTCTCTGTGTACCTAATGTGAACAGAATACGAGTAATTATTGTACAAGGGGAAAAACATCTGTTGTGAATATGATATAGGAAAGATAAGTAATTTTGCACCGTCTGAGAGAGTTTCGAAGAACAATAAATGTACTGTATGTATTCAAGCTTGAAATGTGTTGCTATGGTAGATACATTAATTACTAAAATAGCAGCTTGAGTGTAAAAAGGGCTCAAACGTTTTTTTCTGATTTTTTTTTTTTTTTTGGAGGAGGGGAGGGAGAGGAGAAGGGAGATCTGTTGAAGTAAATATACAGCTGAATGCTTTTTGCTGGCACAAGCCCGTTTCCAGATACCCTGGGCCATTCGCAGCTCTGTCCTCTTTATTGCCTGAAGCAGCGGGAGCGTGGGGGCGGACAAGCAGGGCCAACCTCTTTGGACTTCGCCCCCCCCCGGCCCGCAGGCTGGCTCACGTGGCGACACACAGCCCATCAGCTTGCCACGCCGTCTCCCAGGCTCACCCCCAACAGCAGCAGGGCTGTTCTCTGCATCCCACCTCAGCCTTACCTGCACGGGGAAGAGTTTTGAGAGCATCCTGGATGCCCATGGCAACCATCTGCTTTGAATCCTCCACCAATCTGTGCAAGCAGATGAGTGACCTGACACCGGAGACTTTGCAAACCGTTATCCACTGTTTAATGGGCTGCTTGTTAACGAAGCCGGTGGAAAAAAGCAGCCTCTGCCACCGAGTGTCACCATCTAGTTCCCTGGGAGCCTCGTGGTCGGGCTGGGTGCTCAGTGACAGCAGCTGCAAGAGGCGGCTGCCTGGGAGGTGCCTGGTGGTCATTAGGAATGCCTGGGACCCCCATGGAGCTCATAAGCCTTTGCACAGATGTTCTGAGCTGAGGGCCTGGTACCAGAGGTACCATTCTGCCAAAATTAAAATCAGCGTCAGGCCTCATTTTGAGTGTCCGTATTAGAAGCAAAGGTCATTAAGATCCAGCGCGGCTGCTCCTTCAGAGTGGTGGCAGCCTGAGCGGGCCAGCAGGAGCCTCTGTGGGGAAGCAGCAGAGCATTTCCTCAGGTTTTTGCCTTTCCACCACACGCGACTTAGATCTTGTTTTAAATGAAACTGAGATATCAAAAGGGCCAAGTGTCACACAAAATGCTGATCCTATATAATTCTGATATCAATGGATGGAAAAAAAAAAGATGCTGAGGGAAAACCCGTGAGGAATGTGCATTTTTAGTCATAGGATTCAAGCACTGATGTAGATCAACAGCGCGGAAACTGTCAATTAAAAATCTTTATATAGCATATATATTTCTGTTGTGCTTCTCCCTGTCTCTCTAAATAGATACGCATATCTGCGTGCACGTGCAGTGCGTCTGATGCTGAGCAGGCCAGTGATACCCAGCTTTTACGGACGCAGAGATGGGCTTCAAACTCTAAAATTACCTCTAACTGCTTCAATGCTCAGACTCAGCAAACACCCAGTTAAATAAATTTTGGAAAGGTGGAAGGCATGGCCACATTTTAGCTCTGGTTTTAAGAATAATGATGACTACATAATTGTCAATGAATAGTTTGTGGTTTTTATGTTTTCCTTCCCGGATTCAAATGCAGCTGCAAGATGGCCTGCAACGTGGCTTGTTTTACTGTTTGGTTCTGTAATGTTTGGGAAAAAAAAGAAATTTATGTGGAAGGTGGGGAAAAGCAATCCAAACTTTTATGGAGTTGGGTACCAGAATGAATAAACCACTGAAATAAATAAGAGGAGAAAAGATGAAGGAAAAAAAAAAAAGGGGGGGGGGGGGGGGGGGGGGGGGGAAATGAGAAAATATTTTTTTTTGGTCAAATTTTCTCGAAACTCAGGTATTTCAGCGTGTGATAGAAATCAGTCCTCCTTAGCCACATGTCAGGCATTTTGGCATAAAGTTGTGGTCTAGAAAAAATTATATAATGCCTGGTGTCCTCAGTGATTATTCCTCTTATAAATACAGTTGTGTTTTTCACAAACCTTCCTTCCACTCAGGTGGTTTATGAATACAATACAATATTTTTACTAAAGGAAAGAGTTGCTAGCAGAACTCTGAAGAGACCTTATTCATGCGCAGTGTAAGAGAAGGAACAGAAAGTCAATTAGCTAGCTGTAAAATTCTCAGGAAAAGCAATTTTAGGGGGATAAATCCAAAATTGAAAGACTGGAGAGTAAGTGCACTGGGGCTGGGTGATTAAATTTTATCGTGTAGCCCAGGGACTAGCAGTTATATTCCATGAACATACCCCATCATCTCTGGAAGCCACTCAGCACCGATAACTGCAGCAGTGAAAGGACTGATAATTAGGGGCTGGACAACCTGCATTGAAGAAGCTTGGCCCTACCCCAACAGACGTGGCACAACAGCCCCTTCGGAGAGCTTTTGAGGAAGCAGCAGCACAGCTGATAATTTTAGTGATTGTTTTGGTGACTACGTTACCTTTAGTGCCTCATCTGAGGCGCGGCTTTACTTGTACAAAAATTGCTGTGACGGATCTGGTGAAAGAGCACTGATCTTCCAGGCTCTGGGGAAAGAATAAGTAGCTGGCCCTGATTTCTTTTTCCTTTGTGAAAGATAATGCTGTGTTGTTCCTCCTGCTAGGGGAGAGGAGGGGATTGGATGCATGCAGATGAAAGGTGGCCTCTCTTAATTTACTCTCATAGATTACACTTATTTTTTCCTCCTGGCCTTCTCTGGGGAGAGGCATCTGGCACTTGCATTTTCACTTGCTCTGCTGCTGACCTCAGTCATGTTTACTCATTGGTTGGTTATTTTGTTTGCTTTAAGATGCGTTTCTTCTTCCCTGGCTGCTGTCTTGATGTGGTTTTCCAAAGAAGTGGCTGTCTGAACGAGCTGATATCGAGAGTCACAGATGGACCGTAGCGCTTCAGAGCTGGCAGAAGGGACCTGAGACAGGGCCATAAATCTCCTTCAGACTTCTGGGTTATTGGGGAGAGTTAATTAGAGGGTCTCTGAAGTAAACACACACTGCCACACATCCACGGTACTGAGAGACCAAATGATACTTGGAGCTGAACTGGGAGCTGTACTCAGCTGCCTGGCTTGCTCCTGGGGCCCAGCGGGATGTGTACGATGGCACAGTGGCTGGACTGGCCGCGGGAAAAGCAAGCTACGGACGGTACTGGGAAGGAGCAGGAGCATTATTGTGCTAATCCTAGACTTTCCCATCAGCCATTCGTCATGGTTTCTTCTGATATTTTAATTTGCAAAGCTGGGAACCAGGAAGAGTTCTTCCAACATTTGCAAATATAATTTGCGTAGTCTCAAGCAATAAGTCTTCCACTGGGAACTCACTTCATGAACTGAACTGGGCAAGGCTGTGGAGCTACCTGGGGTGGAGATCATGCCATGTTCTTCCTCTGCTCTGCTGGAGGATGTGCCTCCCGGGCAGGCAGAGGTCCACAGAAACATATTTACTAAATAGCATTTGTTCTTTCTGAAACGCGGAAGGGAACGAGTCCCGCCAGGGATTCGTAGCCTTTGACCTGGGAGAAATTCCTTTCTCATTATTTGTCAGGCATTACTTCAGTGCCAGGTAGATTTTAACTGATAGTACCAAATCTTTGTTTTGTTAAAAGTTGTTCCTTTTTGGGGGTAGATGTTAATAAAGACTGCTGTGGCTGTCAGACTTAAACAAGAGATAATGGTGTGCATTGATTTAGTAACTTTTATTCTCTGCTAAAAACCCTGCTCTTGTGAAGAACAGTTGTCTCCATCTCTTGCTGGCTGTTGGCATGTCACGAGTTCTTGCAAGTCCTGCCAAAAATGCCCATGTTGTCATTGTGCCCAGAGGGTAGGTGTGGAGCCCTGGGCTGCCCGCAGACCTCTGCCAGCCCTTCCTGCACAGCTCGAGCCTCCTCTCCGCCTTGTGGAGGAGAACCAGAAGGGAAAAAGGCCGAGGAGGAGTGCACGAGTATCTGGTTGTTCTCTTGTATACTCTATATTCTAACGGGAAAAAACACACCTGGGGAAAAAGCATTGCAAAATCAAACTGCTTTTGGTTTTGGCCAAGAATATTTGTTTTTTCTCTGGAGCTCTCGGTGAAATAGTGATAATTCAAGCTCTCTCTGCTCCGTGTGCGTGTGGACTTGTATTTGTCAGTTTGATAGGTCAGCTTTCAATTTGCTGGACTCCTCAAACCCAGGGTTCTTAGGTTCAGCTCTTTAGAGGTCCGCAGCAGTAAGCTCTGTTACTTATTCTTGGAAAATTGCATTGGCAAAAGTAGAGGGTGAGTAGAAATTTGAAGTAAAATCCAGAAGATCACTGCAAGCTCGAGAGACAAAAAACGTGTGTGTGCATTCACACATCTTACACAAGCTCGCAAATAAGTACTGCCATCACCACCTACTTGACACAGGTATCTTCAGGAGATAGGGGAAAATGCTGATAATTTTATAAGGCTTTTTTTTTTTCTTTTACCTTTTTTATTTTTCTTTTTTTTTCCCAGAAGTGTGTAAGTTGGTGTACGAGCCTGGCTATAATGCAAGAAGAGTTATCCAGAAATGCCAGGTTACTGTAGAAAAAAAAAATATAGTTTCCATGTATACTTATGCCATACTTCTTAAAGAAAGCAATATCTTTGTGTTGTAATGGTAATAGGCTTTTCATTCTCAATAACTCAAACATTTAATACCCTATCAAACTTTATTTTAACTATAACTTCCTTTTTAATAGCATAAAATACATAACAGGCATGGTGTAAGGGGAAAGCATTTTTTTTCCTGTCAGGAGTGACTCATATATTCAGAGACACACTTGAAAATGTTTTCAAGTACACTTTTCGGAGAAAAATGAATTTTGCAGAATATAAATTTCCTTGATTGCTACTCAGAGCTCCTCTAAACAGCTACAGGCAGGGAAAGGTACACAGAGAAAACGCTGCAGTTCTCACTGAACCTTAAATCAGACATAAAGTGTTTGCGCGCTGCTATACCCGCTTTCATGAACCAGAGGCCCTGTTTATAATTCTGCCTTCTCCTGAGTGGCCTTAATGCTAGACTGCCCCATGGGTAACGGGGGAAAGACATTTCTAATGGTCTCTGGGTAGGAAGCAAAACCAGGCCAGAGTCCTACTCACTTAAATGAGCACCGGGTCCCAGGAAGGGGCTGGAAGGAAGGCGGTGGGGTGTTCCCAACAGCAGTAAACAGCTTGCACAGAGAGGGTTTTCTAATCACCCTCATTTGAACTTGATGCAGCAGGGGGTCGTGAACCAGTGGCACGTCCTAAGTTCATCACCAAAATACCGCCAGAAGTCACAGAAATAGCTTGTTTGCCTTTGTTGTTATTTCAGACATTTGATTTGTTTCATGCTATGTGAGTGTGCTGCGTTGTTTAGGGTAGCAATATGTCAGGGAAAACCTAAAGGTGCACATTTAGTTCCCATTGCTTTTCCTTAGAGCCAGTGAACATAAAGCATTGCAAAGGAGCTGCCTCAGTCTTGACAGAATGAAGTCAAACAGTTGTACGGTGAGCCCAGCTTAGTGTCTTTTCCTTTTTGTATCTGTTCAGGATTTACACTGATGCCAAGCAGGCTTATAACTATACTATATAAAAAATAAATAGACTTCAAAGTCTAATACTCATAGTTTTGATAGAGGAAGGCACAAACTCTTTTTCCTTTCCTTTTATTTCCTTCTGTATCTTTTTGTAAAATGCTCTTGGTTCGTGTAACAACATTTCCTTTCTTCATTAATGCTCACGCTTGACTAGAAAAGCCATCTCTGCCAGGTGTGCGAGCCTGGGTCGGGCGATGATTGTACAGCTGTGGGAGACATGAGGGGCTCCAGTTAATCCACAAGTAGGTGGTCTGTCATTCTGCTATTTTATAGTATTCTGCCAAAATCCCGTGTTTAGAGCAGGAAAAGGTTACAAAACTGAAATCCCCCCAAAATCCAGCTTAATGTTGTTTTGCTTTCAACAACATCTGAAAAGTATTTTCACCAGATACGGTTCTATAAAACGCGTTCTTGGTTCAGGATCTTGTCCCCGTCTAAACATGAATGCTATATAAAGCTTTCTTAATATGATGAAAAGCCATTTACTTATTCTCCTTGGCTTCCTAAGGAAGTAGTGTAAAAACCAAAACCAAAACAAACCTTTATCATTTCATAAAAGCTAGATTGAATTAAAGCTTCAGAAGTTGCAAGTTCTGCTCAGAAATTCTGATTTTTATTTACCTTACCTCTTTATCACCTTGGTAACACTACTCTAATTATGCAAAATAGCACAGTCGAGAAGTGGATCCTGACTCCAGATCTTAAATTCCTCCTTTGCAAAATGGCTCCTACAGCTTATAAGGACAGAAAACTTCACCATGAGCACTCAGGTCTTTTTCTGCAATGTCAATGTTTACTGCATTTATTGTTAACAAAAGGGGGGAAGTGGCCTTGAGGTATGTATTTATACTTATTCTATAGCAAGCTTTTAAGCAGTATGGACACATGACACTAAAATGCAACACAGCTTTTGCCCAAAAGGCGACAACCAGCAGAATGTGAGCAATACAGGCAGTCGTTACTGATGCTCAAGTACTTGGAGTTTGAGGTCTTTCCCGGGACACCGATGTAAGAGAGTACAGAGAGACACAGATTTCTGCAGAGCAATGCTTTAGCTCAGAATTTTAATATAGAGAGCACCAAGGCAGCATCCCGTTAGCTGAATTTTAATGACTGCATCTTTTTTATCCTGTCAGTTGTAGGGAGGATGTGAGAGATTTCATGAAACATTAATGGCCCTAACTGCAGTCTTCTCTTTTTCCTCCCGGTGCAGTGTAAAATACAAGTTGTGCAGTGGACGGGCTCTCTGCACAGCTGTGCACTGCTCGCTCATCTTGTGGTTCCTGCTGGGGCCGAGAGCTTCCATGCTGACTGCCCAGGGAGGAGGGGAGGGGCAGGGGGGACCACCCATCAGCTATTTAAATGTGGTCTGTATTTCTGAGGATGTAAGTAAGGGGGCAGCTAGCTGTGTTCCAGTAGGCTCAGTCTCATGCGTAGGTTCCCTCTAGCTGCTGGCTGGTTAAGGGATGAATTGTTAAAAAGGTGGGAAGCCACAGGGCTGGGAGCGCCTCTCTCCTCCTCGAGCCCCAAGATACGGGACTGAGAAAGGGCTGAAGAGGGACTAAATGTGAGCCAGAATTGTTGAAGGCTCATTGGGTACAAGGGCACAGCAGGGAACAGGGAGGTGGTTGTAAATGCTGGGCGTAACGGGGGCACTGCTGGGCAAAGGCCTGATCGATAATGAATCCCTCCAGCAGCCAGTCTCTCAAGTCTCAGAAGCGTGCAGGGATTTGTTGGCATTTGACAGCGCGCTCTCACTTTATAACTTTCCAGGAAACACATGGTTCCCAAGCCAAATGAAGAACCTTGAGGCAGATTAACGCAGCTTAGCACGCACGCAGAGGCCAAGCATATTGGGAATCCAGTTTGTGAGATGCTGTAACAAACCAAGCAATTCAGGACTCCGGTCCAAAAGATGCGTATCGTTGTGCTTCAGTTAGAGTTCCCACTTATGCAGAGGACAATTCCTGCTCCAAACATAGGAATGCTTTGTGCGATGCCACGGTGTAGTGACTGTAATGTAGCAGCAACCAGACTCAAACACTGACGTGTTTATCTTCATCCAAAGGCAGTATTATGCATATGTTTTCAAATGAGGAGCCTGTAACCACATCATCGTGACATTTATATGCCAAGCTATCTGCGATTCTTTGGAAACCCTTCTCACGAGGACTCAAGTATTGCAGGGTTTCCAGTCTGTGTGGGTGCAGGAACGGTTTGTAGCAGCGCTGGTGCATCAGGGCTAGGCTTGGTGAGCATGGGTGCACTGAGCAGCTGGAGAAGCAAACGGTCTGGCAGTGCTTAGGTGCTCTGTGTAGCCGTGGACCAGTGAAGTCTGCCTCAGATGAGTGTGCGCATTAACAGGCCTCATGCATAGTTAGATGCAGCCCATTAGAATGATCTATTTTGGAGTAAGTTTGTAAACTAATAATCAAGTCATGTTTTCGGTGCTACACACTGCGCTGCTAGCGTGCTGCAGAGCTGTGATAAAAGCAGCCACGGAATAAATAAGGCCCCAAAGAAAGTCAAATTGAAATAAAAGTTATTTGAAGCTAGCTATGTTAATTAAGTGAGCTCACACATTTCACCATGATTAATATGAGACGCAGCGGTAGAGCTCAATATATGTGGGAGTTCATTTAGATGCCTGTAGTTCTACCTTTTTCTTTAACAAGTGCTTCTTGAATTAACTGGAAGTCTCTAATTGTAAGATGATCTCCGGTGCTGTCACAACAAATACGTATATTCTGATACAAAAAGCAAACATTGTCTGTTTATATGGTTTTCATTATTGTCTCAGCTTTTCTTAACTCTTTCCCTCTCCTTCACTCAGCACAAACCGTACGGTGTTTCTAAGTGAGAGGAGAATAAGGCAAGGTCATTATCAATGAATTTCTGTTTGCAAGTGGCATTTAAACAAATCTGGTGTAATAATGGCAGATGTTTGGGTTAAATTCTGAGTACTAGTGCTACTAGTACAGACATGACATTTTTTGATGGAGAAGAAACACAGAGAAGGGTGAACGTTTGTGCTAGGCTACATGGTTGCATTTCTCTAGGCTTCAGAGAAATCTCCTTGGAGATCCAGGGGCAACGTTGGTAGATTTGGGGTTTATACCACAGGTAGCTAGTAGAAGGATGCATCTGGGAGAAAAAGTAGGTTGTTCTGGGGTGAAAACTAAAGGGAGGGAAGTGCAGGGTGAAAACCAGGAAACCCTGGGAAGAGCAAAGTCCTCAGAAGTGGAGTGGGCCATCTGAGGACCGCCACACACTCTGCTTTTTTTCAGGGGGAGCCTGGTTTTGCAGGCAGTGCAGTGAAGTGTAGCTGCACCCTGTGCCTCACCGTGCCTGTCCCTGACTGGAGCAGGAGAAATATTTGCCTTCTGTACCAGCTGAATGCATGGACAGCAGTACACGGGGAGGGCTGCGGTGGGGTGGGGTGGGGGGATTCCTCAGCTGCTGGAATTCTTTGGGAAAGCAGGAAGCACTTGTAGTGGAAAGTGTGCAACATGGGTGATTGAAAGGGTCACCAGGGTTCAGTCCTGCAGCAAATACAACCTTCATTTGTTTTCTAAGTATGAAATGATTGTGGAGGGAGATAATTAACATCTTCTCTGTGCCAAAGCTGATTGCTCTAGAACTAATGAGAAAAAAAACGAAAGTTTGGGAAGCAGAGTAAAAGAAAGGGTAGAGCAGCCAAAGCAAAGCATGTAGACTAACACAGAACGTTCGGGGCAATTCATTTAAAGCCTTCGTTGTTGCAGCTAAGGATGCACAGGCCAAGGCAGTCTGATCCTATACAGACGCTCACAGTACACCAACAAAACTGACTTCTGGTTCTGTTTAGAACATCGCGTTACAAACTGGCAGCTTTATCACAATATAAATTAATTACACGTAGGGCTACGTTTGCATAACACCAGAGCCGCCACGTAAAGCAAAGATACACTCATTTTCACAAGAGCTCAGCATTTTGGTTAGATTTCAGAAAATGTGGCTGTTAGAAGAGTTAAGTAGAGCATGAACTAGGACAATCTCCGCTGGCTTTGTCTCTGCAGTTCATTCAGCAAAGGTGAGGAGGAGACAGCAGCTATCGAAGTAGGGACGTCCTTACTGCCCAGTGTTCACTGGAGAGCCTCTTCTCTGTGCTGGGCAGTAAATCCACGGCAAAGGCCCTGCTGAGTGTGGTGGCAAGTGTCACACGTGTCATCGTCAGCACTGCCTCGGGTGCTGAGCCCTGGAAGGAGAGCGGAGAACAGGGCTGAGTTGTGCATGGGGGGAGCTGGTGTTTCGGACAGGAGGCGGACCAGAACAGATCAGCCACTGCTGACTGCGCAGGAAGCCCCACCACAGGCGTCTGCTGCTATTGACGTGCACGTGCAGTAACAACTCTGATGGAGGGAGTTTCTCTCTTGAAAGAGATGCGGACGTGTTTGAGTGCTTGTTCTGTAGGAACACCAGCAGGCAGGTTACGTGCTCCTGGACTAACAGCTACACTTCGACTTTAGGGAAATGTCTTTTTTATAGATATCAAAGCTCTAATACAGAATTAAGGATATATTTTTGTTTTCTAAACATCAAGCTCTCAATCAGGAAAACGAAGAGCTGTAGTGATGGTCATTCTCATTACTGCCAGGACCTGTGGATTATCATCTTGCCAGTGCTCGATTTAAATCATAACTCTCCGCTGAGGCAAAGCTGAAGCACTTGGTAAAGCCACATAGAAAGCAGTGGCATTGGCCCAGTATTGTAAGGAAGGATTTTATTGTAGAAGGCGTGAGTGACACGGACGCACCGGGCAGGTGGTGGGCAGGAGGGCCCCGTCACACACCCTGAGTGCCAGGGCCAGGCTTTGCCAACATCTGCTCGGGAGAGCTGGGTCTTACAGCCTCCATTCCCCCCGCTGCCATCAGCTGCGGACGAAGACCTGGCTGTTTTGTTGCTGGAAGTGGAGGCATGGCTCAGATCAAGCTTTATTGCATTCACCTTTCTTTTTCAGCAGATGATGCGGAAGGAATATCTTAACTAAATTACGCCATTTCAGGGCTGACTCTCTGGGTGCTAAGCATCTCCATAAATACTTCTAAGAGGAAAAAAAAAAATAAGCAAGTGTTCAGTGAATAAATTGGGACTGGGACATATCAGAGTGCTATGATTTACGGCATAGCTGCCTGATTACCGCTGCTGTCTTCCACCACGCAGCGACACGATCTTTTCTCCCTCTGTATGTGCACAGTGCTTTTCACCACAGGGACATTTGGGTGGCTGAGGCTTTTGAGCTGGGACACGGTTAAGGTAGTGGCTGGTCATACATGACACACACACACACAATATTTGTTACCTCAGGCTGGTTGTACCTTGGACAAGGATTTAGCAGTGGCCTCTGCTGCTGCAGGTTCAGGTGAGAGTTGTTGGAGTGGTGTAAGTGGCAGCTGTGCTGCTCCCAGGCTGGGCTTGGGGGCAGGTGGAGACCACAATGAACCCTTCCTACACGTGTTTCAAATGCTGTGTGGTGGCACGTGCTGCATCTGCAGACACTGGGCTGCTGGAGGATTAGGTTTCAGACGGGTTTTGAGTGTGTTTGGGAATCTATCATCGTCACAGAGATACTGCTTTCTGTAACAAATTCTTATTATGTACTTACCCTTAGGTGTTTTCATTGCTGGAGATGCAATTTCCAGAAAGTCACCTGCCCACTAAATGCTAGAAGTACACTTTGGGAGCTAAATGTTGGTCTCATATCCCTAGTTTAATTTTCCATTGACACAACTGACTTCAGCTGAGCTGCTGCAGATATAAATCAGTTTGATAGAAGGGAGAATTTGTCCCTTTCCTATTCAACCAAAATTGCCTGTTTTTAATGCCTGGAAAACTATAATCTTCTGTCTTTCTGACTTGCTCAATGCTTACCAGAATCGCCTGAAATCTATGTCAGAGATAAAAACACCCATCTTACTTGCTGCCTTAGTGACGTAACCCCCATCTTTAAATACTTGCACTGTTTTCCAGTCCGCATTTTATTTCAGTGTTTTACTCTCCATGTACTCCATCTGGAAGTGAGATGCTTGTATGACTGATGCTTAAAAAAATGAGTAGGGCTAAGCGTTCTCCTCAAAGGCTGCGTGTGGCTTTGCTTCTGTCTCTCCCCTTTCACCTTCGCTTTGCTAGCAATGCGCTTCTCCCTCCGATCCACAGAACTCATCCACCTATCTCACCTTGTTTCCAAGGCCTTTTCCATGGAATTTTCTCTTGCACGAGACATTCCCCTGTAAGGCCCACAGACTCGCTGTCTTGGATTGTATTTCCACCATTAACCAGTAGTTCAAAGCTCTTTTTCCAACGTGCTTATCTCAAGTTAATCTCAAAAGCTGAATTCCTGTAATGTTAATGGCCCTTTGAGTCAGTGGGAACCTGATCTAGGGCTAGATCCTGGGACAGTAGGCTGCCTTGTCATCTGGCAGGTGTTTTGGATTCCCTTCTACCGCTCCAGATAGAAAGCAACTGCACCGAACACATTGCTTCTGGAAGGGAGATCTGATTCAGGCCCCAAATCAAACATACCCTGGGCACAATCCATGTCACACTCTGGAGCAGCCCTCACTCCGAGCCCTGGGGCTGTGTGACACTGCAAACACTCAGCAGTTGGTGCCTCTGAATGTATGCCAAAATTAGGTTAGCTGCAACGATAGGTGAGATCAGCCGGTGCTAATCCCCCTTCCCGAAATGGTAGCTCTTATTTTCACCAAGCAAGAATTAGCTGCGTTATCTCTGTGTTAAAGACAGTGCTTATGTTGAGTAGAAACTGTAATAAGCCTTGTGAGCGTCTGGCAGTGTCAGGGCGATGCAAGCTTGTTCTTGCTCCAGGATTTACCAGGGCTGGCACAGCTCCATGGGGCCGATAGGTATTTACTCTTGTCATGTGCACAACAGCCCCCCTGTGTCGTTCCAGGCGCCCTCGTTTACTAATGCCCATCCTAGCACTGAACAGCAATGTTTTTATCACCAAGTAAACAAGTATGCAAGCAGGTTTCCAAACAAAGCGAGCAAACACAAATAAACCCCCAAAGGGATCTGTAAAGGGATCAGCTCTATTGGTGCAGCACGCTCTGTTAGTGGAACTGCATGGATTCCTCCATTTGCCTAATATGAACCCAACTCTCTCAGCTGTTTACAGCAGGAAAAAATCACCGATTTGGGTTTAGATAAGCATTTAGGTTCCCCCACTCCATGAATTTCTTCATTTCGTAGCAGCCCAGCAATCTTTCACAGGACAAGATCAGGTGATTTTAAATCCCTCTATTTCTAAAGCTTTTGTGGTGCAGAAAAATAATTTTTAACCACTTCTGCCTACTTTTTGTTATTTATTTCTATCATCTAAGAAGCTGTTCTTCAGTTCAAGCAAGCAAAGTTTTATGGGTTTCACAGCTGCATAATTAATCTGTAGGAACTTTGTATGGCATTTCAAAGAATGTGATATTCCTTGCCTTGCTAATATAGGAATATTTCTCTTTAGATTTCTGGCTTGATATTTACACTTAATGAATGAACATGAACCCAGACTCTTGAGATCTGATCAATTTTTTGTGATTGACTGAGCTACCAAGGATAAATTTTTAAGTGCTTTTTCCTTCATTGAGATCTAATCTCTAAGCTGCAGTGGTGAAGAACTTGTGAGGTCCTTCAGAAATTGTGAACAGCTCAAGAGCCAGGTTTTTGGTTGTAATAGTGAGCAAGAAAATTTGCCATTTCAGCATTGTCTGCTATGCCTCAAGGTTGTGTAAATCTTTCTGGGCTAATTTTTTTACAGTATGTAGCAGTGTGGTTTTGTGGGCAGCGTGTGTGAGAGAGCAGTGAGCCGAAGCTATGTCCCTGACAATGAACAACATCATCGTTAGGCCGTTGGGTGCGTATCTCACAGCACATCCGCCTGGATTTGGTGCTCTCTCTCTCTCTTTTACGGTGATATGAAGACGTGTTCTACCACCAGGCATGTGGCACAAACATAAGCACAATCAGTCTGTTGAAAGTGCAAAGAAGAATCAGCAAACAATATATATACATTTTTTCCTTTGTCCCGGTATGCTAAATGGTCTGCATGTCCTTGAAGAGCAGTTATTCAAGAGCAGTGTTTGGTACCTGGAGCCCCTGGAAAATGGCAAGGAGCTGCCACCTGCACCATGAACTTCCAGCATAAGGTACCTGTGGGGAAACAAGCTAGTGCATAAGTTAGGACAAATATCCAGTGGGGTGTTACCATCATAGAAAGAAGAGCCGAGGCAGTAATTGTGTAATGTGACTAAGCTTGGGTTCGATGTGTGTAGCTGAAGGGAAATCACCTCAGTGTTTATTGATCTATTTTTTCAGGCAAGAATATTTCCCCCATAGATCACCTCCTGTGGCTCTCTGATATGGTAATGTTCCACTTGAGCTGAAAGCGATAACCTCCTTGCGGTTCCTCCCGTGGCTGTGGGCTTGATGTTAAGCACAGAAGCAATTACCTTTACCTTCGGTGGTCTTTGGATCCGCACGGGAAGAGCTGCAGGAAGCCACCTGAGGAGCGCAAGGTTTAAAGATGCGGGGGAGTATTGGCTGGTGATCAGCTACTAATGGGGCAGAGGCCGTATTTGTTACAGGAAACATTTTATTCGTGGCAGAAAAAAATGACTTTGAAGGACTTATTAGCAAATCAGCCCTGCGGGAGGCTTCATTGCAGCTACAAGTGCTGTTTGCTCCCATCTCGCCTACCGGTAGGTTCTGTGCTGTCCTGCCGCACTTGAAACAGGTTTCTGTGGCACTGACACCAGCTCGGAGGTTGGTGCAAGCAGAAGGGAGCTGCTCAGCAGCAGCTGGGGGCACTTCAGCAGCCCAGACCTAGCCCCTTACCAGATGCTGAGCCCATTGATCCAGCAAGTGTCATTTCAAGGATAAGTGCGTGGTCTGGAGATGCTATGTGGGAGTGTCATCCCTGTGCTCGCATTGTACGCACATAGTATGTATTTAGATGTACCATTTTACTTAAATAGGCACAAATTTTCCTCAGTAAATAGTGTTGCATAGATTGAGTGTTAAAAATGTTATTCTATTGATAAGAAACAACCGGTAAGTATTCGAGCACAAGCGTGTGTGTGTGTATGCAGATGCTGTTGTTGAATTATCAGTGAAAACAGCACTTTAATAAATATGTAAGGATAGCCATCGATATTGCATGCAATTCCATACTCTGGTGGTTCCGCAAAATACAACAGAATGGCCCATAACATTAGGATAAAACCACAGCATTAACTTTAATCTACACATAAGATTAGGGAGAAAATGCTATTTTGTTCTTGTTGGTCTCTCTGTGTGAAAATCTTCCATCTATCCTGTAAAGATCTGCAAACGTAGATCTATGACAAAACAAATGGAATCAAAAGTGGAAGGAAACTATTGTTGAACAACAAAAAAATGCATATGCTGCATACCCGAATGCATCTTACCCTCTGATTGATTATAGGGGCGACTATCAGGAGTGATTCAATTTTTGGCATGTCAGTCATCTGGGAAGAAACTGTCACCATCTGCAAAAGTGGCAGAAATTCAGAATATTTATAAGAGTCAGTTTTTATTTTACATCTTAATTCTCACCAAATAGTTTTTTTTAACAGTATATAGAAGAACTTATAGGCAGGAGGTTACATCTGAAAATGTTTTCATGAGAATTAGGTGAAGTTTTTTGGTAGACTCAGCAATTCACTCCTTAGTATAATAGAGAATAATTCACTTTTTACCATTCAACCAGTGACCTGAATTAATTCTGGGGGGGAAATATATTTAATCTCACTTCTGGGTATTTTCAAAATGGCATTAGATCGTCTGTCTTTTGATTTTTCCTTGTGTCATAGAATATAATCCAGCACTGAGTCCGCACAGGCTAACCATGAACATGATGAGCACAGAGGGATAAGTTCTGCCAGGAAGGACTGTCAGTTGTTCACCTTTGAGTTCTGATTGCACTAAAATGGAATTTCTTCAAGTATATCGTAATTGCTTTTTTCTTCAGGAAGCAATGAAGTGATACAGTGCCCATTGCAAAACCCCGGCTTAGCCTCTGTGTGGCTGAGCTAATAGCTCACACAGGAGGACAGCTCCTTTGCTGGGACAGCCACGTCTTTTACACGTACCAAGAAACTGCTCTATTATTTTTGTGTCATGATATTTCCAGTGGAGAAGTTCCTTTCTGTAGCCTTTTAGAGAGGTTATAAGATGCAGACTTTGCACCCCCATGATCAGTAATATTCTTCACTTTGCCTTATTCTATTGCATGTAATAACGTAGGGGCTTTTTGCTCCCACCAACAGACTGCAATTCTGTTATGGGTGAAGGAATTTCTGTCTGAATGTGCTAACGGGCATAATTCTCTAGGAGCAGTTGATGCCTCCATCATGGATTTAGTTTATCTCCTCTCGCTGCATTGTCTCTGAGCTGGTGCCCGTGAATTGTTAATGGGGGGGCCTTAGGAAGCCAGGAAGGTTTGGGTGCTGCCTTACCTGGGCATCATCGGGTCCCTGCCCCAAAGAACACACGCTGCAAAGAGGGAGAGAAGAGGAAGCAGGAGGGGGGATCAGCGTTGTGAAGGCAGTTAGATTTCCCCCCCTCCAAAAAATCCTGCCGTTTCATGCTCTCTTGCAAAGTTTGAAAGAAAGATTAGGTTTGACTTAAAAGAAATTACAAAAATGTTCTAAGGTATATCGAAATATTTCATTTCTTAGCATTCCAAGTTTAAACAAGTAAGAAGAAAATCTCAGCATCATAACTGGGGGGGAGAACGGTTTGTGGAAGTGTTGCCAGTTCCCTTTGTTCCGAATCACCCTGAGCTCCTGCCAAGCCTCAGGTATCGGCACTGCAGTGTTTTAATACCCTGTTTGCCTTCCTGGACAAGATTTGTCAGACGAGTTGCACATACAAATTCCACTTTACACTGTAGTGCTGCATTCTGTACAGGACTTATAAAAAATATTACTGAGCTCCATTTAAAATAATATTTTAAATGAAATTTTAGGCTGCCTTCAATTATTTTCAAAAACTCTTTGCCATATACAGTTAGGTTATGAAATTACTGCCTATGTCGTAGAATGGAAGAGAGCAAAATTGGCGTTATATAAAAGTAACACAACTTTGTACTTATTAAAGGACAGGCTTGTAAAAATGGGATCTTGATGTGAGCCACCACTGTTCTGAGTTTACAAAACACAGTCTACTCCGCGTTTTGGTTGTCACTGCTTTGCGTGCTGCTACGCCTTGCAATTCCTCAGGCTGGTGTTGTCTTCAGAAACTCGGGAGTTACGATCACCCAAATGAAAATGGGGAGAAGCGTGTGGGAGGGAAGTGCATGTGAAGAAGAGAGATGCTCTAACACCCTTCAGCATAAATATACCATAGGAAAGAGTAAGTTTGTTTCCCCACCCTTGTTTTCCCCTCGCTCCCACACCCTCCTTATCCCCTCTCTGCCCCCCCAGTTGCCAAGCCGTTACATCGTCCTCCTAAAGAAGGCTTTGACAGCATTTCTCATGGGACCCTTCCACACAGGGTCACAGCAATCTTGCAGACGTGGCTCTGATGCAGTTTGTGACTTCCACCAGAATAACGCGCTGGAGTTAACTCATCGCACCTGCTGAGCGGTGTGTCTGGGGCCCTGCTGCCTTGCAGTGAATGAGACAGGGGGGTTCTGAGCAACTGAAGCCTCCCAGGGGCAGAATATGGTGCTAATGGGATTGTGATGAGGTTAATTAACTGGGTATCAATTGGAATAGAATATGACAGGACGCGGATGGCTCCTCGAGCTCTCCGAGGTGACTCCATGTCAGCAGGGATTCCAGCGGCGTTCACTCACGTAGGTTTCGCTCTGGTCAGGGGAAGTAACCACTTAGTTCCAGTGCTGAGAAATCATTTGGGTGGCAGGGATTACAAAGTGAGTTAGAAAGGAAGGATCATGAACTACAGAAAAAATGCAATGGTCCTCAAAATCAGAATTTGAAAAACTGGTTAGAAAATAGGGTCTTCTGAGATTGGTTTGGGGATTGAAGGGTACAAGAAAACAACAAACCACCACTGCCAGAACCAAAGCAAACCAAACCCAGCAGTTACTGGGTTAGATTAGAGGGGAAGAAAGACAGGAAGCCACTCTGGTGCAAGGGAAAGAGAAACAGAATAGTAGGAGGAGATGGCATGACTGTTATTTAGGTAATTGGAATGTAGAAGCTGAAAGATGGCTGGCATCCTCCCAGCGTGCAGAAACAGCAGCCAGCCCACAGCAGGGAGCAGGGAAGGACCGAGATGGAGAATATGTAGGTCCAATGTAGCAGGGCATGAGGATTTTCATCAGACTGCGAGGGAAGACCTTGTGGAAGTAAATCTGAGTGGAACGGTCTGGGGATGATTCAGGAAATTCATAGCCCAGGTGTGTCTTCTGCCTGACTCCCTTCCCTTGCTCCGTGGTACCTCTGCCCTCTTCTTGCCCCGGTATGTGCTCAGACCGTTTTTCTCAAAACCAGTGACGTGGCCGGGAGTTCTGCTTTTCTTTTGAATGTGGTTGAACTTTGCCTGCTTGGGAGCTGGGTGCCTGCCAGCTGATTTGCACAACCATTGTCTCTTTAGGACACTGGGATAAAAAATAATCGGGAAAATTACAGGTCTTAGTTGGGAAAAAAAATACAAGAACAAATAATTTAGAACATATCTGCAGACTAGAGGAATAACCCTTGCTGGTTATTTTTCATCAAAACAATATCTGGATCTGTTAGGATCCATTTTCCAGATATCCTCAACCGAGCTGTGGGCAAACCCTCAAGAAGCCTGCCTGTATGATTTAACCCAACAGCCCAGAAACTTGCCCAGTGAAAGATGGGTTAAGAGGAAACACACACAAAGCAACCCTCAGGCTGCAGAGGTTGCAGCACTTCCAGCCAGATCACCACGAGTTCAAAATCATGCAAGCAAAGAGCAGTTCCCTGTTTGTGCCTGCGTTAGATAAGTAGTGAGGAAACCGTGAGTAGTCCTGCGCGGCAGGGAACGCGACGCCAGCACGTCTGGGGGGGCAGATTGCAGCTCAGGGCTCACCTTCTGCGAGGAGGTCGCTGCTCCCCAGCTGCTGCTGACAGCCAGCCCTGCTCGGAAATAGCCCTAGAATTGCTAATGATGACCGGGGCCAATAATATCAGGCTTTTTTCCTTGCTAGTAAAAACAGTTATTTTCACAATAAGATGCAGTGCTTGCCGGAGGAGAAAAAAATGACAATTTTTACCTTAACAGGAGCAATTTGGGAAACCGGAGTCATTTTAGGAACGCACTCCAACACAGCTGGAAATACATTAGAGGTGTTGGTGTTGGAGTTGCTGAAAATGAGGGCAACTAGCAGTAGCCCAGCTGCAGGTGTGTGCTGGGCTGAAGGAGCTCGAGCACACCGGCACCAGGACACGGTCAGAGGGAGCTGAATGGTGGCTGCAGAGCTGGAAAGCGGCACCAAAGATTTGTCATTTCCACCCAGCTCTGCCAGCCCACGCTTACGGCAGTGGTGGCGGCGGCGATGCCCCTGGGACAGCCCTGGTGGTCAGTGGCAGCAAGGTGCTGGGGGGGGGTTGGTGTCGTTCTGTGTGGCACTGGGGTCACGTCTGGCAGAAATGCACCCTCAGATGCTGCAGGGCTGTTCTGGTACTTGCCAAGGGCACAGAAGCCGGTATCCCTCAGTTGTGATGTGCTGGGAGGAAAGGGGGGGTGTCACTGCTGCCCGTGGCTGCTTGGGGATGTGCCTGCCTCCTAGCAGGAGTTACTCCCACCGAAGCGGGCGCTGCCTCCCTCCGATGAAATCCTTCTGTCATGCTGTGGCACCAGCAGCTCTGAGAGCTGAGAACGTGAGCCAGCATCCTGGAGACGCTGCTGAGCCCTTCGGGAACGCAGCGCCGGGTGTCCACACAGGTACTGCGTGGGGGTGCCCGCTCCTAAGCAGGGTTCAGTGACAGCAGGAGGAGCTGGGAGGGCAGCTCTGCAAACCACTGTGACTTCTTGGTCCCCAGCACAGGCAGTTCCTGGGCAGCAGGTCCTCGTCCCATTCACCCCCTTGCCTTGAAATGGAAACCTTTTTCTGACTTCTGCTCCCTTTCTGCTGTGGCTGGTGGCACCCCAGGGGAGCCTCCCTGTCCTGTCCTGCGCTTCACGGAGCTAAGACCAGCACAGGCAGGGGCATAGCAGGGCGATGGTAGCCTCATTATCGGTACAAGTATGCCCACTATACTTTGCTATTACATTGGGATTATGAATAATTAACACAACACATCATCTCTAAAGTACATAAACAGTGCATTTCAGAATCCATTAGCCCTTTAAAAATAATTGGGTGTCGGCTTTTCTTTGTTAAATTGCAGCATTCAGTAATTCACACTGGGTGATCCAGTCATTAGTGCAAATTATGTTTAAGAACTAAAACTTAAATATATTCCATTCTCCAAAGCCCTTCCTCGGATGGTAGGAAAATGATTGTGCTGCCAGTTACTTGATTTGTGTGGTAGCATTAAAGAAACTCCGGCAGACTTTAATTTGGTGCTCTGGGCTTATGATGTCTCCTAGGTTACATTATGCTCATCAAGGTAAAGTTTTATTATAAGAGAAACAGTAAAATGAGTATTTTTAAAATATTGACAAAAGGAGATTTACTGATTTTCCTTTTGTCCTCCAATACTTTGTCGGGAAGGAGAAACCTTGTCTCACTGATTTGGTCGGAGTGGCATTGCAAGCACGCAGACAGGCTTACAAAACTGTTTCTTAAAGAACCGTTGTCTTAAAGATCTCTGGAATTGCTATGGTAAAAACTTCTTGTGGCCCGGCTGCCAGCATCAGTTCCACTGGCATACAAATAGACAGCTTTTCAGCAAAAGGGTACGTGTAACGAAGGTGTTGTCAGGCAAAAAAAAAATAAAAAAATAAAAAAATATCAACTTCAACTGAAAATACAGTTTTTTCAGATGGATCCAATCAACAGAAAAAATGCTTTGCTACCTTTAAAAGTAAATACTACTAATGGAGAGAAAGGGAACTGAAGGCACAGAATAAGTTAAAGGAAAAGGAAACATTAGGAGAGTGATAGTGTAGCCATGGGGCTGAGTTAAGGACAAAAACGCTTCTACAGCTTGTATTACAAAGCTTTTCACTTTTTTGTGTGAACCTTTTAATACAGGATCTCAAACAAGATTAATGACAGTGATAATACAGGGAAAATTCATAATGTATTTCTCCTTCCAAGTAGCAGTCAGAGAGCGAGAAATTAAAAGCAGCACTGCTATTTCCAAATGTGCTGTGCGTTAGTGGCTGGCAGTTCTAGGCCTGAGTTGCAGCACGAGAGGGGAGGCCATGAATTAAACCTGGAGACCTGAGGACACACATCTCTACCTTGTGCTCCGAGGAGTATCAGGATAATTTTCCTAAAGAATGGAACTGGCTCAGTGCTGACAATTTCATCTCTTTTGCTGTGTCCTTATTTTATTTATCAGACAAGTTAATGGCTGTATTTACAGCCTCTGAAGTACTCCACTAAGGAGGAGACCTTGGAGACTGCAGGGGGACTCCTGAAGATGGTGCCTTACACACCACTCAGCTTGTAAGTCAAAGGAAATAAGACATGAAACGAGAGCAGATTAGGGGCGTAACAGCATGGCAGCTTCTACGATGCTGTCTGCTGCTGTCATCGGCACGTGACACCCAGCACGTTCAGCCCCTCGCACAGTGGGTGAATGCACCACTTCCCACCTGCTGCTGTGAGCAGCCCAAACTGGCATATTTTGGCATTCTTTATGTTTTAAGACTTTTTTTTTTTTTTTTTTGACATCCTTCTTCTGCACGTGTAGGTACCTCTAGCTGCAAAATGCAGTATGGAGAATCTAATGATGGCAATTAAGTATTTGTTATTTTTATGTCATGGGCAAATAGTAATAATAATGATTGTTAGGGCTGTGTTTAAGGACGTTTCTCTGGTTACTTCAGTTTCTGCATAAAAGAGCCCAAGGCAGACTTCCCTCTTCAGTGCCCTGGCCAAGAATTGCCATCAGCATGTGCTTCCTTTTCCCTCTGAACTCAGCAAGAGGCTGGGATTGGGGCTTTCCAACTTGAATCTGTGAGGTGAAGGGACTTCAGTGTGCCTCAAGGATTATCAGAAGGTCAGCTGGATGTTTTTTTGCCTTGATCAGAATCATACATTCAAAGCCAGAGAAAAGAGACTGAGGACATAGCAGGTACTTTGTAATCAACGCAAACCTGAGGTTGAGGTGGAAACTGTGAGATTTACTCTTTGCCATGAATCCTACAAAAAGAGCTCTTTCTGTACAAAAAGGCTGTGTAGGAATATGCGGGTATTCATATACTTTTTTACCATTTTGGTTGCTGGATTATTGAGTTACTATAAAGGCTCATCTGTAAAAGAAGAGCAAAGCAACCCTGCTGATTAGTAGTGTTGGCTGATGCATGGTTAAATCTCTACCAGCTATGGAGAGCTGGCCCCTGGAAGGAGCATTTATGGCCCCCTTTATCTGTTCCAAGGGAACCTCTGCCTGCTGGCGTGAGGGTGGTTGTTCTGAAGGTGTCACAAGCCCGTTTCTTTACAGAACGTGTAGGAAGGCCAGGCACTGACTGCGACTTCTCAGGGGGACCACAGAAGTTTTGTGCCTGCCTCCACTGAAGCGTGACCTTTGGGAAAAGATTGAGGCTTGTCATATATCCCACTAAAGAAGATGCAGTTCCCAAGTCTGAGGCCTGCCATTGTTGCTTCTGCAAGAAAAAAAAATCACTGGACAAAATAACACAGATTTATGCATACGGACATGGGGGAGCAAACCCCAGCAGCCTGTTTATTATCAGCTGTCACGACTGTCTCTTAGAACGGTTGTATTATAAGATTGTAGAGTTCAGCAGCTGATTGTTCATCCTAAATCTGCTTCTCCTAGCCCTGATAGACCTGACATAATTATGTCTGACAATAAGCTGCCATTCCAGGAGCATATGCTTAAAGCTGTTGCAATGAATTATGGCACAGCGTGTCCCCCTTATCCCCAGTGTAACCGGTTGATGGAAAACAAAATAATAAAGTGCCTACTAAAAAGGTGGGGAGGGTTAGACTCCTACCCATATTTAACGTTGTTAAATTACCAAATGGCATCAGTGGAGTATGGGTTGTCATCTACTGACATCTTGTTCAACAGAAAATTGAAAACAGGGCTGTCCGGGCTGCTGGGAGCGGGTGTCAGAGTCAGTGGGTGCTGCAGATATGCAAAGCGACAGACAAGACAAAACAGAAACACTCGGTATGATTTAAGGTCCCAGAAGCTGCAAGTGCTTCATGGAAATGCAGCTGTGCACATCTGCGATGGGAAGGAAGGAATGGCTGCAGACAGCACAGGTGCCCAAACACAGCGCCTCTTCAGCTGCGTGTGCCGTGCCACTCAGGTGCGCGCCGTGCGGAACCAGATGACTCCAAATCCCCGCGGGCAATGAATTGGTGCCACCGAGGAAAAATCTTCAAGGGACTGCAGTGAACAAGCTGTGAGAGAGAACAGACCCAGGATAATTGAATTTAATAGAGAAAAGCAGCAGTAATGCTGGGCTCTGCGGTCTGGAAGGGCTGAGTGTGCCGTTGTGTGGCTGGCTCCTTGGGAAGGGCTGCACGTTGTGCCCGCAGGGCTGTGCCCAGCACCCACCCTCTGCCACTGGGGCTGCCCTGTCCTTACTGGGGGCCATTCCTTAGCTTCACGGGAGCTCTCAGTTGTAGTGGCTCTTCCAACTTTATGAAATGGTATTTTCTTCTTACTCTGTTTAGGCTTCCTTACACAATGGCACTTAAAAAAAAAAAAAAAAGTAATATTTTCTCTTGGATACAATGGCTATCCCAGTGTGTCTAACAACAGCGCTGCTTCCTTCTCTATTCCTCCGCCCTCCCCTTAAAAAGGAGAGGAGGTTCTCAAGCCTGTCGCAGAGCAGGAAGCATTTACCAGTGAGCTCCATCAGGCAAGCTTGTTCTTTGGGATAAATTTTTCTCCACAGCCACATGCTTTGGAAAAATGTGCTATTTAAACAGACAAGATTGAATCTTCAGGAAACAGCAATCCTTAAGTAATTTTTTCACTCCTTTCTCAAAGGCAAAGACTGGAGGGTTTTGGTGGGGCTTTTTGTTCTTTTTCTTTCTTTCTTTCTTTTTTTTTTTTTCTCCTGAGCATATGTTTATTCCTGGTACCTGGAGACATTCAGAAACAAACAAGGCAAGGGAAGGGGAGAAAAAAAGGAAAGGGAGGAGAAAAATCTTTAACTCCACAGGCATGCAGACTGAGGTTAATGGACACACCGTGTTCTGTGCATCTGAGCTAGATCACTGACATGCTCTCCATGGTGCAATTTTAGAGTTGTTCCAGGAAATCAGCTTTCTTTATGAGATGCCCCACCTCACCGCTGACCTTATTTTTTGAACATAATATTAGACCTAAAGGATAGAAGGTAATGGACGGGAACTAATTTAATCTGAGCAGTGGTGAGCATTGGATGAAGCTGTTCTGACTGCATCTTGACTTCCCAGGTAGCGTCAAGGTACAAAGTTTTGCTCGGATTTCGAAACTGCCATCAACTCAAATTGCTGTGACAACACATCGAGTCAAGTGGGGATGTTCCCAGCCTCTTCCTTAGCTGTCCTGACAAAGCTGTTGTGTAGCATCCCCAAATGTTAGTGCTCATTTCCTGGTCAAATCAATCTAACTGAGGTTTAAACGTGGCAGAAATGTCATGCGGGATTTTTTTTTTTTTGCCCCCCTCTATTTTCCCTTCAAGTTACGACTGCAGAGAAAACCTCTTTAAAAATGTAACTGGGTTCTATGCATGCTGCACCAGTGTGGCTTCATTACTTTCATGTGGTTACTCCTTACATCTGCGTTAGGATCACAAGGATGAGGCTTATTAGTTCTGGAAGGTAGAAACCATTTTGAACAGGCCAGCTTTGCCTCTAGCATATGCTCACAACTTGAACTAAACATGTTTTGATATCTAAATAGTAACTTAAAAAGTTCATTTTTTAATGTGTCTCCATTTTCTTGGCCTTTGAAAATCCTTCTAATCCTGAAATAAACCACGAGAGAGTCATTTCACTGTGCTTCTGCTCCAAGAGAATACAGACAATAAAGAACCCCTCTGCAAAATTAAATAGCTTGTTAAAGTATCCATGTATTAACCAGAGATCGCTGAGTGTTTCACTAGCTCTTGTGGGACAGTGCTGAGCCAGTTTCTTCTGTAAGTAATCAGCTTACTGCTAGTGGTCATGTCTGCTCTTAGGGGGGAGAAGATGTATGAGAGAAAAAAAATATATTTTTAAAAGTACTATCTTCTGAAGTTTGCAAATTGCTTTCCAGCTGATGGTTATGTATCATAGTAAAATATTG
This sequence comes from Aythya fuligula, assembly GCF_009819795.1. Classification (NCBI taxonomy): domain Eukaryota; kingdom Metazoa; phylum Chordata; class Aves; order Anseriformes; family Anatidae; genus Aythya; species Aythya fuligula. The sequence goes on along the minus strand of NC_045565.1, from coordinate 876,904 downwards.
GGCTATAAAGAAGTCAAATTCTTTTAGAAAGTGTAACGCTTTCTGGGATGGAAGCATATATAAGTGGAGCATGCAGTATTGGAGGATAAAGCGAATATTAGTGAAAATACAGATCTTAATTACTTGAAATGGGTAATGCATCTTTTTTCATGCATCTGGAGTCTGAAATGCAAACTCCTTGAAAAATCTCATAATGTATTATTGAACCTCCTCTGTAATACACATCGTCCCCACTACGGAACACCCGCACACAGAGTTTGTGAGTTTGGTGCTCTTTTAGGGGAGGCTGCACCTGGCAGAGACAACGGCTCGGGTCCAACAACATAATCGTACCTGCTTGTATCACCCAGCCCACGAGTGATCTGCTCACCCCAACACCAGTGCTCACAAGAGGACAGCACATGAAAGGCTTCTCCGAGTTCTTGGTCAAGGCCATAGTCCAAAAATATCTTCCAGCAGCCACCGAGTCTCTCTCTCCATCCCAGTCCTAGTAAGTTCCTGCAAGTGCTTCTGTTTGTTTGCTTGTTCCGCCTTTGAGATGTCTCCCTTGCTCTCCAAGACATGGCCCGAGAGAACAGGATGAAAGAAATGTGGCTTGGGGGTGGGAGAAGGCTCCAGAGCATAAAGGGGAAAAACTGTCAGGCCGGCAAAGTGGGGCTGCGGGGAGAGGAAAAGATGAGTTAGACACTGCTGACAGGGAAGGCTCAGAGAGACGTTTCAGTTTTGGCTGCTTGGACAAGCAGAAATTTCTAATAGCTTTCTGCTCCTTCTGTTAGCATGTTTGAACTCTTCTCTCTGAAAATAAATGTTAAATCAGAGGTGTAAGAAGTATTTTTTTGATCTCCATGTTAGCATCCTTGTCTTTCCAGGAGAGACTGTCCGGCATTGACTCGAGCAGGAGAGTGGAACTGGGGGATCTAAAAATACCAAGTGCTTTGTTCCCTGTGGTGTCTGCAGAGGTTTTACTTTGCCTAAAACCAGGTACCAGGTCTCACGGTAGGCTAGGGAAAGGACTGGGGAGAGAAAAGAAGACAGCATATGCATTTTAACTACAGGCAGGGGACACAAGTGTTGGCAGAGCTGAATATTCAGAAGTAGCGGGGCTGCTCAGGCGAAGGCGGTGTGTTTTCCTTCTTTTTCAAAAGGGAAAGGAGGACTTCTTGTTTTGTGTGTTTACTCAGCAGGGACTGCATTGCAGGGACTGGGGGGAGAGGATGCCTTAAGATAGTACATGAAAACAAACATGAAGTGTGCTCTGGGGTTTGTTCTGTCTCCTCACTAGAGAAAATACGTGCCCGGCTCAGGTTCTCCAGAGCGTGCATCCAAATAATTTCAGCAAGCTGAAAGCAGCCTTGAGGGGCGTCAGGTGGGGAGGAGAGCCTGTCACAGGGAGTCTAGCACTTGAGAGTTTGGATACCAAGCGTCCTGCGACCTGCTGACTCTGAAAGGGAGACATTGAATAAATGAGGATCTCCTGTCTGTGCAGTTCTCCTCTTGTCCGTTTAACTCTTCAAACCCATAGCTCTACCTTTCTATGCATACTTTGGGAGTAAATCAGCAAATTGTTCTTTAAAACTTCACTCTTCTCAGCCTGATTATTTCCCCTAGGGTCCCCAGCCCCTGTTTCTGTTTAGAATACAACCGGTGAAACTCCGCGGTAGAGCAAGCCAGCTGCCAGCTACAGAGGAAACTTCTTTCAGCCACGCTTAGGATAAGCAGAAACACATTTTTAAAAAAGCATAAGAAGGAAAAGGCAGACCCAGTGAAATAGATCGTGTAAATTCCAGAGATTAAAAACCTTCTTCTCATATGGTTAGGAAGCAGCAAAAAAGCATTAGTGATGCAAGGAGAACATTCATAGTAGTACTGCTAATTAATGTGTGAAATATTCTGTAAAAGCTTTTGAATTATGTATGATGGCTCATTGGTTAACTGGAGGCCAGGAACTGGGCTTCTAATTCTGGCAAACTCCTTTCTCATGCAGGCTTTCGGTAAATCGCTGTGTGAGTTCACCCTTCAGTGTCGATGGTGAGCACCGCAGCCCGAACTCGGCTCTAGATGCTGTCCGGCAGCTCGTGAGCACGTGGCAGGGGGCAGCAGCCGAGGTGAGCTTGGGGAGAGGGCCAGGGGCTGCTCTGCTGCCGTGCAAACCCTGTGCTTCCTGCCCCAGCAGAATGTGCCCACTGCAGGTCAGGACGCCGAGCACACGACTTTGGGGCAGATTGGTTTGTACATCCTCCAGGCCTGCATCTGCTTGTTGCATTTGTCCCATGTATGTTTTGGGGTCTGGAACTCCGTAAGGAGGAACCAGCCTCCAGCTGCAGCGGGGTGTGCTCGCAACTGCTTGCTTGGCAGCAATAATCCTGCTCTGTTCTTTCCATGTAAATGCACAGAACTATCCTTTGCTGTTTCTGTGTGGTGATTTTAAATTGTGTGGGGTCACGAGGTGGTGAAAGGTGGTGCATGCCCCGGTATTAACCAAGAGTCTAGGCCATCGTCTTTTATTTAAAGCCCAAGCAAAGGTTGGCTTCGTTAAGGAGGTACATTAACGGGAGGCAACTGAGGCCGCGTTGTGCTGCTTTCGGTCGTGTGTTTTGAACGACAGCTGTCTGCTGGGTGGTGCACGTGGCAGGCCATCAGTTGACAACAAGGCATTAGCGACTCACATTCACTGATTCCCTCATGCAGATGAACCCAAAGCACTGCTTGGGAGGGAGCTTTGCTTCCCCCAGGAGACGCAGCAGGAGGACGGGAAGGGCTGTGGCCACATTGCTCGCTGAGAGCCAAGTAACTGCAGCTAGAAGGGATTCCTGTGCACAGCTTCCACGTCACCTGGAAACAACAGCACGGTGAATTCCCTCAAGTCCTGTCTGTGGTAGCACCTAGCAGAACTAGCTCACTCTTGCTGCCTGCTTTGGGGTAAAGGAATGTTTTGTATGGCACAAAGAGTGAAACTTGCACGAGCCACCACAGCCAGCTGCTCCCTGGAGCATCGCCCCGAGAACAGCTCTGATCTGCTCCTGTTGGCAAAGCCCCTCACTGAGCAACGCATTTCTGTCAGTCCCCTGAGCAGCAATTTAAGAGGCTTCTCTGCACTATACACGTTGAATTTTAAGTATGTATCACCAAAGCTTTTTGGAATTTTTTTCAGCTGAAATTACACACAAAATGATGAGCTCTTTTCTTCCTAAATTCAAACAGTTTGAAAGCTAAGGTAAATATTTCTGGGTGGAGAGAAGAAGGATGAAACCTCCAGAGACTCTGACACCAAGATTAATGGCTGAAACAAAGAAATTGCCTTCCCCAAATGATGCAGGACACGGACTGTCCCCTTCATTGTCTTCATTACTCTGCTGAGTGAAGTAGAAGTAGCTGAAATTTCTCTTCTCTCACTTCTTTTTTTTTTTTTTTTTTTTCTCCAACTAAACAGGCTTTTGAACTGTATTTGCCAATAAGATCATTTTCTGCAATTTATCAAGGGGTGCTTTACAGGGAAATTCCCAAACTGGAAATCACATTTGGTCCCCTTCTCGGGTTCTGGCCTCCCCCTCAGGAATTTTGATTTTAATCTGTGCCACGTGCGCATAAATGAGAGAAACAATAAGTAAGGCTTGGAAAATGAGACATGAAAAGATGTAAAAAAGCACCAAACTGAGCAAAACTGAAACACGCTCTTTGGACAAACTGCAACCCTGCGACGTGGTAACACTGCAGGGCTTCAGCCCAGTGTCTTTAACCCAGGCTGGCTACGTTTTGGGTTTGGGGACGGCAGTGAGGATTATTTTCTGCGTGTATATCTTTCTTTCTACTCTCTTCTGTTTTTTCTTTATGGCATAAGCAAATAGCACTTGTTTGTTTGCTGCCAAGCTATTGTAATTGGTCTTGCAGAATTGGAGAGTTACCAGAAATTTGTGTGCAAAACTAATTCTTGTTTCCCCCAAGATATGAACAATTACAGGCTTCCCATTTTATTTCCAACTGTCCCAGAATAATTTCTGCTTGTAGTTCAAAGACTGCCCCGAAACCATTTAAGCAGCCACAATATAATATTCCCAGTACAGTTTGGAGCCCGAGAAAATCATGTAATGGCTGTGAGGCCTTCTGCTGCTCCTGCAGCTCTTTCAAACAGATTTGATCAATCTTTGTAACGTGACAGTGTCAGCCTGGCAGTGCTTAATGAGGATACCTAATGTTGTCCGATGGCTTTTCAATAATATTTTCTCCAAAGCGTCCGGATCAATGACAACGGTAGTTTCTTAGAGAGCATTTTGTTGGTGGGAGTGATATTTTTGCTCACCTGCAAGCCCTGATGCTGGGCTTTTCAGAGCGCCGAGCCGCGTGCCCGTGCCGTGTGTGGTGGGGAGGGAGAAGGAAGCTGCGGGAGAGCTCCCAGCTGCTCGGCCTGGGGACGGGGCCACCGAACTTGTGCTGCCCCTGTTTGTCTGCAGACCTGTGGGGAGGAAAACTGTGTGCACAGCAACAGGGAGGGCAATTCGTCCGTGTTCTACATTTTTTTGAGAATATTTTGGCAAATATCTTCATGCCTGTTTCCATCTCTAGTCTGTAGGTCGAGTGCTGCCTCATAGCATGCTGTGCAGCCATCTACGTCTTCTGCAGCTTTCTGCTCCCGCGGTCTTCCTCCCTCCCTCTCCTCTCTGTCTTGTCCCTTTGATTCTCCACTTTTCTGGTCCTTTCCCACCAGAAGCTCACCCTTTCACCCACCACAAACCAAACAAGAAATTAAAGGAGAGTAAAATTATTCCTTTTGGCACTGGGAAGATGTTTACCAGAACTGCTGCTGCTCACAGTCCTTTTGTGTGCTTTCCTTCTGCAGTGGCTTTTGTCCTGTCTGTGTGGCTGCAAGCTTTCCAGGACTCACACCAGCTCTTGCTCTGTGTTTTCACCGTGATTTTTGCATAACAGTGCCCAAGACTTGTTTTGTCCCTGGGCATGACTGTAATGAATATAATAAACAAAATAACTTAGCCAGTTTCTTCCACTTGACTGAGCTCTCCTTTTCACTGTCACTTCTCCCCTTGTAATGCATGAGGATGGGTCTGAGTGAGGAAAGCTTTCTGTACTACATTCAAATGCTTCTCTGCAGAAAATGCCGGGTGGGATATTCCCAAAGTACACAACAAATGATGTGCGCGGGAGGCTTTGCTGGGGCTGTGTCAGTAGTAGCAGAGATGTCCACTCAGGGCTTCCAATTTCCTTTCCTTATGTTCTCAGCACAAGTGATCAGTAGGATAATTCTGTTCCCATTCCTTTTCTATTTTATTTTATTTTTTTCAGGTTCTTACCCTTAATCTGCTATTACTGCAGCTTTTATGGGTAAGCACACGTTCTTTCCCTTCCTTAGCAAGAGAAACACTGGCAGTATGATCCAGATGTATGAATGCAAAGGTTGTATCTTAGAAAAAGAGGCAACTTTACTACAGTACTGTATGCTTAGCCTAAGGTCTAAATACATGCCATAACAAAGCAGCAGTCTTCCAAATTTACTATCAATGGGCCTGATAATATCCCAGGGCCACTTTTCATTTTTGGTTTGCATCTCTCTCCTCTCTGTCAATATGTTGGGCACAGTTATTTGAGCATCTTGAGGGAGAAACAGATGTCAGCAATAAAGGCAATAATGGAGCTGATTCAATTCTTCAGCTATTAGCCAAGAACTGCAAACAGATATCTTGATGATACTCTGCATTTTCCATGACAAATGTTAAAGTATTTAACCTGGAAAGCTTTCAAGACAATGCAGTTGTTTCCAGAGGGGTTAATAGCAACTGGACTGCAGTCTGTCTCAACACTGTCTTGGCTTTCCCTTGGCAAGGGTCCTTCTCCACCTTTTGACCAACAAGTGATATTACCTAGGGACTGTGTGGTTCCAGGGATCTTCCCCCTGGAATAGCATTGCTGTGGCTTCCAATATTTGTATTTTATTTTATTTTATTTTAATTTATTATTTTTTTTTATTTTTCTAGGTTAGGGGTGAACTTGTAGGAAGAAAATTTGGTTATACATACTATGAGTAGGTCATTCTGATACTGGGTCCACACTGCTGCTGTGCCGTGTGGGTTAAACACCACAGGAGGTGGTGATCAGCACCTGGAAATGTATCATTGGAGATAAATTCTTCTTGACTAGCGTAAGCATTTGTCCTCCTCGTGGAGCTTAAGTGCTCTGTGGAGCAAGTGGCCTGTGCGAGCCATCCACAGCAGCCACCCGAGGCGCTTAGGGCTCAGGTGAAGCAGTAAAAGCAGGGAGGTAAGTGGGGACAGGCGTGAGCAGCCCGCTGGCTGCTGCCGCCCTCGAGGTGCTGAGCGTCAGCTCTGCCGGCTGCCTGCGACGGAGCCGAGGGCAAAGCCCAGGGCAGGCGGCGAGGGTAAGGCAGGGGCTTCGCTGCTCGCCGCTGTCGGTAGGAGAGCTGCTGCTGCTGATCCCTGAAGGCAGTAATCACACACGCTCCCAACATGAAGCAAGGTAATCAACTGACAAAGTGATATCATCTGAGAAACCATTAGCTTTCTAATGGCTCTTGGAGGTCTCATTAAAATCGGTCACTTACTGATTGTTCACATTACTGGAAATTTGAGCAAAATGTTGTGGGATTTTCCCCTGGCTGAAAAGTTAGGACACTTGTTTCTGTATTCTACAAACAAAATTAAAGAGCACTGTTTTTTTTTTTCTCAACAGGCTTTAAGAGCTCTGTTGGTAATAGCTGCCTTTGTTATTACAGTAATCCCAGTACCGACATTGCCCGTTCTCTCAGTACCTCCTTTCCAAAAAGCCCCAAACCCGACCTTTTTTGAGTGCAAGGTTTATTACCTGTGCTTCTCTTGGCAAAGGAACCTGACAGTTCCCTTATTTTTTAGATCTTGCTCTGTGATCAGAGTGCTTCCTGCTAATCAGTTGTGCTACCTCACCAGCACTAGCCAATTTTGCTCCCCGATATAGCCTGCCACCATGGATGGCGAATAATACAGAGACTGAATGAGAGCGGGCTCGTCCTCTGCAACAAGGTACTGCCAGCAAGAGGAGGGAAAGCGGCTGATGCAATAAGGCACAAGGTGGTGGTTTTGTCAGAAGCTAGGTAGGCTCAGCTCTTCGTTGGGTTAGGTCTACTTCTTGGATGGCTAACTTATGAAATTTTTTTTGCAAGCATTACTTCTGCCTCTGTAGTTGTCAGGACTGAACCTTTTAAGTTTTCAAAATCTCTGCTGCCAGCGTGCCCCAGGCAGGTCTGTAGCATCGCACACCAGGACAGCTCTCTGCAGCCCCACGCTGCAGCAGGATGGCCCCAGCAGGGTGTGAGGAGCCCTGCTGGGTAGAGAGGCAAATGAAGTTACGTCTGGGTACCTGGAAAGACCTCTCAGTTTAATGTTCCACTGCGTTAACCCGTCACGCATCAGTAGTCAGGCAACTTAACAGATGTATCCATGATGCTCATACAAATAATGAAGACCTGTTCCTCGATTTTCACAATCATGTTTTTGTTTGTTTGATAATGGAGTGGAAAATCTTTGTGAGCCTGCAAAACACACCATAATTTGCTAGAAATGCAGTCAATTGCTTCTGTCCTTTTGCACTGTGCAGCACGGTGTGATGATGTCCAGTTGACTTCTCCAGCTGTTAGATGAAATTTCAGTTTGCGCTGTCTTATCTGCGTTATCTGGCCCCAGGCAGTTCTCTGGTTTGTTTTTGATAGTGCCCATCAAACTAAATCCATACTCTCAGGCAGCAAATGAAGCTTGATTGGTGCCAAATACAGTGTACATTTACAGGTAGTGAGTGGGCTGTCAATGCATGTTAATAATAGGGAATTGGTTGTTAGGGAGTAGGAATTTAATAATGCCTGGAAACTATCTGCTAGCAATAACACTGGAAATAAACAACCACCTGAGCTGCCTCTCCAGCCGAGAGCTGTCTGGCAAGGATTACTAGAACTTTGTTACTGAGACTATAGAAATTGAAGTACCTCATGTTTGGAAACACAAACAAGCTGTTTGTGTACCTTACCTTTCGTAGGGGCAGGGAACTATAAGTGCTCACACGCATGTAGTACTGAGAATCGGTGCACAACTCACTGCCCTCGTTGGTAAAGGCCACAGGATACGGGGCACCGACTGCACCACCACGCCTGGCTCGTGGCCAGGTTACTGCACCGTTCCCATGCTCTTCTAGGACTAAACCGTGCTTTTTCGGTTTGCTCCAAGCAACACCTTATTTGCTCGACAGTTCACTGACAGATTGTGCTACTACAGCCTGTGCCGAGCAGCATCTTTTTGCCCACATGCATCCATCCCAGCAAGCCTGTCTGAAGAGCAAAGCACTGCAGAGTGTATGCCTTTTTAACACAACCTGGACCTCCAGACCGTTTGGAAGCTTTATATTAACGCAGTCCTTTTGGCCATAATAGCAGAATGCAGTCACGGACTATTTTTATCTCCACGTGTAGTGTCAAATTTCATAAAAGTGCAAGGATAGCGGAAAGGCAGCTTCCCAGCAAACCTGATTCAGTATTCAGATAGCATCCTGCCGTGTGTTGCTGTCAAGTCACACCAGAAACCCACAGCCCTCCCTCCAAGCCCACCAAAAGGTACACCCTGCGTCTGGTGCCTGGGCAGCACGGGTGTGCCCTTGTTGTGACAGACTGGCCTCTTTTATGTCCTCTTCAAAATAACTCACAATAGCTTTGGTGGATGTGCCTTGAGAAAAGTAACTGGGGAAATATCATGCACCAAGGAGCTCGTGAGCAGGATTCTGGCTGGGAGTCCTGCTGCATATCTGGAATCAGGATTTCTTTCTACCATTCGGTTTTATTTTCAAGGTACTCTGAGTATCACATGAAAAGGAAACAAAGGCTTTGTGTTGCATTGCAATGGAATAATGTTTTCTTAATCAGTGTACTGGTTCAGCTTTCTTTACTACTGAAAATATGCCTGGGAAACAAGTGACTGGATATTTATTACTACCTTACGGTGCAGCTTCAGCTACCAGGTTTAAAAAAGGGACAGAGGGTATTGTGACATCAAGGTGACCCTTGGATCTAAGCTTCTTTACATCCTAAAAAAGTCTACAGCCTTGATCAATGAAGGATTTTAGTTGCTAATAAATTTAATAAAAGTATAGGCTAAGCTTCTTGTGCCAAAGCCCAGCCTTTTTAGTAAAAAGTTGAAATCCTACAGTAATTTCTATTGCTGGATTTTCCGTGAGAACTTTTCTTTTCAATGCACTAGTTTAATAGTCTGCTAACAGTTTTTAAGGGATTTTCTCTGAATTCTACTACTTTTTCCTCAAACATAGAGGCCTTGCCTTAGTTGTTCTTTTTGCAAGATTCTGTTTGTCCAGTTTTCACTGATCCAAAGGGTAACGTTCTTCTTTTTCTTTCTTTCAAGAAGTTTTCCCATTCTTTTAAAAAACCTTCAGGGGCTGTGAATGCACTCGGATAGCTCAGAAGTAGGCTCTTTTAGAACTTTGCTCTTGCCATGAGCTTGCTCCTCGGTAGAGGAAAGGTAGCTTTGACTCACTTGAAAAAATTGTCTCAGATGTTGCACAGTTAGTGTTTGAGAGCCTCACACTGTGCATGTGCAGCAGATGACTTTCCACAATATTAGCTGCAGGCTCTTGCAGAGTCCCCGACGTGGATGGACACCAGATCCCACTTCCTGGGGGATTTCCTCTGATACACACATAACCAATCCTGAAACCTGTTTGACAGTTTGGGCCATTTGGTTATTTTTTCTTTGACTGTGCGTAACTCACTGTGAATACTGCTTCTTACCTTCTTCCCTCAGTATCATTTATTACCCTCTTCTGAAGTCAGGACAACAAACTTGAGGGATCTTTGCTGTGCCCTTCTGTAGCCAGAAAAAAGTTATCTGGCTGCTCCTTTCTTATCCTAAGCAGCTGAAGTAATAGGACAATAGCGAAGTCGTTCTACTGCAGAGGTTGTGGGAGACAGCAGAAATCCGAGTGCCCACCTGAAGCATTGAAACAAACAGTTTAAAGAGTCTAATTTTAATGAGAGTATTGCTCACAGTTTGTCACAGCTTCACTGAGAAGGGTGATGCTCTAGCCTGGTGTTTCTTGATGCATTTCTGCTTCAAAATATAGTCAGTAAGAGCTGGGGAAAGAAGGGAAGTGGAAAAGCATCAGTAGGTAAATTTTGAACAGCAAATCCAGTTTAATTTAGTTCAAGATTCAAAGTGAATTCTAAGTGGCTTTATTTCATTTTATTGGAGTTGGTATTTTGTCTCATTCTCACATGCATCATGTCATTTTACCTTTTAAAGCATTTTAGAGGTTTTCAGACGTTTTTAGTAAGTAGAACATAGCGCAGCCAAGGAACAATATCCATGTACGTTGCACTTCATAGTTTCATTTCACCTGGGAATTTACGCTAATGCATGGTGTAATACTTGTTTATTTATGTGCTGTGCACAACATGGCCTTGACTTTCAAAAGCATTTTCAAGGGCTTTTTTTCAGCACCAGTTCTGAGTGCCGAGAGCGTCTGTCAGCCACACAAGGACTGTGACTTGTCCTGCCTCTTTCTGAGTGCGCTGGCCTTGGCCATAGGAGTCTGCACCATGCCCTTCAAATATGACCTTTTTATATAACAATCAAAGATGAGCATTTATCTGGAAGTGAATTGCAAGTTTTATTTTAGTATTTGTACAGTGGGCATCTGAGAAGGGATTTACATCAGCTTGTGGTGGGCAGCAGGGTATGCATGCTGGTCACTTTGCTTGCACCTGATGTGAACATGTGATAAGACAGATACAGCAAGTGTGTTTGGTGTGTGGCTCCCCTGTGCTACAGCTCATCCACGCCGCTTTGAGGAAAGCCAGAAATGCAGCCCTAGGAATGATACGCAGCGTATCCCAGCCCCCTCCCCCCAAAACACTCCCAAAGAAGGCGGTCAGGTGGCAGAGACTTCAGTTTAACACACTTCTGTTGGGTTCCTCATCCACGGTTCTCTCCTCTCCATCCCTACAGAAGAAACTTGGGGAGAAACAAGTGTAAGACTAGCCTATCATAATCTATCCTATGACCATAGTGCCAAAGGATCTGCCCCATGCACATACCCTATCTTGTGGTTCTGCCTCAAAATGCTTCTCCTCCGTGTGGTGGGTCCAGCCCCGGCAGTTGATTTTACTCGACTCTAATATGTTTACTGCCCACTTAACTGCTGCTAGCCGCTCAGCCACGCTTCAAAGTGAAACCTTCCAATGGAGCATATTATAAATTTATTGCTCAGTGCCAAGGCTTGTTGGCAACCCTCCAGCATCAATGTGCTAGAACTATGGACTGTGCTGTTGTATATTTTAAACATTTCCTGTAGGACTGTACAGTTTGACATTTCCAGTCAAGTCCTCGTGGTATACTATAACAGAACAGAGAAGAGATGATTTCAAAAGCAATGCCAGAGTTGCTTGATGACAATACCTTCCTTTGGCTTGAGGAAAAGGAGCTGAGAGCAACTGGAGATTAAATAATGATGTCTGGTGAATCGTGCCTTTTTTATGATGGCACCTCCAGGTGCAAATATATCTTGTCCAGTGGGTCCAACACACTGAAGATCTCAGCTCTATTCTCTAGATTGATTGCAACTACATTTTATACAAAAATGTTTTCTTTAATGCTCTTTATGTGAGAACAACCAATAAAAATAGATACAGAATCGTATTTTGTATCCTAGAATACAAAGGAAGGCAAGAGGAATCAATGAATGACTATGCAGAATGCCGGTAAATGGTTTTAATGCAAGATTAAACTTCTGCAACAAAGAAGTGGTCCAAAATAACTGTTTTTCTGGTCCAATTAAGATCACTGCCTTGGCTTCTTATCTGGTTGCCCTGAATAACCTTGAATTGTGAAGAAGAGTGTTGTTGAGTTGTTTTATAAATCAACCAAAATGGGGCATTAAGTCAAAAGTGGGCCACTGGTATTAGTGAACGTCGAGGTGCAGGTAAGAACAGTGGGGTGTGGCCAGATGGTTCTGAACATCCAGTGAAGGGGTTTGTAGGTGAAAGAAATAATCTAGTTATTGCAAGTCTAAACATGTATGAGAAGAGTCGAGGCTGATCTTAATGAGATCTTAGAATTGCAGACGTATCTCCCCCTCCCCTTTAACTCAGGCTATTGGATACTGCAAACATCTCTGCAGTATCGAGGTTTAGGTAAAATACCAACCACTGCTGCTAGGCCAACCTGCTTTCTCTTCTTGACTCTAAAGCACGGAGAGCTGTCGGGATATGGCCACAATCCACAGAGTTTGTTTAATTCTAGGCATAGAAATGGATTAATTAACTGTACGCTAGCTTTCTCCTGCTAGGGGTGAGGTATATATCGATTAACCGAGTAAAATGTTATTCACTGTACCGTTTGAGATAAAGATATAGATCCAGAGTGTGTAAAACTATGGATCTGGGCTAGAAAAAAGGAAAGTCAAATATTTTCGACCTTTCTGACAGCTGCATTAGCATCAGTCGTTTGGGAAACTTCACATGAAGAGCTAAATGAAGAGGAACTGCACCACTGTAAAATAATATGGACTAGACAAACTGAAGAAATATTTACTTGTGCAGAAAAAGCACAAACATCGAATACTTAAATTTTATTATTTTATATTATTACTTTTTTTTTTTTTTTTTTTTTTTTTTTTTTAATGTGGGAATCTCACAGTGATTCTCTATTGATGTATCTTGATATGAACTTAGACCATGGTGACCATCGTTATAACTTGCAGAGGGTTTTCACCTAGAGAAAAATCTATGTCAAGCTTTTTAAAGCAGCTCCTTAGTTCATTTCTTTCACAGCAGCTCTTTCAGCCTGGTCCTTCCCGTGTAGCAGAGGTTGTGTCACGTACGGCCAGCTTCGGTCACTGTGCTGCTGCACCAGGGTGAGGAACCTCATGCTCCACGTGCAAAAGATGGCACGTGGCTCCCGTCTCCTCCCAGACCTTGCTTTGCTGCTCTGTGGTGCTCTTTGAGCTGCGACTCAATGCCTGCTCCTTCTTTGCAGCTCCGGGCCCGCAGCAGGCCGTCTCTTTGCGAGGCAGCAGCTTGCCGTCCTGCTGCCTTTCTCCAGCCATTCCTCGCTGCTACTTCTCTTGGAAAAGAAAGCTGCAGCTCAGCTCCCTTCCTGCGGAAAGCTTGCCTTAAGGAATCCCACGAAAATAAGTAGGTAGGGTTACAGAGTTAAGAGGTATTCGGGCAGAATAAAAGCAGCAGACCCGTGCTGCCTGCTGAGCCTGGCACAGCAGTGCTCTGTCTGCCGGGACCTTACGAATTTCCTCTGTGCACCGAAGTGCAGCCTGCAGTGTTGATCCTGGTGCCGCAGGCTGCACCGTGGTGGTTCCTGTGTGATCACAGCCCTGTATTACACATGAGTCATCCCAATAAGCTCCGCTGTGCGCAAGCAGTCCTCCCTGTGCCGAAGCAAGGCGTGTGTAGGTGGGGGCACCGAGGGCTGCTGAATGTGCTGCTCTAAGTTCCTAATTTATCTGTGCAAACAACACATTAATACAGCCAGCAGGGGAAAAGCCAATGTGGCAGCAATGATTTGCATGCGGCAAGAGGAGCTTGCCATAGGTTCCTTTTGCCTAGTAGCCTGCAGGATGCTCATTTATAAAGAACAAGTATGGAGTCTGGTGCTTAGTGCAGGTAAAACCTTTTCAAAAGCCATTAACCACAAAACACGCTTCTATACCAGCCTCACACAGCGCAACATCCATCTTTTTACACAGGCATCCAAATTAGGTCCTTTTTTCCCCCTGCGTATGGAAGAGTATTATGTAAACAATCTCTTGAGCGAAGAAGCATTTCTCTCTCCTGCAAACATCTGTGTCTGTATTTAGCAGCTTCTCTGCTGGAGGGGAGATCTAGGACTTTTTTAACCTGCTGTTCAGCAAATAAGGCCAGTCTGGTTGCCCTCTTGGCAGTGGTATGTCCTATACACTCGTTACACCTATGAGAGAGAGATTCATCTTATGAAGCTCTTCAGCATTGACTGCCACATGGAAAGAGCTTGAGCAACCAGTCTGTGAGGCAAAACACGTCCAGGCATTGCAATGAAAACATCCCCTGTCTTTAGAGCAAGAACAACAAACAAACAAAAACACGCATCTCCATACCAAAAGAAATCTAAACCAAGCCAAAGGAGCACGGGCAGGGATGCGAGCAGACTGGGATTTGCCTGTCGCAGACTGAGCACCCTGTCTGGAGGCAGAGGAGCTCCAGCAGCCAGCCCGTGTGTGCCAGCGGTGGATGACGAGGAGACCTCGCTCTGCAGAGGGGAGAGTCACGGCAAGCTGACGAGTAGCAAAGTCTCCTGCTCTGGATGGCTCTGCTCAGACTGAACCCCTATGGATGGGAAACCTCCCAGTTGCTGAGGGCCAAAGGTGTGCTTTGCATTTATTTGGTAGGTTGTAGAGCAATATCTTACCTCTATATTACCCCACAGTGTGTGAGAGTCCCACATGAAATGAGCTCCCTGTCTCAGCTCAGTACGTGTGGCAGGCGCATGGTGACTGAGCCTCCCCTGGCTCTTCTCTCTGGCCACAGCGGTGCTCCTCTGAGGAAGGGCCGGGCTTTGTGCTTAGAAATTATTAGCAAAATGGAACACTCTCTTCAGCAGCATTTCCTGAATGAATCACCTTAAATCCTTAACAGTGTCAATTATACAGGTTCTTACAAACCAGTGTGATTGCAGATATACTTGGCAGGAGTACGTGGTCCCCTCGAAGGCTCGGTGAGGGAATAGGGGCTGCCCATCCTGAGCGCTGGAGATGTGCAGGAGGCATTTCCACACCTGCACTGCAGCCGCAAGGGTAGAGCTGCTCACACCAACACTCCTCTGCTTGCACGGAAGAGATGCAATTAATGCTTCTTAATGGAAATGAAATTCTATAGCAGCTGGTGATCCAAAATGCTGACCAAAAAAAAAAAAACAAAAAAAAGGGACTCTAATGAACTGTGCAATCCTCTTAATTTAGTTAGTTTACATAATTACATTTCTACCTCCTACTCAGCTCAATAATTGCACGGATGCCCTATCTTGGAAACCCATCTTTGCGCCTTAATGGAAGGGTTTAAATTATGCTGACCCACTATGCTAATAACAGTGATCAATAACACTGCTCCATCTCTGTTTGTTTATTTTTAAAGAACCATCCACGTTGTTGCGTTGTTGTCCCTGTAATTGGGATCTGCAGTAATAATCAGCTCTTCCAGGTGGTGCAGAGATGGAGAGCATTGCTTCTTCTTGGACAGCTTGGGACAGTTAAAATTTCATTTCCTTCCTTGTTGTTGTTGTTGTTTTCTTTTCCTTTTTTCTCCTTCATCATTGTTTGAGAAATCAATGAGCAATCCCCCGTTGTTCTGCAAATGATTCCTTGGTATCAGCTTAAGTTTACAAAGCAGTAGCTTGAGGCCAGCCAACTGGCGTGAGCGCGGCTCTTCTCGTGCCACCAGGCGACACGTGAAGCCGGTGGAAGGTCGCGGATTTCTACCAGCTGAGTGCCCGGCCATATAAACCTACCCACCCAGCGATTTACCTGGGGTTGGTCTGCTGGTGCCAGGCCGAAGACCAGCAGCAATTCACAAGCGCAGAGTTTTGTCTTTGAGGAGGGCAAGGTTACAAAACCACCCCTCCTGTTCAAGGAAAAGCATTCAGCTCTTACATTGCACATAGGTTGAGTTCAGGCTGTTTCAAGACCCGTGATTAAAACAAGGAAGCTAAAAGGCACTTACAAACCTGCAGACCTTATATGCTCTGCAGGAAATGTTTGTAATTGCCTATCTTTTGAACCAGCCTGCACATATTATTGGCCTTGTTGTCTTTAAAAATACCACCACCCACTGCACTCAAGCAAGGCACTCAGCAATGGTGGTCCCACAGGCTGGGGCTGCAGTCGCTTTGTCTATTTATTTAATTCATAAATGAAAGAGATTTTATTGGTTTTAGTGTTCCAAGGAATTGAAAAAACAGACATATAATAATGGAGTCACAAGAAAAGAAGCTCTTGAGCTTCAGCCCCTGCAGGGTTTTTTTCTTGGTGTTGTTTTTCTTTATTATTCCTGCTCATTCTCCAGTGTTATTGGAGTTATCACTCTAAAGGAAGCCAGGAAAAAATTCTGCTAATGTTGACTCAGCCTGCCATAACTCCTGCCAAATCCCTTTCATGTTAATGCTGCCTATTTCACTACCGGTGAAGTTTTGCTTTGCTGCCCTTGTTTCCTGAACAAGGCGTTGTTGCTCCTCTGCCATTCAGGGGACGTTTTGCATCCCTCCTGCTTGACTTCACCCAGAGCAGAGCTGAGGGTTTCACCAGCACGGTGACTCCTACAAAAGCATCTGCCAGACATTGTCAGCTTTCTTCTCAGGTATATCTGGAGCCACCTGGGCAGGCTGGGCAACAGTTCCTGTTCACACTCCCTGCTCGTGGATGTGGATCCAGCAGCAGCCCACAGAAGACTCCCCAGCTCAAGGCATAGCTCCGTGGGATACTGCGAAACTCGTCCAGAAAGAAATTCCTGCCATGGCAGAGCTGTTGAGGTTGAGGGTTAGAGAGCTGTGATGGATTTCTGTACTGAAGTCTCACCTCACTGGAATAAAGCTACTGGTCCCCGCAGGGTGGTAATGATTCCTTGGGTGACCGCGTGCTTCCGTCAGCAGACAGCTCCAATATATTTCGAATGACAAAGCTGGGATATCAAATCTAACCGTGCAGGTGAAGGCCTTCTGGTTTCAGAAGAGAGAAACACATTAAGAAGGCTCTGGAGCTGACCAAGGTAGCTGCAGACAATGGCAAATGGGCTTCCTTTCCTGGACGATGAAAAGAACGATGTTATTGAAGGCACGAGGAACAGGCACGGCTCCGTTTTTGTCCGAGCATTTCAGTGGATGGAGAAGAGCGAGCGAGCTGTTCCCCTGTTATTTTGCAGCATAACCCCACAGTGTGCATGAGGTGCTCACCTCTGTGCACACGGTAATTCCTCGGCTGGGCAGTATTTAGCCATGGGCCCAGCAAGGGCAGAAAGTCAGGGGCTGACCTTACTGCCAGCCCCAGCAACGCTGCTGTGCAGCAGAGCAGCCCCAGCTAAGGCAGGTCATCAGTAATATGCAAAACATCTGGAGTTTACTTGGAAAAGTTGTTTCAAGGGAAAGAATGAGTATATATTCTCATTAGTAAGTGATGTGAAGAGGCTTGTGTTGACTTATAGATGGATTTGGCCTTGCGGTGTGTGTGCTTGTATGCTAAAAACAGCATCACACTTCTCCACAGAGTGCATAATTTTTGCAAGATTTATATTTCTTTCAGGCGGATGATCTCCTGATTATACTGTGTCCTTTTGCTGCAGAAGTTGTTGATCTTTGCAGAAAAAAAATAGACTGAAATGTAGAAACTGTAGTGCTGTTATTTTGCGGTGCCGGCAAAGATGCACCGGCATGCAGGTTGGTTCTTTGTGACACAGTTGCTTGGAAAATGTTGTGAAACGGGGCTGGGAGGAATCACAAGGACAAGGCAGCAAAGCTGGTGTTTGGTAAACCTGTGGGACCCCGCTGCAGCTGCTGTGGCAGGGGGCCCGAGGGCTGCTGGACGGAGGGGAGCCGCGCATCGCCTGCTCAGCGTGCCGTGGGGACGAGCCCCCTGCCTGCAGTGTCTGCTGCTGCTCTGCTCAGCGTGCTGTGGGCTCGCATCCCCAGGGAAACGTTGGCGGAGGAAAAGCTTTGTCTGCTCTGTAGAGCCGTCTCATTGCTTCTCGCTGCACTTTGGCACCCCAGACACATATAAATCTCTGTAACGCGAGGCATTGCCCCTGCTGACAAGCCTTCCCCCACTGATGCTCTCCGACCGGCCCGACTACAGCAGCATTATTCTCACGGTACCGCTCGTGTTTGCAGGGCTTTGTGTCAACACCTGCCTGTGCTGCTGGCAGCCTAATCCCAGAAGTTCAGACAAACGCCTCTCTAAAACCAGGCCCAGAGATGTCCCCGTGGATGTCTATTCTGGGCTTTGCGGCCGCTCCGTGCTGCGATCCTGTCCCGCTGGGGCACCGCACGGACACTGAGCTGCCTCTGGGAGGGCAGGCAGCGGGGCTGGGAGGTGATGGCAGTGCCCGAGCGAGGCAATTTCTTTGTCCCATATTCTGGGGGTAATTGCCCCAATCAAATGTCCTTCCTGCGGCCACTTAGCGCTCCTCATGAAATAATTCCCTCCGCAAATGGCAATTGCAGCTGTGTGTTCAGGTGTGCGTCTGCAGAGGATGAGGGCGAAGAGTTTCAGTGCCAAGTCACCCACCACACTAACAGGGAGCTCCCCATCTCTGTAGTGGGGCTCTCCTAGAAGCTGCTGCTGAGAAGGGAGGGATTTCGAATTACTCTGTTACTGATACTTGAAGAGGGAAGATTTGCTTTGTGGTTTGCTGTGGTTTTGCTGTAAGTCCATCCCGGCACTCCGAGTCTCTCCCTGTGTGGTCCCGGATTGCCTGGGGCCCTGGGCAAAGTCACGCCGATGACCCTGCTGCTGCTCCACCATGCCCGTAGCGGACTTCTCCTTTCCCCCCAGGAGCAGCAGAGCCGCAGTTCGGGGTTAGAGCTGTGGTTGCTGAGCTGCAGCGTGGTGCCAAGCACAGTTCCTCTGCCAGAGAGCTGCCGCTCAGAGGAGAAGCTGATTTCATGGGCCGCCTTGGTAACCGGGCTGATTTCACAGATGTCTAACAAATAACGTGTTCCATCTCGTAATGGCGAGTCGCATTTCAGTATGATTAGGTTTTATAAGAAGTAAAGATGCTATCAGAAGTGTGCCTTTCAAGCATATGTGTGGGGCTCCTATGTTCAGTCAAGCATGATAAACTATCATCGCGGAGTTCATCTGGCAGCAAACAAGCTGAACAAATAAGTTTTTACATAAGGCATAAAAAGTCTGCGATGTAACTAAAAAACTAAATTATAATTTTTTATCCCTGAAGGTTGACTTGTTTAGATCTCCAACTTGCTGAGTTTTATACACTTCGCAATACAATTTATTCACTTATTCACTTTGTAAATTTTCAAATACAAGTATCAGACCATGTTCAAAGACACTATGGGAACAGACTGATTCAATTTAAAAAGCAACTAATCCTCATAGAGCCGTGCTTCTATAATTATGTATTTATAGTTTTGGAAAATCACAAGTAAACCTGGGGAAAAGCATTCAGTTAGCCTGAATTACTCTAATTTATCACCGGCATTAGAGCAGTCCCTAGAAACTCTGAATGATAGGTGATGATTTACATGCTATGCAGTGTCCTAGATAAAATAATAACAGCGGAGTGCCCGTCCAAAAGAACTTATGTAAATAGCCAACACTCAAAAGAAGACAAATGAAAAAGCATTATCTTATCTATTTTCAAATATGCCACTGGGACAGAGAAATGAAGTGACTTGACAGAGGCATTAAAAAAAACTGGGGAAGAACTTTCAACTGAGCCCATGAAGTCTCCTTAGAATTTTTTTAATAGAACTATCTTTTGCTGGAAAATTGGGTTTTCTATGGATGTATTTTCTTTCTCATAACAAGCATCTCCTTTCCACAGTTTTTTTTCTATGAATTAAAAGTGTAAATAGCATGCTTTTTTTTTTTTTTTTTTTTTTTTCTTTTTTTTTCCCCAGACAACTTTCTAGCAAAATTTAAGGAAAAGTTAAAAAACTTATGTCAGTACTCTTGACTAAAAGTTCCTGTTCCTCAGTCAGCTCTGGTGTTGAGGCCTTTCCATTTTGGTAATATCCAGGCCCTAAAAACCTGCCACATCCAAGAGCATCTGCCCATCCAACAGCAAGAGCTGCTCAAATGCATTTCCTGCCCCGTGCAAGCTATGAAGTGACAGCTAATTGTTGTGGGGTTACTTCTGTCCTGTGTGAGAGAAACAACCTGCCTGCAGGGTCGTACTTCTATTTCTTTTGTAAGCTAGGTTGAACATACGGTTGTGGAATAAGTAGTCTACTAGTGGAGGGAACAAAAACAAACCCCACCTTTATTTTATAATTAGCAACAAGTGAGTACAGTGGCCTATAAGAAAAAAAAAAAAAAAAAAAAAAAAAAAAAGCTGTGCCAAGCTTTTGTGCCAGGGGAGCTTCTGGCACAGGGACAGCTCCTCAAGAGAAGACAACGTGATTTAAAGATTTTTTTCTCTGCATAGACTAGGCTTTCTCTGTACAAAACTGGGAATACCTCGAAGACTGCAGTAACCCAGTTTCTTGGCATGCAGATGAGCTGTTCAGGAGAGAGCAGCCAAGTGATGCTGAAGCAGAGCTGTGCACCTCCTAAGGGCCTGGGCCACTGAAGACAGGGGCGATGAGCAGCTAGGTTGGCTTTGCACTTCTCAGCGCTTGACCCGTTGCTGAAGGGATTTCTGCATAAGATGGGTTTATAGCCTCTGTGCATGAGTGAAATGGCCCAGCAGAGGCTGTGATACAGCTGAGAACTGGGCCAACAGTGGCCTGGAGCGATTCAAGACAGAAACTGTCTGGGTTTGTGCTTATATACAGCTGTTTCCTGTAGTGCTGGGAGTTATAAAATGTGCTCTGTTTTTGCTGTCAAAGACCCTAATTTAAAACCATATGCTTTAGGAACTGTAGAAGCAGGAGAGAAAAACAACAACAACAAAACCCAGCAGACTAGGACAAAGTTTCTGTCCATTTGTTTCACTCATCAAGTTACTAACTCATTCTTGTCATTCAGAATGGCACAGCATCTCAGGTCGTAGCAAACAAGGGCTCAAATGACTTGCTACAAGATAGAAGGCTACACCTCGTGTTGCAATCACTCACCTTTAATGCGGTACGGCAGAAAGGTTCTTTGGCTTTATAGGGCTTCCCTGCATTTTCAGAAGGCATGGACAGTGCCCCTGTTTACAAAGGATGTAAAATGAGGGCCGCTGAGCTTTTTTGAGAAAATTGTTTTGCTTACACCATGAAATGGTCTAGTTCTTTAATCAACCGATGCTTTTTATAACAATACAGCCTTTAGTCTAGTTATCTAGGAGCTTGCACATCTGGCAAAGTAGCAATATGCCAGCAGAAAGAGAGTCAGGAGGGCAAAACCTCTGGTTTATATAAATTGGCACACTGATAACACCCGGGGGTCAGTGGCCCAGCAGAGACTTCTTGTTTTCTCATGCTTAGCAGAATTAAGTAGTTGTCTTCCAGGTTGTTGGTTCTTTTCTGAGATGTATAATACAAGAAACCAGATATTGGTATTTTTTTAAAAAATAGTATTACTTCTTTTTATTTATTTTAGTTCCACCTTTGGGCCAGGATGCCTAAAAAGCGGTCAGCACCTGACCTGTGGGCACGCAGGCCCACTGGGTGGAATTACGAGCCAAGTACAGAACATCTTCCAACGGGATGTTAAGTCCTGTAAATGGAGAGGAAAGGGGTCCTGCGTGCGCACGCTGGCCTTCTGAGTGCTGAGAAAGCCTGCAATACTTCTGTTACTGCCTGTGCAGCTTAGAGTGACCAGAGACAGAAACAGTTTGAAGCAATGAAGATAAAGATTCAGATACTTTATTTATCACATTGGGTCCTGTAGTAAACATTGCTGAGGCCATCCTGCGTTCAGAAGCTGAACCCAAAGCTCCATTTGGTGTCCCTGTTACGAGCCGCAAGCTGTGCGAAGCAGACAAAACCACCTGTAATACTTTCGTTACTTCAAATGAGACAGGACAAGAGACACAACCTCAACAGCTTAACATAGCTTCTCCACATCAGCTTTAAATATCCTAGGAGCTGCTGTGACTTAGGTGTTTATGTTTTCATTGCTTACCTCAATTAACACGGTGATTGGCTGTGGAAGGCGCTGCAGCTGGCACAGCTTTGAGGAGCATATGTTAGGAAAACATCAGTTTGCCTGGAAGCTGACTTTAATGGGGTAGTTTTGTGGCTGATAGCAAAGTGGGGAAAAGATTCAGAGTTTTCTTCTTCAGGCTATTTTTTTTAAATTGCAAACTAAATTTCCTTTTCTTGCTTTCTGAAAGGTAGATAGAAACCTTGATACCAAGAGGAAAATGCAATTTAATAAGATTACTTAATGTTCTCTGTTAAAGTAAGGGAAAGGCTGTGGTGGTTTTATTCTTTGTCAGGGCTGTAAGGGAAGACTTACAGAGAGAGGATGAGAGATTTGGGAAGAAACCCAGAGACCAGAAGACTTTGTGGATAATACACCTACAAATAAAGAGAAGAGATCACTTTTCCCAATGAAAGGGAAAGGGTGACAAGTGTTAGACTGAAGCCTAGTAGATGCGGTAAGCTGCAGGCACTTCTGTAAATATTTAGAGGAAAACGATGGGTACTTATACTGAGGCTAAAGAAACTGGTGCGTGGTTTATCAGCAGATTGTGGAACGGGGAAGTCGTCTTTGTCCACAGCAGCCTGAGCCATGGTGGCACATTGCCTCCTCCTGAGGGGGAGCAGAGGGGCAGGGGGGTTCCCAGCCCTGCCCGGGGGGTGCTGCTGGTTGGGAGCGTGAGGGACAGCCACTGTTGGTCGGTATCTTCGTTCTTTTATTTCCACCCCCTTTCTCCTCCTTCTCAGTGAAGTATCTGTCCTTACAAGGACCCTCTGGTTGGAAGCCACCTACATCGGGTGTGGGGTTTGATCTCCCTGATGATGGAGTGGTAACTGGGAGCACACGCCCGTCCTGAAACAAAGATGTGTTTCCTCCTTTTGAAGTAGCTGTGAGACTGCTGCCACAGGATGGCAGGGAGAGCTGCCTTGCTATCTCCTGCTCGCTTCTGTAGCTGCAAAATGTTGGTGCTCTTCGGTTTGAAAGAACAGAAGCTACTCAGCCAGCTGCTAGTTGTCACCAAGCAGTTGTGCTTCAACAGGTCTCGGGCATCCCACAAAGAAACTGGTGACCCACCTCCTTCTTCTGAAAGTGAGCAGTCTCTATGTTTAAATCCAGAACCTCGAGTTCAGTTCTTAGCCCTATACTGAGCCCTTTTTCAGCACGGGGAGTGACCCCAAACCTATGCCCCTGAACAAAAGTGAGGCAGGGCAATGAAACTTGTCCAGGCGTTCGGAGATTCGGGCTGTGACGGAGGAGGAGCAGGAGGGATGTGCGTAGCCCTGCTTTGCGCCGCTGTGCTCCTGTGCGTCAGTGAGTTTCTAGGAGGATCCTGAGTTTTGGGAAGTGTTTGCTGATCCTACCGGCAGAAATACACAGTGAGTGATTCAATTAAATGATAAAATCTATTACCACGATGCCAAAAACCTACTCGAGGTAACGGCGCTCAGGAAGTGGCAGATGTTTAGCTGTCGCTCCTCTCCTTGACACGTGCCCTGCGTGCTCTCTGGGCTGATGTAAGGCGGTGCCAAGGGGGCAGCACGGGGGGAAGGACGTTTATTCTTCTTCAACACCTGAAGCAACCAAATTTCAAAAGCCTTAAGAGTGATTTTTGCCCAATTTCTCAGCCTGTGTCAAAAGGACTGACACAGTGTCTGGTCTGCAGCTTCCTTTGAAGCGCATTTTGTATGGCAGCTGGCCCTGCTGCAGGGGCACGGGGCTGGAGAGATCCCCTCCTTCCTCCTGTAAGGTGCAGAGTACGTGCCCTTGCTGCTGTGCTCTAGTGTACGTCAGAGGTTTAAGGAAATTTTGTTCTCTTCAGACAGGAGAATAAAAAATAAACCTGACAAATCTGGCACAAGCCTAGAAGTGACCCCAGAATGAGTGCAACGTAGCTAGGCAAAGTAAAACACTGAATATAGGGGTCCGCATTTCAGGCAAGGAATTGGAAAGGGTGGGGAGCAGCCCCAAAGTCGTCGAGGTTAACAGGAACAGCCTTCCTTCATCTGCGGGATGTTTCTGGGCCTGGGCACCCCGGCAGGCTCCGTGGTGGCGGGTGGGAGCTGAGCTGCTCCAGCACGGCTGTGAGCGCGTTATTGCTCAGGAGATGGGGCTTAGTTACCCTCATCATCGCCTAGATCAAATAAAAGAAAAAAAAAAAGAAGATTGAAAAGCAGCAGAACTTCTCCACATGCCATAAAGGTTGTCATTTAGATGAACATACGCAAAGATTTTAATGAAAACTGGCACTTGTCACTTTCTGGCTGCACTGTAATGGTATCTATTTAAAGTATTTTTGTGGAAGGACAGGGCTGCAGTTAACTTTAGCTGTTTATTTTAACTCGTTCTCCTGAACGATTCTGGCAGCATACTTATTTATTTTTTCTTTCTTTAAAAATGAAACAACTCATCCTCTGAAGAAGAGGAAAAAAATGTAATTGCTGCAGTAAACATATTAATAGGGAGAGCATATGGGGACAAAAGACTGCATGGAGATTTAGACATGCATTTATCAATAGGACTTGGGTAGCCTAATCCTCCTCTATCCCACTGCTTCAAGAAGTTTCTTATTAATGCAACCTCGGATGGATTTGATGTGCATGTGGCTAGCCCAGGAAGCCGGAGTATCCATTAGAATTAATGTTCCAAAGGCGGCACTCTGAGGCTGCTTCTGGGTTTTATTTTAGCTGCAAAGTGATTAAGAAAGGTGAGCTGCAAAGAAATTAATAGGTAGAGTAAATCAGGGGGAGGTTTTTACACCAGCGGAGGTGAAATTTGACCCTTTGGGAGAACTCGGGAGAGCCGGAGAGATATCTCCTCATTCCGGCTGCTGGGGAGAAGCAGCAGTGGTCAGCTCCAGCTGTCTCTCTCACTAAAGCCAATTACAGGTGCGCTTCCCCACACTTGACATCTCATTTTCTAAGACCGTAAAGTTAGGATAACATTTAGTGCGTTATCTCCCGGTGGCATTGTATGTATCATTTTTTTAGGTTTTAATGAAAGATAAACCACAAAGCTGTAACATGCAGAGCCTCGCCGGTGTAGGGAAACGGGAACTGGTTTTGACAGTTCTCGTAGCTGCTATATTTTAGTATACAGGGATAAATAGGGCTGTAGCCCATGTGAGCAAGTGCTAAGGGGAAAAATTTGGTTTCCATGTGAGGAAGTACAGGAAGACACGGACTTACAAGTTTATTACAGTCCTTCGTGAAGAAACCTGTCAGGAGTGGTGTCTTGACACAGCACACAAAGAACTTGAAGAAGGAAGGGTGTCTTCATGAGAAGTGATCCCTTGTCTGAGCAATATTGGCAAGAGAGAGGAGACAAAAGGAGATTTCACTTGGTATGTGCTCTTCCGTCTTTCCTTTTCCCCCTTTACTCTAGTAAGTCTCCTCTTCCCTGTCACAGACTGTTTTTCCCCAAAGAATAACACAGATCTGACACACACTCTCGCTCATTCTCTTCCTGAAAACCGTGTGATATTATTATTCACAATTTCTGGAAGAAATCTGAAAGGTGTTATTTTCTTCTTTTCTTTTACGTCCCCAACCTGGCTTTTTGTTTCTTCTGCAACTCAAAAACTTGGATAAAATAATAATTTTAGAACAGCTTTGTAGAATGCTCGCGTAGTCCCCTGAGAATACCTGGAAAAGGGACATGTAGGGAGAGAGTTAGACACTGGGGCTAAAAATCAGAATAAAGAAAAGAAACTTAACTACAGCTGGGACCCTCTTAAAGCTTCTTTCAAATAAGAACTTTTCACAGGGTTACAAAAACTCCAGATCAAGTAGGTACGGATTTTAAAGCTTCTTTTCTGGATCTGGAGATACGTAGATACAACAAGAATATCTTCCTGTTCTGATGGGTGGAGTTGCTACCCCAGCTTGAAGGGAGAAGGTCACAAAACCATGGAAAAATGTCTATATACAGGGTCCCAGGACACTTTGGTGCAGCCAAGAGGATTTGCAGTGGCTTCAGTGTAACACGTGACAGTGATATTTGAAATTAACATGGACATGGTTTTACGTGCATGGGTATCTGTAGCTGGGAACAAAGCACAGGCATAGAAACAATTTGATGTGGTTTTATGAGTGCAAAATGTTGGTACTTTGGTGGGGTGTCACTGTTGTAGGAGTGAATATTTAAGATGAAACCTGTGCTTAATGGGCTTGTCCCAAAATGTTGAATTTCTTTACCTGCCCTGTGGTCTGCTCAAACACTAACTGAAATCTCTCTCTCTTTTTTTTTTTTTTTTCCTTTTTTTTTTTTTTCTCTATTTTGTTCTTCATTGGAAACAGTAAGAGCTGAAGTGAACCAGTGCTGTCGCTTCTCTATGTTGCTCTGAATTACAGAGGCATTTTGTTCATTGCTGTGTTTCCACCAGAATCATCTCTGCGCCTTCTGCAACTTGTTCAGTGCCTGTAGGAAGCAGCTCCTTGGTATTAGGGCTGCAGTCTTAACTTGTGTGTAATCTCTGATGCTTCTCTTTGAAAAGGTGTTTGCTCTATAGCATGGCCTTTTATGTGCTTCTGGAACGTGTGTGCCAGTTCTGTACAAACGGACACAATTCAGCAGTGGTGCTAAGAGGTTAAAAGTGGGGTGCTGACAATCAGATTCAGACACAGCCACCTCTGGACGAGTGCCACAAGGGTACGAGGTCTCGTAACCTGCAAAGGGAGCTTGAGTGGGGCAAAGATATCAAGGCTTTCTGTGGCAACTGATTTGGGATGTCCAGGTTTCTGCGCAGTCTGAACATCTGCAAACATGTTAATAGCTCTAATTTAATCACACACAGTTCAAACTGTCTCCCAAATTAGTAGTTAATTCTCATGTAAGTTAAATAAGTCCTCTGTATTACAATGAACTTTTTATCAACCAAAAAATATTAAATTGCAAAAACTGTTGGAAATTAAAATATGATAACAGAGCTGAGACGGAGGAAATGCATCCTTCAATTAGTTTATTCATGCGTGTACTGCTTTTCTACTCGTATGCTGTTGATTGGAAAGTACTCTTCCCTGGAGGTTGTTCTACACCTTGGTGAAGATGTTCTTGACTTAAAGAACGGAAAAGCAACAAAGTTCATACCACTGTGGATGTATAGATCAGCCACTGGTAACACAGTTTGGTCTATGTCACTAACAGCACTTTAGCTAATGCACAAATTACATGTTATCCCAGCAGGTACAGGTGAAGCAAACACCATCAATAAGCATGCAGCTGTTTTTTGCTAAAGACCTTGAAAAAGATTACTCAGAACTGGATGTAACACCCTACTCGAAATTCAGCAATGCTGACTCCTGGTCAGCTGGCCCTAGTTTTATTTCATCAGATGATAGTTTTATTTCAAGCAGTAATACAAGAGTGCTGAATAAGGATGCTGAGCCTTCCCCACAGTTCATGCTGTCTGCTTGCACATATGTCCAGCATGAAAATCAGGAAATCGAAACAGAAACCACAGCATAGGACGTTTATGGTTGTCTTGGCCATGCCGCAGAGAACAGGTAAATCCTAAGTAGGGAAATATTTCTGCACAGAGCTGTTCAGCACTGAACAACACACAAGACCTGGGATGGCAGATACTTTTCCTTACATCTTCATGCCTCTTCCAGCCAGTGCTTCGCGCCGAAGGTCCCGTCTTAGGGTCTTCCCCTGGATCATACTTCTGGTGTTTGAGTGGGCTGCCGCTCAGGTCTCTGCTACCCTCCTCTGTTAGATTTTCTCTCTGTGTCTCTCCTCTGCAGTAACCACGCCTCTCATCCCCTCCTTCCATTCAGCCTCTTGTGCAGCTGATGTCTTACTGAGCTTCTCTAGCTGTGTGAGGAACAGCAGTTTTCCAGACACTGAGATTTTGTTTTCTTGTGCTTAGATTTGACTGTGCCACATGCCACGTATCTGACCAACTTCACACAGTGACTGTCTGAACATCCTTAAAATTTGGTTTTATCTACAGCTGAGAACTTGATCAAACCCTTTTGTAGTTCTCATCTCCAGAACTTCTCAGAAGGCCTGGAAATACCAGTTAAATTCAGGTAGTTCAGACTCCTGTGTTCACAGAGCTCTGCATAAAAAAGGCAGCGATGATCAGTGATGTGTTTCTGGCTGGCCAGCAGGTGGTAACCAGCAACTGTTATTCCCACGGGAAACACTGCTGTCTTGAAGGGATGTAATTTGAAGCATTGATATTCAATGGCAAGGAGGAGCCTGGAAATCAGCAATACAGAAAAGGAGAGCTAGAAATAGCCAGCAGTAAATTAGATCTGATTTTGTAGGATGATATGGTGGGGGGAAAAAAGCCCAGTAGGATTTTATGCTTCAAACGTAGGCTTCTCAACACGCAGCTGTGACATACTTATTCCTCTTTCTTTAACCTGAGGGGTGACGCTACCTAGAATAATTCGGAGTTCTGGCAATGGAAACACGCATACACCCCCAAAGGAAATACAGCAGAAAGAAATCAGACAAGAAGCAAGTTGCTAAGACAGTCTGCAAATCAAACACTAAGAGAAGTACGTGTGTTTATAGCAGAATTACGTGCAGACAGAAGAATGTTTAGGGATAAAGAACAAAACTTGTGTCAGAATGATGTGGAAAAATGGGTAGAATAAAGTGGCCAGGCAAACAGGACACCAGGAGAAAGAACGAAGTCAGTTGTATGCCGGTGAAATTAGAAGTCGTTTAGACGTCGTTTTTCTGTTTGCCTTTTTTTTTTTTCCCCTGGAAAAGCAAGAAGCCCCACTGATGAGCTGTTCTTCAAACATATTTGGGGAGTGTTACCTATGATGCAGTAGGTTAGCTAAGATGTCTCTGCCCAAGTTCACAGCTGTGCTTGACTCTGGAAATTTGCCAAGTAAGCTAATCTTCTCCTAAAGCATCGAAGTCGTGGTAGGTGAGACCTACTACTCCAGGAATTGCCACTAGGATAAGAGCTCTGAGAAATCCTGCTTGGAGTCTAATCATCTAGCTAACCAGCACAAAGGTGATATTGCCCTTTCTTTCTCTGCACAGACAGAGTTTCCTATATTCTGAAGGTTTACATTCTCAAGACAAAGAAGATGGCTATTAAGTGTCATCAAATGGAACAATTCAAGAGATGAAAGTCATAGAATAATTCAAATTGAACAGGACCTCAGGTGGTCATCTAGTCTGATCTCTTGCTTGAATCAGGGTCAACACTAAATTCGGACCAGTTTGTTTACAAAAGCTTAAGTATCAAATATTAAGACTATCAAGCACAAAATACTTCTATTTATAATAAAAATATATCTCCAAAAGAAACTGAGAAATGTAATCTTAATAAAATCTTCCTCCTAAGCTTGTAATTACCTTAGGTAGAAAGAGAAAGGAACTTCTGAAAACTGTTGGCGCTCACCTTCATCTTCTGCTGAAAGTGCATTTTTTCCTAAATCAGCAAGGGTAGGTATCATAGCTAGATAAAAGGTCACTTCAGCATCGCTTGCATTTAAGCATGGCTTTTTTTATATTTTTTTTTTTTTCCTGAGGTGGGAGAATTTTGACCACAGTCAAACACAACAAGGACTCCCTTAAGAAGAGTGTATAAAAACCATGTTTCAAGGTGCCATGGAGGTGTTTGCTAATCTCACTGTTTGTAGAAACCAGCCAGTCTTAGAGAATCCAGTCAATTTGTGGCTTGCCTGGTGTCTCTGCACCAGTAACTTACGCTTTAAAATGTTCACGGTCATGCTTTAAGACCTCCTTCTGTGTCCCCAGCTGCACTCATTTTACTTATTATATTGTTTGTGCTTTCTGCACCATTTTTCTTCTTCTACTTCTTCTTTTCTTGTCGTCTTCCCCCTTTTTGTCCCTAAAGGCATACAGTGTTGCAGCTGCTAGCAGTCCCTGATCTGAGGCTACCATAGTACACTGAACTGTTTAATTCTCCTAGACATTTTCTTACAGCAACTATCTGTAAAAATTTGTTTTGCTGAGGGCAATTCATGTCATCTAATGAAGAATTGAAGCAGGCAATCTTATTTAAGGTAAGAAGGCTGTGCACTTCCCATATCACAAGTACAATGCTATAACTCATTTTGACTATCACAGATTTTTAGTTCTTCTCTGAGATCATTTCTCTTGCCTGGCCCTTATTTAAACAGAATAAATTCTCATATTTTCCCATCACTGAAGTCAGGGAGTCTGTCAAAGAAATTGGTATTCCTTCTGGGCTCGTCTCAACAGCAGTGTTCCTCTCCTCCCTGAACCTGACCCATCAAGAAGAGAGTTTGCACAATACTCTCTAAGACAACTCTCTCTGGAAGGAAGACCACAGCAAGAGTTTGCATTAGTAGTGCGAATGGATCTCAGAGAATTTGCAGAATAAGGGAAGCTAGGATGAGTCAGTGTGCAAGGTCAGTGGAATAAACCTCCGTTTACAACTGATCACATTGCACAAAAACTGTTCTCCTCCATTTTGCTCTCTGAACATGAATTTTCACTTGTATTTAAGGTTCTCCTTGGAATATTCAATAGTTCCCAGGGATGTTGTCTGTAGGAAGCTGGGACCACTGTGAGCGTTATTTATTATTCTAGCTCTGGACACCTACTGCATATCTCAGGTACCCATCCAGACTTTTGTATTTAGCTAGTGAAAATACACAAATATTTCCAGGCTATCCTGCAGCCCATCCTAAACAGCTAGCTGTGGCATCTCTCCTGGGAGATGCTTTGCTTAGGAGCAGTCATCCTATCTCAGAAGCATGCAGGCTTATTTATAGGCCTGTACCTAATTTGAATCCTACCCTATGTAACTTAAGCCTGTTAATTTCATTCAGCCCCAGGATAAGAAAAATCAAATATGAATTGTCTCAAGTATTGTTTCTATTTCAATTCTCATGATCAGCACTAACATGAGGTATTGAACTTTGTGCATGTCAGAGCTTATCAGGCGCTTTGTGAAGGACTGCTTGTACATGCAGTTAAGGAGTCGTGTCATCGGATAGATCAATCCTCTCAGTATGTTTTTGGTGAAAGTTGGCTTTGGGGAAGCTGAAATACCATAGAAGTAGATGCTACAGTGTTTACTGCATTATGAATTAATCTTCTAGATAAGCTAATGTATTTTTATGTGAAAGGATTGTGGGCATTTTTCTTCAGTTTGGTAAGGGGAAGAAAAAAGTAAAAGAGTTTCATTCAGACCAGAGGGTCATCTTGAAACAAATTGGGTGCTGTAGAAAATAGAGCTGTCCCTGAAATATGTTTTAATAACCTCAGAGTCCTTTGTTAGGTATGTACAGAAACGCAGACCTGGAAGTCAGGAACGCATGATTCTACCCCTTCAGTCCGTAGATAAAACATGCCCCAGGGTGCACAATTTTCCTTGCTTATAACTTAAGCTTTTGAAATGAGGGAATTATTAAGAACTTTTAAATTATTATTATTAAAAAGAAACACACATACATACTTCTAGCTTTCCAGTTGTAAAGAAGGGCTTGCAAACGTGAGTGGCCCGAGCCTGAAGACAGCTGAAAAGCAACTTGGAGATGTGCAGCAGGTTTCCCAACCAAAACAACAAATACAGCAGGCTTCTCCAATGCTCCGTTGTTAGTGCAAATTAAAAAAAGAGGGACCATCTGTGACATGAAATTTTAAGACAAACAAGCAGATGGAAAGAATGGAACAGGTCAGTCATGCCATGAAAGTGGAAACAAAACTTCATTGTGAGGCCCTGAGTCTCTTGTTTGAAGCTGAGAGCCCATCATTGCCCTCTCTGCTTATAGATGCATTACTGCTTCCCCTTCTTATGGAAGGTGCAAGGCTAGAAGCCTGTTTGGAGTTGGCAGCTGTGCCACTCCTTGCTCGAGTGCACTGGATTATCAGGGTGCAGTGTTCTCTTTATTGGAGGTAATCAGTTCATCCTCGGTGGAGGCAAGTTCATCTTGGAGGGGTAGAAGTAATGTTTGAGAGACAATTGGGCTAAATCCGTCCACTAATTCAATCAGATGAACCTGCAGTGATGATGGGAGAACACCTTTCTTTTTCCTCTAGTTGAAATTTCTGCTATCCTTGAACAAACGGAGCTTGAGAAACTCTGTTGAAAAGCAGCACAGAGGTAACAAGAAGACATCCTCCACACCCCCCTTCCAAGCTCCAGTAGGGCTGGCAGGGAGCAGAGGGTGCTTGGAATGGATTCAGGCTGATGTCTAATGAAGTACAGATGGCCCTGCCACCTTAAAGATTTTCCCTATAATCAGACATTTTATTCATCTTAGCTTACTCTGCTAGATTATTACTGAGGCAGCTGCATGACCAGGGTGAAGATGTAGGAATTATTTGATATGAGAACGTTTTTTCAATAGCTAATGGATCTGATTAATGGAGCCTCTTCATCTTTAAACTGAGTGTAGTGTCCATCTGCAGATCACTGATCAATTTAGGTTCTTACATTAGTGCCTATAATACAGCACGCATACACATAATTTTCTCATTATTAGAATTTACTTGGCAATTTTTATTAACGCATTTTTTCATATCCTTTGCCCTCATTATAAAGAAGTCATTGAATACACATTGCTTGTATAATCAGGACATTTATTAGAAGCTATGATGCTTTTTCAGAGAAAATTGATAAACAAACAATAATAATCTCATAAAATGTTTTCTTTTGGTTCCTAGCCACATGGGTTTTCCAAAATGTCAATTTAATAAGTGGACCTCTACAGCATCACAGCTATATTCTGAGTATTTTATATATGCTTCCAGTTGTTATTGATTTCATTAGATTTTGAGTCATTTAATGACCTCTTGGCCAAGAATTTAGCATGAAATTTTAATAAAAGCATCCTTTTTAGATTAAACTGGCATCAATGTCAAATGTACCGTAGCTCTCATTGCTCTGAAATAGCTGTAATCATTACATATCCCAACAATATTATGTCTACCAACACTCCAGTATCTTGTCAGACTTCTGCTGTGTTTGTCCAAGATGGACGTTGTGAAAATAGGGAAATAAGCAAAACGGTGAAGTTAGGTGCTATATCACTGCTCACCCACGTTATGCTGCATTCAAAGGCAAGGCTTTGTCTTTATTTTTCTCCTGTCATGCTTGATGGTTCGGTTACAACTAACTTTCTGAAAATGATTCCATCAACAATGTTAGAATTTGCTCTCTGCTGATAATTATGCAGTTAGCATTAATTTTCTTCCATGTTTCCTGGGGAGCCACTGTAGACGGAGTGTGAATGTAGCAGAAGTAAAATTGTGTTGACATGTGGAGGGTTCCTCAAAACTGGTGATGCAGCACAGGGAGCCTGGCACTGCCTGTTCAGCTGCAGCCACTAGAACAAGCCTTCCTTTGCGGTGTCTTCATCAACAAACATAGGGTATCATCTCTTCTGGGTCCTTGCAGAAAGAAGGTGAAGGATGTTACTTGTTTGCTTTTCTTTAATCTAGAAGGTAATACTAGTCGGTGCTTCTTGTACTGAGTTACGGGTTGGTACTTGTCATGTAAGGATACTTGCTTTGTCTGTAATTACATCCAGCGAGGTACTTAGAGGACTCATAGAAGGAAAGAGATTAAGGTACAATAGTATTTTGCTGCTATGAAAAATCAAATTATTTTTAAAATGTTGCATTTCTGTTCTTCAGCTTTGATTATTTCTTTGTTTCGGAAAGTACAGGTCTCCTCTTCGGTGTTGGCTTTCTCAGTGAGTGTGCAATTGGGCAAAATGAGTTTGGCAAAGCACCTACAAGCAGTGTTTTGTAACATTACCTAAACCTTCCCCTATCTTTGCCTCATTAGAACACCATTCATTTCACATGCCAGAACCTCACACAGACTCCAGACAGTAACTGCAGTGCAGTTCAGTAAAGCTAGGTCTCATTTTTTCTCCAGGTTAGAACTTCTAGATCCTTCTTTGGCAAGAGAGATGGCAATGATGCACCACTTTTCTTCAGTGATTCTGGTCTGGCTGGCAGTGTAACAGTCCTGTCTTGCCCATCATTTTGCACAGTTTTGATGGAATTTCACCTAACTTCATGAGCAGAAGTGGCTGTAAATCTGGCTGAGGAAAGCACGTCTTTGACAAACTCAAAAAGGCAACTTTTAAATATTTTTTCAATAATATTTATTGAAAAAAAATTAAAAACCCAACAAAATAAAGCACCCAGACCTACTGTATTTCTTGTGACCTGGATTTCCTCATTGCAGTGTGAAGAGTCATTGCACTGTGGGGGTTTACTGGAAAATGAGGACTTCTTTACAGATCTGAGAGATGCTTCCTTTGCTGCCTCTTCACCAGAATTCTGCATTAGCATTAAATTACCAATCCCAAGAAAGACACAAAACAGATTGGTCTTAAATGTACGATGCTGAAGGAATCCAAAGTTTCCCATCATGAACACCTTTTTTTTTTTCTTGCCCACTTCTTAAAATCAACTGGCTTAGCTAGTCACATTGCTGACTTCAAAACAGATACTGCTTTTGCACAATTATAGCAACATTTTAAAATCACTGGGTCTAAATGTGAACAAGAACAACAACAAAAA
Source organism: Aythya fuligula (assembly GCF_009819795.1). NCBI lineage: Eukaryota > Metazoa > Chordata > Aves > Anseriformes > Anatidae > Aythya > Aythya fuligula. The sequence continues at coordinate 842,566 of NC_045565.1, read as the reverse complement.
GCTGATGATTGATTTAATGTCCATCTCTGAAGTGTTGTAATATTTGTCAAACTTTTCTGTCTCCCAGCTCAAGTGACCTTTTCAGATTTGTCTGACCTGTGCATCAGCAAACATGGTGCATCTGTCCCAGGCATACGTTTTCCAGGCAGAGACAAACAGGCCCATCGCTATGATCTCCTCACTGCTCAGATATTCCATTTATTACAGATATTCAATGCACTGAGTTAGAACAACAATCTGTTTTCCGCTTCAAAATCTCAAAATACTATTTAACTTCTAATTTATATTATTGAAGAACAGAGACTCGTTCCTGTAAGAGAGCCCACGTCTTTGAAGTTCTACATCTGTGCAAGGTTGGGGGCATAAATGAGTTGGGATAAAATACAACCACTTTCCTTAATGGGTCATTGTTTTTAATGGTCTGTTTCAGCTTGATTCAGAAATCTCATTACAAGGCAAATGAGAGCAATCCGATAGTCAAAAGTGGACTCTAAGCACTAAATTTTGCCAGGTTATCATTTCTTTCGCTGTGACATGCAGTAAAAGTGCCTTTCTCACAGAGATATAGAGGCAAGTGTATAAAAAACTAATAAACTTAATCAATTTTCAAAAATACTCATGAATTGTAGAAAGCATACGTTTCTACATAAATACATTTTAAATAACTAATCCTCCAAGGGCTTTGGTGAAACCTTTCTGGTTGGGCAAAAGTACTTACTTAATGACACAAGGAGAAACTGAGGCAATATTACACTTAAAATTCATATTTCCCTTTTCTCCCATACCTCAAGTATTTCCTGAAATGCAAAGACTCAACCTGTCTTGTCAGGAGCTACCAGAAAGCATTACACAGTCAAACTGCTGAGCCACTGCATGTAAAACTCAATAGATAGGTCTTGGCAGCCTGTGCTCATATTTTATAGAACAAATAACATATGAATTCCTAGAAAATAGAGCATTAGTTGAACAGAGGAAAGTTGAAATAATTTAATGCAATTTTTGAAAGGGCAATTGCAATAGTGATATATTGTTTCACATCTGTGATGCAATAAATCTGCTGGCACCCCTCATAATTCTTCTGACTCACTTTGCCTTGGTTGTTACGCTGTTACATTTAAATTTAAGTTATACAATACTTACACATATATACTTCAAGCATAAGTGTATGTAAACCTGGTCCTTGTTTTTTTTCTCAGTCTCTGGGGTGTGATTCCAGTCCGCAGTGCATGTCAGTGCAATTTGTCACATCCTGGGAACAGGGACAACATCCCGATCGTCGTCTCCTTGCAGATTCTGGGTGCAGATAAGCAGCTGCTGCAGCTTTGCTCCCAGGATCAGAGATCCTGCCCCGTGTTGGTTGTTACAGGGAAGTTTCATCCTGTAGCCTCAGAAGCAGTGGCTGAGCACGCTGCAGGCACTCTTGCTGCCTGCTGTGGGGCTCTGCCAGGCTGTAGGGACCACACAGAGCATCCGGGAAACTTCCCAGCCCGTGTGTTGGGCAGTAACCTCCTCAGGAGCCTGACGATGAAACCAAAGAAAAGAAACAGCCCCTCCAAAGCGCAACACAGAGCCTGTGCTCAAGTATGGAAGTTTGATGATCACAGGACATGCTGCTGGCTTTCTTCTGGTGCAGCTGATGGCACCCGTTTAACTAGGTGGCTTCTGACTTGGATCAGCACAGCCATTGTTTTCATCCAATATTTTTTAAGTCCACTGCTAACGAAGGGTTTACAAAGACCTCCGTTTTTCCAACAAACTCTCTGGCCCCAGGGTGATAAATATGCTGACAGTCTGCCAACACCTTCGATTCTGTGTGTTTTCATTATTCTCTGCTGTTGTTTTTAAGACAAAGAGCTTGAATCTTTAGTGGGAGTGCTTCTTTTTATTTTTCCTTTTTTTTGTGTGTGTGTATGTGTTTTGTTTTGGTTGAAAAGTTTAATAGCTTTAGGGCAGATATCTTCAATATTTTGTGATTAAAAATGTGACCTGCAGCAAATAGCCTGTGGTATTTCCTTTCCACTTCACTCAATTACTGCAAAGATCAACTACTGCACCCAAAGAAAAGGTTATCTTCCCAAGGCACATCACCTATTAACCTGTGACTTACAGTAATCCTGAGGCTTCAGCATGAAACTATTTCTCCTGGAGATCCCAAATGAAACTTAGTTCAGGGTCTGAGTGTGTGTGTGTTCTACTTAATGGGTATGCCATATTTTGAAAAGTTAATAATTTTCATGTCATGTGCGTTCGTCCATTCAGACTGGGTGTGCAGAGAGCGCTGCTGTGATGCACAACATTGCAATTTGCAATTAAACTGTGTGGTTTCAGGATATGAAACATTTGGGGTGTTTGCACTTGCAGGGTTAGGTAGTCATGGGGACTTGGGGCTCTGTGATTACGCATTGGAAGCCCACAACAGGTTTTTTTTATATGTTGATATTCCTTTTTTTTTCCACTCTGCCCCCGAGTCTCATTTGGGAACTTTGACAGAACAAGCACTGCCTGTATTAAATACTTGGCATTAAGATAGCACTTTCTGTGTGAGAATATTCTAGTGCTTTGCAAACATTAATTACACTTCACAGCTCCTCTGAGAAAAGACAGAAAGCTAACTCTGTTTTTGGAAGACATGCTGATTTTGTTGATTGGCTGTATGCTGAAAGAAATGTGAAATCAACCTTTATGTTGCCCAAATATATACCCAATGTAAAGTTAAAAGAAAAAGCAGCAAGATTCCAAAGCCTGCTGCTTCGGTGCCAGAGAGTAGGAAATGGAAATCAGTTTGTGACTGGGAAGGCGGGCTTTGATGGTTTGGAATCTCACTTTACATACGCTACCTGATGGGTCTCTTTTTGTCAGCGTGTGTGACATGGTTTTGTCTAATTAGCCCTGACGTTTCTTTTGCGTTTGATTTTTGTGTTGTGTATACGTATGGAGAAGAAAGCTCTGCCAGTCCCTGGGAATCATGTTTAATTCAGAATAGCTATTATTCCTTCGATGAATAAAAAGCGCATTTAAAGCTCAGAGACAGAATAACAAATAAAATCAGAAGGACAAAAAAAAAGGAATACAGCTAATATACTCAGCGTATCAGGTACAGTCCTGTGTCCCCCTGTTTGGTAACAGTCTGAGGGATGGCATATGGCACTGGGACATTGGCCAGCATGAAGGGAAAGGGAAGCTCGTAGGGGTCCCTCTGAGGGAAATGGGAGAGATCGTAGGATCTTCTGCAATAGCATCCCCAGAGGCGTGCTCTGCTCGTTCTGTGGTGTGGAGGTGGGCACCGTGGTGCTCACTGTAACGCTGGGCCTGAAGCAGCTGGTTCCTTGCTGCTCCTGGTGGTTCCTGGTACCGACCTGTCCCAGGGAGAAATGCTTTGATCTTTGGCTTCTAAACACAGTAGGAGAATTGACGGATGCTATTAAGCCAGAAGTATCCTTTAAATTACATCTGTTTATTAATTCTTTTACTATATAGTCCCTTTTGCAACAAATTGCTCTCTTCTTATGGTTTATATTTGTCTTCTAATGGTAATTGAATCCTCTTGGTTTTTTAGCATCTATGCGAGGGATGTAATTACTAATTTGGAATAAGAGCCAAGCTGCTGGCAAACTTCTCGCTTGAGGTTAGACCCATGCTGTTCTTTAACAGAAAAAAAAAAAGAATCTTTTGTACTTCTAATGTTTCTTTACTTATTAAAAAAGAGAGGGAACAATATTACAGAGCTAACATACTATGATTTTACTGAGCTAGAGAAGGAACAATGCGTTGGACCATTAAAATCAGTGAGCTCTGAATCAGTACATCAGCTACTTCAGATGATCCCGGCACCCATGTAACGCAGCAGGTGATCAGTCTGGATGATGAGCCTGACAAGCAAAAATGAAAATTGAGTTACTTGTGGAATAAGGAGGATATAAGGGAAGTGAAGGTTTTGCTCCGTTTCCGACCAGCAGAAGGAGTCCATGCAGGATCAGTCTCTGCGCAGCCTTGAACTTGTGCTGTGTGCTCAGGTGTCCCGTCCCAGCTCCTGTGCACCCTGGTGCGGGGGCCTCCACGTGGCAGTGCTGGTCACAAGACTCGCTGTGAGGTCTCGGTACCTTCTAAAGCAAGAACTCTGCTTGACATCCTGGAGAGTTTTGAGCGTTTGTGAGTCACGAATTTGGGTCGCTGAGAGGCTGAGGGTGTAAGGCAGGGGGTTAACCTGCTGCAGTCGCTGTTACTGGAGCAGGGAATTCAGGCAGGGGAGGGGAGTTACGTGATCTGCAGAACAGCAGTCTCTCCCAACTTATTTGTAAGGCTAGAGATGATAATTAATGAAGAGAGCAACACTGAATTTTAATTGGGCTGTAATTATAACATGGCAATTTATATTGTGAGACTTTCAAGACTGTTCAGCCCCTACAGCGTTTTGTTCCTCAGCTAAATCTAGCTCTAAAAGTTAGAGGGAGATAAATAATTGGTTCTGAAACATACTTATCCTAAGTGGGTCGTGTGTGTGCGTGTGGCCATTTATCATAATTTACCTGAGGGAAGCACCTCTGTGTCAGATCTGATAGACCAGGCAAGTTGCTAATAAGCAGGCAGAGCTGATGCTGGCGTGGTGCTGGAGTTATGGGAAGGCAGGGTTATCTCCGACCTATGGAGGGGCTGAGTCTGACCCCCAGAATTGCTGAGAACATGAGCGGGATGGGAGCAGGGAGTTCTTTCCCTGAAATGTTACAAACTCCACCTAAAAGAAAGTTTGCTCTGTATAAACTCAGATCAGCCAAGGCCGAAGGCGAGGAGGCTGACGCGGTTCTGCAGAAAGTGCTCTTCCAAATCAGGCTTTAGATGTCCAGATACGGTAGATTGAATCTCTTCACCTTGTTTAGACCCTTGTGTTAGCAGCAGACATGGTGGTGGATTTTTGTGGCTGCCAAAAGCTGTCTGAACTTATGAATGGGGAAAGCTGAAAAATGTCCACTGCTAGGCTGGCTCAAGGAATAGGATGCTTATTTCAAGTCTCTAACCATCTAAAGATCTTGGTCTCAACTTCTGAGATCTCTGATTTTTCCTGCTTCCAACTGAGCTAGAAATGTCAGAAGGGCACATCTTCCTGTGGTCTGGAAGAAAGATGAAAAACTGTGCTACTGGTAGCTCCTGTCGTTTGTAGAAATCCACCTGCCAATGCTGCTTTACCTCGAATAAGGGCAGGATCTAGAATAAAAATCAAAAGGTGGCCAGCTGGTCACGGCAGGGGCCAGCATTAAGGATTCCTGCAGGAGGACAGTACAGTTACCTGTCCTCAAGCAAAATAAAGTTCCCAAGAAAAATATTAGCAAAGTCCATATTCCAAGGTGAATTATGAAGTGGGTTGGGCCCAGAAGGCTGTAAAGCCCCCAGCTTTCAGCTGGCTCTGACTTCCCATCTCCCACAGGAAATCTCTCTCGTTTGCTGAGGTTTCAACCCGGAGATTACAAATAGTGGAGAAAAGTAAGCAGATAAATATGGTGAGCAGGTTTTTCTGTTCACTGTAGCTTCTGAAAGCACGTTGAGGAAGTCTGTCACTGCAGGTCTTTTGGTGCAGGCTAGACAAAAGTCTTAGGAATAAAGCAATGTACCTCCCCTTGGAATAAGGAAGGCTAAACCAGGTGACTTCTGAAGGACCTTGCCTGCCCTACTTTTCTATATTTTGTGGCTTATCAAAGCTTTTCTGCTTCATAGGCTGTGTTTTAGATGTAACCAGTATTTTCCACCAGCAATTGATAATGAAGGGGTTTCTGGCTGAGGTTGGGAAAAAAGGAACCATCTATGAATGCTTCAAGGTGCTTTTTTTTTTTTTTTTTTTTTTTTTTTTTTTCCTTTTAAATCTAGAATTCTTGCTCTGCTAAAAATGTAAGGACCTCCAAGAAAGGTCTCTCTCTCTCCATACACATGCACACAAACAAGCTGTGGATTAGTCTTAATTTCTCAGAGTTTGAAAAATAACATCCTGAGAGTTAAGAGGCAGAAGAGAAACAGTGCTCTGAAGAAAACTTCAGGATTCAGCTGCCCGTGAATGTTGTGCAAATGCAGGCAGGGAATCACAGCTGTGGGCATCGCAAAGTCAGTCCCCTTCTGCCGTGGGTTCTGCGTTAGCCATTCCTGCTCCACACCAAGAAACATCCCATTAGGGATCTTTGCATACACCTGGGGCTGAAGCTTCCCCTACACAGAAAGCAATATAGGTGGCTATTGGAAGTGTTATTTGCAACAGTTGCCTTTTCTTGTTATTCCCTGAGAAGTGTTTTTCTCGGTATAATGTGGAAACCAGAGGCACCTTTTCTAAGCAAGAATTGAGAATACCTCGAGTGACTGACATTTTGTAGAAGAAAGAACAGAATGTGCATCTCTCTGGGATGAAGCTTTTCACTCCAAAAAAAAAAAAAAAAAAAAAAAAAAAAGTAAAGATTCATTTTTAGGGAAGAAAATGATATTTCTTTCACAATGCTTGATTATGATTTCCTTTATTGTCAGGTGGCAGAGGGGGGTTGATGTATATTGTTTTGTCTGGGAAGGGGTTCTGCCTTTTCTATATCTGCAACAACAAAATTGAAAATGATCATAATTTACCATGGAGAACTTAATGAATTCAAACCCCATGAACGTGTCATTTCCAGCAAAGAGTTTTGTTTGTTTGTTTTGCTCGTGGTGTCATGAAGCTCTCTCTATTCTGGAAGCTATCAGGGCTCTGCAATTCAGCTGCTGATGTATGAATATGCCTTCATTATTTCTCCTCTTCGCTCATGTAGAAGCATATAAGGTACGGAAATTAGTCCGAATGCTTTAGTTTATTTCTTCAGATGTACCAGTTAGCAACGACTCAATTTGCAGCTGCCAGTCGTGTTTAACCGAGCAAGCGAGCCACGGAGCAGGGCTGCGGCTACCTGCACCGCCTGCCTACGGCGCGCGGCTCCAAGGAGCAGCCGCGAGGAAAAAAAGAGGCTTGCTTTCCCAGACCGTGCTCCATCACCAGGTCTGTTTGTGTTCTTATTAATAACTACCATGATTGCTATTCTTCCCACTTCCATAAGAATTAATCAGGCATCGACATGCTGATATCTGGACACGGTTTCCATCAAAAGAAAAAGCCTAATTAGACTGCAACCAGCAGCAGCAGCAGCAGCGTGTATTCCACAGCTCTCCTCAGCAGGTGACACGGCGTCTCGAATAGCTCTGAGGCTCTGGAGGGAAATTAGGAAAAGAGTTGGAGTTCACAGTGTCTTTTATTATGATAATAAGTACAGAACAACTGCACTCTTCCTTGGACGTTCAGTAATGATATCCATAGGTTGGATGCTCTGAACTCGGGTGGTCCTGGGAGAGGCATCGGCTCCCTGAAACGTGGGGGCGAGTGCTTGAGTAGAGGCTGTACGGCTGGGGGGAGACAGCAGCCCCTGGAGCCTGCACCCACGGGGACTACAGCCTTGATTAGCCTGATAAAACAAGGTGATAGGAGATTTTTAATGAGCCCAAAAATACCGCTTGCAGGTGCTATGAATCAAGTCTTAAAAAAGGCTTGAATAGTGGGCCTCGTTAGACTGATGAGGGTGAAAACCCTTCACATGGAGGGAAAGCTAGGACAGGAAAGCTAAGTGTGGTCAGGAGTTTGACAGTACATGTCTGAAGGCATGCCACAGGTAATGTGGCCCCAAACTTTAACCTCTCCCTAGCCGCCTGCTCTTACTCACCTCTAGCAGAAAAAAAATCCACCAAAATGTTATACTGTTACAGCCTGCAGTGGTTATAAACATGGAAATAGCGCTACTTGTAAGCAATGACCATTTGTGTTATTTCAGAATAATACCGAGCAGCTCTCAAAGTGCACGTATACTTAAATACAGGCTGTATATGCATATATGATACACTTCCCAATTGGGTTTAATTGTGCAGGTTGGTGGCTTCAGTCTGTTTCTTAATGTTGCTTCTTATTCTATAAAGTTTTACAGTAATGTGTCGGAAAATTAGTGACATCTGTGGCTGTTGTAAGGAACACAGCGCTTGTAGAGAGTTTCATATGCTGCACTTCCATGCAAGAAAAGAAAAATAAAATGAACCCCAATACTATGGCAACTTTCTAGCAACAGGATGTCAGCAAGAGTTTTCCAGGATTCCTTCTAGAGCTCTGAAATTGTTACTTAGGATAAATCTCCTTGCATGACAATGCTTGTTTCCTGTAGATACAATTTCTTACTAAAACATTGGTCTCATCTGAAAGGATTTTATTATTTTTTTCCACAACATGGCTATAAGAAGTTGAATACATATTTTCTTACCAAAAATGTAATGAAATACTGGATTTGTTTTAGCATGCAAATGTCATTGAAATGAGATTAAGCTGGAGTTGTAGCGATGGGTATTTTAGACATCCCTAATGATCACTTTCTTTTTTGCTACTTCTCTCAGCTTCCAGTGTTTGGATTGCTGACATGAGCATTTTTTAATATATACATTTCTCTCGGGTTTGTAATGAATGGCAAGATTAATTTGCAGTAATTACATTACAATGCTAATAAGTGCTGGCATATATAATAAGTGCAATAATAATTGTTTTGACATATTTGTAAAGAGATGGTGTGTGTAGCCAGAACTGGAAACCCTTGTGTGTGAATGACACGTGAGTTCGCAAGTGCTTGAGAGCTCAGTAATCATGTAAAACCAAAGAAGGAAAATTGAAGATACATAGGCATTCATGGGGCAAACAAGTTTTAAACTTTCCTCGTGGCAATATTTTTGTCAGCAGACGTTCTTGCTATGCCAGGTCATGCTAAAAGTAAAGAAGGATTTATGTCAGACCATGATGGAGAACTGCTTAGATATGAATATACTAAAAGATCATCAGCTTTGTCTCATTCTTTTGCTGACGTAGGTCTGTGATGACTTGATGTAACGTGAGGGCTGGGTGAGAATCAAGGTTAGTGAGAGGCTCCAATACTCTCTGAATTACAGGAACATGCTTCCCAGATCTGGCTACGGGGTTGTGTTTTGCTGGAGCGCAGGAAGCTGATGCCTCTTGGATGAATGGGAAGGGAGTTTACCCCATTATACTGCTGTTTCATAGGGCTGGCCTGTACAGACTGCAAATTAATTAAGAGTATAACCATTTTGGCACTGAGTTATGTGTCCTCATGGGAACACCATCAGCTTCCAAACAGATTGTTAAAATGCTGCAGTTTCTGTCCCCCGAAGCTGTGTTGCCAGGTACAGCACAGAAGTGAGCATATTTGCTTGGGAAATCATGTTGAGTAGTAGTCACGATGAACTTGCTATAACATTTTGCCATGAGTTAATATCCTTGGAATTTAGTTTAAGACGCTGGTCTTGGCAGGCACTGTTGCTATGCAAATAGTATCCTCCAGATGTGAAGCGTATTGTGGAAATTAATAAAGAAGGCATCTCTGTAAGCATAGCTAGAATATACAAAATAACCCATGTCGTGCCTTCTTATAATGAGCACCATAAAATAACAATAAGAAGTGTGACAAAGAAATTATACCACGGAGCTCCCAGAACGCTTTGACGCTGCCCTAATTTTGAACAGGGATGTTTCATGATATTGCTTCTCTAATAAGGTCACTGTACAATAACTGGGTGGGATATTTAGGGAGGGGTTCACCTGTAGAGTACATACACTCGCACTAAAGGGCCACGAGGAGAAGTGAGGGAGAGAGATTTACCCGTTCAGGAGCTCTTAATGCATCCAGGGCTTGATATTTGCCCACAATGAGTCTGAATACCCTAAGTCTAGGAAAAGTGAAGGAGATCTTCTCTACTGCAGGGACAATTTTCTAAAATTTAGAATGTGAAAAAATGAAGCTCTATGCTGGAAAAGCAATGCAGTTGTTAGTGACAGGTTTTGTCGTAGAAAAAAGAAAAGCAAAGACCTCAAAAATATATACAGAAGAGCAATCAACTTTGAAGTCTTCAGAGCTCCTGTTGCAGCATCTGAATATTTGGAAGCATTTACTGTACTTTAGGAAAACAACAACAAAAAACATTATTTGGGAATCCTCTTGCTACTCCTGAGGTAGTCCGTCAGATGTGGGTGCTTCTGCTCGCTTTCTTTTGGTCCTTGAAGTGGTAAGATGGAGAACTAAATTATTTATTCCCACAATATAACTCGTGATATGGCAGATAATTTGTGGCTGTTCTGCCAATGACTGGGCTCTCCCCAGCCAACGGCTGGCTCCCAGCTTGCCTAATGCTCAGCAGCCGTGCCACTGCAGCTCCCGGCTGCATACAGAGCCCACGAGGAACGAGGATCCTCCCCACCCCGAGCCTCGCGTCCTCCGGTGGTGACCGAGGAAACTCTGTAAGAGGGCTGATTAGGTGAAGGCGTCAAAAACTCACCCTCACAACTGCTCAGCAGCAATATTGAGATATTTTAGCAAGCGTTGCCAAGCCTTTCAGTGGATCTATAAATGGGACCTGCTGTTCAGCCTAAGAGCTCCCGATGCCCTTTTTACAAATCATTGGATCCTGGCCAGAGATAAGTCACAGCCCAGAACATACACTTGTCTTCTGCGTTAAGGGGGCCTTGTTCCTCTTTACATCATAATTGTAAACCGTTCTGTTTGTTTCAGCTGGATTTTTCTTTTTTTTCGTTTCCTTTTTTTCTTCCTTTTTCTTCAGAGCAAAATGGAAAGTTCAGTATTGTAATCCAGTAAACACATTTTTTATGCAAGGCTTTTATATCTACCCTAGAAAGGTCTCATTTGTTTCTTTCTTCTGGAGGCATGAAAAATTGTTTATTAAATGTAATAATAATAATAAAGTAGAGATAAGCTTTCTTAGCTGGCATTACTTCAGGTTCCGATGTATTTTTCCCCAGCCTCACTTCATTATAACTCTATTTGGTAGCGCATAACCAGCATGTGTCACGCCGAATGAAGGCTGGCTTCAGAATAACATGTCAGTAAGATGATTGCTCTTGGAACACACGGTGCCCTCGCTCTATAATTAAATGCAAAACCTGCGTGGAAAAACGGATGTTAGAAGTCTTAGCTCACGCTCAGCGGGGACTAGCAGCGCGGAGACAAATGCCGGCACGCCAGCCCGAGTCGAGTCGCCGCCTCTGTGCCGCGGTGCTCCTGCCGGGGCTGGCTGTGGTGCTGTGTGGGTGGGACGGGGCACGCAGGGCTTGGAGAAGCAGAGCTGGTGGGACAGGGGACAAGGATAACTGCGCTGCTCGCAGAGGGGCAGATCCGGCTGCCGAGGCTGCCTACTGCTTGCCCCTCGCCCCCTGGCCCTCCGGGGGCTGCAAGCCCCCTGCCCGCAACACTTCTGCAGGGGTTGCTAGGTTCACGTTTCCAAACTGTACGTCAATTAATATTTAGGTGAGTTCACTCGCTTTCTGCAAGGTGAACAGAGTGAAATGATTTTTTAAAGATTAAATACATATCACGCTTTCCCCTCTGCAAATTTCCATCGGCTGACCTCTGGCCTCCTGACTGGACATGAGCAAAGCGTGCGCTCCTCCAGGACAGCTCACAGGCTTTCAGACCAGAGGTTTCTGTCCGTCTTCCCTCGTAACGATCCATTTTTCTCTTATGGAGATACCTTCATCCCTACCAGCCCTTCCATTTACTCAGTTCTCATAAGCCGTAGCCACATCATGCTTCAAATCTGTCCAGCATTTCAAGACAGCGAGGTGCAAGCTCCTTAGACAGCCGACAGTATCTGTTTGTCTGATATGCCGTGTGTCCTCTCTTGAACTGGCTCCATCGTTTCCATAACCATATTTTTTTTCTGTCTCCTGAGACGAGGCATTCACTTTTGATCTTGTCTCTGTCTTCACAGACAACTTTCCCTCCCCAGCAAGGCCATCACAGTCATCTGTCATTTGGAGGAACCCACTTGATTTCCTTCTTTGCTTTAGAGGGAGAGTTACATCGTAATAAATCAAACAGCAAAAATAGTCACCTTGGGCCCCACAAGAGGCAAGACCAGGACTCTCTGAGGTGTTCAGGGAGAGTGTTTTCTTTTTCTTGTGCTACCTTTTAAAATCTTTAATTTCTGATTTTTGGCAATTTTAATTTGGAAAGTCTCGTTTTGTACCAGTTTCAGCTCATAAAAAACAGATGTATGCTGTTGAAGCATGTAGCCAGTAGGAAATGAGTGGCTTTTCTCTCTTTTTTTTTTTTTTTTTTTTTTTTTTTTTTTTTTTTTTTTTTTTTTTTTTTTTGGCTGATGAGAATAACAATGAAAAAAAAAAGCATGAATGTTGGCTGCACTTCACTGCTATCAGTGTTCATTTTGCTTTTGACATTTAAATACTCTACATGCCTGAGAAAATGTTCTGGTAGACACCAAGCAAATATTCCGAAAATTTCTGTGACACTGCCAGGTCTTTTAGCTCCATTCCCTCACGTCTCTGCGGAAATCTGAAGTAAAGCTGTGTGAATGGATGACTTTTGGCAGTCTTCTCTCACAAGTTAACCAAACCTTTGGGGGCAGATCGCATCTGGTCCGTAAACTGTTTTTCAACAGTAGGAAATATGGTGACTGATAGTCTTTAAAACTCTAGCAAAGAGGGTTTTTCTACTGCTGCTCCAGTCTGTCAGTCAAGAGGGTGAAGGACAGGAGGAGGGGTAGCTGCCCGGGTGACGTGTCCGTACCCTGCCTGCATCTGTTTGAGAGGGCTTTATCCCATTTCCACTGAATCCTGAAATACCCCAAAGCCCAGCTGGTAAGCTCTGCTCTCCAAAAGGCTTTTGATTAGGTTGCTCAGCAAAAGCTCTGATGGAAGTAGAGGTGCTGTAGAGCGAAGGGAGAGATGCCTCTATGGATTAAAAAAGGGTGTGAAAGTTGGGGAAAACGTGTTTGAGTATGCAGTTGGCTTGCAGAGCGAGCAGAGGTCACGAAGGGAGTCTCAGAGCCACGTGTTGGGACCTGTACTGCTCAGCACACTTATACATGATCCCGAGGAGGAATGACTTGTGAGATGGCAAAGCTTGCTGACGCTGATGTTTCAGAGTGCAAAAAGATGAGGGCTGACTGTGAAGAATTGCGTGAGGCCTAACAAGTGTGGTCATTAAATAGCAAGGCATACTCAGTATAAATAATGATGAAGTGATGCAGCTGGGAGTGGAGGGAGGGAATCTTATCTTTGCATGTATCTAATAAGCTCAGAGCTGACCACTACTGCTGGGGAACAAGACCTTGAAGTAATGGTAGTTCTGTGAAAAACTCGTTCCATAGCAATCAAAAAAGAGGAAAAAAAAGGAGAAAGAAGAGTTGGGAGTTACAAGGATTGAATTAGGAAGCAGAGAACATCATTATGCTCCTGGACGCTACCGGTGAGCTCGTGTCTTGAATATTGCCTGCATGTTGGCAGTCCTGGTCTCTGCTTCAAAAAGGATAGTGCAAGAGGGGAAAAGATACGAATTTCTCCATACAATTTTCCTATGTCTATGAGACTAATTCAGAAACTAATTCGGATTAGTTAGCAAGTGTTCGAGCTGACGCCTATCCTACAGTATTCTCTGTGCCCCAGAATACGATTCCTTTTTTCCTCGTTTATAGTCAGGAACAGGTTTGTAAGCCCCCAGGCCTCTCTGAGGACAATCGCTATCATAAGGCTTCATCTGCATTTTTCAGAGCACACAATGTGGTTCGTTTAGCATTTTGGCTCTGAAGCCAGCGCGCGCCTGGGGTTGTGGCAGAAAAAGACAGAAAGTAGACATACTCTGCTCCCTGCACGTTTCCCCACAAGCATGTCTCTAACGAGATTGTGTGCAAACCACATGCGTACAGCAGCAGGGCAGGTTCTGCGCTGATTTCCAGCAGCAGAACATTTTGGTAACCCTGAGGTTAAGAAATCCCTGGGAAACCCTGTGGGGCCTGGAGGGAACAAGCTTGCAGGCAGCAATGTTTGACAGAACCGGGATCTACAGCACGGCTTCCTTCACACGTTTCTTCCACTCGGTAATGAAGGAAGCAGAAATTAGGAGTGTGTTGTATTTATTACTGAATGACGAACTTCCACGTGGGTGAAGAGGTTTCCTTTCACTACTGTCAATAACACAGTTCGTTCCTGTTTCGCCGCATGAAATCCTTATTGCTGTAACGTCACGCCATCTCCTCTTAGATTGCTAGCCACTAAAAACCTGTCAGAGACCTGAATTTTTCAGCCCTGATTCTCTATTTAATTTTGGTATTAAAGGAGCTGGCTATCCAGGAACCCTTTTGGAAGTCAGCTGGATGCTGCTGGGTGTTCAGTCCTCTTGGGGACCAGTTTGTCTGCTTACAGATGGATTTGGGATTTTATAGGCCATGTGATGGCTTCTTTGTAAGAGCTTTGCCTCTTTCCACCCAGGCAGCAGCCAGTAGAGAGCAATATTGTACACACATGAGAAATTAGTTCACTACGCTGTGTTATTCTAAGGGGAATTAACCACTATAATTATTGCTTTCCTTCTCCAGTACTGCTGTAATAACTAAGCTATATATAACGGAGTTTAGGCTTTGTGGTTTTTGTTTTTTTTTTTTTTAATTCTCCTCAGTACTTACTTTTTATCTTGTATATAGTCAATGGCTTGTCAAACCCGAAGCTAATTTATTTGGTATTATATATTTAAAATGTTTCATTCCCTAAGAACCCACTAATGGGATGTAACACATCAAAATTAGATTAAAGAGCTCTGAAAAAAATCTCCTAATCACTTAGTTGAATAAAGCCTTTTCTTCTGTGGTGAATATTTACAGACTCCCTATTTTGTATAAACTCGTATTACTTCCAGAATTCAGTCTGGACGAGATCAGCACACTGGGCTCACGAGATGGAGGTGTGTGTGCGTATGTGTATTAGCGGCTCAGAATCTCCTCCAGATAGTTTTTTCACCATCTTCTTCAAATTTAGCCCCATTTTTTTTTCCTGATGTAATATTTATGTGATATATAAAAATGTACAAGATGACTCCATCTCTGGAATAAAATAGATTGTTACCTTAATGCCTATCCATAATCACAGTTTTTAATCTAGGTTCTTCCAAGTAAAGCAAGCACGATCACACTTGAATAATTTACCCGAGATGTCCCCAGCCCTCTGAACGTGGCGATAGGAGCACTGGATCCCCACTAAACGCGTCCATATCATTCCTGTACTGAACCCTCCGAGTAACCCTCGGTAGCTGTTGCCCCATCTTATCCCCCCCAGCAGCTTTAATCAGACTGCACCAAATTTCAGAGCAAAGCCCTGCGCTCGCTCTCCAGGGCGAGGAAAGGCAAGGCAGCATGGAGAGGTACTTCAGGCGTGAGCAGGATTCTCGTGCTCCCTTAGAAGAATAATTGAAACCTCAGCCCTGCGCTGAGCCCTGGACGTGGGGTTCCTCTGTGTCTCACGCCCAGGGTCAGCAGTCAAGAATGAGAAAGCTCTAACTCTGCCGGGGTCTGCAGCCCCACTGGGGGAGGTCACGGCTGCTCTGAAACGTGCCCCGAGGCAGGGTGGAGCCGCAGCTCATCCTTGGCTGGCAGGGCTTGCCCTGTGAGTGCATCGCTGTGCCTCGTGGTGCAATGCAGACTCTGCTTGGAAGACAGAAAACACGTCTTAAAAAATAATCAGTAAACCTGCTTCTCTTCTCCATCGTTTCATCAGTGGCCTTTGATTAAATTTCCCAAAGGCTTTCAAATGTTTTTAGTAAACTTGGAAGATAAAATTAATGGGGAAAAAAAAGGGGGGGTGGAGGGGAGGAGAAACTCACATGGAAAGTGAAGTCTGTTCAGCATTGGGATACACTTCACTGTCTAACATGCCATAACCTTTTCTGCACGCCCTGAGAATGAAACATGCAGCCCTAATACTGATACCCAGAGCAGACAGAGGCACCTTGAGGAGCAAAATCCTTTGCTGCTCTTTATGATTCTCTTCCTTCCAATATATATTTTTATAAATTCCTGCAGGCTTCCTCTGTGTGTGAGAGAGAGCCCAGGTGCTTCTCAGTAACACAATGGAGTTACATGCCTACAGATGAGCTTTGACAAACCTTATTTCATTAGTTTAAGAAATACTACTTCTTGCTTCATTATTTTCCTAGCTGTTTTGCCACAGAGTCAGCAGAAGGGCTGACTCCACGCTCCTGCCTCGGTCTCTTCAGTGTCAGGCCTGTCATCTTGCTGTAAGCCCACCTTTCTCTGCAGTGGTTTAACCTCCCTCTCGGGATCATCCTGCTGGTTACTGGCCGTACCTGCTCGCGCTGTTGCGTGGAGTGGAGGCTGCCAGGTGAGCCCTGCTGCCACCACTCGCCACAGGCACGCTGTGAAGAAAGGAAAGGCTCCGACCGTAAACCAGTACCTGTCTTCTTTCATCCATCTCTTGTGGAGCAGAAACCTTTCTGAACCAGAAACGCCAACATCGCTCCTCATTTGGGTCCAGACTGTGCAAATGGCCCCTGTCTCCGTGATGAGTATCTTGGGTCTAGCTTTAGGACGTGAGCATCTGCTCCTAGGAGCTGCAAGCCTGTCCCTTGCCTGACAAGAATACACTTAATGAAATTAAAGAGCAATAAAATCAGCTACATTACTCAAGATTATTACTTTCTGCCACATTGTGTATTCATACTATAATTTACCACCACGGGAGATCATAGGAACAAACCCTGGGTTTTACAAAGGCCTTTGTGATGTTGTGGCTATAATCAGAGGCAGCTCCACCGACTGCCGTAATGAGGGCAATCAAATCCCACACTTCAGCACGCAGCCTGACGCCTGCAGGGTCCATGCTGAAACGAATCCCCTCCTCTTCCCACCCCACCCAGTAGACAGCACACAACCGGCCACGGGAGTTACTTGGGTTTAGGAATTTACTAAAGCATTAAAATCCAGGTGCTCCTGAAGGCGAAGGGTAAATTTAATGGGGCAAATGTCCATCAGATCCACAGCCAAATCTCCTTTGCTTTAGGAGGTCCCATCAAGCATTGGGAAGCTGTAGACTGAGCTGGTCATCTGCCAGAGGGAACGTCGGAGCGGCCTTTGGAGCAGAGAGAGGGAGAACAAAAGAAAAAAAAATAAAAATGGAAGAAAGAGCAAGGATGTGTCTGTTAACAGAAATAGACTTTAGCACCTTTTTGCTGTTCCCATGGAAATCTTTCGCCGACTTCTGTGACATGAGGCTTTTTCTCTCCAGATGTCAGGTGACCCCTTCCAGGCTGGGTTTGGTGAGACTCACCTCGCAGGAGGCCACCGGCAGCAGGTTCTGGGCACGCAGCATAAAGCTCACCTGTGCCAGGGCACTGGGCGTGCTGGGAGTGGAGGAGGAAATCTCCTCATTAGAGAAACAATCCCGCTCACCCGAAGACACACTCGGGTCGCGGGTGTACGTGAGCAGCCGAGAAGCACAGAGTGTCCCTGTCTGAATCCTCAGGACTGGGCCACAGAGCTGGGCTCTGCCACCTCCCCGTGCTGCCCCTCTCCCGTCTGCCACCCCCGGCAGTGCCTGCCTGCCAGCCGCTGCTTTCAGTGTTCCTCGTGCTTGGCAACCTGTTTCATAGCCCTGGATAAAAGCAGCTCAGCCTTTTACTCTATTTACTCTATTATTCAGGCTTTTCTTTTTTAGACACTGGTTTTCATTAAAATTTAATCTTCCGAGACGTGATTGATGCAAAGGCTGAAAAAAGTAAAAGAAGACTGCAGAGCTTCCTCCTTAGGTCAGAGAGCTGTGACAGGATAACTTGGTAACACGGAGCACACGAGCTAACGAATCTCCCTCCCTCATTTCTCTTTCTCTCTGGTAATCTGTGACATCTTTTCAAAGCTCATTTGTTAAGCCCAGATTCTTGCTGGCTTCATACGCCTACAGAAGTGAAGGGTAGGGGCCTGGGAAGCACCCCAGGTGGACTCAGGGATTTGGGAAATGGGGGCAGATGGAACGAGACTCCCGGTGTCTCCTGTTGGTGGCACCAGGCTTTCCCCAAGGCCGTGGGAGCTGGGAGGTGGCTGTGCTATGGCTAGACAAAAAGCAGCAGCCCAAGGTCTCTGCCGGGTTTTATCCTGAAACTCTTTTCTGGCAGGCAGTGTTTTCTGAGATGCCCGTGGTAGGCTTCCAAATAGTTTAATCCCCTCCACAAGAGAAATGAGGAAAACCAAAATATTAGGGAAGACAGAAAGGGTGGGATAGCTGTTTTTTTCCTTGAATACTCAGAAAGGGAGAAGGCGATACATCAGGAGTGTCTAGCTGCAGGGAAGGAAATCATGACAAATACTGGTCCTCCCAAAACGATGGGAAACTTCACCAAGTACAAAGGAAGAGATGAGGTAGGGAGAGAGATGATGAACCACTGAAAAGAATAGGGGATGACTTTCTAATAATTCCAATTTATGAATAGAGCCAACTGTAAGTTAGGATTAATTTTTCAGGGAAAATGAATCATTGCTTAAAAAAAAAAAAAAAGTGAGAAAAACCTATCTTTTGAAACTCCTTGAGAATGTCTTACAATGACATGGCTTCCACCCGGGCCATTATGCAGTTGTAATGACTTTAAATGTTTGGTGTTCAGCTGCGTCCTGAAGTAGTTTGAAAATAAGTCTTTTAAGGAGGTCCTGCAGCCAGCCCTGACTTGAGAGCTGTACGTAGGCACTGGTATGTGAGGAAATGCCAGGTCCTACGTGGTTTGCACATACCCAACTCACATTTCTTTCAGAGGGAGCAAGGGCTGTCCAGAACTACACAGAAGCCAACAGCACTCCCAGGACCCCTTTGCCCATTCAGAGTTATCACTTGACATTATCATTACCTCAGTTTGCAGCCTTGAGACTGGGCTTATAACTCGTGTCTGCAATGCATCTGTTTCCAAACAGGAGCTTGCATTCAGCCTGAATTTACTGTGGGTTCCAGGTAAAGATACCCTTGGGGCTGCGAGTGATGCTCACGATGAATTCTTGGAAAAGGAGATGAATGTTCCCATCATGGCAAGTCATTAGCCGCATTTTTCTGCCTTGCTTGGGATGCCTCCTGTGCCTTGGCTGTCTCCCCAGCAAGCCTTCCACCCCCGTGCTGTTCCAGCTCGCTGCGAGAGCTGTGCGCATCCATAAATGCCCAGAGTTGGCTCACGCTGCCCCGAACTGGCTCGCTATGCCCAATTTAAAACAAATTGCTGTGCAAAAAGCAAGTCAGCTGGGCTCTGACCAGAATTCAGGACAGGCTTTAAGGAGATCACAGGGTAAGCAGCAGAAACGCTTACAGCAGAAAGATGTTTCCTTCGTGGTCTTGACTCCTTTTTCCCTTGTCTGCTTTTTTCAGTGGTGTTTAACAGTGTATCTGCTTCGTGCCACAGCTTCTCCTCGCCTCTAAGGAAAGCTCCAGGGGTTTCTTCTAGACAAAAGCGAGAGATTTGTACTGTGAAGGCCTAGGGAGAGATTCAGAGGACTGAAGTTGTCGCTAAGCACCTGCAGAGGTGAGAGAAGCAAAGCCTGAGAGGCAGAGAACATCCCGGCTGAAAGCAGATGAGTGGGAAGAGAGAGCTGGTCCCCAGCAGGGCTGTGTGGGGACGGGCAGGGGCAGGAGGCAGTCCTGAGAGGATTTCTCCTGTTAGCCTGTAGTACTAGAAAGGGTTGTTTTGAGGTCCTAATGCAGATTTAAAGTAGTTAAAATAATCAAATGTGACCAATTGCTTGGATAAACGGACCTGTGCTGCTGTGACCTACTGAGACCAAAACCCTCACCAACACATCCTGGTGGTGACCTGCATGTAGGTGGGAGTGACAGTCATTCTCAATTAAAATCACAGACCCAGTACTTAGCTTGCATTACCTGACACTCATTTTTCTCCACCCCCCCACGAGACACACTCGCTTTTCTTCATATTTTCTCTGGTTATTGATCTCTCTGTAGACCAGTAGGCTTGCCAGCCCTCTGTCTGAGGCACACCCTGTGTGCTCCTGTGCCTGTCTCCTGCAGCAAACAGGCTGGGGCCGTGGTTTCTCTGCCTCATACATCATTATTCCCAGGCTGCCACAGCGATCCCACATCAGCTCAGAGCCTTAATACAGAGAGAAGAGAAAGAAAAACAGATATTGCTGTCGTCTGGAAGTTCAGGACATTCGCACAATTTTAATTTATTTGCAGTGCCTTGTTAAAAGTCATTTTGATGGCAAAAATCTATGGGCTAATACGTGTTTCTGACTTACGTCATATACAATCTCTGTGTTTAATGCGGGGGTGTTATAAAACAAAAATAGTTCAACAAAATGAATAACCAAACTTCATATAAAAGTAGTATTAAAAAAAGAAACAAATGGAGTACTAAGGAGCATGGAAACGATCAGCTGTGCAATTTCATGTCGATTCAATTCCATTTACAGCTCATAAATCCACTTACTGTTGTCGCACACTTGTGGCTTCGCACATTCCCCCAGCGCCCCGTGGTTCAGCAGAGCTGCTCGCAGGCTCCCACACCCGGTACGTGTGCCAGCAGGGATGTGGGGATGCAGACAGTGCCAGCCTGCTCGCTGGGGCACAGCGCTGGGCCGGTGCTGCGCGCTGGCTCAGGCGGGGTCCCGGGGAGCTGGAGCACGAGCTGCTGGAGGGCAGCACGGCCGTCCCTGTGTAAATGTTAGCAGGGGGCAGCTAGCTGCAGCCTTTCCTGGCAACGTGCAGTAGCTCCTGCTGACATTTGCACCCACCATATGGCAGAGTGCAGCATGGCCACCCAGGGCTGAGCTCGCCGCCTTACAAATGCTGCTGCCCTTGAACAGATCCATGGGTTGCATTTTTGTCATCCAGTGTTGCTGTGTGCCTCCATCTACATCAGAAAGACACATCTTTTTTTTTTTTTTTTTTTTTTTTTGGCAGCAGTGTGTGTGGGGGGAGTACCATTAACACTATCAATACTCTGGAAAGATGTTAGCTGCACACAGACAATCGACACAAAGCCAAATGAATCAGGGTAATTGGGTAAATCATGTGGCTCTCCGTGGTCATTGCAATACTCAGGCATGGACGTGAGTTTTCAGTGTGTGTGTCCATGGTGACTTCAGAAGATGCAAAGTCAGGTCCTGGCACTGCAGACTAATGGCTCTCCTTGTTTCAGGTAGGAAGTCGTAACCTTGCCTTGCATTTAACTGGGGGGTTCCACAATGGAAATGGGTAGTGACAGAGCCAGTGCAATGATCTTGATGTCTTCTTTAGAAAGGAAGTGTTCCTGTATAGATGTGCTCAGTTATACGGTTATGTCAGATAAATCTTCCTAGGAATCTGGGCAGGAGCATATTATTAGGCATTGAGCACCCACAGAGCTAGCCATAGAATAATCTGTGGAAAATATTTGTGCTTAATTTAAGTATATTTTACTTGTTATCATAAAAGCAAAATACAATGTCTACCACATTGTGAATATTACGTATTAATATATTTATAACTCATTCATTCAAAGAACTATTTCAGAAAGGCTTACTTTAGAAAAAACACTTGGGTGAAATAAATTAAAATCAACATATGCAACCTTTTTACATTGCAGATACATTTTCCTACTTTATTATGCCTGTAAATTCATCTCAGCAGCAGCTAAAAGAGAACAAAAGGGAAAAGCTACATATTTATAGTTGCCAGAGCAATTAGTTAGGAATAAGGTAGTATTCAGCTACTTATGTGTGTGTTGTGAAGGACGTGACATTCAAAGGTAATTCTGCGGGCAAGCTCTTGTATAAAGATTTTGAAATGCATTGGTGGTCTTATCCAGCTCATGGCTGGACTAGCTATTGCACCTCCAAACCAAGCCTTTTCCTTGTAGCCTCTTTATTCCCACAGCCAGCATCCTTGCTGCGCCCTCTGCTAGCTCCTTTTTACCAAGAACAGATGTGGAGATAAAACTAAGCCCTCACCTTCAGTGCTGTTCCTTTCTGGTCAAAGCTAAAGGATTTAAATGAAATAGTAATGAAAAACATACCACTAGCTATGCAATTTCTTTAGTGTGGATGAACAGAGGTTATCCACAGGCTTTTGAAAGTGTAATTCTCTTTCAAAAGAAAAAATTTCAGTTAATTGTCATGTACGCTGCACCCTGAGTGATATATGAGTCTTATTAGTACATACAGATTTATGAGACAGGATACAGTCCTTGAAAAGAAAAATCTCTTAAATTATTACATTTTACCTCTCTCACCTTTGTTCTTATGCAAGGTCAAACTGCATATTTAAAATGTTCTCCTGTCACATTCCTTAAAGATGAAGATTGCTGCAGGTTGGGCTGTGCTGAATTCGGCACCGTCGGCGCCCTGAACTCTGAAAGCAGAAGGAGGGGTTTGACACGTCGTGATTGCAGCTTGACTGAGAGATGGGAACCGGTGGCTTTTGTGGCACACGCACCCCCTGGCCTTATTAACCCAAACAGAAGTTTTATCCGTCGGATGCTATTTAAGAGTAAGCAAGCCCCTCTTAGCCCTACAGTACTCTTCTCTTGATGAAACCAAGTAGCTATGCGTAGAAGTAGCAAAGAAATGGACAAATAATTATGTTATTTGTACCTGTGGAAGAGAAAAATCAATGCAAAGCAGCTAAAGATATGGAGACGGTGGACAGAAAACAGCAAGGGAAGAAGGCAAGGGGCTGGAAGGGAGCTCAATTCCTTATCTTCTCCAGTGATCTGTGGGCGCAGGGGCCCACCTCGGTTCCCAATTCTAGAGATCACCGCGAGTGATCGGCTCTGGGTGTGGGGGGCTCACCACGTCTGGCCACTCTCTGACGGGTAAGAGGAGCACTCTGTGCAGCTGTGGGAGCGTTGTCAGGGCGGTGCTGTAGGCAGGCTTTACACCAAGCCTGTCCACCAACAGGTTCAGGCAACTTTCGTCTTAACAAACAGGTTTGCTTCCAAAATTTACCTTTCCGTAGATTTTTTTGTGAAACGTGTTGGAGCATTTCTTTAACCTCGCTTGTATGGTAGCCATCGTGTTTCTGGCTGAGAAATAAGTGATATTACCACAGTCAAAAGAAGAACGTGCAGAGGTTTTTCTGCTCCCTGGCCTGCCACGAGCACAGGGCTACTCACCGCTCGGTCCCCTGGAAATGAGAACCACGGCTGGTAGGAGGCTGCCTAGCCACGGGGCAGCCCCCAGCTCTGCTGCGATAGCCCTGCAAGCAACATTAAATAAATCACTTCAGAGGATGACTGCATCCTCAGAAACCGCGTAGCAATGGCAGAATTTGAGGCACGTGTGAAAGGACTTGTCCTGCCCCGCAGGCGTGCCCGAGCATCCCCCGCCACTCCTGCAGCAGCGGGAAGCTCGTTCGGCCGCGCTCCCCACAGGTGATGCTTTGGTGAGAAATGTAATTATTTCCGTCGTGCAGAGGGATGCTGTGGCTTATTAGAGATGGCTGTGATAATTTCTGGGAAAAGGCAGCTTTCAGAAGGAGCAGTATGGTAGAGCCTAGTGCACACGAAGGAACTTGGGTCTGATAACGCTGTCTGCTGGTTCTTGTTAGTGCAAAGCTCCGCTTCCAAACTGCTTCCTTGGTGTTGCTCCGTGTCGGGGCATCCTGCAGGTGCAGTAGAGAGGATTGTGTTGTTTGTCATCACTATTAGAAGGCAGCTGAAAGGCACGTTCTCCCTTGCCCCCAGCAGCAGCCACCAGTGCAATCGCATTGCACAGGCACACGGAGCTGCCCCCCCGGTGTCACTGACACACCTGCACCCCAGAGTCATCTCTAGCAAGGCCCAGGTGAACGAAGCAAGGACGAGACCAAAACCCTGTTGTAGGCACAGCCTCTAATGGTTACGGGGAGAGTCCCCCCCACAAGCATTGGAGGTAGATGTAGAGTGATCTCAGCAGAAGTGAAATGGAATTGCTGTCTGAATATCGTGTTCTGAAATAATCTATTATTCTGTGAACAATTTATATGGATTTTCTAGTAAAATTACATTCAACCTGAGTTTAATTGTGTGCCTGTGAATGTACATATTACCTAAAGCACGAAGCTGGAAACCTCAGTGTTTCCAGTTGCATTAACCAGAGCTGCAATGTAAAAACCCAGTGTCTCTGAGGCCTCGAGGCCAAGCCACGCTACAGCTGAATGGAAACCTTTCTTCTCCCCAGAAACTGGAGATCCTTGCATTTTGGCAGGAGTGACTCTGAAACGAGTGCTCAAAACTGTGCCGTGATATTCCTCACAGGTAGCAGGGAAACAGGTAGGGCTAATAAAAGCAATCACATTCCCGCCCCAGGATATGTTGCAAACTGGATTTTTCCCTAACCAGTGAATTCAACCATTGGCGTTGTCTGGAGTGGATCGGAAGGTAGCTGTTAAGCACACATTCGCTACCAGGTGCTGCTTTTAATCCCCTTGATGCATTAGGCCTGTCAGCTGATCCATTTTCTATTCACATTGCCCTCCAGAATCCAGCTGAGGTGTAGATAATGCAGATAGTCACAGGGTTTTTGTCTGTTTGTTTGTTTGCTTTGCCTGTTGATAGATAACAACGTATTTATGAAATGACTTACAAGAAATCAGACCTTTCTAACGCAGAGGTTTAATAGAGAAGGCTAGCCTAATAACTCAGCTTCTCCTGTGTGCCCG
This sequence comes from Aythya fuligula, assembly GCF_009819795.1. Classification (NCBI taxonomy): domain Eukaryota; kingdom Metazoa; phylum Chordata; class Aves; order Anseriformes; family Anatidae; genus Aythya; species Aythya fuligula. The sequence continues at coordinate 818,043 of NC_045565.1, read as the reverse complement.
AATGACAATGGTATGAATTCTCTTCCCTCTCAACTTAATTCAAGGATCATTTCCACAACCTGATTTACTCTTGTACCTTCTCCAGCTATGTTGATTGAGGTAATAGACTGGAAAAGAAAAACAAATCAAGGCTTACATCATTGTATATGCTATATTTTGCTCTGCCTAAATTATACGTGGTATTCCAAGTACATATTTCTTGCTTAAAGAAAAATAAATGGAAAAGGCAACCCTTTTTTGGGGTTGCACAGAGCATTTGCTGTAGAAGATTCTGCAGCTTCTCCTGAAATTCTGCAGAGATTGCTGTAAAGGAAAGGCTGCACGCTGGAAAGAGGAGAGCATGGAGGAGATGCCTCCTCTGCCGCAGGAATGCCATCATCAGGGCCCGTGGCTGAACACGGCTGTGGATATGCTCAGGTGGTGCTCGGTGCACAGCGAATGATGGCTCCGTATCAGGAACACCAGGAGACAGTCATGCTTGCTGCCTTGTACTTGGATCGTGGGTTGATGGTGCCTGCACAGAGCACGCAGTCTAATAGCAAGTGCATGCAGCAGTGCCGAGTTAGTAAACGTCACAGAAGGTGTGTAGATGTCTGTACAGGACAGAGAGCAAAAGGCATGAGGGGAGGAAGGGGGAGCAATGTATGGGATGCGTGTCCGCGTGTGAATGGGATGATGTGCAAGAGCAGAGTAAACTTCCCGAATGAAGCACATCAGAGCATGTGAAAAGGAATTTATTTTGCGGTCTCAGATCAACTGCATAATGCTCGTGCTCTTTGCAGACGTGCCGGGGCAGCTAGGCACGTTCTGAAATCCCGTGCAGGCTGCTAGTCCTTGGAAAGCGTGCTGATTTGGAGTGCATATGGTCATTGCAAAACCTTAGCTTTGGCAGAGCGCTGCGAGCACAGGAGGAGGATCATTACTGCGTTCACAGTTGTTGCCCTGCCAATGTGATACTATATGGGATGGAAGTGCTGAATACCCGGCTTTTATAGTCATATTTGAGCAGTTAAATAAAAGGATGATTTGAACACGCTGAGCATTCCTGTTCTCAGATATTCCAATGGGAAATGTCTTTCTGGTGACATGAAGAATTTCATGGCCGTAGCTCGCCTGTCTCAGAGTTCCAGTGAGGCAGAAGGCAGCATTCCTGCAAGATCAAACATTGCAGCTTAGCATTGCAAAACACAGCACTTCGAGTATCACTTTAAATGGGATAAAAATGAAATATTCATAACAGGCAAAGGAAGAGGCAACAGCAGAACGAAAAACTGAGTCGAACGCTTGAATGAAAAGCAAAACCTCCCTCACTGCAGCCCTGGCTCCCCTCTTCTGGAAACACCCTCATATCTGATCTAATACCAGACGAGAAACAAATGTTATGTCTTTTGCTCTTCTCCCTCCCTCCAACCCCTAGAAAAACAGCTCAAACCTGTGTATCTTTAATTACCCTGAACAAGGCACTGGTACTTATTTCAGCACTTCTGAAAGCGATGTCACCAGCCTATTCTGTGGAGATAACTTCAGTGGTCTTATCAATGGGATTAAGCGCTGGGTCTTCTTCCCATCTTTTTCTCCGAGGGTGATGGCATGTGATCTAGATCGGGTCATATTCGAGTTGTCATGTGGGATATTTATCCATTCATATATCATATGGGATATTTATCCATCGAAGGCAGCCGCTGCTCCTGCCTGCAGGGGCACGGGTTGGAAGCAGCCCCTCCGTGCCCTCGGCAGCCAGCTCCTGGTGGCACGGCCAGGCTGGGCTGGGAGCAGCCTTCCTCCAGACGGTACAAACGGGCAGGCTCTGCACTTGACCGGTGAGTGCTGGAAGAGATCCCCAATGTGCAAAGTTAATCAAGTTGTGGCCTAATTAAAGCACATTACTGCTGCTTTGTCTTTCTGCCTGTGGTGCCCGAGACAATAAGCTACGATGAAGGAGCCCTGGTGGTGTCGTTTCATACATCTCTTAAGAGGTCAAATAACGTTGCTATTTGAGATGTTGATCATATAGAGAGGCAAAAGGCTAAGATTTGTTTACTTTATCCCTCCTGCCAAGTTAATTTTAGTACCTATTATTTGACAGAACTAATTAAATCATATTTCATTCTTCTCCATTCTGTAGTGGCTAAATACTGACAAACAGAACTATTGAACAGCTGAAACCTACTTAAAATTACTTCTACTCTGTCATACACCGAACAATGGAATGTACAGAACACTTCAAAGTTAAGGGAAAAGTTTAAGTTTAAAGTGTGTTTATGCTGTCAGTCTCTACATGATCTCTAATGATCACCTAAACACTCTGCTTGCTACTGGCCTACATTTTTATTTTTTTTGTCTTTCTAAAGGAAGGCAGAGAACTCAGTGGTGCTTCAATGTATCAACATATTTTCAAATTGTGTATTTGCAATAACTGTTGCAACACAAAAACATTTCAGAAATTGATGTAATTTTGGACAGACAGAATTGAAAGACAGAAGTCATTAACAAATAATATCCAATTCTTTGTTTATTTCTATTGAAATAAAAGCTTAATTCTGGTTTTCTTTATATCACTAGCCAGGAGGCAGTGTAACAAGACAATACTGAAGCATAGTGTTAGCATGTCCTGTCATTTTCTTGAGTTTTCCCTAGCTGCTATTCCTCTGTAAGTCCAGAATTCTCACAGAATCGCAGTTTGACTTCCTTGTGTCTCCTTTTCAAGCAAGGCTTTGGCTTGCTATAGGAAAAAAAAAAAATAGAAAAACAACTACAACTTCCCAGCAGCTAATAAACTAAACAATCAAAAGAACTCAGATTAATTGTGATTAGGTTTAGATTTATGATCTCCTGCTTTGGAAATGATCTTGTTCATAGGTGTTCACTATTTACAGTCGCCAGTGTCACGCAGCCAGTGTATGACTAGAGCCACTTCATTTTCCTTGAGAAATGGCAGAGGAGGCCTCTGCCTGGGATTCCTGTCCAGCGTTACACTTACTTCTTGGGAAGAAGTAGAAAGTGCTGCAAAATATGAATGTGATTATGGTCTTGCATGAAAGTAAATCAAGAACAGTTAGTCTGGAAACACAAAAATAAGAGTGATACTAACCGTTAGGAGACCATACTGTCATCCTATATTTTCATTAAGCCTGTGGTTTGCAAATTCTGTCATTCCTATGGTGCATTTATTTTAGTTACCCCTGATACCTCTTAATTAATACATCAAATACCAGAATACCATCTTAGTAAAATTGTTCTGATTTTTTCCCCTTAAGCTAAAGTCTCCTCTCTCACAGGAGAGCATCACAAAATAAAACCAAAAAGGATGATATAGTGTTTTTATTTGAGGGTGATAAGAATTCATATTCATTCTTCCTAATCGCTCAGGAAATAGTGAGCCCCTTTCAATTACCTAACCATGGAGCAGAACCAATTCTCCCCACCGCGTGGCAGTGATTTCTGGCTGCTTCCAGTTTGGGCTTGTGTTGCTGGAGCCTACTGAGAGTTTTGACTTTCACAGAGCAGCTGCTGCATGTTTTGAGGACCTGAAAAATATCTGAAAACAACCAAACAAGCAAAAAAAACTCTGAAAGCCTGATACTTGAAGAAATAGGTTCCATCTGAGAAATGGGAACTCAAAACTGAAGGCCACCTAAATCAGCAGTCGCGTTTCAAAAGTGAAGGATCCTTGTGTCTAATTTAAAAGTTTTGCCCTGGCAGGTCCATCTGCAGGTTACCCACAGTTTTATTATGCCTGAAAAACATGCAGTGCGTATGTGAGAGCCCGTAACTGAGCATCACAGCTTCACCAGTGAGCTGCAGGAGGCCCTCGTTTGGCCTCCCTGAGCAGCCTGGCCACCCGGGACTGTCCAGGCTCCCTTTCTTGGTCCTGCAGTACATCCCTCGGTTTGTGCCTCTGATGCTGCTCCCCACGTCTCTCCATCAGACTGCTTTGGGATCCTGAATCTGAAGCACCCAGCCTGCTCGGATGGAGGAGGGAGGGTAAGAGAAGAAATGAAATTTCCTTGATTATCAGGCAAATTCCCATCAAAAGCCCATTTCAGATTTGGTGAAATTTCTTGGAAGGGGAGAGGCTTCTAATGAAGTGCTTTTGGTTGGTTAAACACAGATCAGTCAGAATATTTTTGACCATTTAATTAGCCAGAAGGAGAGGCCATGAAATGTTGAGGAATCACCCTGATAATGAGAAAAGTTTGTATTAAAAGGCTCATCAGCCTCGCAGTGGCAGAGAGAACTATATATGAAAGTCATGACAATTTAGCAGGTTAGCTCTATTTAAGTGGCAGATATAATTTAGAGAGAAATGTTCTTATATCCTTTATTAACTAGTTTTATGATGATTTGCTAAAGAAATCTGGCTTCTCTAATTATGCTCGATGTCCATTCATCTGTCTGTCAACTCCTTCTCTGGGAGCCTTTGAATCTGCTTAACGTGACAGCAGGCAGACCCCAGACAGCTTTGCTGCTATCAATGCACACAAAAACATGTGCCCAGGTAAATTCATGCCCTCTTGGAGGGAAGGCTGCACTGCCAGCTCAATTCTGTCAGAGACCCATGGAAAAATAACCTGTGTAAATGCTGATAATCGTGAAACCACCATTTTCTCGTCCATTTTATTATCACTGGTTAGCAGAAACACACTCAACCCAAATTTCGTCTAAGGTTTGCTCAGAAAAAATAAGACTGCTAGTTGAAAACAAACCCAAATCAACGGGCCAAGTGCTGTAGCCATGAGAGGTCCCCCATGAGAGGCTGTCACAGCAAGCCGAGAGGTTGTGTCCAGGGCTCAGCACTTTCTCCATGCCAGCCAGCAGTGGGCATGTTTTGGTCAGGTTGGTGACTGCCTTGACAAGTCATTTTGCAGAGGCACGAGGCACTAGGTAGTTGTTGTCAGATAGTATTTTCCTTGCTCTTTCCTTCCCTCTTTTCCTGGTCCTTTCCCTGGCTTTCAGGACTGTACATCTGAAATGACAGTGCCAATAAAGACGCAAAACTGCAACCTGTGTGTTATCACCATGAGGAAAGACAACCAAGGCAAGTTCAGTTGGACTGACCTTCTGCAAGAGCACTATGCGGTCTCCTTCCTTCCCTTATCACAGCTGCAGGACCAACAACTTTTTCTTAGCACTGTGGTTCGTTTTCTGAGGGAATGCTCATCTAGGTGATAGCAATAATAATACAAACAAATGAGCTTGGACATACTGAACTGAGATGGCACCATTTGGGTTTTTGATTGATTTCCTTTTCAGTAATTCAAGAAATATCCATATTTCTGGCTCTGAGCATTCTTCTTTTCCCTGATGTGACTTGCAAAAGTGCGTATGTAGACTGGGTGACCCCTGCAGCCGTCTCAGCTTCTCCCCACTCACGTGCTGGAGCACTGGGACCAGGCACAGCCCGGTTCCCCTGCTCCCTCTCTTCCTCAGCAGTGTCTCTGGTGGGTGGGTCAGCAAGCCAGCAGGAGCCTTTGTGACCGTACAGTCTGGCCTCAGGCATCACACAAAGCTGTCGCCTTCCAGCTGCAATACATCCTTTCTCTCACACGAGAGTTATATTTGCTGCATTGTGGCTTTATTCTGTAAGACATTTTTTTCTCTGTCCTTTATCAGCTGCAGCCTTCCATGGGCTAAAAGAAAGGGAACACAATAACTGCTAAGGGAGATGTCACGGCCCTTCCATGCATTCATTCTCGGGAAGCTTTTGTGCAAGAAGTGAGAAAAGGGCCGTGATCTGTACAGCAGATAGATATGGTGGGGGAGTCGCATTGTAGCGACAAGATTCAATAGCATTTAGTCAGGAACACTTCTGAATCAAGAGGATCACAAAGTACAATCTATAAGGATACACATCTCAAGGGGGGAAGAAAAAATGCTGCTAAGGTTATACTGTTGGTTTTCTTATCGAGAAAAAAAAGATAGCAAGTGTGCGGTGTTCAAGGAGACCGAGGAAGTCCAGCCAGTCTGTAATAATAGGTGTCTCAAAGTATTACACAGAGCGGGTAACCCAACTGGACAAGTTTTATAGATGTTATTTCTCATTCCTTGAGTCTACTGCTTCTGAAAATAGTTTTAGTTCTGCAGCACATGAGGCAAGAGGCTGCTGTCGTCTTAAATAACCTGGGGAAAAGAGAGAATAGCAAAAATAAAAATGAAATTTAAAGAAGAAAGAAAGAAGAAATAAAACAAGTTTTTATTCATATGATGGGTCCTTGCTTCTCTCTTGCTCTGACTGGTGAAGAGCTCCCAAGAAGTCAAGGTGTTGATAAAGTAGGAGGGGGAAGATCTTACAAATAAAATTTCTATAACACTTTATAGGATATTCTAACCATATTTGGAATAAATTCCATATAATATTCTAAATATTATATAAATATTCTGTACATTCCACAATATTCTGTAAAATATTCCATAGTCTACTGGGATATGCTTTGCTGTGAGCTTGTACCTGATGTTCTTCTAATGCTTCTTCTCACCTTTCCTCTTGCAGCTGGCATGCCCACTGGATGCTGGGTGGATGCAGTGAGATGCTTGGCTGGTTCCTGCCTTTCAGGATAAATACGCACTGGGATGAAACCGACTTTCTTCCAGAATGTAAGTAAATTGTCTCTATTTGACACAGTTGCTAACTAATGTTTTGGGGGATGGGTATATTTGAAAGTCTTACCTCTGTCAAATTAGGTTGAATTTGCTGAAATAGCGTCAAAAATCAGTAGTGAAAGGACTGGAACAGACACACATAGATACACAGTATAAGTCAAGTTTTGGTTCTGCTGGAAACCAGCATAAAAATTATGTTAACAAGACATCGTTTTAAAGAAGGGCCATCTTGGGAAGTGGCCATTATCTTCTCCCATGTGTTGTAACTCAGGAATTGCTTGTCCAAAAAGAAGAGACAGACTGCCAAAGAGTTTGCTTTATCTTGCTCATCACGTATATATTTTAGTTAGGGACTAAAATAAAATATTTAAGGTATCAGGAAAACAGGAGGACTTGCAGTGACTGTTCCCCCAGCAGACTCTTCCCAGACTGCTCACATATGTCAGTGAAACAAAGTGGTGCATTTACCGAGGTAAAAAGACGATGCGCCAGAGGGCTGTAGGACACGTTGCCTCCTCCCACAGGGCTGCAGGTACCTGCTGCAAGACATGCTCATCACTTTAGCATCCCTTTCCTTAAATAATAAATGTAATTAGTGTTGCTTTTTCCTGGCCTACATAGCTAGGACTGCTGGGTTTTCATCTGAATTATGGTTTTAAGCAAGCCGATGAGTTCACTTTCAATGGGAGATTTCTGATCACCTGCTGTGTTTATTCATGAGATCAGATGTTTCCTAAGACCTGGATTTTAAATATAATCATTTTACACATGATAGCTTGAAGGCAAAAAAAGATAAAATCTTGTCAGGAAGAGTTTTTTGATATCCAATTTATAAATAACAAATCAGTTTGATGAATATTAATTCCTGATAAAATACTGAAATCAAGAACTGAATGCTTTCTGGGAGGTATTACTGAGTTAAATGTGAGATCCTGCTATCTCTAAAGCATAATAACTTGGTTACATGATATCAAAGCAGCTGATCCAGTGGTCTCTCTGGTGGTTTAAAATCTTGTGATTTATCTATAGCATAGGCATTGTATACACTTACATATTGAAGTGTGAGTTATGTCTTCTGCTTAACTTCCTAGTGGTACTTAGCATGGATAGGGGAAGAACATCTCCATTTAGAAGTGATTTGTACTGGAAATTAGTGGCAATATCTATGTTCTCCTGCGGTCTGTCTTTAAATATGATACCTATACCTAGTAGGTTCAAAAATTTCATATATGTTGAAACTAAGGAAACATGTCTGTGGCATGCTATGATTGGAAAAAAATCTGCCATTTGAAGAGGCTTAGAGGTTTGGAGCATTTACATTAGTCCTTGGAGAGGAGAGGGATTGCGATAAGGCAATTATAGATGCATGCAAATTAATTAATCCCACTGCTTTATTATGCAGCTGATGTTTTTAAGAAACAATTTGCAGAAAAAAAAAGTTTCCTCTTATTCATCATATGGGATTTGCTTTTCAGTGATATGTCTTGCTTAATGTCATGGATACAGAAGATTAAGTCCTGGGAACATAGGTTATCTATTTCTATACTGTAACTTTTATTGTGTTTTATAATTGTAAATTACAAAAGGCAAATATTTGTATTATTCAATGGACCTAATGTTTTTTCTTGCTCCAGATAACCACTGATAAGTAGGTAGTGTGATATTGATGGTTCTCTCTCTATAAAAAATATATATTTTAGATAGATTTGTGGTCATTTGATATGGAGTGATTCATCTCAAATGATTTTAGGACATTCAAATACCAAGCCTTTAATAGACTCACATTTAAGATGTTTGAGTCAAATGCCCAGGTTGGGCTGTAGCTACCAGAGAGAGGTCAGAAGTGCTCGCGCCTCACAGGCATAACATGTCTTAGGTGCTCACCCTAGGAGGTGACGAGCCCCTTCTGGGATACCTGGGCTCTTCACTGGCTTTAAGGAGAGCCTGGAGAAACTATCTCAGGCAGAAACCTGCTCGAGATGAGGGAGAAGGAAAATTCTTATTAATGCTTTTAACCTCTTTTTTTACCAGAAAAAAACAAACAAACAAACAAACAAACAAACAAAAAAAACAGGCTCATTTATGCATGCTGTATATACATATTTACAGAGGCATATTTGTGCCTCTGATACATGTGCCAGGCTCCGAAGCAATTTACAATAATTGTACTTTATAAAGCAAAGGGGCTGGGCTGGTACATGGTGTTGTGACATACTGGCACATCTCCCAGGCTGCCACCACATCACCACGTACAATTGAATCTCATTTTTCATTTCTGTTCCTGCTGTGAAAAATAAGCCTTAAAAACATGTATTGAAGTGCAGACCCATGCAGTAGCGTCTGCCCACATTTTCAGCTCCCGCCAGTGCCACTGAGGGATGCGAACTGGCTCTTTCATTTCAGTGGCTAGCTCCGAGGTTATATGGCTGCACAGGAGTCAATGCTACGTGCTGCTTTGCAAAGCATGGGGAGGAATCCATCAGGATTCACATCTGTCCGAGCGGCCCTCCACTTTCATGCAGAAGGAACTAGAGGATAGTACATCTCCCTCTCCTTAAAGTCCTAAATAGCATCCCAACATGCTAGTGGGTGTCTCCCCCAGCTGATGCTGAATTTTCATGCTAGGAGTGGATGTAAAGTCTAGATTTCTGTTTGGTTACACTGCTAATACCCTTCCAGCATCTACTTAGTACGAACGGCATTTTTACCAGCTTTGAGTTAGATTTCATTAGAGGATAAAGTTCTCTTTACCGTACTCAAAATTCAACTTTTGTGCCTTTTCAGTCTGCATTCGTTCTTTGTCTAGGATGATATAGAAAACATTAAGGAGTTCATTAAAAATTATGATTAATTAATTTTATTACAGTAGCACTTAGAAGCCCCTGCTGAGACAGGAGACCTATAGCACTGGGCACTGTAGGGACACATAAAAGAGTGAGTTTCTGCTTCAAAGAGCTGAAAATTGAACTAGAAAAGACATGTTTCTCTTGGCTTCAAGGGAAACTGAATAAGGGCTTTTGTGATATTCTTGAGCAAGCTGGAAGCCCCATGTTTCATTGAAACCTTTTCTTTCTCATTCTGCACTTTCATAAAAAATACATGATGAATGAACCCGGATTCAATTTTCAATTAAAAGAATCGCAGACTATCTGGTGCTCTTTCTGCCCACAGCCCGCTCCTTTTGCTGTCTTCATTCTTCCTCTGCAGGGTCCGTAGAGCAGCCCTCTGCTCCCTGTTCTGATAACCTTTGCAGGCAGCTGCGGTTGTGTCTTGTCATCACATTGTTAATACTGGATTTCCACGTTTCAAAAGGGGTTCAACTTCTCGTTTTTGTTAGCTCTGTAGTTACTTGAAAACATCCCAAACTTGCAAAGTAGAGAAAAAGAAAAGGAGGAAGGAGAGAATGGCCTCCCCTCCCTCTCCCGCCTTTCTGCCGCTGCTGCTGGCACAGGAGGTAGAGAAATGCAGCATGAGAAGTGCAACAGTTACAGACTATGCTCTCTTTTACCACTAGCCTTGAGTCAATTTTCCTTTATTGTACAATAGGACGGGAAAAAAAGGAAGGGAGCAGTGTTGAAGGTTATTGCCTTTGTTCATGCAAAGGCAGAGAGAAATCTGCCTTGAGAAACAGGAGAGATCAGCAAGCTGCTGAGTTCACAAAATAAATTCTAGCACCGTGCTCAGATTTACCCTTCTATTTCCTAAGTTTCTGCTCTGCGTCTGGTGGGTTGTCCCTCTCAGCTCTCTCCTACCAGCCTAAGAAGTCGGGAAGAAGCGGGACGGAAAGGACAGGGCTGGTGGCAGCGGGGGACAGCCCCGGAGGGTGCCAGGCGTGCTGCCGGGTGGCTGATCAGCACAGACAGTGCCCGCGCAGCTGCCAGCCTCGTGCCATCGCTTCTCAGAGGAGGCGGCTTTGTTTCAGCTTGACTACTGCTCCCCGATAATCTGCGAGGCTGGGAGGGAGTTCAGAGCAGCGCTGGGCTGAGCGCTAATCAAATGCACCGTAGTTCCTTGCAACTCGCTCTGATCTCCGGTGCCTTTAATCTTGCACTACATTTTGGCTGGGCTTCTCTCTGTTGTACGCCTCCCCAGGGAGATGGCAGGCAGGGGGTGAGGGAGGCTGCCCGGGCCAGTTGAAGTCTCAGGGGGCCTGCTTGAGGCCACTGTGAAGGAAAAAAAAAAGAGTTCACAGATGCTCTAATCTATTTTCTCTTAAGAAGAACAAGCTGATGCTTTTATTTTATTGTAAGTAGAGCAAGTGGTTAAATCACCTTCTGAAAACAAACTACTGAACAGAAACACAATCTCTCTCCCAGGAGTTTCTGTAGATGACAACCAACCCCCTGTAGTCTCTCTCTGACACCAAACTTCATCTTTCTGTGGGACCGGGTGAATGGCATCAGCTGACTCAGGCGCTCACACGGATGAGTTGTGTCTGCTCCAAGCACCTGGCTTCCAGGGCTGGAAGCACCATTTCCTGCTGCGAGCCGTCCCAAATCAGCGGTGAGGCTCATTATTTCGGAGTCACTTAGGAACCAGCAGGATGGATGGAGTGCTCTTAGCTGCTTCTCAGATGGCGTGGCAGCACGTGAGGCCTCCCGCACCACGCCTGCGTCCAGCGCCCCCGGCCAGCCGAGCTGCCCTAATGGCAAACTCACCGCCAGGCTTGTGAGAACGCCTGCAGTCCAAGAGCCACGTCTGGGTTAACGCTGAAGCCAAGGTGGAAGTGGGAAGGGTGTTACAGGCCCAGCTGTAGGAGACTGGCAGAGGAGAAAGAGAAGATAGGCGTCATAGGATGAGCAGATTATTTTGTTCATTTGTTTGCTTTTCTAATGCCTTCGATGCCTCGTGCTCTGCTGCTTCTGGCTTTTGGTGTGTGCCTCAGTTTAAATTTTCATGGTACTCGTCTCGCCGCTTAGCCGTGTCGTGTTGTGTTACCCTGTAGCACCCCGGATCAAAACTCAATCATGGAACAAACACAACAGTCACTTTCATGCTGCCCCGCTTTCATTACTCAGGGCATTCCATCATGGGCTGCTGACAAAGAAGATCCTGAAATTAAATTTAAAGGCATATTTACATAAGGAGTGTGCATGGGAGGGGGAGTTAGTCAATTTGGTGTTTTTTTCTGTGCTCTCTGTTCTCCCAGGAGAAGGACTCCTCCCTCAGTACGAGAATAAAAGGGAGAGGCACAAACACGAGCTGTCAAAGTACTACTTCATACACAAAAATCCTATCTTTAAACTCTGCTGCTTTTATTTTAGGAAGGTTTGTATCAACCTTATGTTTAATATTTCCTTTTTTTTTGGTGACATTATACCTTCTTAAACAAGATTTTAAAAAGGAGGCAGATAGTCTTGGCGTAGTGGCTTGATGTTGAGTGGAACAAGATTGTGCTATTTATCACTATACAGTGAAATATTTACAATTAGTTGGTGTCCTGACATAGGAAAATAGCAAGACGATCTTAGTGTTTTTCTCTTTCTTCGCACAAATGCTGGGAGAACTGCTATGAATGGCAGAATTTGGCAAGATATTGAGCATGCAAATGAGCACAGGAATAAATAAACAGGCATGCTGATCACAATATGAAGTCATACTGATCATTCATTTGGCACGTGTGGGTTTAGTGCTAATTATTTATGATACTTCATACTGTGATAATGAATATTCTTTGGTATGCTTTGGAAAGGTAATGGAATTCTACTGCCAGACTCTGACACCTTTATTTTTAATTATCCATCAGTTATCACATCTATGGCTTCATGGACTTAAGAAGCAGTAATATATCTCTGAGCACAGCAAAGAGTTAGCAGACTTTGACTCTTAGCAAAAAAAGCCAAAATTGGACATATATCTTGTATAGGATACAATATGTTCTAATGAAAGGTTTTGCACTGATGTCCTATGGAAGCAAGAAATATATCTATTTCGATTTCAAGAGGTGTCTTGCTGGAAGAGGTTATCAAAAAGAACTCCAGCAGAGGACACAAAAGCATTTAGAAAAAGCACAATGAATTTTGACTGCTTTTGAATCTATTTATCAAAGCCATTGCCGTTCCCATTTCGACGCAGGTGGAACAATAATAAATATCGAACAAAGCAACTCAATCTGTATTCAGAGCATTTCAATACATGGAAAGTTAAATGCAAAGAAAGAAAGCTTGCAGAGTCAGGCCTATTGACTCCTGCTACTTCTGTTCCTCGTTGAAAATGAATGGTGGAAAGCGCATAAAGATTGGCAAGATGTTTACATTACTGTGATTAACATATAATAAGCAGCACCGTCGGTAACGTGACTTCATTATTTAACTGGATCAACAATATTCTGCATCATAGGAACATAATTCCGCTGCAAACCTTGGTGCTTTCTTTCATTTTAAGTGACTCATGTCACATGTCAATTTTCAAACTGGTTGGATCCGTATTATTTCCCTAGCTGCCATTTATCTCTGCAGGAGGGTCTTTGTGCAGGAATGTGCCCCTGTGTGGTGAAGAAGAATTGCCTCTTCTCTGGAGGATAGGTGGCAGGAGGAATCCACATTCCAGTCTTGGCTTGGCTTGCACAGGAGTCATTCCCTGGGAGCAGCCCAGTATGGCCCCAGCAGCTCGCTCTCTGCCACTGGTTCGTAGTCACAGTGTCTGCACACCCCTCTTCCCTTGGGGTTTTCTCCCACTGTCCCTAAATGCTTAAAGAAAATTTCTGGAGGAAATTTCACCTCGCTCAGGCAGGGTGGCAGCAGAGGCTGAAAACCTACCAGGCACTCCGCAGAGGCTGCTCTGATGAAGCCCTCCCTCAAAGGCAGGCTAGATTTTGGATAATTCTGATTTTGACCATAAATCCAAAGCAGGTTGCCAATTATAGTGAAAAAAATAAAATAAAATACAGGAACAAAACATGTTGGATTGTTATAAAATGCAGCTATACATGCAAAGGACATCACAAAATCATGAAAAAAAAAAAAAAAAGAAAAAAAAGAATAATGCTCAGTTAACTGCTGCTGTCTGAAAAAAAAAAAAAAAAAAAAAAAAAAGAGAGAGAGAGAGAAATGCTAGTCCAAATTTGATGTGTCTGCCGGCCAGATCTAAAGTGCTCCGAGACCAAAACCAGAAAGCTCTCATTGCCTTCATTGCCTCCTCTGGCTTTTGGGTACAGCCATCAGGTATAAGCGGGTCTTTCATCCACATGATTAGTGCTTTGCAGCAGATGATAAAAGATTCAGTTTCTCTCTTTTGTCTTGATATTTCCAAGGCTTACCGGTTCTGTCTGATTTCACCTAGCACCCAGCAAACAGCCTAGCACGGCGCTGTTTGCTCTGTCCTTTGGGCAGTCACACAGGCGGTTCTCACTTCAGACATCCTCATTCTCCGTGTGCTGCAGCGCTTCCACAGAGCTGGTTCAGGCCCTTGGAGCAAAGCAAAGAAGTGGATTTTAATTTTGAGTTGCAGCTGCTGTTGTCAAAGTTCAGTGAATTAAGCATGGATTTTGTTTTCACTGCTCTCTCCTAGTGCCAGGAATAACATAAACTGTGAAACACGTGTGCTTAATGTAAGTAAAGCAATGGAGAAAGACATTGTTCTTGTTATTTGAAATGTCACCGAAGATCTTGGATTCGTTTCAGTAGCACAATGAAACCAAGCTGCAGTTTTCACAAAGGCATAGTTTTAGCTGGTAGCAGTGAATAGATGAAATGTTCTTCTGCCTTCTCTGGCTGTTGCTGCACAGCAGCACCACAAAGTGCCTCTGCGCTGGAGCGATGAAGATTGCTTCCTTCTCCTGGCTGTGCTGGGCTTCGCGGGAGCTCAGGGAGGACAACTGGATGTCCCCCCAACACACATCTACGGGCATATTTCCTCCATTCAAGTTGACGTGCTTTGTGTTATTTCTAACGTAGTTATTTTCTCGGTTCACAAACCATTGCACTGCAACCCACTGCAGTAAACTAGAACTTGAATAAAATCATGTGGGAAATGAGACCGAGTTGGCCAGAAGCCCACAGTAGATGTAAGGGGTGACTTGGGCACTGAACGTAGCTTCAGGTATGAGTTTCCCAGCTGGCTAACACAGAAAGAAAAGGGTAGTGTTGCTCATCCTCTCGAAGCTGCCATGAGTAAAGGTTTGCAGACTAATGTCAGCCTCTCCCTTTGTTCGCCCCCTATATTGCTTCTGTTTCCATTGGTAAGATTTTCACCTTTTCTACTCTACTTTCTGTGCTTTCTCTCCCCCTCTTCGTTCCCTGGCTGTGTGGCTGAATAGGTGAGACAATACCAGAGACAATCTCCCTGCCTGCCTGGCAGAGAGGAAGGGGAAGGTTGGTGTTGCTATGGAGCAGTGTGAAGGTTACTTCAATCCCTTTAGTATCATTTTGGCTGCAAAAAGGTTGCAGGGAAAAGGTTTCTAGATGCTAAAATAATCCTTTATTATTTTTTTTTTCACCCTCAAATTGAAAATGTAATTTCTCCAGAAACAGAACAAAGCAGACCAAAAACCAAAATTAAAAAGCAATGATGTAGGCTGTTGTAAAGCTCATCCTGTGTATCCCATGGTTCTCCTCCACACACCCATGGCAGTGCGGCCCTTTTTGTGTGCACATGCAGTGACACATATACACACACACCATCATGTTTGTACCTGTACACATAGTTGTTATACCTTTTGTGCATGCCCGTGGAAATACCAGTGTATTTATGGGGTGCCAAGAGCTCAGCCCACTGGAGCTCTTTCTCACATGCTGCCCATGGGCAAGGTGAGCAGAGCCACGCTGAGCTTTTCCACC
The DNA here is from genome assembly GCF_009819795.1 of Aythya fuligula. Taxonomy (NCBI): domain Eukaryota; kingdom Metazoa; phylum Chordata; class Aves; order Anseriformes; family Anatidae; genus Aythya; species Aythya fuligula. The sequence goes on along the minus strand of NC_045565.1, from coordinate 802,666 downwards.
AGCTGACTCCGAGTTAAAAGAAGGGCCATTGCCATGACTAGAACTGGAATAAAACCAGAAGGTTTATTCACCTCCACCCTTCTCTGGTGGCCATGTTTAAGACATGAAGATTGTGGAAACCTTTCAAACCTTGTAGTGCACAGCTGAGTGCTCCCTCCTGGAACCTCATGCAATTACACAGCTAAGTCTTGTTAGCGACAGGTTCCCTTGGTGCAGGAATAGAATTAAATCACTCTTTGAACAACTAGATACAAATGATGAAATGGATATTATCCTATTACCAAGGGCGGATTTGTAATCAAATGGAAGTTCTTCTTACGAGTTGTTAAAGAGGATTTCGTGGCATCAAACCAGTTCCTAATAAGCAGATGTTCATGATACAGAAGAGAAAACATTTCTGCATTTGGCACCCTTATCAGAAGCATCAGTCCAAAAGGCAGGGAATTAATACGGAAGGCAGAAGCATACAAATGGAGCTGAGACCCTCCCAGTTCCTCTGCTATTTCTGAACTAAATTTTCAGCCTTACCTGGCTCTGCAGCCCAGTTTCTTCTCTTGCAGTTAGGGAGAGTTCACCACCAGGCGCTGGGCAGTACATACGTAGAATTTAGGTCCACAGTTTTATCAATCAAGCAACATAAAACCGCTCGAAATATCACTTCAAATAAATCCGTGAAATTAATTACAGAAGGTTGACCAAATATGAAAAGGCCCTATATCCTGGGCTACACTGATTTATTAGTGGAGGTGCATGAAGTGTAGGAGCTGTCCTGCAGATTTCAGTGGGCCAGACAATAGCAAGAGAAGAGTTTTTGTCTTATAGATTTTAAAGACCCTTCCACGGGGTTGAGTTCCTGTCATTTCCATCTCCAACACATGCAAATACAAAGACATTCCCTCCGTAAGTGTTTGAAAGGTTATTTTTTTATACATATACTTCTGTTTAGCTCTTATTTTTTAGTTTGAAACACTTCAGAAGCACTGCAAAACCAAAAACACTTGGATGCCATAACTGACTATTGTCCTAGTTTTGGATGGGATGCGCGAGGAGCCGGGAGGGACAGGACCAGGACAGGTGACAGAAGTGGCCGAAGGGGTGGCTATCCCACACCCTGTGGCGTCATGCTGAACAAAAAAGTACCCTCCTACTGGCTGTCACAGACAATCCCAACTGTAAACTGGTTTGGGTGGCCTGAAACTGCGGAGATGGGAGCAGAAGTCGAGTGTCCCATAGGCTCCCACGCTTACCTGAACTGGTCTGGCTGAAATGCAGCCACAGGCAGTTAGGAGAAGTTATACGGGGTTAGCACCCTGCTGTCCTTCTCATTCAGCTTTCTCTCACTACGGAGCCTGGGCAGGCACGTAGGAAAGAGGAAGGATGTCTCTCTGCCACCTTCTGAATAAATTATTAGTTCCCTATCTGTGTGACCGGTTGAATGCAGTTTCAGAGTCGCCTCATGGCATGTAAGGTCGATACCAGGAGTCTGATGCCCCAAAGTGCTGAATTCAGGTTTTCAGTGAAGCACAAAGCAAAAGCCTGTAGACTTTTCAGACCTTGGGATCAGGATGTGCTTTTTTACACAGGCAGGTTTCGGAAGCCTGAATTCACAAACAGTGAGATACCCAGATAATGCCAGGAAATTAAACAAACAAACCATGCCAGAGTACTTTCCATAGAATAAGTAGCAGGAAATCAAAGTCATAGTATGATGGAAATGTCTCAGCTACAGCCCCTCGGTGTGAGGCAGATGATGCACGGAGAGGGTTCGGAAGTGCATAATGCATGAGCTGGAAATGAATAGTTTTCACTTAAATATAAGATTGAGAAAACCTGCACAAAATTTAAGAGAGAGAGAAATAGGACAATGCTATTTTTAAGGCTTTACTTTTTAGATATTTCCTAACCAAATTAATAACACAGGCACCAGTTAAAATAGCACTGCAAGTTATTGAGCCTGGCAAGAATGACGGTAATTCATCACTTCACGCTTCGTGGTATTTCCCGGTTCAAACTGGCATTTCACATCAATGACAGAAAATGCTGTCCTCTCTGCCCGAAATGTCTAGCACACTGTACTCTTATAGACAAGAAAAGACTTTTGCTTAAGCTGCATATCTACACGCAGTGCATATCTGCATACAGTGAACATATCCCTACCAAGTTGTCTTTGCATGTTATTGAAAGATAATCCAGGTCATACAAGGGAGTATAAACACTGCTTTTTATTTTTATTTTTATTTTTATTTTTATTTTTATTTTTTATTTTTATTTTAAATTTTCCCTTTTTTCACATTTAGGCCCATCTTTGCCTTTTCAAATCTATCCTCTTTGCTATGATAGCTAACATCACTAGTAACAAGTTAAATGTTGTTGCCGTAAATGGGTCACTATATTGATACTAGAGGAAAATCTGACAGACTTAAAAAAAAAAAAAATAAATTAAAAAAAAAAAAAAAGCACAAACTAAACCAAACCATAAGATAATTCCAAAGGCTTTGCAGTTTTGGCCACTTCTATTTCAAACACCATATGTTCAATATCATCTCCACCAGGAAAAGAAAATAATCCATTTCAAAAGTCTCCAAGTAAGATTTGCAGCACTGCTGCTGTACTTTGCCTTGGCATTACCACGTCAAAGTGTACATTTGGAGGCAGAGTAAAGCTCAGAATCTCAGCAGACTTCAGCTGGTCCTTTCCCAGTCAAGCCCAGAGTTTGTTTTGCTATCACACAACACATGGCACGTCTTTAGATGGAGATGAAGTTACAGCTACTTGACAAGCTCAAAGATACACCTGGTTATATTGCCCATAAAACTTCAAAAATCTCGAGTTATCCATTTTACTCTCACAAAATATTTAATTTGCATGTTGTCACGTAGATCCACTGCGCGTATGCATTATCTCAGAGACAAAAGTCTTACATTCATGTGTTTGACTTTTAGGACAGTGCTGTGCTTTTAGCGTTTATTTTGACCTGAAAATCTGGTGCTGCACAATGATGGCAAATGAGTAGTGAGAGCCTTGGCAGTACAATCCCTAAAGGCACCTCTTCCAGTACAAAAGGTGTGCGGGGTGTGTGAGGAAAGGAGCACTGGAGTGAAGGGAAGAGGCTGGGGACTTGTTGAAAACCTTTCTACTTAAGTAGAAAGACAATAATCCTAGCTATGGATGCCGAGGAGGTTTCCACAGAAATAAGTAAAGTTATTCCCTCTTGTTCTTTCATCACCTGAACCCCAAAAAGTCGCCCGTATTTCATTCCTCATAAAGCTCAAAATGCCTTAGAATCATCATTATGTGTATTTTAAAACTGCGAAATGGAAGAACACAGAGGAAGCATTTTGTCTGTGGTCACAGAGTGAATCACCGAGTTTGGAATAAGACTTTATTTTTGTAAACCATCGAGTGGAGTCAGCGAGTGCAGACACGGCTGACATTATTCCAGTGGGGCTGTGGTGTGCGTACCACTCGCAGGGTGCGCTGCTGTCTGATTTAAATCCTCCCCTGTAATGCACAGTCCGTGTTTCCGACCCCACATGTGATAACAAACACCTGCCTCACCTGCATTCCCAGTGCATTTGAGTAAAAAAATGCTTAACTAGGAGGATTATTTTGAGTCGGTTACAAAATAGAAAATATGCCAGATAGAACAGAATAATATAGGTAGGTAAAAAGGAAAGCTTATAAGAAGTTTTCATTTTTTTTTAAATAAATTAAGGTGTTTTGCTTACATTTGTTAATGTTAATCTGTTATTTAGTTTCATAGCTGGTCTTAAGTCCTCTGCATAGATGCATACATCCTGAAGTGCTGCAGGGCCGAAAGCTGCACAGGATATTACCTTATTCTCTTGTTTCCAGGCAGTAGGAAAAGATAACGTTTTCTTTTCCATTAATAACGTTGAGCTATAATAATAGTAATAGTCATGAAATTAAGAAACAAAAGTGTGATGGGCAATCACACTTCCAGTCTGCAGCAGTTATTTAACATTCATGAGAAATATCTTTGTTTGGAATAAACGTCAGCCCTGACAGTATGATGGTAGCAGACAAAATGCCTGCTACTCAGTGTGCCACTGCTCCCTTCTGTGCAAGATGCTGATTTAAGATTTACCACTGCTTGGCTTCATGCTTGAACTTTCTTACCAAAAATGGGCCATCTGGAAGAGGATGCTTAATTTTGTTTGAGATATTACCTCTGGGAAAGTAGAAAAGAGGAAGAAAGACCTCGCTGAGTCAGAACTGACGGAGATGTGAGAAAATGATGGAGTGTATCTTCTTCAGGGCTTTCTCATAAATGCATGCATTAAAAGCAACAACAGTGGACAAAAACAAAGAGGAAGACTGGTCCAAAACAGAGCAATGGAAGAAGGAATAGTATTCGCTTTGCATTTGAATCTTGCTCTAGTCAGGATTCAGAAGAAGTATATCCTTGGTCATTAACTTTTATGAAGTGCTGATTTCCCTCTTGGCTTCTGCCGGTCTCTCAGCCCTGCGGCGAGGGCTCTCGTTCTGCACACAGCTGAGCCAAGTAATTGCTCAGCGTGATCCTCCAGTACAACATTTGCTCACAGCCCACCTTTCACCAGCTACCTAATAGCTTAGAGACAGCCTCGGTCTGCCTGACTGCATGACCACTAATGACCCAACTGTCCCGAGGAAGATGGAGCACGGTTTTCTGCCAAGACTTGAAATGGTTCTGTTGTGTTTAGTCCTCATGGTGGTATGATGTGGTGTCGAGCCAGCACAAAGCCACCAGCTGTTCTCAGAGCCGTCTTTCGTTTCTCCCCCTTCCCATCCTTTGTGTTTGCAGCCTCTTCATTCGCTACAAATTACCTGAAGCTTGTGTCTACAGCGCTCCTTTTGAACAGTGCAGGAACAGCACAGGCTGCTGGTGCTCCCTGTGGCCATTTTCATCAGTTATTGTGTTGGTTTTCAGGAAGTAAAGAGCTTCTGAGATGAGAAACTGCAACTAGCTCACGTGAGGTCCTTTCTGACAGCTTGTAAGAGAGCACAGGTGACGCTGAAGGCTGAAGTGCAGTAATAAAAATCACAACTTCACAATTATTTCACAGTCACAACCTACTGACTACACAGCCCAAACTCTCAAACAAACAAACAAACAAGTCCATGCTATGTGCTACACAAGTATATAGGAAGAGAAAAGGACATTTCCGTAAACTTGCATGCTATACAGATGAAAGAAGGGTTTTTGCCACCTCTTTTTCTAAGTGACTGAGGCACAGAGAAATAAAATGACGTGTTGACATGGCTGGAGGACTCAAAAAAAATCCAATTGAACAATGGTAGTAAAATGGTAGTAATCCCTAGAACCCTCTGGGAGAGCATTTCTCATCAGATTATGCTTTTTTTCTGCTTGTGTAGCTTACACTGATATTTCCAGGTCTTTGAAAGCACCAAGGGTAGACCACAGCTTTAAACGGTGGCTCAGGTCCCCCTTGTCTGAGTTCAGGCCCAGATGTGGCTGCGAGGCCAGGTGATGGAGAGGAGGAAAGTATTTCCCAGGCTCAGGGTGTTTCACGTCAGGGTGTGAGGTGAGCTGACTCGTCTCGGGGTCTGTGCTGCAGCATTTGGTCTCGTGCTTCTGCTGGGGGCCTCAAGCTGCACGGCCCTGTCTGGGAAGGGGCTTTCTTCTGCCTCCCCTGCACCCCAGGAACACCAGCACCTCACATTTTTCTATTTGCAATGCTGTCCTCTCACAAAGGGTACGCTGCCCTGACCCTTGCTGTCAAGGAGCAGCACCAAAATGCTGCTGCTCTGAGAAACCTGGCAGTGGGTTGTTTGAACACAGGAGGAATTCAGTGGTGCTGTAAGCCCCCTGCAGCAGGAGGAAGCTGATATTTTAGTAACCATTCCCTTTTGATATAAACTTTTTCCCCCTCCTATGTTAGGGGGGATTGTTTACAGATAATAAGAAAAAAAGATCATATTTCCATGTCTGAAGAAAAAGTCTTTCTTTTTTTCTTTTTTTCTTCTGTGGGCCATCAGAGCTGAAAATAAACCAAGCTGGCTGCTTCTAGGAATTTACTGAACTGCAAGTGCCCATGACTCATTCCATGATTTAAAAAAAAAAAAAGAATACCTCTCAAACTCAGCACGTGAGTGCCTGAAACAGGGCTCTCAGCACTGCTGCACGGTGGGATGGGAGGAATGGCAAGGCTATCCCAACTCCCGTACAAAATGTGGCTCTGTGTTACTTCCCTGGCATCCAGTGCCCATGGGGTCAATGGAAAAGTGTTTTTAAAAACTCAGATCTGCCTTAAAAAGGAAGAATTTGAAATCAGCTGTGCAAGCACTTCACAAAGAGTTTTCATCAAGGTGTTCTACAGGGTGAGAGTAGTGGGTGCAGAAACAAGGATGCTGTTGACAGGGGCTGTTTGTGATACCTATGGAAATAACAAAACGTATGCTGAGAGTCCTTCGTTCTGGTCCTGGTGAAGATGGAAGAGCCTTGCTGCTGGGAGAGTGGAGATTGAGTAGGTGCCGGGAGCATTTCCAGATGAAGTGACAGGGAGCACCCTGAGAGCCCTGCCCTCCCGAACCAGCCACTGGAGAGTTAACACAGTTTCTCTGCTCCTAAACTGAGGGGGAATTTGGTTAAAAGGTGGCAGCTGTGCCCAGGGGAGGGCCCTCCTTAAATACAGTCTTCTCCAGCTGGAGTGCCCCTTTGTGAAATGGAGCCTGGGTGAGCTGCATGCCGAAGCTGAGCCTGGTTGCAGGCTTTGCTTTTCATGCTCGTTCACATCTCTTAGCACTTACCCAAAGATACCTTCATTTTCTGCAACCAGTAAGCTCTGAACCTTGCCTTCCAACAGAGGACTCGCTGCCATGGCTCCCTTTGGTTGCGTGCAAGCCGTGGGTGAAATCTGTGAGTACTTCAAAACTGTCCAAAACTTCGTAGGTAGTAGATAACAGCACAATGCAGGTGGGTTGGAGTGATCAGAAACACAGGGAGAATTAACACAGGAGCGAGAGAAGGCTGCAGTGGGAAGACAAACTGAAAAAGGGAAGGAGAGGGATGAAGCCTGGACATACAGCAGCCCGCCACGTCTGCTGGGTGGAGGTGCCTGCTCTGTGCCTGTAGGCGCTTAGCTGCGCACCAGAGCTGCTTGGCTGCCACGCGCTGGTCTTGGGACTCAGGCTAAGCAGTAAATGAATCACTAGGAAGCTGCTGCGTGCTCAGGCTGCCTGCCACACGCCTTGGTCTAACTCGTGCTTTGTTCAGCGCAGCAGGTGGCACCTTACTGAGAAACTGGGGGAAAAAGGATATCAGACTTGAAAGAAAAGAAAGGCTCGTGTTTTCTGTGCTCTTCCTTATGTGCTTCTGGCTTTCCAGGAGGATTTTGAGGACTGACTACTTGAAAATAAGTTATTAAGGGAGTTGATGTGCAAATAGTGGCATGATGGTCATCTGTTTTTTTTTTTTAATATTATTATTTTATGACTGTGGACCTCATGGTGCCACCCTCTACAGTGCAGGGTGTGGTGCCAAAGTGTCCCTCACACGGAGCTCGTGGTGCTCTGGCCCCAGGTGTGCTGAGCTGGGGCAGCGGAGGGAAGGTGTCCTGTGGTGTTCCTGGCCCGGTCAGCTGTGTGTGGTTATGGCTGCTGTTCAGTAAGCTGCCTTGGGAGCACAGGTGACGTGCATCACTGCAGGATAGGTTAAAGTGACTCCTCCTCTGTATGGTCATGGCTGTGAAGTGGTTTGACTTCTGTGTGAAGCCTTGGGCCTGCTCAAAGCAAATGGAGAGGGCAGGTGGAACACTGCTATGGTTGTGGCAATAGCCAGAGGCTTTTCCCCTGCTTTTAGATAGATATATACATTTATTTTATTTTTTTAAGAATGGGTTCTTCATCTCTAAACTGCAGTGCTGGTTGGAGGAGGAAAAATTGCTCTCTGCTCTGCCTGCTACAAGGAATATAGAGGAATGGGAAAGGAGATATGGATAGCAAGTCAGTTTCTGTGTCTAGTGAAGCTGATATAATCCGTGACTGTGGGTACTGTCTATCAAGGATTGGTCCGTGGGTAAGACTGGAAAGAAGGACGTGAGGCTTGAACCACAGCCTCTTCTCTCCCATTCCTGCCCAGCTAGTAAATCAAGCAAAAATCTGTCCTAACTCTAAGTTTCAACCCCTCCTTTGATTTTTGGAAAACTCACCTCTAACAGATAATCATGGGTCTCTGATGGATGCAGTTTGCTAATAGTTGATCTAATGGGATCGTTCCTTGATAAAAGGAGCCATTAAGCCATGAAATCAGATCTCCTGCATGTGCCTCTCTGTGGTGAGCCAGCATCTTTGGGTAAAGCATATTCCCCAGAAGGCAGTCTGGTGTTCATCTGAAGATATTAGATGTCCACTGATTCTCCAAGTACTTTCTCTTCTGACTTCTAAATAACATTGATAGAATCTGCTACATACATGTAAGACCATATGTATTTGGTAGCAAAAAGAAACCATAATTTCTGTGGAATTCAGAGTGAGATGCAAGGTAGTCAATATGAAGAGTAGACTGAAAAAAATAATTAAATGAAATTAAAATTCAGGTCTAGCTTTTTCCACACTTGTTTCAAAGTCTGTTGTCATAGCTACTGCAGCATAAGCTGGCTCGGTATGTTTGCTTTCTCTTTAAAGGCATATTCGCATTCTTACAAAAACTGGAGTAACAGAGCAAGCATCCAGGGGAAAAAATCAAACATGTCCTTTGTACATCCATATTCTTATCACGAGTTACTTAGATTGGGGATATGCAGACTTCAGTAGCTCTTCTTCAGGACTGGAGAAGCAGAAAATGTCTATATGCCTGTTAAAGTGTACACTATAGTGCAAAACATTTGCAAGCTTCAAGCATGGCTAATTCCCCTCCAAGTCTCAGTTCTGCACTATCTAAGCACACAGTGACATCAGCTCCTGGCCCCAGGAGCAACACGCTTCTGGTTCTGGATTCAGGAGGAGCTGAAAGCTCAGACACCTCTGTAAACATTGACCTTCTAATTGGCTTAGCTTTGACAAGTATCTGGGATTGCTTCAGTTTTCCTTTGTACTGCTTATCCTGTAATCTGGTTCTTTTACTCGGAAATATCTCTAGAGTTAATTCTTATATCACATTATAGGAATTTCCTGAGAAGTTAATTTAGGTGAAACTTTTTGCTTAAGCAAAACTGTTTGTTTTCTTAGGTTCGACTGCTTATTTGTTGGAGGCCAAGCGTAATTTGTCACATCTGTCTAAATCAATACGGATGTCTGGCTTTGTGAGCTCTCTCTTCATCAGATTTCTCTAAATGTGAGTTTGTTCCTCTGCAGGACTAGGGCTGACTTGAATGAGTTCCTCTGCAGCTCTGTGCTTCATATGGACTCTGCCCCTTAGCTGAGCTGCATCTTGTTCTACAACATTTGGGAAATTCCCTCCAGTCAAGAACTAGTTTATGCCCACAACGTGTCAAATAGGCGCTGGCAAGTATTTTCCTTACCACGTCTGAATGACCTGACAGATGGATGTCTTATCTCAAGAAAATACAAAATAAATCTTGCTGTGCAGATAGGAAATATCTCTAAAACCCATGTGCCATCCACAAGTTGATAACATAAGCTGTCTGCTTTGCCCAGTAGCAAGCATTTTTCCTCGCCCAGTGATTCTTAACTAAATGTGGACACTTTGAATAAATTCGGGGGTTTTAAAGGTTCGGGAAAATCCATAATTTTACATGTTTCTAGCAGTCCGCAGACTTGATAGCAGTTTTTCTCCTTTGCATGGAAACCTGCTTCTGTAAAGCTGACTCTGAAGACTGACGAGAGGAAAAAATTAGATGTTAATCAGCTTCAAGATGGTCCCTACAATGCCCTAGCAGGCAGTCCTTTGGCAGTAGGCAAAACAGTGATGGAGCAAAATCACAGAGTCGCAGAATCACCGAGGTTGGAAGCGACCTCCAGGATCACCCAGTCCAATCTCTGACCCAGCACTGACCAGTCCTCCACTAACCCAGATCACTGAGCTCTACATCTAAACATCTTTTAAAGACCTCCAGGGATGGTGACTGAGCCAATTCCTTGGGCAGCCTGTTCCAGTGCCTCACAACCCTTTCAGGAACTTTCTGGCACTGTGTCCCTGGCTCTTGGCACGCCTCTGCTCCGGTCGGCTGTCTGCATGGGGCTCCCACCTTCACCCCATGGCACAGTTGGGCCCAGGCCCCCTGTTGCTGGCTGTGTGAGGGACTGGCCTGTTTGTTACGGTGCCGATAGTACCACCTGTTTTGGGGGGGGTGAGGGCCCCTTTTCTGGGGCTGGCTCCCCCAGGCTATTTGGCTTGCCAGAGGGAAAGGCTGCCCCTTGGCCACAGGGACTGCCCTGCACCTCCCAGCCTGTACCCTGGGTTTTTAGGCAATTTCATTCTATTCTTTACGGAGAAGAACAGAAGCAAGGTGCATCTTCGGCCCTAATTCCCACGTGTGCTTTGTGCTCTGAGTGAAGAATTTCCTCCTCACGTCACGTCTCATCTGAATCCCCCCTCCATTTGCTCAAGGCCGTTATTCCTGATCCATGGCCACACTCCCTGATGGAGTCCCTCTCCAGCTGTCTTCTAGGCTGCTCTTATGGGTAAGCTTAGGTGGCAAAAAAACAGGACCAAGCAAACTGCAGCCTCCTCTACCTTGTTGCACATGAGGTACAATCTGAGTTGCATGGGATATGCCAGTCAGAACTTCTAAACTGTTTGCAGAGGCCTGCGCTAGGTTGACTGCTTCCAAATGGAGCCTGCCATTACTTAAACAGCTTGAGCATGCAGATAATCCTGACTGTGAGAAATCATCTGTTGAAGCTGGAACCTGTGCTAGGTTGTAGCTTTATGCTCTCCTTCAACAAAGGTATCTTGAGTTGTTTACAGTCCATAGGCTCGCTCACTGATGTAGAGGTATGTGAACACTTCACTGGATCTGGACCTAATTAAGCAAATTCAATTTGTTTCTGCCTCTGGCTTTTCTGGCTGATAGTTATATAGTAATTCATGTGGATTGTGTCTTCCAGTTTGTACTCGTTTCTGAAAAATGAGATAATTAACTGTTTTTGTGTGTTCATTCAATGCAAGCAGAGTGTTTCTTCACAAGACCTACAAAGACATACGGGGATGTTTAATGTAGCATTTTACATCTGACAATAATTACATGTTACATATCACCACCTATGAAACAATCAAATAGCTGTCGATGAGTTCATCAGGTTTTCATTTATAATGTTGACCATTTTGGTACTTGGTCTACCTTAAGCAAAGCCCAACAAACAGTGTGTTGGTTAACTGCCTAGGGTACGCTGCTGCTGAGCTTTTCTCTCGTGTGGTCCCTTGTGTAAAGGTCAAATATACCCTGGTTTTCAGCACTGTAAGTAAAGAAGGAATATTCCATGGCAGGAAGAGTAAGCATGTTTTTTTTTTGTTTTTTTTTTGCATGTCTGAGGGAGGATTGGTTGCTGAAATGATGTCCTAATGAAGAAGCTTTAAGGGATGAGTCATGTGTGCTGTAATGGGACACACTAGAGGTGTCAGCATGCAAATGCATACATGTATGTGAGCATGCGAGCACCCACTGGTGCCATACACAAGTTGGTCAGTGAAACCAAATATAATATGAAACTCAGCATCAAAAATCTTTTTTTTTTTCTGGACAACATGCTTGTTAAGGACTCTGATTATAGGCTGTGTTTTGATATTAAAAAAATATATATACAAATACTTCATTTACACCAGCACTTCCCTCCTCTCAGACACCTTCTGTGCCTGATATTTCATGAACAAAATGGTTTTACGTACATCTGGAGATGTGAGTGGCTCAGACACCCTTTCCACCTTCTCTCTCCGTCTTTAGACAATGTCTTGTTAGTCTTGGAAGAGCTGTATCAGCTTTCCGAGCTCCCTTTGGCTGGGTGTAAGGCGTTCATGTCAGGCTCAGCTGTAATGTGATGGAGAGGCCATGCTGTACTCTCAGGAGGACGGGGCTAATGGAAATCCAGCCAGCCCAGAGAGTAGCTTGATGTAAAACACTTGTACAGCACAAAACGATTTCACATCACCTGCACAGAGGGCTGTAGAAGTGTATGCTTGAATGGTGCAGGATGACACCAGAAAAAAGACAACTGTGCACCAAGGGCCCTCAAGGCACGGTGCAGCCAGACTTCCTTTGTTTCTGCGAACAAGCAGGTCTAGGCCACAGTCAGCAATGCTGGTGCATTGTAAATAAGTGTCTTCATTTAGCACATTTATACTAACACACTCCACAAAAACTGCAGTTCACTCCAATAGCTTTGAAGCCAACTCTAAAGAGGGATTTTCCTTGTCAGCTGTCTTGGTGTTGCTGTGAAGCTAATACTGCCCAGCCATAAAACCCTATGCTGTAGCTGTTCAGATCTGGAAATGCAAATCTTGGCTCTTTCTCCCTTTCCTTTCTGTAAGGAGGAATGCCCAGCTCTCCCTTTTGCCCACCACCTGGCCCCTGGGGCATCTGTACCACCACCTCCCAGCTCCAGGCTGAGAGGGTGGTCCGTGAGATGAAGAAATCTCTCCTGGGAGAAAAGGTCTTACTGGTGATATCAGAACAGGCTTCTACTATTTCAGCTTTGTCTTATCCTAAAAAATGAGATGGCTAAAGGAAGCTTGGGCTATATAGCATTTTAGTCAATATTTTGCTCAAACTGTTCCTGAAGTGAAGTAGTTGCTACAGTAACTTCTGTGTTCTGCCTGATTTAGTGGCAATAAGCCTCTTTGTCCTTAGGAGAACAGATGAGTAAACTGGAGTATATGTTTCTCTACCAGTATTAGAGTACATTTCCATTGTACATCATCTGCTGGAGTAGCACTTTGTCTTTGTGTCACAGCTTACTGCTTTCCTAAACTTCTGTATTGCTTCTTGAAATTCTTTACTTCTGTTTTATCCTTGTGTGCTTTTCTTTCTCCAGATCAGATCCTGAAATGATATGGCGCAGAGGCGTAGAAAAACTCTCTATCTTATGAATATGGGACGGCATCGCTGTCTTGAAAAAGTAATATAGTTGGTGCACAGGAAGATCAATGATGTTCTCTGGGTGGGTGAAGAGATTTCTGTGAACTGTACCTTGAAAGTACAAGATGAAGCAGTGCCTGTTAGTAATTGAATTGGATGAAATGTGATTCATTTGTTGTTAGATGCTTGCTGGAGCCCTTGCAAACATACTTCTTGAGGAAGTTGTACTATATTTCTCTAGTCAGACCCGTAGGTATTGAAGGTTTAAGGGATGTTTGATCTCTGTATTGCTTTATAAACAATCTACCTTCTTGTGAATGTGACTTGTTTTGTTTCTGTAGCAAGCAGCAAGCTGGCAACGTTATTCTCCCTTTGAAAACTCCTTGCTGGCATCCCTACATGAAGAAGAGTTCTCAACCAGTTGACCCAGGTAGAGGGGTTTAAAAAAAGTAATGAGCAAAGGGGAGGAAAAAAGATGTTTGAAATTTGTTTTCTAAAGATCCTGTTAAAGTTGGCGAAATCATGATTTGTCAAAGTTGCAAGGGGGAAGTTCCAGTAACAGTGTAAGAGGTGCATGTTGTCCAGAAGTGTCAACTGTCTAGAAAATACCAGTGAAAGTACCAAGGAGAAATTGCTCTAGTTATTACTTCTGAAGAATATAAAGTTTTTGCTATTGTATTTCATGCGTTGATTATAATTTAGTTACTCCTCATGCTCCATCTTATCTCTTGTGGACACACAATCCACTGTTTTGGTTTTTGATACCTTCCCGTGATCTGGTTTCTCAGGCATACCGTCTACATGAGCTCCTTTTGACATGCTTCAAACAATCAATTATTAATGTAACTTCACCAAGTAGGCGTCTGTCACTCTTCACATTGTCAGAAAATCGCAGCGTTTTACTTGCTCATATTTCCCTCTACTTGCCTCACTTTTTGAATCTGAGGTGTTTCTGGATAATGGGTATGGATGTTTAGAATCCTGATTGTGACCCTATGGCCTACAACACACGCCACACTTCACCCGTCTGTTCAGAATTGTTTTGTTGCATTTTCAATGCTTTCCATCTCAAGCACATGCTGCTTGCCATTCTGCCATCCTTCTCCAAAGTTTTCCTGCAGAATATTTCTGACTTCCTTGTCAGCAGGAGGTCCATGGCTGAGGGAGGTCTTCCCAGGAGCTGCTTCCAGTCAAGAAGCTCTGAAGCTTCTTGCATCCTCCATGCAAGCTGCAGTTTTCCCGTTGGCTGCTTGTCCTCAGATTCACAGTAAAATGTTAAAAATGCTGAGAAGATGGAAGAATTATACCTGATGTGGTGGAAAACTTCATCAGTCAGTTCCCTGGTGCATGTACAAATATGCCACATCAGCTTGAATGTAACCAAACTCACTACATCTCAAACCTGTTTACCTTAACAGGTCAGAGCCTGAGCATGAGGTGAGATTTCTGCTTTGGAACTTCTATGGAGGGATTCAAAACAAAATATCATTGCGTGATGAACAGTAGCTGGATCATTATAGACACATGCTCTCTTATGGGGGGAAAAAAAGGGTGAGAAATCAAGTTTTAAACACATCAGTGATGAACCACTGGTAATGTAATAGTATCAGTTGGCACAAGCATGGTTAAAGCTGGATATTTGCAGAGTATAACTCAAATACTTTCTGATTCCTGAAAAGACTCATCTTTTATTTGAGGTGTTCTCCATCACCACTTGGCAAACATCCCTGGTGATACTGGGAGTCCAGACTGGTAGTTCAGGTAGCGGAGTTAAACAACAACAGCCCAGCAAGTGCTCCCTGGTATTTGCAGGGACAAAATATTTGAATGCATGACTTTTTTGTGCAGTGTTTTTAGATATGAATTGATTTATGATGTCATAGCAACATCCCAACAGGTGCTCATCAATTTTCAGATACTGCTCACTTTATTAATGTTTTCCTGGTTGTTCCTCATAAATTGAAATTCTTTCCAAGTAGCATGTCCCAACCTTTTTTAATCCTTTCGTATTTTAAGACATTGTGTTTTTTGACCTTGTGCATCCATTAAACATTAGGTGTGATCAGTATATATGGGGAATATTCACCTACCGTGATCTCTGCAGAAGCGTAAAGCAGTTCTGTACCAACAGAAGTCTTGTTCATGTCTCCATTTCATTTGCATGTGTAAGCATATTTTTTTTAATACAGCAAAAGTGCTATGCTTGTAATTTACCAAAACCCATCTGTGAAACACAAATCATTTCTGCATCCTCAAGTTAGTTTCTCTCCAGAAGCTCGCATTAGAAGATGCCCAAAGCTAGTGACTGCAGGCAACCTTATAAACCATCACAGTGACATAAAGTCAGTAGTGCACCGCTCACTGTGTGCCAGTCCCTGTACAGGTGTTTTGTGGCTCTAAGAGGTAAAGGTCAAATGGCTTGGTCGCTCCCTAAATGTGTGGTTAGCAGCACAGTTGAGATGGAAGCATTGGAGGGTTATAATAAAAGCCTGCTTAGCTCATCCTGTCTTCTGTTAATGCCTGTTTCTGTCGGGTGTCTATATTAAAATAGTGTGGCTTGAAAAAGAAACTCTGATATTAGTTTAAATAGGAGAAAAAATGCAGCCTCTGGATTTTTATCTGAAAGCACTGCAGGGGAAAGCTGTGCAGATGGGCACTAACTGATCCTGTCCTGAGGCAGGTGGGTCGGCTTTCAGAGAAGTCCGCCTAGTTTCTGAGACTGACTGGAAGGGAAGAAAGAAAAGGGTATATATAGATCGTGTGCTTTGTGGCTTTCTCACGTGAACAGGCAGAAGAAAGCCAGACTGGTCACTGAATACCTGAGTTTATCTTTGTTTTGTAGAAACTAAACTTTCCTGAGGGAGGAATTGGGGAATATCTGAGACAACCAGCAAGTGCCTAAGGATGAGAAGTAGCTCTTGCTTTTGGATTAGAGTGCTGGAAGGCAGGATCTGAATGGGGAATTTGGATTAGGGAAGAGTTCTTAGAGTAATAGGAACTTGATGAGGGCAGAGGAGGGGGAAGAACAGGTGTAGCTAACATTGCCATCAGTTCTGACCTCCATCTGACAAACCTGAAGCACTACCAAGAATTGCATGTGACAACTGACCAAGATCTGGACAGAGTTCCCAGGAAGGACCTGGCCAGCACCCTTCCCAGCAGGCATGACCTGTGTCACAGGCAGGAGTGACCTGCACGTGGAAAAACACTCAGCCTTCAGTGTGAGTCGCCCCTGCTAGGGAAGCAGGAAAAGCAGAGCACGTGGTTCAGACAAACTCAGCAGATACGGAGGAAGAAATGTTTTCTGGCTACAGAGCAAAGCAAGGGCACAGGAGAGGGAATTAATTTTTTTTCAACCAATCTATTAAGCTCTCAACTAGTGTGAAGGCGAAAGCAGAGAACATCCCAGAGATGAAAGATAGGAAAAGTTCCACTTGTAGCACAGACATTTCAGAGGGGTGGTAGGGAAGTTGTTTCCTCAGCATAGCAGGGAACCGCACTGATGAGTACAGGGGGATGCTCCTGTCTTGATCCTGTGGCACGTGCATCACTAAATTGGCAAGGGAGTTGTGATTCTTCTGGGCGTATACATCTGGAGCAGCCTACGTGATCTCTGCAATAGCACCAAGCACGAAACTGACTGCTCTTGAGAGTAAGGCCCAAAGTGAAGGAGGCTAATGAAATGAAGGATGTATTTTGAGGTCATGAGTGGCTATTTTAAGACAGGTAGATGTGATAACTTTGATATTCTAGATAAGTAGAGGCTATATGCATAAGTTGATGAGAAGGATGTGGTAGTATTACGAAGGAGTAACTGAGACAGTGAAGACAAGGCCTGCTGAAGAAAACTAAGATGTTAAAACAGGGTTAGAAAGCAAAATGCTACAAATCAGTGTTTCAAAAGCAGCAGCTGGAGGAGCGTTCTTGCAAGAAGATTGTGACGTGGCTCAAGAGATCTGATGTCAGCTCTGCTGTCCTTAGCTCTTGTCACTGGTTGTTGGAAATGTCTGTTGGGGGCAGTGCGTATTTTGTAGCTGCACAGTTAAAATATACCTCAAAACTCACAAAAACATTGTGTGCCCTTGGCTTTTATGGTGCTAAGATCAGTGTTTGATCTTGATGCTACAAAGGTGAAGCTTAAGGTGCAATGATGTTCTGAAGAGACTTTCTGGTAGCAGATGAGCTCCTGTGGTTTCAGAGATGGGAATTAAACAGGAACAAAAGATAAAATACGGAAAGCTCAAAGAAACAAGTGAATGAGATGCAACAATAACTGTTCTGTACGAAGATGTTACTGAAAGTGGGAAAATAAATGGGTCATTATTTGTATAATTACCCTGCAAGCAGCAATGCAGTCAACACTTCCTGTACTGTGCTCAGACAAGGGTAATATCAAATGCAGTGCTGTTTCCATTGTGGCTGCTGGCTCTGAAAAATGTCAGTGGTTTGTAGTTCATCCTCCCATGGGCTAGCAGAAAAGCAGTCTCTTGGCCCAGCAAAGCAGATTCTGAACAAGGCTACAGGAGATGTTCAAAACCTTCCCTTGGTTTTACAGAGCATTCAAACCTCACCTGTGCAGGCAGATACACCCACAGAGCTTGGGCATAATGCTGAAATCAATAACGTCTGTAAGCATCTCCCCTGATTCCCAAAGTTACAAATCACTGCAGAATAAAAGGTGGTTGGATGGAGAAAGACAGCAAAGGTCCTGCCGTAAGAGAATGCCATAATGCTGAAATATTTTAACAGAAAACTTGTAATGGGTCTGAGAAGCTCACCTAGCTGGGGTTCAGTAACCGAGCAGCAGAGGACATGTGAAGGTAGATGGGAGTGCGCCGTTAAGTGACACTTCAGACACCTGAGGATGGAAACAACGGCTTGAGGTGCTGAAGCTGTGGTGAAGAGAACACTTGCTGGGATCCCAAGAAACCATTAATGACCCCTCTGCGGAGAGAAGACACCGCAGTTCCAACTCCCACTGCGTGATCCCCAGGTGCCACGAATGGCCGCGTGCCCAGCACCAGCAGCAGTGCTCCCGGTGCGGAGGCACAGCCCAAGAGTGGGAGCCTTGCGGTACTTGTGTTAGATTAATGCACGCCTTCATTAGTAGTGGCATCTCCTGCTTGCCCGTGTGCCAAGAGTGGATGTACTATACTTATGCCCACTGTGATAACTTGAAATTAATGCAATCAGGCCCTTGTTTTTCTATCTCAGCTTCAGATCAGCCCTATTATGTTCAATAGCCTGGCATCAGATCATAACTGCGCTCAAGCATCCCGTGAGTTCCCACCCGGCTATATTTCCAGAAGCTACAGGCAGCAGTGGAGGCTCTCGTGGGACGTGGAGAACTTGGGGCCCAGGAACTGACTGACTAAAGCATCTGCATTTAACTGTTAGTAGGCTTGGTGCATTGGGTGTCCTTAGCTGTCAAAAAAAAAAATTAAAAAGGAGAAGAAATTCTGTTCAAAAGGCGGTTGCATACAGCAATGTCTGACTTTTTTGGGGGGGGGATGCAAGTAATGTATTTTAAAGTAGTGATGTCTAGGAAAGCAAATTCTGTTATTAGGGATAGTTTTAAGAGGTAGGGGTTGAAGTGTAGATAAGAATCTTGAATTATGAGATTCAAATATTTCTAAGCTCTTAGGGCTCCAGTTAATAGGCTTATGAATATTTATTGATAGCCTGATAGATAAAATGAAAATTTACTTGCTGCATCATGGACAAATTCAATTTGAAAGATCTCCTCCTTGCAGTTTTCTGTTCGTGTGTACTAAAATCATCTCCCCCTCCATCCCATAAATAAATAAGTGAACGAAAGGGCTTTCCACTTCACCAGTACTGTTGAGGGTGTTGGCAGAAGCAGCTGTGCCTAACTGGAATGGGGGCAGCATTTGGAGACGAGAGGCCTCTTCGGAGGCTGGCTGTGGGGAAGGAAGCACTTCTGAGCACTCCTTCTCTTTTGCTTGGCCAGCTCACACTGAGAGGTTCAGAAATGAGGTTTAAAGGAGAAGGGGACTGTTGGGAAGGCAGTGGGGAAGTGGCTAATGGTGTCAGCGGCTGGCTGTGCTGCAAGTGCTGTAGTCAAACAAGGAGAGGAGTGGAGAGGTGGAAATTAGACCCGGTGGAGATAAAGAGAGAAGACCCCGGCAGTTGAAGCATATTTAACCTGGAGACTTAGGCTCCCTCTGCCCTGTCATCGGTTGCTGCTGTTTTTGTTCATAATGAGCTAACCTGCTGTGACATGTCAGGCTCTTACTGTCTTTTTCCTTGCCTGGCCTTTGAAGAGAAAGATGCTTACGTACTAAAACACCCCTGAACAGAGAAGTCCCTATTTTTAAGTTAATGCTCACAAAATTTTGCAGACTGTGCTCTGTAGGCTGAAGTTTCTGCAGCTGGGTGGTTTGGGCATGGCAGCAGAGGGACCCCTGCACAGGAGCAGACGACACTTCTGACCCTGAGGGGTCTGGTTTTGTCTTTTCCCTGTACCTGGTATACTTATTTTGTATTTATTTCAGCATTTCCATTTTCCTATCAGAAAATCTTCTGTGTTCTCAGTTGTGATTTTGCAATTACCTAAAGCCACAAAAGTTTCCTTCATTCGGTGCCTGCTCCTAACCAGTCCGTGTTGTGTGTCAGAGACACTGTATGACACAACAGGAGTTAACTGCTTCCTGGCATTTCTTTCAAGCTCTAGCAATTTCTATCCAAACTAAATTTAGTATTATTGGCAACCAACCTGAAGGTAACAGGAATAGTTTCAGGTATCAATAAGCACCCTGTGTAGTATTTTGGTGTTCTGAGACGCAGGGCAGGGGAGTCTTTGGGCAGTCATGTTTTGTCAGAAGGCGATTCCATTAGTTTCATTTGTCTTTTCTTGGTGGCTCATTTGTCTTCATTTTGTGTCCTTTTTTAAAATGTCTGGTATTTCCTGACTACCAGATCACCTCCTGCACGTGCCTACCCCCTGAGACTTTTATAGGCATTGTGCAGGGTGTGTCAGAACTCCCTTCTGAGATGACACAAGTGCTTTTGAGCATTGTTTCCCCTTAGCGTCTCCCATGGCATTGTTTTCATTAAATCTCTTGGCTAGTGTTGTTATCCATGAGGTAGGCTATTCCCATTTCTGCAGACCCTGGCTTCAGGCTCCGCGGGTGAACAATTTCTAGGCCAACTCCAATCTTTTCATAAAGACGTAGTTCTGAGTCCTATGCTTTTAGCGGAGAGTGTCCTGTCTCAGTCCAAAAGTACAGACAAGTTTCTTATTAAAAAGCTGTGTAGGCTCTTAAATCCATAAGATGGCTTTCTGAACTTCAAAAATCCTTCCCAGTTGTTTTTTTTTTTTTTTTTAACTCTCATTAAAACAATTAATATGATTTAAAACAGATAAACGTAAAGCTTGTCTTTATCTTCACAGTCAGTAGTCCTCAAGGTCTGATAGCACAGTGTTACGTTACTGTTATGTCAGGGTGTCACAGGATCACACGGTTTGGGTTGGAAGGACCTCAAAGCCCCCCCAGCTCCAGCCCCCTGCCATGGGCAGGGACAGCTCCCCCCAGCCCCATCCAGCCTGGCCCTGAGCACCTCCAGACATGGGGCAGCCACAGCTTCCCTGGGCAGCCTGGGCCAGGGCCTCACCACCCCCTGAGTGAATAATTTCCTCCTAACCTCTCATCAAAATCTCCTTCTTTAAGTTTAAAACCACTTCTTGTCTTACCATTGTCTGCCTGAGTAAACAGTTGGTCTCTATCTTTTTTTTTATAAACTCCCTTTCAGTATTGAAAGGCCACAGTGAGGTCTCCCCGGAGCCTTCTGTTCTCCATGCTGAGCAGCCCCAGCTCTGCCTGTCCTCAGCAGAGGATTGCCCTCTGAACACCTCTGTGGCCCTCCTCTGGAGCCGTTCCAACAGGCCCACATCTTTCTTGTGCTGGGGGCCCGTGACCTGGTTGTCACATCCTTAATGAGTGTGCTCCTTTTCACTGCCGTGAGGCCTGCTTTTCAGGCCCTGCAGAAGGTCTTTCACCTTCTCTAGACACCGTCCTAGTTGAAGAGTTTTTCTTCCTTTTTTGCTCAGCTTTGGCAGAGCTTTGAGCTGCTCTGGGGTTTTGTTTGCTCCCATATGGAGTGTTTTCCTCTGTTGTGCTCCCGGTAACAGAGTCAGAGTGCCTAGCAGAGGCCTGCTTCAGTCAGTGCCTGATCAGCAATGTATAACAAGAACTCTGCAGCAAAGCAACCATGTCCAGCTGCCTCTTTCCAGTCATTTAAAGCTCATTTCTCTGTAGCTGGCACAGGGAGTTGGTTCAGGAGTCAAAGCTGGGCCTTTGGGGAATTGTGGGGACGGGGAGCTGTTGGAGGCGAGCAGAGGTTCTGCTTGGGCAGCTAAAGAGCTAACGGGCCCCATGGGGAGCTTACGGGCCCTTCAGCAGCGAGGGACCATTCTGACTTGTCTCTTTATTGGCGACCTGAAGTCATTTATCAGCTTAGCATTTCTTTGCAGCCTCTTCATGCTGGTATTGACTTGCTCAGCAGGTGGAAGGAGCTGGTGTTCCTGTCACAAATATCTTCATATTTACAGCTTCAAGTCATTCTAGCAGGCTTTAAAGGGATGCTTTTCTTTCCCTGTGTGGAAGGCCTTATTCTCCAAACTGACTCATGAGCATCTGAGAACCAGGGTCCCACGTCTGACATGAAGTCCAACCAGTCAGTTTTATTTCAGGTCAGCAGAGCTTCTTGGGCTATCGTCTGTAGATGCACCACTGACTTTGGGTCTTCTTGAGAATAGGTTGCGGACCTTGTAGGTCTGAAGTACTGACAAGAATTTGCTTTCTGAGTTTGAAAATAAAGCAACAAAACCTGAACCAGCAGTCTTTGCCAAGGACTGAATTAACACCAATAGGAAACACCTTCTGAAGAAGAAGGGCTGAGACACTGGCAAGACAGCATGTGCAGGCCTGGCTCACAATCTCGTATGTTGGCTTGTGCAATGCTTGTAGTGCATGACCACTTCATGCTTAGTGCTCTCTTGTGCTGCCAAATGCTGCTAGTTAACGTTCTTCCTTTTCATTTAAAAAGACATCAAATTATATATTTGAATTTATAATCTGAATGTTAGTTCATCATACCACAGCCTACCTCTACAATGCCTAGTCCCTAATTCATAACCTGGAAAGAATTGGAAACGGTGACCTCAGGCCAAACCTTAGAGAACAAATGTGTTGAAATAGTGTTTTTGCTGGAATACACAGGGGAAAAAAACATAACTTTTATTGCCATAATATCTCTTCAGTAAGTGCTCTAAGTTTTATCCTGTCAGTTCCTACTGTTATGTTTCACTCTGAAAGAAAGGAAAAATATATTTTTTTGTAATTAAATGAGAAGTAAAAAATTTTATTAAAAATTATTTTATTACATTGTTGTGTAACAGCTTACAATCCTCTAGCATATGACAGTGTTTACAAAGAATATTAACAGGTAAATATTTTTGAAAAGCATAACTCCACAAAACTGAATTTTTATGAAAAATCAATTTCTGTATTGCTGTTTAACAAACCAACTACTCAACCATAGTTATTTGCACATGCAATTAATAATTACTTAGTGAGAAAAACGTTTCCTTTAGTGCAAGTATGGAAAGCCGTGGCATTGTTCTGCTCTGCCTATACTTTGCTGCCTGAAATATTAGTTTCCTACAGTTCCACATTGCAAGAAGACATTTTAAGCTTGCAATCTGCATGCAATCAAAGGGAAAACCCTGATGGGAGCCAAGTACTTGCAATAAATTAGTAGCTTTATGAATATTTGAGTTGGTTGCACTCATGGAGCATCCTAGTGGGTCAGGTCTGCTGTTACTGTCACCGAGGCTATACAATTATGCTTCTCTGTGATGCCTGAGTACTGTGAGAAATGGATTTAGGCTGGCTGGAGGCAGGCTTCCCATGCACAGATTACCATTCTGCATATGGAAGTAAGGGAACATTAAAGTAGGGATAAAGAATGTTTTCTGTTAAATTATAAAAGAGAAGCATGCCGTATGAACTGCTCTCCTGTAACTTTCACTGTGTATGTATATAATGAAATAATGCATGTTAATCCCCAGGAATCAATCAGGAATATGTTAAAAAACGTTTAACTGATGTCTTCCTGCTGTGGGTGGCATTTTTTAATGTTCCAAATACTCTGGATGTATTCTTCCAAAGGGATATGACTTGAAAGTATAAAAGCTGCGAACTCAACACACTGTCAAAAGTATTGTTTTCCAGGTTAAGATCCTCCTTTCACCTAAGAAGCTCTGAGCAATTTACAAACAGGACAATTTGTAAGGTGTGAAAGTATTACCACATCACCTAGAGCAACACAGACGGCAAGGTGCCTTGGCCACCGTTTAAATGCAACCTGACCACAGCCACTCAGGAGGCTGGTGATGAAGCACAGCCTTTAATGCAGCTCTCTGACACTCCCTGGGCCCCACTGAAGTCTTGTTTGTTACTCACAGAGATCCTAAGTTAAGTAGTCCTTCTGTAACTGTGGTAGGAGAATTGTGGTATATAGTTTAAGGAATAATGGGGGGAAAACAACTTTATGAGCTCTCTTCTATGTGTAGAAGAGCTCCAAGAGATGATATTCTTTTCTCCTGAATATTGGACTTGTAGTAATAAAGTGTTGGAATGTGTGTGCAGTCTGTTCCTGCCACCATTGCCATCCCACACTGCTTATGTGGCAAGTCTATGTGCTGATGTCAGTAAAAGGAACTTCTGCAAAAGAATTGTATCTTTTAGCTTGCTTTGAACAAACTGGCCGCCACCTTTGTAAGTCTCTCTGTCTGGCAGGTTTTGTTTTATCCTTCTTCCCTAAAGCTACTTACATTGCAGCTTCTAAGCTAGGTAGGGACATGCATAATTCAAAAGGCTTCGTTAGAAAATAGATTCTAAACACTTTGGGATGGCTTTATTATGAGCACTGGAACTCCTATAGTAACATGAAGCACTGTTTAGTCTGCATAATGCTACTGCTTTAAATGAGAGAAACAGGCTGCCTAACTTTGAGATCCCATTAGATCTGGGACTTTCTGTGGAACCGGTCTGCCTGGCAGCAGCGTTGTAGTCTGGTTCTGAAAAACCTTGCCAGGTGGCTCTCTAGTGAGGGAGGAGGAATTGCCAGCAATGCCCAGATAGTTTCCTCTGCGACTTGTCTTAAGGAGATGTGTACATGCAAGCTTCTGACCACTCAGGCATTTACTTTGAGAGATTTTCTTTTTTAGACACCCAGCCTTTCCACCTAAATTCTCAGATTAATACTGAGGCAAAATGAGAAAACATGTTAACTGCCAAACAGGTTTCCCCATTCTGTAAACCCTTTTCCCAGAAATCTTTATTAGCCAAATCTTCTCATTGTAGCAGAACTTTACTTTGTATGCATCTTGACACATCCCGTTTTGACAAAGGAAGCTTAGCTCTAGGAAGCATCAATAGAAAAAGCAAACCCATTATTGGGATTCTAATTAACAATTTGGCGTTCTATTATGGAGCTGGAGGTGTATGAAATTATGCCCCAGGAGTTTACCACCGCTGGGAAGGGTGATGGATTCTGCTCCTGGTAGAAGGTAATAGATAATACACTAAGTAACAGAGGGATGGTTTGTTTTGTTCACACTAAGTAAAAGACAAATTTCATCTTCATTTTAATTTTTAGATGAGAGGCAGCACCACACAGAGGCACAGCTGCAAATCTCAAACTTCTGCTGCTCCATATTGGGACCCCAAATGAAGCAGAACATTAATCTGTATAGCAAACAAATGACTATCATTTACATAATTACATTTAGTCACAACTTATAACATATTCATAAGCACAGGGGTGAGAATGGTGCACTTGCTATGTGAGGGGTAGAGGTAGTGGATTGTATTGGGCCTGGCTAGGACAGGAGGAGTAACAGAAATAATTCGTCTTCACATCAGAAAACTCAGATTTGTGATCAGAGTCCAGCCATCAATTAATTGTTCCTCTTCATCTTTTTATATGCATAGGTTTTATTTCTGTGAGTGATTGTGGATTGAGGCTTCATTTGTGTAAGCATATGGTGATTCCTAAGGTGACCCTTTGGCAAAAAAAAAAAAAAAAAGGGAGCAATTTCTCTCTCTCTCTCTCTCTCTCTCTCCAGAAGTGCTTTCCTTAACTCATGATTTCCTTGAAAATAAAGTGAACAGAAATCATAGGGACTTCCAGAAAATCTCTTATTCTCTAGCTATAGCTGTAATGAATTCCATTGTTCTACTGCCCCTGTGCTTAAATGGGAAGGAGTAAAACTTCCATAAAATGTTTAAGTCCATGCCTGTTTCATTCGCCTGAGGAGTATCAACTAACAATTTTAAACATTGTTTATCCCTCCTTGATCGTCTTTTCTTACCTTTTTCCTTACTCTTCTTGGTTTTCTCTCCTTTTCTTCCTCTTTCACTCCCCAGTTTTCCATTGATTTTACAAGTCAAACTGGAAAGCAATCATCCCACCGACTGTTATAAGCAATGGCTCCTCTACCAATTCCATCTTACATTCCCTATTTCACATCGGTTCCTTTAATTTTGACATCTTTTGAGCTGCTGGACATCCAGTTCTGAGATGTTCTGTAATTAATTTCAACTGTTTCTCTCAGGGGTTTAGACTTCTCGCATAAACATGTCACAGCACCAGCTCCGTCATTCTGAAGAATGCACAACTCAGGTTTTGGGGAAAAGAGAGAAGGAAGCCATGATATAAAAAGGACCTGACTGGTTTAATCAATTAACTTTAAACCGAAACTACATGATTCTACTGAAAACAGTCTTTTTTCCCTGGAAGTAACAAGTCTGTCAGGTAACTCTGTATAGAGAGGAATCAGTCTCCTGTGTAGTGTTTTTTGGCTGTGATTTTTGTGTGTGTTTTTAAAGCAGCAGATCAATAGCACAGCTAGGAGCAGTGGGATTCTGCCCCTGGTTCACATCTCTGCCAGGAAGCTGGGTCAACAGCCTGCTTGGAGGCGGCGAGGGCAGGCTGGGATGTCTGGGGGCTCGGTGGCAGTGCAGGATGGTGAATAAGTAACCCTGCAGGGAATAAGAGCTACTTAAAAGGCTCTGTATTACATCGTCTTGGTTTAGGCTGTGCGTGACTTCACATATCTGCTTTACAAATCAGTAAAGAGCCCTAGATGTAAATGTATCCCCATGGCTTGTGCTGCATTTAAACAAGAGGTGAATAAGGGACGTGACACTTTATCCTCTAAATCAAAACCTCAATCTGAATACGGTTTTGGGAATGTTGCCCGTCATGTGTACTGGTACTCCTACCACTAGTTAGCTGCTTGTAGCCTTTAACAGTCTGAGCCATATGGCTGTATTGCATTCAGATGTAATGCAATCTAAGAAATCCCAAAGAGGACCTTTAATGCAATATCAGTGTTCATATTCAACTCCCACCTATTTTATAAAAATGTAAATGTGATAATTTTTAGAGTAATTTTCATGAAACTCTTTTGCATTCTTCATAAAATCCAATTTGATGCATCACAATTGTACTTCATGTGACTTCTCTATTTTCAGAGATTTAAAAATCCCAGAACTCTTTTTTTATGCATTATTAAGCACCACTTAATGTTATGGGAAGAAAAACTATTATAAAAATGAAAATGTGATTGATATTGGAAACTGAATTTGCTTCTTTCTCTGTGAATACCAATGCAAAAGTATACAAACACTAAATTAAAGGTACTGGAAATTTGTAAACAGTGTTCTTTTCAGTTCATCAGGACACTTTTTTTCTTTTTTTACATAAACATTCTGTTAGTGAATGTAGGGTTTGATGAAAAGTTCTGCAACCACTGGACTACTTCAGGCTTCAGCCTTTTTTGCTTAAATAAATGTTTTGTCTTTGCCATGATGCTAATTACCTCTCCAGTAGTTTCCATTATATAAAGCAGTTTTACGCAAAACATCCCATTGTTTTTCCTTTGGCATGGATCATGTCATATTAGTTTATCTTGCGGTTAATCTCTGGCCATAGGCAACAAATGAAGCAAGTAGTTGAATTGCTGTAGTCTTCTGGAAGTTAACTTTAAAGAAGTTAAAGTTAAAGAAGTGTGAGGTCTTGTCCGTTTCTACTGAAGTGTTCAATACCCTCCCACAGGGCTTCTGTGGATGGCTCCTGCATTAGCCTCTGGTTTCATTTTGAGCTTGGGAACTGTGGGCCACTTGGCTGTATGACTGACACAGGCATCTGAAATTCAAAGCATCAAAGAATAATTAAAATTGTGAAACTTGAGATCAAGCTTTGGAAGCAGGTTTTCCTTGATCTAGTTCTTGATAAGATATACCGAACCTCAGAGGGCTTCTAGCTTTCCTTTTTCAATACTGTCCCAAATAGGCTAAGGCCAATACTTTCAGTGGACCAGTCTTTGGTAACATTTGCAAAAATAAATAATTTCAATGCATCTATTCTCTCTGGACTTGACCAGTCCTTTCAGCCATATGTGACTGGTATGATATTTGTTGTACAGAATATAATACAGACAATTCAGGAACATTATAAGCAATGAGAGGGGTATAGGAAAAAAAAAAAAAGAGAAACTCAGAATGAATATAAAGTAGGGTAAGAAAATGTGTAAAAAACAAAAACAAACAAAAAAACTGGAAGACTGGGATGGAGGAGGAGGTGCATAACATTACAAACATGTAAAAGGCCAATGTAAATAGAAAAAAATGGAGAGAACAGTTATATTTTGGAAATGATTGTCTGGAGGAAATGGTGGAAACTTATTACTGAGAGCTCTCTTAGGAAGGGTTAGTTCAACACCTAAAACAGACTTGAAATTACCTGACTTCACTGCAGTCTGTTATGGACTCCTTTATCTCATGACAGCAATTTGTTTTTGTGAGTGCATGAGGTGCTGCATGCCTCAGGCTGAGCTGTGCTTGGTTCTCAGAAAGCTGGTGTAAATATGAAACCTCCCTGTGAAGAGGATTGGGAATAGACTGTGGTCTTCTATAAGCAATGAGAAAGGATGTAATGAGGTCTAATGAAATGCGTTCTTCTAAAAGCCGATGAAGAGCCCACTCAGGATTGCCCTGCAGTGGAATGTTTAATTCAGATAACCTTAGAACTATAGACAAAATAGTTGTTGTAAGTAAATTTGGTATTAATAAGTTTAAACAATTTTAAAGTAAAAATAAAAATAAAGTGTTAATACATTTTTGATGTTGCTTGTAGGAGGAATCAGAGCAGAGGCATATTCCAAGTGATCAGTAACATAATAGCTTAATACTTTGTAGTGAGTTATTTTATTACATATAGGAATGTGTTATTGGAAAACAGAGATGCCTACCAGCATATGCTTTTGTCAATGAAATTATATAAAGAGGATCCCTAATGTCAATCAACCTGCTCATTTACTGCTAATAAAAAGCTGCCTTCTCATTTATATTCGCTGCACAATTACTGAACTGTGTTTCAGTAGGAAGCTGACAAGCCCCTTGGAAGCAATAAAATAGAGAAGTTCTTGAAGATCAGAATCCAGCCTAGTCTTCTATGGCTCTATAATCTCTAGCAGGTTTCAAAACCTATGGGATTTCTAACTGACCCTCATAAAAATGATCAACACTTCTGAGGATTTAAATTACAAGGGGGGAGAAAACTGTTCTCAATCATCAACCAAAAAATGACCAGATCTGGAGGGGTGGTTAAATCTGACTTTTCTAGATGTATAACCCCGAATTCTGTTTGTATTAGTACTAAAGATGCTTTCATTTAAAGAAGAAAAATGTAATGAAAACTTTTCTACCCCTTATGAAAGTTATGAAAGGGATCACCATGCTGAAGAGACATCATTTTTGTCTGCACGGGAGAAATGCAGAAACATAATTTCTGTACATCAATATAACACCCTTCTCTTCAGCCCTGCTAAGAGTCAGTTTGTGGTACTTCAGTAAGATAAGAGTGAGAGGATGAAGGAGAGTACACTCCAAAAGAAGTGTCTATTTTCTCAAAAGCTTAGGAGGATTTAGTGTTCATTTCCTGATGACATGATAAATATTGTTTCGGGCACTTCTTACAGCCTAAAGTATCCTAGCCCCCTAATATCAAGCTCATAGCTGTAACAAATACTATAGGGTTTTTGTTTTGTATAGTTTATACCATTAGGTACTTGGCAAAAATTAATAACAGTGGTATACTTGTTAGGATAAGCTTTCAGTTTTCTGTAAAGCTGCTGTGGAAGATGTTGCTATCCATGCGCCCCTTCGTGGGAGAGCAGAGAGAAAGAAGGAGTTCACCAGGCGGTGGAGTGATTAATAATCCTGTGGTGAGGCAGCCATCGTTTATGCAAGTGCTGTGGAAACTTTTTGCCTCTAAGACTTGTGAACACAGTCCAAGTTCAGCAAATGAAGTGAGCTGCTCATCAGTCAGTGTAGAGTGATAGTGTTAAGTTTATCAGATCTCTGGGAGTTAAGTGACAGTTTTAACATCCAATTCCATGTGCTGCCTCGTGGCATTGGAGAGGTATTTTAGGATGTTTCCTAGGCCTCCCTTCCCCTTAGCCTCAAGGAAGAGCAATCTGTGTTGCATTTTTCCCTTTCCGCCAGCGCTATCGCACTTTCTGACAGGGTTGTAGTGTCCGTCTCAACACCCAGGATCGTTTCTCTGTAATTTTCCCTAATTCCAACCAGGCTCACACCAAGGCTGGTTACAGCTCCCACCCTGCTTCCTGGCCCCATCCTGCGGTTACCTTTCAGGGCTCAGGACCACAGGTAGGACTCGAGGGTGCAGCGGGGCAGAAGGCAGTGCCTCCTACAACGGCACAGGGCCTGATGTACGCTGCTCAGAGAGTACCTGATCCCCTCAGGAGGCGGCTGTGACAGGATTTTCCAGGTAATGCCGTGATTAATGCTTTGGGCTAAAACATACCCGTCAGAAACCCTTGACGGGCCTGACTCGCTGTGCAGCTTGGTTTGAGGCCCGGCAGCGCGCAGGCCCCTGACCGCCTCTGCGTACCTCAGATTTTGCCCTGTGTAGTGACATTAAACCCAGCTATTTCTCACAATGTTGCCAGTTAAAATATCCTAACACCTATTTAGTTGTATCTAAATCACTCATGTCAGAAAGCTGTTCTCTCTACTTCGGTTCCCGCTGTCCATTGGCCTCGCGGTGAGGATGATCACAGGAGGACAGGACGGGCTTTGGCACTCTTTTTGCCCGTTTGTAATCCTTTTCTTGGTTCAGGAGCCTTGGTCCCAGCTGACTGGGAGGGAGGTAACATCCATCTGGGCTGACTGAAATTTAACATTTTGTAAGCAGGGCAAGGAGGGCTTCTGGGGTGGTTGGCCAGAGAAGAGCCTGTCAGGAGGGCTTGATGGGGACTTGGCTTCTCCTTTGGCATAGGGGACAAGATGTGTGTAAGGCTGGGAACATGGGTGGCTGAGACCTTTGCTGGTGGACGTCAGCATGACTGCCTGACTTGGACGTGCAGAAAGTACCAGAACTGTACATGTGGAAGGAAGAATAT
The DNA here is from genome assembly GCF_009819795.1 of Aythya fuligula. Classification (NCBI taxonomy): domain Eukaryota; kingdom Metazoa; phylum Chordata; class Aves; order Anseriformes; family Anatidae; genus Aythya; species Aythya fuligula. The sequence goes on along the minus strand of NC_045565.1, from coordinate 772,150 downwards.
GGCTGTGTCAGACAAATTCTTTTAAACCAGTAAGTAGCTAATTTGGGAGGAATGAACCCCAGCCCACAGGATCTGATTTAGCTGTTTTCTGGTGGGTGGCTGGCTGGCAGTGGCGGAGAGACCCAAGTGGTAGTTGGACAGTGTAACTGGTAGGAAACTTCTGCTGTTCACCTGGCAGTTACGGTCAGGATGTGACCAACACACGGCGGCTCTGCACCTAAACAAAGGGACACTGAAAGATGCCACCTCCATGCGTGCTGTGTGCTACAGCCCACGTTCTGCTCCTGAAAGCCTCAATGCCCACGTGTAATAGCTCCAGTGGGAGGGAGCTGTGCTGACACAGTATGCCTCAGGTGGTAGGGAAAGATGCATGTGTCTTAATTTATTTGTGAAAAAAAATAATCCATTAAAACAGTAGTCTTCTTTCACCCACCATTTGGTGAAGCCTATAAATAACATTATTTAAAAAATAAATGAACAACACTGACTTTGATCTACTAAGTATATCATTGTTTAATCCAAATTGCTTATCTGTATATAGCACAGCCATATGCAAAGAAGCAGCCAAGCCAGAACAAAATTCTGTGTCCCAAAAAAACAATTGATCTCCTGAGAGAAAATGAGTTCTGGAGTTGAGAAGGCACCCCCACTGCAAGCATTACTATTTTGTAAAGAACAATGTACAAAGTTGTAAATACTCCTTTCATAAATCTTGTTGTACTGTTGATCCTTTTGGATTTTAGCTGTGCAGGATGAAGGATGCTACATAGCTGTTTCTGTGGCTGTGGTTATAAATCCAAAAAGACAAAGGCAGAAATGAATCCACCTCTGAAGAGGAACAGCAATTTACATGTTTGATTAATGTAAAGCAATAATGAGATTTATGCCAGGCCAGTGAACGGGTGGTTCACTGAATTTTGGTACCATGTCACCACTGTGCAGGTGTGCCTGGAGGTGTTACCTGCAGCCGTTTGGGCTGGGGCACTGTAAATGCAATGTGAGGCAGCCGTGCAGAGCCCTGCACTGCCGAGCTTACATGGCAGTGGCTGCAGGGCAGTTGTATGGGCTGTGAGGAATGTATAATTGCACAGATAACAAATGGGAGAAAAATGATAGACTGGAAGAGAGATCTAATGGAAGCTAATCTGAATGGGAGAGAATCTTGCTTTCCATGCATAAATTCAGAGACCAAGCTTCAAAGAAAGCTGGTGAGCATCAGCAGGGGTTATAGAAGCTGCCAAGAGTGGAGTTCTATGGAAATGCCACAAAAATGACAATATGTTTACCCCAGGATTACTTTCCTATTGTTGCTCATTTGCCTTAGACTTTGCCCATATATTTTCCTCTTTATCCTAGTATTTCTCCTCCAGATCTTAGTACTGGAAAAAGACATGAATTATTCAAGGCACAGGTGTATGTATGCAGTTGCAGTAATCAGAAGACTCTTTTGAGAAGTAAAACTTCTTGAGTTTCAGCAGACTTTAAAGATGATCTTATCTAACAAGTTGGCACAGACAAAATATGCAACAGAAAGCAGTAACTCAGCAACAGTATAATGATAATACAGGTAGAAGTTATTTGCTATGGTACATTACTATAGATCAGTTATGAACTTTAAAGGGCACATGACAAAGGCTGGTGAGAGATGACATGCAGTATATTAAGAAAATGTCTACTGATCTGGGGGCCCGCATCTCTTCTCATTTCCAAGGTTTTCTTTAGCCCCAACATGCAGTAATTGCTGTTTTCACAGGAGTTCAGCTTATTAAAATATCCAAATATCTCAGGGCACTGGAGGGCACATTGCAGCTGACAGATCAGTGAGAAAACAGATTTCTGGGAAAAGTACCCTGTAATTGAAAAGAATAACTAGTTACAAATTAATCGTTTGCCTTGGCTGGGAATTACTGTGTGCGATTGCACTTCAGGCCTTTGGTTTTAACAGTTGCCATTGGCCAACATATAACACTTGCTCACCCTGATCCCATTGAATCTGCAAAAAAAGGTGGTGGTGATTGATTTCCATGGATTCTGTTTTGCTTTTACTTGGCGCCCTTTTGAGAAAAGGGACAAATGGTCATATATACATGTAAATCATCTGTGGACTTTGTTTTTTGGAGGTAGGTAAGGGTTGATTTTGTGTGTTTCACCACCTGAATTCTGCTTCTGGGCGATGAATAAGTCAGTAATGAACATGTGAGAGGCAGTATGCCAGCCCGAGGGTCGGGCTAAGCCATGCAAACTGCAGTGTCACAAAAGTTCCTCAGAAGTGATAGAGTGGGCAAGGTTCCTTGGGGTGCTGCATAGAGGGGGCCAGGCTCAGTGAAAGGTTTATCAAGTCCCCACAGCACTGGGTATTTTGAGGTGCTGCTGTTAAAGTGGTCTTGAAATGTCCTTTTCCTGGTTGAGGCTCCTGTGACAGGCGTTATAAGGCACTTCATTTCTTTAGCCAGTGATCTCTGCAGAGAAGCTCACAATAGAATGCTGTACAGGAAAATAAACTTAAGGAGAATCTTCAAAGGAGGGAGAGGCTAGGTGGTTTGGTTAAAAGGTGCACCGTCAGAAGAGGAACAACCCTACAGAAAGAACTGAAACACAGAAATTGCAGATCCCCTTAAAAGAGTTAGTCTTGATCAATATGTTTAGCATCTCAGCTACGTTCTCTGTCTGATTACAAGATCCTGTAAGGAGAGTCAGATATTTGTTTTCTTGCATTTCCCATAGGGCACCAAACCCTCTGCCAACACAAGATAGTGAGAAATAAAGATGATGGATTAAAGGCTCACTTATACATATTGCACAGAGACTTTTTCAGGACTTTAAGTTTGCAAAGACAGAGATTCTGAGAAGATCAATGACAAATCAGTACAATCAGCATCCATTATTGACAGTCTGAGCCCTCAGTAGGGGTCTTCCTTTATGACCCAGAACAGTAATTGCGTTTTAAATTGGCTAATGCCCATTAGGTGGTGAAAACAGTATTTCATGTTTCTGTGGCTGGAAGCTGAAACAAAATTCAAGTTGGAAATAATTCCTAGTGAAGAGGGTTTTGCCTTGGGAACGAATACACCAAGGTGGAGGTAAAATGCCTTTAACTTAAAAATTTCCAATCAAGACAGGAAGGTCTGCTTTCTCTGATTAGAGACCACTCAGATTGCTGCAGGAGGAAATTCTGCCACCTCTGAGGCTGGCAGTAGGCTTCAAAGACAGTACATGTACAATCCATCCCAGTCTCAAGTCTATGATGCCTGTAGCTGATAAAGGACAGCCACTGGGGGAGCTTCTCTGGAGAGGGAAGAAATAGATGTGCAAAGGTTTGCCCAACCCGTGCTTACGGGTGTCGGGCCAGGCACCACCCCTGCCAATAAGCAGGAAAGACCGAGTCTTCGTCAGCTTGCCAGAGCCCGAATGCCCCCAGGGATGTGGCCAGCAGTGCCCCAACCCTGCAGAGTGTTTCCTCAGGAGCTGCGTGTGGTGCCTTAGCCACCTTGCCTCTGTTGCGGTGTGTTAGGAGAATGGCCAGCAAGACAGAAAAACATTCAGCGTAGATATTTTTCTATTAATTAGATCAATTAGAAACCCTTGCTTGTCAGAGCTCCTTCCCCTGGTTCCCTTGCTGCAGCAGGAGCTGCCAAGCTGCTGCACCGAGCCCGAGGCACAGCGCAGCCCTCGTGCAGAGCTCTGCTGGGCTGGCACGGAGCACGGCTCCCTATCGCTGCCTACCCCGTGGCGCTTCCTCACATCCCACCTGCTTCCCTGTCGGAGTTTCAGTGAACTCTTTGCCACCTTCCTTCGGGCAGCAGCACAGGAACAGCCTGACTTTCCTCTGAGATTTGTGTTTTTGAACAAAAGTAGTTCAAATGCAGCAAAAGAAATTCTTCCACTTCTCTCTCTCCTGCTTTTCCTGGGGCTGCTTGTGCAGCTAAAAAGCAGCATCAGTGCGAATGTCTGCAGCCTTCAGTTCTTCACGTATTCGCGGTGACCACAAAAAAGCCCCTCTTATTGCTCGGAGCCGTGACTGATGTGTGGCTGTGCGCCTCTGGTTTCTGCTAACCCGTGATGGAAGGGAGGTTTCCTGCTTCAACACCTGTAGGGTCTGACACTATGCCCCCATTCTCAGCATGTGTACCTTGGGAAGTTCGACAATCCCCAAAGCCCATGCTGAATCGAGACGTGCACACCTCCAAGCTGCTGCCCCAAATGTCAGGCCGCTTTCTCTCTTGGGCCCTCCACAGCTGCCCCCGAACCTTCTCCCCGCAGCGCACCGTGCACTCGTCCTCTGTGCTTGCAGCCGCATGTTGCTCTCATCTTCATTTCCTTCACTGAAAGACAGAGATAAATGTGGAAGATTTAGGAACAAATAAGGCTATAAGCAAAGATTAGCAGCTTCAAATGGTGTTGCCTGTGTGTGCTCCCAGGAGGGAATAAAGGACGCAGAAGCGTGACAGAGCTGGGAGTGCACCAAATGCCCTGCTGAAGCACTGCCTGGGCTACAAGCACTCGTGCAAATTCTTGCTTTGCCATGCATGGCCTGCAAAATGGGGGCATTATTCACCTGCTCACAGGTGAGTGTTTAACTCCTTCCTCGCTTTATGCTACGCTCTCTAGCAGTACTGAAAATGCTGTCTGGTTTCTTCGCTCAGAGTTAAGCCAAGATCAGAAGTATTTCAGGTTACACAGCAATTAGCCACGTTGCCATAGCCTCAGTATTTCTCCATCTATCAACCAGAACTTTTGCAGCAGCTTCCCTTTCAATCTGTCCCTGTTGATAACAACTGTGGCTGTGTTTTGCATGGAGTTTTCTATTCACAAAAATAAGAAGGGGGGTTGCTGGTGCTGCCAGGGACTGCTTGGTGATGAGGGCAGCTTCCAGAGCCCTCCCAGCAGCACCATTGGCAAAAGCCAAATGTACCACTCTGCCCCCCCTCTGGACAGCAGCTCGTCCAAATAATTCCTGCGGTCATTATTCAGCAAAAAGCAGCATGAGCACAACAGTCATACACTTCACTTTCTCCTTAAACCGTATTACATCTGTAACCAAAATAATAGCGTGATGTTTTGGTAGCCCAGAGGAGAAAGCAACTTAGCGTATCGCTAACATCTGAGTTGGGCTTTAAGGCTCACCTTTAAAAAGAAACTTTTGAAGGCTTTTAGAATAAAATCAATTTGCACTTGCTTATTTGTTTTCCTCCTTTCAGAAAATGACGAGACTTGGTGGTTTACAACAGAGCTGTGCTTACATCCTGATGTGTTCCACTTGTTTCTGTGGCATCTATTAGCGATCATTCGCTGTCCTAGTTTTACTCCAAAGTAATGGATTTAGAGCATTAGGCACTGATATTTTCAGTATTATAGACAAAAAAAAAAGGGTAAATGAGACACAGATAATAGTTTTTTTTGTTTTGTTTTTGTTTTTTTAAAAAAAAAGATATTTTAAAAATAGATTTAGGGAAACAAAAAAACACACACAGAGAAAAGGTAAGACAAGTATTTTAATGTTGTTGAAGCCTCCAGTGTTCCTCAGCTGCCAAGCAGAATGACTTGTGGGGTTTTTTTGTTGATTGCAGAGGGCTGTGAAGCAGGACCTGTCTGGGCTATGGTCTTTACAAACACAAACCAGAAATGCTGCCTTACAAAACTGCTGGAAGAGTACCCTAGCTTAGGAGCACTGTTTGCTTATCCCCTGAAAGGTACCAAACAGCACGCTGTGGCTGCCTGTCAGTGCGTGCTACCTTCTGGGGGAAGGGAGCCCTCTGAAGCACCGCTGTGCCTGCTCCTCCTGGCAGTGTTTGTCAGGCATGCTCGCGGCAGGAGCAAAGCTGGCGGTCAGCTGGCAATCCGATGAGGAATAGGAGGTGAATATGGCAACGTGGCCTGGGTGCCTGAGTGCTGCTTACTGCCAGACAAAGCCTCCGAAGGCAAATGTATGCCCCTGTGACTGCTGCCTGTTGGCTCCTTGTTGTTGCCAGAAAATCAGGTAAAAATTGTTGGCTGTAGCTCAGGGCATATCGAGTCGGAATGAGTTCTCCCTCAACAGCCGTAACCCGAAGTGCACTCTGCTTCGCTGTGCGCCAGGTGTGTAGGTATTTTAGCAGGGTAAGCCCCACCACAGAACTTTTGTTTAAGCAGCTTGATACTCATATTCGTGGGCTCCAAGTGAAGCTCAGTGATGTTCAAGCAGAGCAAAGTAGCTGAAGTAAACCAGGAGGTTCTACTACAGCTGCTCATTTTCCTCATTTTCTTCCAATGAAGATGTGATGAGTAATCTATTTTAACTCAAGCTCTCTTGAACCACTCTATTTTCTTCTTGTTTGGTTTTGTTTTCCTCCTGTAGGTTGTCTGTTGCACCTTGAACTGTCACTTTGCTGAAAGTTTTTGGGAGAAGAGTGTTTATTTTTTTCTCAAACTTCCACAGGATGCAAAGTGATTGACAAGGTTAAAAAAATATATATTCTTTATTACTTTAGATTATTCCAGTACTTAGTGATTTCCTTTTTTGTTCTTGGCATCCCAAATTCTAAAGTTTTAAGAGCCTTTAACTAGATAGCCTGTTTTATTGCATTTTATAGAACATTAATTTCTCATTTGTAACAAGGAACATATGCTAATTAAATAAAATACTTCTTATAAAATGTGTTGTAATGATTCTGGTATAAAACTAATAAACAGGCACAGGGCATATTCTACTGAGCAGCGTTCATTTCCATATAAAAAGTCCTTCCTTTCACACAAGGGGAAACTGCAAGAATTTGGACCTTTATTCTGATGCAGGCTTCTAGTTTCTAACCTTTCGTGTGTTTTTAAGATAATCCTTTCCTCATGAAAGCCTTGTGCCGATTTTCTGCTTTCTTTTTTACAGTGTATTTAATTGCCAAGCCATAATTAGCTCTTCCCTTTTGTTTTCATTATTTACTATATTAGCAGTCGCTTAGTTAAAGTGTTCCCGCACACCAAAGTGCAAGTCAAAATATTCAAGTGAAATGCAGCTCGGCTTTTTTCTATTTATATTATTAAGAATTGAGCCTTGCAGGCAGGAGGTAAATCTATTTGAGTAGGTTACTGGATCATTGCCTCCTAAGTATAATTAATGCCTGATAGTGAACTTATACAGTCAAATTGAATTTTTATATCCCAAACATCCAGTGCTGGCAAAACTGGAGCGGAGGGGTTGGAGCTGTCACTTGGAAATCCTCCTCCCTCTTTTTCTGACCTCTGCTTTTTTTTTTTTTTTTCTCTGTTTTCAAATGTGAGGATAAATGTCACAGTATTTCTGTCTGCCTTATTCCACGGGGAGGTAAGAAAATGCAGCAGTTTGTGGGAGAGTGGCTGCCCTTACCTGGGGGAGCTATGTCAGCGCCTGCTGCTGCTGGGACGGGGACCCGCATAAAGCGGTGGCTGAATGAGTCCTTGGTTGCAAGCACGTACATCTTCTGTCTCTTTCCCCTCCTTTGATGAAGATTGTTCTCTTTGGCTCCTGTAGCAGTCTTGATATAGCATTCTTAATTACCTTTAACCTTATTGCTCCTCAACTGTGTAAATCTCCTCGGAGCATCGGTATTCATCCTGTGACAGCGAGGAGCAGGACAGATCTGCTCCTGTGACACGCTAACAGGAACCCTTGCTGGGAGCCCTGTCCGAGGCATTCTCGCTTTCCCTAGCATCCTCCCTGGGTGGAGATCATGAAAGTTAATCACTGAAAATCCACTGCCCTGGATCGCTTCAGTCTCCGCTTACTCAGGAGAAGAGATATCAAGGCAGGAGAGTTTTGGAAGAGCTGTTGCACCTCCCCGATGCCCAGGGAGCAGCCGTGTGTCTGTCTGAGGGCAGTTTGTGAGTGGGGGTACCAGAGCAGCCGCTCCTCTCTGCCCCTCGCATGATGCTGAGGATGCTCTCAGTGCTGCTGCCCCGCTGTGCGTGTCCAGCTGCTAGGGTAGGAGACTTCACACCTCGTCGCTGTCCAGAAGCCTGTGCAGGCCAAGGGCAGGATAGCAACATCTAACTGGCTTTTTTTTTTTTTTTCCATAGAGCATTACGGGTGTGTTGATAGCACCGCTCTGAGTCACGCCTGTGTGCTTGAAAGTAGTTGTGATAAACTCTGCTTCTTCCCTGCCTCCAGTCCTTTGCATCTGGTGTGTCAATGGAGAGGAAGGGATCCTTCCTGGGAGCAAAGGGGGAAAATAAATCCTTGCTACATTTAAAAACCAACAGCAATTTATGCTAAAACAATAGCACAAATTTAGGGAGAAAAACACACAAATGAAAAAACAAAACAAAAAAAAAACTATGCTCTGTAGTTTTTCAGTATAAATAAATCATAATCCTGTTTTAGAGAACTATAATTTTTTCATAAACTTGTTCCCTCAGTCGTCACTGTTTGCTATGCCGTATGATTGCACAATGTGATAATTTTCTTTTTCCCTATTTACATCGATTTACTTTCACGTGTTCTCAGACAATGTTATGAAACTTCTACTTCTCAGCCAGTTAGTAAAATTATAGCTCTCTAGAATCTGGGTGAGACCTCTCCAGATCCAGCAACTTTGCAGTTCCCTAGGAATATACACCGCTGTGAAAAATAGCGTGTGGGGGGCGTCGTTTATTGCTTTTAAATAAAGCAGTATTGTATGTACTTATCCTACCATTTAGGTGACGTGACTAGAGGGCTGTGGGGAAACGGGAGGAACACCCCGAAGTAACCAGGCGTCAGGTGCTCCTGATGCCCTCAGCTGAAGCACACGAGCACTTCTTGTTTCCTCTGAGGGACTTGTGAACAAAGCAGTGGTGTACATGTAAGCTGCTCTGTGTCTGACGCTGCTATAAATATTCAGTGCTTGGGGATAGCAAACAACACAGCAACAGAGAGGGAGGGATAAGTAGAATGGCACCACTGAATGAAGCTTTGTGCCTGCTGCTTCAGTTTTCCTTCCAGGTTGTGATCTGCGCTGCCTACGTTCAGTGGCTTGCTGAGCTCTGCAAAGCAGCGAGAAGCTTGTTCGAGGAGCTGCTCCTGTCACCTGAATGTCCGTATTCACCTGGATGCTGAGGTGATAGGAACACTTACACCTTCAGGAATTTTACTTCTTTGTTAGCCGGATGTGCAACGCTCGGGGAACACAAAACATGGGTAACTTCGTTCATTTTGTGTGTATAGATTTGGAGAGAAAAAGGAAATTCTTCTTTCCCAGGACACACTACTGTATAGGGCAATGTTTAACCCTTCTGTGATATTTTAACATACACGCCATAGATGCTTGCTGTCCTGTGCTTCTTCCTGGCACAGCCCACCATCACCTGAGCCTAGTATTTTTATGTAAAGCTCTGTGTCTCTTTTTATACTTGGGAAAAGGAGGGATAGAAAAACTGAAGGCCTCAGGGAGGTCTCCTCCTATCGTGTTAAGGTAATTCTGTTCCTCTGTCTTCATGTACTTTGGTCGTAGCAGAAAAAAACCTCTGTTGAAGCTCTACGTATTTAATGATACAGAGGAGCTCAGCCCTCAGTGTTTGAAATGAAGAGGTTTAACTCTGAATCTTTGCATCGTAAAGATCTGTCAGTGGCTTTAGAAGAAATTTTACAATAGTAAGTGTGTTTCTGTGCATCTCTTCTGTTACTCTTACCTAAAATTCCGTTTCGCAGAACCTGAAGGGAGATGGATGCGTGCAGTGCAGTGCAGGTAGCTGTGCAAGGTGAGATTCCTCCTGGGTTCTCTGTCTGTGTAACGCCTTCAATTGCAGTATTCACAGCAGAACGTGACGAGAGTAACCAGTTTGTAGGAATGAGATTTTGTGAAGTAACAATTTAGGAGCATGAGTTTGTATGGATTATTTTCAGAATGAGATCAAGAGCTCCCACTTCCGTACCACCTCCTGTTCCTACAGAAAAATCATTTTGGCAGCACTGGAGATGTAAGAGTTTACAAAATAGATATTTTTATAAGAGCGGTGTACATTCTGGAGTGCTCAGCCTGTCGCTTGTCCTTTGCCAAGCATGTTCCACATTTGTTCTGGAAAATCTGTCACTGGGAGAAGGCTGAGTGGTGTTTCAGGCCCATCTGTCACAGTTCCCCGACACCTGTCTGCTGCTGGTTCCTCACCAGGGTCTTTCCGTGTCTCCATCCATACTTAATTGCACACGATCCTGCGCTGTGAGGGTGGGTGACATCCGTGATAGGCACTCTGATAGGCCTGAAATTTTTGATGGTAGGTTGGCTGACACGAAACTGGATGTCTGAACTGTGCTAATCTTCTGTTCTGGTTTGCTAACTGTGCTCATCGTACCTGGGCCCATGGAAAAAGGACTTTTATTTAACAGAGTGAGGGGGTTGCTTTCTTCACCCTTCTGCACCTCACGCGTGCTGTGACAGCTTCGGTACCTGCCGGACATGGCGCTGTTCTCTTACAACTATTTTAGATTACCCTGGATCATATTCTGTCCCAGCCCTGGGGAATATTAATCACCATTTTATTACATTCGGCTGGAGAAGTTGGAATTCATTATTGTAATTTTTAACTACACATTATGGAATGACAATGAGATTGAACTAACATACACTTATTAATTAACATTAATGATAACTCGGAGGAGAGAGAAGCAGTCTGCCAGCTGTAGGTTTTTCCACACGATGCTGAACAAAGTAGCAGAGAGCCATCTGAAGTAAGGCATTCAAAATTATTGTTCAGCAGTTTCAAAGCAGAAGTCCTTTTACTGCGAAACACAGGTCAGACTGCATCAGACCGGGATTTAATTTAACGTAGCGCCTACTCCTCCTTTAGTTTCCCAAAGCACAAGCAGGCATCTTGTGCTAATCTGCACCTTGTTTACGGCCGGCCAGATCTGGGCATGCCAGAAGCTCGCCCAGCTCCACTGGGGACACCGGGTGGTGGGAGGCTGATTTACACCAGCCGGGGTTTGGTCCGCGGCCAGAGGTGCGTGCATAAAACAGCAAAGCATGAGAAATATTTAAAAAGAAAACGGGAAGGCTAGCCAGTTGACCCCACTTATTCCTGTTCCTCTTTAGAGCCTGCTTGATCCAACACCCACAGAGTTTAATAAGTTTTGGCTCAGATCCCACGTGAACAACAAGATCCTCAATTTTTGCCCAAAGGACATTAGCAAAAGGACACATGAGGTTTTTTTAGCATCTTACACTCCAAGTAGGAAGCACGTTTGAGGACAAGTTGCTCTTCTGTCCAAGCATTTGTCTGAAGTACTTGCAAACTGCCTGTGGGCTCGCTGTCTTTGCAGACCCTCGCTGACAGAGATCAGGAGTTGGATGAGGAGTTTTTCCTTGACACTGCAATGTTTTTGCTTCTGTGTTTTCTGTGCGCCTTTTCCCATGCAGGACAGCAGCTGCGTGTCTGTATGGCAGGTGCCATTGGCGTATACAGTTCCCGGGGCCAGATTTTAAAGAACCTCATATCTTTTGTTGCTGACCGAAGGGCTCACGCCTCACAACGCTGTGCTCCGATATTAGTATAAATCCAGCAGCCACTGCAGGTGAGTTGCTTGTGCATTCTTTTTCCCGTTATAAATACCAGTGTAGTTTGCATAACAGCTTCTGCAAATCCTGCCCTCGACCTCTGCTGCTGTTCACATCTAAATCAAATGCCTTCCATTTATTATCTGCACACTTCATTTCTTGACCAGCCTTTGTGATCATAAACGTTTTATAGGAAGAAAAAAAAAAAAGTTAGGGAGTTTGCATAAAATTTGCTTTGTTATAGACTTTTTTTTATTGTATACTTGACAATCTTTGAACTGTGCTTCAGTTTGAACAATGAGAATAATAATAATATTTCATCTCACACTGTTTATTTTTGTTTATTTACATTGAAGTATTTTGGAAATAGGAATTGCTTTTTTTCTGGTGCTTTTTGCCTATAGTGTTGTGGTCGTTCATTTTCCTCACTAAAACATATTTTAAAAGATATTTCCTTTTTGTTTAAACCTGGTGTTTTAAATCAGTCTTTTCCCTTTCACACACGTGTGTTTGAAAGTACTGACTCTTGAGCAGAGTTACCATTTCCAAGTTTGTTTCTAAAGCAGTTTCTGTGCCGTTAATTTCTTAAGCATTAGCAGTCAAAAAGACAGTGAGTGTATTTGACCTATTTTGGCTTTGGCAAATTCTATTAGGACCCGAACAGTGTGCCTTTGACGAGCACCTCAGACAAATGAGATGTTTGAGACTACTCAAACCAAGTCACTATAAAGGCACTGCTACCAACCCTTCTGTAGTGGGTTTACGTGGCAAGGTTTTGGTAGCAGGGGCCATCGGGGTGGTGTCTGTGAGGAGGATGGAGAAGCTGCCCCTTGGTTGGTGAGGGCCCCGCTGCTGGCCAGAGCCGAGCCAAGAAGCGATGTTGTGTTGCGCCTCTGTGAGAGCAGATTTAAGACAGGGAAAAAAATGCAATACAATAGTTACTGTGTGATCTTCTCGTCCTTATCTCAACCTTTGAGCCCTTTTCATCGTATTTTCTCCCTGTTCCTCTTCGAGGAGGGGGAGCGAGAGCGCGGCTGTGGTGGCGCTCGGCTGCCCACTGGAGCGGAACCACCACACGTTCCCAGGAGGGCTGCGTGTGGCTGGGGCAGGCAATAACCTGCTCAATGGCAGACAGCTTCCCCACGGCCTGGGCTCACACACAGTTATGGAGTCAGCTGGGAGAAGGAAAACGATTCCATATTTCCTGTCACGCTGTAGATGCGGGAGGCAAAACAGAGATGGGAGGGACTCGCCTCCAGCACTGCCCGCGCCGCTCCGGAGCAGTAATAGTGCGGTCGGTCTGTGGTTGGGTTCAGGATGACCCTCAGCCCAGCACGGCTGCCAGAAGAGGGCTTCATTTCCCAAACACGGGACAGAGGTGTCACATACGCTGCCGGCTTGTCTGTTATTGCCATCAGCTGCTTAATGATGCTGTCTCCAGCTTTCCGGGGGAGTGCTGTTAGCACCTATTCCTCAGCAAACTGGAAAAGTCGACTGACTCCGCCAGCATTTCGGCTGGAGGTTTTGGAAGTACTGATTACTTCAGCCTTTCCTTTGTCAAAATGTCTAGGCATTCAGACAAAAATACGCAGCACTAGCTCTACGGCACTGTTAGCTCTCCAGGGAAACGGGAAGGGAAGGAACCTCCTGTGGGAATTCTCCATGAACAGGCAACAGCAGCACATCAGCTATTTTAGCTCCTTCTTTGCAGATGGTTTGACAATCTGTTACAAGCTATCCCCCGGCATGCAGTCTTCCCTCTCTGCTTTTCTTCAAGTGACGATATCTCCAGGTATCTAGCTCCAAAAAACACTCCCCTGCGATCCCACTGATACCCTCTGTATCATGAGCTTTCCGCAGATATCCACTGATCAGCAGGATGACTCTGGATCCTATTATAATCTGCCAGGTAGAAATAGATAAATCTATTAGCCCGGGCTCAGCTTGTTTCATCATTGTGACAGCTTCCCATGAGCCTGCATTCATCAGGTTCCCTCAAAACAGCCAGCCCCCGCATCATCTGACAGCTACATTTCCATGACGGAACTCCAGGTTAATACATCTCTAATCTTTATTTAATTACTCATTAATAATCCAGGTCCTGATCCCTTCACCTCCTCTCCCTCCCTCCTTTTTCTTTTTTTTTTTTTTTTAATTGATTAGCGAATATTTGCTGGGAAACTGGTCTGATGGCTAAAATTGTTGCCACGAGTGTTTTGGCGTGAACTTCATGCCAATTTTGTTAATCAGAATAAAATAAGCACCCAAGGATCTTTTTCTTCTTAGTAGAGGAGACCGGGTACCTCCAGTTATATATAGCAACAGGTTTCTGTCCGACGGGGGCGGCAGCACGATCGCTGTGCTGTGGTACGTGCTGCGGCAGCCATTCTGGCAATCGCGTCACACATGGGAATAAGCACTCCCCTCTGCACGCCCTGCCGTGTGAGTTACCCATCCTGAAAACACAGGCTTTGGTATCTTTTCAGGTCCACCGGTGTAAAACAGGAAGGAGTAAAAATAGACCAAGGGAAAAATAGGTAGAAAGGCTCAGACCGTTCCTATACAGCACAGCTGTCATATTGCTGAGACACCCTCACCTTGTCTGCAAAGGAAGTGCTACTGGGCAGTGGGAAGTTCTGTTGTGTTGTATTTAAACTGATTCCAATTCTAATTTTGTAATTTTCAATGGTTTTTGTCAAAATGCCTATCAGAGGGAGAAACCTGAGATAAACAGAATCTGAGGTAAAGCAGGCTGAAAGCAGTAATTGTTGCATTGCAATTTGTTGAACAATCAAATCGCACGAAGCCTGTAGCTTCCTTTCTAAACACTGCATCTGCTCAGGTTAGGACTGCAGTACAGTATAACTGGCTGGCAGGTTTCTGCACAGCGTCCAGGTGAGCTCTCCCGTGCCGATGACCAGCAGGCTCACCTGTGGCCTTGCACTGAGATATGTAGCAGCTTTAGCCCTGTTGGGGTCAGTTCTTTAATAAGTCTTTCAGTTCTTCAGCTCGCTCTCGATCTCGTTCAAGTCAAAGTCATGAGCCCCTTTCTGCCTCCTTTTCTATTATGCAAGTCACTGAAGTTCCTTCTCCATCTTCAGATCTCTTTGTTGAAGAGTTACAAAACCTGTAATGAAATCAGTTCTTTTAGTTATTTACCGATGGAAAAGTGGGAGACGTCCGATCTGGTCACTGGAGCAGTTGCTGGGGCTTTTTGCCAGAAGCCTGTATTTAGCAGGGGGAGGTGTTCCCGGGCAAGCTTTAATCCTGCAGGTAACAATAGTCATAAAGCCACAGTGACTTCAATTGCTTCAGTTACCGCTAAGGATCCATGCTCTGCTCTGCTCTGCAGCTTTCTGTGGCTGCAAATCTATTAATAATGATGACATAAGATCTTGCACTGGGCCAGCCTGGGAGTATATCAAACCAAGATATCTCACCTCCTACAGCAGGAAGCGGTGGACATCTAAGGCAGGGCGATATTTCCAAGGTATGTTCTCCAAACCTCCCGTGAATTGCAGCTTAAATCTGAGACATATATAGTGCCTTCGTGGAGAGAAATCTCAGTGGATTATTTTCTAGTATTTTTTCCAGTTACTTTTTGAACTCGCATAAACTTCTAACATCTCCAGCATCCTCTGGTAATGAGCTCCGCAGTTTTAATTGCGTTTTGTGTGAAGTGTCTTTTTTCTCTTATGCTTTTTAAAATCTGTCATCTGTTCATTTCATTTAATTCCCCTTAATCCTTGCATTTGAAGAAAAATGAATGGTTGTCCTCTGTGCACTTTTCCATTGCTCCATTGATTTTATAGACCTCTATCGTGTCATCTTCATTTCTCTCTACTCCAAAAGGAGAAGTCTTAATCTACTTAGCCCTTCCTCATGTAGGAACAGTTCCTTACCCTTCTAAGCTTTCTACCTTAGCTAGCTATGGAAATAGAGATTGCAATATGTCTAAACCATTGACAGATATATTTTTTTTTTATACTGACTGTACTGTTAGAAAGCTGTCGCAGCTCTATCATAAATATTTGTCTTTGAAGACTTTTCAGTAGCAAATGTCTGTTAAATTTTCTGCAGAGTGAGAGGCAGTGCTCCCAATCTCCAGCCATTGCAGAAACATCCTCCCTTATGAGCAGCGTGGCATGGAAAGGGCATGCACAGTAAGTCACGCAGAGAAACTGCAGCATATGACAGCTTTAAAGGAGATAAGTAGAAACGGATAAAAAAGCAAAAATTAACTTTCCACATTGATCCAAGTGGGAGATGAAATCTCCAATATCTTCACTCGGCACTTTTTTTTCCTCATCGTTTGAGGGATGGAAAAGTTGTATCAGCCTAGTACTGACAATACTGTGCTGTTGCCTTCGAGATGTTGCTGTCCACATTTGATCGCCGTGGCTTGAACTTCTCATTCCTGGCTCTCCAGGTGTCTACCAGGACACTCCAGTGCTAATACAAAGCACCAAAGACAACTCCAGTCCTGGCCCTCTCTTTAAGAGACCCCAGGAATTGTATGAGGAGAGCACGTAGTGATTAAAGCCACTGCACTTATTTTCACTTGTGAGCTGAGTTGGAATATTCAATTTAAATCTCAAAACCAGGCAGTTAGAAGCTGCCAGTCTAATTGATTCAGTCCTCAGATTGGTTTCCCTTTCATTTCCAGGCAAGGGTTTGGATTGATTTTTATTTTTAAATCCAGATCGCCGTGTCTGCCCTGTTATGAATTACAAAGAACTTTCCTTTCTCCATCTTTGGCAGAGACTACAACTATAGACCCTTGAAATTAGATTAATTTCTGCTAAGAAAAATAAATCTATTTTATCTGTAACATCTATTTCAGGGCTTGGCTTTCTGAACACCACGGCAATGTGGCATTACCTGTGGTGAGCAGTTGTATCCTGGTGGCTGCAGGGATGCTGTTGGTGTGGGTAGGGTTTTGTTGCGGTACTTTGACCTTCTGCCTGAGAGCATCACCATTTGTTGCTGCCTTCTCCCACTACCCTATAGCTTACTTGGGATATGTCTATAAAAGTCTTTTGCATTTTGACTTCCATAGTTCATGACTGGATGCATAGCTCTGCCCTGGATATGCGTTTACTTCTTTATTTTCAGCATCATATGTGTGTTGACAGTATAATTTCCTTTCTACCTGTTTCAAAGTGATGCAGATAGAATAACAGATAACACTTTTAATAAGCCCTTTCTCCTACAGGGACAGGTTGTTCTCTTCTTCCCTGTGCTGGAGAGTAGCTCGCTCCTACTGGCGGTCCTTATGGTTTTCTGGGACTGGAAGGCACAAGTAGACAGTGTAAGGCAAGCTAGCATGGAGACAGCAAAGGCCCAGCCAGAGATGGCCTTGGTCTTCAGCCAAATTAATTACCTTCCTATTTTACATTTCACTAGCCTTTCTGCTCACCTTCAGGTTAAGCTGGCACAACTTCTGAGGAAATAAAATAAAAATAAAAACCAGGAAATAAAGCCGCAGCGTGAAGTTGTCAGCAGACTCAATCATGTGGCTCTGCAGGAGATCCCCACACCTGACTGATGACAGGCAGTTATCAGAGGGAAAATCAATGTATTTGAATGTTGGTTTTTGTTGTTTTTTTCTTTTCATATGACTGGATCTGTGGCATACAGGCAGGAAAACTGAGCGGAAAGGTAGCAAGCCAAACTAAATTATTTCTGGAGGAAAACTAAGTTCCTTTGAACAAATGAAAATACTCTTTTTTAGTACTCTCTCTCTGGAAGTGCTGCTCACTCAGGTTAAGATATTGGTGTCCATTGGGGTTTTACTAAAGTTTAAGATAACAAAAAATTAAGAAAGAGTGGACCAGTGTACGTAACATAGAAATAAGCAGTTCTGTCAGCATGAAACTTTGCCTATGTTAAAATATCACAACAGGAGGAAGATTTTGCATAGCTGAAGAAAATCTTAGCAAATTTGGAGTTGGGCCCGTTTGTGTTTCGCTGCCAGTACACAATTCATATTCATAAACATCAACTTCTGGAGTCTCATTCATGTTCTTTCCATGTTCCAGGGTAGGGAGGGTGGCTCGCAGAGATACCTGAGGTGGCTAAAAGAGAACAGAAGAAATCTCTGGTGCCTCTCACGTGGTTCTTGTTTTGCATGGGACATTTGCAATCTAAGATTTAATTGCGTGGCAGCAACAAGTTTCTATGAATATGTTATTACTTGCTGAATTCACCGCTGCATCCAAGTAGCGTATTTCATAAATATTTACTAAATAGCGAGCTCCATTCAGGGCGGGTTCCAAAGAATTTAACGGCATCGAAATGTGAATGAGACGAGCGTGTTGAAGGTGGGTCCACTCCTGGATCTGTTACACAGCTCTTTTGTTAAGCATAGCAGAAGACAATTTGCATTAGTGAAATGAAAAATAGAGAAATTAATCAAAGACCATATTTTCTGGATAATATTCTACCACCTCAGCTCATGATGGATTTGTTGTTGACAATAATGCAAAATTAGCATGCACAGCAATTCCATCTCCCTGAAACAGATCCATGAAGGGTCTGAGCTGGAGCAGCTGGCACGGAAGAGTCTGTTGCAAATCAGAAGGATATAATTACTGTGACGCTGTTTGAGAAGAGATGGACTTCAAAGATGCACATCAATCAAGAAACACTGGAGGTTAATTCAATGTCTCGGGAAAAGCCCGAGTGAATCTTAGACAACATAATGCCATGAAGATGGATTTGTAATTTCAGGGCTTTATATCTCCATGAGTGTTATTTTTGTAATATTGATATAATACAGTGGAAAGCTGGAATCAAAATGGTTCCTTTAGATACACTATTATCAAAAGGTCTCTGCTTCTCTTTTTTTTCTTACCTTGACAGCTCTGCTTCCCTCAGGCCTTGTAAATCTCTCTTCTTGCTAGACAAAAGTGCCATGCTGAAAATAAATAAGTAAACACATATCATTGCCACCCAGAAGTTCAAACGCTCCCTAATTATCATTCCTTTTAAGCCACTGACACCACTCTGTATTTTACCTACACACACCTATGGATCAAATCCTGATCTGAGGCTTGCTTTGATCAGCAACGCAGCAGCTCATGTTCTGTGCTCTGCTCTCACTGACTGAAACATTTAGGAGAGAGAAAAAAGAAAAAAAAAATCTTTGAAAATAAGTTTCCAAAGAGAGCTCAGAGAAGAGCACATGCCCGGTGAAAGGAGAGTAGGAGGCTCAGGGTATCATCTCCAAGCTCTGGTTGCAGCACAGGCAGTGTCACTGAGGTTTTCCAAGGACTTTCTGAAGGTTTGTGCTCTCCTCCTGTGTTGGTCACCTCTACTGGAAGCGAGATCGCTGTCACTGCCGTGACTGATGGTGTTTGCTGCTTTCAGATAGAAGCAGAGCTGCCAGGTTATACATGTACGTGTGCCCGTGGTGCTCGGCGGTGGGGACGTGCGCGTCCACCTGCAGCTGTACGGGAAGCCCAGCGCCTTGGTGACCTCACCCGTAACAAGCACAAGAGTCTCTCTTCGCCACGGCTGCTCGTGTGGTCGGTGGCACTGCAGTGAAGCTCTCTTCCCAGCCTGCATTTTTCTCACATCCTCACAACAGGATTCAGGAGGCATTGAGCGGTGCACTCTCAATGCTTGGCTGGCATCCTTTAGATGTAAATCATTTCATCAGTAAATCGTGTGAACAAGGGATTTCTTTAAAATCCATAGTACTGCAAGCCTATGGAACAGGGCCCATAGGAGACAGTTAATAAGACAGAATCTGCAAGGAGACAAGGAGAAAGTACCCAGTGTTTTGCAAGATGGGAAGAAGGTAAAATAGTTAAAGCCACTCGTTGGCTTTGGGTGCATCTCCTTGGCTTGGTGTCTCATCAGCTTAATGTGGAGTAGGCCCACCAAAGCCACAGGGGAAAACAGCCGCAGTTACCACGATCCAAATATAAGCAAGGAAATGTGACACTCACACTGCAATAAGGGTTAGCCAGTTTTATGTAGAAATATCTGGTTTTAACCTTACGGTGAAAAGATTTTTTTCCTTCTCTTTTTGTTTTCCTGCTATATTTTTCAGTTACCACAATTTCTTAATGTCAGACCTCATAACAGGAGAGGTAGTGGACATGATGAGGATAAATGAAGCCAATAATTTCAGGGAAAGGAAAAAAAACTCACGGGGATTAGTCATCTATTCCAAAGCAGCCAAGAATTGTCTGCAGGAAGATAAAGAGGGAATAGAATATTAATAACTCAAAAGTTATAAATAGGGTGCAGGTGTCCTGTTTAAATAAAGATTAAAACATTTGGAGTCAAATTATGTGTCTTGGTAGAGATGTGTGCACTTTAAAGCTTTTTGGTCCAAGCTATTGGAAAATGAACATAATTCCAAACTCTGAAAAATATAAAATACCCTTCTTGTTTTGTCTTACCAAATGCATTAGAGCGACTCTCTGAGGACATCTGCTTCATAGACGCCCACGCACTAAAGTTAAATTAAGACAAAGTAAGCCCATAGCATATGATATGCCATTCAGCTGGTGGCACATAGATGTCCAGCTGAACTTCACTCGCATTCTTCCTCCTTCAGGCAAGCCTGTATTTCCTTCAGCTCCCACACGGATGTAATGTGTATTTCAGATGGCAATGTATCTTTCATGTAATGTAAGTTAAAGACTGCAGCAAGGTTGCTTTCTTTGATTTAACCAAAATCCCTTGGTTCATCCACAGAAGCCGTAAAGGCTTTCACAGACTTCTCCTGTTCTGCTTGACCCACTCTGGGAATATCACTGTGCAATGGTTTGTGCAAGATCTCCTCTCTAGACCCATCCCCAGACCATTAGTCACCTGCAATATATTGCCCACAGGCCCTCCCAGCTCTGCTTGTGGCCACTGGAGGCTGAACAGCTGAAACTACGGCTGAGTGGAAGATCAGAGCATGGGCTGCAGCGTTACATGCTTGACTTGGTACCTAAAGGCTTCAAAAGGGTCGGAGGCAATGCAGCTCTGGTTTGTTTCGCAGAGGAGGCTTATTTCCCAGGCAGCAGTGAGACTTTGCTCGCTCCTGCTAATGGCATCAGATGCACAGAGGCTGCAGGAATGGGGACAGTCTGTCCTCTTGTCTCTCTAGGCAAAACAGTTTCCTTTTACACCTGCAGTTTCATGATGTGTTTTGTATCCTTCCAACGCAGCACCAGGCCCGCTGCTCCCCGCTGCCCTCCTTCATCCCATCCAGCATGCAGCAGCTCCAGGAATGAGCGTGCTGATGGTTTGATATAGCAGCACACAGCAGGCTTATGTGGAGGCTCTTACGTAGCACCTCATGGCTGGCCAGAGCCTTAAGGACCAGTCCAGCAGCATATTAAACCCATTTTAATTCAGGGCAGAGTCTAACGGGTATTTCACTCTTAACTGCAGTGGGATTTTACCCAGTGCTTACCCAGTAAGCACCAGCTGAACTCCTCTTCCGAACAGAGGCTTCACCCAGGGAGCTGAGATAAAGTCAATTTTCTTTGTGGATGTTTGTTTTTAATTTACTCTTTCTACGTTAGGGATAAAATTAATTGCATTATATTTATGTGTATACATACATATATATTTATACATACGTTTAACCATATAACTGAGTCTTTTGCTTTTCTATATCTTTGGGAAGTTAGGTAATAAAATAAATTTAAAAGTAAATGTGACCCTCTGTTAGCCAGGCAATCTTCTAATAAAAAATAAATTATCTCCTACTGAGTATCACACCAATCCAGTTGCTTTCTCTAGGAATACTTGCATGATAATCTAATCTTGATGTAAAAAAATGAAGTATTTTTAAATACTGACAAATATCCTTTTCAAATTATATTTGGTAGGAAAGAAGATGATTTAGTTCTAAACAGCCTTATCCCGTAGGAAAAATAGAGTAGGCTGCACTGAAGTTTGAAACATTAAAATCTATATGAAGGAAATTGTTATAGAAACCATAATAAAACATGAATTTTAAGTGCAAATAAACATTTCTGCCATTTGAATGCAGATATATGTTCATACTTAGTGCCCAACTGATGCTAACCTTGTCTAACCCAGCGTGTTCTGAAATTACACGGGCATTCTGAGCTTCCTCTCCCCCCGAGGACCAAACATTTAACTGTAACAAAGACTGATCTGGCTTGAAACAAAATACTTAGGAGTGCCTTACTCTTCGTTAATCACCTGGTCTCTAAACCAATTATTCTTTGTGTTCTTTCTGTTATGAAGCCTTCCACAATGCAATTCCTGATTGCTCAGCATTCAGAGAAGAGTTGGTGTTACATATCACCAGCGTCACCATTTGTGTTTAGATACAGTGCTAACATATCTAGCGTTAAGAAGAAGAAGCATCATGGAGTTAAAATGTTAAGTGTAATTTTAAAAATTATCATTTCTGAAATTCAGGATATAAGCAGTGCATGAAGAGAGGTTTCCAGATGTAAAACATCTGAATCTCATCCCTTGTGGGATTCTGGGGACTTTAGAGACATCCTTCTTCCTTCTCTCCTGGAAGAAGGGTGCAGGAACAGTTCACAAATGTAATATGTACCTGACGAGGTGGAGTGCAATGCATAGTGACCGTCCTTCTGTAGCTCAGGCAAGTCCTGACTGAGTCTCTGTTTGCTGATATTAGCCCTCTGTCAGAAAACTGTGACTTAACTCCAGGAATTCAGCTAGAGATGGCATTGTAGAAAAGGTGAAAACTCTCAGGTTTCAAAACAAATGGACAGGAATATCTTTAAATGTATGACATAGGTCTAATAAAAATATTATTATTGTACACCAAGACTTTACAAACAATATGGCAACAGAAGTTTTAACGGGGAACATTTAAGGGGGAAAGAAGCAGTGTGCACTGTGTGATGGGTAGCTACGTACTTATAATGCTCCCTAGCAGCTCTCTGCTGTGTCTGTGTCTGTGCAGCTCAAATTGATTAATCACCTGCTCAGATGCACCATGAAGTTTTAGAGTTTTTCCCTTGGTGGATGTCTGGAACATGGAGGGGGGAAGAGGCAATTTACAAACAAGGCCAAGGGAACCTGAATAGCTGTTATGATTTAAAACCAGGCATTTACTGATAAAAGCTGCCTCCTCTCTTTCAAGTACTTTGATCGCAGAGGATTGAGGGGGCTGACTGCAGCATGCCCTCCCTTACTGCCTTCCCTCAACCAGGACACAGCAGTCCTGCGAGCCACCGAGTGTTTCTTGGCACGACAGGTAATTGAAGAGAGTGGTAATTTATTAAATGATGCACTTTCATATTTAAAACTTATTCTGAAAGATTAAAAAAAAAAAAAAAAAAAAAAAAAAGAAAGAAAGAAAGAAAAACTCCTCAGCTGGTGTAAAACAGTAGTTCCCCTGATTTCATTAGAACAATGCTAATGCAGGCCAAGCAAAACAGCCGAAAAGCTGAGAGAAGATACCTCAAGGAAGGTGGATCCAATCCAGGTTTAGCCCTGATAAGGAAGGCAAGCACTTTGTGGAGGCAGCTAGGCAAAGACACAAAACTTCAGTATTTTCCAGATGTCACGAAGGGAAACACGTCTGTGTGCTGGAGTCCAGGACGTGCCCCTGTCCTGAAGGCCAGCGCCTAGACCTTGCTCATAAGCCGCCTTCTTCATCCTCTTGTTCACTGGGACTCTCACGCGAGAAGTCTAATTTTAAGTGCACCCCTGACATTTTCTCCCTTGGCAATAATTTGACATTTTCCACATCTTATTACTTATGAAACCTGACATCATGTCAGTCTTCCAGCATGAACTTTCAGCCACTTCAGTTTTCTTCCGACTTAATTACAGCCATGATTGAGGGAAAATTGTTAGCTGCTCTTGTCCAGCTAGGCCACTGATGGGTGGATTATGACATATGCAGATCCAAATCGTGTTTCTGAATTTATTGATATATTAATACAAGGCCACCAATGGAGGTATACAGACTTATATATATACTTGAATGCCTATGAATGTTTGTAAATGTTTTGCAGTATGCACATCTGTGATGGTAAAACAGTATTTAATTGTCATGTTTTGCAGGGACTTTCAGCACTGAATCAGTATTAATGAAATTGCATTATTTGTAGAGTGCACGCACTGTTCAGGCTATTTTCTTTTCACTTCTGTTATGCTGAAAACTTCAAAACCTATATGCATCTGGACTTAAAGGAAGACAAGTAGTTTTCAGCTCAAACTGCTTGCCCGTGGCTTTGTTACCCCTTTGCAGGAGCTAGATTTCCTGATAGAAAAGCATGCCCTAAAAGAAAAGTGAAAGTGGGAAATAAAAAATAATTTCCATATGAGTAATTTTTAACAGATCATTTAATGACTTTACTTTGATACTTTGACAGAAAGAAAGAAAGAAGAAAAAAAAAACACAGCCCTGTTGCAGTTGTGTGTTCTCTATAATTTCAGTCTTTGCACCTGCAGCTACTGCTGTTGGCTGTTTGGAAAGAATTAAGTAGTAATGAGTCGAAAGACATGATTTGTATCTTGTGTCTGGCTGAGTTTGTCTGTCTGATTGCAAGGCTGTATGGAGAAAAACGTGCGTAGCGATAAGTCATGGTGCTTCTCTGTGGAAAAGGTCAAGGAAATGTTGAGGAGCTCCCACGGATAAATGCCAGCGCCCAGGGAAGCGCTGATGTAGGTGATGCTGGTGGAGCGTAGTCCTGTCCTGCTCCCGTTCCTGGGCGAGATGCCAGTGGCTTGGGGACCCCTCAGCAGAGCTCCAGGGCACCTGGAGGAGCAGCAGGGCTGGGGCCGTGCTGTGCCCCCTGCCCTGAGCCTCAGACCCCAGGTACTGCCCAGGGAAGGTGTGAGCCCTCCCAGCAGGTGCAGGGTAG
Source organism: Aythya fuligula (assembly GCF_009819795.1). NCBI lineage: Eukaryota > Metazoa > Chordata > Aves > Anseriformes > Anatidae > Aythya > Aythya fuligula. The sequence goes on along the minus strand of NC_045565.1, from coordinate 747,837 downwards.
CGTGTGGCACTGCATGGAGCTCGTTCACAGAGAATGCAAATCCTGGTGGATTCGTTTCCCAGGATAGGTGCCTTATTCTGCTGATTGGGGATTTTTAGAAGTTACTCCATGCTCCGTTCTGACGCAGTGACACATCTCTGCTGGCCACAGAAGCGAAACATCGAACGCTGCTCGGTGTTCAGCTGGGTCAGGGAGCTGGCAAGGGAACCTCCGAGTTCAGGGACAGGCTGCTTTGCTGCCCGTCTGCTGCATGGCAGCGTGCCTGCTTCTGCAGCCTCCGTGCTGCTAAAGAGGGGTGTGTGCTGCCCGTGGAAATGGCAGCTGGTTTGCCTTGTACAGATGCAAGTGTTTCTCAGCAAGTTTGGGTTGAGTTCCTTTATAGATGTAGAGCTTAGGGATATGGTTTAGTGGGGACTGCTAGCGTTAGGTCAGAGGTTGGACTCGATGATCTTGAGGTCTCTTCCAACCTAGAAATTCTGTGATCCTGTGATATCTGAGCGTGTGTGTATATGTATTTCTGTGCTGTACATACACGTGCATGTGTAGGCAAATAACCCTGTTGTTTCTTTCAAATATAAATTGTTCCCATTGTTTGGTTCCTACTCTATTTGCATTCTTCAAATTCATGAGACTGTAGGTCCTTGCATCTCTCTGCCCTTCACTTGTAGCCATCGGGGCAGTGAGCAAGGTTCGCTGCCTGCACTTCGAGCTGGAGGTGGCAGCTCCGGTCCGCAGCCAGCAGGCTCCTGGCTTCTCCGGGAAGACACCCTGTCTGTGCAGAAACTGCACCGGAGAGAGGAACAGAACCTCTGAGATTTCAGCTTCTGTGAGCTGCCGTGATGGTGGTGGGCACGGCAGAAATCCATGCATTGCTATTGCTACCGTGTGAAAAAGCTGCTTTGAAACCATTGAGCTTCAGAATCCAACTTTTGTGTAGAAATAACACTTGAGAAATTCAGGGCTTTAATGCTGACTCTTCTGTACAATAGACAATGTTCTGACTCCCCTAGTGACTGAACAGAAGTTACACTGAATTTTTCCCCTACTACCATCATTCACTTTTCATCTAAAAATGTCAACTAAGTTTCAGAGTGAAGTCTGAATTTATCTGGTCAAATTAACCTTCTCTATAGTCTTAAAGCAAGACCTGACCTTTGCTGAGGTATATCTTACGTCAAACGCTTTAAGGAAATCTTCAGAACCTAAAGATTGCTTTGAAAGAGAGTTGCTGTCTTCAAATTAGGAGCAGTGTTTAATGTATACAGAACTTGATTTTTTTTCAAAATACAGAAGGAAAAAAAAGATATTTTCCTTGAGTCCCGAAGCAGAACCCTCAGACCAAGCCCCACTGTTTCTGTCGGAACTAAAAAATCAAACTGTGAATCAAATTTTCAAATTTTCCATCTTATATGATTGAGATATTATGCACTAAATTTCAATTGGAAGCATATAGTTTTCACCTATATCTGTGAAAAATGAAGCCTGACTATGATTTGACTTCTTGACTCAGCATTTTTGGAAGAAAGGGAATGCCCTACATGTCTTAGAGAATCAAAATAAGAAAAAACATAAATAACTTCCATGGTTTTTGATGACTGAACCCAATCTGTCCCAAGCTCACTGCTTGGCTGTACTTTATACAGCAAATGAAAAGGGAAAACATTGCTAAAAATGGTAATGAAGCTAAATCTGGTACATTTACATTATTTTTTTTAGTTATTGTAATGCTTGGGGCGGAACTGCGACGTGCCCAAGTGGATACCCGTTCAAGGACAATTTGAAGCTTTGCCCTTTTTGGTCTGAAGTCTGAGTAACTGTTGACTCTTGATTTACCTTTATCAGTATTATATATTGTGGGAGATTAATAAGGAAGAGGTGCTAAAGATCAGATGCAAGAATTCAGAATAAACCTTACACACTCTTAAACAACTGTCCCACTTTTCTCCTCCAGTCTACAAGGGACTGTTTGCAAAAACCCATGAGCGTAGAAATACGTACACAGAGCAGGGCCCTGCTCTGCTAAGAGTTCCACAGTACGTGGGGCATTTCCTTTATGCTGCAGATCTTGACTAGATGGTTATTTCAGCAACTTATAGCAGAGGGGATGGTTCTGAAGTTTAATTTTCCCTGTGAAAATCTCAGTTGGAAGTGTATGCCACAAAGCAGCAATTAGCAATGATCTAAGGAACCTGGAAGAATGTATTTTCACATATTAATCAAATAAACTTTACTACAACTACAAAGCAGCCTTGGGAAGTGGCTAGTATAACTGAAGAAAGGATTCTCCCTAGGGGAATAATGCAGGTACTGCTAGACCTCGTTACCTCTTCCCTTCCTGCTGCTCGGATGGGTTGCATGCATAACAAACCTACACCTCACACATGCAGCAGAAGCGCGCCTGTTTCTTCTCCGAGCTCGTGTGGCTTTTGGTGAAGACTTAGGGTAGCAGAAAACTTACAGGGACTGGCATAAAAGTGTGTGTGGGTGTTATAAAGGGCTCTTAAAAGAGTCCCTCTTGTTCTCTTTCAAGGTAAGAGAAACAGATTGGCTTTTGGTGGTTTATTTTTACTAGTAGTACATGGGGATCTTGAAGGTCAAAGTAGAGTTTGTCTGTGGTGCAATGCAAAGCAGCAAGGAGGAGTAATCATTACCAGTTTTTAGTATCAATTTGGAATCTAGGTACCACCGAGATGGGCAGGGAATCATAAAGAAATGAGCATCTGTTCAGCTTGCAGTGAAGCTAAGCAATTTTACTCCTCTGGCACAGATTTATTTATACGAAGTGAAGCACTGAAACCAAATGTTGGCTTAGCCTCATTCTCTCTCTCTCTCTCATTTTCAATCCGGTGTCATCAGAACTGTTTTGTTTTGTTTCAATTGTAAGTTAATGTCCCATTTTCATTTTTGGCATTGTGGAGAATTGTTTTCTCCAGGTAAAAACTGGCAGTTAGCAAGGGTTCAATAGAAAACTGGAGAGAAACTGTGTGAAAATTCAGAAGCTGGCCTGAATGTCATAAACTTCTCTCACCACTATCCTGCAGGAAAATCAAGTGGAGCTGTGCTTGCATTTCCAAGTGCTTCTGTACGTGAACTCTAAAGCCCAAGGTGGATTCCAAAAGCATAGTTTTTGATCAACTTTAAAAAAGAAAAGCATCTGTGTTTCATACCAATAAAAAGTCCCCCAAGCTTAAACGCCTTGGTTTAAAAGTAGGCTGTTTTGGATCTGTCTATAGCCTAAGGATTGCAATGGAAAGACTCAAAGGTCTTAATGAAAATTTGATCATCATCTCCTGAGAGGGCAAGGCTTTGTGTGAGATTTCAGCTATGCCCGTCTCTTTGGGTTGGAACATTCCTTTACAGCTGCATTTCAGCTCCCAGCCAGAACAAAAATGAAACCATAACTTACTTTTTCTGCAGGCTCATTAAAATTGAACTAAATTTTGAGAACATTACACTGTAGCTGCATACTTCATAATAAACTGTTTATTTTTTCCCCGTATAAATGAGTGTGAACCATTAAGCTTTCAACAACAGCACCTAAAATAATGAGGAACACATTTTTATAATGAGGGTAATTGTAATTGCAGAATTTTCCAAGTGATGCAGTAAATTTTCTCTCAGCTGTAAGATTGGACTTTCTCTCAAATAGATGCTTTAGTTTATTTTTCAGTTATTAAGCTTATTACAAAAGTCACTGAGTGAAGTTTGGTGGCCCAAATTTTCCAGATCAAATTGAGTGAGGCTTCTCCTGTGCCTGAAATCTTTGAGTCTTTGAATGAATCATTAACCTCATCGTTGAAATCTATTGCATGTTTTTCATTTTTGACATCCATTTATTTCATCCGTATATGTACCACGTGTATACGTACCATGGTATTGGCAATTAGTGTGCTCTAAGAAGTATTTATAATGATAGAAGAAGAATCAAAACTTTGATGAAAAAAATGAATTGACTTCTTGTATGTGTTTCTAAGGATGTTTGATTTCCCTGCTGAGGTCAGGGCACGTAAGTGATTGTGCAGCATTTGGTGCTTCGAGTTAGTAGCCTTTCTGTTCCAAACTCCACCACCAAACCCTAACGAATGACCCTCCGGGGCCTGACTGCATTGCAAGGGACCCAAACAAACCTTCCCCATTCACTCCAGGTGGCATTTCTCCTCGCTTTTTCCTCAGCTTTTAGGAAGGTACACGTATGGGGCTTAGCTGCTCAGGCTGAGAGGCGGATTGATTTGTTTGTACATCAGTTTACCAAAGCAAACAGAATGGACTTCGAGAGAAGGGATCTCAGAGAGAGGCGAGGAGGTGATGAAAAGCCCTAAGTGATGATTCATAAACTGATGTGGTGATTTATGTAAGGGCTTCCACCCCCCACGCCCGTCTACCCACCGGAGTTCAAAGAAGGTTTTGCTTTGAACCAGCTCATCCCATAAAATATGCATCAGGATCCAGGGAAACATTTACTTAATTAACTGTCACTAGGCTGAGACAAAACAAAAGCGCCTCTTCTATCAAAATATGCCAGGAAATAAGGATAATACCACAACAAAGTAATTGTGTCAAGGATGTGAGCTTTGCACAGAGTTCTCCTGAATACAGGTTTGCTTTTTTTCTGTTTGACTGCCTTACCTATAGTGTCGAGCAGTCAAAGAACAGCGCCAGGGTCCCAGGCAAGTGGTGTCCATTTCCAGCAGACAGCAGCCCAGCACACCATGATTAGCGCTCCCGGAGTCAGGGCTTAGCAATTTGGACCACTAATGTGTTTTTGGGCTGCCAGTTGTGCTATGTGCATTAGTCTGAGTGTCATCCCCTTTAATGTCACTTTTAAATGTTTAATAATCTGATTGTGATAAATGGCCTGGACATTTATCTCCTTCCTCACGGAGCAGGATCCCATTAGTGAATGCAGTAATTTCAGGAGGGCCAGGCTTCCTTGCCAGAGTTCAGCTCCAATTTACCACGGGGGCCATTTCTCTCCATATCTTTTGCCCCTACCGGAGGGGCCATAAGGGGCCATTCCTCCGTCATCAGATGGAGGACAAGATGCCAAATATTGGTGCAAAACCCACTTCTGGTTGAAGGATCCCCAGCAGCCCTAAGGAGCTTCAATGCAGCCACCCGTTTGCTTTCCCTGCCTCTCTGGACGTGCAGGAATTCACCTTCATGATTCATGGCTGAGAGACAAATGTATTTTTCCTTCGGAAAGACACCGCTTTCTGCTTGTCTCACTGAAGCAAAAAATTCATTTAAATCAACAGGGAGATTTCAAGTAAATTAGACACAGCTTGTAGGTGTGTCTCACAAGATGGCACTGTAAAACTTCAGGAAAAGTTTTGCTACTTATGTAAATTATACTAAATTACTGTTGTGCTGTGTGACTTTTATCACCACTCCCCCATTTGTCCTAAAAATACCATTTTGCACATGTCTGGATTACAATGAGAATCCCTCTCATGCCGTAAGAACCTTCTTTCCCCCTTGTGTTGCCATGCCCAGGCTTTTCCAAAGCCATAGCTCTAGGCTTGGAAAAATGGCTTGGGACAGGCACGTGGTGAAGGACACGCCTGAGACTCGTAGCAGACGCTTTGCAGAAACACGTGGATTTAGCTTGAAGGAATTACATCTGATGGCAGTGCTGGGCACATGGGCCTGCTCCGGGTGTGGCTAACTTTGGCTTAATATCACACGCTTTTAACCAGGTGCTTTTTCCTCCTTGGCACCCGTGTTGAGCAGTGCAGTGAGATCCCTCGGCAGCACTCACCGACGCCTCTCCCAGGCAGCCCGTAGCTGCTGCTCCGATTGCCGAGGGGAGACACCACCAAAGAAAGCGGGGTTTGGCTGCCCCCTCCTCCCCTCCCTGCCTGCTGGGCACAGAGCAGCGCCCGCCAGCGGGGAGACATTTCGGAAATCGCTGCTGGAGACACACAGCCAGGAGGCAAGAGACACAACGCCGTGCACAGCTTGGTTCCCCCAGGACATTCGGGGTACAAGTTGGATTCAGCCAGGCTTTATTTAGCTCTGCCCATTCTGTGCTGGCGGGTGCCTTGCTCTTTATTTTTGTTGCTAGCCTGCAGAGAGACAAACAGGTTGGAAGACATTTACAGAGAATATCAGAATGAATGTAACCCTTATTATTTTGGGCAAGCACAGTCTTACAGATGGGAAGTGGTTAGCCTGAAGTCTTGCATTTCCCTCCCTTTTTCCTAAAAATGAAACATATGCAGCAAGGCTAGTGATCTTCCTCTGGTGAGAAAGTTATTGTCAGATTTCACTTTAAAGTCTGAGAGCCCTCAGAACATTGTGGCTGAATGCATCACAGCTATCTTTAGGCATCTTCTTGAGGTGTCTCAGCACCTAGGATGGCTTGGACGCCTTCTCTGGGTGCTGGCCCTTTCTAGAGGAGTCACCCTGGGTTTTATTCCTGCCTTTTCCTTGACTGTTGACATGAAACTGAATGCTTAACTGGCTTGTGCTGGGGCAACCTTGGCCTTTGCCATGTTTACTGTTAAGGGGTGGACTGACAGTTTTATTCAGTTTTGGAGTGCTTTGTGGGTTTCTTGTTTTGTGTGCTCTGAGCATCTGTGCTAAAACAGCTACAGCTTTATTTGGGCCCAGTTTCAAACTTTTTTTTGTTTTGTTTTTTAATTGATGAACAGTAGTTCATGTCAAGCCAATTAGCTAGTTGTTAATCCATTTTAAAATTAAGATAAAAAGAGCAACCTTTTATGGCCTATTATGAACTAAATCATCTTCAGCATATCCTCATTAGTTACACCAGCATGTATTTTCCACAAGACCAAGGTTTGGAGGGCAATGTGGGGTGCGGTATGAATCCACGTGCCTTATCTCAAATGTCATGGATCTGCTCCCACACAAATCGTTCTTTGCCTCACTCTTTGCTAGGGAAACACATGAGGCTGCAAAAAGAGGACGATATAAAAACCCAGCTGGGCAGGACAGCGTGACGGGTTCAGTATGGTGCAAAGAGCAGGGGCAGGAAGCAGCGACTGCCATGGCTCTTAGTGCACCCTGTGCCCCAGGGCATGGGCAGGTGACAGGTTACCCGGCAGCTCCCCCGTGCTGGGAATGTCCCTTTGGGTAAGGAACAGTGGTGTGTGTGCAAATATTTTGTGTGAGCAAGCACTTACTGGCGATGCTTTCAGACAAAAACAACTTTCCGTCATTGACCTTCCTTTTTCTTTTTTTAACAGATACAAGTGACGCTGCCATTCACCTTCAAAACAGAAACATAATTAGGTAAGTCCTGGGAAACTCAAACACATGTATTAGATATGTATGCTTATGAACATATAGAGAGTTACGGGAAGCCTAGGGAAGTCATTGCCATTTCATGTCAATTTTATGTAGGTTGTATATGTCTGTTTTACTCCACTTTTTCCCCCAAATGATTGTTACCTTAGCAACTGCCAAGTCCTATACATACACTTGCTCCAAGACGCAGAGCATAACTAAGGAAAGCACCAATGTTTAAGGAGTCTCCAGAAACACAATGTAAACTGAGGATATTTAATTCTTATAAATATTCACCTACATAAAAGATTCATTTGTTCTTTTATGTTTTCTAAAACACCTTCTAACAGCCAGGCAGCCATAGCATCAGCTTTGTTGCTCTTCTTAAGGTTTCCTGATTCTTAGGAAAAAAAAAAAAAAAAAAAGTATTTCGTTAGTAATAGGGGAGATGGGTCACTGAGTGGTGTGTGTGCGTAGTGTTGGGATTGTGTTGAAGTGGACAAGTGGGGGCTAAGGCTCAGTGTGCCAGAAGGTTTGCATTCACCAGTGGTGTCCATCTGAGATACGTTTTGATTCACACAGACTGTAACATATGGCATGGATGAGCAGGTTGGAATAAAACTCCAGTGAATTTTGAACCTATTACTAACCTCTCAAATCTGATTTTTCTGGTACAATTTGGAGATGAGTAGTTGGAAAACCAACTATCTTACTACCAATCTTTTGCTGTCTTGTTCTGCGTACAACTGTTAACTGTAAATGAGCGGTAACACTGCCTTTTATGTAGTAACTTACTATACGTACGTTTTACGCTTGTCATGTTTGGTAACTCTTGGTCTCCCCACCCCCAGCATATACACTGGGCAATCTTTTATCTAAAGAAATGCATGTCGGTAAGAGATGTCAGAGGAGCACATTTCAGTTTGTTCAAAGCAGCTTGTCAGAGCGGCCAGCCTTTATGCTTGTTTTCCAGCTGATTTCCTGAGATGCAATCAGACAAATGATTTACCCAAGGTCACCCAGCAAGTTATTGGCTAAGCCAGGACTGTAAGACCCCGTGATGTTCCTGTTTCACAAGCTTTTGCTTTGTTTGCTTGTACCATTCATGTGCCGAAGTCCCAGTACAGTGATTTCAAACTGAATATTATTAATATCAAAGAACTATTTTCTGTCCAGAGCCTTCATGTTTTTGTTTGTTTGTTTTGTTTTTAAACTCCAAATGTCTTCCTAGATCTGCTTTTAGCCCAACAGTTGACTGGAAAAAATCAATTCCTTCAGTTTAAATAACCTGGTGAATACACAGTGCGGGGGATATTTCTTAACTCATTTCATTCTAAATCCACCAGACAGCACTTCTGCAGGACATTATACCTGCTATACAAAGCGTGAGCCACTTAGAAGAAATAGGTGTCAGGAAATTACACCAAGTGGAATGAGTTTAATTTAAACTGATCTCAAATTGGATTTCCTATCCAGTGATGTAAAAGCATCAACTTCAGTCAATTTTCTGGAAGCCACATAGCCACATCAGTGGTCCTCCAGGGCAACCTCTTCTTGGGACTATTGCAAGTTTTACCTGCAGTAAAGGCTCGGTCACACAGGTAAATAAGGAAGCAGGAAAGGGTAAGGCTTTTAATTTTTAACCTGTTTGAGCCACAGTCATCCCATCTGATGCTAGCCAAGGGAGGGGAGAACAACATGAAGTGAAGGCAGAGGAGGAAGAAAAGCATTAGCATTCAAAGCTTCACTGCCTTAACTTTCTCTTACAGATTGCTCTGTCATAGGCAAAAAGTCAAAATCAGCATTTTAATAAAGAGCGTTGTGAAGAATTTGTTCCCCTTTCCTGCAGGTGAAACAGAATTGAGTCCTCCATTTCCAACAGCATTGTGGCATTCCAACACAAAGCTCAACCACAGTTTTATTTTATTGAAAAATAGCTTCAAAGTTATGGCAATCCTGTTATATCTTATTCTCTTTCAATCTTCTGTCCCTGTTTTTTTGAAAATACATTTCGTATCAAAATCCTTGGTGTGGTTAAAGATGTTAACAACATTTCATGGGCCTGCACGCTCCCTTCTCAGCAGAGCGTAAAGGAATCTGAATCCTCAGAGCTCAGTCCTCAAATGGGCTGGGTGGGAATGCAGCCATTCTCATTAAAACAAATTAAAAAGAAAAAAAGAGAGAGAAAAAGTAGAGTCTGATAGCACTGATGGGCTTCATTGCTGGTGACTGCAATTCATTCAGTCTGTTTGAGGTATGCCAGGAGGTAAAGTACCTGTGCAAGGACATCAGGAGAGGTAAAGCCAGGAGAGAATAAAAGAGAAAGAATTGTGTGTTTCATTACATGTGAGGAAAGAGGCAGAAAAGGTCTAGTTTGACGCCTTGTATTCGGAAAGTGAACAGAGGACTATGAGCTGCAGCTGGAATTAATGCAAAAGGAGATGTCTAGCCACATTGTTTCAAGGAAAAGAAAAAAAAAAAAAAAGGTTGTTTTTTTTCAGTTGGCAAAACCATGGCAGGAAAAAAACATTTAATATATTTTTTTTCAGTTCTGATTGCAGGACACCCTTAACGGTGTGAAATACAGAAATCCACATGGTATATTCTTTCCCCGTCTCCCCTAATGGTCTGTAAAATACAGCTTTTCAAGCAAGAGGTGAAAAGCAGAAGCTGTACCCTAATATATAACCAGGCCACACCTAACTGAATTAGTGAGTTTTCTTGGGTAGATAATAGCAGGAGGCCAGGGTGCCATACTGAGGCAGTGATTAACCTTGCTAACAAACTAATTAGCCTGCTTATGCACCCTGTGTTGTTTCACACTCCTCTACCTGATAAAGACATTTAAAAAATAATAATATTGCCATGGGACAGAAGAGCACTAATCCTCCTTAGCTTGCCCAGCTCCAGTTTGTTTGTAGTCCATCTCACTTAGATTTTCTTTTTATTCAGCCAGACACAAATAGTCTTGGATTTATTTTCTACCTTCAGTTTTTAGGTGCTTCTTGGAAATCAATAAGATGTAACGATTAAGAGAGAGGACTATAAGCTAGCAAATATCAGATATCTCAATGAGAAGCTTCAGAAGAAATTACTTAATCTCTTTGGCATTCCCATTCACACAGTGAGGATGAGCTTACTGACTTACAGAACTATGTAAGGGTTAATATTTGCCAAACTTTTGAACATATTTAAATGTAGACTATGGGGGAGAATAAATTTATGTTGTTATTAATGGATGAACTAAGCACTGTGACAGTAGCACTGTGTTAGCAGAATGATTTGAATACATATGACTATAATGTATATTTATTAAAAGTGTTTTTCAAAGGTAGCTGCTAGCTCCTGAAATGAAAGGTGCTGGCCTTAAGTCGTTATTATCATCACTGAAGAACTTCTTGTAGCGTGCCGTGCTTCTGGAGGGGCACGCACAGGCTGAATGTTGTAGTTTGTAGAGCCTGCGTTGGGCTGAAGCCAGAGAAGCACGGGTGCTTTCTCTTCCTGCTGGAACAATGAAGCATCCTGGTGCAAATAGAGCGGCTGTCATTTAGGGGGGGCTTTTTGTGGAAACAGACTTGGTGCAATAATCTGTGGATTCGGTGATCTCAGGCACTCACATGAGTAGTTCTTCCAGAGGAATGGAAGGAGAACTTCCCGGTGCCATAATCAGGGCTTTTCTGTAACCTGCCTTTAGGGTCATCACAATTTATGTCAGTAGCAACACGGAAGAAAAGAGATGAAAGGAAAACAAGACTTAACTTAAGCCCAAAACAAAAACCAATCCATATTCAGCTGTTGTACATGAAGCCTTTCTTTCAGGTTGGGAGAAGCCCACACCCTCCTCTTGTCCCACAGCTAAGGCTTCATTGAGGGCTTAAGGTGCAAAAGAGGCATCTTGAGCCCAGCTTCCCTCCCGTTCCCCTTCCAGCCCTCAGCCCTCGCTGAGCAGTTGTGCTGTCATTCACCAGTGCCAGAGGATGACAATTAACAGCTCTCTGCAGTACCCTGAGTTGATGCTGCTTCTGAACTGCGGTCCTTTGTGCAGCCAAAGTGCAATAGGACAACCATTTCAAGTAGGGAAAGGGCAGAGATAAAACTTAACTTTGTATTCCTAAAGTGTCCGAAGAGCTGGACGGGAACTGAGAGGCTCCTGGGAAAGCAAAGCATCCCAAATTCATCAGTCCTCTTTGCAACCAAAGGGGCACAGGCTCAGCAGCCGCCGCGCTGTCTCGGCAGGGAGAAGGCTGCCAACCCGGCATTCCTAACACGAGTTGAGCACTGGCCCAACGGGCTGTCAGAGCAGCGCTAATGCAAGTGCGGATTAAAAACTTAAAAGGAATACAAAGACTTACGGGCTTTCTCCAGAGCCCATCTTTCCAAGGGAAAGACAGGCTTAAGCTGCTTTTAGGATGGTGATGATGTCACATCTCATGTCAGACATGACTCCAGCATCTAAGCTTTTTTATACCATGTTTGCAGACTTTTTTTTTTTTTCACTTTCTGTTAACATGCTGGAAGAGAAAAACAAAGCAGAAACAAACAACCAAGCAGTAAATACATGAGGAAGAAAAAAAAAAGGGGGGAGTAAGAAAAGAAGAGCTCAGGTATGGATGGGAATCATGCCACAGTGGGATTTATTAGCTGAGTCTGCTGACATTGGTTTTCTCTTTCTGCAACAATTGGTTTTCTCTTCCTCTGTAAACCCTTGCCTGAAGAAGTGTGGTTAAAGGCACCTCAGGTGATCTCCCAAGTCTTTGCCTGAGCAAGGCGTCAGGCTGGAGGTGTAAAGGTCCTGGAGGGCATGAAGCCCTGGCCACTGGCAGCAGTGAGGATTGTCCATTACATCGGGCCAGGCGGGCAAACACAGCTCCTCCTCTCCAGGGCTATTTGCCGCAGCTCCCACACGTCTGCCTCCACTTCTGGCCACGAGCCCTGGGCAGCAGGGAGCCGGCACAAGCTGCTCGGGGACAGGGAGTCAGAGCGGGGGCGGCGCTGGCATCCTGAGGAGGATATGCTCCAAAAGGAAGGGGAGAGAGAGAGGAGTACAGGAGTTATCCGCTCCAACGACTGCAGCGGGGATGGAAACAAGCAAAAACTAACATCTTAATGTATTCTAGGCCACTACTGCGTGGCGGTACCATCGAGTATACAGCATGCGAGGCCGAAACAACGCTATGTAAAATTACCGACATCCATGGGATGAGCTCTGTGGGGAGGTCAGCAAATCCAGATGAAATTCATGCTGTACAAATCACTGTAAGAACTCGTGGCAGTTGGGGTGGGAGGGGATTATTGCTACTGTTTTTTGTAGAAATCTCCTTGTCTGCACCACATGTTAGCAGAGAAAAGTGAGAAACGTCTATTCTTAGCCAAAGATTTCTTTTGTACATATGCATTCAAGCATTGCAATCTTCTAAACATTTCAGCTTTTTGCTCCCCTTCCTAAATCTTCCAGGTTACAATATGGTTATGATATGACAGGCGAGATGTGATTATTATATTTTTCCTCTATCACCTTCTCTCTATCACCTGTGAAATGAAACATTACGTAGGTAAGCGATCTGCATGCTTGATATTTTCATTCAATAAATGGAAAAGGGAAAAAATGAAAACAGGAAATTGTGATTCATGGAATCTCTTTGTTCTGTTGATCTTATACACTGAGTAGTAAGTATTTCGCTCATTTTAAGAAAAAATCACTTCTCGTTCCGTGTTTCTTCAAATATGTAGCACTTTTACTACAGGAGTGAGACATCACTTAGAAGCTGGATGTTTATCCAGCTCCCAAATTTAGTTTTGTGTACTGCTGCTATTGCCAGTGCAATTCCCAAGAATTATACCGTCTCTTTCCACAGTTCAGTGGGAAGTTTTTCCATCTCTGCTTTTACTTAGTCGTTTGTATTGTAACAGAGCAGAGGAGCCAATGCTGTGCTGGAGGAAGTGTGTGGAACTGGGTTGTACTGTGCAGTTACAGTAGCCAGAGACCTGACCCTGATTTTTATTATTATTATTATTATTATTATGGAAGTGGCTTCCAGGGTCATTTTTCACCAGGCACATTCAAATACTGTTAAGCTAAGACACAATGCAATAAATAATTTTTTACTGAAACTACATTGAAATCCATGTTCTACCTTCCCATCAAAACTTCATCAAAATCCATGCTGTCCCTGTAAACTTTTCCTTTCTGTTAATTCTTCATTCATGTAACCATGCACACTGCTTTTTTAGGCAATACTTTTTCCCTTTCTACTTGTATCTACCTGATTTATGCCTCAGTTCTGTGTTTGTGGTGCTATCAGGTTGTTTGTTTTTTTTTTAGTGAAGATGGCTGAGGATAGCAATCAATTGATGCAAGCTCAGTGAAACGTGAGGGCATGATGATAGGTCTTTACCCTCTGGCCAGTTCATACACGTTTGCCAAGGCAAGATCTCGCCCAGGTCAATATGTGGCAGTCAGGCACTCAAGGACTCACAATTTCTTCACATAAGACCTTCCTTTAAATATCATCCAAACACAGACCACATAAAGCTAAGTTATGAGAGCCCTTGGGGAATCTTATTATCCTCTGAGCTTGAAAACTATCATTTCTATCCTATTCTTAAGAATAATAGGAAACCTTGTTTCCTAGCAGCTGCTGGAGCTGTAGGGAGATGCAGTGGCTTTTGGTCTAGGGTTATTCTTATATCAATCATAGTTTCTCTGAGAAAAACAAGATGAGGCCAGTCCTGCCAGTAGTCTGTTCTGGAAAAGGCCCTCTCTCCTCCTCATCTTTGACCAGCCTTTGCAGTTTTGAGCTATCTGTTTCTGGCTAATAATTCTGAACAAAATTACTTCAGCATTTGCAATACAGTAAGCATTGATCAGCGAGCGATGGAAAGTCGCCTGTATCTTTTCTGGCACTACATGGTGGGATCTGCCTTACATTTATGTAATGTCTTCCCAAACAGTTAGTTCTAATCTGCCTACCTCTAAACATCACTTATTCATGTATTTCCTACAAATATGTTTATTACATTTTGGGGAGGAAAAATCTTCCCTACAACCATTTCCACAATCAGATGGGATGCTGAGAGGTACCTGGAGTGCTTAACAATTTATGTATGTTTAAGGGTACTCAATTACATCATGCACTGCAAAATTAACAATGCTTATAACCAAAATATTTATCACAAGAGCACTGAAATGTTTTCCTGGTTGAACAGATATGATGGCTGTTGTAATGGCAAAGCATAAATGGTTCTGAACATCTTGAAGTGGCAGACTGAGAAGCTGCGATATTTCTCATTTTGTACATTGATAAACAGAGCTGCATTATGAACACTTCTCCTGATGGCAAGAGATTTGTTTCCAGTAAGACTGCTGCCTTCATCACCTTAGTCTGAACAAAATAAAATAAAAAAATGTTCTCAGGTAAGCCTGAAAGCCTTCAGGATAAAAGCCAGCAAGATGAATGAGCACAGACAAACCACCATAGAATATGAGCTTACTTTTTCAGTAGTTCAAAATGGGATTGAATCCTTGCCCTGAATATCTCGAGATGACCATGAAAAGAGTAAAAGGGAGATTAGAAATGCAGATTTTTTTTATTATTATTATTTGCATCTGAATGATTCAGATGGCTTCTTTCCTAATGAGAGATTCTTGGAAGAGGAACAATTGCTCTTTCTCTGTAACACATTTTTTCAGATACATGTCATGCCCTGCATTCAAGAGCCACCAAAAAATTCTGAAAAGCATGCAGGTTTCTCTGTGCTGCCTCATGTTTGGTTTTCCTTTTAGGCTTTATAGATCTCTTGTAAGCATTGCTCCTGGGAGTAAGTCAAGCAGTTTAAAGAAACCGAAGAAACATGACAGTGAAGAAAAGATTGCTAAGAAAAGCAATGAGAGATACAGAACGCCCCTGTGATATTGCAGCCCAGAGCCCAGGGTGGAGGTCACTTTGCCATTTTGTTTGCTGCAACTGTCTGTGAGGACATGGGAGGAAAGGAAAAAGAGATTTGGAAAACCCCAGACAATATTTAGGAAGTTGGCAATATATAAAAAAGAAGTGTATATAGAAATAACGGGCTGTACGATGAAAGTCTAACATGTACCTGAGCAAGGCTTCAAGGGAAGGCCATGTGAGGTGAGAGGACAGCAGTGCTGGAGCACCTGTCGGTTCTTTGGAAATTGAAGGCAATCAATGGGAATGCCATGAGCTGGGAGGAAACGTCATCTACATTGAGGTATGTGATCACAGTCTGGAAGTGTTATAGAAATCTAACCTTCAGCAACTTGGTGCAGGACACTGAAACTGGTCTCCTTAGGACAAATCAGTGGTACATTTCTTCTAGGATATTTTACGTGGGTTAGCAGGAAAATGACAAGATATAAATCTCTTGAAGACAACCATTAGAGATAATTGAGAAATAGATGATACAAGGAATGATGAACTCGGTAGCTGATACTGAATTCACATTCATCTGTCTCATCAAGATCTATAATTATACAAAATTACAAATTAAGTGTACTTTCATTAGGCTCACGTAAAAGGAAATGGCTTTTCTAATGATACGAGTAAATTTGCACTGGAGGCCCCTCAGTACCTGAGCCAAATCTTTTCTGGCAGCTTAAAAGGGGCCCCTTTACCTCTTAAAGGTGAACTGGAAGATCTGAACCCCACACTAAATTTGAAAGTACATTAAGCAGAACTAATTACACTGAATCCTCCCCATAGCCTATCTCGTGTTTTCTCTCTGCCTCCAGGGCTCCTGTGTCTCATTTGTGAAGTAAATTAAGGCCATTGTTCTGGGATAAGCCACTTGTTTAAGCTCTTGAGCTCAGTCTTGGGTATAAAAGTGGAACACTAAAATCTAAATAAATAAACAGAGTTATTTTGTCTCTGCTTTTGCATAATAATCTTATCATTCTCTATCAAACACTTCTCTTTCTTCTATCCCAGAAGTCTCATACTGTTCAGTCAAACAATATAAAGTACGTTCAGAGAAGAGTTCAGAGAGAATTCCGTGATTCTGTGAAGAGTAAAAGAGAGAAACAAAAATATTTCTCTGAAATATTGCCTGATACTCCTCTGAATTGCCTGGATTCTTCTCTTGGTGTGAAATGCAGGCACATACCTGGATGTAAAGCTTGAGGCCAAATACACCAAAACTTGGCGTAAACGTTTAACACAGCAGAAAAATTATTGCAGTCAGTTTACGTTTTTATTGCTTAATGCTAAGCAGTCTGTGAAATACCTGCCTGTAGTGGACCACTGTACGGAACAGGCCCTACAGCTGGGCAATGTTTCATTGCCATGTTTGTGTTATCTTAATGCTTAATGTGGAACGAGGTAGCCCTCTTCAAATCATCTGGAAATATTTTACTTTGTTTTCCTTGGTTTTACAAGTAAGTCAAAAACAACTTTAGGAAAGTTTTAATGTTGCAGAAGTAAACTTTAGAATCTAAAAAGTGACAGAATTAATGAAAGCAACATCAACTTCAGAGCCTTGCCCACTTGCATTAAGAAAATCATTACCTTGTATACCTCAGCAAACTGCATTCATGGAGAATTATCCAGTGGGACAGAGAGCTGCATCTTGCAGCTGTATGCAATGTGTGAAGAGAGCTGAGAAAAAAAAAAAAAAGTATGAGTAATATGAGTGATGAGATTATTAAAGTAGTGTTTTGAAAGCTGGGAATTTAAGGGATTGTAGTTTTGCCACTGGCTTCACTGGAGTCAGGATTTCATCCAAGAAATCTAAGTCAATTAAAATACGCTGAGCCGTTATGCCAATGAGATAACTGTAGAGTCAAAAGAATGACACATTTGATCAGATGTAATGTGTACTCATATAGAAGGAAAAGTGTGCTTCCTTAGATATCTTAACTGTAGGCTGCAATGATTAAAAAAAAAAAAAAAAAAAAAAAAAAAAAAAAAAAAAAGGAAGAGGACATTTATAAAGCCATAATGTCACTATTTTTTGATTCTTGATATCTTCTGCTCAGCTTTAAAATACCATACTTTCCTATGGAATTTACCCTGAAATAAAACAAATATCATAGCTGCAGAATCCTTTACTACACAGAGATATCGTAGGCAAGCAAGGGTCTCTCAAAGGTTGGTAAAATCAAATATGTATCGGACATCAGTCTAATTCCATTAAAATAGAGTTTTAGAAAAGATGACTTAAAAATAATCCCTTCTTGCCAGAAAATTCCCTTTTGCCACATCCTCCTCAGGTTGCATCATGCAGCTCATTTTCTTCCTGTAATCCTACCGGTCTCCTGTGTACTGCAGTTAAACAAAATGGAGGATTATGAAAGCAAGGAGCTAAAACCAAATAGGCAATTTGCAAATATGAACCGAATCGGGGAAGGTATTGGATATAAATATTGCTTCAGCTGAGGAAATATTAATTTTCTCTGTTTTCTAAAAGAAGAGAAACACCATGAAGGAAAGCAAAAGTCAAGGTGTGAAAGGACAAAGGAAGGAGAGGAGTGTGCCCTCTTACTCCTCATGCAGAACGTAAGAAATATTGTCAATATTTAAAACCTCTTTTACTTACTGCTACGAACAGAATGCTATCAGCAGTCAATCTGGAAACAAGGCTTTTCAATTTTCAGCACAAACCCTAGATTTTTCCCTTGCTAAGTGCCAAAAACAGTCTGTGTAAATATGCTTTGCTCTCAGCAGTTTGCAGATGAGCAGCAGGCAGCTTCTGGTTTCTGCACGCTGTAGGTGAGAAGCCCATCACTTATTAACAGCTCTGTTGACAGAGTCACCTGGAGCCCCCTTCATTGCTTTAAATCTAGATTTATCCCTAATTGGTCCAAACTTGGGTTCTATGCCCTTCCCAAGAATTCGTATTAGGGCTTACATTTTTGTAGCCATTCCTCAGCATACCAGCTTTTATGTAGCTAGAAAACCTAACTGTGGGCTTCAAAAGGCGAGTTTTAATTCCTCAAAATATTAAAGAAGAGGAATCTCATAAACTTTGTTGTCCCCTACTCTGCCAGTGAGTTTGCCCCACATGGATAGCAAGGACAGAGCACTCTGAGAAGAATTTGTCAACTCTTTGGCTTGCCTTTTTTTCTGTACCCAAACCTTCAGCAATCCAATGAGTGTTTTTAGGCAGCTCTTTATCGTTTAAGAAAAGACAGCAGTGCAGTTTTATGACTAAGCACGTTCATTTAAGTGTTGGCAAACTGTCCAGATTAAGTGTTCGTTTCATACATGTATTATTCTTGGGATCAATGCTTGGATGGCTAATTTGTTGTTACACAGTCTGTTGTGTATTGTCTTATTCCATGCCAGGCCTTTATAAATAGAAAGAGTAACTCAGAAAGGAAAAATGCTATAGACAAGCGGGCATAAGAAATGAATATTACTTTCCTATATTCTCTAAGAAAATTATGTATATATACATATATACACAGAGCCCATTTTTCTAGAGATCTGGCCA
The DNA here is from genome assembly GCF_009819795.1 of Aythya fuligula. Taxonomy (NCBI): domain Eukaryota; kingdom Metazoa; phylum Chordata; class Aves; order Anseriformes; family Anatidae; genus Aythya; species Aythya fuligula. The sequence goes on along the minus strand of NC_045565.1, from coordinate 729,141 downwards.
TTTTCCTTACAGAGGGAGAAAAATGTAAAGCAGTGCTGGTTGTTGGCAGCCTTTATGCTCACTGTTGCCCTATCTGTTCCTTCTAACTGCGTTTCCTGTATGTACCGAGCTGGGTATGGCCAAACTGTAAGTTAGTTTGTAAGGTTAAAGCTAACCTTTCATCCTGTTTTGTGGAGACTAGACAAAATGGTTTTCTTCATAGTAGAGCAGCTGACTAGTTTAGCCTGCCTGAGTAAGTCATGTTATCTCTCTGAATTCTGTTTTTCTCAGTTTTAAAATAGGCATAAGTACCACCTGGTGTTTTTCTGCAAGTGTTTTAGTCCAAGATCCCAACAGTTTAAGGTCGAGAAGAACAGGCTTAAATGATTTGATGGGTTGGGGAGTTTGCATTGTTATTCAAATTCTGCTCTTCTGCCCTGAAATGGAAATTCCCAGAAATTAAATACCGTTTCTGTTCAGTTTGAGCTGTGTTTAAGAAATAACTGATAATGATGACAATGGAAAATTTCTCTCTTCAGTGGCTTGTTTCTCCATGTTACCGTAGTTGCCATCATGTCTTTAGGCAGTTGCAACCCTGATTTCAGTGCTCTCTGCCAGCCATGTGACGTTACATGGCAATGCAGATGCAGTTGCTCTCTTTCTCCTTTCCTCTCCCAGACGTGCTTTTCTATGCCAGTTCTTGTTCACATATGTTGCAGCAGAGCGATATAGCAGCTTGGTGGAAGAAGGAGGCATGGGGACCAAAGACTTCTGAGACACATGTACACTGCATGTAGCATTTCTGACCAGAGTCAGGACAGGAGGAACATCACTCATCCTTCACCTCACCTGGCATGCTAGGTGATTAGCTGTCAATGCATCGTAGTCTATGAAATCATTTCAGTAAAACAGGGACCAGCTCCAACCTGTGCTTAGAACTTACGCAAAATTTGAACTGAGTCTTGCCTGAGTTTTTTCTGTGTCTGTCTGATACTTCAGCTGATGAAGAAAATAATAATAATTAGAGTTTGACCAATAAAAAGTGTTACTTTTACATTTCTCAATTTTCTAACATTTTTTTTTTTTCCTTCATTCAATCTCCTCCTACTTCAGGGGGATTCCAAAGCCAAGGAGTGAAGAAAAAAGTCAGGGCTGAGTAGGAAATATATTCCTTGGGTGAATCAACTAAGCGCTGAATCAGCTTAGCTTTTCCAGAGGTTTTTGTTGCAGTAATTAGGAATTTGCCTAATTCTCCAGGTTTACTTCTCCCTATCACTGTGTCAGAAAGCATACTCTCACTCTATTGTTTGTCTTTCTTGTTTAAATCATAGTGTCTTAAGTGAGGAAATGCTCGCTGTGTATGTATATACAGTGTAAATTTCAGCAAAGTTTGTGAGTGTTGGGTGTATGCATATTTAGGTTCAACTGGTTGCAGAGAAGTGAATGTGCAAGTGTTAGTTTTAAATGAGCTATTATGCTTTGAAATCAAGCTCACAGTTCAAAAAGGATCAAATTTAACTGAGAGTTAATTTCCAAATAGGCTATATTGAATAACACTAAAAACAAAAAGAAGAACAAAAGTCCTGGAGATCCCAGGTCACTGAGAAACCGATTTTCAGGTCTTCCCTTCTGCTTATTCATCCAACTGCTATTGAGATTTATATGGTGTTGGGAAAAGAAAGCACATTGATCCACTTGTACATGCATCAGATAAGGCTGCCAAGTGCAGTTAAATCCTTCACTCTATCTTTTAAAGTCAACCTCGAACTGAGCACCAGGCAAAGTACCAGTTGCATTTCTTCAGTCAACCAATACCACATTTCATTCTCTCTTCTGGACCTGATGCCTTGCATTTAAGAGATTTTTGCTCCCTTAGTCCATTCTCATTGCCAGCAGCAAATAGCTCTTCCTTTGTTGTTCTCCAAACCCATTGAATTCCAGAGTTTTATAACCCAGTGCGTGAAGCATTGCCAGCACCTGGGCATTGTGCATCTGCAAGGCACACTCAGAAGACCGTAATCTTGCAGGATTTTGCATATGCCTAGGTAACTGCCTCGAAACCACAACATCATCATAACATCATCATCACAGTATGGTGACTACAAGGAGGTGTTGCAGTTGTAATGTTCTGTGCGACATCGTAAAGCTTGGTGACCAACACCTATTTGTTCCCAAGGTTTTATGTAAGAAGATGAACTAATGATCTGACTAAAGATATGAGATGCTAGCAGTGTTATTTCAGGTGAAGCCAAGTACTTGCTTGCTGTGTTTGCAGTTACCATATTTGTCTCTAGCAATATGAAAGGCAGAAGGATTTACATTTACTTAATATTTATGGAGAATTCTGAATTAAGGCTTTGTTTACTGTCTGAATGTTTTATTGTCACATATGTGGACAAAGATAGATTTAGAAGATCTTTCAAAATGTGGGTTTCTTGAGAATCATTTAGCAAATTCCTAGAGAAAATGTCAAGATACAGAAACTGAAGGACTGTGGCAGCTGGAAAACTAAAGAAGTTTTAGTCTGTGGTTAGAAAGCCAAGAAATCAATCACAATTGTTAAAAGTTGCTGCAAGAAGGCACTGTATACGACAAAGGAAAGGGCACACTCAGAATACATCACAGAAAAAAAATGAGCAGAACATCTTAGGGAGGATGTGATGTTCTCCAATTCTTATTCTGCTGCAGAGCAGGAACAAAGCAATGACAAATGGGAAGCATTTAGGTCACCTCAAGCATGCACAAGGAAACGTAAAAAGAGAATTAAAAAAATAAATAAGACGCATATCACAATTAGAGCTAAACAAATGACAAAATAAAGTTACCTATCATGATAATAAAGTGCCTTTTGAGATGGCATGACCCTTAGGGATAAAATTGGAAGACTCTAGATATTTCACTACTTTCAGACCAGCCAGTAATGATGAAGAAAATCACCCCCATGAGAAAGGAAGGAAAAAATAAATGGGAAAGAGAAGCAAGAAATTAAATTTCATCTTTCTCATGAAAGGCTTTTCATATTTAGATGTATGTCTCAGCTTCTCCCAAGTGATCACAGCAAAATTCCTCCTCTGTAGGTCTGACTACTTTTCTGCCAGACGGAGCACTGCGCTCCCTCAGCTGGATTTCTGCAGAGAGGTGACATCCAGTGACTTTTCCCCCCTTCTCTTCAGTGAATTTGATCCATCTAGGCAGCCTACCTGTTGTGGCTTTTCAGGAGCAGTCCCTTTTTACACAGCTGATATTCCCTGTTTCAGACAAATGCTGATCAATACACCGACGTATTGGGTCCTTCTGTTGATGCATCCTCTTGTGTGGGCTGACATCCTGCTGCAGTAGCATTGCTCCTTCTCATTCCCTCTGTTCAAGTGCTAGCTGTTGTCCGCACACCTTTCTGAGACTTTCCGTGCTGAGCACTCAGGATTACGCAGGGTGTTTGGAACAGGTATTTCTGCCACGGGTTGCAAGGATGAGTGTTGTAGGTTCATTTCCCAGCCATACGCTGTGATTTATTTTGTTTTGTAAGAAGGATTTTAAGGAATTCAAGAGGGATCTAACAGCTAAAGTGATGAGACAGGGTGGTGACACAGAAGTCATTGCAGATTAAAAATGCAATACAAACTGTAACAAAACGAGTGATAGCTAAGCTGTTTTTTTCAATGAATGAAGTCCCATCGTGGTGAGTGACTCAGCAAAGATGTCAGCCCCATGTGGCGGGGGGCACGCAGCTGTACCATCGTGACCATTGGCTGTGTATGCTCATTTGTTTCAGTACAGGATTCTTCTACAAAGGAACCAAATAGTGACTACCAAATTCAACTCTCCTCTTCTTCCCTGCAAATACGCATATGGCAGCAGAGCTAGGAAGCCTTGAGGAATGATTACCAGACTAGTACAGGAACTTGTGCAGGGAAATTCATGTGGCACTCTCTTAAGTGACTGGTATCAGCATGTTCTACTGCTTCAGTGAGACCATGCATGTGAAGTGTCATAGGAAATAGGTGTGCAGGTTGGTTAGTTGGGATTTCCTATCATTGCAAATAGAAAACCTATTTAGACAGCTGGAGGAGTGGCCTCATTTAAGTTTCCACATTTTTATCTAACTCTGGTTACCTAGATCATTTGTTTGGAGAACACTGATAAGAGCAATCTGTCAACATGCACGGTCACTGGGACAGTGAGTTCAGGCATCGGATCTTTAAATTAAGATTATATGACTTTCTTTCAATGTGGGGCAAATGTTACCAAACTACAAAATTTCACCCAGAATTTTTTACATTTAAATTAACCTTCGTAGCTGTAAAGTTTTGACATTTACAAGAGAGAGATAATTTTAAAAGCCAATTTAATGTGGATGGTAGTGAAAATATCCACATATGCCTATTCTTACCCTAACACATTACAGATGTGGACATACAAAGAAATCAATAGATTTCAATCAATCTATCTTAGTCCATTGTATTCCTTGCCTCAAGATGGTAATAAGGCAAGCACATCAATGAAGTTTCTTAAAAAGATTGGCTGTGTATCTGAATAAGAACAAAGAGCAGCCCAGCTTTGTACTGCTCAGATGACATTCCTCTAAGTTTCTCAATTTTTGAAGTATCAATACATGGTAACTTAACTCAATTAAATCTCAAGGCAGTAACGAATGCCTTGATTCAAACTAAGTTGAAATCAATGATAAATTCAATGAAATCAAGGTAACCTCAATGGAATTTCAATCAGGTCCAAAATCCTGGCGAGCAGTGGCTGCTGGACAAACTGCTGGACTGCACCATCCTTACGCTGACTTAATTCATCAGACTCAAACCACACGTATTGACGTGCACCTAGAGGACTGTAATTTTGTTTTAACTACAACTGGTTAGAAAACAAGGGGAAAGCCCTTCCTGAGCTCAGACTTCCATTGTCCCAAATCACTCTGTGACCCGAACCAAACGGCAGTCAGGGGATCCACTTCACAGCTGCCCCACTGCTCTGCAGCAAACCGTTCATGTGGGCACAGCCCAGGCATCCCATTCTGTCTCTGGGCAGTGTCATTATTTGCCACTTTGAATAAATAACAGAAATGGGACATTTTGGCACAAATGGGAGTTTTGAGCATCTCTGTGGAACAACAAAAGGAAAAAAGTTAAAGCAACCCAGAAGGAAATTACAGAGAATCTGCTTAGAAACCGCACTAGGAGGTTTCGCATTATTGAATCGAACTGAAATTACCAGAGTAAAATAACCCAGAAAGAACCAACCCCAAAATTCCCTGCATGTCACGCCTCAAAGCAACGCAAATGGCAGTGCTCGCAGTAGCTGAAATCTTTGCTGTGTTTCAGTCCTCATTTTTTTCTCATTAATCCCAAAGGAACAGCATGGGGCTGAGTTGTAGAAATCCTTATTTTCACCAGCATTAGTGAGATCAAGGTCTTGCAAATGAGGGAAATCTGACGTGGAGTTTTCCAAAGAGCAGGCAGTTAGCTGGTGCCGTGCGATAGCTTCTATGTATGTGTGGTTAATGACTGGTGGAGAATGATTACAACGGGGGAGCAGAAATAAACATGGGTACTATAGCAATAAGTAAGAGCTGATATAAATCAATGGCATTTTATTGATTTCAGTTCTGCTGGCCTGACTTAAATCAAGTACAAATTTGGCCCTAGGGCCTTGCACAGAAATCACTGAGTCTGAATCCTGCTGTCTTGACTCAGACAAATTTTTCCTAAATTTCAGTGAGAGTCATGGTTGAACAAGGATTGCAGGATTCTGCCATCACATAATACAAAAAAAAAATATCTCTCTCATCAGCAGTTCATTTAGTTGTGAAATGTATCTAAATGTTTTATGGAAATTATCTGCTTTAAAATAATTTCCACTGGGTTTTTAGTGCTGAGGCATTTTCCACTCTTCATATCTTCAAAAATGTAAGTCACATTCCCCACTTAGAAAAAAACAGAAGCACATTAAAAAAAGTCTTTTTAAATTATTTTTTGGTGATATCTAAAATGTAGAAGTCCTGTGGTAAATAGAAACAAACAAATAGCAGTGGATTGATGTGCCCACAGCTCTGTAGGTGAGGAAGGTAAATAGTATGAGCTTTCTTCATTTTTCTTTTTTGTTTCTTTTATACTGATGTCTTCAAAACAGACTCAGCAATTTTCCAGGAGTGTCAGACTGAACAGAACCACATGTTTAAATAATTATTAATTATGGGAAAAGAAAAAAAAAGCAGTACACAAGAAAGACATGAATTTTCAAGAGATCCACTTGTCTCAGGGTTTTGTACTTTCCAAGGAAAAGTAATTGCATAGCCTTTGAAATCACAAAACATAGTGTGGGTATAATTTCACAGCACAGTAAGAGCTCTAGAGCAGATGTACAAGTGATCTATTTTTATAAACCTCTGTTCCATTTTCAGGAGCCCTTCCATGTCTGTGTGTAAGAGGAGGGTGGCAGGTTAGACTCCAAAGGAGCATAAAGCACAGCAGCGCCCGCCTTGCTCTGCAAACACAATGCTCTTCACACGGTGTCAGCCAGGGGAGCGCTTTACACTTCACATTGCACCACTGTGCAGCACGAGAGCAGCTGGGAGGGATGGGGAGGCAGGGGACAGAGACGCCACCCTCAGACGTGGGCTTTGCAGGTCTGCGCCACCCCCTTGATGGTGTTCAGGTGCACCAAGCGACCCAACCAAGGGAGCAGAGCTGGCAGGGCAGGCCGCGTATAGCAGCGCCTCGGGGGAGGGCCCCTCAGCTCTGCTGCAGAGAAGCTTGTTTTTCTTCTCCTTCTTCCCTAGACTGATGCAAAAAAAGGTATTTTTCCTTTTGGCTTACAAAACATGTGTGTATAAATATGCTGTTGAGGGTGGTGAGGCTGGGTTGTTTGGTCACTTTGTCTTGTACAGGTGGTGACTTGAACAAAGAATTCAGCTCAAAAGGGAGTGAAATTCCTAGGTCTTCTTGGTTTTGTGTTCTCGTTAGTTTTTTGTTTGTTTGCTTGGGTCCTTCGTAGGAGTGGAAGGAGAAAGCCAGTGTAAATATCTAACAAATTCAGTTTAATCCCCAAATTAACGTTTTACTTGCTGTTGGGGCAAGGGCAGTTTGTTCAGGAGTGAATTTGTATGAGTTTCAAAACGCATTTTTTTTTCCCAAAATGAGGAAAGGAAAGACAGTGTTTCTAAGGTTTTGCCTTGGTTTATTTATTTTTCTTCCTGCTGTTTTCCTGCTGTTTTGATATGTTGGAATTAGTTGGCCAGTTGTTGTAGACTCACAAATTGCTTCAGGCAAATCCATGTGAGGTTTTCTGTGTGAACAAGCTGGTCCTCCCCCAAAATTTTCACGTTTCTTCTTCAAAGTGCATAATAAAGATACTGAGGTTGATCTCTAGGCCTGGTAAGTAGATCCAAGCAGGTCTGAGTGTCCTCTGCTTCCACTGAAGTCGTGAGGTAATGGTCTGATGGTGCGTGGCATTCCCAGGACTGATTTGCTAACTCATCTAAGAGCCCTTGCAAGCATTTGGCCAGCTCCCAGGCCTGGGGCAGCTGCATGGTGCCAAGCTGCCTGTCCTGGGAGAGTGCTTGTGTGGGTGAGCAAACTCACCGGCTTCTGTGCTCTGGGCTCTGTATCCTTTTCTAATGTTATTTTTTTGACAATAATAGTGCTGTAGTTTGGATTAGTGTTGAAGCCTGAAAGCATAAGCGCTGCTATCTGTCGTTCCCACCTTCCTGGGGTAAGCTGCGTATCACTTGGCACACAGCTCCGTGGCATACCAACAGCAGACTTTAATTAACTTTCTTTTGTCTGAACTGGACAACCACAAAGAGCGTTGTGCGATCCTTTTAAGGCCTGAGCACCAGCACGGTCATTGCCGGATCACTCGGATGCTGTTTTCAGGGCAGCCCCTCCTGCCCCCTCCCCTGCACCAGGCTCTGCTGGGACTGATTTTCCATGCCCTGCCCTGCTTGAGACCAGGGTCAGGTTTGCTTCACTGCCTGTGTTTGCTCATAGACGCTTTTCTGGAAAAGACCAGTATTAAGCCTGAAGCAACTCGCTTTAAAGCAGTGGTTGTCAGACCCTGGTCAGAAACCCTGCCTCTGCTGCTTGTTCTCTGCCTTTGCTTCACGAGCACCATAGGTGTGCCAAATGCAAACTGCAGAGGAGGTCAGGGCGCTGCAGATGAGTGTCAAAGCTGCCCGTGAGTATGAGCAGAGCGGGCAGCGATGCTGATGGCTGAGGCAGCGGTTGGCTGTCAAGCCAGGGCTCTGGCACGTTACAAACACTGCTCTTGGTGTCACATTCCTTGCGTGCACCTGCCAATTCTGCAAAGTACAAACTTTGCCCAGGGAGAGCTTCAGATGGCTTCTTGCTGTTCTGTAAGGATGTTGTTTCTTAGGAAAGCAATCTGATTTCTTTTTTCCTCCTTTGCAAGGCTGTAGAAGTAAGAAATGGGTAATGATGGATGAAAAGTAACCACTGGGCTCAGAAATAAAATATATGCTAATTCATGCATTTGCCTAAATTGCACTGAAATGCTTTGGTATAGGACTGTCCTCAGGGTTCAAAAAGGAGGGTGCCCTTTATGTATAGGGTAAAGCTTTATTTGGCTATTACCATTTACTTAGCCCTTAAATAAAAAATGTTAAAGAAGAAATGAGCCAATGAGCCAAAAGTCGATGACATTTAGCAGGAGTGGAACAATTAATCCCAAATTATATGGCTTGGGCATGGATGTACGTGATGAGGGGTGGCGGTGGGAAAAAGCAACAGTCTAAAATAGAGATGAGCAGCAGCAGGACGTGCAGTGAAGGAATGGCTCGGGCAAAACAGCGCTGGTGGCAAAGGGGAAAGCAGAATGGGATTCTGCCCCGCAAAAGCACGGGCAGCGTGTTGCACCTTCAGACAATTCTGGCCGTGGGATGCCAGCCCAGCTTCAGTGCAGAGCCCCCATGGCGATGCCCTGGGGGTGTCACCGCGGTGGGACCCCTGCTGCCTGGCAGGGCGCTCCCAGACAAGAGGGGTGGCTCTGGGGAGAGGGGGTCGCTCCCCCCAGTTATTTTTCGTTCAGTAAGATGGAAGTCTTGAAAAGAGGTTTTCCCAGCAAAGCAATTTCACAGGTTAATTATTCAAAATGAGTCAATTTCTGTTATTGCTACGGCATGGCAGGAGACCCTGTCAACAGTGACATGGTTCCCTCAGGGTGTCTGACAGCTCACGTTTTGTCAGCTTAAATATTGCTTCTCTCCTACGGCCAGTCAAAATGATGGGAGGGATGCAGCTGAAAGACCCTCACAGGCAGCTCCTGAGAGGGACCAAGCTGCCAGCTGTCTGGCAGAGAATGCCTGGCTTTTGCAAAGTGAGAACTCTGCACAGAAGCGAGTCCCAGCGGCCAGCAGAGCCTCTGGTATGGCTGCAGAGAAGCAGCAAGCCCCGTCCCTGCGCTGAAGAGAAGCAAGCGACAGCCCTCGGGACACCCTGCAGCCCCCCACGGGGAGGTGGGCAGCAGGCTGGGGAGGTGTCAGTGGTGGCAGTGCCACCCGGAGGTGTCACAGGGTGCCAGGTGGGTTGTTGGGGGTCAGCAGAGCTGGTACGGGGAGCTGCTCTCCTCCAAACTGGAGGTCAGCGTCAGGCATCAGATCAACGTCCCTTGGCTGGATTGATTAATTAGCTTAAAGGCAGGGTCTGACGTTAAACAGGCATACGTAAGAGCGAGGAAGAAGCCATCCTACCCTTGGCACACAGAAAATAGTCCGGGGTCACGGTCTTGCTCAGAGCAGCTCTAAGCTCAAGGATAATGCCAGGTCTGTTGGCAGCAGCCACCTCGCTATAAAAAGGTGACACCGGGCTGCCAGTGCTTTTGATTTACCACCTTGATAGATTGGGTCTGCATTATTTTAAGGGGCAACTACCTCGTGTTAATGGGAAACCTTTGTTCCATGAGAACGGGAATGCTGCCAGCTGTGGGGGCACTTCGCACTTTGAGGTGTAAAAACTTCCCAGCTGCTGTAGGACGCAGTGGCAGCAAGCTGCCTTCCTCAGGCAGCTTCATTAGCTCGCGTGAGCTCATCGGGCTGAGCCTAGGCAAATCCGACGCAGAAACCAGGCTGTGTTGTGTATGCCGTAGTGGTCTGAAGAACATTCAAATGGGTTTGGAAGGATTTGCTATTTATCAGTTTCCATATGGACAACAATTTATTTTAGAAACCTTCCTGTTCTTAAACCTGTGAATTAATCTGTTTTCTGGGAGACCTTAGTTCAGAGATGAAGAGTTAAAAGCCACATTAATCACTTGGTTTCTGACAGTGCATAAAGTTGTGATGCATCTAAAAGCCTTCTGCCATCCCAGTTCCAAGCAGCCCTAGAAGACCTCAAACAGTGAACTTTGAATGGAAACTCTTAGAAATGTGGTAGTCCCTCTGTTTTATGTTCCAAAAATAAAAACACTTGAAGTAAAAATATTTTAAATATTTCAGCTTTATATATGAAGGAGGAAATAAAGAATTGCTATGAGAAATGTCTGGAAGAGAACAGTATGGGCATCTCTCCTTCTAGAAAGCTGTGGCTTAACTGGACATTTAACAGGCTACCTCCACCTAAAACATGCCATCGACATGCACAAGATGAAACTGGGGAGAAAGGAAAAAAGAAAACAAACAAACAACGACACCAAAAACTGTCTTATGATATTTACACCAGCAGGGATTTCCCTTTCCTGTCAAAGCAGTTGGCTGAATTGGTCAGTTGTTGGTGAGAGGGGATGTGTGCTGCTGTTCGTCCTGCTGCATTAATGCTCCTTCTCTTCTGTTTGAATTGCAGGTGAAGCCAGAACGTCAGAGCAAGGTAAGACTGACGTACCAGGTCTAAGCTGTTTGTCAGTGACTATTCACAAAAATTATTGTAGAAATAACAGATACATTGATGCTAATGTTTGAACCTTTGTCCATCATGACTAAGGAAATTAGTTTTCAGCTTAAACTAATATCAGAAGATATGTAGTAATTATTTAATAGTACCCAGAAATTAAATTGTTGATGTTCCATGAATCTGGTTGATCTAAAGTTGATTCTATTTCAAGCAAGGCTTAATTAAATAAAATTTTCTTTTAAACTGCTGAGTGATCTAGGACAACTTAAGACCTACTTTTATATCAAAGGTCTTTATTTTTTCAGGTGTCCTCTCCCCCTTTTTATTCTTCAGATGATAGAAGGAATGAAGAGTTTCATCTCCATTTTTTTGCCTTTACACCAGCAGAAGGGCACAGATAGTATTTTCCATAATGATTTGTAACACTATCAGTTTTCTCTGTGGACCTTGTATTCTCTGCAGAGCCCGCTGGGAGGTGGAGAGGCAAGGAGTAATTAACCACACATGCATGTATAGCAGCTGCCGGGAGCTTTCTCTGGGCTGGGCCAGGACAGCTTCTGGAAGGTGGCTGCTGTCGCAGCAAGGGGCTGCACTGCTTCCACACTTAGTGAGGTAAGTGCACATCTGGGATGGGTGTTAGCCTTAACTTTGACTCTGGTGTCCCACTGCCCTCCTGCACGGCTTTTCCTCAGCACTCAGGAGCCACACAGGAGGCTGGGCTGTCTTGTCTCTGCCCTGTGGTGTGTGCCTCCCCACGCGTACCCCTGCCAAGTTCATGCATTTCCTACAACTTTGTTGGGGGGCATTCAGCTCCCCATCCACCCTACATCTAGTGTGCAAGTACCCTGACTTATATTCAGGTTTTTCTTCCAGATGTGAGCATCCCAGATGCACGGGTTGACCATTAATGCCATACCTTCACTGCTTTTGCCTTGTTGACAGTGTTGAACAGCTAGTCCTTTGTGGAGAATTGTAAGAAATTCATAAACGGTGTTTTTGGTAATTAAATTTGTGTTTTCAGTCACTGTGAGCTGGTTGTAGTGAGAATGGAAGCAGGGAAGGTGGTTAGTGTGGGGAGTACCTTCTGCTACCCCAAAGCTACGTCAGAAGCTCTGCCATGTAGATGGTGGGAGGGTTACGTTTAACTCATGAAGACAACCCAGAAAAGACAAGATGGGTTCTGATGTGTTGTTCAGCCTTTCTCCAGTATACGAGCAGCAGATGGTTCATCACGTTATATTTTATTGACGTACAGGAAGTGATAGAGGAGGTGTTTTTGTCACTCCTACTTGCTACAGAACCTATAAAAGTTGCTTTTAGCTGTTAACTGGTGACTTTAAATTGAGAACCTGTCTTGTTTAATGAGGAGAGGAAAAGAGGCAAAAATCGATGAGTAGGGTTTGTAAATATGTTACCTGAATCCCCTGGGTTTATTAGGTAGGATAGTCTTGCAGATAGCAGGAGCCATATGGAGATCCTTGAGGTAATTTCATGCAGTGTTGCTCCATACTTGTAATTCTTTGGCTGCACAGATGATTTTGTATCTGACCAGACTAAGTAAGATGGGTAAGTCGCTCATTAAGAGGATTAAAAGCTTCTGGCTAGAAGAACGCAGAGACCAAGCTTTCATGCGTGGCATGCACTTGAACTAGCACGATAAAAGAAATGCAAGAAACAATCTAAGCTTCATTTCTGACATGCTTAGATAACAGACGGATTTGTAGCTGCTCTGTTTTAAATGAGAAATGTAAATGGCTTATGACTGACCAGTGAGGGGTAAATCAAGTTTAGAATATAAACAAATGCCTAAAAGCCACCTTTTCAACTTTCCTGTGGGCTGTTCTCCTAACGCCAGTGCAATCTGGAGTCGTTAGTCTATGAAATGGTTTATAGCCTTTGAAAGTTATGCCAAAAATTCACTCTCTGACAACATTGTTACCTCAGGGCACAGCAGCTCTACCTTTTGGAGCCTGTCTAGGGAGTGTTCTCAGAGAGGAATGGGGACTGGAAAATGTTGCTGCAGTTCTTGGAAGTGCAGACAGAACCCAGCAGATGTGCAAGTGGCTTAGTTCAGTAACACGCACAGGTCAGCCCTAAAGCTGGGAGGTGTGTACAGACAAAGTGTTAATTTCTGGTGTCTGGGCACAGTTGGCATTTGCATCTGGGGGAGTGAGGTAATAGGGGAGGTGAACACATTAAAAAAAAAAAAAAAAAAAAAAAATTAACAGCCGAGAACAGTTTAATTTCATATCCAGTGGTCATCTCTTGTGCCTCAGCCTTCAGCAGAAAGCTGCATACACTTGATTTGAATAGTTTCTGAGTGACAAAGGCGTAGGGGTGGCTCTGCTCTACAAATGACATTGCTTGCCCAGTTATATGCCCAAGGAAGTTTTTTCAAAAGCAAGGAGTTCTTAGGTACGTAACTTCCTAACTTCCCTGAAGTGAGCTTTGGGAACCTGACTTGTCCTAAACGCGTCTCCAGCTCTGCCATTGCTCTGCGTGCCTCGGGTGGGCACCATGTGCTAAGTCTCAAATCTCAGAATTTATGGTAAAGTGGGGATTGCCAACAGACCTCCATGTCCTCACCATACTAAAAAAGCAAGGTGATATCCACGTTAAAAAATACAAATGAAAGCACACCTCTACAACCCAGAAGAGAGCTTAATTTCAAAAGGCTTCTTGAATAATACCTGGCACGTAGGACAAGATGCTTTAAGAGCAGGCAAACAACATTCAGGGCCAAGGCAGCTGTGGGCCTCAGAGGTCTCGTGCCTGAGTCTATCACTTACACTGTAAAGAGGCACGGTGGCTGCTTGATGAAATGGCACTCAGCAAGTTTCAGCTGGCACTCAGCATATTCTTCAACTGGGAAATTTCCTGTCAGCTGTATAACAGCTTTCATTGACTGAGCAGCAAAGGCCAGCATAGCTGAAGACAAGAAGCAAAAAATAATTGAGTTAGGGTGACGCCCATGTCTGTGCGAGCCTGCTGTAGTAAAGAGTGGAAATCCTCTTAGATTAGATTAAACTCTATTTCTACTTCAGCATATTTTGCGTTGCTGGAAGAACGAAGACTAACAGCAGTAAATCAGGGACTGAATGAAATGTGCGTTTGAGCCAATTTCCCCACGCATCCCAGCAGCTTTACGAAAAACAGTCTGGTATTGGCACCTACCTCTGCTTTCATCCCACAATGCTTTGTCTTCTAAATACAAAATCATCTTTTTTTGCGAACTGAATTGTCACCCGCGTTGATGACTTTCTCTAGCAAATCAAGTTGGTGTAGCACAAAGCACTCCATTACACGTCCCGACGCAAAGCTCGGTGCACGCTGGGTTGCAATGACACTAACCCCTTCTGTACCCCCGCAGTACCTCTGTGCTGCCCTTCCACTCATCTCCGACAGGGTTGTATCAAGGGTTCCTGTTCTTAATTGTTAATAATAAAAACAGGGGTGGGAGCGAATACTGCGTTTTTATTTGCTGTTCTTGACCTTTCCCACCGCTGGGGCTCTGACTGGGTGATGCTGCTGTTCAGCATGGGGGATTTATCTCTGAAGCCTGTGGTGTCTCTTAAAAGAGCCACATCCAGGGAGATTTGTCGACTTTTCCTCGAAGCAGAGAACCATTCTCTCATTCTAACAGGATCAGAGTTTATGGTGCTCTCATCTATTCCAGCAAGTGCTAAATCTGCTGATACAGGGTGATGCCATGTCTGTTTTCCCTCTAAGCATTTTCCATAATAAAAGCAAAAGGAAATAATTGATGTGCTGCTTTTACTAGCCAATCTGTCCTTTCTTCAGCCTTAATAGTAGACACTGAAGCTTGAAAATGGGGTTTTTACTTCCATCAATTTTTGCCTACTCTTGTTCATCTCTCCTAAACCACATTACAAACAGAGTCCTAGGCCACGTTTTAGAGGTGACATATAAAACAATAATAAACCTCAGGCAGATTTGGCCCCTGTTGCTGAACAAACTAATAGCCATGTGGTGGCTGGAGATCACAGTCCCTGGGAGAAGCTGTCAGGATTACCCATATAGGAAATTTAGGATGCTCTTTTCGCTGCACTGCAGCCACAACAGTGCCTCCAAAGATATGATTGCACCTAATGCCTCGGGCCTGTCTCCGGCTGCAGGAGGGGGTGATTGCCCAGCTTGTTGGGATCTGAGCACCAAGGGGTTGCGGGCTGTGGCTTACTGGGAGACTAATGGGAGCCAGCGTATGAATGAAGAGAGTCCAGCTCAGGAGATGGCTGTAAATGCATTAGCCCTGTAATGTGCTTGCACTTGAAATGCAATAGCGAGGAGAGAAATAACTCTAATTTACTTGCTGAGGGTCAGAAAGGGGGAGCAAAGCCTGAGAAATAGCAGAGTGGTGGACATAGGAGGTACTTTATATTCTTAGAGAAAAGCCCTGCAGAGCTGTGGGTGTATGGAATTCAAGCCAGTCATTTTTCATTTTATTTTACTTTTAATTGTGAGCTTAACTGCAAAGCCGTGAGAAGTCTCCCTGTGTTCACTCACCAGCAGTGGCTTGGTGCTTGGGGCGCTTCTCCGGCCCCCTCCTGGCTGGGTTTCTTGGTTTGCCCTCCTCAGCGTGCCTCAGTCATCTTGTTCGCTGAATTATACTTTGGGACAAACCATGGTAATTTACCATGCAAACTTTGCTTTGAGCAACTTATGCATAACATGCGTGCCTGCATCACTCAGGTATTTTTCCTAAAATATAAGTGCTCATATTGAGATCGTGTTTTTGTATTTGAGAACAGATTATGCATAGGAATTGTTTGGCAAATATTTTTTTGAACAACGAATAAACAGTGGAAAAAAACAGTGTTCACTGACAATACACACACAGAGCAAAGGTAGAACCTAGCTACATTATTCATTACAAATTGTTCAACCAGCTCTAATGTACTTTCCACCCTTCTCTTGAGGAAAAAAGCAAGGAATATGTTCTTCAATATATTTCTGTTTGATTTCTTCTCTCATTGAATAGGCTTTACATTTGAAAATTATGATCTGCTGCAGATAAACTTTGTGAAAATTGCCTATTCCTTTATGTCAACCGACCATTATGTTTCTCTGCCCTTATATCATGCTTTTTTTTTTTTTCTTCCTAAAGAGCAGAACACTGTTTCCAAATTCCCAAGGTGCAGATCATTACCCTAGGAGCATTTCAGAGCCAGAGCTCTGCAAGGGGAGCCATCTAGGAGGCTTCATGCTGCTGGTGGAGCAGAAGCGACAGAAAAGCTGTTGTGCTGTTATTTTAAACAGCTGGGTCTTCTCTTTGATGAGGTTAATAGACCCGTGCAGGATTGACTGCAGCAAAAAGATGGTTTCATACCCTTCTGCTGCTGCTGGAAAATGTTGTTTCCTCTTTGTTATTCATCAGTGTGAGTTGTTCCTCCCCGAGCAGTAAGGGCTGGGGAGGAAATGGAGACTAGGGCATCCTCAGGGCTGTCAGAAACAGAGTTTGCTCACCTTTCAGTGCTGTGTGCTGGTGGAAGTGAGCCGTGTCTCCAGCCGGCCCTCAGAGCCCATGCACGATGCAGGCAAGAACTGAGATAACTCGTTATCATCTGCTCCTTGGCGCTCGCTTTGCTTGTACCTCCCAGCACAACAGCAAAAGCTAAACCTCAAAATAAGCAGCTGCACGGATAGTTTGTTTTGTGCTTCTTCCCTCTGGGCATCCTCAGGGATCCTTTTTCCTCCACAGCTTCTGAAACCTGTATCTGTGGGGCATTTAGCATTGCTCACAGTGCAGTCGCTTCCCGGAGCTGCGTGCAGCCAGGCCCCATGGCTCAGCTCCACGCCTGGCACCTGCTGCAGGCTGCCAGCGCGCAGCCCTAAGGAGCAGGTCCTGCACGTGAGACCCATGTTTTCACAGCCCCTGGCCGCGTGTCCCAGAGCCAGTGGCACACACATTTGGTTGCTTTGGCTGGTGATGTTTGAAGTGATGTAGTTATGGCACACCAGTGCTGTGTGTGGGTTCGTGGCTCAGCAGATCCGTGCTCATCACCTGCCCTTCCCCTGGGAGAGAAGAGAGGCGAGCCACGGCCGCTTGGGCAGCTGGAGATAACAGTCCCCCGGGGCTCACTCCTGGCGGGGAAACGCATCTCTTCCCCGCTCACCTTCCCCCTCAAATGTTTGAGGCTGTTGCCATTTTGAGGTATTTGATGTAAGTAATTCTTGTCTTGTTCTTTGTGGTTTTTTTTTGTTTGTTTGTTTGTTTTGTTTTTGGTGGCTTTCTCAACACGATAATTAAAATAAATTATAGCTTCAAGTGCTTCAATATTTAATGCTTCCCTCCCAGCAAAGTCTGGGAAGACATAGGCAGAGAAACAGACAATTTTCTATTTTGACATTCTGTGTAGTAAGTGATATCTATTCTTCCTCATTGGTTATTTTTATCTACTTACTCTTGTACTTTCTTGCTGCTCTGCAGCTTTTCTAAACCCTTTCTACAGCGAAAACGAAACTCAGAGGAAGAAAGTTTTTCAGCTTTGGAGAGTTACGGTGTTTCAGTTGCCCTTTTCAAGAGTGAGATTGCCAAAGGTAAAGAAAGGAAGAAATGACAGAAAAAAAAAGCATCACTTGTTCCATTACATTCAGCAAGGGGTTCATTTTATTTAGCTTTTTTAAGCTCTGCTATGGAATTTTCCAGTGTGGGGGGAAAAAAGAAGTGTCTTAAAGCTGATGTCCTAAAAACTGAGCATTTGCTGCTGTGAAAAACTTATAACTGAGAGAATTCAGTCTTTCCCTGCACCAGCATTTGGATGATTATCAGGGAAACAGTTCCAATAATTCTATGGATAACACAGAATTTGGCTTATTGCTATGCTGCTTCTGGAAATTATTATCCCTATTCATATTCATTAGATGGCATGAGTGTAGTTCGAGACCAAAGGTTATTAAGAATCAGAAAACAAGCAGGAGATTGGGATTCTCATTTTCCAGAGATCGTTCTGAGCTATCATGGGCGGTCATTTCACCTTGCTAGCAGGGTAACTGGCATTTGATTTTTTTTTTTTAATTTTTTATTCAGAGTCATTCAGTAGCTTAAGGTCCGAGCCAGACATGCCTGCAGCTGTCCCTGGGCTGTTTTAGCTCTAAGATGCCTGTGACCATGAGAAGGAAGGGCTACATGCACATTCATGGTGCCACTGGTGATGTTTGCTTTTTTAGCAAAAAGTCAGATTGGGGAGGCCTTCTCCAATGTGCTGGGAGGCGACATGGAGCTTCATCGTGCTTTCCCTCAACCTACTCCTTGTAGGTTCTGGTGCACGTGCTGGATATCTGCTCCCTCTGCCTCACGCTGTAGGCCTTGCTAGGTGATGAAATGCAGCATTTTATTTTATTCTTGTTGTAGGGCATGTGAAATTCATGCTTATTTATATTTGGATGTAAACATTATATCTAATGTGCTTTTACTGCCATTTGTTCCAATTAAAAAAAGGTAGAAATGCATAATCTAAATGCAAACATGTACATGACGAATTAAACAGGGCTGCAAAGAATAGCTGGTAAATTAGCATTGTTGCTGAACATGAAATGCTATGGGGGAAAAATAAATTCATACAGAAGGGGAAATGGAAGAAAATACTTCTATTGTGAAACAAAAACTGCAAAGGAGACAATTGTACCATAGACTTCCCTTCTGTCAGAACACAGTACAGTAAGTTCTTGTGATTCATAAGGAAATTCTTACAATATATTTCTCTGTAGCTTTTAAAATGTGAAAGAGCTTTTAAAGAAACTAGGGTTACTCCTCCAAGGAGTGTCTGCCACGTTGTGCATTCTGAAATACCTGCAAGTAGAACTCCCTGGCCGCATGGTGCAGAAAGGAATGATGGCTTTGCTGTTATGAATCAGAGAATTGTGTGGGTTGGAGAAGACCTCCAAGATCATCTACTCCAACCTTTAAGATCTTCAGAAGAACAAAGCAAGGGACTAATAAGACACTTGAGACAACTGCTAGCTTTTCAGCAACATCGAGCTCTATAGCACACTACTTCTGAAAGCCTCCGTGACTTCCACATGCAGCCCAGGAAGGCTGGCTCGTGGCAGCCTTTCCCAGAGAACGAGTTGTGAACTTCCATAATGCAGCACTATCTGTAGCCAGCTCTGTTCCATCAGCATCAATCCCTTCCCCTTAGGGACATTAATACCTTAGCTTTCAGTCACATAAGAATAACATGGTAGGATTATGCAAAAAGCTGGCAGGAGCTTTCTGTGCAAATGCATTTGACCAATTTTGAAGAAATCTTTTACTGGTATATTTCCAGATGGTCTTTATGGCTGCTGGAAAGGGAATGGGACACAAGGTAAAGGGAGAAGAGAGATCCATTGCTTAAATTCAGCAAATGTAAAAGCAAAATGTAAAATCTCAACGTAACTTCATGTACAACTTTAAAAGCAAGCCTTTGTAGGCTACCTATGATAAAGCTGCATAGAAATGTTCTTACACAGGCTTAATGGTGCCACATGCTAAAGCACAATCTGTTCACCTTCATGCTGGCTGAGGCCACACGTAAATGCAGAGGAACAGGTCTCCCTTGGTCCCAGAGGGAGCTACTGCACACACACAAATAATGAAACTGCTCCGGACCTGGGTCACCTGGGTCAATTCATTTTTTAATTCAGTTATAGATGGAGTTTCTTGCTGACTCCACATACATCTAAGATTTTTCTCTTTCTTTTTCCCCTGAAGCCTGTCCCCTTCCCCACACTGAATATTTGGCAGCATTGAACTGCAGAAAATAGATACCTGCACTGAACATCATCAGGGCTATGAAACCGATGCCTTTCTTTCTCTAACTCCCTGTAATACTATCTGTAATAGTCACAGGAAATACCTGATCTTTGAGAGCTAGGAAATGTTGGTGTGTTCAGTCACAGAAGTCAGTTTAAGATACACCTCGTGATGTCGCATCATTGTGTGGTTCCTCCATCGTTAAAACCACCTGCAATATTCCAGCTCCTTCATGTATAACAAGGAAGTGGGTCCAGAGAGGGTGCTGAGATGAGAGAGATCTGAGCTGCTTGACCGTGCAGATTATAATAAAGATTTATATTCTACATTAGATCAGTAGATTAGATTTTTTGTAGTAGTGGATTATAATGAAGATCTCATTCTTCACCGTTAGTAAAATTATACCAAACTGAACAAATATCAAAGCAAAAGGGATTTCCAGATACCATAGACTGATGGCTTTGAGGAAGATGCCTTTGTTTTACAGCAGTTGTTTATCTTGTTAGTTTTATATTGCAAATCTTGCATTTTTCTTTACTTAGTGGTGCATTGAAAGATGAACATATGTAGGTTTTCACACCATAATCTCATTTGGATACACTCAAGCAAACAATCTAATTTTAGGATGACTTTTCCTTTCCCTGTCTCCCTTAGTGTTTTTCAGAATCTTCTGCAGGCCACCACTGGCAACATCACCTCAGAAAAGCTTCTAGATTTTGCTGGATAAATACATCAATCTAAACCGGAATGGAAATGCATTGTAGCCAAGGCATCTATTCCCGAGTTTTTGATGAAAAGAGTCCTTGCTTAATTGTCTTATTCTTACTTTCTCTTCCCCCGTCTTTCCTTTTAGGGAAGAGCTATAGACCTGCTGGCCAAAACAGGAGTTCCTATGACTATAAGTTGACTACAAAATTCTCTTAGCACTTAATCGTGAATTTTTCATTTCTTCAATATTTTCACTTATTTCTTTTTCACTAGTTTTCCTTCTTTGCTATTAACCTAGGCTATCTTCTTCTGTGATAGTATTTGTTCACCTAAATATTTCCATCATTTTCAGCAGCGCTGCTCATGATTAATTCCTTTTTGCACGACAGCTAATCTTCTGGCCACGTACTGTATGTTGGCAAGTGGTTAGGTGCTTTTTTTCCCACAAAAGCTGATGAGGAGAACAAGTAGCTTGTCCTGGCTGCTGATGACATTGGTATCCTGGAAACTGATTTTTCTCCTAGGATGGAGATTTTTTTTTCTCTTTCTGGATAGAAAAGCATCAACAACACTTCAACAAGCACATACAATGCAGGGAACGTTACAGAAACCTGCAGCAACTGCGAGGTCTGCAGCCCAGGACTCTGTGCAGGAACTGCTCGGGGCTGGTGCTTGCTGCGGCTGCACCCGCACACTGTCCTGCATCCCGTGTCTTTTCTGCTCATAAGCTCTGCCCCTTTGCGGTATATTTTAATGAGAGGAAAAAGGCAAGCTGTCTCAGTTTCACTCAAAACAAAGCCACCAATCCCCCAATCCTTACTCTGCAATTGTTTTCTGTGGAGGCTGAGGGTTTCCCATCTGTTGAGAAGCAGCAGTTGTCTTAGGAACCAGGTTGAATGGGTGTAAGGAGAAAACAAGAAACGCTTGTATCAGAAATGCAGGTGCATCCATCTCATGGCTTTAAAGGGTACTTAGTAACAGGGAGGGTGATAAGGAGCTCCTGTGTGTCCAGAACCTGGTTCCCAGAAACTTTTCCTGCCTCCTGCTAGGCCGAGCAGTTGTGTGCATTACGAGGGCGGCATTGCGGCATCGGTGCAAAGTTACGCGCAGAATGCTAAACGGTTCTGTCCCTATAGTGTTGGCTCTTGTCCCTTCTTTTTCTGGGAAGCTTCTCATCCTTTCTTGCCTTCAAGGACAGTATTCCATTTTGATTTGTGGGAAACAGTGAGGAAATGGAGATCTGAGTGATCAGCCTCTGAATTGTGTGTCCTTTACCTTTTATTAGAGGTGTTAGTTCACATCTTCATGAAGGATGTGCTACGTGATCACAGAAAAATAATAGATTTACCTCTTTTTAAATGCCTTTTATCAATTTCCTCTTGCCATAAAGCATGAATTATTGACAAACCCCAGGCCTTCTGTCACACCTACCTTTCTGGTTTAATAGCCGTCTCCCACATGCCCTTGTTGCTATGGTGCCCCATTTCACAGCTGCGATGCATTATATATTGTAATAAGTGACATAAGCTCAAGGCAGCCAAAAAAAGTCAGCACGGTGACAATTAATAACTTTGAATTCTCGGCTTAAGCAAAGTTCTTTGAGGGCATAAGGCAACAAAGGAATGGCAGGAATGGCAAAGCTGCTCATCAGGTGATTCCCGCAGAACCTACCATGTGGAAATGCATCCTGGCACAAAGGATTTGCCTGGAAGCAGCGAGCAAAATATTGCACGTGGGCAGCAGGGAGACATTTCTCAGATATAGGTTATAATATTTTATTGACACTTTTAGATAAAAAATAAACAAACAAAGCTGTGTCTAATGCCAATTTCCTTCTGGCTTATAAGTATAAAATTGGCAGAAAATGTGACAATCTATATTATGAGTGAGATCTCAGACATCTTTGTGCAGCAGTTTGAAATGAAAAGTCTGGAAATTTTCAGTGAAAAAAAGAACAACAAACAGGAAACTTTGCATTACCTCTTCCCTTACAATAACAACTCCTGCTATGTATCTTATTGTGCAGGGAACTGCCAGACAAAACAAAGAAAATGAAGATTTCTGTCTTGGGAATTGAACCTTTGATGTCTTCTTGTATAAGGTAATGAGGTGACGCTATTGCTTGTTTAAGAAGCTAATGGGCAACTGTCCATCTAAAAGGTATTTGCAGTCACAGGTGTATTAACGTGTACGGCCATTGTTATACAAATTGAAAATTTAGTAAAGCTACATTTGCGAGTGGAATATTAATGTTAATAAAAACAACACATGCATTATTAATATGCAATAAAGTGAAGTATGCATATATAAGGTAGCATTTGACAGCAGCTGCTAGAAAGAGTTGAGAGAAGTGGATCTGGAGGTAACTCAATGCTTGCTGTGTTAAAACACAGTTGTGGGGCTCCTTTTAGAACAGGCTTACTGCCAAAGCCATCTTGAAGCAAAATAGAGTAAAGTTGGCCAAAACCTTTGTTTTTATCTCAAAATGCAGAGTATGGAAGTTAGAAATAACCAAGGTCTTGATGTATAAGTTTCTCACAACTTGCTTAGACGGAAGGGCAGCCCCACAGCTCCCACAGTACTCAGCTGGATGTTCTCTGGAGGGCAGCAGAAGACCTGTGGTGGAAACACCCACCGTGTTTTCAGCACACACTGCTTCACTAGTAACCAAATGGTGAGAACTGAGCAACTCCCTCACGAACCTTTTAGAGAAAATGCTGTGTCCAAGGAAACCGTGGTGGACTCTGAGTGTTCTGGCTGTGGCAAGTTCCTGCAAGGCAAAACCCACTTAGGAAATCCTCCAAAAGGAGTTGTGTCTTTTGTTCACATTGTTATTCACATTTTGCTGAATCCTACTACAGCCATTGTTTTTTGTTTTGTTTTGTTTAAATGGCCCCATTTTTGCTGCCAGGCGCCTGGTGCCTGTGTTCAGCTGGCTCACGGCCCTGCCAGCCCCAGCCCGCAGCGCCTGGCACCTCTGCACCTCTCCTGGCGCAGTGGCCAGGCTGGTGGCGGGCACCCGGCACCCTCCGGAGGCTGCAGGGCTGCCTCTTCCCGCTGCCCTCCTGCCGCTGGCACACGCATGAAGCAGGCATTGGTGTCTCCCTTACTTTTTCCCTCATGTCATCTTGTTGTCTCTATCTAGCGAGCAGGAGTAACCTTAAAAATAACCCTTGGGAAGGCGTCTAACAGCATCTGCTTTCTGTCTTTAACCTCAGGCAGACTGTTGTCAGCAAGAGACATATTCTTAATGATTTTTTTCCCCCCATGACAGCTTTTTTTCTGTCAGATAGCACTGTTCTGAGACCAAGAGACATAGGCTGTATTCCCAGCTTTGATGTTTCTGGGCGCCTCTCTTTATCCCTCTGCAGCCCTCCCACCATCCACCTGGCACCTCAGCCTCCTCCTGTCGGGCAGTGACGGTGCCTCCCTGTGCACTTTGACCACTCACCGAGTCTCATCTGTGCTGTGCAAAAGAGAAATAACAAAACTAAAGGCAGGCTGCTGGTAACACCAATCTCGATATTTCTTCAAAACATCCTGCTGAAAAGTCTTAGTATGAGGCCAGAGGGGAAGATAGCCAAAAGCACAGGCCTTATGTTACCTGGAATTAAGGTGATGTGTGTGCAAGTGCATGGCGACTGCCAGATGGAATTTAGCTCCAAGGAAACTTCTGATACTTTAAAAAGTATTTTTGAACCAAACTGGACAAAAGGTCACATTTTGAGAAGCTTGCACTAAAACACTCCCCTAATTTGGAACTGCTGCTCTTTTGGTCATGTCTGATCATTTTCAAGAGTGTAAAAGGGACTTCTTGCAGGGAAAGAGAACAGATATCTTTTTGGAATAGGGTCAGAAAATTATGATACAAACATCAAATAACATCCATTATTAAGTAGACTATATAAATAGCAATTACTGCTAAGTTCTCTGAATCAAGAAATCATTGAATAATTTAGCTTAGAAGGGAGCACTGGGAGGGCTAAGTATTCCAACCTCCTGCTCAGAGCAGGGCTAGCTTCAAAGAGCAATCTGGTGGCAGAAGGCTCGTCCAGCCAAGCACTGAATGCTTCCAATCACAGAGACCCCACAGCCTCTTTAGACAACCATTGCAGTGCTTAGTATTTTTGTGGTGGTTGGTTTGTAAGATCTCCTTATACCCAGCCCTTGCTGTGACTTCTGAGGACTTCCCCATTCTTTCACTGCCCTAATTTGAGGAGGGTCTGGCTCTGATGTCCCTGTAACCCCTCTGGGTGGTTGAAGCCTGCAGCTGGTGGCCCTTTTTCCTTCTCATTTCAAGGCAGAATAACCCCAGCTCCGTCAGCCTCTCCAAATATGCTGTGCACTCCAGCCCTTGAGCACAGGATATCAATTCTCGAGGGTATCACTATCTCTCCCCTAGTCATGGACAGGTTTTAGGACACTGCATGGGTGCTGTGGCCTCCCAGGTGCCCCATGGAGGGAAATCATTCCCAATGTGCTGGCTGCCCTCCTGCTATGGCTGCCCGGGATGAGGCTGTGGGACTTGCATTTGCCTCTGCTGAGCTCCTTGAGGCTCCTCCAGCTCCATCCTTGAAGCTGTCCATGTTCCCGAAGCAGCAGCCCTGCCCTCCGATAGATCTCTGCCCTGCAGTTTGGTGTCACCTACAAAGCTGCTGAGGGTGCGTATTTTTCTGGCTATTTGATGGAGAAGCATTAGCCCCTGTGTTGACTCCTGAGGATGCTGCTTGTAACAGGCCACTGGTTTGAGGCACTGCCCCTTGAACCCAGCAGTCCAGTCCAGTTTTCTATCCCTGCCTAAAGAGAATTAATCATGCTTAAGTATAATTAAAAATCAAAACAAATGGAGTCAAAATGGGAATGCTAATACGTTTTCCAGTATTGAAACGGCGTTTGATCCTTCTTTGAAACGAGTATAACTTATTTTGATATACTCACCTTTTCTTTCCCCGCTTTTCATTTTAAATTAGGAGATTCCTTCTAAATCATTGCAATTTTTAAATAAAATGAAGTGGGCAGTGTTTCAACCTGTTCTTAAAGTGATATAAAGATATAAGATCTAAAATCAAGATATAAGAATATTCTTTTGAAAATGTAAAAGGAGAGTTTCAGGATTATTAGTATTTTTTTAAAAACAAAAAGCCAGATACTGCAGCCAGCGTAGAACTGAAATTATCAACGCCAAAGAATAATAGTCTATTACTCGGTTTCCTGCTTTTATTAGCTTGCATGAGTATTGTGACTGCCACAGAGTATCTGTTCTGCTGGGGATGTGTTTGACAGCAGCCAGACAGGTTCCCTCTGCAGAGCCGGCACCAGGCCGGTATCTGAGCTGCTGCTGCTGCTTGAAATTCGACAAGGCATTTCTCCAAAGCCAGTCCAAAGGTGGTAATAGCCAAGATTTATCTTGGTAATTTTGGTCTTGGCCCACTGGAAATGTTTTTTAGCCTTCAGACATGCTGCTGGTCAAAGCTTTCCAATGGGATGTGAGCCATAGACTTTCTCAGTCGTTGTAGCTGAGTTATTTTGCTACTCAGCTATGCAGAAGCAGCAGGCCTTTAGGCTAATTAATAAATCATCAACGCATTTGTGGTGTGAAAAATGAAATATTTATGCTTGCCAGAGTAATATTTCTGTCTTGCAGCCCCATGCTCTGTTGATGCCTGATGGAGGATGAAGTAAATACCAGCTGGTGTAGAATGAGCAGAATATAATTACTTTCTACAAAGTTAACTGAATATTAAAAATAGAAGTCAGAGAAGCTGGCAAAAAGAGAAATATATATATATACATTGCCTGAAAGGCAGGGCATAGCCAGTACATGAAGGGAACACTTGCCTAACTAGTGCCGTGGGGATAGAGAACCTGCAGGATCCATATTGTGTACAAATGTGTCACACCGAGGTCTTTTCACAGAGCAGTTAGTGACCAGCTGGAGTAGTTAAAAGGCCTGAAGGGAAGCCAAGGATGCTCTAATGTTCCAGTCGGTCATCATTAGGGGACCAGTGAAGGACTTAAAGCATCAGATGTTGTTGCTTTTCTAAAATGTGTCCACTATTAAAGAAAAAAAAAAAAAAACTTCTAGGATTTAAGGCGAGCAGGAGCTAGTTTTGCTCTTTCAGTTCTGACACAATAGTAGATTTAAGGGAGCTGTGCTGGGTGTGATTTTTGCAATCACTGCCCCAGTCCTTCACCACGGAGTGAATGTACGAGCACCAGGCCAATCAAACAGCTTGAAGAAAAACATTCTCATGTAGCAGAGGGAGGATTTAACCCCTTATTTGAAGTGGAGACTCTTTACAATAATCAGCTAAGAGCAATCTACACAAGAGGCTCATTTTACATGCTGGCAGTTACAATCAGGGGAATTGAAAGAGCAAGCCATCTACAAAGCTATCCAGACAGGCGGAGGGGTGGCACTGTGCAGGTCAGACATCAGCCTTCCCCCCCCTCCCAGTTCAAATTTCAGACTTTTTTTTTTTTCCAGGAAAATTTATTCTGACTCTTTCTGTTAGGCCTGTGTGCACAGTCTGAGGATCTGATGAAAGCCAAGTGACCAAAATCCAGGAAGAGCGCTCAGTTCATGGATTTTCTCATTTGCTTTCATAGATATGAGAGATCGTGTTGCTCAGGTGTTCAAGGTAAGTTGAGCAAATGAGCTTCTGAGGCTGAGCCAAACCTCCATGCCAGACCCTTCAGGCTGGTAGCACGTGCTGTTAGATGTGTTCACATTCAGTGATTTATGTTAGAGTCAATAGGGAAGGACAGACTTCTAACCTGGATCATTGGTCTGTCTTGCAGTGCAGCATTTATCTTAAAATGGAAAAGGAACATACTATTCCCATCTGGTCCTGATGTTTCTGAAGTCAGGCAAGTTTGCGTACTAACAGTGGTCAGCTCATCAAACTGTTCCTCCCACATACCAAACGTAACATGGGGAGCATTTGATATGATGAGAAATAAAAAAGGTTAACTCCTTGTGTCTTTTCTGTGTTTGCTGTGGAGTATGCTTACAGCAGTAATGTCGCTGTTTAGCAGCACAGGTACCCTTGACATAATCTCAGGACTCACGGGATGGTTGGGGGGGCAGGGACCTCTGGAGGCCACCCACGCCTGCCCCTGCTCAAGCAGGGCCACCAGGTCCAGGCAGCTTGTGAAGATCTCCAGGGAGGAGACCCCCATCTCCCCGGGCAGCCCGTGCCAGCGCTCCCTCACCTGCACACGTCGGGGTGCCTCCAGATGGACTTGTGACCGACCCTGTGCTGTGGCACAAGGCTGTCCCAAGGTAGGGGCTCTCTGCCCTCCAGCACCTTGCTGGAGGAGTGCAGGACGCTGGAGCTTTTGCCACTTCCCATATTTTTTTTCAGGAGGAAGTAAATTTAAATCCTCTAATGATACTTTATAAAGATGTTAGACCTTTTGAGAAAATCCCTTGAAATAGAAGAATTACAGAAGTAGCAAACAATCTCCTCCTTCTCCTTCTCCTTCTCCTTCTCCTTCTCCTTCTCCTTCTCCTTCTCCTTCTCCTTCTCCTTCTCCTTCTCCTTCTCCTTCTCCTTCTCCTTCTCCTTCTCCTTCTCCTTCTCCTTCTCCTTCTCCTTCTCCTCTCCTCCTCTCCCTTTAGAACTAAATGTCATATTTTAGCTCCATGCTTTGTGTTTGCTTCTACAAGAACAGACAATTTAAATGTCAGTTATTATAGCTTGTCAATAAATTTCAGAATCTAAGCAAATCTGGCAAACATGACTGACAGCTACAAATTAATTTAGCTTTGTTAAATAACCAGCCAGCACGGCAATGCCATTGCTGACACGCATCAGGGTATAACACTAGTAATTCAGAATGTGAGCTGTTGTGTTGTCGTGAAATACAAATTATGCAGATCTCACTCCTCTCCTAGGAAGAGAGAAATCTTTGAGGCTGTGATGCCCATTTGGCAGAGTAATCAGTAATCCAAAATGCTCTGTGGTTTTATACTTAACAGAGCAGTGGTGTGGTTTAAAATAAAGCAGGCTATCATCAGTGCATAAAATCATAACCACTAGTGTGGATGGTAAAAATTAGTATTTGCTGCATAGAAAGAAAAGAAATATTGTGGAAATGAAGGCACTCACAAAGTTAAAAGTCAGTCAAAAGCCAGCAGGAGCTACCAGTAGGTAATCAGAATTTTTGAATATCACGTCATTTATTTAAGCACTTAAATAAAGTCACAGCCGACTAAGTACAGGTGTGTGTGAAACACTAGGCTATATCCACACTGGGGTGTTGTACCTGAAAATAGTAATAATATTAATGATGATCTTCCACATTAGAATTACCAGATGCTTTTGTTACAGAGTATATATGATAAACAAGTTTTTTGACAGGAGCATTATCTAAAAAAGAAAACAAAGAGGAACTGTGTAAGCAGTTGTTTTACTCAGAGCAGGTGGCCAAATAGGGATGATCTAAAAATTCCCAAATCTCTTCCTTTACTGATGTTTTTAGTCAGCTGCATTGGGTTGTAACCCATAGCAAGTGCACAAGGAAAAATCGGTGTTCCTGTCCCCGTCACAAATCGGTATTCTCGTCTTCAAGGGCATCACGTTGTAGTCCTAATGAAGTAGGTCTCGTTGCCTTCAGCAGGGTTTTCCAAAGCTATCGGGGTGTTCAGGGCCCCCTTCCCAGTGTGAAGCGCTGTGCAGGGCCGCTGCCGCAGGCCCATGAGTTGCTCTGCACCTGCTGAAGATTTATTGAGACGTGAGCTTAGGCATGTATATGATTAACATTCACACTGTGCTTTACATTGCTGCAGTTTTGGTGGCTGGGTTGGGTTCTGTTGGTGGTGGTTTTGGGCCTATTTAGTTTAATAACCACATGCTCTTCCCACACAGTTACGAGTGATAAAGGTTGGTAGCGTCTTTCACTCTTCAGTTCAGTCTTCAGTCTTTCCTGTTACGGATTTGTAGCATGAACATTCTTTGATACTGGCGGGATGGTGAAGGTATGATACAGCTATGAAATAAAATTGGTTTGATCACCGCTGCCGTAAATTGAGCTGGAGCTGCCCTGTATTAGAGCTGACAAAATGGCCATTGCAACCCTAATTTGTAGGGAAATGAATGCCACTGTATGAATTCCATTCAGATTCTCTAGCAGTGTTTCACTTTTTTGGTTTTCTCATGTTTTGTTGTTGTTGTGTTGTTATTTGTTTTGTTTTTATTTAATTTTCACTGTTTAACAGCAAAAAAAAAAATCTATCTGGATTTATCGTAAGGCTACTCCTTCACCTGCAGAGGGATTCAGGCTGATACATCTTCTCTGACAGAAAGCATTAAGTCATTAATCTACAAGAAATGCAAAAGGCCTCACTTATCTCAGCTGAGTGTTAGTCCCAAGGTTTAATGGTGCTGGTGCAAAATTTAGCATCATTAATTATTTCTTGGAGACATGTAGCGATGTTTCTGTTGTTTGAATCACTTTAAGAGGAAACTCAGCAAAAGTTTACTCAAGGGCTATGAAGGATCAAATAATATTCCAGTTA
Organism: Aythya fuligula; assembly: GCF_009819795.1. Classification (NCBI taxonomy): domain Eukaryota; kingdom Metazoa; phylum Chordata; class Aves; order Anseriformes; family Anatidae; genus Aythya; species Aythya fuligula. The sequence continues at coordinate 699,326 of NC_045565.1, read as the reverse complement.
AAAATTGTATACCTCAGTAGAGAGTCTAAGTAAATCGGGGGGAGATGTGATTTGTGCATCTCAGAGGAGAAATAAAGATATTATAGGAGAAAGAGAGAGACTGGAACATTTTAATAGTCAATTTTATTTAAAACCATTCAAACACAATATGACTAATTTACTCTTATAATTCATTTGGACTTTCATAGGTGTTGTGAGAGCAATATTCCGAGGGGAGAAAATGGCAAGGTGGCTCACATTTCTCTGTATGCTCTAGCAGCCACCCCAGCAAGTATTTTAGGTAGCCTTTTCTGTTTGTTTGTCATTCGCCTGGCTCAGCATCCTTCAGTCAGACTACCGTAGGATTTTAGTACCAATTGGATCTTCCTGGTGCTGAGCTGGAATGGAAACTCCAGCTGTTTCCTTAAGGTCCAGAACAGGAGGAGGTCTTTGTTTGGATGGAGATCGCCATGCGGCAGCCTAGGCAGAAATACCCACGCAGAGAGGAAGGCTCTTTGAAAGTCAGGAAGTGTTTTGAAGGCTTTGGATACCTGCTTAGACATTTTCCCTGGCTGTAATCTTAATAAACCAAAGTTGTTCTATGAATATTCCTTTCAAATCATTCCTGTGATGTCTTCAATTTCAGTCACAGGAGTCTTATCATGTATAAAATTAATCTGTTACTGTGAAGAATGCAATATTTACCACTGTTAACCTGTTGGGTCCGTAGGGTCGGTGCTTCATTACCCTCTCCAGCCCGCCCAACGCCACTGTAACTGTGCATTTGATAGCCATTGTAGTTAGCTGAAAATGTTCTGAGATTCTTCCAGTTCACATGCCATAAACATATCAGATTTTATTATTATTTTTTTTTCTGCCTGGGAAAACAAGCATCCAGGAAAAAAAAAAAAAAAAAAAAAAGTGTGGTATAAATAGAGTATGTAATGAAATTGGCCTAAGTTGGAAACTCATCAAACTGGAACTCAGATGCTGTAAACTCAACAGGTAATAGACAAAAGGTCATCCTATTTCATGGACATTGCTTTGAGATAAAATAGCTGTTAGAGTTAATAATTCTCACTATAAATCTTAATAACATAAAGAGCTTGGTTATACAGCTGTAGTTATTTTTATCTCAATGACCTTAATTATTAATGTGAACCCTTCATTGTAACAGATTTTCCTCTATCAGCTGTGTATACCCAGAGTATGGAAGTCCCCCAGATGACCACTAGGGAAAGGAGTAGGTACCATTAGCATATTCAATTTGCACTGAGTACCTTAAATCTACAGTGAATCAGATCTATCATAATGAGGCTTACCATCAAATCGCAATATTGCAGGGGAGCCATATGGACCACAACTAGCATGGAGTCAGAGCCTGGCTTCAGCCTAGCTTTCAGACCAGAAGGACTCCTGCGACAGAGCAGCCTGTCAGGAAGAGACACAGAGTGCTCACGTAACACATCTAGTCCTGACGCATACTGCCTTTCCCTCCTTACTCACAAAACCACTCCATTTCTGAACAGAGACCCTGAAGCTTTGCTCCAGCCTGGGAGTCTTGTACACCTTCTTTCTGCAGCAGATTAGTGCTCTGTCACCGAATATTAGATTATTTACTTTTCAAATTATCTATTTTTGGAAAAATAATGAAATCAGGATTCCTACTTTAGCATGTCATCATAAAATAACCTTTGGTGCAATTACTGAATGCCAAGAAGAAAACTATTTTTAACTCCCTAAGAGTTCTGTTCACAGTATTTGAAAATATTAACCTTTATATACCAATTTATGTCTTCCTCCCTTTTTATCCACCGTGTAAAGAAGTAGTCTGTCACTCACTCAAAAGGTCCATTTTTCATTTCTGGGCAAATGATTGAACTGCAACCTTAACAAATCTGTACATAAATATGAGAATACTCTCTTTATTCCTGTTTCTGATTTTTCACATGATCTAAGAGATTAGCATACTAAGCACTCAGGATCTGGGTTTTTGAAGAACACAGAGCGAACCACTAAGTAGATCTGATGATCTAAAAAAAACAATAATGCCTGCTTTCCTTCTGATGTGTCTTTCAGGAGCTCAGATTCCTGAGCGTACAGACCAGTTTTTAACCTTTCCTGGGGTTATATTAATGAGTCTTCTCTGAAAAACCAAAAGCTTAGTATTTGGGAGACTGGTAAACTATCCAATTCAGACAAATATATATAAGTGTAAATATATATAATATGACAGAATATACGAACCTTTAGGTATCGGCTGATAGGCATGCTGTCAGCAATTGCTTATAGGTGTGAAGAGGTAAATAAAGTTACATTTTTTAGACCTTCAGAGCTCAAGATGCTAAGTTCTGTGCTCATTTTTTTTCAAGAAAACTCTTGCTTTATGACAAAGAAATAACATTTAAAATTTTGTTATTTCTTATGATTTTTTGTGTTAATGAAATTTGCATTGCAGTAGGGTACTTATTTGCAAAGTAACTAAGAAGACTTTGTAATGACAAGCAAATGAAAAATAACTTTTAAAACATTCTTCACTAGCATCCCAGATTTCCTGGTGTTTAGTTAAAGACGGAGCTACGTGAACTGTTATGCTTTATTAAGTGTCATAAGTAGAGAAGAAAGTATGAAAAGCAAAAGTAAAAGATTTGTAAGAAACTAATAGAGTTAAACTTGCAAATTTAACATGGAACATTTCAAGTTTTCTCAAGTAGAGATAATCAAACCTTGCTAATCTCTTTTACAAATTCTCATCACATAGGGATGACTAAATTAAAAGCAGTTCTTAGTATGTATTAGGATTCACTACCCATACTAATATGATAGATCTTTTAAACTATTCGCTTCAATGAGTGTTCCTTTAGTATGGTTCAAGGCATCCCGAAAGCCTGCAGTAAGCTGACGAAGGTGCCTTTGAATACTTTAATTATGCATGGCCATCTTTATCCTATTTAGGCTGAGACTTATCTAGATTACATGATTGGTTAGCCTTTCAGAACAAGTTGACCCTTAAATTAAAATGTTGCCTCTTTGAAGACTACCAATCAAATTAAAACAATCAGTCACATTTTAACCTCTAAAATGAATTGTTTTTTAAGTGTTCTCTTTTAATGATCAGTTCCTACAAAATAATTTATAATTGTCAGTGGTCCACACTAAAGAAAATCAAACTCAATTGAAGACTGAGACTGTGATGAGCCTTTCTCTCAGAGCTTTCTGCTCTTTAGAGCTATGATTTTGGTAGGATCACAGAACAAATTATAACAGGGCCACTCTCTAAACTGGGTCAATGGCTGGCATGAACTAAATAGCAAGCCTGAAAACCAGTCCTCTTCTTACCACTGCACGAAGTCTTCTAACCGTACTGGCATGAGCTATTCTTTCCCTATTTATTACAATCTAGCAAATGTGGGGGGCTTTCCAACATAGTCCAGAGTCTTTAGAAAAGTTTTCCCACTATTTCTCTGCAGCTGGCACTGAGTGTAACCCCCCTGGTGGCAAGCTTCCTTGCTCCTTTCAGGTGTTTTGCTGGTGGGATCATCCATGTTGCAGGAGACTCCCTGAGCCCCAGCAAGGTCTGTGGCTCCAGAGACACCACTGTTTTCTCTTCTCCTCTTTGCAAAGGTTAAGTTGATCCATAGGCAGCAGATAGGACAAGGGAGACATATTTGCTTTCTTTTCATTTTGTCTTTCTATATATTCTCTTTAACAAAATGTGTTCTGTTGCGTACTCGCACAGTACAGCTAGCTGGCAGCACATACTTCGGATATTTTCATGCTATTGCACATGCCACGTCGCTTTAACACTAAGAGAAATTCATGTCTGTGTTGACAAACTCACAATTAACAGCTGATGTAAAACTCTAGCATAAAACTTCCACATCACTCCCTTAGCATATGATAATAATGCCTATTACTCATATTGATTTAAGCCTTAACGTTGAAAAAGACAGTTTTTATTAAAAAAAAAAAAGGTGTTTGATTTAAACCAGAGTGTTTCTCAGTATGTCTGCAAAAGTTTTAAACTTGGGGGATAACCTGGCTACTAATTCCAGAATGTCTTATTCTACATTTATTTTTACACAAATATGATTAGTACATTTAAAATATTACTTTACTGCAAAATCGCTTGAAACTAAAAACAAATTTAACAAACGTCTGCGTGTGCCATGATGCCAAGAATCCATCTTTCTCTACTATTATCAAATTAGGCTATGCAAAGAATGTTTCACAGATCATTAAAAAAGACAGGTTATCCTATAGACCTGCCAAAAGGAGAAGTTTATGATCAACAGATGAATTTAGCAACTAAATAACACAAAGTAGGGGTAAAGAATGGTATGCAGTGAGACGGTTTCTCAGACAAAATTACTAAAAAAAAGCTGAGGATTTCTGGGAATTGTTTCTCCTGTCATTGAGATTTCCATCACTTTTTCTGAACTATTTTATTACAATTATACATAGCATACTTGAGATTATGTACATTACAGTCAGTAATCTGTATGTCTGCACAATTACAAATCAGTATGGCATTAGTACCTGAATTTAGCTACATCTATTTCCATATTTCCAACATACACAGGCATAGGCTAGAACATGATGAAGTCCTGGAAATGGTTTGTATTTTACACTGACCAGTTTAATTTAGTCTCAAGCTTGAGCACAATATGCACAGGCCCCATGAGGAAGCGCTTAGAAAAATGTTGAAAGCACAAGTAAACCCTGGTTGTTGGTGGGGTTATTCTTACAGCTTTAAAGTAACTTAGCTAAAGCTCTGGTTTTGATGCTAGCAAAACCTAATCAGGGTGTGCTTACCTGGAAAGATTCCTTCAATTGCAAGTGAAACCAGGAGAACACTTAGTGCATGAGAGAGCACAGCATCAACATCACTAAATACAGCAACAAAAAAATCAATAATTATAAATAATGAAAGTAATTGCCTTTAGTGTCAGCTCCCTGCCCACCTCCATAAATTTAAGGTTGATAATTTTAGCTGCCACTTCCTTCTTTCCCATCTCCTACACTGTACACAAAGTTATATATCGTTTTTTATTACTGGGCCTCAGAAGTCCGCTAATACAATGACCTAAATACAGGAGGGCAGTTAGAAAAGCTTTCCCTCCCCACTTAATGAAAGAGTTATTCTGAAGCTCTGCTATCTAACCCAGTGATATCGATTTCAGCTTCTTACATGTAAAGTAGGAAATTTGTACCGGCTCTTTGTTGCCTTGAGGTGTCATAATAATTCAGTTAATAGCTGAATTTCACCAAGAAGTTGCTTCTTGGGATTTATTTTTTTTTTTTTAACAGGAGAAAGGGGTTTTACTGTTTTAGGGTTTCATCTTTTCAAGATTTTCACTCTTTTTGTTTTAATATTAACTTCCATTTGATTAAGAATTTCTGTACAGCTCTGGAGACACATCAGAGCATCATTTGAAAGACTGCTGAGTAGAAATCTTTTGCCAATATTTTTTGTCTATATATATACATACTTTTTTTCTGTTTCCTAGTAGGCCTTAGCAGAGCACTCTTCCCCATTTTTTATGAAATCTCTCCTTTTTTCCTGGTCATCAAAAATGGTAATGGTGAACTACTACAAAGCTTTCCTTGCTGTCTGATCTTGTGGAATCTTAAAATTCGATTGGCGTAAACTGAAATTGCTTTCAAAAACTCTTAATTGGTTTGTCCTGGCTTAGCGTATGACTTGTAGTATTTTTGGAGGCTTTGTTTGGTTGTTGCTTAATCCTTCCCTAACTGTCTTGCTAATCTAGGACACTTTAGATCAAGTGTTGCAAAAATGACACCGTGACACTCGCTGATTCTGTGTTTGAGCAAAAAACCATCTGTGTGGCGTCTCCAGGGGATCGCAACTCTTTTAGCGATTTAACCTCTTGATTCTACTTAGGGTCTATAGATAGATGTGCATCCTCTCTAGCTCATGAGAAATGAAGCACAGTACTTCAATGATGAAAACCTATGATTTTCTCAGCCTCTCCCCCCCCCCCCAAAAAAAAAAAAAAAAAAAAAATAAAGAATGTATCAGTTTCTGTGTCAATGCAGTCCTAGTTCAATGTGCTTTTTTTTTTTTTTTGCTTTTTTCTTTTTGTCTTGTGATGGACACCTTACCAAACAATCTCAAAATACAGTAAATGAGAAAATAGATTTCAAATCTATTTCTATGTTCTTGCACAATAGCAAGCAGTTCTTTTAGGAAAGCAGTTTCAGAAATATTTACCTCATTCCCTGGGGAAGTTGCACGGTCTGCTGGGAATCCCTGAGAAGTGACACGTTGGGGGATTCCTTTTCTTCATGCTGGAGAATCCAAAGTTAGGGTGTGGATAATTTTGTAAGTGCTTTAGAACTAATTTTCCAACTAGTTCCAAAGGTTAAGGACATTTGCCATTATCCTTCAGGGAGAATTTGTTAGAGCTCAGGTTGTAGTTCCTTCTGTGGTTTCTCTATATCAGGGTTAATGGTAAGGTTGTATTCCTAACAGAAGCTGAAAAACTGCAAAGTTTAATTTCTCCATCTACTGTAGAAAATTGCTCATCATTTTTTGATAGCAATTTAGACTCGCCAAGGTCACATCCTCCAGCTAAGCTAGGTTTAAACATATTTGGTCACCTATATTTAAGGTTGATAGCAAACAGTATTTTAAATTCAACAAGAATTTCTATTTCAAGATCCACCTCAGGGTTGAAGTGAGGGCCGTGGCTGGTTCCTGGGATGGGAGCGGACCTGTGTTGGTGGCTGTCTCTTGCAGGACCAGTGCCCTTGGCGAGGGATCCGAGGAGATGGGGCTGTTGGAGAGGTGCTGGTTACAGAGGCAGCTGTTCACTGTTAGTTAGATGTGGACTGCAGAGTTTGGTGAGCTATGTCTAAAGGCAAGGCCGCCGGGCTGTGTTCAGTGATCACACACAGTGGCACACGGCTTCTACTTACTCTTGTGGCTGGTGGGAGCTGCTTGAACAAGGTTTGTCTCGGTGATGGCCCATCATTATTTAAGTGGGGTTTTGAGATCCCAGGAAAAAACAGAAATACCAGCTGACAAATACAAGTTCCAGTCAGTTATAGGTATTGCTGTATTATATTTGCCATCCTTGGAGAAAAAAGTAAAATATGTTACAGCATTATTTTATTGAAAGGCTTAATAGACTTTACTTTTCAAAACCTTCATAGTAGTCTACGAGGCTGCAATTCATCGAGAAATACATTTGATGTTAGTCCAAATTGCACTTTTATAACTTGTTCTTTCCCTGGGAACATAGTCGAACATAAAGTAAAATACCCAGTTGCTGGTAGGTTGATAGGATAACGGGGGTTTGTGATGGGGAGAGAACAGAAATGCTCCTGAAGGCAACTTTGCCAGGTGTCTGGGGACAGTGCTGCTGCTTGGGGTGCAGTGTTAATGAGCTGCCAATAGTGGCAGCCTCTTTCACTTTGCCATCGACTTGCAGGCTGCATCTGACCAGCAGCAAGAAACCAGATTGTACTGGAAGGAAAAGGGAGCACAAGGGCATAGCAAGGAGATACCATGAGATGCACTGAGTCGGCAAGTTTCCCCAGCAGCCTCCACTTGACATTAAAACTGCCACGCCTTGATCGGCATCTGAGAGGGAAGAAGTCCCTGGGAGGCTGCCTATGAACCCAGGCAGCATTGTATGAGATTTTATTAAAGATGTATGAGATGTATGAGATTTTATTAGAAGTGCAATATCCCTTTTTATGTGTTACACTGTTCAGCTGTGGAGGTTGGACGGTGCTGTGACAGCCCACGAGGGTACCTTCTGCCTTACAGAAATTTGCTCCTAAGGTCGCACAGCCCTAGCAGAGCGCGGTCCCTCGCTGCCACCCTCACGTAGGCAGTGACGTGGCCCAGGGGATTGCCCACGCTGGGGTCCTCCCGGTGGTGTCAGGACAGGTCAGCAGGACACGGCGGCAGCGGCAGGTGGGCGCCCGCAGTGCCTCGTGCCTGAAAGGGCCGGCGATACGAAGGGCCTGACACGGCACCACGCAGCAGACTGCTTGCTGCTGGCGTTGTAGGACTCCTCTTAATGTGTTTCATTAGCTTTTAGCTTCACCTGTCATTAATTGCTGGTCCGCAGCTGTTTCATGCTGCCATTTGATCTAAAAGTTAATATTTCAAATGAATGCACAAACGATTGCCTTCTTACCTGCAAGGAGCTAACGTTTCAGCTCCCCATCAATGTCCCAGCCTCGTGTCAGTGACAGAAAATGCTGCATAGCCAGTCAAGTGTTTTACTACACTGTTAACAGGACGTGTTTCTAAACATTACTTACCTATAGCCTCTGACCAAGTAGTTAGGCATGCTGAAATACTTAACAAATATAATCCATCTATGTTTACACACTGCTTTTAATCTGAAAAACTGAAAGCCTATGTGGAGGCTAAGCACTCTCAGACAAACTGGCAACCCTGAGCTCCTGGTCCTGTTGTTCTAGACACTTGTACACCGTCTGCCACCTGAAGCCATCAGCAGAGCAGCCTCACTCTGGGCACCGTGGCGTGCGCGGCGCAGGCAGCAGTGGTGAGGGCTGTTACGCTCCCTGCAGCAGCAGGTGCCCAAGGCCACACTGCCCTTGCCTGCACACAGACACAGTGACCTGTCACGGGAGCTGTTACCTGCACTTCTCGAGCCAGCTGAGGCATTTCAGGGACAGGACAAGGGGTGGTCCTCCACAAGCAGCAGCTGACATAGCAACAGCTGTACTCTTTTTTATTATTATTATCTTTTATTTTTTAACCTCTTGAATTCTGGCCAAGGCAAAGGCTACAGTTTGGTACACTTTGGTGCTGGTGTGCGTGTGTGTGCATGGCTTCGGGGAGAAGTGATGGGAGCACTTGCACCGTTTACCTGTGCCTCTGAGCAGCCACAGCGAGGGATGAGGACAGGCTGATGCACCAAGGACACATCGACTTGCTCACCTCCTGCACTTTTGGAATTAGTTTTCCAGTTAATATACGCACTGATGTCAAATAAAATGAAACCGTTACGATGTTGTGCGTTGCCTGAGTGTTCTTTTGAATTTAATTATTTAAATGACCTACTATTGTTTCTAAATTAAATATTTAAGCTTGCTAAATGTCTGCCATCCTGGCTTAGTAGTTACTGTGTCATGATTCGTGCTGACAGCTGGAGTTGGTGCTGGTGTTGGGGATCTCACCTCTTTGCTGTTTCCTCAGCACTGTACACTCCCCTGGTACTGCACCCTGGTACAGCACAGGCCTCCGAGAGCCCAGGCTGCCATCCCACGCATATCCACGAGCACACACACAAAATGGGGTATTTATTAACCCCCTTTAAGGGCCACAGCTCTTCCTACACCACAGCTAAGTGCAGGACAAATGGCCTACCTGCAGGTGCCAAAGGCAGAGGGAGAAAAGCTCTGTGTGGTTTTATGGAGCGACTCCCAGAGACATCTCGTGCGCCCGCGGCAGGCTTTCCGCAGGAGGTGAGGCACCAGGCCTGCTCGTGGGACCGAATCCCTTCCCGGTGAACAGAGGAGTCAAACTTCAGTCAGGGAGAAAAAATAACCTGTCATTTGCATCACAAAAATTATTAATTTGTCCAGGTTACCTGAAGTTTCTCAGTCGGTGAGATTGTTAATAAGATAGAGAAGGAAAGGCACTGAGGAAGGAGAGACTTAGCATTGCATTCTTTGATTTTTGTGAATCGAGCTCTGCATTTTGCACATCTATCCATTACTGCATTTGTAGGTTTCCTTCCATATGCCATTTCAAAGTCCTAATACAATAAGCCTACTCTGTACTCAAAAACAGGCTTAATTCAAAATGAAGGCCTAATAAAATAAAATACCAATATATTTCCACCTGTCTGCTGAACAGAAAGGCCTGGGAATGTCAGATTCATCTTTGTTACAGGTCCTTTTGTTTAGGTGTTAATTAGCACATGAATCATGAAGTGTTTTTTTGTTTATTTTTTTTTTTAAGGCATATTTTCAAGTTTGAGCTATATATTTTCATACTTTGGTTTTGCATGGACTTTGAAATGTTTGAGGGCATGTGGAAGAAGCATAAAGATTTAAAACAGATTTATATTTTTAAATATTAAGAATAGAAGATGTCAGATTTTTCTTTAATCTAACAGCAGAGATTATAATGGTCATTTAAATAATTAATAAAGCCTAAATAATTAGTCACTCTAGTTAATTTGCAAGCAGACAGACAAGGGATACACACTACATATGTAAGGTCAGAATTCAGTTTTAGGTGTTAAATAGCATGAATGCATTTATAAAATGTATCTATCTTTTAAGAGATCCACCTCGTGCTTTCAGGAGCACAGGCATCACACATTTATTCTCAGCTCTTACATCATCAAGCTCTGAATCTATCCAGGCAGAAGTTAATACTCAGTTTTTGCAACCCTAATATTTTTAAGCCCTTTAATTTGCTGGGTTTGTCACGGCTAGGATCTGAAGGCGCTCATGAGCCTGCACTCCTGCATTAGCACAGCACACCATGTACTGTGTCTCCAGCAGACAGCTGGGCATGGACTTAGGAACAGGGCAAATGTGCACCCACCCAGCAGGAATTTATAGCGTAGCTAATTTTTGAGCCACAGGGGCAGGCAATTTCTTTATCGTTGCTGGATTTTTTTCCCTCAGTGTCTTTATCTGGTATGCTTTTGATTTTCTGCAGCCATTTAACATTCACATCTTAAAGCAAAGCTTTTTCTCAGCATAAAGTCACACCGACAGAATAAACACTTCATTTTGTTTGTTTTGGAACTAGCAGCCATCTGCTAATTTCCTTTGATCATATCTAATGATTGTGTTAGATGGTAAATATGACTGTTCCTGACATGCGACTGCTCCTGTTGCCCAGCTCAACCTCTCCACAATCTTCCTTGGCCATATTACACCTCGGAGTGCTTGGTCCTTCCAGGAGCCATTGGTGCAATCCTCCCCGTGGGATCACCTTTAGTTCTGCTACGCCCTTACCTGAGATGGAGACGAGGGAGGCAGGCAGCACAGCACAAAGTAGTCACAACGGGGGCAAAAACACACATTTTTTTTTTTTTTATTTAGTGCCTGATGATTCCTTCTGCACTCAGTATCTGGCCTATGAGTCCTAAAGCCTATCTACTTCTTCTTTTTTTGTTTGTTTGCTTTTTTTTTTTTTTTTTAATCTTTTTGGAATATTTTTCTGTTAGTCATTTAAGAGTCACTGAGTCTCAGAGGGTCTTTCTTCAGTTTGTATCATGTGCCCCTCTCTTTTAATAACCACATATAGTGTCAGGAGAAAATGTCATCACCGCCCTGCTAAGCCAATTTTCCAGATCATTTATGACAGAGTATGCCTGCACTGGGCCCTGAAACCTTCCCAGTGGCCGTCCATCTACTGTAAAACTGACACGCTCATGTCATACTGAACCCGAGGCTTCAGGCTCCTACCTGGATTTTGCAAGCCCTGAGACAGACACGAAGCCTGCCACGTTGTGGTGTCTGTTCCCAGGCCAGTGTTGGTGTGCCTTGCACCCAGCAATCAGCCGGCCCGGCCTGGGGTTCCTGCCACGGGCAGGAGCAGGGCTTGGCGCAGAGGCCTCCTGGGGTCCCTTCTGACCAGGCTGCCCTGCAGGGCTGTGCCTGCCACCTGCAATTAGAGCTCAAGTCCTCTGTGTGCCCTGTAACAGCTTCCAGCGTGAACATTTCAAGCACGGCATCCAGTGATTTTTACACTCCCTACACCAAAACCTCGAGCCTCAAACGAGTGGTTCCAGTGCAGGACTCACAGTAACTGCTTGCGGCGTTACCAGCGTAATACTGTTGTTGTTGTTGTTCTGAAAATACGTCTGAACCAAAACCAGAAAGAACTACTGCTTGCAATTAGTCTGAATTGATGCCTGTACAAAATGTCAAGCCAGAATCCTGTTGCCCACTTTCATATGACTCATGGCACAGATACCTTTTTGCTGTCCCCCTGTGCAATAGGCTTAAAAAGGCACTTAAAAGCAGAGCAGGCTGTCTGCCATGCAGAGCCAACACTCAAAACTGGCCAGTTTTGAAACAATGAGGAACGTGTTTATTTACAGGAAGCTAAACTGTGTTTAGTTCAGCTCTAAGAAATACAGACACATATATGTGTTAAGTATGTGTCTTCTTTGTAGTATTTGGATTGGTAAAATTGGTAGCATCCTCTGGTATTTGTATCAACACCTTATATCAGCTGGAGTTAATCAAAACAGAGTTGTTTTTTTTTCCACAGAACTTGATGATTATGACAAAATAATGCCTTTTTATTATTATTTTTCAGTTGAACTGATATCTATTGCTCAGCATTGTTAGCACTGGGCATTTGATTTAGATCAAAGTATTTTAAATGTCACATACTATTGGTATAGAAGGGATGATTCTCAGTAACACACTAGGATCAAGCCACTCCTCTAATTATAATAATTGTTTTTAGAAAAGGTAAACGAGTTCCTCTCACAGGGAGGAATTTAATCTGTTCTGTTGTTAGTGATGTCTCTGGCTTTTTTTTTTTTTTTTCACCTAGCGAGTAGGTTAAAAAGTAAAACAGCATTCTCCCTAGGAGACAGATTCTCCCCAGGCTGAATATATATTTTAAAATGACTGCTGTCAATGTGATGTGGTAATAGACCTTCATCCCTAATGCAAGTGCTGGCAGCAACTGAGGCATCATTTACGAGAATATATCTGAGGATGACTTTTTGTAGCTTTTTGTAGCAATCTGAGTTCAATTCAAACCATAATCAGCTAATCACTGGCAATTTTCAGATATGAGTCAAGCTAATTTCAAGACAATCAGCCTTAGATAGTTTCATTGAACAGCCCTGGAGATGATGTTTATGTTGATGTCCATTAGTATTCCAACTCACAGTAATGTGTGCTCTGCAAAAAGAAAACCAAAAAATAACAACAAAAACCCTCTCTAGCATGAACAACAACTAAAAGTCTGAAAGCCTGAAGTACAGAAAATGGAGGTTTATTTTTACCCGCTGGTGTTCCCTAGCAGGTGGTCAAACTCCAGGGCTGCATTTGTGTAAGGCGGCAGTGTGCTGTTTAGGATACACATGCTAATTTGAAAGTGTATATTAGCTGCTGTTCAACAGTGACTTTCAAAACATTTGCTCTATTCAAAAGTTGAGTAAACTAAAAAGACTGTCAGCATCTAGACCATAGTGGCTTTGTTACTGTTTTCAAGACTTTTGACTCAAGCCAGTTGCACCTTTGCTGGCACACATCACTAAGGTTTGGAAATGAGCCTATAATGGCCCTTACTTAGCTTTTTTTTTTTCACCATTACTTGTCAGTTTGTTTTCACAAACTCTAGAGTTAGATATACGTAACACCCCATTTGCAGAGACATCTCCCAAAGGAAAGATGCTCCTGCCAAGCACACCGCCAAAGTGAGGCGTTGTGAGACTAAAACCAGCAACTTACCCATTTGATCTGCCTTCCTTTATGAAAACACTCTGTCAGTCAGTCAGCTTGGAATTGGATGGGTACAGTTTGAGCCTGGTACTGCTGAGTGCGAAGCGGTGCTTTCTGACATCTATTTCAGAGGCAGGAAACCCTGAGGCCTGGTTCTTGAAACACCGTGTGATGAAGTTATTGCAGTATTAACTTCACTGAGAAGTATTTGTTTCATTTTGGTGTTCTGGTTAGCAAATATAGCTTTGGAGCTCTTGCCATCACATCCTTGACCTTTTATATGTCATTAACACAAAACTGAAGTTTTGTTGTCTCCCCTGGCCTCTACCGGGAGCTGAGGAGAGAGGAGGCACGCAGACCACTCAGTGCCTGAGGAGCACTGCCTCAGGCCTGCCTGTGCCAGAGGCCTCAGCGCTCACACCGCGTGGTGCTGAGTCATGGAAGAGCATTTCTTACACGTAGCTCCCAATGGCGACACACACAGGATCCTTTTACTAAAGCTACTGTTAATTAAACAAGTTAAAAAATAGCAAACCCCACAACATTTGCTAAATATGCAGATTAAAAAATAGTTACTGCAAATCAGTCCCAACTTCCTGAGGACTGAGATGAATGCTAAGAGCTGTAACTTGTCCCCAGAGTACCTGGCTGTCTGACATCGAGTGCATCGCGTGCAACTGAGCTGTGCCAGTCAGCAGACACTTGAACAGCTGTCTCCCATGTCGAGTCTGCATTAGGAGGGCAGGGACCTGCAGTCACATGCACACACCTTTGTTCTGCTTTTGTACTCTTTGTACAAGAGTAGTGGAATGACAGCCAGAAGGTTAACACAGCTAAAATGGAATATGGATTAATAGAAAAGGAGCAGGCTGCCATTTTATTAATCAGTACGCCTTTACTTGACTGTTGTGTTCTGCTTACTGCATCTCAAAAAGTCTGGCTGGCAGAAACATTCTTCAGAGAATGGAGATAAATTGATTAGGATCATAGAAAAACTTCTATAAGGCAAGAAATTGAAATGGTGGTACCTGTTTACTATCGATGTGATAAATCAGACTGAACAAGTTGCTTATAGACAAAGTAATTAATGGCATACTTGTGCTCAGAGAGTTGTTCTATAAAGAAAGAACAAAAGATGATTTGTTAGGAAACAGCAACTGTAAAGCTTACGCTGATTACATATATTATATATTACGCTACTATTATATACTACATAATATGGCATATTATATACTACACAAAATATACTTTATTAACTGTATGGAGCACACTATATTGTACTATGTTATATAGCAAGTATGCAGTATATAATATAATAAATGTGTTTATATATTATATACAATATAGACTACATATCAGATACTAAAAAATGTGTTAGAGAGTATATTATACATAATCTATATCTAGATCATATAGTATATAATATGTAATGTAATTACATAATCTGTAATATATCTATATAATTTTAATATAGTACATGTAGTATTATATTTAATAGATATTATTTTCATATATATATATTCTCTATATAAATATATAGTCATACAGATCCTTAATATGCTAACCAAAACGTTTTTTTTGGCCACATACAGTCACAAGTAACATAAATATAGGAGGAAATAAAAGAAAGGAAGTATAGGTGAATAAGAAGGAAATTTCTAGGTACATTAGATATAATGATGTAATCACTGTGCAATTTTAAATTATATAGGTGCATTTTAACAGACCACAGATGTTGACACTAATAAAATACGTGTACTCAAACACATACATATAAACACAAATACAGCATGCTATTTATAATTCATGGGTATAGGTAAGCTATGTAGACATATATATATAAACACACATAACTCTTAACAAGATCTATTGAGAAAAAGAGAGTTGTCATCATTGTCTGTCAGTATGCAGATTAATAATTATCTTGGATACAAAGCAATTTCTTGTACAAACAGGTCAGTCTATAATTGTCCCCTAGGGAGAAATATTGCCAGAATGATGGAGAATGACAAATTCCTCTGCACAGATTCAGCTGTGCGTCAGTCTGATATATAATTTAGATGGGCTTACAGTGCAAATGTCTTAAAGCAGGTACAAAAGAGTGCTACCAATAAGAGCCTTATTTCGGTATTTCCCAACACACCCTGCTCATGTACAATTGCTGCACTGTTTATTCATGCCGTGGGGGGACAAAACCATAGCAGGGAGAGTGCACAGGGAGGTGCATGTGCTCCACAAGGCAAGGAAACCGCAGGAGTGACTAAGTCATCACAGTGGGGTCAGGAAAAGTGGCTGTAGACCTGGCTTAGCTGCAGCTTGTCTTTGACATTCCCTCCATATTTATGAGTTCTTCTCATTAGATGATCCGTTGGTACATGTTTTTCCTTTAGTGAGGACCCATCACTCTCAGAATCTAAAAGCTCTAAAAGCCATCAAAAAGTAATGAGCAGGAATGAGAAACATTCCCCTCACCCAGTGCTCACCTAAAAGTTCAGGTGCAGCAGCTGATCCCAAAAGGCACTCCTCTCTGATGGGGACTGTGCCAACGTGAGCGTGCCAGACAGTGGATTTAAAACACCTTTCCATGCAGATTTTGCACAGCAAAAGCCAGCGGCATAAATATTCATGGAAAGCAAATACAAAGGTATTTTCGTAAAATGAATACATTTTAAAAGGATTGTTAAATATTCATAAGAAGTGTTTCTAGCAGGAACCTAGAATAGGGGCCCAAGTCTGGAAGTTACAACACATTTCTCCAGCGTTAAGCACCCGGTTGCAGCGAGAGCTCACATCCCCCAGGCCAAGGCAGGCCTCAGGGACTTCAAGGGACTGGAGTAGCACCAATACGGGACTAATGCCGAGGACCTGAGCCATCAGGACTGAGCTGAGACATGCAAGTGGGCTTTCCACTTATAGTGAAGCAGTTATTTCAAAGTCTGTGCAGCTCACCTGTTGACACGAGGACCCCCTGCTTTGCAGGGTCGCTCAGCACCAGCACTGCAGGCAGTCCGGTCCCACTGCCCTCTGAAATGCCATTGCAACCACAGCTAAATGGTAGCTCAGCTCCTCTCAGCTTTATCTTTTAGCCGGATTAAGTTTTACTGAGCCTTGTTTAAGATGAGCAATGGCTTTCTCTCCAGAGCTGGTTATTGAGCAGAAGGTGCTCAATCCAAGGGTGAGGTATTGAATATCAATTTATCTCCTTTTTACCCTCTGATTTCCTTGAAAAAAGATGAAATTGTGGGTGCGTGTTTCTATGCATAATACAAATACTTCCAGATGTATAAATGTCATTTTCAAATGATGCTTTCAAGTCATGGCAACAGCGGAGGTCACAGAGGTCTTCTCTTTTCTCAGGCTGATGTGTGAGTACCTCAGCTAAATGTGCATGCAATACATGGGCAGCAGACGTGGAAGGCTGTGAGGAAAAATGAAAAAACAACAAAAAAAAAAAAAAGGCTGAGCACTTAGCACAATCCCAAACTAAGGTGCAGGGCACAGCTGATAAGCAAGAGACATAGGACTGGGAGATGTAAATAGAAACAAAAGCGAAGGCCCATGCCTGCAGTGCAGCCTGGCTGCTGGAGCTCTGCAGGGAGGGATGGGACAGGTGCCCCAGCCTCCCCCTTGTGCTCGGCTTGCTTTCCAGGGGGCAGCCCCAGGCACGAGCCCAATCCCACCACTACACGCTGGCTTATGCGCAGATGAGGAGCCGAGTGCACAGTCAGACACGTACCTGCACCTGCAGTGCCATCTGAGATCCTACCTCCAAGTCCTCTGTCTTAATTAACGGTATTACAAAGCATCCTGGTGATGCATCCTGCTGAAAGACACGGGCCTGGAACAGTCTTCTTGTTCATTACATTATTCATGTGCCAGATGGCCACCCAAACACCTGGGCTGGTACCAGGAAAAGTCTACAGCAAACTTCAGTTGTCCCCAGGCAAAAGCCTCCACTTGGAGTCCTTCCGGGGTGGCTGGGAAAGGGGCACCCAGAGACACACTTGTCTCAGAAGTGCTCTTGTTAGCACCCACTCATCTACTGCCATATGGCGCCTTATGTCGAGATAAGCTGTAAACAAAATTGCACGAGTCTAAATAACATTTAAGAAAAAAAATACAGTATCAGCCCAGCTGTTTATCACTACAAGTTACAGTTGTAATTATTCCTACCTTTTCTCATCATTACAATTCTAGCTTTCAAGTTTTCAAGCTTCTTTGTGCCTTATGTCTACAAACACATTGCTAAACAGCTGCAACACTTAATAGTTCAGAACAGAAGATGGAGAGATAAGACGTGAAAGTAGTTGTGGTTACGAACATTATTCAAATCACAGTTCAGAGAAAACCTTTTCTTTTGGAGAAGACTTGTCCTGTGCAGCAGGGCACATAGGTACCACTTCTAAAAAAAACTAATCACCTTCAATATTGGTTTAGCAGTTGGCTGGCAAATTATCAACTGCTTCATGTACCATCATCATTTCTACTGTTTCCTATCACATATGCACTAAGAACACCATTATCTTTTCTGTTTTCAGTAATTCTTTCCATTTGTAGAATTAGCCGAACACAATAAGGGACAAAAATGTAATCACTGCAACCATGTATTAATCCTGCATTTATAAAGCATTAAAAAAGAACAATCACAACAGAAAAATGGAGCCAAAACACTGAAGTTAGTTGGCAGTGATTTTCTCTCTCTGTCTCTCTCTCTTTCTCTCAACCATAAGCCACTGCTGGAAGCACGCTCTTTCCTTTTTCTTGCAAGTCACATACATCTTGTCTCTTGCTTGCAATGACTGTATAGTATAGTGTCAATCAGCTAAGATGAGATTCATTTAGTTGCATGTAATGATGTTTGGCCAAGTGAAATTGTACAGTTAATTATGACCAGATGTGTTTCAATATAGCCTTTCAACCTTTGAATTGCCCAGTATGCTCTCTCTCACATTCTGACTTTATCTCCTTAATTGTCTCACTAACTAATCACAGGCAACTACCTCTAATGTAACCATAATGAGGGAGATACTAACTAAGCACTGAACGCTAGACCGTGGCTTTGCGTAGCAATTTCAGAAGCCTGAGAGACCAGATTTCAAAAGGGCTGGCTTGCAGTCCTGAGTTCCTCTGGTGAGTGCAATGTCACTGCTGCCTTCCAGCCAGCACAGCAGTCACAGCTGCACTGAAATGAGCAGGCGTTTCCTCCAACAGGCAGCGGGATGGAGACAGGCTACAAAGCTGGATGATCCTTGATTTACTGTGTTTATGAGGGAGCTGGTAACCAGAAATGAAAGCTGGGTGAAAACAAGGCAGAGGAAAAGCTTTGGTCACAGGGTGTGTGTTCATTTTTCTTAATTTTTGTTTGTTTGTTTTTCTTACTTTATTTTCTTTTTCTTTTTTGGTAGAGCACCTAGGACACATGGAGTGGGAAGACCCTTTGAAGAACAGAGGAGCAGCTGGGCTACTGAGAGCGTTTGTCTGTCAATGAAATTAAGTTCTTGCTTTTTCCTTTATACAATTCACAAATACCTGTTTTCTAAACTTGTGTTTCCTCAAGTAATAAGAAATCCCACTGGAAAAGAAGAAGGTAAAACTTCTACTGTTTATCCTGCATTCCTCACTGAGTAGATTAAAGGTATTACAAAATATCTTATCCAAGAGCTTATTGCGATGATTTATTTAATATAGCTATATAAAAAAAGATATTCCAACACCAAATTTTATGCACAAGAGATGATTTATAAAGACTATGTTCTGTGTAGTAAGAATAAAGAAATAAATGCTTTAAAACTTTGTAGTTCCTTCAAAGTACACTGATGGCCAATCCCTAGTGCACCACTGGTGCAGTGTCATCCCTTCATTCTGTGTGCCATTCTGTGTGTCCCTCTGGATGGGATTACTAAAGTAAAAATGTATTGGACATATTTTTCATCTCCATATCAACAGGGATGTAAGAATGAGAAGGAGTCATGAAGATCCCCTTTCTCAGAGAAGACTTTAAGTGATGAAGTTATAACACATTTTTGAAGTGTGTTGAACCAAAAAGGCCTGGGACAGCAAGGTTTGAACTGAAGAGGTGGAAGAAGAGTGGGAGCAGGGGTGCGGAATGATGGTGTCAATTAAACCTCGTGTTAGGGATGAAAAATGACATCACCTGCACATTGCTGACACCCACACTCCGCTCAGGGCTGAGAAGTACAGCAAATTTGAACTTGGTGAAGTGAGAACGTCAAGAGTAGATTTAAAGGGATGGATAGCTTTGTCAAATATTCTATTTTAGATGGGGAAAATAAAGATAAAAATAAAACATTTTGGCTGTGTTGTATGTTTGATGCTCATCCAAAATGATTTTGCCTGGATCCTGAAATAGTAAGCTGCTTTCCTTAGAGGTGATCATTCTTCCCACCCTTTTCTTCGTTCTTTCTTTCTTTCCCTCCCACAATATCAAGCTCTTAAAGAAAAACAACAACAACAGGCTTTGAATGAGTACCTCCTCTTCAAAAAGCTCTTATAAATGGGAAAATTAGAGGTGCTCAGAGAAATGAAGGGCTTGGCAAGTCTCAGGAAGACAGATTGGCATTTATTTTGTTTTGTATTTATTTTTCTTTGTCATGTAACCCATCAAATGATCTCAGATTTGTGTTGTGGACATATCTTCAGTAAAAGACAATGATATTTCTTGAGAGGGTAAGAATAAATCTCCCTTGAAAGCACACAGTTATCGTCTACATGAAGCTAACACACGGATTTTAGAAAGCAATTAGTAGGCCAACAAGCAGGGTGTCCATGGCTTGCCTTTCTATTTTTTGGACAACAAAGCCACATTCAACAGAGAATGGGAAATTATTATTTATTTTTTTCCCTGAAAAATCTAATATCCTATCAAAATACCTATGATGTTGTAGTTCATATGAAGTGCTTGGACACTTTTGTCTTGGGAAGAGAGCTAACACTATGTCTTACAGCATGCAGACAGCGCTCTTTCCACTTTTATTAGTTGTCTCTGTCACCATGTGCCCAAAAGATGGGGTAGATGCTGCTCTCGGTTTTATATTGTGACCATTTACAGAAAAAAATGTCAGTATACATACACACAGATATTAGCTAGGTGTCACCACTGTGCTCTCAGCCATTGCCTGACAGGGTATTTTACTTTAAGCCCTAAAGAACAAACAGCAGCATTTAGGGTCCTGGGTAAGTAAATGTGCCTACGCCCTTAATATGGGGCTTAGCAACATTTGTGAATCACTGGGTGAGCAAAGAGAGGAGAGGGGCGCTGCTTATCAGCAGCGTGATATAACTTCACAAGTAAGGCACAGCTAACCTTAGGAAGTGATGAGCTGTGCAGGTGATGAGGCCCAGCATCCTGCCACATGGATGCCAGGCCTCTTCCTGCTGTGCACTCACGAGCCTGATGTAGCCACGCAAATGTCTGGAAAGTCCAGCCTCAATTTTAATGAGAGAAGAAAACAAGATAATAGTAATAGTTACAGAGAGTACCTAGTTTGTTCCAACAGTGGGACTTCCAGTTGTGACTTTATTTATTTATTTATTTATTTATTTTCTGCAAATGTCCAATGTCATAAAATGACCAATATCATAAATCTTTGTATGAAGCAGGATTAATTTTATATGGATAATTTGGACAAAAAGAACCCATTTAGTTTTTGTTTGTTTGTTTGTTTGCTTGTTTTTGTTTTTTTAACCTCAGGACGTTTACTTTGCTGAACTGCAAGGCTGCCCATTTGGTCTGGCCACAATTAACACAGACACAATTAGCAAGCAGCATTCTCAGTCCCTGCCTACCACTAGCTTTAAGGATGGTTCCCGGGCAATTCTGTGAGAGAAAGGCTATTCTTTATTTCCGGGTGTAACTATGAAGAGATTTGACTAACTAGCTCTCTGCCTCAAACTGCTAAACCCAACCCACACAAATGTATTTCGCTGTAAGTGCCCCCACTTTCCTCACTCTCTCCCACTTTTCTCTTGCTTTCCCATTATCCACCTCCCCAGCAATAATAGGCAGTAAGTTTGTTTGCTTTTTTCCTGTCATAGTGAATGTCTACTTTTAAATGCCACCTTGTTTAAAGATAAGAAAAATTAAAAGAAAAATAGCCACAGAACAAACTAATCTCCCTTTCCAAATATAAAATAAAAGCCATCTTATTTTTAGGCTTTGCAGCAGCTCATGTGTCATTTTCATGATTTCTTTCGATGACTGAAAGGCAGTGAGAGGAGGCGAGAAAAAAACTTTTTTTTGTTCCCCTTAGAAATACATATTCAGAGCTTTCCCTAACCTGATTTCTCCTACATTAAATCATCCATAGACCAAGCTACAATGAAGCCCCAATTACCTGATGTTTTTGTCAGCTTTCAGTAAACTGCATCGTGGTGATTAGCCTAATATAATGGCACCAGCAACATGATGCATGTAGGCTGTAATATTTTATTTTTTTTTGCATTATAAATCTACCTCCAGTACCCAGCAGCAAACTAAGAGAAGCCGGGCTTCAAGGTATGGTGAGAGCAGGTTGCAGAGTAGGGCTTTTGGGTTAGAAACCAACCGTGCCATTACCCTGAGGGCGAAGGGGATGAACGAGAGCAGGAATCCATTTTGTACAGCCGTGGTCCCATCTGGTGTCCTGTGTAGGGCATGCAGGGCCTGACACTGGCTCCTTGGGATCAACAGGAAACACCCCAGTCACCTGAAGGACAGCAGAACAGGCCATTAACTCTCAACTTCTTGGGCCCTTTATGAATACAATTACTCTTATTTTACTTCTTTTTTTCAATACCCTCCAGCAGGCAGATACCAACACAAGATAAGCTTTCAGCCTTCAGCTCTCAGGACTTAATTCCCCAAGATGATTAATAATCCCTTTATAGCATCACAACATTTATGGCAGCTATCACCTTAGTGAACACAGGCAGCAATTCATTCTGATTTCAGTACATTTCTTCATATGAGGTTTCGTTAGCCAATATATTACAATAGTGGAAACATCTAATTGGGTTGCATGATTATTAAAAAATATTCTGTATATTAAATATGTGCCTTTCGTTTTAAACTGCCTAAAAAAAAAAAAAAAAAAAAAAAAACATAAATAGATAAAGTTTAGTTCATACAACTATAACTGGTTTGTATCAAAAAGCTCTTCCAGTGTGTAAATATAATCATCTGCTGACTTTCTCTAAACATATCACTACCCCAGGAGAAAAACATGTGAATACATCCAATAAATGTTCTTGAAATCCGTTCTTCTTTCCTCTCAACCATTGCAAAGAGACCATATTATTCAGAAACGCTTCTATCTGGTGTATGTGATACTGCTCTTATTTGTCCCTTGGGACCTTTGGTTGCGGATGAGCAGCTCCAAGCATAAGGACTGGGAGCAGATGCAAAGAGCAAGGCTGTGCCGTGCCAGGGGTTGGTTACCGCACCCCTGCACATCGCTCGAGACCTGGCACCGTGTGCCATAGTAGAGATGTTGCTTTGACCCCATTGCTGTGTCCAAGTCTTCCCTGTTAGCCTCAGCATTTCATCTATGTGCTTCCCTGGGCCATTAGCTGTACTACATATATAGTGTCTAGACCATAATGCCAGATCCTGCTTCTGCCTTAGCCCCAGTCCTCAAGAGTCCGCCCTGACCTATCCCCGGCTTCTTGCTTGAATGTTAGTCCCAGCTTGCTGTCCCTGCACAGCACCAGTCCCTCCATGCTAGACGTACAGAACCTTCCTCCACCATCCCGTCCTTAAAAATAAAACTTGCTATTTCTGCCCAATTAAAAATAAAACTTCCTATTTCTGCCCAAAAGTGCTAATCTGTCTAGTTGAGGAGCTGCAATAAATCTTTCCCCTTTCAGCATGCAGCTATCAATTAGTGCTGGTGCCTAATCTGAATGTTTGAAAGTCTGATAGATCTATTAATAGCAAAACATCAGGCATCTAATTTCCAGATACTCTAAAATTTAATTCCAAGTCTGTTTGACTATCCTGGATTTCTTTTTAAAATTATCATGCATATGTTTCTGCTAAACTGTGTTTCTTTATCCTGATGCTATCTTGCTCAGTACAGGTATGTTCAATAAGCAGTCTGGATAAAAGAGAGAATGTGGTCATACTTCCCATTTGGCTGCAGACAGCGATCACGAGTGATGCAAGATCCAAACAGATTGAGCAAAATGTTGCTCTACTAAAATAAATAAATAAATAAATAGAAATCTCCTGAGGAAAAAACTCTCCTGAGTCTTCTGTGGGACTCCTGCACATGCACGGCACTTAGATGGCACACTCACTTCAAAGAGCCCTAACTCAGGCAGCCTGCACAAAGATGTAAGGGGTTATTATTTATCTCTTGCACAGGTAGGTAGTGTGAAAGTGTAGTTCCTAATGAAAGCACATGCAGGGAGCAGTGAATGCCATCCTCGCATTCATCTGGCTGTATTATTTCTTTTATTCAAGAAGACGTATCTGAGAATAGCTGCCCATACTATGCAAAATACGGAGTCTTTTCTCTCTTTTGCAATTACACATTCGTGATTCCCTACCAGTCCTTTTCTTCACATTGTGAAGAAGGTACTATTCTTTCTTCTGAGACAAAGAAAATAGGCCACTGGACAGATGGTGAGAGGCAGATAGCAGACCCAATAATAAAGTAACCGCCCCCTTTAGAAGACTTCAGGTGCAACATAAAAGTGTCTCTCAGGTTTTTGTTTGTTTGTTTTCTTTTAATATTCATTATTCATCTGTTGTTTTATGAAAGTCTCCTCATAGTTAGGAATTGCAGGTTGCACACTATAATGTTAATGGGAACGGTGCAGAACACACAAACATCTTGCTTGCACAATTGTAATGCAGTCTGTATGTGGTATTTTTTATCTCATTATAGTAAATATTTCAATATTCAATATGGCCTGCATTAAAAGCAAACAACAAAACAGCACTGTGCCGGCATGGTACAGATATTGTACATTGTAACATAAAATTTAAAAAGCTTACATTCACCTTATTAGTAAAAATATTGCGTTTCTAAGGCTAAAATAAAGATTAAAAAGGATATCTGAAAAAAAAATATTACATTAAAAGTGAGAATTGCTGAGAGTGAACATATCATTTCGTGAATTCCTACATTTATTCATCCCTGTATGATCAGATTTACTCCCTCATCACACGCTGGATGTGTTCCTCAGTGTTGAGCTGTTCTGGCTGTAATGCCAGAGAAGCTGATAAAGATAAATAGTGAAAAAGAAGAAGCCAAGATGGAAAAGCTATGAAGGATGAGGTATTATTTCCAAAGTGGGGACCTGACTTTTAAAGATAACTATACTCAATACAGATCAATAAAAAAATAAATTAGATTTGATTCAGGTTCTGAAATGGATCTATGGGCCTCTGGTGTTACTTACCCAGCTCCCGTGTCTTGCAGAGGAAGCTGGATTGGGCTGTTTATCCAAGAGAGAAGCTCTGAGACAAACAGAGGGCAGCGGCTCTCTGTTGCCAAGAAGTAGCACATGGGAAACATGCTCACCAGACCCTCTGGGAAAGCAGAAACCCAGAAGAAGTGTAGCGTGTGTGGGACCAAGCTTCTGTGCAAACCACAGTGTGGAGCCAGCTCCTCCAGGACAAGGTCTTTGTGAGCCAAGAACCAGGTCTGTGCCAAGACCAAACCCTCACAAAAGGACAATAAAAGAGTCCCATGCTGTAACGCTGAAAATCTAGACTGCTCTGTTTTATTATATAAACGTGATTTTTCTCACAGACTATATGCAGAAAGTACACACCCATGAAATAGGCGGGTTTGTTTTATTAATCCTGAAACTTCTCCATGCTTAGCTCTCAGGTAGACATAATATAGACATAATAGCTTATTTCTCTGATCAAATACGGTAATACAGAATTTAAGGAACAAAATCCACGCTTCTTGGACAATAAATCACACCTTGATAAACCCCCTACCCACGCCAAGAATTCATCCAGATTTCTAGCTGTCTAAACAAACAGACTAAATGGATTTATTCTTACTGAACTCAGTTTAACATTCCGCTATTTAACCATTTTTCAAGTAAAGTACCTCTGTCTACCATAATTAAAGCACGATAATTTCAGACCCAGATGTATATAAGAAACAGCGCAAAGGTCAGTCTCCATAATCATTTTGCCTTAAGGTATATATGGAAAATACCATACATTTATTTTATGGAGCCTGAAAGAATAGCATCTATATTTAGGTCTCACATATATTAAAATGTGAAAAGAGAGAAGGCTGCTATTATTTATTTAAAGAGTCAAAGATAGAATTCTAAAGTTGTTCCAAGATAGATTTTCAGACTTGGATGATTTTAGGGCTGTTAATGCCACACACTGTGCTGTTATTGTTTTAAAGAGAAAAGTCTGAGATATAATTATTAGCAAAGGGAGACTCTTAAATGCGTTGTCTGCATCAAAATTCTGACAAGACAGCAGCGTGGCACAAAAGGCAATATTCTCCAGAAAAGTAATCTTTATAAATGTTATCTGTTCCTCCACCCTGGACTTGCATTTCTGTCATGCAGTTGACATTCTCTTGATATAGAAGGATGAAAAGTCAAAACAGCAGTTCTTAAAAATAGAACTTTTTTACAGTTTCAAACAAAGTCAACATTTAGTTTGGTGTAACATAAGAACTTTCAATGAGAAGCTTCACAAGCAAACTTTTGTCCCCAAATAAGCCAGAGATCTGGTGTATTATTAGCACCTACAGAAGCATCTTCAGGGCAGGAGTACTTAATTCCTGCTTTCACGGTTTCATGACACCTTGACTAGGAGAGTAATTTTTAGTCACTGGGGCGTTTTTAATAAGAAACACAAAAATCAGCATTACTGTGAGAAAAATAAATTGTTGGAAAAACACATATTGCTATCATACTATTGCTGCAGGGATACCACATTTAAAACTAAGTCTTTATATAAGCTCTGTTCTTCCAATTCATTGGACATTTGTATTCACAAGTCCTAAAGAATATTATTTACTCCTCCCATATAATTTGAGTTGAAAATTGCAAAGAAAAAGTTCTAATCAAACGGATGGAACAAAAAAGTTTAGTAAAAAACAGGAAAGAAAGAAAAAAATACAGAGAAAAGAAAATATTTCAGCAGAATTATCAGTGAAAGTCTTTTTTTTTTCTTCTTTTTTTTTTTTTTTTTTTCCCCTCAAAGTTTTATGTAAAGAAGCTGTACTGATTTTCTCTCCAAAGAACAGTGGTAGACATTTGATCCTGATATTGATTATATCCAAATTTTCCAGATTCTCTAAAAAATATCAGCTGTATAATTTGACTTCAACTAACTTAACTGAACCCCTAGAAAGATCCATTTTGATCAATTTCTGTTGGATTTTACCATCTCAATTTTTATCCTTCTCAACTGGCAGTAGTAGATAATGGAGTCCAGAAAGACGAGGGTCTCTCTTTGAAACCTTAACAACCAATTCTTCATCTGTAAGAGGAAAATATGCTCACAGTACGCATAACTCCTTGTTTGTTTTCCAACATGGAGAAGGTAAGATGTAAATATAGATGCCTTTGACAGGAAATACAAACTGAATTGGATACTACTTGCAGCTTTGATTCCTTTGACCCTTATTCTTCTGTATGGGCTCCTCTAGTATACTTTGGTACACTGTAGTGTAAGACATAGTACAGCGTACTTCACATGGTCTGCTGGTAGGCACTGCCAACTAGACTATGATCTGCTTGCTCCTCAGAGGCTCAAGCATGCAATTAATTGATTTACATGGATTTAATCATATAGCTAATTGTCAACACAATGTTTTGTTTGTGGCATTCTATTCATGCAATTTCCTTCACAGTTCAGGTTTTGTTTTTGTGCTTTATCTTTTGAGCCACAGCTTGGTTGCAAATTAATTCAAGCTTGGCAGCATAATGTATGGTTGCCACCGTGTATTAGAAAGTGCCCACCACCAGAAAGTGAAAGAACATGGAGACTACAGGAATCACCTTGAAGATGCCAACAAAAATCAGGAATTTCATTTTGGGCATGCCAGAAGAACAGCAGTCTAGTCAGATATCGTCACTAGAGCTGGAGGCACAGAGGTGCCTGAAAAGATGACTTTTTTTCCATAAATTGAAAAGCAAGCAAAGTTTTACTAGAGTTAAAGATAAGCTTGTAATGCAGGTAAGGATTATTAAAAAACAACTTTTTTATAATTATACTGTCTTTCTTCAGGCTAACAGAAGCCAGATCTTGTGAGCTATTTAGACATTTGATAGAAGTTTTGAGGGCAAATTATACATCTAGTCTCATGGTTTTCCATGAGGGTGAGACAATCCATCCTTTATACTGGTGCTGTTTATTTAGCTTGACAAAAATATTTATGTCTATTTTTAGAATGGCCTTCTAACATGTCTAGCATATCTTTCGGCTGCTCTGTTTCACATATTGAAGAGCAATAGCAAAATCACCCCACTGCTGCACAGTGTGTCTGATGATAGGGGAGTTAAACTGACATTTTCTGGGAGCATTAAGTACACCCACATGCACATATGTAGACATTCATACGAGTTATTAATATAAATAAGAACAAAGGTAACAGCTGATATGACCTGCAGTCACATTATGTATGGGTTAGCCTCGCTGCATATCCAATAGCTCATTTGTACTCTTTAGCAAAACAGTTTTTTTGACAGAGGAGTGCTGATAAAACATTGAATGAGATGTAACAGAAAAATCTTTAGCTTTGCAAGCAGTTACAATTTTGCTATTGTATAAAGATAAGATTTTTAAAAAACAGCCTAGAAGAAAAGAAGAAATCATTATGATCTTGATATATGTCATTTAAAATTCACCTGATTCCCTCCCTTCCCCCCAACCCTGCTTTCCCTCATAAATCAAAAGTGAATACACAGATCACAGGGATGAGGAGCAGGTGGTAAAACAGCCTAAAAATTTCTTTTCTATACTTCAGGGGAGAACTAATTTCCTGTTGAAAAGAATGGGTCATTTTTACTGCTAGTTTAGCCACATGGCTCCCAGGTACCAATTTTGTGAAGTATTATACATTTTCACTGTGGGTCATTTGTTTCCTCTGCAGGTTTCCTTGAGACTTACAGAACTGATACACATAGATTTTTCCATCTGTGCTTCTGAGCATATAATGATGATTGGACAGGTTATCTTTCCTTTACTCTGTACAATAAGTGACAGAGAATGCAGAAATTTTGTATATATGTCATATAGAGCAACTTTCTTATGACAGTGCCTGAACAAGACACTGGTGTTGATACCCTATAAATTGCCCATTTTCCATGCTCCTTTAGGCCAGCTGTAACTGCTAAAACCAATACCACCAGGCACAGATATTGTCTTAGAAAGAGATGTACATAGCTGGAGATTTTCTGCAGAGAAGCTGATGCTTGAATTTGTTTGAGAAATAGGAGCTCTGTGCTTGAACAGAAAGCATATTTCCCCTTGTTAGACTGAATACAAGCTTCTACCCTAATTACATAAAACCACTAGTTCTCGGAGATCTGCTCAGGGCATCTAAGGCACAGGTATCCCAGATCTCTAACCCTAGGAACCTCACGTCTGAAACTGAAATGCTCTCAGGTACAATAAGTCGTATATTCCTGAGCACCAAGAGGCAGGACTTGGATGCCACCACGTCACGGGTGCCACTGAAACCCCAGACAAGGCAGTGACACGAGAGCCCTTGTGCTATAGCCACGGAGGTCCCTGGGGTCAGCCCAAACTAGAAATCTCAGATGGGTTAAAAGCTGTCAATTTTTCTACCTTTCTATGTATACATATATATGAGTAAGCATGAGTGTACATAGATGGAGCTGGGAGGGAGGTGGCTGCTACATAGGCTGAGACGATTGCTGAGCTTTTGCCAAGTACCAGAGCTGTGCAATCCTGGGACTGAGGACAGGGCTAAACAAGTACAAAATTCCTTGGTCACAGGAAGGGAGACAGCAAGTGCTTAATCATCAGACGTAGGAAGGGAAAACAAAACAAAATGAGAGACAGCAAAGGAAAGCAGCACAAGGCTGTGTGACTACTCTCTTTCCATGATCAGAGCGTTCAATCACACAGCATGTGGAAAATTAAATAATATTCAATACACTGAGTGCACTGAATAGGAATTCATACTGAGGAATTCAAAGGTATCAGACACAGTATGTCACCATGTAAGGAAATGTATTTGAGCTACGTGAAGGCCGATGCCTTATGTTTTTTAATAAAGGTGAGGATAGATTACAAACCCTTGATTTCAGCCCAAGGTTGCATTGGATGGAAGGCATTTCATTTAAAGTAATTTGCCTTTTTGGAAGTTACAATAGAATAATGTGAAAAGCATTGAATACCAAACAATATGAAATGGTAAGATGCTAAACTGTCACATCTGTAAGAAAAGGCCATTGAATGTATTAGAAATAGGTCACTAGAGCTAAATGGACCAAGGCAAGTAAAGCTAAAATGCCCATGTGGTACCAGTCGCACCTGAAGAGTATACTGAATATTTGTTTATTTAATTATGGTTACTTGCAAGGTTTAAATACTTCCACCAGGAGTCCTTGATTCCTGTGAAAGCTTTTCAGAAGGAAAAAAGAGAAAAAAAAAAAAAAAAAAAAAAAAGTGGATTACTAACCTTATTTTTGGTGGTGTAAAAGCATTTGATGCATACATTGCTCCCTCTCAACCACAGGGACACCAATCACGCCAGGGGTAACTGTGCCTACATCTGTCGGTTAAAGCCAACCTTTGCAGAGTTGCCGACTCAAGACCTGACTCATCTGCAGCTGCTAGCTTCTGGCAGAGCTCCTCAGCCTTCAGGAGAGGCCTCAGCCACCCTCCCCATGCTCCAGCCCTGGAGGCCAGCTGGCCTGGGCATACAATGGGTGATGAATCACACAGAATCACAGAATTTCTAGGTTGGAAGAGACCTCAAGATCATCGAGTCCAACCTCTGACCTAACGCTAGCAGTCCCCACTAAACCGTATCCCTAAGCTCTACATCTAAACGTCTTTTGAAGACTTCCAGGGATGGTGACTCCACCACTTCCATGGGCAGCCTGTTCCAGTGCCTCACAACCCTTTCAGTGAAGAAGTTCTTCCTAACATCTAACCTAAAACTCCCCTGGCGCAACTTTAGCCCATTCCCCCTCGTCCTGTCACCAGGCATGTGGGAGAACAGGCCAACCCCCACCTCGCTACAGCCTCCCTTGAGGTACCTAAAAAGAGCGATAAGGTCGCCCCTGAGCCTCCTCTTCTCCAGGCTGAACAAGCCCAGCTCCCTCAGCCGCTCCTCGTAGGACTTGTTCTCCAGACCCCTCACCAGCTTCATCGCCCTTCTCTGGACTCGCTCAAGCACCTCGATGTCCTTCTTGTAGCGAGGGGCCCAAAACTGAACACAGTACTCGAGGTGCGGCCTCACCAGAGCTGAGTACAGGGGGACGATCACCTCCCTAGCCCTGCTGGTCACACTGTTCCTGATACAAGCCAGGATGCCGCTGGCCTTCTTGGCCACCTGAGCACACTGCTGGCTCATATTCAGCCGACTATCCACCATCACTCCCAGGTCCTTCTCTCCCTCCTTATCTAAGAACAAGCTGCAAGGAGAGATGCTGCACAGGTCCAGCTGCAAAGGATGGGCAGGAAGCTGGAAGGAGCCCACTGCAGAGCACCCTCCATCTAAACAGTGGACATGTCAGAAAAGCAAGGATCTGCATCAGAAATTCAGGTAGCAGCCCATGGAAGTTAATGAAAATTTCTTTTAAAAGGTTCCAGGAAGCTCAGATCCTCACGCTAGCACTGGGGTAAAGGCAGGGAGGATGTAGGTTACAGGAACAGTGTGACATGGTTACTCACCGAAGTGAGCCCTTGAGGCTCAAGGTGTTTTGAGACATTTGGTACGAGCTGTCTGAGACACACAGAGCTTACAGGCCCAGCTCCCTCTGTAGACAACTGTTGTTGTGGTGGTGTGGTCTGTTTGTTCATGCTGTTCTGTTTTAATATTGCGTATGCTTCAATTTCTATGGCCGGTGTTGTCTTCTTAGGAGAGCTTTCAAATACTGCAAAGAAATACATCCCAGGAGCAGCTTTCAGAAAGCAGTTTAAAAGCCTTCATCTATCTCCCTGGCCCCGGCATCCTCCCACCACGGAGCTTTCCAAACACAGATCTGTGTGTTTTTGCGGTGCCTCAGAAGAGGCATGTCAGCCCTGAGGGTGGGCTTCACAGTGCTGAGGAGGCCGCACAGCAGATGCAGGGAACTAAATCAAGCCGGTTGATCCCTGTACAGTGTCATAACTGTAAAATCCTCCACAAGGAGCAGTGTGGAAAGTGGCTGTATTTGTGCATTCATCATGCATGCTATGACAAATGACAGTTTTATGGTTAAATGCACTTGAATGGAAGGTTAAGGTTCATCTCCCTTCTCTGCCCTAGACTTCATATATCACCTCAGGTAAAACTAAGAGCCAGATAATACCTTAAACAACAGGTTTACTTTCCTTCACCTTCTATTTCTAACTCAGGTGTTAACAGCACTTCTTCCCAACCCTGCCTCTTTACTTTACACACACGTGCCTGGAGGTTTGCTTGGGGCTTGGAGCAACGGGAAGCCTGCAGTCAGGCAGGGAGCCTGAAAACGACAGCACAAGCAAAACCAACAGCACTTAAGGCAGGTAATAAATGAGCCTGGTCCTGGCCCCAGTGAGAGATAGCACTGCTCTGCCCCTTTCTGCTGCCGTGCCCTTCTCTGGAGCCAGCTCCTGCTGCAGCTGCCACAAGGGGCCAGGCCCAGCACTTCCCCAGCTGCACCCGGAGCACTGCACATCCACTGCGGCACCAGCAGCTCCTGGGGCACCTGTGCTAGGCAGAAAGCAGGCAGATTCTGTCCTCATTTCTCTATGTGAACTTCAAAATGCATGTAAATCTGTGAGGAGTGAAGTGCACATATTCTCTGTGTAAACCCAGGAACTTGGAGTAGCCGACAAGTGGATTAAGGATGAATTAACTGATGCCAAAGTGGAAATGTATTCTCCCCAAATCAGATTTCAAGAAGTTGGCACTGCCTCTGGAGGAAAGGCAGCAAGAAAACTGGAAACTGAGCTAAAGGCCACCATACAGACTGAGTGAAATCAGTGGTCTGGAAATCAGGGCAAGAAGATAAACTCCGTGGAAGAAAGACGTGGGACTGCACTGCTAGATGGGCGGGCAGACCCCTACATGGCCAGCTGCCAGGGCTCCAGCAGGCAAAGAACAATCTTGCAGGAGCCCGCTCCAAGTCCTGCAGCCCCTGGGAGAGCACCAATGAAGCGCATTTAGATTTATTTTTGACTTGTATCTGCCATAAGGAAAACAAGCATTTTATACCCCCCAGAAAAGGCAGACCGGCGTAGGTTAAATGCAAGAGGAATGGCGGGGAACGGTGACATTTCTAATAGCTACTCATTTCTCTATGGATAAAATCATTTCTGAATTTAAGTGTGCGGGTGTTTTCCAGCACAGTGAAAGACAAGACAGATAGTGGATGATGATTACACTGAGCCTGGGCTCCAGTAACATGATTGTGGGCATGATGGAAGCTATATAATACAGAGATATTGCACATGATTTATAGGCTGTGAAAAAGAGAAGGGTTTCAGTATGTGTTGTTGTTGTTGTTGTTTTTGTTTTTGTTTTTTCTTTCAAAATTTTAGCTTTGTGCACTAAAAGAGAGGATGTATTTAACCGCCAGGTTGGTATACTTTAAATGAATAACGCTGTGCCTTGAAAGGACTGTGCCATCTTTGTCTATTTAAGTGTACTGAAACTATGCTTTATTCCTTGTAGCTCCCACCCCAGAGTGGTGTTGTAGAGGCGTTGTATGTCCATTCTGCATGCACAACTCTCAGCTTTTTCTGCTTTACTGTTAATAATTAACTTAGTGCTTTATTTCTCCACATTAGTAGTAACAGTTACACTTTGGTATATTTAATAGGAATCAGAAGGGGACAAAACCCACACTCATAAGGAAAACATAGCAGCATCTTCAGCTAAACAGTACACAACACAAGGAGAATAATAGAAGACATGAGATATAGGTATAATACAGACAAAAGAAAAACATATTCTTGCTAGACTAGACTATAAGAAACAATCTTGGCACTGATAACCCACGACATAAGCAACTGTAGGGGAGGACAGAGTCCTGAGTCTTTATCTCCGATATTTTTTTCTCTGTTGAAGTACCTTAGTGGAATAAAAATCTCCTGGGTGCCTCATACTCCTCCCCAGCATGTGATGATGTTTCTCCTTTTGCCTGCTTATACCCTTTTCACTTTTTCTTTATTTTCTACATCTGTTTTTAACCTCTTATGAATTTGATGATCTTATGGGTCTTTTCCAACCTAAATGATTCTATGATTCATCTATCTCCTCCTTGTATATTTATTTTCATGCTGGCAATTCTCTTTTTCCCATCCCAAATGCATTTGCCAGGTATTTCACCCCCCCAACCCATGCTTCTTCAGAGTTGCTGGAGACGTAGAAAGTCCTGGTAAGAAAAAAAAACCTGAAGACATCAGGAATAGCTGGCTGAAAGGCTGAAATCTCAGCCTTTCATCCTCTCCATATCAAAGAGGTTGCTTCTTCGGGAGTGCAAGAAGAAGAGAGCACACAGTGAGATGGGGGAAGGATGCAGGGAATCCACACTAAGGTTGAGACCTAGATCTGGGAGCTTTTCAGAGACATAAATTGTCCCTCTACCTGGGAGTGGGCTCCTGGTAAAAAGAATCCCAGGTTGGGAATTTGGAGCATTTGAAACATTTTTCAGACATACCTCTCTTCAGGCTAATTACTCCACATTTGTCATCCAGAGATGAAGGTCACTTGATGCACTGAGCTATCACCAGGGATTTGGGGGCTTGAAGTGACAATTGCTCTGTTACGAATATTAGCTGCGATTCTTCCCAATTATCCTAAGAAATGTTAAGCCCCAAGAGAGCCTTAAAGAAATAAAACTCTTCAAATTTGTGGGGGATTCAATCATTCAGAAGTTCTGACAGGCATCACTGGGAACCAGCCGTCATCCTGGGCAGCTCCTGTGATCCAGGATTAATCAGCCAGAGCTCACCCAGAGAATGAAGCAAGCCCCCAGAAAACCCCTACAACACAGAAATTGACAACAAACAAATTCTCCTTCAGCTTTTCAGCTCATCAATGCTTCTGAGGCTTTAAGAAGTATCCCACTTTAATAAAAATGCAAAGCTATTAATAGAAATCTCCATAAGAAAATTGTTTGTACCAATTGAGTTTCCTAATCCAACAGCTTTAGTAGAGTCTTGAGTAGGACAGGTATAGTTTGGTCAATTTAAGTCATGTATTTTTCAGAACAGAAATGATGCAAGGTGTAAAAACACATTTGTCCATTACGGCAGGTAAAACAGCAGAAAAAAAAATAATTTAATATTTCATTGATCCTTGAGGTCTTTGGAGAAGCCATTCCTACAGCCAGAGCCAAGCCAGGATGCTTCACAGTAAGACTGGGACTCTGCATCTGTGCAGATAGCTGCTGGTGTGAAAACAAAGACTGGTGTCCTCAAGGTGGACCTCAGACCAGGACACACCTCTATTGTCACCCACTGGCTGCTGTCAGCTTGGTGGTGACACGCTGCTACAGCAGTGGATGAAGAAGAGAACTAAATACTTGACTTAAACTGCACTGAAGTGGTTAATTTTGGGGGGGAATTTTACTGCAAATTCATCAAA
The DNA here is from genome assembly GCF_009819795.1 of Aythya fuligula. Classification (NCBI taxonomy): domain Eukaryota; kingdom Metazoa; phylum Chordata; class Aves; order Anseriformes; family Anatidae; genus Aythya; species Aythya fuligula. The sequence goes on along the minus strand of NC_045565.1, from coordinate 664,158 downwards.
AAGCAATCTGACTGGAAATTAATAGGATTATTTTTGACTGGCTGAGGTTAATGGCTTTTTTTTTTTATTATTTTATAAAATCACCATAATTTAGTACTACTTATCTAAGTTACCATAAAACATAGATATTGATAGCAAAATTACAGACAGCTGGGTACAGGATGAAACAAATTGACAAAACCCATGCTCTTAGGAAAACACAAATGCCAAATTGAGTATGTTAGGCTAACCATTTAAATGATCTACTAACAGAGGTACTTTAGACCAAAGTCCTGGTTAATTTTACACTGTATGAGCATGCAGAGGAAAACATCTGCTGAAAGGTGGACAGCCTGAGCCCAGCAGACATCCAGGGAATGAGCAGCTTGGACACACATTTCTTCCACACTCATTTCACATATTCCTCACGGTTTTCAATGAAAACTTTACTAGAGTACATTACTTAGGCATGACTGATTTTTCTCCCGGTGAATTAAGGGACAACCACAGATAAGCATCTAGAGCAAGATGAGCAAAGGCTCTGAGGCTTTGTTGGACAAAGAAACAGCACTGAGGCACTAGGTAACTTTAAAAGCTTTTGGTTTCAGATGAAGCTGGCTATGGCAAGCACGGCTCCTGCCACCAAAAATGACGTATTTCCCTAGGCCAGTGCTTCCCACAAGCAGCACTGGAGCAACCTTTGGCACTTTCTTTGCACAGACTGTTCACTGCCTGCGATGCTGAGACCGGCAATGTGAGGGTAGGGGAGGGGACAGTGGAAAAGACAACCTGGATAACCTCAAAATGAGGTAAAGGTGGCAGTTTATCTGCACTAGGAGCATGAGGCAGATCCTTCTCTCATTTATTTTCTCCTCGTTTTTTGCCTTTCAGCCCATACTAGAGACACAAAACAGCTTTTCTCTTTGCTCTGTAAGATTAAAGATCTTCTTCTTTCCTGGCAGCTCTCTCCTTAAAGTGGGTTTCCAGCACCACTTGCTCTCCCTTTCCCCATCTCCCCGTGGGTGCACTATCTGCACCCAATGTGCCGCCTCCTCTGCTCCGGGCACCCTGAGCCCAGCCTCCCCGAGGCAAGCGTCGGGTCTGCCTTTACACTCCTCATTGTCTGTTTGGCCACAAAGAAAGCAGGGCAACTACAGAAAATAAATACGGTTTTAAAGAAAATCTTATTAATAAGAAGGCGGTGCTAGATTTTTTGCAGCTATGATTGTCTTGATGGGCAATGTCTCATGATTAGTTTTAATATTTCTAATTGGTTTCTGTAATGCTTAGAGAGTGAGAGGCAGTATTAACATGAAGGCTTGTACTACTTCCTCATGTTTGCAGCTGTGTATGAAAAGAGATGATTCAGAAAATGTTCTTTGTGTCAAAGTTATTATTTAGAGGTAGATTTCATCTGAAAGTGTTTGCTTTTGTTTGCTCCTTCATTTCTTTGAATATTGGCTACTCCATTAAATGTAATACCTACAGGTTTTAAATAGCGATCCCTCTTTGTGAATTTTATTTAATGACTATTTCAATGTATGTTTGTTCAATGCATATAAACCTTCCCTTCCCACAAGCAGAATCAAAAGTAAAGAAAGAAAATCCTTTTTCAAGGTTTGAGAGCTTTGTTTCAAAAATGTACAGTATGTGGCCAAGAAACCAGTGTCAAAGAAATATGAACAAAATTGTTATATGACATGCATCAAAAGATTTCAACAGTTGTTCTGAAAAGCAAAATAACTGAACATGACTGTCACACAAAAAGAATTATGACACTCTAACTTCCACACGAGATGCAATTTCCAAGGATCCTTGACTCTTCTTGCCATGTGTAAATGTTTTATACCTTTTCTTTTATTTTCATGTAGCTATTACAATCTCCATCTGTTGCTGTTTACATCTAATATGCAAAAAATGAATAGATGTTATGGGATATTTGAGATTTTGTACATTCAAAAGTTTGATTTGGATCTTGGCTAGGAGAATGCCCTCATGGGAGGGTTAACTCTGGTGGGAAAACACCAGCAGAGGCAGCATTTCATCATGCATTTGTTTCAAAGAAAGAGAAGGAAAAAAAGACTGGATTTATAGCCTTGGGAAGCTTTATGTATTCCTTTAGGGGAGGAAAGAAAGAAAGAATAAGAAAGGCCAAAGAAGAAAGGAAAGTTAATAGATAAACGTGCTTCATACCGACACTTACATCAATTACCAATGTATGAAGCCATTCTAATATTCTCCTTCATACAAATAATTCCACAGACCTCAGTAGAGTGAGTCAATCACATTATTTTTATGAAGAAGCTCATAGTACAAGCACCTTAGACTAGAAGCCTTATGAGTCTAGGTCTCCAGAGGATTTTTGACGGATTCACAACAGAGAGAAGGTTGTGCTTATTGACTTGGAGAATAAAAAAATACATATTTATGTCGCTGCATAAACATTAATAAACATATGATCAACTGCAGCTCTAGATCTATGCCATGTGGAGGATTCCTAGGGTGCAGTACTACAAGAAAACCAGTAGCAATATCTAAATTTAGGGATGTTTGATACTTCCTATCATATTATTGTATATTCAGGGCTCATAGTGTGGCTGAACTACTTCAAGATGAAATTTTCCTCTTATAGGCTAAATTAAGGAAAGAAATCTGATAAATTTAAGGTTAAAGAAAGAATATTATTCCTTACAGTTACTTTTCCTTTTTTTGTTTTGTTTTGTTTTGTTTTGTTTTAAATAACCACTTTAATCAAGAAATGTGAAATGGTTCATGATTTTGTAGAGGAATAGAAATAGATTCTTGTGTCTAGGCTTCCACATGGGAAGAGATCATCTATTTGCTGTCAAGCTGACACATGTGAGCAACGCTCAGTTCACACGTGTCAAGAAGCTCTGGGCACTGTTATGAGTTAAATGTATTCTGTTGCGAGTGAAGCAACATTAGCATTTGATCTATGGGGTTTTCCTGGCACTGAGTGAAGGAAGCGCCCAGGAGGAAGAGTATCTCCTCCTCTTCCTGTGTGGAGATGGATGGAAAGGTAAGCCAGGGGAGATTATGTCAGGAAAGGCACCAAACTAGCAATGCAGTGGCTTGATCCTCCTCCAGCCAGTGGAAAATAATAAAATATAGTAGAGGCACTAGAGTGAAAGGAAAGACCTGGTGACCTGGCAGAAAGGCATAGAGGGGGCTGGACAGGAAGGCTGAAACTAGAGAAAACTCACTGACATTGCAGCTTGAAACTGCACCTATGCTTTATACCACAATAAGCATATCACCAAACATTTGCTTTGAAGCCAAAGCAAAGTAACATCTATCTCCAAAAACTCTTGCCCTATAACGGGATCTGTTTAAAGTGTTCATAAAATAATGCTGAAAATGCTTGAAGTTTCTCTGCTACCAAATTGAAGCTTAGGGAGTTAGAGTCATAGCCTATTAAAATTCTGTTTAGCATGCACATTTTAACAAAGATGTTTCAATAAAAGGGGGTTCCATATAATTATCTAATGACTTGCTATGTCAGTCATGATAGATCCCAGGTCTGTGACTCTCTCACGAGAGTTAAAAAGAAGATAAATATACAAGTTCTTACCTGCTGCCCTTCCAACTTGAGCTGAAAGCAGTAAATAGTCTTATGGACGTCTCTGATGTGATTTGCATTGCTGAGAAAACAAATCCTGTAGAGAGAAAAAAATAGGCAAAAAGACGTGCTATTTTCTTTTCATTGAATGAAAAACGTTCTTCCACGATGTTTGAGAATGTAATTTGCTATATTTTCTATTTAATTGCATTCCTCGGTTTTTCCACTCCCAAATATTTTCATCCTTAGGGCTAAAAAGGTTTACAAGTCTACAGATGTTGGAATTTCATGCCTAAGTATTATTTGATTGAGCAGCAGTAGGACAATGGGATACTCTTCCCATGCCATATCTTCCATCTATCCCAGATCCCTCTCTGTGGGGCTGCTCTCCAGCGCCTCATCACCCAGTCTGTACATATAGCCAGGGTTGCCCCATCCCAGATGCAGGACCCAGCACTTGCGCTTGTTATACTTCATGTGATTGCCCAGCTCTGCAGTCTGTCCATCTCTCTCTGTAAGGGCTTTCCGCCCTCAAGGCTGGTCAGATCTGGTCAGATGTTAAACATGAAGTTTAACAAGAGCAAGTGCCGGGTCCTGCACCTGGGATGGGGCAACCCTGGCTATAAATGATCCTTAAAGGTCCCTTCCAACTCAGGATATTCTGTGATTCAGTGATTCTATGATACCTTGGTTATGAATGAATGATCCCAGAGAGACCAAAAAGCTTACAAGCATTCAGATGTCTTTTAAGGAGAATGAAAGTCAGTCCCACAGCACCCAACCAGAGAAACGTAGGAAGAGGACCTGCAGCACCAGGCAGTCCAGCAGGACAACAGTGCCTAAGACTGCATGGTCTGCTGCAGTATGACAGCTCCACCCGTCACATCCCATTACTCTGTCACTGCCTAGGGGTGCCAATTGCAACCAAGGCAGTAAGAGAGGAGGCTGTTAGCTAGGCCTCTGCATAACTGCTGGTAGCAGCACAGAGGCTCTTTCCGCACAGTGGGAAAAGATTTCCATATGTGATCAAGGTATTTTCTGGAAAAAAATAATCAAAAACCCAAGAGTTCTGCTGGCAAGAGCTACCAGATATGAGCACTGGTCCCAAGACCAACCCCGACAGACCTGCCAATAAGCAGATTAATAGTAAGGACTGGAGAACAGCTTAGTTATCCAGATTTCATTTCACATCTTCTTCTACATTAGCCATCAAGGACCCATTTCAAAAGAATTCCCTCTTTTCACACACAAATAAGGTTCAGATGTTCAGCTGCTCTGCACCTCCCAGTCCCTGCTACAGCTGCTCAAGAGACCTTGCGTGCTGATCAGCTGAATGCTTACAGCAAGCTCAGGAATAAGAAGCACTGAACATAGTCACAGTGAGGCTCTCCTCCCTGAGGGGGATTGATGGTGGTAGAAGCTCAATGCAGGACATCCAAAGATGTCTCTGCTGAAATCTAAACCAGCCTTAATTACTGTTACATTGCAATACAACAACAATTGAAAACAAATAACAGATAAAGTGTTATAAGTACAAAGAAGAGTAAGCAGAAACAGTAACAATAGAAAGGTAGAACATATGGGACTATTCAACCAAAAATTGTATGAAAACTGCGCCCACAAAACCTTTGAAAAATTTGCAAAACAGACCAGAAAATATAATATTTGCTTTGTTTACCAAACACTTTAGAGTTCTCCAGGTACTAGGATTTTTTTTCCCCTTTCATAAAAAGCACATTAAAAGGGAAGCTCATTGTCATTGTGCTGTTGCAACATTTGCACTAATAGGGCTGTCTATCTTTTCAAAGAACTGCTTCTTTGAAGGAAGCTACAGTAAATTGTTTAGGGAATTTACCGTTGAGTGGTTCCCTCAAGAGCTGCATCTCTCTTTCGCTGATTAATAATGAAGCATTAATGAAAATGTTTCCATGTCTCCATGCTCCCACCAATTAAATGTGGTGCAGAAAAGAAATCCAGCCTTTGGAAATTGTTATTTGTCTTACTTGCAAGACAAGCAGTAGCGAGAGTAATTCTTTACTGGGAATATTGGTAAAACAAGGCCTGCATTTAGGGGATTCAGACTGGGAAAGATGGATTCTTAAGCTGACATTTAAGAATCACTGACTCTCAAATACCACATTAGCAATCAAGAAATCAACAGTGTTTGGAAGAAATGTAATTAGCTCAGCATGCTCCGCTTGAAACCAGTACTGTAGTTATCAGCTGCAACAAATGCCAAAATGGAGAATTTGTTTTCCATTGAAATGCATTACATTTTACTGTATTAAAGGCATGAGAGCTTGAGACATTAATATTTCTGAGAAACTGCTGGAGCTAGCTTAGATCAGGGTGGATTTTTCTCCATTAGCTGAGCAAATTCTGGGAAAGCAATCTGTCTTTCTTTCGCTTGGTCTGTGCTAAATGTATTGCCATGACATCGTGCAAGACAACTGGGGAGAATGTGCGGTAGGTTATTAATATGTTTTCATTTCATTTGTGTACAGAAGTTACTGAGATCGTGTTTTATATGTAATTATATTACGCACTATCTGAATTGACCTTCTTATTCTGGAATTAAGCACGGAGGATGTCAAGTCAACAGCCCCTGAAAGCCAGTGCTTCTGGACACAGATGGTAGAGCTTATGTGTAGAGAGAGGAGTAATTCCATGCACGGCAGTAAATATTTACTCAAATCCAGTCAACATTGGTAGTGCTTTAATTTGACAGCTGCTTTGAAACTTATTTGAGTATATGGTGGTCTCAGATCACTGCAGAGTTGAAAGCTGCCACCCTTCCTGGCTTCCTCGGTAAAGAAGATATGGATTAAATCCTAAATGTGTTTCGGAAATGAACTGTACTATATACTCAGAGCTGACTGCTCCAATATATAACAGGAGATGACAATTAGCTTCTGCTGTACATCTTTCTCCAAGCAAAAAGAGGCCTTAAGTTCTTAGCTGTCTATCACTTTAGCACTTTTTACAACTATCTTCAGTGCACTCCAATTTTTGGAGCGAGCTGGAGCATGAAATCACACTTCCTTGATTTGCTCGGTGCCAGCACTACGCTTTCCTCGGTGCAGAATAGAAGGGAGCGACCCTCTTTGTGCCCTCAGCACTCCCTGCTGCGAAGGCTCTGTCCCTGCAAAAGCCAGGCACGGTGACCCAGGGGAAGCAAGGCACCCATCGGTTCTGGACAAAGCCCCCTTCAGCCAACGAGCTCTTAGCCCCCCCGACAGTGTAAGAGGTCTTTTGAGAAGAAATTCATAAGGCCACAGACTGACAAAGAGCTTTCTGGTATAGGCAGGAAAAAGGTGAATAGGAAAAGTACTGGGTGGGAGAAGAGTGACGGAGAGGCAAAATGTGTGTTGTAAGGGGAGGAGTGAAGGGACAGAAGTTACAGGGTCACCGTGCTCTTAGGCTGTGAGCCAGGCTCCTAGGTGCTGTGGTCAGATAAATACTAATGCAATAGTTTTAAAACACTGCTCTGAAATGTCACCTTCATCTCCATTGATCTCCATTACCAAACAGGTCTTTCACTGTCACTTGTGACAAAAGGCATTAGTCAAGGAAAAGCTCTAAATAAACTCGAGGAAGACAAGCAAGCTCTTCTCTCTTAGCCACACACAATAACTTTAAGAGAAAAGCCTAAGAAAATAGGGCATTAAAAAAAAAAAAAAAATCTAGTACTGAAACTGAAAATTGAAATCTTCTATTCTAAATCTGTCAGGCTTATCAAAAATATTTAGTTTTTTTTTTTTTCTTTCTTTCTTTTTTTTTTCTTTTTTTTTTTTTTTACCACCTTTAGGAAGGATGTTTTTGTCTGGATCAGAAAATAGCCCGGTGAAACATTTTTAAGATTTACTTTAATGTCCACATTACACCAGGGTAACTGGTACCCAGGTCCACACTGTACGGCTGAAATTTACCCAAGATGTCCCAAGGCTGGAGTTACGCTTTAACCCCTGAACCATGCTAAGAAAGAATTGGTGGCTGGAAGCCAGCTGCTAGAGGTGCCTCCAACTGCCTGTTTGGAGGACACGTCCCCTGCCACCCCGTGCGGAAACACTCAAGCACTCTGTGCCCTCGCACATCTCCTGCTGCATGATCAGACCTTCACCTGGTGTGCAACCAGAACGACGTGTCCTTCTGCGTCCTGGCGGACACACTCTGGGTAACCTTTTAGTCAGACCACGCCACAATTTCAGGAAAAAAAAACTTGGTTTTATCAGAACAGTGGCCTAACGAAGCGATAAAACAGGGTGGTTTAGCTAACAATGTGGAAAGCTGGATGCAGGGATTCCTATGATCAGTTTGGACAGGCACAGCCACATAGGGGAAAAAAAAACAGTTTTGGAGTCACTCTTGTCATCGCTTAACGTACGTGTGATGGGCGGAGAGCGGTGGCACTGCTTAAACCACTAACACATCCACGAACTGCTGCCGCATCCGCTTGTCAGAGCTCAGATATTTCAGAAGCTGTCACTGAAGAGGAGCCTCTAGGGGAACGATGTTTCTCTCTTCTTCTCTTAAATCGTAAACTGAAGGCAGACAAAGGTGGCAGTAAATCCCCTTGACGGCTGCCCAGTCAGAGGCATACCTCAGTGGCAGGGCATGCTAAGGCAGAGCTTGATGCAATCTTTTCCATACCACAGCCCCAAAACAACTTTTCTCTGCTGACGCATCCCTTGTAGCCAAAGAAATCGAGGCAGAAAGGAGACATGATAAGGGAGGGTGTGCATGTGCTGGTTCCACATCACCCAGTGTGATGCAAAGGGGAAGCTCCAAGGTCCCTCCAAGTCACCCCATGCCTGTGCCCTGCAGGTTTTTATAGTTATTTCCTATGCCCTTATACTCTCCAGCATAAATGTTAAACTAAAGCTCCTGGTCCTTGTTTTCCATAAATATTGCAGTGGAGAATTAGCTGAATTTAATTACAGTTATCATGAAATAGCAAGCATTAATCAGATGCCAGTAGCAGCTGTATTTTGCTCTTTTGAAAGCAAGAAACTATTTAAAAACTATTTCATTAAGAGCAGAAAACTATTTTAGAAACAAAGCAAAAAGCATTCCATTTATAGAGTGGTATTATCTCAGTGCACACAAACACCCTCAAAATAATAACACAAAGCCCCTCTTAATAGCATGCTGTTGTAGTAAGAGCCTCTTATGGAGACAAAATCTAGAGAGATATTCATCTGAACTGTACTCTAGATCTAAAAGAGAGAGAGAGGAATGGAGAGCAATCTAAACAAAATGTGTCAGTTTTCTCATCTATTTCGGCTGCTGACACGCACTTTCAGTGGAGATGCCCATCTAATTACAACATCATAAAGTTCTTTACATGAGCATAAATTGCTCTAATTCACACAGCAGTTCCTCTTTTGCACTGCAAGGAACATGTCAGTGCAAAGAGGATCAAGCCCTTCATAGATAAAACCAGTTTGCTTTTGACATTCTCGGCCCATTTGCTTCCAAATTTCCCTCCTCCCCATGCCAGGAGGGATCTGCCTGGGATCAGAGGTGGGAGTGCAGGAGGTTCCCACCTGCAGGCCCCTGAGGAGGGTGGGCAGGACAGGGAGGGTGCCTAAGGGTGCAGGGGGACAGGATGCAGGCGATCACACCCAGGGCATTTTGCTGCCTGGCTCCTGCCAGAGCTTCGGGATCTGCACCTGTAGGATTTGCCCCTCAGGCTCTGGTGTGCACAAAACTACAAATGCATCCAACCACTGAAGGAATTCAGATTTAGGCACTAAAAATTTAGGTGCCACAAACTACACAGCGTGTGGACAATCTGTTCTTCATCGTTGCTCCCATGGATTTTTGTCTAGAACCAGTTTTTGCTTTCCAGAAGCTGATGGAATCATCTTTTGCAAGCACCTCCTCTAAGCTAAGATTAAACAATTGCTACTTGTGATTAAACAATTCAATGCAACAGTTCAGTGGGAAGGGAAATAACAAGGTCACCAAGTCCAACTGCCTGACCACCCTGGGGCTCACCAGAATTACTGAGGGCAGTGTCCAAATGCCCCTTGAGCACTGGCAGGCATGAGGCACCAACCACCTCGCTGGGCAGCCTGCCCCAGCCTTTGGCCACCCTCACGGGAAAGCAATGTCCCCTCCTGCCCAGCCTGAGCTCTCCGGCTGCAGCTCAGGGAGTTGCAGCGAGTGGGGAACACACATTTACCAAGCAGCCGTGCAGCTCTCCGTGCAGCTCTCCCAGTGTGAACTGCAAGGGCTCCTCCCTGAGAGTGCAAACAGCAGCCAGCACACAAGCCAAGACAACTTCTTGTCCTACACACATCTGAGATAGTCTCGTAGGTCAGCTGGTCCGCAGGCTGTTGGGACTGACCACAGGACTTGCAGAAGTATTTTAACAACTACTTTATTTCCCTCAAAGTTGAGATGTGCTATAAAATGTGTCAAGGCAGGATTGGAATGCTTTACAGACATGCAGTTTGGGGCAGGAGGCCAAGGCAAGATATGGCTTTGCATAACTCTTCAGCTGTAAAACAGTTTACACAGAGTGCTTTTTTAACACTGGTGATTCTAACTCTCCTCCTGCCTCTGAAACCACTTCTGCTGCTTTCTGGGGCTTCTCATGAGAAGCACCCAAGTTATATTATATTTCATAAGTGTAGAGATATTAAAACTTGAAGCATAAAGTCTCTCCCTATCCCAGATTAAGAAGTTCCCTGTGATTTTTCACTACAGTGACAAAGAAAGAATTCTCATCAAAGTCAGGCAGCAGATAACTCAGATGGAGCAATATAAGCAATATATACTCAGAATATATATATATATATATATTTTTTTTTTTTTTTCAGATTTAAAATCGTCCATTAGGAGATCGTCCAATATATTAGTTCCTCCAGGCCACATACTTGCATTAATAGTTTCCACTCTCCAGCTCCTGACACACTGCAGTGAGCACTTTTCACTAGGTATTGCCTCCCTGTTTTGACAAATGAGCCCACCTCTTAAAGATAAGCCTGAGACACAGCCCTGTCCTTCCAAAAGACACTTATTAGCTTCCACTCAGATTTTCTAAAGAGTCCTGAGCACCACTGACACTTGCCCAGGACGTATGTGGGTTTGATGAGCAGCCGAAAGGACATGCAAACACAAGCACAGATTTATCTTTTTCTTCCAGCCCAACAATCACACAGAGCTTGCTGTAAAAATGTTGTCAGACATGAGCTCCACTATGTAACCTTACAGCCATTAGCTGCTGCGATACCGTGCTGTTTGTGCGGCAGCACTCCCTAAGCTGCAGGCGGAGGGGAGCAGCCAACCACCAGCAGCAACCAGGGGCTGGGAGCAGTTCCCTGCTTCCTTCTGGTGGGTGCTGGCACCCCACGGAGCCTGGGAGCGTGCTGCTGATGGGTCACTGCTACACAGGGAGAGGGAAACATCCCGAAAGTCTCTGACTTCAAAAGGAAGAAGGAAAACTTATATCTACACATTGCTGCCTCCACGCTGTATCCACTTTCTCTGTGCCACCAGCAGCCCCAAGGTTGCCTGCATCCCCGTCGCAGCACAGTCTTCAACCAGAGCCCAGGGCCAAAGCCTTCAGAGCCTGAAAAGTTGATGCAAGTGCAATGGTGAGGTGGAGAACGTTAAATGCGGGCTGCCCAAAAATACACTTGCCTTCTGATGCAAGTCCCACCGCCTCCTGTTCTTCTTGGATGACTCCCCATGAAAATTCTCACAAGTAAAGGCTTCGTTAGGAAAAGACAAACCACAATCATCATTGCAGAAAAGCTAATTGCCTGAATAACTTTAAAGTAACCCCTCTATTTTTCTAAAAATAGCGCCTACGTCTTAGAGAACCTCATTTTAAAATATCCCGTGTAAGGTAAATAGATAGAAGAGGTTGTTGAATAGGTGAGCGCTGACAGGTTAAAATGTTAAAATAAAAGTCAAGCTTTGGTTTTGGAGCCTGCTGTGCACTGGAAACATTAACCTACTTTGAGTAAAGTTTGCTAACTGAGCAGAAGAGAAAACAAGCAGGGCGTGCTGAAGAGAGCTGTGTGCAGCTCCTCTGTCTCGTGCCTTTGGAGCTACAGGGACTAAACACTAGGAGAAAAACTCAACCAAAAACCTGGCTGCCATCCAGAAGCTTAGAGCCTTTGAAAGAGCCCCATGGTGAAAATGAAGCTTCCTAACATTTTGATTTTCTTTCCCATCTGCTTGAGAAAACAGAAAACTCTGGTTTTAATTGTAATTAGTGGTCAGAAATTCAGATTTTGTTGTTTTCCCAAGTGAATTTTGGCATTCGGGACTGTAAAAACCTGCCTCAGGTTGTTCGCAGGGGTTCAGGTATCAGCTTGTGCCTATGACGAGATGCCAACAATTTTTCCTCTTAGAAACATGTGATTCCTGCTAAGAGCAGCACTGCCAACATTTCCATTTTTCTGCAGATTAATAACATTTCCTGGGTCAAAGAAGGGATAAATAAGCATGGACCCCTGAAACATGCTGAACGTTTTTGTCGTGACAAAAGACAAACAAAGCACTGTAAATTGGAAAACAGCTTTTAAGTAAAATTGCTTTCCTTTATGAATTATTTTTTTTTTTTTTACAACTCTGCAATAAAATGCTTCAAAAAAGGACTTTCCTACTGAGCATAAAGAAAACTTATATCCTTCTTTAACACAAATACACTGACTTTTCACTTTTATGCTCATTATCATATGCCCCCCGTTATAGGAATAGATCCTAGCAGAGGATGCAATTCAAGATCTAACAGATACTTCACCCCAGGTTTCCTTTTTTAATCCCGGGTTTTTATTTTTTTTTTTTTTATTTTCTGGCATTTAATTTTTAAGAAAGTTTTTAAGTGGGAACGTGTGGCATTGTTTTTCAGTAGTGCAGAAGGCTCTGTGATATCCCAGACAGCAGCTGATGAATTTCAAAAGGTTCCTTCTGGACAAGCCTCTAAGACTCTGGGTGGTCGCCGTCTCACCCAGCCTCCTTTTCTCCAGAAAGCAGAGGGCTGCGTGTGATGGATGCAGATCGTATCACAAGCTGACCAGTAGTTGTAACTCTAGCTGCTGATACCAGACAGGTCAGAATTCATGTAAAGGAAGACACGCTCGTCTGGGAGCTCTCTTTCAGAAAACAGAGATGTTCACAGAACCAAAGCAAACCTCTCAGCTTTCACCAAACAACTCCGAAGCTCCTGAAAGCCTTGCTTCATGTTGGGAGCAGCAGCCAGATACACACACTGATTAGTTTTTAGTAATCCACTCAAGCTAAAGTGATCCTAAGCATGGCACTAAAGTTCTGCCTCTGCTCACAGCCAAATAGGAGATGACATCTCTCTTTAGTGCATGTACGATATAAAGAAATGCAGCAATAAAAAGAAAGAAAACAAAACTCAGAACTGCAGTGCTCTTCATCAAAGCTCTGTCCTCTGACAGAATCAGCATTTTAGACTAAGCTTAATGAAGGAATAAATTAAGGGATAAGGAGAAATGTTAGACCAGAGCATGTGCACGTGTTCAGTGCTACCACACCAAGTCCTCAGCAGGATTTTACCATCAGTGGGATAGGAGGTCTTTTTCTTTTTCTTTTTTTTTCTTTTAATTTTTCTTTTTCTTTTTCTTTTTCTTCCAGTGCCAGTTTTCCCACAGACTGCTGTGAGCCTCAATGCAATCCAAGGTTTCTTCTGGGTGGATAATTGACTCTATTTTCCTGTCTTATGAAGTGAATGAAGTGTTTTACTTATCAGAAGTGTTTTCAGACCATCGTCTAGAAAGGTACATTTTTGGACAGGAGCTTGCATGCTGCTTTGCACAGGGTTCAGTAAAAACAAATCACATGCTGAGATGACTAGATGCTGCATAGTGAGAGAGGGATAGGGTTTTGTGTGGGGGAGGAAATCCTAACGAATGTTGAATGATCAATACTGCAGTGAATTTAGCAAAAAGACTTACAACCAAAGTAAATAACAGTCCAGAATAACAGGTTTTGGGAAATGACTTGTCCGATAGTATGGGGAATTCATCAAAGAAGGCAGTCAGACTTCCCCCAGGAAGAAAATGTAATTCCACTTAAAGTTTCCATCATTAATTGCTACCTCAGGGGTAAATGTTGCCCGGACTCTTGAGAGAGGACTCCGGGCACCAAAAGCAGATCTGAACAGAAATTTCAAACACCGGAGGGTTTACTCTTCCCTGTCTTCAAAATGGACCTGCCTTCCAAATCTGGAGGTCTTCCTGAGGGGAAAAAAATATCATTTTGTGGGATCTCTTTTTAAAATAATGTTTTCTACCAAAAAAAAAAATATATATATTAAAAATGAGGGAAGGAGATGGAGACATTTTTGAAATGTTTAAGGGAAAACCATTTCAAACATCACTGAATAAAAAGAACAAGCAGGGAAGTGGGAAGAGATAAGGACAAAAGCTCTGCTTTTGTTCTTTTTTTTTTTTTTTTTTTTCCTTTTTTCTCTAGGATGTAATTATTCTGCTGTACGTGGGAAGAACAACAGGACAGAGAAACGACACAGATAAATCCTGCATCTTTCCTCTGCGCACAGAGAGGATGCTGCAGCAAGCCTCAGTCGGTAGCATAAGGCCTGGCTGGGCTGCTCTGGGAAGGTTTTGTGGGATCGGTGCCGGGGAGGGCTTAAGGGTGAAGGATGTGGGCACGGAGAGCTGGTGTGGGCCCGTGGTGCTTGTGAGCAGAAGCATTGCTGGAGCAGCGGTGGGACGGGATCAGCCTCCCTGGTAATTAACCTTTGTGCAGCTGATGAGGCTTTTTTCCCTACAGAGGATTTAGTGAAACTGTCCAGGCTTACTGGAGGAGTTGGAAAGGCTCCATTCAGGGAAACGTGCACAGAGACATCTCTGCTGCCAAACATCTGTTAATTAGCTACCATAAAAAAATAAATACTAAAAATCAATCATCAGAAGCTAAGCTCAAAAAATGTTTCTACCAGCAAAAACAAAATAATCCTGTCCCTGCACAGCTTGATATTTTAGATATTTTAGATATTTTTCCCCCAGTCCAGCATGAATTACATGGCCTTAGGATAAATTTAAACTGGAAAGGTGCAGAACCACCCAAACTCCTCAGTTCACAAAGATCACAGGATGGGAAGAAAGGGAGGTGATCGTGCCTCTGAGCTCTTCTGTAGCACTCCCTGGGCTGGTTTCAGATCTCACACAAGGTCATCACCTGAGGGACAAACCAGAGCTGTCTCCAGCCAGAACCTCTTAAACAAGGGGGCTCGGGGCTGAGTTCAGGAGATCAGGATCAGGAGGGTGTTGGCTGCCACCCAGACACACCCCTCCTCGTTCAGGAGCCAAGGGCAGAGGTGGGCTCCGAGACACGTCTTTCCCCTGGGAGCTTCTCTGTGATCTCTAACTGGGATTTTAAAGGAATATCACTTCTAGCTGAGACAAGAAAGAACTCAAATTCAAAACATGCAGGGTCAGGTTCACCCATCAAGGGCATACAGATCAGTCATTTTTCCTTCCTTGTCCCTGAAAATTAGGCTGACTCCCCTCAGCCTCCTGAAAGCACCTTGCTCCTCCCAGGCTAGGTGCTGGAGCTTCGTGCGAGATCAGGACGAGAGCCAGCAGTTTTTCTCTAAGTAGCGCTCTACCAGGGTTTGCAAATCACTTGAAGATGATGTTTTCCTGGCTGGCTCCCAGGGCCCAGAGCAGCCACAGGGCAGACGTTGCCGCGTTGCTTGCCGAGGATGCACCAGGCAGGGTACCACAACCAGGCCTCCTGCTGCTGCTAGCTACGTGCCGCGGCCTCTGAGGGCATCCCCGTCCCTCCTGCGGGGGGAAGGTCCGGACAGGGACCTATGGAGATGGCAGAGATGGGCTTCCTCCTGAGGGTTTGGGGAAAGAGGGAGCTGTAAGTGCGGTCTCAATCGTTCTCATTGCACGCATGAGCTGGGGAAGCCAGAGGACACTGTTAATGAGGGAATCCGGGGAATTATTTCTATTCTTTATGATCTTTATTTAATGATTTAACTTCAGAGCCAAGGAAGATAGGGTATTTTGGGAAGGTAAATTGTGGCTCAGGAAGAAATAATTAGATCAATGAAGATAGTGCAAGCCAGTCTGGGCTCACTGAAACAAAATGGGGGGGGGGGGGGGGGGGGGGGGGGGAGAGCTATTTCAATATTTT
The DNA here is from genome assembly GCF_009819795.1 of Aythya fuligula. NCBI lineage: Eukaryota > Metazoa > Chordata > Aves > Anseriformes > Anatidae > Aythya > Aythya fuligula. Next base: position 648,446 of record NC_045565.1, on the reverse strand, counting down.
TCCTCATCAAAGTATCCTTGTTTCCTTGAAGTCCCACATTCTCACGCTTTGAAACTTGAGCCCCCCCCCAGCCCCCCCCCCCCCCCCCCCCCCCCCCCCCCCCCAAGAAGAAAAGCTCTTTTGATGACAGAAAATAGTCTAATTAAAATAGGTTTAAAATGACCACCTCAAGCAGCACCTAACGTTGTGGAAGTGATGTAAATTCTGGCTCAGGCATTGTTTCCAAAAGCAGCTCTGAACTGGAAAAGCAATCAGCTTTCTTGCCAGGCTAACCTTGCCTGCTAGGGTTCATCTAGAAATAGATTTTGTAGTCTTTCCAGTTAAACGAAAACCTCTATGGAAGAGATTTTAGAGGTGAGAAAGAATGGGTTAGTGTGAAAATTTCTTGAGTGAAGACCATGACAGATGATGCAGTTCTCCCATGTGCTTTATCTGTTGTGCTCAGGCTCTGAACCTACACTCAAACAAACCAACCAACAGAAGTCAGTGTAGCTTTTAAAGACTTCTGAATATAAATGCCTTCTCCCCTCCTAAACACCATACTGGATTACTTTGCACCATTTACCTTTATCTGTCATCTATCTCCTTCCAGTAACCTAAAGGGAGCCTGCAAGACATCAGGAGAGGGACTTTTTGTCAGGTAGGGCAGTGATAGGACAACGAATAATGCTTTTAAACTAAAGGAGAGAAGATTTAGATTAGATATAAGGAAGAAATTGTTCACTCAGAGGGTGGCAAGGCCCTGGCACAGGCTGCCCAGGGAATCTGTGGCTGCCCCATCCCTGGAGATGCTCAGGGCCAGGCTGGATGGGGCTTTGGGCAGCCTGGGCTGGGGGGAGGGGGCCCTGCCCATGGTAGGGGGCTGGAGCTGGGGGGGCTTTGAGGTCCCTTCCAACCCAAACCATGCTGTAGATCTATGAATCTATGAAAAATGGAAACAATATCAGATATTTATATGTGCATGCTAAGCTTTTCAGGAGTTGCTGTGATGTTTGATAAAGTGACTAGAGTTTATTCTCAAATATTGTTGTTCCAATTCATAATATGATTGTAATATTTCGTACTCTTCTTTTGGCAAATAAACTGATTTTCTAAACCACACTATTTTTCTAAAAGGTTCAACATTGTTTTACCAGCAGGAATAAACAGAAACAACCTTAAAAGTGGAAAGTTGTGTCAATCTTAGTCCAACCAATGCGCCTGTGCTTAAGGAAAGGAACTTGGTATAATCCAGTTCTTCCAGCAGAATTAGATCAGACGAGGTTCAATAATTCAGCAGCTGAATGGGTGCATAGAAACTGCAGACTCACTGGCTCAGCCCTTTGCATGCAGAGGGTGTGGTAAGACTATCATTTTGTCTATCAGAATGAGTAACAAAAATGCTAATGAACAAACAGAACACAGTCAATTCCTAACCTGACACTGGAAGCAGATATGGTTGAAAAGCAGTGTGCTGTCTGGGTGTGTGTGTGAGAGAGTTTTCCTCTGAATTGACTCATGGTTTGAGAAGACAGATTTTATTTTTTTCCCCTCCAAAAAATTCCCTCAACAGCAGGTAGGCAGAAAATGACCAGCTAAGCTGTCAAGCCCCTGTTGGAACACATTTATTGATCATTCTCTGCTGAACACACATTTTGTTTTGATTTTGCCCATGCTGGGCTCTACAGCGGTACTCACCTCCTGTACACGTTTCTGAAGTGGCTACAGGGCCACATGGGCCAGATCTGCAACCACCAGGGAGAGGCATTGATATTTCTTTGTTTCGATGTCTCCCAGCCCCACTGAGATGAATGGGTCTCCCCAGCCAACGCTGCTCACCTCCAACTCCACTGGCAGCTCTCTCACTGCACGTCCCATCCCCGTGCAGCTCACAGCCACAGCAGCAAGAGCAGAGCTGGACTTTCCCCTGTTGCACACTGTTTATTTTCCTTTTTTTATTATTATTATTTTTTTTTTTTTTTTAGCAGCAAATCCTGCGCTGCTCCAGGCATGAGTATTAATGTATGAACAGAATGGTAGCACTTGAATTTGTCATTAACCACACTGTTTATACATTGACGTAGGGAAATAAATAATGCACAAGCATCACTGAATGGTATGGTATTGATACATAATGTTTAATTCACTCTTTTCAAAGATTGTTTGTTTCAAATGTGCACCTTTGTGCACTAATGACTATTTATGCTCAAGGATACGAAGGACAAATTATGGCAGAATGAGTGCTAGAAATCCACAGGGATAATATCGAATGATAATTTATGTGGTTGTGAGGGATTAGTTGAACTTCTCACCTACTTGGGGGCACGGGAGATTCTATTTCTGCACCACTGAGGTATAGCTCAATTACATTCAGCTGAGTACAACTAAAAGTTTTCCTGCTCAGGGTTTCCCACTCATTTCTTTTCCGGACATGCGGTCCCCTCTGACTTTATCTTTCTACCTGAATAATTTTCACAGCAGTGAAAAGGTTGTGCTACGCATGAGTGTACAAGCCTACTACTCGAGAAATCCAGATCATTTTTCTGAACCGAAAGGTAGTTTTACTTCATGAATTAGATGGAAGAACACATTTCTACAGCGTGTCTCACTTGAAGCTCTGCCTGGCTGTGGTTTCTGTAGTTTCTCAAGAGTCAAACAGACGGCAGACTTGGCCCTCATCTTGAAAATATTGAAATACTCAAGTCCTTCCAGAATCTGAAACGGCACTGAAAATTTTTAAGCATTTTAAGCTCCATTTCTGAATGGATTTCAAGTCGTCTATCAGTCACCTACTGATGATAGAGGTACAGATACTGCTGCATCAGGGCACCAGAGGCTACTGTGCCCTGATAGCAGGGAAATCCTGCAATTGGAATAGCAAAGAAAGCATCATCAGAAGACATTAAATACCCACACTATGCTAAATAAACTTAGTGTGACTGGGTTTCTTACAGTGTATAGCAAATTAATTAATAACAGATGCCCGAAGCGCAGCAAAGTGTTCCTTCAGCTAGGCAAGTCTTACGTTAGAGGTAGCACATAATGGAAAAGCCAGGTAATGGTAGCAAGAGCATAGTTAGAGGGTACGGTCACGGCTGGTCTCTGATAATAAGATTAAATGTCAGAATATCACAACTAAGTTCTTGTTTCCCCAACAAAAAGCAGCTTAGGAAAACGTGGTTTCGCAGCATTTTTCAAGGTAGATGCAACGCTCCAACAAGAAACCGAGCTTCCACGTCAGGGGCAAGGGCTGGCACGTGGTGCGTGGCAATAGCAGCGGCAGGTGGCACCGGCAGCGCTCACGCAGTGACGGACATGGTGTGCCAGTTTTGGGGACTGCACAGCTGCCAACCCTGCCTGCAGCCCCGGCTGCCCTGCACAGCACAGCCAAGGTCGCAGTCAGTGACATCCCGATTCCAGGTCGCTGCGGTGCAAAAAGCCTCCCTCCAGCAGTATATGCGTTTCACACCTAGCTGCTCCTTTTGTCAAGCTGTCATATTTAATTAAAAATGCTGACAGCCTTTAAGGATCTCTACAATGTGCAAAAAATACGTAAGATCAACACTTCACACTTCTACCAGCTATTATTCTTTTCCTACAGTAATTTAATTCACTTCCTCTAGTTCTTCAGGAGCTGGGGGCCGAGCTTTTCAAATTGTATTTTCCACTTGCTGTTCCCGAGGAGAGGCAGAACAAATACTTTCTAATCAGCACCTTGACCTCCTCCGTGCAGACCTGTCCTGGGGACTTTGTCCACCTGAGAGGTTCCCCTGTGCTCTGTGGGGTGGTTGCTTTCTGCAGGGCATTTCTTGGGCTGGGGGGAGAGCTCATGCTATGCACTCTTACTCCCTCATCAGAGAGAACACTTTTTTTCTTTAAATCTGCAAGTGCTTGGAGTTAAATCCATAGGGGTTAAGGCATCTAACTGCCTATGAGACCTCCGAGTGCCGTATCCCGCTCCTGTAGCGTTAAATCAAACGCTCGGCTTCCTGCGGTTGCTCTGGATGTGCCATGAGGTGACGATCCCATCTCTGTGTGCACTCACAGACAAACACCTTCCCATGCCTTCCCTTCAGGCACAGGAAAACCTCGTTCTCTGGGAATTTTTCTCTGCCTCTCCCTCTTTTAAAGGCAGCATCAAGATACTAACATCACTGCAAATAATTTACAAGAGAGAATTCCTCTCTGCTTTCCAGGAGTGCCATGAGACACTCTTCTTTATCAATGCAGTGCTATTACCACTGTATTTTTATGTCTCTCTCATTTTGGTACTTCATTTTTGCCATCTTGTGTGTAACTACAGTGTCTAATGACACCCTGAGACACTGGGTCCTGGCCACAGCAGATGCTAGATCTATATAACTCCTCCTGCTGTGTACCACTGAGAGCCTAGACAGACAGGGCAGGCTGTGGGAAGGAAAGCAATAACCCCCATTTGCAGATAAAAACTAAAGGTTCAGAAAGGTACCCGCCTGCTTCTAAAGCCAACAGAGATGAGGAGACACTAGAGGGAGAAAGGGCAGCTGCAGCCCCTGCTTTTGCTCTGCCAGTCTTTTCAAGCTCCCACAGAGACTCTGCTAAGCTTTCTGGCCTTCCCTCCTGCTCTGGCTCAGATCCCTTTCCCCTCCAGCAGAGCTGGGGCTGGGACATCTCCGTGGGAGATGAAGTGCCAAGCTCAGGGGTCAGCCCTGCAGCAGAACCTCTCCCGAGGAGCTCCAGCACCGCTCAGCTCCCGGTGGCTCCGGCAAGCTGCCAGCTCCTGCTGAGTGACGTGCCCAGAGCTGCACAAGGAACCAGGAACAGCATCCAAAATGCTCGTGAGCTGTAGTGAGTTTGAGACCACCCACCTCTGATTCCTGTATCTTCTCACCCATGTGCAAGCTTGTTCAAGGTTAGCGTACTGAGGCTGTGAGCTTGGCTATTTACCAAGGGAAATTTATGGGGGCAAACGCATCTCAAGAGCATATGACAACGGGACTTGAAATGGAGGGCAGGTCGGACAGAAAATACTGATGCAACAGGAATATTCACTCCCAGTGTTCCTCCATGAGCAAGTCGGCAAGAAACCACGCATTACCCTGCATCTCTGGTTACAGAAGCACAAACATTTGCTGCAAAAATACGCCGCCCCCCCCAATAGGTTTCACCAAGGGGTGGCCGGTGAGCTGCCCCCACAGCTGCACCACCCACAGGGCGAGCCCAGGGACCCCCAGCACCTCCAGTGTGGGAGCCGGGGTCTCTGCACCCACTGCTCGGCTGCTCCTTCCCAGCACTGCTCCGATTCCTCAATTCTCATACTCCGTATGGCTTGACTAGGCTGGAACATCCTGGAGTTAAATGGACATTAAATCAGCACCAGCCACAGAGATCGTGCTACTTGAGTCCAGATCAGTGCTTTTTAAACCAAATAATTACAGAAAAAGCTAGGTTAAAGAGAATCTCAGGATGCTCTGTATGAGTGCAGGGGCTGGGGCAGGCCAGGCTAGTCCCCTTCTCCAGCTTCATCACCTTCCACTTCAGCAGCTCAGACGAGGAACACCCACGGGAGCCCTATTCGGAGTCCTGGCTGCTTTGCCATGCTTCAAATCAGGTGCAAGTAATTTCTAAAGCTGCTCAAGGGAGACACTTAAAAATGACCAATATATTCAAAAATATTGCCTTTCAGCAATTCATCTTCATAAAAAACGCTCATGAGAAGTGAATTTGTAGAAAATGGATTTTGCTTTGCAAATGTAATGATTCATATCACGATTAGCTGTGCGTTCATCTAGTCACAGCAGAAGAACAATGTCGTATTACACATCTGACCAAACACAACTAATCGGTATGGATTGATTAAAAATTGAGATAGCCACAGAGGGTGTTTTTTCAAACCAGTCTGTATAGTCACACAAAAGAATAATGTAAGATGCTAGAGTGATAAAGGACTTTGTGGCTTTATAATGAACGCTCTAATGCAGAGAACCTTATAAATTCCTCATTCTGATTTAAATATTCAGTTGGAATAACTACTTATTCTATAAATATATCTAGTGTATATACATTTATAAATTCAGAGACAGTATAATAGAACTGGCTGGAAGGCCTAAAACTTAGGACACTTCAGAAATTATTTATATACATATATATTTAGGATAAAAAATACTGAGAAAAATTTAAAACGGACTGAAATTATTTAGTATAAATGAAGATTGTATAAAGCTGCCAGACATTGGTGCTGATTTTAAAGGTCAGGTTTTTACAAAGATGAACGTTCAAAACCTTGCATGAAGATATTCGTATTCATGAAAGAGAAGCTAACAGGAGGTCATTAATAAGGTCCTGCTTGGGACCCAAATGAACATGCTTTAAAGATGTGGATAAAAGGAAAAAAAAAAAAAAAAAAAAGCATAAAGCAATAAGCTTCAGATCAGTCTGCCTGGAAATAACTTTTTATCTGAAATTTATCAGATGGTTTGTGCGAACTGATTACTGCTGCAAGGGCTACTGAGTGTCCCCAAGACCCACCTGCACTCAGAGTTGCAAGTACCTTACCCAGCAGCAGGACTACCTAAAGCTGATTGAGGAACCACATCCAAAGGCAGATTAGTCCCTCGTAACCCCTGCTCAACAGAAGCAGAATTTGTTTCATTCCTAAAACACAATATATAGTCCCTCTGGCTCTATAAAGGCCCAGATCCAGCTCTTGCTAATGGCTTAAATTAATTGTGTCAGAGCTAAAGTTCTGCATATGTCAGAAATTAGGAAAAATGAAGCTGCTGAGGCCTCTGGTGACTTGTCAAGCTCCAGGACACTTGGTGCATGGGCACTGAAATGGGCAGCTTTTTCCAAATGCCATCTGGGCACCTCTTCTGCGGATACTCAGTTCATTCATAAAGGCCTATCCAGGTTCAGGACTTTCAAATTCAGGTGCCCACAGGTCCTAGCATTTATGCAGGAGGGTCAGTGAAGCGCTTTGTGTTCTGTAAAAGGGACATTTTTTTCCAGACTGCCTCTTTTAGACAGCTAGAGACCTGGTGCCCGCTCTCTGCTGACTGAAGCCGGAAAGCTTGGCTGCTCTCACAGGCAGCTGCAGAGCCCAGGCCGCAGGAGCTCAGCGTGGTTTGCTGTGCTTGTCACATCTGCTTCCTTATTTACCCAGGAGGAGCCAGGTAATGAAAAGCAGGTTGCTCTCAGTCATCCAAATTTCTGGCCGCCATCGCAGGACTTTGCTGCCTGCCGAGGTGCCAGCATTGCTGTGAGATGTGGCTGGCAAGTGGCACTGAGCTGCGGTGGCCAACATCGCCCCAGCTCCCTTACTACCCCAGCCAGGTGGGCTGTGCCCTGAAGCACACGTCCCCAGCCCTGGCTTGTTGCAAGCAGAACCCTTGGGCACCTACAGCTCAGCAGGTAGTGTCGTATTTCCTCGGGTTGGACTGCTGACAGGAGTATTGTTCCCGCTAAGAGCCCTGTGGGCTGATGCCCACATTGGCCAGCAGCCAGTGGTTGGGTGCCGCTGGCCAGGAGAATTTATAAACAAAAACTTGGAGGGGGAAATGGAAGGAGGGGCCTCAGTCATTTTATACACAGCCACGAGACAGACTTCTGAATGCGACACTCCTTTCCTGCTTTTTTGGACTACAATAGAAAAAAGTGTCTTAAAGTACTCCGGTATCCTGAAGTACTCATGATGCACAGGACTGCGTTTGGCAAGACATAAGGAAACGTTCTGAACTGCGGTCACTTAAGACGACACATCAGAAAGATGTCCTTTCGCACAAACTTTCTTCTTTTTCATCTCCTCCTTTCTCTTCAGCAGACTGATGTTGATTGGTCGCAGAATGACTCAAGAAGTTAGGGATCACAAATGACACAACAGAAGAAATTGAAAGGTTTTCTACCTAGCCAGCGGTAACTCCCTGTCAGATGCTTTTCAGATGTGCACGCACACGTGCACTGCTCCCGTTGCTTTACCCAGCTTTGTTCTTATCAGCACGTCTCAGCACCACTGTCCCTTCCTCTCCCACATCGCAGTTCCTCCATAAAGCTCTCACAACACAGTGCAGTGTCACCATTTATCCAGACCCAGTACTGCAGGAATCCATCTCACAGCCTGCAGAACGGGCTCTTAACTCTTCTTTTGTTTATTAATCTGCTTGAGATGCATAGTGAGAACACATCGATACTGCTAAGGTTAACGACTGATTGATTCATAGCAAGACAGCGCCAGCATTTCCAGCCAGCTGATCCTCAGCAATTGTCGTAATGAAGGCTGCAGTGTGCTCTCAGGGTGCACAGCACACCTCCGTAGGAGGGCTGTCGTTTGGGTTTCTCGCAGAGGAAGGGCAGGTGCTGGAGGGAGTAGAGATGTCTCAGCACATGGCTAATGGCCACCAGCCCAAGCCATCGGGGCCCTAAAAGCCGGCTGCTGTCCCGGACAGCCCTGGGATGCAGGGACTGGCACTCGTGCCTGCCAGCCACGGAGGGGACCAGCACACACTTCATTTTCTCTGTGGCTTGTAATAGAGATATACGCCGAGGCTAAGAAGAGCTGGCTCCACAGAAACAAAGCCATTCTTCACAGCAGACTGGTGCCATTAAGAAGCATGTGGGAATTCCTGGCTCTCGTTCTCACCGTTCAGATAATAGGCTTTCTACAGCAGTACCCTTTCACCAGATTATTGTTATTGCAGGCGCTAAAACGATCACAGCAGGTTGCAGAGGGGCAGGAGAAACAAGGAAGCAGTAGCTGGCCGGCAGCAGGCGGCTTCATGCCCCGCGGAAGCCCTAGCCCTGGGCAGCTGAAGGGAAGCTCCCTGCAGCTGGAACAAACCCCTGCTGAAGCTCATCGCAACCCGCTGCCCAGGCCTCCCGTGCCTGGGGACGCCCAGCCACAATGTCCCATCCATGCAGCGCAGCCCCGAGGGACACATCCTCCCTCACTGCTTCACCTTGCCTCGCACCAGGCACCCTGACCCACACTAAGTGCTGTGGGCAACAACCCTGAGTTTCCATGTGCTCTCCCTAAAATCCTTTGGGACAATTGCTCTTGACCCTGCCTTGTAAGCTTTGGCTCTTCCAGCCGGCCTGTTTTAACATCCATTTCCCCATCATCCCCTCTCAGAGGGGGCTCCGGATCTCACTGCCTGGCTGCCACCCCACCAAGTGCAAAGGAACCAAGTCATCTCAAAACCCAGCTAAAAACAGTGAATAAAAAAAAATCCAAATAGTACAATGTTTCTGGCTTCTCAGCACAGATTGAACCAAAAAAAAGAATAAAAAGACTTCCCAAATGGATAGAAAACTCTGAATCCCATACACTTTGGGTCAGATTACTTTTCAGTTCTGTGCTAGAAAAGTTTCTTTACCTCTAAAGAGGGTAACAACATTTTAGACAGCCACATGGTATTTTGTTTTAAAAACACTCTGTCCCTTCAGTGAATGAATATTTTAGCTATGTTGCCTGTCTCAAAAAGATGAGGTCTGCTGGCAAGATTTCTAACCTAAACCTTAAAATGCATCCACAGACAAGATTATCTCAGTTCCCACCACTGAATGACTGGCATCAAGCAAGTTGTGTGAGGACTTGCCAGATACAGGTGAAAGAAGCAGCAGCAGCTTCACAGTTGATGGCTTAAAGTCAACAGGAGGCTACATTCACCATGGGGACTTGATTTCAAAAATGACAGCACCTAAAAATAAGGCTTCAGTGGTCTCTGCTTTCCTCCGCATGAACACAAGCTGAAGAAAACGCCCCAAACTCTCCCCGTCTCTAAGATCATTCATGTGTTTTAGCTGAAATCACACCTCTGAGCCAGAGAGGGATGAGATTCAAAACACATTTGCAGACTGCAGGAAGCCTTTAAGTGCAGGGATATTTAATGAATGGAGAGGAGCTCGTGGCTCTTTTGCAAGAAGAAAGCATGTTTTGCTGGGCCCTGCCCCAGAAACTTCCACCTTCACTGCTGGGAGAACTCTGCCATTACACACACAAGTACGTAGCTCAGTGTCCCAGCAATTATGCAGGTGATGAAATGCAGAAATAGAGGCACTTGCTCTCCTGCTGGCTAACTTTTGTAGGTGCCTTCAGAGTTGATGCATTCCCGAGGTTGTACAAGGCAGAGCACCACACCGCCAACAAGCACACTACCCTCATTAACATTGTCTCACTACAAAGCCAAATTACAATAACTTTGTGACAAAGTAGGAAAAAAAAGGCAACAATAACCCCAAACCAGAAAACCAACACGCTTTGACTTCTCTTTGTCACCTGAAAGCACTGCAGTTTGCTGGTGGCTGTTTGCAGATTTCTCTGTCCATCTCCAGATTCAGCTCACCGAGGTGGAGGAAAGGCACAGCTCAGCGCACCCCTGGGCTGATCAAACCTTTGTGTCTGGTTCAGGCAGTGGAACCACGGCATAGATCAAATCTCATGTAGTTTGCCTTACCAGTTTGACAACAGGTATCCTGGAGTCATTTTGGATAATTAATTTCTATCTGTTACGTTTTGCAACTTGCACTTCCCAATAACAGTGCACCTGTGGATAAAACAGCATCGTTTTGCACAGTATATGTGGAGTATTGTCATGACCTTCACTTACACGAAGCCAGATGCACCCGTTCTTCTTCACACACACAATCTCCCTCAATATATTTGTTTGGGAGAAATATCACTCTCACCTCATACCACTTAAAGGCCCAGAGGCAATAGTGAATCTGTGACAAAAGGGATGCCCTAATCCCATTTTAGGCTTTAAATACAGACGTCCTCTTTGCCTCTGGAAACGTGACAAGCATCCCCCCCTTGCATTCCTGTACCTGCATGCAAGGAGGGAACAGGATCTGCTGTTTACTTCAAGGACAGAAGAGGGAATGAAATATGGACTTCATTTAACCTGCATCCGCACACTGTGCTAAAAGAAGACTGGAGCTGTGGCTGAAAGGGGATAATTAGCAATAATTAATTTCTGCTGCAGATCATTAGCAATTTGCAACCCCTACGAGCAAATGAAAACTATGGTTCATCACACTCCTAAAATTAGCCCTAACCAAACCTCTTACACTTAGGATGGCGATTCTTTCTAAAGGGCAGGAAAGCAGCACAAAACCTGGTTTCCATCTGGTTTTAGAGAGTTGAGAGCTTTTTCTCAGACCACATGAATGTGACCACTGATCAGTCCCGCCTATTTCCCTCCAAATCCTAACTTTTCTCATGTTAATGGAGACTTCAATAAAAATTTATTTCATATGTTACCTTGCAAAGAAAAAAGGTAAATAACATATATGAATGAAATAGGTTGCATACTTTGAAATTAAATGTCATCAGTATGCCAGAAATCTCAACAAAGGGCTTTACTGCATTTCTCATTTTTCATATTGGCAAGATTCTCTTAAAATAGGGAATTTATTAAGCAAAACCTGGAGCAGGTTTTTATCAGCCTCATCTTCCCATCAAAATAAACAGTCCACATTAGAAATTGCTTTAAGAATAAAATGTAAACCGTAAGCCTACTTGCCTCATTCCCCAGGAACACATGCACTTCCACCTGAGTCAGGCCTGACATAGGTTACTCATGCTGTATTCAGTGAAACAATTACTGAGGATCTATTATGGGTAAAGTTTAATTAGCTCAACTATAAGCAAGACACTAATTTGTGCTATAAGAAACCAAGATCACAAGTTTCCATAGTACAGGATGTCCCCACTTGTTTTTACAAGTATTGTTCTGATTAAATTGGAACCTAAGGGGTTTACGTTTTCCTGTGGCTATTGAACGCAGGTACACAGAGGCACAAAAAATATCATCTTTATCTCCAATAAGCGGAGCTTCCCAGACCTGTCCCGGGCTGCCTTCTGGAGTTGGTCAAGACCCAAGCATACAGGGGAGGCAAAGGGACCATAGGCACTACTAGGATCCCTCTCACCCTCCACGCAGGGCGATGCACTCCGGACACAGACTTCCCAGCTCCCCTTCCACAGGGCTGCAGTCACTAAGTCCCTCATCAAGCTAGCAGGTGACCCCAGAGCCACAACAAAACCATGTATCGTCTATAACAAATCTAATAAAAATTAGTAAAATGATAACAGCATAAATGATAACGGCATCTGAAAACAAAGCTGATATTTTTGCAAAGGTTTTCAGTTAAGTACACACATCAAGAGTTTAAGAGACTGCTATATTTAGAAATACAATCTATTTCTGCAAGGCTCAGATTTTAGCTTCAGGTAGCACATATTCATTAACACCGGATCTCCACCCAGGAAATGTAACTTGAACTAATAATTGCAGAACAGCAGACAGCACATTTTAGATTTGACGATTCCCAATTCAAACATTGCAGCCTTATTGTAGAATTAATTGGCTCCTGCAGTGCTTTATTATTATTTATATATACATTCAATATTGATATTTATGTGGACTCTTGGTGTGACTGATTATTTATAGATATGGTCTGAAATCTGAGACCTTTTTGGCTGAATTCCCAGTCTCCTGTATGAAATTCTCAAAGACCCATGGAAAAAAAAAAGAAAAGTCCATTTAATCTATTTCAGATTTCCTATTTGAAACAGGGATGAGAAAACAGTGGAGATAACGCTTCTTCAGCCTTTCTTTGCCTTACAGACTTACATACAATAACAGTAACCTCTTTGAGAAGGAAGCATTTTTTACAGCATAAATTTGTGCAGAACTAGCAGCCTTGGAGGGCCCAAGGATAATATTGTAATATAAGTGATAATTAATTTATATTTAACTGGGAAATGTGTACTATAAACATACCCTGAGCAGTAATCAATGGGAGATCACGCTAGGAATCCCCAAACCAGACATGGACTGGCTAACACCAGCAGATGTGTTGCTTGCCCTTCTGTTCAGGTGGCCTGATGTGTCTGGAGAGGAAAGCTCCCTGTGCTGACCCTTCTCCCAGGGCAGGCAGGGAGAGATCTCAGCAGCCTGATTCATGTGGGGCATTCCCCAGTCCCATCCCTGCTTGCCTCTCTGCTGGAAGAGCATCTGAAACCACCATCTCTGCCCGCATCCACACTTAGGCATAGCAGTAGTTCTTAAAGACTGCTTAAGAACTTAAGCTTCACTGAAATTCACCTTGAAAATCCCGCCTCCTGACAAAGTACCAATCTACCAGTTGTTCCAGCTTTTTTGTCATTGTTTTTAAACATTCCCCTTTCCTCACCCTGAGCTAGCAGAAACAGCCTCAGCAAGTGCAGGAAGAAGAACATAGGAACCACGACTAGAAGATATACACACCTACAGTGATTCTTACTCTTGATGAGGTTTTTACGAGATGATATCAACCAACAAGCACTACATAAGATCAGGCACTGTACTGCTCTCTTTTCAGCATTTTCTGTTGAGGCTCTTTTCCTTTTTCTTTCTCCATGTGTATGATTAATTATTACTATTATACTTGTTATTTCACTTGGCTTCAGAGGCCAAGGCAGAGTCTGTAGAAACCTATTACATGCAACGCAAATTCACAAATAAGACCACAATAGAAAAAAATATATACATATGTCTGTGGTAAACTTACAGTCAGAAAATTAAAACAACATCATATCTTAAGAAGTTTTACTTACTGTTCTTTTACTTCACATAATTCAAAATATTATTATAGAGAATTTCTGATAAAATTCATTTATAAACCATAAGTCAATACTTCATTTAAAAGCTTTAACTCTCTCAGAACTTTTTCTAAAAAAGAAGAAGTCAATACAGATTAGCAAAGCACCTTACAGTCGGCAAGTTTTGCATATTTTGCTGGAAAAAAAGTTTAATGAAAGAGGCTTCACTCAGCCCTCTGCCTACAAGAATTTTCCACTTACTTTCTGTAGGAGGGTAATATATAGAATATACATCTAACAGAATGTATCTGTTAACAGGTCACGGCTGTGGCTGAGACTGACAAAATTAGAGCAGTCTGAAATTAGATATTTCATTCTTTTTGCTTAGCAGCATCGCAGTCTTCTGTAAGCGCTTCTCTGCAGCACCCACAATTTCTTTTGAATTCTTCTGGCTGATTTTTGTCCATTTAGCTCTCTGTAAGCAGTTATGCTTTTCTCAAATATTACCTCTGCTAACGTGGCCTAAAGGCATTATTTGAACAGTGCTGAGGCCGTGCAGAAGTTAAAAATCATGAGCAGCTTCTCCTAGAGGGCTCATATTAATAGCTTTATGAAAACACACGAACCCAAATGGATTTTATAGCTTTGAAGTCAGATTGTTTGTACTAATTATTTTATGAACAATATGAAGTACCATTGATTTTATAGCTTTGCAGCCTGATTTATTAGGCCACGTGCATGTCATCATCCAGGCTTTATGTCTTACAGACAACTGGCACTTTGAAAGTCCTTCCTAAACCTTCTTGTGTTCCCTTGAATATGATTACAAGTGCTATGCATAAATCAATTCACTTGAGTATGATTAAAGATTAAAAAAAAAATCACACAAAACAAAACTCCTGAAATAACTAAATCCACGTGGGTAGGGAAGAGCAGGCCATTAGAAAGTTAAAGTAGCAGTAACAAATACACTCTGGGAAAAGATGACATGTTACAGATCATTCTGCAATGAACAGGAGCAATAAAGAATTTCATTTCCAAATCTGGCAAAGCAGAAGCTTTCCTGAGTTCTCCACTAATGCACGGGGTATATCCTTTTTCCAAAGCTAGCTTTCCAGAGGACTCAGCCTCCAATACCCCCTGCAGTCACAGCTTTTCTTCCCGTGGCCTAAGCAGACTTTGGCTTCAGGCTTTGGGAGCCAGGCATAGAAGTTTTCAGTAATTTGCAAGTACAGTGAAAAACAGAAAGTAAGGTCTTTAGGAGTTCAATATCTTGTTCAGTATGGTTTAGATAGAGAGCACTAAACAACTTCTCTGTATTCCGCACCTCAGAGCCCAGCCATGCAAACTGACAGAGGACCAAACATCTTCGTTTCAGCGTGCAGTAATAACATATCTATCCAACCCAATTACAGCAAGGAGAACCACTCTCAAATGTATCAAAGCGTTAAAAAACATTAAAATGCCTCATTTCTCATCTCTTGTATCTCATTCTGGTGTAAATTAAGTGACTTTTATTGAGTTCTATCAGACTTGCAGCACTGCAATTATTAGTAATAGAGTTGTTACCATAAAATTCTGGTATGTCCTAAATATCCTCCTTGTTTTCTGCATATACTAATTTTAAAATTCCATCTAATTTAAATATATAAATAACACCAGAAAGCAATCAAGATTTCTTCACTATATGCCTCTCACAGGATAATTTTCTCATCCATATGCATTATTACCAAAAGATGCGTCCTGCATACTGACAGTAGCTCTTGTTCTCTCAGTATTCTTGTTCGCTATGATAGGTCAACATCTTTTAATAGTGAGGTTTTCAACTGAGCACTTTTTAAAATGATAAGAGGTTGCTTTCTTTGTTAAAGTTCACTTTCTTATCAAAATAACATATAGCAAAATATCTCAATCCAAAAAAAAAAAAAAAAAAATCAATTCTTCACAGAAAATAAATGCATCTTTTCTTCCTTTCTCCTCTTTATCTGCCATTAAATTACATTCATACATCTAGCACCACACTCCACTAAGCCCCATCGCAAAAAAAAAAAAATAAATCATGATGCATCACTGAAGAGAGTATCTGAGAATAGCAGAGACAAATGCAGGACACCTAAATCATTTCCCCTGAGGAAACAGAGTGGTAATTCAGAATTAAAATATTTTTTCATCTGCAGCTGGAATGTGTCACTTTCTGATTTGCAGCTAAAAACAAAAATTATTTTCAGCTGAAGTTTGTATAGAAGGTTTTGCATTTTCCAGTTGTCACTTTTATCAATGATTTACACGCCAGCTGAGAAGCATTTGTAACAGCTGAAGAGTATGCATAAACTCACAGTATTTTTGTAAAAGAAACTTAAATTCCATAATGAGTTGTTCACAATAAACTTTATTTCTAACACATACATGATTTATGGTGTGCAGACTAGAGCCAAACATATCCACACGTATAAAAGGGGATATTGTTCTCTTCACTGATTTAATTGGCACCAAATTAATGTGTGTTATATCAAACATCAAAAACCTAGTCTCTTTACACCACAGAAGTATGCTTAGAAACCTTCTGAGAGAGCGACAATATAAACTAGTTATTTTCTTCTGGTATCCTAACATGTTTTAGTGCATCTTTTTCATGATGATGTGTTTTAAAATATCGAGTACTCCTTTCCGGTAGTGATTTGGGTAGTGAGTGAGGTCTGGCTGGTTTCAGAAAGTACTAAACAATCCTGGCTAACATGGCTATTTTTGGAAAAACAACTCTAAAATACCTGGTTTCAGCCCAAGCATTTAGTACTTGAGGACACTGAAATGTTCTCCTCTGCACATCCACCACTAGAGGAGCTATCCCCTACGGATCAGAAGCCCCAACAAAGGTACTAGCACACATCTACACAACACATACACACCATGTGGTCACGTCCACACTTTTATACACCCAACCCAAGTGATATCCACAACCATCACACCACATAAAAAAGCTTCAGTGGACAAAATTGGGAAGGCTTTGCTACAGATTTTGAATAGAACTTGGTGGTAGGAGAATTGAAGTGTGGGCAGGGCAGCAGCAGCCCAGACTGGCTCCGACAGGAGGGCTCTCTGCAGAGGGCTCTCCTATCACATCCAAACCACTGCACAGAAGTGCTTCATTTCATAAAGGACCTTGTCTTGTAAACATGGCTTGGGATTTCTGAGAGCAGGATCTAAAGGTGAAATAAGCAGTCTCGTGGAGTGTGTAGATTTTGATGCTTTTTTTTAGTCTCTGGATGTTTTGTGGGGAAAACCTGTGTATGATCCAGGACGCCATCAGGGGGTTCTATGAAAACTCACTTCCCTAGTCCCTTATTCCCATAGAATAAAAAAGTAAAAGATTAACCAGATAAAAAGAATAATAAAGGATTAATCCTGTAACAATTCCCTCTAATATTTATAGAAAATAAAATATTCACACAAGCAAAGCAAAACCAAAAAGAACCACATGCAACAAAATGAACAGGACAGCTGCTTCGCTGGTTGTAAGCCGTACACTCATTGCTGACCTTTACAAGAGGTATGGAAGAAAAGCAAGGAGGTGAAAATTAATAACCCTTCAGGCAGACAGCAGAGAGCCATCATAAGTTGTGTGATCTAGACATTTTTATCCACTGCCCCCATCCTCCAGAAAGACATAATTAATTTACAGTCATTTTAACCTGCAAATGACACTCGTACAGTTGGAGGACTGACAATCAGTTTCCCGTGCTAGCAGCAGGGTGTAGAAGGCTGAGTGCCGTGGCATTCGCTCAGATGCACTGAAAAATATAATTGATGGGACCTCCTACCTTGTTAAGTGCAGTGGCACTAGCTGTAACTACATGCAGGCAGGACGAATACATGCTACTCTTCAGCAGACAGAATAAAAAAGTAAATAATAAATTAATCAGTCCCTTAAAGTCCTATCTTGAAGAATGGTTAACATTAATAGCTTTGTTTCTTTTTGTTTTAACTCACAGAATATGGCAGCACAAGTCAATAAGCAAAATGCCTGGTACACAACTTTATTTTGTGGTTTAGATTGCAATAAATTCAGAACATGATGCACACAGTCTCCGCTAGAGCCACTGTAAATGACAAAAGTTAATGATACATCTGTGAAGAGGAAGGAATAGGAACAGTAAATGTGTGCGCGTATTTGTATAATAATTCAACAAATCGTAGATGACAAGGTCTCCTTCACTGAAAAATTGTTCAAATAAAAAAGAGCCCAACTTAAAAGGACTGTAAATACCAGGCAGCATTTTCAATATCTAGAAAAGAGACTGAGCTTACAAATTACCCCACCTAACCTATGTGCATTTGGGGCTCAGTGGACAACACTGTACGGTAAGTTGGAGCCACCAGCCTGAACGCTGGGAGAGCCTTACAAAGCCCTAGGCATCCACTGTATCAAGCCACACATTTTCTATAGCTATCCTTGGTTACTAAGATGGTGTTCAAGTATTTGAATTGGGCAAAAATTAAAAATAAAAATAAAAATCCTTAACATGCTTGTTAACTGAGGGTATTTTCACAGGCCAGCCGTGCCTGCCTTCATTCAGTCAAGAACTGCAGTCCTGTCAGGCTCCCTGGCCCTAAAGCTACCTTCGTCATATTTACCAGAAAACTTGTGGGCCAGTCTCAGTTACTGCATTCTCACAGTTACACGTTTTTGCCATCCTCTTTTTCTTCCCTCTACAGCCAGGTCTCACTCCCAGCACATCCAGGACAGCAAGTACCCCCATCACACTGAGGCAATGCCATCAGCTGAGGATTTGCAGCATCACTCACAGCTCCTAATGCAAAAACTGCCCCCCTCCTTTACCCACGCTGCCAGTTTTCCTTCATTTAGGCTGCAAGAAAGACCTGCCCACTTTGCAGAAGTCCCTCTTTATGCTATTTCCTCTAAAGCACGCCCGTGCCCACCACACATTTTACCAACCTTATGGACAGGGACAGGCAGGGGGACATCTGCCCTGCTCCCTTACACACTGTATGGGCCTTTTTTTAAAATACATTAGGAAATATTTTAGATGCACAGATCTTCATGTGCTGCAAGAAGGGGCTGTATATAGCCTGAATAATCGGACAGAAAAACAGGCTCACAGATGATGAATTTCATGCCACTGATTTAAAGTGGTAGAGAAATGAAATGAATAGTAATCAGTACGTTATCTCCAAGCTCAGGTACCCAAACTCTCTTGGTTATGAAATGTCATATTAGTCAGGAGTTCATTATATTTCTTGTGCAGCATAAGAAATGTGAGCCTGCCTTCCAGAGGTGGGAGTCCTCTTCTTTTGTGGGAGCAGCGGATACCCTTGGGGCACTTAGTCATACGATACTGTACCACAGAGCTAAAAATAGGGTATCGTGTCAAACTAGATTTATAAGAGATTGCTTTCTGTGTGTGCAGACAGCCTGATTTTAGATTTACATCTGATCTATGCTCAACTGCATGCAAGCATTCCCTCCTGAACACCTCCAGAGGTCATAAAAAGAGTCCAGAGTAGTACAACTTTAGTTATACACAACTAACTGTCCCACTGCTGCTTAACCAGATACATTAAAAAAAAAAAAATCAAAAAGGCAGAAAGAAGGGAGACCTACAAGAATAAGCAGCAATTACCATGAGCACCAGTTTCAGATGCACTTTTAATCCCAGCCACTTTAAAATTTGATATGAATTTTACCAGGTTAAAGCCAGAACATGTTTGTTTTGGTCTTTGTGGTTTTATCAGCTTCTCTTCACCTAATCACCCTTCCTTCATCACAGCTGAACTTTTATTCTATTTTAATTCTTCCCTTAAAGGATCTACAACACGCTGCTTGTATGCTTCTGCTTATCCAGCCACCACAAGCGTAGAAGACATGACAGCGTGGTATGAGATAAAAGTTTTGTAGGAGATAAAAGCTTTATTGGCCTGTATTTTGGATGACCAAATTACTCATGAGCAGTGAACTCATGAATAAGTTATGAAAGTCATTACAACAAGTGCCAATAAAGCTTTTTTTATACGACACTGTCATATATTCTACATATGCGACTTATTTTACAGAAAGGAAAAAACTCTACATAAGACTCTTTTTAGAGAGTCTTAAATTTTTTTTTATTGGGGCGATTTCTTCTACCCTTCCAACTGCAAACCAGACTTTAATTAAAATAAGCCCTGCTCCGCTGTGCTGAAGGGTACAGAAAATTTAAAATCTCTCTGAAACTTACTGCTGTAGCTTTTACTTCGTCAGAACTCACAGCACACCACAGCTTGAAGAGTTGCCCCACTGGAAAATTATAGACTTCCCTTTCCCAAAGGTGGGAAACAGGTACTATCCTGGGTGGACACACAGCTAGAAACCCTAAATTTATCAAATATTGTCTATTCTGAACATTCAATCACTACAATTTCCTAAAGGACAAAAACTTTAATTAGTAACTAGGAAATTAAGGATATATTATTGTTAAGCTGGCTATACCAGAGAATAACAACTTTCTGAAGATACTTAGAAATCAAGTCCCAGGAAGCTGAACCAGGAGAGTGTCAATGAGGAAGGTATCAATCCTCATTCAGCTTTAATTTACCCCACAACTATAGGATAACTAGAGAGAAAGAAGGCAAGGGAGGATGAATGTGTACTTGTGTACTTTTTTTTTTTTTTTTTAATGAAGAATTACTAGACACCCTCTTTCAGTTAGCCAAACTGTAATAGCGAGGATGCTTCCTGACACATTAATTTGTCCGGCATTCTTCTCGGAGTTGAACTCTTACAGGTATTTTTCCTCCCTTAAAACATCAAGCAAAGGCTGATATCCCCAGGAGCTGGTAATTGGCATTGTTTTCAGGGGAGCCGCGGGCACACAGGGTACGATTCATTTGTCTAAATATAGGTTTCTCCAACCGAATGGGTTGTCTGTGCACTTTTATTCCTCCCTGAGGAAGGGGAAGGGAACCTAATCAGCACCCAAAATAGAACAATTTGAAGTGAACGATTTAAGCTCTGGAGGTGCTTCCTCTCCCACTGGTGAGATACTCTCGAGACTTTCCGCTCGCCCTGTAGGCACTGCAGGCAGGATGAACGCAACCCACAGCCTGTAATGCTGCCTGCCAGCTTCTTCCCCGGTTTGCTCCATACACAGCCACTTACACAAGTAAAATTAGTCAAACACCTTTTTAACTTGGTAACGTTTTTCAGTTCATACTCTGCTAGGTCAGTAGCTCTGCACGGTGCATGTCAGCAGTTAATTTGCCCATAATGTTATTTCTGGTGAGAGCAGCACTTCAATCAATGACGCGGTTTCTGCTTATGCTGGGTCTGCAATTTGGACTGCGTTTTGACACACTTGCCAGATGAGTAAAGATATTACCTGGTGATTTGTTTTCATTTATCAGTTGCAATCCTTAAATAGCCTTTGCTCGCCTATGTTGATTTCTGAAGAGATGAGCCACTGTTTTCACAACACCCGTGACTCAAGGAGGGAGGCTGTAGCATCGGCATTCCTTGCTGATTGTCAGTTCTGCATCCCCAACGCAATTCTTCCTCGAGATGTTTACAGGCGCAGTTGGCTCAAGCCATCAGTACTCGTGTTTTGCCTTACTACCTTTCAAATCACGGAGGTGCTTAACTGGGCTCTTGTTCTCTTGCCCAGCGATTCCCAAGATCTAACGTATGCAGCCAGTGGGGGAAGAGAAAGAAGCGCCAAGCAGATGCCACGCTCCCACTGCTCTCCTGCCTGCTGCGTGGAGCAAGACCTCCATCTTCCTGCCAGGGAGCCGCGTCCTGCTGCGGGACAGGCTCCTCGTAAAGCACGGAAGGGCAGGATGTGACAGGTAATAAAGGAAGAGCACGATATATCAAACAGCTAAATAAATAAGAGGCTGGGTAGAGCATTCCCTCTGCCCATGCTGACAGCTGGACAGCCTGCTCAGGCAGCCAAGGCAATTAAGCCCTAGAAAAACTGCTTCTGGCCAAAGAGTCTGTGGATAACAGCCTGCCCCCAGCCAGACCAGGAAAACACACAGGTCAAGGCAGGAGACAGCAGGTACATGCAAAGATGGGAAGTTTTACAGTAGGGTCTTTAGAGCATACGAGATCCTATCAGGCTGTAATCTGCTGTATGTTTGCATGGATTAAACCTGACTGGTCAATGACATGCTCTGATGAACCTTGGCTGACCATCACTTAAATCCGACGCATGCCCTTTACTTCAGCATAGGAGGCAATTCAGGATTAACATTCCAGGGCAACGCAGCTCCCAAACCATGAGCACATGGAATAATTTCCATTATTTCCATAGCAGTTATTCCCCTGGACTCTCATAAAAACGTGATCTCTAATCATGGACCTTTTCTTCCAACCTGCCTTATCTTATCCCATGCTTTGCCTCTTGATCTCTATCATCTGTCACTTGAGATGTCCACACTCAACTGCGAGTGTTGGGGGATTTCATTTTATTTTTATATGTTGAGGGATTTCCTCCCCTCTGTTTCCAGGGGAAGTAAAACAACATTGAATTGCACAACAGGAGGATGGACCCGAGTACAGATGGTGCTGGACAACACGTGGGAAGAGGGCTCCTTCAAGCGCCTGTCACACCGAACTTCCATATTCTACCATTTGGACAACTGCATCTAAACTCCTCCTGAAACAGCAGGAAAGAAACTACAATGTGAAACATGTCTGAATTAAAGGGCTTTAGCAGAAGTTGGAACAGGATGTACAAAGTCACCTGTGACTGCACCAGGCAGGACTCAGGTGAGCTTTGTGGCTGCTCAAATGCATGCAGAGGGTCATGCTGGCCTCCAGCTGCCCCTGGGGCTGGGAATTTGCAAAGGTGACAAAGAGACTGCAGCCAGACTCAACAGGGCTCGCTCTGTCTGGTTTTAATAGTGATAATAAAATGCAGCTCACCCAGTAACTCAGCATCTTACTGTAAGCTGAGCAATGAGGTCCACGAGCAAGCCTGGAGCACGGAGTTGAATGCCGCACCTCTCCTTACTCAAAGGGTGCGGTAATTGGCCTGCCCAGGACACATTCAAGGTCCTGAGGCTGAACCTGTGTTATTTAAATGGCAAAGCAGGGAGGTAAGAAAGTGAAAGGACAAGTAATTTTCTTCTTTTGTGTGCTGACTTTGTACCTCAGTCCAATCCATTTCCTGCTGCTATTCAAGTTCCTATTTGGATACAGAAGGGTAGCAAAGGGAGCAGGGGTGCCTGCAGTGCAGTCTGGAAAAGCCCAGCCCATTTAACGGACCTACCTCTCATCCAGGCAATTATTGAGACAAAGAAGCATGAAGCTCATCATCATCAAATTTACACTGGGCTCAAGGTTCAAAGCTAAACTACATTGCAGTCTGCACCTAAGACATTTCCATTGCTTTTCTCAGACTTAAAACATTTTTGTCTGTTTTTTTTGTTTGTTTTTTTTTTTTGTTTTTTTTTTTTGTTTTTTTTTTTTTGTTTTTTTTTTCCCCTTACAGCCTTGCTTACCCTTATCTGAAGTGTAGCCCTGAAGATGGAAAACGAGTTGGAGGACAAAGAAAGGAGGTTAACATTTTAGGTATGCTATTGTTATCTATACCACAGTGACTCAAAATAACTTCTGCACATGAATGTGACCGTAAGCACTGACGGTCTTTATGCCATTATTCTCCACAAACCTCTTATTTCAAAACACTTATTCGTAGCATTAGCACTTCCCTGAACTCAAAGAAGTCCTGTCCAGCCCCTGCATTTATTTTCACTATGAGCAACTGAGCTACCAGAGCTTTGGTAACAGAAGCAGGAGATGGGACAAGGAAGGAGAACCACCTCCTTCTCACAAAGGAAATGTGCTGCTAAAAGCTCAGGCAAGATAACCTGACCCAAATTAGGGTCTAGGGGCTCCCAGGCAGAATCTGTGGTCACTTTTAGCAGTGGCAGCATTTTAGGGAAGTCGATACCTCCACAGACAAACCTTGTTACAGCATACACAACTTCAGGAGGTGCAAATCATCCTTACAGAAACACTGAAGAAGAGGCAAGTGCAAGGACTGAAACATGCACAGTACATTCCCCATTTTCATACTGCAGGAAGGGTTTTGCAGCCCTCGGAGCAGCAGGAGCTGGCTGAGGCAGGCTCGATAGGCAGTTCTGCCTGCCTTTCCTTAAGACAAACACCTAGCCTCTGCACACTACTGCCCTCAGCCCGCGGCACTTTGTTTATGCCTCCAAATCAAATACAAATCTCAACCTAGAAATGTGGACTTCGCAATACTCTGGCCATGCTACTACAAGGCAGTTGTTTCATGACGGAGCAGATTTGCACATAAGTGGTGGAAGGAGATCACAGTAAAATCAAGAGTTTGCCTCAAGTCTGAAAGAGCCGTTGAGTTAGACCCGGTGAGACAAGTTACCTCCAATAGCTTGCAGAAACCAGATGTAGGACTGCTGTGTCTAAAGCTGCATCCATCGATCTCTCTCCTGGCCCCAAACCGCCAGCCCCGTACTTAGGGCTCAGCTGGAGGCGTTGCTTCTGAGCTGGGCACTACACTCCAACCACCCAACCCCTGCTACAAATCTTCACCCATATGTGCTCAGGCAGCACCCAGCCTGTGCAACAGACAGCTGAGCACAGCTGTCCATAAAATGCTTTGAGAAACGGGTTTGAGCACCAGAAGGAAAACAAAAATTCCCAAGGACTTCTTTCTCGGGGAAGAGGCAAGTTACTGCTGGCTTTCCCAGGAACCAAAGATAGGCAAACTCTTCTGTTCGCTTACAAAAACTGTCACAGACTTCTTAAGAAGCAGACACAGTTTTAAGAAGCGACCTGAGCAGTGAACAGCGTTTGCAGCAAAACGCATTCAAAGGGCGAGAAAGAAAATATATACACTTCTTGCTGCCCTGAATATGATTTCAACTCAGAGTCGTTTTAAGGCCAAGCATAAGGTGTGACATAATGCTTGAAAGATGTGCCTGAAACATTATCCTGAAGAATATTTTCACTGACTTCCTTAGCAGAAATATGTTATCAAACATTGTATCAACAAAACTAGACATTTTTTAAAGCTTAAATTTAAAGCAGAACCATTGATTCTTAACAGCCTTCTGAGAAGACAAAAAGATAAAACATGACAAAAGGCTGAAAGACACTTTGGATTGAAGTACTGTACTTTTTACAGGGTTATGTTTCCATATGTCTAAGCAAAATATAAAGTTAAATCATTGTTTAAGATAGAAAAAGGTTAACATAGGACAAGCTGGGAATCCACAATTAAAACTTTAGGTGAACTTAGAGGATAAGTTCCTCCTCCTCCCAAAACACTCCAAAGGGCAGAACCCCTGCATGGAAAGGAATGCATCCACTGCATTAATTTGGGAAACTGAGGCTTAGTGACAAACACCGTCCAAGTGTACTTTACCTTTGTAGTGGGTATTTGAGCGAAGTACAGCAAAAGACGTGGCTGCAAGAGGAGCTCCTGGGTGCTCCTGGTCAGGACTCAGCAGCAATGCTGGCAGCAAGCACTGGCTAACGGGTCAGCTACGGGTGGGGTGGGGACTGTAATGAAGCATCTGGGAGGCCGCAGCAAGGCTGCTGAAAGAAGGTGAAGGCAAGAACTCGCATGCAAGCCTGCAGGCAGATCCAGTCATTTCAACTGTAGCAAATTCAGCTGGGGTAGCAGGGACAGAAGCTCCAGAAGCACAGCACAAGAGCAACCTGCACAGCAGTTGGGCTCTTCCCCAGCTCCTAGCCTGAGGAGTAAAGCCTGGTTAGCAAGGTCCTTGCACAGCCACAGCTGTGGGAAGGGTCCCAGGAGGAGAGTCCTGGGCTGAGGTAGCCCTGGTGGGCAAAGTCTGCTCACTAAATTGGAGGCACATTTCCTAGATTTCAGTGCATTCCCTTCCTCTGCTGCTGTGGGATTCTTTTATTCTCCTAACACTTCTGAGTAAATCAGTGAACTCCAGATAGGGAAGCCCTTGGCTCAGGTGCCACTGGATGTCGTCATTTGGTTTCTTACGTTTCTGGGTGATGCTAACTCCAGTTGCACAGAAGATCTTTAACACAAACCCCTGAAATGGACTGTCATTGGTCTAACAGCCAGTCAGTTACTAGCAAGATGACATAAAATATTTCTTCATCTAAAATAAAATATGCAGTTAGCCAGCTAACACGTAAGATTTACTAAATGCAGCAGTCAATACATCGAGTATTCATTGAGTACTCTTGACATCTGTGGAGATATTTGCTTGATAAATAGCGAAGCTATGAGTGTCCCTGCCATATGTACTTTGCTTTAATTTTAAGCAACAGACTGGGGTGCTTTGTTCCTAATCAAGGTTGGGATACCTCTCCTACAGCTCAGAGACCACAAAGAGCCAAGGAGTCAGGCTGGTTAGCTTCCAGCAAGCTCCTTGAAAGCTCTTGTAATTTTGCTTTTTGCCTTCGAGGAGAACATTCGTTGGGAAGAAGATTAACTTTTCTGCCCAGCTTTAATTGCTGGCTCTGCCACCGACCCTGCTGCAAGAGCTTTCGCGAGGCTTTGTCCCTCCACGTCCTTTCTTTATCAGTTTTTCTCATTTAGAGTTTAGAGTCAGGTTCTTCACGAAGCTGTTTCTTAGCAAGTTTTTTTGTTTTGTTTTGGCAAGTCTTTGCACAGTTCATCTTTAATTTCTAGATGATGCCATAGCAACACAACCCTGACACTGCAGCACTGAGAGCAGAAAGGGCTGACCTGGGCATGGGGACATACTCCAGGAACTCCCACCAACAGCACTTCCCCTCCCAGGTCAGGGCCAGCTCTTAGCACAGCCGGCTTCATGTGTGTAAGGAGCCCACAGTTTTTGGGAATGCCCCAAACACCCTCTTGGGCGGTGTTAGCATTTAACTAAACTGCAGAGGAGGGGAAAAGGCAGCCAGCCAAGGTCCTCCAAGCCTGTGGAGAACCTCCCAGACACCTCCCAAGAGACAAGTCCTGCCCTATAGTTTCTTTCTGCAATTGCCCTCTTTAACTATTTACTTTATATATAACAACTATAAAAATGATTTATTACTTTGGGAGACTCAGCAGTAACCTGTGCGTATTCTGCAGTTAGATGTGGTTGTTTCGTACTAGTAGCACTTTTCCAGAGAAGTGATGCTGCTACAGATTTACCAAAAAATGATGTTGCTATGGTTTACATCCAGAAAGGATGCGGAAAAGCAGAGTGAAAAGCACAACCTAATTTGGCTTCATGGAGTGCAGTCAGATCAGACTGCCTTCATTTTGGCAGACGTTAGCCCAGCACCGGGACTGAAGCCCACCACAGCGCATGAACAACCTTGGGGAGGAGGCATAAGAACAACCTTGCCTTTCTGTACTTGACTCAAAGATTTTGTATTTTTTTTTTTTTCCCCATTTCATTTGAAAGCTGCAAAAAGACATCTTCCTATTTAAAGGAGAATGAATGGCATCTTTATTCCTGCCACCAGGTGCTTTATAGCAGAGCGCAGACCTGCGTGCAGTATCTCTGCACAGAATCTTGGTGCGAGACTGCTACTCCCAAACAGCCCTTCCCAGAGCAGAGGAAAAATTAACTTCCCTTCCAAGGGCACTTGATTATTTATTTAACTCCAAGAACAGCCTGAAGAGTTTGCACAATGCAGAGAAAGCAGACGCTTAGAAATACCTTTCCCATGGCAAGGGTAGCTGAGGCAGGCCACTGGGACACATTTCTAATCTAAGAGGAAGCCGCTTATGCTGCAAAAATGGCACATTGCTCGTTAGAGTCCCTGCAGATGGCTCTTTTTTCCATGTACTTGGGAATCAGGAAAGGCCAAAGGCAGCGTGGCAAGGACTAGATGCTTTCTGTAACTTGGACCTTTAGCACCATTCCGATGTCCTGTCATCTTTGTTCTCTAACACAGCAAACTAAGACTTTGCACCTGGCCATACTTTTTCCTCATGCTTTACTCAGTGAACCTCTTCAGGAGTTTCGGGATTTGAACTAAAGAAAGGTGCGACCACACGTTTCAAACTTTTTGAACCCACCTGTCTCTCTCACAGAGAGATGCAAAGGAGGAAGAAACCACAGAAGTTTAATATTTGCTCTCGCTGCACTCCTCTTGGGCAATTCTTCCTCTGACCTCAGGTATCATTTATACATCTATCATCAAATATTTTCTCTGCATGACCAGCAAGCAATAAATGAGGTGACTTACTCTGCTTGCTTACCCTCTTGCCACTTTCCAAGAAGCTCAGAGATTTGCAAAGGTGATCCGAAATGTTAAATGCCCAGACTCCTTTCAAGTTTCCATAATGTAAGTGATCTAAGCCAGGGCTCATGGAAAAGCATATGAACATCTTATAAGCATGTTTCCTGACATATTGGCTTGTAAAAATCACCGTGTTTGCCATCTTCTGGTGGCAACTTGTCTGCGTATACCTGGAACTACCCCTAACACTGCAGCTGTCAGTGATTTCTACGAGACTACAGTATTATGCATCTAAAGTGAATACTTGTGCCCAGGACTCTCTTAGAAGCTTTACCTATATTTAATAATCTAATTCATGACTGAAATCCTGGAGGAAAGGTATAGAATTTACTAAAGTCCTGTTTTAGGCTGTTGTACAATCCCTTACCTACCCTTGAAATTCACTGGGAATGCAACACACCTGAGTTCTGTGGTGGCAAATATTTTCTATCCCTACATTACACTTGCTAAAATGTTTTGCTCTTTGGTCAAGCAATCATAAAAAAAAAAACAACCTCTGACTTTGTTGGGGACTGAGTTGGTGAGCTTTTTCCCTATTGTTGTGGATTTCCCCAAGACTTTTTTTAAATGCTTTCCTCACTGCAACAACTATTATTTCTGTGCTTTTCACAGTAACTAGGAAATTTCTGCCCTATATGGGAGCTGCATGAGTGGGAAATATTGATTTTTCTGTATATTGTTCTGCTTGATGTTACTGCTTGGCATGTTTCTTTTTTTCATTTCTCATTTCCAACTTCCCCTACATTTCTAGCACCGCTGAGCATTTGTCATAGCTCCATATAATATTGCAGTTTGTTCCAAATAAACTTTTGGGGCATCTGAAAAGAATGACTACTTTTAGTAAAGCATGCATCTACCCTGGCCCTGAGTTGGCTGAAGGTTTGAAATGGATCTGATTACAAATATCTTCCAGCAAGCTTTGTTAAAAAAAAAAAAAAAAGCTAAAATAATAAATTTCTGAAATGCCTACCCTCAAAGCAAGGCATACTAAGGAAGAAGAAAAGGGAAACTTGACTAGCTGTCCCCCCACCTGCCTCGTGTTTTCTGGCAGATACACTACTTACAGACTTAGCTTTATATCTCCACTAACTTCGTGCATCACCAGGACTTCCCCTGCCTCCCAGCCCCCTTCCTCCCCTCCCCGCAGGCAGCCCCTGGGGCTCCCCACTCACCAGCCCTCCTTGCAAAGCAGAAATCAGAGATCAAGTGCTGCCACAGCCTTAGTGAGCAATGCGCATATCACAGGGAAGAACATAGCCTGGGGCCCCTTGTCAAGAAGGAAATACAGCCCACATCGAGTTTCAAAACCTCGTAAAAATTAAATACAATCAGAAAACGCCAGCCTGTCCGAACGAGAGAAAAATCTTCCCTTACACCTCTTCACAGGACGCACTCTCCACACCTCGACATCTGTGCAATAACAACAATTTTATTTTTTTTTCCCTTCTGCTGCAGGTTCTCCCCAGCCTTACGATGTCTGAGCAACGTTCATCTGTTAGCCAAGATGTGTGTAACATTCTCAGCAAGATGTAGGCTCAGAGGCCGAGATGCTTCACTGTCAGTGCTCCCTGCTGACGTGGTGCCTCACCTTCCTCGAACTCTGCGGCTGTGCACAGAGGAACAGCAGAGCTCCTCCAGCACAAAGCCCGGAGCCATCCACCCCGTTAGCTGGAGCAGGGTCAGGAAGGGAGGTGTTTCCAGCCCACGAGGTAAGGACAGATTTACTTGCCTAGCTCCTGAGTGGTCGGGAGCTCTGAGTGGTCTCACCTGGGCTGATGCCCAAGTACCAGCTGCCACCCAACACAAGGAGCTCCTAGCTCCATCGGTCACTTCTCACCAGCAAACCTGTACCTACCCCAGGATGAAGCTAAGGGTCATTGTCCCACAGTGCTCCTGTTTGTCTGTCGCAGCATTTGTTAACCACACGCCACAGAAGATCTCAAGCCACACCTGTAGGAAGATCCTGGCTGTGCAAATGGGCTCTGCTTTGCTCCAGTCCCAGCACTGCCACCAGCTCCGTGGGGTCCGCACCACATCCCAGCCCACCGGGAGCCTGGCCCCGCTACCGTGCCCAGCACTGACACCCTTGTTCAAGCCTCACAAACGCCATCTTCCTAAGCTGGCCTTGTATTTTCCTGTAAATTTATGTTTTCCCCTTTTTTTAGGGCTTCAAAGTGAGCCTTGGCTTCCCTAGAACCCCATTGCTTCAGTTATTACTGCAGCCAGTCCTTTAGCGTTTATTTTGTAGGGTACGTCTATGCTTGCTGAGCATCCCTTAATGAATTTTTCTTTTGAGCACGCAGTGCTCATCTTGATTTATAAAGGGCTGAGCCCTTTATAAATATGAGGAATTCTTGTATTCTAGAGTTAGCTTTGACCCTTGAATTTCTTTTTTTTTTTTTTTTGGAATAGTTGAAGGAACTTATTACCGTTTCTATACATTTATATAGACTTGGGATATTTTATACAGACTTGTTAGCTGCCATCATTTTTTCTTCACTTGTTCCTCAAGCTCCGATACCCCCACACCACCATCCCACAGATATTTACATCCAACTTCATCTATATTTCACCAGTAGCTTTCACTTACAGTTCAAAGTGCCATTGAAACCTTTCCCTCATCTCCCCAACCATCTCTAAGATTGTAAGGCTGCAGAGGGATTTACAAGTTGAAACTCCCACAGGGTCCACAGGAGCATTAAAAAATAAAAATAGAATTTAAAAAAAAAAA
The DNA here is from genome assembly GCF_009819795.1 of Aythya fuligula. NCBI lineage: Eukaryota > Metazoa > Chordata > Aves > Anseriformes > Anatidae > Aythya > Aythya fuligula. The sequence continues at coordinate 617,942 of NC_045565.1, read as the reverse complement.
AAAGAAAAGAAAAGAAAAAGCTCTCCCTGTTGACCTGAACAGGAGGTTCACCTGAGCAATGCCATCTGCTGCCTCTCCCCAGGCTCTGAAGTTCTTTGCTTCTGCACATCCACAACTAGGGGTGGCGGAGATGTCTTCTGGTACATGTTTTGTATCTTTAATAGCAGGAAATAACCACAAATCCATTCATTTCCTCTGTAGCCAGTGGAGGTGAGTAGACATCTCAGGGCACCACAGTTAAATGCCAACAATATAAAACCACATTTTTTGATCTCATCAAAAGCTGTCACGTCAGTGTCTTTCCTCTGAAACGCCCTCAAGAAAGTGTTCTTCACTTACTGACAACACGTTGCTTCAAAGCAGACGTAGAACGTGGCTCTTATTTCTAATGCAATTGTCCCTACCATAGATAAACTTGCAAACATCAGGCAAGTTCATCAGGGAAATAAAATTCTATCCTTTACTAAAACCAACAACTTCCCAGATATTCTATCTGGTGTTACCATTTATTATACCATCTCTTTCAAAGCTTTCCCATGTCATTCCACACTCAGCTCATTCCTCCTTCGCGACACCATTGCGAGGTGTAACCCTGTCAACCCCAGTTAATAGGTGGGAGGAAGGGGAAGAGGAAGAAAAGATTTGCTGGCACGTGGCACAGCACAGGACCGTGCAAGCTGCCTTCTGCTTCTTGTGCTGCTCGGCACAGTCTCACCTCTTCATTTTATACCCATAGCCACAGAACGGGCCCATTTGAATTCTGTGCTGCTCATAAGCTCTGATTTGACAACTCTCAAAGCTGAAATAATTTATTTATCTAGAGAAGAGGCCCTGCTGCCCTGCTGAAGACATTCAGTTCCTACTTGGCCTCATCCTGCAATAGGGAAGAAAGGACAATTCATCTTCCAAGCTCATTCATTATTCATAGCTGTCTGATGAGACTCCAGCCGAAAAAGCCAATCTGTATCAGGTGAGACAATGGCTACTGTTATGAGAAGACCCACACAAGCCCACAGGGTCATTTCACATGGGGCTCACTTGGTGATTACAGCAGTGGCCGGGGCTGAATTCACAGCAAGGATCCTGGAAGTTAATTCAACTCTGGGGCCTCTTAAATAAGAAACGTGGAAAAGCAGAAACCAGAAGAGCCTAAAATTAATTTTATAAATATATCTGGGAGCTATGCAGACATTCATAATTCCCAGAGAGCCTGGGAGTTACAGCATTTCGCTCTGTCAGTTTGGAAGCATTGGGAACAGCCACTGGTCCATTTTGTCTTCCTTGAGCTTTTAGAATTTTGTCTCCTCCTCAGCCCACTGATGGAGCAAAGGGGCTCAGACAACTGACTGGGAAGCCTCGGAGCTGATGCCTCTAAAGACTTGTCTTCTCATTAGCTTGGGATCTCACACAGCAAAGCAAGCCAGCAAGAGGACAGAGAGGACTCTGTCAGCCTCTCATCAATCCAAACCATTTCCCTGGGGTGTTTATGCCCCGGTGAGTCTGGGCACACTCCTATACCCCTGTTACATTAGGGGATTTTGGATTAGGTCTATTGACACTCAGGCATCAAAAGCAGTGGCCCTCTGTCCATGACCTCTGTGTGAGCTGTTACCTCAGGAGAGCTTCAGCAAAATTAAATTTAAAAAAAAAAAAAAAAATCAAGGCAATGTTTCTGGTCCCTGCATAGACATTCAGAAACCTTCCTTCAAGTCCAGTTGCTTTAGTCTGTTTCATGTTTTTATTCTCTAAAATCAATCCCTTTGGACAGAGAAACAAAAGCCTGAACACAGAAGGCAGATGCTGAATCCTTTATCACCAATTGTCTTACGAGGTCAGAGCTGGAGCACCTCAAACTGGACTCTTATCTCTGTGATGGAGAAAGGACCGCTTTGAAACCCTGCATTCCTGTTAGCCATCCCATTTTATTTGACAATTGCCAACCATCAGTGCCACAAGCACCTTTGAAACTCTAAGTTGTTCTTGACAAAACCTCTGACAGCACTGTCAAATCCCAAGCATAAAAGCTTTCCAGTAAACGCAGCCATTTGTCACCGCTTTCCTTGCGACCAGCTCATCAGCCAAAACAGCAAGCATTTTGCTTTTGTTCTTCCCCTTCAAAGGGAAGTTGTGAGTACAAGTGAAAGTGAAAGGCTTAACCAGGTTAATCAGGTCAGGAAAATCCAGAATAACAGCAGCAGCCAGCTGCAATACATACATATTTGCCTTGGTCAAAGACGAGCGCTAGGGCCAGTGACCTACTAAGGCAGGAGAGGGGACAGGGAAGGGTGACACGGAGCTCAGACCCTGCTCTCAGGTACAGGTGAGGCACATGTAGGGAGCTTGGTCCAAACTGCCACAAAGCCCAGGGTAAAAACACGACAGAATCGGTGGTAGCTTGTGGTTGGCACGTGGCTCCTGCACACCCAAAGGGTGAGAATTGGTTAGTGCCCATCTGCAATAATTCACCATGTGCTGTATTTCCAGGCAAAGACAGGTCAAACAGGGCTCCGAGCCCCTTTGCTGGATTTACAATGAAACCTTTCCGTCCCATGAAAGCCACTGCACAGTTGCACTTCAATATGTCACCTTTGTTCCTCTTCCTTCAGAAATTAGCATGCACCGAGTGACAAAGCCTATTAGAGAAAATTGACCCTGAAGTCATTTAGCTCAGGATTTGCCAAAGCTCAGAGGTATTTATTATTCTTACAAGCAACGAGGCATATGGTTGACTTTTCCAAAAGCCAATTCAGAAAGAAAAGTAAGTGACCATTTCTTGAAACAGAAAGATATTTAAGTACCTTTAGTCCAACACTGGGAACGAAGATTTCTTCATAAGGCTACACAAAAAGAAACCGTGGAGAATTGCTCTGTGCCTGCTTCAGTGACCACATACTGCAGCTCCTCAGAGGGTGCTGCTCTCTACCCACTTTGCACACGTGCAGAAATTGTCAGTGCCAAATGGACAAGTGTGCATCGAGGGGCTTTCATGCTCCAAAACTTAGACGGAGATGCTCTCGCAAAACTTGGAGAGTTCTTCATTTAAGATGAGGCTAAGGTCTAACATGGAGAAGTTTCAGTCTGAGTAAAGTTTGACTGATTTGAACCTGCATCTGGTTGGGTTAGACAGCAGGTCCTGGATTTTCCATTTCAGTTACCCAGTTCAAATACCGTCTCTGAAGTGCTAAAATGGAGCTTCAGCAACAGCACAAAGCTGTCATCACAAAACAAAATAATTCTCTTTGATGGCAAGTTAACTGGTTGTAACCAAACAGCAAAATAGTTGGAGAAGAAAAGACAGACAAAAATGTCTTATCCCAGGCCTTAAGCCAGAGCAGTCTGTGTTTGAAGATTTACAAGTCTTTGATAAAGAATTCCAAAGAGTTTCTGAGCGCAGGAATAAGTCATGTCATCCCCTCCCTCCCCCACCCCGACACTATTTTGATTGTTTATCTCTGCTTTGGCCCAGGAAGGCCAGACTAACCTTAAAGAGAGCGTAACAAGCCTAAAGAGTGTAATGCAACTTCTGTCTTTGAAAATGAGTCATATTAAATATATTTAATGCACAAACTCATTTAACAATTCGATAAGTATGGGCATCATTGAACTTTACTGCCTCTATTTGGGAAAGAGAAAAGGAAAGCAAACAAAAGGATTTTTTTTTTTTTTTGGTAGTAGAAAAACAATTTTTATATGAAGTAGTAGTTTCAAGAAGTTTAACACCAGGGTTTTTTTGTTTTTTGTTTTTTAAGGACATAAAACAAAAGATGTTCTTCATACATAATGTATTCTGTTGGCTGGCGAAGTTAGGATTTGGTGCTGCCAAATAGAAGGGCTACTTTCCCAGAATTAAAATAGCCCTGGTTAAAAAAAGAAAGATCAGCAGTAATATCTGGGCTACAGAAGTATATGAAAGAACTCCAAGAAATCTGATGCCCAGAGGAAATCCGGCGAACTCACCTCACTACCTTCAGTAGTTTGGAGTACCGAAACACCTGCCTCTCACAGGGATGCTGAAGGCATATTTATCATATTTCCTCCAGATACAAAGACTTCCATAAAAAGAGTCGCAAGTTGCTTGTCCAGCCAGTAAGCCTTTGGTTTGGAGCCCAGCTGGTGATGCCTTTTCTAGCAAATGGTGCCGATGGTATCACCTGTACGTGTCTGTGGGCTGGGCGCCAGAGGTCCCTCAGGCACTGGTGTCTCTTGTCCTCGCACACCAAGGCCTGCTGCTCACCTTGCTCTCCTGGTCTCCTTCCTGCTGCCCCAGCTGGCAGTCAGAGGGCCGAGATGCTCAGCAAGTGGTGGGCCAGCTGCAGGGGGGTTGTTTTATAGGGCCCGCAGCACAGGCGGGGCAGTGGTGGCCACTGTGACCTCAGCAAGCCTCTGGGATGGAGTGGCCAAAGGCGGCTGTGCTGGGAGCGGCCTGGAAGATGCCCTCCCGTGGACAAGGAGGAGGGTTGGGGGGCTGAGGGCCCCTTTTCTGGGGCCGGCTCCCCCACGCCATTTAGCTTGCCAGAGAGAAAGGCTGCCCCTCAGCCACAGGGACTGCCCTGCACCTCCCAGCCTGTGCCCTGGGTTTATTTTTAACACTGGTTTTTAGGCAATTTCATTCTCTTCTTTACGGAGAAGAACAGAAGCAAGGTGCATCTTCGGCCCTAATTCCCACGTGTGCTTTGTGCTCTGAGTGAAGAATTTCCTCCTCACGTCACGTCTCATCTGAATCCCCCCTCCATTTGCTCAAGGCCATTATTCCTGGCTCCATGGCCACACTCCCTGATGGAGTCCCTCTCCAGCTGTCTTCTAGGCCACTTTTATGGGTAAGGTTAGGTGGCAAAAATGGCCTGCCTTGAAAGACAGACAGACAGACACAACCCAAAACCTTCTGAATTTCAAGTTACACACAGCTATCTTTTGGCCTTCACTCAAGAAACGAACAGTGCCAAAGCATACTGAAATGCCTACAACAACAACAAAATAGAAGTTATGAGTATACACCACAGAAACCTTCACGTGCCACTGGATGCTCCAGGCATGTCTGGTTCAACACACATTTTGCTTTGCTGAAAGCATTACAAGTTACTGGGAAGCCAAACCATAACATACCAGTTCCTATGGAACATCATTTGTTATGAAAATTCCATAGGAATAGCAAAGGCACATTTCTCCACCACAAAATAAATAAATAAATAAATAAAAATAAGCTACTCATGGAAAGAGTCATTTACAAAAAGCTCTCTTTTTAATATCCCACTATTTTAATTTGGGTATTTATGTCATTGCTAAATACAGATCATTTTGATGAAATAGAATGCCCTTTTTTATTTTGGAAGATATGCTAACTTAGAATTAAAGAAACTAGAAATAAAAAGCTTCAAATGAACCTGATCTACTTGACAAATGGGAATTTTAGACTCAGAAAAATGTTCAAGCCAGGCTGCTCGTGCTAATCTGACACCAAGACAAAAATCTCATTTCAAAAATGCTTTTTCATGATGGGATTCTTTCCACCAACAGGGCCAGCTCTGTTCAAAACCTTTTGGAGCAAGGCCAGCCTACAAAACCCAAGGAGCAGTTCTGACCAACACAGTTCCAGTGGAAGAACTGCTTTTACATTATTTGTTTTAAGGAGTCACTTGCCCTTCTCCATGTCCATTGTGTACAAGTCAGTTGTGAATAATTTGGGATTAGCTCCCTTTGCCTCAAGAAGCTTGTTAGCTGCTGGCATTACAGTTTTCTTTGAGTTGCTAATCTGGTGTTGCTAATTAAGATTAGCAAAGACTGTCGCAACATTCTAATTACGGTAAGAACACGTCCCTCAAATCCACTTCCTGGAGAACAAAAGTTGTTTTACTATCCACGTTGCTTTGCACCATATTCACAGCAGTATGTTGTTGCATCCCCATCTTGGAATTTTCTTTCTAACCGCTGAAGTTTTTGATAAAGGAAGAAGATAATTAGATAACTAGAGAGGGCAGCAGGAGGAACAGATGAGCAGCAGACAGTGGATGCTAGGGCTATTTCACCTACTCCTGCACCTGGAGAAGGCATTCCTGTATCCCCCTGCCCCAGCCTCACCTTGAGGACACCTCCCCTCACAGCCACACCCTGCTCAGCTCTGGGAAATGCCTGCAGGAGCTCATTCTGGGCATCTCGCTAACTTCTGCGATACCATCATCAGAGGGCATAGCATGAAAGAGGGAGCAGGCAGCATCACACCCTTGGTTTTCTTCCAACACCTTTGTAGATCTTTCCACTTACATACGCTTACGTTATTTCCTCAGGGTGGTAAAGCAATCTTTCCTCTCGCTCTCCATCACTCGCTCCTCTTTGTGTAAATGTGGCATTTCACTTGGCTCGTGACTTTGGCCAGGTTATTATTCCTGTCAGGAATAAAGGGGTCCAAGCCTTTGCAGGTTTGGCTCTCCTGCAGTTTGGATTTGCGTTTTGCATCTCCGTCACAGGAGTTTGCAGTGCACAGCCAATGCCCTGCCCAGACAGTCGCGCACATCTATGTTTCCTACGACAGATGGCTTCAGGGAACAGAGTTCTTTCATTTCTTACTGAGATTTTATTAAGCATTTCATTTAGTAATTCCTAGTCAGACTTAATGCTCTCAATCTAACGTATTCCAAAGCTTCTGCTTTCCTGGCACATATTGCTGAAGAGGGCATATTCTCAATTAAATATACGCAATTTGTTTTTGGCTCATGAACTTTTAACCATTGCCTTCATATCTTTTGCAGTCCTTTATAACCTGGTAGGACTCAGATGGCTTCATGTTAGCTTGATCTTTTTTTGTTTTTTCTCCCCACAAAATATCATGCTTTCTTCTCAGTGTAGTGAATAATGAGAAAGCAACAGGATGCAGATGGGACAGTCAACTTTATTCCCTTATTTCTGTCACTAGTTTCGCATAACCCGTTTCAGCTAGCAGGTGTCAGAACATTTCTACAGCTCCCCCCTCCAAACTAGGTTAAAAAAGAAATGTCTCAAAGGAACAAACTGAAAATCTGAAGAAAAAAATATCAGTGTATTCAAAACACTTTGTTTTCATTTCAGCTTCCCAATCATAAATTTGCTTATATTTCAAAGTGGAAAGCTCTCGAGGTCCAAATGCTCCCTTTCCATATGTGTTAGAACTAAAATAAAATCCACTACAGTGTGAAAACCAAAATGAAATGCAGTGCAAAGTGTATGGTTGGTGACACGCTGAAGGGCTGGAAACTGGAGTTTGGAAGGATTGTGAGCTGGTGTGTGCTTATTTCTGAAAAGATGAAAGGTAAGAGTTTGTGCAACACCAAAACAAACACTTTCTGGCACACAGCTGCAAGCAGAGGATCACCAAGGAGGTGAAGCTGCAGGAGTGTCTCTTCAACAGAGCAATGAATTCCTCTAGCTAACTCATGGCAGGACAAAAGGTAAAGAAATTGTTTCTAATGCTCACATCCAGAGCTGTCAGAGGAAAAAAAAAAAGTCTAAACATAAAATTTACCATCAATAACATAAACCCCTACACTCCTCAGCACAGAACAAGGTGCTCACAGAGAGCACTCTTCCTAAATGTCAAAGCCATTAAAATACTACATACAACTAAATATAAATAAAGCCAGGTTAGTCAGGCAGCCACTCTACATAACTAACGACACCTGTCTTCTAATGCTTTTCACTTCTCATTTGCAGTGTTTTCTACCACATTGTTTTGAGAAAGAAGAAAAAAAAGAAAGGAAAAACCCATGAAAACCAAGAAAGCCCTCACAGCTATTTCTATCACACAACGAATATTGATTCCTTTCTGATTTTCATAGAAATTTGTCAGGGTCCTGTCAGTACAAGATTGATTTCCCTGCTTCTGGGAATGGTAGGTTATCAATATAATTGCTACCATCAGTGCATTTTCACAATCCTTCCTGACATTTCTGCTCCAGTGGCAAATTAGTGCGATGCTGACTATTTCCTCACCTGAGCCAGCTACCGATGCAGGAGGATTTCATTTTTTCCTCTGGTAGGAAAGAAACATGCCTACCCCAGCACCAAAGCACCCTCTTTTTATTGTCACTGAACAGTACAAAAGAGTTAAGTGAAAGCACTATAAAATAATAAACGTATATCTTTCTGATGCTTTTATTTCAGCAGTTTTTCCCCAGAAGGCATTCAGTGTGCACGTATATGGTAGCTTCAGTGTACCTCCCATGAGGAAATGGGGAATTCAGGGAGTCTTAAAGCTTCTGTTGCATTACCACCTCTGCAAAGAAATAGAGCCGAGTCAGCCGGGAGGTGCTGATCATGCAGAAAAACCAAGCATGTGTTGGAAGCAAACCCAGCAGGTGCTGAGCTGCACCAGCCCCACAGGAGTCTTTGGATGCTCGTCACCTGTCCGCACCAACCTAGTGAAGCACACTTAATCCCTTACCAACCAACACCGCTCTACAATGGCTGGCTAAACTGCTACCCATCCGGGCAGGACCATCACCTGGTAAGGTCATCTTAGCCAACGTGTTTTTTCACATTTAAGAGTTTCTTTATGTATGTCATTGAAATTCTCCCCTGCAGCGGTGCAAATGATAAAAAGATCCGCAGCTTATTGAGAGGATTACGCATACCTGTCCACAAGAGCCCCTCCTACCTTGCCTTTACATAAAGGTGGCACCTTGATTTTGGCCATCCTATGCACATCAGAAGAGGCAGAGGCATGCTGGAAGAGCAAAAGCCCCTAACTGTGCACGAACAAAGCCCAGGGCAGCTCCCTGAGGCTGAGCAACGTTTATTTCTGACCCTCTTGCCAACTCCCCACCAGAAGAAAAGGACAACATACAGGATAATTGGGGACCCACTGAAGTCACCAGGCTTTGGAGCAAGCCTTTAATTCCAGCCATCACAGCGTACCTGCAGCTTCCCTATGTACAGCGAGGTGCCTTGGAAACACCATGTCCCTCAGTAGCAAAGTCTCACTCTCTCACTTGAACTGAGCTTTGATACGGCTCTCTAGCACAAAAGGATTTAGGATCTCTGTTGAGAAGTAATAGCAGGACCTTTACTTCTGTGACATCCAAGCTATCACAGTAGCACACCCTCTAAAATACAGGTCAGAAACCTTCCTAAAAAAAAAAAAAAAAAAAATAGTTGCTGTTCTTTCCTTTTTCAAAATGAGGATGTATTGAAACAGAAGCTTCCTAAGAGAAAACAGAAGTTGGAGGGGGGAAAAAAAGTGTTTCTCAGGACAGTATTTCTAAATGAAGACTCCTCAAGAAAAACAGGCAGGATTTCAGCTGAGTGGAAACAGGGCTTAAACCCGTGAGCTGTTTGGTAAAAAGGCACCCACCAATACTGCAGCATCCCAGGGATGCTGTAAATCCCCATGCTATTTCTAGAGACCTCCTTCAGGCCTCTAAGCATCCACGTGCCTGGTTCTTATCCCCGTGATGTCAAACAAACAAGCGTGGAAATCCCTGTGTGTTTCTTTTGGTTCAGCACAATTCTGTTCCCAAGCCAAGCCCCGCTCTAAACTTCTGCCATTTATCTGCCTCCCGCAGAGGCTCTCAGATGCCGGCAGCCAGCTCTGGCCAATTTGCAGCTGCAGGCGCGCGCTGCAGTCAGTAATTCATCTGACAGTAATGGGACTAGCAGCAAGCCGCCCCGCATTGTGGCTGACGGGAACTTACACAGCCCCTGATAAAACCCCGCGCCGTTCTGTGAAGCACGGGGTTGGTGTAAATCTCTCTAATAGGTATAAAGGTGGCCCGAGCCAAAGCAGATAATGCAGCATTTGCTGCCAACCTGGGATAAAGGCACAGCCAAAGCCATATGTAACACCGGGCCCAAGGTGCACAGCATCGCTGAAACTTTACTGCTAACAGACGAGCACAAATTACCCCTCCTGCATTCAGCGAGGAACAGTTTCTGCACAGAGAAGGCTTATTTAAACATCAGCAGGGCTGCACAGGTGGCACTCCCAGCAATGTGTCAGGCTGCACAGACCTCTGCTCCTGAGAGCTAATTTGGCAGCCACTGCTGCATTACAAGGTTAAAGGCAAATGCACTTTTGTTGAACTCCCAGCCTATTGAGCACACATTTACAACAGATAAATATGCACAGCATAAACAAACCACGGGATTACCAGGATTAGCTGCAGTCTTCCCCGCTGCTGCCAATGTTACAGACAACCCACCTCACCGGCTGGGAGCAGCGCATCACAAATGCACGGTACGTACAAGTCACGCGTGCTGGATGAACAAAGGCACGCACTGTGAAATGCCAATGAAGATAGATACATCTCTGTAAAAGGCTTTGATATCTGCTCCTTCCCCCTGCCTCCTCACCAAAAGGAAAATATTGGAAACAGCAGAGACCTACAGATAGCACAAGGTCAGCCACCGCCAGGCCAGCTCAGAACTGCAGTCAACGAACTGGTTTCAGCACGGAAACTTCCTGTAAGGAAGGCCTTGAACATGTAAGTTATACCTGTTTGTCCTCCAACATCAAAGACCTGCAGGATCCTTTGGAGCATAGTTTGTGCTATCTAGAAGGTGCTGCTGTAGGAGACCCCCGTGCCCATGCCACTGTTGTGTAATTGACTGCTTTGCATCCCAAACCATGGTAGCATCCCTCCACGGGACACAGGGAACACCAGAACACCACAAAAAAAAAAAAAAAAAAAAAGACTTGGAGCTCCTTTTTGGTTTGTCTGTTTTTGTTTTTAAACTTGTTTGCATTTTCCCTGACATTATTTCTCCATTATCTCTTAACACATAACCCAGTTAAGCATTTAATACGAGATTTTAGGGGACTTTGTGTATCTCTGTAGCAAATGCTCATAGTCAATTCAAAGGAGTCTTCCATTCTGAAATCCATGTGCCCAATTGCCAATGACCAGGAAAGATATGCTAGGAAAGAAAAAATCCTCCTCTGGTGTAAGCACTCCTCCATAACACACAGGTAGCCCCCACCTCCCGTTATTTAACAAATAATGCCTCATTTATTAATATTCTACAGTAGCGAGGTCTGTCTAGCAATGCATTAATATAACATTTCTCAAATGAAGTTCTTGTTCTGCTTGATCTAACTTGTAAACGCTTGGTAATCTATCTTGATATGCTCCTGTCTGTCAGGGGCTGCTGCCTGCTTCACGCTTCTGCTCCAGGAGGCAGGCAGTGGCGCCGAGGTACACTCCCGGGATGCTCCATCCTTCCCTGCTTAATTACACGTAAGACCAGGTTCATTGTTTTGAAGCTGATGCAAGACTTGAGTAATTGGATGTAGGGTGCAGTATTTACAGCCAGCATTTAGCAGTATGTAAAGAAATAATGATGCTTAATATTGACTCGAACGGCCTCCGACCTCCCTTTCCTGCGCTAAGGACAAGTAAAAGGCATTTCAAAGGTTCAGCTCTACAACAATCCAAGAAGATTTGCATGGAGACAGAGGGCTTTATTTTTGAGACTAATTCCTGCTGTATGTATATTTTGTGTGTTGAGGCTTTTTCCCCTCTCCCCCTAACCCTTTTGGATTTTTACAGCCTAGTTTAATTTCTTTAGCTACTTACTAAAGAGGCATGGTGGCACCTTGACAGCCACAGCATCACTTGCAATGGATATTTCCAAAGAAATAAATACTTCACTGAATTCCCTCTGTGAGGTTTGCTGCAGATTTTCAAAGATGCTTTGCAAGATGCTTCCAAGAAATAAGATATAAGCATTGTTTCATCGGGACTTTTTTTTTTTTTGGGGGGGGGGGGGGGGGGGGGGGGGGGCGGGGAAACAAAGTTATTCTAAATCACCAGACCTGTAGCATGCTTCATACTGCAGGAATCCAGCCAAGTAACAAGGAACACAAATGTGGTCAAACAGTGCTCCTGCCATGGTGCCACGTTCAAAACTGGTGGTTGATGCCATACATACAGGCTTTTCAGAAGCTTCTGGAGGCAGCTGATACCCAGCAGAGAGCTGTGCAGTCATCCCACAGTATCCCAGCTGGAAATAATCCCCCCACCCAACACTCATTGTTAAAAGGAGCTTCCTTTACATGATTTTTTTTCCCCCCACAATAAAAATAATTGTTCACATTTTAAATACAGTGTGTGTACATGTCATCACCTATACATGCAAAGGTAGAATAAAGACATATCCTGTTACTTTCAAGGAAGATATTCATGGTGAGCTCTGTAAATACAATCACAAATTTTCTGTCAAGGTGGGCACCCATTAATAGGTTTTCTGACACCAAGGAGAGTTACAAGCACGTTAAAAGAATTCAAAAGTAAAACACAGTTGAAGCAAGTGTTGGGGAGGAAAAGCAAAAGAGATGAATTGTCATTAAGACATTGGGAAAGGCTGAAGGATTTGACTCTTCTTCAGTAAAGCGAGATAAGTGTTTGAGAAGGAGCCCTGCGTGCATCAGGGTGCCTGGGCCTGATACAGGAGTGGTCACTTCTCATTTCTGTTTGACCTTGGGACCATAATTGCTCAGGCAGCACCACTGTGTTTCAGTTGTAATTGGCAGTCACTGAGCTGAAGATTAAGCTAGCATGAAGACTGAATTACCACTCAGGCCTTAGAATAAATTGAAAAGGAAAAAAAACACCACTATTTGTAGTCCATATTGCTACTTAAGAACTGAAGGTTAAAAATGGCAGCTTTTACTCCTTGGGTGTGTAAGCTACCTGACACACTGAAAACGAGATCGGTACCGACTTTTGGAATAGTACAGCCTACAGTGAGGACCAGCAAAGACCTTCCCCAAATCTCTCTAATAATACAGTTGTGTTTAAAATACACAGTGCATAATGAAAGGATGCTTGTTTATTTTGCATTGACTTCCTTGCTAATTGCACAATAGTGGTTCTTGCTGATTCTAGTTTCCTAAGAAATATTACACACCAGTGGAAGCTGAAGTTGTTGCAGTTATACTGATATATAACTTGAGAAACAGAAGAATTGGACTGAGGCAGAGTATTGTTGTAAGATCAGAGTACATATCAAGCCTTGCTTTCACCTCCTCTCTTGGATGTAAGCCAGCTGTGATTGCACTAAAACCAAGGAAGCTGCTGGGACAAGGCTTAAAGGAGAACCAATGAACTTTGTCTGTTATCTACTCAAATGCATTTGTAGTTGCAAGCTGTAATCTACCACAAATAGCCACATTTAAAGAATGCAATTACACGGAACAAAGCTGATGACTCTGCCAATGCACAGTGATCATTAGAAAATGGTAACCAGTTGCAACCGATTATCAATCTTTGCACCAGAGAAATGACTACGTTAGGCTGATTTTCTGTCACACCTAAGTGGAGATATGCTTGTAAAATCCACTCAAGCCTGCCAGCTCTTCTAGAGCACACATACAGATGGGGAAATAAGGTGTTTGGGAGGTGCTGGGGATGCCTTAAGAACTGCATTTGCTATTTCAGACACTAACCTCCAGTACAGATGAACACAAATTACTCAAGCCAGAGCCCAAGAGGTTCAGCTAAGCAATATTTACTACAAAGTAAAAATTGATTCATAGTATTCCTACTATTCTTTTTATAATGTATATTTTATTATTAAGGAAACTCAGATCCAAAAGGAACATTTCTACAGGATTGCTTCTGCTTCTAAGACAGAATCATCATGCTGATTGAAAGCATCCTCATGGAATCACATCTGCACCCCACCAACTTCTATGTGATACCTTTGCAATGTTAATGATATAGTTAACAAAAGGTCACAAGATAGGTGGAAACACCAGCATAAGGACAACAGTAAAATGCATGAGTGCTGTGAAGTTTGCATCATCTGTGCTTTATACTCCGTAACAAAGAATGGTGAAACATTTTCTGTTCCACAACAAAAAGCAGGATGGAAACCATTTTAAAAGTGGTCGTTGGAAACCTTTGAAGAAAAAACAAAACCAAATTAATTTAGTTCTCTCAACACATGTGATACCTTGGTTATAATGGACAATCTAACACAAAGTCTTCAATTACATGGAATTAACCGGTGGTATTTTCCTTCAATACAGGAACTGGCCATTCCTAGTTGGTACTGCTGACAGGCTTCCAGAAAGCACACTGCGCCCTCCCTGTTCCTACCCCAAAGCAGCTGAAAATAGGTCTTCGAGAGGCCTGTCCTCTTTTCAAGTGAAAGAAAACTTTAAAGACCAGTGTATGTACCATGACCAGATTTTCAGAAGGGAGAACAGAAGTCATGCTTCCAAGGACAGAATATTCAATTTCTTTTTTTTTTTTTTCCTGGTGCCATTACTAACATCTCTTGGAATAAGTTTCCCAGTACTTTGCATTCAAAGTAAACTCTGAACAGCCATTGGTGTGGGTGCGTGCATGTGTGTAAGAAAGAAGGGTCTTGGTGAAGTCTTCCAGTACTGATTAAGCTCACTCAGCTTGTCCTCAGACAAAAACTTCATGCAGGCACCATTCATTTTAAAGATCCCTCACTTAGCTTACAAAACATTAACTAAGAAATATTTATTATGCATTGGAAAAAATCAAATAGTTTACATATAGTAAGAGCGCTCTCAGAATCCTGCATTAATGCAAACAATAGGCAGACATTCTACTTGCAGACATCAAAATCATCCCTTTAAACTCAAATAAAGCTTGAGTTACTCCGTGCAGTCCCAAGATCAACAGGGCAGCATTGCTCTCAGCCAGCTGTCACGGTGATCCGAAAGACCCCCAGGAGCCCCCGACACTCCCCGTACCCATCACGGCCTGCAGGCTGCAGGAGCTGCAGCTCTCAGGGGCTGCCTCAGGCACTGCTCCTGCCTGCAACACGGGTGTGCTTATCTCTGCTACAAGGCTCTGACCACAGCAACGACCTTGGAAAGTAATTTTGTTGATCGATATCTGTTTGGACTAAGATTAAGCAAGAACAGGTACTGCAGAACAAGTGTCAGACTGGTTTTGCTGTTTATTTTCTCTTTTACTCTTTAATATTGACTGTTACAGCTGTGCAACCAACTTTGTCTTTTTATTTCAGATTTTCAGCCACTTTTGCATCTCACAGCAGCAATGCATAGCCATGGTCTATACATCAATCTTTAGACCTCGCTACAACAATGAAAATATAATGTTTTTTTGTACCAAGCTTGGTTTTGTATCCCAGCCAATATACGCTTAAGAAACCAGAGAACCAATAACACTTCTAACTTGCACAGGGAGGGCTAAACTACAGACTTCAAGAAATAGAAAGACAGAGCAGTTGCAAGAGTCATAATTGGGCATTCCAGAAACACCAAGGAAACCTTCTGCTTTCCCATACCCCTCCTCACACACTGAATTTTTGTTCAGACAGAAGTCTGTACCCTGGGGACCTAGGCATAATGCTCCTCAAAGATCAGTTATCTTCCATTTAACCAGACTGCCTACTGGCAGTAAAAGGTTGAAACAGTCTCTCTTGGAGACTTGGAAAGAGCAGACACTCTTGGAGACGCTAAACTTCCCCTTCGGATTCACAGAATCAGATTTATTTCAACAAAACAGAAGTCATTTCAGTCTTCTTCGACAACAGTTTTAAAACCAGAAGAAATTTTGCAGTTACTGTAGACTAGAATTATGGCCTTAATTTAAAAAAAAAAAAAAAAAGAAATTAAAAAGTTCTTTTCCTAGTGTTTTACTTGAAATCAAAGAACTAAAACCAAAACAAATAAAAACACCGATAGAGTTGTATTTTCCATACATCATAGTGATGATGATACAGTCACAGTTTTGTTTCAGTTACAAAAAGCTTCACACTTTTTTTTTTTTTAAACCAGTTCTACCTACCTCTTGCTTCACATGCATACAGCAGCCTTAAACATAAAATAGAATGGCTTCTCTTCAGGAAGTGTAATTAAATAAAATGGGAATATAACTAAGGAAATGAGCCCTTTAAGATTCATTTAAGAAACAGCACAGTAGTGCTGGGAATCTACAGAGGATTGTAAATCCTGGCTGGAGAAGAGGCGTACGGACTTCTATAGTTAGAAGCAAGATTGTCAGAAGTCTGTTTTGTTTTCTTCCAGAGAAAATAAATGATTGATAAAGGTAGAGAGTTGGTAATTTTTTCCTCCAGGAAAAGTCAGATACCAACATCCTGTCTTTCACCCTTATGTTTCTAAAATACACCTGGGGCACGGCTAACTACTGAGTGTATCTGTTCTTCTGCATTATCCTGATTTTTATTTTTAAACTACAAATTGTGCAGTGTTATAAGAACACCAGCATCCAGAAATATAAGCACTGTTAGGTATTAATCGCCTCTTACTCCAGAAAAGTTCCTTGAAAAAAGACGAGTTCCTTCCAGAAACTCCAAGCTGAATTAGAGATGGTGCTGTAGAGCCTTTGGCTACCCTTAGCGTGCCTTAAGCTTCAAAGTGACCACACTAAGCTCCTGACAAAAGTTACAGCTTCATGGAAACCCTCTTGGAATACAGGTGGTTTCACAGCCTCCAAGAAGGAAGCCTGCTTTTTCTCCAACACCCTATCTCACATCAGCAGAGCACCCATTCTCTCACATCACTGGTAGTTTTCACTTACCCACTTCACTCCAATCCTGTAGAAATGTTCCCTTTGAAACATTCCTGGCCACCTCTAGAGCAGCAGGTGACCAGTAAACAGAGAGCCAGCTGCCACCTGTAAGTGAATGAACAGCAGCTCTTAATAATAACTTTAAAAGGTAGAAAAACCAACTTGCAAAGGTACAGTTGGCTTGTTACCCTGTAGAAACAGATCAATGCAGCTTGGTCTTTTGGTGCAGCATAATTTGAGACCTTCAGCTTGGGGCTGATTCCCCCTAAATGGAATGGTTGAGTCCTCAGGCAACACATGTGCCCAGAGTAGTTTCAGGCTTCCTGTACAATCATGGACTCCGTATGTATATATATTTCTACACATACGTAAAAATAAAGACAAAAGCCATACAAGATATTTCAGCAAAGTCTAATTGAAGAGCTTTGCCATAGGAGGTCCAGCAGAGACCTGTTTTAGTTACATAGGATCCAGCAACAATTCAAGAACTTGTGGGCAAAGTACTGTAGACCATGGCAGTTATGGGGCAGCACACCAAGAAGACGAGGTGGATACCACTTCACAGCACACGTGCATCACATCAGCAGAGCACAGACCCCTAAAAACCCTACACCATCCAGAGGAGCTTCCGTTGTCCAACACTGAGGAGTCTGCTTTGCTGCCAGCTGGATGGTGACACTTCCTATCGAGCCAACAGCCTGTTTATCACTTCACAGGGATTTGCGTTTTACAGTATTACAGATAGAGCAAGGCTTCAGTAGTTCTTTAGTCCTAGACAAAAGCTTTCAACGTCCAATGTCTTGGCTTGATGCATTGCTTTTTGTTTGTTTTAAGACTCAGTGATAAAACTCACTGTCTCCTCAAAAAAGTTTACTAAAGAATATTTATCTCTTGGGTAAAACCCGTAAACACATATTAACAGCAATCACTCAAAGTCAGAGCATAAACTACAGGTAGCATGACACTACTACAGATAAAAGGTTAAGCAGAGCCATGCTATTTGTGAACAAAACCCACCTCAGGTACATTTTCATTCTTTTACCTTCTGAGGTAAGAGCTGAAACCTCCATTTGTACAATCCTCCAGGATATTTCTGTTCCTTCTACAAAGAAATTGGCCTTTTAATGCTTACGAGCCATGATAACTCATGATGCAATGCTGGCTATCAGCATGCAGTGGATGGCTATGTTTTCCTTACAGTTTCCACCCGTGGAAGTACCAACTGCGGCTATGAGTCCCATAAAAGCCCAGATTTCATAGCCAACATGGAAATCTGTTCAGCAAGATCACTCTGATAATAAAAAATAAAAAAAAAATTAAAAAATTCCATCAACCATCTCTTCCATGGTGACTTAGTAGTAACCAGGAGGGTCACCTTTGCCACCTCTACAGCACTCTTTCTTGCAACATCATTCTAGCTGGCTGATTAATCTTCTCCACTTACTTGACTGCATTTTTCCAACAGCAAAAGGGCATAATCTGTTACCTCTGCATCGACAGTGAGTTACATACACATTGGACAGAATGGAAGGAAGCAATTTTTAGACCAAATTGGAAAAATAAGCTTTGCCAATTTCTTGCAAGTACAGATCAGAGTTGACATCTCTAATTACAGAGGGATTTTGATTAAATACTTTACTAATTATATATGGTGAATTATTTAGAAGCCGTGTTTCATTTATTCTTGCAAAGAGGAGGCTTTAGCTTATACTCTATAAGAATAAAAATCATGTGAAAGTATCCCTCTTATTGTCTGTAAGAACTTCCTACATGCTTCAGCTCCACAGCATGATAAACTCCATTTCAAAAGATGATCTTTGCAGAAGACTGACATTTGGATACACTGAAACTAATTTAATCCTACCAAGGTCCTTATCAGAGACTTTGTAAAAAAAAAAAAAGTTCTTCCCCTCATTTTAACCATCCTATTTATAGCCTGCATTTATCTTCAGATTTCACATTTCATAAGCTTAATGCTTGTTCAGATAGGCCAGGGTGCAGGTGTTTTTAGCCCCAGAACTTGTGCATAAATCAGTTCAGAGCCACGAGGGGTTACAGTGACCTAGCAAGTAAAGGTTTGAACAGCGGCTAAGGTGCGGTGCCACAGCAGAGCTGTGGCTAAGTGGTGGCTGGCACATTTCAGGCCTCCAAAAGTCATCTTACTGTGCTAAGCAATTCCGTAATTGTTTAGTAACTGATTACACCAAACAAATGGAAACTAGGCATGTCATTAAAGTGACAAAAATCACAACAGCAATGCCAAATGCAGCACCTGTCATTCAGTATCCCCTTGCTCAATGGAAATAAGCAGTGTTAAATTACACAGACGCAACTGTTCCCACAAGCTCTGGTAGGGCCTCTGGCCTGAAACCAGTGATCTGATTCACAGCTCCAGAAAGACTCCTGTGGCAGCACACTACAAGCCAAATGACAATGCAAAGTCAGTGGTAGCAAGCTTACGGGGAGAGAAGGCTGCATGCACGCAAGCAATGGTGGAAAGATGTCCCTATCCCGGTTTTGACACACAACATCTGTTATCTTAACCATGGCCAACAAGGCCACCATATTATCTTGAACAAGGAAAGGGTTTCTTTCTTTGAGACACGACCAAGAAGTTTGTACTCACAGCCGTTCAGTGCCTAGACAGATGGCTTTAGCTTCCAGAGCACTGCACTGGGATAAGGAGAAGGCAGCAGCTGTGAACTGCTTCCAGCTGGATTAAAATCTGCATCAGACCAAGTTGCAGATGAGGCTTTAACTCCTTACCCTGGCCAGGACAGCGAGGTACAGAAGTTAAGTTACAGAGATGGCACTTTTTTTCCTTTGGAGTGGGAGATTATCCCCATCTCCATCATCAACCTTTACAGCAAGGTTAGACACAGCTAAAATGTTTAAACTCAAGAATTTGGTGGCTTCAGTATGCAAGAAAGACAATGCTGTATAGGATAATTTCTGATATTCTGGAATGAACTGGGCATTACATTTAACTAGAAATGTTTTTTCTTCAATCAGAAACATTGCTTTTTTGGCAGAGTCAGAGAGCTTTGAACAAGAGGCATCACTAGAGAAAAGACACTTAATTTGTCTCATAAAAATCCTTCACAAAAACATTTTGCCTATAAATTGTAATAAAGGTATTACCCTAAAAACACTTAAAAATAGAATGTCAATGAAGAACATAATGGAAGGATCTAGACACTTCATTGGTGTGAACAGCTGAAGAGTTTGCAAGATACAGAAAGCAGGAAGGGGAAGAGTTTAAAATCCAAGCAGCTTAAGAAGGACAGCAAAAATAAAAATAAATCCCAGTCTGCTCAAGTTTTCAACATCTGACAAAAGTTCCTCCATAAGACAACCAGCCAGTGACAGCAGGGCAGCATGCCACTTGCTTTGCCTCAGTACCCTTGGCCACTCTCAAATCAGCAGCACAAAGCGATGGGAGGTTCAGATCCCAGATGGAAAACCACAGGGACAGGAAAGGGTCATTGCCTCGTCTGCTCCTTATGGGGACCTCCATCCAGCACTACAACATGACAGAATCACTGAAGCCATAAGATGCGTTTTCTCCACAGCCAGACCGATCTTTACCTCAGAAAAAGTGCGCAACCCAAGCTTTCGGACTTGGGCTCAGGATCCAAAGACCACCCTGGGGACAGCCCACAGAACTACTCTTCCCCTGGGCTCCAGCCCTTCCTGTGTGTTCATCTGGTCTCTCTGGGACAGGAGCCACTACAGCCTGCTGCAGGAGCTGTGTAACCAGGCTGACACATTTATACAGCTGCTCACCACGAACAGCAGCAGCGCCCAGGTGGTTGTGTCCCAGGCACACAACCACCCACCCACCCCTGCCACCATTTTGTTTGCAGGCAGCTCAGGACAGCCAGTATTAGTGTACCAAAACCATCTGGTCCTGCCTGGCCAAGTAACAAGTAGTAGCAAGCAACACCTGTGTGAAGTAGATTTATGTTTATGACAAGCTGACTGAAAAAATTCAGTGTGTCACTTGAGAAAAGACATGTGGCAAAGTGTCACCACGCTCTCAAACAGAGCAGCTCTGAGTGACAGGCCACGATTATATCCTTGCAGATGAGAGCACAGAGGAGAAAAAGAAACAAAAAACACCTCACAAAACCACCAGCTAAGGTGTGAACTGGTGATACGTTTGGCCACAAACCAGAAGCTGTCCTTTGAACCAACCAAGGCAGGGGCTGTATGGGGTGGCAGCTGCCTACGGCCCCTGCAGGACCAGGCCCAGCCCTCCTCCTGCCCTCTGCCTGCACCACAGGCACCAGGCAGGGCCTCAGGGGCAGCGTCCCCTCATCCCTCAACCCCCAGCCTCCGGGGCTGCAATAGCTGGGCAAGACAACAGGTCCTTGCTCTTCTCTAGTCCCCTCCTCCCAAATTATCACTTATAGCTAGGTTTATACAAGAACAAGTATGTAGGTGGGGATGAGCAGTGGGGGCACAAAAACCCTGCTCTCTTCTAACAAGCCAAAAAGGTTAGAAAAAAGAAAAAAAAAAAAAAAAAAAAAAAAACACACAAAAACCATCATCTCCAACTTATTCTCCTTTAGAAAGTCAGAAAGGTTGATCCAGTTGACATAACAAAGGCACACGTTCAAAAATACTTTAAAGCTGTTCCTCAAAAGCGCTTCTTAGTGAAACTGTTGTTAAAAGAAATCTTCAGATTAAGAATGGATTTATCTTTTAACAATTTCTCTTTATATTCAATGAAAAGACAAACTGAAAAAGTGGAAACAATTGGTCAGTTTTCAGAGGACATGCATTCCAAGAAGAAAACATTTGTCAGAAAGCTAAGAAAAAGCTCTTGGTTCTTTTCTTTGAGTAGGAAATGGAAGATACCCATTCTGGAGGTTCAGAGAAAAAGAGCTGAGTCCTTTATGTATGAGGGAAGCAAAGATTCATCTCAAATAAGCAAGATTATTTTTTTTGAGAGGGAAATTTATATCAAATATACCATCAAGGTTTTGATCATTTTTTGTGAAAAGAAGAAATGTTTACTCCTATATGGCAGTATAACTCTCAATTAAACTCCACCAAGATGTGTCAGAACACTTTCAAATACATCTATATTTTAATAATGGTTCAGTGATATATCAATTATTATGTACCAATAATCCAATTAAAAATACACTCTGGATAAACAATCTGGCCCAACTCCAAACCTGCATACTATTTAAATAAGCTAATGGAAACATTAGGTGCCAGGCTGCATATTTTGTTTTCTAATGAAGGTAATATTTAGCTGACACGGAACCAATTTAAATGTAAAAGCCAAACAATTAAAAAGGTCAAAACTAAAACTCAAGCATTTCACACATGCCAATTGAGCTACCCAGTATGAAACAAATTGACTCATGCAAAAAAGATGGCGTTTTACCACACATGTACTTGCTAACAGAGGCCTGTACCAGGTTTGTGCCTTAATTCACATTTCATAACTGCATACAATGAGTTCTTAAAATAAATATCCAAAATTAGAGCAGTTAGGTTGTGAATGGCAGATGAAGATTCACCTTATCCTTCTCTCCTCAGAAGACGACGGAGGCTCCACATCCATGAATGCTTCGGTACTCGGCCTTTTGCAGAAAACGCGCAGTTTCCGGTACCCCAGCACAATTGTCTCCTGTAATCTACAGGGACAAAGAGAGGTTCACAGTGCCTAAACCAGAGAGGTTGCTTAGCATCAGGCTGTGAAAAACATCAGGTGTAGAGGCAGGAGATAGGAGTTGGACCACAAATACACCTCCGATGGGTGCAGGCCCAAGCTGAAAGCAAGGAGGCCCAGGCCTCTGCTCAGGCACTCCCCAGGTTCTGGCCCCATGCTCAGTTTGCCAGTGGTGTTTTAAAATAAAGCGTACCACATGGTGTCCGAGAAGATGACTTCAAGACAGCAGCTGCTGCTTCATTTTCTTCTCCCCATCCCTATGGAGCTGGACAACTTAATTTACTACTTCATCCAGCCCCATCACCACACAGTACACAAGGGCAAGCACGTACCTTGCTGCTGGAGTGGGCTGTGGTGAGAGGCACGAGGGGGAAATACAGAAGTTTGGCCAGTGCAGCAACTAAGACCAACAGTCACAAGGATAAAGTAAGTTGAGCTGAGAAATAGAGCCTTCATCTTCTTGCTGGTGATTATTTTAATGTGAAATTTAATACATTGCATCCAAGAGAGAAAGCTCCAAATTCCTACTAAATTCCCAGACACAGTAATCTGGAATTTTAAGAAGTTTTTACTTTTCATTGTCAGATGACTTTTTTCCTCAATTTCTCTCAACTTTGGCTGCATGAGCGTATATCAGCTAGCAAGCAAATAGCCTGAGTTAGTTCGTAACATACAGACGAATCCAGTGGAGGAAATATCCTTTAACATGAGCCACATCAAATGCAGAATGACACGCTCCTTTAGGAAAGGAAAAGCTTTCCTTCATGCACGCAATCCCAAAAGGAGAAGCAAGGAGTAATTAAAAAGTAGTGTTAGAACTCGTATCTGCAAGTGGGACTGTTTAAATATATAAGAAGGACATGAGGGAAAAAAAAATCTCAGGAGGAAAAAAAAAAAAATAAGTAAAAATCTCATCTTTCTGGGGCAGCAATTTGCAGCTCCAGAAAAGTCTTCCACACAATAATGTCATTATCACCTGCAACCTCCGTAAGGCTTCCTACAAGTCAGAAGCAAACACAGTACATCACCACATCAGAATGAGTGAAATGCTTCTTCACTACTGCGTTTTTTCTTCTCCCTTTTTTTTTTTTTTAAAAAAAAAAAAGTTCTTTTTCAGAAACCTGATAAAATTACTACTTGTGATGCACATCAAAGATTAGTTGAGCCTTAGGATGACATAACTAGCTACCATGTGATATATCATATGTTGTGGAAGTTATCCTTATTTATGCCAGCCACAGAAATAGGACAGTTTTTAGTTCTCTGAGAAGTGCGTGGATAAATCATAGTCTGTTCCAACTCACGGATGACACTGGGAAATAAAAGATTCTGCTATACAGCAAGTAACTCCCGGATATTAAGGCTGAGACCTCAGGACCACCTCTTTTGGAGCACTGTTATTATTCATCTTACCAAAAACACATCCCCACCAAGAAAATAAAAGACTACCACAACAACAACAAAAAAACAAAAACACAAGAACACACACATCCCAACCCCCACACACAGCATGCAGCACTGCAGCCTTAAAGATAAAGATGCAAAGACAAGGGAGAAACATTGCACATTTTATCTCTTTCTTTCTAAGAAAATAGATGTTTTGAAAATGTTACAGCAAAAATGAAAACCCAGCTGGAGAGAACCAAAATTTTTAATTTTAAGGTTTCCAGATGGGAAGAAGGACCATGTTTTGTGCTCAATTCCTCAAAAGTGCTTTCAGTTTCTCAGTCATTCACCTAGCCATGATAATTGTGTTTTTAAAATCATTGCACTTTGTATATCTGATAGTTGCAATATAGAAAACAAGATGAATATTCCTTCCTACTCCCATTGCAAGAGTTAACACTGCCTTTGTGTTTACACACTAAGAAATATAATCTCATTTAAAAATGCATATTTATTCAGATAGTGAATACTGTATGAATTATTGAACCAAATTAACCTAAGAAAAAAATACAAATATCATCAGCATTAATAGAATATAAGCAGTATTTGCTTGCAGTTTAATGGTATCTGCATTGATAGCCCTTGAAATGTTCTTTCTCTATATATTTATACACACAACATTAATAGTGAAGTAATATCTTATTTACAGTGCTGAACAACTTCCTTTTAGTGTTTTGTTGTTTTTTTTTTTTTTTTTCTTTTTTGAACACTTGAACTTTTCATAGGACTTAGAGTTTGAGCCCTACGAGAACAGGTGTCTAGTAAAAGGCCAGCATAAGTAAACAAAGAATTTGAAGATTTTTTTCTTATGGGATCAAGTTAAACTTCCTTACACACGTCAAGACCTTGACCAGGTTACCAATTATAAGATGGCCTTGCTGTAGCAAGCAATTATTTAAGGTATATTTTGATGGTATGCATTAGATGCTTCAATGAACATGGAAAGCCAAACATTTCACCCTTATGTGCCTTTGTGAACAGCACTTTTATTCCTTGTGTAAGACAATAACAGCCTAAGACAAAGTGGAAAGCCAAAACACCAGTTTCCAAACTGATCGAAGTTTAAAAAAAGGTCTTCCACAAATATTAGGGTATGGACTTGAATTAATCATCCAAAATACAGAAACAGCTTTGAAATCTCAATCCATACATTGGAAGCAACACGCACAAAATAACAGTGAGCTGACTTGACTTTAATCAGGGACTATCAAAGGGTTTCAGTGGAGTTAAGCCTACAAGACCCATTGAAACTGAAGAGTTGCAAGAATTCAAATGTTTCAGGCCCAATCATAGCATGATTCCCTACTTCCCTACCCTCCCACCCCTCCTTCTAGTCTGTCAGAATACTTGAACTATTTTTTTCCAGTCCTTGAAAAAACAAAGAGTGACATCTAAACATAATCAACACATGCCATTTCTCACTCAAATGACTTAATAAGCCCATCAAAAGTAAAGCCAGGTGAGTAATGGTAATTATTTCCAATTAATTACTTCAAATCAAAAGCAAAATTAAATTTTAATGTTTGTTTCTAAGTGTGAATACCTTCAATTTGCCACTCACTCAATAGTCATCTCAACTTCTTCTACTAGTATAATACTGACCAGCCATGTTAAACACAATCTTAAGCATTTCCCAACAAATGGAACTACTTATCCTCATACCTAATGCAAGTTTTGATGAAGAATGAACTAAAAAATAAAAATAAATCTGATCACTATATTCCTGTGGGGAGGAAGGGAAGGAAGAAGCCTCCAGAAACATCAGAAACTTTAGAGGAAGATTTTTTTCCTCAATACATTGTTCTGTTACCTGGTCATCAAGTGCCACATACACAGAAGCTTCGCCTTTGAGAAAATAAACACTTTTTGCGAGAAAAAAAGCTAGTTTTCCCCCTTAGGCTTTACAGAGATATAAAAGAGTTGTTCCTTTTGTCTAACTTCTGCTCTTAACACCTGTTACAACAGCTTAAGGTCATCAGAAAGCCCAAGCTGCCCCTGCTGCCCCAGTGGGTGCCAGGGCACAGCCTGCTGCTGTAACACTGCATCTCACCGCGCACCTGGTAAAACAAAAACCTGAGATCTTAGCTCAAAATTCAGCTGTGCAATTTTTGGCCAGGGAAACCACACCTTGTAGCTTGCTCTACGTACACCGGGTTTGCAAGCCAGGGTCAGTGCACAACAGTCAAGGTTTGTATCCTCCATCAGGGCCATCTCCTTCCCCTCGCTGTTCATGCTGATGCTCCTGCTGATGCTCAAGCCTGCCTCTTGCAAACAGAAGCTGCCTCCACCCAGGCCTGGAAGATTTTGCTGCTCTCCCTGCCTTCAGGAGGAGAGCATTCTGCTTCCGCAGTCCTCCCCAAACGGGGAGAAGGGCTTCCTCTGAAGAGCCACGCAAGTAGAGGGATTAAGAGATAAAGAATAATTCAATTGATAGCTTAATTTAACACTTTACTTTTCACATGCTTTCACTATCTGCTGTTTGATTCCTTGATTTAAGATTTAATATACTTTTTGTGGCACTTAATACTGTGGAACTAAGCAGGCTTTCTAGGCCCTTGGTTATGACTTGCTGAGCTGTTTAACAATCAGGTTAAAATTGTTTTCTTGCTGAAAAATATATAAGCCTGTGATCTCTCTTCCTCCCAGATTCACCTGCATGTTTGTATGCTCTTGTGTTCTTATAGTTGCAACCCTCACCTGAAACTTTCCTGTACTCTAATGAGCCACTTAGAAAATAATTCCATCAGAAAACAAATGCCTTTTTTGAGAAGTAAAAAAAAAAAAAAAAAAAAAAAAAAAAAAGAAAAGACAAAGTTGGAATACAGAAACTCTCAAAGTTATTTCCTTTTACGGAAGAGCAGCACTGCAGACTTCAGAAGCAGACTGATAATCAGCTAAAACTGTTTTAAAACCCCTGGTTCCATATCTCTTCACATACAGCTTCTACAGCACTACAACAAAACGAAAAGAAAAGGCAGATTCTTCACCTTGGGAACAACTGGGGACCATGTTGTGCAAAGAGCCATGGCTTTGCACTTGGAAACTATTCAGATTATTTCTGCAACATAGCCGCTTATAGCGTATTATTAATCAGAAACTACCTTCTATCCCAGCCAGGCATCCAAGGAGTTGAACCTTTGATAGAACACACAAATACTTTTTTTGCCCTTTTTTGTTTGAGTTTCTTCCCAGCCCTACAACTTCCCGTATCTGTGCCTATCTATGATTGTGAGGACTTATTCACCCTCCAACACACAAAATTACACCGAGACAAAAACAGTTAGAAATCTTGATAAATTCTTAAAGCTACAGAGCTTTGTAACTGGAGCAACAACAAAACTGAACAGCTACCGAAATACTACAGATCTTCCAATAAGACTTACAAGAAAAACAAAAAGAGACAGGACACCATTTTTTATGGTAGCACCCCTTTGCAACATCAGATGAAGTTATTACCATTAACTGAGCCCAAAACAAGCCAAGTGATAACCTTTTAAAGAGGAGAGGAGGCATTTAAGTAGTATGTTGTAACTGTACAGTTTTAAAAATGAATTAAAAATCCATCCATGAATCTTGACATTCAACTTGAAAAAGAATAAGTAAAAAACAGAAAGAAAGAAAAGAACAAAGCCCCACACATTACTTTCATCTGCATCAGTTACCTCATAAGCTTGGAGAGGCCACGTTGCTGCACTCGCTGCTCCCCTCCAACACAAGTCTTAGCAAAGCAGCCCCCTTCTCCCAAGAAGCACATACACTTAGCACACACCCCAAACCCCAAACCCGGGGAACTGGAGGCCTGTGGGTAGCCTGGCGGGGCTGATTTCCCCCAGCTGCAGCCAAAGCTGGGACCAACCAGCAACCAGCCCACGCCTGGCTCAGGTGTGCACCGCTCATCAAAGCTGATCCTCCCCACCTGAGTGAGAGCCCAGCCAAAAAACCTGGTACCACCAAGCAAATAATTCCAGCTCTTAAATAATATAACAAGTGTTTCTGGTAGAACAAATGCTGCTTTTATTCATTTCCTAAAAGTTAAGAAAATAATAGTTATCTGAGGCAACTGCTTGTATGATGGAATCTCTGCTTCTGATACAGCAATATAGCTTTGCTAGACATTTAAGATAGATGGGTTGTAACCACCCTTTCCTCCCTCCCCCTTCACCACACGGTCATTGTTACCTTATATTTTGCTTCTCTTCACAGTTTTCTTCTACCTTTTTCCCAGGGTTGCAAAAGGACGTAGATTCTCTGGGAAATTTCCAACAGGGTTGCCCAAACGTGTTGCATTTAGGTCTATGTCATTATCTAGCTGTTCACAACATAAGTTTCAGTCAGCAAAGTAAAATAAAACAAAATATAAAGGTCTGAACACTGTGATTGTTGTGACCATCTTGGTAACCTGATTTCCTTTGAAAGGGAGGCTCTGTTTTCCACCAAGCCAACAGTTTTTAACCTTTCTTAGAGGAGATGTATACCTAAACTTGAACAGGTTTTAAGAAAAAAATTGTTCTATAAGCTATTTTGGCTTACAATTCAAATTCAAAATTAATTCCTCAAATTCAAAATTAATTCCTCTTTTGGTTTCATTTTTGAGACTCAAAAAAAAGGTCCCAGAACTGGCACCGAATACAAGATTATGGGAAGTAGTGCTTGGAAACCCAATATTAAGAGCCAAATCCTTGTCTATTGAGATCCAGCCTGGTCGGTCCTTTCACTGGAGGGTTTCTGACTTACACATGAAAGAACCCAGGTTTACATGCTTTATTCTATCAGCAGACTAAGAGAAAGTGAGTTGTTTTGCTGAGCCCTCATCTACAGCACAGCAGTGGCAGGTTACCAAAGCACGGCAGGTGTTGGGAGTTTCACTTTGCAAGACAAGTATCGCACACGTGTAGTTGTAACTCAGCATTAAAATGTTCTATCAGGCTTCAACTCTGAAATTAAAAAAGTACAGTTACTATTTTTCCATTGCAGTAGAATAAACATGGTGTACTGCTATGAAATAAAGCAATGCATCCGTTAGGTTGCAAGCAGATTGCAAGCAAATAGAAGAAACTGAGTCACATTTTTGTATGAAAATAAAGTCATTTCTAAGCTAATGGATAAATAGAACAAGATGCACTACAAGTGCTCTGCCACAGATGTCACTTTCACAGAAGTTCATCAGCAACAAAAGGAAGGTATAGGCACTCAATGTTCGTTTCATATACAGCCACGTTTGCAATGTAAACATCCTTGAGGATCTGGGATATTTGGGATTAGGCATTATTCATCTGTTTACGCGTGCACCCTCAGAGGGAAGTTCTGCTTGAAACTAAGGGCACAGCTTGGGCTTCAGAGTTTTCAGGAATTTCTGCAATTATTCTGCTTGCCAGCTATTAACAGTGAAGGGTCAGAACTGCAGGTGGTGTAAGCAAGCACAGCTCTGTGAGGGCTCTGAGCTTATGCTCATTTACATCACATGGAAATTATATTTCTCACTTCATCTGTGAATAACTGCGCATGTATATATATATGCGAGAGTGTGTGGTGAATACATATTATATAGAAAGTGAATGCTTTGATCTGTCAAAATAAAGATATAAATATAAAACAGGAGACAGAATATGGAAATCATACATTCTGCATTTACTTTGAAAACTGAAAATTATGGGAAAGAAACACTGTTTATGTTCAAGGAGAACCTGGTGATTTGCTTAAACAATCTAAAAGCAAACCACCATCACATGAAAGATTTAACAGCTTTCTGCCATGGTTGACAGGCCCAAGCTATGACTTGCTAACTTTTATATAAACAAATAATTACTAGGCAGTGTCAGAGCCATCATGGATTGTGACTTTTACAGTATAGACCCTGGTGCAGCAAAGCACTTTAAACAGTTAACTTTAAGCAACTGAATAGTCCTAGGGAGATTGGCGAGCTCACTCATCTGCTTAAAATTAGCCATATATTTAGTATGAGACCTGCATTTAACTCCATCAGTAATCAGCAAAGCACTACAGCCCTCGCATAAAGCAGCCATGTTCTGTAGGGCTGCCTTACACACAGACTTAAATACTTTTCCGAGTGAGGACCATGTGGTTTGGTGCTGCAAGATTCTGATCGTTTTAGATGTAATCCTGAAGGGCGTTTAAACAGGCAATTCACAGTCTATGCATAAAAAACAGTAGGATCCAGCATCATTTTAAAAGTTAAACCACGCTTCCAAACTTTACAGCACATGGTAAGACTGAGCTGGGAGGAGAATACTGAATATGGAGAATGTTAAAGTTAATCCCCCAAATATACTGTATTCACAATTTATTCCACAAATGCAGTTCAGTTTAAATTATTCAGCACTGTGGTTTAGACTAGAACATGAAAAGGACCTAATGTATTTTGTGGAAGCAATGACTCCTCAGCAAAGCAGTTTCAGCCCCCTGCTCTGTGCTTTACAGGGAAAGCATAAGGGATCATCTTGGGCAGCCCCAGACGAGTTTGTTTCCTACAACATGGGCACAGAGCCAGCAGCACTGGCCACACTGCTGTGCACCAGCAACTCACCATGGATCCTCGCTGTCCAGAAGGGAGGATGTGTCTGGGTGGTCACTTTGTTGGCCGAGCAAGCTGCTCACCCCTC
Organism: Aythya fuligula; assembly: GCF_009819795.1. Taxonomy (NCBI): domain Eukaryota; kingdom Metazoa; phylum Chordata; class Aves; order Anseriformes; family Anatidae; genus Aythya; species Aythya fuligula. The sequence goes on along the minus strand of NC_045565.1, from coordinate 587,685 downwards.
CACACCCTGTGGCCAGAGGGTTATAAGGATAATAAGAGGGAAAAGTATGACAAAAGAGGAAGGAAAAAAATCCCAAGCTTGTGCAGGCCAAGTGTCTAAATAAGATAAACCTAGTCAGCTGACTAGAGCATTACTAATTTTTAATTAGTTTGAAGCAAATAGTGCAATTTGTGCCAGGCTGCAAAATCGTGCTGTCTTCATGAGGAACTGACCTGACAAATTAATCCCTGCAAGAGTCCTCTTTCTGGAAGCTCACCATCAATAGTCCTCATTTAAACAGTATGCTGAGTATGCTCTTCCATTAGGCTGCTTTTATATCCCACTTTAATTTTTCTTCCTTACCGCTTGAACTGTAGATGTAAAAATTTGGGGACTTTTATCATCTCATAAATATACCTGTTGAGTAATTATGCAAATCAAATTAGGAGCAATCAATGGAATGTTTACTTATCCAAAAGCCTGACCTAGATTGTCTACTGACTTTCTGGGGATGTAAATGCATTTTTACCTCTGTTCAAACACGATCTTTCACCTTAATGTAGGCAGTGATTTTGCTGCACCGAGATCTACAGCCTTTTCCAAATAGCGATGTTCTAATAAAGTGGTGAAATCCAGCTACAGAGGAAAATTGCAACATAGCTATAGGAATATTTTTGAGAAGATACTGAATTATCCCAATTCTGAATGAAAAGCAACTGATGGTCCATTAGCAACAGTGGGTGAGGAGGGGACACATTAGAACTACTATTTGGGAAGGAAACAATGTGTTTTGGTTTTAATTTTTTTTTTTTTTTGTCATATGAAATTGCACTAGTAATATTTGCAGAATGAGACATTAAATTAGCTATATATGTTGCTTTATCTTTGTCCTTTGATTTGACAAAAAAAAAAAAAAAAAAAGCATTTTAGAGCCATTTCTACAAACATTATAGACATGGCCATTAGAATGTTTCTCTTTATAAAATCAACAGAAAAACAAACAAACAAAAAAACAAACAAACAAACAAAAAAAAACAGAGCTGTGCTTGTAGTCATGAGGATAGCCTTATAATTCAGGGATATGACTTCAACAGTGAGCATCACATCCATTTTGCAGCAAATTCCTTAAAAATCTCAAAGAAAGGAATGGCACCAGAGGGCACAGTCGCTGCAGTGCCGTTATCTCCTGCCTGCCCAAGCTCTCCCTTCTCTCAATCCTGTCAACCACTGGTTACTCCCCTTTTTCATTCGTGTATATAAGACACACACATACACGCACAAAAAAAGAAAAAAAAAAAAGATCAGCTTTTTCATAACAGCTTTACCCATAACCTGAAACCTGCTACTTATCAAAGCATTTATATATATATAATATACATATGCTATATGACATATATATTATATATATAAAGAACATGAAAGATCAAATAAAAACAGCCCCACAGCACAGTAAACATATAAACACACAACTCAATAATCTGTGCTTAAACTTGGGAACCACGTGGAAGCTTAAGTCCTTGTTAGAAGGCAAAAGTTCATCTTTTGTTGGGTTTTAGTTTTAATTCAAATTTAAAATATTTGTTTCTGTTATGCTAGTACCAGCTGTTAAACTCTCCGAGTGAATTGCCATCAAGAGGGTTTTGGGGAAAGGAGAGGTCTGAGCACAGTGAACTTTTCTGGCAAGAAATGGATTTTTTTTTTTTTTTTTTTTTTTTGCTCTGAAAACAAAAAGAACAGGAAGGATATGCTGAAATCCTCAGGGAAAAAAAAAAAAATGGCCCTCAGTCCCAGTAACTGGTCTTCTTTGGCACTTGAGAACGATCACAAGTAGTTTGCCTTTTTATTCATATAGAACAAAATTTACAAAGTCATTCATACATTTTTGTTTGTTTTTTTTTTTTTTTCTTTTGTTTTTTACTGACTTCGAAAATTGGGAATATTCAAAATACACTTTTACCCCACTTCATTCTTTCATTATTTACATGTATATACAAGAAAAATGTAAGAGTTTCTTTTTTGTTTGTTTGTTTTAAATTTTGTATTAAAAAGCTCTGCTGGTTGTGTTACTGTTTGTTTTCATCAAATGGATGTTCCATGAGAGGGCTCCATTGCTTCTGGAATGACTCCCCCTGGCACAGACTGAAATGACATTGGGATCGGGGTTTTCACGGGACTCTGACGAAATAGTCCTCCATTTGGCGACCTGTGTTTACACTGTATGGAGGGCATGGTGGCTGAGCTGCTCAGGGGCAGCGGCAGGTTGCTGCCAGAGGCAGCTGTGAGTGTCCTGCTGGCACCATGAGTTGTCTGTTCTGGTAAAAAGGTGGTGACAGAAAGTTGTGTGTTCTGGTATTCGCGTACCGGCTCCAGGGTCTGAGCTGGCTGCATGCCACCGATCTCCAGGGCTGAGATTTCGATGGACGCCGGAGAGATCTGCTTGTGGGCTATGTCCTCATCGATTAAACTGTTCATGCGTCTATGGACCTGCTCCAGGTTCACTTCTTTATCCTAGTGAGGAAGAGACCAGAACAATCAGTTCAGACACAAGTACCTTTCACGTCTGCCCCCCTGTCCACCCCGTGTGTGATAGGAGCTGCTGGTTACTCATTAGATCGCTTCGATTTCATCTGTGCCTGTGCAACTCCTCAAAGTCTGCCCAACGTCTCCAGCTGAGAAACGCACGCTGAAGAAAACACCAGCTCAATCTCAACCTGCAAAACCCACTGATGTTCTCAATGCCATCCTCCCTGGAGGTAAAATGACTTCTCTGGTTCAGCCAACAGGAGCTGGCAGCAGGGACCAGCACATCCCACAAGCCCTTAGCTCACTTTGCACAAGCCCAGGATAAAAGCCTCGGGGAGGCGAACAAGCGAGCCAAAGAGCAGCCTGCTGCTTTGTAACCCCAGGGCAGCTCAGTGCTCCTCTAGCTGCAGTGCACTTTGTAAGGATTACAGCAGTGTGACACCATGCACAGCCTATCTGGCTCCTGGGTATTTGCTTCTTATGCCAAAAACTATTGGCCAGGGGTTGTGGTGGTGAAGAAGTCCTCCCTTCCCAGCAGGGAGCCCCGTGTCACCTACCTGGCAAGGACCATGGACCTCCTGGAAGGGCACTGAGATGGAGACCTACTCTGGGAGCCCTGAGGAGGGGAGTGCTCAGCTGTGTGACTGACAACAAGCTGTCATTCTGACACCTCATCTGGTACAAGTTTAGGTCTGTGGTCAGTGCTTTGGAAAGCAATGCTGGCCTTCAGAACATGCATTGCTATCCTCAGAGAATGAGTCACCTAACGCTCCCAGAGAGGTCTCCTCAAGGGACTTTCGGCACCACTTGCCAAACATTTTAGCTTCCAGGAGGAAACATGGCCAAAGAAGTTGTCTTTAAAACTTGAAGCAGCAAAGACCTACAGCTGCTGTTTATCTCTTCAGTGTGGTATGCAGGAAGCCCAAAATGGAAAGCAACAAAACTGGCAGGGTAAAGTCACCCACCTGGGATGCTGTTATGACTGAATTTTAATGGCTAGCAGTGCATTGCAAATAAAAAGGTATTATATCATTTCTCTATATTTCATAAAGCACAGCTGTGATCTGCAGTTGTAGTTATTTGATGCAACATACGGCAGAGTAGCAGCAAAGCGTCCATAAAAGCCCAACAGACCTGGAACTGGAGGCATCCCTTGCTCTGACAAACTGCAGTGGGCAGCCAGCAAAATCCCAGGCTAGGAGATGGGACTACCCGAAACTTTTCTGTTCCAGTAATCCCCGATTGCCAACAGGTCTACATAGTCCTAGCTGCTTAAACCCAATACTAGTAGCCTTAAAGACGCTCCTGTTCATGCCGAAAGCTAGGCTCTGGGAACAGAACAGTCTGCTGTATCAGTGCCAGCCACTCCTCATGACCTTCTACTGCTGCCTTTCAGGTGGGGCACAGCAGATTACACTGTTATTCCAGTGTCACCCACTGCTTTGCAACTTTGCCTTCACCCTTAAATTGACAATTGAATCAGCTCCAAAGCCCTTGATTCGAGCCAATAACAAATACAACAAATACAGATTTGATTCTCGCCTTGTGGTTTAAAACCACTTCTACGTTACTCAGGAACCATTGGATTTGTTGATCTCTGCATGGATTTAGAACTGAATTAGCATTACATGATGATGAACCCAATCCTCTGTCCTCAGCTTTGGCTAAATCCCCATTGATTTCAAGTGGAGTACAATTGTTCAACAATTACAAGGCTGAGCAGCAGTTTTCACTTCCCTTCTTAATCAGTGGAATGAGGGTTCCTGTTTCATTTCCATAAAAAAATCACTAAACTCCCTGTGTGGCTCCCCAGAACGTTGGCGATATTATCTGCCTCACCAGAGGAACACATACAGACTGTATTTTTTTAATGCTGCTTTTTCAGCAAAATCCTCTAACCAAATGATTTTGAATTAGGCAAAATCAATGGCAAATAAATAAATAAATAAAAACTTTTGTGGCAGAAAGGGCCTAGACAATACTTGAGTAGAGAGATGGTATGGCTGCATTAAAGTCCTTTTTACCAACCTGGCATGTCAGGCTCCTTATTCTATAAGTTAGATAATGCACTAAGCTGACAGTAATGCAGAAGCTCCTTCATAAACTCCGTAGCTAGGTAAATTAAGGGTTTGTGGTATACTGGCCAGAGCATTACATGGATTTCATTATAGATTTTATGCATCTCTACTTCTTGAAGTAAAACTGTGGACTGGGGGCAAGAGTAGGAAGTGTTCTTACATTATCCCCAGCTGGGACTAAGGGCTCGACCTCCGTGGGCAAGTTCATTTTTGTGCAGCATCTCACCAGGTACTTTTGTGTTTTCTTTATCTGTCTGTCAACAAAAGCCTGCGGCAAAGTCCTGCTTATCTGCAAAGTTTGGCTGTCGCAGTGTCTGATGACATCTGTGTCTAAGGAAGCTAACTCTCAGAAGCCCGTCATAAGGTGCTTCTTCAGGTCCTCTGTACTACACTTCCTTTTCTCAGAAATGCTGCTCACTTTGATTTAGACTCCTAGGTTTGCACTCCAGTTATCTGGGACCCATTTTCTTGCCAATCTGCTACTACAAGAAAAGAAAAAGTAGAGAATTCAGGTTGGAACTGCACAAATACTAGAGGAACAAATTTTCCTAAATAAGACTTTGGAGAAATGTTCATGACTCATTTGCATTTTTATGAGCTTTTACCAAATACTAATGCTTTCTTCAGATCATTTTGAGTGAAAATATACATCAACATTTTATTGGTATTTGTATTTTTTGATGGCAAGGATATCCTCAGTGCATTCCATCCTGCTTTGCTATTGGAACAGAAGTAATGTGACTGGGATAACTAGCCAAGCCAGGGGGAATGGTGCAGCTCCAATACTTGCAACACGCAGTTATCAGCTGTTGGCCGAGGAAAAACACATTAGTGAATGAAGTGCACTCCTCTTTTGGAGCATCTGTGCACAATATCTCATAAAATTCAAAGAATTAATCCTTGTTATATATTTAGCTTAGCTCTTTTGAGATATAAAGAGCCACAGATGAGATCCTCTTTATAGACATCTCCTGCTTCAGACCAGAGAGGTTATTAATTTTCACACTATTTGGAAGTGTCCCTCTGTTAGCCTAACAGAGTTACCCTCCCTTCCTCTCTACGCAGTCTAGCCCAGAAATGGAATTGCTCAGAAATGGTGCATTTGCAGTTTTGCAGTTGCATAGCATTTCACAATATAAACATAAGTTTATACAATTGAAACACAGACATCACTTTTAATCTACTACAGAACACCTCATAAATTAAGTAGAGAAGTAAATGCTGGGGCTTATTTTTTATGAAGTAGGTAGGGGTAGAGATTTCATTTGCCTACTTCTAACTCTATTCAGCACGAAGGACAACTTTCTGGCCTTATTAAGATCAGGGAAAAAAAAAATACAAAGGCTTCCAAGAGCCCAGAAGTTCACATTATTCCTTCTTTCTGTTACTAAAATAAAATGTTTGTAAAGGTTAAGGAAAACAACTCTGTCTCTGAGGAATAATAAAAACACATTTTAAAGGTTCTTCCATTTTTCTTTGTCTTATTAGATGAAGAGCAGCTAAATAACAAAATGTCAAGCTTGGTATGAAACTGTCTTAATGTTGAGAGAATGATTTTTCAAAAAGTAAAGATTAGAAACACCTGAAAAGATTAGTTTGTCCTTGCATAATTGAAGACTGCCTTGAATCCTAGGATTTCCAGAATGGAAGGTGTTCTGATAGCTTAATTTGACAAGTGAAGCTTGCAGAGTTTGTAAATTCTGTAAATCTCATCTTTTTCCTTTATTGGTCTCCTGGAAAATTCAATAATAAAACATATGCTACAGAAAAGTAACAAGATAAACAAAAAGGGTTAAGAGTTAATAACGCCAAACAAATAAATCTAAAAAGTTAAGACATTCTGCTCTTTTGCCGATTCAGTATTACCCCTTACTTTAGTTCTATAATTCTTATTAAAAATGAGCCATTTGTTATAACCTTAAAACCCTTAGTTAGCTGTTTTTTTTTTTTTGTTTGTTTGTTTGTTTTGTTTTTTTCCTAAAGCTTTGTCATCTTAATTGTGAAATGGTAATGTAGCATTGCAAAAGATCCCAAACTTTCTCATGCTGCAACTGTTCTCATCAACTGTTGCATCTCTGTGGCAAAATTAAGGAATTGAAATTTTTAAATCAGTATAAATTTGCACATTGAGGCTTGGAGCTAGGGAATGGCAGAGGTACCGGATCCGGCAGCTGGAAGGGAAAAGCTGGAGCCACCAAGGAGGTTTGTGTGCTGGTTTTCCAGCGCAGAGCCTTCCCTGTGTCTGGGGCCATCACTTCAGTGTCTGGGGCAGGCACATTACTGAGGGTTTCTTTTCTCTCTCTCTCTCTCTATTTTCTTTCTTTTTTTTTTTTTTTTTTTTACTTAATATGCAAAACTTAGTTAATATTATAAATATGTCACCTCTCTGATGTTTCATGCCAATTTAACGTCACTTTTCATACATAGTTATTGGATAAGTGTATATGGTTCTGTTGCCAAAAGGAGATCAAATATTTTTCCTTTGCTGCCTTCATAATTCTATTTTCAATATTAATGTTATGCTACAAATAGATCAGCTGAAGAAGTTAATCAGTGAAATGAAGAAAAAAATATCACGTGTAAGGAAAATGAATTATAAACACAGGCTTATCCTTCTCCAGCTTAAGGAAAACAGCTACCCAAACATTGCTTCTGGTCAGGAAATTATCTTATTCATAAATACCAATTTAAATGCCATTCTTCCCAATGGGTTTGAGTTCCATAAGGGCAAATGAAGGGCATGTTTCTGATACATCCTAAGCACTTGATCCTGAGCGACAGGTTCAATGGTCTATGACTGACAGCAGGAGCACACTGTGGCACGCATCTGCATGGATTTGAAGGATGCTTACCTGAATTATCTAACAACAACTAGCTCTGCACAACAGTGACTTCAAGAAACTGTGATTCCCTATTAGAGCTAACTAAGTTTGACTTTATCGTGCAGAGAGAAATTATGGCGAGATAAAAAAGCTGATAGGATGACTTAAAGTGTAATCACTGTATTTTCTATTTTATTTTCTGTGACTTCTGACAGTGGGCTCTGAGAAAAGTGCGTGGGCAGTCAGATTAAAATAACATGAAACTACTTGGGAGATTTGGAGTCAGTTAACCTCAAATTCTAGAGATTACAAGTTGATGAAGTCGTTTCAGTAGGGCCAAATGCAGAATGGATAGCTGGAGAAATTGAATGCTAGATCTATTCCAAAACTGTGATGAACCATGTCTGCACCCCACACACGCAGACTAGAGGATAAGTATAAGACTGATGATCCTGACTCTAAATATCAAGCACAGATGCACACACAAAAATAAAAATAAAAAAGTAGCCAACATGGGCAGGCAGGCACATACATGGAGGGACAACCATGAATGTGCTGATACCTCCCAGTCAGATGCAGATAACTGTGCCAAATATTAAAAAAGCCTGTTAATGCAGTTCTTAATAAGGCTCGGGAGATATGGTGAAAATAATGCTTGAGATCTTTTAGAGCAATATAGTCTTAATCACCAATTACAGAGCATTTCTGTTTTGTTTGGTTGTTTCTGTCCTGGGTGACAATATGAAGGATAATCTTTCAGTGAGTGGATGAAACCAAAGCAAGAGAGAAATGTTAACAATGAGTTTTCATTCTGTGAAAGAACTATTTTAGAAAATTAGGCAATTTTGTAAATAGGACTGGGGTTCAAAAGTTGAGTCAAGCCCCAGCCTCAGACAGACATCCCCTCTTGTGACCTTGGCCAGGTCAGAGGCCAGTCCCTTTCCCATCCATGTAGCAACACCTCTTAACCCATATGCATACGTGGAAGACACAAGCATCAGTGGTCATGAGAGACAGAATGATGGAAGGCACACATGTACCCAGCTACGCAGGAAGGAAGTTTCTGGGACACTTCCATGAACAGACAGGCAAACTGCGTAACTGAAAAACAAAGCAGAGAAATAAAAGCAAAACAGGGAGGTTTCCCCACTCAGGTGCCCACCGGCTATTCTCTCAGCTCAGGATGGAAACTGACAGCTCCACCCAGCTCCCAGCCCCTGTCTGGTGTGGTTCAGACATCACTGACTCAAACATTTAGCATGTTAAAGAGAAATGAAGAGGCTGCAGATCCCTATTTGTTTAAGAAAAGACTTATTTTTAAATGCTGTATTCACAGAGGGTCATTATCACTGCTTTCAGCTGCAACTACTGCATATGTAGAACTGCAATTTTATTTTTTTCCGTGAGATTGTGACAAAGTGGCAAAACCAGACATAACTGGCTTGCTCAGGAAGAAAAAGCAGTGAAGATATAAGTAATAAATGTGCTGCAAAACAATGAAAACCCAGTATGGTGTTATATAACACAAAGAGCCCCTTTTTAATACAAATCTTTTTGCCATAGTCATTATTTTTCGAGATTCTGCAGTCGACAATGCAGTGAAATGCAGACAGATGTGCAAACAGATGCAGCGATGATGTATGTTTGCTGTCATTAATTTAACACAGGCAACTGACCTAGTCAAACAGCACTTAATGTTACATAAAATTTGCAGAGTGGTTTCTGAGTGTACTCTGCTAGATGCTGGTTTGACCATAACAATATCTTACGAGAAATAAGTACAGATGCGCCTCAAGAGTCTACTTGAAGGCCTACTTTTATAAATAAGCCCAATTCTGCAATCAAGCTTCTGGTGGAAACAATACCATGTATTTTAAATAAGCAATTAAGTAAGCTATCATCCATAAAACAGCTGTTAGAAGAATGTATTGAGACCGACATTGGTTGAGGTCCAGTAGACTGTTATCCAATTGAAAGAAGAAAATAAATGAGTTTTGCAAAATATTAATTTCAATTGATGCGTAATCATCTTCAGAGAAATAAAACTTCATTAAAAACTATGTAGAAGAGGTGATCTCCTCCACCAGAGAGCAGAAATTCTATTACGAAGAGACAGCAATATTCTTTCCCTGTGTGAAACCTGAAAAAAATAAATTAAGGAATACTACAAAGATGATGTAAATGTGATAGAAAAATCCTTCAGATCCACTGCCAAATTTCACTCCCACCTTCCCACAGCCAAAAAATACCTATAATTGGTAAAATTAAGCTACTAACAAAAAGCCAAAGACCAATAAAGTGGCAGTGACTCGCTACAGAACTGCTGTTGCAGCAAGGAGTTTCATGAAGTAGCACACATCTTCCCACACTCACCTTGTCCCCCTTGCTCAGGGCAGCTTCATTTAACCTGCAGCCACATCTAGCCAGGGAACTAATTCTGAAGATGGTTACGACTGTCCCATAGTCTGGGCCTGTACGCTTTGGCCAGGAGGGGAGTAAGTTCCCCACCAGGCCACCAAAGCACATGATGCACACCAATTTAAACTAGCTGAACATCTGAACATCTTTTTTTTTCTTTTCTTTTCTTTTTTTTTTTTTTTTTTCTTTCTTCCTCTTCAACTGCAACCTCATTATACAGCACAGTGTGAATAAATACGGAGGAAAGAGTACCAATGGCACATCTGTTACAAATCAGGTAATGGCAGGTAGACCCCTAGTCTCTTTCAATGACCTGCTCCCACATTCGGTGTAATCCATGAGCTAAGTGCAATTACACAGAAATAGTGGCTAGTCCTCACAACCAGCAGCAGACTCAAACCCAGAAGGTGAGAGGCTGTGATAGCATCCTCATTCGTTAATACAGAAGGGGACATTTAACATCATGCTGAAGTATTCAAGCTTTAAAGTCCTTACCAAACTTGGTTCACAAGCATTAGAAGCTGGTAACTACAAAGAAAATGAATGACTCGTTCACATTATACAGATGTTTCCAGTTTTCATGAGGTTAAAAATAAATGGATATAAGAGAATGCACAAAAACATTTTTCAACACAAGCAGCAAAATGCAGTAGTGAATGAATGCTGTAAGCATGCCAATGTCTCTGCAAAGGAACTCTTTTTAGGAGAAAGGACATGGGGAAACCTTTACTGTGTACGCTCTGCATATATTATAGTTACAGGCATTTACAACAACACAAAGATCAGGTTCAAGGGGACTTCCAGGGACAGGTAATGATGAGGAGAAAACTAGCAAGGATTCATCTGTGCAAGCATTTTCAACAACAAACCAATTATCTGTATGTTTATTATAAATTCTCACCATACTTCTGAGGCCCAGCCTCACATCATTGGCCATCTCCAGACAGAAAGGGAAAGGAAGATGTGGGGAGAAAAAGAAGGATCAAAACAGTGAGGCTAACAGTATATTTAATATTTCACTCTTTTTAGCAAACATATACTTATTACTTGTTATACTTCTGGTTCGAAATAGCAAATTCTAGTCACTGCAACCAAACAGGATTGTCTTTGAGGATGGTGGTTTCAGAATTCAACTATGACATCAGAAAATCACCCCATGAGATGACAGATTATTCTTTTACAAAGTACAGATTAAGTTCACCAACATTCTGTTCCAAAACTCACTAAAAAAATAAGGTGATTCTTTACATTCTTTTACACAACTTTTAAATTACTATCTAGTTCATAAAGGAAGTAATTTTTCACTCCACTGAGCACAAAACAAAGCAGCGCTACCCTTTACCAGTCTGATTTATGCTTCTGGAGCATCAGACATAACAGATTGGTCACCATCCTTCTTCACCATTCTAGCCTAGCCAAATCCAAACCTCCAAAATTCCCATTTTTGCTACCATGCCACAGTACCAGAGAGATGTGGCACAGGAGCCACAAGGAGTTGCTTCTGCAACTCTCTTGGTGCCCAGCAACAGTTGCCTTACAAAGCCTCTCCTCCTCCACTTCAGTTATGTGAAAGTTTTAGAAAACTATTACTCCTGACTATCAGTCATGTGTATTTTACTTAAAAACTATTTTTTTAAAGGTTTCTGCATCCCCATTGAGGGCATATTTTGGAAACTGCCCAAGCTCCTATTTCAATATGAGAAAATAAATGGACAAATCATTAGGTAGCTCAGCATATTGAAAATCTGTTCAACGGTGTTCTAAAAGAGAACCCTCAGATAATAAATACTTCTGAAAAAGAAATACCACTTGTTATGTTGAGCAAAAAGATCTATTCTCCACAATAGTAGCACTTGGGTTTCTTTAATATTTTTCTAATATTGAGAATAGGAAACAGGTTATTTCAGGTATTGTAAGAATGATTAATTTCAATGGACAAATAGATTTATAAATTGCCTGTTATTACTGTACAGTAAGTTACTAGTACTAATATTTTTCTTCTTCAAGAAGAAGCCAATAGCTTTTAAAATAGTCTGACCAAGTTTAAAATACGCTACCTATCTGTCCTAAACAGATTCTGCTGCACAAAAACTATAGATATCTCCAGAAGATCACTTCAGTACACATATAAAGTTTATGCTTTAGACATGCTGGTTCCAAAGAAACGTAAGTTTAATCTTAACATCTAAGGTGAATGGAAGTTTAAGCTGGGTGAGATCTTATTTAATTTATGTACACATTTAAAACAATTAGTTGGATCAACATCCAGGTCCCTTTACAAACAAACAAACAAACAAATCTTGAGGAAGCAGTCACATTTTATGTTTATTATTATTATTATTTTGATCTTTAACTGACTTTATTATTACTGAACATTCAAACCTCCTCAAGACGCCAAGTCTCCAATACCACTTTAGGCTGAGATAAAATATCAAACATTAGCTCTGTAAACATTGTGTGAAGAATCTAAAAGAATCTGACACATTAAGGCTCCAATTCAGTAAAACACATAAGCTCATGCCAAGCACATGAGTAACCACAGAAGTTCTCTGGGATAGGTCATATAATGCAACTTAAGCAAATACTTCAATTCATTACCAAACTGGACCTTTAAACAGGTTGCTTCTTTCTGAGTTCTCTGTATAGCAACATGCATTTTTTAAACTTATTTCTCTTCAGATTTTCCTTTTATTTTTTCCCTTAGGGTTTATGCTAAGTAAGTCTAGATCATATCCTTAAGAATCCAATTTTTCTTATATGACTGACAGAAAAATTAAACAAAACACAAAAATCCCTTCCTTGCACCTAGGGACATATGCTGGAACCAAACAAATGCTTGAATACTGCTGTGGGTATTGGGAACCTGGGCCCAATGTCCTTAGTCATGGGGTAGACACGTCACTTTTAATCCACTACAACCTTGACATAGATCTGTGGTGATCAAGAGCAAGACTTTATCGATTGCGTTGGATTCTGGATGAGCACACTGCTTGTGATCTGATATTACAGAATATCTGCATCACCATTAGGGACCTCTAAGGAGAAAATCTTGTTTCTTCATTCATGTAAAAATACAACACTGAATTGGTTAAGGTACGCTTGAGTTCTTGTACAAGGCGATTTAAATATCCTCTTTTTTTGGACTCTAACTGACACTTTGAGCTTGTACTTTGTCATCAAATAACATTAAATTTTGCATTCTGGAATGACTGGTTCCTAACGCTACTTTGCTGATTTTAAAATGCCAGCTGAAGTTTTTCATTTTATTATATTCAAAGTTAGTTTGAAACTGAATTTATAGATGGCATTAAAATGCATTATTTTGCCAGTGTTTGCATTATTTATTTCCCCAAAAACACTTTATTTTTTTTTTCTTAGAAAAGTAGAATACAATACAGTGGTACAAACAAATGATCACTTATATGCAACTGAGCAAAAAATGTACAAAGATTTCAGACATGTCATAAAAATACAGAAAAAATAATTTAAAAAAAAGATAAAATATAGAAGACATGCAATGAATGGAAAATAAAACATCAGCTTGATGATCTCATGTTTCCTTTCACTCACAAAAGGAACCATCCCAGGGGAAATCAAATTGTCAGATAAAAAGATAACAAAGGAGACAACGTAAATGATGTGACAAAGAGAAAGACGAGGGTAGTGAAAACAGTGGTGAAGGCATAAGACTTTAATAATCAAAACCAACGTTGCTGACACCATGCTGAAGGTATGGGAGCCTCAATTGCCATGGAATAATAGTAGGAGAATATGGCGCAGATCACAATTCTATGCTGTGACAAATTTTGATCCATTGGACTCATACCTGTTAGCTCATATTTCCATTTCTGAGGTACACTGGGTTTCGTATTCTTCTAATGCCAGAGGAAAGTCCTAGTGAGTAACATTCATGACTGCTAAAGCTGGAAGTATGGATTTTTGAGGTAGGCTGGAATTTGCGTATCATCAAACATGGGAGCAGGGGAATTTAAGGCAGACCATATAAAGCTGCCGTGGAAAGAGATAAAGTCTTTCTTTCATTCATCCTGAACACTGGCAGTATACTTGTGGTAATCTTCAGAGTAAGTTTGCTACACCTCCCGCTATACTACAGAGCTAGAAAATAATGTGGAGTCTAAGCTTTTTGAGATTCAAAAAATATTTAAAATAAATAGTCTTGGGAGTAGCCAATGTAATAATAATGATAAGTAATAGTAATGATAAGATGCTGTTACTAGTATACAAGTCTGTTCCCACTCCAGACAGTACTTGAATTGCTGCTCCCTTTTAATAATGTGAAAATAAAAAGTGAGAACAAAAGCAAAAAGATTTTGTCAAACAAAATGATTTTTGCAGAAGCAACAGCAAGTTAAGAAACTAAGATGCAAAGACCATGATTGTTAATGAATTATAAACAGGACACAAGATATGAGGCAGTGGCTAGTAGCAAATGAGTACATGGAAAATGTTGTTATTCCTTATTCACTAAAAAAAGTAAGTCTTCATGCACTACAAAATCACAAACACATTGGGTACAGCTGATGAAACACTCGCATTGCTAGGAGTAGCACAGTCTGGAGATAATACATTTCTGATTTATAATATATATTTTCAGAGCTAAGAAAGAATCAAACCAAGAGTTTCTTGAGATCATTCTAACATCATCTTTCAAGATCTGTATTAACAATATGTAAATCAATCTCATCCTTTATGAAAGATGCAACAAGTATCAATTCCCAGCAAAGATATTATCTTGTATAATATCCTAAAGTGACTAATTTTTTTTTGATATGAGGTTGTCTGTTAATTTGGTTTTAGTGAATACATCTTGTGAAAAGTGAAAAATTCAACTTTTATTTCCATGAATAATATGATATATAATCTTTGCTTCTAAGTCTTTATTGTTTTGGAGTACAGTATGTGGATGAACAAGGAGTGATTTCTTAATAGTTCTGAAGAGATCTCAGAGGTAATAAACTTCAAGGGGAACTGTACATTGCAATAAGACATAGCTGATAAAGCACAAAGGATGCTGCTGAGTCCGTTGCAGTAAGCAGCTATACTGGATCAAAACAACAATGGATGTTTGAAAACCGTCCGTCAAATGAAATAAAAGATAGGAACAACGTGATGGTGTGGTGAAGGTTTTGGCAGTTAAATAATGCAAATTACATCAGAATTTACTGAGATCATGAAATAAATGCATGGGACTAAAAGATATAGAAATACAGAGATAATTAAAGCTTGACATTTATATGCTACTGGGTTTCAATACTGTGTGATTGTTCAGCTATCCAGAAGGGGCATAGAGCAGAGTGACTGAACAGATATTCCAATGTTAATTTTCAATTTTCATTTTACAATTCTCCAGATCTCTCAAGTCTATCAGAGTCTAAAGATTAGGTATTGCAGACTGTGAAAACTTGAGATTTTAACAATAAATATATGAGCTGACTAAATTTCACAGTGAGTATAGGATGGCTGAGCATTAACAGTAATTATGAAAAGTTGATAATAATTCCTATAAAATCTAATTTGAAAAAGATAACCAAATGTAAATGTTCCTGAATTAGAAAGTAATAAAGGCACTTAAACACTACCAAATATCTTTCCAAATTTAATAGATGACAAACCTGAACCCTGAAAGATGAACTTGGCATGGTCTTGCAGCTATACAATTTTCCTGATATTGTTGGAACTAATCTTTCTGTTGTTAATCTGATTTGATAAGGAAGCATTAGAAAGGATCACATTATGATTTGCACATAAGAAATCATTAGAAGTGTTTTTACAAATCTCCTTCAAATAGAATCAAAATACCCTGTATCTACATCCTGAAAGGAAAAACAAAAACAAACTAACAAAAATACCAACCCAGTCTTCACTCTTGAAGCAAGAAATTTCACTATTGATTGCATGACAGAATTGTGAACCAAAGGCAATTGAGTGTTTTGGGAAAATAAAGTCCATCTTTTCTAGAAGTTCATCTTAATGAACAGACTTAATGGGCTGAAATTATATTTAACTTGTTTCATTTTGAAAAGAGTTAAAAAAAAAAAAAAAAAAAAAAAAAAGAGATAATGCCAATACAATCTATATTTGTAAAGTCCAAGATATGCTGTTAGGATTCAAGAGAAAACTACCCCAGTTACATAGCTTACACTGCATTTTTATACTCACTGTAATTAAGAGTTGTGATTTATACCACACAGACCTCTGAGTCCTTGAACATCTCAGTGTATTGGCTCAGGATCATCTCTACAAAGGCCATAGGAATACAAAGAGGAAGAGGAAAACCCTAGGAACTGGCAAATATCATCACCTTAATGTCAGCTGAAAACATTTCTTCCATGATAACCAAAGTTTTGCACATTCTTTTGGCTACAGGCTTCATGCTGACCCTCAACAGACAAAATTATAGTCTCTAAAATGCTCTCTTTCACTCCAGCAAGCTGCATAGCCACGCAGCCCTGCCATGAATCTGTCGGAGTGGTTGAATATTCATCTTCCCAATATCTCTGTTTTTTTGAATTGGCCCCAGCTGGCATGATAGAACCAACGTGTGGGTCAAGCCAAAAGCAGGAACTTATAAAATGGCTCTGCAAGTTATGATGACCCCTCATTCAAACCCGAATCCAATTTTATACAGTTGATTTACAAAGCTGCTAACAGCATAAGGGTCACAGTAGTCTCTGACTGCCTCCTTTTCTTTATGATGGCTATTGCAGAAAATGCTATTCTTTTTCTGCATGAGGTGACTACCAAAGCCAAAGTACAATTTTGGTCTGCAAAAGTATTGGCCCCTTCTGTGACCTTCAGAGGGTCTGCACTTCACAGAAGAAAATGGTCAGGAGAAATTCTAATTTCCACAGTCTTTAGGTGATATAACAATACTCTTTTTTTTTTTTTTTTTTTTTTTTTTTTTTTTCCACAGCCTTACCAAAAGAAGCAGAAGAAAAATAAAGTCAGCAGCATGGCTTAAGCTGGCAGCTGTTACTTAACTAACAACTTGGATGGAGTATCAGATGCTGCAAAGAGGCAGATTTCAATGATATGTATGTGCTATGCATGTTGTAGCTCTGATATTATGGCCACCACTGTAGAAATGTTGGATAATATGTAGTTACAGAAAAGAGATATCCCTAAATACATTATTCCTTGAAATAAAATCCTGTTTTTCCTTTTAGTCCCCACAGCTGTTACTGTTCCTGACTTGTAGCTTGAGCAGAGGAGTTCCTGGACCCATCCTTTCCAAAGTTTTGAAACTTAGTTCCCTTAAATAAATTGAAAATCTTCATCCAACCTGCATATTACCATCTCTTCTAAAACTTGGTTCCTATCTTGATTACAGTAGCTATCAGGAATCCCACTTCAGTCCCTCCTCACGAGTACCTAAATATCTCTGCTCACTAATCTACGAAGAAATGTTTGCTACATCCTTTCACTAATTTGTTAAAGTGTATTTTATGTTCACCGTTCTCTTCAGCTACTCTGACCTATTCCAGAGATGCTTTTAGCCTCCTGCATTTCTCTGCACCAGCCTGTCCTCTTTCAGGACCACTCATGATGTACAACCCTGTCTGCCCCTTAAGCCATCCTTATGCTTTCTCCTCCATCTGCTTGAACTTGTGAACCCTCGTGCCTGGTGCCCTTTTGTCTGGAACGCTCGCTTTCTCTTTCAGCTTTAACACCTACTTGTCCCAGGAATCCCACCGACTTTGTTCCCTCTCTCTCAGCAGCACCCACAAGACCAGGCTTTTCTGAGCCTGTTCGCATGTGTTGTGCCTGACTTGAACTTGTCCTGCTTAACCCCAGACCAGCTGTGCTCTATGGGCAGACTCATTCCCACTCACATGTGATCTTCCTGAGTACAGCTTTACCATATGGGTAACTAGTACACTTTACAAGATGGAAACCTGAAAATTTACCGTTCATCATGAAAACTGCAAAAGAGGATGTGAGGAGCAGCCTCCAGCACACTGGAGGGAAAGGGAAAGTGGAGGGGAGTGGGGAGGGGAGAAAAGACAGTATTTTAGGTGATAAGAGTGGTGGGGAAGGCATACAGGGATCTGTAATAATTTCTGTAACAGATTAAAAAAAAAAAAAAAGAGAGAGAGAAAAAGAGAAATGAAGGAGATGGGTATAAAGAAAATGTTTAAAGTCAGGAAGACAGATCCTTCCTTAGAGATGGAAATTAAGTATTTAAAACTCCTTGCAATAAAAATGGCTGTTTTGTTTTGTTTTGTTTTTTCACTCTACCTGTATGAAATCCTGCCTCTGGGGCATATCCTCATCTCACTCCACAAAATGTGCAAAGGTGAGTCCCTGAGTGCTGAAAGGAGAATGCACTCCAGACTGTGGCAAGACAAATGCTTGTGTACATGTAACGTTAGGACACTTTAGACAAGGTCCCTACCCCTTTCCCCGCTGGGCTTTCACAGTGGTAACTAAATAGTCTACTGCTAAGGTTTAGGCCTTAGTAATGCTAATGTGGAGTGAATTCTACAGAGCAGCAGGGCAAAATGCTACAGTATTTAACCAAAGAACAATTAAATGTGCACTTACGTTCATTTGAAAGCTTGTTTACAAGCAAGACTGCCTACTTGTGCTCTCTCTGTGGCTGCTTTTGGAGAGCTGCATTGTGCAACATGGTGACATGCTTCCTTTTAATCAAAATTTCTCTTTTGCTATTATATGCTGCAGAGCCACAGGCGAGTGACTTTGCAGCTTTGTCCCACAAACACTATATAGATGTTTATCACTGACACTTGACGGATGAATTCAAATGGGAGAAGCAGGAACTAGGAGGAATGGAATCTTACTGATAAATATTTCACAACATTACAGACTGCAACATATATCTTCAGATCCCATTTGGCAGAATTGCTTACAGGTGATAGGTACGTCAATTATTGTAATACTCCTGGCAATCTGAGAAACATAGATTGGAATTGATGGGCTATGTACTATTTTCCAGCTGTAGTGCAGCTCGCTGCTATTATTTAGTTGTAACAAACATCTGTTCCAAGATGAAAGCACCTACAAGTGCCTCTGTTTCAGAAATTACAAGAGGTTAGTTTGTTAAACATTTAATCTATGTAAACAAATACAGGCTTCATGCAAAACAGATCTGACTATGGACTGATTATTCTATCATAGCATTGCTAACTATTACTCACTACCATGGCAAAACATGTCAAAAACAAGAAATTCTCAGATGTATATTCCTACATAAAATGTCGTATGAAAATCAGTTTACTCAGAGGCCCCTAGGTTTAGAAATAAAATTGATTTCAAAAGAAAGGAAGCATTTAAACTGTGTCATGGCAATATGGCTTATTCAGTAATAACTAGATGGTTTATTTTTAATTGCTTATGCACTTCTTCAAACTTAGCCTAGGTCAGCCATGAAGGAAAATGAATACCAGCTGCTGGCAGCTGTATAGCCTGTGCAAGATGGACACAGTTCTCACAGCCAGTGGATGGGGTCTTAGATCAGAGAAAACATCACCACAGTTGGCATGACTGGGTGCCCATGACTGGCCTCCCTGTCACTCACAGCAGAGAGGCCGAGGGCATGTTTCTGAACTACTCTCTTACCCCTAAAGGTGGTCTCTCCAGGTCAGGGTTGAGGCACATTGGTGAGGCAATGTGGGGAAGTTTGCACTGCTGCTGCCCGTGCTGTATCTGCTCTATAAATAAATAGAGGACTTTAGTCTCCAGGGCTGTAAGTTTGGCACCTTCCATGTGCACAAAAGATATGTTGTGGTTTCTTGTTTGTTTAGAAACAACCACCCAAAAAGTTATATGCAAAGCTTAGTATGGCAAATCAAAATAAATCAAATTTATTGTATGAGAGCACCTAAAATCCCATGCCTTCCACTTGCTCTCTCTTTTGTGTTTTCTACTTTTAATTGTGATAAGAATAAAAGTTATGGACCTCTTTCGGAGTTTCTTGATGACAACGGTTGCTGTTCCACCACAACTCCAATGCTGCCACCAAGCAGGCAAGAAGAAGGCCTATTGCTAAAATGCAGAAAACGCCTGCAAAGCTGTGCAGCTTGAGTGCCTTCCCATCTGTCTGTGCATTGGTGTGGCTATTCAGGTCACAACGCCCCATACGTGGCCACCATTTCTGTTTAAGAACATCCAAATCTCCGCTTTCTTGCAACTCCAAGATCCTGCAGAAATTTGAAAACACAAGCATTAAATTCAATGACAATTTTTCTACATCTTTCCATTATTTTCCTCTTACATATACTACCCCACAGTTCAAAAGTTTCTTGCCATCCACCACCCTCATGTAGGATTCATCTGAAACTCTGCTATATAGGCTATCTTTCTAGTCACAACAGCAGGTAAACTTTACTAGGTAACTAGAAAAGGGATTTTCAGAAATTCCATTGCGGTGCAAGAAGCATTCCCAAGGGAAATCACCATATTCCAGTTAGTCATGGCTGATCTGTCTACATTCAGCTGCAACAGCTGGTCCCACTAGTGAAATACACAGCCCACTCCACTGCTGCTCTCCCACAATAATTTCAAAATCATATGAGACTAAACATGCTACTATTTGTGCACCACTTATTACAAATCTGTTTAAGCACCGACCAACTGATTTACTTCAGCAAATGTGGCTTATTCAAAAGGATTTTACTCCAGTGCTGTTACTTCATGCTTGAATTACTGTGTTAACAGTTGCTAATTAATCATTGTTTTGCCTCTTGTGAAGTGTCCCTTCTCTCCATGAATGATTCATTTTGGATTTGGTTTGATAACTGTTTTTACTGTTTACTAACAACCATTTCTCTTGAGGCAGCTTTCTTTTCGGTTACACAGCTGGAGCTGTACTCCTCCTTCTAAAGAACGAGCAAGATGGGGAAATCTTGTGCTAGTTTCCCACCTCGAGAAGTGCTCACCTTCTGCTAAGGCCACATGCAACTGCACAATGGCATGTCTTCCTTTCAGTGTACATGCTGACATGAAAAAGACACTCACAACTGATAACTCAGCGATCACTGAAATGCCACAGGTATCATAAGTCCTGGCAGTCCCATGCTATACACAACAATTCTTCTTTTCCTGTACTATTGTGAGGCTGCAGCCTGTCTCGCCACCCTGAAGGATAAACTGAGATATTATTACTTGCTTGCTGCATGAAAGACTTTGCTTCATAGCCTGAAAACATAGTAGGAATCCAAAATCTCTCTTTTATCTTTCCCCTAGATCATACAGAGCTCTGGGGACATCGGTCCTTTTTCTGCCAGGGCCAGTGCTGCCTGGAGGTGTGAGGCCACACACCATCTCCAGTCCTTTCCTCTCTAAGCAGATGCACATGGAGCAGAAGTAGCAGCTTTACTGAAGCCTGAATTAATAACCTTTCTGCTGTCACAGAAGGAAGAGAATTAGGTTTATTCAATAAGTGGTCAATGCCAACATTGAAGTGAACCACCAATGGGATTGCCACGCTGGCAGTAGAAAAGAGTCCTATAAAACAAGCTTTGTTTTGGTTTACCTCTGGGAAAAAAGATCTCTGTAGGGGCTTCCATGCTGGAGTGCAATTCCGTATCCTTTGCTGCTGATGCTGTTTCCAATGACTGTCACAGAGCATTCATCATCTGTCAGTGCAGCATATTCCACTACTGTAACATCCCACAGGAAAGCATAGTTTCCTTTCTTTGCCTGTAAATACATCATGAACACAACAAGATATTAACTAAACTACATTTCTAGGTATGAGAAGAAAAAAAAAAAAAAGGCAAATACATAAACCCTTAGCTTGTAATTAATCCGTGCTGGTATTTCATTAAGATCACAGTTTATCTGTAGACCTCCAACATCTTAATATGTTTCTAACACTCTTCCATCCCAGCCTTACCTCACCTATGCTTTTCCCAGCAGTACCTCCCCTGCTTCAAAACTCCCTAATATGTCTTCCATTTTTAACAGAGAGAGCGCATGCGATGACGTAGTCAACTGTAAGTTTAGGAAAGGCTTACATAACAGATAATTAATTATAAATCAAAGCCATTGCTTCAGCTGATGAGATCTGATGTATGTGTTGTAGGAAACATGGATTAGCAAGAGTGGGACCAGTTCCATACATTTATGTAACTAGAAAGGTACAGGATGAGCATGAAGTCGTGTTTCCTAATCATCCCAGTCACCAAAACAAGAATTTTACAGCTTCTCTCAAGTAAACGTGTAAGTAAAAGAAATGCCCTCCAAGAGCCATGTCAGTCCTGTACCAAAAAAGCATGCTCTGAGCTTAAAAATAAAGTTTCCTCTTTTCTTCACAAGAAGAATCACCAGCATCTCCTATTAGCTCACTTTTGGGACAAATCTTGTTCTATTTTAGCACACATCCATGCAGATGTCCTTAAAGTTAGCCTTAATTGGGATTCACGCCAATGCCTGCATGTAGTGCATATAATGAATGTAAATCACCTTGCTTAACATAAGATGTAAGAAAAGTCTCTAGACAGGGATTCAGTAAGAGAAAAAAATCATCATTTTGTTTGGTTAAAGTAATCATTGGTTTCCTAATAAATTTAACTAGTATGTTTTTAAGTCTCTAGTGAATCTGTAGAGCACAATGGAACAGATGGGTTGGAGCGTCTAATGCAAATACATGAATAATCACAAGTGCAGACTTCCAAGACATTAAAAAATGCACTAACACGCACATGCACACACACACACATACACGCAAAACACCTTTGAGTAATTTCAGATTTTTCTTTCTTTAGGTCAAAACAAAGCAAGATGGGAAGGTGTAAACCTTCCTATATTTCTTCATGGAAACTGAATCACCAAGCTTCCCTAGCCAATGGCTGCAGTACTGACATTCTTCCATGTATTTTCCATTTTGTGTAAGCTCAGTTTTGAATCATACCTGTAAGCCTATAAGACTCCCTTAGATCTTTTATTATGCCAAATTCCTCAGCTGAGCAATTAAGCTAATTTTATTTCACCATCCTTTAATATAAACCATAGCTTTCTGAAGTCCTTGACAGTTGTTTAAACATGACAATAAATCAGATGGGTGAATTATCCTCTAATAGATAGAATCCAGGGAAATAAAACTGAAAACTATGTTTTTGCCTGGATTTTCTGTAAGCTACTTGCCACAATCCACCTCCTTTCTCCCATTACATTCTGTCTGCATCCAGGCACTCAAAGATCTCCAAGTTCTTTGGTTCTGAGTTAAGCCAGAGGAAAAATATGTTATAGTTTTCCTTTCTGGTATGATTTAAATGATCCTGTACTGACCACTTTGAAAATAAATTTTTTTAAGTGTATGTCACCAGTGTGGTTTGCTTTCTCCTCTGCTACCTACCTGGTCAGTTCAGAGTAACAGTAATTAAGGTATGTAGCTTGAGACAACAATTACTACACTACCTCAAAACAACATTGAAGTCTAAAACACAGCATGGGGATTACAGAATTAAAAAAAAAAAAAAAAAAAAAAAAAAAAGAGTTACAGGAGCTTACTGTTAAATTCATACATTTATTTAACTGACACAACTTGCTAAACAAGCATGCTCAAAAAAATCTCTCTCACTTAAATGGTACTGTATGAAACCAGATCAGAGCAAGACTTCCACACCTGCAATAATATCCCTGGCTGTCTACATGAACTAATAATGGTGGTGGAACTGAGGAAAGAACAAATAAATCTCTGTTTACTGCATGTGACAGCCTGAAAAGGTTTCATGACCTATCGACACAAGGATGCCTAAAAAATAAATATGGCGAGGGAGGGATTCCTCAAGGCATTTAGCCTATATTCAGCTGGTAATGTATACCTAAAGCCTAAAATGTGTTTTTCAAAGGTATTTTCTGAATGATCAAGTACCCGTAACTAACTGGGTTGTTATCAGCAAACCTCTGCATCTTGCCCTCTGCTCTTCCTGTGATGGGCTTTAACATTTCTCATTTCATGCTTTCGCATCTGTGATTGTGCTGATAGGCCTCCTACTTGGTCAGGAATGGGCGTTAATCCCACAGGCGTTCCTGGCAGGGAAGGACCATCACAAGCCCTGTTTGTGCACATCTCAGGTTGTGTTCTATGGTAAAGAGTACACAGGCTTTTATTACCTATGATACAAAACAGTGTGCAAGCTCTGCTGCATTAAAAAGCACATAGTCATGGGAACAAAGACAATAGCATTTGTTACTCTGCACAGAATTTATTCAAAATCCGTGTTGCTAGAGAACAAAAACTTGCCTGATAAATGTACAGAAAGAGAGAGAGAAAAAAAAAAAGATTTTGTCTAAGTCACTGTGCTAAAATGTTTTGATTTTTTTAAAATAGCTGTGCCTTTTAGTTGTTTCAGAATTGTTCCATAAATCATATTTTCAAATTAACAGTTTACAAAAAAAAGAACATTGACAACATGTCCTATATTCATCATCTTTTTCTTACTAATACTTGAGGAACACAGTCTTCCTCAAATATTCGATTTCAATTATAAGGCAATGTCTAGAGAAAAATCACATTATTGATTCTACCATTCAAGCCCCTAGTTTTCTGCACTTTATTTTATGTAGAAGAGCTTCGTACACTGACTTTCAAGGTTAGACAGATCTTTTAACAAGGTCTACTTCTCTTGCATTTGCAATATTGCTATCCTATGCCCTACGAATGTAAGCAGCAATAAACAGTCTACCAGATCTATCTTGTATCAATTTTATATTTTTATGACAAATAATACTACACAGTGTCGTCACAACTGTAGAACACTATTTCTCTGACATCTTGACCATTTTAAAATAAATAGGAATCTGAGCTTTAAACTCTTAATTTGGTATACTTCTTAACTTGCAGCAATACTGAATGGAAGCCTGCTTCCCCTCTCTGATTATCAAAAAATGACTCTTCAAAGATTCCTCTTCCCTCAGGGAAGATTTTTCCCTTCCAAAACTTCTTCCACTTGTGGCATTTTTTAATCTGTAGAATAGAGATCTCATACTATTGAGTGCTCGTTGCATAGAAAGCTTCCTTATGACCAAACATTTAGTTGCCATCTAAATTCAGCATGCTTCCCATTCCCCTAACAGCTGTTGAAACAGCGAGGAGGAGGTAGATGGACTAAGAATTATAGGCCATACCAGGTGCTGACCTGGCTGTGTGGACAGGAAACATAGCTATGCTATTTTCATGACACTGTACTGAGGTATACCTATCCATGGAACTCATCATGACCACAGTGCAGCAAAGCTCCATATCCTTGTGCTCTTGCATTCACAGCTTAGCCATCTAAAGCCTGAATTATATGTTTTAGGGCCCAAAATAGAATCAAAATGTTCTAGTGATCAGACATCACTGCAAAGAAAATATAGAGAAAGAGAGGGTAAAAGGCAATGTGGCAAATACCAGCTGAGAATTGGTAAGATAACTTGAATAAAGAATGACTGAAATGAAACAGAATAATAAGATACAATTTATACTTTAGACTTCAAATTGGATTTGATATTCTCCTCCTTTTCTATGGCCTTTTTGTGACTCTCAGCATGCAGACATATTGCAGAACAAAACAGAAATAACTCAGAGTTAAACTTTCAAAAACATCTTTAACAGAAATTCAGCCAAAGAAGCACTCGTTTCTTCCACCCAGTTGGAACTACTGTAGTGGTTAACACCAAAGACACCAGATTTATCTTTGATTCAAGAGGTTTAAGAAAACAGATTTCAGAGAAAAAGAAACTTGCATTAAAATTTTTTCTTCACAATCATGAAAAATTAAAAGGCCAAGAAAGATTGCCTCCTAGACAGAAGGACCAGAAGGAGAATAGTAATACTTCTGAAAAGCAGTAGCCAATCTCTTAATGTTATTCTTCAACATGGTGGGAGATGGAAGAGTATTTTTCCAAGGACCCTGGTTTACTGACTGTAAAATTATGTTTTTTTCAAGAAAACTTGGTAAGAAATAATAAAACTTGAAACAAGATGAACTTCAAGTTCATCACTGATATGTCTGTGATTCATCTGAAACTTTGCAGGAAGCTACCACACTGAAGAAAAAAGTGGAATAACGTTACATCCATCATTAATCTACAGCCAAAAATGAAGTGTCATGATAGCTGATCCCATTATGTGGCACAGAAATATCAGAAAGTGACCTTTACATTGTTACTAGAGGAACGGTTCAAAAACAGGCTCAGATAACATTTATTTTCTGTTTAAAAATGATATGAGAAGCAACAGAGTTTTACTAAAGAGAGAACATGTCATTTAATCTTGTTGAAATTCTTTTAAAATTAATGTAATTAGGAGCCACGACAGGATGTAATATAGTTGGGCTTTAAGATGTAACACATTTGGGCGTTTGCTTTTACTCCAAAAGCTGGTGGGTCAAGAAATGAAGAAATTTATGAGGACCCATGAAAACACACTGATGAGCCACAACAATTCACAACGCAAAATTCAGCGTGGACAATGTTGGAAAAAAGATTTCAGAAAATCCTATTCATTGAATTTTTAAATTACTTGTATGCTCAAAATAAAAATGGAGAGGTGCTTGTTCAACAAGAAAAGATCTCACTTAATGTTTATTGCTCATTAAAGAAGAGGAACTTTTTGAAGGAAGCAAAAAGGGAAGGAATAAACTCTTACTGTGTTGTTGCATAAACTAATGATACATTCACATTTTGTACTGTACTTGGTTTTGATCACTTCATCAAAAGCAATACACAGGAGGAAAAGAACGGATTCAGAGCAATTTTGGCACCAAATTGATTGGACAGGGGAACAAACTGTCTCCATCAAAGGAAAGCTTTTGAAAAACACAACAATAACAATTTAATTCTCTCATGTATATATATATATAAAGATGTATGTGGGAGTATATAGGGACCATATCACTTCATTCTTTCAAAGCAAAAATGGCAGCTCACAATGAAAAAAGCTACAAGTTATTTGGAAAGTCATGATAGCAAATAATTATCCTAAAGAACCGACTGCCACGGGGTATTTTGCAAACATATTATTCAGATTTGCAATTGGATTAGGAACGTATGCTGCTCCCAAACCAACATTGATAAGGCTGTGGGAGCTACCCACAGCACACATCTGGGAGATCCTGGCTATAGCTTGACCCAGAAAGAAATTTTCCATGCAACAGCAGTAGTCAATCTCCTTCTGTAGTACCAGAAAACTCAAGTGGCAAAATAGCATTTTGTGTGGACTTGCAATTTGTCTGGCAACCACCTCGTACTCTATGCAGAGACATTTATGAAAAGGAGGACATTTTACATCTACAATGACCACTTTCAATTGCCTTGGGAGTACAACAAAAGCAACTTGTGCCCTCAGCTCTGAAATGTATTTCTGTTGCTTACATGACTTTGCAGCACATTAATGCCCTCTCCGTGGCTGTATTTGTGTTGAAAAAGCTGTGTCTTGACAATAGGAGATGGCCACTGTGGCTACAGGGACTATGCTACGTCTGAAAAAGCAACCTCTTCCATGGCAACCAAATGCCACAAAAGCTTTCAGGACTTTCTTCCACTATTGTTCTTTTGTTTTTAGACAGTCAAGGGGAGCAGGAACATCTCTGGGAAATGAAGAGAAGTAAATCAAACTGAGACAACTGAAATACCTGCCTGTACCATAAATAAGCAATACTCTCCTATTTTGCATCAAAGCAGCATTCTTTTTGTAACTGCAGGTGCACTGTGCTGCTGTATGAAGAAAATTGAAAGGGGGAGGAGAGGAGAAAGAGTAATATGGACATGTTTTTTCTTTCATTGTGTCAGGCAAGTCCTCATTCAGAGAAATGACTAAGGTATCTTTATATGCTAGAGGGATTTAGACTTTCCTTTTCCAATACAATACATTTTTTAAGGTACATTTACATCCCTTTCATGCAGCAGTATGTGTTTACGGATGGAAAGTCCAATTTCCCTTGCTGACATCATTTCTTCTTTAGAAAGACAGAATTTCTAACCATAATATTTGATACGGATAACTTGTCTCTTTATTCAAAAAGCTCAATGAGTTAGCAGGAGTGACATTTAAACTATAAACATGAGTGTTCAGCTGACAAAATTATTAAATATTAAGCCCAATTTATGTGTCTAATCAAATAGCAGCTTTGGTCAGCTTTGGGGACTGAACTAAATTTGGTTGTCATTGACATTAATTGAATGAGCTGATCAAGCTATATAAAAATCACCCTACAACATTAAAATCAAACTTAATATAAATAGTTATTATCACTTACATGAGACAAAGAAGTCAGCTCCCTAAAGACAATGCAGTTGGTAGTCTAAACAGCTTGCCAGTCTACAGCCCCATTTAAGGCTTAGCCAAATCTAGCTGTAATAAATGGCAGCATACAACTGGCTTACAGAATAAGAGTATTTATCGTCTCACTGGTAGAGACTGTCCGCTGACATAAGAACGGTAACAAAATAAAATAAAATAAAATAAAACATAAAAAGAAGTAAAATAATGTGCCTTTTCCTGAGGGAATTTGTTTTATTATTGTTTTTAATGCCATGTTAACTAGATAAATACTTAATAGCACTATTTGCACTGTTTCTACTTTCTTTTAAATGTTTAGAAAGTCTTGAAATAGACGCTTCATTTTCACAAAATGATGAGCAGATTAAAAACAAAACAAAACAAAACAAAACAAAACACAGACTTGGCTATAGCCAGGTTTCTGCCTTGTACAGAGAAAGAAAGGGTATTTAAGCCAAGTGCATAGAGCTTTAGGAAGCTCAGCTAGGAGGTGGAAGAAGAGGGAGGCAAGGAGGGTGAACCAAAACTGTTGACTAAATATTCCTTTACTGGGAGAGGCAGAAGTCTTTCTCCCATAAAATAAGGATTTTATCCAGAAACCACACAAACAATTGGAAATTTTATGTTAAAGGACTTTGATTTGGAAATGGAATGGCCTAGGTCACTGTGTTCAGCCCTGTAATGACATTGTAAAACCCAGTAAATTGTGGATGCTTTCCCTATGACTGTTGAGAAAAAATTCTAAAGAATAAAAGAACCGAAGCCCCAAAACATTCTTATTTCTCACTTACAAAAGTATGAGGAACTAATAATATATTTTTTCCAAATCAGTGTTTCATTGACAACAGAGTAAATCTGATCAAATAATCAAGACTTTAATAACAACTGTTTTCTTGTTTCATGAAAAAAAATCAATTGACAAATAAAGGAGACGCTTTTCTCTAAAGGAGAAGCACGTTAAACTTTCACTGACTACTTCTGTGTACCTTCTGCCATAAAGCACTCCCAGACACATGTGGTTTGATGTTAGTTATTACCTGTATTTGCTGAGCTACAAGATGGAAAGCAGACAGGACGAGTGGCAAACTAAGGGTGCCGGAAAAAGTGTGGACACTTGTGTTTTCCTAATCTCACCCGGGGCTGTTCATCACAGGACTAAGCACAAGCATATAGAATCCCAAGCTATTATATATATATCAGATCTTGATTCCAACATCAATGCTCAGTTTCACCAAAAAAAATTGCACAGTCATATATGTGAGAAATTAAAGCTAGGTGAAAGCATGCTGTCAAGTAAAAGAGTATATGCATATATTTAAGCCTGGAATAAACAACATTTTGCATGAAATTGCTGTTCTAAGAAAAACTAGTACATTTGCAGTGAATCTCTTAATTTTTGCTCGTGTTTCTAATACCTAGTTTAATCCTCAGGTAAAAACAAAACAAAATGAACAAACACACACATAAACGAGCAAAGGACAAGTGTCAGCACCTGGATAATACAAAGCATGATATTGAAGAGGAGTATTTCCAGAGAGCCAAGAAAGCTAGAAACCTTATGGCCAGAGCCAAAGAAGGACCTTAATAATGGAAATTTAGGCAGAGCTAAAGTACTTAAATTCAAATCCATGACTCCAGAATATGCTTCTTATTTGCCATTGAGTTACTAAAAGAAACTTTAGATAAGGATATTTTTATTTGAAGTTACAGTGTAATTGCATTAATGGGACTTAACATTATTAACTTCATGCAAACAGCATTGATGCAGCACAAAAATTAAATAAAGAACCCTGTGATCCAGTCTTACCTTTCTGATGCCTTCGGAAGGGTTCGATACACAATTATCTGCTCCATTATTCTTACTGATTGTCCTCCACAGTTCAGCAAATGTGTTATCCTGCTCCAGAGGGTTTGTCCCTTTTGCTTTAAAGTATTCATACACTGCTGAATCCCTGACTGTACCATAAGATATATCCATTTGTTTGGACAGATCCTGAAATGTTCTGAAATTCAAGCAATATTGAGATATTAGTGTTACATAACACGTGACTGAGATTTAATTCATTAAATGGTTTATATGTCTGTCTTTAGTCAAAACGAACCATACCAAGTAGAATTTGCATATCTCTTGCCTTCATCATAAAGGAAAACCAAAGAGTAATTTAATTGAAATGAGATCATATGACATTAATCACACCTGACCTCTTTTTTACCTCAGTAAAGATTTATTTATTTATTTTTGGTTAGATAATATCCACATTAAACATTATTGTGCCAAGTCTGCACAAGAAGGGAGTGTAATACAGATCTCCTCAAGCATAGGATAAAACTAAGAATGCAAATATAAACACCTAGCATCACTAGCAATATGTCACAGAACTCAGTGGGATTGGTTTGTAGTACAACCAAAACTCCATCTGACTCCAAACCAATACCACTGTTTTAAACAAACAAATAAAAGTCTTGGTTCTAATTTCCAGTAAGTGTCAGTCACCATCTCTTTCTCTCTCTTTTCACAGCCTCTGGTAAAACAGACATTTTTCATTCACACACAGGCCTAGCTTTCATTTACTCATCATCATACCACTCTGGAAGTGTAAATGGGCCTCAACCTGAGTGACTGTGAATGCATCATTTATTTTCAAATTGTACAGAATGTAATTCACTCCTGTTTTACAGCCTTTTCTGCACAGAAAGGTGTAAATCACTGCCTCTGTCACCGAAAACCAAGCCAAGTTTCAAAACATTTAAAGGGGCATCACTGCCATCAAAAGAAGCATCCGATCAGTTTTCCACGAGCCACTGATTTCCACTCGTGTGCCCCCTTCCTTTGTCCCCAAGTCTCACTTTCTGCAGTGGTACAGTATTTTCCATCTGTGCATACACACACAAACACACATTCAGACACTGACCATCGCATGAGGCAGCAGGGAGTAAGCTAAATCTCATAAATAATAATTTGTTTTAGAAATATAACCACCTAATAATGAATACTTCTGATGCTTCTCGTATGAGCTAACAACTAAGTCTGGGCGAGACTAAACTAAAGTAACCCCCTCTTGCCTCTCTCACCCAATTCGTTTTTCCCAAAACAACCTTTCATTAAAGAAAAAAAATCCTCTTCAAAACATCTGAAAGACCCGCTCCTGCCACCTCCCACCCAATGCCAATTCTTGGAACTGTAAAAGCAAAGCATTTTGTCTGGCAGCTCCTGCAGAAGATCTCTTCAAAATGCTCCCAGGCAGTCTTCCTTTGGCCCATGATCTGAAGCTGTTTTCCACAGCTGAAGACTTGCCACAGACAATATTTTCTGCCACCCTCTTCCCTTGTTCACTGGGGCCATCCCACTAGTTACACCTTACACCACTGCAACGTTCCACACGACACTGTTGAAAGCACAGCAATCTAGGCACATAGACAGAAACCCACATAAAACCCACATACAAATATCTAGAGAACTCTTCCATCTTCCCCATCATGTCACCTCCAGGCCTCCCAGGTTTGGTCCCAAAGGGCCCCTTCACCTGCAGGCACTGTGAGAGTCTGCCAGCTCCGTCGCCAAAGAAAAACCCTTCCAACTCACAAGCTGTTTCTAACATTTTAAGTGGTTTAAATTCTTAAATTGTGTTAAGGACTTTTTATCATTTTAAGCTGTTAAGCAGCTTGAAGTAAGACTGTGAGCAGGTCTTCTCTCTATATGCCACATAGTTGCAGATTTGGGCTAACTCTGGGAGTTGCATCAAAACCCAGACCTGTTATTTCTTTCACTCTGTATATACCCCTTTGGGAAAATACAAATGAAAGTCCTGGAAGTTGCTGGATATTAAAAATTCTAAAGAAAATGAGAGAATTCATGCCGATCCTTTCTCTCTCTGTTTAACAGTACTGAAACATATTCTGATCTCCTAAACGTTTCCAGTACATTTCACTGAACAGGACCATTTTTCCTGCAGTCTTGATCTAAATGATGACATGCTACATTTAGTTCCTTTTTATTTTTTAAAATAAATTTCATCATATCACAGGGAATTACTTATGTCCTGGGAATGGATGATCTGACTGTTAAAAGACACATTTCTGTCTATTTTATGTACAAATGACTAAGAAAGGTACTCGATACACACAGGCGGGTTTCTGTGGCAACCCTTTTCAGAGTTTGATGCACAGATTTCAGTACCTGTAGAAGCACATATACAGAAGCATACTAGCAGAAGCATTTTTAATTAATGTTCTTTAACACAACTTTCAGCTGCTAACAACTTTACAAATGTCTACTATTCATGCTGCCATTCTGTTTGAAAATTTGCAGATGAGAGTTTGAACGTTAAAAAAACAACTAGTTTTCATAATGTTTCATAATGTGAATATCTAGACCACTTCTATTGCCTCTATTACAGTGGAAGCTTTTTGACAGAAATGTGCCTTTTGTTTTAGCTAAATTATACTTTATTGACAATCACTACTTCTGTTTTAGCTAAATTACATTTTATTGACAATCAGTGCTGTACAAAAGCACAGTACATCTTGCTTTTTGAACAGCACATTTTCTTCAATTCTCTAAACATTGCAGTGCACAGTGAGCAAATTCTGAGTGTAGATCAAGTGCTTTGCTGGCCCAGCAAGCAGGTAATCAGCACAGGTGGCAGGGAGGGAAGCACAGACTTTGCTTGGGTGCTGTGGAGAAGACAACTACCATCCCTTTAGCTGGTAGAGTTTTCCTAGAAAAGATAATTTGGAATGCTGCATGTCTTAAGGATTGCATGCATCTTCCTTGCAGTGCCCCATTTGATGTATTATAAGAACAGCTCCTGACAGAGGAAATTCTCTGTACTATGACCAACATTGGAAACGTCTTCTGAGAGACACAAGATCACTAAAGGACACGGCTAGGGTTGCAGCAGGTAACCAAGTTTGCGAGTTGTTCCTGTAGCATAAATTCAGAAGGACAGTGACTGAGTGAGAAAGTAACCTTTATCTTTACCAAATGGACCACTTAGCCGAAATTATCTCAGAAATTATCCTGACAGGGAATGCTCTAGACAATGGATCTTACTCTGCATAAAAGATTTCTTTGTCTCTATGTAAATTTTATTTCTGCACTGAAGTGGAAACAATTCTCAGCATCTCCAAAGCTGGAGAAGTGATCAAAAGACCTGTGTATGGTGGGTAAGGTCACATACATAAAAGACACGGAAAGGATATTACTATCTCCTGTCTTTTACAGGATTAATTAAGATAATCACAAGTGCAGGTTCTAAACATTGTTATTTTAACTTCCTCAGATCTTCCATCACTAGACAAGATCATTCACTGTCAGCTTTCAGAGAGTGGTTATATCTTAGCATCGCATCATTCTCTAAAGACAGCTGCTTTCTTTGTTCTTTGACTTCTTTCATTTTTGTGACCAGCCATCAGCTGAAACCACCTTTGTTAGCAACTCAAATTCTTGGCTCACTTTCCTGTGGCAAAGATTTCACGTATTTAATATATAAAATTATTTGCAACAAAAATGTGTAGCATAACAAGATGCCCCATTAACCTTACCACCTCAATTATTGAATCTCAGAACCCATTAAGGACTCTCTGTAAGTGTGATTAAAGATAAAACTAGTAAAGCAGAAAAAGCCAATGTACCTCACTTACAGTTATAGGAGCTGACCTTCAATTTGTAGATAAATACATCCACTGTGCGATTACTATAATTGGCAAGTACATGTAAACCAATTGATTTAAGTAAATGTACCTGTGGTCTATCTAAACAAAAATGTTGTCCTTCAGAACTGTATTACCAGCTGAAATATTTAACCAGTGCAATAATGCCTGCAAGATAAATGCTACAATAGATAAATAATTTCCAGTGGAGTTGAAATTGCTTCACGTAGAGTCAACTGAAAACCACTTGTTTTATTTTTTAGAAACATATTGACATAAACCATATGCTGTGGAACAAACATTCAGGCTATAGTTGTACTAACATTTATAATTAGACCACTTGAAATAATTGCCACAATAAAAATACTGGCTAAGTTACACTTTTTGGAGATGCTTTCTTACTATTAAAAGAGTTGTGCAGCTGTAGATGCATAGCCTAAAAAGGTTTTGCCAGTATAGCTTTATATTACTCTAGAACTGCTATAAATAAAATAATTTCTGGATGAACAGTATGAACAAATCCTGTCTAAGTGACAGACTAAACCTGTCACCGGGTCCCTTTAAGTAACTGCTGATCAATTAACTCAATTTATAAAACTGCAACCTCAGTCGTAAGGCTGCAGGGCTTTTTCACCCAAAACTGTTACTCAGAATCATCAGATATGATCAAGGTATAAAAAAATTAAAATACAAACAAACAAAACAGCAAAGAAACAGAACAAAACCACAACGAAGAAGAACAACAAAACAACACAGAAAGACAACCGAACAGGTGCCTTTCATTTCAAAACCTTTTTTATTTTAAATATTTAAAATATATATATATTCATGGTAATGACTATTTTTATTTATTTAAAAAATAAATTTTCTTCTTTAAAAAAAAAGTTTGGAGAACGTTGCACATCTGTAACCCTATGTGTAAAGTCCATTACTTTAAACAAGTTAATTACCTGGCAGAGTTATGTCATGATTTAATCCTCTTCTATACTACAGTAATAAATGTAACATTTTATCTTGACTTCAACCTTAAAGAAAGCATAACGGGCATAGTGGCAGCTCCTTGATTCTGAGGTAGTTTCTCATTAGCATTCACCACCACCAATGTTCTGACACTGTAAAACCAGGGATTTTTCCAGTCTGCTATTACTTAAGGAAAGTTAGTATTTCAGCAGTTTCTGAATCCACAGTATTATTTTAAAATGATGCAATATTTTTCATGCTTAGCCTCTGTTTGTTCATCTACACATAGACCAGTAGAAATAATATAGCTTGAGGTTAGACATAAAAGTAGTAATCAGTACTCTGCCCTTGCTTTTCCAGGTCGTGAGAAGACTTTAGAATAACCTCTCCCTTCATATCACTACATACATTTTGAAAACAATGCAATATAAATAATTCCTCTCCACTAAACTAATTGATTTTCTTCATTAATATTAATGCCTAAATCATACAGAAATGTTAAAAAAAACCAGTGCTTTGCCATATTTGGCAGGGAAAGCTATGTTCTTATTTTACCTAGGGAAGCCACTACTCTAAGATTATTGCTCAATATAGCATAATATTTTAGGTGACGGCTGCCATTAAGATAAAGCAACCTGGAGAAGATGAGTTTTAAGCTGCTTTACGTAAATGAAGCCTTAGAAATAGATACAAAAAATGTACACCACAAGTCCTAAATTTCTGCTTTTTAAATACCTTGAAACTACTTTTTTTTTTTTCAAACTTTTTTTTTCAAAACTTGGGAATTGATGACATCTACAGAATTAAATACTCCTGCAGTTCCTAACTATAAGTTTTGTCAACAGCATGTATTGGAGGGAAATTTGTGTTTTACACATTGGGGAAAAAAGTAAATCCACTACACTTCTAAGTATAAATGACAGTAGCTGAATTGATTTGACCACCTTATACTGACAGTGTAAACCCAAGAACTACCTATGAGCTGAAATCTAGCAAATAAATTCCTATCTGAAAATAGATTTATTTGATAAATTATCAATAGTGGAAAGCAAGGGCTTGAAAGAGAATGCTCTGTAAACTGCAGAAGTGTTCACATTTTGAGATACAGAATTGCTCAGCACTAGACCATCCATGGGTTTGTTTGCCAAGACAGTAAGGACAAACGAGAAAATGGCGTTTGTTGCTGATGACCACACAACCTAACCACCAGGAGACAGACTTTGAAGCCTGGCAAGCTTTGCAGTATCAGCTGCTTCTTTGTACATGTCTCCAGTGAGAAAACAGAATCACACAGAATCACAGAATTTTCTAGGTAATGACTATTACCTAGAGAAGAGACCTCAAGGTCATCGAGTCCAACCTCTGACCTAACGCTAACAGTCCCCACTAAACCATATCCCTAAGCTCTACACAGCTGGCATTTAAGGCAAGCAAGAGCAATCTGCAGAACTGGAAAATCTTTGGAAGTGAAGCTCAATCAAGGTTGTGGGCTGCAGTGCTCTGGCATGGCTAATTTATGGTTTTAAACACATATGAACGGAAGATCCCTCAGTTCACAACCTGAGTCCTCTTTACTTTTAATATCCATTTATGGAGCACCAAGGAAAAGAAATTGGGCCCTAGTCCAGTATGCACAGATAACCAAACTTTGGTCTTTGGATCTCTAGTTTTAAGGAAGATTTATGGGTGGAATGAAAATGTCTTAAGACATCTGAACCTGAGTTCAAACTTCCATGTAAAAACATTCTCTAGAACTGGTCTACCCAAGCTGAAGTTTAGCTGGCTGAAGACAAAATGAATAAATAAATAAATAAATAAATAAATAAAAATCTGTTACAGATAGAATTTGCCACTAGTTGATGATATTAATCAGAGGCTTGCGTGAAAAGTTTTGTTGTCTTACTAAATCCAAGTTATAAAAGCACAAGCCCACTTAAAGCTAATAAAAAAGCAGGTAATCCTCCTAACCACCAGTGCAGCCAATAATCAGTAAGCCTTCAGTAACATTTCTGTGAATTTCAAGCATTTGTTGCCAGTACATATAGGACTGTTACTAGCATCTGTTAAACTGGATGTAAAATACATAAATTAAAATACAGGCCACTTTAAAGATTACCTCTAGGAGTGAGGCCAATAAGACTGTTCAAAGTACTGCTGGAATGGCAGTAGCCTCAGGAAAGAGAGTATTTAAAGGAAAGCAGGTTTAGTTCCACGTCTAATATATTCAGACTTCAGAAGAATTTGGCGCATGGTTATAATTTGTGCATCTCGTTGACTTTCTTCAAAATTATGAAAAATCAAACTGAGCTCTTAAATCAACCACTGAATTGCCAACTTCCCTACAGTGACGTGACCAAATTCTGCATTGTTCCATTTCACTGCCAAGCAAGTCACTTCAACCACCCTTAATTCTGCCTCAGCGTGGCGATGTGCACAGCAATGGCTTTCTTCAGAATATGCACTAAACAAAATCTTAACTTCAGTGTGAGAGGCAGTCCAGTAGAAATCAGCAGTAGTACTTGCATGCTTAATAGACCCTTTGCAGGATCAAGTCCTTCACCAGCAAATATATCACTCTAGATTTCACATAAAGCTCATTTCATCAGCTGTCCATGAAAAATACCATCCACTTTATTTTAAACAACAAAAGCTTTAGCAGAAAAAGCCTCGTGGGAGTTTCTGCGAGGGAAGCCATAAGCACTGGTAGATTAAACTACACTGAATCAATGGAGTTGCAGCCCTTCACACCAGGGCTAAACATTTCCTGATCACTAAAGGAGACAAACAATGCGGGCATTTATGGCTATATATGTGCTTGTAATCATCAGTGGAGCAGAACAGCTGCTACATAAGATTTCAAAGACGCAGGG
The DNA here is from genome assembly GCF_009819795.1 of Aythya fuligula. Lineage (NCBI taxonomy): Eukaryota > Metazoa > Chordata > Aves > Anseriformes > Anatidae > Aythya > Aythya fuligula. The sequence continues at coordinate 550,133 of NC_045565.1, read as the reverse complement.
ACTTTCCTCCTGTGGAACAACCAATCAATTGGCATGTGTCACAAACCACGTTGCCATGTCAACCACATACTTTTACTACAGTGAAAACAAATAGTGATTGAACCCCTCAGCAGGTAATGGCAATGCAGCAGCTGCTTATTACAGCAGCTGTTTTCATGATGATAATGGTCATGGCAGCCAATGTGGTGGCATCCATGAGCCCCTGTCTGGACTGGGACTCACTGCCCTGTACTAGACACAACCAAAAGCAAAGCATAATATTCAGTTGTGGATTTAATGGGGGATGGAAACTACAGCCAGCTTTATTTCTGCCACAGGGGAAGGGGTTGATGTGTGTCCCTGCGCCACTTGTGATGGCAACAGTTCTGTCACCCTTCCAGCACGGGGCTGAGACTGTTTCTCTCCCGCTGCCCTAAAGAAGTTTATTAGGGTTCCTAGCATAACTAGCAGGGACCAGTACTGCTGAGATCGGTGAAACCATTCATGTACACCAAAGCACATACTCAAGGGCTAGCAGAAAAAGAGACTAAAAAATAGAAAAGAGAAAGGCAAAGTAAAATTGCCAAATAGTATGTACACAATGTACTAAAGCACAGAACTTGTCCAGTCTCTCCAATTATTTAATTTCTTTGAAACAACTTCCATCAGCCGTAGTTCCTAAGTGCAAAGGGAAAGACAAGAAAACTAAACCAAGCTGTCTTCTAAAATCCCAACACAGCAAACACAATCATTTCAATGCAGATTGAGTGTTTTCACTGGGACTGTGCTCCTGCACAGCTACTGCATGATTAATTCCTAAAAGAATGGAGCAAACAGCATGTATAACCAGTGATGAAACGCAAAGCCACAGTTAAAGCTATTAATAAATGACACACTGCCACATTTATGATTTTATTTGTAATTAATCATTGCCTACAAATACTGTATCGGCAAAACATTTGTAGGCTTTGATTACTTTCTAAGAGTCTGAGATGCAACAGAAATGTTCTATACCATCATATGAAACCTCACTTTTTCTTTACTGATCTCAGAATAATTTGCATTTTTGGTGAAGTCAAAGAAATATGGGAAATGTAGGAAAAAAATCCAGACAACTAGTCTGTGTCCCATTGCTCACAAAACTTGTTAATACCTTCCAGCAGTTTATTTAAGAAGAGTGCCCATTTAAAATTAAATAATAAGAAGAAAAGACTTTATAATTTTTTCTGGCTATGAGACTCAACCTTGGATCCAAAAATCAAACTAGATTATCATCATTAGTAAAACAGTTTCTCCTCTAAACAAAATTAGACCTTTGTTTTTTCCCACCCATTGCTATTTCTAAATGATTTCTTTGGGACCACCTTAGCAACTCCAGTTGTCTGCAACAATCTGCTTAAGTGTGACTTGACTTGTTACTGGATCATAGAAGTTGTTTGCTCAGAGCTGACATTCTGGCTCTGCTTGAGCAACACACATAAAGAAATCTGTCAAGAACCTCAAAATAAGCTAAACATCTCTCAATTGTAAGACCAACATGTCTAACTATACTTATAACTTGCCTCTTATCCAAAACTTCTCCAAGCACTAAGAACAAAAGTCACTTCGATTGCCGATTATTCCATTAACTATGTTTTGTTTCTTAGTTGCAAATTGGTATGTTCCCTATAGCAGAAGTTATGTTTACTTTGCTTGAATTTTTTTTTTTAACAACTTTCAAACAATAAGCATCATAGGTAGGTTTCTTAAACGGTAGTACACATGAAATCTAATTTCTGAGGATTTGCATCTGAATCCACTGGCGCCCTACAGTTTGTGATCTCTGAAGGAAGTTTCTGTCACAATCACATATAAGTTTATCTGCTGTCTGATTGAGGGAGTGATTACAAGGGGAAGTCTTTCCTTTAAATTTACAGGGGCATTTACAGGATTTCTCTTCACCACCCTATTTTGCCACGTTTCTAACAGATTAATACATTTGAGATATCACCCATCCAAGTCTGGCCTACGTATTTGCAAGTTAACAATGGTAGGAAGTAGTCAGACAAAGAGAGGTTAGGAATAATCACATTAGAATCTTCTGAAGATGCAAGCCCAGGCTTTCAAAAGCTTGGAGCTCTAGTTTGTATGCTTAGATCCACATTTAAACGACTAAGTCACTGGGCAGATTTTCAAAACCGATCAAGGAAAACTTGCACAACAGCACATCTATAAGACACTCATAGATACATTTCAGAGACTGGAAGGGGATTCAGAGAAGCTATGAGCTGCTCATTCTGCAAATACAGCATAATTGATCCTGCTAAAAAAGCTGGGTTAGCTTGTATCCTTTAACTACACCCCATAATTCATTTAACAGTGAGGAGGAAATAAAAATGCATACAACGCAGGAAAAAGAAAGGTTGAAAACATCTCAAGAGCTCGTAGCGTGTTTTGGAGAAATAAATATCTTTTGGACTACCTTTGAATATTTTATTGTTTTCCTCTTAAACCACTTTGTCATTGTGACCTTTCTGAGTACCGTGAAGGGTTAACATGTTAATTAAAGCAAGGTATTCTACACCTCACAATATTAATTAAAATAAAAGCTGCAGCTGGTGTTTAACAGGAATTCAGTCCCAACAGCAGGTTTTAGTCACTTCACCTAAATCAAACATATCATAAAGTTGGCATGAAAATCATATTGTCTGAATCAAACACATCTGGCGACTGACACACGCTTTTACCTATAAAGAAAACAACAAACTACCTCTATTATTTATGCAGATGCACTTTAAATTGTTCACTATGCTGATGTCTTCTATCACTCATTTTCGGAAGCTAAAAATCCTAATGAAGATTAATGATTAAGATCGAGAGGGAAGAAATTACTTTCTTCCTCCACAACTGATGTTATAAGTACCGATACTGCTGCCAGTCTGTTTTGCACTCAGACGACAAAGAGTAGCTTTTTAATTAAATAGAGTGGGGAACAGGTAAGCTTGGCAGCTTGGTGCTGGCTTGCAAAGCCCTTACTCAGGGTGAGTGGTACTTTATACCATGACTGTTAGGATATCATTATACTGTAAGTAGTTCCATTAAAGACCATGAAATCCCAGTGTAGGGTAAGGTCCTGCTCAGTTCTTTATTAATTTTTGATTTATCAGGAGTTGTCTCATCGTTTGGGATGAGGACTGCGGCACAGAAAGCTCTGGGATGCTGCCTGCAGTCTCACAGCTGGGATGGAGGGGCCGGATAGATTCAAGCTGCTCAGATCTCTCGGAGGTACAAAGTGATGCTGGAAAACAGCTTCACACCCTTCCCTTACCACAGGGAATAAAGCAGAAGCTATCAATGTTGACAGAAATAAGAGAAGAAAATAGAAAGGCTCTGAAGAGGCATCTTGATTGCTAGAACATGTGCTGGGTACTCTTGGGAAATCAAAACATAGGGCTCTTCATTAATACTGAAAGCACATATAGCATTCAGCAATTATTATTGATGTCTAATGTGCATGCATTACATATGCATATTTAAAGTCTGGAGGCCCACTTGCCTGTTTCTCAGAGGACCCAAAAGGCAAGTGCTCGGTATGTGGCATACTTCCCACCTCATCCTGATGTACACTGAAGTGAAGAGAAAGAGAGATCTTGCTGTTCTGCCTGCTCCTCCTCACCCCCCACACAAGTCTCACCTGAATACCAAACCTCACACTAGAAACACTGACAGCACCACATCAAAACCAACTAGCTGTTCCTTATATTGAGATCAATTAGTTTATTGGGCAGCCTAATTTCACACCTTGAAATATTACTATGGAAATTGTATTACTGCCGTATAAAAGAAACACAGTAGTTAACATCCACCCTGTTCCGACTGGTGGATTTCTGTTCTTTTTCAGATAGATATGACTATTCATAAATCAACTGAATTAAATCAGTAGCTTATTCTCCTGGGCTGGTTTTAATGGTTTAGAAGGCAAACAACTTTAGCGCACATGATTACATTTCTTTTAATGGAACCTTGGCAGCTGCATCAAAATAGTTTTCCAAGGCAACACCATTCTCTTCCTCATCACCAGATGAGTTTGGAAACACGCTGTATTGCATTACATGGGGGCACGTGTGCAGCAGAAGAGAACATTGCTCAGTAAGGCAATAAGCCCAGCAAGTGGAAAGAACATATGCCATACTTCTCTTAGCAACAGAGTATTATTTTCAGAAAACTTTTCTTACCTTCTAGAAAAACTTCTGCAACACAATAATTAGCAGGAAAGAACTCATGCAAATGAATGGCAGCATCTCAGTTTCCAGGGAGAATAAGAACCCCTAGTTCCTTTCCCCCCAAAAGAGATAACTTGTCTCTACTAAAAGTGTTTTGTTGTTGCAGGGTTTTTTATTTGTTTTGCTTGTTTTTAGATATCATCGGGAATTGTTTCTAAATCTCCTTATGAGGATATTCATTTTTTAAAGCCTTTTCTTTAAATGGAAAGATTGGTTTTTCACGTCATGACAAGACAGAGCATTTTTATCTAACTAAAAAGGAGTAGTACAACCATTTGACTCGGTTGAATGCAACAGTTGTTTAAACACAGAGAAGAAAAATCAGTCAAAACTAAATCTCCTTTACAACACTAATGAATCTAGCTTACATGAGTTAAGATGTTACTACACAAAGTTGTTTGCTTCGTCCCTTGTCAGAAGTTCCTGTGTCCACAACAGAACAGGCAAAAAGACACGTCTATACCCCTGCCATCCCAAACAAAATTTTATCTCTTAGTTTAAGGCTGACTTCCTCAGCAAAACATGCAATAAGAGATTGCATTGAGCTCACCAAAACCAAAGCTGTAATCCTGCAACCTTCAGCATAGGCAGAAAGTTGCCAGATAGGGTGATGTGTGAACAATGCTACTCAGTTCTTAATGCCGAAAGGTAGCTGCGAGGAAGATTCTTTGTGCAAGAGAAGGGGTGCAACAGAATCATGGTACTGTTGTGCATGTTGTCTGTAGGGTGGATCATCTCTTAGAAGGCCTTTTGGCCCCCACTGAGTTCCCACTGACATGCTCAATTTTTAATCGCTGAAGGAAAAGCTGCAGAGCCTTGCTCCAATAAATCAGCTTTTGCAGTGACTGTACAGACTAAGCTTTTAGACTACCAGATTGTTACTTAACTTTAATTGCAGTCTATTCACTCAAACCTCACAACATGAAAGACAGATGGAGCACATCTAATGGAGCACAGGACTGGCGGCCATAGCACGGTGACACTGGTTGGTGTTACCACTCAACCCCTACTCTGGGAAGGCAGCTGGACAAGCAGTCTGCCTGTGCTCCTGCTGGAGACTCCTCCCTCCTCCTTCCATCCAAAATAATCTAAAAAATAAATGATTCAGTGCAAGTCTTTATGCTCACAGTTATCTTGCTGACACAGAATATATGGTAGCAAATAGAAGGAGGGAAAATTACTTTTGCTGTCAGGCAGGCCAGGAGGAATTCTGGTGCTGAATGCGCATGGTATGAAAATGGCAGCACCACTGCTCATGTGGAAATGTCGCTGAAGAGCTGTGCAAGAAGAGAAGACTTTTTCTGGCATGAGCGAATGAAGCATTTCCAAAATACACAGAAGATTAATTAAATACATACAGAGCTGGCAGCTCATGTATGTCCTGTCTGAGCCTAGAGCAAGCAAGAAACCAGGTACAACTTTCCCTTCTTACAAGTTAGGTAGAACTACTTTTTACCTTTATGTGCTTGCTTCACAGGGAGCAGGGTACAGGAAGTAACTTTACTGTGATATAGTGCTTACTAATTATTGGTCATTTTGCAAATGCAATTAACTTGTTTGTTCTGTCTGCAGAGATGCTTTCAGAGACATCACCTGACTCCAGAGGACTTTGAAGCCTATGCAAAAATATGCACTATCTTAACACATAATAGAACAACCTGCGTGATTTTTATAATAGGACTCACTGTTACACTAATGACTCTGACCAGCACAGATAAAAGGTATAAAATACAAGTCATTTTACAGGTTTCTTGTTTGCTTGCTTGTTTTCTGGGCAGCTTTTTCACCAGTGTCACAAAGGTACCTACCTACCTTTTTTTTTTTTTTTCCCCCAGGATCTACCTGGCTTCCCACTTTGAGGGCCTTTGTTTAAACATTCTTCTGACAAAGACATATACTGTGGGGCCCTGTAACAATGTTTTTCTGTCCAAAATAAGAGCAAATATAGCCAACAGGCAAACACATGTAATTGTATATTCACATGAAAAAAGCAGCAAAGTAATTTTACTTTTTAAGAAAATGTGAAAAAAAAAAAATTACTTTTGCAATTTTAACACTTGTTCCTCACCAAGACTGCATTTCCAAACCAGAATTCACTATGAAATTTTTCTTATTATTCCTGTTTTTATCCTTAAAAATAATGGCCTGAGGTAGTTTTACAACCAGGAGATATTCAGAGCTTTAAGGCTATCTCTGTCTGAATTGCTGTAGTAATCATTTTTTTTTCCTTCTTAATATCCTGTTATATTAGATTTTATTATCAGTTCATAAAAGACATTATATCAACTTCTTTAGAGAAAAACAATAGAAATATAAATAACCTATTGGGCAAAATTCTGTTACTGTATTTTGTATTGTTTATCCCTTAGGTGTCAAATAGGGGGGGAAAAAAAGCACACACAACAAAATAAGCCAAAGGTATTACTGTTGTAATAAAAAGAAGCCACACACTATAACGAAGGCTGAAATCAGGGGACAATTTAATGTATGCAGAAACCATACAGTCACTACTCTATGGACAGCCAGTGAATAATCGATATTAACATGAGAAAATCTGACATCAAAATCAATGCAATCTGAGCCAAGAAGAAGAGATTGCATATCAAATCTTGAGTTTGAACCAATCCATGCAAGTGTTGATGGGCTTTCGTGAGGGTTACTGCTCTTGCTAGATTTTCACCCTTCCAAAGCAAAAAAACAAACAAACAACAACAAAAAAAACAACAACACAAACCAACAACCAACAAATCAACAAAATCAAAAACAAATTTTAAAAATGATGTTATCACCTGCACAGATGCTAGATTTTGCTAACATCATATCCAAATAATTTATTTCCCTGGACTATATGTGCATCAAAAGTTAATGCCTCAATCCACTTAAGACACAGAACTTCCCAGTAAAAAGAATAAATAAAGAGATGCTTTAATACAGGTGCTGTAAAGGCAGAGATGAAAAGGGTGTGGAATCTCAAGGCTCTTGGCTTTCCATCGATCTCCAATATATGCCATCTTTTTATAATGGCAACTGGAGAGGTGGAATGCAAGTTTGATTTTCAGCTGTTTATTTTTCCCAGAAAAAAATATCCCTGGGAAATATTTACACTTCCATGCTTGCCTGCTTGCTCAGCTACAGGAATTATTAGGATCCATTTTAAACCATGGTTGAACAGCATATACCAACATGCAGAGAGACTTTTAAGAAGCTCCAGACTTTGTGAATCCCTGGACTTCCCAAAAGCATCCAATGGGCCACACCACCAGCAGAAGGGAAATTAAAAGATAAATGATGGAGATCCAGCACTGCCCACAACACGGTGTCTTGTTCTGAACTGTGCCTGGAGGCATGCTGCTGAGTGCTGCTGCCCTGCTGCACGGGTTGCAGAGCATTTCCCATGGCATTTCTTCCACATGCTTTAAAAAAGGAATATTCTGGAAATTAAGAAATATTTTGAATTTTTGTCCTTGCTCACTCACTTGCATCTTTTACTATATTTTACCCTTCATTTTTACGGATGAATTTACTTAATCCAGTTATTTAATGATTGAAGCTTTTGCTCACAGGCCTTAAATAATAATCATGATAATTATTTTTTATCATGCCCATTCATACGTGCCTCCTGTCAATGTGCCCGAGGTGCTGCACAGACACTACAAACCACAGTACAAATTAAACATAAGAAAATTAAGAAAAAATAAAATTCAGTGAAATGTGTAGAAAGCCACGTGTGGTATTAAGAACAGAAAGGCTGCTTTCAAACAAGGAATTTCAAGGCAAAATAACTGCACATAAAGGGAAATTTCTGTGAGCTTCTTGCTACTAGTCCTATATGAAATCCATTTAAATACAGCAGATAAAACCTTTGTTTATTTCCTTCTAGCTGGCATCTTCAAAATACTTTCCTCATTTTCTTTTAAAACATTTTGAGATATTTTTTTTTAATGCAACCCAGAACATTTATCTTTTTTGATACCTGCAGAGCTATAATAATATGGTCATTTCTGGCCAAGATTTTTAAAGTAGCTAAACTGACAACATGCCATATAAGATATGAAAAAATGTTACTCTGTTATACAGAAAGGGATCCGAAATAGAGGAGGCTAAGCTTGCCAAGATCAAACAAAGCCTGTGGTAGAAAAAGAAACTGCACCCAAGTCTTCCAACTGCCAGACTTATCAACCCTACTAGGCTGCAGTAAATTTTCCACTGTCACCAAAACACATGTAATTTGGGGATTAAAATGCAAATAAGGAAATGCTAGATCATGAAAAAACAACTGTGACTATAAAAGCATATATAACACTTTTCTATGCAACCCATGAAAGCATATATACAGATGCCTTTAAGAACCTCCATAGCAGCCCCAAATATTAAGTATCAATTTGATAAAATCTTAAATTTAAACTCTTCAATTTGCAAATAGCTTACTTTTCATGTCCTATTTTTTCTTGCATGATTCATACCTCTTATCAGACAAGCTCTCCTAAACCTGAGTTTACAAATATCTCCGCACTACTGAACTGTATGTAGTCTGCTTGTTAACAAGAAATGAAGCTGGAAGTTCAGTCACTGCTAATTAAACTCATAATTACAAATGGAAGGTCAGACAGCAGATCCAAGGGCTGTTTGAAAATGTAATATGACAAAAGAAAGAACAAACTAATGTAGTAGTTTAGCCCTTATTTGTCAGACTGAGCCATTAGAAGGGTTCTCAGCTGCAAACAGGTCTGATTGCAAATATAAGAATATAAATAATTTCAGTTTAAGCAAGTTTGTCAAGGATTAGCACAGGCTACAAACACTACCTAGATTTCTACTTGAAAACAAATATTAACAATTGCTCATTACCAAGTCAGAAAGTGGATCACAGCCCTGCAGTCCGAGCTCCAAAGTGGTTGCACCAGCAATTTCTTTCACAGAAATGCCATCTCCTTTGGAGCAGGGTAGCATCTCGCTCCCCTGCCCATACATAATCAGGAAATTTGCTTAAGAATACACTGCCCTGTCTGCGAATCTCCAGGAATGCGGAAACCCTACTAGCAACTTGAGAATGGAGGGCAGTCTGGGAAGGTCCATGGTGTTTTCTCCTATCCCTGGTCTCCTAAAGGGCCTAAGGTTCTAAGGTGGGTCTCAAACTCTGCATTCTGACTGCTCTTACTGTCCTGTCACAGTGCAGCAAGCGGTGGCCACCCGGGACGTGCAAAGAGCAGGGCAGCACCTGCTGACATGCCAGGAGGAGGGCCAGCATCTCTCCTCATTATCACACTGTGAAGTCCCTGAGGTTTCTGGAAAAACCAAGGAGGAGGTGTTTGCTCTATCCAAGATAAGTACGTTTCTGACATGCGATCTGGGCACCCGGACAGCACAACACTTGGTAACCCCTTAGGGATGTAGGAAGTCTCTTTCAGGAAATACAGAAATACAGGTAGCACATCAGAGCTGCTTTCCACCATGCCTCCTTACCCAGGTATTTCACCTTTCTGTGAACCACAGACAGATTCTAAAACTCATGGTAGGGTTGAAAAGCCTTGTGAGATTATTTTTATTTTTATTTTTTTCAATTTTAAAAGCCTTCTTTATCAGCAGGCTTTCATGACATGCTAATTTAAAAAATCTGCCTTCCAACAGTTCAACACTGCTTCAGTGAATGTCTCGCCAAGCCCTTTCTAATAAATACCATTTATGATTTCTATGACACACTTGTTTTGCAGTGAAATTGTGGAGGTAGGTATCACTGGGTTGATTGACACCTAGTTATTCAATAAAATGTACTTCTATTCTGCTAGTCACAGACTGCACATGCCAAAATTGATGCTGAAACACTTATTAGCTATTTTGGAGGGGGCTTGGGAACAAAATCAGTCTTGTAATGAAAATCTTAACTATGTTGCAGCTTCTGCAGCACCATAAAACTCTTCTCTCCCCTGCTGGCAATTTAACAGCAGCAATTCTGAACACCAGAGGACTTTCCTATGGAGGGACAGACAACAGCACACACTGTGCAGACAGGGTGTTGGTTTCTTAACCATAGGAATAATCTCAGATGGATTTGGTACTTCTCAGCTGGTGAGCAAATTTTCAACTATAATTCATTGCACCTCTTTGAGTGGGAGCAAATGCGTTTCAAGAAACTATCCCTTTCTGAATCCACAAAAGATAAAATACAGGCAAGTGCAAAGGCAAATTTACAAAGGTAAAAATACTCATTCCACATCATACCACACTGAAGCTATGTGCTACTGGATCTGAAAGACCAGGCCATGATGCATTCATGTAAGGCAATAATTTACTTTCTCAGAAAACATATTTGTTTTAAACCTGAGACTACAAAAATGAGCAAGATGTTTCTCCTAATGACTGATGACATGAAAATATTTTCATCATGGCTTAGAAACAGGTAGAGTTTCCACATCCAGAGAACCTACTTCTTTAACACATCGCCTGTCTCCTGGGGCACTAGCAGTTTTTCATGGGAGGGTTTAGACCAAATCTCTTAGAGTAGCACGATCTCAGGGAGATTCTGCCAACTTTGTAAAACAGCCATAAACACACTAAGACAAGCAAATCCCTTAACTGGCTTAGTTATGCCAACTAATCATCAACCCAGAGTATTCTGACATCTACCATTTCAGATTACCTGAGGAAGGATTTGGGTGCCTAAGCCGAAGCATCTGGGACCACTTTAAATGCCCCAGACCGTATGAATAATCCACATTATGGCTGAAAATAAATAATAATAGAGACCCCTGCCCTGAGAGCCAAGTAACTGGACCACAGGCGGTGAGTCTTACAGCAATTTAAGTAACAAAAAACCTTTCTGGTTTGGCACATGAATTTATCTCTGGTGTTTGCAGACCACAGTAGTGTTTCCTACTTTCTGTATCCTCTCCTTGTAAAGTGGATGCGACACTGGGAACTTGGACAGTGGCAGCCACCACTGGGTATAGAAAGACACATAATCATGATTCTTCAGCTGTAATCTCTAATAGTAGAGGGCAGAATGGGCTCTGATGTCTTGTGACAATGTCAAGCAGCCCCATTACCCAAATAACTTATCCTTATTACAATTTTTAATAAGAAGAGGAATCAAAACCACCTGTAGATATTGTAATAGGTCAGCCTCTAAGGTCTGATTTACTCATCAAGCAGCTTAGTTCTTAAATCCAATTACTTTTTTTTTTTTTACTTTTTTTTTTTTTTTTTCTTTTTTCTCCAGATTCCTCATTGCATTTCATCACACTTTTGTCCTTTGAAATTTGCTGAGTTCTGGGAGGTGCGCAGTAAACCTGACAATTTCTTCCACCATGAAGGAACAAGAACTTTCAGAAATCATTCAGAAGGTCATTATTCAAGCCTTCCAGACAACTGTTTCTGTCCTGGGTTTCAAGAAAAAATTATTCATTGAGCTTAACCTTGGTCCTACATTGTAGGATGAGATCTTACAGTCGGGTTTCAGAGATACTGTGCACTAGTTTAAATCTCCTTAGTTTCTCATGTCATTTCCAGAAATTACTTGCAGTTCTTATTTCTATTACTGTTAAAATTTACTTATTCCAACCCAACTAATAGAAAATTCATTAAAAAACAGAACTTTTCATTATTTTGGGCTCTTTTTGTAATAATTTTAACAGTATATATATACAAAGCATTGTATTACGTGCATGTATGCAATGGCAATTATTTCTGTCCTTCTGTGCAGATAACATAGAGAAAGCAACAGCATTTTTGTTGTTGTTGTTTGTTGTTTTCCTCTAAGAGACAGTCTCTTAGACAGCTCTGTTTTAGGTGCTGTGCACAGATTCCAGTCCCAGTTTTCCAGTGAAACACCAAATGAGATTGACAGAGTAACTGTGTCACTCAGCAGCACCTAAAGTCTTTGTCTCAGCATTTTCTAGGAGAGCCTGTGTTGCACTGCCTGTCTTCTAGCCACCTCTCCACTCAATTGCTGTCAGATCAAACAGGAGATACCAGACTAATTCTGTCAGCAGTGAATGAGGACAATAAATGGTCCTCTCAGTACTCCATGCCAGGGTGAAGCTGGAAATTTTGCCCATGTTTTGAGAGAAAAAGGGGAAATTTTGTTTAACTGTTACATTTTCCAAAGAAAAACAAACAAACATTAAACATGCCAACAAACAACCAGCAGCCCTCAGGAGCTGCTCAGAGGCCTGGCTTATTGAAAATATTCTTGTAGGATACAGATTAGTAGGCAGGCAGCGGGGGAAAAAGTCAAAGGTGCAAGATAAATTGAGTTTGTTACAGAAGCTGTAATTTATCATCACAATATTGCCAACACAAATGTAGCAAATTATATATAAATTTAATCAAATGAATGCTATATTACATCTATTATCCTGGAGTCAGATTTGGTTATCTTTTCCTCTGTGAGAAGAAGTCTTTTCTGCAAATAACGCCATGGAATCAGGCCATCTATACTTTAAAAAGTCCACTTGTATCATCTTACATGCAAACAATAGCATAAACATCAATGCATATCAAAATATCGAGAAGATGAAATCACACATTAAAGGTGAGAAGCAAAATAATATATAGTTCCCTAGAGTAGTAGTTCCCCTCTGATGTTCAACAAAGAAACACGGATAGCTGAAGCACTTAGATCTCTAGTTATCCAAAATAAAAATAAACATGAAAGACAAATCTTCTTCAAAAATACACAATTAAAATGCCATTGTCCTTTCCATTCACTTGAGGGTTGTGGGAGTGAAGGAGAAGGGGAGGGGAGGGGAAAAGAGAAAAGCAGTCACTGAAAATAAGAAGAGTATTTTATTAGAGAGTTATCTCCTTCTTGCAAGAATGAGTGCTCAAATGCATAATACATTTCTGTGAAATCCAGGTTTCCAGCTTCATGTTAAGAAAAGGCTCTTACCTGATAGGATTATCCATCCTTGATACTGTGAGAAATGCTGCTAAGTTTGCTGTGTAGGATGAGCACACGATAAGGGTGAAGAGCCACCAACTTCCCATTACAATGCGCATAGCCACAGAATTGACAGTAGATTCACCCCCTACAAGTAAACAGGGAAAATTAGGATGTTTCAGGAACTTCTCCCCTGCGTGCTCTGATATGTTGAACTTCGTTGGGGTAACCCTATGTATTTGTGCATCCCTTTCATCCCTTTTGCTGTGAGCTAAGCACTACTTCCATTACAACATGTAGTCGACCTCATGCCCTGGGTACTGTTCTAGAAAATAGTCATTCAAAATGTTTCCCTCAGGCATTATTCAGGATCAGACATACAGAACATGAATAATATTCTAAATAAGGAAAGTTTAATGGTGAAGCACCACTAATACCCTGGAATTAAATCATTACACAGTGTTCAGAACATTTTCCTATTAGTTTCAAAGAACAGAAAGATAAACTGTATCATATTAGTTCAAAAACTTTTTTTTTTTTTTAAATCACATTTAAATGATTAGAAAAGGTGTTAGTTTCTGAGTTTGAGAAGTATTGTAATGTTGAGCCAAGCAGCTCTGCCGTTTATTTACCAAGTGATCATTTTCACAGTGAAAAAGTCTGTCAGGAATGGTTTCACTAGACTTTCTGAAGAACAGAACAGCGTAACATAATCTCCCAAATATACCTACTTCCCACTGTTCATTACCTGGGATAATAAAACATATTACCTCCTTGTACAAACCTTCTCTTGCATCTTTAGAAATACTCTGGCCAAGACTAACATGTCCTGAAATGCTCTAAACAAGATAGAACACTTCAGTGGTGTCTGTAACAGACTATGTACCTTGCTGAACGAAGGCGCCATACACAACCCAGATGGCACTGTGCAGGGTGGAGGAAGCAGAAGGGCTGGGCTGGGAAGTGTTCTGTGCCCTAACTGCCTGGATCCGGTTCAAGACAAATATTAAGACACCAACTATAGGGATGGCTGCAGCAATACAAGCCCACACCGCAAAGTCAAAAGGAGCAAAGAGAGAGAAGATGTTGATTTTCTCTTCGGGCTTCTTGATGAGGATCCCCACCGAATAGTCCATGTATCGCTTGCTGAAATCCACTACACTCTCTCTTTCAGGTGTTATAGTGATGGCTGAGATTGCTAGATCTGCTCTCTGCAAGACAAAGACAACAGGTCAGATCTCCTCCTTTCACCATGAATTCTGCTAGCATAAGCCTTCAATAGAAGCTTTTTTTAAAAAGCAAGTGGCTCTGTGCATATCTTTTTAAAATCTAACATTTAGACAAAGTAAAATAAATTGTCTAAAAAGTAAAATCAGAATCAGTTTTATCAATCAAACATTAATTAATTGCATTAGTTTAAAGCATAACAGTGAAATGTAACCTGTCAAATATTACAGAACAAAAAGAGTCACCGTGACTCGTCTGGAATGAAATGCAGTTTATTTAATCTTTAGGCCTCACTTCTTTTCCAAATGATGCATAAACTCTAAACCATATTAAGCCAATGCATTGCAAGCAGTAAGCAAGAAGCACCATCAATACACATCTCGCAGTTCTATCACTGCTTCTTTTACTCTACTGTCATCACAAGATTACTGAGAAAAAAAATCCTTACTCCTTCCCCATGCAAAATTTATTTAGTTTGTGTTTTTAGTATTTGTGTATTGTGACGAGCTAGTGTTTGCTATTCTACCTGCCAACTTCCCATATTAATGAATGGATTTCATATGACAACTGGGGAGAAGATTTTTGCTTTTACAATGAATAAAGTGCCCGCAAAAACCAATAACTGTAAGAATGCCCCAAAGGAAACTTACCTCCTGGAACTGCTTTGACCTCAACATTTAAAGTGAACAGAAAGTGTACAGAAGTGTACATATACAAAGTCCTTTAAGAGTATGCAAACTCAATGAAAGATAAAAGTATTTAATAAATAAGATTCCCAAAGCTTTTAAGAGCTGCAATTGGTTTTTGATTACTTTCCCATCTTAATCAAAACAGTTTGCTACAAAAAATAAAATGTACTTTTTGTTTCTTATCTCTGTGTTTTGTTGTGAAAGTAGGCCAAATATTAGGTTAGGGAGATCTGCTTTGAAATTCTTTGGAGGCAGTGGAAAAGCTAGTAGCAGAAATACTATTATAAATATTTTGTTACTTCAAAGAATGCAATTTCCAAAGAAATTTCACAGGATTTCTTACCAGATTTTTAAGTCAATGAAATTCAAATAGCTTATGTCAATGCAAAGTAAGTGAAAAATCCTTTATATTTCCTAGCACCAACCAAGTATATCCCATTATCATACACATGTTTTCAATTGCTTTAATTGCATCTATTTCTTCCTAAACATCTACTTACCAGACACTGAGATGCCTACTTACTACATAATGAGAAAGCTTTCACTTTCAGTAATAACTGCACTGTAGAAGAGTAACCTTTTCTACAAAGGGCATAGACATGGAATATTAATTCCTTTGATTCTCTGTCTTGATTAGCATTTGTCCCGTGTCAGATAGCAAGACCATGAACAAAATACATTTTAATCTCATTCTCCTGGAGATTCTAAACTATAGACTTTCCCCATTTACTTCAACAGAGTTCAATTAACTTACTCCTGATTTGCAAGACTTTAATTAACAACAAAATTTGGTCCTCTTTGTATTAAATGTATGAGTAATCCTGAGCTCAGTTTAAAATTCTGGTCCTTCAAAACACTTCTTTATGGTGTATATTATTAGTGATACTTTTCCTACTTTGGAATTATCAGTTGATCCTTATGAAACATATTGCCACACAGTGATCCAAAGAAAGTCATACCTACAAGTCATGTATCAAATATATAATGACAAAAAATAATAACTAATCATTTAAGAATACATACTTTCTGTACTCACTCACACACATGCCTCTCTTTTTATACTCTTTTTTGACATCTATATAAACAGATTTACATTGACATAATATATGTTGATACCAGGTGGGAGTAAACAGACCGACACACTCTATAGCTCCTACCCTATATAAAAGGTCTTAAATAGCACGGTTTAGACTACACTTAAGCCACCCACAGCTCCGAAGAATTCTGTACTGGCTCTTTGATTCTAATTCAATCTCCTGTAATTTCCAATGGAGGAAGGGAAGAATTTTCCCTTCCTAAGGGAAGAACGTCCTTAACTTAGCTTAAATATCCTACTCTGAAGAATCTTTATTAGTTGTTTGTTTTTCAAATGCAGCTTCTTCTCTGTGTACCTTGTTAATAAGTTCTCCAATCATGCCATTCCAGGAACTGTTTTGGAGCTGATGTCCATATTTGCCATCAGGAGCTTGATATATCTCATATTTGAAACCCAGATTCTTGGCAAGTGCATCCAGGACATCAATGGAGAATCCTTTATAACGTTTTGGTTGCCCAAGTATGTTCTCTGCCACCATCACAAAAGGTTCTTCCTGAGAACAAAACAATATCTTAGCTGATACTTGAAACAAGGTGTTTTTGTTTTTACGCAAAATGGATGTTTCCTGAGTCAATTCTGGACAACTCAGCACAGATTTCAAGACCCTCATAACCCTCTCTGCAAAAAGCCCAGGTCAGGTGGAACACTCCAAGGCATCCCCACCAGGCACCGGTGTTTCAGCAGCTGAGTTACATCCATGGTCCTGGGTTTTACACAGTTCATGAGAAGAAGCAGAGACTCCACAGAACAATTCAGCCCCCTCTGTCAGTTTCCTGGTGTTCGCAGGACGAATACTCTCTGGAATACCCGCCTCTTCTTGCTGAATATAAAGAGGGCAATGACACCTACCTTAGTGTCATAACTATCTGTCTAGAATATAGATAATAAGTTAAGCAGATGAGCCTTAGATAGGAGCACTACTGCTTTCCAGCTCAGAGCATATCAGATTTAGAAAGCCATCTTTTACTGACAATGATTAATCTTTCAAAACAACTGCTAAAAACATTGCATTTTTTGAATTTTTGAAATTTTGAAAATTCCAGCAATAACTTTAATGGGTATTAGTTTCTAGAGTATTTTATAGTAAAGCATATATTGAGATAAATGAATACAGCATTTTTTGTATGTTTTCAGTCAGACATAGGCATCGTTCCATGCTGGGTGTGTCAGCTGCACAGCCTCTGCAGTTGTGTGCATGTGTACTGTGGTGCTGACATCCTTCTGGAAGGAATTTGCTCACCTCTCTCATAAACTATACCATAATCTCATGTGAGACCTGATCCTGATAGAGGAAAGAAATCTGTTTGAGTCTCTGTTGAGACTGCTTTAATCATCTTGTGCATTACTTCCTATTTGTACCATGATTCAGAAAAGGAACAATAAAAAACACAGACATCACATTCTTCAATCTGGGAACTACAGTACCTTAGGCAGGAATGCATTCAAACCTTAATTTGCCCTTAATTTAGCACTTAGCTAACAGGAGCTCTGCTACCACTCAGAATAGTAACAAACTGCAGTCCCAAAAACACATAGTCTGTATCTTTCTAAAAGATGTAGTTTATATCAACAGGAAGTTACGAACGCAATGGAAGAAACACTTAATTACATTTTACAGCCTGCAGTGTACAAGAGCCAAGATTAGATTATCATAATTGGCCCATCTGATCTTAAAATCCATTAAATACTAGAAACTGCATGTCTGAGTTAGAGTACTGTATCTGAAATGTAGTCCTGTGCACGCAGACTTTGTGCTGGTTCTATGCCCAGTATGAATTACAATGCAGAAAAAAAAAGCACAAGCAAGCAATGTTCTACATCTCTGACATTGCACAGATATACATAAAATAATATAAGGCCATCATCTATCTTCCTTGCTTATGTAACTGATCATCCAAAAATACAGAATTGAAAATGATAGGGAAAAATTCTGAAGGAAGCACCCAAAATAGTCAGATCCTTTCTATTTTGAGCATTTTGTTTCCTGAACTCAAATAGCATCATACCAAGACAGTCACCACTTTGAGTGTCAATCCTTGTAAGTCACTGCCCAGACGTCGTTCTTGCAGGCTACCGTTCAGTCCTTTCTCAGAGTCCCACGTGGCCAACTAGAACAGAAAGTACAGTAAGTCTGAAGGACTGGTAGGCAGAAACCCTTCAATACTTTCATGAACATTTTGCAGCAGATTGACTGAATCCAGAGTTGATATAGAGAGGATAAGAGAAGTGGTTTTTGTTGTTGTTGTTGGTTTGTTTGTTTGTTTTTAAACACACAATCAGAATTAGTGAGATTCAGAGCACAGATAAACTAGTCTTTTGTGTGAATGCATTTTCATCAATGCCTGTAATATAACTGATCTGTTATTTGTATTATTTGCCTTCTTACTTCACCCAAATCACTATACGACCTTTCTTTCTAATAAATTTATATTGCTTGACAGTCCTTGGGATTATCTGTAGCCTTACCATCCCATATTTTCCTCTCTGATCAAATTCCCTCTTACTTTTCAAGTCATTCTCTACTGCCTATCAAAGACCAACCATTTTTCCTGCTGCACAATGCTCTTGCTTGCTGGTGGTTCTCTATCTGCCTCCTCTTCTATCTTGGACTTCCTTCAGATCCTATATTAAGTCCTATTTTCTCTCTTCTTGCCCTAGTTCTACCTCATCAGTAAAATAATGACAGCCTCTCAGCTTCCCAGGCTTCCATGATCAAATATCTCATAAACTCTAAGAGCACTATAGGCATCTGCCAGATGCTAGATACATATTTTCATGAAAATTCCACAGAACATTACATCTAAATATTTTATTTTTTAATTAAATTTAGCGCTTCAAAATCAATTTTATTGCTTTTTCTGAAAAGAGGTTCAATACAAAAGTCAATCTTAAGTGACCTTTGGATTATTCAAACTGAATATGTTCTGCAGCAGCAGCAGTCAGACACTCCTTTTATTTTCAAACAGAACTCATGGTGTCATTTGGTTTGAAGAGTCATAAATAGTATTGAGGAGAAACTTTTTTTGTTTGTTTGTTTGTTTTTAGCTTTACTCTTAAACACCAATACTACGCTCACATATATGGAGGCAGTGTTGTTAGTTGAAGGCATGCCCTGCAGAAATTAAACTCAGTCCAAGATATGTGAAATGTGGCTTCCTCCTGCCAGAAGCTAAGCTTCATGTAGCAAGTCAAAATCTTCTTGGAAATAACTTATTTTACTGAAAATGCCTATGGCTAGATGTCCTACATGATTTATCTCTATGACTTTAGTTGTATCCTAAAGCCTCAAAAGTCAAACCAACAAATATATTGCATGAGGGAGATCTGTATAGTTTTATTTGTATTTTGTTGCAGAAGAAAAACAGGGAACTAAAAAGAACAGGACATTTAGTGACTACTCAGCCATCATATCCATCACACAGGTACAACTGATGAAAATTATTCTATAATCACTAAATCTTCAACCTGAGAGATAGGTAAGAAAATAATTAAGCTATACCTCCTTTAACCCAACTGACCTGAAGGCTGAAAAAGGAGAATGATTGAGTAATAGTATTAAGCTTTCTAATGACACTCCTGAAAGCTGAAGTATCTCAGATTGAAAACTCTCCACCTGTAATGTCAGTATGGAGTGACAAACTACGTTTTTTCCATAAAAGCGTCTATAGCAATATGGGTAGATACCTATAGCTATGATATCTTAAATTCAAATTCAGATGCTCACTCTGAAATATGTCCAGATGTTAGCTTTTGCTATTGCTAAGCAAAATTAACCAATTTGTCAGCTGACATAAGTCAGTACGGTTCAACAGATTTCAAAGATGGGTATTAATACGTAGGGTATATATATTCTGTTGAATCTGTAAATAATGTTGCTCTGACTAAGCTATCTTCAGCTGTCCTATGCAGTAAATTTATGGTAAAGGAACAGGGAAGTTTTCTGCCAGAATGGCTTACACAATATACAGATGATAATCACTATTTATTCGAAAATAAGTAATGAAACACTCGTTTGTTTCTCTACCACTGATGGGCTGACATTTCAATTTGTTCTCTTGCTCCTTTTCCCTTCAAAAACCCTACCTGATTTCACCTCAAGAGGTCAAACTTTTTGAATACCCTCTATTTTGCATTCTGTATTATTATTTCAGGAATTCCTAAAATAGCTGGAAACATGCCAGTGCAAAACCAAAGCCTATTCCTTTTGTTCAAAAGGAGAGACAAAGATTTCCCTTTTATGCAGTAGAGCTAAGAGCAAGGAGGAGAAGCATATTTCACATCTGCACAGAACTCCATGGCATTCTGTATGGAGAGACAAATTTTCCAGTCTCTAAAAGGCAAATGCAGATAAAGTTCATAAATGGAACATGAGAAAAACATTTTCCAGAAGGGATTTTTCCTTTAAATCTCTGTGCTTCAGAACATTTCACTTGTTCAGAAGTGTGCCAATTTTGGCTTCCACTTCTTGCAGACAGAATTTTGTTTATAGGACTGATACATTTACAGATACGTACACCAATTTGTGACAGTTGACCTGTCAAGATCAGTGCCCGAGAAACTAATTTCCAGCACTGTTAAACACAATGAGTACTGCTGTTATTTGATAAGACTGTTAGAGTTTCATTCTTTGTAGAGATATGTACCATGTTGCTACCAGAACTCTCAAGTCAAAGGTTACAGAACAACCATCAGCTATTGGAGATCTAGGGCTTTTAGATCCGATCATGACAAACTACTTGCAGAATCAGCACTTATTGGATGAAAAAAAAATCAAAATTGCTAATCAAAAATCAGTGGTCTCTGGAAAATATATTTAGTAACAATGTGTTTGTTATTGTTTGGTTTCCTTGTTTTTGATTCCTGAGTTTCTGGGTTATGGGAATTAAGGTTTTGAAAACAGCTACTTTAATAAAGCTGTTCAGATTAAACCTACCTAGCCTCTCTTTCTTAAACAGCCATATTGCTGGCTATTATCCTACAGTTCCAGACATACATCAGAAGCTCAATGACCCACTAAAGACAAACCAGAGGAAACAAATGCAAAATTCAGACAAAAAGGTAACTTCTTGCAAAATTGTGACTCAATAAACATTTCTGATCTTTATCAATATTTACTGCATATTCAATCAGAACTGCAAGAAAAAGCTTGGAGAGAGAAATTCAAAATTTTAATATGGTTTTCAACCCCCATGAACAAACACACATACTCAATACACTATTGAAACAATTACACAACTAGACAGCCTGGGAATGTCAAACGAAATGGGAATGAAATGAAGTGAGAATGTATGTTATCCACAGTATGCCTCATGAACATGCTGGGATTTTTTCCTGTAAAGCACTGATACCCATCATGACCTCCAAAGAAAATCTGACAACAATGTAACTCTGGGATTCCCGTGTTTCCATCAATAAATTAGAAGACATACTCTAACAAAGGAGTTTCATGACTTTGTCTGTTATGCAGCCCATGGCTGCCCAAGGCTTACTTGAACTTAGTTCCTCAGGGATATCGTACTGAAATGTCGTGGTAACCGGCCAATATCAGAAACAGCTCCACAGAAGTGTGAAGACCCTCATCAGCATAATGAGGCAGACGATCCACTTGCTCAAATAAATCAAGGCTGCATGCACTTAACATAGATTTGCAAGATTTACAGCCTCCTTTGAACTTGATCAATGAGATAGAGAGCCTGTGTGCCTCCTCATTTAGGAGCTGAAACTGATTATTAACTCAGTTGTTTGTTACACAGCTGTTTGTCTGCAACGTCTGTATTTTCCTGCTGCTGTACTACACAATAATTACATACTCCTTGAATAAGGAACTTGAAATTAGTTTTCCTAACTCTGCTGTGAATGCTCAAACCACCGGACTATGGCAAATGTCTGTCTTGGGCCCAAACAAATGGAGATGAAAATTATCCCAAACTACTAGTAAATAACTGGCATTAGCATAAAAAGTGAGTATGCAGTGTTTTTCTCACAACAGTGAATAAGACCATTTACATTATGTAAGTTTTTGGTGCAGTAGTTACTGTCAACATAGTGCATGCCACTGCTATCTAACTCTATTTTAAGTATGAAAACACCCTAAATATTATCCCTAATTTTCATTGAAAATGTGATTCCCTTAAGAAATATAAACCCATCATTTTTTAGCAGATGCATAGTAGCATTTTGAAGGGCTACAATTAAGACAGAACATGCTATTCTACCTTACCAAAAATGGAAAACTTCTGTCTGGTAACAAATTTGGAGCCAAGGTTACACTATCCAAACCAATTAAATTTGGGAACCCCTGCCTTGAAACCTGTAGACTTCTAACAAAGAGGAAATAGGAGAGAGAGGCAGTCAGTTCTCATGTCCTGACATAGTGACACCTGTATCAACCCACTTACTGAAACATTTAATGTTATAAAAGCAGGCTTTAAACAAACACAGTCATTAAAATAATATTAATAATAATAATAAAAAAATAAAAAATAATAAAAAAAAAGAATGAAAAGAAACAAGATAAATAAAGTTTACAAGAGGAAAATGTAAAATAAGGTAGTGGTCCATTAAGTAAATGGAGCAAACTGGACACTCCTGTGTTGTAATTCTAAACAATAAAAAGGAATCAATTTAAGTAGTAAGTAAAGCAAGTATTTACATTGACTCCCAGGATTGTTTTTAAATGCAATGTATCAGTAATCTAGAGATTTGTTGTTCAATATCATTCACAGCATGGTATTAATAGGATTCACACATTGGACTTTGAGTCCTTCTTAAGGAACCAACAGGACTCCCTGAAACATCTATTCCTTTTCTTATTACTGGAATTGTTTTGTGGGTACCAAAAGCTTTTCATGTAAAATATGGGATCATAATTAAAAAAGAAAAAAAATCCTTTTGAACTGTGCATTCATATAATCTGTAATTACATAAAATAGGATTAACAAGATATAAAGGTATCAATTTTCATATGTGTATGCAAATCTGATACAATTATTTTCTGTAACTGCTACAAAATTATTAGAAATATTATAACTTCTCTACTCTGAAGCACAAGCATTTTTAGCGATAGATAAGAACCTGGACAAGATCTTCAACCAAAGTGATTCAAGGTAGTACTCTGTGTTCCAGCATAAACCTACCTTGTTTGCGGTGGAACAACTGCAAGCCATCTAGGTCTGATGTTTATTCTAATCTATT
Organism: Aythya fuligula; assembly: GCF_009819795.1. Taxonomy (NCBI): domain Eukaryota; kingdom Metazoa; phylum Chordata; class Aves; order Anseriformes; family Anatidae; genus Aythya; species Aythya fuligula. Next base: position 526,808 of record NC_045565.1, on the reverse strand, counting down.
CTGATATTCTGCATTTTGTTTGTTTTAAAGACATAGCCTGCTTCCAAACATTGACAGGGACAGAAACTTAGTCTTTCAGATGAAAATTTTATCACATCCTGTATAATACTCAAAACACTCAGTTTGTCATTACGGGGCCACACATGGATTGCAGCTGCATGGTAAAAGTCCAGAGCAGGGCAGGGAAATGATGGAAAGCTGCTTTCTCCCATTCCCAATACTTCAGAAAACTGCACCATCCATCTTATGAGACAGTAAGCCCTTTAAAGGCAAAGTCTAGCCAATATAAAGTATGAAAAAATGCTGGATTTGGAAAAGGCTGACTCCTCTGGGGCTACCATCTCACTACTGTTCATTCAACAGGACCCTATGTGAGACAGTGAAGCACACCGATGTAACTTGCTGCTTTAATGGGCTTTTAAGAATGTCATGTCTTTAGGGAGAAGTATACAGCTTATTCTAGTTTCACTGTTTTGTAAATATTTGGTGCTATATAAATTTTAAGAAAACATCTATAGAGAATAATAGGAAGATAAACATTAGGCAGCAAGATGTTACGATGAACAAGCCATTCTGGGCAAAATTGACTGTTTTTTGTTGTTGTTGTTGTTGTTGTTTGTTTGTTTTTAATAACAAAATTAATAGGTAACAGAAATGAAGGTGATATAACTGAATTTCAATTTTGTTTCATACAGGTTATTGTGAAAGCATATCTAGGACGATTTGAATTCATTTCCTGAATAAGGACAATATCACATAACTTATGAACTCCTTCTAAGCAACAACAAAGAATGATATATGAAGATGAAGAGAGAAGTTCTGAGGTAATTTAGGACAAGTCATTATTACTATCTTATTTACTTAATAGCTTTATTAATGATTTGGAACAGGAAATAGCAAATTACTAAAACCAAAATGTCTAAAATGCAAAGATATCTCAAAACTGGAAAGCACTGTAAATATGTCAGACTAGAACAGAGAAAAAAATAAATGGGAGTAGGGAGTAGTAAAAAAACAGACATGAAATAGTAATATGCATCTGGCATAACTAGAAATAAACATTAATGAAAAGGAAAGAAGTGAGAAGTATATACACATCAGTTGAAGAAAAAAATGGAAATTGATGTTAAAAAATTGTGCAGGGTGATAGTGCGCTGCAAATGGATCACAAGCTTGTAATACAGTACGGCTGCAGAAGTGACAGTGTGATTTTGGACTCCACACATATCATGGCACAGGCTGCACCGAAAGCAGTCACAACACAGCTGAGAAGAGCATACAGTCTTAGTAACATGCTCAACATCTGCCTGAACGAGATTTAGGCAAGCTGGAAGAAAATCAGAGGGAGAACAGGACAATACCACTGGGGTAGAGGAGTCAGCACAAGAACAGCAAAAGAAGCAACTGTGATTATCTAATCTAATGATGACTAAGAAATTGGAAAATTTGACACAACACTGCATATAAGACAACAGAACTGCTGCTGAGTTCAAATAATCTACAGAGACCCTTTCACATGAAATCCAAACCATTTACTGGAAATATTCTTTCATACTCAATGCATACTGTGAATAGAAAGAGAAATATAAATATATATATAAATATATATATACACATATATACAGACAAGTTCTGCCCTTTTAAGAAAACATTTTTTCATGGGAAGGGTATGAGTAAGTGCATGCATGAAAGAAATCAAAGAACAGCCTGACAGCTTGATGGCTGCTGAATTCACCAGAGGTATCACAACTGAACCCATGTTTCACAGAATTCTGAGCCTCTCAGATCCAACCCATTATTGATTAGGATACTTAAATGTGGAACAACTTGATTTGAGTCCCATATTGCAAAGTTTAGTCTTGCATATCAGTTTACCAGATCTCAAATGACTGGACTGTTCATCATCTTAAAGGCTAATATGGACATATAAGTATTGACAAAGGTATTGGTTTAGTCTATTTGAGGAGTGGCATAATTCCTAAGCATTTGAAAGTCTCAACTTTCATCTCCAGTAAAAATCCATTCACCATGGCTGAAATGAAATCATTCCTACAACTCAGAGAGGGAGCAAATATCAAAAAGTGCACAGGAGCAATTTAAGGTTCCATCCAACAATCACTCAGAGATGTGCTTTAGCTTAGCTAATGTACATAATACCATCGAAGCCTGAGAGTTACACTTACATAAAGTTAATTGAGCATAGACCTAGAATAGAAAATAAAGAAACTTCAAGAACACTGAAGGAGGGATTTGAGTAGGAAAGAGCAATTGACCTGAACTGACATATGTAAGGAAAACGACATACACCACTGCTCTTCTGAGAAGCACTGTGAGATAAATGGCAAATGTCTAGGATTAAGACGCCACATGAAGACTGCCCTTGCAGCAGCATAATGCCCTTCAAACCATGTAAGGGAACAGGTTCACGTTTAAGAGGGAAGAGTAGCATTAACTGAATCACTGTCACATGGACTGTCCCCATGGCAATCTTATTCAAGATTTAAGAGAAGAAACCTCCAGTTGTGCAAACAAAAAGTACTTCAGCAAGAAGCTGCATAATGACAAGTTGAAAATTTGTTGAAGTTGGAATGAAAATTTCAAAGAAATTCAAAGGGCTTAAACCCAATGAAAAGTGAAAAGATTACATTAAAAACAGAAACTTTTTTATTTACATGCAGGAACAAATATAGTATTAAACCACTATTACCCAGAGATTAGTCAAGAGTCTTTAATACAGAGTCCATGTCATTTACAATAATTGATGCATAACAGATATGGAAAACCTAAAGAGAAAGACCGCAACACCTAACCCAGAACTGCGAGGGTAGTTCAGGAGGACAGGAAACTACAAATTTAGTCTTTGGTAGAGGTATTTCAGCATTAATACTCTACATTCTCTAGAAGCCTATGTGAAAGTATTGATTCAGCTCTTACTCTAGAAATTCAGCTATCCACTGCAATCAACAATTTTGACTTTACCTAGCATAACTCAAAAGCACCTTGCTCAACTATTTTTTATGGTTCTTCATTGCAGAGAATATAAAATATTTTGAAGTGAGAAGAAGTGGATCTCTTAATGTTTTTATTAGCCAAAGCTCAGTTCAATTAAATGCAATGGCCATATTATTAAAAGCCAACTATTTTACATATAACAGCTCTATGACATAAATGAAGATTAGACACATTATGCATTATACCAATAATATCAAAAAAGCCAAGATATTCTGGTTCATGCATTTATGTATATAGTAGCTATTTGCAGTACCGTGACTGAGGAGTTTTATGCAGAATTGAAATAACAGTTTTCTGTAATTCTACAGCTTTTATCAACCCAGCATAAGACTTCTCATAATCCTTGGGAATGGGTCAGATTCACATTCTTTATATTTTATATTGCCTATACATCATATTTAATGGTACGGTGAAAGACAAATTATTATCTTTTTGTAAAAGTAAGATCTTTCTCCATTAATAGGGAGAGTGAGACATTTTTGTGCCAGGAAGTCAGTGAAAGAGCAACATTACCAATTCAGGATTGCTCCTCTTTCCATAGCCGTGTACTCCTGTGCCAAGCCTGAACAAAAATGTATGGGATAGAAGATCTGCATGAAGTGGAGAAAAATGAGCTGACAGAACATGACAAGATAAATGTAATCTGTTAGTATTCATTATATAAACGTACAAATAGGCCATCTTCATCTCTGGTAGAGTAAATTGCTTCAATTAATACTAGTCTTTGAAAGAGCAGTGACAGCAACATGCTGATTGTAAACAGAAAAAAGTAGTGGAGGGACACTGTATCAACACAGGTACTGGAAAAGATGTAGTAATATATGAAGCGATCATAAGAGTGATGAAAACAATATGAAAAAGAATATTATCCTCAGATAGCGTCTCTGTAAAGTGCTGACAAGTATTGCTCTGTCTCCAGATTTTTGCATTTCATTTCCTGAACACAAAATCAAAATGCAGGGAAAGTGGTACTGAAAATAAATTGGAACTTTTTTCTTGTAGGATCTTGCAGGCTTTTCTTTTGTAGAGAAGGCAGATAACTTCCACCTCTGTCCACCTGCACTCTTCCCACTCCTCGAGGCTTTGAGATATAACACCATAACACAGCAATATTGTTGAATCAGATAGAAGCATTGCTATAGTGCAAGATATATGTGTAGCATCACAATTCTAAGGGTTGAATAAACGAATTGTGAGTGCCTGAGATACTGCTGAATCAGGCACTTCCCATGGGCACTGTAAATTACCAGTTGATATGAACAACCATGCCTCTAAGCATAAAATTAAAACTGGTAAGTAATCATAAAAGTTAGACTAATCCAAGTAAAAAGTCCACAACCAATGCCGTAAGTGACAGGCTGAAAAACTACAGCAGGAGCTTCTTGCTACTGGTTAGTTATTTGGAAGACAAACAACCACATCTTGTCTTCCTTCTCAGTTTTAAAAACAAACAAAAAAATGCTGCCCAGTGAGAGCTTGTGGGTGCTGGAACCCACAGATATGCCAAACACTGTCATTAAATGTTAAATACAGAAAGAAAAGGCAGGGTGTTGAAGAGTAGAGTTGCAGACAAAACTGAACCACTTCCATCTGCTATTGCTAATTACATGTGGGTAAAAAGGAAACAAATTCACTTCACACAGACAGCAGATTCTTTTCAAAGTTTCCAAATGCTTTTTGGTGGGAGATTACTAGCTTCTGAGAGCAGAACCACCCTTGTTATATATGCAATAGTGAGCTCAGCAGACTGTTTCATAAACAAAAAGATCATTGGAAAGTTGAATCTAACAACAAATAATAAAAAAAATCCTGTTGATTTTATACATGTTCTTCTGCTGCTCTCTGCAGCATAATATCCAGCTGTAGCAATGTGTTGAAAATTTTACTGGGGAGTGAGAACAAGAGATTACGGAGTAGCTGGAAAACTGTCAAAGCCTGGTATCTTTTCCAGTCTTTCTACATATATGTGATTAATTGACACACTACTACTGGCTACACCAAAACATCTGCTGGGTTTTTGTTGTTGTTTGTTTTGGGGGGCAAGTTCACTCTTGGAGTTTTTGAATATTACCTGAGCTGAGTGCTTTTGAATTTCACTACACATTCAAGAAGTCCTATGTATCTGCAGTTCTGCAGTTCGAACAACTGAACCTTTCACAGTGTGCCCCTTTCTTTTGTGATATGACTAAGAGACCATGGTGTGATTCCACCAGCTGCAGACCTTCTGAAGTTTGGCCATCATGAATTCACTTTCAGATTCTGGTTGATGGTACTGAGTCACCTAAGAATGAAAGCAAAGTTCAGCGCTTTCTTTGATATCACCTGTCAAGCTAGCTCGTCAATTCTGTATCAAAAAGTGCTCTTCTCTCAAACTCTATGTGCTTTTGAAAAGCTCCACAACTTCAAGAATATTTTTGTAGAAAAATATTTCAAAATATTTTTTTTACTAAAATTTCCAGAGTTTGAGATTTGTTGTCTTTTTATGTTTTCCATTAAATGTTCTTTTTTTTTTTTTAATTTTGTTTCATTTTTCTATATTTGTTATCAACTAATTACTTAATGATATTTTGCAACAGCTTTGAAATAATAAGGACAGCATTCAAGAGGAAAGTGTTTCTTATTCACTTTTTAATTAAAGGTTGTGGATTCATAAATTTAATCTATAAAATAAATTTAAAACCTTGCCACACAGAGGTCAAAATAGTAGATGGATTTTCTTTCTTTTTTTGTGTGTTTGTTTGCTTTGCAAATTAAAATTTTACAAAGCAATATTTTATATGAACTGTTGACCAAGAGAAACTAGTCTTCTCTTGTGACTTAGGTGAGCACCATAAATGCCAAAGTTTACCTGGCAAAGAGTTTAAGTGAATTTTGACCAGATCTTGTTATAGGAACTGGAATGTAGACGATTATTTAGGGAACACTGACAATTCCTGTATTTAATTGAAAAGTTCATTTTTTACTGAACTTGATATTGATCTTTTCAACATGACTCTTTTCCCTTGTTCCTCATAGAACATGGCACAGAACAGCTTCAACAATTCATAGACATATTTGTCCTAAAACAACAAAGAAAATAACTGAGTAAAATGACATAGCTTGATGTTTGTTGACATAATTATCTCTCCAAGAAACAGAAGAAATGGAGATAGAATTAAGTAAAATATGAATTTCCCGCCGATAATGATGGTAAATGGTATTCATTAACAACAAGCTATATCGAGAAAGCTTTCAAATATATCTATTTATTCCACTGGCTTCATTACATATATACTGCAAGTTTTGTAAGGCAAATAAAATCAGCTTATTCATGAAGCCTTTTAGCAGACCATATACAAACACAATATCCACAAATATTATAATTCATATAAACTACACACCAATTACTACGTACTTAAGAATTACTACAAAATAGTTGATCTTCTATTATTCTCCATAAAGAAATCATGGTAAACATGGGAAATACTTTTCCATTTTACTTTTTACGAACCTTTTGCACTTTAAATCAACACTGGGAAGCATCTTTAGCTTTTAGAACATACTGGAAGTCCAGAACTTCTGAGCAATTTTATACAATGACAGACAGCACACATAAGGTATATAAGAAAGATTATAGTAATATATATCTTTGCCCAGCTGCACACAGTAACATGTACCAGCAAAACTCCATCTCTAGAAAGGATGTGGTGAATTCAACAAAATAATCAAAGGTAAGAAAGGAAAGCATGTAAGAAGGACAGATTATACTATCTGTAATACTAAAAGACTTGCCTTTCAGATTACCTATCACAGCTTTACGAACACCTATATCCAATAAGTTTTATAAGGAGCGCCCTACATTATTGTGCTTGGAAGGACTTGGTGATTTTGTAAGTTTATGCATGTATTCCAAAGCTCATTTAATATTACACCTGATGCTTTGACTTACGACCTCATTTAATATAACACCTGATGCTTTGAGTTATGATGTTCCCAAAGTGCCAAGAAAAGCTCTTCAACAGGTGAAAAATGATCAAAACAAGAAATGATTTGCGCTTTGGCCTAACTTCTCAGTGGGAGCAGACCAATTCTGCAGCCCCGTGGTGGAGCACAAATGAGTAGCGACAGCCCCAGCTCTGACTGCCCAGCTGGGCTCTGGCCTGGCCTTGCAGTCACAATGCCCAGCCCTGACCTTGCAGGACAAGGCAGCAGGGCTCTGGGAGCTCCCCACAGGTTGTATCTCATTTGAAAACTACCAGCTGACCGTGTAGGAAGACTTTTTCCTACAGTGTAAATGGCTCCTTGTCACTATGAGGCAAGCATTTTTTCAGCAACAAACAGCAGAGTATTGTACACAGCACTGGGGCTACAATGGGCAATGCCCTCTATGAAATATGGATGCAGAAATATGTCAAAGAACTGCTTCAAACAGATCTGAGGGGGAAAAAACTACATGCATTACATTTGTTAAATCCCTTCCTTACTGAGTTAACCTGATATTCTTTTCGTTGCCATGGTGATTGTTATCCAGCCATTTATACATTTAAGGAAAAAATCAGTATTCCCTCTCATGAAATTCTAAGTGTGAGAAATCTTTCCTTAATGCAATATAAAGACTATTACCTCAATAGACCTATCAGGCATTCATTTTCCTAAGGTCTTCTGAGTCCATTTAAACTTCTCTCTTCCACACATTCTGTGGCAATGAATTCCAAAATATAAGCATACACTCTGTGAAAATGTACTTTCATTTATTAGTTGTAAGCTGGCTGCCTGTTCATTTTAATAAGTATCCTCTAGGTTTCTATTATGAGAAAAAATGAATAATTGTTCCCATTTCGTCTTTTCATCTCTTTGTTTCATAAACACCTAGCCACAGTCCCATTTTTTTGTCTGTTTCCTGAGCTAAAGAGTTACAGTTTCTATAGTCTGCTCATATAGAGGTAATCCACTATCTCTGATCACTCTTCTTCCTCCCTTTACATCTCTCCTAGTTCTTCCAAATACATGTTAGTTGGGGATGTGAGTAGAAGACACACACACACACAAACCCCTAACCAAACAATAGTGGCCAAGGTCAGCCCATAAAAAACTGGAAAACTGGTTTTAGAAATCCAACTTTCTGATATAGCAAATCTTTACTTTAAAATAAACTGAGAAGAGTTGACTCAAAAATCTGCTTTTTCTTCAAACAGCATTTCAGCATTAAAATGCAGACACAGCTGAACAAGGCAAGTGGAAAGCAAATGTCACTTGCCAATATAAATTGAATATGTTTAGATAAGGTATACTTAGGAATTGGAAAATAAATGCTTACCCACTGTAAGCACAGTAAGATGCAGAATTACTTAATGATTCTTGGAAAAAGAAACTTTAGTTCAGTAGAAAAAAAAAGTGATGAATTCTTCCATTATATTAGCTGGGACTCTTCCTAAAACCCTTCCCTTGCATAAGCAAAAGGTGGCATACATGAAGTAGAAAGCTGCAAGCTAACAGTCTCCTTCCTTTCACTAGGCTCAGAGTAAAATAAATTGTTTGTTGGTGTTTGGCTGCCGGCATCTCTTCATAAAACTATGGGGATTTGCAGCAGTTGCTGAACTTCCAGCATTTCTGTAGACTGTTTTTCTGTCTGCATACAGCTCATCCAACATCTACAAATGTTCCAGCCAACATGGATTTTTTTGTAATTCACAGAGTTGCCTTGCAGAATTTCTGAAAGCTACAGGCTTTGCTCACAAATCAAATAAATCAAAGAAAACAAAATTAACAGCATGTGAATAATTATGTTGTTGTTGTTGTCCACATCTCCATGGTACGATATTCCCAGCTACTTTGGAACTAGTATCTCCTGATAGCTGAGTAAAAACTTGCCTGTTACTGAGCTAGAAGGGCCTGCATTAAACAGATGAGAAACTAACTCCCTGACAGGTTCCAAACTGTAGCAACTATCAGCGGGAGATGAATGAATGTTTTGTGACAAATACCAACATCACATCCACCCAAATGATGCTAATACAAATCTGCTAAATAGTGCTCCTGTAGCCACAGTTAGTCGACAACCTGTGCTCAGATGGACATACAAAATGGACAGTCAGGGATGGAGAAGAAACTCCGACAGCCGAGGTCCTTCCAGAACTGACAGCTTGGATCATGAAAGCTACGTCTGTTCGCTGCCCAGAGGCAGAAGGAGGGCTCCCACGCTGCTGGCTGTCAGTCTGGTACTAGCACAGGCATTCTCACTCTTGGAGTGCAAGAAGGGAAAAAGATTTTAGCGTTTTCCTCCGAAATCATAGTGAAAAACCTGGCTGCCCATCTAAACTGAGTATGCAGGTCATGGGCCCTTCATCTCAAAAGTGACAAGATGCTATTCTTCAGGTGCTCCTCCAAAAGGCAAATCCTGATTAGAGACAGCTCCTCCAGCGGAGGACTTTGTCTTCACCCTGCACAGTGACATAATCATCCAAGATCATAACTGAATGACCTAAAATGCTCTCCTTCAAAAATATATCCCTCCCTATGTTCACCTAGGGTTGTCATGTATAATGACTTCTGTCCGTCTCCCCTTTAGGGAACAGGCAACTGGCATTATGGCACTATGTATACACAATACATGTAGGCATATGTATATATGCATAACTGCCTGTGCAGTTTACACTCGTAAGAATGTGGCTAAGTTCAAATTGCTTTCCAGCACCAAACGTCATAGTTACTGTGGATGGAGAGCTACCATTAAATAAATAAAAAAGTAAATAAATAAAAAAGTAAATAAATAAAAAATCTGCATATTCTTAATTAGAGTTCAGAGATTATTTTAACCTAGTTAACTCTTTCTCCCTTGGAAAAATTCACTCTGTTTTTACTTATGCCAAATTCTTCAGGGCTTGAAGTTGTGTTATGTCATCTAGGGGAAATAATACTGGACCTCTCAACAAACAGGAGTTTGCTGTTAGTATGAATAAATCTGATGTAAATGACTTCCACCAGGACTTCAGTCTGCATTAGACTGGGAACATTACAGAAGCTGCATGTATACACAGAAATTCTCAAAAAGAACTTGGCTTATTTGTATAATGGACTGCATATGAATATGTCACAAACTTTTGTTTAAAGAGATTCACAAAACTAAAAGACCAGCTGTCATATACGACAATGCCAGTCACCAGCACATCATTCCTATCCTCACAAGCAGCCCACCACATCAACACAGATCTCTTCACAGACCTGAAAATTGCTGGCCTTACAATTCATGCCAGATTTCACATTCAGTATTCTTCAATAAAACAAACTGATACTCTTCCCATCTATGACAGGTATGGCTTAGGATCTGAAAACATATCAATGATGATGCAACTTACTGCAGAAAGCCAGCTATTAACATGCTTCACGTGAATATATCACACTGTGAAGCAAAATAAACAAATAACACAGAGTTTCTGATATTTTTTAAATACCCTTTTTCTACACTTTCCATGAAAATACCATACTTCTGCAAAGATGACCTGGAAAACAAAATGTTCTACACTGGAGGAAAACAGAGAAGACAGCTGTTCCTTGTTTGTTGTTTCAACAGTTCCACTAGTCCTACTGAACAACTATTTTCAACTGTGGCATTTTGGGACAGTGAAGAAAGCGAGAGGGAAAATTGCAATGTATGTGCTGGCACCATCCCCTGCATACACTAGAATTTACACAATGTAACTCAGGGTGTTAGTAGCCTCAGTGCTAGCTATGTACAAAGACTAACCAGACTTAAATTTTGACCAGATTTTCCATGTAACAACGTGGATGCATACGCAAAAAAAAAAAAACAAAATAAATAAGGTAAAAGAAGGAAAAAAAAAAAAAAAAAAAAAAAAAAATAAGGCGTATTAGGTCAGACTAGCTTTCCTAGTCTTCACAGATACCTATTTTTAACTTTTCCCATTGAGATGTAAAGCCAAATTGGACCCTGCTACGAGTGCAAACCTGGTAACCTCAGCACAACCGCATTCATTTCACTAGTGCCGACCTATGATCCTAAACGTCTTTATTGCTTTATAGTAAATACCCTGTGTTGCAATACAAATCAAAGGTGTGTATACCTCTCACTGCCACCGTTCCTATTTCATTACTCCTGACATCCATACTTTAGATCTTGTTAGCTTTCTCCCAAGATATTTGCCCTGGCATAACATAAGCACAAATGTGCCATAAACTTCAGCTCAGGCTCACTGCACTGTGTCATTCCAGCTATGGAACAATCTCTCATCTCATTCATTCATTACATCTCATTCTCATTGTTGTATTCATTTTGCCTATATACGTGTATGTCTCACACAAGTTTTGTTTTACCCAAGAAAAGGTCCTGGCCAAGCATCTTAATGTTAGCCTAAATTCAGACAGGCTCTGCTAAGGCTCTGATCCTGTTGGCTCCCTCAGTTCAGCGAGGGATGGAACTGTAAACAGGATCAACACTTGATTTTCTAATTAATAGTATTTCCATAATTAGTCCAAATCCACCATGGAGCTGGATGTAAAACTGAAGAGAGAATCCCCAAATGGTGAAGTAGGATCCTTAGTTTTGCATGGATAAAAATACTGCAAGGGTGGATGATACTGAAAGCTATGTGCAGATGATAGTGCAGTGCCTGCAAATGAAGTACCTGAAAGAGGGACAGTAATTTTTCCATCCTTGTAAAAACTTGGGTACTCCTGGTTTTACCACCACAAAGCTAATCTGGTTGATATAAACACATTAATGCTACTGGAAGTCTTAAAGGTTTTTGGCAGAAGCTGTAAAATGGGGAAGGAAAAGTTCGTTTGTTCCATTATGCTGATGATATTGAAAAGCCAAGTATGCCAGCCAGAATCCATACCACACAACCCCAAACCTTTAATTAACAAAGCCTGATATTAAGTTGTACTCAATTACAACATGCGTAATTTGCCACTGCACTCCCAGAGCTAGTCCATATGCTTGTGAGGCACCTTTTCAAACTCTCTTTTGGGCATGCTATGACTATCACACAATGTGCTTGTATTATAATTAAATTTGGCATAATTACTTTACAGAGTGATCAGTGACAGTCTATTGTTCAGGAAGAATTAATCCTCTGAGCCTTCCAACATCATTTTAGTTCTTGGTTCTAAATGAAATTTCAAAGAATCTAATTTATAATAACCAAAATCCCAAATGCACGCTTTAATACCACTTTCCTTTGTTATAGTCGCTCACTAGTAAAGTGCTCCTGAACTATAACATTTCTGGCATAACAAGTTACCTGTGCTACATAGGACCACTTGGATGGGAACAGAAACCCACAGGACCACTTGAATGGGAACAGAAACCCAACAGGAATGCTTAACCAGATTCACTTTTGATGCCTTCTCCTTCTGCATCCCTCTACAAATATGGATGCTGCAGAAACCTCCTAGAAATGATTCTACTATGTATGTACTGTCCTTCCTTTAAGAATCCGTTTCTCTCTCAAGGAGCAACCCAAGAATTCCTCTCACATGAAATATCACACTAATTCAGGTACGTATGTCAATTCATTGTAATCAGCATTGAGCAAAACACGGAACTGCTATTGCAGCAGTTCCATGCATTTTGATTTCCCCCTGAAATGGGATGTGGAGCTGAGATTTTCCACAGAGGAAAATCTAGAAATCTAAGCTGGGTGGCATCAAAACACTTTGTTTAGACAGTTTCAATTCAAACAAAATGTCCTGACAGTGTAAACCTTGGAAAAACCCTTTGTAGATCTCATCCATTACAGTACTAAACCACATTTTCCTATTGTTTTCTATTCATTGCAATTCTAGTCCTCAATTTCCTTCTCCAGACCAGTAGCTAAACCATAGTATATAACCCACTGAATAAATTCTTACAATGTACTGCACTCCCTCAGAATCACCATATACAGGAAACGTGTGAGCAAACCCAACCCATGATGCAAGACAGAAGCTTTTAGAACAGTATAATAATGTATTGTTTTGGTTTGTGTTTTGTTTGTTTGTTTGTTTGTTTGTTCGTCTTTGTTGTTGTTGTTGTTGTTGTTGTTGTTGTTTTTTGATGGTGATGATGATGATCTTGTCAGTTAAACCCTTCAGGACAATTAAATGATAATAAATTTAACTTTAATATTTTTTATTGAAACACCAGAAAACCATTCCAATGAAAAACTGCCAACCAGCTAGCACTACAGCTGATTTTATATGGGTATGATTTTTTCAAATACTATGTGAAAAGCTTTAACTCAGTATCCATGATTAATTTGGTTCTCTGAGCCATCAAATCTCAGTCCTTTTCAACATCAGCAAGGATCATCTATGCAACTGAAAATGCTGGACACAGAGCTTCTGCAGGGGAGATGCCAAGGAAACTTCACTGTTAGGATGATCAGCGCTTAATGTATAATATTGAAATTGAATCAAAAGTCATGGCAGAACACTTTTTGGGTAGTCTGAGCTAATCTGCATAACACATGCTTGCCATCTATTAGGTAAAGCCTGAATTTGTTCAGAAAGCATATTTTTTCTTTTTTAATTGATCAAACTAATGTAGCAAAATAAAGATTTGGTGCCAAGCACTGGCTGTCATTCTGCTCATGTATCATGTATAAGGTTAGCTGGTTTATGAATTAGGTTGCAAACATTAACTTCAATGTTGCCAGCAAGTCTGATTAAAAGCTTTGAAGTCTCCAGATGCTGGAGTCATATAAGACCATCACATCTCTAATTTTAAAGAGGAAATCTCTAGCCTCTATGGCTAAAGAAAAAAGCCTGACAGTGCTGAAGTACTCACACCTGCACAGACTAAAACACCCTTATAATTTTGCTTAAAGCAAACAAGCAGATCAAAAATTATCTTCCTGTCCGTCTTTCTCTGGACAGAGCTTTTAAAGAGAAGTATTTGCTGGAGAACATAAGAAGTACGACATATTTTTTTGCTGTAAGAAAAAGAATGTTTTAAGTGCAAAACAAGGTTTTTGTGCAGAGTTCAGCTTACCTTTTTTTTCTAATCTGAGGTATATGATAATGTAGAGAACAAAAAGGTCTTTCTACCACTGCCCTTGTTTTTGAAACACACAAAAACTGCAAACCCGGTGATTGCAGATTCCTCAGGTCATTTTTCAGCTACTTTTATTTTCACTTTAACCAATGATTTAAGGTTAGGAACCATACATACCCTGACATTCAGATCAATAAGACTGGAGCTGGTCACCCATCTATTATTACAGCATAAGTCTTCTACAAAATGCATTGAATGTAAAGTCTACAAAAAGGCAATTTGATAGCCTTACTATCTCTCACCTCACCATTTGATGAACAGGGAACCATTTGGAAAAGGTTTTTCCTATTTTATTTTGAGATGGAGGAAGACAGCTAGAGCTCCTTTCTGGCCTGCAGGATCACCTGTAGAAGATGCATGCCATAAAGACCCTCACTTTCTTTTCCGACTTGATTCTTATCTGTATCACATTAATGTCAAAGGGCAGGTTGCAAAGAAGAGAAAACCTCCTGTAGGAGGGAGTGCCTGAAAGTAGCTAACAGCCTCCTAAGAGCTAGAATAAATATCCACTTATAAATTTGATAGAAAGAATTGGGGACAGAATGGAAAAAAACAAACAAACAAACAAAAGTAAGCATATGGAATGAACAAAGTGGCAGAGGAGGAAAGAGTGAATGAGGAAGAAACTGCATGTTGATAAGAACAAAAGCTTCTGAACAGAAGAACAAGCAGTTGTGAGAAGGGAGTACTGAGGTGGGATGTCAGCTGCAAAATCTGTGGGGTCTAACCTGAATTCTCACTGAACTTAAACAATAATACTATCTGGTTGTCCAAAACCTTTTTTTTTTTTTTTTTTTTTTCAACTTTCCTCTCGATAAAGATCTGGTTACAACAATATATGCTTCAGAAAATGGTCTAATACACAAGGCTAACTGAGAGCTGAGAATCACAAGATAAGAAAACTTCAGGTGGTACAAAAGCTATCTAGTCTTCAGGTTAAATCTCAATTTCACACTATATACCTTCCTCTGGCAGGTCCCTGCCAATATTCCACGATAATTTGAAAGCCAGAGTCCTTGTATTCTAATAAATCACTATGTAAAATTTTAACTGTATTTTGATCTATAAACCAAGTCAATTGAGGCATTCTTCTGAGAAGTAAAGTCACAAAACTTGGGCCACTTCTCAGGTGAGGAGTAAAATTAAAAATTTGTACCTAGAAAGTAAGAAAAAACAATTTATTTGAAAAGGACACTAGCAATCCTAATACCACTTTACTAGAGAAACAACAATGGAAAATAACAATAACGGAAAAGAAAAGTGATAAGGTCTTCAGGAACTGCATATGATAGTACATAGGTGATGGACATAAAAGAGAATATGCATGGACACAGTTTAAATCTCAAAAAGCAGTGGGACACAGAGTTGAGAGGAGGAGAACAGAATGCTGAGACAAAACACAAAAGGGAAGGACAGAAGGTGGGAGGCAAAGAGGGAGAGAAAAGGAAGGGCACTAAGGGCTGAGGAGAAGGGATGCCACAGATCAGAAGAGATGGCAGCAAGCAGGGACATGCAGCTTTTCGTCTTGATTGCATTCACCAGAAACATCACTTAATGCTAATGCACCTGACAAACTGATAAGTGTGTTAGCCAAATAGCATACTTTAAAGAGATGAACATTTGTTTGTTTCTCCCAGAACACCCTCAGACATCCTGGCAAAATATTATTGGATGTATCTCTGATGAGCTGTCTAATAAAGACCCCTTCAAGTCTTCTTCCACCGTTCTGCAGATATTATAATCTAACCAGTCTCGAATTACTTTATAGAAATGCTGTATTTTAATATAATTACTTCTCTATAGCATAGTAAGCAGAATTCTAAATGCTATGATACCAAACACTAACATCTGCAAGTATGCTTATAATTTATGTTTTGCAATCTCTGTTTATTATTGTAGAATAAATATATAAAAGAAATGGCAGATACATTAAAGTTGTGCTAGTTCTGCTAATTTTCTGTCTTTCATAATTTCTTGGAATTTGGAAGTCTTAGTTTCAAAAACATCTATCATATTAACTATAACATTAGTAGTGATGTTATAATTTAATCATGGTACAATAAACAAGTGCAGTAAATTCTTTCTTGTTCATACCCAAACAGCATTATCTTTTCATTTTGAGAGATGCCAATACATGATAAAGGGAGCTTGCAGGATAATTACAACGTTGTACAGTGACACAGTCATCACATTCAATCCAGATTTCTTCCATGGAATTTATGCGTCTCCAGCCAACCTGCCCTTGGATGCAAGTATGAAGCTCCCACTGCAGTCAGAAAAGACTGTGTATATCAGCAATGGGCAAAGTTTCAGCCTCAGTTCAGAAAAGAATTTAAACATGCCAACAGTCACACTGAATTTTGGAATACACTCAGGTTAAAGGCCTTTGTATCAGGAACCTTTCCTTGAAATTTAACACATCATAACAAATAAATATGATTATTAGCTTCTCCCATGAGCTGTCCAGATAATTCCTCTAGTGCTTAGAGAAATCTGTCAGGAACAAACAGAACAAAACAAAACTCCAGCAGGAGCACACTCTGTGGTACTCCACTCCTTTCTAATCATGATTTGTAAAATATGAACATGAGAGGCCTAAAATAATGCCAGATCTGAATTCTCTAGTCTTCCAAGCCCCTGCAACCAATTTACCATAAGAGATGAGCCAGATCCCACCGCTCCGTGCTATTGTACCAGCTACATAGCTATGCAGATGCAGCTGCCCCTGAAGCTGCCCTCACCTCCAGCAGTACCTCCCATCCACTCAGGATTCACTTTATTGTATGCAAATGCTGAGATAAAGTGAAACGAAAAAGACACATTTCAAAAACATCCCTTTCAAGATAGTCTGTAAAATCATCCATTATTCAACAAACCATTAATCATCTTTTACACCTGGACATGTGAGAGAAAGATTCTGATCCGGAAATCCATATTCAGGAACCCCAGAGGAACTAATTCAGCAGAGCCAGCCACTCATTTTAAGTAAAGGCTAGCAGACAAGTTTTCAGATTTGGCTGGGTTCTCATATGTTATAGAATTAAGTCCCTTTTGAGAAAAGGAACAGGACAGCAAACCAGTCTTTTTTGCACCAAAGTAATTCCAATTTATTCTTTATTTCAGATGAGAATAACCTATCCAGAAGACACATACTGCGTTCAGGTGCTCTGTTCTAACACATCAAAAGACAATTGTAGGATAACAGCAGCATTCCACCTTCTGACATCAATGGACCCTTCAAGACAGTGTGGATCCAGATATGAGAAATCCCTTGTTAAGAAACTATGACAAGTTTTTCAGAGGGAGAAAAATGTAAAGTAAGGCAATAAATTATGTTAGTAGAACACTGATATTGCCCTGCTCTTCCCCCATTTTTTTTTGGCATAATAGCAGAAGTAACATGTAATTTCATGAATATTATGAGTTAATACAGTAGTCCTGTTTAAAGTAAGAAAATTAGAAATTATATTCCAAGCAAGATACTTAACAGGCAAAATCTGGTCAAGATCTCTTGCCTTTTCTGCATTTATACCCCTATATGCCAACTGAGGTTCCAGCTGACTCTACTAGAAATGTCTTTGTAAGTGCAATTTGCTGTCTGCATTTCAGGAACATACACTGCAGAACACTTTGCCTTAAATTTTTTTTTTTTTTTTTTTAGTATATTTATGTTGTTTTCTATGCTACACTGTTGTGGACACACACATCATAAACTATCTATATCACTGAACCATCATAGAGAAATCTCTAATGGAGCAATATCTTGGAGATAAATTATCGTATTTACAGCTTTTTATTATTGCCAACTTTTTATTGGCTTCATTTGGTCCTTCTTAACTTATGATCGAAACAAGTGAATGGCAAATCAGTCTTTTCACATCTCCTAAAGTACAGGAGAAGCCTTAAACTGTTTTAATGTAATTAAGTGATCCACATGCCATTCTGTTTACATGAAAACTACACTTTGGAACTGTAGTGCAAATTAAAACTGTTCAACTTTACAGAACCAGAGTTTTTCCAACGATTTATAAATAAAAGTATGTAAATGTGAGAAGAATTTTTTTTATATATAAATATGGTTTTACGTACAATACTCACTTAGCTCTGTATATTGCTCAAGACATGCACTAGGGTCAGAAGCAAATAAGAACAGTTAGTGGTCTTCTTTCCCTTCCATTCTATACTGATAGCCTTTCTCTTCTCAGTTAATTAAAACATGTTGAATTCAGAAAGAGCTTCAAAACCATCTGACAGCATTATCCGCTATACCAGCAGAAATATGACAAGGTTAATCACCTGGTTTAAAAGGAATATAACTTCCCCTTGCAGGTGATTGCTGCTATCAGTTTCCTGTGGAAGGACAGTCAATAATGTCTCCTAATCTCTTATAGCAGACATGGGACAAACATTCTATTACAAACTAAATAAACAAGATTAACTTTAATTTTAAACCTGTCTATCAGAAAAATATTTCAGTAATTACAGCTGTGGCTGGCATCTTTTTTCTTTTTCTTTTTTTTTTTTTTGTTAACCATTGCTTCACTAAACTACCATAATGGTTAAAAATAATAGCTTAATTTTGATATAAAACTACAATTATTTGCCACTTATCCATTCTTGTCTAACTTTTAGTATTCCCAATTCTGTTTGCCCCAACTCAGTCTCCTCTGTATCCTCCTCCACATTGTTCTCATTATTCCCCAAGTTAATTTAGCAGGCTATTTACTTCATATTTAATACAACTTCTTTTGTGCCCCTGGAGTCAATTAAGCTGAGTTTTTCAAGTTACATATAAACTGCATATTACTATGCACGTTATGACCCACCGTCTGTATCTATCCTCAGAAATCAAAATAGTCAGAAGAGATACAGCCCACAGAAAAATGACTGTGGCTCAAAACTGTGAAAAACAATGTGAAATTTTGAAGGAGGATATAAAACACCACTGAAGTTATTCACCAGCTTTTCACTTCTTTGAGAACAGCGTATGAACACCAGCAGCTTACAACAAATGGGATACTCAAAAACTTGTGGGGTTTTTATTCATCACAATGCTGCATAGAAGCTGGCACAGTTAGATGTCACCAGCAGGACACAGTTCAGGAAAAGAGCCAACAGGAGACGCTGGTGATTA
Source organism: Aythya fuligula (assembly GCF_009819795.1). NCBI lineage: Eukaryota > Metazoa > Chordata > Aves > Anseriformes > Anatidae > Aythya > Aythya fuligula. The sequence goes on along the minus strand of NC_045565.1, from coordinate 507,630 downwards.
GGACCAAGGTGCTTTGAAGGCTTATAGTGCTTCTGCACTCTTATTCAGGCTTTTTATCAGTCCTCTTTAAAAAAGTTAGTAATCTTCCCTTGTTTCAAGGAGCTGCCACAACAGCTGAGAATGTATAAGGTACATCCAAGATGTCACTGGAATGGGAGGGAAGAGAGAACAGGATATTATTTCTCAGTATAGGTCTCTAAAAACCTAGAATAGTTGCCTAGCTACCAGATGTGGATATGTAATTTTATGTAGAAATTGGATTTTGAAATTACACATACATTCTAAAATGTAGAATTAGAAAGATATATCAAGACTGATGGATAAGAATTTCTCACAAACTAATACTTGTTTTCATTATTTATGTACCGATATTAGGCACTATCACTGTTTTGGTCTAGATTGCTCTGCCACAATGAAAAGAAAACTTGAAACGAATATGAATCCAAAGTTCTGAACTAAAAGCAAAAACAAACAAAATTTCTACTAAGCTGTAATTGTATTTTTAAGTAGCCCTCTTCAGAAATCCATCCACTGTGGGTTTTCAGTCTCACATTAATACAAAGAATACCTGTTTTTGAGAGAAGGACTTTTTTTTTAGTAAAGTGAAAAATATTAGATCAATAAGTGCACTCTTTGCATTTGGATACTAATGGACATTTCCTTGTATGAAAAAAATGGAACCTGACTCTTAGAGGAAAAATAAGAATCCGAAACAGAGGTAATCAAAATCCAAGGCATCGATTTTTCCCCATGATGGAGACGAACTGTGAAAGCCAGTTCCATTATCAGATTTTGGAGCAATTAGACAGTCTTGATTTTAAGCCCAGAAGAGACCACTACAAGCACCCCAATTTGGATTACTGTACTAAAAGGACCAAACATAAACATCTTTGATCTGAAAAATGAACCAGAGGATATTCCATATCTATAAATAAGTTATTCAACTGTTAGTTATCCTCATAACAAAAAGCATACAAGGAGACTCATTGACTTTGCTCCTCTCTGAAAGTGGAAGAAAAAAACATGACAACTTAAAAAATAAAAATAGACAAAAGCCAGAAGAGGTTTCAGGCTTTAGTTAGAAACAATAGAAAACCCCGTAAGAGACTCTTCAGATACCGAACAGGATTCTAACCAGATTAAACACTAACAGAACTATCACTTTTTTTATTGGTCTACAGAGTAAGTGAGATGAGAGTGTTCTGCAGGGTTTTCAAAACTTGCTGGAAAACATGACAAACATGTTGATTTTAGTATGTTTTGTCCCAAGTTTCATATCCAAAAGGGATCTCCAAAGTACAGAAAAAAAAAATAAATAAATAAAAGAAAGACATGAAGGTCATCTATCAAAGCCAGTTGAAAGCTTGATAGCGTGGATCAGACTTTCAGCTCTTGACTCTCTTTCAGGTCACAGAGAAGACTAAAAATGCACTGACACTCAAACCCATAGTAGTCACATACAGTAGTAACTAACCACGTAACTCATATGATCTTCTTTCCAGCTTTGGAAGTGCCACTGTTCTGGGCTCACACATAAATTCTAGAACACTGAATAATTAGCATGTCTGCAGATAAAATTCATCAAATTACCTTACATTAACAAAAATGTAAAATACAGGAACATTAACAAAAATATATGCATTTACTGGTTATTAAACTGACCCCATGATATGTTTTCACTGTCATTAGAGTAACAGGTGACGAGAACAATGATGCAAAAACATAGATCCTTTAATTTAACCATAAAAACTTCCAACAGCATGAACGAGTTATTCTTGTGCACTAAAGAAAAACTCTTATTAATAATTTCAATCTTTTCATCTTCAACCTACTAATTTGCAACGCATTTCCTAAGAACATATTTCTCCTTTATTACAGTTCTTGATTAAACTCAAAGTTAGTGTCTTGTTTCAAAGATGTGGGACCATTCTACTTCATACCGGCAAAAAGCTTTTAAACAATCATCAATTCACTGTAACATCTACTGTGCTATTACCATAGAAAAGTGCTGCTATTTGAGAATATTTCCTTTGGATCATAATTATAATAAGAATAGGTTCCTGAGGGCATAACATAACCAAGTCATGAAGTTGAAAGATTGTTTAAACCTTACAAAGGTAGACGTCTGCTGTTTTATTAAAAAAAAAAAAAAAAAGTCTGGAGTTTTTAACATGTCTGAATGCTTTAATGGTTTTTATTTTTTGTTGTTTAGAAGAAAAAAGAACCTCATGCAGTTTAGAATCTCACCAGTCAAGATAATCATTGTGGTATAGCGATTTTCATCCTAAAGGGCCTTCATCTTTTTTTCAGATATATGCAGTCATTTCTGGGGTGGACTTTAACAGCTGTTTCACAAAGTCAACAGTTTAAAACATGCTAGGTAAATAATTTCAAAGTACATGACAGTAAGATTCAGAGAAGGGGAGAAGTCAAGGGAGTTTTCAGGGGGGGTGGATTCTAGCAGCTTATATTCATCTCAATAGAAGTCAATTTACTTCATTCTTTAACTAACACAGCTAAGAACCTGCATCAAATACAGAGAAACAGCACTGTTAAAAATGAGCTTCAGGGAAAAACTAGCTAGGCACAAGTGGGCTAATTTGCACTGTAATACAAGCAATAAGTTAAGCAAAAGATTACAGCCAACAGTTTTATCTATGTAAAGGAAACGAAGGATATATGATAGGAAAAGGACAGTGCAGAAAGGACAATGCCATGCCTCAGAGTACATGCACACAGCACAGCAGTGAGCCCTAGCCTTGGAACAAGTTCAATACCTTAACAATTCGGCAACCTGACACAGTCCGCAGGTGCCAACCACCAGGCTGGGCACATGAGAACCTCTCCCCATCAGGTTTTGATCAGATACAAATTCATCTGGACTTCATTTGTTTGACTTCGGTCACCTCAAAGGCATCTGATTTTCACAAGAAGTCAGGCAGACGCTTTTCTTCGCTGTCCTATTCCTCCTTCCCCATCTGCAGATATAGTCCTTAAAACAATTATATAAAACCAATATGCACTGCTGACACTGGTTGGGTGCATTTTGATAAATAAGGCAGTTTCTGTGCACTTGTATTCTGCTCCATCAAATTGAATTAATAATTTAATTAAAGAAAATACATAAGACACTTTTCTGAAGGCACATATTACGAGAAAGAAAAACTATCTATCTGTGAACTTTTCAGGCAGACCACAAGCTTCTGTAACTACATATAACCGGATTCTTCTTAGCAAATTAATACAAAACAGTAAGAGATTATTATTTATTTTTTTTTTTAGAAGAGATAATTTGATACGGAGGGCAATTATACCAAACACAGATTGCCATTTTGAGATACTTGAAGTTTTTTGTGTTGAAGCACACCTGAAGTCAGTGTGACTATGTATCTTGTTCTCTGGCTTGGTCTTCAGGCACGATATTCACATTCACTCTGTATACAGGATGAGTTCAGAAAATGAACCTTTGTATTATTAATGAATTTTGTTTGAACAATTTGATATAACTGTTTATTGCTTCTCTGCAGCCACCAGTCAATCACCGATGTCCTCCCCAGGTATGTTAGCTAATAGTCACAGCTGTGTCACAGCCTGAGTAATTGTGTCTGTACCTTGAAGAACATCCTACCTCACTAACTTTAATGCCACTGCTTGTGCAGCAGCAGAACAATAACTTTATAAGTAAGACTGCTCTCCCACAGTTCAGGATGTCTGTGATAAGAACCTTAAACATGCATCTTTTCAAAGTTGTGAATGGCTGTAAATAAATTGTAGAGTCCTATCACATGCAGCAACTAACAGAACATAACGGTGTTGAAAAACCTTGTACAAACCTCTTACCTTTATATATTTTTGTCATTGCAAACCAGCTGGTTTTCTTTGATCATAAGAGAATTAAAAAATCCAATCAAACCCATTTCAAAGACAGTCTAATTTCCTCCAGAATAAAAATAAAGAACTGCAGATATACAAAGGTCTTTACATGAAGATAAAGTTAGGGAGACAGTATTCCTATTGTCAGACAGCCAAAGCTGAAGCAAGAAAAACAACAAAATACACCTAGCTAGCAATCAGTAGAGTTTGAGCATTCTGTTTCAGTTAATTAAAAGAAATCTCAAGTGAAAGTAAATAAAGTCAGTTTTATCAATGTAGACTCAGATACACATTCATGAAAAGAAAATACATGCCTTCAATAATCTTTCAACTCTGGCATATACATGTATATGCTTCATAATGACATGTAGCCAAATGAAGGGTATTTAAAATAATAACAAAAAGAGGCAGCTGGAAAAGAAAAACAAGAAGAGAACTATGATATGTTTTGCATGCTTAGCTAGATTACATGTGGCCTTTTCTATGTACAAAACTCTTGCTTTGACTGGTTGTACTCACTGCCTGCCAGTATCAGTGGAAGGAATAATTACTTATTATATCTGATACAAGTGTAATGTTTAGTTAGGTTTTCAAGACTGAATTCCTCATCTTTTACATGAAAACAGCTAAGGGATGTGTGTGAGTGCATGCATTTATATTTAAATCTCTGCATGGAATTAACTGAAAATCAAAACATTTAAAAAAATTAGCAAAATTTTGTAGTAGTCCAGAGCACTAGAAAGGAGGTCACAGGGCTGTCTTCAAAATATTATGTAGAGCAAATAAGGAAAGACTCTTCCTTACTACAATATTAATGCATGAGCTAATGTACAGTCTGGAAAGTATACCCATATTTCCAGTTTGTAATCAGCTAAAAAAAAAAAAAAAAGCTGATATTGCCTGTCAGGTTTATTGAGGATTATTACCCATAAATTCTTTCTATTTTTCTCACATCCCTGCATTTCTACTGGGCACATTGTTTCTCCAAGTCTGGATTTTACACAGCATTAGCCACAGCACACCAAAGTAAAAGAACAAATCTTAATACTATGTTTTTTCCATCTTCATGTGTGCCCATATGGAGCTCTCAGAATGACTGTTTTTTGTTGACTTTTATTAAATATATTTTTAAAGTGGCTGACAGGAAAAGCAGATTCTAATATGTCAGAAAGGAAATTAAGATACAGTGAAATTTATATATGCATGCATAGATATGAGTTTGCATATTTTATAATCAATTTAAAGACTCAGCATTTTGATGTAAATGGTTTACAGCAACAAACAAAAGGAGAACATCTAAATTGCAGTTCAGTATATGGAGACATAAGTCTGAGGTACCCAAGACAAGGCACACTTTAGAATAAATATATTTCAGGAAGACAAGAGAACCGGTCCTGATTTGGATTTCAGCAGAGTGGCTGTCAGTCAAACCAGTACTTAATTAAACAGACTTTGTCAGCTTGCTTAAGTTACAGATCAGCTGGAAGTCTCTTCCTCATTAATGATTGCATTCACTGGTCTCTGGGATCACTGAAATGAGCTGCCTGGGCTCCTGGATTCATTCCCCCCAAGAGAACTGTTCTGTTGCTCTAGGTTTATGCCCCACTTATTTTGTCATTGAGATGCCTACAAGAACTAAAGAAACTCTGGAACTAAGACAGGTTAAACTAGCAGACATCCTGATTTCTATCCCAGAATCTATCGTTAAGGCTAATTTTGGTGATAGGGAGGAAGCATGGAGAACCCTGTAGGATCTGAAGCAGTGAGTGTGTCCAGGATCATGTCTTTACACAGACACAAATGGCTTCAGGTTTAAGCTGTGTTAATTTCTGAAGGATATCACCTCCTTTGCTCATTGATCTGGATCAGTATTAACCTATATAGTGCCTTTCTGGACTGGACCATGAAATACTGACTGAAGCAGGGCAGAACAAGAGAAGTGAAATGTCCTAGACATTTCAAAAGCAGAATGATAACACCTCTCTTCAGCAGGAAAGTCTGCCTCTACAGAGCCTTGCTACTGTTCTGATTCTGAATACCCAAATCTTGGAAATCCTCGTGGTTATTATGAATTCAGAACAGACAGGATTTCTGAAATAATTAAAACCAAAGAAGCAGTAGGTGCAACACTGTAACTCATTTTATGCCACCTACATCTAAGAAAGTTAATTCAACTACAGGAAAGGATATTTAATCATTGCTACAGCCTGATTAACTACCATGGAACAATAGAGCATTATTAATGTGGGCAGGATATGTTGGGAGAGACAGGAGGGGAGAGGGCTGAGAAGATCCTCACTGCTCCAATTCCTGCTCACCTTCCAGGAATTCCAGCTGACTTTTTTTACTTCCCTTCCACTCCACTGGTTAGAAAATAGGTGACATCTTCAAAATCCACTATCAGTACTCAAAACACCTACCATAAATACTGTACAGAGACACCAGCAAAACTAGTATAGGCCATTAAATTGTATTTTGCTCAGTACCTGTGAGAACAGACAATACAGAATGGCAGGCAATGGAAACAGCAAGACTTTCTTTCAAGTGTAGTAAATGGTCAATAAGTAGGCTGTGCTGTTCTCCTCAACTGAAGGCAGAGGATAATGTATAAGGGCAAATGATGTATTTTAAGTAAGGAAATTTGTTTCACAGTTTTATTAGGATAAAATAAGGGCAGTTATAGCTTAGCCTACAAATGAGGTGAACTTCCTATGACATTTGATAATTAAGTGGTATTATAAAGAATATATAGAAGAAACAAAATTTGCAGACAACCCACTGGTTCTTGAACAAAATAAAAAAGCAATTGGAGAACAACACAACAACATTAATGCAAATAAGAATGCTGTTTTATGCTAGGCAGTGCCAGCAGACTCCAATTTAATGTGCTTCACATATGTCAGAGAGTATAATGTCCACCCTTATTCCCTCTGCTAGCAGATATCCTTTCCTACTAGAAAGCTTCCCTTAAGATGATGGTTATTAATTTTCCAAAGTGGAGTCTCCCTGTGGCAGAGACAAAGGTGTTAGTGGCGGAAGCTCTGACTCTTCACAGATGAATCAGCTGTCAGCCAATAATTATTCTCATATCCTCATCAGACTGCCCAATTTGAACTATGTTACCCTTGACAAATCTACCTCAATGATCACAACCAGTCAGCAATGGGGAAACCACATGATTTGCTGGGACGTTGAGCGTCCCTGACATCTTGGCTGGTTCAGCAATGTACCACCTTGTAGCACAAAGGACATTGCTACAGAGATATTTTGCCTGCAGCATGCTTGCTAAAACACCAACTAGCACTAGGGTAAGCTCTCTCTTGTGAAACTGAAAAATCGTAGCAAATTACACAGAAAAAATAATCTAATCACAGTAATTATTCTAAAGCCGATTCTATTTAATGGCTTACATGTTTAGTTAATTCTGAAAAATGCCTCTTCAGTCTAATCTGAACTCTTCTTCTTATGAAATCTGACTCTCACCAAAAGCTCAATACATTAACAAAAGGCAATACAATCCATACTTTCCATTTATCTTTCTTTACTGGCTCTGATAAATGACTGCTTTGCACTGCGTCTTGGGAGTGGAAGAAATAGAGAAAGATCATGGTATATGGATGATTAAAAAGACTCAAACAGGAGTCATCTTGGATAAAGTGTTATGAAGGTGGTAAGTCATGGCTGACATAGTAGAACTGATAATGCACAGAAGTCTTGCAATACCACCCACAGGCAAAATCTACAGAAATACATCACATAAATAATGAAAACATATATGAAAACTTCTCACTTTATTCCTCTTATATTTACGACTAGGCATTTCTTTACATTTTTTTCCTCACTTTTTCTTAAATCAAACTATAGTTGAAATAACACAGTTATAGATCTTGGAACAATTTATCAATCTTTGCCCCAACCCTCTATCAAGATTCAAAATAGAAACAGAGAAGAAACCAATATTGATTTGAATTCTGCTCTGTCGTATCGATTTGTGGAATAGATGCAGCATCTATTTGATCTCTCAGTCCACTGTATGACTATATGTTATGTTCTATTAAAAGGTTGTGGTTAGGCAGTGCAGAGAAAGGCGCCGATTTTTCAGAGCCAGATTGCACATGGGGTTGCAACAAATTGCCTGGTGAAATACAGGAGAGTTTGGCTTCCCTGGGGACATCTGATCATCAACAGAGAGGTGCTTCTAAGGTGCAGGAGGCAATATACAATTAAGGACCTTGTAGCAAGGAATGAAAGTGGGTGATGCATGATAGGAAGAGAATCAAACCCAGAGAGACCAGACCCTGAGATAACAGATTTGTCTTGGGATGCAGAGAAGATTGGACATAGTCTGTGAACTAAGAAAGACAGTGAAATGTCCTGTAATGAGTAGCAGGCTCTGGGCAGCACCCAAGCTTCAGATTCACACTTTCATTTTAAGCTAGCTCATACAGAAAATCTGTTTTCTGCTTCATTGGTTACTGTGTTCCCTGTGTTCAAATAACAGAAGCTCTAGACTATCCTTTCAGTAAGTCTATAGAAGAGGAGTCCTCCAAATCTAATCAGTTAATGAAAAATAGTAACAAAAGCTCAGTGCACTTCCTGCATGCCCATGAAGTAAACATTTTGTGCTCTCATTTGCCCTTACTTAGCCTAATAAAAACACAAAGTAGCAACACTTATTTCTCTCTAAAATTTCTAGTGAAATTACCTTGTGATATCATTGAACAAGTCCAGAAAACTTACCAAGAAATGCCTGACTCTCAATTATTTTAAAACGTAGGAGAGAAGAGAGGAAAAAAAAAAAAAAAAGCAAACAGAACTTCAGATTCAGCTCCAGAAGTGAGCTGGTCCCTTCTCATTCTTCAAATTATTTTAATCATAAGTTTGAACAATGAACAGCAGTGCTTGTTATACTTAGCCTGGAAAAATTTGAAGCCCAAAAAACACGTGTTGCACCTGACCCACAAAGCTATTCATCCCTATCTTAACAAACATCCTGTAGGAGTTCCAATACTGAATGTTCTCAAAATCTACTTTTTGATTGCATTTTTCTGCCAGTGCGGCAAAACGACAATAGCATTTTTCTGAATACATAACCACATGGTTTATGTATTACATAATAATAATATAGTTAACTATCTGTGCAGCTCTTTGTATAACAAAACCATAGCCCCCAGGTGCTGCTGAAATGTAAATAGCTCCACTGCCCTTGTAGATTGGTATTGAATGGGATCTTGAATGAGAGTACAGAGGGTGACAGAGAGTGCAGCTTAGATTCAATACAGCTCAGACACCAATCTTGCAAAGCATCTACTAACTTATGTCTTACTGTATTATTAATCTTACAGCAGAATAAATTGAACATAAAGCTTTAAGAAAATTATAGATGGTGTTAGAACTACTTGAACTGAAATGTTCTCCTAGTATTAAATATCACCCATGCTGCTAGTTGCTGGGTATTGGATTATTTTTTTCTCTTCCATGTAAGCAATTGCCAATTCTTGTACTTGTTTAGGACTAGTTTCTGGTAAGGCTCCAGGGACTGAATGCTGCAGTCTCCTCAGTCACTTATGTGCCCAAGCACTGTATTTGGAAAGTTTTAGCCTGCTTTGTAAAAGAATATCTATTTTTGTACTCTAGCAATTTCCTGTATTCCTTAAATGGTTATTAAATGGTTATTACATATTACAGTCCTTACTTAAAAACAACAACAACAACAACAACAACAAAAACAGGAACTGGTATCAGCCTCATACCATTCTTAGATGCTATAATCTCAACTATCTATTTTATCAATTAATATAATTTTAAAAAATTGAGACTTTAAGACAAACAACATGGGGAGAAATTCTGGATTGACCCGCTGACACCAAAGATTCACTTGACAGGTCAGTAAGATCACCAGACTGTTAGTTAACTACATAATGCAAAAGCTGCCATTGCCAGACACACTACCCCAGAAAAAAAAGCACATGAGACACAGGATGTGCCTCACCAATTGTTTTCTCAAAGTTTTCTGACAGTGGAAGACTAGACAAAAGAGCACTGAAACTTTAGACAGAGCTGGAACAAGTGTAAGCACCTGTCCTGAATCAAAGCACTATGAAGGGACTGTTTGGTGGTATTCTGACTAAGCAGATTTCACTGATATAACTAAGCAAGCTCTTTCTTCTCATTAGTTATGATATTCAGTGAAACTGAGCTTGGCAACTCAGTTTTAAGCAAATAACTTAAGTCAGATGTAACTGATTCTATACAGTTCCTTTTCCTAAGAGAAAGCCTCTATCTGGCTTCCTGCTTGGCTCAATAATGATCAGCAGCATATTTCTCTTTGACTCCTTTGCTATAACAGAGACTCCCTGGATTTTTCTTTCCCATTACACCTGCTTTCCAACAAAGCCCAACACCTGAGTTCTTCAAACCTCATCAATAAACTCCATGGGACTTTGCAACTTATCTTTTCATAGAGAAGATATTGTTGCAAGTGAAGTAGATAGTGGCAGCCTAGCACTGTCCTACTACATTAAAGAAGTACGGTTTCAAAGAGATTTCTTTCATTCATTTGAAGAAGAATTATATCATGATAGACAGCATCCTTCATCCATTGGTTTCAAAGCATGATACAAAATTTAATAATGAATAGGGTGAGTTGCATCACTCTTGTTCTTCAGGGAATCCTAAAGTCATAGACAGAATACTCTCCCAGTATCCTCCATGCTTCATGCTCTGTACAATTCTATTTGTTAAAAAAAATAAATAAATAATCAACAAACAACAACAAAACACAACCCATGGGCTTAAGGCACACAATCAGATATTTTTGCAACTTCCAACTTGATTACAGGACAGGTGCATAACTGTTCATGAGAGCAATTTGACTGCAAAGTGATTTGGCCTTTGCAGATACCAGGCTTCAGCTCTTCTACATGACATTTCTGTTTTGTCTATGCTATTCTAACAGGATGCTTTCTTAGCATGTGCCCTGCCTTTATGAAATAACAGCTGTGTGCATGTGATCACTGCAAAGGAAGCAACCCCCTTCTTTGTGACACTCTAGTCACCATTTCAGATCCAGGTGTCATTTCAGGTTCTTAATGATCTTTTAAGCTCAGACTGAGCTGGAATCCAGCCACATAAGAAAATCACTTTTATCCCATTTTCCATCCAGGCTAGTGGCAATTATATTTTTCACTTAAAATAGCTAGGACATGGCTTCCTTCCTAGGGCAAACTGCAGATTCATCTGGTAGATTCAACCTCTCATAATTTTCCCAATAATCTCCACTAACAGTGGACTTTGGTGAGCTTTGTTAATCAAGGGGTTTGTTCATTTTTATTTGGTTTTTACCCTTGGAAGGGGTCTAATTATAAGCGGAATTCAAATGTGTTGTTCTGTCTAATAGCCATTCCAGTCTGCAGCAAAATATGGAAAATTGACTTTTCAAATACTGTCAATATTTTTAATTATTATTGTCTTCTGCCTATGTACCTACTTCATGCTGGAAAACACCAAAAATATACACACACATTACTTAAATGTATTTTGGTGCCAACATATAACTTCAAAATGTTTCCTGTTAGTGGTTATATGGTTGGAGAGCTCTATTTATATTTTTGTCCATTGCAGTCATTAACATATTAAAAATACAGACACGCAATAATCTGATAGCATGCCACATAGATGTCATGCTCAGAAAGAATCTTCCATTCTAAGAGTTGTTACCTATGTCTAATACTGTCTCCATTCTAGTAAAAGGACACTGTCCCCAAATGGAAAAAAAGTTTTGTTTTGTATATATTTTACCCAAATACATCATTTCATTCACTCACACAGCAAAAGATACGGTACTGGAGCAGGTGTATTCAAGAATGCTTTCCTTGACACCGGCTCACACTGATTATAGACCATACCTTTTTTAAATACCCATTTAACTGTTTCCCATGTGGTCTAAAAACAAAGTCCTGAATTTAAAAGCATTTCTGCCAGGAACTGGAACACCGACAGGCAATTTCTGCCAAGTATTGTTATTTCAGTGAATTAGCGAGCTTGGACAAAGAAGTTTAATCAGAACTCCGATGCCCTTTTGCATGTATCTTTCCAAAAGAGTAAGCTGAGGAATTAAGGTTATCTTTTTCTTTTTTTTTTTCTTTCCTTCTTTCTTTCTTTCTTTCTTTCTTTTTTTTTTTTTTTTTTTTTTTTTTTTTAATGTATAATGAAGTTAAGGAACTAAGCCAAACCAAGTCAGACAGCTTGTGGCACTGTGACCTACAAGTTCATGTCCCACATTTGAGCTGACCACTAAGAAATCTTCCCATTAAATTTGTCTTTTGATAATATGAACAGCAAGTATTTATTGGTATATAGTAATATACTCTGGCATGAAATAGCAGAAGCAAAAGCAAAACCAGAGTTATTTAAAATTCTATTTCTATTTCTGTTGTTTAATATGACTAAACAAAAGCCATGCGATTTTTCTTAAATCTACAGTTTTGTAGCATGACTAAATAGTTTAATACCTGCATTTAAATGTCCACCTTTTGACACACTGAATACAAGCAGAGCAAAATACAGATGAGGGTATCATAGTTACCCTGGGTTTAAAAATTATTGCTCAAATAATAAATTCCTTCATGCACCTACATGTATTTGAAGTTCATCAAATGATATAAAGCAACACTAATGATTAGAGGAATTAAATGCATTTCAAACACTGCTGAAAGGAAATTGCGGAGTTTCCATTAATGTACAGCCCTTGCAACTGTCCCTGACACTGAAATCAGACTAAAAAGGAAGAGATACTGGATATCCTTTGTTCATATATTTATGAAAGCCAAGATGACATCTACTTGATTTATTAGTCAAAATAATTGAACATGTATTTTGGCATTAATATTAGTATCTTTCAATGGGATTTTGCTAAGCAGATATGATGCTGAAATGCAAGTCTAACACCTTGCAACAAATTCTTCCCATTTTGGTGTGATTTTCAAACATCATGATTGAAAGATATTCCTTAGAGTGGGAAAGACAGTCAGACTGAAACTTTTTCTCTGGATTAGTGGGTTTACTGCCTTTGCTCCATATTGATGCAAGAAGGAATAGCAAATTATCTTGATCTTTAGATTTCCAAAATGGTAAGAAAAATTTCAGGTTTTTGTTGTTGTTGTTGTTGTTGTTGTTGTGTTTGTTTGTTTGTTTTCAAGTACATCCCACTTGGTCATAAGCTCAGAAAATCTTGACCTGCTTCAGTATAGAAATAACTTTTCTTCATAACATGCACGCACATAAGCACGGAATTCTACATTCATCATTAAGTTACAGGAGCTTTGATGAAAACTCCATAAATAAAGAACCACTGGCAATATTTTCCCCAACCATTAAACAAAACAAAGAAGTTAAAGAAAAATGTATCACACATTTGCAACAACAAAAAAAAGCATTTCTAAGCTTGCTTACTTTTCAGTTATTGAGTAAAATAATTCAGTTATGGTTTTCCAATGAAAGCATACAGAACAGAATATTTCAATTCCCAAAGCAAAGAACTAATTTGCAGAACTTGAGCAAACAGGGTCCCCACTTCATTTCAGAAAAAAACACCACTCGGGTTTGGTTCTTCATATTTCTTCTATTGTACTCCTCTATGGTTTAAAAATTGATTATAGCCATTTCCTATAAGTTCAGCTATGTTTTTAACCATTAATAATGCAACTTGTTGATTTTTCAAGAAATGCATATATTTTTACTCTCGATATCCATCTTGGACTGAAAATTACAACTAAAAATGAAATTGATTTATTATTTTGAGGAAAATACCCTAGATTTTTCTTCAGTTTGATGCAATGTATTTATGGGATGAATCACAATACTCTTTTTCCAAATTATTTTACCATGACATTCAATCCAGTCAAGCAGTAAGAGAATGTTAAAGCAAATGTAAATACGCAAAAATTGCATTTTACCCAGAATAAGGTTAACTATTACTCCTTCACTTTGGCAGGTAACAAAGGATCTTTAGTGATCATCAGTCTTGCATTTCAGCTGAAAGATACCTTGGCAACACAGATTATTCTGAGTTACTATACCCAAGTGCATGTTTATGAAGTGCTCTGACAGGAGGCAGGCATCTGTTTTATGTCTAAACCAAGACAAATTAGTTAGTTATTTTTCCATACGAGTAAAACTGATTCAATTACAGTAGTAACCACCTAAGATCATTCTCTTCAGTACATAACTTTTACTGGCATATCATGCAACTTGGCAATATTCTTACAGGTGAAAGCAGCAAACACTGCAGACCTCTAAAATGCAGTTTCTTTTTGCAATGATCAAGAAGTATATGATTTCTCATCATGATAATGATGAGATTTCATCTAAAAGTAACAATCACAATTCAAGCATTTTATCCAACTTCAAAAAAGGGGTTTCAACAACTTTGAAACATATCACAAAACTACTTACAGTGACTTCTACAATCTGCCTCAGAAGTACTGGAAGAAACAAGTATGACTAGGAAGCAGATGATAATTCAAGAAAATATACATGTAATTCTAAAAGAATGAAAACATACCAACTGACATAAATGAATAACCAATGGTAAATGTTATCATTTTGAACAGAATGTTTCTTGTGAAATACAGCATGAGTGTAAACCATTAATTCTCCCTTCATTCCAGCTAGTTTGGAAAAAAATTGCAGATTGCTCTAAAAAATATGATCCTGTCATAACATATGCTAAATAACAATATCATTCCACATTTACATAAGATCTTCCTGCCAGGGATGAAGATAATCTCAAAGCTGTTTATAAGTATTATCTAAACTAAGCCTAATCACAGCCCTGCAAGGGCAGTTGTAGGGTTATTGTATTCTCTGTATTCATGAACAGACAAGAACAAGCAGGTTTATATCCCAAGAGATCAATGTGAGTTAGTGAGTTGCCAGGAACACCACTCTAGAGCCCTAACTCTTATTTTTGCTCTCACAGCTGGATAATTAAACTTTTATATTGTAGTGAATTCATCCAATTGCAGAAATACAAGAATTATGAACCAGCACAGATGTTCAGAAAGTTACAGAAAGGCTTTCATTAATAACAATTAATAATGTAGATGATGAGTAGAGAGGAAATTAATGTAGACCTGACCTCCTTTCCCACTTCATGTCTCTTCTACTGTGATAAGCATAGTTTGCCACTGACAATTACAAACTAGCTCTGAAGAGATGGTCTCTCCAATGCTTAGGAATGTATGATTTCTAATACTATGATTCATTCAATTTCTTGATGTTAGCAGCTAAATAATTTTGTTACAATCCTTTTCTATCAGAGTTCAAAACATTATTCAAAGCAGATAAATGCCCTCAATTTCATGCTACACTTGGGGACAATGAGCCAAGTAAGCAAAATGACTTGATCACTCCCAGCCACTGCTGGGAATGAACCAAAGGAAAAAAGGAAACTTAAGATGAAGACAAAAATGTGAACAAACTTTACTCATCCATGCCCCTTGTGGCACAAATGGTCTTCTCTAACCAACATAATTCTATGATTCTATGTGGGTTAATAAATAAATAAATAAATAAAGGAAAAATAAATAAAATTTAAATGAGAAAAGACAGAGCCATGTTGGTAAGCTGTGCATTCATAGGAAGAGCATTCAGTGGTAATCCAGCAATTAACAGCAACCAGGGCTGGTATTGGTCTTGATGCACAGACTCTTAGCACAGGGAGCAGGCGTGAGAGGTGAAATGAGAAGAAAGGATCTTATATCAGCTACTAATTACAACCTAAAAATGCTTTGAATATAATAGGCCATTAGCCTCATTCCAGCTTTTCATAGGCTGTACCTGCATGTTATACCAATTTTTCCAGATAGTTCCACAACCCTCCACCCCTCTCCATGTTATGTTTGTGATTTTCATTCATTCTTTCAAATTTCATTCAATTTAAAACAATAGCATGGCATCAGCTGTTAAATTTCCTTACTTTTTGTCTTTTCAGTTGATTCTGTTCTATTTTATACTTTTTACAATTCCTTTATGTCTGTATCTGCAAGGCTGTGGGTATTTTTTTCCTTTTGTATTTATTTTTTTAAATATACAGATGCTCAGGTTGCTATTTTAGAAGGTGTTTATATGCACTAGGAACATAAATCATACAGCAATCATCAAGTACTAGGTATTTAAGCTTTTTCTGTTTCTCTGACAATCTTACCCCTTCAACCTTCAAACACCCTGATTGGTCATCACATCAGCCTCTTTTTTTAAGCATGAATAGATCATATTTTCTTAACTTCCACATGCACACAGTGAATAGAAGGCAATCACCTCAGCCTTTTGTAAAACAAGTTGGTAGACCTTAAGTGACTTTCTCTGTTCTTTTATGTTTAAACCAAATAAATTAGAGCATTTTCTGACGTTTCCCTTTCATTAAAGTCTGCCCAAACAAAGGAAAAGAAAGCATATACAACAACAACAGCAAAATACATGAAAGCCACTACAAGGTTTTGCCACAAAAATGTGATGTTGCAGTTGTGGAAGAAAGGAGAACGTGTACCAAGAGAGGAAATACATATATTTACTTGCATGCATAACTCAGTCACACCCAGGGGAAATTAAAAACATTTATGGCTGCAGAAAGACCAGATCTGAGGGCAACTTTGAAGAGTCAAGATGCCTCTGCAAAAAGGCGCTACAAAAGACTTTCTAATGAACGTTGCGTCTTAGGGTACATTACAACTTTTGACTGGATTCTCTTTAAGTCTCAACACTCATTGTTACATTGCACTACCCTGTCACAGATCGTAAGTGCAAAGGCTTTTTGTAGGGTCAGGGCAGGAATGAACAGATACAGATGTTCTTCATACAGAGGAAATGAAAACCATGCAGAAAAGTACCTCTGTTTTGCACCAAAAGTGTCCCTCCACAGCTAAATCTGAGGAAAGGCTGGTATGGAAACAACTGACAATAAATCAGAATTGATCTCTCACTCCAGTAACATAAAGAAGACAAGCATGACTTTTAGAGCTTTTAAAAGTACTTCTGAGCTGTAACATATTTTTGCTGCAATAATAAAAAGTCAGGCTGTCAAAATAATTGAATACCAGTAGTTCCATGGTAGTTTTGCTCTGAGAAATATTGTCATTTCTAAGTTCTTCTATAGACTGCTGGGCATATGCTCTTGCATATTGCTGACTTTTTGCTCTCTATCTATTAGGCTAAGAGGATCATTTTCAGAACTTCGTTTTAACTCAGAGTAGTATTACACAGCCAGTAGCTTTTTATCCATTTAGAATTATGCTACTTTTCATTTTTGGAACTGTGTAATGTTCTGCATTTAACATCCAAAGAAAGAGTTAAGCCTTTCTACATTAACCACCTAATCCCAAATTAGCAAATTAGGGATCAAAAGTGATCTGTACTATACCAATTTGGTCATTTTAGTCATCTTCCAATTTAGTCATTTTTCCCATTTCTTTGCCTTGTGGTCTCTTTTGCGTGATATGGTAGCTATCTCCCCACATGTGGATTACACCCCAATTTGGCCACTGTGCTGAACATATTGAAGTGAAAGCTTTTGCATATATATGAAGTGTACATTTTAAAAGAAAAAAAAAAAAGTAATAATGTATCACATCATAATTTCCATGTAAGGTCTCAAACATGTTCTGAGTGATAATTATGCTGATTTTACTGAAAGTCACTTGGGAAATGTGTGTCAAAATGGAACTGAACTCAAGTTGCCTGATGGCACCCAAGATATGTGCTGGCAATAACACAGCACTGACAGGAGACTCATGCTTTTCTGTAGTGCCAGGTGGAAACACAGCAGGATACTCCTAAGCATCTAACATGGCACTGGATACTTCCGTTTTGCGTACTTGTACATAAACCTATGTACTTCTATTTATAAACACAAATTGCTTTCTAGGCCTCCCATGCCAACTCTGATTTATTACATAGGAAACACTATTTCCAATATGATCTTAATTTTTCATCACTAGGCTAGTATTCAGAACTCATTGTTCCTCACTTGCAGTACAAAACTTCTAGAAATCAAGTAAAGTGGACTGAGAAACAACCTTTTCTGGTCATGTCAATATAGGAGGGTGCCTAACAAATCTGAAGTCTTCAGAGACATTTTCTGGCAACAGAGGTTTTTCAATTATATCTCCTGGAGTTCTATGCATTGCAAATGCTTCTCTTCCTTCTTTTGAATTTCTAACAGATAGCACAAGCTTTTGGCTCCATGTCCAGAGTAGTCATGCCAAATTACACTCTGAGAGAATCTCAGGTTAAGCTATTTGAGATGATAATGTAAACACAAGATCTTAACTCATTTTTCCATTTAGGCTGGTATAATTCAGGTAAATCTAAATGAAACACATGAAGCAGTGGCCAAACAAAGAACAGAAAATAGCATAACAGTTAATTTTGCATGGAATTTGACTTACTCAGCTCTACTTAATATGGGAACCACGGTCTGTATAGTATTAGTATCTGTATTTCAACCAGATGACTAGTATAGGGACATATTTTAGACTGGGTTCCAATCAAAACCTCACTGTTCAAGTCAGAGTTTCACTTATTTTTGAAACATCCCCTCTGCAGGAACACGTTCTCAGTAGCCTTCTCAGCCCATGACAGTTATGTCAGTGACCCCGTGGAACCACCCTACTCCCAGTCTGTCCTTGCTCCACCAATCACAACTGACAGGTAATACTTTACTTCGTACAATATAGCATCAGCCATTTCTCAAATTATCTTCTCTAGAGCTTTCTAATTTATTTATTTCAGCTTCTTACAGCAGTTACACCTTACACCTTTTTCTATTTGGGTAACTTATAATCTCAGTTAGCTTCCTTAATAAGACAAATGTCAAATCATTTTAGAAATAAAATACATGAGTAGAATTGTGCAGCCTTCACTATCATGTTCATAAGCACTGTCATGTCACTATATCATTACTGCACATTGGAAAACAAGTTGAAGGACTCCTCCCTACCAGTATAAAATTAGCTTTCAACATTTAAGCATATGAGAAATTAGAAAATATTTCTCTTATAGTAAATATCTTCTGTAGCATAGCTCCTATTTATTCCTAGAAAATAACATTTTCTCCTGTGAAACAGAATGTATATTATTTAGAAAAAAACAAAAAGAGAAATAAGCAGCATATCCTTACCCTCCGGACATCTTTGCCAAATGTTTCACTGTAGCTAGTGCCCAGTATTTCAAATTGAACATAGGGGTTGGCGCCATCTTCTCTAAACTCCATAACACCAGTAAGCCCGGTTATATGGCCCTAGGGAAACAATTTGCAAAAACTTTAGAATAGAACAAATTTGCCTTTATAAACACTCCTTTCTACTAAAGATATGCCAAATCTGCTTTGAAAAATTTTACAGTGAAATCTAAATGTAGCAATTGCATGTTCTTCCATAGTTCCAACAGTGCCGGAAAAACTTATATGTATTTTTTGAGGAAATATCTCTTCACTAACATATCCACTGTACATCTTGTCAAAAAGTCATCAGGTCTTTTTCTCTAATAGTGACAGACACCAAAGAAAAGGAGGGCCTTGGTGGAACATGAGACAATGGCTTTTCCGTGTAACTGATGGCGGTGGGTTGAGTCTGGTGTTGAATTCAAAGGCATGAAAATCCAAGCCCAGAAGAAAGAGTAATGCCTTCTGTGCTTCCAAAAGAGGCATGAGGAAAAGATCAAATTTTAAGTACTATTTTGAGTACTCTCTGTAAAAGTATCACTACGGGCTTTTGGGGGTTTGTAGCAGTAAAGCTTGAAATGACACTAAACTTTGAGTTAATTTATCAACAAAAGATAGTGCCATTAAGATTGGTCAGAGCATAACACAACACTTCAATGAAATTGCATCATTTTATTAGAGCAAAAATATTTCATCGATATATATGAGTGAACAGGTTGTTTCTTTTCACAAATAATTGCTGAAGTTATCATAGGATAAAATTAGTACTTTTTTTCCACTAGTATTTGTGATCTAATATCTTCTATATAAGAGGCTACCATGCATATACAAAGTCTTAGTACTGTCCGTATCTGAGTAATTCAACATACTGCAAGACAGTGTAATTGCTAGTGACAACTTAGCTAAATCACATTGCATTTGCTCTGGGCTACAGCACATAAATGGATAGTTACCAATGCTCAGCTAACTTATGAAGCTAGTTGAGCTGCAGTAAATTGAACCTAAATCTTAAACCTTATCATTGGCTGGCCCCTCAAGCTCCTTAAGTTCTTTTGAGGAAATTATTACGACAAATGCACATATCTATCTGTATGACTGCTTCTAATCACATTACCTCCACAGAAGGTACCTATGATAGCAAGAGAAGTAAAACACATATCACTGGAACACAGTGTGTGTTATTTGTTTGTAATAAATCGTTGGCTTGTTTAATAACAGTAGATCATTTCTAGTAGTTGTAAATCACTTGCTTCTAATAAATCAAAGAGAAGTTAAACAGAAGTCAAAAACCTCTTAAACAGCTAATCTCAAGAAGAACTGGAACAATTCTTTCAATTGCTCAAACAACTGTGGTTTGTCTATTCTCACCTTCTTAATAGTCTCTAGCATGGATCGTCCTCCATTCCAAGGTTTGGTGGATTTCCTCATGCAATTCAAACTTGCCATGCTGTGCCATTTCCTGTCCTCCAGTTTTCTGTGGAAAGCATTGGCTAGCATGAGCACACTGTCATACAGGTACAGGTTGGAAACCTGCAAACAATAATAAGAATGAGCCTCTCTGTTTATTTAAGCATTGTTTAAAAGAAACTGTAAAAACAAGCAAACAAACAAAAATAAAAGCAAAAAGACAAAAAATATCATCTAGGCATGTTTGAGATCTTCAACAGTTAAGGCAATTCAGACAAACACCAGTGCTCACTCCCACCTTCTCTTTTCAGCCTGGCACCTGGGCTCTTCTGGCCAAGGGACTCTGGTGCACTTGCTTTACCTGTGCATTACCTACCCTACTGCAATGCAGTGCTGTAAAGATGTAAAAGATTGAAGCTCAAACATAAACTCAAGCTCCAGAAGAAGTACAACTATCTATCAATAAAAGACAAAGATTACTACTTTGTCAGTCATTTCAGCAAGGAGAAAATGATGGAACTGAATTAAGCTCTTAGTCTTTTTCTCGTTTGTGCAATCTTGGTAATTTCTAGCACAGCAAAATATAATACTAATGCATCTGTTTTGTACGGAGGGAACAGAAAGAGCAGCATTATTTTGGCATCATCATCTCTCCACAAAATCTAAAGGAGACTGGTCACTGTTCTACTTTCTCAGGAAGGATTTATTTCAGCCTCCCTATTCTCCTTATGTGAGAGATAACAGCAGCAATAATTGACAACAAAGGTTCCAGTAAGAACAATGCACTAGTAACATCCAAGCATTCCTTTTCCAAAATTTTCCAAACCAAGACACAGCCATGGATACAAAATCAGATCTTTGACATGTGGCAGTATCCACTGTAGGTGGTAAAATTTTAGCAGTGGAAGTTGTTGAGAAGGTGCTTGGAAATAAATAAATAAATAAATAAATAAATAGGTGCTCTCCACGTGTTTGCAGCATTTACAGGCACTCTTCAAACCAATGCACAGATTCAGGGGTCTCGATTTACTCTTTGCTAAATTCAAACTACCAGTTAGCATTAGGTGCCAGACATGGCATTTTTTAATTTTATATTGAAAAGATATTCATCTAGCTTTAGCCCTGGTGATCCGTGAATTTGCCACTAAGCATTTGGATTTCTCTAATTCACCACAGATGATGGTGCCTGTTGAACTTAATGCAGCTAAATACTTCCTATAAAACATCACTCAGCTGTAAAGCTTAAACACATAATACTGTTGCATCAGTGTCTAAAAGTAAACTTCTGATACTGTGTTAAGATCCTAATGTTAAGTCATAAATGTTCCATGTAATCTGGAGATCAACATAAATTGAGAATTTAGTCACTTTGGGAAGTTTTCTGGCATAAATTAATCTGACCAAAATATCTTAACAAATATGTAAACAAAATCTCATTTTGGAACAATTAAAATAGGAAGAAAATACACACAAAAATATTGAGGATACCCACCTATTTAAGTGACTATACACAAACAGGGATCTTAATGCAAAACCCATTTAATACTATCACTGAGAATCTCACCCACTTGGTATAGCTAGTTTTAATGTCATCATCTTTCCTTCCTTTTCTCTCTAGCCTTCCTGGAAAAAGAAAAAAAAAAGGCAAAAAAAAAAAAAAAAAAGCCCACATTCCTTATATTCACCACTTGCTCTTGTTAGTCCTTGTCCTTTTCAAAGAGTTTCCAAAGCAGCTAATATCCAGATTTCCTCTTTTTAAGAAAAGTATGTACTTGAAGAGTTAATATGAGCTCCAGCAAGTAAGCTGCTAGTTTTGTTAAGTCTCTTTTGGTCTACTGCATTTGTCTCCCTACTCCACAGATATTTTCCAAACAACTTTCAAATAAAGGAACCAAGCAAATTCTTATTATTCAACAGGGCACTTTTCCTCTTCTAGTCTCCACTAAACAAACAAAACCAACAACAATAACAAAAAAAAAAAAAACCTTGCTTACTTTAAAGTACATTTTACATATAAGGAAAAAGGAGATTTCTTTTTATGCCATTAAAGACAGGATCCTCTTCACTCCCACTGAATTTGATTAAACCCACTCTTTTAACTGACAACTTATTGTCAATTTGCTGTGGAACAGCCACAAACCAGAATTGCTTTGTATTTTCACAGTTTGACACTGTTCTTTTCCAGCTCTGGGAAAATGCAGCCTCATTCCTGAAAACAGTTTGCTAGTAGGGAGTTTTAAGGTAAAATACAAGATGAACTTGGGTGCAGTGCTTTCCTTTTCTTATCTACCTTTTATGATACGATTATCCAAATATAAGGTACTAAAAGCTTGAGAAATATTTTTGACTATTTTAGCGACCTTGCATGCAACTCAAATACTCCACACTATATAGCAAAACAAAACAATCACTGCACACAGAATCACACACAGAATTATAGGTGTTGGAAGGGAACTCAAGAGCTCATCAGGTCTAAGCCCCATCAGTCCTGAGATACTACACCACCTACCACAAGCAACACCACACTTGTGTGATAGCTATTGGTCTCTTGGTGGGGACATTGGGGTGAGTTTCCTGCTTTTGAGGAGGGGAACAAGGGTGACATGGGTGCCAAACTACTTGTTTACCAACCTAACGCATATATTTTAGTTAGTCCCATAATGGATTTTGTTTCACTATTGTTTTCTTTTTTTCATTTGAAAGAATGATATAAAATAAGTGACAGCACGAAAGGGTCTGCACAAGAGGAGTTTCACACTGCCTCCTTCCTTCTGTCATGAATCTATGCAGCAAGGCAGAAGTAAATGTTGCAGGGGGCATAGCAAGTTACTATTTTTTGTCATGGAAAGACTACTCTGCTACATCATGCTGTGCACACTGATCCACTGGTATTTTGCCACTCCAGTTCCATTGCAAAAATTAGTATATGGTACTATTTAGTATCAACAAAGTACTTCTCATATAATCATACTCTAAGTATTAGTCAATACTGACACGCATGCATTTGTAAGTTTTAACTTTTATTTTACCCATTGCTCACTGATGGGTCAACATCCAATGTAAAGGTAAGTTGAATTTTATTCACATAATCAAGAATTCTTTTTAGAATACAAAATATGCAAACAGAATTATGATTCCAGTTCTAATCTGATGCCCAAGTAGTTTTGTAAGAGCACAGCTGAACAGGAGCATCCTTCAAATCTACAAGTGTTTTTTGTTGTTGTTTGTTTTGTTTTTGTTTTACCTGACCATTTCCAGACTACTAAAAATAGCGAGAAATTAAAGGGGAAAAAAAAAAAAGGAAAAAAAAGTAAGGGTTCAATACAAGGAATTAACAATACTTCCAGAAAGGAGATAAGGTATACCATCATCTCACTGTGATGTATATTTTCATCATCTTTTTTACTAATCTCTTTTTGAGCTAGAAAAATAAGAATACTTAAACTCTTCAAAATAAACACTTTCTGCCTGAATTCATTACTATGTATATATTTTTCTGTAGAAAAATTTTACTGAATTCAAGACACAGACTCTGGCCTGATCTCACATTTAATCCAGTGCTACAATGATTTCCTTTATTTTCTATGATATTCCATTTAATACAGCAACAATTCCACACGCTTTCACTGCTTCTTCAAAGCAAGGTAGTCATAATAACCTTGCTCACAACATGATCCTACTAAGTTGAACACTTAAATCTCTTTCAATAGCACCATCAGTCACTGTATTTTAGAACAGACTAGACTAAAATAGTTCAGTTGGAAGGGACTGCCAAAGATTACCAAGTCCAACTGCCTGACCACTTGGATGCTCACCAAAAGTTTCAGCGTGTTACTGAGGGCATTGTCCAAATGCCTGTTAACATTTACAGGAACGGGGCACCATCCATTGCGCTGGGAAGCCTGTACCAGTGTTTAACCACCTTTGCAGTAAAGGAATCTTTCCTAATGTTTGGTTTGAGCCTCCCCTGCTTCAGCTTTGCCATCAGTGACCAGGGAGTAGAGACCAGCACCTCCCTTGGTGCTTCCCTTCCTCAGGGAGTTACAGAGAGCAGTGAGGTTGCCTCTCAGCCTTCTCTTCTCCAGACTAGAGGACTGTTTCAGAAGAAAAATGTCTTCCACAAAGTCTCTCCACAAAATCACAAGTTTGCTACAATTTCCTGAATACTGATGTTGCAAAATGAAAAAGGGTTGATTGGACAAAGCCTGTATGCACTTGTTACTGCAAGTGCACACATATTTCAATTTTCGGCTTTCAAACCCTACCTGCATATAAAAATGACCCATGAAGGAATTTGTGAAACAACCAAGGGATCAGCTATACCCTGTTTCCACCAGTGCTGTCCGCGACATAAGAGATTTGAAAATCAGTCTTCAAGCAGCTATTCAGAATTGATAGCAAAGCAAGGGAGAAGGAAAAAAATGTCCATGGATTTGACTCCTTTGGGTCTTCCAAGCTCTGTAGCGTTTCTTATTTCCCTTACTTACATATTCTCGGGGGAGCAGAGGAGAAACAGACAAGTATCTGCCTGCAGGGATGCCCCTTGATATAACAAAAATTCCTAGAGTAGAACAACATGTTTCATTTCTGTCCTGTTTGGAGAAAGGAACTGTAATTTTCAGTTCCTCCTTCACTTGATTGCTGAGAGTTGTAAGAGCTAGAAGTAATATTACTAAATGCTTTCTGACCTATCTGCTATAAGAATGATGTTGACTGTTTTACAAACATATTAAAGAGTTTGCACTGTACGTGAGTAACTTTAGGTATGTTCTGCTATATATTCTAGAAATTACTTCAGTAACATTTTGGATCCTATTGGGAACCTTTATTTCACAATGAAGAAAAAAGCTGCCATGAACTCGTTGAACGGAGCAGAAACTTTCAGTATGAGAATGGAAATCTTTCCCTATTTACATTACCAGATGTGATTTTAAAGAGGTTTCCATGTGAATTCTGCGAGATTTTCCAGAGTGAATTTAAAGCTAAATATGAAGATTGCTTTTAGCTCCTTCAGAAGCCCTAATCATAGACAAATGCTCTTCTGGGAAGAACAGCAAGCCACAAAGACTGACCCCAACTTCTGAGTTACAAGCAGAGACAGAAGTCCAGCCAGACAAGACCACTGAAGAAATCAGCTAGGAAGACAAGCAGGCACCCAGATGTCACTGCTTCAAAAACTTATTCCCAAACTCTGCATCTGTATCCTGCTGCTGCCAAAATCACCCTATGAGTGGCCACAGCAGTCAGTTCCAAGGATGAAGCAGATGGAAGATGAGCTCAGACCGAGCACAGCCTGCCAGCAGCAGAAATGCTCACTGCCTGGGGAGTGATATCATTGTGTTTGCGTATGCACACACCAGCACGCACTGCAACTGTGTTTCAGCTTTCAGAGTTCAAGTACTGATAAACACAGTTAGGCACTCGTGTCTCTAATGACAGGATGCATCTTTCTAGGAGTAGTGAAGATCAACAGTTTGATTACTTACGGTATAACAGCACGCTCACAAGGATATTGTTAGGACAGAGACACTAACAACTTGACCCATTTCATTTTCTTAAATTAGTTTGCAGAGCCCATTGTAGACTTTGTGTGAATGCCTGTTTTAAATCCATGCTTTACTGCTCATGGAGAACAAAATCACAGCCGACAGTCTGGCATTCATGAAAAAAGCAGAGTCAAAAAGCAAACTTTCATTAAAGACTCAAATGTCAGCTTTAAACTTCCAAAGGGCTATTTATTATCACTGAGGCAAACAAAAGCCTGAATAAAATTTTCATGAAACGACAGAAAACCAGACCATAGTAGTATATTTAGTCAAGCCCTCCAATGTTAAGGAAATTAACTGGTATATTATTTAGTGATTTGTCCAGTTTTGTTTAGTTTTAAGTGTCAAACAATGGGGTTTTTGAAGATTCCTTTGGAAGCCTACACTATTAGAATTTTTCTTTTATTTTCTTTTTTATTTTTTAATAAATAATAAACATTCTTTACTTCTTTTTTAATTTTCCCCTTTTTACTGCGTTATCTATCTCACACCACTCTTCTCCTTACACACCGTTTCTAATCTCGGAATGTTCCCTTTCCTTCAGCTAGCTACTACGAGTATTTCTCTTAATCATGTGTATTTTCATACTCAGTATGTTTTCTAACAACATGTTAACAATAAATCCTGGATTATAGTGTAAAGCTCAAACTTGTCAGCTGAAGGACATTGGCTTTGTTCACCAGACATCTCAAAAATTTGGCACAGCCAACACTCACTGTCCAGGGAGACATTTGATAAAGCATACTGAGAACAACAGAGTCAGACAGCAGGACAGGAAGTGGAAAAATAGAGTGTAAGATGATAATTTTACCCTCTATCATATATAAATAAATAGGGATTCCTTGTGTCACTCAGGGGAAGGAGGTAGAAGAGAGTGGATGGGGGGAATGTGTACCTAGTTTGTTTTAATTTCTTACTGTTCTAGTCTGCCAGCAATAGTCAATAAATTAGATTAATCACCCTACATTGAGTTTGTTCTGCCCATGATGGTAATTGGTGAGTGATCTCCCTGTCCTCTCAACCCTTGAGCTTGGAAAACATAGTAATTTCTTTCTTCCCCTCGTCCTTTGAGGACAGAGAGTGAGGGAGTGGCTATGTGGAGTTTAGCTGCCCAGCAGGTGAAAACCACCACATGTTCAAACCTCCAGGCTGTCACAAAATTGCACTTGGTCAGAGGGAGGGTGTCCTTTTTTTAAAAAAAAATATTATTTTTTCAAGCCCATACTTCTGCTAACACACCTAAAGACATGCTATAGGGTTTGAGAGAAAGATACCCCATGCAATGAGTGCTGAAGTCAGTTCAAGACTAATTTTCATTCATGCAGTGCTAAGAAAACAGATTCTACTGTGACTGAACATCTGGCCAATAGTCCAAACTAAGCTTTGCTAAAGAGACATGCAAATATATGTTTATAATGAAAAGAAAAATGTGGCTCATTAATCCTTTATGACAGAAAGTATATTTTTTAATAGGGCTCAATCAATATTTATTGCTCCCAGTAGCACTTAACTGTTGTGTGATAACAGCAGTATAAATAGGTCAAATGACAGCCAGGTTATTTAGTTGGATAAAATTGCAGGATCAGGCCCTTAAGTTTATGAACCAAAATGCTGGGAAAAAAACAAAACAAAACAAAACAAAAAAAAAAAAACAACAACAAGCAAACAAACACCTCCATGCACAGAGTGGCTAAATTGCAGCAATTCCTGAAAGAAGACAGTTCAAAAACAAAAATGTAGCTCTGAAGAAGCAACTGCTAAGAGATGCCTACAAAGTTGTCTGATGGTCTAGTCTTCAGCGGATGAAGTTTTCACATGGAAAGAAGAGCTGATGTTTCAAGGAATACCCTCTCACACTTCTTAACATCTTCTCTTTAAATATGTCAAAGCAATGCCTGGAATAGTTCTTCAGTAGAGAGGCGGGACTCTGAATCCTTTGAGGAATAACTATTATTTTTGTGACACAGTTTGCTGGAGTTTTCTTCTTTTTGCTCTTCTAATCTTACTATATATATTCAGACCATGCTAAATAACTCCAGATATCCTGCGTTCCTGTAATGTGTTTTACATATTTACAACCTATGTGGCTCTCACATAGATTGAATTTATCAACTGTCTAAATAGTAAAAAAGGGAAGAAGGAAACTGTAAAGGCAATCACTTTTCTAAAGAGAAATATTTCCTTAAAAACATAACCATAAAAAAAAACAAAAACAAAAACATAACCATAAAAACCACAAAACGTAAACGTATCTTTGTCAAAAATTAAGTCTGTAGACAAGCTTCAAAGCTAATGTTTAAAAAGAAAGAGTTTGAAAAGAAGATTCTGCATTCAAATTCTTAAAACTGAATGTATAAAAACGATCTCTGAAATCATCTTAACAGTTTAATAGTGGTTATCTTGCCAAACACCATTCAAATACGACAGGAATACATACATACAAGGCATATAGGATTAACTGGATTAGTCTTTAAATCCCAACATGCCTCAGCATTCTTTCTCCAGACAAGGCAATACTGACAATGCTGATGTCCCAAACCACACAATACTCATCATCAGTGGAAGACAACAAGTGCTACACTTAATAAAAAGTGGAAGAAATGGACACAGAAAATCATTTATGAAGAATAAGACAGAGATTAATATAGTCCTGTGAATTCAAATAAAATGACCCAGACAGAAAACCTTATAAATACTTTTCTCCAGTTGAAGCAGAAACTCAGCTGGGCATATTATATGCGCAAGAAATAAGGGTATGAGCAAAATTTTGACAAGTGGGTTGATGGAATAAGATTGGATTTCCACAAAACATTCAGAACAGATGAGTTTTTGGATGAGCTTGCAGAACAGCCTGATCTTTAAAAGCCTTGTCAGAATGCCAAACTGGGATGATCACCCACTGAAAAACAACTTTTCAGGATATGGTACTAAAGACACTGAGAACAAAACCATGCCAACAAGATTTTCATTAATTTAGCCAGAACAAAGTTAATAATCCATGATGTAAATGTTTCTTTCTTTACTAGCTTGTTAAAAAATGCCAAATTCTCCCCTATAAAATGTTACAGCTAGAGGCTGACAGAGATTAGCTTATTCTTCTTCAAAGTCATTAAATAAATAATTAACCAACAATAGCTGGTAAGTAACCTTGACAACAAAGAATTATTAATATGAAATTGCCCAAGGGAGCATGAGCCAGGGATTTCCAAACTGTGGTGTTAATCAAACTACTTCAAAGCAATGCAAGGACTCAGTGCCAGCAGGCGGTCAGTGCCTCTAGTGGATTCATACAGCCCGACACAGAGCTCGGAGCTACTGCAGCCTCTGGTAACAGGGGTAATTTAGTGATGTACTTCTTTACAGCAAAAGGTCAAAACAATTTTTTAAGCAAGAAAAGGGAAACAGAAGATTGGAAGTACCTGAATTGCAGGGCCATTAATAATAGGCCAGTCATACTTAGAAATGAATATGAGCTCTATACCCACAAGGTGTTACATAAGATGTTTTGGCAAAGACTATGAAAAAATGCAGATATGCTTCAGATATAGCAGTGTATGATAAAAACATCCTATATTCAACTTGTAGAAACTTAAAAATAACATAAGATTACTGAGCGTGGTTAATCTGAGAGACTGGTAATAGTGAACACTGCCCTTCAATTTTCTTAGTATTCCTTTTCAGTGTAGCTGGATGTGAAAGGTATGGAATCAAGTTCCACAATATTACCTATATACCTCTCCACCTTTCTTCTTTCTAAGTTCCTTGAGAAGGAAAATAAAGAATAACATTACTGTTCCATTCTCTTAATAACTGTTTCTAAGGCAGTATAATATTTCCAAAGGACAGAAAATCTGAATGCTGAAGATGTTCTGCTTCTCAAAACCCACACTTGTGAAGCAGTAGGAAGAGTATTTAGATTCCTAAAGAGTCCTTTGTCAGTGAACTTCAGTAACAGGGCGTGAGGCTATTCATGCTAGCAAACCAATTACTGGTTTAGCAAATAACTTCCTCAGAGAGGTGTCTGCCAGCCCTTCAGATGAGTCTCTGAATTACATTATGCATAAACCAGCATAGACAGAAATACTCAGAATCCTGTCATAATGCAAGATTGTTCCCCAATGAGTGATTTGTTGGTGCAGGATAGATAATTTTTTCAACATACTAGAAATTGCTTTGATCCTCTGAAACGAGTGGCCTTTGTTCTCATTACAGTATACCTCAAAGTTGATAACAAAGATCAAACGTGTCTTTTTCTTTCAAATACCAAGATAAGCAGAGACTTCCCCTACACAGAAAGAGCAGACCAATGCTCAGAGAGACAGTGCATGTTATGGACATTTCCTAAAGTCTGCCCCCCAAACCCACTCTGACCTGAGTCAGGCAGGGGTTCTCTTTAAGGAAGAAATTCCCTTCCTTGAAGGTTTCAGTTCCTACAGCTAAAACCTTTTTTAGTAGGGCCCAAACAAGTATAACATACATCTGCATCCACGTTACTTAAAAAAAACCTTCTCCCTATGCATCTCTCTCCCTTCTTCTTCTGATTTCCTGTAAGCCTCACACCTTGCTCTGCAGAAGCTCTTCCAAACCAGAGAGTGAGTTAACCCCTGGGAAGAGCCCTTTTCCTGACCATGCTGCAGAAGCCCAGACTGCAGACAGCCTCTTCCCCACAGCCTAACCAAACCCTAAATAGACTCACCCTCACACACAGCACCCATTCTTCCCAACTCACAGGTTTGACATTTGTATATGCACACCATCTGGGGCTGAGATCAAACTTACAGTAAAAAGGCTGTCACCAAGCTTGCACGCTCAATCTTACTAAAGTTTTCAGTTTTATCCAGCAGCTTAAAAAGTACTACAGATGAAATTCTTAGCCATAACTAAAGTAAACTTAGAAACACAGAGAGTCCTATCAAAAGCCTAAGACCCGATTAAAAATTCTTGCACTATCGTTGGAAATAGCTACTAAAACTGGGCTTAAGCTGAAATTAATGTGAGAAAAATTCTAATAACTGGGATAAATTACCAAGAAATCTTGACACAGTGCCTGCATCACAGTCAAACCTATTACCAAAATCTGGAACTCAAACTAGCAGTGTCTGTTTCACATGCTCAAAAAACTATCAGCTGTGAGAGACTTCTGAGACTACTGAAATGGGACAGATTGAGCACATCAGGTGGATTCAGTCCATTTAACTAAATATGAAATGCTCCATAGTCTAATACCGATCAAAGTTGTTATCCGTCCAGATTAACTCTTTCACATCAGATATCTAATAGGCATAAATATGACTGTGACACCACAATACTATAATAGCACAGCACAACTTTTTTTTTTTTTTTTTTTTTTCCACATACAAAGAGAATTGTTAAAGCATGACATATCCAAAACCACCTCTGAGTTAGTGCAGCTGCTTTCCAGTACTTAATGGACATAAGATCGTATCTAAGGAACTCATTGCTGGGAAATAAAGAACTAAATCAGGAAAAGCTGATCAAAAGTTATATGCAGATTTGTCTGCATTAATTTTATTCTTCCTCTGAGGTAATTCAGTCACCGAAAACTATCTCATGTCAAACTCCTAAAATGGACTTCTCTGCTAGGCACAGCTACTGACCTGCAGCATTTGAAGATAGCCTTCTTGTGGATCACACAGCAGTGATGATATTCGGTGATTGTTCCTCATGCATCTCTGATTGTTGTCTCTTGAGAGCGGGAAAATTTGCCGGATAACTGTCATCCTCCCCAGAGCACTATGTACCAACTCTAATATTTCATTATCGGTGATTTCCTGTGAATGGAGACACAGTCTTTTAAGAATATATACCTGCCTAGACATTTTATATTTATCTTTTATTATTTGATAAATGTTTTTAAATGAACAGTGGAAAAAAAAAAAAAGTTACAGATGTGTGTGTTTTATCTAGGACAAATGTTCATATTTTTTGTTTAATAACAGCACTTTTTAAATGAATCATCTGAAACAAAAGAAAACAGCTTAACACAGTACCATCTATTTTGGCAATACTAACATATTGCGGAGGTAGTTCCTCACAGAGAAGCACCAAGATGGTCTCAATAGGTTTCTAAGTAAAAAACAAGAAAAGTCTTCAAACAAAATGTATATAGAAAGAATGTTGGTTTAACAGAATAGAACCTTACTACATACTCAGAGCAAAACAACAAATAGAAAACATTACCATCTTTAGGAAATATGGCCCCTACATCTGAGAATGTTGCAAGATAGTACTTTTCCCATAGAAACAGTAAATTATTCAGACTAATCCTTATAATAATGTCTCAGGGAAGACTTCTGAGGTTATCTACATTATGAAATCTAAAGTATGTGAAACTTTATGGTAGGGATTGACACATACATGAATGCGAATTTCTGCATACAGAATAATGTGGGATAAATAGAATCATAGAATACCCTGAGTTGGAAGGGACCCACAAGGACCATTAAGTCCAACTCCTGGTTCACACAGGACCACCCAAAATCAGACCATACATGTGCGAGTCTTGCCCAAACATTTCTTGAACTCTGACAGGCTTGGTGCAGTGATGGGTTCCCTGGGGAGCCTGTCCCAGTGCCCGACCACCCTCTCAGTGAAGAACCTTTTCCTGAGACCCAGCCTCCTTTCAGAGTGGACCTTTTCCTGACACCCTCCCCTGTCCCAGCTCCATGCCATTTCCTTGGGTTCTGTCGCAGTCCCCAGAGAGCAGAGCTCAGTGCCTGCCCCTCCGCTCCCCTCGTGAGGGAGCTGCAGGCCACCATGAGGCCTCCCCTCAGCCTGCTCTGCTCGGGGCTGAGCAAACCAAGGGCCCTCAGCCGCTCCTCATACATCGTGTTCTCTAGACCTTTCACCATCTTCACAGCCCTCCTTTTGTATGATCTGTAGTATTTTTTTGTCCACAGAATCACAGAAAGATATGAGGAAACCTCAAGGTCATGGACAGAGCCTGCATCTACTGACTGCCTCCTTCTGACTACTTCAATTGCAATTGAAGCCAACTCAACCACATGCTTTTATGTATTTTGTATCTAAACAAACCCTCTATTTTTACCCTAGGAACAAATAGTTTGAAAATCATGGTCTTAGCTGATCTTGAAATCATAACAGTGGTACAACTTGTGATGGCTATTTCCTACCAGGAGCTCACCATGGGAAATGACAGGCAGTTGCACCAGACTGCATTCGTTCCCTCCGGCGCACCCTTCTCAAGGAACGGCTTGACATCCAAGCTGCATACCAGTGCCACCAGCAGCTTTGCAAGTCACATCAGCCCATCTCAAGCACAGGTTGTCTGCAATCTGCAGATCAGGGCCACCCCACTGCCAAGGTCTCTCAGAGGGCTGCTAACAATTTGTACTGCTGTACTCATCCGTTTTGTTACCACAGCCCACACCTTGTGATGTGTCATCAGCAGAAGTGAACTTGACTCTGTACTTTTAACATTCAAGAAAAAATAGTTTATTTTCTTGCCATTTGCTCTGTCAAGCTGTGAGTGAAATGACCGTGGGGTTGTTATAATTACTTGTTACGGTTGACTAGTATTGTAACTTTGGCTCAATTTAGTTTTTCTTTGCTGATTTCCCATCATTTTTTAGGAACATGAATTTTTAACTTCATAGAGGGTAACATTCATTGTATTAATGACAGACCAACTGGTGAAAAACAAAAATAAATATATTCTAAAAGAAGCCAAAGATTTTGAGTCTTAATAGAAAATTCAGGGCTGTGCCTGTTGCCTTGCAGGGGGTCACCGCAGGAGACCCTTGAGCTCTAGAACAGTCCTTCAGAGAGCGGCCTTTGATTCTTCCTCTCTGGGGCTGAGGGTGTTAATGCCACAAAAGATGTTTAAGTTTCTGCCACCACGGTCTGAGGGGGAAACAGGTTTGTGGGATACCTTTAACTCATAACCCTCTAGGTTGCATCCCTTGACTGGCAAACTCAGACTGACTGGAATCAGAAGATATCTTTTGAGAAAAAGACCATGAGTCATCCAAAACTTCAGTTAAATCATGCCACGTGTATGGGAGAGCCTAGTCACTGTACAAAGAAGAAAACAGGTAGGCCTTTCAAGGCCAACCACAGGCTGACTCCAGCCAGGGTGGTGGTACAGCCACGTGGCTGTAGGGGCACCTACAAAGCAATTGTGGGGCACCTGGGGCGGCTTCACGAGTGGAACAGTGAGGCTGAGTGCCTGAAATGCGGAGGGGGACAGGTGACCACCACCCTTCGCCAGAGCAGCCTGGCTGTGTTTCCCTGGCCTAGTGGCATGGCTGCAGCCCTTCACCTTGCATGGTGTCAGTAGGCCCTAAGGACTCATTTCTAGGAAAAACATAGTTCTGGCTTAGCAGCACATGAAATTTTAAATGTCACATGTAGAACGGTCACCTGTGTTCTGACTGTGATAAATACAGAGAAAAAAAAATTAAAAAAACCTACAGAGTAGGTTTTCTTCTTCAAGAAAGAAGAAATAAGTATATGTGAAGTTGGCTCTTACATTTATATCCGTTTGGGTAACAGCATATATTCAATAAATAGTTTTAAGTCACAGAGGAAAAAACATTTCTCACTGATCTTATAATTAAACTCTACTCATCTTATTATTTGTTTAAAAGTTATATTTTTTCTTTCCTGTGCATCATAAGAAAATTTTCTTCACAATGTGAAACAGAAAACTAAGAAAATCATTTAATACCATCCTACCATCCTAGAGCTTTTTTTTTTTTTTTTTCCCCCAAACAAATGTACCCCAATTTTCCAATCTTAGTCAGGGATTGTTGCACATCACAAGACAGCACACTAATTACTTTCTGTACTAGGTGTGAACACTGTATTCTAAATAGTACTTATGAATTGGTTTGGCCATGCAAGCTCTCCTCACCAAATTCCATACTAAATGCCCACTTTCAAACTTTAGTGAACCCATGATGTTATTACTTCAACAGGGGTAAATCCCTACTTAATACAGATAGTGTCGTTTGCTTGGTTCTGGGATGTTTTAAGGAAGAAAAATTGCCCTTCACCTCAAACAGCATTTTGCAGTCAGCCCTGTAAATACTGAATTTCTTGAATGAGGATGAAGAGAGAGCACTTTTCACAGGAATAAAGGATGTTCTTATATATGTGTCCTTATGCTGTATTTCCCCTTCATTAAGGGAAAGAATTTGGATAGTCCAAATAATTTAGGGAACGCTTAAATAGTTTGGCAGGCATACATAAGTGTAAATCTGACTATTAGTTCTCACCACCCAACTCAACACTGAAAAGGTATTCCTTTAAATATTATTTTCTGTTAATGTGACATATTAATGGCAAAGTTCACTCTCCAAGAATTTGTAGCATTAATTTATCTATTTGCTAACCTATATTGGTCACTTGGGGGAATTCATTTATCTATTTATTTATCTGCACAAAAAGAACTTCAGTTAGTTCTTAATACCTATCCATATTGCTCAGGGGAATATTTAAATCTGCCCTAGTTGTGCCCAACTATCATAACACAAATTGCAAAATGAGACAATTATGTTTCACATTACAATCTCTATTTTCTTAGAGGTAATGACAGAATAATATAAATTTTAATGACATTAATAATTTAAAGAACAGAAAGAGAATTCCAGAAAGAATATCCCTGAGAAATCTGGAAGATTAAACTGAATAGCAATGAGAACAAGGATGCTCATGGAGACAAAGCTGCAGATATATGCAGAATTTTTGCATTAGGATCAACACTATTTGATAGATTATTCTTGCTCCTCTCAATGCATTACATACATCTATAAATGGACACTTGTTCAGTAGTTGAAAATTCAGAAAATATCCTTCACAATAAACAGTTTTTAAGACATTTGTGACAGCTCACTCTGTAGATAGACTTGTTCAACCTTAACATTATTCTGCCTTCCCTGCATCCCACATGAACAAACACACACACACACATATATATAGGTTAATCCTTTAAATTGTGGACATTTTTCATATCACAGAAAACATTCTAATACAAACCTGTCCCACTGCCATCCTCATTGTCCTCCCACACATCTGACATTGGCTCACTTCTTTTCCTTTAACCCAATGCCCCTAAAAATCCCTACAGGATTATAATTTCATTGAATTAGCTTTATTTTTAGTTAGACTCTTCAGTGGGTGCCCAGAAGTCTGTCTCAAATCATAGTGAGTGCCTATATAGTAAAAGATCCTCTGATTTAAGAAAACATCATTCCATAATAAAAAGTAATTATCTCAGGAAAAAAAAAAAAGCATGCAAAATGACAGCTATTAAAAGCTAGACAAAACATAAATTGCCATTGATTTTAATGTGTATTTCACTGACAAAAGAACTCATAACAACATGCTCATCTAACCTTGCTTCTAACTGACTAAGACTGTTTCAATGTAATTCAATAGCAAGAGAATTAGGTAAATTCTGAGCCCTACAAATTACTTTGAGCAGGATGCAGGTGCATATGCAGTCAAGTTTCGTACACACACATCTATATTTCAGGCATATAAGAAAATTATACATTTTTGGGAAAAAAATCTGTAGTACCATAGATAGCATTCAAAAGATTTCTGTGGGCAAGTAGTAAATATACATTACTGGAATAGAACTGGAATAAATTTAGAGATGTAAATTATTAAATTTTGCATTGAAATGTGTAATTTGCTAGATCTTTAAAAAAATCCAGTTTTCTAGTATTCTAGTTAATTTTTTTTAAACTGTGCATTTTTGTATCATTTTAAAAGATTATGCATATCTTAGAATGCTTGCCCTACTTTCATTTTGAAGTATTGTTAAAAATTCTGCCTTATTCAAACAAAATAAGGCAGGGGGAAGCATAAAAGATTTATTTTCTTATTATCAGAATAAATACCAGCATTATCACATACAGAAATTCTCTAAAAGAAAATTTGGAACTTCCTTGCATATAGACAGAAAGATTGAGTAGAATTTCAGACAGTCCTGGTTCTACCTAAGCAAAAGTGAAGCCATAACTATTTTTCAGTGATGACTATAATTAGTTATAGTTATAAAGTTAAAAAATAAATTTATAACTATATGCAGTATATTTGCAGTCAGACTGTGGGTCTGAATGTTGGTTACTCATACGGCATGACATAGGCATTTCTAGCCAAATTAAAAAAAAAATAATCCAAAGAAAAGTGAAGAACACTGCATTCATAAGGGATTTTTCTTCTGAAGTCAAAAGTTTCCCCAAGATTACTCTACAAGCCCTGCACTAGAAAGGCACTGTTCATCACGCACAACCTAACATCTTTCTACATGCTACCCTTGGGGAAAAAAGAGAGAGAAAGTAGCTTGCTGAGACACACTTTATTTGATAATTGCCATGCTATTTTCTGCTTATTTTTCTCAATCTTTGAAAAATATTTTATAGAGATCTTGACATCATTATTTTCTTCTAGAAGTGCCCGGATGATGACTGAGAAGCCATTTGATTCTGAAAGAAAATGGATGACTAACTGCAGAAATACTAGGTATGTCCTATGTGGTAAAAGGAGAGATAACTATTGGCAGAAGCTGCAGGGTAGAGATGGAAATCAAGAAATACGTCACACCAGGACAAAGACAATGGAACACTTTCTCATCCCTCATATAACAAACTGCCTCTTTCAGAAAGGGCGGTGAAAATAGACCTATAAAACAGCAGACATGAGAAAATTGAGCAAAAGTCCAGTGAAGAATTAGCAGAAGCACATTTTGAGCAAATGCTCTGAAAGTGGAGGGGGAAAAGCATTGATAAAACAGAAATTTTATCTGTACTTCGTTCTGTCTTATCACCTGGGTTGAGTTTGGGAAAGCTTTTGTTGAAGCTCTAGAATACAGGTGCTAGCAGAACCACCACCATCATTCAGAACGCATCAACAGCCCAGAAAGGAAGAATAAGGTGAACTGTTGTCTGAACTTTGACTCATGTTCAAGTGAATGTGGTTACCCAAACCTTTTGGATAACATTATCTCAACACAGGTTGGAATTCCTCAAGTCCTTTTAACACTCTAAGTTCCTACCACAGATGAAACCTGTGATCTTGTTATGTTTTCAAATCATTTTATTACTACTCCTGCAGAAATTACAAGGCATTCTTCCTATTTCTTTTCTCCCTTCTCATCCTCAACTCTGAGTACTTCTGACAAGTAGGAGTGCAGTTCTTCAGCACAGTTGTGAAGAATTTATCCAAATAATTTACAGTTGCAATTGCTATAGTAGTTTGCCAGTGCTCACTGCCTCCAACTTTTCCATTCCAATGTTTTTCATGGATTTAGAAATATAAAATATCCAGAAGCATCTATTTTTTCTTGATGTTATTTAGACTTTAGTTTTATTTTGGAGTTGAAGCTTACATGAATTTCATTAATCTTCTAACTACTGAATACTTTGCTTTCCTATGATTTAGAATCTGTAGACTACTTTATTCCTTTAGCCTTATGCTATATATTTCAGATTTTCATCAATAAAAAAATGGTCCCCAATGCTTAAATACCTGTATTTATGGTTAGCACTGTATATAATCGGCAAAATAAAGATATTGATGGGATTTGAAAAGCCCTATTTATTATGTTCAGGTTAGCACAATAAGATGGGCTGGCTTAGAATATTCTTACAATAAAAAAGCGTCTTTGATTTTGCAAGAGCAATTACAAATACAACTTACCTTTCTGCTATCCATGTGCTGTAGCATAGGTTGTTTGGTTGATTTTTGTTTGTTTTTAAATATGAAAAACAACAGAACATGTTTTTTCTTAGTGATAAAGAAATAAGCCTTACTGAGCCTTAGAGTCAAGCTACCCTGCACAGCATTAAATTCTAACTTGAATTGTATTGAATAATCCACCTTGCAGTCCCCAGGAACACACACAAATGTTGCAAACTGTGTGCTAGTGCAGGGCAATCAGGGCTACCTGGGCAATCAAGACTATGATTCCTTTCTCCTTTACAAAGCTTAATTCTGGCAACTTTACAGTGGTTCACAGAAAAATGAAACGGAAGAATGCACGATACAGTTTTTGCAAAGTAACAAAGCTTTGCTTTATTAGAAAGAACTCCTCCCTTCTTTCTTTAAGTGTCTTGCCATGACAACTACCCACATGGGTAGCTAATTGATTATTAGGAATATTTTTTCCCCACAGTACATACCTTTTCTATGGAGTTCCATGTAATAATTTGATAATTTACACAGTAAGGAACTAATGTCATGAAATTTCCACCAGTTCTCCCCACAATCCCTAAAGTTCCAGATGAGAATTTAGAAGTGAATATTGTTTGAATTTCAGCATTTGCTATTCCATGCGGTAGAGGATGTGCTAATTCTAACACTGAAAAATCAGCATAATAATAGGTTATTTTGTGTTAATAACAAAGGCCCCTTTGCATCTGATCTGATGAGGGCTAATCTGAACCATCAAGAATCAGTTCAATGATCAGTTCAATGAAAAGCAACAAATGAAAACTGTACTCAAGTAGAAGCTCTAACCTTTGTTTTTCTGACTTATTTTTTACACCTTATAACTAAATTTATTTTTATAGCAATGACAGTGTCTGCAATTCATTACTATGTATATTTCTATCAAATCTATGTACAATCACAATATACATTTCAAATAACTGATATCTAGAAATACAATGGTACATTCATCCCTGGCTAAGTCAAATCTCTGGAGCTACCCCAGAGGTGGATTTGGCTAACAAAAAGTAATCAAATAATCGCTCTGGCTTGCCCAATAGCAGGCTTGAGATAGAGTTTCATGAGACACAATTCCCATAAATTTCATGTCTGTCAGCAAATAAATTATTTCATCAGAAGCATATACGGAGATTATTTGTATAAACTGTCATTGTCATAAACATACTGAAAAAAAGGTACGTAAAATAACCTAGAACAGAAGGTGCAGATCTGAAAAGTAATACCCAGTGGTGTTCATAATACACTTGTCTTTGTCTTTCCAAACTGAGATCTGAAAATATTTAGCACACTCAGATAATGTGAGTAGGGTGCTGAAAAATGAAGAAGAACAACAACAAAAATAGAACAAGGTATGAAGATAGAGATGATGAGATGGAAGAAGATAATGGAGGAAGTTGCTCCTATTCATTACAACATTTAGATTATAAATCATTTCCCAATACCCTATCTAATTTTTACTGCTGAAGATTAAATTGCATTTCCCTTATCTTTGCAGAATGAACATGTGATCACATTCTTCTTTTAATTATATCTGTTCTGCTATACACTTGTTTCATCTTCTGAGTTTC
Source organism: Aythya fuligula (assembly GCF_009819795.1). NCBI lineage: Eukaryota > Metazoa > Chordata > Aves > Anseriformes > Anatidae > Aythya > Aythya fuligula. Next base: position 467,296 of record NC_045565.1, on the reverse strand, counting down.
ATAGGAAAAAAAATAATTTCAGCCTTTCCTCATGGGTCATATTTTACCAAGCTTTCATCATGCTAGGTGCTCTCTCCGGATTTTCAGAATTGTTCTGCATCCTCTTGTTTTGTTTTAGTGTCTTGCCCAGAACTTGCCATATGGTTCCAACAAGTCCACACTGATGTCAAGCAGAGCAAAATAATTGCCTCCCTTATCTTACAAAAGATTTTTCCAGTAATATATCTAAGAACTAGATTTAATTGTTTTGCAAGACCACAACAGTATTGATTCATATTCTGTTTATTAACCATGATGATTCCATGTTGCTCCTGCAGCAGATGCTTACTAGTTATTTTGTAGCCACAGCCAATGTACTCAGGACAATATTAGATTTCATCTGGTGGACTGCCTCAGATTTATCTAAATAAATTGGTACTGCTAAAACATTTGTTTGTTTTTTGTTTGTTTGTTTGCTTGTTTTTTAGCAGACTGGTTTCAATTAATACTTTCTATAAAGCCAGAATCAGGTATGTCAATAAAAACATTTAGTTAAAAACACAAATCTCACTTGTTTTTTTTCCCTAGTAATCATTACACTTTACCTTCTACTACGTATAATCTTTTCTTTTTGCTTTTTTGACCTCTGGTATGAGTCACTTTGCTCAATCTGATTTTGTAATCATTTTCTTCATTATACCTTTACATTCCTCCTCAGTTATCCACCTTTCTTCCCACTCTTTTTTGTAGAATGCCTCTTGGATTTCAAGATCTGTAAAAATATCCTTACTGAACCAAAATATCTTATTATGTCTTCTCTTCACAGAACTCCACAGTTCTTTTGACATCCCATACTCATCATATTACCTTTCTAAAAGCCCTAGTACTTCCCTGAATTTGTCAAGTGGAAGAACCTCTTAACTCAAGTCCATTATTCCTATTCTTGATAGCCTTAATGAAGTCTGAACTGACTATTGCCCTTAACTTTTTAAATATGAAGGGATAACACTGTCAATCACAAGAAACTGTGAAGTCTTGTCTGTGCCCCAACATTACTTTTTCAGCTACCTGGGAAATCAAAATCTACCATTACTACTATTTCTCATCCCTTGGACATTTCTGTCAGAGATGCACAAAAGTCATCTCCAGTGTATCTGTTTGTATTTCCACACAGATATTCAACAAGTCTGACTCTCACCGCTCCTTAGCTTCAGAGCAAGGATGTGTGATTAGGACACGCAACACTACACATCCTTTCTTCACACCTACCTGTCCTTCAGGAAAAGTTCTCTCCAACTAGTAATGTTGTGCTCTGTCCTGTCATGTCTAATATGTTCCAAGTAAAATTTTGAATAGTGATGAAAAAGATGAAAGAAAGGACCTGATGCCAAAACAGCTCATCTGAGGGAACAGTTATATTCAGTAGCCACTTCATTTCCATGAAGAATGGTTGATTTTTTTGTGTATTTAACTGGTGTATACATAAAAAGAATGAATTCATATACATATATATATGAATGAACAAACCTGGAATTAGATATATTGATATAAAATTATGTTTTTAACTTATATATGTGTATATATATATATATATTTGTCCAAAGTTCAGTTTTGCAGAACGATTTCCTTTATCTTCTCTCTCCCCCTTGGAACACAGAAAAGTTCTAAACCATGAAATGTATGACGGAATGGAATCATGGTTTCTAGTGGTATTTATACCCCCAGATCTACTACTGTTGCTAACCAAAAAAAAAAAAAAAGCAGATGCAGACTCCTAGAGAATTGTTCCTTGTACAACCACATACAAATTCAGTTTCAAGTACTGCTGCTGTGCTTCTCCCACAGACATATGCCCTGGGCAGTGCACAGCATCTTCTCTGAACATGTAAAAAAAAAAAAAAAAAAAAAGAGAAGGGGAGAACAAAAAATGTCAGAAGTTACCAGCAGAGATGCTTGATATCAGGCACCAAAGACAAAGAAATGTAACAGAAAAAAAATAAAATAGAAAATAAAAACAACAAAAACAGGAAAAAAAAAAAAGTAGTGGGGGAAGGTAGCGTTGTAGAGCACTTAGAAATATCCTGTGTCATGCCAAAAGAAGAAACAACATGCACCTATCAAAGCCAATAGGTCACTTCACCAACATGAGGCATAAACAGCACAGAGGTAAGCAGAACACTATGTTCTAAAATATTTTCCTGAGAGTCAAAATTGCTGGCTATTGGCAACTCCCAATAAGCATGGACTAGCCATTGTTCTCAAGCATTGTTTGCTTTTGTGAGGATGTTTTAAAAATCACATGTATTTTGGCTTCTGAAAAGCTACTTAGCTACTTGGCATGATTAACCCAGAATTCACATACAGAGACTACCAAAATGAACGCAAGGAATCATTTGGTATTTCTAGTTAAATAAAAGTGAAGAAGAAAAAAAAATCTAAAATAGGAAGGGTGATTACAGAAAAAAAAGTGATTAAAGTACATTTCTTTTTTCCCCTTGTATCTTCACTACTTTCAACAGCTCTGCAAGTTTGAAATATAGAATGTTTGAAATGAGAAAAGTAGACATGCTTTGCAAAAGTTTATTTTTCAAACAGTATGGTTATTATGACATATTGGAAGATGAGGAGAAAGGCAAATAATGACTTCAAAGAGGACATAGGAGAGCATGATGTTCCCTGAAAAGACCTGTCTCTATGTATTCAAGACAATGAATACATAGAGTGTCAAGAGTTGGACTTGATGTCAAGTTGGACTTGATGATCCTTAAAGGTCCCTTCCAACTCAGGATATTCTATGATTCTATGATTCTATTCTTTCATCCAGAAAAACTTGCCATGTAATGTTTCAGCCTTCCAACCCTTTTCCCAAAGATGACTGAGTTGTTTTGCACCTCCAGCAGCATCCAACCTGAATGGATACCTCAGCAGAGACTCAGGTTATTAAATACTAACGAATGCAGGCTCTTGACAGCAGAGCACTGCAATTTGAATACAACTCTAATGGCCCACATTTGTTCATTTGCACTGTAATAAGCTTACCAGACATACAGTTTTAAGTTAGCTTGGTAGTGTTGCTTATATAACAAAATTAAAGTGATAAAATAAGTTGAAACTCTGAAATTCAACTCCTGTTCTGGCATATGGGACAGAGACACAATTAAAAAAAATAATAAAAGTTTATTTGGTTATCAGTGCAGAGACACTAAAATATGATTAAGTCAAGTAATATTTAATAATAAAACTCTTGTAGAAATAATACTGTACTAAAAAGCTGTTCATACTATAGCCAAATAAGTCTGAAGTTCAGGTCTTCATGGTCTTGATGAGGTGGGAGACAGAGCAGATAGTGAGAGGGTGTTCAAGATCAGCATTCATCACATGTATTTGGCATTATTTTACAGAATGCACTACACCTGGCAGGCAAGGTATGGAACTGCATTAAAAGAGCTGATTCGGCTGTTGGGAATTAAAGTCAATTCCATTCTGCAAATCACACTGCCTAACCACACCCAGTCAAGGAATAGCGTATTTTCCATCAAGTAACCATGCAGTCCTCATAGATACTAGCTGGAAACGTTTGTGGACAACATACTCAGTTTGACTTCTTGGTAGTGTAGGGAAATGCATGCTATTAAATAAAAAACAAGCCCTAAGGAATCCAACCTTCTACAGATACATCCCTGTGGATGTGTAAAGTGTTTTCTTTTCACAATAGCTCTAAGCATACAAAGACCTAAAACAAGCAAACAAAAAACAACAGGGGGAAGGGTAATCTAAATTTCCTTTTCTTTTAGTGAAGATTTACTTTCTCTAGTTTCAGGAAGCTGAAAAAGTTTATGCACCTATTTGAATTTAATTGCATGTTGACATATTTATGTGTATTAATATTTGTCAATACATTTCATTTATATTGCATGTTGTGCCTGTAATAATAAGTTCCCTATACTTTGTTGGGATGCATGGACATTGAGATCTTTTTCTTATGAAAAATTAATTTGTACTTCAGATTTGAATTTTGCCTCCCTATCCAGTCTGGAGCCATAACAGAGAAAAATTGAAGTTCTCAAAATAAGAGCAGACACCTTTTGTGTCTGTGTGTGTATGTATGTATGCACGTTTGTGCCTGAGTGCTGAAGGTTTTTATTTGTGATGTTACACATTCGGGTTTCATGAAGTGAGTTTTAACATCAAAACAATAACAGCAGCAATAACAAATTCACAAGCACTCCCTCCCAATAAATGTTTAAGGAAATATGCACTATGTTATCTTTATGCGAATATAAACATAGACTCTCTGGGCATCTTGCTGATATTTTGTAATGGGCCATTACTGCAGCTGACAAATCAGGAGGTACATAAATGTAACAAGGCCTAGAAACAAATTGTAAAGCCTTTACAAACAGAGATTTTAGTCTCTCCCCACCCCACCCCCTTAATTACAGAGCTTTTCTAATGCCACACAGTACAATTTACCGTTACTATTAAAGGTAATCTATCCTAAATTATTAGCTAGGTGCAAAGAAAGGAATGAGAAATTAACAAAGGAATTGGTTATTAAATTGGAGATTATGCATTTAAATTATAATATTTTTTTTAATTTAGATATCATGCTATCCTTTAATGAATCAATATTGAAAACAAAACTATATAAAATTGTGCCATTTATCTTTAACAATCAGTGATTTATAAATGATTATACATGGTACAACATTTCAAGCTTTCCACAGCTTTATAAATATGAGTTTGCACTGATTCCCATTAGGGCATCATGGTACTAAGGTAAAATAAATCACCATAGTAGCAGGACAGGATACCATTTCCTGCAAAGAGGAAATCTCACATTTTACATTTATACTATCCTGGATCTTAGCCAAAACACCAACACAATTCTGCGCTAGAGAAAACCCACATATTTTGTAACTGCATATTCTTAACAAGCTAAACTTGCAACTCTTTTGTCTCATGGTATGTGAGTACAGGCTTTCATAGCAGTGAAGGGTGAGATTCTGGCAGATACATATGTATTTATTTGAGATTTGAGATATTCTCTGCTTAGAAAATAGACATCAGGGTGAGGTCAACATGAAGGAAAGAACAAAGTCTCCCAGATTCTACAATGTATATTGGAAGCTTTATTTTTACCTTTGGTATTCAACCTATACCAACTCAATTGAGACAGCCAAGCTACAGCACCACAGTTTGCCTTTTGTACCATTCAAAAAGCAAAAATGGTAAAAGGGTATGCTCAGTTTGGTGTATCAAAACACATGAAACAGAAGATGGTGACGAATGAATGTAACAAGCTATGTTGTCTCTTTTGACTTTCTTACCTCATTTACATAGACCCAGTGACTATCCTTTGATGCAAGGTTGGTTTCCACAGCCTACAAAAATAAAAAGAAATATAATAAAAATAAATAAAACATGTGAAACATATTCCAGAGAGAACTTACATTAAAGGTACTGTAACAGCTCGTTTTGATTGCTTTCACTGCCATTGGCATTGTTTCAGTACAGTTTTTTCCATCTCTTTTACTGCTACTTGATCAAAAGGTACCTTATTGGTGGCAGTCACATTTCTCTGACTTCTGTATCTAAACCAAAGTACTGTGTATCATGAAGATATTCTGGAGTTGTACCAGGAATGCCTATTGCAGCAGTGTGGTACATCGATATGATAAGAGGCCCTGTGATGAACAACTGCACGCAGAGCATATGTGGTACATGAGTTTTAGCTTCCTTACAGCATTTATAATGGATCCTAGTAGGTTTTCTTTTCAACATGCCTCCCAGAGTATAGTGCCTCTGCCTTATTACTACGGACGGATTAACTGCTAGTTTACCTAGTTAGTTAAAAACACTACTCTGAGACACTCAAGAGAAACTCATATGAGTCAGCCTCTCTTCAGACTTACATAAGGCTCAAGAGAAAGTTATAATTTGCATGGATACTTTTTCTGGTTTCCTGGTATGGACTTGGATAATCGTTACATATAAATTAAAACAGCCCACCTCATCAGACAACATACTTATCAATACACAGATAACCCTCATAGTGCACTAGGAAGGTAAAACTGGAAAAGACCCCTAGCACTATAAGCACTACGGGTAATGAGGAATTCAGTGGAAGGTTTGGGCGATATACATGGAAGATTCTAATTTGTTTCTAATGTCTAACAGAGAAAATCTCACTTTGAGTTATTCTTCAGTCTAATAAAGCTATATCAAGCATCAAGAGGTGTACACTACAGTGATAATGATACCGCTAATGTCCTGCTTAACACATAGTTAAACAACTATTGCGGATTCATCTCACCTAATAAAACTGGACAGTCCCAGCGCACACATGTATTTCAGGAGGCAGTTCATTACACAAAGCCAGTTTTTCACGTCACTGCCTTCCTTGTTCTGTGACAATAGTACCCCATTTATCGGGCAGATATTCTTACAGCCATGTTATAAATGGCCCTATGAATCACTGAAATGAACCTAGTTAAAAACCAACACAAATGACCAAAATCCTTCCAGTTACCGTTTTTTAACCTGGATAATTTCCCTGTTCACTGTGTGTGGCTTCAAAAACAACTTCACTGATATAAAGAGGCTCCACAGACTGCGGCACTGGGCTGGGAAGGAACATCATCAACCACCATCCTCTCCAGAATACATTTGCATAAAAACACTCTCGGATACTTAGCATCAGATGGGATGAATCACCTTCTCTCATGACAGTAGCTACAGATGACTGGCTCAGAATAAACACCCACAACTTACAAGGCTTAAGTGCAATGACAAGATACCCATCCTTAATATGGGCAAAGGGAGTACTGTTACCTGATCCTAGCAAGAAAACAAAACAAAAACTGGCTACATAGCCAACATCAACAGTTTTAACGTCACTCTTCGTTTATACTCCATTAAAAAATACCTTTATATTACTTGCCTAAGTAATGGTGTTTTACAATTTTACTCATTTGTTCAGACTACACTAGGCAGAGAGAAAATTGTGGGTGTTACACATACCTCAACCTATTTCTCATCTCCACAGGGTGATATACTCCTTTAAAGAGACAAAAATCCCCAAAGAGAAACCAAAAAGAAGTCAAAGGAGAAAAATCATCACAGATAGAATGCAGTATTTCTCATCATCATCGTAAACAGCATTATGGCAAGTGCAACTCTCCCTGGTGTCAAAGTAGATGAGAACCACTAAAGATGACACCTCTGACAAGATAATCCTCCTCTCAGCATGCAGTGAAAAATTGTCTCCCTTGGTTAAATGTCTACCTTGTGTTTCTTTTAAACTGCCTCAAAAATTAAACTGACCACCTAATTGAGGGACTGCAGCTCCTAGGAAAGTGAATAGTGATGAAAGCTTGCAGATTTTTTCCCTGTTCCCTGTCTAACACATTCTTCAGACAAAGCCAAAATAGCCAGGTGCTGTAACATATAGAAGAAAAGCAAAGCGCTGCCAACATTAGCAAAGCAGAACGAAATAACGCTCAGGTGCAGAGTTATTGCTTGGCTACATTTTGTGATTTATCTGCAACAGTGAGCAATTTGTATGAATAAACGTTATGTCTGGGGTGCTAAAATAGCAAAGGAATTTCAAATGGATTATTGTAACTCATTCTTCTGGGTTCACATATCTGGGTCAAGGTTTTTAAAACAAGGTGCCTATATTTAGGATGCTAAAAGTTTATCTGTAGTCATCAGAATGCTAGACCATTCAGCACCTCCTACAGAAGTCAATGGCTCTGCACTCAAGAAGCCTGAAATGTATTTAGAAACGTAACGATAGGTAGGCAAGTTTAAATGTCTATAAATATCTTTTGTTTAGAACTGCGCCACGTAGCATGAAGCACTATTCCAAACCCAGGCATTCTGAGAGGAGGAAGAAACTTCTGTTTGCGTCTTGTGTTTCAGGCTTTCAACCATATTTACTGACTTGTTGCCCTAAAGAACCCTAAAATATCCTAAAAGGAACTGTTGAAAGAGATTTCTTGGAGATTTCGACCTTTTGATAACACCAGTGTATCAGAGGTGTATTGCCAGAGGCCCAAGGAAAAAAACAGTGTGAAGAGCAAGGTCCTGGAGACCTGGGATATTGTAAACAAATTCCTTCAGAATTCGCAGAAAATAAATAAATGTTTGCAATTTATATAGTTGCTTGTTCATTAAAGAATAAAAAGTATCAGCACTTGGGAGATTATGGTCACCCATTTTTTTATTATTTTTATTATTTTTTTTTAATTATTCAAGCTGTTCAAGATATTAATGTTTAAGCTTGTGACTCCAGCCATTCCAAAAAAAAAAAAAAAAAAAAAAAAGTGTCTACAAAACATCCTGAAAGATCTTTTATAGCCTGTTTCATAAATACATCCTTTATTAAAGAAAGCAGGCTAGAAATCTCTGTGATCACCACAGCCAAGGAAAAGCTCTGCAATATATTGGAGCAGAATTCACACACTAAAATGAATTTTTGGTGAAAAAAATATGTACAAAATAGCCTATTTTTTTAATATACTCTATATGCATAGAGAGTCTATCTGAGACTTTGAGGGTAATGCCTCACAACATTTCTATCAAATAGAAAATCTGCTATTGAGATAAACAGCACACTGGAAATTAAAGAGTATCCATCTTTCCTTTCTTTTTACCTTAGCATAGCAAGTAGTTTTCAGAAATTTGGAAAAAAGAGGTGCTGTGAGACCGCATCCCCTTCTTCCTCTCCAATTACATTTCAACAACTGGACATTAAAATACAAAACCCTAAACCAAAGAATTAAAACTTAGTTAATGGATTATTATTCATGACAACATATAAATGATATTAGCAGAAACGGGCCAGACTGGGGCAAAGGGAAGGAGAACAGTGAATGGTGAAGACGGTGTTTATCATTTCTCAGTAGAGAGCACTTGCAATAGAAATGAAATAGGGAGACACTGAAAATCAAAATCTGAGCATTAAGATTTCAGATCCTATATCAACAATGATAAAAGAATGAAATACTTCATGAAAAGTGATCAGATATTTTCATGTAGATGGTTTTGTTTACTTTTATGTATAACTTACAATAACTTACTGCCAATAATCCATGACAACATTATTTTATTGGAATCCTGTGGAGAACAAACATTTACGTTGCCATTCTGAGTAACTAACTGCTCATTATTTTACCTAATGGCAGCTGCAGAATTAAAGGGAGAAGTTCGGAAGGTAAGCAACAAACACCACTATGTTCACAGACAAAGCAATTCTGCAGAAAACAAACAAGCCAACCAGAAGCAGTCCCTTCCTGCCCTTTTCCAAAACTCTGAAACTAAAAAAAATTCCAAGCATATAATGACTGGGTAATAGAGGGAAGGCTATTTTCTACACTACCTGGATGCTTTGCAAGGGACAGCACCTCAGCATTAACAGTAAAAAGCCGACTCCATAGAAGGGCATGTAGCAGCCAGACACAACGTAGAGGGCTAGATGCTGACGAGTGTCCCAACAGAGACGGGCAAATGGTGTTCCAGGGACAGCAGCGTGTGCTGAGGAGTTTAGGTTCCCATGCATCTGTGTTATAGTTAGCCCTGCTGTCTCCTTAGTGTGTGTTGAGGGGGAATAGGGAGTAAGAATATCTGGAAGCCCTGTAACCAGCCCCAGGATCCAAGAAGGAAGCGTCTTACAGATGGAAAACACAGATGGTCCTGTTGTGTCTACAGTTTTGGAAACAAGGGCTGCCACCCTGAAATACGTTATACAAAAGAAGAACCAGTATGTTTTGCTGGGAGGGATATGAACATAGTAAAGGATATTACTTGTGCATTTTTTCCACTTTAATGGTGGGGAGACAAAGAGCATCATAGCTTTCCAGAAAAATAAATAAAATAAAATAAAATAAAATAAAATAAAATAAAATAAAATAAAATAAAATAAAATAAAATAAAATAAAATAAAATAAAATAAAATAAAAAGTGAACTGGTGAGTTCACAGTTAAAAAATCATGTGCAAAGTGTCCTAAGAGATACTGAAAGAAAAAAAGCAGAGTTTTTGCAATCAACAAATCAACCGATGACTAATGACAGCTGGCAGCAGAGAGCAGATACACCTGCAACGTGGTGAGTACTCCTGGGGGCACTGACAGCTACACCCAGCCACCTCGAGAAGGCAGCCCCAGGACCCAGACCCCGCCACACTGCTCCTCCTGTGCAGCTGTCTTCCAGCTTCCAACCCCACTGAGAACCAGATTCATCGCTGGCAAATATCAAAAAGTACTGGTTCATCTCAGGGCCTTTGTCAACTTTTCCTTATTGATATTTCTAATACAGCCAGTATGTTAATGACAGAAACTTTTTTTAATAACATACTTATTACTCACAATGAAAGGATAAGTAAAGAAGGGCTTAAGGAAGTAATCATGTCTTTGCTAATGTGATAAAAGATATTCTCAACCCTTACAATTCACTACTTGCTCATTTTACATTTGCCACTGAAAAGGTTTCCAAAAAAAACCTCTTGTCCAAAGCAGCATTTTTTTTTTTCCTTCACATCCTTTGGGAAAGGATTTAACCAAACTCTTTTTTTTTTTTTTTTAATTCTTTCTCTCATATTCCAAAAACAAAATCGATATTATCTTTATGTAATTTTCCAAGTCTGACCCAAACATAGCTCCAGCTTCAGACTTTCATTAGCAGGAGATGGATTTGTAGTTTTAAAAATGGCTCTATTTTAGGTTTGGATGTCCAGGAAAAAACAAACAAGCAAACAAGCAAGCAAGCAAACAAACAAACAAAAAAACAAACAAACAAACAAACAAAAAAAAAAAACAAACAAGGAATCAGGGAACTGGTTTATATTCCAAAGAAAACACGTAGACCAGGTTTGTAATGCAACACATCTGACAGTAATTAATTGCATACTATCAAAGAGCAACCTGTATGTCTAAGAAGCTGTGTACATGTCCTGGATACAAATAAGCTAGAAAATATGGAAAAGTCCATTCTGATAGAGCAGGTATCAGTCTATATCACTATATCACTATATCACTTAGATGCTTGATTTATATTTAGAAACTGCTTCAGATAAAACAGTGTGGTTCATGTTCACGGCTGACTTGCATAGGTAATAAAACTCCACAGAAAAACAATTTCTCTGAGAATTACTGAGATTCTCACAATTCTTTAGAACCTTTCTTTCTTTTCCATTTTAAATAAATAACTCTTCACTTGGTATTTCTAGTGAAGCATAATTCCTATAATGTTTAATAGATTAAAAATAAATAAATAAAATAAGCATTACTAGCTGTAATAAATAAAGTATTGCTAAAAATTCAAAGAGAAATGTCAGTCAAGTCTAACCTCCTTACAACATTTATAATGTCGTGAAGAATACTCCAAACTGATATTGTTTCTATAGCTGAATTGGAAATGCTATCATTAGTACAGGGACTAAAATAAAGCTCCCCAGGTCACAATACCACATTCAAACTCTAAAGAAAGTCTTGAAAAGAACTCAGTTCTGGGAAGCTGAATCAGGAGTGTGTGTTTACTTTTCCATTTTAATACAGCAAAATTAAAATTTCTAAATGTCATTTCAAACTAATATGAAATTCTCCCTTCTCTAAATGTTAAAATAGTAATTTAAAATGGTTCTATGATATACTTTTTCAAATAAGAAAATCCACTGAACCTGACCCTTTCTTACGGAAATTCTTTATTAAGAATTTGTACTTTCAGTAAAACAAAGTTTTGCCAGAAATCCAATACTCTCCCTATACTGAATATCTTCCTAGAAATGTGCATGCCCACGCTGACAAAAAACACTTAGCAGGCTGAGTACATATCTTCCAGCGATCACCACCTTGTGTCAATGGCGCAGTTATTTTCCCGACATTTACAACAGAAGCTGTCAGCTCACAACCTCAGTACATATTAGCTTCGTAGAAGTGATTAAAGAACCTACAAGCACAACGTGCTTTCAACATCCACATTTCTTGATCATAAACAGTGCATATTACTTCACCCTTGGTCTACACTCCAACAACTGAAGCAGTACCATTTTTGGTTACTAGTAAGACATTTCATGCAAACAAGAGTAAATATGACCCAAGCCTTCCTCACCTCTTTACACACTCTCCTACAGTTTTTGAATTCTAATTATTATCTTTGTACAATACGACTTGATAATGACACAAACGGAAAGGTAATAATAACATAATTTAAAATTGTACTGCATTAGTTTCCTGTTACTAATGTCATAAGTGATAAGCAAAAAATAAATACACTGAAGACAGCTACCTAGAAGTTTAACCTTACTCAAGAAAGCCACTGAAGATGAAGGTTATAAGAAAAAGAGGAAGAGGAACCATGCACTGCAACAGTGGCCTAACTTGAACATTTTCCAGAGTCTAAAATGCCCATTAGTCAAGTAGATCAGGTTCATTTGAAGCTTTTTATTTCTAGTTTCTTTAACTCTAAATTAGCATATCTTCCAAAACAAAAAGGATTTTTCTACTTGCTAACTGTGTTTAGCAATGACATAATATCCCACTCTTTTAATTTGGGTATTTTTAAAAAGAGAACTTTTTGTAAATGATTCAATGAATCTTTCCATAAGTAGCTTATCTTAACAATTTTTATTTATTTATTTATTTTTCGAGAAATCTGTCTTTGCTATTCCTACACAATTTTCATAAAAAATTATGCTCCACAGGAATTGACATGTTATGGTTCGGCTTCTCAGTAATTTGTAATGCTTTCAGCAAAGCAAAACGTGCTTGGAGCATCCAGTGGCACATGAAGGTTTCTGTGGTGTATACTTGTAACTTCTTTTTTTTGTTGTTGTTGTTGTAGGCATTTCAGCATGCTTTGGCACTGTTCGTTTCTTGAGTGAAGGACAAAAGATAGCTGTGTGTAACTTGAAATTCAGAAGGTTTTGGGTTGTTTCTGTCTGTCTGTCTTTCAAGGCAGGCCTTTTTTGCCACCTAACCTTACCCATAAAAGTGGCCCAGAAGACAGCTGGAGAGGGACTCCATCAGGGAGTGTGGCCATGGATCAGGAATAACGGCCTTGAGCAAATGGAGGGGGGATTCAGATGAGACGTGACGTGAGGAGGAAATTCTTCACTCAGAGCACAAAGCACACGTGGGAATTAGGGCCGAAGATGCACATTGCTTCTGTTCTTCTCCGTAAAGAAGAGAATGAAATTACCTAAAAACCCAGGGTACAGGATGGGAGGTGCACCACGGACATCCAACAGTCTTGCCTGCAAGATGATGGCAAAAAACAACTCTTGCTGATTCTCAAGGGTTGTGTGAGTGCTTTTTTTTTTTTTTTTTTTTTTTTTTTTTTTTTTTGGTGGAGAATGGGCTAAAGTTGTCCCAGGGGAGGTTTAGGTTGGATATTAGGATATTAGGTCGGATATTAAACTTCTTTACCGAAAGGGTTATTAGGCACTGGAATGGGCTGCCCAGGGAAGTGGTTGAGGTCTTGAAAAGATGTTTAGATGTAGAGCTTAGTGATATGGTTTAGTGGAGGACTTGTTAGTGTTAGGTCAGAGGTTGGACTAGGTGATCTTGGAGGTCTCTTCCAACCTAGGTGATTCTGTGATTCCATGATCCTTACACGGCTGTAACACCACTGATTACTACAGTGATATATATGACATTACTTATTATTTTTACCTTAATCATTTAAATCTATTACCTTGGGGGTTCTGTTCAATCTTATTCTCTCTTTTATAGGTAAGTTTATTGTATTAGATCTCTGTTGCCATTCTGTTTACAGTACATAAAAGCACAAGTACTGTACTGAGCAGTACATACAAGCAAAGTACTGTATATGGAGTTCCTCCAAAAGCATTCACTAAGAATTTACTTTTCAAAGCTCAAGTGTCACATACTATTTATAAACATGCTAACTGTTGACCATTTAACTACATGGTACAGTGGTGACATCAGATAATTGCACAGCTGTCAGGAAGCAACATTTCTGTAAAGACATAAATCTACTGTTAACTAAAGGACAGAACTTCTCAGAAATCTTGTACTTCAAATTTCACCAGAGTCACATACTGAGCTGACTTTGAAGACCCAGTGGAGTCTTTGAAAAGACTGGCTAAATTTTGCTCACTTAGATACTGAATTCCTTTTTAAAGGTAACAGGTTAGGTACATTTATATTCTATAAAACAAAGCCTTACCTTTTTAGAGACAATTTTGAATACTTTGTTAAGAAACGTACTCCCGAAAGAGCCAGACTAAAGAGCACACACTAAAATTGGTTGGGACTAGGCAGCATTTGGCGGTTGTGGTTTTTTGTTTGTGTGCTTTGGTTCTCCCCACATGAGCAGAAAAAAAATAAAAATCAGCTAAAACACTTGAGCAGTTTTGTGCTTGTTCAGAATGCCTGCATGGGGTTGACTAGACATAGGTATGAAGGTTGAAAACAGCTTGTCAGGCCATTTACCCTTTGTAAATCAACCTACTTCCAGCACAGATGATTGCTCACTACTCTGAAAACACGCACCCATTCCACAGCCAGGGGTGATGCATTTCAGTGCATACCACCTGTCTCATACACCGTGCCTCCTCAGCTCTGTTCAGAATTAGCTAAGCTCCAACTTGAGCTTGCACAGGAAGTTCAGTACAGTTTTAGAGAGTTTGTGCAGATTTTTAGGGAGTATGATTATTTGTAGGTTCGAAAAACAGACGACAACCATATCATTAAAGAGAGATGCAAACTTTCCAACACAAACACAACACAAAACAGTGAAGGAAAAAAAAAAAAGTACATTCCTAATTTCCTCTTTTAAAAGAAGTGTACTTCATCTTGACAGCAAGATAGCTGAAGCTCCCAGACTCATGTATCACGGAACAAGCTCTGAAACCTGAAGGACCAACTACAGTGTCAAGAGACCTGTGATTTTCATGAATTTGCAGTTTTAATAATGATTCACAGTCTCTTGCACAAATTTGATGATCATAATGCAAGGCTGTTATTTTACATTCGTAACTTTTTTTTTGTTAAACTCCATAAAACTGGAAAGATACATCCAGATCGAAGGTTACCTACCCATTATACACCTTTTTATCTGTTCAGATACATGCTATCCTTTCTCTGCAAATTCCTTAAGAATGCTGCCTGGTTTTAAAGGAAAGAAGATGACCTTAGTTTTGCCTCAGCTTCAAACATAATCACTTTCAAACCAGACCTTTTTTTTGCTTGCAGCACTCCCATTCTAAATCACAAAATAAATACATGAATAAAGTAAAACCCTCACAGATCTGAGGGCCTTCTTGTCAGTCACAGTACATTTTACATGCATAAACTGTGCCATAGGCTGTGTGAGCACTAAAAACCAGAAAGATCACCTTAACCATCTCAAACCAGAAGACTCTTCCTGAGCAGGTCTGCCAGGAAGAAAGAATATTTGCCTTTCTTTACCCTGCATGAGGCTTCCATGTACTGGTCAAGTGACAGCTCTTTCAGGCTGCCCTAGGAGGAAAGAAACCCTTGGGGAGCAGCAATAGAAGGGATAACTCTACCTTTACACATCCTTAATGACTTTTTGCAACGCTTTGCAAACAGGTAGGCAAGACAGCAGTCTGCTAGCACTGTGTACATGTACAGCACATACCAATGAGAAGAAGGCACAGATAAACTCATATTTTGTTCACAGATTTTTCTTCCTAGCAGGTGCACAAATATTCACTATTTGAGTCAAAACACTTGATATTTTGATTCCATACTTTCTCAAAGCTTGCAGAGATGCATTGGAGCCCACGTGGTTGCTACCTCATTGCTGCCAGTCTTCATCAGCTGGCAAATCTCTGGCAGCAAGAATTACACACACACACACACATATCACAGTAGCATGGCTTGAGCAGATTTGGCTGAAAAACATACTTTTCTTGAATGCTTTCATGCAGTTATCCAGGAGAGTATAGCAAAGTTATTAATTTAGGAATACATATTCCACCCTTGGAAGCAATTTCCATTTCATATAACTAACACAAGGTTGCCTACTGTTTGCAAAGTTATAGACAATTTTTTTTTTTTTTTTTTGAGAATGAACTTTCCTACATTGTCTGGAGAAACAGGTTATCTTCCAACTCCAGGGGAAACAGCATTCATAACAGATTATTCCTTGATTCTGTTACTGAAAATGAACAATTTTAGCGTGTTAACAATTGTAACTTTCCTCCCATTTTTTCTGAGGTAAAGTTTAGAAAAAACACAGATTTGTGTTCAAATTTCCATGTTCCTTAGCTTCTGTATAAATGCAGAGGAAGAAAAATGTGAAACTAATAGTTTCTCATTTTAAAATCTGAGCACATTTTTCTTGTGATATAGCATCTTCAGCACTTATTTCTATTACCCCATCCATACACATACGAAAGGACTCACAAGTGAACTTCCCTTATGGCTAATGAAAGCAGCCTACACCTTACTTACAAAACAATAAAGTACATTATACAGTTCAGTGTTTTCAAAGCCAGAGGAAAAAACATTCATAATCATTGATCATATTGGGCAGCATGACCATGATTTAAACAAGGCTAAGCACAGTCAAGACTGACAGCTTCATAATGGAGAACCTTAAAGTAATTTCAAATTTCCTCAGCCATCCTCAGATTTTGAGCTTTATAGTTAGCCTATTTTCTCAGCAGTTACTCCTTTTCAACCCAAGAGCTTTAGTTGCTTATTTAACATTATCGTTAACGATTCTGGAAAATATTGGTAAAGGATACTTTCCTAGCTTCCTAGGAAAACCAGGAAGTATGATAAATAGAGAAGTATCTAGAGAATATTTAAAAACATGATGAATTCTGAAAACAGATAACATAGTTACAGTGAAATTCAGTAGCATGAAAAATAAAGTCATGCACTCAGAGAACCAAAAAAAAAAAAAATAAAAAAAAAAAAAACTTTTCTATTATTTGAGACTTCATCAGTTTGAAAAGCATCAGGGGCTTATTAGAGGTATACTGTTGGTAATCTACCCTTTTGTGCTCCCAAAGTTAGCCTGTAAGATGTATCAGATGAAATGTCAATTGAGTAAGGACGTATTAGTAACAGCAGACAGACTCCTGTAGTAACTAGCAGGTGAGAGTAGAATTTAAGATTGTATAGTTTACTTAGCAGCGAAACTGTATTTTTAAAAAAAAAAATAATAATAATAATAAAAACAACGCACTTCCTGTATTTCGAGTACCATTTTAAGTACCTCAGGAGGATAATTACCAAACAATCTTCATTGAAAAACTTCACATGACAATGCTGGTACAAAGACAAATAGGTACAAATAGGATCATAGATACATTTTGGCTGAAAATACAAAAGTTTCTGAGTATGGTGAGCTTCTGAATTCACTTCAAGAATAGCAGTGGCTGGAAAAAATACAGACAGCTAAATTTCAGTAGTGTATGATCATAGATAAAAGCACTTATGGAATATGTATTTACGTATTATGGCAACCTCTGTTCTCAAGGGACATAAGCAAGTAAGCCAGGAGCTCACTTCTCATCTTACAGCTCTAAGGCAGTACAGAAATGAACCAGCAACATTCTGAGTTTTATGACAAAGACACAAAATCTACACTTTATCCATTACGTGCTACACCAGAGCTAGAAGAGTTAATTTTGAGCTCATGTTCCTATTAGGAACTCAGACATTTGAGATTTAATATCTCGCATGTTCCAAATTGCGTCTCCTGGCACTTGGCAAGCAGCTTGTCAGCTTCAATGCAATTTGTTTTTCCAAACCCAAATTGTTTTTAAAAGATTAAGGTGTTCTAAATTTTTAAAGCAGTAAGTACAAAAGCAGTAATCCTCTACCGTTCTGAAAAGGATTGTCTGCCATAATCTTTATTATTTACTAATGCTTGACTATCAGAGAAAAGTATTTTTTTTCAAAGTCTATTGAGGTAGCTGAGTTGGTATTTTCTGAATTTAGGGCTGAGAAAAGACAACTGATTACTTCAGCTCTGAAGAACTTGGGAAAAAAAAAAAGAAAAAAAAAAAAAAAAAAAGCTTTTCTCCCTTGTTAGGCAGACACATGCATCTATGCCCCCATTTTAGTGATGCCCCTGCCTTTATGGATACACGCACAGCAGGCTGGGGAGGGGAGGAGCACACTAACAGGAAAAGGAAACTGCAGGGTAAGAAAGAGGCGGCCATATTCTGACAGGGAAGGCAAGGAGTGACAGACTGCAACATGTCCAGCTCCGAGCATAAAGTGTATTTTAAACAGAACTGTGTTGTTACCACACTGGACAGAGACTCTGAAAAACAGACTGCTGGATTTGTCATAAACTTGTTGGAAAACTGCTGGCACATGTTCTCAGATTTGACATGCAGTAACAATCACCTCAGTATTATATGGGTGTGCTTATATATGTACGTAGAGAGACACAAACAGGTATATATGTGCATAAGATTATGTAGATTTGAAATAGAGAAGTAGTACATACAGAGCAAATGCGAGCAGGAACATACTAATACAGGCAAAATGTTCCAAGTGTTTATAGACACAAAATGAATGTGAGTACATGTGGAGGCAGATGTGTGGCTCCCCCAGACCTCTCAGGGCTTTAACCCTGGCAGCTGCCGGTCATTCCCTGCAAGGAGACCTCTCCCAGGTTACAAATGACGACGGCACCGCAGCTGTGGCACTGGGATCGATGGAGGATCTGGGCCTGGCCGTGCTCCCACAGCAGCCCTGTGGGGCTGTGGCCCAGCTACCATTGTGCCATAAAACCCAGTAATTTGGCCTCATATGTTGTTGGAAATAGCTGTGAGGAGTGCTCTCATTGGAGCTGTGGGGAATACCTGTGGGGAGGGCACGGCAGGAGGGCCAGGGCAGCCCCAGGGAGTGGAGGCCTCGGCCTGTGTGCAGTGGCGGCCTGCAGGGCTGGGGCCTGGCTCTGCACTGGCAGCCACTGACACCGAGGGTGCCTCTGGGTCTGAGGACCTTCCTTTTGAAGGAATTCTTCACAGGAAACCAAAATGAATAATAATAATAATAATAATAATAATAATAATAATAATAATAATAAAAAAACACACACACACAAAACACACACACACACACAAAAACAAACAAAAAAACCCACTTTTTCATTCAAACCGTATGTTCCAGGGAATCAGCAGTCCTGGCTATCGGGGGAGGTCCCAGTTGACTGGCGGCTAGCAAATGTGACACCCATCTACAAGAAGGGCCGGAGGGCAGACCCGGGAAACTACAGGCCTGTCAGTTTGACCTCAGTGCCAGGGAAGCTCATGGAGCAGATCCTCCTGAGAGTCATCATGCAGCACTTGCAGGGGAAGCAGGCGATCAGGCCCAGTCAGCATGGCGTTATGAAAGGCAGGTCCTGCTTGACGAACCTGATCTCCTTCTATGACAAAGTGACGCGCTGGGTGGATGAGGGAAAGGCTGTGGATGTGGTCTACCTTGACTTCAGCAAGGCTTTTGACACTGTTTCCCACAGCATTCTCCTGAAGAAACTGGCTGCTCTTGGCTTGGACTGGCGCACGCTTCGTTGGGTTAGAAACTGGCTGGATAGCCGGGCCCAAAGAGTCGTGGTGAATGGAGCCAAGTCCAGTTGGAGGCCAGTCACTAGTGGCATCCGCCAGGGCTCGGTGCTGGGGCCGGTCCTCTTTAATATCTTCATCGATGATCTGGACGAGGGCATCGAGTGCACCCTCAGTAAGTTTGCAGATGACACCAGACTATGCGCATGTATCGATCTGCTCGAGGGTAGGAAAGCTCTGCAGGAGGATCTGGATAGGCTGCACCGATGGGCTGAGGTCAACTGCATGAAGTTTAACAAGGCCAAGCGCTGGGTCCTGCACCTGGGGCGCAATAACCCCAAGCAGAGCTACAGGCTGGGAGAGGAGTGGTTGGAAAGCTGCCAGGCAGAGAAGGACCTGGGAGTGATGGTGGATAGTCGGCTGAATATGAGCCAGCAGTGTGCTCAGGTGGCCAAGAAGGCCAACGGCATCCTGGCTTGTATCAGAAACAGTGTGGCCAGCAGGGCTAGGGAGGTGATTGTCCCCCTGTACTCGGCTCTGGTGAGGCTGCACCTCGAGTACTGTGTTCAGTTTTGGGCCCCTCGCTACAAGAAGGACATCGAGGTGCTTGAGCGAGTCCAGAGAAGGGCGATGAAGCTGGTGAGGGGCCTGGAGAACAAGTCCTACGAGGAGCGGCTGAGGGAGCTGGGCTTGTTCAGCCTGGAGAAAAGGAGGCTCAGGGGTGACCTTATTGCTCTCTACAGATACCTTAAAGGAGGCTGTAGTGAGGTGGGGGTTGGCCTGTTCTCCCATGTGCCTGGTGACAGGACGAGGGGGAATGGGCTTAAGTTGTACCAGGGGAGTTTTAGGTTAGATGTTAGGAAGAACTTCTTTACTGAAAGGTTTGTTAGACACTGGAACAGGCTGCCCAGGGAAGTGGTGGAGTCACCATCCCTGGAAGTCTTTAAAAGACGTCTAGATGTAGAGCTTAGGGATATGGTCTAGTGGGGATTGTTAGCGTTAGGTAGAGGTTGGACTCGATGATCTTGAGGTCTCTTCCAACCTAGAAATTCTGTGATTCTGTGAAGGGATCAATACTAGTTCTAGTCAAGTCAAGGGGGACAAGATTTCATTCTCAAGAGTCTTCTGTTCCTGAAATACTTCTTCAAATCCTCTAAAACTGATAGATTTAGAAACTTATATTGAGAGCTTGTTAGTGCATATGACTGAGTAAAGTAACTCAGTTACCAGGTCATCACAAAATATATATATTACAAATATACACCAAATATAAGCAAAGAAATCTCAGCCTCTACTTTCTTGATGAAAATATGTATGACAATCAGAATTCTATGGCGGGGAAAAAAAAAATCTACTATGTGTAGTTTTCAAGAGTCTAGTACCAGTTCGAAACTGGTGAACTGCAAGATGATATAAAATGAGTTTGCAATATAACAGCTTAAATAAACAAATAAATAAATAAATTAAAAGATGGTAATACTGTAGTACCATAATATCCTTTTTCAAGTTGGAAATGACAGCAGAGAAATCAAGTACAGAAGTGTCTCACTCAGCACATGGCAGAGCAAGGGGATCAAGTCACTCATCCTTGCTCATGGTCTTCTGTAGTAATCCTGGTTTTAAAAATCTGAACTCTTTCTAGCCTTCAGTAGACTCGAAAGGGTTCATCACAGCAAAAGATTTGCTGAACCTGCTCTTTCTGCTCCTGAATAAGAAAACAATGCATATTTGGGTATACTCTGTTAATAGTCCTCAGGCCTTCACCACAAGATGATTCTTAAAACTGCCCTGTTTGATACCACCATCTGAAGAGTACATTAAAGATATGTACTCTTGGCCGTGCACATAAATCCATTCTTTTTATGACTTCCCTATTACGGCATTCAAACAGAAAACAAAATCTTATTTTACACGTGTTTCACTGTAAGTTTGCACTTGCAAATCATATCCTATTGTCTAATGCCTGCAGCTACTGGAAAGCCTGGGGTTTGATTGTTTTCAGCTGAATGCCAGAAGGCAGCAGAAGTATTTTTTCCTTTATGAATCTGAAGCTCCTGGGCAAAATTGTCTGGCCAGAATCCAGAAATACCCTGTCCCTCCCTTGTTAGGCAGACACATGCATCTATGCCCCCATTTTAGTGATGTCCCCTGCCTTTATGGATACACACACAGCAGGCTGGGGAGGGGAGGAGCACACCAACAGGAAAAGGAAACTGCAGGGTAAGAAAGAGGCGGCCATATTCTGACAGGGAAGGCAAGGAGTGACAGACTGCAACATGTCCAGCTCCGAGCATAAAGTGTATTTTAAACAGAACTGTGTTGTTACCACACTGGACAGAGACTCTGAAAAACAGACTGCTGGATTTGTCATAAACTTGTTGGAAAACTGCTGGCACATGTTCTCAGATTTGACATGCAGTAACAATCACCTCAGTATTATATGGGTGTGCTTATATATGTACGTATATTAGAATATGGGCTCCTCCAGCCCATACCATGAAGCAGCAGGCGTCTAATAAGAGCAGCTTACTTCATGCTGCTCTGTGACACTGCCAGTTTTCCCTCCAGCTCTCACCCAAACACGTGTGCAGTAGTTAAAATCCTTCAGCATGTCCATCCGGTGAAGCAGTCACTAAATGGAAACAGGCACCAACAAGAGTGATGCTCAGGCAGCTACCTCTGACATAGCTGATGGAAGCTTGCATCATGGAAGCTTTGAAATGCCTTTGGCTCTGCTGCTGAGCAGGTGACAAGACAAAAGACTCTCAAAGTTTACGAAGACATTTTTCAGAAGCAAAATACCAAGCTGAAAAGCACTTTCCACACAATGAGTTGACACTGAGCACAAAAGCAGCAGTCAGAATTAGACGCATTCAGCTAATTGTATCTATCCTGTTTCTAAGCAAACAGCAAACTGCCATTATTCTTCTGTAGGCCCACTCTTCCTTACACAGCAGAAAGAACAGTCTGTGGGAATCACAGCCCAATGTGGGATCTCAAACAAGATTTTGCCTGAGGAAAAAAAAGAATGGCATGGATAGGCCATTGTTGCAACTATTCAAGGACCTGTGTGATGTAGAACACCAGATCTGTGTTAAAAGCTATGCTAACAAGAAAAAAGTTTGCATTTATTTTGGACAGAGATTTTTAAGATGGACTCTAAGTCTTTTCGTGTGTGTGTGTTTTGGGGGGGGGGGGGGGGGGGGGGGAGGCAAGGGTTCAAAATAGACATTTACTTGGTGAATCATTAAAATCATTGGATCACACAGTTTGATTCTCTTCTGCCTGTATATCATGTAATCACTCCCTTCTGTGGCTTTAAGAATAAGAGGGCAGTCCTTTGAAGAGTTTTGAATATGTACATTTTACTGTAATTATCTGTCTGCTTCTGGGAGAACAATAACTTTCCCACTGAGGGCAACACTTCTGGGACAAGTGGCAAGAAGCCATTTCTCCCACTAGATTTACTCTTGCCTTTGAAAGCACATTTCACCACTTCAGTTAACTGTGTCAAATGAGATACCACATGACTGAGCTCTGTGCAAATTGCCTCTCACAGCAGTCTACGTACCATGCTCAAACATCACCTTCCCTAACCTCCAGTTGTTCTCTGTTTCTTTTCATTAAGTCTATACAGCTCTTCTCTCTAAAATCTGTCTTGGCTGACTATCAGCTGACTTCTTCTTGCCCCTCAACAAGCACAAGACATTACTTAGCTACCTGTGCTGCACAACTGAAACAGAAAAACTATCAGTCAAGTGAAAAGACCTGTGCTGTAGTTTTGCTTTCCCTTAGCTACTCCAAGCTCTGTATTTCAGAGGAATATATATTTCCCAAATTAATTACAACGATGCGACCTGTCTTTATTCTTAAATCCTCACCAGCTTCTTCCTCTATTCTAAACCTGGAGACAGATGGACAGATGGACAGACATTTGTCCCTAGCTGTAGATAAACTCAACAAACAGAACACTTTTCCTCTCTCCATATACCATATAACACTTTTTTCTTCCTGACTCCCCAAACACATTGAAGAGTCTAAAGCAGCTGCACAAAAACCTACACCATTGATTTTCCTTCTCTTTTTACAATGAAAGACAAAGCTGGTATTTTGAGCCACATATGTTTCTGTTGTCTTCTGTGTTGGCTTACTAAGGTATATTAAAAAAGACTAATTTCCAACCCAAGCCTTTTTCCTCAGTTACAGTTACTCCAAACATGTTTTATCTTTATAGTCTCTGAGCCTTCTTGCTCAGAGAGCTCTGCCTCTATGCTGGGGTTGGAGGCACAGGACTCAACACAGGACTCTCACCTTCCATATCGTCAAGGGTTGTGACCTCATGCCACCTGAAACTGTGTTCTGAGAAATGAACATGCAAAATAAGTCTTCACCAGCTTTCGAAAGCCAAGACAAAGCCTGCAAAAATGATTTTCTTCCCCATCTGTCCATCTAGTTATAATATGGAGAGGATGCCTTTTCTTGGCATCAGTAAACAGGAGTGAATAGCCTTTGCAGTCCTCAATTTTCATTTAGCATAACTGCTGATACATAGTCTTATTTAAGTAAATGTTATGCATATGTGCGTACATACCCTCCAAATAACCTCTAACACAAGGTATAGCTACTGTGTAAGCCAAGTGCTATAAAGTCATTAGAAAAATTATTCTTGCTAAAAAAAAAAAAAAAAAAAAAAAAAAAACTATCTGGCATTCTTATACTGTTCTCATTTGAAATTCCAGTACTACAACCCATGATGGATTAAAAGCAACTAAAAAAGCATAACCCCAGGATGGATTTTAAATAGTTTTATTCATGCAACTAAAAAACAACTAGGATGTCATACAGCTTTGTCAGGCTTCACAAAGGCCTGAATCTCTCTCCATGACTAGTAAGCATAATTTACACAACTTGAACTTTCATTTAATAACTGATGATTAATTGCTCAATATACTGACTGATTCGCAAGTCCTGCTCTGAGTTACATGCCCGTGTAGCTTGGGAAACTGCTATAAAACTCCTAGGCTTTGTTATTCCATCCTGTTGCCATGAAAGTCTCAAAACCTGTCTCAGATGAATAATTGTGGTAATAACTGAAATAAACTGAGATGTCTTCTATTTATCATTGTTTGAACTATTACCACAGAAAATGAAGGGCTTGGAGGGGGGGGGGGGGGAAAAAGGTTAGAAACAGTCTTCTGATAAAAAAAATCAAAGTTCCTTCCATGTTTTAAGTAAAGTGAGAAAGACTGGGTTCAAATTTTCAGTACCATACTTTTTATATAAGTAGGATTTAAAATGTTTGAGTAATCGGTCTCCTCAAAATCAATCTTTGGAATTTACATATGTGTTTGTATAATTACTTAGGTAAAGAATTCTGTCAGCCTAAGCTCCATGACATGTATCATATATAGTAGGGATAAGTTTGAAAGCATGATAAATTACCGATTAATCTTCACAACAGGATTTTCACCTTGAGTAATCTCATGACAAGCATGGTTACAAGGAGAAATTAGGAACAACAAATCAACACGCCTTCCGTGTCAGGGTATCAAAGGCTGATACCATGTTAGTGTTTGCTTTTGCAAAGCAAGCGCTGTCACCTTCTGCCCTGCCTTCACCCTCTAACAGAACTGAGGGTGTGTTGCCAGCACCAAACGGCTTCCAGAAGCCCCCATTGTAGGCATACACCTTCCCTTTCTCTTCCAGCTAGGTTTGTGACTGGAACTCTGTGGGCCACATACACGTCCAAGCAGAGGAAGCAGAATCAATACCAATTTTGCCCTCTTTGGTTGGGGGCGGGGGGGTGGGGGGAGGAGGGGGGAATTTACTCTCTGTGCTAAACAAGAGAGAGACTATGCCCTCTGCAATGTTTCAGAGCAAACACTAGAGAAGTATCCACCACAATTCACAGAGCTCTGGGTGCTGGCTATTTTTTTTGCAGCTGCACTGCTTTCTGCGCAGCTTCTCTCACCATGTAGTTTCCAATTTGCTCCTCAAAGGGTAATTTTACAGCCGTCTGCAACACCTGAATTAAGGATGCTTTTGAGTGCCTTTTATGCTACTTCATGCTTTCTACTCAGTATAAGGAGAGGTGGATCTTGGCTAAATGACTCCCTTCAGCTGCCTTCAGGGTTTACTGCTTTAGTCAGAAATCCACTGAAATTAGAAGACTCTTTTCTCTTGTTTTCAATAAGCACTAGGCCAGGCCTAGAATAAAGAATATGAAATAAACACGAGTTATCAGTTCTCATTAAAATGGTTTCAATTAGGTCTTATGATTTCTTTCCTCTGGGAGAAACATACTACAACAGCTTTAATGAATATATTGGCAGAAGAAATAATAATTTACATGAGAGGACAAATTAATATTTAAATAATCAACTCTCCATTCTTTGGAGTCTTCTCTTCATAATTGAGCTCTATATGTGTAATGTACCACTGCTGAATGGATGACTTGGGATAATCACAAGTGACCTGCTGCAACAGCAGAGTAATACAAAAAGCTGAATCTTTACTACCATGTCACAGTCTCCGACAGGGTCTAGGATCCATTGTTCCACACTGTAAAACATTGTTCGTGTTGATAATAATTTTATCTCGTCTAACTTAAAAGTTCACGTTCGTAGAGTTTTTTTGATTAATGAAATGGCTCTGACAGCCAGCAGCTTCTTTCCAATATTAGAGAGCAAGCGGGTGGGTGCCAATTTACCATTATTCAAACCAGTAATCTCCTGTGTCTCTGACTGCTATTATTCCTTTGCCTGTGACCCAACCACTTAATGAAGTGAAATTAATTTACAGTAATAGGAAATTCTCGGAACTACATGAAAGCACAAGCTTTAATATGGGAAGAACAAATGGCCTTTTCATGCAAGGCTGACCACAAGCATTGTAAAGAAATTCGAAAGGACTTTATACCTTTTTAAGTAGGTATGGTATTAGCTGAAACAATATAATGCAGTAAATATGAAAAATCATCAAACACCTCTTTGAAGCAGAAAACACCAACACAATTTTCTCCTTTTATCACACAGCAGAATTTTCTCATTTGCATATAAATGTATGACACACATGTATTTTCTGAAGATAAAGCCAAGATCTCATCATCCTTCAAATCCCTTCTACCACTTCTATCACAATACCCATGACAAACTGCCAACAGAAAACCAGGAACAGGGAGGTTCTGACATTTATTTTGCCTATTCGTCCTTTGTAAATGAATGCATCAGCACGCATTAGAATTGAAATGAATATTGTTATCTTAAATGGCAAAATATACCTCACATTTATTCTCCAAATATATTATCTAAAAAATCTGTAAAAGGTTGAAATTTTAACTCAAATACACCATATTCTAATATTTATTTTCATGTAGAGAAAATACCACTTCCCAAACCTTGCTTTAGCATCCCTTCCCCACCTCTGCCCTAAAATGCAAACAGTGAGGAGGGAGAAAGGGAGAGGAAGGCAAGAGTCACAATAGACATGGAATGATCTTTTTCAAAATAATTTGCTTTATTTGAAGCATTAAACAAGTATAATTCTTTCTTTCTAACTAGCACTAACATTTCATTTATTGTACCTCATACACTCTGCATTTTCACTCTCATTTTTCAAACTGTCTTACATCTCTTGGGGAAGAGAATAATTATCAACGTTGCCCATAACACAGTGATACTCCAGTGAGTCTGGGTGCTATATAAAGACAAAAGCTATCTCACAGGCATCTGTGTATTCACATACTCTTGTTGCACATAGATGGTGGTGATATTCAAGCAACAAATCGAGAATATCCATCACCATCTCCTCAAAACAACATTAAGATAATCTGAAGATTTCTGGTGCATTGGCACAAGCTGTAGCTTTTCCTCTTACTGTATTGCTTTCCCCTCCTCCCAGACACCGGCTGGGAGAAAAGATAAATCTTTTCACCATCAGAGAACCTCAGCTGGAAAACAGGAAGCTGGGGCAACACTTCTACTTCAAGTAGATCCTTTCCTGTCTCACCCAGAGTTTCACATTATCTCCAGCTAAGCTCAACCCATCACTACAAAAGTCTTGCCTTTGCAAATACTGATTAGTTAGAAACTAATTTGTTTTCCTTTGTTAGAAAAAACCTGGATCTACAGCTACACTGGACAGTTATTTTTTCCCCAAGAGACTGTTAGCAGTTCTTTGAATTATCTCATACAAACCAGGTTTGCTTCCTAGCAGCCTTACAGATCCTTATGCAAGGTCTGGGCTACCACCCAAGGCATTAGCAAGCTGTAACAGCTTTGAGCATTACACATGGCTTCCTCTGTACTTGCACACCTTTGCTAAGGAATGTACACAGTCTGAATCTATAGAACAATCTTTCGCCTTTGTCACATAAGATGTCTATTCAAGACACATGCAAATTATATAGGACAACTGGTTTGGCAGCAAGGCAATCATGTACTCCTTTGGAAACACAATGCAAACTCAATCCTCTTTCAGGTCCTTAAGCAAAAGGACTGATTGACAAAGAGAAAGAGGGAGATACAGGAAGAAAAGTCTCTACAAGATACCAAATGATGCCTAGAGAAGGGTAATTCACAGAACTCTCTCTCCCCCAGTATTCACTTGCTTCCTCAAATAAATTGAAAATCTCCTCAGTCTACTTGATAATACAAATTCATTCTTCCAAAAACTTTGCAGGGCTACTGTTTTGTTTCTTTTCTGGCAGTACTTGTAAAACTTTAGTAACTCAAGTACAGTATAGATATACTACCTCAGAAAAGCTAAACAATATGCCTTGGTTTGGCACTTTGTTCAAAGTAACTTTTCCTCAGAATCCTACTCTGCTAGGTAAAAATGAAGAATCTTAATGTACCAGACAACATCAGCTCAGAAAATATGTATTTTCTCTGAAAAATACTTCAGTGTTATGAATAAATAACAAATAAATAACAACAGAATCCTAAAGGACTTAATGACAGGTAGTTTAAACCAGTAAATTTAATTATTAACAAATCTCAAAAAGCCCAGGAAAATACAAAGTATTAATTGTTATAGAACATAACAAAAATAAAGGGGTGATGTATAGAATTACATACCTTGGATCCATCTCAGGTAATAAAATAAAAAAATTAATCCATGACTGGTCAACCACTAATTAAGAATACAATGAATGCTAGCTTTGATTCATTTGCAGAATATAAGAACTGTTTGGGTTGTATTTCTTTAACAAGCTTACTCTTAAGATTCATCAAGAGAAATTATTGATACAAATTCTTCAAGTAGTTCTACTTAATGAGTAATTCCACTTAGAACTATACAATGTTTGATTTTTTTTAATAGAAATTTTATATGTACTTGGGTGAAAAAAACAGTGAATAGATTAATGAAAGGTTAACTCCCCTTGCCTTACCCTTATGCTAAATGTGATAAGAAATGTGGAATAAGTTAAATGGCACATGTTAATCAAAAAGGCTAGTTTATCTACTGGTGCCTTTTAGTAATATGCACTGTGTAATTATAAAGTATTGAGGCAAACTCAGAGATAGTCAAAGATACTTTATACCACACAACCCTTAGCATTGGCCTGCCCAACTTAAGGGTCTTACTGGATTCACACCAGGTGTAACAATCTCTTAAAGCAGCATTTGCTAAGATACTTCTCACCATTTGCACATTCAAAAAAATAAAAATAAAAATAAAAATAAAAATAAAAATAAAAATAAAAATTACTCACCAGAGCAATGTATATCCGTGACACCCTATAAGGCATGTGAAGGCTACAGTTTACAAGGGTGAAACAGAAATCTGCACATTCAGAAATACGCTTAGAAATACCATGTTGCAGAAAATAAATAAATAATAATATTAAAAAAAAAAAGCAGTAGCTAGAAGTACTTTTACTGGGTGCACGTGTATTTAAGCAAAATATATGCTGAAATTAATACATACAATTTTAATCTCCTTGACCTTTCCATATTTCATTTTTAACCTTGAGCAGGTGATTCAATATCCAAATATTTGATTGCCCAAAATAAAAGATGTTATTAATGCTTCCTTAGATCATAAAGCTGCTGTGTGGGTAAAATTTATTAATGTTTCTATGGCTCAGAAACTACCAAGGCAAAACCCAGAAAAGTACACAAGATGCAGGTACATTTTTACATTTTCAGGGGTACAAAATTCTCATTTAAAATATAAAGCTAGAAACCTTAAAAAAAGACTTAATGCACATATACACGCACCAATAAATAAATAATCAAACAAATAAATAAATAAATAAAATGGGATAAAAAAAGCTTTGTCTTTGGCAACTGAAAGAGTCAGGAAATTTTTATGTATAAAAGTTAAGAGTGTATGACTCATGTTATGATTTGCCTAATAAATTCTCCATGAAATTGTACCTTGGTATAACGTGGTAACTATCCATCACTAACAGAAACCGATCACCTGGTAGCATCTGAAGGTTGTTCAGAAGGGTCACAGAAGACTGAAAATCCACAGCCACTCTTGCTCCAAGAAAAAAGTAAGACCAAACAGAAGAAAGGAGGAACCTGAACTGTGAAAACAGCTGCACGAAGCTGAACTGCTTGTGGATAGAAATCATCTGAAGGGAGTTGCAACTCACTGCAGATGATTTCTAATGGGTAAAGGATAATGCATTTAGAATACCTGAATACCAGTGAGTCTGGACCTCGATAAAATTCAGAGTTATGACTTAGTTGATGCTAACTTCAGATCCTGCATAGTGAAAGTGAGTGTCAGGGTATGAACAAGAGGCAAGTATAGATAAGGTCTGTCTCTGAAGCTTACATGTGTGGGGATGGAATTGTTGTGTTTAAACGTTGCCTAAACCAAACAAAAACATCTAGGCACAAATTAAGAATGAAAATCATCAAAACTGATGTCTGGATTGGTGCAAAACAGCTCCTACTAACAAAAGAAGATATACCTCAAAATTTGTTTCATGTTGAAAATGAGAAATTAAACTTCTCTAACTTATTTGCATCGAGGATACATCTCCAGGACCTCAGAATAACCAACACCAGAAAGACAACTCCACCTCTTGCCATGGGCCTGGAGCAACCAGCTCTGACTGGAAGGAAATGGCTGCTCTCGCTTTCACAGATCACAACTGCCATCCGGGACCTGGAGCACATGCCTAATAATGGCTTTGTCAAAACCGGTACATTTCTCACAATATCTCACTTTTAACAAAACAACCAGCTCAACCCATCATCTTTCCAATGGCTAGTAACAACAGGTGAAAGCAACTGTAAAGGACTAGCAGTACTGTCTCTTTGTCCCCTTCTTCTGCTTCCAAATGTCTCCTCAGCATTTACCCAACTGCAATATTTCATTTTGAAAGGACACCTTACAGAGCAGACTGTCAGAATGAACACTTGTGAGCTTCCTCAGCTATGAAGCTTGTATTCAGAAATGGGTTTGCAGTCTTTTTTTCAGTGGTATTTGGGATTCTGGATGTTCCAATAACAGCCATTCATTTAAAGCTATATGTGTGCAAAGAGATTTTTATAAGGATGAAAGCTGAAAAATGTAATAAAGGATCTCTCAAAAATCCAGCATATTCAAAATGTACATCCTCCAACACTGTGCTAAAATATTCACATGAAAAGGTTGCTCATAAGGATTACCAAAAAAGAAAGTGTTCACAGAAAACTTAAGAACACTTGAAAAATCTTCTAGAGATGAACTGATATATATTGAACTAGAATCTGAACAAGTTGTTCTTTGACAATCGGAATACACAAATACCCTTAGAATTTATTCATGGCAGGAAATGAAAACAGATCTTTTGTATTCCCCTACAAACTTGGCAGCATGTATCTATAGCCAGTTCACACTTGACTGACTTCAGAGCTGATCCAAAGCTCAGATTCCTTCCAGCACTTGCTAATGTGCTTTAAAGAAAAATTTAATATCCCACAATTAAGCTTGTACACAGACATAATGTCTGAGATCTGAAAGTGACAGGATAAACAGATTTTTTTGATATGTTATATAATGGCAGCTCATTAGGATCACTTACAGGTTAATTTTGAAAAAAAAAAAAAATCTGCAAACCACCTGGTTTGCATTAAAAGCATGTAGATAACACACAGAATCCTAGATTCAGGATGCCTCAGCATTCTGGCATCAAGCAAAAAAAAATGAGTAGGGCTGACAATCCCTAAAACTTATGTTTGGATACATTATCTTGAAGTGGAGAAAAACTGTGTGACTTTTCAAAAAAAAAAAAAAAAAGGACTCAAACTCAGCACAGTGGCTGGTGGCTAAGTACTTTTTGAATAAGGCCTATGAGTATTTATACTTTATGAGAGTTTTAGTATTTTCTACCTTTCTGATTGCTACTCCGAAACAGATGCATTATTGAAATTGCAAGACCAGGGAAAACTTGGTGCTTGATTGCTCAGATGTATAAATGAATACAGGTATTATCTGTTTATTTATGCATATATATCAATGTATTTCTCCACATATATATACTCTTGCGTTGTAAAAGCTTTGGTGGGGAGCAACAGAGAACTAATTACAGTGAATATTTTGCCTTCTAGAGATAAACTGCCCCAAGTTATGTTCTGGTATTAAGTCATCTGTTTATTTGTTTATTTTTACTTTTTTTCATTATTCTCTGAATTCTTTAGTTCTTCTTTATTTGAATATCCCTAATTTTGGCTTTTACTCCATTACACCATTGTAACAAATTTGCAAGTAAATGCAAACACTCTAGGGTAATATTTGGAAATCTCTATTAATAGCAGGCATGAACATCAACACTGACATCTCCATACAATAGTGATCCATACAAAGCGCTCTGTTCAACATTTTAGAGCTCTATTACTTTCTGTTAATTGGTGTGGCAGGAGAAGACCTTCCTCTTTGTTCGCCTAAAGTATGGAAACATAAAAATCAAAACTCAAACTGAAAAGCTGTTCCTTCAGCAAAGACTTGTTCCAGACCACAGAGGAAGATAAAAAAAGTGCTAGCTACAGAGGGTTATAACAGCATCTCACTCACATTATCAGACAGAAGGGGAAAAAATTACCTTGATTTTGACGTATGAAAATGAAAATTATCAGTATGAGAGCAGAAAGTGTTTCTCCAGTATAACATTCGCAATTTTAAACAAAAACCTTCCTCTAAGTATGAGCTCTTGCTCTTCTTCAAATCTACAACTTATTTGTGTTTATCATTAACAAAAGGAATCATCCAGCCTGATTTTTTGGCAGAAAATCCTTCCAAGAATTTAATGCATCTCACAGAATACACATTTTCTTTGAATAAAAAAAAAAAAAAAAAAGGAAGAATAGATAAATTACATGGATATACATTATGCCTTTAATATTTTGACAAAATGTAACTTCATTTCACTCATGAAAATAGGCTTAGGGAAATAGCATGATAAAATTCATGTAACATATGGACCTTCTCACATCTGACACTAGATCAAATTCAGTCTAGGTTTCTAATGACAATTTATTACACATCCAGTATGATGGGATTTTCATTGTCTGAAATTATACAAAGTCAGATTCTGAGGATAAATGTCCACAGTTTAATGTATTTGTAAGTCATATACAAGGAGCAGCTGAATAGAGTCTGGGTATGAAGGCTTACTGCAAGACTAGATAGCAACTGTGGGTTGTTTTACAGGGAAAAAAAGGAAATCCAGTCAATAAGAATCTTCGTACAGCATTTTCTGTGAACCTCCAGTACTGTATCTCAGTGCAGTGGTACTTGGGACCATTTCAGCTCACAAATATAGCTGGACCTAACTCACTGATTTCAGTGGGAGCAATGTATGTTTAAATGGATTGAAGCAATAACTCTCCCAGTTACTCCTCTCTGTACAGTCAATGCCAAAGAAGTAAAAGGCAATGCCAAATCTGAATATGAATATCCTTCTAGTTCCACTGCCATATGGTAGCCAGAGGTCCTCACTCATTAACATCATTCTACCAGGATAACCAATCTCTGTTGGTGGCTGTGGAGCATTTTTAAAAATTGAATTCTTTGAGATGGAACAGAATTTTATGCTATTGGGTGACACAGCTTCCAGACTCTTGTGCTATCTCATTATGAAGCAAGATTGCCAGTTTTCTGATGGACACCGAGAGTTTTGTGGGCATCCTGGAAGGGCTCTGCATTTCTATGGACTTATGGAAATTCAGAACAGTAACAATAGAGCCAGGCAAAAATGCAAAGTGGAAAGAGATGGAATATGTTTCCATGTTCAAACGCAGCCAGTATTGGACACATGAAGAATAGTAATAATTTCTAATTGAAAGTATTGCTGGTTTTGTTCGTTTGTTAAGTTTTGTTTGTTTTTACCACATCCTTCCTAAGGTCTTAAAAATAGTCACTTCAAAGTACCAATTTCTGACCCATACAACATTTGCTTTAAAAAAGAAATAATATTCAGTTGGAATGGCAGTGTAAATGCCTTTTGGTCTTAACTGCCCAGCTCTTTTTTGAGCAGAAAAGAATGTCCTTTCACTTAAACAGCAAGGGGGAACTTTTCAAAAGACTATTCAGGAAAATATCACTAATGACTCACCATATTAAACCTCTTGCAAAACCAAGGAGATTTTTGTGAAGTGCAATTAGCTTTTTGATGCATTTCATGCAGTCCTAAGATACTACGATTCCAATACTTTCCTTTTTATAAGTAATTTTCATGAAATGGTCATTACTGTCAACCTGAACATCCCGTGTCATCAGGTGACTAAGGCACAGTCCCTTACAGATATCTCTACTGCACACAACACCACTTAATGACTTTTTGTTTAGGTAATAAAGCTAAATGTGGTAATGAGCAACATTTTATTTCCAACAACATTTTTTTCCATCTTTAGAAACATTAAAGTCTTTCTTTCTCATGCACTTCTGAGAGATTTATCTCAGCTAACTTTAGGTGTATAAAATTACGTGCCTAATCCAAGCAGCTCACTAGAATACCAAATCAATAGAAACAGATATGCAGCTCCAGAGTAATACATCCTATTCAAGATAGGTTTAGTGAATCATACTTTGAAGGTGTCTTTCAATTACAGAAGAAACCTAGATGAGCTTAGAGAAGTCCACCCTATTATAGATTGTTCCTTGTTTGTCCAGGCCTGTAGCTCTGAGATGCTCCAACCAAGAGCAGCAGGTTGGCATGCCATGATGCTGTGACTGGCCCAACAATGAAGGGATGGGGTTGTGCTGGGAGTTTAGAGCCTCAGCCATGTCCGTCAGCACTGGCACTGAAACCATTAGGTTAGCCACAGCAGCAAAGCAGTAGTGATGCCAAAGCCTGCTTTGTCTATGCCAAATCCACCTTTCACAGTGCGTGTAGTCACAGAGGGGCAACAGAAGGGCATGGAAGGAATATACTGCTCTCAGAAACAGCATCTGACATCCCTCCCATTTTGCTTTTCTGATAGCAATAGAAGCAATAAGCATAGTTCTCCAAAACTCATTACATTTTGGCTCGTTTCCCTTTTTCCACTTTCAATCGCAGGACCGTCTGGCTCCATGTTGCAGCCCCTAGGTCACAGAATCAGTAAAAAACAAAGGAGCAGTGTTAACAGAAGGCAAGAAGCCCAACACCAGGGAGTTTCTAGAAGGCCTCACAATATAGAGGCCAAATAGTCTCTTTAAAATAGCAACAAAATGTGAAGACCATTTAGAAGAGATATTTGTGTACTTCCATAAGACACAGTAGAAAAATCTGTGACTCATCTTCAAATACTGAGAATTAGTTATTGTTGAAGTGAAGATATGATTAAAAAAAATAATAAAAAACCTGCCCATTTTGTGATTTCACAAAGTGGACAGCTTTTCATTACACAATGTTTTCCTGGGTGTGAATCACACTATCAAGAAACAACTGCGGTATGAGTCATACAATGGAGATCTCAGTGTAATTCATTTTTTGTAACTGTCTGCACTGTAAAACATACCATAAGAAATACAGGCCCGTCTGCCTGAACCATACAGAAGTGCCAGCCATGCCCTTGACCCAGCAAAGCTCTTAAGCACATGATTAATTCTTAGTTGTCTCTCACTCCTGTTTCTGAAAATGTCTCTCCTCTTCAGCTAAACACATGCTTGAGTATTTTCCTGAACAAGAATCCACATTTTTAATTTAAATTCCTGATTTTATATAATTATGTATTAATATAGCACCAAATAAATATATATGTATAATCTGAAAAGATGATTTTTAAATCTTTTAAACCGTAAATGCTTATTAAACACTGACTTAAATTTAATGGTACCGTATTGTGTAATTCAAAGGCTCTATACTTACTGACATAAAATACATCCACTTATGAATATAAAATTAAACAGCTATTAAAGGGAAACAGCCTAGGGGAAAATAAATAATATTGTAAATAAAGCAAAACATATTAATCAAAACTAAGGAACAAGGAATCTTAGAGGTATTTTAAAAAGTTCCAACATTAAAATGACACTAAATGCAACAAAGCTAGCAGTAGTTGGAAGGGTACTGTGAAAGTTGATTGCTTCTTGTCCCTCCGGATCAACATATCCTTGCCTTTCACATTGCAATGTTTCCTCAGTTTTCCTCATTTCCTCAACCATCTCCGCAAATTCAGAAGGGTCTCAAAATAGATGCTTCCAAAGTTTTATTTGGATGAGGTGTTATTTGTTTATTTATTTATTTTCACTATGACGCAATAAATAAAAGTGAATCAGGGTTGGACCCGATGATCTTTAGAGGTCCCTTCCAACCCCCATAGTTCTGTGATTCTGTGATTCTGTGATATCATACCATATATGTAGGTAATGTTGGTATTAACATCAAAATTTGATGTGGTAATACAGTGTAAGCCCCAAAAGAAAATACCCTCTTGCAAAATTGGATTAAAGGTGCTATATGACACTATAATTTCTCTCCATATACAGGTCCTTACAGTATCTTTTTCTGCCAGCAAGAAAGTAGATAGTTGGGGATTTCATAACCTATATGCTACTATGCTACTGACTAAAAGGAAACTTCTGATATAAAAGAGAACAACTTTGACTGTGACTCATGACATATCTGTAATACAATGCTTTTTTTTTTTTTTTTTTTTTTTTTTTTTTCCTGCCATATAATATGCTCATAAAATAGAAAATGTATAACTAGTATACCATTTAAATATATTGACATTTCTCCTGCAGGACACCTCATTTAGGAAATTTTAATAAGTAATAAATCTCTGAATTTCTTTTTCCTTTTCCCACAATTCTCTCATATTTTGAGAATAACTCTAGAAGGCAAAGGCTACCTGATTTACTCCTAGTATAATAGTGGTAGAACTCTTGCCTCACACAAGTTAAAAAACACCTTACTTTTCAGAAAAAAAATTGCTGAAGATGACAGAAGATGGTTTTGTTATGTATTATAACAAATATAAAATGTTTCCTTTATATACCGCTTTAAAATGCTTAGTCATTTCTACAATGTCATACAGTACATGGCTTTTGTGACTGAGAAAGTCTCTTCTTTATACATGAATATATATATCTTTTACATCTGGCATGGCAAATTATATACCACTATAATTTCCTGTGTTTAAATGCTTTTGGTTAGAGTTCAATGAATAATAGGGTTTTTTTTGTTTGTTTGTTTGTTTGTTTGTTTGTTTTTGTTTTGGTAAAGAAGTTGAAAAATGCATAAAACCTTGTTTCAATTAGATTTAAACAGACTTTTTAATTTATTTTTTTTTCCACAAAATTATTTCTTACAAAAATTAAAAATACAATTTAGTGTCAACTGAAAGAAAAAGTCATTCAAACCAAACTTTGTGTCCTAAAATATACCTTCATTTAACAAGATGCTGGTTTGAAATGAGATAGAAGTCCAAATACTGCATTTAGAAAATGCCAAAACATTTCCTTTTCTCTGAAACAGTGTTTTATTCTGAAATGACCAATAATGCCTGTGTTATATGCAGGGGGTAGACTGAGAAATGGCTGGAGCTAGTGCTTCAGTAGAGTTTTGTCTTTGGCTTAGCTACAGCTAACGCATAAATTAAAATCACCATAAGGGTTCGCCAAGCAGCTTACAACAGGGCTTTGGAAAGTGAGATAAATCCCTTCTGTTCCTTTCCCATCTCTGTTTGGGCTGAATGTAGTGTCAGAGCATAATATTGGAGTACAAACTGCATTAGGAAAGAGTGAAGGCATCATTATAAAGGTATTTTATATTTCTTCATTATAGTAGACTGGGGCAACTTCTCATAACTCTGAAGTGATTTTTTGTTCAAATTTGATCACTAAACAAGGGATTTCTGGCACAACCTTTTAGCCCCCAGCAAAGCTACAAGTTATGCCCACAGCCGAGGACCTCCTATAGCAGTGTCATTTTTCAGGGCACTGATCAAAATACCACCAAGTAGTAACTTTTCTGAGGGTAGAGCTTATTAGCATGCAGTTTTTCCTCTGAAGTTGCTTTTAATTGATGCCAATGTTACTGGGCTCAGCATCTTTATTCAGTAGTTGTATGCATTGTGTATTTGTTCTTCAGTGGGTTTGGTCACATCTGGAACCACTCCACCAAAGCAAAGAGAGTTTCACCATGGCAAGCTCAGGGGTCTCTCTCAGTCAAATGGGACACCACAGCAGCGTGGTATTTTAAGGCTTAATAACCTACATTTCATTAGATGGTGTGAAAAAAAGCATTTGAAAAATGCCTTGTATTAAGTCTCATATGCAGCATTCAGCTCTTGAAACTTTGGAGAAAAGGATAATTAATAGAAATTTTCTATCATTAATTTTTTGGAGTGCATACCTCTATCAATTCTTATCAGAGAGGCTGAAAACTAAAAATGTGGTAACACGAGGCGTAAGAATTAGATATCAAGGCCCATACAGGCCACAACAGGATAAAGAGGGACAAGAAATCTTGAATTGGGTCAGGATTTCACTGCTTTATCCCCCCTTCCCAATATTCCCGTTGTACATTTTGGTGCAAATTAGTTAATTGCTAAACAAGAAAATTTGCTAAAAGTAGCCAGAATGGAGATATTTTTAATGGCCAGCTTTCATTTTCTCCTCGTTGTTTAAGCATCTCTTGCCAGATTTGAATTTCCAGTGCTGATACCTCATTAGACTAAGAACTTCAAGGAGAAAAAGCAAATTGCAGGATAAAAACATACAGCTATTTGACCCATTTATTATTACAGTTTTCAGTCATAAATATCAGTGATCTGGAAGAGAAGAAAACAGGTTCCACTACTGTTGGCTCTGCACTAGAAGTGATTGATTCTTTTGGAGAAAAACTTACCAGGAGCTTTCTCTTTATTACTGCCATAGATCTTCTCTCCTATACAACTCTTTAATGAAGGCATAATATAATGCACACTTCTAAAACTCTGCATAAGGGCTTCTCACCTGCTGGGTTTCATTTGAGAACCCTAGACTAACTGTTAATAAGCAATAGCAAGTAAATATTTGCTCTTGTGCATGTTTGCCCTACGTTCCACTTGCACTCGTGCAAAGCCTTTAATAATTGCCAGGGATCAAATGTCACTATTCAATCCCCAACTTATTTAAAACTGGCGGTCTTAGATATCTTCATTGTCTTCCTTCAAACAAAGCTTTAAAATGCTGTGAATCTATTCCCTTCCCAAGAGTTGCTATAACTCAACATTCTGCCTCAAGCATGAAAGAAAAGAAACCAAACCTTTAAAAATGTAGATCCTCTAAAGAGAGCATTTTCTCTAGTAACAAACAAACAAAAAAATCTGTTCATCTGTAACAGAGAGAATAATTTTGTGGTATCATTGAATATATACAAATTAGAAATTAATATTTAGCACGTTTATTGCACCTGAAATGTGAGACTCGAGAAGATTTACAAAATTTCATAACTAAAGCTGAAGCCATGACTTTTTAACTTATATTAAAAATATGATTTACTTTAATGACTCTTCCTCCCGGTAATGTATTCCCAGCATTATTTCTGTGGTAGATGAAACCCTAACATTTCTGCAATGTCAGAAGCTTTCTTTTGGTGCCCAGAACAGGCAGAGTTACAATTCATGTCTACGTAAAAACAATGACTATTTAAGTGCTTCTGAATCCATTTGGATTTCTTTGCTGAAAGATATGATAGCCAAGGCAGTAGCTGTCAAAAGTAAAAGAAAGCAAGAGGATTAAACGAAGGTATAATAAAAGAGCAAGGCAATGATTCTTTTTACTCAGTTGTGTCTTGGGATGCTCTCTTGTAAACATCAGGTATATTAAAAAAAGGAAAACTTGTTCTAAACAGGTCATGCAGGACACCAGCAGAAAGAAGAGATATGCTCTTTAACTTAAAGCTAAGTTCTACTCTGCTGGAAGTTTAAAAATTACTGCTCTTGCTGCTGGACACTCTACCAGTTGCCAAGATCCTTGCCAAATTCTTATGAGCAAAGATTCCAACTGATATATAACTGCTAGCAAAATTTTACTACCCATATTTTCAATGAGGAGTTCAAAAAGTTATATATATCTAAAATTATCCTTCACATAGCTGAGTGATATGTCTTAATGCTTTACTACTTTACTGCAGCAAATATAAAATTAAGTATTCATTGAGTAATTTTTAAGAGGCTGTGTTAGTAGGACTTTGTCACTGTGCATCACACACAAATCAAACTACAGTGCTGAATTTGTGGGTTTTAGTTCTGCTTAAACACCAGATCAGAAAATGAAAAACAATTCTTTCCTAGAAAAAATAATTGTGTAGTTATATTTTATATATACACCCAGTATGATTACAAAATACATGTTCCACACATAACTTTTAAATCACAAGGAACTAGCTATTTTCCAAATGTATATGGCCAAAGAATTGAATAATTACATACTTTTGACAGGCTGCTGGAATATGCAAAAAGTAAAAAATTTCTAGACATTGGAGACAAAACTTTTGTTGGGACTACATTGTATTTCTACACTCCAATCACTTTAATTACCTCCCTTGATACAATTAGACTTGTTTTGTTACTTTCCTATCTGACATGGAAGTTGAATTTAAACTTACTTTTCCCATTTCTTAAGTTTTGTGTATTTATCATTTTTCTAAAAAATTAACAACTAGTTTTAAGAGGGATTATTTAGTAAATGTTAAAACAAGTAGTTTGATTATTTTTCCAGCAAGACATTATTCAAAAAGAACGACCTAAGAGTTTCAGCTTTAATTTAATGACAGCTTGATGAAAAAAATTCACATCAGAATGTTGTCCTCCATCTCTAGCATTGCACTCAGTGCTGCTGATTCCCACTAGGTTGCTCTCGAAATTGTTTAATGCTTGAATTCTTTGAGATTCAAAGCCTTGAAATATTTTGTTGAAAACCTCTGCACAAGTGCCAAGTTCATTATTTTGCACACAGTATGGGATGAATTACTTGTTTTAGCAGGTATGAGCAAATACAGGTACATGAAGGCAGATCAGCAAAGGCACACATCAAGAAATTTTTGTCCTAAGCAGAAGATTCATGCAGATTTGTAAGGTCCTATTTGTGATAAGAACAAATAGACACTCAAATTGTCTAATTTCCTTCAAACCTTATGAAAAGTCCTTCATGCCAGTTCTGAGCAGCTGTAGCCCACTCCTCATGAAGGGTGCTGAGCAACACCCTCTTGAAAGTAAAAGTCTAAGTTCCAGAATTTCCTTCATATTACTTTTCCAGGAGATCACTTTTAA
The DNA here is from genome assembly GCF_009819795.1 of Aythya fuligula. Lineage (NCBI taxonomy): Eukaryota > Metazoa > Chordata > Aves > Anseriformes > Anatidae > Aythya > Aythya fuligula. Next base: position 426,108 of record NC_045565.1, on the reverse strand, counting down.
CTCCAGATGAATATTCATCTGGGTCACAGCCCAAATTAGACAATTCTTCAAATTATAAAAGCAACCACCTTAACAGAGACAAGAGTTATTTTGTAGTGCTTCTGCTCTCATCCAAATGGAGGTAACTCAATTTAACTACACAAGGAGGGTGTGACTTATGGTGGTGACAGATACGATAACTACTGAGTCCCACGTGAACTGATCAAATAACAAAAATAAAGAACATATATTCTTTTTGCAATCTGGAGAGATTACAGCACTGCAGCATCAGTATCGATGAAGTTGCTGATAAAGAAGCATCTCCTCTCCTGTCAGAAGAGGTTCCTTTTTCTCTTCTGTTTGCTGTGAGAAACATCATGTCACCAAATGAAAAATATGAAAGATTATCTCCTAAGCTTACCAAAATGACAGATCCGTCTCACAGTCAGGCAGTTCTGATTTATCAGATCAGGAAAAAAAAAAAAAAAAAAAAAAAAAGAGAGAGAGAGAGAGAAGAAAAAAGGAAGCTTTTTTGAAAGGGCATTATTTTATCTGCACGTCACCTATATGCATCTATGAAGTTTGGTATGTTTCTAGTTACACACACCTTTCTGAACTGCAAAGAGAATGAGGTTAAAAAAAAATCCTCTGTCTGAGAAAGATGTTTCTTTTACAGTTGACTCTAGAGAACAGCATTTGAAATGGAGATGCTGGGAAAGCCACGCTGTCAGGGACAGCACGATGCAACAAACTTGTGCAAATGGAATCTCTAGAGGATAAAAACAACCACCACCTACTAATTCCCTTCTCTTTGCCTCTCCTCCCCCTTCATACACACACTAATTTGAGATTCTTTTATGATAAAACAACTCAGAGTAATTCCAAGATAGTGAAACATGAGTCCAGACTGAACATCATCATGTTAAACACAAAAAAACAAGCGTAAGCATAATAAATTAGAAAATACACAAAGGAAGAAAAATTCCACTGCAGGGATCTAGCAGTTGTAATACTAAACTGAAGAACCTAGATTCCTGCTAGAAAGGGAGTCATTCCTCAACATTATCTGCTAATGTTGCAGCTACAGATGAGAGATTATTAAAAAGCTGCCTGGCTGATGGCCTGACTAACACAGCATCCAAAACACAAGCAAATGTATCAGCTGCACCACAAACCATACATCTTCACAACTACCACTCTAAAAATGCCCTAATACAGTTAAATCACATTCAGCAAAGAAAATGTCTACAAACAGGCTGCAAATATGACTCTGGTAAATGGAAATATACTGGCCTTATATTGTGCAGAGGGTGTAGATAGTTTTTTTTTTTTTTTTTTTAAGAAAAAAAGAAAAGTTTATTAAAATGAAATAGGACAGTCATTCACTCAAATTCTGCAGTGTCTAGCCTAGTGAAGAGCCCAATCTTGCAAGTGATTCTAAGTGCTTTTGCAAAGTAAATGCTAAATAACATTTACTTTACTTTGGAGACTTATGACTCATACTCCACCTCCAACAATCCTTGGTTTCTGTTACAATTAGAAAATACTGTTTGTTTTCATGGTAGTGCCTAGAGACCCTATTCTCTGGCACAAGGCACCACAGGAGTACATGGATGACCTTTTTAGTGTAAGATCACTGAAAGTGCTCTAAAAATAGAAATAGCAATTTTTCTCTCTACCACTTCTCAGATGGAACATAAGTAGCACAATAAGAGTCTCTGAATGTATTAATAATTTTATAAATGCACTCAGTTCTCAAAATGCTGAGCACTTCAGTGCAAGAACAACATCATAACATATGGCAGTCCCTGTGAAAATCCTATTTATAATGACCAAAAGCCTCTTTGGGCTGGGAAGAGCTGCTGGTCCAGGACTGAAAAGGCAGCCCAAAGCCATAAACTGCAGATGTGCTCTATGCAATTCATTTCATCCAAGTCATTTACTGTCTCTCTTGCCTATTTCCTCATTGGCAAGGCTGGAATCTCTGTCAGGCAGTGAAGTTAGGAACATAAAAAGTTGTCAGGAACTTAGACCCTGTGGCAATGGGGTGCACAGAATTGCTTTAATGGACTGGTACTTTCAGTAGAGAATATAGAATTCTTCAGCAGTAATACGCAAGATGCTATTTCATACTAAGCCACTTCCAGTGTGCAGAATCTCCTATTTTAAAGGTGTAAAAAGTATTTCCTCCTGGTGTCTAAGTAACCATGATTTTTGCAAAATATCACCCCAGGACTACTACTCAGCCACTCAGAGCAATGCAAAGTCAGTCCTCAGCAAGGCAGCTGGTAGCCCTCAACAAATCAGTGCAGTGGATGCTAGCAGATCAGAGCAATGAGATAACCATAACAAGAGGTTATCTTAATTGGAACACTGTAATTAATTGTAATAGCCAACCTTAATTGTTAGATAGCTAACACATCAAAGAGTAAAATATTTGACTTCACCACCGGTTTATGTATTCTGCATTACAAGAGTCTGGAAATCCTTAAAATCACTTTTAGACTCTTAAGATTCACAAAAGTAGAATTGAGGAAGGGAAAAAGAAAGTAAAATACCAGGAGTAGTAAGTATAAATAACACTAGGCAACAATGCACTGCTTCAGTCAAATGTTTGTTATACACAGCTTTTTGGAAATCCACAGTTCAAACTGCAACTTTTTATTCAGTGAACAAGAGAACACACCCCTTATCAATATTTAAGTCACTTATAAAACTCTCTACTGTATACCCAAGGACTAATCAACTGCTAAAGATATATAAATGTCATTTTTCTCTCAAGCCCTGACAACTATGTATTTTCTAAAACAACATGTAATGGCATTCTGAGGCTCTGTATGAAAAATTCTTCTCCACTGATTTCATAGCCACTATGTGGAAACTTGGTTTCAAGTTAACCAAGAGGGTATCTATCAACAAATCAAAACTGGTAGTATTACGTTAACATAAGAATTTTAATAAAATCATTTTGTTGGAAATGTCATACCGAACAAATAAAAATAAAGGTTAATGGCGTCTTTCTAATGTGACAATAATTATTTTCTAAACATTTTGTTTCCCCATAAACGGTCTTGATAAAATAACAAAAAACATTGTTGTGAAGACTCCTGAAAGAAACTGAAAACTTTCTAGATGTAAAGGTACAATATTTCACCCATGCAGACAATTTACAAAACTGTCTGACATATTTAGTTCCATTTTGAATGGAATCTTTTTTTCATAAAATTTCATCTTCTCCTGCTACTTATCCCCTTGACAATGCTCATTTATGCTCTCACCATAATGGGATTTAGTAGCACAAGTGGATAAATTCTTACAAAATAAAATCTCACTTCATGGAAATTTTCATGGTAATCACAGCAAGAATAAGGGGGAACACAGAAAATACATTGTATGTGGCATACAAAGGGAACTGTGTCTGCCTGGAATGTTTTACAGTCTGAACAGCTCTAATTTAATTCAGAGAGTGAGGAACAGGGGGAACTGAGAGAATAAACAACCCATAAATTCTCATAGCTTAATGCAAAAATAATAATGAAAAAGTAAACTTGATTCTTTGCTTTCAACTGAATTTAAGAGAATAGTGACATTTAGAAGTCACACTGTAAAGAAATAAATGCCATTCTATGAACTATTGTTATTTTACCTTGTATCTCTCTCTTGTATCTGACAGAAAAAATTAATTACATTAGGCATGTTTATGTTCTGTTCGGTTTTCTCTAATGTGCTGGATTGCAGAGAATTCAGTGATATTGATTTGTTTTAAAACAAACTGTTTCGATTTAAAATTAAGTAAAAACAGAGTAGAACATTTCTATGCACCTTTGATTTTTCAAGAAGTTTGATCTACCCAAAATATACACCATTGGGCACATTTAAATTAACACGTTATTTGTTATGATGATTGTCTCCAGTTTTATTAGCCAAAAGAATATTCTGCACTTATGGAAACACGACTGTCTGGGGAACGATGTCACATTGAATGAACTGAAGCCTACTTATGCTGTATCTCTGGAATGGCAGCAGTCCATATCTTACCTCCATGTCATAAAAAAGAATGCAATCAAGTTCCTGAAATTTTGCTTAGCTGAATATTTTGTCTGAATGTTGCATTATTAAAGCCTATAACATCTGCTTTGTATTACACAGACTTAAGCACTAAACAATTGACTGTCACTGAAGTATCAGAAGTATTCCAGCACACTACCATTCATGGTAGTGCTAATTAGGAATGAAAAAGTCAATTTATAAATGATGAGAAATGATCTTTCTTCTTCTACCAATGAACTTCCTTCTACCAATGTTCAGGGCAAAATAACTATAGTGCCTGTCTAATCAGTCTGGACATGTGTTAGAGAGATTCAGTGTTCCAGTACGTACAAAAAAGCCTAAAAACCTCTGTGATGCGTTGTCACGGTGCATCTGTTGTTTTGCAGGTGAGTTCTGTTCCATATACAGGCTTAACAAAATAGTTACTTATGAAGGAATCAAAGCTAATGAATTCAAGAAACTCCCTTGTCCAAATTTTCTTATAATCTGACAGCAAAGCCAATTTATCAAAATAGGGAAAGAAAAAAAGAAAAGTAGGCTATATAAGCTCCTAAGTAGCATTTAGTGTAAGTGTCTCAAATACAGCTGGTCCTTTTGATGCAAGGGTTCTGGCATCCTTATAAGCCATTATTAACCATGAGCATTTAATATCAGTAGAATTTCAGTTTCCAGAGGAACATGACTAACAGCCAGTCTACACAGAAAGCCTATTTTACAAAACCCTTAGAAGCTTTGTGAAACCAGATCATAAAAATTATTAATCAGAAACCATGTTCACTTTAGTGTTTTTCCAATGAGCAATTTAAACTATATTATAGCTGGCCATATTCCGTACTGTAACAGAACTGCATTTATTTTAGTGAAAAACGGTAGCAAAAGACAACTTACTCCTCCGTCTTTCATCTACAGAATATGCACTTTGGACCCTGTATCTACTGTAGTTAACGTGGGTCTAAGGACCGTTTCCCATGTCGGATGTTGTGGAAATCCAGTCTCTACAGAAACAGTTGTAAAAAATAAAGAGAATTCCTTCTGCCACAGTGCTCAGCCCAACAGAAAACTATTTGAAATGGTATTTCACCAGTCTCATGCATGCACAAGAGAAATACATTGTCAAGGTCATAAAAACAGATACACCAAATAAAAAATGCATGTTATTGTGTTATTGTACTCAAAATCTTGCTACAAACACAAGGAACCAAGTACTGCAGTGATCAGCTCTAGGAGAGCATGTCAGAGACTTTGAGCCAGACCCAACAAGACTCCATCATAACAGAAAGAGCATAAAAACCCTTTGACTTCTTGGCTCAGGGAAAACAGTAAAGCTGGGTTTTCTTTTCCTCACGGCAATACTAGAAACCAATGCAGGAAACTGGAGCAGTGGAGTTACCGGTTTTAAGTCACACACAACTTCTCCCCGGTGTATACAGTAAAGGTACAGCAGAAATGAACCTATCTAAAAGGTCTTTGCCAAGAAGACTCATACAGTAAATCCCAAAGGCGCCTATAAGCTCAGATATATGATGACTATGTTGCAGCTCTCAAAGTTTGAACTAATGGTTGTGAGGATTCTGGGTATCAAAAGAAAAAATATATGTTAAGGGGGTTTTGTTTGTTTAAAGTCAAGAATTGAATTTAAATTATTCCTTTGGGCACTGATGTATGTAAATGCACTTAAAAGAAAACACAGACCACAGTAAATGTTAATTATCCAAGCAAACTAAAGAAGACAACAACATCACAATCATAAAATATAGCAAATTACTCTCAATGCATCAGTGCCATGAGAAAGCTAATCCAGCTTTGAAGTTCAGCAGTGACTTCAGTGGCAGCCCTACTCTGAGCACTGGACGAGATGACCTCAATATATCCTTCCCTGAAACACTATGTGATGTAAGGTAATTGATGTTTTAGTGGCCCTATTCTGGTAGATGATAGAATACATTAACTTTTCTTCAGCCATAAACAATTTTCTTTATCATGAAACTGCGATGTCCTATTCTGCCTCAACCTGCAGAAACAAATTCTTCTAAATGCCAGTATGTGTTACATGAATTTATCCTGGAAGGAACAGACATCCTCAGAGTGAATTACTAGGTGTAGGACTTCCTTTTGAATTAATGTATGTAGGCTAGTCTGGGTTTATTTGGTTGGTTGGCTTGTTGTTTTTTTTTTTGGAGGGGGTTGAGAGGGGCAACAGGGGCATTTCAGGATTTAAAAGTTCTTGCAACCTTTTGGTAGTACAGTACAAGATTTTAAGTCTTTTCAAATAAAACATGGCTCTTGATTAATTCCATAATGACCTGAAATGGTTCAACCACAAGGGCTATTCTGTGAAGAAAATTGAAACAAGTTGGCCATGTCAGTCAAATGGCCCCTCCACATGAGAAGAGATGAAATAAACTACAGTTTTTCAGCTGGAAAAGGATATGACTGAGGAGAGAGCAAATAGCAGCTCTAAAATTTTAAATAGCCTGGAGAAGTTGAATAGAAAATGATTATTCACAGATTATTCAAGACCTAGACAGAGCCAAATGATATTACCAGATTGCAGCTTATAAAAAGCACTTCTTGACAAAAAGAACATTAAAGTAACTCACCTCCAAAGAATGAGTACAAATCAAAAGACGACCTTCCTTCAGGAGAGGAGTAGGCACATTCACAGAGGTTAAGTCCACTTCTCATGCAGCTCCTGGCTCTAGGACTGTTGAGACAGAAATGCTGGAAGCGTCTCTTTTACATGCCCACTGCCTTTGCTGTTAAGCCCCTGTTACTGGCTGCTTTCAGACAGAAGTCAGATGGGCCACTGCTCTGACTCAAAATAGCAGCTGTTAAGTTTCTAAGGAATGTGTCCACCTTTGTAAGGTTACTTGGACACTGGGCCAGACAGAGAGGGGGAAACAGCCCAGTGTGCTCTAGCAGGGACAACCAGAGGGAGCACATTCAGCTGACTCAGTTACAGGACTGAAGAACAGACAGGAATTTCGCTTATAGATATTTCTTTAGCCTGTGATAAAGTGGGACACTGAAGGGAAACCTGTTCTTCTGTTGTCTGAAATAAGCTCACTGTGAGGGTAAAGAAAGGGCATCTCATTCCAGATCTCTGAATCATGTGAGTATACTCATGGCAAAGCAAGTAAAGAAAGCACACCTATCGCCAGCTTCACTCAGCTCCGAGCCCGGGGAGTTCGCAGCACTGATCAACAGATGGCATCCCTGATTTGCATGTCGTCAAGATTCACAGCCACGGTTTTTAATGATTAAACTATCAGAAAGTTGTAACAAGCTTTTTCATTGGGAAAGAGGAAGGGGAGAAAAAGTGATCGCGCTTGGCGTCCTTGTTTTTGATAGCCCAAATGACATGCTTGCACGACACTTGTTTAACAGGATCATTACTTTAGGATGCAGCCGCTGCTGGCTGAATGCTTGGGGCCAGATGCAGGAATACCCGATGCATACAGAGTACAGCAGGGACATGAGACAGAGCCTGCAGTCTGAAGGCACAGTCCTGTCAGCTGCTGCCCTGACAGTCGTACCACAGTCCTCCTTTTCCTCCAGACTTCCTGTGCCAAGTCTAACTAACCCTACTGAGTCCGTCCGTCCGTAGAGGTGGTGTGCACCAGCATGCAGTGCCCGGGCAGCAGGGTGCAGGGTACCCCCGAGCCCCAGCCGAGGTGTGACTGGTGCTAAGCAGCACCGAGGGGATGCTCGCCACGTCTTGCAAGAGATGCTGTTGCCTGTAATCCCCAGCGTAACACCTGCTGCTCTTGCAACTGCATGATACTTTGACTGCTTCAGCTTGTGACACAGTATCAGCTTCAGATCCCTTCCTGCTGACTGTTATCTATCAAGCCTGTTGGTCTCTTTCTCTCTCTATATATATATTTATATATATATTTCTGCTTTGTAAATAACAGCATAGGCTGGTTGAAAGATCATGGCCCTACACACCCCAGTCCTATACACCCCAGCTCTCCAGTGCCCCAGCATCCTCCAAGCTCAAAAAAAACCCAACACACAACAAATACACTGATGGTTGGGCTTTCATCAGCCTGAAATTAAGTGTCCAGGAGAAGTTTGAAGAGGCAGCTTTTGTAAATTTTCTGCGCTCTTCTTTTTCTTGGCAGAAAGTTATGTTTTGTCAATGGTTTCACTCGTGTCAGCCATCTGCTTACACTTGTTCATTTTATCAAGGATAAAAGGACTGAAATTCTTGCTCAGCTAAGTTGTTTTTAGTTTCATTAACAAGTAGCTGATAGATCACAAAACAGAGAAGTGTTAGCATAAAGGACTCACCACACTTAGGGATGAAAGTCTACATCTGAAGTGTATTTCTAATTCTATTCAAATTGCAGGCTTCATTTTGAGGGTTTTCCTCCTCCTGTTTTTAAGCATGAGCTTAAAGCAAAAGCAGAAAGGTAGTAAGAAGAGCTCAAAATAAATTGAAAGACTTTAATGTATGAGTCATAGGGGCATGTGAAGATGTGATATATTAGATTTGAAGAATGAGAAGAATTTTTAACTACATGTATTTAAAAAAAGTTCTTTAATAAAGGATCTCTACTTTTCCAAAAAAAAACACACAGAATAATGTCATATACATACATTTCATATACATGTGATACATTATGTATATTTAATGTATACATAATGCATATATAATGTGTATGTAAAGCCATATATATTATGTATATTACATAATAGCTGGTTCTAAAAAAATACTATAAATCTATTAGTTAATTCCCATTAACACGGAACTTATCCTTTTCAATATATAACATTTAATGCTGTAAGCATTTCCAAACCAGTATGTATTTTACACCAAATAAGAAATCCTGGAGTATTGCATCTCACCATAGTCCAGCGTATCAAGGAAGGCCTACAGGCATACAGACTTGAATTTAAATCTAGAGATGTCATCAGATGTCTTTATCTCTGCTCATCTGCTCTGCTTCATCTCTGCTACCACTTCATTGCTTTAGTGAAGCTCCCTTGGAAACTAAGTTTAGTTACTCCAAATCTGATAAATGAGGAAGGAAAGGACTATCTTGATAGACATGGCAATTAACTGGTACTCAAGAGATTTTAACTTCAGTACCTCTAACTGAAAAATATTTTATTTTAGAAAAAATCCTTCATTTCCATTAGTACCTTACCTTCCTCACTGTAACATGAACATGTTACATGCAACATGTATTAACGATACATTAAAAAAAAATCACATTGTAAGTTCTTTGACCTGTCTTCTTAACTCACCCATCATGGTATCAACCTGTAGGGTAACTTGCATGATGTTGTATTCTAAAGTGGTACTTCTACCTTTTCCTAATGCACACCCTGGATTACAACACAAGTTTAGATCAATAAGTCTCCAGCTGCTCATTAACCTCATAGGTAAGAGACATAACTGCCTTTTACTGTATCGCAAACAAAGCATACAAAAATAATATGTGCAAAGAGACCACTTTCATGAAATGTTTAAACCTATGCCATATTTACAGATGAGAAGAAAATGGCACTAACATTTTGCAAGACCAAAATTCACATAGTTCAACACCCTAAACAAGAAATGCCTACTTTTATCAGAAAAGTATTTGAATCCCTGACAGCACATCAGTTCTGGAGATTCAGCTCTGTGTGCATGGTCACCATTACCATTCCTCATTTTCAGCTTCTGAAAAAAAGCAGAGGCCACTAGACCAATTTTCCCTTCCAATATTCTGATGCTGCCTTTGTCAGGAGAACTAAATGTTTATTGCAAAAGAGGATATAAACTGCCTGCCCTTCCTGACATTTATTGAACCAATACTCAACATTAAATTTCCTCTCTGGCATCCTAGAGTGAGATAAATAGGGATTTAAATGGCAGAAGAGCAGCAGAGGAACAGTGGATTTTTATTTATGCATTCATTCTCCTAGAGCTAAGGATAAAGATGTACCAGAAAACAACATGCACAATGAAAAGTTAACATTACCATCAACTATAGGATTTCTAAAAGGGGGTAAATCAGTCTTTTCTCTTAAAAGCTGAACTCACTTGACAATCTGTAATACAAGTTGCCTAGTACAGAATTGCTAAATAACAGGATTTTATTCAACAAATTAAATCAAACAATGTTGTTTGAAGCAGAGAAATATGATGAAACAATTCAAAAGTCTTAATATTATAAAGAAATAATCCCAGTTGTGGATATCAGGGTCTTTCTCCCCCTCAATAATTGAGCCCATTTTTCTCAACTCCTGTCTTTTTATCAGCAAAGTCAGAGCTTTCATCCATAGAAACCTCTGCTGACAAAAGCATGTCTGACCAGGACTTATGACCTTCTCTTGAAAACCACTCACAGAGAACAGGTTTCTCAGGAGTTTCTGCTTCCTATAGAGCTACACATCCAAGGTCCATGTATTCTTCAGTCCCTTGATCACATTTCTCTTTTACCTGCCATGTAATAATTAGATATTTTCACTGGAGTTGTGTTGAGTTTAGTTATTTTAAACAAATTCAAAACTTTATAAAGTACTCATGAAAACGACTTTAAATTGAAGTGTAAAGAGAATCAATCAACATGTTTATGCAATAATCGATTGACAATAAAGCATAGTGCACAATACAAAAACATATACATAACTAAAACATTTGTTGAAATGTATCATAGGATCTGAGCCTATCATTTACAGCAAGAAATAACTGAGCAACTAAATAAACAGTTCTTTCTGATGGGTACCTGAGTTCAAGATATGAATATTTTAATCTACCTGCCATACATACTGAAATGAAAAATTTACGCTTTGGTTTCGCATCCCTGGAAAATTATCATTTTATACTTGTTTTCCATTTATAACTTTGCCAAAAGATACTTCTCTTTCAGTTTCTGACACAAATATGTGATGATAGGCATGGCTCTCCAATCAGCAGGTTGATTGTAAAAAAAAATAAAAATGCAGCTCTGGGAAAAATAATGTTTTAGGAGTTGATGTTATACTAAGAATCTTGACTATCATCATAATTTGCTATTTTACAGAATGTTTCTAAGCCTTAAATCTTTAGAAAAGAACACCAGGGAAAGTTACAATTTCAGCTGTCACAGTTACCCACAAACTACCTCAATTAGACCTCTCCCATGGACTGGCCACGAGGCAAACCCACTTCTACCAGCAGCCACACTGCAGACCCCACTGCTCTGTCACTGCATCCCGTCTGACTCCTCTTGCACAGCCTTGGAAAGCTGGGCACATCTGCCTTACTGTTTTCTTTTATGATTACGCTTAGTTAAAATGTAACAACACAAGCATTATCCAGGTTATTTTCTATGAAACTCACTTTTCCCAGTGCACAACAATAGTCAATGATCATCTCAGAACACTGCTTATTACAATTTTATTATATTTTTCTTGTATTATTTGTCATTTAAAGATGAAAGCTAATTTTAAAACGCTTATTCTGAGAGCCCTGCATTCCTGAATGGCCATTGGCTTGGAATTAGCATCCCTGCTGCAGTGGTACTTTATCCCATGTAGAACAACATTTTTTTTGTTTGTTTGTTTAATGTATACATTCAGAGCACAATAGGGTCACAGCCTAGTTCCTTATCTTGGCATAATGAAATGGTTTTCAGTATTTCCTGCGTATTCTGTACCTAACCTACATCTTGCTAAAGCTAACAGAAAAGTATATTCTATTGACATTAATGATTTTTCATCAAATACTTTGAAAATATTGGCAGGTAAGGGCTATTTAAAACATCACAGCTAAAGCCAATTAATAATGTTTCTCCAGTGAAATCAAATCTTGACAAAAATTTAAGAAATAAAAGTACTTAGCAAAACCCCAGCTAGTCTTATTTACCTATGCACATTTTATATTTTCAGTGTGCAGTGTATTGGCATAATGAAAACCAGCTAATTAGTGTATTGGAAAAAGCAAGTTTACCTAAGGAGAAATAGTTCTTCTCTTGCTACCATTTGTGTCAAGAAATAAATCAGGAAAAAACAGCATCTAGCTTTGTAAATATTAGGATGGGATTGAAAAAGCACAGATATTGTCATTCCACGCATGATGACGAATGAAGCTATTAAAGATGATTTTGTCTAAATACAAGATGCTTTCTAATGGGCATTCCAATTTGCTGCTCATAATATAAGCAAACATGCTCTATTTTCCAACAGCCAAGTAATAACCAGAATCTACAAACTTGTACTTAAAACAATGAGTGTTATTTGTTTAAATGTCTACTGCCTAAAAGATTTGCCAGATGACTTCTGTGAAAAAACAACACACACACACACACAAAAAAAAAAAAAAAAAAAAAAAAGCACTGTACCTCAGTTAAAGACTAGGTCTCTGAGTCAATCTGGAGAAGTGGAAATATTTTCCCCATTATGAAAAGGCAAAGACAAACCTAATAGTGTAGTTTGTGCACCTGTCAATATTTTTCACCAGAAAGTGCCCTGAGTTGGAACTAGGCTCAGACTGGAGGAAAAACAAAACAAAAAGCAACAACAACAACAAAAGGCACCCACAGATATGGGATCAAATTCAAAATTATAACGTGAAAGTAAAAAGCTTTCCATGTCACTCTTAGTCAGCGAAGTTAATAGTACCGGGTGCTTCTATTTTGAGATCAATTTCACATATTTATAATCTTCATAATGGAGTAATAAGAGGAGGCACAGGGTGAAAAAAAAAAAAGACAACCTATTGAAAAATGCGGTGCATGCGACAGAAATATGACAGCCAGTGCTCAAAGAGAAAAGTATGAGCAGATAGGGGAATCAGTCACATTTTCTGCAGTGTGTTAAAAATAGCCAGGTGGAACAAGCCAGATTTGTAATATATACTTTCTAATCTGATGCATGTTCCCTCAGCAGCAACTGCAAACCGCCCTCCACTAGTTATTTACAGGTGTTGATTTTCTCCAGGACTTCTCTGTTATTAATATTTCCAATCCTCAGAAAAACCCTAAACCAAAAAAAAAAAAAATGCTTTAAAAATTGAGAGAGGCAAACCCAGCACTGCATTATGCTGCTCAGGCTCTCAGTGAAAAACCCAGAAGATTTACTGGCTTTCAAAACTGTTATTTCCAGGCTTCTTCTAGTCCTTTAAAAGCCTCGTGTCATTATCCTGTAGTTCCTTTCAAAACTCTCTTTAAAATTTCCCTGATTTTTTTTTTTTTTTTTTTTATAGTGCAACATTTTCCCTGTGTGCCTTTGCTGGTCTATAACATCCAACACATACGCACACCATACCTACGGCCATCTGCCACGCTTCAGGTCTTGTGCTGCACTTTAGGGTTACACCAGGAGAGTCTATCTCTATGCACAAATGTATTTTAGACAACTGGCACTGAGCTGGAGAAAGAGGCACCTCCCTTACCTACGCTGTACAATCATGCAACACCCATAAATATTATCCTATAATAAAAGCAAGTTTTATGCATTTATTTTAAAGCTCTTGCATTTGTCTGTGATATAAACCTTAACTTGTAAGTCATATTTTCCTGCACATGAATGATTTTGTAGAATTATAACAGAAACTCTGTAAATCCTGATCTCTTGGAAGACATTCCTAATAAATTTCTTCTATTTTAACATAGACTGCCATGCCCCTCTTCAGCTCTCAATCTGTTTATTTCTTCCCTAACCTACTAAGAATTCCTTTAGCAATCAAATTTATGAAAAAAAAGAATCCATATTGGTCACAATAGCCACATATATTTTGCCACAGGCAGGCTGTGTATGCATCATATTCCAAAACATTTGCATCTAAATGAAATTTTTGAAGATACAGTCTTATATGTGGTCATTGGAATTTAAAAGGTGTCTTGCCTCTGCTAAGTCACAGTGATCGTACCCCGCTACTGCTGTAACTGTGCCGATCATTTAACAGTTTGTTAATTTTTAAAATCTTCATCTCCGAATGTTCTTTCATTAAAATGCAGGCAATTAAAATAGTTTATTGGAGAAATCCACTGTATATCCCAGTGGGAAGTTGCTGACTTTTTACATTTGTTTACTCTGCAAAAATTAAGTACTTAGCACTAAAATCACACAGAAGACCTGGGGACCTAACCGTACGTTCAGCTGCTAAGGTCTGACACCTAGTAATGCCAGTGCCCACAAATCCCTGTCACCAGAAAACTCTGGAGTCTTTCCTGGATTACCAAAATTGAAAATATCAGCTGCTGGAGAAACTTTCAGCTAAGAACCACAACATGTATTTTATTGACCTTATTTGTTATTAGGGAGAAATTGTTTTGGTGTGCTTCCCAGCTGCGCAGGTACCACAGCAACCTAACACTACCACAAGCAGAATGCTTTCAAAGTTGCTACCTGTGATGAGACACGAGGTCAAATAGGCAGTGATCACAACTGCCTTGAGTGATACTGAATGGAGAACACATCCCAGCAAGAAGTGCAGGAGGGAGAGACAAAAAATAGGAGGAGGGCCACTAATTAATTGAGCAGAGCCTCAGATCATTCAAAACAGAGGAAAGACCACACATTATTGTATTGATGCTGAAGGAGAGAGGACTCAAGAGGAGCTCGCTGAGGTGCAGCAGAGCTACTGTGGGCAGCCAGCCCCTCTGCCCCGGCCAGGCAGTGCTCTCCTCACCACCATGCAGTATTTTACCAGCCTCACAACCAACACCACAAGGCACAGGACTGACAAGGCAGATTATACCTGCAGCTTGTTCCCAGTCAACATGAGTGTTATGTGAAGAAACATCACGTAATTTGACTCACAAGATCTTTTACATGTCCTGATCCAGGTTAATAGATAATACCGAGCATGCATTGACCCTCTTTTTAAGCAGTTGGTGACTACAGATGGCACATTTAACTGCTGCTTTAAACAGCTGTAAATGGATGCAAAATGCTGCCAGTGCGGTATTACCTCTTTTGTCCAAATTTACGAATACCCAAATTCTTATCAACGGGGTGCTTGTTCTCAAAAGGTACTTGATACCTGCCAGAAATTCACATAAGCAATTAAATAAATCCATTTTCAGGTTCCTTCAGTTTAATATCAACTACATTATACATCATTGTGCTTTAAGACTAACAATTAAGACAATAAACTACACAGGAATCCCAAAGATATCCTTTTGTTTCACTGCTTCAGTAAAGCCACGTAAATTTCTTAACTTCAGAGGAACCGTGCAAAAATTTCCAGCTTCAAAAACTCCTGCAGAACCACTTCTGGAAAAACATTCTGGACGTGATTGAAACAAGGGCAACGTTTGAACCATTTATACCTGACAGTCTAAATTTCAAGGCCATCAATTCCACGTTATAACTGTAAGATTTAGAGTCTCTGATGGTGAAAAGATCAATATGAAATTACAAACTGTCACTACTTGTATATACACACATGCGCCCCTACATGTAAACCCCTGTTCTGACAGCAGGAGAGCAGTCCTTTACAAATCACTTCCCATTAACCATGATGCTCACAAGGCACCGTTACTTTAGCATGGCATTTGGAAAAAGAAACCATATTTTTATGCACAGTTTTTATACCCAAATGCAGGTAATATTACATCCTACAGCTAACCACTATGTGATGAAGTAATTCACAATACTTTCTGAGAAACAGGACCTAAAATATTTAGCACTGACAGAGTGTTTTCCCTATGACAAGCACTCCTCAAGTAAAAAATACAGAGAAAAAGTGCAACCAAAATTGTACAGTGCAATTCAGGGTTTTGCTGCTGTTATCCCCGAATCACATAGGACAACATTTCAGAAGCAGATAAAAAACGAAAATCACTGTAGAATATTAAGGAGAGATTTGAGCACGCAAAGTGGATACAGAGATAGCAATGGCTTATGCCAATTAGGATGAAACACAGATATAAGAGTGTTAAGAAACTGTAAACAAGCATCTCAGTTATCAAAAAACTGCTCTCCTTATTCAGCGCCAAAGAATTATTAGTACCCAGGCTCTTTGGAAACTTGTGGTTGAACTCTGCCATAGGAGGCTGTGTGTACTTGTGATTTTTGGTTCATATAAATCACTGATTGTCTGCAAACTTCAAGTTCACTTTAAGTTCTTTTAGCTGATAAATAGGAAAAATTCTCCAAAACATGGATGAGAGGAGGGAAATCACTGCTTTAACAGATGATTTTTGGTTATGTCCTCTTTCTTTTTTTCTTTCCTTTTTTTTTTTTTTTTTTTTGATTACTTCAACACATGTACATTGAATGTGCTACAGTATTATAATTATTTTTTTTCCTTATATGCTTATGTATCACTTTCAATAGCAAATTAAATTCATGAAGAAAATAAGAGATTGTCTTACTAAAAAGTATATTCATCTGAATAATCCATGTGGATAAAGGAATCAAGTAAAAAACAGTTCTCCCATTCTGGGAAAATGTTTAAATTTCATGATGTATCCAGCCCTGGATAAATTCAGATAAATAAATAAATTCAGACTCACAGACACAGATTCTTTCATTGGTATTGATTCTACATGTCAAGTTAAAACTACTAAAAGGAAAACAGATTTAAATAAAATGTTTTTCTTCATTTGGGAAATTTTAAACTAGAGATGTTAACATGCCAAAGTGAGTTTGCTTCAAAATCTCTCTTGGTTAAAGACCACAAAAAGTCAAATGCAGCAAATTGAAGTTCTACTCAAGAAGAGTCCATAAAGATCAAAAGAATACATAAGTATAGCAAATAGTCAAATAAACTCTTTTTAAAATTTTGTAACTTAAGGCAAAATTCCATGGCTTTTGTACTAAAATATCACTGGCACACAAATGTTCTAAATTAGATTTATTTTTTTTATTAGATTTTCATTAAAGTGACCTTAAAGATTACAGCACAACAGTTTCTTCTAGGACTTTCATTTTAAAGGCTTTTAAAGACAAATGACATTTATATTGCATGTCAAATTTGCTTTAAGTGCTTTAAGAGCATTTATATCTCAAGCTCTAGCTTAAGAAAACTTCACAACTTTTGAAACTGTTTCCTAAAACTTTCCTAAATGTAAGTTAAGGAATAGAATTCACGCAGATAACAATGAATTCTGGTCACCACAGCAGTGCCTCTTAAGAGAAATGAAATTGCAAGAGTTTCTGAACAATCAAAATTCCTTCTTTTCTGGGAAATAAATAAATAAATAAATAAATAAATAATAAAAATAATAAAAAAATCACGGCAAGATTAAGCATTCCTTATTATTATTATTATTATTTATTTTTTATTTTTTTTTTTTTTAACCTATACCCATGCTGTTTTGTTTTTCTAGGAGTGAAATAACTTGGTAAATTCAGCTGATGAAAGGTTGTTAAGGAACAATCGAAACAATTTGATTGTTGTCAACAATCAAATGGGATAACGCCAAGTTGTAAAGGAAATACAACTCCAAAGCTCTGTACTTCTTCAAGGTTTTAGCTTTCCATCTACCAACAATTAATAGCTTTTTATATTTGGACACAAAAATCAGACAAAAAAAGAAGAAGACAATAAAAGCCAAACTCTTTCTTTACTGGGATTGTTTTAAGGATACTTTTCACACGTCTTTCTTTAATGCACCATCCCATGAACAGTACATTTCACGTGTTGTAAGTGGAGTAGGCTGCCATTACCCAAACAATATCTTTTAAGCTAGCTATCAAGGGAGAACAAGAAAAGCCAGTTGCGTATTCATTGTCTAAATGGGCCAATTTTTAGATATGTATTCATAACACAAGGAAGTCTTGTGAAGTATATACCACAGCAGTGATTTAGCTCAGTATCCCAAAATCATTGAATTTCAAGACTGAAAAGCTCTATCATCCTATTTCATCTAGCTCTGCATTGCACAACTTTTCCTCTACAGACCATTTTCTAGTGTTTTGTCAATTTTAGTTATAAAAGTCTCAAGTGAATGGGTTTCTAATATTTCCCTAAAACGACTATTTTACAACCTAATATATCTCTGCCATAAAGTTTTCTTGCCATGCAGTTTAATTTCTCCCTTGCTTATTTTCATCCTATGGGAATAGCTCTCTGACCTCAACATAGCACTGCATGTGCTTACATTTAAACACTAGATCAAGATCCTGGCACAAAATACATGTATATGTATATGCAGCAAAATGAGGTAATGGAACAAAGCTAGCTG
Source organism: Aythya fuligula (assembly GCF_009819795.1). Taxonomy (NCBI): domain Eukaryota; kingdom Metazoa; phylum Chordata; class Aves; order Anseriformes; family Anatidae; genus Aythya; species Aythya fuligula. The sequence goes on along the minus strand of NC_045565.1, from coordinate 407,965 downwards.
GGGGATTGCACTATTAAGGATCATTTCACCTGCACAGATATAGTTCCAGTATATAAAGAGAAAAAATACTTCTCCAATTAACCTTGGAGTGTAAATCCTGGTTTTTGTTTTTTAACATCTAAAAAGAGTAATGAATTTACTTAATTCCAGCAATACAACAGAATCCATAAAGACTGCTCATCAAATTACTTAATTTCTGATTTGGTTCTCCTCTCAAAAGAGATAATACTTTAACCAGAGATTACTGTCTGCTTAGGCTCACTGACTACATATAAAGATAAAAATAATCGAATCTCTGCATCTCTTTGAGAAGTTGTATAGAATATTGATATTCACACTTATTCAGAAATACACCTAAATGTGGATTGCAGTTTTGCAAATTTGAGTTGTTCATTTCTGCACTCATGCAGTGATAAATTGTGCTCACACAAAACAATGCCTTTATTTATTCATTTTTGTAACAAAACTGATTTAACTTCTTTTAATTATTTTTTATTTCCTGTAGCAGGCCTTACAGAGTACCTTGATTACAGGAAAGAGAATGCTGCTATTTAATCAATATTGAAAGTTGAGCAGCAGATGGAAAGAAAGAGCAGAAGGCATTAGTAAAAGCCATGAAAACACCCTGCAAGTGCCATACAGACTTTTGTATTCACATTGCACGGAGGGAGTCTGTACAACACTCAGACTGCATTTACACAGGTGCTTGGATTGAAAGGCAACAGGCTGATTAATGAACTTCCTTTAAAATGCTTTAGATGCAAATAATCATAAACAAGTTTTTATGCAAAAGTCTACCTTCTTTAAACAAGCTTCTTTTAGGATATTCAGAACTTTGTTTTCTGTTTCTAGAAAAACAGCTCCAAGATTTGCCTGACAACAAATTAGCCACACTTAACCTTAGGCTGAGCGCTGGGGCTCGGCGCTGTGCTCTGGCTGGAGGACCAGCAGCAGCCACTCTCAGGAAAGCCTACAGTCACAACAACTTCAATTCAGAATCCAAATCCTTCCACATCAGAACAAAACTCTGCAGCTGCTTATTCTCAACGCCAACTTATCTTCGTGAAATACACAGGAACATTCTCCACTGGCCCAGAAACATGCCAAATTAATTTATCAAATAAAGGATTTTCCTGGATGCAGATAACCACAGTGAAATGCTTGAGAAGCTCTGGAAAATGCATAACTGCCATCACTGTACCTAGGCACGTTGTAATTAGCATATCTAAATCAGCACACAGATGCAATAATAAACAAACATACAGGGGTAAACGAAGTGGAAGGTTCATATTCAGTGAGCTGAGCACAGATCATAAAAACACAAGATTGAAATCACTTACGCTGCATTATGATGATTAATTATTTTGGCCCTTTGCTACAGTATTGCAGCAGCCCTGAGAAATGGCGCAATTACTTCTTTTGAAGAATGAAGTTAAAAAGACTCGGTACTAAAGGACAGTGCATACAATTCGGTGATTAAGACTCTTAGTGAACAGTTTCATTACATTTCTAAACACCATCCTTGTCAGCTGGAAGATTCATCAGTTTTTCAACATTCCTATTGTTACAAGGTAAATTACAATTAATAAATTGACTAACTCATGTTAATTAAAAGTTGTCATTGAAACAATTTTAGCCACCTCAAACCAACCCTCCCAATTTTCAAACACTCAAGGAAATTATGAAAATTAGATAAAAAAAAAGAAAAAAAAGAAAAAAGAAAAAAGAAAAGGCAGGTCTTTCAGTTCTCCCTGTGTCAGTGACTACAGGCTTGTCCAGTTTCTCCGGCATGAATTCTATAATTTATTTTTCAGCCCAGTAGCCCTCACTGTTTATTTTATAGTCTGTTAGCTCTCACTCTTCAAAAGGTTTCCCCATCATCTCTTCTAACTACCACTTCCAAATGCTGTTTTAAGTCTCAGGGAGGGGGAAATATCACTTTAAACTTTATTTGAAGTTCAAAAATCTGTAAGTGAATTACAATAATTCTACAAGCCCAATGGAAACACACAATGTAGCAAGGAAAAGGAACATCTTCTGTATCAAAGTAAAATTACTTGAACATAGAAAATATTTGCTTTTTTTAATAACCATTGATGCTGTGTGCAGACAGACCTATTAACCAGCAACTTGTTGCATGCTGACTTAGTCTTTGGCACCATAATTTTACTTTACTAATATGCTAGAGACTACTTAATGGCACCCATTTAGTCTTACAAAAAGAAAGGTTAGATCAATCGTTATTAATGAAAGGCACCACTCCAGTCAACCACTGGCTCAGCGATTGTGCAGAACTGGATGACAGCACAACAGAAAAGCATGTCTTTGAAAGCATATAAACCCAGTATGGGAAAAGGCAGAGGAAGATATTCAAAGATGAGAATATCTCAGAATCTGCTCACCCTTGTAATATTTTTTTTAAACTATCTTCATCAAGATACCAGCCCTCTTACAGTTTCTGACCAGTGTGAAGCGCACAAGATAAAGACATGAGTCCACATTATTAACAAGCTAAACGTTCCTTTATTTCTTGTAAGATAAAAATATACACACCAAATTTTAAAAGCAGTAACAAGCAAAAGGTTATTTAACCATGTGGAGGAAAACAAACAAACAAACAACAAACTAATTTTATTGAACTCCTAAAAGTTAATCGCAATATTATAACAACTGTTGGAAAATCATTTTCATCAGAGAAACCTATATTTGTAAATGTATTATGGTATTTTATTCTCCAGATAGAATTTATGGTTCATATCTTTTTGCTTGGTTACTTAGGCTGCTTACATGTAAAATTTGTTTTAAAAGTTTGAAGAAAATCCATTCAGTCACTTACAATCATCAAAAGCACAGACAAATTTGTTTTTACTTCAGTGGAAAGGAGAAGAGGGAATGGAAGAGATTTCATTCTCTTCTGTTCTCTTCTTGTCAGAATTATTTAAGATTATTTTAACAGTAATGGGAGAGTGAAAAAGGAGAATGCACCATATACCCAAATCCAGCAATTCCCAAAGGATATAAAACAGTGAAAAAAAAAACAAACAAAAACAAGCTCAGAGCCATTCATAACAAGAGAGGTTGCATCCCTCAACTGTCCAGTCCATTTCAAACCACTTTCATTGCACAAAACAAGTGCAATGGAACAGACACAACTTTTTGGGTGCCTGTAGTTTAGGTGCAGGTTGTGTCTTTGCTCTGACAAAATGCTGATGCTGCATGTCAGGTTTGCTGAGTTCATCAAGAGCTACTCAAAGCTAGTCTTCTCCAGCTATTGTGAAGAAATGTGCATACCTTTCCACAAGTGGAAACCATTCCATCCCTAATAAATCCCCAAATAAGTTCTTCTGGCATATAAATAATGATTGAATTCATTTATTCTTTTGATTTATTCTTGTTCAGTCAAGCCTGTCAAATATCCTTGAAACCTTCTAGAAATGTTACCTAAATAGAAGGTGTTATTCAAACTATGTATGTTGTCCTGCAGTTCTGATTAGTAAAATTCAATCTAAACAATTTGAGATAATTTAATTTCTTTAGCTTAAATTCCTCTAGTGCTGGAGAAGTAATGTTGAATTATTATTATTATTTTTTTTTTATGAGCAATCATTTCAACTGACAAGCATTTTCTGATTGACAGAATATTTTAAAAAGACAGATTAAAAATAATATAAATTATGCAATTCATTCTCCTAGCATGAGATAAAATTGAATAAAATTTAAGACTCCAAGTATTAACACACAAAGGAATGCGGCACTGCCTCACTTGGCAGGCTCACTTGGCAGGCGAATTGTATGGCCTGGATGAACAGATGGTTTGGTAGGCTGGAAGTGTCCTGAGCCACTGAATTCAAAGGGCTGTGGGTCACCACCAGTTGCTGATAGTGGTGTGCAGTGGGCACAGTATCCCAGAGGTTGGTTCCAGGACCATTATCACATTATCTTCATCAGATACCTGAATGGGACACAGAGGAACCCTCAACAGGTTTGTAGGACGCACTAATCAGGGGCCAGCAATCACAAGAAAAAGGCATTTGCGGAGTTAGGGTTACCTACTTAGGAAGGATCCAAGTTCAGATGCAAGACAGCACCTCTGAAAAAGGATTAAATCTGTTGTATTTTAAGGAGTAGACCAAGGAATCTGCTTCTACTCTATCTCCTCTATCACATGTTCTGTGCAGCACTGAATGTGCTGCTGTGTCACCCAGATCACCTGTAGCCATGCAGCTCTGCAAACCTAGTGAAGCCAGAATATCTGTTCCTGCTTAAGTCAATGCAGTTTATTAAATTTAATATCAAATTTCACTTCACTATGGAAACGTGATTTTGGAAAACTATCATGCTTTAAAATTAAAAGCTACAAGACTGGAAGGCAGAGAGCAATTATGATTTGACTATCAATGATTGTAGTTAGTATCAGTATTTCAGTATTTCAGACTTAATCCCTGCCCACTGGTTTGGTAGTAGAAAATCATTTGTACTGATATTTCTCTCTCAAGACTGGCTGCAGATGAGCTATGCTGTCAGCACTGCATTCAAATAAGGTAAATGTCTGTTCTTGGTTTCAGCTTTAATGCACAACTGAAGGCATTGTCAGGCCTCCCAAAATCATCGTGGCAGTTCTTACAGGACTTAAGTAATGTCATAGGGTAAAATCAGGATATTATAAGAAATGCAGGCCCAGCATCTGCCTTGGAGTGATGAGGCAGAACCATGCTATAGCCGCACAATCAGGAGTCACTCAGGGGTAAGAGCAAAGAGTAAATAAAAGGCTACATCCCCTACTGATCAAATCAGACTTCCAGAGAAACACTCTGTAGAGGCTAAAAAGGTAGCCTGGAAATACGCACTAGAAGGTGGGTATATATATACTGGAAAGTATACATCCCATGTCTTCAAACAATGCCTCAGGTTTTCTCTGATATGAAGGAAAAGTTGACTACTGGTGAATAATACAAGAAAGGAAAAAAATTTACAGAAGGCAAAAGGAATGCTGCAAGTACTGGAGAAGGCCAGTTCTGAATCAATAGTGAAGAGTACAACTTAAAGTGAAGGGTTATAACTTAGAGCAGGCCTGAACATATTTAATGTAGTTACTATAGCTGCACAGGGCAGTTTCACAGTGTGAAAGACAAGAGCTGGATGACAAGATACAAGTTGGGTGTCTGCATCCATCAAAGACTGACAAAGCTCCAAACAAGACACTTGTGAATTGCATAAGGACAGATGTGTAGATAGGGCAATATCTGAAGATGATATTCAAAAGTAGCACGGATGCAGCACTTGTTCCTCTGTGTGCACTTAGGGCATGGCAAAAGTAATTAACCAAATACAAAGTGCCTGAAGAATGGGTAATTGAGATTGATACATGGTACAAATCCATGGAGATCAAAGAGAAATTGCAGGTTGGTTTCTATGGATTTGGGCAGCTATAGAGTGGGACAGCACTGGGAACCGGCTAACCATCATACCCAGTACAAGACCCCACTGCCTTAAACAAAGAACCTTGTATGACAAAACCAGGACTGATCCTGGTTCCTGAGTGTAATTGACTGATCCGTCTTCCTAAGAAAGCGGAGTTTAGAAGCAGATTGCAAAGCAGCTGGCAGTGGCTGAGGGGTGAGCACGGGTCACCCTGAAGCTCTAAAAGTTCTGGTAGCTCTGGTCAGTTACTGCTTCACTGCAGGCATGTGAAGGAACTATGAAAATACAGAACCCTTGTAATTAGGGCAAATTGATTTATTTTTTCAACAGGTGAAAATCACTGGGAAGTTTCTGTGATGTGTTTAATACTGTGTGAGAGTCCCAGACTGCAAGAAGGGAACCAAGGGCAATTCTGTGCTACACGTGGACAGCAGAGCTGGGAGCTCCGAGCTAATGCAGCCACAGACCCCAGCTCAGTAACAGGAGGCTAATCCAACCTGAGAGCACTACTGCAATCCTTCCAGCACACAGCTGTCCCAGAAAGCCACTTAGGACCACCTGTCGTGCCTTTCACCATACAGTAGGCATGCACCAAGACAAGGTAGAGAGATTGACTAGATGCTATGTCCAAAATGGCTTATATACAGAAATTTAATTACCCAGAAATGCAATCAAGTCAGCATGAGAAAGTAGGCCCAGCCTGGCTTGAGAATCTAATCTGAAAACAAGTAATTAAAATAGTTCAATTGTAAGAAATCCAAACCCAAATCTACTCTTCCCATTCACCCAATTTCAAGCAGGTAAAAATTCATTGCCTGCGATACCCAAATGACACACTCACCCTCGGAGATGATGGTGTTTCCCTCAGGAACACACTCATTCTACCTGACACAGCCCAAGAAGGTAATGTAAGACTATCCTGTCTCACAGCCTTAACTCATTTGCTCTTTCCTCAAATTTGTACGCACCAGAATTTTCTGTAGTCTTTTAAGAACCACAATTCAGACAGCGGCTAACAGATCACTCAGTCTCGATTACTGCTACAAAGCAGTACATGGCATTTTGTTTCTTCATAGTTTGGATTCACCAGAAAGAAAAAAACAAACAGCACTTCAGCTCTGCACAGTCCTTGTCATTACCTAAGGATAATTCTGCAGACATAGGATGCCTCTGCAGCCACAACACACAACTCCATAATTAAAAACTTAATCTCAAATATAAATAACATTCATCAAGCTCTTTTTTTTTTTTTTTTTTTTTTTAGCATTACATGTGGTTGATTTATCCAACCAATGCCCCTCTGTCAAAGCTCTGAGGATCTAATGAGCCATGGAGAACACCTTAGCTTAGGCTGTTTTCAAATTTCATGAAGTGAGATAATGCAAATGAAAAGTGCATATGTGCTGAGCCTTCCAAAGTCCTGATAAGGTGTTAATAAACCTTAGCAAATTCTGATTATGGCTGTCTCATTACGTACATTGTTGCATTTTCTACAGATAGCAGTGTTGGTAAATTAAACTCCAAAAGTGCAATGCTTGAATCTGCTCACCTGAGTGAGCAATGATAAGTAATAAAGGGCAAAAGACAAAATTTCCCTATTTTTTTTCCAGAGTTCACTGGGCCAAAGCAAATCTGTAGTTGTTTAAGATCTCTGCTTTGTTTCTAATGCACGTATGTCATTTTTAGGAGGCAAAAGTGCGCAAAACACAGTATTTTATTATCTAAATTCTTTAAGCACTTTACCTGAAAGCCCTGGTGCCATCCCTAATCATAAAACAGCATACACTAAGCAAATTTTTTGCCAAAATCTCTTGCATTCTTTATATCATATTGGAAAATTGCTGATTCAACAACAGCTATTTTGCTGCAGAAGGGATACATTCCTAAATAGGCACAGACGTGACAGGCAGAAAATATGAGAGAAATACTTCCAGTGCTGATAAACTTGCAAAGACAGAAGTAAATGGGTTCCTATTAAATAGAGTCTTGTTCATCCCAGTGAACTTGAGCCATGTCACACATCAAGATACCTGATTTTTTTTTTTTTCACAGGCAGGACTGCTTCTAGCAATGTATTCACCCTTAACTTGGCCAAATGGCCCTAGGAAGTCAGCCTGTGTCCTTAGTAATGACAGTGCAAAATGGAGATGCCAAGTGTTAAGCAACTGTAGATCTACACATAAAAAGGATTTATATTTAGCTCTTTCTGCACAGGAGATGAATATTGGGTGACAGCAGTGTGGCAGAGCCAAGGCAGTTGGTTCTCCACTGATGAGTGAGAAGTGGCAACCTGGTGATTGACAGCAGTATGTGGGAGATGTGAAAGCCATTGCAGAAGTTAACGCAGGATGTCATGTAAAACAAACACTGCGGCCTGTAACAACAGCAGGGAAGAAAACAATGATGTATGAACTTACTGAAACTCAGCAAGGTTCTCATTAAAAATAAAGTATTACTGCTTAAAGTATAAGCTAGAGGTCTCTAAACCAAACAGTTGTGGGAGCTGCATATTCACAAAGCAAAGGCAGGATTGCATGTCTTTGGAGTAGAATCTAAGAAGCAAGCAAAAATGGGCTGGAGATTAAATCCATGAAGAAAAATAAGATTATTTGTCCAACATCACACAGCAGGTAAGTAACAGAAACAGAGCCTAGACCTTTCGGATCCAGAACAGAAGGCTATTAGAGTAGCCTCATCCTTTCCCCAAACATTCATCAGGTTTGACAGAGATGATAAATACAAATATTTTAAAGCAACAGAGATATACATATGTAAATAAAATTTCCCCTTTAAGAATTAAGAAGTGTTTTATGAACCACCAAGAACTAATGTATAAGGAAAAAAAAAAAAAAAAAGAGAGAGAGAAAAAAGTCTTATATTTTAATGTGGTTTGTCTCTCAAAAAATCTCAAAAACCTCACTGATTTCTTCCACAAAGATGTAAACATTTTCCAGCAAGAGGGAAAAAGCCCTCCGATGTCAGGTCTTTGTTGCTTCTGTTCTAGCACCTCTGACACTTATCTATAACACTTAGGTTTAATTAAAGTGTGAGGCTTAATGAATGTTCAGGGGAATGTAATATTTAGTGTCATGCAAGGACAACTGTGTTTTCCAAGGCAGCAATCAGTCTTACTCCAATCAAACTAAAATCAATAAAGTGGAAGTCAGCAAATCAGACACAACAATAAGTGCAACACTAGTGATCCTGTCTTAATCATGAAAAACAGTTAGCAATTGTCACCTGTTTTTATGCAGATGAATCTGGAAAAAGCCCCCTTTCATGCCAGCCCTATATAGCCAGTTATTACCTGCTACACTTTTGGAACACAGAGAGCACCACGGTCACCTGTCCTTCATTCCAAAGGGCACAAGAACAGAAAGGTAAATGTTGTCACAGCCCACATCCCTCTGCTTCCACCTGTTCTTGATTTGCAATGAGAATTTCCAGCACAAGGGGATGGAAACCTGCCAAGAATATTTATTTGTTGGGGAGATATTTTGGGGGATAGTGAAAACTATTTTTCAATTGTTTTCAATTGTTTGGCAAACAGCTGTCATCTCCCAGGTCAGTCATGGTGCTGCTCCATTCTGGTACTGCTTGCAGTCACTCCTGCCTCTGCAGATAATGCAATGGCTGCAGAATGTGGCAGAGGAATGTGAACTGAATCCTAAGCAGGATGGGGCTGTTTCTAAAGCTTATGAACAATATGGATTATGGGCACTGAGAGGAATACAATTAGCACCAATATACCCTTGTCTTCCAGCTGTCCATACACCTCTTTCTTTTATGAGGTACTGATTTTTTTAAATTATCGTTATTACTGTAGGAATACTGGAAGAATTACTCCACATGACACAAGTTTCATAGTATTAACTTTCTCCATTTGATAGCAAGTTAATTCATGATCTAGTTAAATCTCTGACAGCATTTCTAGCAGAAACTTTTTTTTCTTTTTTTTTTTTTTAAAGACTTATAACAATCATAAAATGTGCTCTGGGCAGATCCTCAGCACATAAAGGCCCACCTAAGGAACATTCACATCACTTGAGGTGAATTCAGTAATTGTAAAAGGCAGCATGAGCTGAAGAACCATCAGTAATTTTATAGTACAGGTAACACTGATACAAAATGTCTCCTCTTGCTTTTCCCTCCCCTCATTCCCTTTTTACTTCCTTCTCAGTATCCCTCCACAATGATAAAGCACAGCCTCTTCCCAGAGGTGGAAGATAATGGCTCAACACCTGGGTTTTCTGCTCAACCTAGCACTATGGAAGGAAGGTTCTCCACACTAAAGGGACTCAACCACAAGCAGCAAAGAGGTGTGCTGGCTGATTCGGTACCAGTTGTGTGAGACTCTTGGGGCCAGTCAGTCACATCACAGGAGAGGCAGCCTGGAACATTCTATTCCAAGGCTCTCTTCCTCTCAATTTTTTAAAACGATCAATTCCATCTCTACACACAATCAACAAAACAAAACAAACAAACAAAAAACACGTATAAAACCAATTTGTGATATACTTTCAAATTTCTTTCCTCCACAGAAAGATAAAAAGGACCAGTTTCCAGCTTGAAGTCAATTGGTTAGAACTATGTGCAAACAGATGCACTAGAATTGACAAATAATATAAGAAGCAACATAATATACAAAGTCAGAGATTCCTCATGCCATGAATTACACATGAATCTCCTTTGAAGGCTGTACCAACAATTTGGTTAAACAGATTGTCCCATTTAAAGAATATGTAGAGATTTAAAGATAGAAGAATAGTATTGAAAATATTTTGTATGTGCAAAACTAAACACAATTCCTAGGACCATGTATTTCTAACTAAATTGTGCAAATGCATTGGCAAAAATATGCTTGGATTATAATGATTATATATCAATTTGAGTCAGTTTCCTCTTTCAGTAGTCAAAGTTGGGACATTGTAATTTGGCAAGCAAATGGTCTATAGCACCTTGGTATCTATCAGGTTTGCATCAGACAAAAAAGACAATGCGTGACATGAATTTAGAATTATATAATACCCTGAGTTAGAAGGGACCAGCAAAAGTCCAGCTCCTGGGTCTGCACAGAACCACCCCAAAATAAGCCCATACATCTGGGAGCATTGTCCAAACACTTCTTGAACATCGGCAGGCTCAGTGCCGTGCCCAGTCCCCCAGAGCCTGTCGCAGTACCCAACCACTCTCAGTGAAGAACCTTTAACAGATATCCAGCCTGACCTTCCCCTGTCCCAGCTCCATGCCGTTCTCTCGGGTCCTGTCGCTGTCCCCAGAGAGCAGAGCTCAGCGCCTGCCCCTCCGCTCCCCTCGTGAGGGAGCTGCAGGCCACCATGAGGCCTCCCCTCAGCCTGCTCTGCTCGGGGCTGAACAAACCAAGGGACCCCAGCCACTCCTCATACATCTTGCTCTCTAGACTCTCCACCATCTTTGCAGCTCTCCTTTGAACACTAATAGTTTTATTTCATTCTCATACTGTGGCACCTAAACCTGCACATACATGTAGCCCTTGAGGCGAGGCCGTAGCAGCGCAGAGCAGAGTGGGACAATCGCCCCTTCAACCCACTGGCGGTGCCGTGCCTGATGCACCCCGGGGTACGACTGGCCCTTGGGGCTGCCAGGGCACACTGGGACTCAGTTTACCCTTTGAGCCCAATTGTTCATCAGTCAATTGTTCACCGATTGTATTACACATTTGTCTAGTTGTATGCTGGACATTTTGTCCAGAAGGATGCTGTGAGAAAGAGTATCGAAAGCTTTGCTGAAATCCAAAAAGATTGCATCAGCTGGCTTTGTTTGGTGCAAGTTAGACCAAAGCTAAATATTCCATGCAGTATTTAATACAGAATAGTAGGAAATCTTTCTGTGACCTTAGGGAGCTTTCTTCCCCCTCCTCCATTTTTATTTTATTTTTATTTTTTTAAACTCATGTGAAGATTACAATGGTGTGACAGATGAAAATAAATTTGCCAGACCCCTATTATTTGTGCAGGCAGACCATAAAAACTTGTAATACAGGAAAATAACATTTAAAAAAAAAATCATAAAAATAAGAAACATTTTCAGGTCAGTGCTGAGCTGTCTAGGTAGCTCTATACACAGAATAAATTAGTATGTTTTATTACCAGCATGCCCCTGTGAATCAACATTACTGTCCCTTGGCTGATAGACTGGCAATCTGCCACCTTAGCTCCTTTGAAATAACTTCAGAAGTGAATGGAAAAAGAAACAAACAAACAAACAAACAAAAAACACAAAAGTTTGCTTAAAACACAATTTTAAAACCATAGAATTGAAATGTTTTGCTGAACATATACTGTACATCAGCAAATATAAAATATATTTTTAAATTTCATTTTTTACGAATTCAAAAAATTCCAGGAAAGTTGAACTTTCTTCAATTATTCAGCCCTGTTTAATAGTATTTAATAGTAATTATAGAGACAATGTATTTGCCCAGTCATCTCCCAGAAGTGATGTGAGAAATAAGTGATTTAAAAAATGCTTAGAACATTAACATTATTAAGTTATCAAGTACGATGTACTATTAATGATTTCTTTCTGCAGAGGTCAGTATGGGCAAAACCCTGTATTTTACTGGAAAATATAAAATAAGTTAGGAGTATTGCAATCATTATGATTAAATGAAAAAGAATAGGAGTTACAACCATTTGGGCTCAAAGAATTTATTGCATTAATTTCATCTGTTATAGTTGTTGCAATGCATGAAAAATGTTGTCTTTGAAGAACTAAGTATTTGTGTTGTTTTGCCTCACAACTTTGTTATCCTCTCATAGCCCTAAAAGAAGATAACTAGGATCAGACATCAGATTACATAGAAATAAAAAGTAAATAACGAATGGCTATAAATCAGATCATTAGGATATAAATCAAGGGAGCAGTTCATAGTATAAACCTCAAATAAAAAACTACTTTATGCTTTCAAAGCATTCTATATATTTTCATTATATTTTACAGAGTGTTTTATAAAGAAACTTTGTTTGTTTGTTTATTTTTATTTTATATATGTTTGTCAGCAAAATAACTGGAGAGACAGTAGGTTATATATCCATCATCCCTCACAGTTTTAAGTATGATGCTAAAGCACCTCATTTCTTCTTTCATGCACTGTATCAGGCCCAGGGAGGGAGCGAGTGAAATAATCAGATGTGACCACTACAGACTCTCCAGGCTTGCAAAGCTCTTCAGACAACCCAAGACTTGTGTTTGGTTGCTCAGGGACTGGCATGGCACCTGCTCTTAAATTACACTTCCCATTTGTTGCCAGAGACAGGCAGGCCGATCCCTGTAAGCCTCTGGTGTCATCTGGCACAACCATTTTCATGTTCTTGTGTGAGCCAGGACCCATGTTTTACTACTGCTTTGCTCTCCAGGTGCTGCTACAGGAGCACCTGACTGCCAAACAGCCGCCTTCAGACGTTTTTACAGGAGTCAACAAATTCCACAGAATGAAGCAGAACGCACAAAAAACCCTTTGATTCCACCCTAAAAACATGTCAGAGGAAGTGAAAGAATGAGGAAAGTGAAAATTCAAAACCAGAGGGGGCGATGAAGACCTCTGTGCTGCTTCACATATATGTCATTTAGTTTCCTTCGGAGCATCTTTCCACCAGCCTGCAACCCACAGCACAGCAGGTCACTACTGCACGAGCAATACTTCTAGCAACTGCCCAGTGCCACTCACAGCTTCCCCTGCCAACCATGCCACCCCATACCAGACAGCCTTGCAACCTGTGACAAGAGCAACACACTTGTTGCGTGGACGGCAGCGCATGCAGGTGTTCCAACAGGCTCTGGAAATGTTAAGAGAAAGTCAACAGAAGAATGAGACCACTTTGCAATCAGGAAGGGAAAAGAATCATTATGCCACATTGTCTTTAGATCTTTATATAGAAGAAAAATGCCACGCTGAGATGCTTTGACGCAGCTAAGGGAATTCAAGGGATTGCTTGGGAGATCCAAGTAGATCCGGCTCCTGGCATATGACCTAGCAGCACGTTAGCATTACATATCTTCAAGGCCAGAGCAGGCTGCTGGGCCCATCCTCCAGAAGCGAAGATGCTGTGTAGGTGAGAAGAGCAGATGCCTATGGGAGAAGGGAGGAGTGGTGTGATAAACAGGCAGAGAGCATCAACTGATGAACGATTGTAAGCTACTTCCTCATTTTTCTCCCTGCAGAGTCCAACTCATGGCAGATGCCATTAGTGCAATAATGGCATACTTCTCATTTTCAAGTACATTCATTTTAACATATTTGAAGTTCTTTTGTTTCGTACAAGAAAAGCACAATACGTTGTGATCAACCACTACAGACAAAATAATAAAGTGACCAAATTTGCAGTGCTGGATATTTTGGTATGTTTTTTAAATTTTTTTTCTTGTCAGACCTCAACAAAGGTCTGCACAATCAATTTAATCACAGGCCTGTAACGGGACTGAACAAGGAAATACAGATGATGGGAAAAAACACTGCCAGAAGAACAACATAAATCTGTTAATGATGCAAGGAAGCCTTTTGGACTACTAGTTATTTAGTACATATTTTTCCAAAGATACAACTTCCCACTTACAAAACATCCATTAAAACAACTGAAGCAGTCTCCTGGTTTCGGAGGATTCCTCCCTCTCCCGTCTTCACCAAGGATGCTTATTTTGTGAGATCTTCTGAAACACAGAAATACCTATGTGATGTTCCACAATTTACCAGAAAATACTCGTCTTTATTTTAATGTGTTGCTTCCATGCAGCTAAAAACCTGTGCTTTTATTGAAGGGCTGACAGACAATACCGGTTAACTTCATAATGCATATTCCTCTAGTTACTGCAGCACAAAATTGCACTTTATCTTCCAACAGGGTAAACAAATCAAAAAGAAGCAGATTAAAAGTATTTCTGTAATAATAATGGCTATACAGGGGAGAGAGCTGATGTGGAAAAAAATGACAATGCCCTAAAAGAGTCCACTCCCATTAGAAGCTGAAGGTTGGTAGCAATAGATGACCCAGAACAGCCAAGATTAGTTTTACGTACACTTCAAATGTTCTTCACTGAGACAAGTTCTAACTTTCTGACTGCCAGGTTGAGTAAAATAGCTGGATTTTTAAGCACTGTATTATTTGTCCCTGTAATTAGATGGAAAAAGGCTTGCAATTGGACAGTTTTTCAATTGCCTGTAAGGTCCATCAGCGACAGGCACTGAGACAGATGAGGGGACCTGTGAGTGAACAATCCCAAGCGTATATGGAGGAAAAGTATGCATGCAGCACCCACAGAGAGGAGATTTCACATGTTTAGGCAATGTCCTGTATAAAAGCAGCACTGTTCTGAAACCAAGCATTTTCTTTGGAGCTTCTGGGTTGAGCACCTATGCTGCTGAGTTTCTGGACCTCGCACTGCATCAAGCTTAACACTTTAAGATGGCAAGATTTACTGTGAACTAAAAGCTGATGGGCACTAGTTTGCTATACTATGTTCCTTATATCTTCACACGGTACATTTTAAAGTTCAGCTTTGCCTTAAATCAGGAGACAGGTTTGCTTTTCTTTCAGTTGATGTGCAATGCTATCATGATGCAGAAGAAGAAAGAGGAATTACAGATGAGCCTGTTTTTTTGCAAAGTGCAGAGCACAAGTGAATTATTGAGAATGGAAATTTCTCTTCATCTTTGAAGTTCAAGCTATAACTTTTGCTATCTCAGGCAGAGAGTATTAAGTTTATAAATACATCAGGAAAAGGCAAAAGGGAGGGTCAGAATGATTCAGTGACTGAATTACAAGATCACTGAAAAGGCCAATTGTATGGTTCACTACACAAGGTGCTCAGTAATTAGATAGCAAGTGGCTGAGGCCAAATGGAAAGAAGAAAAAACACAGCTCCCTTACCCACTTGCAGCTTTGTCAGACAGACCGCTTAGTGCCGCGCTTCCAGGCCAGTCTCTGCTGTGCTGCCCCATGATGGGTGCACATGATTTACAAAAAGATACAAGAACAAGTTTTCCTCTAGAGACAGCAGAGGTCAGCAACACACCAACAGCCAAACGCACAAGGTGAACCTTGTGGGACAGAATAAATATTGGGAAATATGGAAAGAGGCATGGAGTGAGACAAAGGCAGGGAAAACACAAAGAGCAAATGAGGCCACACTGTCTTGCAGAGCAGATCTGTCACGCATCACACATCCCGTCCCATTGCAACCTCCAGTGCCCCACAGAGAGAGCACCCAGACCATCCATGGGCGATCTATTTCTCCTTTCCCTGCTCCCTGTAACTGGGCCTGTGCTGACCCTTCATCTCCCACTGCTATCAGCCAGCCTTCCTTCAAAGAGGGATTTTTTAAATGCCCCTTAACAGGGGCCACAGCTGCTTGCCTGTAGCAAGGCCTCAGTGTCTTCTTCCACTCCTCTCCATCCTCTCTTTGCCATTCCCCAACTATTTGTCTTCTTTCTGTCTGGAAGTATGTGCAGAGAGAATGAACAATTGCTATGATGAAGGAGAGTACCTGATTCCTCGAGAACCATCTTTGATCTACAGACAAATGCTAATGTACTCAAATTCTGCTATACGACAGGGTCCAATTTTCCCTAGGCTGATGTTCTGACATGTCCCCAAAGCAAAACAATTCTGGCCAGAGATGCCAAGAAAACACTGATATTTTAGAACTGATCAGTGTAACCTCCAAAGGTAGAAATTAAAGACAGATAAATAGGTGAGCACGCTCATGCATGAAATTAGGAGAGAGAAGAACTGGAGAAGAAAAAGCAGTTCCAGTGAACGAAATTCTATGTCTATAACTCCATATCCTTAACCTTGAGGCAAATGTATCTTAACCCTCAACTTTTCTAAGTGATGCTTTTCATTAAATGAACAATAAAAGCTACAAAGCATAAACCTCACTGAAATCAAAGTTTAATGGAGAGGTTGGTAAGACACACTAGAAATATGCAAATAATGTATTACAGTTCTTGAAGGATGGGTGATTCAAATGTTACTGAACTCCATGCAGTCTATCCCTCCAGTAATGGGAAGGCTCTTGAATCACACCACAAACTTTTGATCGATACCACTTGAAAATTCTTACTGAATTCCAAAATTTAAATAATTTGGGAGAACAACATAGCAAAGACAGGATAGAAATTTCAAAGCTCATTCCCACACTGTAGAAAACCCTTTACAGCCCCTTGATTATTTTCTAAGAGCAGAATACAAATGCTAGCAGTGATGCTAAATACTAGCACCCTCTAGCGTGCACCTCTGCTTACAAATGTTCTGCTCGAGTTCCTTTTGCTGCTCAGGTCACACAAAACTGCAGCTCTCATATTCATTCACTGCAATACCTGCCCTCCTATAACTCACACAAAAAGAAATCCCTTTTATATCCCAGAGAGTTGATGCAAGTTCACATCAGTTTAAAACAATTCTTTTTCAGGAGAACTGACTTTTTTTTATTATTATTATTATTTTTATTGTTTTCCAGTTGACATGATAATATTTCCAGGCAGCCAATTAGCAAAGAAAGTACTTGCCAAAGAGCAAGTACTTGCCTAAGCCTTCCCCAGAGCTAAAATTAAAACGTACATAATTACTCAGCTAAAGGTTTGTGATACTATTATTTACATCTTAAATTATTCTCACCAAAATGATATTCAATTAAAGAGTGGCTTAATTAAAATAAAAACCATAAAATAAACTGATCGAAAAGTTTCATTTGGCTCTTCATTATGGAATACCTAACTTTCACCTGGAATGTTTTATATTTTTTATATTTTGTTCCAGGTATGTTTTTTTTAATCATGAAAATTAATTTATTCATTAACAAGGCTTGAAAGAACAGTATTTTGCATAGACCTTCCTTTTTTTTTTTTCTTTTTTTTTTTTTTTTGAGACTAACACTCTACAAAGAAGTCCTTTAAAACCTTTTATTAAATTAATCTTTTTTCCATTTATAAATACAGCAGTCACCACTTTGAGGTCAGCATTTTCTAATGCTTATGCAAAATGATCAGATTACGAGGGGATCATCTAAGTAGAAACTATATGTTATAGCTGTGAGGCAGTGAATGACAAAATTTGCCTTTCCAAATAAATATACATATATATACTTATATATATGTATTTAAATGAAGGAATCAGACATACAAGAGAGCCATAGAATTGTTTTGTCAAAATGTGTGCTCCTGCATGCAAAGAAAATGTACAGAAGAGGAGCCTGGAAATGCATCTTTAAAAGGTAAGGCAAAACACGGTCAGCTTTGGAAGGAAATCCTCTTCATGCTGTTATCCTTCTATTACTGCACTGCTTAAAATACAGGGCCTTGGAAGGGATGAAAATTTCTATGGCAGAAGGTAAGCATGGCCTAGCAGCACTGAACAAATGTTGCGATGATGCTGAAATACGTGATACAGAGTAAACAAATCCCAGCTTCCACACAGCTCTTGTATTGGCAGCATGGTCTGCCTCCAGACCCCATCACAGGGACTTCATACCATTAGACGTGCATTCTTGTACACTCAACTCTTTAATTCTTTCTGTTGTTTGCCTCCCACCTGAAGCCACTGTTCTCTAGCACATCACAGTTAAACTTTTTGGGAATACCTCACAAATGAAAGTAAAATATAGGCAAATAATAATAAGGGAAGAAGGTTTGAAAGATATGCTTTACCAAACAGGAGTTCTTAAAATAACTAACGAGTCAGGAAAAACAAAATATGTTCAGTTAGCTGAATTGTTTCTATATAGACTGTTCTAAAGCTCTCCATATGGGATAAACAGATGTTAGCATGTACTGAGCAACAACAGATATCCCTTGCATGACATCATGCACATTATTCCATTGGATTGTATTTTTATCAGACAAAAATAGCACTTGCTAATATATTGTGGAGGAGGAGGAGAGTCTATATGTGTAAGGAACCAGCTTCAGACTCTTTTAGAACTACTCAGAGCATCACACCTCGTGCTGGGCATTTCATATTGTCTGTGCCTACATGCAGTTTTAGTCACAGCACGGTCATTCCCTTCTGCCTGTCTGGGTGAGCACAGCAGACCCATTCCTTTGTAGGCCCACCCACCAGCCCCTCTAACACGCAGAGCACCCAAAGTGCTGGCTCATTTACTCTTGCATTTGAGTCACTTCTTGCAAACACTGTAAAAGGATACCCAGCGCTAAGCGTCAGATGCCTTCGCAATAAGATGGTGATAAAATCAGACAGGAAGTCTGACCTGACAGCTGCTCTCACCCTCCCCAACCAACAAGGAGAAAAACAGAAACTAAATCAAAATCTAATCAATATCCTCCACGAAGATCAATTCCTGAGCTGTCCTGAAGTCAGTAGAGGACAAAGTAAATATTAGGTTTCTTTATTTTTGAGCAGGGCAATGACTAGATTTCACTGCTGACCAGAGCTTCATGGTCTCCTAGGAATACACAAACAAATGAGTCAGTTATTTTACTACACTGCTGTTCATTTCTCTTTGTTCACTTCTGTGGTGTTCAACACATTGTCACAGCACTAGACTGAGATGTCTGAAGCAGGCATTGCTTTGTGTCTTTGGCCTGTGTTTTTCTCTCCCTCAGCTGAGGGGAGAGCAGAGCATGTCAAGATGCACTGGTCCTTTCCCCCAAATCCCCACATGATGGAGGACACGGCTTCACTGCAAGCTGCCAGCAGGTGCTGCAGGGCTCTGCCTCCACAAGTCACTCACCTCTCTGAAGGCAGATTCTCAGTTTACATGAAACATTACTTCAGTAAATGACCCAGCCTCTCTCAGTGGTAAAATAAAGCAGAAAATGCAGTATGCATTATTTGCTGCCCCAAAGCAAATGGTAGTAAAATCTGTTTCACTGTACTGATGCTATAAAAAAAGGGGGTTGAGCTATGGCAGTAATGGGGAAGAGTATTTAGAAGTCTGTGTCACATTGTGGTAGAAACAATTAGCAATGTGGTTTCATAATGCACTGGAAACTGTTTTGAGTGAACATCAAAAGAAAAGAAATTCATTTCAGTTTCAAAATATTTGGATCCCCAAGTGAGTTAAACCCAGCTTTTTTCTTTTGAAACAGCTTTACCTAATTTCATTAAGAAAAAAAAAAAAAAAAAAAAAAAAAAAATAATTCTGTCCTCCTTTGCATCCTCATTCTCTTTGAGCTCCAAGTTCTACTAGATAGCAGCAGCATTGTGAAAACTTTTGTTCTCTTTTCCTGATGCTGTCTTCCCTAATTCACATTTCCTTCGGGAACAATCATATCCAAGTACTTAGTTTGTTATTTCTATGCATACCTTGGGAGTTTTGGTCACTACTACCTTCTCTTTTTCTCTGTGGTGACCATCTACAGGCCATCAACACAAATCAGGCCCGGTGACATTAATAAATTAGAATAGCTTACAATCAGCATCATGCTTATTTAACAAGTGATAAGTAACCTAAAACATAACGGTGCATCATTTTGCTCTAGTTGCTATTTGTATAACACAACCATCTGATCTTAACAACTATATTCATTGAAGTTAAAAAATTAAAATCGGAAGCACTGTTTCAGTAATGCTACTATACACAAAACAGCTTCCGTTATATTCATTTTCCACAATTAAGTTTTTGAAAAATTTTTTATTCTTGGCAGTCCTTGAGAGGAGTGGTGCTGTATCCCTCCTCTGCACACTGCTCCTGCCCCACTGCCACTCTCCTAAGACTTCCTTCAGTGACTTCTGACTTCTGAGATTTGGACAGTTTATATATATAAATACATATAAAAGAATGATATATATATATTTTTTTTTTTATTGCAAAATAGTTGGACCCCAGAAGAAAATACTCATTGCAGCCTCTCATATTTCAAATCCATATTTTTCTCCTCATGAACACACGTGCATACACACATTCATTCTATTACTAGGGAAAACAGGGTAAATGTGACTGTTGTTTACAACATAGTAGCAAGTGTCTGCAATCAAGAACTCAACATGGACAAACTTTGCTTTGAGAGAAACTGATTTTGAGATAAAACTGCATGAGATTATACACTAAGAAGCCACAGCACAATGGAGTGAAAAAACTGCAAGGTCTTACAGGCAGCAGCTCTTCTACAACAGTTGCCAAAAACAGCATACAGGCAACTCAAGTGTTCAGGCAGCTTCACCTGTTCAAGCTGGATCAACAAATATGGCTTGCACATGTGGACATCAACAACAGACTTTGTGGGTATATTAAAACAAGTTATGTAAGTAGAAGGTTAAGATGTAAATAATAACTGGAAGTCACATAAAAAACAAATAAGTCTATTTCTGAGCAGTGTAATGGGAATATTGGTGTTATTCCCAGAGTCTGAATTCCTGGAAACCATAATGTTACAACAAGTGAACAATTTATATTTTTAAGGCAATATAATGTGATTAATCCTAGATGAAGATTTTGATTAATTTTATTCCATGCTCCATGTAGAGGAAGTGCATTATGTTGCTATAGCCTCATCACTGTGTTGAGTTGATCCGTTCACTTGTTCTAAAAGGTAAATAACTTTTTTTAAGGTACGCATCCCTTCTGGCTTTAACGTTGGAAGATAAGGGTCAGGTCTAGCAACACGGCTGTGCCCCCCCAGCCCTTAGAACTGAGTTGTGGCTGCCTTCTGGCTCCACAATCTCAGCTGATTCTGTATCTGACTTTTTCAAGCTCCAGATCAAGAATTCCCCTCCAATTTGTTCGACTGTTTGCAAGTCACACATATGAAAGGGTTCTCAGGGGTATAACTGGCTGAACAGTGAAGCCCTATATGCACTGCTATAGAGGACTTTGAAAAGCAAGATGTATATCTCCTTAGCACTGTTGTCTTGGAAAGGTGCTTTATTGTCAGGAGTGTAATTGCAGGGGCATGTGTCTTTTACCAACTACATATTTTCCTACTTTTTCTCCTCAAAATAAAATTTAGTTTGACATAACAGCTCTCACATGTAACCTGAAACAAAGCTTCAAACAACTGTTTTTAGGTGAGGTGTGGAATTTTTAAAAATCTACTAATGACTAATTTCAGAGTAAAGAAAGAAGCAAGAAGCTTTGGCCATGATGTCCTCTTCAACAATTGTCAGCAGTCTTTGCAATGCTATAAGTGTCTGAGTTTCCTTCAGTACTTATTTCAACAAGAGTTTTTCCAACATGTCACTTTGGATGTTCAGAGTTTTACCATCTACTTTGAGAGCAGCATAGGGGAAAGCAAGGAAGAGAAAAAAAGAAGAATAGAACAATGAAGCAGTTGCCCTCCCCAATAGGTAACAGCTTTCTGACAAATAAGGTGTCAGCCTATGCTCATACAGTTCATGTTGAGATTCATTTACCTGACAAATTACTCCCCCAAACTTCTAGCTTCATTATTTCCTTAGATAATTATGCCTGCATTTTTTTCTTCTGGTGTGATTTGTGATGGTAGTGAACATCTGGCACCATGTTATACACAAGTTTCTTTCCAATTAATATGAAAAAACAAATGTCATTTTAGGAACATTTTGTTTTGCAAAAAGGTTATGCCCTAGGTAAGCTTCAAATAAACATGTAAATACTCATACTTTATCACACACTCAAATACAGTTCAAAAAAATCAGTTGTATAACAATACATATATGCTTTTTACCCCACATTATTATAGTGAGTATGGTATGATCTATTCAGAAAGAGCAATGGAAAAAGATTTATTGGAGATTCACCTTCAATAAAAGCCAATAGTTACTAGTCTCTGTACTTCTAACTACCTGGGGACATCCCAAACCCACTATGGTAGCACTGGAAGTATCTGTTGCCTTTTCAATGCATAAATTCTGGTGCATCTAGGAGCATCTTCAAATCCTTGAGATTTTCAAACCCTTTGTGGAAATGTGAATCTCAAGTCCACCTAACATCTGCACCTTGCACGAGGCTCAGAGTAGGTGGAGTTAGCAGAGAGATCAATCAAATTTCTCTAGGCAAGTGACAATTGCAATGAGCCTCTTCTTTCTTGTCTCCTGGCACAGCGTTCATTTTAGTGATGGTCTCACTTTCCTCTCAGTTTTTAATTGAATTTATTATTCATCTCCCTTTCAATTGCACTTATTTTTTTTTTTTTTTTTTTTTTTTTTTTAGGTGGGGGGGATTTGTTTGTTTCAGTTCATTGTTCAGACTAAAACTGCTTCATGCCACTAGTCACATATTTCTATTGTTATTTCCCCAGCTAAAAAAGAAAAGAAAAAAAAAAGTCTTCTGTGTAGACCACATGCAATCTGCTACTCTATCAAAAACACAAACATTCCCATATCTGACAAGGGAGGAAGGGAGGACAAAAACAATTTCAGACAGTCTGAGAAAACAGTGTTTCCTTGGGGGTCTTAACTACTCCCTAATGTGTGTGCTGTTTGTTCTGCAACCAACCTCCACACTGCACAGGAAATAAATCCCTGTGCCCTGAGCTCACTGAGTGGTGGGCCTACAGACACTCCTGAGCAGGTATTTTTCCAGGGTCAGGATAAAAACCTACAAAAGTTGAGACATAGCAGCAAAACACTTTGCATGGGATGTGAAACACTACATACGAAGACAGGATATATTGCCCTTTGGAGTGTCTCAGCTATGCCACATCATACAATATTCGCAGTGCCCTCCCTGGCATCTGTACTGTTCTTCAGATTTCATTGGTGAGTGCATGGGCCTGCCAGGAGACCTTCAAAGAACTGAGCAGTGGCTGAAGAGAGAAACCTAATAAACAGAAACCTGAATTAATGCTAGAAGGGATATTGCTAGGGCTGAAGTTCCTCCCTGGAACTTAGCCAACATAACTGTGTTTGAAGTCTAAACATTTGCAGGAAGTGCCACATGGAAAATCTCATTTAAACACCAACACGTCAGCACAGCAGGTCTCCTTTCAGTCCCATTGACATCCATTGAATAAAGCTACTTGATGGTACCTCAGTTCTCTCTGGTGAAGTTCTATCCAAATAAAAATCAAAATTTGCAATCTGTAGGGCTGCAAACTAACTCCTTATTAAAGTACACCCTAAGCAAGCAATGGAGCCAGTCAGTTTCCACATCACTGCTTGTGACTGATGCAGCTGTGGCATCAAAACAATTTTCCTGTCACCACAATCTCAACTCAACCTTGGAGGAAGAAAAAGATCTATAAAGATAGAACATGTATTTCAAAAAATATATGTAGTTTCAAGCCTGAGGCTAATAAATTGGCCATTAAAAAATATCTTTAGCTAAACTCTCCCATAATCCAACTTTTGCAGTGATTGGCACTGCACATAAAAGCCTGCAAATAACAGTAAACTCAACTGAACCAGGTGGAAAGAACTGAAAAGAGGTTTTAAATGAACTAGACAGCTGTTCTTCCAATGTCTTGCTCCTGACAGACTCAATCAGGCACTGTCTGAGCTCCTAAAGATGTCCAGATGTTGAGTTATCAAGTTTATTTTCCATTTTCAACATTCCAAAGTGCAACATGTGAATTTTGTGCGACAAGGCTGTCCACCTTTAAATAGCAAATGGAATTAATACTCCATTGTCCACTCACTAGTTTGTGGTTTTCCACTACAAACCTAAGATATAAATTAAATGCCATGAAACTACTTATTATCTTTTCTCCATTCAGTTCCTCTGGATGTGCTATTTGCAGCTAATTTTATTTCCCTTACTATTGTCTGAAAGGCTTGGAAGCAATTACATGTAAATTTACTAAACCTACATATCATGGAGAATTAAAGGATAGCGCTCTTTTTTTTTTTTTTTTTTCTTTTTTTTTTCTCCACATTTAACTTTGGAAGCTTGTATTCTGGTCTTTCTTATTACAAGAAACATATCTATATATATTTACAGTGACATACTGATATAAAATTAGTATGGGGGGGTGGGTCACTCGCTGCCTGTGGCTACCTCATTACAAAGCTGAAATTGCATCTATTTGCAATGCTGTTTTTGGACAACATATGGCACCAATGTCAGCATTCTTCAATGTGCATCAACACAGATTTATTACCCAGAAAACTTTAACAGTGATAAATATTTAATTTATAGCTTCATGTAAAATTATTAATCTAATAGCAGGGCAGGTGGACGGAAACTAGCTTCCATTTCCTCATGTAGGGTTTTGTGCCATGTCCCAAATGTTACTGTCTTCTCTTAGGAATACTCATCTACTGAGGTCAAAGCAAAATGCAAATTTACGTCAAAGTTACAAAATCAATTCTTAAAATCTGTGAGGCCTCCAAACCTTTCAAGTTAGTTTATTAATATCAATTGATGAAGTCTCATAATGCTGCTGCTGGGTAGCTAAATGTAAAGAGTAGACTAAACCAAGGTGAAAGAGCCAAGAGATCACGAAAGGAAGAAAAAAATGCAAATGCATTCAGCTTTCTTGTAGTGTTGTTCTTGTAAGACAAATGACCATATGCAGAGGGATAACAAAAATCAATAGAAACATAATGAACCTAAATGGGATTTTGTCCATGTTTTCACAACTGATGTGGTCTCTGGCCATGAAGAAGCATCAAGGGTCACACTAGACAAAGCTACCACTGAACATCAAAGACAGTCTCTCGAAAGCCCATCAAACAAATAATTGATGTTAAAAGCAAGGATCCACACATTATATTTCACAGGAGTAAAGGACATTCAGCAGAATCCCCATGGCAATTTTACATTAAAAAGAAAAAAATACAATGTTACTATTTTACCTGTTTATTCATTTCAGTCTTTGATCCATCTACATGGAACTTTCAGCCTTGCATTAAAGCAAAAAAATCTAATCTAAACAAGTGAGTTTCCTTAATGAAAAATACCCTCCCATATATTGCTTGGCAAGACAATGCCCTGTCACACTGAAGTACCATAGAAGTTCCCATACCTGTACACAGCCCACAGGAAAGCACAGTATTTAACTACTGGAGTTTTCCCCAATGCATAAATCTCAATTTTACATGAGCTGAAATGACTGAAGTATTTAATGTTTTCTAGGTTTCCATCCTTTTTACTCCTGCCTGTATGCTTTGTTTATTTTCCAGCAGAAAAATGCAGCACTCCATTGACAAGAGTCTCCAGGGAACAAGATGGTTTTTCAGAGGATAGTAGTAACAGAGATGATTATTCAGTTATCAACATCAACAACGGGACTTAAAAGAACACACATTGGTGCCTGCAGAATTGTGTCTTACTAGCAGCTTTCATGACCTGTCAGGGAAAGAAACAAACCCACTGAAAGCCATGGTAACCACTTCGAGGAAAGAGTCAACAGATCCTTGTTGTCAAATCCTTGAAGTCTGCCAAGAGCTCTAATATAATTAGCAAGGGTTTCTTTGACAAGGCAAGGCAATCTAGCAGTTACTGCACTAGTCTGAGATGAAACAGCTGAGAGCCGATTCCTTGACTCTACCACTGATCAAGTGAACAGCCTTGGGCAACTCGCTGCATTCCCCCATAATTTCTCTGGAATAGAGGAAATGCAGCTAATGATGACAGTTTGAGGAACAGGCCTGTGGCTGCCCATTAATTCATGTCGCTTTTGAACTGCATTTATCCTCACATCCTTTCAGACAGGCTAAAAGTTCCATTCTGGAGCAGAAATGTAACCCCAAGGAGAAAAGCCTTGTCCAGAAAACTAGAACGTGCTCAACCTGAGGCTGCTGACTTCAAACAGTTCATTCAAAAGAAGATCAAATTGAGTAGGAGATGATCGTATCTGTATGGTGATGTAAACACACATACTACTTTGTAATTTTATTGTACACACCCCAAAACATGCACATGCTCAAAAGGTCAATGAGCATTCTTCAGGTCCATCTGAAGCAAGTGCTAACACAACTAAATGACCACCCGCACCCAAGACAGCCCACTTACAGCTAACTGAACAGAACCTATACCTCACAGAAACACAGCATCCATGTGTTGCAATCCAAGTTTGAAATACCATGACAAGACTACGTGAAGACTACACTGAGCAAAGAAGTTTCTAGTTTTCCATGAGATTTGGGATGCAAAAATGCTCAGGTGTTCCTTTTAATAATGCTCAGTGGAGAGCCTGCAACTGAAATGTAGAAACAGCAATAAAAGGACATATGGCTTAAAATAATATATTGCCTTTTTATTTTATAGCTGCTGTAGATAAACTTCCAAACAATGCCCCTTTATTGCTGAAGAGCCCCATCCTTCTGTCTTTATAAAAAAAATAATAATTCATACCAGTATTTTAGTGAATTGTTAACCCCTTTACAATTTATTCTACAAAAAGCAAAAATGATGAATCATTGTTAATCTGGAAGTAGGAAGGGCTCTGAACATTCTCTGCATTGGATGCCATCAACTTGATATATTTCCAGAATAATTTTACAGTTTTACACAGAAATAACAGGTGGAATAGAAGAAAGCACTTAATTCCATTTTAATTACTACAGCATACAATTTTATCTGTATATCATTTTTGCTACAGGACAGTACTTGAGATATCCCAACAAAGTAAATCTTTGTCCATTACTTAAACAGAGGAAGATGGAAGTTTTTCTTTTCCATACAGCCAATCCTATTTAAGGTATCTAAACAGATTTTACAGAACAAGCAGTTAAATACCAGCAGTTACAGCTGAAACAGCAGGGAGCAATAGGGTACCAATCCTGAAATGTGTTTATCTGTAAAACGTATGAAGGTTGTCAACCACTGTAAACTTAATTGTTCTTATTTCAAAATTGTGCTGGAGGGAACATGAATTTATAAAGACACAGTCTTGTATTGAAAAAAAATAATCCACATTTCCTAATTCTAGGCCTTGTGTATAAAAATGAATGGATATTAGAATAGATCATCTAAATGCTTTACTAATGCAGGGAGATGCACTTGCATATAATGAAATTATTGCCTTTATTTCAGAAGATAAACCTATTCTTTATTGCTTCATATTAATTTGACCAAATACTATGCCCACTATAAAACTGAATTCAAAACATTTGATTTTTTTCCTCCAAAATATTCACATGAAAATGTTTTCCTCCAAGATTCTTAATAGCAAAGAAAATAGTCTCCATCTAAACTCCTGTTTTCCTTTTTCTTCACTGGGGTATTAGGTATCAGCCTAATTAGCTGGCATGCATCATCCTATTTGACAAACGCTGCATGCCTCAAAAGTGTCAACAATTAAGAAAATAACAACAAAGTATTAAACTACAGAGGAAGGACCACTGTGAAAAGGCTAGTAATCACAAATCAAGGATCAAAAGAGGAATACCCTACAGTTTACTCATGACAGAAGGCTGAGCAGTACAAAAAGGATTATTTACTTGTATAACATGACAAAAGATGTACATGCTGTGAATCTCTCCTTCCTAAAGACTGCCTTTTAAACTAACAGACAAAGCTGATTGAAATCACAGACTAATTCTGGGCAATCTGCTTTCTTCCTATAAATCAATAACACAGTTGTTTGGAGATTGGTCATGTAATCAGTGATTTGGGGGGCACTATTTTCTCAAAGATGTATTTTGTTAATTATCTTAGATGGGAACACATCTCTTTTAATCAAAAATGGCAATTCAAAATCTTCTTACAGAAAGCAAAATCCCCAAAGCCAACCCCTTCACATAGCTGTCAGTCCCTGTAGGTTTCATCATGTTGAGTAAGCAATACACTTTTAAAAGCTGTAGCTGAGCAGAGACAGGAGCATGGAACTTCATCTTCACAAAGCACACACTGAGTTTTATTCCAAAATACAGGCAAATTCATTTAATCCTTGCAGCTGAACATGCCATTATTCATTGTTCAGCAGTAAACTATTTTTTTGGCTAAAACTGTTCTACCTTTGCATCACTATCTTATGCCAAGACTCTTCATTTTCTGAATCCACTTACTCTGAAAACCCAAACAACTTTGTCCTTGCAAGATAACAGCCCCTTTAATATTACCGTTTCATTTGTGTCTAGAAAAATGACAGGTTATTCTGCTAGGTATTATGCCACCACGACCAGACAGCTAAGATCACATATCCATGTATTTTTATCATATCCTTTCTTGCCCATAAAAGCTTTGCATCTTGGGTCATGAACTAGAATTTGTTGCCACAGGAGGCTGTGGAGTCTAGCATTTCCACTAAGTCTGAAATAATAGATAACAGGTCAAAAACGGATACTAGGGGATACCTCTCTTTAATATTCTTAATTCAACAGATGTGGCTGCTGGGGAGAGGATGGGCAGCAGAGGGTGGCCAGGCTTGCACACCCTCCCTAATTTGCACCACCCGCTACCACCCTCAGAGGCAGAATGCTGGGAAGATTGGTCAGACCCAGCAGGGAGTTTAAGTTACTCTCATTGTTCTGAAAACCTGTTTTTGAGCTCGGTCATTTATTTTACCCTGATTTTATCTCTATCTGCTGCTTTTCTTCTCAGCTATAGTAAAACTTTCCTTTCCAGTCTATAAAATACCTTTTTGCTTAATTACAAATACTTCAGATTCATTATGCTGTTCTATCTTATCTCAATGAGCCATTTCAGCTCTTCCATCTAAAGGTCATGTTCACAGTACAATAAAGCAGCACTTCTACCTGAGCTTACAGTGGTGTGACAAATTGTGTGCAGGAATGCAGATAAAAGGAAACTGAAGTATGCAAAATTTAGGAACGGTCCTACTTCATTGCACATGAAATAAACACATACCATCATTACTCCTCAATTTCTACCCCTAGGCAAAATCTGGAAAAGAGATCCACATTAGCTCATATTTTACCTGTACATTTTATGTGTTCCAGAACATAAGTGATTAACATGTTTCTGAACACACTGCAGCAGTCACATTGCAAGGAGCTAATATTGAGTGAGGCATGATTCCATGGGTTTAAAAACAGTTGAATTATCTACATACCACAGGCAGCACTAGGTAGTCAAGGTCTGAACCACAGCTGAAGTAAGCAAGTCAACAGTTAATGCAGCAAAAAGTAGCCTAGCTCTTAGTTGATCAAGAGATTAATATCTTCAAAACAGATTGATTTGTATTCAGCCTCACATGACAGACCAAGACACACAAACAAGATCAATGAACCAGTTAACAATGACAGAAAATGAAGACATCATCATATGTTCTATTTTACAATTTAGGAAGATCTTATGAATTCCTAGGAAGACGCCAGAATGAATTCCTGAATTCAAATTTGAAGATCTACTTAAGGCAAAGAGAATCTCTCTTCATTCTTAGTCAGAAGGTACACTTGTCTGATAAATACAGTGACTCAGGGATGCATCTGTGTCTTTTCATCATATCTTAAGATCTCATTCTGTTAAATTATAGTCTATTTAAATACAAGGAAAAAAGATCTCAGAATGATTACCATGGATGTAATGCATAGGTATGTTTGCTAATCTTTACATATTTCTGTTATAAAAATCTGAAGTCTACATGATTAGTGAGCATCTTTAAGCTTGTTTTAAAAATAATTCAATAAATATATAAACTAATACACATTATTTAGATACATTATATCCTACATAATGGGCACTATATATGTTTAATATGAAAACACATTTAAGTGTATTATACATTAAAAAGCATTTTTCAAATACATATATCAGTCTTCATGCATAAAAATATTATGTTCAGATATCCATAAAGAAGCATCTAAGATGATATCCAAATGTATTAAAACACATTTTTACTAAAGATAAATCCTTCTGAAACTGTTCTGAATCCTATTCAATGTTGCCAAAAAGCATATTTACAATAATAAGATAAGTTTAAGACATGAAACTAGATGGAAATCATTAAGTGGAAATCCACACTTTTCACTCTGAAGCTATTGGACTGAAAGTATTAATGATGGATTGGAAGCATAACTGAGGGATGATTTTGAAACTTACTACTATAAAGTGGCAAAAAAAAAAAAAAAAAAAAAAAAAAAAAAAAAAAAAACAAGGAAAATGGTGTAAGAGAAGTTTATTTAATCATTAAGAAATATTTATATCCAATTACTTCTTTACAAATGAAAACCTGAATGAAGCCTCCCCAGATGTTGGTATACTAAGGACATTATGCTGTGAAGGTTGAAACACAGAATGAGTAAATTGTATAGCGCTCATCTCTTGTAAAGTATTTCTTTCCATAGATTCAAAAACACTATACAAAGGTGATGATTCCTATTTGACAGATGGGAATAGAAGAAACAGAAGCAAGACAAAGTAATTTCCTGAAGTTACACCTTCTGTCACAGACTGGAAAAGAAAGCACTGATTTCTGTATCAGTGACCAACCGGAAAACTTCTCATGTGAGGATGAATAGATTTATTCTCCTTTTAAACAGAGGTGAAAAGACCAACCATTGCTTAGGCTTGTTCATAGCAATGTGTTGTTTGATCTTAAATACTTTTTGAAGAGGAGATCAGCATCATTAAGCTTATTCTCACACTGTGGAAACTAAGGCACAGCACAGTAACAGCCTGTCAAGGTCCAAGGTCAGCCAGCAAGTGCATGACAGGGCTGGAAGCTGAAACCAAGTCAGCTCAGTGTAGCCATGTGCCTATCGTCTAAGCCAGGAAACACTTACCAAGGACATGTAGTACTTAAATACAATTCCAGATCAGCCATGTGTACCATCTTCAAT
The DNA here is from genome assembly GCF_009819795.1 of Aythya fuligula. Lineage (NCBI taxonomy): Eukaryota > Metazoa > Chordata > Aves > Anseriformes > Anatidae > Aythya > Aythya fuligula. The sequence goes on along the minus strand of NC_045565.1, from coordinate 376,943 downwards.
ATTTTTTCTTATATATTGTTTTTATTTTTCAGGTCTTATACTCAAGGAACAGTAGTATTTCTTCCCTCAAAACAATATAAGAAGGGGGGGATTTCCATTTAACGAAATACAGAATTCACAATGAAGTTTTAAACTGCAGATGAAGTACAAGTTTTAATTACTTGAAACCCGGGTACTACCATTGTATTATATATAGCGTAATACATTATTTGTTTTAATCACAAGTATCTAATTTCCAATGTACTGCCAATCTTTTCATAAGCAAAAAATATAACTCCCTTAATAACCAGTTAAAACATATATTTTATTATGCTAACTAATGTCTACTCATCAATAACTCATTCAAATGTGCTGAATAACCTTGTTCTCTTCTACTTCTGCTTAGGTCTAACTGGCAGATAATATGAAAGGAAAGATCAATGATGGACAGAAGTAAACTGTTCCATACTACAGGCTGCCTGTATCTTTAATCATCAGTGCTGTCAACAGCAATGTAACTAAGAAAATCTTTAATCATTATTAGTAAACTTGATGAGTAGAGAAAAAAAAAAAAACATGAATTGTAACAGGCAGAATTTGAATGATGGTAACTATCAGTCATAAATGTTTCAAACTGAAAGGCATTTTCAATGTATCATATATTACACAAAATTAAATAAGTGTCAGCCAGTCAAATAAAGGACATTGATTCATTGATAGATGCCCCAAAGACAAATAGTACATCTGAGTGAAGCCATTGGTCTTGTAGAGTTATTTAAAATGAAGCCACATTATTTATTAAAAGTTTGAATTTGTCTTTGGTCGGTTAATGAATTCTGCTCCCTGTTTAAATCTCACAACATCTTAAGAAAGTTGATCTGAGGTCATATCTGTGCTACATCATCTTCCATCTGAGCATTTGCATCCAATCATATTATTTTGTACTGTTGCCAATTTAGTTTTATCATGTAACAATTAGATAAACTGCATGCATACAATTACCTCCTTCATTCTGTTTTTTGGCCTGTTTAAAAAAGAAATAACTTTAAAAAAACTTTTTCTGTAGCTCACTGATGGTGTCAGTTTGCAAGACAACACACATGGAAACCCATGGTACTTCTATATTAGGGGAAAGAACTTGAACTCAAAGGGATAATGATGCTCAAAAGTCAAGGAGAATTAGTAGTAAGATGAATTTAAATGATCAACTTTTTTTTAGCAAGAAGATGAAGAAGAGAGGATGTAATAAAAATACACTGAGCAACAAATGTTCTGGAGAAAGTAGCCTTTGAGCCGTTATTTCTTTTGCCTCATAGCACAGTAAAACAAAGTACATTTTTCTCACATTAAGTAAACTGAAATTTTATTACAGAAATCATTGAGATTAAGAATCCAGCAAGCTTTCAAAATGAGTTACTATAAAAATAACATAAAATATATGTAGAATAAAGATGATTAATGATAAACATTTTGGAACTGATTGCAAGTCTTATGGGACTTCTCTCTGTCAAAGAGCATCCATCTCTCTAGCATGTGGGTTTACCTGCTCCAGAGGTCTGTTTTCCTTCAGCACACACAATGCTGGGATCAGTTTTATATTAAAAAGCTCCAAGATCTAGTCCAGGCAAGCCATTGCTACATCATGATGACTTCAGAGCCAAAAGTGTCAATCTGCCCACTCCAGGACGTTTGAGGCCATCAGGAAGGGATGGCTGAGATCATAATGATTCATTTCTTGGGTCTTAGCAATTGTTGTATGCTCTCCAGGGAACATGAGGGTGATTTCAGACATATGAGCACAGCCTGCCACACTGAACATCTCTCAGGAGGTAATTACTTTTGATCAATACCAACTTATTTGTAGCAGCTTGGCGAGTATTTGCCTAAAAGCAATACAATGCTAAAAAATGATTACCTTCTTTGCTCATTGTTAGGGATGGGAAGCTGCTGCTACCACAGTGCTCATGGGAATTGGCTTTCTGAGGGAACCAAGGCTGCCAAGAAGGAAGCCTGGGAGCAGACCCAAGGGTGAAAGAGTTAGAGGACAACTTCCGCTGCCTCTAATTTGACCCCCATTTCTTAGGAGGGAAGACTTGACTCTGGGAAACGAATGCAGTCTGACCCAGCAACAAATGTGAAGGTTGCCTCAGATTTGAGCTGATGTAGATATGAAGACATGGACCTGATTTGGAGGAGCAGAATTAAATTACCTATGGCCTGATAGAGGCAGAACCCACTAAGTCTTGAGATGTCCAGGGACAGGAAGCCAAAGGGAATCTAACTTTTTATTACAGCCGAAGTACCGTATCTTCCCTTCCCTTCCCTTCCCTTCCCTTCCCTTCCCTTCCCTTCCCTTCCCTTCCCTTCCCTTCCCTTCCCTTCCCTTCCCTTCCCTTCCCTTCCCTTCCCTTCCCTTCCCTTCCCTTCCCTTCCCTTCCCTTCCCTTCCCTTCCCTTCCCTTCCCTTCCCTTCCCTTCCCTTCCCTTCCCTTCCCTTCCCTTCCCTTCCCTTCCCTTCAGCTCTACTGGTTGTAACAAAATCCAGGCTTTTAATATGTGAGCCCAGAGATGGTACAACACTCCCCTCAATCTACAATCAACCTGAAACAGGGAATTCCTCCAGCACCCTCTCTGGACACATTTTCAGAACTCACAATCCTGGATAAATTTACATCGGCACAGGAAAATATTTTATCAAAAAAATTAGTAGCAGCTCTCAAGCACATACACCATTCCAGAATAAGTGCTAAGAGTCCAACCGTACACACCCTCATAACCATTCTCTCTCTTCACAACAGCCTTCTTATTGTCATGTGTAGATATTACTCTGAGGCCAAGGGCCCAGTGTCATTCCAGGTCTGAATTCCACTCCCCTTTAAAATTTTCTTGAGTTTTATTCTAGTAGTGTTTATGCTGACAAACTGGATTGATTTCAAATACCATGTGCTTAGCTCTCTAACCAATCTGCCAATTGATAGCCTAGGGCTGTGCTAGAATTATTAGTAATTTTTTTATTTTTTTTTTTAAATTACACTTTAACATGAGAAGGTAGTGAAACTGAAATAGCTCAATTACATTTTTCTGTTTTAATAGAAGCAGACCCTGTTTCACCTGATGTCACATATAGGATAGCTACATGGCTTTGCTTTACAAAACAAGATTTCTAGTTGCTAGTTCCAAGACGGATGCAGGTTGTAAACCAGTCAGTCTTCTTGACTTAAGTCAACAGTACAGCTCTGTGATTTCTCACAGTGCCAAGCCTGGGACAGGCACTGACAAACAGATAAAATATCTGAATTTCACTTTATTGTTGAAAGAATATGAAATGATAGCTCTGCTGCAAACCATGCAAGTGACAGAAAGGCCTCAGAGACCCCCATGTTCAAAATTGCATGTGTGTGAGACAGCTGCATCTGTAAACAATTTTCTACTGATCTGCTTCTCCTGAGACCCAACAAGCTACCAAGAACAGGCTGGACAACTAATGAGTCATGGAGGAAGCTGAAGTAATGAGACATAATGTTAAATCAGAAATTAATTTAGTATAATCTAGCTATCAACTTTTTCATCAAGAAAAAAACAAAATAGTGCCATTACCAAGAGGACAGAAAACTGGCTGCATTTACTGAAAACTCTTAAAGGTTTTTGTAAAACTACATGGTTGCATATAAGATCAAAATACACTTAAGAAAATGTAATCAGGGAGACATGGGCTGAAGAGTCCCCAGATTGGATACTGCACAGAAAATAAAATAAAAATTAAAGAAAAAAGCAATATCCCTAGGAAAACAAACAAACAAAGAAAGAAAAAAAAAAAAAAAAAAAAAAAAACAAAACAAGCAAAACAAAACAAAAACAAAATAATTAAAAAAAAAAAAAAAAAACAAGGGAATCTGGAACCACCACAGATCTGTAACAACAGACAACATTACTTTTCAGCCATTGGACTTAATATATGATTGCAACATCTACTCCCTTCTTCCACCTGACCTCCTGCAGTCCTAGATTTTGGCAAAAGAATGAAGACAGACTGTATCTTTTCAACTTGATATGCGAGATGTCATTCACTGAGGATGTCTGGAAATGTGGCTTATTTGCCATTACACTGCTTTTACCAAGCATGTTTTAACCAAAACACAAACATGCAGTCTTTCTTAGAAATTGGATTAAAAATCATATATATTACTGTATAACTTTCTAGCAATGGTAATAAGCTGCCTAAGAGCACAGTAAAGTATATATATGTATAAAGATGGTAGTTACATCTCTGACAACTAATTTATGAGTCCATCTGTAATTTATAAGTTCAAAACATATCATTATAGTCTATGCCTTTAAATTCATACTACATACCTATACTCATACTATTTAACTGAAGTGAAGTTAATATATGTTATGTTTGGGATATCAAGATACACACATATATAAAAAGATAAATTCAGTGCTATATCCACATCTATATAGAACTTGCCTATGTATTTGAAGAAACTCATTTACATCCTTAGCAATATAGCTAATGAATTAGATATCTATTGGTGGTATTTCTAATAGCTTAGATCATACTTCACTTGGTAATCTTAAATACAATTTACTATTTGCTGGCAGAACTAGCAGCTATGTCAAAGCCATCTCACTAAATTCCATTTAAAATTCATTATTTGTTCATAGATATTTAAATTAAATACAAACAGGATTCTTGCAAGGCAAGCCAAGACTCCCCCACAAAAACAAATACAAGTCCCTGTATGCTCTTCTGCAAACTTATATTTCCTGTTCATCTTAAATATGCCTCCTAGTGCTTTAGAATAAGAATGAATAAAGAGCAGACAATAGTGCAAGCAGCATTCAAATAAACAGGACAAGCAGAGGCTAGGAAAATTCATTGATTATGTTGAAACCGCTCCCCCAACACACACACACTCCATGACACAGCATTAATGCATGTCACCAAACATTCCTTTATTTGTGCTCCTGCTAATGTTAACTACATAAGAAAGGTATCACTCAACTGTCTGTCTCAACATTTTAGGACTTTTACCAAGTGTTAGGGTCTCAATGATGAAATTTGTCCTTGTTTAGGCAGTTAGCCTCTCATTTTATTCTGTTGGCCTTCTGAACAGTCCTGAGATATAATATGGGTATTAGCCCTCATGAATTTTCACACTGTTACTTGATCCCAAAAGGCATTTCCCCCGATTCCAACAAAATTCCATGAGCATGCAGCCTTTCTCAATGCTCCTCAGACTGCTTTCAACTTCAAGAGCCATCCAACACCCTTAGCAGAATCACAGTCTGAATTATCTTCATTCTACACTTTCTGTTTTGATAGCCTCCCAAGAGGATTTTGATTTTCTTTGATGAACAATTTTTTTTTTTTTTCAACCATTTTTGGTTGTTCCCAAATGCTTAGGAATTGTATCAAGACAGTAAAGGGAGAAACAGCTCCTTTCTTGCTTTCAGAAGAAAAGCTGCACTTGTTTTAAAGGAAAATGAAATAAATTCAGAATCAAAAGGCTCTTTATAAGTGTGTCTAAGAGTTGCCTTTGCCTAGATTTTCTTCTAAATTAAGAAGGAAAAGATGAAGACAGATCTTACATCCAAGTCTATGGAAGTCTTATGTTATCAAGTAACAGTGATGTACTCAGAAAACAGTGATGGAGAGCACTTCAAAAGCCCAATACCAACCAGGTGGAAAAGCAACAAATTCTACTTTCCATAGATACTTTGATAAATTTACTGCCATTATAAGGCTTGCTTAGCTTACCCGGGGTACTTAACTCCAAGAGCCTGGTGACATGCTATAGCTTGGAAATCTCTCATGTTGTGTATTTCAAAGAGGTATGCCAGGTGGTGTTTTATTCTTTTCTAAATCATTTTTATTATTATTATTATTGAATAAGTGCCTGTATTCATTCAGCATTTATAAGATCACACTTTTAAAAGGGTTATCTATAAAATTAAAAACTCACTTTCGCTGGGACTAGGGAAAGGGATTACATACACTACATTATGAAACTGGGAGACAGTATTGTGTCTTTGGGACAGGCACCTGTGGGCTTCTGTATGCTTGCGAAGAATTCAAACAGGAAGATCTGTAATCTAAGTGCTAACATACGAAGAGTTCAACAGAGCTTGGGCACCCCTAAAGACTTAAAACTCCTGTGGAGAAAATGGGTGACAATTCAGGAGGAAAAAAAAAAAAAAAAGCAACTGTCCCTTGTCTGGCCACGTTCAGGTCACTATTTTCATTCAAGAGAATGAAATATTACTAATTTAAAATAATGATTTGTTTTAAAACGTATGTATATACATGTCATTACTGAGATAGAACAGACAAAAAGCACTAGAGCAAGGCTCTCAGAATGCTGTTAGAAACAGTCCACCCTACCACCAAAATTTACTCTTCAAAGGCATTTCTGCCAGTGTCAATGTCTGACACTTGCACCTGACCCTTGATTGTCAATAGCATGTTGCACCCAAGGATCAGGTAGGGTAGCAAGTTATTTGAAGCTTCAAGTGAAAGCAAGACTTCCTACCTTTGTAAGAGCTTCTTGAATGATGGCAAAGACTATTACATCACACAGGAAAAAGTATACTCAATGGTAATCTGGCTGACCCACACTGACATTTAAAAGCAAATTAATCTGAAAGCCATGATCACTCAGTATAAAGCAATCAAAAGGATTGTCTATATAGTAATATATGACAACATTTCATTGTATATTGAACAATTACAATATGTGGGGAAAAAACGAACATTTCTCATTCTAAAAATCAATAAAGCTACCTTACAACAAAAGAGTAAGATATCATTATTTAAATTTGTTAATTCCAATAAATGCATTCATTTGGACTTATGCCATTATGACATGACTCAGAAATCAGACAAAGAATAACTGAAGCTTTTCCAGATTTTCATAGAAAATCTGCAAATAGTTTTGCCTGTTTGACAATTACTGTGAAATAGTAATAGTCTGTGTTACTCTGTTGCATATTCACAATAAATGGCTTTTGAGACTGATTAGTGAAAACAAAGTGGAACCACTTTATTTTTCTCATGAACTATTCATTGCTTACAGTCAAGAAAGCATAAGAGATTATACTTTACCTAATCTATAAACTCAGTGTATTTGAAAATCAAATCTTAATTCCAGACTGAAGCACCACCCTTTCTAGAACCTTTCCCTCCACCAGGGAGGAAAAGAAATCATGTATTTCTCCTCTGGAATTATAAAAGCTCAGAACAGCACAAGTGACCGAGCTCTTTCACGAACTCAACTGAAACCAAGTTTCTCACCAAAAATATTGGTAGCACTGAAACAGAGGAGTTTCACAGAGGTACTATTAGCAGGGAGCACCATGAGGAAAAGCAAGGTCAGGCTCAAATAAGGGGACTGGCACCAAATCTTTGGCTACCTTTGCTGCCAGAATTCTAGATGAATAGATTATTTTAACTTTTCCAGAAGTCATCCTGCCAATAAAAAGCAGCAGGAAATGCACAAAACCAACCGTTTTGATACAGTTCTCTTGTACACAAGAGGACATCATGTACTCTTGTCAAAAGCAACAAAGAGCTGGAGGGAGTTTGCATGGGGTTTTCTTCAATAACATTTTGACATCCTTAGAAGATTCGGCTGATGAACAGAAATGTCACAGCTAGAATGAGGGCAAAACAAACGCTGCACTCCACTACTCCATTCTTTCTTTCTTGTCTCAGATACAGATGATGCTAGCTTGCCCAGCTTTTTAAAAGACAAGACCTATTCCTTTTTCCTCATTCTTGTGCAAGACCAAGGCAAAGCAGGACAAGTTTCAGGGAAAACAGACACAACAAGCAGGTAGCTTCAGGAAAATGACACTGCTTCAGAATCATTAACTGTTCTGAAGTGAATATGATATATGAAAATTGGTCATTCTTGATAGCCAAAGAATGTGTTGATGAACAAAAGTTTATCAAAACTTTCTCAAATACTCATTATATAGATAGTTCAAATCCAAATCCAAGACATTGACGTGACAATCTTCCACCAAATATCTGTGTTGGCCCATTGTCTAAACTATCTCTATTCATCCACTTAGCTTGTTCTGCTCTGATTACTTTGCTGTCTGATGTCTTATGAGACACATATAAAATCTACCTGGATTTTATCCTCAAAACAATAATAGCAAAGAGTTATCTCTGAAATATCCATATAATTGTATCTATTACAAACAGAGCCCACAACTCCTTAGCCCTGATCTAGAATATAACCATCCATTTTAAGGCTGCTTAGATTAACAAGTACATAATGAGCAAAAGCAGTGGTATACAAGCTATGGTTTCCCCATAATACATTGTCTTCATTTTTATTTAAGCACAGCTGGAGCATTGCTGCATTCTTATTCTAAGCTTCATTTAGTTGCTTTATCAACTTCAGTACCAAAGTACTTTTGTAACTTTTTTATTATTATTATTTTTAAAGTTATTACAAGCACCCACTGCTAGTTTTCCTGATCTTTCCACAAGCAAGTGACAGTGATAAACAATGAAATCCAGGGCCCTTGGAAAGCTGCTGCATCTTGGCTGGAACACTTTGCTGAAGTAATGACGCGATTCCAATAAACAAACAGGCAGATTCATTTGCAAATCAATATCAATGAACTGAGTGGGAAACTGGGGGGAGTCATTATGCTCTAGAGCATCCCACTAGCCTCTTGATTTATCTGTTCACCCACGGCCACTGACAATGTTCATAACTCCAGTGATTCGGTAAAACAGATGGGACATAAGTGTTCGCTTCTAATTACAGCAGTCAACATAGGAGCTTCAGTAGCTTGGGGAGAATTTTTTTTTTTTTTTTTTTTTTGGGGGGGAGGGTATACATTTTTGGTTAAAGTGAAAAGAATTTATTTCAGCTTTATACATAAGCAAAGCACTTTGATATGGCAATTCTTTAACTGGGTTATTACCTCCCTGAAAAGATTTATAGGTATTCTTAATTCTAATTTTAGGCTAGCAATTGCAACACTGTGAAGGGTATCTCATTAAGTGCTTGTGTCACTCATTATAATATCATCACTATTATTTGCTGTTAAGATCTCTTAAACTCAGTCTATTTATTGAGTGAAGTTAGAAGTGAGTTAATACAAATTTATCACAAAGAGAAATGTTTGAAAGGAGAGTAAAATAAAGAGAACAAGGGAAAGACACAAATCCTCTGGCTAGAAAAGCTGGATTTCATTTTTCAAAGTAGTGAAAACCAACACAGAGACAAAGATTACGTACAACTTGTTGTAGGAACATTAATGTGACCATTATGTCCTAAGGCAGCCACTATCAGCAATGCAGGCTGTCCAATAAACTTGGTGATGGCTTTTCTACTTTAAAGAATATAGAGCTTGTGACTCACTTTCACCTACTTATTAACTAGTATATACAAGTAGCCAACTGGGGCTTTCTTGTGCTGATGCCAGGAGGGTGAACAACAACATCAGTTAACAATAGTTTCATGCTAAGATATTAAGAGCAACATTTAAGAAAACAAAGGAAACCCTGTGGTATATGCAGCGTTGCATACTGCTTTAAACAACCAAATATTTGCTAATCAGATTCAGACAAGTGATTATATACATTTGATTTTTATAATGGTTTACAATTGCTTGATACTGTACTTCTGCCAGGTGGCATTTAATTTCTGTTCTTGAAAGCTTCTGACAAAAGTTTACAAACAGATGGAAATTACAAATTGTGCTTCTTTATCATACAGCTGACCTACAGTCCTCTTGTCCCCAGCCCTGCTGTGGGCAATGAACTGCTGGCTTTCTCTCAGTGGAGTTCTTCTGTTCAAGGAAGTTTTAGCAATGTTGATCACTTGCATAGGTTTGATCTTGAAAGTGGCAATGGATATAGGAGTCCTGTCAAGCTCGTACTCTCAAATACATCAGAAAGTGATCCTGAACATAAGATGGAGCACTGCAAGATCTGCTTTTAAAATAAGCGATGGGGAAATTGCCACATGTGCAGTCTCTCTATCCTGCCTGTAGAGAGGAGCGTGATGGGGAAGACCCTGCTGCCAATATCTCTTGCTTGGACTTCCCTGACAGCCCAGGTCCACAGCAGCAGCCTGCTCAGCACTGGCTAACGTGTACTCTATAGGCATTAAGGCATTTCATGCCTTCAAGAGTACTGTGGACTTGAGTGAGGCCAAACAAAAATTCTCTAAAAGTAAAAAGGTTCTACCTTTTCCCAACCAACACTGACCAGGAGTTAAACTTGCTCATTTTTCTGTTCAAGTTAGTTATTCAAATGACTATTCCAAATATTATTTAGGTTCTTCCACTCTCCAGAAGTGTGGATCTGAGCTCTGAATGTTTAGGTCCCTATTAAACAGCCTCAAAATGTCAAAACTGACTCTTCAGCCTCAGTTTATTCACAAATGTGTTGAGGTTTCGACACTTCCACTCAGAGGTTTCATTCAGGTTTGTTTTCCATTTCTATTGGGTTTGCAGCATTCCACAAATGTTATTTAGAAATCACAAATAACAGCTTCCACACAAATTACCATTAAACTGTGGAGGGCTTGGGGTCCAGCTCCTGGCTGACTTTCTTTTTGACTTGCACTGAAGCACTCCTCGCACGTTCCCCAAGAGGCCTCAGTACTTTGAGCAACTGCCAGCACCACAGTGACTTTTCCCTCCTCACTCATATTCAGACTTTGACCTTTTTTCATTGTGTCTTTACCATTCACAGAAAATTTGGTGGCAATGAGCCCGAGTGAAGCAGGCTTTCTATATTCTATACTGTCTCTGATCAGCACTGCAAGTTCCCTGTGTGAAAAAATAACTAACACCTACGGTCTTTTAAAGACACCATTCTCCACCTATTTACACCTGGAGACTTACAGTATTTGAAAAAATCAGTAGAGCACACCAGAAGTGCATGTGGTCTCAACAAGCTGAAACAGAACTACTCTGAGGAGTTTGCACTCTGGGTTTCATTTGTGTTCCAGTATCTTTATTTTCATTTCCCGGTTGCACTGAACACTCACATCTACTCTCTGCTTTTCCATATTTCCACACACTTAAATACCTCCTTAAGTGACTTGTAGTATGGTTTCTATGTAGGTTGTATACAAGCACCTACATTTCAGTCATACATGTTTGCTCTTATGTATGCTTGGTATTATCATTATTAGTAATTATCAACTGATTATTTTAGTGTAAACATGTATATAATTTTAAAAAATACTTGGGTAAAAAGTTGAATGATCTTCAGATAGACATTTCTTTTTAAAAATCTGTTGGTAGTACTATTTTAAAGGCTTTTAATCCCTATCCACAGAGAGTAATACCCCAGACAGACATTTAAAAAACTATTATAAACATGCTTAAATGCAAGACAGAAAAAGTTGAAGATGGAAGCAAACTAAATGTATGAGTTTCCAAATCAGGAACCTAAACAGGAGTTACTTGGTTCTCTGATGGCTTGGGCTGTCTGAACCCTTCTGAAGAATTCTATACAAATTCTTTTATTTAATTCTTTAGGGAAACACCAAAAAATATGAAGCTCCATCCTATGCAAATTACATTACACACAATAATTCCCAAAGGAAAGGTGCTGATGTGCAGGATCCTATGTACCCTTACACGTAACAGCCACTCAGGGCTGACTTGTGCTCACAGCAGTACAAGAAGCACTTTGGGGTCTTCATAGAGGAAGCAAGCAATGAGAATCCCATCCATACATTTCCAAAGATTTAAGAGGGCTTGGCATCAAGCCTCTTAGGTCAACTCTATCACAATTTTCTCTCTAATGTTTTTTTCAGCACTCACGCATGCCACACACTTTCTGATTTGGACACTTCGGATGCATATTTGGCCTGGATACTGTAACCATGTTATTTACACAGAGACACTTCCAGCATTAGGGTGCCTCTTTATGCAAACTATCAGGTCTGACTTGAACTGCACAGGTTTATTAGCTATTCATAACTGCATCCTTGCTCAAGTGCTGTATTTGCTAGATTGTTCCAACTTTAAATCAAGATGCATTCAGAACTGACATTGATTTTTAAAATATCTTGAATGCTAATACAGTTTAGAAAATGAACACTAGAAGGTAGGGATATTTATTTATTTATTTGCTGTCTTTAGTTATTGCTGTTGTTTTTTTAATGTGGCAATACACATCTCAAAAGATTTTCTATAATAATTTTACTGGAAAACATGTCGGGGAATTTCTTGTATTTTCAAATCAAGATACTCGCATTAATCACATGTAGTCATTGTCATACTTCAAGGTGGTTTTTTTTTGTTTGTTTGTTTGTTTTCTGTTTTCATATTAATTGCATATCAATACCAATCACTCAAGGTGCTTTCCTAAAGACTGTCCTTGGAATCCAATCACTATTTGCACACACATTAATAAAAGTGCAAAGCTTTTAAATCTGATTGCTTCAAGTTGAATGGATGGGTCAGTGCCAAACAAATTCATCTCATTCACTGAGCATGGTCTATAGCAAACTATAACTCCATTACAGTGAAAGGACTTGATATAATAAATAAAATACAAATTTTAAAAGTTACCTGAGCAGCTCTTAAAATGCTCTGAAGGAGTTTATGTGCAAGCTGCATTATTTATCTGAAACTAAAGCCAACCTGCTATTTGAAGAGAGCCATAATATTTCACACGGTGTGTATGGGTTAAAGGCTGCTTGTCTGACACAAGAATCACTAGAGTGACAGGACTATCAGTTCTATCAAATGAAACAACTAGAGGTCAATGGTAGCAAAGACATACCTGGCAGTATCAAATGAAAGGATGACCTTTTGGGCAAGTTCTTGGTTTGATATTTAGAAGTTCAATCCCCATTTCAACTGAACTCAGTAAATTGCCTTCTTTATCTGTACCCCATGCCCCAGATGGAAAAAGAAGGGGACTAACTTTACCTCCATGTTTGATGTGCTTTGGGATGATCAAGTAACTGCCTCAACAGAAAGAGATCAACCTTCTAAAGTGATCTTTGAAAAAAACTAAAATGTTTCAATAAAACCCTAAAATGCAATGAACAAAAACAATGACAAAAAAGCCGCATGCCAAAAGTAAACCCATGTGCACAAATATGATTTTATTTCCTTCAATGAAAATTTCAGCATGAAGATTTTTTCAGTAAAAAGTACTAAAAACTAAAACTCTTGGAAACTGCCCTTACGACACAGAGTTTATACTGCCCCACAGAAGACACTGTCAGAGACAATCTGGAAAATGCTTTCCTTTCCCAATAAGACTAGAATGAAGGAATTCTGTACACTGCTGTTCTGTTCACTGTGGAAAGAAAAGGGAGAAAAATCTCTACTACCTACTGTTATTTAGCTTTCCAGTGGTTGGAGGACAGCACACAAAGTAAACATCATTTCCAATAAGAACTGTAGGGACAAACAGGGCCACCCCCTAATTTGTGACTCTGGAGAGCACACACTGTCCATCCAAAAAGATGATGCAAGACTCAGCCTACACCAAACTGCTGCCACCGCCAGCCTGTCTCCTTGCTCCACACATGCAATGCCTTCCAGCCCCAAGTACGTCTGAGGACATCTTCCACACAGCTCTGATAGGCATCAGAGGATATACCCTCATATATACACCTTCACAGTAAATTCTTACTGTATTTCTCTTCCCTGAGGCCAGAATGCATTTCAGACATCCTCCTTCACAGCCTTCCCCCATCCTCCCTTCTCCATTTCATTTGCAGCCTGTTTAACGCACAGTTCACTGCCTTGAATCCCTCTCCTCTAGTCTCAGTCTAGAACCTCTTCTTTCTGGTTTCTGCCTTCTGCACTTAACTGAAACTGTTCCTGCTGGCATAATTCATTCACTTTTCTTAGCCCAACTCTAAAATTGTTATTATTCGACTTGCCAGCTGTTTTTAATGCTGGTGATCACCTTTCTTCTTGATAAATCTCATTTTCCTAGCACTTCTCCCCTGTATTTCCTTCCACACCACTTCTTCAGCACAGCCTCTCCAGGGGACACTTTGTGACATTCAGCAAGCTCCCGAAGAAGGTCCCTTATCCGTCCACTCTGTAAACTCCTCTCTTTAAATTAACTCCATCTAGCAAGCAAAAAAGTAAAAAAATCCACTGCCTTCCACATGCTGATGAATCTTGATCTACTACCATGACACATCTTCCATGTTTTGCTCAGTCTAAATTGTTAGCCTGGTTTCTGGATACCGTCATAAGCTTTTTGGGGATAATGAGATTTCTCAATCCACTCCCTTCAGGGAGAAGTCCTTTTTCTCAGTCAAAATAGATGAGCAGAGAATAAGACCTGCCAATTTAGACTACAGTCCAAGTGTCATCTTTGACTCTCGCTTTTTCAAAGCCTCTCATCCAGGATAAGCTCAAAATCTCACAGTTTCTTTAGACATAACCTTTCTAATAAACAATTCTTTTTACCCTTCTGTAATGCTAAAACTCCTTTCCCAGCTCTGATGACATTATATATTGATTACTACAAAGTTCATCTTTCTGACCTTAAGAACTGCAAGTTCCTCTCATATCTTACAGAAACTTCTGCTGCAAAGAGGATCTCTAACCCCTTTCTTTGATCATTTCACTCATCCCTTCACATTGCTTCAAGAGCTCCCCTATTATTTGTTACATCAAAGATATGCTATCTATCTTATCTTCCAACACCATATACATTTTATTCAATTTTTCAGGTTACTTCTATTTCATCATCAAGATTTTGGCCTTGGTGTCAACCTTCTTCTCCTGCCACTATTTTTAAAAAATTTCCACAAATATTTTAAAACTCCATGCGTCTTTTCAAAATACTGATTGCTAGGGTCCTGGCATACAGACACTATTTTTGTCATTGAACAACTTCCATAATAATTCCTTCCCTGATGTCTCTGTCTGTCACCTCTTGTATGCTACAAATTCTCTGGGAACACATGCTCATAGTGAAATAATATCCTAGTTCATAATTAGACACAAATAATATAAGCATAGCAGTTATTAATAACACTAGTGGTACTAACAGCAGCAGTAGAAAAATAATTATTCATGGGACTATATTCCCATTAAAAATCTTAAATCTTTGCTAATTTTTAAGGTATTTGCCATCCTCCAAGGTACAAAGATAAAGGAAGGACATGGCACATCATGCTTTATGCTGATGATATACTGTTCTATTCATTTGACACAGAACACTCTTGGCGAGGAAAAGACAATCTTATTGCACTGCTACCACACTGTCTCAAGTTATAAGCTTAATTTAATCAGCTCTAACTGTTTTTCCATGACACACAAGGATATCCTGGATATTTCTTCTCTTAGAAGAACATTTCTCCCTTACAAGCCTCTGTTTTGGATTTTTTAGGAGATTGGACACTGTGAACTGTGAACAAGCAGGCATAACAATTTGTGTTGCCTCCTACACACCAGGAAGTGCTGCATTAGTGAAGGCTAACCCTTGCACCTATGCTACATGCTGTCTGCCCAACATGGCAAGAACTTTAAGAGAAACAGACCCTCAGTCCTAGACCTTGCTTGGGATGCACATTCTCAAACCAACGTAAATCTTGCCTGAGCTTCTATCTCACACACAAACAGTGCTATACAATTAGTGCAAGCAATTAGTGAAGGCTTAAATCATTTTTCAAATTAGTTTGAACCTAAAAGTCAGTCTTGGGTAAATATCATTTTATTTCACCTACTAAAAGTGATTAAAATCTGCTTCTGAAAAAGATGCAAAGCAGGTGCAAATTACTGTTAGCAATTATTACTCATCCTTTCTCAGGATAAATGGCCTTCCTCTATAACCTCTGAAACAAGTAGCGAAATGAGTCAGTGATTTTCTTAATCAAGAACACCAGGTCTAGAAGTGCATCTTAAGGGAGAGATGACTGAGTGAGTGAAGATCTGTGCTCCAAGTCAGTCCTTGTGCTTAGAGATGTTTGTAGGTGTGTCCATGGGAAAAGTCAACCTGTAACTATGGTGCATATGCACTGGCATTGAAAGTCAAAAAAGGGGTTATATTATAATTGCAGTATGTGTTTTTTAATCTTCAAAGTCAAGCTACACTAACACTATAAGCTGAACAATTCACCGAATGTACAGGAAAAGCTAAAACTGGAAAACTGCAAATAGCTTGTATCCATTACAGTCTTCTGATTTTAACACAGAAAACACATTTTTCGTGTAGCTGTACTGCTTTTGCTTATAATAGACAAACATTGGTATAGTGACAAAATGCAAATGCAGGAACATATTTTAAAATTAATCATCCATAATTAATTAGCAATCTCTGCTTTCTGGTAAATGATACCTAAATTGCAGAAAATTATCTTTGCTATGAATGATAAAGTCATCTACAGATTTACACTATTTTAGAGAACCTTTTTGCATATATTTATGTATTATTATAACCACAGGTATGTCAGAGTATTGAATTTAACTTTCCACTACATTAAAAATACATACACACAAACATAACCTAGTGTGTATATATATAAACACACACACAAAATCTATCTTTAAATTACCCTGTGTTCCAGGAGTCAGCTGGACAACCTGAAGTAAAAAATTTGATAAAGACAACCTTTGGATACAAAGGAGTTGGGGGGAGGGATAGTTTTTAGTAGCTTTATTTTTTTAGTTCTCACTAGAGGATTGTCCTGGGTCAGATCTTGCAAAAAGCAAGATGGCTTTTTAAACTGGATGCCATTAAAACAGTTCTAAAGAAGGTGAATTTCGTGTGGCCCAACATGGCATTTGTGTTTCCAAGTCATTAACAGCTTCTCTTCTTTCAAAAGAAAACTGTAAGTACAGTTCCTCCAGACAGCTAGAAACACCCAGTCATTAGGTTAAATTTGTGCAAAGAGCTGCTTCTGGAACTGTCTATATTAACACAAGGAAGAAGAAATTCATTAACCCAGAATCAGGGCTTAGCTACCAACAGCTCCTTCTCCCTGGACATCAACAACAATCTCCACATTCACCAGCTGTAGGGACATGTCAGCTTTTCCACAGCCCTCCCATATGAACAGGCTACCTTGCACCATGCTGGTCAGCTCCCATATTTAAGGGTGACATTCAGGAGAGATAAAAATATAATGGATGAAATTCAACAAAGAGAACAAAATTCTCTTGAACGAAAGTGTATGCCTCACACTATTATCTCACTACAGTAATCTAAGATGATTAGCTTTGGTATACCTAAACTGCATTTCCATCATTTCCAAGAAAAAAAAAAAGTTTTTAAAATGTCCACTCCATCCCATAATCATATGATCCGTTCTTTTACAAATTCCTGAGTTTATCCTCTTCTTCCACTCTCACGACCATGATTTCTATTCAATCGTCTTCCCTTCCACTAGCCAGCCTACCATTTACCGTGTTCTACATCAACAACCTTTCCACTACAGCAATGCTTACTACACCATTACCTGAAGTCTCTGCCTTGCTCCCTCTGCTTTGTGACAAGACTATTCCAGTTGGACTTCTTAACTTTTTCTCCCAAGGCAAGCTTGAGTTAAACTTATTTATTCATATCATATCTATTTTTATTTCCATATGGGATAAGTCACTATTGAATACATTTTCCTTGCATTTCTTTCCAGAATGAGGTTTCAGGTAAAACAATAGGTTTATATACAATGCCAGAGACATCTCAGCATTAGTATTATGGAAAAGGAAGGCTCAGGCCTTCACGAAGTTATGCTCCTCAGGTCCAAAACACCTTCTTGGAGTACACTGGAATGTAACAATGCTGGCCCTCCCAGGAGAGCAAAAACACCCAGTTCCTGTATATACATATTTAATGACATAAAATAAAATAAAATAAAATAAAATAAAATAAAATAAAATAAAATAAAATAAAATAAAATAAAATAATAAAAAAAAGCAATCCCCTAAGTATAAATGCCCAGTTATCAGAATAAAAACATGAGCTGAAATCTAGTTTCTTCAGACCAGACATATTACACTGAGGGATTTAGTAAAACTGCTGGGAAAGCAGTTTTTAGACTCATAAGAACTTCCTGTAACTCTTTCCAATGTACTTGATTTCCATAATTTTTTCTCCTCCAATGTTCCCCATACCTCACAAAACTGTTGTCTTTTATTGTTAGAGATGTACAAAATGGGATGCAAGCCTCATGTTTCTCACAAATGGAACAATAAGGTTCAAGATCTGATTCAACATTACTATTTGGGTCAAACAAAAAGAATTTCTGAAAGTATAACCAATAAGCATTCCTATACTACTAAAAGGAATGTCATTTACATGAAGCTGTGTAAGCAGTTTAAAAAGTCATTTATTCACCAAAGTCTGACTTTTTTTTCCTCTACACTGTGCCCACATATCTATAATGTAAGCAAATGATTGCTCCAAACACATTCTCACAGCAATCCCATACCTTGGATTACTAACTGCAATAAAATGTGGAGGTGTATTTTTTTGTTGTTGTCTTTGTTGTTGCTATTTGGCCAAATAGAAAGAAATCTGCTTCTAAGCCAATTTATTCCAAAATGGGAGGATTTGTTTTCAGTCAGGTTTTACCAGTTTAATGAGGTTTGTTTGGTTTTTAATTATAATTATTATTCTTTTTAAGCAGAAAACGTCTTACTGTATTGCAGATATCAACAATAGCAGACAATTTTAGTTCTGAGGAGGAAACAGAAAATCAGAAGATTTAGGAAAAATCAGGCGGGTGCAATTTACCTCAAAATATTGAGCAAATTGTTTCTGCAGTTCTGTTACCAGCACTCACAAATCACTACTAGCTCTTTAAGCAAAGAAATTACCTTCTAAAAACAGAAGAGGCATAATATTTTTCCCTGAAGTTATTCACCAATATTTCAAGATGTTTATATACTGTATACAAAACAGAGATACAGACTAATACATTGAACATTTGCAACATAAATAAAAAAAGAGATGTATGCCAATATGAAATACCAAGTGCCAGAAAATCAGTATTAAATTTTTTTTTTTTTCCTGTTAAATTCTGAAAAATAAAGGTCTTTGTTTCTTATGAAAAAAGATTTCTTACATTTACTTGTGGGTACAGTGTTCAAGATGCCATAAATAATTCCTACAGCTCTGGTGAAGTAAGAGCAAGTCACCGACTGCAGAAGGGAAAGAGAACTCTGGAACATTGGTCACAGACGAGTGCCAACTGGGAGCACTCCAGGAGCAAGGTGCTCAGCAGCTTCAATGACCAGAGAAGAAGGAAGGCCACAAATCATTGTGAAATGATCCCAAAAGCCTAGAGAAAAAAACAATTTCTCTCTCTCTCTCTCTTTCTTTTCTTTTTTTTTTTTTTTTTTCCCTCTTTAAACCAGTCAGGCATCTGACAAGTACCAGTGTAAAAAGAGAAATACAGCAATCCTTGCTTTCCAGTGAGGATGGAAAGGACTACATAAGGGCAGAGAGAAATTATAATTATTTAACAAAATTCATATTGCTCTGGAAGTTGATATCTTCAGCTGCTGTTGGAATTGCAGTGATTAAAGTAATCCTGCCTCAACAATACATAGTTTTAGCATTAATTTTTAATGCAATTAATCTGCTCTCCATTTTTTATATATTTTTTTTTCCTTGTTTACAGTACTAGGCATACGAGATATGAAGTTTTCCTTTCAGCTGGCATGCTGCACTGATATGCATATATACTAGCCACCTTATTGCAGTAAGCTTACTAGTTTACAGGCAAGACAGACTTGGAAGTAATAATATTCTCAAAGACACATCCAAACAGAAATATTTTGCACTTCAGTGAAGCTGCCAAAAAAACAAGTCATGCTGAGTTAAAGGTTTTGTAAAACCAAGAATTACTTCTCTTTTCAAATCAATAACCACATGCATCTGTGTTACAGCTTCCAATTTATTGGTTTACAAAAGTAAAAGTGATAATACTGGAAAGCAGGATGATTGCAATCTATAAAGCAACTGATATCACCTACAGTTTTAAGGAAAAATCTCATTAAAAGTCACATCCCAAACAAACCACATGAGTTCTGTGAAGAAGAAAAAAAAAAAAAAGAATAAAAGCTTCATCAACTGTTACTACAAATATGCAATAGGAAATTTAAGAAACACTAATATACAGCATCTCTTCCATATCTTTCTCCTCTTCAAGCATGCTTTATACAAAACATACAAAGTCAGAATTTATTCACACAACAACTGTTTCCTGATAAGTCTTCAGAAAGAACCCTGGGTCATCTAGCACATCCTTCAAACTAGTTCAGGAATGATGGCTATGCTGAGTTACCCAAGTGTTTTATTTAGAGCACTCTTGAACACCTTGAAGGACAATGCCTCAGTGACCTCTCTTGCCAAGCAGTCACATTGTCTAATTGACCTCTCTGGGGGAAAAATGTCCTTGTTTAGCTTCAGGTCAAAATTTCCTGCTAGACTACCCATCATTACCTCGAATAACTCCTCCTCCTACTCTCCTGTTTATTCTCAAGTATGTCAGTAATATTCCCTTAGGCAGGCTGTTTAGTGCATTCCTGAGACCTGTCTTCACAGGTCACGCTCTCCTACCTTATCATTCTCAGCACTACTCCTGGAACTGTTTTCATGTCACCGTGAAATACAGAGCGCTTAATGACGTAAACAATCCATAAAAATTTCCCTCTACTTGCAATCCACCCAAAATTATTCATTGGCAAGTGGAAGAGGCAGGTAAAATCCGGCTGCCTCTACAGGCAGGTAATAAAAAAGGGAAGCCTTCTGAGTCTCCAATCCTGGTGTCTGAGTCAAAGAGTAACTGGAAGTAATATATCCCCATTCTATTTCTCAGTTACTGATTTTTCATCTTTCCTTTCCATATGTTGACTTACAGTGAGGTCACATACTCTGGCCTTAATAAAATAAAATAAAATAAAACTAAAATAAAAAACAATCACTTTTGCTGTTACATACTTGTTACAAGTGAGACTGGGCTTGCATATAAAATAAACAATGGCACTATGCCAAGAATATCAGGGATTTTTGCAGGTGTTGAAGAGAGCAATTTTCTCCAAATGATTAAGGAGGGACACACTCTCTATAGATTATGTTTGCTTTAATCCCAAAGTGACCTTTTAATGCAAAACCAGGGATAGCTAACATTTTATAAATGTATTTACCTTCCACTTTCCTAATAAAGGCCAATTTTATGTTTATACCTATACCATTGAAATTATTAGTTTTTCTCTCTTACAGTTAAAGCAATTCTACAGCACAATAATAAACCTTGAAAACTTCTGGAAAAGTCAGTAATCTAAGCTGCAGTGAGCCTGACACATCACAGAACCTAGCATTGAGAATACACAAAGTAAAAATGATGCCTAAACAAACAAACAAACAAAAAACAGAATCAAAAAACACCTAAAGTTGAATTCTTTTAGGCTTTATAAAGTTTTTCATATATTAGATTTCAGAGTCCCCTAACTGTGGGCATCCCAAAGTCAAATAGGATCTCTTGCCCCCTCAAGAGATGAGGACTGAAATTTGGATCCATATTTCTAGAGGGAAAAATGTATCACTTCCACTATCAAAAAGGCAAATTAAATCTCATGCCAGCTTCAAATGGCTAATGGCTATGACTTATGGTTAGAAAAAAATGTTATAACCATTTACATCAGGGTTCGTAATCCAGATACTAAGAAGGTCTTTTATTCTTCTGCATTATAAAGGAGGGTCTGTGTACAACATACAACACTTTTTTTTTTTTTTTTTTTTTAAATCAATATATATTATTAGCCAACGGACTTTAATTAGAATCATTTGAAGTTTTTCAAAGATTATCAGCACTGCATGCACAAGCTTTTGAAGATCTCCAAACCGAGCAATGTCACAGCCTCTGTGATGAACCTATTCTAGTGCTCTGTGACCCATACAGTAAAGAGGAGCTTATGGAATCAAAACTTCTTATGGAAGTAAAATTTGAAATCCAATTTATTTTTCTAAATTCTTATTTTATTTTGAGTTAAAACGGGAAAAAGCAAAGTATACCCAAAATTTAAAAATGAAGACTTTGTTTTTTCTGAAGTTGCTATTTACCTCTTTTAGAGATTTATTTTTCCCAAAAACATGGAAAAAAGTGTCAAAAACAATGAAATAAAAACAACTTCCAAGCTGCATTATTGATAGTGAACGAGTTTTAGTCATTATTTGACCTACAGTATGAAATATTTACTAACTGTAGAAATACATAAATCTAAAGGAATTTTCCTTCTACTGCTGCATCTTGTGAATGATGTACTCGTGTAAATTATATAAAAATATGTATTTCACTTAAGCAGAAATTTGTTACTGCAGACCACGTGAAACCACACTGTAGATCATCAGCTACACTTACTGCCTATGATATTGAGGAATCATAGTTAACATTAACCCTTCAAGAAATGTTCACCCAGTCTCCATTAGTGAAGAATTCTTTCCTATGTCGCACGTCACATGTCTCAAGCCTTTTGAAAGCTCCTTTGAAAGATTTAAATTTTCCTTTATAAAGCTTTTCTGAATCAATCAAGATTCAATATAGGAAGATTGCCAAATAAATTACTTTTCATTTCTGCCCACAGTTAAACTCCTGCAGGGATCTGGAAATATATCAAGATCATTAGCCTTAATGCCTATAATACACACTTCACTTTAAGGTGAAGTGAGTACTAAAACAGTTTAATACATTAGCCCCTACACCCTGGAGACCTGGAGGTCTTGACCAGGCTTGCGCGTAATTCTTGCTAACATTTCTGGGAGTCTTGGACACTGAAAAGCAACAGACTTTCTAGCCTGTGTGGGTCATAATAAAACACACCTGACAGTTTCTGATCAATACCTGATTTGGAAACCTTGTTAGTACTCACTGGAAAACTAATTCATGCATTTTTGCTTGAGGTCCTCTATGAAGAAAATAACAATACTGACTGAGCTGCATAAACTGACTATGCTTCTTAGGCAAGTACTCCCTCATTCCTTGTTCATGCACAAACAGGAGTGAAGTATGTCCCTATGCTTAGTCCTGCCCAAACTAAATCTTTGCCTCATTTATCCATGATAAAATTAACATTATTAATTTTTTAAAGATCACCATTGAACATAAATGTGGAGGATTTATTTATGCTGATAGAAAAAAATATCTTAATCAGATTAACCTTTTTTTATTATTATTATTTTGATATATATATTTAATTTAGCAAGATCTGGTGCAGCTGAACTGATAATTGGAAAGAGGTCTCATGCATATTTTGATTTCTTGTTTCAGCCTTATCCCTGGTTAGTTAAACAAACAAGACAACAATAAAAAAAAAAAAAAAAAAAAAAAAAAAAAAAAAACTATGTCAATGCCAAGTTATTAGCTAATGAATATACGTGAGGTTATACAGGGGATACAACACATTCTCAACTCTGACATATAAAGCACTGTAAAATAATTCATTGTTTAATATTTTAAAAGCTGGATAAAACAAATTAATGCCAAAAATTAGCCCTTAGCACAACTTTAATTACAAGTTTGCCCAACAGTCACATCCCTGTCCTAATTAGCCTTGATGATTTCAAGAAACCATCAGGAAAAAGAGACAAACATATCATTCCTTCTTTGTACTTGATAAAAACACAGATTCAGCTGCCAAACATCAGTAACACAACTTTTTACCATGAGTTTGGAGATTTCCATAGTAAAGACAACACTCCCAGACACATTGTGTTTATTTTCTAATAGAGCATAATAGATTTTCTGATCACTTGTAGACAAGACAGTGGTTGTAACCTAGGTCAAGAGTAATGGTATGGAAAGACAACCAGAAAAAAAGACTTGCCCCACAGAACTGTTTTGATATCGAAAGTGCCCATCTGGCCCATGCTGTCCACTTGCACTTACTGTGGTTTGCATTACATGAAGTATATGTTATTTTAATTTTCTGATATTAACACCTGACAGAATATTTGATGTTTACCAACCAGCATTGTCAAAATCTGCCACTTCTGAAAACTTGGCAAGGTATCACATAAGTCATCATATATGATCCTGAAACATAGATAAAAACAACTGTTCACTGACCTCATTAATAAAAGTCTGGGCTCCCCGTGGGCTTAGGAGTAAGATAGCCCTTCGCAATGTGTCTCGATAGCGGTTCAGCTCTTCTGTTTTCATGGTAGTGAAAAGGTTGGCAAAGACTCTGCTGATGTTTCTGTCCACTTTTTGTAATGACACATCAAGTCCCAGTCTGGAGGCCTGATCGAGAAATCCCTGCAGTCCGCGTATATCTGTAACATAGGAGGGAGGAAAAAAAAAAAAAAAGAAAAGAAAAGAAAAAACCACTGCATCAACCTTCGCCAACTAGGCAAGCATCACTAATTAGGTGGAAAAATACTTTTTATTTTATTATTATTTTTTTTTATCTCCTGCAGTGCTGTCAGAAGAGTATTCCACAGAACCTCACAAGTGTAAGACAGTTGTTTTCCACAGCTCTCTTTCATAGTAAAATGCCAACAGGGAAACTCCACTGATTACCTTTCCCTGAAGGTCTCTGTACAACTCTTTGTTACAGAGTTACACCTATCTGTGTGGCTGTGGATAGCTGCCCCAGCAGCTCAAGCCCACAGGGCTGAACATGACACAACGAGACAGTCCCACCCCAACCAAATCACAGTTAAAATGCAGAAATCCAGCTGGAGATGGAGAAGCATGGGTGATAAATCACTCACACCTAAACTTCTCCTACCAAAACCTGACTTATTTAAGATCATGCCTACTTTTCCCATTAAAAACAAACAAACAAAGATATCCATAGCCCTCCTTTTTACCCCCCTGCTTTTTTCTTCCCCTCCTACAAATCCCTGCCTAGACAGAGGTTTGCTGTTCACTGGTAAACTGATGAAACAGTACCCAAAGACTCAAACTGTTATGATATATTACTGTGTAAAAACATTGGTTTTCAATAGGGGAAACCATTTCAAAACCTGTTTAAGTTCTGCCCTTCAACTTCAAGCTGATTGAGCCAAATAGGTTTTCCTAACCCAATTTGTGAGGACACTAACATAGAGCAAAACACATTTCATTACATTTTCGTGCTGAAACCTTCTGGTTCAAACCATACTTTGCCTTCATGACTATTAGCATTTTTCTGAATAAGTGTCGGAGTTTTTAGTATTTATTTTGTAGTGAAATTTAGAGCAACGAGAAGGTCAAAGCATAAATTAAACCAGGTTGCTCTCAAAAATAACAGTGACCTAATCACCATATCATTAGGACCTGTACCATATCATTAGGAGCCCTTAATTTAATTTGAAATATGTATAACTTGTCTTGAAAAAAAGGTATTACTTAATCCTCTTTTCTCACATTCACTTCTTGTACTTGTATTATCAAATTTAAAGCTCCTAGGTGAGGCAGAATGGTGTAAGTTAGAATTGTCATCTAAATAAACAGCCTCTTCAAAAAAAAGCCTTTGGGAGAAAATGTTTTATGGGATGTAGCACATTAAATTCCCCCAATAAGTTCCTGCATCTTCATAAGAAAAGTTGCTCGAATCTTTCTGGATCCTTTTTCTCTGCAGCGTAACACTGATTCTCAGTCTCTTGTGAACAGTGACAGAAACTGAACAGCAGGTCTTACTGGGGAAAAGAATGAGGATATATTATCTGATAAATTGGGAATGATTTTCTTCTTCTCAGTCTGCATGGTGACCCAGCTATAGGACAACACGCATTACAGAGATGTAAATGTAAATGTAACTGCACTGAGATGTCTCTTCAGAAATGTTGTGTAAAATAGCACTATGCAATGAAGATCCAAAGTCAATCACAACTCATCATTGCTGCTTTGTTAAACTGCAGGGGTTGCCCACAGTAACTCTAACAATTTTTTATTTCAAATACATGAGGAAACTGGAAATATGCTGGCTGATGAGGCTTACAGGACCTCTGGAACAATCCCAACCACAGCCTGTTTTAGCCCAGTGACAGTGCTGGGCTACATCAGTACATCCTTGCCCCAAGTCCTTCATTCACAATGAAGAACTCTGTCCCCCATGACCACCCCTTGACACCAGAGCCAAGGGGCTGCAAGGAGGAGCAGGAATTGCCGTTTTTCTTCACACTCAGGGCCCAGACTTCCCACAGAGTAGAAATGGGAGACAGACAGATTCTGTTCTTTCCTTCATGACAAATTCAAGCAGTTTCATTAGCCCATTACACCATCATCCTCAGCACATCAGAGAGATATTTATTGTTCCCATAATAAAACAGGCTCTTCAGAAAACTTTACTACAGCTCTAATAATCTGTATAAACTAGCTTGTAACACTAGTTTTTTATTTTTATTTTTTAAAACCTGGAAGAAACTTCTACCTGATGGAATTTTAAGAATTGATACCATAAACATCACTGAAGTTCAGGGACCGAAAGCAACCTTATTCAAGTCAGTAGCATTACTTGCTACCCCATCTGGATAGGCTCTTAGATCACCACCAGTCTTGGTGTTAAGTTGCCGTAAAATATATACATGAACATCTTTCACCTTGCCCAAGAAGTGTTGTATGAAACATGACAAGTAATATCTTGCAGGCTACACCAGCCGAAGTTCTTCCTTCAAGTGCAATACAACAGGGTCAATTAAGATAACTAGTAAACATTAAGACTAAACCAAAAACACAAAGTCATCTTGAGTATATTTATACTTCTATCCAAACATGGAAAGGGTTGTTAATATGATTAACTCAGGTTCAGAAAGCAGTCATAATTACAGAGAATCATCAGAAAGGAATGAAAATGAAGCTAGTGCTGTGACAACCACAGCAGACTTTATTGCCTTCCTAACTCAGGCTTATTTGTTTAGTTAATGCCTCCGGCCAAGTCACCCCTCAGAAAAGGTGCACTTGTGTGGGTTTTTTTGGTGGTGGTGAGTGAGTCTACAGCAGTTCTAACACACTATCAAATAACTGCCAGATGTGCTTTGTCTCCAAAATCCTGAGTCATCAAGGAAACGACAGGGTTTAGTGTCATGCAAGCATTTCTGGAATATGTTAGTAGAATTCAGCACTCACAGAAGTGCTAAATATTACAGGTGTGCTGAAATAATGACAGTGACAAACAGCTACTGTCTACAGATTAAAGCATTTTATTAAAGTTGTCAAGGTAAGTTTGGATTTTGCTAATTTAAATTCAGTAAACTAGTATTCATTACTGTACCTATACTGTCTTTATGGATCTGTGATACTAGAAAAAGGTTTTTCTTCTAATGCAGTTTTATCCTTCAAAATTACTGCATTGTTTGAGAAACAGTAAGAAAATAGCTTATATATGTAGTTTACTAACAACTTGTCTTTTGTGCAAGCATCTCAAGCTATCACTGCACAACGGAAAGCTGTTTACCGAAGATTAACCATGCTGATACTGCTCTAGGTTTTTTGCCTTATGTTTTCAGCTGACCTGCTGAACTACTGATTAGAAATACTGCTGTAGACCAGCATATAATATCTGATGCACATGGTACGACTATTTGGACATAGAAGAGCATTTTGTATTCCCTCACAAATTTTTCCGCCAAGGAAAACAGCTTATTTCCCAATTTAAAAATAAAAATAAATGGAAAGGACTCATACTTCACAGAATCACAGAATCACAGAATTTCTAGGTTGGAAGAGACCTCAAGATCATCGAGTCCAACCTCTGACCTAACGCTAACAGTCCCCACTAAACCATATCCCTAAGCTCTACATCTAAACGTCTTTTGAAGACTTCCAGGGATGGTGACTCCACCACTTCCCTGGGCAGCCTGTTCCAGCTTGACAAGAAAGCAAAATCTGGGATGGAAGAAACTGTCCAAGCTCAAGTGTACAAGCACAATCTGTCAGTTTTTAGCAGATAAAAATGAATGTGAATTTATTCAGTGTTGGCAATTAAAAAGAACTGCATGACTGTATCTTCCTGAACACTGACGTGTCTGTTCCTACATAGCACTGGGGAGCAGGAGAAGGCTTGGTGGGAACTCAGAAGTGGAAGCGGGAACTGAAGAGCAGTGTTTTCAGTGGTGACTAACCAATTTAGTTGCTTACTTAATGGGATCTTTTTTCTCAAATAATTATTTGCCATTGTTACCAAGAGGGCAATCATTTCTTAAAATGTATGTGTACATAAACACATAAACACATGCAGGAGCATCTACTTATAAATAATAATGAATTAGGCTCAGTTTTATTTTATCTGACATGTGATGTAAGAAAATAATTTGGTGCCCTCGTTTTCTTCTACATTTAGTAGATCACAAATCCAAGCAACATAAAAGAAAACCTGCTTTCTGTTTCATGCTAATTCAAAGAGATATTCCAAAAATTCAGTCATGATTTTCTATTTCTCATCATTTATGACTGTTAATCCTTCATTTTCTTCACAATTGAAATGAGTCATATAAAATTCATATGGAATTTAATGCAAATAAAGGATTCCATAAATGCATTCATTAAAATGTGTTGCATTCTGTAGTCTTAACAGTGACTTTTTTCCTTTTTATTAATGTTCAGATTCTAACATTAGAGAGTTTTTTTGAAAGATTACTAATAAAATAATTCCTCATACCCATTTATTTCATATTTTATAGGAAAAGTATAACAATACAAACTCAAATACTTCTGTCTAGAGTATCTGACAAATGAAACAACAGGCTGCTGTAACTGCACAACTTATAGCCAACTGTCCCCTTCAGCTTTGCAAATAGTTATTTTCGCTCAGGGTGTAACCTACACTAAACCACAAAAATTATAGTAGTGTTTTAATTATCTAACTCCCCGCATACACCTGATTTGTACACGTTTAACATACCAAGCAGGATTTCAGCAACAGCACTGGAAATTTTCTGTTTAGAGAACAGCAAAGTTCTTGATGATGCAACACCTGCACTCCAGAAAGAAAATGACACTACACAAAACGCACTTGGGTGAATCTCTCTGTAAAACTGTACAGTAATTGGATTTGTAGAAGATACTCTAGTCTCAACTACAATCGTGAAATTGGCTAGTTGGAATTGGAATTATGTCATTAGAGATCCACAAGAGCAGAAAACATCTTATAAACTTTGCATCCTTCTTGTTAAATCTGGCTTGAGAGAGAATTTCTGTGGCTGAGAGCCCTCTTCCTAATTCTGACAGATATACCACACATTCGGGTCTGACAACAGAAGAACAATATGATTTTAGGAATAACTTAACAAGGAGGTAAGGAAAGCCTCGATGCACTGCTAAGATAAGATTTTTTCCACTGGGACTGCAAAACAAATGCTTGCTATAAAAGTGGCTTTATTGGACTATAAGAAATAATGAAATGTATCATTTGCTGCTTGAGGTTATGTTGGCCACTGAGCTGGCTGACTAGAAAACAACTATAATGTTGTAATACTAAATGTGGCATTAGCTTCCTCTACGTAAAGTTTGTTGTCATCTACAAAGCAATCCATTTTTATTATATTATCTATGATCTTATTTATATTTAAAAAATAACTTTGTAGAGTCTACAATAACATTTGTTGTCATAAAAGTATAGGATGTGATTCTTGGCCCTGACATGAGCAGTTTAAAAGCTAATGTTTTTGTGTGAACCAGCTGTACAGTTGGGCACAGCTAGCCGTTAAGGAGGGCTTATTGTAGAAGGGAATTTACAGAGGTAGAGAGCAGTATAGTGTCTTTTCAACACCAGTTTCTAACCCCAGCTGACAGAAATAGAAGCAGCACATGGTCATTCTACTTTGTATATTAAACTGAAGTATCAAGCTGGGGCTGAAGGCAAGGCTAGAGAAACTCCAAGAAATAAATTCACACCTTTCATTCTTATCCATCAACAAGTAAACTTTAGGAGGACTCAAGTATCATCACCAGGCTCTATTTTCAAATAACCCACATCTATCTTTTCATTTGTACATTTGTATAAGGAAAAAGTAAATAAGTGTGAAAAACAATGAGATCAAGCAGGAAAAGCTGATCTTCTGAGTTTTTTTCATTTGCTTGATTACAGGTGCTACACTTCACACTTTTTTCAGTATTATTTTTACTTGAGTATAATATTGGTGATATGTTTAAGCAGTGCCAAGTGTATCAGAAAGACTCAGATAGTTTAATTAATTTAGTATTTAACCACTTCTAAACATATATTCACCCTTTCCAATGTTTTAGGAATAATATCAAGGCATTTTTTCCTTACACTTAAGCTCCAAGAGAAGACAAAAAAAGTGTTTTCATTTTCTTAATGGATATTTCTTACTTTTAATACAAGGATACTCTGCTTTAATGTAGGTTTGTCTCTTTTGACTGCAAATTGGGTAGAATACTTCCCACACATAATTTAATTTCTTAAGATGAATAAAGTACACATTTTAGGATTCAGTGATTTGGAAGATAATCTATAAACACTCTGAAACAGGTCTCCTAAATCACATAGTTTTCATGGGTTTCATTCACTTGATTTTACAGCAGCTGTTGTCCCTCTTTTTCATAACTGCAAGATGTTTATATAAGAAATAAGGAAAAAGACCGATACAAGAAACAGATGCACATCCTGAAAATTAGACTTGTGCTGCATTTTAAGATGTTGGAATGAATGATTTTTAACACCATCTTCGGGTCCTTGCTAGAGATATTAACCTTCCTTTAAACAACAGACTACTACTTATGCTTCCAGAAGGGAATTATTTTGTACAGATCATCTAGAATAATTTGACGTTAGAAAAGCACTGGAATTTTCAACCTAAAAGACTCACAATGTGATTCTAACTGTGTGAATAGAGTGATTAGACCAGAAAGTATAATAGCAAAGTGTGTGTGAGAGATAAGACTATATTAATATTTGAATGTAAATGCTTATTAGAGCCCAGCAGAAATATGAAGTGATACTGGTAAGGAGTATTTTCTACTTTTATGAAGAGTTTATTCCCTTGTATTCTTACAGTCTCTCTGTGCATGCAGCCTCTCTCTCCACCTATAACATTTCCACGTGTTTGACTGGGTATTTCAACAGTCAGTGATGAGATAATTGTTATCAGCCAGATAATTTTTGTACAATGGAATTCACAATTTCTAAACAGTCTGTGATTTAGTTTCCTCTTTCTTCAGTTTCTCTTCACAATCTTTCTGCTAAAAAAAAATAATAAAAAAATACAATGACCTTATTGCATGGTTTTAGATATGTCAAAACTCAAAGCCAATTTTTACCTTTTCAACTTTTACCAATTCATCTTTTTTATTCTTAAAGAAATGAAGGAACTCAGTAACTAATAATCATGCAAATACAATAAATCTAAGAAACAATAGCTCTATTCCAGCAGTTGTTCCAAAAAAAAAAAAAATCTTAAAACCAAGCATAATAAATTAAATAGTTTTTAGTAGTAGTTTTCAGCTTACATAAGAACAGCTGTACCAGAGGAGACCAGTTCTGTCTACCTGTCTCTGACAAAGAGTGTAAAACAGAAGCAATTGTGCAGTGATGCTTCCCTCTAACATTCTCTCAGCAATTCAGTTTGCAGCACAGGGAATTGTTCAGGCAGATCTGGTTTCTGTATATTTCTATGCGCTCCACTAGTATATTTCTGCATTGTAACTGTCAATGCTTTGTCCTCCAAAGACCATCACAGTTTCCCCTTAAACCAATATAAATTATGAGCATCCAGATCAGTACATCTTCAGCAGTTTTAACCTGGGAATTTTCAGGAACCTACCTCTCCTTTCCCTTTTTTTCACCTCACTTTCCTAGATAGTTCTACTAGCATTGATCAAACACAAAATGTGCCAGTGTCGGCTCTCCCAGATCAAAAAAAAAAAAAAAAAAAAAAAAAAAAAATTTCTGGAAAGAAGAGAAAGAAGAGACCAGACTATCAGAATTGATGTAATGATGTAAGTTTTGAAAATTACATGGAACACTGATTTGCCATTTAAATCTACATCACAGGCTGACATGTGACCACCTCTCAGAAGAAACTGAAAGTTTACCATGTGTAAATCAGAGCTAATCAAATGCAAAGGTCTACTCAGAACCCCTTTGTGATATCAAAGGTTGAAACCTGAGCAATGGACCACAATTATTTTTATTGAGCAGTTGTACTGCATGCATAGATTGTTATTACTGTTTTAAATAATGAAAGGGACTATGAATACAGACAAGTCATATATTGGTAGTTTCCACTCCTGAATGAATGAGAAAGAGACAGAACACAATATAAAGCCAGACGTGTTAAATGTACAAGCAAATGTTTCCAGATTTGACTTTAATAAGAGGAAGACATAACTATTAAAAACATTCAGAATTACTCTGCAGAACTGATGCTTCATACCTGAAACAGCTGATCCAGTCTGAAGGTAACTGGAGCTTCCCAGGAGGCCTGGGAGCACAAAAGTCTTTTAAAGGCAACAACAGCCCTTTCACATTTAGCATGAAAGGTTAAGCACAGGTCTCTCCTGCTGGATTTTAACACTTAACATTCAAAAGCACAAGGGAAACCACCTCAGGAAATTCATTACCATTGGAAAAATTGTGGACATATGCTACAATTGTCGTAAAAAGGGAATTCACTGGAGAACCAGCATTTCTGTTCAAATCATCCATTTAGTTCTTCCAAGTGCAATAATTGCCAACTGTTTGCCCAATGGTAAACCACTTGAATGAGCTGTAATAGCCTCTCATCTCATTACTGCTTTTAAAGACACTATTTAGTGTTCCTGCCATATCTTCTTATGAGCCAAAATAATAGATGCATTGACAGAAGCTATGTTTTTGCTGATATATGTCCTAAGTTTAATCACAAGACTCTTTTTTCATCACTTAAATTATCTTAATGTAATGAAGATAAATTACTGAGCCTAATATTTGCTATGGCTGAGTGTAAGTAATTCTAAGCCTCTATCTGCCAGTACATTGGGAAAATGCATTTTTCATCTTTTGAAGGTCTGAGATGTACCTTCTTAAAGCTATATGATACTATAAGAAAATCTGAACAAAAAGCAAGTTTAGGTTTGTTGTACTATAAGCCCATTTGCATTAATGCATTTGCCATTTATACTGTTAAATTGTTATATTTTAAATTTGGTTACATATTTTACCACACGAAGCATGTCCTTTCTAAATAAGGCCAATTACCCGAAGCTAGAGATAGAGCAAATGCAAACAAGTGCATCCCAAAACAATTTGAATAAACAGAGGAAATGCCTTAAATTGAGAGACAAGAGGTGGTATCTCTTCACCGTGACAGAAAACCTAAAGTCACCTGAGAATTTGAAGGGTTCATTCTGTCTAGTTACATGAAGACAAGTGTGTGTAGCCAAATGTCCAGCAAAGAAAAGGAAGAATCATATCCCTTTCACTAGATTGCAGAGAGTCTCCCTCTTGTTTAAATCAACTTTAAAAACTACACATTCCAGTCTCAAGAGAGACTGCAATAAAATTACTACAGATAATTAAATTCCCCCTTGAGGAAAGCCTACTGGCAGGAAGACTTCACTCTTTTATATGTGCAACAGTAATTATTTCTTGCATTTATGTAACACCTTTCAGCTAAGGACCTCAATGTGCTTTATAAACGCCTGTACTGTATAATAAAGTATACGCTATAAATACACATTACAGGAGCTAGTTGCTGTTATACCTACTTAACCGCATGTCAGGAAATAATAACTCAACTCTGTTGAGGAAGCTTTCTCCCACTGTAGTATTTCTAAAGGTTCTAGTAAAAGTCAGGTGCCCTGGGCACACAAGCAGCAGAAAGGCTGTCAGAGCTTCAGGCTCTCAGCTTGGCGGGACCATCTATGTGTTGAGTTGTCTCCACTGAGAAACCAGGAATTCTTTCTAAGAGTACTGCTTCTCAACCAGCCTCAGATTTTGGAAAACCATGTCCTTACTTATGTGAGTTTCATAATATCTCCAATTATTTACGCTAAGAAATCTAGATGCCACTTGGGTAGGTGCTACAGTTCTGCTCCATTCCTCACTTTTCAGAGCATTCAGTGCAAGGTGGTACAGTGGCATTGCATCCAAACCTCATCCTGAGCCTGACCACCACAAGTAGAGTGCTCTATCCACCTAAGCACAGGTGGAAGATTCCCGCAAGGCCCCACATCACCCTGTTTCACGACCCTGCAGACACTAACTTGTGTGGATCAAGCCTGGGCAGGCCTGCCCCGAACTACTTGGCCAGCATTTGGTGACTTGCTGGCAAGCTGAGTGCAACAGTGAGCATACATGTATTTTAACTCAGAATCCAGGAATAAGGACCCTCGGCCACTCATTTACTCAAGTATTGTTCATCAGGCTGTAATTAGGATGGTGGTGTCTGAATAAGTTTCATTCCTTTGGCTGGCTATTTGACCCAGAAAGATATACCCTTTGCTTTTCTATTCTTTTAAAGCCTATTTTTTGCAATGCAGCCTCCATAAAACCATACACAGAAACATAAAAAGATACAAAATTGTTCTCTGTTCTCCAGTATTTTCTGTTAAAAACAAGATAAGAAGGATCCCTACTAAGATAACAAATCTCTTGTGCTGGTGGGAGGGATCTGAAAACAAAAACTAAGTTCAAGTCACATATAATGACAATCAATTAGTCCATCTTGTAGCGACAACCAGTAACAAATAAACAAACAAACAAAAAATTATTGTTGATTATTCATTTGTGTTACAACTACTTTAATTATGATGGTAAATACACGTACTTCATTCTCTAGCAACACATCTGATCCCAGAGGAAGAAAAACTTGCTAGAGAATTAAAACATGAATCTGCTTATAGTTTGTCATCAGCTAAAATCTCCTCAGGCATCCCTCTGTTAGCTCCATGTTTTTAGAAAATAACGAGTAATGATTACTGAAAAGACAACTGGTAACACTGAGGTGGTACGCTGTACCAAGATTAGTGCCAAAAGATTCTCCACTCATCATATTGTAAACAAAAGTAACACATTTGAACAGACTGAAAAATGAGATGTTTTAGGCCTCAGTCCTACCAACATTCAGTGCTTATTTATCTTTGTGTGAGGCATCTCGGTGCCAAGTCTCCTCCTACGTAGGATATCTCTCAACATACGAATAAGTGTTCACATAGCTACTGCATGCTGTGATTTATTCCTGTGGTTATAATCAAGATAAACACTTCAAACGTGTAGAATGTACTTCTGTCTTTCAGGATGTAAAGCCCTTCTTTCTTAAATCAGCAGTGAAAAAACAGCAAAAAAAAAAAAAAAATGCACACCTTTCTAACCAGCTCCCCTCTACAAACAACAGGCCAGGTTTTTATCAGCTCATGGCTGTGATGGAGAACGCAGCTTTTGTGAAGGCACAGTTAACTTGCTCTTGAAAAGCATGCTTATGATTGGTTTCATACATGCCCAGACAACAGCAATTTCCCACATTTTGCTGAAGAACTCCATTTCAAAATTAACAGCCATCTTGAAAACACAGCTTTTCTTCTCTTCACTGTATAGAGCAGCAGCCAAGAAACATTTACAAGTTGGGAAAATACTGCCTCCTCATAAAAATAAAAATAAAAAATAATAAAATAAAATTCAGCTATAGGAAAGGATAAGAGAAAATGGGAACATAACACTACCCAGATTTTTCTAACCCCACCACTATGTCCTACCCATGTTTAATTAGGATAACTTCATTTAGATAAGAGCAGTCAAGCACAACAGGAGAACCCTTGGTTTACTAGTCAAAACCATCCCAGTTTGTCAACAGTATAAATCCCCAGAAAAATTTCAGTTGCAAGGTACTATAAAGTTATTTGGAAACCTGCAGAGATACTTCAATGCTTAGCCAGGAAAAACGGAACTGCCTAACTGCATTCAAAAGCAAGAAGTACTCAGGGTTCTCTCTCAGGTTACTTCAGTGACATTACTTTTTATTTGTGTACTTTAACTTCAGTATTACTACAGAATATTCCATACGTATTTATGAACAAATGAAATGAGAGCTACATATCTCACTAAATTTAAGTAGAGATTCAACTGTAGGACTCATTAAGACAAAGTTTCAGTGCAACTCCTGCAAAATCTGACAAGCTTTTATCTCCTGATTGCAGACATTAATATGAAGGCCAGTTAGGAAGTTCAATATACCCTAAGGTTAACATGAAGAGATCTAATTTTTCTCTCCAATCAACTTAATTCCTTCATTAATGTCCTGTAATTTACTGGAAAGGCATTAGCCAATTCTGAATGTCACTGGGAAAAAATTGACATTAGAAAAGGCTGTGAGGAACATTGCTGGCTGAGCAGCACTGCGTAGGTGCTGATATCTTTGGTGGGTGCTGGCAGACCTGCACACCTTAACATAATTTGCCGAAGCAGACTGTGCTAATTTCAGTTACTTCAAATAAAGCAACAGCCTGGAAAAGGACAAGATGTCGTGCCAGAAAGGACAGGATAGTATGTTACTGCCAGGCATCTGAAAGTCCATAGATAAAGAAAGGACAAGATTTAATGTAATTACTGACTTCTCATTTTCCCAGTTTTGCAGAATAGTTGGAGAGAGGAAAACAGAACCATCTCCTTAAGAAACAATGCAGTGAAAGGAAAGTATACAAGATTACAAATATAACTAATAAATTCACATTACTTTTACATATTTCAATGCTGGGGGGAACAGACACTAAATATGCTGAGTTCACGAGAACAATTCAGCATGCGATGTTTTACTACAAAAGCACAGGAAGCTTGTTTGAACTCTAGATGAACCAGCTACAGTTTTTCACATTAATACACAAGTTCTTATCTTTATGTTTTATTTTGCTCTTCACTCCAGGTGGAATCAATCCCAGATTTTCTTTCTGAGACACAACATATCAAGCTCTGCCTCTTTATAGCTGTAAGATAATTTCCACTTACAGTGTGTAATCATAAATGCAATGATCAGATAAGGGCTCTAACGCACATTCTCTGAGCTCATTCGTGCTCTGTGCATAGCGGATGCCTTTCAGTTGTCTTCAGGTTTGAGTATAAACATCGTGATAATCATAGTGCTTTGATGCTACATAATACACTCTAGCACTTCTGGTGTCTTTGAAGTGTGTTTGATTATTATGTTAAATTTCTGGGAGGTGTGGGACAAGAGACTTCTTGCCAGGAGAACATAACCCAGATCACTGAAAGACCATTTCTTATTAAAGCCAGCTGGATCTCTTTGGAAAGCAAATTAACACCGAGCAATGTTCTCGCAGACATCTTTGTAATTTTATTGCCTTAATCTCTTCAAGTTTTTAGCAAAAATAAGGTTCATTCCAATTCAGGTATTTCTTCCAAATCTCTTCATTCATACAATCATTCATTCATACAATTATTCTTCACACTACCACGATGTTGCTCTTGGTCACTGAGTACTTTAACAGTTTTCATCTGTGGCTTCTTTCTTCTCACCCTCAATATTTATCTCAATGTGTCTCCTGACATAAAACTACAATGACTTATGCAGCAGTACCGACAATATAGCTGTAACTTCAGGGAACGAGACAGCCTTGTAAGCTGCTCGAAACACCCTTATTTCAAAACCTCCTGGCAAGAGGTTGCAGATACAGTTTCACACTTCATTTCTTTTGACATGTCCCCAGAACCACTGCTGTGCGTATCTAGTGACAGTATTTGAAACCTCACATCTCAGGCACCTCCAAGGCTCTAGTACACTATCTACTGTTTGCATGAAAAAGAATCATTTTTTCCCCTGGAAACAAGTACTCAGTGTTTGTATGAACATAGTGCTTTTGCTAAAAAGAGTAGAATGAGCAACCAGCAAAATGTGTTTTAACGCCAGAGAGAGGGCTGGAAGTTAAGCTCCTGAGAGTTCCTGGGTCACTGATTAAATTCTTTATACAGTGGGATCTATTTTTCATCTGGAAAGTGTCTAACACTAGGAAGCTCAGATGCTAGGTATACTATAATAGGATCCAATCTACACTTTCTTTCAACTGCCATTACCAAGTATTTCAAGTCCAAAAAAAAACAAACAACAACAACAACAAAAAAATAATAAAAAATAATAATAATAAAAAATCCTGCCCTTTCTCCTCATGTATTTCCAATTTTTGCACGCACATTTCGCACATTTTTCTCCAATATGTTAACTCCCAACTCATCTTTTCCCCTGTACTGGCTGCTGATACAGCTGACACCCAAGGAATGAGGGGTGAGATGAGGCAGGCTTTCTCTCTGTGTAACTGGCCTCCAGCTGCTGTGCTAGCTCAAATTGTAGCAACTATCATAAAACAAATGAGCTGGGCTCTATTTTCTACAGAGCCTCTTCAGCACCCCACCTCATTCCATGTCATACAACTTGGTGAAAACAATGTAATGAGTTAGAGGTAATTAAACTGAATTGTTCAGTGCAGAGAAAGTAATCTTTAGCTTTATCAGAAGAAGTTACCGTGTGGTGCTTACATTCAGAAAGGATTAGCCATGTGTAAATAAGTACCCTTTCCCAGCCACTTCTAGAAAAAGTCCTACTGAAAACATGAACATCTACTTAAATCTCTGCAGTGCAAGAGATGAGGGCAGGGAATAGAACTCCATTGCTATATCAATAAATAACAAGCAATAAAAGTATTTCCCTTGAGCAAACAGGGTACAATTTAAGCACAGAAGCCAAAGGAAGAATATTAGAATTAATATAGACTAGTTAATTGAGGATAAACACATCAGGGAAAAAAAAAATAAAAATAATAAAAAAAAAAAATAATAATAATAATGTCATTATCTAAGGTTGATAATGCCCCTCCATAACAGTATCAATTTCTCCTCAAACAGCTGGATTCCTTTTCTCAGAGGCAGAGAGATTTATTGCTTTAAACTCTTATTCCAAGCATCAGATCCACTGTGTAAGATTTCAGACAACGTGCACTTATGCAGGACAAGGATCCATCAACATGGAAGATCTCGTTCATAAAACATGTTGAATTCCACTTCCAGAAAAACTCTAAAAAAAAACTCTAAAAAAGTCTCTAAAGAACTCTAAAAAAGTCTCTAAAAAACTCTAAAAAAGTCTCTAAAAAACTCTAAAAGTTCTTTTCTAAAAAACTTTTTAGAAAAATAACCAGTAGAGAAACTCAGATACTCTGAAAATTTCAGGTTAAAAATATGTAAAATAAATATCTACATTGGTATTCAGACAATATCCCACAAATGATCTACTGTATCATTTGAACTACATAAATCATACAAAAATTTACATAATCATCAGAATTTGCATTTTACACATTATGACAAAAATAAGTTTGCAGAGTAACAGTTCAAAAACTTTTCCTTGTTTCTGATTTTGTAATTCACTACTGCAAATGAATTTGTGATGTTTATCTGACAGTCTTTGATGTTTCATATCTTAGTTTCTTTTCTGCCTTTTTTATTTTTCATCCAACCTATCCCTTATTCCCATTGCAATAAAGAGTCACTTTGATTTACAATTCCCTTCAGGAAACTGTACAGAATTTTACATATATATAATCAAAAATAAAGAAACCCTAAATGGTAAGTTCATATTTTTTAGACTTTTTGTAAGACAAGAGTTTGAACTTTCCATTTTATTTATATATATATAAATGTGTTTACACTTCGTGTGACATTGGCAATGGAAAGATGAAAACAAGCTGCAAATATAGCCTTTAAAGATACAAGCATCTGTTAGTTGCAGCTTTCTACATAAATAATAAGACGGGAGAGTTAAGAGGAGAAGTTGTATTACAGAATGAGGCTCAGTCTTGTTTTTAAAAATCTTTGTCTTTAGACAGATACTTCTTTCTCCTTCTGTAAAGACTTTCCAAAGGTCTATATACACACACTCAGACGTCTCATGTCTCAGACTCATCAGATGTTCAGTGTCTATTTTTGTTGCAGCTTGCATTCAATTAGTCTCTAATTGAGACTAATCAATCTCTAATTGATAGATTTTATATTAACTGATTTCTGTTACAAACAAAAGGGTCACAATATCCCAATCCTAAAGTTGCCCAATTTCTTTTTAGCCTCTACTAACAGCAGCTGAATATCATATTAGACTGGAAATCAGAGTTTCCATAACCAGCAGGTTCATTACATTTATCTGATATCATTTTTATGGATTACACTACATTGAGAATGATAAATGTGTAATTTTGCTTTCAATACATGCATATAACAAATGGAAGTTCAATAAAATTAGAATTTATCACTCTTTATAGCACTGTTATCAAATCTTCAAAGTTGTTTCTTCCTTTGGAGCAATTCTGTCTCCATCTACTCACCTCTACACCAGAGCACCCTCACCTCTCGGTTCTCCCTCCCACGTAACCAATCACATATCACCTTCTCCCCTACCCCCAAATGACTGCACACCACTTTAAATTGTCTCTAACGCAGAGTGTGGTCCCTCACACTCAGAAAAATAAAATGTCAGGCAAAGCGCTCCCACGCACTGCAAGTCAGCCAGAGTGGTCACTGCCCTTTAAGGGACATGGCCAGGTGGTGTGGTGGCACATCCCAAAAGTCCTTCCTAATTCTCATGTTCTCTTGTGGACCAGCTTATCCCAAACATTCCTTTGCTACAGATGACACTTTTCCACACCTCCCCGCAATGCCTCCTGCAGTTCCCATCACCTCCCCATGAGCACTGCCTTTCCTACTGCTCCCAGAGCTGCTGCAGGAAGGCATGGCTGTTGTGGAGGAGAGGGCAAGAGGAGAGGAACCAGGCCTGGCTGAAGCATTTTGTTCTGCAAAGAAGCAGGAGACCACTGCACTGCAAGGTTGTCTACTGCCTAGCTGTGGTTGAGAAGGTGAACAATCAGCCCCTGAAGAACCATTGCAGAAGAACCATATCAAACTCATGAAAAGAGTTAGGAACTTTCTATGATCAGGCCAGGATGAATTCCTACAAAAAGGAAGTAATTGTAAACATTTTTATTTATGTATTTATTTATTTATTTTGGGGGAAGGGGAGTGTTAACAGTGTGTTTTCTTTTAACATAATGCTGCAGAATTAGGAAGGTAACTAACAGCACACCCCCAGCTTTCCCCATCACACACAAGAGAAATGCCAGCTCTACATACAAGAGTTTTTTGTGTTTTGTTTTTTAATGGTTTCCTGCTGCCTTGATCCTGAATAATCTGTAGCCAACTGTGTTCATCAGGCTGTGCTCGTCAGGCTGACATGCCCTTCTCTGCAGGTGGTCATTCCAGCAAACATAATCCAACTATTTTGGAAAGGCAATAATATTAAGAACACACTGGCAAGGAGTTTTTTGGTACTAGCAGATTTTGATCATGATAATGCTTATTAAATCTCA
Source organism: Aythya fuligula (assembly GCF_009819795.1). NCBI lineage: Eukaryota > Metazoa > Chordata > Aves > Anseriformes > Anatidae > Aythya > Aythya fuligula. Next base: position 335,710 of record NC_045565.1, on the reverse strand, counting down.
TACACTGAATGAATACACATATTTTTATTACTCATTCAGGGAATTACATTATCATTTATAAAATTGAAGCTCTGATATTAACCTTTACCAAGTGTTTGAGCCATGGTGAAAAATATAATAAATACCAGATAAAAACTTTGAAAGGACACAAATGAATAGACCCCCGATTACATTAGAGGAACACTGGGTTTGTTCATCACATACAGGTAAGTTATAGGCATCTAGAGATTAATATTTCAGTCAGCCAGCCACAGCATGTCTGCTGATGCAACAATATAAACTGTATTAATATATGACGTATATCATTGGCAGTGATTAACTTTTAATCAGTTTTAATAACCGTAGCATTACAAAGTTAAATTCCGTATTACCAGTGTAAATGGATGATTGTTACATTCTCCAAAATAAAATAATAATAATAATTTTTAAAAAAAAGCTCCTGAAGGACATGAGCAAGAAAACAGGAGTGAATACACCCAGACCATATTTAGACACTCCCCAATTACACCCTCAAAAAAGTCCTAAGAGTTGATGAATTTCAACATAGGACTACAAAGTAATGATATCTAACTATGACTTCAGAAATGCAATTCCCATCTACTATTACAAGAAAAAATAATATTTTCAACAATATAGAATTTAGTTTTATCTAAAAAAAATCCTAATACACAAGGCACATGTGAATAAATAGCTAGCCATTGTTCTTCGTGCTCCTTTGTTATCGAGTCATCATGCACTTGTTTTGTTGCAAAATAACAGCATGTGGGAGGCCCAGCCTCCATGTCAGCCACCCAGCAATAGGTGCTACCAGCACTTCATGAGAAGGTTCCTTCTCAGAAGAAACACATGTCTGAACAGAGAAAAGACAGGTGAGGAAAGAAAATTAAGAGTGAAATTGTTTGCTCTTCAGAGTCACATTGGAAGTAAGCCGCGGGAGATCTTAGATCCTTCCAATAGTTCGGTTCTGTCCTACCTCTGGCTTTTGGCAAGTCATAGCAGATCAAACACACTTGGAGGTCTGATGTCATGCCAAGATGTCTCTTGGCAATTTCAAAACTTCCTAGTACAAACCCCAATAAAACTGTGAAGTCCATACATAAAGGGAAAACAAGAATAGTGTTCAAAAAGCTGTTTGACTTCTCATTTAGAAGTGAGAAAGGGTCATTTATGGACATTACCTGAACAGTTTGATTGAGAAGTAAGTTTTCCAGGCTACTGGACAGGAACTTGAGATGACGCTTACTAGTCAAGCCTAGAAATACAAGACTTACCCAATGCCATTAAAGACATGAAGGGGATGTTACATGGATATTCACTTCTGGATATCAAAAGGAGCATCCACAGTCTATCTGTGCAAGTAGCTCTGACAGGAGGACAGGCAGTTAACTCTCCTTTGAGATTCAGAACAGAGGAGGCACAAAAGAATAAAAATCTCAGTGGATGCTGCTGCAGTCTTCCACAACACAAGACAACCACACAAGGAGAAAAGCTTATGTAGCTTTGTCTTGTTTTGCCTTGTCCATCAACTATGTCTCCATGTAACCCATTTCAAAGGTGGGTATGTTTCTTCTTTTGTTTGATGGTGCACTTCTGAAAAATGTTTCAGCTTTGCCTATGCTATTCTTGGGCTGGAGAAATGTGCTACAGATGGAGATGTTTTAAAATTGAGTAAGAGAAATATTTTCCTTTACAAAAAACTTCCTTGCTCTGGATCTAATTTGGAACACCAGAAAGTGTTGCCTAAACTTTAAAAACCAATACTAGATAATTTTAGTTAAGTTAAACTCAAACAATATCAAAATCTTTAATATCCAGGGTCTGGATAGATTAAAACCATCTTCACCATGAGACAAAATCCACCCCCTTAGATTGCTTACTGCCAGCATGAAGGAATTTAGTCGTTGACTTCTAAAAATAATACCAGTAATTCATTCTAAAAAACAATTCTTACAGATAATTAAAAAAATAATAATAATTAAAAGCTGTACTGGCAAAATAATGCCGGACTAATAGGATCTTCAGAGAACCAATCACTAGTCACCTGCTGCCATAAACACTACTGGAGGATTACAGATGTGTTGCTTCAAAGGAGGGAAAAATTCTTATAAAATATAATTTAAACTTTACTTCTGAAATACCATGACCATCACGATCCATCACCCATTATCACTGCCCAGAGTTACAATAAATCAAAGTTGTGATTTAATGATTAGTCAATCATGTGAGAGCAGACTGTGAGAAGAGCACTGTCACATTCACTACATGCATTTCAGATTACAAGGTACACCATTTTTGTACATGGTAAACAGAAAGCTGAGAATTAATGAATAGGACTAATAAAACCTTACACAGCAACTAATTAAAGCAAACAAACCAAAAAAGATAGAAAACCACTACAGAGGTTCAGTCAAAACAAAGCTACACAGCCTAAGGTGCATGAGAGATAGTGATTATTTACACATTGGAAATTAAAAGCTTACTCAGAGATGTTACATGCCACTCTATCAGAGGTGGTAAATGACCTTGGAAGAGGTTTAAGCTGTGAAGGATTTATCAACTAGAAAAATGACCAATTACCAGAACATAATTGTGGGTGGTTTTGCAGGAGGCTCAAACAGAGAGAGTTACAGGGACAGAATTTAAGGAAACTGAGACCATTTTCCAACTTGTAAGATCTACTCCAGTCTACTTACACTTATAAACAAGAATTCAGTTAAAAATCAGTCTATGTCAGGTCTAAAATACATATACAGGTCTACTTTAAAAAAAAAAAAAAAAAAGGGAAAAAAAAAAGAAGCCTATCCAAGAAGCCTCACCATGGATGATGAAAAAATCCAGAAGTACAGGTAACAACATCTGATATTTTGTCAAGCTATTCCACACAGAGGTTTTATTAAAATTCTTTTGTCTACAATCATGTATCTTGCTATTGGAAAGCATTTTGACAGTCTTAGTTGCTGTAAGAAATCATAGGAAACCTTTCATTTTGTATTGGATAGGTACCACAGACAAGTTGCATAGACTTAAGTCAAATACCTGATGAGAAGACTTTACCAGGATGGATGATACTATACTTGCACTTTCAAAAAATAAATCCAGACTGAATAATTAGCCTAAATTTTCTTCAGTCTGTTCATATAGTTTATGCAATATATCTGAAATCATAATTTCATGCAATCAATTTAAGAGACAAATCATGCAGCGCCATTTTAGAACAAAGTGGTGTGTAGGCTAGCCTTCATTCACCATACAGACTGAAATTTTAATACAGAAATTACTTTCATTTCATGTGAGGAATTAGAATGGCTTTTCTCCAGTAAACTGTAGATGTCTATTAAACAAAGTTATGATGAGAAACAGAAGATGAACATTTAAATTCACTGTCAAGAGTTTTCATTTTGATTATAGCAATTTCCAGTTTAAAAGGAAATGAATATCCAGGAAAGCATTTAAAATTAATCCTTCTCTTCTGAAGTAGCAATAAAATTCAGTTAGGAGTGAAATATGATTATTTCATTTCAAATCTTGTCATCTAGAATTAAAAAAGATTCAATTGTGTATTTATTTGGCAGTAGCTCACTAAGCAGAGTAAGGTGTCAAAGTCTTTAACTGAGTTCTAAAATTCCAATTTCAGCTTTGCTGCTTTCCTTCATAAACTACTGATCAGTGAAAATTATCATGCCAGCCAAGTAGTTCTACATTTTCCTCCTTCAGATTCCAAGTATACATCTCAGTGAGGCGCACTAGTATATTTTAAGGTAGGAAGGAATTACAAATCTTCTGTCTGCGTAAAGGTCATCCTACCTCTTCATTTTCTAATGCAAAAGGAGACATTTGAACACACACACACAAAATAGTTGCAGAGTTAAACATAATGAGAAGGTTAAATGTCATTTCAAGTCTGTCACCAAATACCACACACAATAAACATTAATAATAATATGAGTTTGGGGAATATAACAAAACAAGGGCTTGAGCCTGGGCCTCCCATCATCTTGGTTGAGAAAGGCTGACCTGGGGAAGTTGTGTTGTCATTTTGATTAGAATATGACTGTAGGAAGACAAGTTATCCAGGTACAAAGTTTTTTTGTGTTTGTTTTTTTTTGTTTGTTTGTTTTTTGTTTGTTTGTTTGTTTTTTAAAAAAAAAAGTTGGCATGTTCTAATAAGACATTTTACTCAGACAAGCCCTAAAATTTCTGACCTGCCCTAATGCTAATCTGTCCTCCAGCATCTTTCCCTTGTCTTTCTTCCTTCATCCCATCTTCTCTGACTGACCTGCAGAGGCAAAGCCCCATTCCCAAAATACTTTAATATCTAGGTACTGGGTCAGTCAGAAGGTTATTGCTCCTTTCTTGATAACATTATTAATTTCTTCCATTTCCTTTCTGTATTATTGACATTGTGATATGGGTCTATGTTATTTTTAACATCAAGTGTGTACTTTTTGGAGCTTTTCCAACAGCCCCAGCACCTTTTCCAGTTCACACAGAGTGCTAGTTATCTTCCTGCTCTATTGTTCAGACTGTATCACCCTGTGAGAAAACTTCATGACTGATAGGCTGCTAGTTCAAGCCTTCCAAGAGCAGTGTTCTTCTTCTTGTTATTCCCTCCTTATTTCCACTCTACTGTTGTACAGACTACATGTTACCCTGAGCATCCTTCACCAAAAACTTAAATTTTATCCAAGTTTCTAACACCTACGTACCTGTATCCTTTGCTGCACTTTCAGACACTTCAGCTGGATTTTTATCCTGTCAGGCCACTCAAGTTGTCTGATATAAGCCTTGCTTAAGAAGAAGCCAGCCTCTCCTACACAGCCTATGACAAATGCTATCATTAATTAAACTAAGAGGCAGATGCACATAAAAGGAGAATATGTTCTTGTGTATTTCATTTATTTATATCTACACACAAGGCACATGTTGTCTGTCCCCACATTTTTATGTTACTTTAAAAAGTTCAACTGAGACTACTCAAAGCCAAGTGATAACAGTTGTTGATAATAGCTATTAAATGTCTGGGATCTTGGCAGAAATTTGAGATAAACAACAGCTATTGTCATAGTGCATAAAGAGTCAGTTTTCAGCTGATATCAGAGGGTACCATTTCCCTTCCTAAAAGTAGCACTATTTAGAGATGGCGGTAGGACTAGATGATCTTAATGGTCTTTTCCAACTTAAATGATTCTATGAACCCATACCAGAACTATCCTAGGCCTTAGAAATAAACCCCCCTCCTCCTCCACTTTGTTGTTGTTGTTGTTATTATCATTCTTGGCAGTGTAAAGTTCCAACAGTTTGCATCTTGGTGTTTATGCCTCAGAAACTGTGAACTCAGTAATGATGCACCAAAGACTGCATCCTATTTTAAGACTCAGTAAAGTTTATGGAGAGATGGCAAAAAAACTTATTTAACTAAACAAAGCTGCCTTAAAACCACAGGGTGAGGCAATTCTTTAAGATCCTAGCTTTGCTGAGCTTATACATACCTTATACCTACTTCGAAAATAACACAGCAATATAAAAATTCATGTTCACATTTTTGAAAACTATAGTACACAGTATCAAAAACATTTCTCTTATAAGGAAAAAAAGTCAAGATATTTAATCTCCCCTTAGCCAACTGTCATGGTTCTTGTGCTCCATTTCCTATTTCAGAAGAAACAGGAAAAAATAAAAGGTAAACTAGACCACCTGAAAGACATAACCGTTGTCTGCTTTTCACCTTACTGACTTCAGTTCAGTGTAAAATTTGAAGTGAATTGGTCCTGGAAATGGCCCTATGTTGACACACTACTGGTAGGAAATCTTCCCCCTAACAGCAGTATAATCAGCATAGACACAGCACAAGCCCACTGAGCTGCTCTGTAGGCATCCACAGTACACCATTATATCAAACTCTCCAAGTAATGAACTCCCTTCCTACGGGATCAGGTACAAGTCTGCTGGCAACCCTAGTCCATGCAGGTTGTTACTGACACACTATACCATATAATTTATATTTTTAATTATTTAAGAACAATTGTATGGGGTAACACAGCTCACTAGTAATGTAACTTCGTTTAAAGGCAATCATAATGATTAAAAAGTTTTTTAAATCTATCTAACTAGAAGTTTCTTAAAACTATCCTTAAAAGCATTATAATACAAAAAAAGCTTTGCACAGCATGGATACTTTGCAACTAGCTAATGATTTGAATTGAAGCATTTATGCCATCCTTGTCACCATGGTATCTAGTGCAGACTATTTGATGATTCCTTCCCACTTCGCTTATTTCAAGCATGCTGGTCCAGCATCCACAGAGCAAGTTCCTCTTGCTGGCTAAAATTTATAATCCTGAAGACTTCACACTGGCTTGCAAACTCAGCTCTACAGTTTTTGTTGATTTTAATTAAAGTTGTGCATTCAAAAATAAAGAGAGAAGTTTGAAAATTTAGGGTTAGCATACATCTGACCACATCAGCTCTTAATGCTGGCTGCAAAACAGCCCTTAACCACACAACACCAACTCCATAGTTCTAGAGAGACCCACTCTAAAGTATGTCCATGGTCATAAAGATAAATATGACCATCCCAAATGGTTCACTAAACAACAGGAACACAGATAAAATTATGTTAACCATTCAGTACAACGTGATGCATGGGCTTCCTAAAGAAATTATTTCACAGCCTCCACCTATTCCTCACCCTCATTCTACCAGCTCAGGCACCACCATCCTCCAACCTCTGCTACTCCACAGAGGCAGACTAATGTTCCCTCAGCATACTAAATTGATCTTCTCCTTCCCTTTCTCTAAAATCAGGCCATATCTAACAGGAAAAATTCCAGGTTTGCACTACTGGCAACACTGAATTACTTTGCAATGCCTTTGGAAGGGGTAATATCATTTCAAGAGAAGGGAAGCAGCGGTAGGAAGCCACATGTTCCTGCACACCTACACACACAACTGCATGCTCAGGTTCCTGCCTCGGTGAGCTCTGTCTCCCTGTGCAGGACCAACATGCTACTGGTGTGCAGCAGGCAGAGCAGCAGCTCAGAGGTATTCCTTCACCTCTAGTATTTTTATGCCCTGTCACGGTAATCAGGGAATGCAGAAATCCATGAGGAAAAAAAAATAAAGTAAGAAAGGCTATAGACGCTTCTGCCAGATTAATTTCTTTTTAGGCTGGTGGAGAGGTTAAAAAAAATTAAACAAGCATGATTCATTTCTTATTATTCACTGTGAGATCAATTCAATTACTGGTCTAGCAGTACTTTGGAGCAAGGATAGTTCTCAGACACAGAGAAAGGTCAGTCTGACCTGTGCTTCTAAGCTCTGCCTAAAAGCTGCCTCTAGATTGTTCCATTCTGAGTATGACAGCAGAGAACAGAGATGCATGCCCATGATGCCACCTCACACCTGAGGACTCAACCAGAGTAAGTGAGGAGCTGTGAATCTCAAAAAATTACAGCAGAAGGAATGCATTATATTTAATAATGAAAATTAACTTGATCTGAGGAGCTCGGCTCCCAAAGGAAAACAAACTTTGCAATTTCCTAGCTTGCTTAAATACAATAATTTGTTCTGGTTCTGTATTGTTTACAGGCTAATTATGCCTACGGGTAAACACTAGCCTCCATAACATGCAATGGGACTTGCAGTGTGGAGAACTGAAGATAAACTAGAAAAATACACTATAAAAGGGCAAAGAAGCAACTTTATTTCCTACATGTAGTTCCCTCAATCCTAGAAGGAGCATGCCTTTGGTGGATCCTCACAGTCAAAAGACTAGCGTGTGTATGGCAGGGAGAAAGCCTCTTACAGGGGGTCTTTCACATCAAACAGCTAAGGTCAGAGGCTCAGGGGTCTTAAAGAACCACAAAGACCATCTCTCACAGGGAAGCAAAGGTCAGGTGAATCAAAGCACCAAAAAACACACTTGCAATATTCTCGTAAGTACTCATCTTCCCTTCCAATAGGGATGTGCTACAAAAAGAAAGGTGAAGTTCTTCCTCAGCGATAAACCAGCACAGAAATCTGTGGATAAGGACCGCACCATAGAGACAATGTGAACTTCAAACAGGAGGAGGAGGAGACAAGCACACACCATTTGACAGCTACAAATGATGTACATAGTTCCGTAAGCTTTGTCCTGATCTCTCATGCAAGTGTGCTGATTCTCCTTTGAAGTTAACAGACAGTCCCCTACAGAATACACTGCCAGTAATGAGAGCACAAGCTCCCGTGTTTTGACAAGGTCACGTGTATGTGTTGTTTTAAAAAGTCTTAAGCAAGTATATTCAAAGTACCTTGTCTATAAAGTTATGCAAGTCACCCACTTTCTAGAGCACAACTTAGTGGCTTTTCAGTGTGATCTTGGACTAAAATATTGAAAATCCTTTTTGTACTGTGCCAAATGGGAATATCTGTTACAAGATGTAGCGCTCCAGCTCAGATGATGGCAGGTGGTGATCGACTGTGTGTTTAACTGGAAGTGGCACTGACTGTCTGGTCTGAAGGGCTTCAGCACGAAGCAGCCAAAACTGTTCCCTCAGAAGACAAAACCCATCAACTCCATTGCACAGCATTCTCCTCCAGCTCAAAGGTCCAAAGCTTAACTGAGTTTACAAACGCAACTCATCTGCTTGCCAGGCTGGGACGCAATCCACCACGCGTATCTTAGAGGCTACTGGCAGTTCAAGTGAAACATAAATAACAAACAATTCAACCTAAAATGATATTTAAAGTCTCTAGCATTCCCTAAGCATTTAACCACCATTCGGTTCTTAAATTATTAATATTGCAAAGGACATTTGCACAACAATTTTACCTGATTTAAGAGGCAAGCTGCAATCATCATCTGCTGCTGATTTCCTTCCCTGTCATTTCACTCCTGTATTTTGCCACAGCCAGTACTTCAACTCTAACCAAGGATGCCACAAAGTGAAGTCTAGGATTCCAGGTGAGTATAGAAAAGCAGCCACTCATTATATCAGCACAGAACTTTGGAAAAGGGTTAGAGAAATTACGTTATTTCATATTTTAACTCACTTTATGCTTTAACCCATTTAGTTTGATCTTGATCCTGAGTTTCTCATTAACCCACTGTGTCAAAGTGAAACTGTTACATCCTGCTCCTCCACAGCCCAAGATGAGAGAAAACAGTTTCAAGTGAGGGTTTTAGAAGTCATGACTTCGATCAATGCTCCTCAAACCTCAGCTAGGAAACACCAAGGATTTGCAGATTAAAGATTTCCATTTACTCCCTGAATAAATACATCATAAAAATCCTCTAACGTGAGCTGCTACTGTGCTGCCCTCCAAGCCTTAAGTTTGACCCACAAGGATCATTTTGTAGGTAAGTACAGAGTTCACTTATTCAACTCAGTTAAGGGTCAAACATATACTTAGTTCCAGGTTAATTTCAAGTATAACCATTCTTGCTGAAAGCCAAAGGAAAAACCACATAAGTAAAATTAAGCCTGTCAAGCACTTCAAGTATTAGAGAGGTACTGTCACGAGAGGAAACAAAACTCACCAACGCATAGTAGTATGCTTAGTGCTGCAAAGGAAAATTTAAAAATGTATAAAAATATTTATAAAAATAAAAATTTATAGTCTAAAGTCTAAATCTTATTTCAAAAAATAATACAAGTATTCAGATCAGATACTTGATCATTTGTAGACAAGGGAGTCTTCTAATTCACATCAGTTGTTTTAAAAGTTAGAGCTAGCAGAGTCAGCAATCCACTTCAGCTGTATAAAATGTTACAAACAGTGGTATAAACTGTTCTAAACTTGCCTAATTATCAGAAGATTCCTGTACACTGTTTGTATGAAGCCCAGATAAAGCAAATGCTTAACCTTAACCCAAGGATTTCATAAGACAGTAAAGAAGTCAGTATATATTAATAAGTCGAATGTAAACTGAAACCAGTGTAAATGAGAAAAGGAAAGGGAGAAAAAAAAAAATAAAGAAAAAAAAAAAACTACCAATGAACCACTTAGAGAGCAGCAGTAAAAATTTAAACACAACTATGTATTTACAGACCCTCAGGTATTTTCAATATTAAAACAAAACAGTGATAAAAGTAAATTGAAAAGGGTTTTAACTTCTTAGACACAAGCAAAATACAACAACATTTTATTGCATTACTTGCACAGTACTGCATCATGGACTAGATCTCTATATGTTACTGACTTGTTTAGTTTAATGCCTTCAAAGACAAAGCAATCCTAAGAATTTGGGCCCAACTGTGAGATGTTGACAAGCAGCTCAACAAATAAATAAAATCACTGTGTTTGGAACAGTGTCACAATATGAAACAACGTATTTTGGTATACACATTTCACGTTAATAGAGATCTCAACATAATCCTTATATTTACTATTACATGTTTTAGAAAAAGTATATAAATATCTAGCAAGTTTGAACAGCACCTAAGTCAGATTTTATGCAAATTGTATTTTGAAAGCTTAAACAATAGTGGTCAAAATTCATTTTTCTTTATTCAAGCTATTGCTTCTCTCCATATCCTACTACATAGACATCAATTTGATGGCTTTGCACACATACACATTTCCATACATGAATGCTGAATATAGCACAAACTTCCATTTAAGTGGTCTGTTATTTCACAACAAATGCTTCTAATCAGAGTCATTCCCAGTATTTGTTATTCAGATCATAGCTCAGGTATGCACGGTGTCTTACAGGCAAGCACGAGAGATGTCAGAGCTAGGGAATTGACTGGATCAGTCTTCACATAGCTGAGGAAATAGCAAACTCTAGGACAGCAATGACTGACAGTGCAAAGATGTCTATGGTGTTCACAGAAATATGCATGTAAAATTGAACAATTTTAACAAACTAGCCTTATCCCACAGTACACTTTCTTCCCTGTTTAGATATGACAAACACCCGCTGTGTGCTAAAGCAATGGGTAGCAGTGGCTGGTTGAGGTAGGGCTTTTACCTTCCTCACTGCTATACCTACACCTTAGAATACACCTTAGAATTCCTGCTTTCCTTTTGCAAAAAAAAAAAAAAAAAAAAAAAAAAAAGTTTCTATCACATTAACTGCAATGGAACCATTCAAACCGTGGACAGACTCAAACAACTGAGGATTACCACGGCTCTATTCTTCACAGGTGTCAGAATTGGACATCTGGTTTAAGAGCACTGTTTCCTTATGTGGTATCTGATTTTGGAAGCATCCATGGGTGGCCTGTAAAAGTAACTTCTATATTCTTTTTATCTGATCTGTTCAGCCTCAAAGGTAGAGAAGAGGCACAGATCTCAGCAAACATAAAGCTCCCTTTACTGGAGAAACTACCACACCATCTGAAGACACCCCAGAGCCCTGGAAAACAGTGGGTGGGTTTTGGCTCATAGCTCTTCACCAAGTCAGCCAGTCTCTACGATCTGCTTGGAAAACTCTCAAGTGTAAAACATGAAGAGAAAAGAGATTTGAACAAAGACAGTTTCACTGTAAAAAACATACACAAAACTCACATGCTATCTTGCTTTAATGTGCTCTGCATAGCACTGAGTTTTCCTCTAATGCATGAGGTAAAGAAACATCTCCAAAGGCCTTCACTTTTAATGTCTCTTCAGTTAAGGGAATTTACATCTTCTGTCACATTGCAAGGAACAAAATATTCCCAATCTTGCCACCCAGGCAAGCATATGCCAATTTTCAGTGCAGTTATTTATACTCATGTCCATTTTACACACAACGTTACTGCAGATAAAGTGAAGACAACTTAAAGCTCTAACAGCCTGTTTCCACTGTGAAAAAGGATGCATGGAATAACACTGACTATAATGAAATTTCTGATTGAAAACAGAATAGAGAACATCTCACTCTCACTTTCACTTAACATGGGAAAACAAATTAGTTTTTTTTTTTTTTTTTAATGCCTCTATTAGCGTATTTTTTCAGTCCAAATTTCTCTCTCTTGTGATTATTGGAAAATCGGTACTTGGTTGTGTCATCTCCTCTTTCTTTGTTTCATACCTTACAATCTTGTTTACATTAAGGATTCCAAATAAAAATAAAATTTTATTGGGCTGTACTGTAAAAATCTTGCAATAAAATGTCCTTGCCCGGGGATAAGCATTTTGCCTGGCTTTTATTTCCCTCCAGATTTTTACAAGATACCTGTTCAGCCTCATTCAAAATTGTGCCAGTGAATACAAAACAGTTGATGGTCAAGTTAAATTATTTTGCTTCTAGTAGAAGGACATCATTTTGATTTAAGCAAATTATGGTGTGCAACTGATCTATAAAATGACTCACTTTGTAGCTGTCTCTTTAAGGTGGAAAAGTTTCAAAAGCCAAGGTCCTATTTTCCATGCCTTTCTAGTTTGAAGTGTGTGATGCAGGACTTAGATCTTACAGGGGACACTGTCCTGCAACAGCTGAGAGAAAACCAAAGTATCAGAAGTTGTACTCTTAAAATAACTCACTTATGACTGTGACCATCAGAACTTGATTTAATGAGAAAGATTATTGCATGCTGTCAGGATTAGCCTCCTCCCCATGCCTTTCTTCAGTATTGCGGCAGGATAGCTAGCTTCCATTTGCACAGCAGTCACCAGAAGAGACAGAAAAAACCATGGCTTATCTCTGAAGCAAACACCACCAATTTTCTCAGGAGTAAAGCCACAAAACCTACATGTAGGTTCACTCAGAGTCTGGAATTTAAACTATGTTCTGAAGTGACTTAGACATTCATTCAAATGTTTTGGAAAAATGCAGAGCACCGCCAAGAACAAAGAAATTATACCTCTCTAGTTCATTTAAGAACCAAATAGGATCATTACTCAGACCTTTTAACTTCTGCATTTAATTCAGTATTTTCTGTAGTCTTCAAAATGAATGTACACACACACACACACAAAAAACAAACAAACAAACAAACAAAAAACACCAATTAAATATCCCCATCTGTTACCTATCTTTAACTGAAGCTTTTGTCATCAGGCACATTGGGACCAATTCAAACATCTACAGACAGGCATCTCATGACATTTCTGATACCACTCCAGCCTGTCGCAAACCACTCAGGCTCTTAAGTGACCCCTGCCTGTCCTACAGTGGCCTAATGTATGATAACATAGATGGCCTAATCTACATAACCCCAAGCATCTACACTGGCACCAACGAACTATTTTTAGGTACAGTCACTACCTCCATATTTTCTTTATACAAAATCATATAATATTTATTTCTGCAAAAGTACATGCACTACTTGCTATGTTAAATGGGTTTACACATGTGCAGCAAGAGTAAAGAGTGATACTATAGTCTTGTTCATGGCCAGAGGCAGTGACAGAACATGAATGCCAGACAGTCATAAGACTTTTAACTTCTTCAAAATACGGGAAAGAAATCACCTCGATGTGATTACATGAATACAGTTACTAAGAATTGTCCAAAAACTAATTCATTATTCGGAGGCTAAACTTTATGAGTAAGTCATGGGAAAATCATGGCCACCCATTCAAACTTGGAAGATGCTTTTGGTGCAATCACATCAGTGTCTCTCTTCATTTTACTTGATAAAAATATTTGAAGAGTGAAATAATCAGAGGAAAATACTGTAAATATTTCATATATTTGTAAATTAATATTATGACTGGATATTCAAAAATACTAGTAAGCTTAATAATCAACAGAAAGTAATCTTTAATTTGTGTGAGTAAAAGTACAAACATCTTGAAGAAAGACTAGTTGTGAGCCCTCCAGAAAGGTGTAACACATTTTTTAAAGTAGTATAGAAATGTTGTTTTTGTTTGTTGTTGTTTTTTTTTTCCCCACACTGGATAGACAGAGAAGAAGTTGTAATCAATAATTGTGTTATTTTTTTGTCATGCTATAATGTTAGTAACAATGAGATGACAATACAAAGTGCATCGCCTTACCTAATATTTCACCAACAGGTTTCAGCAGCAGGTAGAAGATAGCACTTTGCAGTGCAGACATGAAACTATACAATACTTGGACCTGGTGTACTAGATTCTAGTTCTGGAAGAGGAAATTTTTGTGAACTCATGTTCATATCATGAATACTCTTAATGTACTCTTATGTCAAAATCACTCTTCAGGAACTACAACCATTCTTGCTAAGGCTGACAGAGATACTTGGCAGTGACTTAATGAGAACTGAATTACAAGGAGCACTTGCTGAAATGAAACCACATCCAAATTGCCACATATAGGTCATACCTTCAGTTCAAGATGTGCATTTTATGTCAAATATCATAACAGATTAAGAATTCAAAGTTTAACAGAACCTCAGTTCCCAGAGGCACAAATTGCAAAATCTACTCTACACATTATTGCTTGATTAAACAGTAGTATTAATCATGCATTCAAAGTAATCACTAATTGAAGGGCAGGTAGAAATCAAGATTAACATGGGGATGGGAAGACAAACTGTCAATTAAGAATTACTTCCAGAACAACAAAATATTTCTAAAATACCCTCAGAAAACAAATAATTGGAAAAATATGAAATTACTTTTTGTCTCAAAATTACTGTGTGAAATTTCTAAATTCTGAAGAGCCCATTCGCAGTTGCTCCCTCATTGAAAAAGAACAAATTTCTCAAATGTTCAAGCTTTCAGGGTTTCATTAGATTCTACCTAAACCCGAAGGTATTTCTACCATGATGCAGGGAAGTACAGCAAAGTTGCCATTCTAAGCTGTTCTTTAATGATGTGAACAAGCACCGGAAGTTGAAGAAAAAGAATTGGAAAACAACTAGTAGTAGTATAACTGCTACATATCATGCAGTTTCCACCTACACAGACTTGCCTTTTCTCTCATTTTTGTATTACATGACAGAGACCTAAAGTCCTGTTTCTTCCCAAAGAGGACTATGATCTTGTTATTGCTCAGGGAAGGAGAGAAAAAGAGCATATTCTACATTGGACAATAACCAAACTAAAAAAACAAGCAAACAAACAAACAAAAGTGTTAAATTTTCTCGAAGCTATGCACATCTTCTGAATTCCCAGACTCTGAACAGTCAGAACTTAATCCATTGCTACCTATAAAGACTTTAGCTAATCTTTTTATTTTTATTGAAAACTGCCTCTTGGAACAACAACAAAAAAGCTAGTCATGTTTTCCCCCCGCCTCCTAGCAGAGTCATTTCTCATTTGTACACTTGGATGACTCCTTTCTTAATGATTCAAAGCTGACCTGAAAAACACAACTGTTGTTCTGTTTATTTCCTTCTGTTACCTTTGTAAAACTGATTTCTGCCAGAAAGGTAACTGCTGTAATACCTTCATCTGCATATCTGAACAATATGAGGGCACTTAAGACATGAAAATAATAATGCACAGTCCTGATCCTGGTGGCTTAATCCTTCTAGTTAGAGACCAAAGAGGTCATTGAGACAAAAAAAAAAAAAAAAAAAAAAAAAAAATCTTAAAGTTTCTGATACTCTGAGCAGATAGTTATATTTTAGAGTAATTCAAACACACTAAACATTAGTCATTATTCCTTTGTGATTATTTTCAGCTGGGTCATTTTCCTAATCTAATAAGCTAAACTTTGTCTCCTAAAATGGTTTTCAGAACCAGAAATACAAAATTCCCAACTTCCATTCCACTAGACAAGTCATGTGTCAGCTCAGAAAGTCTATGGGTAACAGGATGAATTGCAAATAGCCTCAGAAAAGGTTGAAAAAAGGTCCCCCTACACAGTATTGCAAGGATAGATGCAAGATGTCAGATCGACAGCAATGTCAATTTTTACTAAAGACCTGTAGGGGACACTGGTAGGGCAATTGCAGCTGAAACAGCATGAAAACTCTCTCTTTTTTTTTTTTTTTTTTTTTTTTTTTTTTTTTTTTTTTTCAGAGAATCTTATTTCTGGGACAAAAGATTAGTTTCCACTAAAGCCACATACTGGTTTCTCTAAACTAGGATTTGGAAGGTATTAGCTGGTATGTAAATAGCCCAGCAGATTTTAACTCAACGTGTTAGTGGTTATGGAAGGCACTCTGCCCTACCTACACTCAAATGGTAATGTGCTAGTAATTCACATTAATTTCTATTTTCCAAATCCTAGACAACTGAAGTCTTTCTGACTTTTCGTGCCTATGCCAGCAGACAGTTGTTCACCAGAAAACTTTTCAGGCAGCCATTTTGCACCTATGACAGCAACAATTTAATTATTACCACTGCATTTTAGTATGAAGTGAGTACATAAAGAAAAATCCATGACATTAGCAAATCCTCCCTAATTTGCAATTTAAAATGTATACATTCTGAATATATATACATACAGATCATCATAAATCAGATGATGAAATTAGATGCAGACTAAAACGTGATTAATAATGGCAGCACCTCTTCTTGTGATGTTTAAAATTCAACATCCTGCTCCATCCATTTGTCTTCAAAGTCAATGTAACTGGATTTTCTCTCCATACACTTCAAGAGAGAAATTCCTTTCCTTCCAATGAAAAGAAAGCTACTCTAAAAACTGATAAAAACTTCTCATCAAATGCACTAATAGCAATACCTGCTTCTTAAAGCATGACTTTCAATTCAGTGGTCTGCATCTGATTTTGTCCTTTAAAATGCAGCATTTTTTTTCTCCTATTGTTCTTTTACAGTGTAAACGTCATCATTAGATAAAATAATTGAACCCAGCAATCTAGTCAGACAGGAGAAAATCTTTCACTAATTTCACATATTTCACAGTCTAATAAGAATCTAACTACGTTTCATTAGGACACAAGTTTCTTTCCCTTAGTCTGATTCACCTGGTATATGAAACACAAAGCTTATATTGGAGAAATATTCCAGTCGTGAAACTGGTTGGTAGTTGCCATGGCAATGATAAATTATTAACTTGGTAAACGGTGCCCTCTTTTTGGCGACCAGGTAACTGCATGCAGCACTCCACTTCCATTCAGGAAGCAGGCTGTAGAGGAGGGCAGCAGCGCCTTGGCACACACCACCCACCTCCCAGCACTCTGCAGCATTCAAGCACGGGTTGTATTTATGTCATTTTTACAGAGATGATTACTGAGAGAAATTGAAGTCCATCAGCCAGAATCAAAAATCTGTGTTATTTTTTGTACATGTCTCTATATAATACCTGCCTAATGCCATTCCTATAATCCACCTCATTATCTCTCACAGAGGAAGCCACAAGCTCTTCCTCCTCCTTTGGCTGTCAAACAGCACAGGGCTGGATCGCACTGCTGGCTGTGAAGTACTATCCATTGTATTTACCTTGAAACACCTTATTGCCCTCAACAGGTATTAGATTAGGCCCTTAAATCATGAGGTTGTTGTACATAAGTCTTATTTCCTGTATGCTTCCTGCAAAGGACAGTGACCAATGCTATATGCTAGTAATAAATTTGTCTACTTCACTGTATGGTCACTGAGACACCCACACATCTCAGCAGGGGAGCAAGCAACTAACGGTCTTCTCAGGCTCCTTTCAGAAGCTTCATTTTTTACAGCTTTAGGTCAACCCTCCTCATCCCCTCTGCCAAAGCAGCAAGAAGGCGGCAAATGCATTGATCCAAAGAGACAAAGCACTAATATTACTTTTAACCCATTAGGAGGCTAAATTCTCTTTTGAGGAGACACAAACAGCTACAATTACAAAAACAACAACAACAAAAACCTTCTACATTTCTTCCTCCCCAGGGCAGGACACTAGCCTCAAGCCCGCTGCATGGTCTGTTTCTTTGGGTGATGGGGAATGCTGCAGTGCCCGAAGTCACAGTGCTGGCTACAACAAGCAGGCCTGCAAGGTTCTGCCGCTCAGAAAGCCTTGGTTCAGAATCCCAAAATGAGCACAAGTGGATAAGGACCCAAGATGCCCTGTTCTGTGAAAGACAGGAGCACTTCTGGGCATAAGGAAGTGAACACTGTGTGCCTGCAGGACTGATGAAAACACAGGGAGCCTTTGGCTGTGTGTTTCTGATGCAAAAACTATTATGCCATGTTGACTCTGTCCTCTCAAGAGGTTTCTACTCGGGCTTTAAAAATATTCAAAACCCACTGGAAGTTAAGGCTGGAACCTTATTTATCTGCTTTAGTGGCTCTGTTATGAGCTTAACTGGAGCTTTGTGAATGATGTCAGTCCTTCCTGGAGAAGACAGAGAGGTTGTACAGGGTGTTCAGTTGGAGCAGCTGCTTTTTCAATCAAGAGATACTTAATTAAGCAGAAAGGAAGAATACATAATGTACAGAAACGGGCTAGATAGAATTTTTAGCCAGGCAATAAAAAAGTGGGCTTGCAAGCAAAATATGCCCGCTTAACTCCTTTGTACTATGCTGGCTTTCTAAAGAAAACCTATGAGTGTTATGATGTATGTTAGAAGCCCAACATTCAAGCAATTAGAAAAGAGACATCTGGGGAAAGCAGTCCATAGACCGCTATGACCAGGGATGTCGGCTCCCTGAAATTTCAGGGCAACAATTAGTGTTTGCTTCCAAAAATATATAGTTCTTTAAAGCAAATGAAGCATGAAGGAAACCCAATTACAGTAAGTACTGAGATGATCTGAACATAAAACAAAAATGTCAGTGGTCTTGCTGTGCAATAGTGTCATGCTCTGTGCCTTCTCCAAGATTATGGGATTGTTTAATTCTATTAACACATTTTAAACACTCCTCTCTAAATTTAATTTCACTGATACATAAGAACTCTTCTTCCTCATTCTTATTGGATTCAGCAGTTTTACTACTACTTTGTGAAATATCGTCACTCTTAGAGTCCAGGCAGCCAAGAAATGAAATAACTACAGTAGGCGTAGCGGGCTTTCATCTGCCTTTGGGGATTCACAAGCTTGTTATCACCTGAAATGCCTCCTTGAGGCTGCACCAGTATATAGTTACAGATTGCATGTTCATCGCAAACCCACCTAATCTGGTCTTGCATGTGCTACACGTTTCCTCCTTCATCCTGGTGGCTTAGGTGGGCTTTTTGGGATATTTGCTAACTGCAAACACAGATGGAGATTTTGCCTTATACCCACAAACTGCTCACACTTGCTTATTTTGATGGGGAGCTCAGCTCCACTCAGATTTTACCACCTGGCCCATTGTAACCCATGTTACAACTATTTCACGAGAAAAGGAGGAATTTCTGTAGTTTTAGTCTGCCATGTAGCAAAACAGCATCATAATCAGGCAAAGAAAACAAAACGGTAGTGCCATAATTATATCAATGCAGAAAAACATTAAAACCTGCAGCACACCATCCTTGCCATGACCTTTCCATATCAACCTAACAGAACATATTATGCTGGACTGTCATGCTCTTTACAGAGAGAAAATAAAAAGGCTGTCTGTGGCTTTCCATAACGTTTTTGTGCTTCGTAGACTTGAATCACATTACATCAAATTTTCTACACATATTAACACCTGAGCTTTCTGTGCCTGTATAATAAATCTTCATGCACAACTATTAATATATATTAATATAAAACTAATAAAACTATTAATATATATTAATAGCACAACTATTAAAAATTCTCTCTACCCTAAAAAAAGAGAAAAATCCCTAAGAAAATAGATACAGTATTTGTTTAGTTTTTAATATCTGCTTTAAAGACCACCAGTGAGCTAGCCAGTTTAAACTGTTTTCACATTTTATCCTAAGTTTACCACAATAACATTGCCTACACACAATTATTTCATATTCATTCCTCTGAGCTGACTGCTACCTGAATCTCATGTATTGCTAAGTCTATTCCACATCTCATGTTCAGATGACTCAGTTTCGGTGCCAATCAATGGCATCAGTTGTGCAGATTATAAACAGAATTGTAAAATTAACACTAACAACTGAGCAACTGTGGAACTGATAAAATCATTTTGACGTAATGGTGAGTAATCACTGCTGAACCTCTCCATAGGAACTTGGCAGGGAGGCATGGGTTAAGCACGTGAGTTTCCACTGGGTATTATGAATGAAATATGCATTGACCTTAGCAAGTAGCAGTTTCCAGTGCAGCTGGTTGTCTTGGAGGAATCTGCAGAGGCTCATGTTGCAAGAAGATCATGGGTGTTTGTTAACCCCAAAAGTCAGCCCCTCGGGTCTAACGTGGACTGCAATGTGTCCTTGGTTAGCCAAGATGTGAAAACTCAGCAACAAGATGCATCACTAGTATTATCTGCAGGCTGGTCTAGCAAAAGACCGGCAACAGTACCTCCAAGTTAACAACAGCTTGTCTAAGGTTCTGTTGTAGTTCATCAAGAAATGAAGAGCTAACAGTACTAGACCAAACCATGGTTAAGGGCCATGTGAGCAGGACTGGCATCTGCTCCTCCTCTTTCCTACACATCTCCTGTGAGTGCATTTTCAATGTGGCCAGCAAAACTACTCAGGCTTCAGAGTTTGTCAAAATGAGGAGAATGAAGAGCTGTCCAGTAGGTTTTGCAGAACCTAAGGGGTACACTGGCTACTGACAAGGAAAAATATTGAGGTAAATATAAAAACTAAGGAATGTTCTTCCAGAATACATACCTCAAAATCACACAGACTTATGGAAACCTTACAAAGCTATCCAAGATCCACTGGTTCTCTAACATAGCCCTGCCTGCTGCTTCTAAATGTGGGTACAGCAAGGTGTTTCCTGCTTGCTCCTCTCCTCCTCATTGAACAGCTGGAACTGAGATGTGCTTCTATCACCTCAGGCTATGTTACACCACGCTGGGGTTACTGGCAGACATGGGAGATCCCTGAGGAGGAAGGTTCACATTTATTATGTTTCCTAGTACTAATATCCTTTTCAGCTTTACTGACTTCAAAGTCAGTACTGCCAGTTTCAAGTATCCAGAATCAAGGGAGGCTTCAAAACCAGTAATGCTTGCTTAAAAAAGTGCAGGTAGATCAGATGGAAATGCAAACAATTTCTCTTTTTTTTTTTTTTTTTTTTTTTTTTTAGCTTTACCTTGCAGCATAGTTGGATTTTCCAGGGTTAAATTTCTGCCTCCCTAAAATCAGGCACAGGAGAAACTCTTGTTAAATAAACAAATAAGCAAACAGGAGTTACAGTAATTACATTGTCATAGCTCCTGGAGCTAGGATGGGAATAGAAAAAAACAAATAGCACAATACTCCTGATGAATTCACAGAACTTGACAATACACTGCTGATAAGACAGGGAACTTTGAAAAGACCAAAACAATCCCTTTGATGACAACTACCTGAGTTTTACTGAGTCCTCAACACTCCATCCCAAATAATCACTTTTTAAAATGTATTAGAAGTTTCAAGTTATTGCAATAACAATTTGCTGTCCATCCCTCTACTTAAAAAGCACAGAGCAGTCATCTAAATCTCCCATGATAACATGATAACTTTGTCAAGACAGGAATTTATCGACAGACAAGAGAAGGGAAAAAAAAAATCTATGGGTTGGGATTACACTTTTGATTATAAACTTCCTGAGAGAAAGATAAAGCAGTCTTTTGCACTAATATCTGTCAGGCTGTGTAAAAGCAGTATCTGCAGCATTTCTCCTGTGTGTAAAAGAAAGACTTCCTCATTAGATATAACCCCTCAAAAGACAGACAGTAGTCAGTCAGGCTTTTTTTTTTCCTTTTTTTTTAAATGAAGTCCTGTTTATTTTTATCTTTCCATTATAACATCAGCATACCAGCTGTTACATATCCCTTTAAGGAAAATTAGAGATTAATAGCCCTGGTTTCAAAATATAGTTGAGTACCTACTGCATTACTCTACCATATGTACACCCCAACACAGGAAACAATGGAAGGCCTATTTCCAGACATCCCAAAAAGATGAGTGACAAAGAAAATTTCATTAGGCTCCTCCTGTGTGCTTTCTTGAGAAAAGTCAGCTCCACGCTCACCATCCTCACTCCTGTTCTGCTCTCCTGTAGAGAGCAACAACCAAGATCACAGAGAGTGCACATGACAGGATGAAGCCCAGAGGCCCTGGAAGGAAGGGAATTGCTTGTTTCGCTACCTCTCAGGACAAGGCCAGTAATGAAAAACGAATCCTTAACTCACACTATCCCCCTGACCTGATATATCATTTGCAGCACAACAGGTCACCCATTTCTTTTTAGACATTACTGCCATTTTTACATCAGCCACCACTGACACCAACAATTTTCCACATGGCATTGCAAGGAACAATTTGCTAAAACCCCAGTGTGTAAGAACCACTGTATTTATTATACCTCAGGAATTAGTAGGCTTAGCAAGGAAAGATATCACATTAGCTTTTTATATTTTGCCTTTAGAAACTTGATCTGCTTTTATTCCATTTTCATGTATGCATCTTCACCCATTTAAAAAATAAAAATAAACTTTTCTCCCTCCCCTAAATTCCTAGTCACTACTTGAAATAGACGAAGTCTGTTTAAATTACTATTTCTCTTCTCCTCTGTCCCTCCACTACATGCAACTCTTAAGCATAATTCCTAAATATACCATTGTGGTTGCTATTCATCAGTCCCACACTAATTGTATTCTACACTGAGTGTAATAACTGGAAATATATTTGTGTTATCTTAAGCCAGGCCTTTACAACTCCAGATGAGATGTTAGCAGACCTCTGCTGTAAAGCCATACCACACTCTTCAGATTGTATTTCAGCTTTACTTATGGCACTCTGCTCCCTTAACCTTGCTGTGATTAGCCATCCTACGTTTGCCAGTGGTCAATGATTAATCTTAGTGAAATCAAAACACAAATGTATTTACCAAGCTTTGCAAGCCTAACTATGTTATCTTTTTTCTTTATTGTATTTCTCATTGTGTTTGTTGTCGTTGTTGTTATTGCAGAAATATCATTTGTTTCTAAGAATTAACTCCATTTGAATTTGCCATTTCCCATCCAACTCTAGAATACTTGGGCTCTAAGATGTAATATACCTCAGGCATAATCCTTTTCTTCTCTGCTTGTTCCCAAAGTTACTTTCTTTTTTTTTTTTTTTTTTTTTTTTTTTAAAGAAATACTACACTTCTTGTGTTCAAGTTCTTGACTTCCTTGATTCAGCATGTTTGAACAAGTTCCTTCACTTTCTCAGAATTTTACCTTTTGAAATCAGGAGGTTCAGAAAAAGATAAGGTTTGGTCTTTACACAAACTCAATTGATTTATTTCCTTGTTATTCAAGTTTCTTACTTTGTCCAGCTCCTTTGTAACATATTTATTGCTTCCCAGAAGAAAATCTCAGATATTGTTGGTCCAGTAAACCTGTAAATAATGTCACCTTTCTTGGAACTGGATATCCCATGTACTTGGAACTACTGCATTCTCCCAGGTTGTTCATATCTCCTCAGAGATCGGAATGCTCTATCCTCTTGATTTTAGTACAGACCAAAAAAAAAAAAAAGAAAAAAAAAAAAAAAAGAACAAATATGAACAAACAAGATTAAGAGGCTGTGTCTTGTTGTAAAGCAAGAAAATGTGAAGATCAGAGAATGATGTAGGAGGAGACTGGTGATTGTAAAACATTGTGTAAGCTTTGGGCTCAGGGCTAATCACCAGTTCAATCTGTGCCCTGAGCTTCAGCCGGCCTTGCCAGAAATAGGGATGCTATAATAAGGAGGGTGAAGCTGGCTTCTCTCCTCTGACTGGCCACTAGCAGACTGCATAAAGGGGAGAACACAATTAGTGCGATAGGCCAGGCAGTGATGCTCAGCATAAGACACACCTCAATTTCCATGCTTTACAGGGGACCTCAGACTCTCAATTTCCTTTCAGTAATCTTTGGACAGCAATGCTTTCAGAGTTACTTCAAACTAAAGTTTTGTGCTGAATCAAAACACAGTTAAAGCCAAATTTGTACTTCTTCCTTGGATACTTTGAGTACACGGAATCACATATTAAAATGATTAAAATGATTACATATAAGTATATGGAATCACATATGACTGCCTTGAGGAATGAAATTACTCTGAGTCAATTAACTGCAAAAGCATCCAAAGAAAATTCCAGTACCTATATAACTGTATGGTCTGTATTTGGGATAACAAGTAAAAGACAGTAATCTAGACCCAATTCACCCCCGTTTTGATAATGGAAGCACAGAAACACATTATGAAAATCAGTATACAGCCCTGGAAGAAGAATGCTTAATATCCAACTAAATGACTTTTGACTCATGCTTTACCTTGTACAGACATAAATGATAAGATATTTAGGAAAAGGAAATAGCCATTCATCCTTTCAAAAGCATAGTTTCTTCATTCTGTGCAGTTCAGTGCACAGCAACATAACTTATGAGTGCAACATATCTTTTCCTCAGCTAAATCAGTACATCAGCAGCCTGGGAGATCAACATTGACAGTTATCAGGCATCTACATGACAATCACATTTCATAGAGGTGCTCAAAATTTAGCCCACGCGTTTTCAACTCCACTCATATTTTCCAGCATGCAGACTGGAACAATATCTTTTCTCTACTACTACACCTCTTAGCAAGCTAGGGAGGTTTTCAAAGTTGAAACTAAGCAATTTGCTGAAGACATCAGGACATAAAATACCATTTGCCAAATACTAGGAGCATTACTGCTGTAAAGTGGAATGCTCTCAGAGGAAAACTCTAATACAGCAGATCTCTGACGCAGCAGTCAGCGAGAATTAGAGACTATAGCTGTGGCACTGCAATGTGCATTTTACAGGTCTGTCTAGAGCAACACACCTTGGAACAAGAATATGCTCTGTTAAACTCAGAAACTCATACCCAGATTGGGCTTTTATTCTCGAGCAGCAAAGCTGCAGTGCTTTTTTAAAAAAACAAAACAAAACAAAAAAAAAAAACTGCTGATGAGCAGCATATCCATCACAACTTTTTTCCCCACACACACTTATAGCCACCAGATCTCTATGAGCAGCCTTCCATGTAGTGTAGTGCTTTGGAACATCAGGAGGGGAAAACATCAGTGGAAGAATTATTGAGAGAAAGATGCATTTCAAATAAAAAGCCAGCTACAGAGTAGCTGGAGCGACCCCTACACTACAGCACTTGTGCACACAACAGACGTTTCTCTTGCAATTCTTTAGCAGCTGCTACGTTTGACCTGGTGCAAAAGAAGAGAAAAGTGAAATCAGGACAGGAAAAACAAAACAAAACAAAACAAACAAACAAAAAACAGAAAGAGAGCAGACAGAAGGAGAAATAAAAAGGGTTAAAGATGTGAGAAAAGACAGAAAGACGGGAGTAATATCTCACCAGAGTGATATAAAGTACTAAAGTCACCTAATTTTGGGGTGCTAGGTCCTACACCATCACAATATTTACATTTATATTTTATACTTGTTTTCCTCCTAGTGCAGCTATATTGGAAGATTTCCTGATACATTTTGTTTTTCCTCTAAATTAAGCTTCATCTCTACAAACGTATGAAATCAGCTACAGACCCTGCTAATAAATCTTTGTGCATATGATCCTCTCTCAAAAAATCATGCAACGTGAGAGAAGAGTTTCAGGAGTTTCTTAAAAAAACGTATGTCATCATAAAAGCACCATGAAAGGAACAGTGCACAACAAGACAAGAATGGCTGACCAGAGTGATTTATAATAGCACACAAATTCCAAATACCAAGATGAAGACAACTATTAAACACTGGATTTTCAGTAATAATGTCAGCCATGAGCATAAGAACCAAGAAAATTCTGGTGACCTTTGCATAATTCATTTGCTTTTACATGCAGTAAAAGAAGAGCCATTAGTAGTTCTTGTAGAACATTTCCAAGCTCATTTTGAAGCCTGTCACATTGTGATGGGTTTTATGATGATGTTCCTGCCAATTCCACTTTCATTTCAGTTTAGCTACAAGTTTTTGCCATACACTAATCTGTTCCTGTTTGTGCAGTGCTCCTAGACTCAGATCAAAACAGATGATGAGAGAAATGATTGACTGAAAATAGTGTTTTCAACAATGCCTTCCTGGAAGCCTTAAAAGACATGCAGCTGCCCTGCATTGGCCAGCACACATGGATCCAAACTTCAAAGAACCAGAGGTGGCCAGGAAGGAGTGGTCAGAGAATAACATCCATCAACTCTTCCTCCTTGTTGGAACAGGGAAGCTAAAAGATGCATTGATCATCAAATAAGGATGAAAAGATCTATGTAAAGGGGTTAACAGAAAAAGATGAACAGATGGAATTTTTTATTTTTTTTTTTTAATTAAAAGAGGACCAAATATAAACAAGTATAAACCCAAGACAGAAAAAGGAAGCATGAGAACCAGACTACTGGCACCACGAGAACTATCTACTCCTGGAAAACAGCAAATTTTTAATATCCTTTGTTCAAGGTGAACAGCTCTCCAGGCCATACACTATAACTTAATCAGTCTGCTGCATAAGTGATATTCAGGATAGATCAGATAAACCTCTCTGGCCTTAAAACACATGAATTTGTAAAAGGCTCAGATAAGGAAGAAAGTGAGCAGAGGTTACAGGATAGGAAGGGCACATGATGTAATCTTACCCTGCAGAGAGCAGAAACAACTCCAGTCTAATACGGCTTCCTAAAAGATTCTGACTTTTGTGTTCTTCAAATTAGCAGGTATCAGCAGGTATCACTATGACAGTAGATTCTTCCAGTCTAAATTTGCAATTACACAGTTGTTTTGCTCAGAATTTCATTGCATGTAATGTTACAGTTTTCATGACAGAAAAACTATATATAAGATGCAAAGAGAACTCAGTGGCCAAAACCTCTAACACACAAAATAGCAATAAAATAGGTATTACAAACATTGAGAGTTGTCCCAGAATATTTCACATTTCACAGTTTGAGTTTAAACTTATGCCTGAAAATACGTATCTTGTGAAGTTGCATTACAGCTATCATGGGCATCATGTTAATTTTTCCTCTCTTTTTGACACTTGAATTCCTTGCATGATTTTTCCTTTAATAAAGCAAGGAGACAAAACAAAACTAGAAAAAAAAATGTACTGGCAGGAATACAGGCATTCTGATAAACACTGAATATGCAACTGAGATCCAAAGAAATGCATATTTACTTAAATGTTCACCACTCAAACATAAGACAAAGAATGAAGTCTTAGAACAAAAGTTAGTACACAATAATATTCCTACATTTTTCAGTATAAAGCTGCAAACACTGAGTTCACTGCAACACACAGAACTCCCAAAACAGCCATGGATAATGACGATCCTCATCTTTTGGTTGTCACTTGTATCTAGAGCTCCACAGCTCCACATTGCCACATTGAAAATCAGGCACTAACCATACTAACTAAATATCTGAGCTCAAGTCTCCTTATTCCCTAAAGAAACTTTCTTTGTTAAATACTATGGGCACAGTGTGATAGAAATTTCTAAATATTTTCTGTTGTTGAAAAACTTAGCAAAAGGATCTAAGGCAAATAGTGTCCACAGCCTGGTAAAGTACATCCAGTAAAACAAAAACCCAATATAAATGCATTTTGTCTCAAAGCCATTATGCTACTACAGCTCAAATGATAGTGAGAAAGTAGCACCAAACTGAAATATGATCATTTTCTAAACAATTTACCCTAATGATAAGAGTACTGTATAAGAAAAAAAAAAAAAAAAAAAAAAAAAAAAAAAAAGTCAGCTCAATAAATAATACATTTGGAAAGTTATGCATGATAAAACAGATGTTTAGAAACTGTCTTGTCAGGAAATTTAAAGTTTCTTGCAGAAGCTGTACCTGTCCACTCAAAGCACTATTCTGTAGAGGAGTCCTTTGGGCTCAGCCTCATCACCCAGGTGAGAAAAGTGCCTGGAAAGCAACTTGAAGTTTTCCAAGACTATGTATTCATCTAGAATACAAATTTGGAAATTGAGCACAAGAAAGCTGGCTGATTGTCTCAAGGCAGGCTGTAGCCAGCTGATTCCTGTTACTATCCAGGTCCTAATAGCATCCTGAAACCTCTGACTGCCCACTCATAAAGTTCCAAATAGCATTTACTAGTGGCTGGCAAGTCAGAAGCCAGGCATTGCCATGAAGATTAGTGAGGGCAGACTGAAATGGAAGGTGAAAATGGTACAAAGAACATTTAACTTTTACTAACTATCTTTTTGGAGTTCCACACAAATTAACTAATACATTGATCAGCATCTAATCCCCACACAACACCTCTTTATTGGAGAGACTGATTATGCAAAAGCACTAAATAGGGTCTTCATGGTAGCAGCTAAAACAGCAGTTAACTAACATCAGAATGTGAAACTGAAATGTATTTGGTGAAAAACTGTAACACCAAATCTGTTAACATCCAAGCACATAAAAAATCAGTATACCAGACTTCTCTGTGGCTACTCACTTTGGCTTTGAGACAAATTCAAGCCTAAGGTACTTTGTGCTCTGTTTGGGATCGGTCTGCTCTGTTGAATTGACTGGGCTGAAGGAAGTTTCAAATTTCATTTGCATCAGTGCAGTAAAGATACAAACAAATCCTATGCTGGTTCAATGCCAACATATTGTCTTTAAAGTCACTCCTGTGGTCTTTGCAGTCATTTAACTAAGCCAACAAATGATTCATCTGGCTTCTCTTTTCACTGAGACACTTCTCTAAATCTATCATTACCTATCATCCTTCTAATAATGCTAGAGAAAAGCATTCAGTTGAAGAGAGAGAAAAAAAGATGTTAAGTAAATATATACAAAGAAATTGTAGGAAACAAAGCAGAGTAGACTCATAAAAATGAATACTGACAAAATGATTAAAGGTCCAACAAGTACTACTGGTAGCATGGTAACTCGACACAATGATTTTAGTAGCAGACCTTGAAGGAGGTGTGCTGCTCTCTCTCTCTCTCTCTCTCTCTTTCTGTCTGTCTCTCTCTCTCTCTCTCACACACACACACACACACACACACACACATGAAAAAAAAAAAAAAAAAAGAGAAAAACAGACTTCATGAGCCTATAAACAGTAGTATATTTGAAAGCCCATCCTATATGTGCAACAGACACTGAGGAAGAGTAAAAGGTTGAGTGTGCTTAGTGAATTGTAAGATGAGGTGGAAAATATTAAGAGCTAACATGATGCACCTAATACATGCAACATCTTTAAGAGTACAATGGAATATGTGGGGAGAATTGGGGGAAGGGTCATCGATCAAAATAAAGGTGGCAAATCTGGAATTCAAGCTGCTAGTGCTACTAAAGCTATCTAAATCATGTGCACTCTCAACAACAAAACAAAACCACAAAAACCCACAAAGCTCTTATTTCCACACTTACACAAGACACATACTGAAAAACTGATTCTTACAGATGATGAAGAAAACAACAACAAAAAAAAAGGAGGATCTTTGTACTGAGACACTCGAACTTCTTTCAGATATCATATTCATTTTCTTTTCAAATAAAGGACATGGCAAAAAAACAGAGATATCAAATAAGAAATGTAGATTCAGTTACACAAACATTTCTATTTCACAAATACTGACACCAAGGTCTTCCCTCAACAGATCTCAAAATACTTAACAAAAGAATGATGTCCCAGTCTGCTGGTAGAAAAGCTAAAGTATAAAAATCTGAAGCATGAGAAGACAGAGAGGTCAGCAATAGGCCAACAGAGGGCCCACTAGTAAAAGCCCAAACCATTGCTTTGTCAAATCACTCCTACTTCCTGATCAGCCAAATATTTTTTAACCCAATGTCTTCATCAACACAGATTCACAAATATATCAGTTTCTTTCTCATATTAGAGAAATTTCTTCTTTCATCTTATAGAGGAATAATAATTCCGACTTACAGGATTTTTCTTCAGTTGCAGTTAATGACAGCAGTGGAAGAGAGGAATAAAACCCTACAAATATTTTCAGCCCCTGTTCTGGGAATCCATCCATGAAAGGATGTTATCTACTTGCACATGCCATCCTTCAAGGTTTGGCTCAGAAATGATACTTTAATACAATCTCTGCTTGAAAGCGGTGTTCTAGATGGGGCTGCTTTAGGAGCTCAAGACTGCATTCATCTCCAGAGAAATTAGCATAAATTCTAATCTAAATCAGAAGTGGAAAGGAACAGGATGGGTTTCATCTGCCCCATGTTTCTATGCAATGAAAGCACTCAGTGTGGTTGTTTCCAAAGAATACTAAGGATAAAATACAAGACAGACTGGTGCTAACACACATGAGAAAGGCTGCAAGTTCAAGCATTAGTTCCTACTATGTATGAACACTGGATGTGCAGTTATCATATTTTGCAGATATTATGTGCAATATCCTCCAAATGAAATTATATTATATTCTAACACCAGTAACCTCTGTAGCTAAAAAAATTACAAGCAAAAAAAAAAATAGATAGCTACAACTCCTTGGCACTTTCCACTGATTTTGCATGTCTGTAATTCATCACTGTAATTGTATCACTGTTATGCCAATGACACTCAAGCCTACTTTTCTATTTGTGGCAATCTATCTTGCAAGACAGAATGCAAACTACTGCCTTTTGGCTGTGAAGCTGCAGTTGTCAGATAATTTTTAAAACCAGATACTGATAACCCAAATACCGCTTTCTGCTCCAATGATCTGATTTGATTCTTTCTGCTAGTTTTGCACCTTGACTACCATCCCATCACTTTGAAGTAATAACTAGATTACTACATGTCTTTTGAAAATAATTTAAAAAAATCCATGAACTGTCTTTGGATGCCATCAGAGAATCTCTTCTCCATCAAACCCATCATGTAAACCCAATTTGTAAAAACATAAAATACAGCTAATCAAGCTATTACAAAAAGCACAAATAGCAAACTTGCATAATAGGAGTTTTATACACTAAAACACTATGTTAAATCTTATAAAAAGAAAGGTAATTATTTGCTCATTTCCATAACCATAACTTTAGGGACAACAGAAATTTACCATTCATGTCCCTAAAAGCAGCATGCTTTAACTGTTGAAACAGTTTACTACATTCAAAATTAATTTCCAAGAAAACCAGCACAAATACTGAAGCAATTAATAGATTATATTCTGGTAAAACTGGGTTTATTCATCTTCTGCTAGAAGCAAAGCCCTGTTTTACCAAACTTAAATATAAAGAATTCCATAGGTTAACTGCATACCCATGAAAGCTGATCTTGGTTTGCAAAGTTGTCTGTCTTTTTCCTTTTGGGCTCTGTGAGCTATGCACCAAAAACAGACCAAAGCCTTATTCACAGCACAGTCCTTAATTGACAAGACTCTTCTTTGCACAACACCTCTGCTGTGCTGCTTAATTTGTCATTCAATATTACCTCTTCAGTTTAGTCTTTATGTTTAGAACAGATGTTTCTATTTCTTGCACTACAATCATTTTAAACAATAGCAAAGTTTGTTTGTTTCATTTGTTTCCAAGTTTTACAGGACAAAAATTTTCTTTTTGGAATGCTGTATAGGATTTTGAGGTGGTAGCTCTGTTCTCAGTTGAAGACTAAGAGCTATAAAAGTAATATTTATAAATCTAGATTAAGGAAAACTTATTGTGATATGCTTTAATAATACATACCATTTATCTCTGCACCAGGCAATGCACAACACTGTTTTTGCGTATGAGCTAAAATCTAGCAGAGCTAACTAGCCAGGTTAAAATCAAAAATTACAAATTCAATTAAAATTAAATACCTTGAGACTATATTAGTCTGCGGTGAACATTACCTAACCCTTTGTGACAAAATCCCCAAAAACAAAAAGAAATGGAGATGCTGGTTTTATCAGTATTACATCAATTAAACACATTTATGGAAAAAAGTGAAGAGAGCAGGTTGTCATCAGCAAATAAGATATTTACTGTCCATCTGTCTGCTGTTTTTAAAGAGAAATTATAATAAAAGCAAGACTCAAGTTATTTTCCCTGGAAGAAAAATAGTGAAACTGTCCCAGGGACTTTGGGGACAAAGAAGGAAAGGAAAGCTATAAGGAAATACTACCATGAGGTATTTTCATGGTTTGGATTTCTGTGCTTTTGTTTCATTTTTCTCCCCTCCTTAAATTTAAGTCTGTGGGAGTTTTTCTTTCTGGCAGTAGCGAAGTAGAATCAGTTTGTTATCTAGTTGTCCTCGCACCAGGAGAGAACTTTCCTGACTCCTTGCTGGAGCTGTGCTTAGAAGAGAAGAGCAGCAATTTGTGGGAGAAAACAAATCACAGTGCAGGCAGCTGTCATAACTGTCCAGAAAAATCTTTCCTCGCTTTTTGTATGAGATTCTTTAGAAACCAAAATCAGTGGAGGTTTTCTTTGACCACAACTCCAATACTGCTCTTTCCCATAAAGTACCCCCTGTAGTGGGAGGCCAGAGATGTAGAACCCCTTTATAGTGTCAACACTTTATTCCCAGCTAGAATTGAAAACAACAGAATCCAGCAAAGGCCTCCAAATAGCTGCTCTGATAGTCCTGAGCAGCAAAACTGCACACGAGCTTGTTCTGTTCAGCAAGTCACTGTACATGAGCCTTTCCATCAGTTTTCTGAATACAAAAGAAACTGCTGAAGAATCCCTATGATCTTAGGTATAATTTGAGCCAAATGCCTTATGCATTCTTTCCTGCTTCACGGGGTCTGCCCCCTGTCTGCCCATGCAGGGCCAAAACACTGTGCTTGTCTCCTTTGGGGCATAAGCATGACAATAATGTGAAGACAACGGGTGTGTGAGTCTAGCTGTGCATGACGTTTTATTTTACAGCAATATAATTGGGATTTGATCTCCTACCTGCACTACCTCTTGTAAGCCTTCCTCACAGGGATGGTTTCTCAACTCCATTAGTATCTAACACATCTTTCTACAAACAGAGAAGAGAAACCAACCACAGTTAAATGATGTGAACAAGCAAGGAAAGGAAGAGCTAATGTTGTAAAGCAGAAGTGAGAAAATGAACCCACTTTCAAAAATTTACACATCTCCATCATACAAACAAAACACAGATTTAAGAAAAAAACAGGCAACAGATGAAACAAAGTAATCAATAAGGAGCAATGTCTTTACCAACTGATTCGTTACAATAATCTCTTAATTTCCATCTCATTACACAGGAGAGGTAGCAGAGAAGTTAGACACATATTAATAGTTTGAAGTACATTTGAAATGTTTTGCATGCAATTATAAAGCAATCTGCTTGAAGCTACTGCATTAGCTCTTTGTTACATACATCGAAAAGCCCACTCACTGTATATGAGTTGCTACGAGCTACTCCCAGACAGTGATTGATCCAACAGGAATGGAAGGTTAATGTTCATGGGGACATTTCAAGGATTACCCGTGATACCCACATTTCAGGCATGAAACAGAAAACACAGCCTTTTCAGCTCCTTGTTAAACTGCTTCACAGACTCAGAGTTGTGCTGAAGGCAATAAAATATCCAGTCTGGCCAAAACAATAAGACCTCACCATGAAAGAACAAGCTTTTTGTTTCATCTGCGTCTGTCTAAAATTAACTCTCATTATTTCATCATGCAACACATGGAAGTTACTTTGAGTGTTGTCCAGTCTCTTCACAGTTTGACTTTGTTATTGTGCCTTGATTAGATCAACATTGGCTTAAAATGCCATCAATAATTGTACTGGGAATTGCTGTCAGGGCATCCACTAATTTTAAAAAATAGATGAATAGGAATATTTTTCCTTAGAGAGAATTAAAGGGATTGTCAGAAAGTATTCATCTTAAAAAGATTATAAGTTTTTAGGTTTGTTTGTTTGAGAGAAATAATTTATCATTGGAGAGAAAGACTGAAAGATGAGGAAAAAAAATAGGTTTACTATGGCTAGCAAGCCTAGAAAACTGAACTTATGACTTAAAAAATAAAAATAAATTAAAAAGCAGTGCGGGTCAGCAATAGTTGTTTCCATCCTCACAAAACTTATGCTGCCACATTCACCTGAGAAGCAGCTCTGTCTGATTGAAAACGTAAAGGTGCTCCCATTGTGAGAGCAGCAGAATAGTCAACAAAAACAGCGGACTTAGTGGATGAGATAGTTACATATTGCAGATTCACATGGCATTCAAAAGAACATGAGCAGCTAACACAGACTATATCTAAACACACTTCGGAAACCAAAGAGGAGGAGTTGCAAGGAAAGAGTAATGTGGTGAGGCAGATGATGTCCCAGGTTCCATTATTGCCTTGCTGTTTGCCTGTGGCTCACACTTTCAGCAGTGAAAGTTGCAACCATATTAATCCAAGCACATGAACATTTATAAGTCCTTTGGCTGGAAGGATTCCTCGAAAGGCTAGAATTTTATGGATATCAGATTGCAATCCACTCCAGTTTACGGATGTTGGACTTGCAAAGCTGAATCAGTGTCCCTATTTCTATGATGTGTGCTACAAAGAAAGTAGCTCTGAAATTGTCTGTACTCTCACCAGGAACAAGGAGGTGATGGTTAGAAAGTAGCAAATGCCTTTCTGGTAATGAATCTTTTCGTGAGAAAGCTGTTCACAATGCAAAGTCCTCAAGTGGACTATAAGAAGCCCTTCACAGAGCAACTAGAGCTGCTCATTAGCATTCTGTCCAAGTTTTCCAAACTGTAAATCTGGTACTTAATCTTTGAAGTTGAAAACACAAATCTGAGCCACTGTGGATAGAAGTGTGCCATAAATGTGGCCAATAATCTTTATAACGTGACAGTTAAAAGGCAAACAGAATACAGGTGATGTAGAAAGTTTGGCGTTGAGGTCTTCATATTTGAAAATACTTCAGGCTTGTGTCATATTCAGGTTTGCTGAAGAGGGCATGGTTAAACTCATGTTTTATTCATAGTAAATTTTGCAGAACATCAGACTTACAATTCTTCAGTCGCCAAACATCTATTGATGCTTTCAGACCTTCTCCGTTCTCCAGACTGCAACACAGAACAGTCCAGAATCATCATCTTTTTGGGAAGTCAGTTTAATATTTTTCATATATTTTTAAATCCCCCTTTTCTTGTAAAGATCTTGGTAGAAATTGGCACAATAACATCTCCAGGACAAGAAACAAAGGCATTCTGGTGCCTTCCTAAGAACATTTTTCTCCTTAGTAAAAGATTGTAGATCTGACAGCCCTAGGTCCTTGCCCCAAGGCGAGGTCCATTGCCCTGCCATCCAAGAGCAGGTGGCCAGTTGCAGGCAAAGCACAAAGTGTGCAGCTCTCTATCAGGGGTGCCAATAGAGACACAGGACCTCTTCAAGAAGGTAATGCTGGCATAAAAACTAGAGAGCTTTTCAAACCTGGATGTTAGCGTTTAATTGTTAGGAATACCATGGCTGGGCGCAATAGTTTAGAAAATGTGAAAACCAAAAATAAAAAATAAAAATAAAGACAACAACAACAACAACAAAAAACAACACCTTAGGTCTGAGCTACTGCATCATCCCGTCAGCTCTTTTTCCTAAATTAGGAGAACTATCTTGCAAAGATACAGTGAATAGTTGCAAGAAATGTCACAATTTCATACAAAACACCCAGATTAGAACTCCCCAGCTGCTGAGGTGATCTAAATTGGCAAAAAGCAATTCTGGCAAGTGGAAATTGGCTAGAAGAAACTTAACAGATATTCTTTCCCCTTGCAGGAATACTATGTGATAGTTAATGACAAACAGCTAGCTTTGTAGTGGTTGTATCTTAGGCAGCTTCCACTGCAGTCAACGGTGTGGGTGCAGCTAGCAAAAATGCATGCAAACCAGCTCCCAGGTAACAAGCTAAGTTACTGATAATGTTGTGACCAAGACTGATAAGACTGATCAGTGTAAGGAGAAACTGCACTTAGGAGACAGGGCACTTACACCCAGTAGGCTTTTTGTTCTCGTTAGTATCTGAATTAACCACATAACAATTAGATCCCTTCAAAAGCTGTGGTACACAAAAAAAAAAAAAAAAAAAAAAAAAAAAAAAAAAGCTAATCCAAATTTTATTTTCAGAAACATAGGGTGCTCTCCAGCCATGACAGAAACTATATTACAGCTATTACAATTACAAGATGTAAGTAGTACTTCCAGTGACTGCTCAGAGAAAAATAACTAAATAAAGTGATGCAAGCATCAAACAATTTTAATTCTGACTTCTATTTCTGAAGGGGTCTTGAGCTGATCCATGTGCTTAAGTTAGAGAGAGACAGACTGACTCCCTGTGAGTAGCTCCTCATGGAATGCTTTTATGCTGCCTTTTAGGACGACAGTTCTTTGGCTTCTAGCTTCTTGCCCTGCCATTTTATTTGTTACTGTGCAAATATTTTCTGGCAGTTGAATGAGTGGCTGGTAACATTTTTCTATTATTATTATTTTTTTCCAATTCATACATTTCTCCATGGACCTTCAGACTGCTTCTTCACAGTGTGTTCAGTCTCAGCAAGTGACAAGTAATCGTCATGTTAAAAACATACACACTTTCCAGTGACTTTTTTGACTGCAGACTCCCCCCCCCCCCCAAAAAAAAAAAAAAAAAAACACCTTAGTTTTTCTAAAACCCCAAATTTATTTTATTTTCTCCTGCACCTTAACAAATAAGCATGAAAAAGGAGCAAACTCCCTGCCCACTCCTTCTACCCCTCACTTTGGACTCTTCTCTGAAAGGCCAAAATGTTTCAGTGATTCTACATTCCCTCGCTTTTACAGTATGCAAAAAAACCCAAAAAACTAACCTCCTCTTGTAGAGGAAAGTCAGTTATCAAAAACATTCTTCAGCAAGAAATGACTGTCATTCATTTCATAACTAAGATTTCTTGCAGGTCGTCTCTCAAAATCTATTGATATGTAGGCAAGAAAATCAAAGGATGCTATTAGTGTCATGTCACCCCAAAAGAATACCACTTCAGCACATCATCTCAGCAAAGCCCAGAGTCTCATTTGAAAATGAATACATAGATACAAACACAGCAAAAGCATGCAATTTCCTGTCTTCTCCCAGATAGTGTGGCTGATAAGGCATTTCACAACCTCAGCGCAGACATCACACACACTCCACAGAATCATTAAAATATTTGCACTGCATTATTACTAGAAAGCTCAACTCTGATTTGACTCACCTATCACAGTACTGATGCCAATGCAAGCTAATGCCAGTACTCAAAAGCATACAGGTGAGATAGCTAATTTGTAGAAGATCACGTGGCAAGTGGCACAGTCAAGAAATAGTCCCTTTACGTGGATTTTTATTATGTTCTACAGACCAAATTAATATTACCTTTTATTCACCATGTTTCCCTTTGTTACCTAGTAATTACACATAGAATTCAGCTTCAAGCACTTTTAAGGAAATACAGACTTTAAAGAATGCAACCCTATTGATATGGCCATAATAATTCTATCTCATAGCACAGGCAGCATCCACAAGTAGCTCTTTGAACCTCTCTTTTCAACAGCCTCTCATGCTTACTCTAGGTTGTTTTGTATTCAAAGGACAATACATTATTGAAGTTTAATATGCCATTACTGAGTTTTTGCTGAATGTACTTGATTAGTTTTGCAGAGGCGAGTGGAGACAGTTGGCAACCATTTTCAAATCCAAGAGTTAACTCACATTAAAATAATAGTATTTTCATATCTTGGTAAATTATTGTATTGGATGCAACCAGAAAGAAGAGCATCTATTTCCAACCATACTTACAGGGTTGGAAACTTGTAACTGCTTTGTGAGCAAAGCAGTCTATGAAACCAATAACTTATTGGCCTATTGAATCTCCCCATAAATGCTACAGAAGGCTCAAAGTTAATGTGAATTTCAGGTACGTCAGATCATGTTAAGTCCCATAATGCTGCATCCTGTCAGCTTGAAGCAGAGTATGATGCACATGATATGGTGAAAAACTACCCCACAAATCTGATCTAAAACGGTGTAGAGGATGATAGACTGAAACGCTTGTTGGTTTCAAAACCAAATGCACTAACACACCGACACTCTAGAATTGACCTTCTAAAGAGAAAATATTAGGTGATGTTCCATTCTCTCAGTGGCAATATGTTATGTCTCCTTACACTGCAATTTAAGAACTGGCAAGTAATTCATTGCTCAATGACCTTATTGACAGCGGGTTAACAGTGAAGACTGATGGGAAGATGGGTGCTAGCCTCAATAGTGTGCTTTATTATTGGCCTAAACACACATGTCAAAAGACTCAGTCCAAAACTTTGGATACTGTGTAGCGGATAGGGATAGATAAATCTCTCCCATAATATTTTTGGAGCTGCTTTCATCACCATAAATATTGAAATCCACAAACCAAAATATATCCGCTATGGAAGAAACAGGTGCCATCCAAATTTTAAGTGACCTGTAATTTCCGACCATTTTTCTTATAAATACATTCACATATATGTAATGCATAAATAATCAAGCATTCCTGAAAGCTTTCATAGCAGGTTTATGTGGCTACCTTGATTCAACAAGATTTTCTAGTAACTGAAAACTTACAAGAAATGTTTCTTTAGAGTTATGTAAACATTTTTTATTTTTATATTTTTTTTTATAATTACGTTTATCTTTATTTTTTTTTAATTTTAAAACATTATTTTTATTAGTTATGAGCCTTTCTGAACCAAAGCAATTTTAAAACGTTTTCTAAAAATTTGAAAATGTAACAAAAGATAAGGCAAATATTCCTTCACACTCAATGCACAATTACTGATCCAACCTATTTAAATTAGGATGTTGAAACTGGAGACAAAAACTTGAAACCATACAAGGAAAACAGGTTTTAATTAAGTTTGTTTGTAAAAGCAAACAAACAAAAACACTACAAAACAAACAAACCAGTAGAAATTGTAGATGTGACAGAAATGCATTGATGAATTCATAAGGGAACAATGCTTAGATTTAGAGTCATGTTTCATGAATACTTCATATATAAAAACATGAAGAGACATTTCCACTTAAAAATAATTAGAGGAAATCAGGGATGAGCTCTCAACCACCTAGCAGGCCTGCTCAACTAGAGTCCCCTGTAAAGCTTATCATTGGTGTTGTGTGTTGTATTTCTAGAGCTGAAAGTTAGTTCCAGTAATGCAGAACATGCAAAGCATCATAAGACTTTAAGGCTTGGCGTACTGAGAAAAGCATGATTAATAAATGCAAGGGTTAAAAGGAAATAAGCATGGAAAAAAGATGTTAATAGCAAAGTCTGCACTAAGTGCAAATTAAGTTGCACAAAGGTCAATGTGCTGGCTCAAGAAGGAATGACATATGAAGTGTTACCTGTCAATGAACAGAAAACTAGGCAAAATAATTCCTGAGATTAAAAATAAATATTTTCCATTTACTTTTCAATTTACTTAATGTTTTTAAAAATACAGAAAAATTCTAGAGGAAAAAGTGAGATTCCAGGCTACAAAATATCACTGATTGTTTACTACTATTCTGGAACAATTAACATTGAAAAAGGCATCTGCATCTGACATTAATTTAGCTCTTCTCTCCTTTAGATCTTCTAGAAAGACATATATAAGATAAATAATATTTATATCTAAAGACAAAAAAAAATATATAGAAGCAGTTCACTGTATATCCTGTGCCTACCCCCCCCCCCAAAAAAAAAAAAAAAAGAAAAGTTACGAGAAAATAAAAACCAAATAATATAAAAGCAAAGATATATTGATATATTTTAAGCTCATGATCATGGTATTACTTTTTCTTTTTTCTACTCCATGGATCAGACAGACTCAATTGACCAAATGTTTCTTGGCTGTAGGTCTGTCTTGTCACAACGGAGCAGCATTTCTGGAGTTTCAGCCCCTTGCTACTGGCTGGAGATCCTAGTCTCTGTGTAGCTCTGGTGGACAGAAATTATCAGGGAAAAAAACTCCAAAAACAATTTTTCACTTTAATGAAAGAAAAGTATTAACAGTTTCACTATAGAGCATTTTGCGGCCTAGAAACGGCACGGATCTTAATTATTCAAAAATACACTGGAGATGTTTTCTTATCCACCCTCACGTGTAACCAGAACCAAGGCCCTCCTGGCTCCTGCTTTGAAACTGGAAACATACTGTATTTATTGGCTTGGTCAATTGGCTTCAAAGCTACATAGCTCATAACATCCTGTGTCAAAGGAGGGGTGCACTGTAGAAACGATGCCTTTTCACCATGAAGGAGGCATTTGTCAATCAGTTGTTCTCTACCACTGGGGTTTGCTGGCAACCCTTCTGGAGCTACACAAGACCAAGTATGTCCTAAAGCCAAACCTTCTTTCTTCGAAGTCACAACTCAAGGCAGAGTGCTATCAGCGATAGCATGGCCCTTTGGCTCCCAAGGGAACAATGTCAATGACTTTTGGGATTATGACCAGCAAGTAATGACTCACATCCCCCACTGTCCAGGCATAATGCTGTTCAAAAGATTCTGATGCACAAATTATCCCTCAAAGCATTATGAAACAATTCCTAGCTTGATGCATTCATAATATCAAAACAAAAAATAAAAACCTCTGCTGTCCTGCTGCCCATTTTTTCCCCACTTTTACTGCCATACATCTTCAGTTAAAAAAAGCCATCAATCATGAGAAGAAAACAGAAACATTCTTCTATCTAAACAAGTTCCACTCTTGAAAGAAAACATGATCACTTCTATACAGGAAATCTGGGTAAACATATCAAACTTTCAATAATAAGCATACAAGGACATTGGAGAAAAAAAAAAAAAAAAAAAAAAAAAAGAATATTATCTGAAGCTCAATTACCATCCAGTCATAATGTTTGTCATAGACGTGTCTGAGTACAATGAAACAGAGACCAATACCGTATGAGCAGAAAACTAATACAGCATGATAGGACTGAGATTCTGTAATTAGCGTCCTTTTAATGTATATTGGGTAGCAGGAACAAGTAGTCAATTATCAAAATGTCTTGGGGGCCAAGAGAAAAGTAGCTTAGCCATCTTTATTCTCCTGTATTACAGTTATTTCTCCGCTGGCCTGCATATCTTTTGTCAACTGCCTTGATAGCAATATGAAACCCTACACACACACACTACAGAAAGAAAATTGTACGGTTTGTTACCATTTTAAAGCTTCCTGACAATAAACAAAATTGTTTAGAAGGGAAGACCAGCATAGCAAGGTACTGTTTCTTCATAGGTGGATTGCCTCCAAGCACTTATTCTTCTGATATCTGGACATTCAGGTGGAAGTCCTTCAAAGTGTGATTAAATACACATTAAATTATTCTACTACGTGAACTTGCAAGTATCTTAACATCACATTCAATTTTTATCCTTCAATTTAACTTAGGACATACGCTAATCTCTGAAAAGAAGCTGAATTTGACCTTGAGACAAGTCCTTTGGTTAATTTTACTTCAGTGTTGTTACTGAAGTAGGTTACAACATATTTTACCTTGACTATCATCAGGATTTACAGCCAACCATTTTCAATATTTATCAGCTTGTCTAACTTTAATTATAATAAGCATGGAGCTAACTTCAAAAACCACATCTATCAGATTACATCCTCAGAAGTCAGCAAAGCCTGAGCATGAATGTTAACTGCGGTAACACGGCCTTCCACATGCTACCCGTAGTGTGTTGTGCATCGACAACAGCATATCAGCTGCACTAGCCAAAGTCCAGGAGAAAAACTTCATACACTCTTCATATGGTGAAAGCAGCAACACCAGGGTTGTTTTATCTTGGAAAGGCTTGGCATATGCTATGTTATATGATGGAAGTCAGAATTTCGATTTGATATATGAGGAAAGAGAAGAAAAATGCAAGAATAGAGAAAAAAAAGCCCGGGGATGGTAAGCACACAGTACTTGAAATGTCTTCACAGTCCTCCAGCTTGCCAGATATGTTATCTTCAGCACAACAATATTACATTACCTGGATAGCCTGACCTTTCCAAAATAACTCACTCTCCAGGACAGACCAAAGACAAGCAATTTTAATCTGGAAAGCAGAATGGGAAAGAAAACTAGCAGGGCTACATGGAAATAAAATTATAGCAAAAAGTTATAATGCTAATAAAAACTCATAGCCTCCAAGGTTGTTTTTTTTTTTGTTTGTTTGGTGGTGGTAGGTTTTTTGTTGTTGTTTTAAATTCATGTATACCTGCAAAGACTGTACATGCAGCTAACAGACATGCTGTGTGCACACCAAATAGAGAGCACAGGGAGTTGTAAGCAGTTTCAAAGAAAATATGCCTATGGTACCTACCCTTCAACTTCAGCAACACTGGTTTATTTGGCATCTGAGCTTGGTGTTGATTGTCAAAAAAAGTATTTTCATTTCATCCCTTTTCTTAATGTGCCTAAATATTACCAAGCCGAACTTTTATTTCTGTAAGGTGTTTGTTTGTTTGTTTTTCTACACTACCTCTGTATTTAAAGCTGAATTTCTAATAACAAACTCTAGGTAACTGAGGTTCCTCAATATAAGCACAAACTGCCTTGGTCTGTTCACATGTGCAAGGTTTTTGAGTACATATGGATTTATCCTATTTTTCTCCTATCCTTTACTGATCCTCAAATATTACCAATTATTTCTGGCAACAGGCAGTTAGTTATAAGGACAGACAGACAATATAAATCCCACATGCTCAAAAAGCTGGCTTTTGTTTTTCAGTTGCTGTGTCAAAGATGCATGTCCCTAACTGTGAAGGCTGCAGAAAAATGAAGACGACCAACCCCTGATTAGTCCCTTGGTTACCCAAATGACTCTGCAGCTTTTTGCATTGGAAGGGAAACTCACAAAACTCACAAGTGGAAGGAGGACAAGGTTGTAACACAGTCCACTAGATTTGCATTTGAGTGAAGTCTCTAAAGCAATGTGTGATCACAAAGGGCAAAAGGCAGAACATATTGAAGACTCTGACGTGCAGCCTCAGCAACTAAGGTGAGATATAAGCCTCTCTGCATAGTGTGAAACCAGTCATGGTTTCTCACCAATTATTTCTAATAGGAGTGGCTCCACATTCCCTTTGCTGCACAAAATGAGTAGAAGGACAGAGAAGACTGTACTTTTAATAGACACGCTAACTACCAACTGCATGGCTGTCAGAGGAACCAGAAATGAACGCAGAAGCCACTTCTAACCTAATAAATACTGATCTATCTTAAAACAAAGGGAACAAAACTGCCTGTAAGTACTTCTGGGCCCCCCTCCTGAAGCTTGTGCTTTGGGAAAAACAACTGGTTCAATAATCTCTTGCCTTACTCAGTGATTTGGGTCAATGTGTCAAAAAGAGGAAGAAGAGCCTTCTGAGTACAGGAATGCTAATGAATACAACCTCTATTACAAAGTGATGGCCACAGTTTCTTTTCAAAACTAGGGATGAAATAGGGTCATGCCACTCTCTAAGAGTGATTTTCTCTAAGAGTTCACAAATGGTTTGTTGGACATGCATGAACATCCAGATTTTAAGTAGGCTTCTCTTACTATAGGTTAAATAAGAAGCATTAGGGGCTGGACTTCAGTTGAATCTTCACCATAGCCATCAACATCCTTTGTGATAAATTATCACAGAGTTTTAGGTTTGTTTCTTCTTCCTCTCCCACCCCCACCCCCAAATGGAATTGGTTGGTACGAAAAGTTCCAAGAGTAGAAACAAAGCATCTTATCTTCTGTGCTCATTAAGATTCACTGTTCTAGCTTCATTTCATTTTCAACATGATATTTCATATCAACGGGTCACCTTCTGTAAAAAACACCCCACAGTAAGACAGGTTGAAGGGAAATTCTTGTGTCTGACAAAACAGCTACATCCCACATAAGATTTTCTAATGAAAAACTTGCTTGCGGATGTATTTACATGTTTCAAATAAACAAACTAGGCATCAACATCACACATTGCCAGTTCTATACAATTACCACAGTAATTAAAAACGGTAAACATTAAATGTTCTAAAACCCTCTTTCAGATCATTAT
The DNA here is from genome assembly GCF_009819795.1 of Aythya fuligula. NCBI lineage: Eukaryota > Metazoa > Chordata > Aves > Anseriformes > Anatidae > Aythya > Aythya fuligula. Next base: position 291,935 of record NC_045565.1, on the reverse strand, counting down.
CGGTGCCTTTCCTTAAAATAAAAAAGTATCTTTTCTCCTAACAAAACATCTCTTTAGCAGATAAAGAATTAGCTAAAAAAGCAGCCATCCTCCTACCCATGACATATGGGAAAACAAAGCTATTTACATATATCCCCACAGGTCTCCTTTTGCTTGCCAATTTCCAGTCTTTAAATCATTAAAGCAAAAAAAACATTTAGTTGTTAATTTTTATTAGCTTGTTTTGCTAAAGAGAATACTCGAATCAATATCAATTTCTCCTAGCAGCATTTCAACCAAGGTATTTTTTTCAGTTAGGTGGGTAACAAATAACATTCAGGAACACAGAGCTACACTTCTCCAAAATCACTCACATTTACGCACAGAAAGCATAGGTATTCTTATACCCTAATTTTCTAATAAATCCATGACAAGTGAATGTCCCTATAGATTGTACTGGAGCAATATGTTAAAAAAAAAACAATGACCAAAAATAAGAGGAAATTCGACTAGGCTATTTGTTTTCTAAACAATCATTAAGAATCCCCAGATGTTCCTCCTGATGTTTTAACACTTAAGCATTCATCATTATTAAGAAACAGAGATCTAATTAGCTATTGTTTTGCTAGATAACAAGAGTAATCTTTCTTCTACATTAATAATAAAGACTCACAACAAAAATGCACTCCTCTTGTGCAGAGGCAGAGCTTTTCAAACACCCCCCTTCCTCAGGGTCCTCATTACTTTTGTAAGGACTTTCCTCTCCCTCAGGTGGCACAGCCAGCCCTTCTGCAGCAGAAGGGTCTCAAATTTGTCTGTTTTCACCATGAAGTCATTATTCACAGAAGAATACATTTCATGAAGTCCCAAGCAATGGAAAAGGCCAAAAAGTAGATGTTAGTGACTAAAGCTTTATTATTATTATTATTTGTTTAACTTATTTTGCAGATCCTAGGCAGCACAGTGACTGCTATGGAGCATTTTAGAAACATTTTACATACAGCTTACTCTCTCTCAGTACTTTATTTAATATAACAACAATGAGTTTTCCTGACATCAGCTAGGGAAATGAAACAAAAGGTTAATTAACACAAGAGGGATTAAACACTGCAACATTAGAAACATATTGTTTTCTGAGCAATGGCAGTGGTGAGTCCTACGACTGTGTCTTGGGGTTGGTTACCTCACATTCAATAATATTTGACAAAAACTTTTAATAACCTTGAGTCTTATAAAACACCCTTTTCTTTTGGGATTCCTCAAGTTCTTGCTGCTGCTGGGTTGATTCTTTGTTGCCTGATGGTCTGCAGTTGAGCCCACACTGCAACCTTTTAAACAATAGGAATTCAGAGCTCTGCTATATTGGCCAGCTAATTTGCAAAATGTACGGAAAAAGTTTGAGGCATCTGCCATATCAGATTGGTTTGAAATTGGTTAACAAGATCAAAATTAAACAGGTCACACACAGACTGACAGATAATCTCACACATGCAGAATGTATTCACAGATTTTTTTTCAGGAACCAAATCAACACAAACTGAACAACTCACTACTCACATACATGTAGACAGTCCCACTTGGCAAACAGTTTGCCAAGTATTTTAATCTGAAGTTATATTTAGCCCTTGCAGTTCCTCTAATCCAGTCTAAAATTAGATCAGTTAGCATATGCATATGTTTTGTAGGATAGGAGGTAACACCATTTTCATGGGCCTCCTGGCATGGTATCAGGCTCTGTTACTTAAAAATGTCTCATGCAGATGTTTCCCTATATTAAGCAGACTTTTCTGATGCAGGATTAGAATTCAGGAGTAAATCTGAGTATTTTAGATAGGTTATAAACTCTCCAATTTCCTTCCTGTGATTACTCATTTAAATCTGGATTTCAAGGAGACTATTCACTCATTTAAGGTTACACTGGTACATCTGTTCTTACATAATTAGAGAACCATACACAAGTCCTTTCACTGAAAAAGAAGGTAAAGTTTTCATGCTTTATTCTTTGAACAAACCAATTTAGATTCTTTAATTTACAATTGGATACACACAAGTAGATCTCAGTCCCGAAACAAAACTTTCATTTTGAGGGGAAGGAGAGAAGAAAGGTTTTTTTTTAGTTTTGTTGTTAAACACACACACATTTTTTTTTATTTTTTTTTTAAACACGCTGCAAGGAAGTTGCTGACTTCGTGAAATTAAGCCTTCTATTATCTTAACTACTTGTGCTAAGTAGACAAATCTCACTGCTAACTTTGTAGCTCTTTCTTACTTAAGACTAAAGAGAATTATTTTTTTCCAACCTCATGCTATAAACCATCAAACAATTTTCTGATGCAACTGTTCTGAAGAGGCACCGAATGTCTTGTTCACTGACAACCAAAGACATTCCCTATTTCTACTATTGCTAATTAATTAGTTTTTGTTGCTGTTGTTGTCTTTCTCCTAATGTTGCACAGCAGCTATTACTAAAACAGATCCAAAGTAAACTGGGTAAATTACAGTAATCCACACTGGTAGAGTACTGCTGGATATAAGAGAAAATCCTACGAATACAGGGGCCACTTTCATTCTACATATAGAGTTGAACATAGTGCACAGAATTGCTGAAGGAAGGGTGAGTGGTGCAAGAAAAGGCACTGCAGTGAGCTCATCAGGAAGAGGGTGGTGAGATTCTACAAAAACAAACAAACAACAGTTCTATCCCCTAGTGACATCACTGCCACTATACCATTGTAACTTCTGTCCATGGCCGGTAGGAGGTTACTGAGATGGTGCTGCACTTCCCAAACTCACTTATCTTTGGGGTTCCAACCCCTCCTCATGCTACTACATGTTGTAATATTCCCCCCTTTCTAATGGTGTAAGGAGGATTTGAGAAAGCAAACTTGAATACTTCCATCATCAGTGCTCACTCAACCCTGTTAATTGGCCAATAATCCAACATTTAAAGTGACCCTCTTTCCTTGCCTCCCACGCTTCCCAGTGCAAGGCTGCTCTTGTTGTTCTTCTTAATACCATAACAGATGATTTCACTTAATTACAGCTTGTCCAAACTTATGTGGCTGCACAAGCTGGGAGATAAAAAAAAAAAAAAAAAGGCAGACCACCACAATCACTAGCTTGTCCAGCGGAGGCACAGAACAGAACCAGATTTTGCTTGGTGAAGACGGAGTGGAACTTGGGCACTAGAACTGTCATTAGGAGTCAAATATCTGCAGTCCAAGCTGTTGTTTTACAATTTGATAAGCTCCTACTTCCATACAAGGTAACCTAACAGTATCCTTAATGCAGAGCAGCGGGGAAGATCTTCACTCAAAATTAAAGCACACCGCTGTTCCTTCAGCCAACAGGATTTCTATTAGACCACAAGTGCCTGGTAGGATATCCAGTTAAGTGTTGGTGCTCAGGCTGTGCCAACTTATGAATACAATGTCAGAACTTGGCCTTTAATTATTCTTCCACAGCAAGGGGGATTCATATCCTTACTTCCAAAAATAAATGGAAAAGGGACAGTTCCTTCCTGTGAAGATTCTGTTATTTGAAGGATAAAAGTGATTACAAGGAAGCATTGGTTCTAGTTAATATATTATTCTTATCTTAAAGTTCTCGATATTATAATGGCTTTTGGAAGACAAGACATATCTTAACTTCTGTTAACAGCAAATATTAATATCAGTGGGCCAAAGCAAAATGACTTTCAAAATCAGTAAGGAATTATATCAGGGCAAATGAGAACATTGGGTTACAGTCCAGTATGCAAAGAAGGTGGTTTGTATTTCGGGAACTGAGTATCTCTGGGTCTTTTGGTGTAAACATAACTGTTCCTTGTAAGGCATAATTTCCCTATTTCCCTCATGCTACAAATATATATTGCCAGGAAGACATTTTGGTGATGACACAAGCAAATAGGCGCCAGAGGCAGACCAGAAACAATTGCTGTCACATTGGAAATCAAATTCAAGCTGGTCATAATATGCACCAGAGCTGAACTACTGTTCCAAGTTCCCTTCCAACTCTGCTACGCATCAGCTGAAGAATTTACCCAGCCGAGAGTTCAATTCTTACTGATGGATGAGATAGGCATCTGGGAATCAGGGACTGTCAATAGTTTCTGACCCCATAGGTCTTCCAAATTGATAAACTAAACTGCAGGCTCCAAGTAGCATTACAGTAGCTCTACTTCCATTCAGAGTTCTCCTGTAACAGGGAATTATCAATGAAATTGAGGGATATCTTTATTCAATTTTCCACTCTTTCTTAAAGCCCTCTGTGATTCTCCCATCTGTTTTTGTTAGAAACAGCTTATTTGGGGGTGTCGATTACCAAAGAGAGATACAAAAACAAAACATCCAGTATTAAAAGGATCTCTGTAGGACTCAATGTTCCCCAGTAATGAGACTAATCCTATTTACTCAATTTGTACACAAAAATAATGCATTATTTCCATTTAAACAAATGCTATAATAACATGATGAATATTAAATCACTCTCCAATGGAATTTAGACATTGAGATTACATTCCTAATGGGCTCTGACTCCGAATAATACAAATTGTGAAGCATTTTTTTCCTCCACTTTTTGTTTAATTCTTCACAGTCTAATGATGCATTTGCTTCTACAATGATTGAAATAACTCTTAAAATAACTCCCAAAGCAACAGATCTAAGCATTAAATACACCAGAACAGAAACAAAGACTGTGCAAAAGGCCTGCACAGCAAAATTAAAGGAACAGTAAACCTTCGCACCTTCGCCCTGCTCTAGCCAAGAAGAAAAGCTTGCATATCTGTGGACAGCTAGCTAAACATTAACAACCACCTTCATAATCTTGCTGAAATCAAGGGGAGTAAGATGCCTACTTTGTAGTCATACAAATCCAAGAGGTCCAACACTCCTCACACCCGTGCAATTTTTATACAACTGAATAAGCACAGTTCTCTTGTCTTGCAGGATGATTCATTAAACTATAAATTGCTCAGATGCTATGATAAAAAGAACTTCACTGAATGGATAGTTTAATATAAAGTTATAAACGTAGAATATAACAAATGACTCCAGTATTGACTAAGTGTACAACTTGGTGTTGTGCCCTGAGCCCAGGTAACTCCAAATGCTTTGATACTCACATGGCTGAGGGAGTCACAATAGTTTCATAGATCACTTCCTGAAGAGAGGGACCATCGAGATGGAAACGTGTGCAGTTTTAATTGAGAATGTTTGACAAGAATTTACTTCTTTATTACATTAGCATGTTCTGTATTAATTACCTCACTGAAAGAGTTGTTTTTTTTTTTTTGCATTCACCTCCATCTGAAAAGCAATCAAGCTTTGCTTACTCTTCATCATCCCCTCAAATACCTCCCCCTTTTTTTTCTCCTGCTAAGGAAAAGCATTCTCTCCTTCCTTGTTTCCTGACACAAAATAAATCTTCAGTTTCTTTGGGGGCTAAGTGAACAGCCTTTGTGTTTATTTTAATTCACAGTATTGATAATACTTATGTCATATTCCACCTGCAGTGCAGACTACTTACAATCCTAACTTGCATTTTCAGAAGAGAAAATTAATTGTGGCTTTACTTTTAAGTGCAGTCTTGGATTGCATGTATCAGATCTTTCCAGTTCCTGAACATTGAACAAAAAGCCGGTGCTAATAATTTTGCTACCATATATATATATATATATATATATATATACACAAATGCTGTAGCCCGTTTTAAAAGTATATGAATATAACACAAGCATACGAGTGCAGTGTAGGCATGGTAACAGCACATACTTGTTGATAGCCACACTATGCAGGAAAAACATTTTGACCCTCAGGGCTCAATCAAAATTACATTCCCTCCAATACTTATGCTCCACAAGGATTTCAGGAGCTTTATGTTCATTGGGGCACCCAAGATTAATTCATTCTATGAAGACAATGACCAATAATATTATCTGTTCTCTAACATACACCATGCTTTACTAGCAGAGAGGAAGCAAAAAGAATCCTTCAGAGTACGTTTATTCACAGTTTATCATTGATCAGAAGAAAAAAAGGAATAGTCCTGGTCAAAGTGCTAGCTCCAACCTATCACAAAGAGTGCTGAAGAAACCCACAAAAAGGTGTACAACAGGAAAAACAAATAAAAATCAGTATCTAAATACAGAAAATATGAGAAGGACTAGAATTTCTGTTTCAGTAAAGACAGCACAGAGCAGTGATGGGAAGCCATGCCAACTCTTAATTGGGTAAAATGGAAAAGAAACCTTCCCCATTAGGAAGAATGCCAAAAAATCCTGTCCAGTGTGGCATCAGAAAGCTTAGAGAAGGAAGTGGACAATGGCAGAAAGGGAGCAGAGGGAGCATTTTCTTCATTCTATATATGAACTCTGCACATACGTATATCTACATATGTGTATACTTACATACACACACACTTGCCATGAAAGACAATAGAGACAGGAAAATTACTCACCAAAGTTAACTGCATACTGAGATAATGTGATTATATTTTCTCAGAATAATAGTATTCTTGCCTGAAGGCCTGCAAACATCCTCCAGGACAGACAGACTTTATCCTTCTATAATCCAAGTTTTAGCTATGCATTTATTGAACAGTTTCTAAATAGATGTATAAACATCTGCTACCTAACAAACGTGAACTAAGCAGACTCCCCTCCTGGAATTAGTTCCTCGGATTCCCTGCTCAAGTACACCAAATCATCTTTAAATTTCTCCTTGTCATTCACACACGCCTGAACAGTTTAGCCTTATGCCATGGCTTGAAAAGTCAGGAGACTCAAACTACCATCAGTAAGGGAAAGAAAGTCTGAGAACTTAGGACCTTCTGCAAATGACATCTACAATTTTCAAAGACCTCTTTGTTCAAAATGAATTAATTTGCACCCTCCAGTTCCAAGCTGCTGAACTTTGCTCTTTCTTTAGACACTATGCTGTGTTATGAAACATCTTTCTGTTTCATAGCATAAAGGGAAAAAAATAAAAATGAAAGAAACTAAATCACCAATAGCCACTGGTTTCAGGAAAGCTAAGCCTGGAGACTGTTAGCTAAAATGTTACAAGGATTTGCAAAAAGTAAAGAATGCACAGTGATTCCTTCAGGACTAGACTAATAATTACTTTTGACCAGGTGACTGAGCTGAAAAAAAACAGTGAAAGACTGCTTCTAATAAGGCTTTCATTTAATTTTTCCATGAGCTTCCCTCACACACACATACACACTTTTGAAGGTTGTTTTTTGTTTGTTTGTTTTTTTTTAAGGTACAAACAGATTTTAAATATAATGATTTTAAATTGAGGAGGCAAGCCTTCTATTCTGAAGGTGCTGAACCACACACAGCATTTTGATTTTCAGAACTTTCATCCACTCTTTACAAAGCATTTTTGAAACTCTTTGGAAGACAAAAATTATTTCCGTAACCTGCCTCAAATTTGAGTACCACAATTTGCCTGAAACTGCCCAAACTGTTTGCCCAAAGATCTCTGAATGGCATCTGCTACTAGTGAACTTCTGGGGAGGCTGTGATAGCATGCTCTCAGAATAAAGGCTGTGCTGTAATTTTAAGACCATTTGTGTATCATAACAGGTGCTGCCCTGAAAGTATTTAGTGAATAGCTTTTATGGGAAGCAACCTCTGGCCACTGCTCACATACTCTGCTAGGAATTACGGGGGAAAAAAGGGGAGTCTTACTTTTGCTATTTGCTCCTGTTAGCACACTTACTCGTATACCTTAAAAATCAACGTACTCAAATTAATTTATAAGTAATAATTTCAAGTGAAATTGACTTCCTTTAATTACATTTAGTGTTATATACAGTGATGCATTATTAAATAAAAAAATACTATCACAAATGACAAAAATCCATGTTTAATTTAAGTAGCCCAATTACTTTAAGTGCTGTTACAGTCAGAAAAGTGTTTCAAGGATAAATATAGGAACACACAATACCATTTCTTCAATAGCTTCCAGATCAAATTCAATGTAAAATCCAAAAGGTCAATTTTATTTTTTTCCTTTTACCCCACGACATCATAAACTCCCCATGGGACTCTCAGAACTTGGCTGGATTTTTTCTTTCCTAGCATTCTCTGCAGCAGTAATTGTGATTATACATTATGTCAGATATAGTTTCTTCCCCCCCCCCCCCCCCCCCCCCCCCCCCCGGAAAACCTTAATTCCATTCCATCCAGGTAAAAGTTGAAGATTTTGTATTTGTCTAGACATCCAGTAGTGCTGTTACACATGAATAACCAGGCAGTGCAGAATTTGCACATAAAAAATGTTCAAAGGATCCTGCTTCTTGTTGGAAGGAACAGAGTTACAGTCCAGTCTATACCTCCCTTTCTATTTTTATTCAGCACCAACAATGACAGAGGTGTCCAAGGACTCCCTCCCTGCATCATTGCTGTTGGGGATTGATGAGTGTAATGAAGGCTGTGGCTGGTTGCTTCAATTCAATACACAAAAACAAGAATCCCAACTCAAGCTTCTCTGCAACAGTTCCAGCTGCGATGCTCCAACTGACCAAAGCCGGGTGTTATTAATAATACATGTAAACTCAACCATATAGCACATGCAGAAAAAGCCTAACACCTTCTGGTAGTGTCAGATGTGCTGAACTGGCACATAGCAACACATGCGCAGTTGGTCCAGAACTCAAGTGCCATACTCCCTGTATTTGTGTTAAACAAATGGTTGCAGCAAAAGTCTGCAGAGAAATATGGCAGCCCTAGCAATGTAGAAGTGGCTGTCCAACAACTGAGCTAATGGCACAAGAAGCAGAAGACATCTAATGTTATACGGACAAGAATAAAGTACATTTTTATGATAAAGTAAAGCAAGTAAGATGGAGGTAACATATGCAAATGTCCTTTGCTTTTGATGTGACAGCCAATGCTCCACATCTGATTCTCAGCATTACATACAGGAATTGTGTAAAACTAAGCATATCTCAAATTTCATTACTAGTTTCCTTAGCAGATCAAACAATTGCATGTAGTATTTTTTGTGTAATTGAGTAGTGACCTGCACAAAAGCCCTTGTAGACCATCTCAGGATCAATTGCTAGTTGTAAAACTATTGATAGAATAATGTTTGCAACTTTAAATCAAGGGCTCTTGACAGTTAGGACTTGGAAATAAAACTACCATATAACTACTGTAGGGAAAATAAACAAACAATCAAAAAAAAAAAAACAAACAGGAAACAGCACACTGAAAACCAACTGCTTTCTACATAACAGGATTCATCCAGAAGCATTCAAATGGAAGTGGCATCCATGGGTATAATGAAAAAAATCCTTACTCTCAAAAAAAAAATAAAGAAATTAAAAATAAAGTAAAAAAACCCTTTTTTTTAGTAGTAGCAGCAGCAGGGTTTTTTTCCCTCCCTGTAGGAACAGAGCTCCATAGAGTCTTGAAAGCTCCAAAGTTCTTCAAAAGTTTCTTTTGTAAAGCTTCTGTACAACACTTTCCTTAACTAGACAACACTGTGAGTTATCAATACCAAAAATTAAAAATAAAATACTGCAGCTCCGCTCCCTTTCACAGTTCTAATATAATTTCAGTAACAAAGTAGAGTCGTAAAAAAAAACCTGTTTTGTCTTACATTGTAAAATATGCACGTGCAGGGAAGCAGAGAGACTTGATATAACCACAGAGACAAAGCGCTTCCAACAGTAAAATTAATCTGGTGAAAACATAGCTATTACTCACATTCTCTTCAAAACTATGACTTGATATTCCTCATTGCTTTTGTTTTCATATCCAGCTATCATAATCCTTCCCAAATCCTTCCTCTAACCATAGGGCTATTTGCTTACCCCAGAAGTACATTTTCAACTGTTTATTACCCAATCTTGTCTTACTGTGGGCAGCACCCACTGCTTTTAACCTATAGTCATTTTAGAGCTTGGTAAAAATCTATATGAAACTTGCCACGCTACCAATTTTTGTGTCAGAAAATTTGATTACTGATGTTTCTACATCCAGGAGGTCAGCAAAATAAAATATTACACTTCTCCTAGGCCTTTGCACACCACTGATGCAATATATGCTGCTGCACAAAACATACTCCTGTCCAAGAAAAAGCAATTCAAAACATCAGCACACTTGAAGCTTTTTAGGATGACAACCTATCTGGCTGCTATTTCAGGGTCTTTGGTAGATAGACCTAGTGCCACTGAGCACTATATGACAGCCATTGCCAACGTTGGGTCAATTCATATTTTCCCCAGAAAATTAATATCTAATACCCTGATTTAGCATGGGATTTTCATACAAACATTTAAAGTAAAACAATGCATTTAACATGACCATGACTACCTTTGAGTTCTTACTGGAGTTGCTTGGTTCCTGAATGTACCACTTAATTCTGTTACTTAAAGAATTCTTAAGACTTAAGGAAATTCTGAAACCAATTCAGTCACATGGGGAGAAATGTTTTTCTTTCCTTTTCACACATGGGAAAGCAAAGCATTAGAGGGTCTTGAGAGCCTTCTCAAAATGGTATGGCAGAGAATAACATGTCAAAGATAGGTTTCAGTCTCCTTCATTCTGGCCTTGAGCTCCAACAGCTCTACAGCACAACAGCAAGAAAGGAGATTTGTTTCGTCTTATCTTAGCCATGGCTTACATGAATTACTGTATAGTCCCTTACCATCATTTTCCTATCAGGCAGCAGTCTCATAAGGAGAAAACTCCCATATTGATCAACAGGAAGTAGATTTCTGTACCTCCCCTGAAATTATGCATGAACCATAAAAGAGAGAAGTGAAAAAACAAGGGTTGAGTCATAAAGATGCATTATTTATATGAAATCTCTCTATAATTGTACAAAAGCTCATTTTTCCTTATACAAATACAGGAGAACTGTATGGGTATGTATTAACTGACCTTTCTTCCACTCTTGTGTCATTGAGAAGAGTTCGCATGCTACAGCTTTCAAGTCTGAGGTCACTGGAAGGTCACTTTTCCAGAACCAAGCTATTATACAATTCTTCAGCACAAAAGTGACAAAACCTAAAAGCTGGTTTCAGGTAAGATGCAATGACACAGTCTGAACTCTTCCGCATTATGCAATTCTCTTTAAAATGCCTGCATCTTTCCTGCGACCTCTCTCCATTTCTTGTTACAGGTTCAAAAACAGAATTTTAGGCATGTTACTGTGAAAGACCACATTCTTTCAATGAAGTTATGCATACAGATTTCTATCTGTTGCTTCAGTGAAAAAATGTCAGATAAAGTATATTTTATCACAAGTACAAATCTATTAAGGTATTTTTTCTTTAGGCTGTTCAGTGATTCAGTGACTACTCTGTATTTCTGACTGCAAAGTCTGTTACTTTCCCTTAATTTAGCAAGTGCAGAAATTATAATACAAAATGTATGTCTGTTAAGGGACAAGTAATTCATGCGGTAAATATTTTTCAGCTCCGGTATAGTGCAGAATTACTGTAAACACAGGAGTTCTTTAAATTGGGCAATGTTATTTTGTCTTTAAAAATCTTGACAGTTTCCACAAGGAGGACACCAAGGGATTGGCTCATTTTTAGAGATCAGCAGATGGACAAATTAAAACATTACTCCAGGGAATAGTATAACTTCCACGTAGTAGGTAGAGAAGGACTATTTGTTAAACTACAAGCGCCCAATGCTGGAAACCCTCCATAATGACAAACGCACGTTCCTCTAGTGACCTCCCTCCTGAAAGCCAGCAGTCAACTCCTGCATTTTGAGCGGGGAAGTGTCGCTGAACATGCATAAGTACAGCTCTGCTGAAGCAAACTAACGAGGGCAATGGGCATGCCCTGAGAGCCAGGTGCTGTTCTTGAGCTCAGCATGCAATTTCCTGGGCACTAGGTTATTTATCCTGTATTCACCAATGCCTGCCCAAAGTTGGCAAGGTTCAATTGCCAAGTGCTTCTTTACAGAAACTCCTCCAACCAAATTCTTATGAAAACATCATTGTAATGGAATTCTTATAAGATAGTCGTCCCTTTCACATCAAAGAGGAAATAGTGCACGGGCAGCTGCAGTATACAACATGTTCTCAACTGGAAGGAACATAATACGTGCAGCAATCCTCCATTCCCTTTTAGAGTTTGTTTTATGGGTGACAGGTGAAGGACAGTCTGCTATAAACAGAAAAGATTAATTTGATATCTAAATTTACAGACCATGTAAATTAAGGGCTTCAGGGTTTGGTATAGAGATGTTAACCCTTTGCAGAGAAGGGCAAAAAACCTGTATTAATAGAAAAAGAGATGGGATAATATATAAAACCAGGTTTGCTACAAGGGAATATGGGTGACAACAGGTTCTACTTAAGGCATCTGCAGTGTTACCAAGGCCAGGAATCTCGGGGGTTTAAACTGCTCCCTTTGAAGTTACTTTCTTGAAAGTAACTGTTTGAATAATTTAATCTTCTTAAGTCCAACCCTAATGCTATATAGCAACATTACCATCACTACAGGAAGGCTACACCAAAAGAGCACCTACCATGTACATTGCGTTTTTTGCTTTCAAAGCATTCAGTAGTGGAGCATTATATAGGACAGTAATAATTGACAGCTTATTTGCTAGGTTGCTACATTTTTGAGCCTACAGTTTACTTCTAATGCAAGTTATCATGGCAACTTCTCATGCTTAAAATAATTTTATATAATTAAAAACGTGATAGAGCCTCAATTGATTTCCCACTTAAAATCATCCTCCTCATCTTCTGCCTGGTCATTTGCTCTTCTTCAATAGCATATCTAACAAGTCAACCCTTTGCACAGTCCGTTTTTTTTTTTAATAAAAATAAATGAGTGGCCCAAATTCAAAACCAAAGATGTTATCTCTGATTCACCAGTGAAAATCCTCCATAATATAGTATGAATACAAATAAAGAGCTACATTGTAATTGGTGAAGTTTGTATAAAATCTAAACTATATACATATACAGAGATACACATGAGATTTATCTTTCCAACTACAATCTAATGTCAATTTCCTTTCCCTATATTCTGTTCATACTAAGTCACCACACCAAAAACATGCATATCACATTTTAAACCCAAAGTGTTTACATGGTTTTAAAACATTGCATAGAAAATGTATTTCCCCTATTACAGATGCTATATACTAAGATGAGAGTACTGAAAATACTGTAAGTTAATCATATGGAACAATGTTCCTATCCGTTGAGCAGATTAACAAAAAATATGCACTCACTTCCCTTCACTCAGATCTTGGCATGATGCAAGGTTTATTTTTTTTTGCTTCTTTACACCCATTACAGGGTAGTAAATTTCTTTGGACATAGACTTCTTTTCCCTAAGTTTCAGACCAAAGGAAAAAAATTGCTGAAGGAGATGCATCAGATGTAGTAAAAAAGCTAACTCTACCTCTTGGTTTAATGCCAAGAAGTATAACACTGAAAGTTACTCCTAATGGAGAATAGTGAGAGGAAGCATGTGCAAAAAGATATGGCAATAGTTATTTTGAAAATTAATTTTTAAAGAGAACAGTACTCAGCTTTGATAGAAAGTGTTTTCAGGGAATGGGTAGAGGCCACGCTGAACTTCCTTGCGCAGCTACATGACCTCTGCCAATCAATGTCAACACTTTATTAATTTTTTACTGAAAAAGTGTGAGATGATTCAAACTTTGGCTGTCTTGGTAGATGTTGCTAAGCAACTTTGCTGCTTGTCTGAGAATTAGTTTTCACTGCAACCTTTCCTTCAAATCAAAGACCCGTGTCACTTAAAACACTTTGCCCTTTGCCGAGGAAGAGCCCAGAAAGTTCTACCCCCTTCCCTTTTATATTTTTCTCTCCTTTCCCTAGTTTAAAAATCAATTTCATAGCATCTGAAATCCTCCGCTTTACTCACCGTAATCACTGTCATAAAAGACTATGAATTTCTGCCATCGCAGCTCAGTGACCAGTTTCAGCATAACGTCGTTGAGGCGGACTGGTGGTCGGGCAGCCAGTGTGTACTCCTCCTCCTCCAGGCTGGGGTTCAGGTGGCAGGCTGTGCGCGGGGAGCCTCCTGTGTTGCGCTGCACAAAGAGGTGTGGGATGTGCATGGCATCCGTCAGGGACTGCAGGGCGTTGGCCGAGGCACAGCCAGTGGATGTCACTAAGGCTAAGATCCCTAGGGTCATCAGGTCACAGGCTGGAGAAGAAAAGAAATAAAGTAGGGTTGAAGCAGGCTTAAAAAACTCCTTGACTGATCTGGATGCTATGAACAGTACAAGACAGGCTTTACCCTTGCCATTAACAGAGAGCTGAAGAGATTTCTGTTACAGTATCAGCTGAAGCCTTTCAGAGATAGGTCCTGTACCTTTACAGTAGGAGACAGTATCTGCAATCTGTACAGATAAGACCAAGTTGAGAACAGATACCATTACTGTCCTCATTTCTTCAGACTGAAGCCAATGCAAATGGAGATTACAGCCCTTGTGAGGGCTCTAAGTGCACCACCCACCTCTGACTTGGTCATGCACATTGGCTGTGGGCTTCAGACAACAGAGAGTGATTTCAGTTTCAAGGAAATTTCTTATACAACAGAGTTTTGAAGGATTTTTAAATTGATGAAGAAACATTCACTGCTTGCCTCTCAGAGCAACAAGGAAACAACAGAAGTGCTCATTAGAATGAAGGCAAGTCATGAATGACTAAACATTTATTAATAACACTGTAGTTGTCTGTAAAAAGATCTGGGAAAGCACGTACCACTTAAAATCACAGCATCTACATTTGATCCCACCTGCTTCAAAGAACAAAGTGTTACTGAGCTGGAAGTGCAGGGAGGGCAGTGATGGTGGCAGAGGCCTGTGTGGCCTGGGCATTGGCTGCCGCCCTCACGGCTCGCTCCTTCTGGTCAGTCACCCTGATGTTCAGCTGGCGCTGGAAAGGGTTTCCACCCAAAGCCCCTAGCTATACCTCAGCAGCTATTTAGTCAGTATGTGGTACAGTGTGTCTCCAGGAGCTCCTCAAGCAGCACAGTGAGCTCTCACCCGCCTTCCAGCTCCCCAGGGCAGCCTGTGAGGAGGGCTGGGGGCTTGCTCAGGGTTTCAGCAGCATCGGTCCCCATGCGACCGCCTGCATAAGCACAGCCTGCCCAAAGGAAACCACCCCGTTTCCCTGGGTGCTGCCTCGGCACAGAAGAGCAGGCTGCCCACGCATGGCACATGCTATGAGGCTGCCAGGGCACGTGCCAGGCAGGGTGGGACACGCATCCCCCCAGTCATGGAGCAGCTCCGCCAGTCTCTGGTGGAAACAGACTGAGCAGAGTGGTAGGAAAATGAACACAGCATGCTAGAAGGATTTCTTTGTCCTCCTCCGAACACTTCCTTTTGTATCTCCACATTCAGAGGCCAAAGAGCCAAAGGAGTGGGACAGGTTATGAATAATTATTAATAATTAACTGTTAATTATCAAATAATTATATAAAGCCATGATAATTAAATACATAAAGCTGTGCCTAATGCAACCAATGAATCATTTCACCAAATATCTTCTTAGAACAGACAAAATAAATACTTTTCACTTTTATATGAATAACAAAATATGTTTGATCCTCTCTCCATACAGAGCATTCAACATGTATCCTAATGCAACAGAGAAAAATGAAATGCTACTTGATGGTCTTTACAATAAACATATGTCAGCTGCATTATCTAAATTTACTCTGTGTTAATTATAGTTATACGAAATTGTTCTTTGTTTTTCTTGAGAGCTGACCTGATTTAGCAGTGGGGAGTCATTACATTTGCCAAATGGGAGACCCAGGTTCAGGAACAGATTTGATTTCCCAGGCTCTTTGCCAGAGAAAATGGAACATGCCATACAGGTAATTTATTTAGTCACAGTAGGGGAGGGAACAGGAAACAGAGAAGTGGGAACAGAGGGAGAGAACAGCAGAGCTGAGCTATAGACCCCTGCAGAGAACACCAGCCAGCGAGCTTTGCCACCACCAAGGGCGAGAGAAGCAAAGCCACACAGATCCACAGAAGAAATAATTTACTTGCACAAGCAGACGGAAGAGAAGAAACAAAGCCCTTTCAGACAGAAGGCTGCATTCAGACAGTCACTTATTCATGCAATATAGAACTGATCATCAGTTGCATGACGAGAGATAACTTCATTCAGCAATTTACACTAATAAAAAGCTGCTAACATACTAGCCGCAAAGAGACCAAAGAGATATGACAGCCCACGAACAGTCCGTATTTCTCCCCACACAGCCCAAAGAACACAGCTGAAATACCTCAGTGATGTCTGTTTTGGTTGAGGGACACTGTTTTGCAGTTTGTACCAATGGGTTAAAATGAAGAATTAGTCAATCAGCTTCTACATTCTGATATTTTGTCAATTGACTCTGTTCTGCCTGAAAGTATATGCTACACAGTGCTTTCTCCTCTTGCCTTTGTTTTGCAATAGTACAGCAGGAAATATAAACTGGAATGACTAAAGAGAAAGGTTTCATATTTTCTGAATCACGTTTAGTCAAATCACAGAACGTGAAACAGTGCATGTCATTTTCAATAGAAGACTTTTGCTGAATAAAATGTGACTGATTCCAAGAAGTTCAAGTTCAACCTCTCCAGCCTTACTGTTCTGAATGCTGAGAAGCTTTTAGCACATTAAGAGAAGTTTTTTCTACACGAGTAACACAACGGGGAACACAACTACAAAGTACAACAGACTCCAATTCATTAAAAAAATTCTCAAGTCTTAAGACATCTTGAAATTACTTACCAAGAGAATGTTGAAAAGATTACAGAATCCCAGAAGAAAACTGGTGAGAATGTTTAGAACTTTCTCTTCATCCCCCCACCCCCTTTCTCATTCCCCCATGTTCCCCATGCATGGCTATGCTTTATTGCATGCAAATTTTTGTGGCATGAGAAAATATTTGTAATTTTGTTTTAGTTTATACTAGCTATGGATTTTGAGCAACCATCAAGCATCCCTGACCATGTGACTGAATAAATAAGTAATTCTGTACCTCGGCTATAGTTTCACAGGCACTCAAAAGAACCTGAACTTTTTGTACATTAATTTCATAACCCCCATCCTTATTTCCTTAAAACTGAAATTCAGAAATTTGAAGCACTGTGGTTCATATAAACTTAATAACAAGGGAGAGAGGAATCCAAACACATTGATCTTAAGCGATCTTTCTTATTTACTAGAGATGTACCACACTTTCATCTAGTGAAGACACTTTCCTATTTATTTACGCTGTAGGTAATAATCTCAGATTTAAAGAAATGCTTTTAAATCTGAGTTCTACAGATAAAAGATGCAACGTTCTAGCAATCTTGCCTCTGGATTATTGCTATTCATATAGCAGTGAAATTACTAATTTACTGTATCAAACATCTTCATTGTCAGGATACATTTTAAGAGGATACCAACATCCCACAAGCCATACTGCAAGAAATGTGCATGTTAACCTGGTGAAAACATGATCATCATACTTAGAGAATAAATTGGCATTCAAACTATTTTAGCAGATAAAATTATTTCATGGTAGGTTTTGGTCAATATTTTCTTCTAACTGCAGACCATCTCCCAAGTTTATCCTTGACTGTTTATAAATTAGATTAATTGATAATTTAGGAATCATCTCAGTGAAGTATCTCTCCTAACCTATTCTGAAAATGACTTTAAACAACTCCCTTTTTCAAATCTGCTTGACATATTGTCTTAAACTGTTATTTCCATGACAGAAGAATAGATGAATTCCCCATCTATTGCATGATTTTCTAACATTTACCTTCTATGTAAGCAGTATCTTTTTCTAGGTTTTGTGTTGGATATTATCTCTGTCATGATATTGGCAGAAGTAACACAGGTTACTAGAAAACAGAGAGGGTCTGGTGGGTGATGTGGTGATTGGTGGCCGCCTCGGTCATAGCGACCATGAAGTGGTTGAGTTCAAAATTTATGGTGACAGAAGGAAAAGTGCCACCAAAACCTCATCCCTAGATATGGGGAAAGCGGACTTCAGGCTGCTCAGGGAACTAGTCAGTAAGGTCCCCTGGGAAACTGCTCTTGAAGGCCTCGATGTCCACCAGTGCTGGTCACTCTTTAAGCGAAGCCTCCTAGAAGCACAAGATAAGGCAATTCCAAAATATCGCAAGTCAGGCAGGCGGGGCAGGAGGCCGGCGTGGCTGACCAGGAATGTTCTAATGGAGATTAGGCAGAAACAGAGAGTGTTTTGCTACTGGAAGGAGGGCCAGGCGTCATGGAAAGAATACAGGGATGCTGTTCGTGTTTGTAGGGAGAAAGTTCGAGTGGCCAAAGCACAGCTAGAGTTGAAGCTGGCTGTGTCTGTGAGAGAAAATAAAAAGGGTTTTTTTAGATATGTAAATGGAAAAAGGAGAACTAAAGAAAACATAGGGCCGCTCCTTGATAGGGAAGGTCTCCTCACAGACGATGACGTAGGCAAAGCAGAGACGCTTAACGCCTTCTTTGCCTCTGTCTTCAATGCCGATGATGGGCTTCGGGACCCAGGGTGCCCTGAGCTGGAGGACCGGGACGGTGGGGATGACAAACTCCCAACTGACCCTGAACGTGTGCAGGATTTGCTACTCCACCTGGATCCCTACAAGTCCATGGGTCCGGATGGGATTCATCCCCGGGTGCTGAAAGAGCTGGCGGATGTCATCGCGGAACCTCTATCAATTATTTTTCAATGATCCTGGGAATTTGGAGAGGTCCCGGTAGACTGGAAGCTGGCAAATGTTGTGCCAATTTTCAAGAAGGGTCAGAAAGAAGACCCTAGCAATTACAGGCCTGTCAGTCTCACGTCAGTGCCTGGTAAAATCATGGAGAAGTTGGTTCTCGGACTCATTGAGGCGCACCTGGGGGACAAAGCAGTCATTGGTCCCAGCCAGCATGGGTTTGTGAAGGGTAGGTCCTGCCTAACTAACCTGATTTCCTTTTATGATAAGATCACCCGTATGGTGGACCAAGGGAAACCAGCTGATGTGATTTTTTTGGACTTCAGCAAGGCTTTTGACACGGTTTCCCATAGGATCCTACTGGACAAAATGTCCACCATACAGCTAAATAAAAACATCATACGATGGGTGAGCAATTGGCTAACGGGCAGGGCCCAAAGGGTTATGGTAAATGGGGCTGCGTCAGGCTGGCGGGCGGTCACCAGTGGGGTCCCTCAAGGCTCCATTTTAGGGCCAGTACTTTTCAATACTTTTATAAATGATCTGGATGTAGGAATAGAGGGTATTTTGAGCAAGTTTGCTGATGACACCAAACTTGGAGGAGTTGTGGACTCAAATGAGGGCGTAAAGGCCTTGCAGAGGGATCTGGACAGGTTGGAGAGCTGGGCGATCACCAACCGCATGAAGTTCAATAAGAGCAAGTGCCGGGTCCTGCACCTGGGACGGGGAAACCCTGGCTGCATGTACAGACTGGGCGATGAGACGCTGGAGAGCAGCCTAGAAGAGAGGGATCTGGGGGTCGTGATAGACAGCAAGTTGAATATGAGCCAGCAGTGTGCCCTGGCAGCCAGGAGGGCCAATCGTATCCTGGGGTGCATCAAGAACGGCATCGCTAGTAGGTCAAGGGAGGTGATTGTCCCGCTCTACTCTGCGCTGGTGCGGCCTCACCTCGAGTACTGTGTGCAGTTCTGGGCACCACAGTATAAAAAGGACATGAAACTGTTGGAAAGTGTCCAGAGGAGGGCTACGAAGATGGTGAAAGGCCTGGAGGGGAAGACGTACGAGGAACGGCTGAGGTCACTGGGCCTGTTCAGCCTGGAGAAGAGGAGGCTGAGGGGAGACCTCATCGCAGTCTACAACTTCCTCGTAAGGGGTTGTCAAGAGGCAGGAGACCTTTTCTCCATTAACACTAGTGACAGGACCCGCGGGAACGGGGTTAAGCTGAGGCAGGGGAAATTTAGGCTGGACGTCAGGAGGGGGTTCTTCACAGAGAGGGTGGTTGCACACTGGAACAGGCTCCCCAGGGAAGTGGTCACTGCACCGAGCCTGTCTGAATTTAAGAAGAGATTGGACTGTGCACTTAGGCACATGGTCTGAACTTTTGGGTAGACCTGTGCGGTGTCGAGAGTTGGACTTGATGATCCTTAAGGGTCCCTTCCAACTCAGGATATTCTATGATTCTATGATTCTAGGTTTACGTATTTGGGTAATCTTCTAACACCCGTTTTTCTAACTTGACTCTAACATCATAGCTATGCACAGTAAACTTTTTCACATTCTTGGACCACACCTCTATCTCCTTTAACACCACAAGTGAGCCTGAAAGACTGCTTATGATTTTTTCATACTGCACCTTATCTCTACTGCCTTTTTTAATGTGTGGGACTCTGCGGCATATGACACTAGAATTCTGCTAGAATCACATTTAAGATCTTGCTCTTCTACAGGTGCTTCCTGTGTTGCCATCCTGTTTCTCAAGACGTGTGGACAACAAAGTTTGTCACCATGTTCACAAGGATATTTGTATTAAGGGCTTTAGCTCAGATCTCCCTATAATTAAATCCCTCTCTCCAAACTACATATAATCAAAATACTCAAAAATAAACTGTTATCTTGCTCCTGGCAACATGACAATATGACTATCTTTCAGCCTCCCCTTTCAGTGGTTTCCTATTATTCAGGATAGGATACTAACTTGTTCCTTTGTTTCCACAGTTATCAATAGACCAGCTGCCACTAATTTCTGATCTAGTAATATATCCACCTACTGGCATTCGCACAGCTTCTTCAGACTTCAAAGCCTTGATGTCTCTCACTTCTGTGTATCACTACAGCTGGTCCTACCCACTTTGAACCCCATCAGATAAATCCTCCCTCTTTTCCTCGACATTTTTTCTTCCTTTTCCAGTTTGACTAGCCCTTAAGAGCTCTTCACTGCACAGAGAATGAAAGATTATCCTAATAAAATAACTTGTGCTTTAAAAAATTTCTACTGTTTGAAAATTGAGAGGTTGCTGCCTTTTTGCTTAGAAAGATTTTCAAATGAAGAGAACATCAGATGCAGCAAGGGAATAGAAATACAGTCACACTGCACATACCTGGTGTTTCTGATGTAGTAGCCTGCAATGAAATGATTAACAAAGTTGGCACTTAAGTGTTTGTAATTAGGTTTCAAAGCTACCATCCTGCTGAGATGAGGGACTTAACATTTGCCTTAGTATTATTGTCTCAGTCAATTTGGCTGATAAGTTATTTTTCACATAGTTTATCTTTGAAAACCAGAAGGAAAAAAAAAGTATTATCAGAACATCAATTTCAAGAAAACATAGCAAATTCTAGGAAGAATATCTTTTGGAAAACTAAATCACTGTATTTCCTGAAATTATCAAGGCCTGTAATTTATTCTGCTGAAGGTGCACAGTTGGCAAGTCTACCAAATAGCCTAGCAGATGCAAAATATGTGCTATACACAAACAATAAACTAGCTATTGTATTATTCCTCTATACAAAATTTAACCAGCAATTTGATTCGTTTGTCAATTTATAAGTGAGCAGATGCACCTAAAGGTTTTGAGTAAAACATTGGAATAGACAAGAATTAGGAGATAAAAACATACCCATTCAGAAAGCTGATAAACTGTAACTTTAATCAAGACATAAGGTCTTCATGAAACTCATCCATGAAGGTATTTTTTAAGTTAAATGAAAGAAGTCCTTCTGGGAGATTGGAGCACTAAGATGAGATAAAAAGGATGATGGCAGAAGAAAAAAGACAGCAGCCCTCCCAGCAATAGTTCAAAACAAGAGGGATGATGATACAGTCCCTTCAGGAGAGAGAGAAAAAAAAAAAAAAAAAAAAAAAAAAAAAGCATTTTCATGCACATCTAAACAAAAAACAAATGTCTCTAAAGTAGTACAAGAAACTTCTATGAAGTCAGGGGCACAAACTTACAACAAATACAATCATGTAGAAAAGTGGCAAGACTTTTAGCTACCTACATTTGCATTCTGTTTAGGTCTTTAAAAGATCTTTAAAATTTAAATGCTTTTGTGCAAAACCACTCCATCAGGCATGTAAAATTAAAGTAATCTTAATACCACTGAAGATATTCCTATTAAAATTATTGATCTATAGAAAGATTCGCTCCTGCTATTGATGAATTGAGGGCAATATCAAAATCAGGATCATTTAACCACTCTCTCAACCTTATGGTTCACTAAGTGGGGTTTCCAAAATAATGTTTTCTTCCTTACTTTACATTTGGATTATGTTTGCTTACTCTTCAGTTTTTTTCATTAACTGAGAAGGGCAATTTATTATAAATGTGTATTATTAATACCTAGTGTCAAGTTTTGCAGTTTGCCTTTCTTTGGATGCTCTGCAATTAGAATCTTTTTTCTTTTCCCGTTTCTATAGGCTTTTGCTTACTTTACATTCTGCATTTACAACCTCCTTTTTTCAGGTAACTAAGGAATTATTGTATTGTTAGAAATACACAAACTTCTCACAACAGAATAACCATTAATAGAGAAAAAGATAACAGACGTCAACCATATAGATATTATATGTAGCACTTTTATTGCTGCATCATCTTTATGCAGTGAAGATGATTGTTTCTCATTCCACTATACAGACCTTCAATCAAAACAAAATGCATTTTAAAAGAATGAAGCAAATTTGAAATTAATAATGGTTTGTTGTAAAAATCAAACCAAACAAACCTCCTAACTAGCCCAACTTGGATCGTTTTTTAGATACAGCATTTAAGAGCAATAAGTATTCCCTTTTATTTAAGCATCTGTTATTCTGTATTTGGGATCAGAAACCAGGCATTCTTAGATCCCACAGTCCTTGATGTGACTATCTTGGAAGCTACAGGAAAGTCTGACATAGCCTCACCAATAGCTCCCGATGTCCTGTGTTCCCCTGCTCGCTAGCATTCAGAAGCCCAATGTGATAAAAGAGAACAGAGCATAGCTGGTGTTTGTCAGATGGGTAATCCTGCTGGACTTCCCAGAAACTTGGTATTTATTTACCAGCAGTGAAATGGCCATTTCGACCCTCCACAGGGTATTTTTTGCTACTTATTTTTGTAATAACTTCCAACTAACAACACAACACTAGATAACATTGAAATAAAAGAATTATTGCTTAAACTTTTTCTGATTTTTTTTCCCTACATATTTCATTATCTCCTTGGTCTTAGATATAAGATATGGGAAATTTAGGTGTTTTTCGTAGCAACTGAACCTTAGCAACTGCAACAAAACTGCTAAGTCAGTTGAAAATACTTTTTTTTTTTTTTTTTTTTTTTTAATAAAATCTACCCTAAATTGTATGGGTATGTCGTGGTTCTGCTCGAGTGGGCAGCCGAGCTCCACCACAGCCGCTCTCTCACTCCCCCTCCTCAAAGAGGAATGGGGAGAAAATATGTGAAAAGGGCTCAAATAAGGACGAGAAAATCACGCAGTAATTATTGTAACGGGCAAAACAGACTCGGCATAAGGAGATAGTAAGATTTATTGCCTATTACTAACAAGCGAGAGAAGTGAGAAAACAAAGGAAAAAGCAAACCAAAAGCACCTTCCCCCCCATCCACCCTCTTCCACCTCCTCCCCCCGAGCGGCGCAGGGGAACGGGGAATGGGGGTTATGGTCAGTCTACAGCACTTCTTCTCTGCCTCTCCTTCTCGGTCACTGTCGTCCCCTGTGCTGTGGGGTCCCACCCACGGGATGCAGTCCTTGATGAACTGATCCGGCGTGGGCTTCCCACAGGCAGCAGCTCTTCCAGAACTGCTCCAGATATGGGTCCGTACCACGGGGTCCATCCCTCAGGAGAAAACTGCTCCAACCTGGCTCCCCTACGGGCAGCAGCTCCTGCCAGGTCACCTGTTCCTGCGTGGGCTCCTCTCCACGGGCTACAGGTCCGGCCCGGAATCTGCTCCGGCAGGGGTCTTCCACAGGCGGCAGCCTCCATCGGTGCAGGGCCACCTGCTCCACCGTGGTCTCCTCCACGGGCTGCAGCCTGGAACCCTGCTCCACCGTGGTACTCCATGGGCTGCAGGGGGACATCCTGCTTCACCATGGTCCTCACCACAGGCCGCAGGGGACTTCTGCTCCGGCGCCTGGAGCACCTCTCCCCCTCCCTCAACACTGACCTTGGCACCTGCAAGGCTGTTCTCTCACTCCCGGCTGCTGTGTGGCGCAGCGTTTTTTTCCCTGTCTTAAATATGCTCTCACAGAGGCGCAAACAACATCGCTTATTGGCTCAGATCTGGAAAACAATGGGGCCCTTCCCAAACATAGGGCAGCTTCTAGATCTTTCTCACAGAAACCACCCCTATAGCCCCCTGCTACCAAAACCTTGCCACGTAAACCCACTACAGGGTATATGCAGTCCTATAGCCAGATATTTTAGTCTTCACTTCAAGTAAAATTCCTAATAGTCCAGCTCAAAGCACTAATTGATCCAAAAATCAGCTACGCATCATTGCTTATATTTTCTAAGATAATGCTGATTATTTCAGTAGGCCATCAGTTAAAAGGAAAAGGTTCAAGAAAATTAGTATATGCATATATCGGTGTGCATGCTTAAGTGTACATGTAGTCAGCATGTCAGAATATCCCTGACAAAGCAGTGTCTAAAAATAGCATCTTGAAAGCTAAGGAAAGCATGAAAATTTGAAATGTTTACAAGAAATAAGTTTCAAAAATTATATTGAAGAACTGTCCTATTTTTGAGTGGCTCTTTTTATTACATTCCTTTTATTACATTTCTTTTATTACATTTCAAGCATTCAGTAGCCTAACCTGAACAGGAAGGGAGAGAGTGGAAGAAAAGGGATTTTAATATATATAAATATAAATATAAATATAAATATAAATATAAATATAAATATCAATATCAATATCAATATCAATATCAATATCAATATATATTCTTCCCCCACACCCCTCAAAAAAGATATTGCTAGCCCTTACTTACAAAACAGACACACACAATGGCAACATCACCTTCCTTGTGCTGCTTTGCCCACAGTGGAAGCAGTATTTAGAAAAAACTTCTTTTCAACTATACGCCTTACCACCCAATACCTTGTAAGCCCATTGGCAGCATATACAAACTGTCAGAGCTCTCCTGACATTACCAGAACTGTCCTTTACCTCTACATAACAGTGACTATGCCTTGCTTCCTCCTTTACAACCATGTTTCACCATTTTCAGTAAGTTGTTATTGTTGGTTTATACACACATGGAAATATCACCCAGCTTTAGCATGAAGGCTACAAAACACTTTTGTTTTATATCAACTATTTACCATTAGTGAAGTCACAAAATTGCATAGCACCTTTCCCTAAAATACATACTGACTGCTGCAATTGGAGGTTAAAAGTAATTTCCCAGGAAAAGCAAACCAAAAAGAAATATAAAAAACGATGCTATGCATTTATATCACTATCAACCTGATAAAACACCAGCTCCTGTCCTTGAAAAGTTATCAAAGGGGGCAGGAAGAAGAGATATCTAGACCAGCTTTCTGTTGACTTTTATGCAGATAAAGATTCAAAATGGCAAGTAACACACGACAGAGAAGGAATACAGTTACCAAAACTAGAGTTGTAGCTTTCACTTAACGTCCTGAAGCATATTAATAGCTCTCTTCAGACTTTAATAGGCTAAAATAAAACATGAAAGTCCTTTAACACCAAGCAGCGAAGCGAACCTGCTCTACTGGCAAAGCATTTCAGTTTCCATACAACTGAGTGATGCCACCAAGTGGTCAACAAATGCACCAGTTGCTTTTTAAGTAAAAATTCTGGATTAATCTTCATTGAACACGGTACTTCCTGTATAGTAAAGCTACCAGCATGAAATCAGGGCATATGCCACTGGAAAAAAAAAAAAAAAAAAAAAAAAAAAAAAAAAGGTGCACTAATTGAGAGCAATAGTGAAAGATAAAGAGGCAGCCGTACTTTACACAGGACGAATCAGATACTGCACTCTAGCTCCTCCAAAGAGGGGAAGAATCTCAGAGCAAATGCAGCCTTATAGCCAATACTCTACTTCATAGCTGAGTATTGCTTGGCTTTGCACTTGGGTGGATTGGGAAGACTGACCCAGTAAAGACTGCATAATGGATTTTAAAAAGTTGTTTACTCTTTTGTTTGTTTTGAGCTTTTTGTTTTTAAGACAGTAATTTACAAATTCAAGTAAAGATACTAAACATCGCAGAATTTAAACATTTTCTAGTTTTTTGTTTGTTTTTAATACTAAAAAATCAATTAAGTAGTACCTGATAGGAATCCGCCAGAATAACTGTACTTTTGATAACAAAATGTAATTCCATTAGTAATGTTTTTCCTCGAAGAATCAGAGCTTGGCATGATGTTTAAAACTGAATAAGCATTTCTGGCAATTTTGAATGGCACCTGGTTGTACAGAACTACACATTACTCACAATGGCATCAATACTATTTTAAGGCACTAGGTAGAAGTGAACCCCCTCCACCCCAGTATCTGAGGTAGAATTAACCACAAATCATCTCAATTATTTGAGGGGCTTAACAGCTATGTTCTTTATTGAATACTGCATATTTGACTTCCATTCCTAGCAAGTTCTTCAATAACTGCTTTCTTTTGAAGACTAAACTCCATTTTCTCACCCTCTGCTTCTTTCACCTGCCTTTCATTACAAATCATAATGATATAAAAATATTTTTCCACACCTTCATTAGCATTCAGCAGGGATGCCCAACTTTGCCGCCTCCTTTGGGACTGTTTTGTATGTACATGCTGAGTATTACTTTAACGTCAGTGTGGTTCAGCCTCAGTTCCGGCAAGCACAAAAGAAAAACACTATCCTGCCATTTACAAAAAGCAGTCAAACATAGCAGCTCCAGACAAGCTGATAAAACCTCCCAGTTTGTCGGTACTGAGAAACTCATTTGGATTCCGAACAGTATTGACAAGCAAGGAACATGCTAGCCCTGCTTGCCTGTCTAATTAACAGCAATGATTCATATGCACAAAAAGCACCAAGAGAAAGTTGATTTAAAAAAATATATAAAAATACAATTTTTTTTTCAGTTCCCCCTTTAAATGGTTCTCCTTTGTACCCCGCCTTATGCTGAAAGCAGGAGGAAGGAACATCCATCTAAGCATCACAACTTTGCTTCTGAACCAGCTGCAAAAGATTTCCATTCCCTTGTTTCCCCAGCATGCTGGAAACACTTGCCGTTCGTGGCACCCTTGTACTCCCCTGGAAAATTCTGAGCAAACCAAAACACTGACATGTGATCCCTTCTCCATAACTGACCTGCTACTGTGCTTCAGGAAAACACCTACTTCAAAATGACGAATTCAAACTAAAGCAAGGCAGCATTTCACTTTCACTGACCTAAACTTGAAGCAGGAGACCTTGAACTGAGCATCTGGGGCATATATAATACTATCAGAGCTGCTGCGTTAAGAGAAAAACTAAGTATTGTGAGACTCAGTAAATTCAGAAAAAGCTGCAGTCACTTTCACGTGCGGTCAGCAAGTTTCATACTCCAGAGGCCAGCCCAAGACATGCACATCCTTAGAACTTGTTCTTATCATTCTCATTCGTGATTCCACCCCCCCCCCCCCCCCCCTCCCCAACAGGTGTTAGTTCTACCAGCAAAACAGACAGCAGCAGCACATAAGCCATTCAAGACACCAGGAAGCAATTTGTGTGGCTGGGGAAGGGCGCTCACAGTGAGGCAGGCAGCTTTGCCAAACAACATGCATCTATTTATGCCAACTGCCGAAAGACTTGCAGTGTTTGTAGGTCTAGCTGTGACTCAATATGTATTTATAGCATATATTTATTGACAGGGTTTAGTGGTTGATCAATTGAAAGATCTCTGCAGCGTATCACATCCTTACAACTGCATTCAAGGATTATGCAAATATTCCAAGCCTAGCAACGGTCTAAAGCTGCTATTCCATTTTTCTAAACTCAGCTTTAAAAGGAACACTTCCTTCTTTCCTCATACACGAAACACAATGAATGCCAAAATTATTTTTGCTCAATACTCAGGAAAAGAACAACTCCTCACTCAGCACCACTATTTCAAAACAAAAATCTTTGCTTACAGTGCTACAAAATCAGTGCCATTAAAATAGTCCAAATCTATGTTCTCCATGCTAAAAGTTTGCCTTTTAGCAGTTGCCCTAGAATAACTTCAGAAACCACCCATGAATTTTTAACATCTAATAAAACTATGCTAAATTGTTAGAGCATCAGTCTGAATTTCTCTCCATCTTTTCTGTAAGGAATCAGCAGAATCAGCAGTCAAATCAGGGGAAAACATCAAAACCTATACATTTTCAAGAGTTCTCATTTAAACACATGAAGTGAGCCAGTTGTTCAAACAAGTTTCGCACCTGATAGTTCCCAATATGAAGTTTAGGACAGATTTTCAAAACATCTCAACATTTATACACCTTTTACCCAGAAGCTGCTTAAAGAACAGGCCACTTCTTTTGATACTTAAATGAGATATGACCTCTCGAAAGTTGCATTTGGGACTGCATTTTTTTAAATTAAAAACAATCAAACAAAAAGTCTCAAAGTGTGGATAAACAGATTTATGTTATACTGTGATGCAACAGAACAGGCTTCCCTCACGTCTGCACAGATGCAGATTTCTTTAATCTCATATTATTCAAAATTGTTTAAAATTGGCCTAATTATATCTTACACTAACATTTCTCTAGATATGAAAAATCACTCTATGGAAAACACCACTTTGAAAATTAATAAAGTAACCTGGAGCGGTGCACAGGTTTGGCAGAGGTGAGTGTCATATTCCAAGCCACATCTACCGCAAAAGTATAAAGTTCAAAGAAAAGTCACACTGAAAGGCAAATCAAGAATCATCCAGAAGCAAACCTCACTCTTTATGGAAGAGTAAGGATGCTGATGTACACAAGAGACACTGAAAACAACAAAACAGGGCAGAAAGGGGCACGCCCCAAGTATGACCTTCACTTCAAACTTTCTTTGTAATAAAGTTGACGTAGAAAGAACTAGAGACAATTGTATACACAGACTATGACTTATTATACAGGTTTCTATGGCTAAAATGTTATACTAACAATGTTTTAATAACAGTAAGACAAGTGATGCCCATACCATACTATTCTAAAGCATCCTAAGAATTTTCAAAAACCCATAATTAATTACAATGCTCACACATTTTATTGAATAATTTGAGGCAAATGAAATATGATGTTGTGTTTATCAAGCTAATCATTTAAATATATATATTCAAAAACAAAAAACAAACAAACAAACAAAAAAAACACTACAAGTTGCACAGTAGAAGACAGACCCAGAAAAAACAGTATTTCCCTTGTATTCAAGCCTAAACTGACTAATCCAGAAGGAACCACGTACAGAGGATCTACTATTAAAAGACCTCAACTTCCACTGAAAGAGCCTGTTTCACGTATAGACTCTGCCATTATCTGGTATGCAATTCCTTCAACTTCATCTAGTTTGGATAACTGTATAATATAAAGTTACTCAATTAGATAACAGAGGATAACTTGAGCCTCTTGACATCTATCCATAGATGTTACTACACTTCTGATTATGTGCTACTTAGAGTATATGTTACTAATAAAGCTTAACTGGCTGTTATGTTTGCATTCATAAAATCTCATTATAAAACCCCCCAGGTAACTTTTAGTCACACACCAGAAGCAAAATAATTCTGTCCCTGTTCTCCTACCACGTGATTAGGATAAATCCTACATGAGACCAAGGGAACTACCAGTGCTATGCAGTGAGAGGAACACATCCTAAGTAGCAGACACTCAGTAACTAAAACATCTCACGAGGTGGGACAAGTAATGATTGGTAAGGAATTCTGATCACACTGTCTTTAGTCTGTTTCTATAGGGCACTGTAACAACCTTAACCATTGTTTGCATGAAGAACTGAATTCTTCAACACAGATAAAAAGAAAATGCTTAAACTCACAAGATGGGTTTCATGCCAAAAAAGCCAATGCCAAATATCAACTCCTTCCCTGCATGCAGCGATTGGTTTAAGAAAAAGAAAAGGTACATTTCATATACAGAAAATGAAAGAGCAGGTCAGAGAGGGATCCTGCTTTTAAATATCAATTTTCTTTTTGCCAGTTAATTAAGAAATAATTTATTAAAAACGTGAATTTGTAAACAGAAATAGCACTACAAACAAGGATTTTTATTTATTCATGTTACCAGCTTCTCACACAAGGCTTTAATTATATCTTTTAATGTGCCTTAATTATTGGTTCATACAGATTTTCTTAGACTATGTCTTAGATCCTATGATCCTTAGATCCACATGGTCAGTACACAGGCCAAGGGGAAAAAAAAAAATCAGAAACCAAATGTTAAAAAGCTATAGTACATACAGTACCTATAGCACCTGAAGCTATAACATTTCTTATAGTTCCCACACTGTCTGAAGCATTAGGGGCATCTACTGTGCAAGAAGCACCCAAATTCTAAGACTACCACAAATCAAGTTAAGAGTGAAATGCCATAGATGAATAAATACCACTTCTAAGGTCTAGATGTGCTGACCACAACTATGATATATTTCCTGTGTTGGTTCCCCTGTCCACTCCCAGTTATCACTGTATAATTGCTATGCTTGCTCTGATTTATTTATTTATTTATCTTTATAAAAATCATTGTCCTATTCAGGAGAATTTTAAAAGCCACATGCTATGTATACCATCTAAACTGTCATATTCTCTTCCCACCCCACCCTCATTTTTCAGTAATTACTGAATTGTTTTCATAAAAATAACTTGACTGCAAGAGAAAAAAAAAAAAAATATCAGTACTCAGGCTTGGAGGTGTTTTCCCCTCTAGGATCTTATCTGATTTCTAGTAACCTAAGGAACTGGCACCATGGGCTTCTAAAGTTTCCCTAGTCTCTCCAGAAGTGAGGAATTGTCTTTCTAAGGTTAGTTCTTCAGACACACCATCAAGGTATAGATCCTGAGAGCTCAGACATAGCAGCCTGGTTCTGCAGGCTCAGTGGTTACTACTAGCTCTCCAAGCTTCCCAATTTACTTAAAATAACCCTTTCCCTGAAATCCAATTTCGTAAGCTCTAGACTACTGTATAATTTTTCATTCAAGGATCTCTGACAGTTTAAGTATGTAATATAGATTCTGAAGTAGTTCCTGACAGTCCTTGAGTAAGCACAGAAAAGAAAATAATTATAAAAAATACGAATGTATTTCCCAGTTGTCAGTCTCCTCAACAGCTTCATTTGGATGGTTCTTCCATGTTTATATATCTTCAGACTGAAGATTCACCTTTCCCGCTTTTCTTTCCCTCTTTCTTGTCTGCACCATAGAGCCTCTTCCCACATGTATAACCTTTTCTCTCTCCTTCCTTAAAACGAGTGGTAAGAGACCATTATGAAGAACTCTTTGGTCATCAGCTGACTGAAGGCCCCTCTAAGAACAGAGCTTCCTGCCTTAATTTCAATTTGGTCTTTAAAAACTGTGTTACTTTTTTTCCTAAACAATAATCAACACTTCCAACCAAGGGCTTTCCACATTCACAGGAGTTTTGTGGATCTTTCCATTGCTACTTCTCTACTATCGCTAAAAAGCTTGTCAAAAATAAAAGACAAAAGGAAGGGAGAATACCCATTATTAATGGACTTTTTCAGCAGCTTCAGGCATATCTTTGTATGGAGTCCACAATCTTGGAAAGAAATCATGCATTGTAAATGAGCCAATTCTGAAGAAAGTTTCAAAATAAAATGATTCACAAATTACTAAGCATTTTTCATAGGAACTTCACAGCAGAGCAGATGCATTTTCCCCTTAAGGCAAATCATTTACCACTGCAGAATTCCTACATCTTCAGGAGAGAGATACATTTTGTTTTGCCCGTTTCTTTTCTCTTATCAAGTACATGTTTGAGTACATCTCTCTTGGTTTTTGGAGGAAAAAATAAAGGTTTACACTGGTCTATGCAACCAGAAGACTCTTTCTCATACCAGAAATGATACGTTCAGATTCTTCTCATCACAAATTCAAATCACCAAGATAGGCCGCTAATGTGAAAGCCTATCTGAAAGCCTTTTATTATTATTGCCTCTTTCAACCTTAGTTACAGCTCACTTATCTTAAAACACATTTTAAAGCTAGGACTATGACAACAGAAATTTTACCTAGGTCTGTCCAACGCCTTGGCTTAGAAAGTTGTTGAAGTCTCAACAGGCAGGCTCTTCAGCAACACAACTGCACTCTTGCACTGAAACGCTCTTTAGAATGCACATACTTAGACACACCCCACACGTGCTCTAAAATAAGTTTCATAGTTCTGATCTTGAGTATTTTCTATATTATTATTAATATATTATTATAAAACTGTACTTTGAACCACTTGTATTTTGGACCTGATTCATCTGAATAAGCAACTTCTTTGAAATCAATTGCTATTTATTCCCTCACCAGGCTGAAACTATTTTATGCAACCAGGAAAAACTACCTCCTGGATGAGCCATGTCAGCTGATTTCTCAGAGGGGCCTTTTGTCAGAATGGCTCTCCTTTTTTACATGATAAGAATATTTTTATGTAGTTCAAATCTGTGTCTTGAGACTGCCTGTCTGGCAATGACCTTGTAACATTTATTACCTTCTGATATTCCACAGGGATCAATCTTATTTTACACATATATTTAGACTGACATGTATTTCTCAGTTTTACAAGAGAGAAGTGATTTTTCCACTGATAACATAGTTCCTTAGCTGTACAGCCCAAGGCATAATGCATTATCCTCAACCACAGTACCAATGGAGGGTGGTGGTAATACCCCAGCTTGAAGTGAGCTTAAAGTTTTGGGGAAACCTAGCCTGTTCTTGAGTGCTTTACTCCTTATTTCTAGACACACCAGACACAACCCAAACTCTCTGGAGACCAAGACCAACATTTACTGTAAGGACACATTATATTATCTATGCAATGTAATGAAATGCATTTCTTTTTCCTCCTTACTTTAGATTTTCCCAACCTGTTGGACTTCTATGCATGCAGGAGAGCAGGAAGTGATGTACTTCTTTAACAGAGTTAAAAAATGATTCCATGTTGGATGTTAGGAGTACTCATCTTTTTTTCCAAATTAAATATATGCTTAAGAAGCTGCAAGTGATCACAACTTCATAGGTAACTCTTAGGAATCAAGCTCCTTTGAACATCAAAATGAGATGGAAAAGTTTTTGTGAGCAATGACCAAGTATATCAGCTAAACAGTCAGACTGCAAAAAAAAGATTATATGAATTAGATAAAAGGATGTGTGGAGTTGTAATACAAATATCTTCATTAGATCTCTCAAGAAAGAAAATTACATAATAGGTAAAACATTTCTCAACATCTGTTGGTCATTTATTTATGCTTGGTTTGGCAGGGGAGCAGGGAGTTGACAGTAGCTGAATTAAGCTCTCAAAAAAACCTTTGTGGCCAACAAGTTTGAAGATTAAAATCTCACTAGCCAGGTCATTGGTAATTCAGAAAAACACGCTTTTTTTTTTTTTTTTTTTTTTTTAACTTACAGCACTTTTTTTACCTTCCAGCCATCAATTTGCCATTCCCAATGTCATTACAATTATCTACTGCAAACTACAACAAATCGCATACAACCTGCATCATAAGCATCTTTTCTGTGAGAAGATGCACTCTAAATAAAGACAACTTGTTAACCTAACACTATAACAACATTTCAGGTACACGGACAATTGATAAGCTATGTATATAGGTAACATTCAGTCTATAAACTGATTTTATAATGCACAGAAACGCATAACAAAAAGAACAGTGGTGTTTTCTATGAACACTCCCAGCTAGCCTTGTCTTTGTGTTAATTAGAAGAAAACTTCTATGCTGTGTGGATAACCCCTTTTTAAGATTCAGGACAAGGTGCTCAGAGACTGAGAAGCTGGATTACACCAAGCCCCAGAAGCCACCCATCCAATGCAGCCTCCTGGCAGCTGCAGGCATCGCAAGAGCATGCAGAGCCTCACAGAGATAAGCAGGCAACCCCAAGAGGCATTAGTGCACTGGAAAGCAGACACAATCCCAAGAGAATAATCATTTTGAAATGGCACTTTCTTGTCTGCTGACCCTTGCTGAAAGTGTTTAAATATAAAGCTGTGCAAAACAAAGATCACCCATGGGGAGTTTCATATGAAAACCCTAAAAAGCTTTTAAAACAAAATCTAAATTTATTTTGAATCTAACCTTGAAATTTCAACATATGATTTTTTTTAATTATTATTATTATTTGAAACCTAAATACCTCCACCAAAAAAAAAAAAAAAAAAAAAAAAAGCAAAATTTGTTTCTGAACCTTAAAACTAGAGGGGTTTGGCTGACCTATAACATGCTAGCTGGTACTTCCATTCTCAGCTGACAGCAGTCCTTTCCTGGGGATCATCGCTGAGCAGCATGAACAAACAAACAAACAAGAAGACAAAACACAGAAGGGTACCAGTGGTTTGGTGGCTTATGTTCTATTTGAAGCCCTCAAGGAAAGGAGTTCATGCAAACATGATGTTGATTTGCAGTGATGCCTGTGTATGGATCCATCCACAATGCACTTCCGTCTTCCCTAAGCAAATCAGTATTGCTAAATGCCTCTCTAACACTCACCTACAAGCTTCTGCTTTTTCATACGTGTACTTGAGACAACACCTCATCTCACAAGTGCAGACTTGTTTTCTACCATATGCATATAGCATCTGTTGATGCAGTAAAGACGTAAATGCCTCATGTACCGGGTTTTAACATACCCATACAGTAGACTCAACTCTACCATAAATCCCAGAAGAGGCACACTACTTTTGTATTCCTTGGGGGCTGATGTTCAGGTTGACTGCATCTCTGGGGGTGTCTTGGACAGGGATGCAGATGCTCAGAGCATCAGGCAGAGGCCATCACAGGCTCCAACAACCCTCGCCAAATCGCTAGATGAGTTGACCAGGCCAGAAGACTTTAGTCCCTTCTCCAATCACCACTGAGCTTTTCCGTTCCTTCATGACCTGAGCAGAACTCAGGTTGAGCCCTCAGGTTACCAGCCACACTGGGCATCACTCCTGAGCCTCAGAGTAGCCTGGAGATCCTGTGGGTCTCTCAGATAAATAACAATCCCCACATCCAATGCTTCATGCAATCTGTGCGCTAGTTGAACACACAGTCACTTTTCTCAAGGGTCTGCAAGCTAAAAAAATGTTGGCAATTGAATGGCTTCTATAAACTCGGTTTGGGGTGAGCATCAGCTGGCAACCACTTGCTTCAGTTCTTCACTATGAAGAGCCTGAGATCTCAAGGGCAAGTTACACAAAGCCTCCAGCATGAAGCATTGCTTGGCCTCCTTCTATGCTTTGGGTATGTGCCAACTAAAATGGTGAGTGAATCTGTCAAACAACTCCCAGTCTCCGTAGTTCAGAAACCCTACCCAAAAATGACAGGCTTTCTACTTCACTAAGAATGCCGATGTTTGTTCAGTGTGCAGTAAATGACACAATAAGCACAGCACTTCAAGCCAGTTATGCAAATCAGGACAGACAAAACTTTTGTTATCTACAGGGTCAATTGGATTTAGCTAAGAAACTATTTCTGGAAACAGGAATAAAATAAAAATTAAAAACAATTAAAATTTAAAATAAATATTTTTTTTTATAAGAAAAAAAAGGGGGGAAAAATAAAGGATTCACACAGATAATTTATGCAGGCAAACATTAGCAATGCCTAATTTCATATGAGTAGTCATTCCTGTTTCTTTTCTTTGTATTTTCCTGGAGTACTTGCATGAAACATGCAATAATGTTCTGTTCAAATGGTTAATATAGCATTAAGAGAAATCTGTACTTGTCATGACATTTCAGGCCCTGCACAGCAGAATCACATGTAATATTATTTTGGGATACTGAAAGCAGAACAGTGCAGATGCTATAAAAAGCAAGTGACCAGAAATCTGAATTCCTATAAACTGTTTTTCATGTAAATAAACGTCCTTGTATTTCTTCTGCAGTCCAGGATCAGATCTATTTTAAAATATGATGCATTTTTGCAGTCAGTCATAGTTATACTGAACAACAGCTTAAGAATACAGTTTCTTTTGGTGCAAAACTTGAGGAGCTTTTGGCAACTTCTGTTATTCTGGTTGTTCCTCTGTCAGCATTTGATTTGGCACCCTGTGTAAGCAACACCTTCACTGAAGGTAAATATGTTGAATATAACACTGGCTAGGTTTTTAGAGGTCAGTTTCTTTTCCATATCAGTCACCAATACCACGTGAGTCTCCATAAAGCTTATGAAACCTTACTCTAGCATATACAAAAACCATATTCCCTTAAGAGAATGTTCTTCGATATATTGCCATGGTTTTTGTGCTGAAGCATAAGGATTTAAATTCTTTATAATTTCTTAATCCTATCAAATACAGTTGTGGATTTTCTAATAATCTGTACAGGAGACTTATCCTTAAAAAATACAAAAAATAAAAATTCTACTAAGCTCCTGAGCATTCAACATGTTAATTTGGGGAATTTAAAAAATATATATTCTTCCTGGTTTTAAGTCTTGACTCTGCATCCTGTAAAGTTGCAATGACAAGATCTCAACTGCTTTCTCAGTCACCATTATTCCTCCTGCGATTATGAATCCTTTTTTACACAACAGTTCCAAAATTCTGCTCTTTTTCACATGATTAATCACCATTTACTTCTATCTGAACACAGACATCTGTTTCATGTATATATTCACAAAATATGGTCATGAGAAAGGAAAGAGGAAAAACATGACAGTCTGAATGAGTTTGCATTGACCTTTCTCCAGTGACACTTGGGCCATTTTTTCATAAACGGCAATACAGTTGTGTAACTCATTATTTCTCCATGGGTACAGCTTTGCAAGTCTCAGCGCTGCATTTCACCTGCCATGACGCTACCCACCCACCTGCTTTTGCTGAGAGTCACTAAATTGGTGTCACCCATACATTTTTGCCACCTAATTGCGCTTCCCTATTCCAGATTAGAGATGAGAATATTAAACACTATTTACACTATTTATAGTACAGAACTTCTGGGGATCTCAGCATTAGTTTTTTGCTGTGCTGATCATTCCATGCTTTGCATACTTTTGCAGACAGCTCCCTAATTACAACCGCTGCTCACCTCCATTCCCCCTTTCTTCAGGGCTGCTTAGATTTTGCTCCTGGCTTCTGAGAGGATTTAACAGAGAATGGTTTCTTCCCATTTACCTACAGTAGCACTGTCTGAAGACTGTGAAAAATATCTGTACCTTAGAGCCAATGTTTCTCCAGGTGAAGTTCACATTGTTTTGTAAAGCCATGTGTTTAATTGGGTATTGCATTGGAAAATTATATTGTGATTTCAATAAAAGCCACAAGCTCTCTAGTAAGATCTAAGAGGCACCGCAGCACTCTTATTTTAATGGAATTTCATTCTCAGTATTACAGCAAAATATCTCATAGTAGTTCCTTGAAAAGGTAACCAAAAAAAGAATAGTGAGATGGTTATAAAGCTAATTCTGCATCTTTAAACATTTAGTAGCATCAATTCTTGCTACCTCTAGAAAGTGGGGAAAAAGCAGAACAAATATAAACCTGTCTATGGACTTTGCATTTCATCCATACAGAGCAGCTTACAGCTGCATCAGCTCCTGGAATGTAAGCTAGGTCATTCTGAAGTCACTTGGGTTTTCCTATACTACACCACACTAAGCAACACAGGCAAGCTCATCAGCAGCACGTATTTCACGACTGTGAGGCAGAGCAGGAGGTCTGACGTTCTGGTTAAGTCTCACATGTTTCTGATGCAGAGTCAATGCAGTAGTTATGCCTGCATCAGGTCTTCCCTTTATAGACAAATCTTGAAAAATATGATGGAATTCAAGATTCACCAGAGCCACAGAATTCACCCTACAAGCCGTCTCATTTCCTAGGAAAATGATATCTCACACACACACCAAAAAAAAAAAAGGAAAAATACAGTATTGAACTGAATCAAGTTTGCCATTTCCCTGGCTATGGAACTCATGGGTTAAAAATGCCCTATGTGTATTTCATAATTCTAGACAAAATCCTGTTCAGAACCTTTCAACAGGATTTTCAACCCCATTACTCACCTGAGAAACAAGGAGATGTAACTTCCCCTGGCAGTATGTCTCCACCTTTATGTATGCCACATCAGGATTTAATACTTCATACTGGAAATAAGGGTCCTTTCCCACGGCTGAAGCAAGAGTATACCATGTACTGCTTAGTGTTGGAATCAGAAGCCTTGTGACTCATTTCTTATACCCTCATAAGAGGCTTCAAATGGAAACACAAGTTCAGGACATACAGATGTCCCTTTTAAATGGTGAGTGATTTATTAAACTATAATGAACTTTTACAGTGCTGCTCCTGGTTTCAGAGCAAGTTTTATATTTCAGTTGGATCATGATTGTACTGATTATTTTTTTTTTATTATTTGAAGAATTTGTCATGGTTCAGCAAAGCATAAGGCAACATATGCATGTCACAGACCTCAGTATTTTATCCCAACACATTAATGAAGAGCATTAACTACTTAATCATACTTCTACGAATTAACTTTGAAGAGATTGAAAACAAAAAACAAAGTTGTTTTTCTGATCCAAAGAGCAGAACCACAGTCCTCATTTTTCTGAGTTCTTATTTTACTCCCTAAGTATCCATATGAAATAAAATCACTGGGTTTACGTACACCACCAGATAAAACAACCTGCAAATAGTGAGAACTAAGCCTTGCCACAGCATCAGGTTTCTACCTTTGAGAGAAGCACGTCGGAGTTCATGCTGTTCATTTTGCTGTTTGATATACTAATTATAGCTTGCACAAAAGTATTCACTTACCCCTCACAAAACACTGTTCTGTTTGCATTATACACATAATATTTTTAGACTACATACTTGAAAATACACGTGTGTGTATGTATTTCCAAGTCAACTGACTTGCATAATGCTCTCCTGTGAATATTAGTAATTCACTATTTGTGGCCTGTGCACTCAGCCATAATCCAGCTACAAAAATCCACATGTTTTTCTATCTTTGTTCAGGACAGACAACTCTTAAGACACCGTTGGAAAATAGGAATGGTATTCTTCAGTGAGCTACAGCTTGCATTACATTTAGTTTGTTGTGAGGATGCCAAAAAAACAAAAACAAAAACAAAAAAATGTTGCTGCCTACTGCTATAGATTCTTGTGATCAGTAAGACCCCTTACTTCAAAAATTCAGAACACTAAACCTGAATTTTAAAGGCTCCAAAAATCACTGAAAATTATGGTGTTTGACTTATGAAGAAGACACCGAATATTTCAAATATTTTATCTGCTACACAGGTAAATGATGATCTGAATTTATCAACTCTGAAAAAAAAAAAAAAAAAGACAAAACCAAGCCCTCATTCCCCGAAAAATTATTTGCTGCCTCTCTTCCTCCCTCAGCTTCCCATGACTATTTCATCATAGTTCAAAATTTGTCTTCAGCAAAATGGATCAAGTCCTGGGTTTAAACACATCAGCAAAAGAAGGAAGAGCTAATGGAAAGTATGCATTCTTTATGGCTTAACATT
Source organism: Aythya fuligula (assembly GCF_009819795.1). Lineage (NCBI taxonomy): Eukaryota > Metazoa > Chordata > Aves > Anseriformes > Anatidae > Aythya > Aythya fuligula. Next base: position 252,317 of record NC_045565.1, on the reverse strand, counting down.
TTGAACTAGCTCAGATGGTGTTAGATACCTGACTGTAAAGTACTTTCTTCTTATTACGTGCTCTTGAAGCTGAATGAAAATACAGGTTGTAGAATTTTATGCAGCGTTTGAGAAAAAAATTAGAATGACACCTAGCTGCAGGATAACATTCATCCCCCATTCGACCTTCAAAATTTTACTTATATACAAATAATTAAATTCAATTTTATTTTCAATTTTGATTAAAACTAGAAAAAAAAAAAAAAAAAAAAAAAAACACACTATCCTGAGATGCTTTTTTGAAACAGCAGCAACACTTGTCTACCAATTGATATTAGATATTATGTATAAAATATCTGGCTATAACAGAGAAATGAGGAAGCTGACCTAGTATGCCAGTCACAGCAACTGTCACATGTACATTGCTTTGTTGGTACCATAAAGCAGAAAACAGACTACGTGGCAATGTTTTGTCCCTCCCCCTCACCTCCCCAAAGCTGAGGGTTGCTTTGCTGTTTGTTAGGCGCCCTGCCATCACTTTGAAAACTGTTTCTCAGTGTTGGTACCAAAACAGTTAATTGACATCACAGGAAGCCTTCTGTTCTCTTAGCCTGAAACTCTACACCAAGGATTTGCAAGGAAAAAAAAAAAAAAAAAAAAAAAAAAAAAACACATATTGGATGGTAGCAGTTTAGAAAGTGACATCTAAATGGTGCAACTTTTACAGCCTTTTTTAAACCTAGAAATTCATACTAAATAAAAATACATACACGGAAAGTTCAGATTCTACCTTATGTCAGATGGGTGAACAACTTCCTGCAGCTAAGACTTGGAATTACCAAAAAGGAAAATAAATAATAGCTACTCTTAGATCTTATGACAGCTGAAGACAAAGCTGAGCACCACAGAAAAGCCCCACTTGGAACATGGAAAAGACTCTGCTGAAAGGGACTGAGGAGTACCTATCCCAGTACTAATGTCCTCCCAACCCATTTTCTTTTTAAATAAACACTGAGCAGCAGCTGGCACTTAAAGATAGGCTCTCTGAAGCAGAGCATACATCTTGTGATCCTCCTGTCTGTACACTCACAGAGGTTCCAGTGGCTTTATGCAATTAATCTGCGTTACAACTGGCTTCTGAGGCATCTTATTTAGTAGACTACTAAAGAAATTTTTCATAACAAGTGGTGTATTTTAAGGCCTTAATATTTCTTACTTTAAGTCTGTAGTAATGTGGATCATCTTTTCCAAAGTGGATTTTGTGGTAACGAACTCTGCAATTTTATAGTGCTTTCCATGGAGAACTACTTTTGCTCATTGTAAATCCTGTCCTGTTGGACACCTTAGCGCCCATGCTACAAAAACAGGTAACTCATTCCCTATTCATATTTCTGCTCCACCCATGATTTTATATACCATTATCATATCTTTTGATGCAGCGGTCCTAATCTATTTTGTTTCTGCTCCCTTACAGGCTTCTCCACACCTTTAACCATTCTTCTTGTCCTTCACTGCGATTTTATCAGTTTTCCTTTGACCTTTGCAAGACAGGGTCACCAAATCTGCATACAGAATTTGAAATGCAGATGTACACTTGAAAAATTAGGTTTTCTATTTTGTTTTCCATTCCCTTCCTTACAATCCCTAACATTTATTTGCCGTTTCTTACTGCCACTATGCATTCAACTGGTGTTTCCACAGAAATGCCCACAACAAATCCCTGTTCTCTTTCCTGAGCAGTAATAGCAGTTCTGGAATTTATTACTGTGTACATGAATGCATATGTATTCTGTGCAGGAACACATACACAGTATATTGCAGCAGGAAATGTTTCTTGACAGCCTTCAATGCTATGAAAATAAAATGCCCAGAAAAGCACAATCTGTCATTCCAGATCAAAATAACAACTGAACTGCATGCATCTACCCATCCCTACGTCCAATCCCCCAAATGATGATTATCCATAAAAGCACACATAGGGAACTCCTTTCTGTTTTTAACAGCCCCAAATCAGGAGGACAGGCATTTGCAGATTGGCTAGCATTCAAAAAGCCATCATCAAACATAACAGAGGTATGTCCTCACCAGCTAATAGGCGAGTCACCATCAAATGCCCTTCCTACTGCACAGAGCTTGTTGTGGGTTCTCATTTGCAGAGCCAGGCATCTCACACTGAGCTCAGCTCAAACAGAAACTTGCATCTGAGCTCAAAGAGAGAAATAATGTGCTGTCATCTATATGAAGGCTACAGTGTGTAGGTATTACAAGGCTAATTTTCAGCCTTATCCAGAGTATGCTAAAAATCACTAGAAGCCTCCACACGTAGCGCAAGAATTTGAGCTTCAGGCACTTCCAGGGTATCTTAAGAAAAAGCTGTGTGAAGGTTATCACACAGATGTTGTCTTGGCCTGCACAGGGCACATGAATAGCACATCCAAGCTCTGACAAGACGCTTCTGCATCCATGATGCAGGAATACTTTTCTGTTACCTTCACGTACATCTTTAATGAATACCTCAAAACACAGGAGGACACTGATGACACGTGACAATGGGCACAACTATGCCTGTTAACAAACACTTGATGCTTACACCAGAAAGAGCAGACATGAATGTATTTCTCAGGAACGCAGGAAGATATAATATATTCTGGAGAAATGAAAGACCATGAAATTCTTTTAAACCCTAATAACTACAAACAAACACAAGTGTGTTCCTTTAGAAATAAATAAATAAATAAAAATCTGAGCTACATTTAAATTCATCTTCTTCAGAAAACATGGTGAACGTCTTTACCTGTCTCAGTGAAATCAAACAGCATATTATGAGGCACCAGAAGTTATTTCCTTGCCGGGTTTTTCTATTTGTGTTTTCTGATTGTCTAGGTGCTTTTTCATTTGCACCCAATTGAGCACTGCTACATCACCAGTTCCTTTGTACTGACCTGCTCATCTGCTGCAATAACTTTTTTGTTTTCCAGTCGGTGATTCCATCTCAGAGCATCTTTCATCCTGTTTTGCTTCTTTATTCAATTTTACAAACTTGCCACTGCAAATTATTTGCACAAATAGAGAGTGATTTCTCTTTACATTAGCTCTCCTCTCCGTAGCTGACTTGCTCCAACAAGGCACTCAGCGATGCTGGGGCAAACAGTGGAAAGCAACAGCACAGCAGCAAACGGGAAGTAATGAACTCGAGAGCTCAAAGAGAACTGCACGCTGACAAAAGTAATACTCATTTTACAAGCCATAGGAGTTAGGACTATAGTAAGCTTTCTTGGTCTATCTCAGAAAAATGTTTCTTTAACATATTTTATAATCTGTACTTACAGCATAAATCCCCTGTTCTTCACAGGGGAAGAACATTCAAGAACTTCCTTCATTTAAGGAAGAGAAAAGAATAAAGTGGGACATTTTGTGTTATTTGAAATGAATGAAAAATACCACTGCAGTAGGAAAGAACTACAGAACCTGTTCTAAACATTAGAAAGATGTACAACCCTAGCAGGATCTAAAGAATAGGCTATATGTAATCTTGTTGTCTTCAGCTTCTGTTTATCTGTTGAAGCATCCCTATTTAATGGCCACTATATACTCTCTAATTCAGAAAATGCCAGGAAGTTAAATTAATCCTTAAATTGATACTATCAGAAAAAATGTCTTGTGCTGTAAACAGCTAATGGAAAAAAGTTTCAGGTTCGAGAACATAAGATTTCAGACTTGCGTTAATTTCTTGCACCTCCCTACATCTGTTTTGTGCATCCTGTGCACTTCCCAAGCAGCAAAGAAATTTGTACTCTAGCAAACAGAGCTGGGGGCCTAGATACTTTCTATCATCTCCAACCAGTCTTCTAATCCTAACTGTGTGTTGCCCTTTCCAGGAGCTTAAAATACTGTACTTTTTGAAACACTTCATTTGTTTACTTCAACCTGAGTTGTTCCATATTCAAAGTTCAAGAAGGCCAAATTATGTCTCTGTGCAATGTGGTATTTCTGTGTGTTTTTCCTTATTGAAATAGCATCTGGAGAGCACTTGGCTCAACTTGTATTACCCATCAGGGTCAGCTAGGTTCATATCAGAACCACCAATAATGTCCTCTACATAGTTTGGCACTACTTCAAAATGAAAAGATGGCAAACAAAAGGAGCACACGCTTTGTCTTTCAGGAGCGTCATTTGTTGAAGACATCAACAACAGGCTGAAAGTTTATTAAGGTTGTATAATTACGTTGCTCATTGGGGATACATGCTGCATATACAGCTTATGGGGTTGCAGACAGCTGTATAAGCAGCGCTACGTCGAAGAGCTGGAATGAGACATACTGAACAACAACTCCCACCCAGTGAAGGACAAAGGCTGTCTAGGTGATGTCCCGAGGGCATAGGGTTTATGCAGGTACCAGATGCTGTGGAATAAACTCATCTGCAGCCGTGTGATGCATCGTTAAAAGAAAACTGACACAGCAACATTTTTAACGAACAGTGTGTGTCTTTGGACGCTTGTAGCCATCTGTCTCACATAAACATTATAAGGCTTATTCATAAAAATCATTCATTTTTAAAGTCTTCATCATGGTAACACATTCCAGTAGAGGGCTAGGACACTGGAAATTCCTCATGCTGTAGCATAGTAAACGTCAGTTTTGTTCTTGTAGCTGCCTTTCCTGTAAGGCTCAGAGTCACCCAGGGACCCCCAAAATGTTGTGGGCAGTCAACTGAAAATCATGGCTGTAAGTTTGTCTAGCTTATGGAAATGATAGGGAAGTGGCAGCTACAACTGTAAGATGGATGTACTGTTCAGCAGCCTCCAGTAATCAAGAGAAAAACAAGGTAGATTGGAATTACAAGAACTACTTTGAAAATCAGGTTTAGTTTATTTAGCTTAGAGAATCTTGTATTTTAGCATCAAAAAAGGTTGCAGTATTTGGATTAAGAGCTGTATGAACAAGATTTTTAAGAATGTATTTTAAATAGGCTTTATTATTACACATCATAAGTGGTTTAATAACAGTATTAAATATTTAAAATTACTGCTTTAAAATATTTAAGATATGAGGCTTTCTGTATTTTTTTTTCTTTTTTAGGGGGATAGTGGTGTTTGTGTTTTGCTGTTTTTTTTTTATTATTATTTGGTTTTAAAAGTCATTATCATTCTGCCATGAGACACACCAACATATGTAAAATAAAAAAAATGAAGATGTAATAAATCTTGCAGAATCACTGGTTCTTGGTTCTGTCCAAGTGATTTCAGCTGAGGCACTCCACTGTCCATAACAGAGCAGACAGCACCTAATTATCAAAGCAGAAGCAGCAAAACCTACAAATGCATACCTATGTAAATATAAATTTAGGGCAACAATTCCAGAACTCAAACTTTCAGAAACTTGTGGCTTTAGGAGTGCAATCAGAGACACCATTCAAAGCAGCTAACATTCAGGCAGGAGGTGATCTACAGTTTTAAAATGAGATTTTACATAAACATCTGGAAACAACTGTCAGGGATTTCTGGTGACCAGCCCTTATCTCACCACAACCTGCAGTGGTGCTGGAGGATTTTGGAGGGCAGCAGCTACCGAGCCACCACACAGCACCAAGGACCAGGTGGGCTTTTATCAGTGCAAATGCAGCACGATCATGTTCTTGCTTCCTGCAGTCTCCCCAGTGACAGCACAGCTGTGTTCTGACCAACTCTTTTCCAAGCAGAAATTCAACTTTTTTTTCTCTTCTGGCCTTTGCAATAGGCATCTGGAACTCAGTAACATTTAGATACTCCACAATAAGCTACATAAGGTTTAGCATCATTTACACATAAGCTGTCAATGACCACTTGGTAAAAATCTAATAGAAAGCTATTTTAAAACAACAACAATAATTCCTCCTGTAAAAACCTCATGCCTTGATTTCACTTCTTGGAAAAAGAGTACAATAAATTTAAATGTTAATATTCTTAAGGTTAGAAGTATATAATTACAGTCATCTTGTTTATCTGCTACATCACATTGCTATGAAATGTTATCAAATGTCTCTTGCATAAAGTTTAGGTTTCTAGGATTCACCATGTGCTCAATTGCACAGATCCAATGTTTTGTCCCTTTTCCTGTTTCAGAAAGTCTCTTCTGTTTTAGTCTCTCTCTCTCTCTTTTTTTTTTTTTTTTTTTTTTTTTTTTTTCCCCGAATTTCAGTTTCCTTTTTGTGGAGGTTTTTTTCCTACAAGAGCTCTTTGCTACTAGAAATATTTTCTCAACATCATTACAGAAAGACTATGATAAACTTTTTTTTTTTTTTTCTGAATCAAGTGAATCTTTTTAGTTTATTAGAAAAAGAGAAACAGATGTCAAAGTTATCCTTGTAGTTTTTGACTGAACATTGAGACTTGCCCACATCCTTTATGAAGCCCACACAATCGGGCAGCACGTTGTATTTCAAGGCGATTTACAGTAACACCCTGGGACTAGTACTGATTCTCAATGCACTTCTCTCATAGCTGCTGTGAATCTCTAGGAGATTATATTTAGAAGTCATAGAAGATAATGACCCATATTGTTTACTAAATTACAACTCCTTAAAAATACTTTTGTCGTGCTAGTACGATACACAACCTACTTTCCTAGAAACATGAGCTCACATCATTTAATACAACTGCTGAACAGAAATTTTTTTTGCAACATCAATAAGGTATAGCTAAATATCATCTCTAGTTCAGTAAGGTATAGCTAAATATCATCCCGAGCTCCCAAACTTGAGTTTGCATATTTGTAGAAATTTCCCATGTGATTCAGCTTCTCTGTAGATGAAGTTCCAGATATCATATAGAACAGCCAGTAATAGGAAATAGATGTAAGTTAACTACTTCTTAGTAAATGTTAAAGTTAGTAAATTTCTGTTATCAGATCCTATTTACTCCTTTTATCTTATCATCCATGCCAAGCTAAGCAGAACTTATTACCAGGCACACACAGTCTCACTGACATCAGATACATCTCCAGTTAGGTGAGCACAGACTGTAAGACCATAGCCAACTCACCCATTTCTAGCCAATCGGTTATTTCATTTCTCAATGATTCCCTCCCTTCTTTGCTGCTATATTTCAGTTATTCATGTTCAATGAAGCTGTGGGCTGTCTGTACTCTCCCAGATTAGGAATGCCAAGCAGGGTGTAATGTACAGGAAACCATCTCAATTACTGAAGTCAGTGTTTTCCCATTGTCCATCAGGATTTATGCACATCTGAACTCCAAATACCAATTAGCTTTGTCTTTCAATAACACCAGCGTCCATCAGTCAAAGAAAAACTATGTGAGAGAAATGTCAAACTCATTTTGTCCATAATTAATGTGAATAGCAAGTCTAGTCTATCAGATGACCGAAGAAATCCAAAACCTGAGAAAAAAAAGTTGCACGTTCCCAGAATGGATAGTCACAGCTCTGCAGGTCTGCATACACTAATTAGGATGCAGAACAGGAAAAGGTCAACTTCAGAAATTATAAAGAGAATTAATACACAGTGACCTTGCCATTTTCTTTGATTTGATTACATGTACACTGCCACGGGAAGATTTAACGTACTGCATTCATTCATGTTTGTCAAACATCTCTTACAGAAGAAACATTAATCCTAGGATGCATTTATTCAGAGAGAAAACTTAAGAACTCATTTGTATGTTAAAGAAGGCAAGGATGGAGGTTTTTTCCCCTTTTTTATTTTATTAATTCTTTTTGTTACTGACTATATTTATCAACGTTGTTCAACCATGCCATAACAAAAAAAAATCCATGGAAACAGCAGTCTTCATGTTTTTATTCCTCACGACTGTACAGCCTACTAAGTGCGGTTTGAAACTTCCCTGCACTGCTTGAGCTCCTGGTGCCATGGGGCTGGGACAGCAAAAAACCTGCTCATCTGCCCCAGTGGGCAGATCCCTGGGGTACCAAAGGGAGGTCAAGGAGGGGATAATTATTGGTAGAGGGAATGACAAGACAGGTTTGTGGGATTTCTTGTCTTGGGGTTTGTTTTTGTTTGGGGGTTAAGAGGGTGTCTGATTTTGAGATTTTTTTTTTTTTTTTTTTTTTTTTTGTGGATCTATCACAAAAGCCCCAAAGCAAGCCTTTTTCAATTTTCAATTAATCTGAGTTAATTAGAAGAGGAAAAAATCTATTTCCTAAGTTTCACTATAAGCATCTGAATTTTCTGTTATTTATTATTGTTCCCTCCAGCCAGGATTCAGATTATGTTTTTCAACATCCATCTTCTGATCCTATTTTTTATCCACATTTCTAATAATTTTCAATATTCCTTTGTGTTATTTAACTATTTTCCTCTGTATTGGAGCTATCATGGTTCGCTACCTCCACATATTTTAGTTTATATTCTTCATTTTCTATGTTATTAAACATCATAACACATATAGCATTATTCCCTGCTTAGACATTTCCCAGAGCTCTAGCCATATCCATTTAACATTATTCTTTGTTTACTGTTGCTCTGCCAACTCTTAGATCATATGGCAGCATCTCCATCACAGTCAATTTGAATCAATTTTTTGAGTAAGATTTTATGAAACAGCATCAAATGCATTACTAAAACCCAAATATGACATTTACTCCATTCCTTTCATTCACCAAATTTGCACTTCTATCAGAAAGGTAATCAAGTCTGATATGCTTTTCATGCCATACTTTAAACTTCCACATTCTCTAGCCAAAACATATTCATCACACTGTCCTTGCAAAATGCAGAATCACCATGCTACATGCAAAGCTAACGACAAATAGTTTTTGGTCCCAGAAGTAGAGCAAACTTAGCTGCGTGAGCAGACAGGACTTGTTCAGTTCTCATCTCCCACATAAGATAACTGACATCTCATGGTGATCTAACATATATACAAACAAACACAGGGTAATTAAGCTGCCTTTGATACAATTTGTACAACATTATATAGTTCCAAAATCCAAAGCACAGAGCTGTATGCAGTCAGCTTCAATACCCACTTGGCTCTGCACCCTGTTAATTCTATACAACAACTGGGTCCTTTAATGAGCAAACACCAACTACATTTTTTCCTCCCAAAGCCAGACACCATGGCTGCTTCTGAGGTCAGGCTGTGAAAACAGTGGAAGCAAGACAAATTATGGATGTCTGTTCTCATCTGCTGGCCTCTCTCATTCTTGGCTCTGAAACACATGTTATGATGGCTAGGGAATCACCCTCACTCAGCTTGCACCTGGAGGCTCCTTATTTGATTCAAATTTCAAATATAATTAGAGATGCATGCTTATTTTCCAGCATGTATTTGGCACTGCAAAAATGACAGGCTACAACCACTGGACAACAGGCACAGATTGGCTGCTGCCATGCAGGGCTTCAATCCATACTTCCCCGCTCCCCAGTTACACCAGTATAAACCATCTTACTTTAAAAGAATAAGGGGCTTCCAAGAAGGAACCAAATTCCTGCATAAGCAGAATAAATCAGGCCTCAAGTCCCATTAACTGAGGCAGATCCTCGGGGGGATGGATGGGTAGAGTATTAGGTGTAAATTATTAGCTTTTCATACTATAGGTTTAAATAAAAATAAATAGGCAAAATGAGTTCTCAAAAATGAGAACAGAGTTCCCTCCATTCCTCTAGAGCTCTCTGGCTCCTCTGTCTCACTGCTCTGGCTGCTTTCTTCGTGATCACTATATTCAAGGGTCCTTATGGAGACAACTACCCCAGCCCACCCTAGGACACACCTCCCTTGTGAGAACTACAAGCTCATGTTAAGATATGTGAAGTACGTCATGGTGTGCTACCTGCAGCAGAACTAGAATTGTACAGGAAGAACCAAAACAGCGCGAAAGCGCTCACTGGCCTTGAGTTTAATACAGATTCCTCCCCCAAACCCTAGAAAATAAGCCTTGCTCAACCACAGTGCAACCAGGATTCAAACACACCCAGATAATAACTTTCTATGGTAATTTTCTTTTGCTTGTTGTACTGTGAATTTTTTGGTGACAATTTTCGCTGCCTCACTGCTAGGCTGTTATCTCTCTGAAGAGAGAACCACACCGGTGTTACTACGCAGACACAGGAAGAGACAGTCCCCTCTTAACAGCACACTTTGCTAGAACGGCTGTGGCCAGAGCACAGCAGTGTGACGGTCTCATGCAGCAAGTGCTGCTGCTCCTCATTGCTCCTGTTGCTTTTCCCTAGACAGCATGCTTCACTCAACACCAGTGTTCATGCAGAGAATCTTCCACATGCACACAGGTGGCAGGTCCAAACCACGATGTCAGACTCCTTTGCTCCGAGGCAATGGACTGAATTTGGCATCACTGCTAGAGATTTTCTGACAGTGCCCACACATCATGTGCTGCCCTCTGTGCCACTCGCAAGCCATGGTGCAGCAGCAGGCGGCCTGTGCCTGCCATTCCAAGGGGCTTTAACCAGCTGCTCCTAAAACACACACACACTTCCTAAACCAGAAACATGCCCATCTGTCTGAAGGCTGTAATTGTTTCTTCTGCTTTTAAAACATTCACTGATGATACCTTTAAGTTGTTTACATACAAAAGATTAAGAAAGAAAACAAAATGGATTTCATAATGTTTGGCATTGGTATCAGGGTTGAATAGAGATAGATCTAGAAGCAGAAAATCTTTGTAAACATACTGCCAGTCACAGAAAAACACTTTTACAAGCAATACCCTGGCTGTGTTCAGCAGGATTAGTAATATTACAATTAAGGGACTTATATTGAATACTGTTTAAATCAGAATGAGAATCCCTATTAAGCGTAAACTGAAAGCAATTATTTTTAAAAGGCTTTAGCTCTCGACTGCCAAAAAAAATAAAGTCTTTTTTTTACTCTCATTTTTGAGATACCTCCTTTAATCCTCGGATCAGTAAGAAATGAACTACAGAAAAAGCATTTCAGTTTTTATATCTGTTGTTCACACAAAGCACACAAGACGTAGCAAGCAGGATCAGCATGGGAATAAAGCATCCTGACAAAGTCAGACTAGACAGTACATACAGATTAACGATTTTTGTGCAGTCCAAAAGTACACAACTACACAGTCTGTGCATTAACCCTCTGCTTATGCATTTATCTTATGTATTCAGAAGCTAGAAGTTTGCAATGCACCAGCATCAGGTGTAATTTGAGTCAGTGCTCCATGGATACACCTGTATTATCTGCCCATGTCCCCCAGAGCCCTTAGCTGCCCAGCCCTTGCACCCAGTAGCATCTTACACTGAACTGCTTCCCAGCCTTCACTTCTGCACATCTCATCCCGTTTTAGTTCTGGGTATTGGAACACTGTTCTGATCTGCAACACCCCTTTATAGCACAACATTTGTATTACGCGTATGGCATCTGAGGTGATGGAGGACTCAGTGGATGGATTTATGTTCCTTCCGTGCCTGTTCTCCCACAAACACATGCTCATTTGCCCCTTGTGCAGTGCCACAGTTATCACTGCAAGCACAGCCAGAAACATCACAGGAAGTAACACCTTGCAGATGACAAAAGCAAGAAGCAAGAGGAGTCTATAGCATAACATGAATTCAGACAAATGCAAGGTTTAGGAACTGTTTCAATTAGAGATGTGATTGTGTGTGTGTGTGTGTGTGTGTGTGTGTGTGTGTCTGTGTGTGTGTGTGTGTGTGTGTCTGTGTGTGTGTCTGTGTGTGTGTCTGTCTGTGTGTGTGTGTGTGTGTGTGTGTGTGTCTGTGTGTGTGTCTCTGTGTGTGTGTGTGTGTGTGTGTGTGTGTGTGTGTGTGTGTTTTTCCTCATTTGTTTTAAACAATGCTCCACATGGGGTAGCCTCATACTGCTGTCCAAGATGGAAGTGACATATGGCCGCAGGGCAGCGCCTTATGATAACGTGGCAGTTTCCAACCCTTGGTTCTAATGTGGAAAAAATGCAAGTTGTTTTCCTAAGCAGTAGCAGCACTTGGGATCCTAACTAATATTGAAGGATTCTTCTGTCTTTCATGTCTGTCTCCTTAGACATGTGTAAGGTACAGCATCTCTGTCATCAGTTTCCACCATGTGGGAAGCCAAATATTCTTGTTTTCATTTCTCCCACAGAACAAATCAGCAGAGGATGACCACTGATGTTTAATTACTGTAGCTCTATGATCAATTCTAAATGCACTCATCTTAGGAGAAGTCCTTTTTCTATCATACTCATTTGCTGTCATCCTGTTAAATTAAGGATAATGGGGTCTAGCTAAAATATCTTTAATTCCATACATCACTGAAAAATACTGGAGGTTAAGCCAATTAAAAGTGGCCTATGATTGAAACCTCTTTCTTCTCCTAGTAATATGTGGGATATTCCTCCTACAGTACAGCAAAACACTCACTGCTGTTCTTATTTCTTGCATAGACACCGTCTTAAAATATTTCTACAGTAAGAACAAAATAGCAGCTAAGCCTCATTTTTACCCATATGCTTTTATTCTTTAGATAATACTGTTTTTCCTGGTACCATACTGATGTGTTTACCCTAGATTTAGTAGAAGCCACATTTCTTCATAGATGTCCTGCTTATTTGCGATTGTATCCTTTCATCCTCTGCTTCTAAAAGGAATACTTCTGAGCTCACCACCTTTTCATCTGGACATATTTATTGGTCTGTGCAAATTCATGTTACACACTGCAATTTTTCCTCCTTCTCCAAATGCTAGGCTGACACTTGACTGGAATTCCAGCTATAAATGCCTCTCTACTTTAAGTATTTTCAATTTTCTATTCTATCCCCAGGATCAGAACACTGCCCATCCTTCATTCTGGACTGGGCACCTGGCTCTGCTTGGCTAAGTTTTAGCATTATCAAATATTAATTGTGGGTTTTCCACAAACCCAGTACTATGTTGTTGCATATATCAACTTCAATTCATTTTCCTCTCAAAGACGCATTGTTAGAAAATCTCTGAACTTTTTTTTTTTTTTAATTTTATCAGTTTTATTATTTTATTATTATTATTTTTTTTTTTTTTTAGTTTTTGCCTTGAATTCTCACATCTTATTTTTGAGCCTTTTGTAATAGAACAGTTCAGTGGGAAGGTACCTTCAAAGGTCATTGAGTCCAGCTGTCTGACTACTTTGGGGTCAACAGAAGTTTCTGAGGGCAGTGTCCTTGAACACTGGTAGGCACAGGGCACAACCTACCTCGCCAGGCAGACAGCTCCAGTTTTTAAGTCACCTCATGGGAAAGCAATGCCCCCACCTGACCAGCCTAAGCTCTCCCAGTGCAGTTCAGTACCATTGGTACCCATGGGACAGAGCCTGGCACTTGTTTCTACTCTCCCCTCCTCAGAGAACCACAGTGAGCAATGAGATTGCCTCTAAACATCCTTTTGTTCTTTTCTCCCAACTAGTTTTCTTTGCTCAAGTTAACCTAAAATTACTAAAAATATTCATATTTTCAAAAGCTGCTCCTATTCACATTAAATCTACTGTCTTGCTGTGCACCTGTTGCTTCAGATAGAACAAAATTCCTTCTAACACTTTTCCAGTTGTTTTATACATTCCCAAAGAGTTTCAGTTCCAATGAGACAGCTCCTCACACACACATACACACACCCCATCATCACAAAGACTCATGAATCAGAAAGATTTGTTTAGCCTCACATCACAGTTTCTAACTGATCAGTATAACCAGCATCAGGGCAATCCACGCTAGCTGGCTATTGCCAAGCAATTTTGAAAGGTTCAGTACTCAACAGGGGATGAGCTGAACATAGTTTAAGCCAGAATCACCAGGAGCTAGAGGGATATTGAGGAAGTTTCCAAAACAAAGTTTTCTAGCTTGCTTATATACAGTTGCATTAAAAAAAAAAAAAATAAAAAATAAGCAAATAGCAAATAAAAAAAAAAAATTATCCATTGAAGGACTTCTTTTTCCTGCAGACATATGGAACAAAAAGTTAAAAGACAAGAGCAATGGGAATTAAATCAATGCTGTAGCCCCCAAGCAGTGCAATTACAAAGAAGTACAAGCCTCCTTCAACTCCGTCTTGATGAGAATTTAGTAGAATTTGGACAGAACCACTTGACAACTCCAACAGCTCTATTCACAGGAGTGTCAAGGTGATCTCATTACAATTTCTAGTAAATGATAGACACGTCAGTAGTTATCAGCACTACTATGGCACTTGGAAAGGAAGTTTTGAGCTGGAAAGCTTGGCCTCCAATCAGCCCCTTCTCCCACAGAAGAGTTCCCATCACATCAAAGCTGGCAAATAGTGCTGGACATGGCAACAGCAGCACAGACACTGACAGATTCAACTCTGTTTTGATGGCAATCCAAAATCTCTATCAGGAAATTAAATCATGCTAAAGAAATAGATCTACTCTTTTAAGAGGTCACTTTATAATTAATTATACTCCAGCTTTCAAACCATTTTGCACAGTTCAGCTCTCTAATATAATTACCTCACAAACTGCATTTCATGGCAAATATACATTGAGAAGTCACATCTGGAATGCCAACAGTGAGCATACTTTTAATGCGAAGCTTCAGTAAGTAGGTATAACAAGTATTAGCGAAAATAGGTAATATAATACTATACTCGTTTAATGTTTGCTCCCTGGTTCAGTTGGCCAAATACTTTACTTTTTGCTTCCCCTCAAAAAAGATGATTCTACTCCATTTTTCCTCAGAAAATACAGTTCGAACTACTAGCTGTAGCCCAGAACTTCAATACGAGATCAAGTTAAACCTTTGAAAAATTCTAGTCTTCCACAGGAATTCTGTCCCTCCTTCACCTTAGGCCAAGAGATGCTTCCCCTATTTTGCAGTAACAAGCAAATCTGAAATAATGAGACTGAAAATAGATTTTCAGTTCTACAGGAAATTCTGACATTTCAGATTGTTTTTTTTCTAAATCAGAACAAAAGACTAAGACTCTAAAACTACTAAATCATATTCATTTCATATCATTACACAATGGTAGTGTAAAATAGTAAATCAAGATCTCAGAGATGAAGTATTAACTAAATTAGTTTAGAAAAAAATGCATGTTGTGGTGAAAATAAAACTGCATTACATTGATCAAAAAGTATTAGATATGATCAGGACAAAAATGAAGATTTTTTCTCACCACAATACAAAGATTCCTCACAATGGATTTTTACCATTGTACTATAAAACTGCATTTATCTTGTACCACTGTTTTCAGGCAGAGAGACACCATACAGTTTTTAAAACCTCAAGGTAATACCCAGATTTCAGGGTACTCTAAGTCCACATAACTTAGGGTAATCTCCACTCATTTAAGACGAATGTCATTCAGCTTGGCCTAATTCAATCTTAACATGATACACAAAACCATTTAAACTAGAGCTCTGCACATGCAAACACTGATTTTTTGCTTCCAATGTATGTGTCTTATTCCTCCCCATTGAAAGCACTGAGCCCAATATTTACAAGTATTCCATAATTATTGCAACTTGTAATCCACAATTCTCCATTTGTATCCCATATTTCCTGTCTGCTGATTTAAGCAACGAGTTACACAGGAAATTTGTAGACACAACTTGCTCCACAACTGAAACCAAAATAAAATACTTCCCAGACATTTATTTTATGTGAAAACTCTTGAATTTTACTACTTAATTGCAGAAGTCAACTTTTAATACTGCTTCCTAGCGGTGTCAAACACTGCATTTCTGAGAAAACCATCAGTAAAAAACAACATTTAAGGCTCTCTTTAGAGATATTATTTGTTCATGACTATCATCCACATTTGAGCCAGAGATCCATCACAATTAATTCCCCTACTTCAAATGACCAGGCAGCCAGCGAACATCTTCAAATTCCCTGAACATTCTCAGGCATGAAGATACTCTCTCCATATGCTCCAATATGTACCTATACACAGAGAAGTTTGCAGTTTGGACAACAAATGACCCTTGAGTTAGAGTCAGAAAAAGTTATCAGGCAACACAACATGCTTCATGACTCACTAAAGCCTCATGGTTTCCTTCACACAGACTACAGATTTCTCACAATCTTCAAGCCTAACAAACTAAAGATGAAAATGACCTAACTCATCTCTAAGCTCTGGTAACAACAAAACAACCACATGGATTTTCAGTTAAGGGAGAAAGCCGGGAAGATTTTAGAAACTCATCTGTTTCATGGTACATTAGATTGTTCTGAACTCGAGGTCATGCAGGAAGTCTCTGGAACAAGATGATATACAGTTTTAACCTTTTTGGTCCTTTTGGTCGTAATAATATAACTCAACATCTCTTGCAGATGTGATTGAGTTGTTAGCCAGAATATTGATTTGATAAAAGACTTTTTTAAAAAAGAAAAGAAGTTGTCAAGTTATTCACAACGAAGACCAAGAATTTGTCATTAAAGGTTGTAGCAATCTATGCAAACATCTTATTAGTGTCAAACCTGCACGGCACATACATACAATTTTTTTAATACTACAATTAATACACAGTGCTGTCTGTTCAGTATTAATTCACACCGAACTACCGTCATCTAAATGGCCCAATAAAACAGGTAGCATATAGCCTGTAAACACAAACAGCAGTCTTTTGGGATGGCCAACTGTCCTTGGCCAGGTCAAAGCTCCAATTCCATCAATCTGCATTAAGGCAGTAATGCTTATTCAGTGAAGATGCAGAGTGCACATGCTGGCAGTTGACATCTAAAGGATCAGACCCCAGAATTATTTCTGTGAGAAGTACTGGGCACATATGTATCTAATCATAGGAATAAAAATGGCACTCAGATTTTAAATGATGAACCAGAAGTACAAGGCTACAATAGTTAAAAAAAGGCATTTTAGAATAACTGAGATTATCATGTAAATTCCACTGATTCTGAATAAAGCTGTAGTACTGCTGTAGTATGCTTTCAAAATGCAGTTTCAGAAAAATACTAACTAAAATCTGATTTTATTTTCTTTATTCATATTTGCTTGAATACCTACTGTCACTTTTGTCTATTAAAAAGCACATACAACAATTTTCTAAATATCTCATTTGCAAATTTGCTCTGACATTGAAAAATTCTAGTACTGCAGCTGTGAAGGCTGCTAAAATCTTCCTGGTTTTCTGATCATTTGCAGTTGCACAAAAAAAATATTTGAGTTGCTGAATTCTTTCAGCCATATTTCTGTTAGATTAGGGACAGTTCCTGCTCAGTCCCCCACCCCCTTTCTCATTGTTGGGGCTTTAGGTTATGTAATAGGCTGTGATATAACACAGTAATATGTAATATCAGCAAATGCAACATGAATAAGGTCTTATCATAGGTATATAGCACTGCAAAGGATATTCCCTGGATGCTGTCTGTTCTGTCATCATACATCCACAGATTACACTAGCCATTTGATGGAGATGCACAGAATTTAAAATAAAGAATGCTTCACTAACAGCAGCTATAATCTCTCCTGCTCTGCTTCTTTAATCCCACAAGATCTTTTTAATAAGCCTCTCCCACAGAAAACGATTAAAATCCGCATCTTTCATATCTTTTGATTACAAGAAATAGCACAAAGTACTCCATATAAAAGTTAATTATGCATTTTAACAAAGAGTTTCCTTTGATTTATTTATTTTTGGATATCCATGAAAGAAGACCAGTAGGCCAATACATTACAAAATTTCAGCATCAACAGGAAATTACAGTCCATTATGATTTACTGTATGACAATTCTGGTATAGGAACTAACCAAGAAAACAGCTATATCAATGTTATTAATTACAAACAAGTGAAATTACCTTGGAACAGCCTGAAATTCACTTAAGAGCACCAATATTTACTTCCTATAATAGGTAAAGCCATAATTCTTCCCATTTCAGGACTTAGGTTAAAAAATATATATGTATATCAAAGAATTCTACTTGTCTGTATTTAGGAGTAGAATAAACCACTCCACGATAGGACACATCAGCCTTCTGCTAAATAGTCTACTATGGACCATTGCATCTATTTTGTATAAGAAGTCATTACAAATTAATTTTTTACTACATGCTTTTGCATTCCCTGCTTCACTTTACAGGGGTAGTAAAAGCAACTCAGAAAGCAAACGGTCCTCTAGAAAAATTCCACCTGTGAGTCAATCCCACTGCTCTAAAAAATCCCCCTACCTTTGGGCTGAGCAGCAGCAAGCCCACTTCTTCAGAGCAGCAGTTTCTTCATAGAGATGCCTGCACGTGCCATTCCATCCCAAAGGAAATTCCATTTCAGGGGAAACATGGTGTAAGAGATTAGAAAATGTGGGCACAAACTCAGTCACCATGCAGTCCTTGCTGCACCCAGCTCCCGCAGTCACACTGGCTGCGGAACAGAAGCTGCCAGGCAGCAGCACAGCCAGAGGGAGTGGAGCAAGGGCTTCACACTGGTGCTCTCCTGAGTTTTGGTAAGAGACTGTTTGTGAATTAAAAGGATGAGTCCACGCTACAAGGTCTGATAACAAAGAAAAACCTAGCCCTTTGCTACATCTATTATTTCTCAAGGCCTTCTGAAATCAATCTCCAAATACAAGCTACACACATAGAGGAAAGTTATTGAAGTCCATACTTGCATTTCTTTTGCAGTGCAAAACCACTGCCCTCTTCCAGAGAAAGATGTGTACCACAGCAGACACTTCACCCTGAATAGATGTGCTACTGAAATATCAGGGAAGCACATCAGAACTGAAAACATCCACTCATAATCAACCTATTCATTGTTCAAATATAGTTCTGTGTAAACAACAATGAAAAAAGTACAAGGAAAACAAGTTAACATCAGCAGCCTTCCCCTCCATGGCCTTCTTCTTCATTCCTTAAGCAGATCCAATCTAGCTACTCCTAGTGCTCCAGAAAAACGTTGCCTGGATGTGAAACATGCTGCAGCAAAACAAACTTCAAACAGGGACAACCTGGCATTAAGCAGAGGAAAAGCTGAAAGTGGTAAGCTGTAAACACATACAAATTAAAGCAATATCATAAAACATACCTAGGACTGTTAACTTTTAAACTTCCTTGGTTCAACAACTCAGGAGTCAATCTCATAATGGAACCTGCTGCTAATTAGCTGAAACAAATCAGAAGCTTAACATGGTCCAGGCTGCTTAAGCTTGTCTTGCCTAGGACTGCATGTACCCCACCATAAATTAGTCTAATCCAAACAGTCTGCAGAGTGGGGACTTGTTTCCATTCTCTGGTTCCAAAAAAAAAAAAACCTTCAGCATCATTAGATATGCAGTAGAAAGCAGTATTAACATAATTATACATACACAGGGTTAGCTGAGAAAAAAATAAAAGAAAATCCCTTGCAAATCAAACCAGGTTTTAGATTATGTAGTGGCTCTACACATATAAAAGTCACAGAATTTCTAGGTTGGAAGAGACCTCAAGATCATCGAGTCTAACCTCTGACCTAAGTCTTCACAAGAAGAGTCCATCTCATGGTTACTTCACTAACAGTTTCCCAGTCTCCCCCTTTGCCAGCTTCCCCACCCTCAGGAAAAGAATTCTGTTGCCTTCTGATTCTGTGTAGGTTATCTGACAATACCAAAAAAAAGGACTTTTAGAAAGATGTTCAGCTCATGCACATATAACTGTCACTTCTTACCATGGTTTACAACTCTGTTTTTGATGAAAGAACAGGATTGCGAATAATTCTATCAACTCTGAATCTACACATTAATAACTCATGTACATGGCTGACTGACCAACCATGTCTGTCTGCAAAAAGAAGCTGTGCAGCACACAGTACAAGTGTGATTAGACATTTCTTAAAACACAAGTAAAACGGGCAAAGTGACCCTCTGTCTTCTTGACTTCACCTCAAAATTAAGAGGGTAAACTCCATCAGACTTCTTGTAAGCTCTTGGACAAAAAAAAAAAAAAATCATCCAGGTGGTCTGACATTAGATAATTGTGAAAAATGTTTTTTTTTTTTTGTTTTTGTTTTGTTTGTTTTTTTGTCCATGCATAATCAAAACTTGCATATACAAAGTGAATTCATTTACTAATCATTGATTTAAAAGTGCTAAGTTGGAGAGCTCATTCACAAGTGATGGGAGGCATATTTGTGTTTTGTTCCAAATTGCTGACCCAGTTTACAAAGTGTTCATGAAGAGTTATCCACATGACTGTTCCTACCTATGTAATTCTTGACTTCTCTTCTAAGACTACCAACAAAGTTGTCAGGGTGGCAAGGTTTGCTCAGCTGTCCTGTAAAAAGCTACCAAGTAGTACAAAACACCTACTGCATTTCTTACAGGCCAATGATCTTATCAAGTGGTTAAAATTTGACTGATTTGATCGAATAAAAACCAATGACCTACTGTGGCAAAGGTTCTCTACCTCATTATCTGTCCCCTGAAGCAGCTTCTAAGTAGACAGTTTGTTTAGTGCCCTGTTCCTCAAATATTTTGTCACCAACCAGGGTATTTCCATCAGCATTATGTGAGGCTGAAAAGAAAGAAAGAAATCCAAAAGAGAACAAGACCAAAAATCAATGGGCCCTGCAAAACAGGCTGCACACTTATTATGAATAAAATTGAGTAGTAATGGGTTTCAAAGTCTTTGTAAAACTCTAATATTTAGCAAATAGTGTTCCATTTCACATTTTGACATCCTCTGGCGTGAACTATCACGCTTTAATTAAACACAGAATGCAAATCACAGCCCCAGGAGATAATGCCTCTAGCTGCTTCTCCTTCAGTAAGGCAGCATGGAAATCAACCACCACAGTGATGTAGAGGAGACCAGAGCAATCATGCTCCTTGTGGGTGGAGCTTCTCAACCACCACTTTGAGGGCAACTCCTGAATAGTTTTTGGAGAAGTCATCGCTTATGGCTGAGCTCCCTGTTGGCAGACAGAGAGCCATCCATCTCTGCTGAGATGTCTTCCGGATCGATAGGCTGCATTGACCAGCAAGCACAAGACAGCTTGATTAGCTAGGCTATACATACACGTATTTCATTGCCGTCAGCTCCTGGGGGGAAAACATCCTGACTTGGAGGTCTTATCCATACTGCAGTTCTCCATGGGACAGCTCCACCAGCCTTGGGAATCTACAGAAGCTAACCTGCATAGTGCAAATGTCAGACAACATTTTACTCATGTGCTGCTTAAAGCTACCCTTAGTAGACAACACCATGCAAAAATGGCAATTCCATTTAAAAATGTTTTGTCCAGCAACCAACTGCCTCTCTACTGGGACAAGAATGAAACAGGCACAATAAGCCAAAATCATGCTGGTAGAGAAAGACGTACTTCTAAGTAATCTATTAAGATTAAATATCTTAATATCTTCACACCCTCAAATCTACCAGTTCAGGAGACTCAGACATGTTTTCACAATAAATGATACCCAAGGATGGGAATGGAACCAAAATGTGATGTTTAGGTCAATACATTAACAGAGTGATTCTCAAGTTTTGATTGTGTCCCCTTAAATTCCAAAGGTGATGCAAGATCACATAATTCTTAAAAAAAAAAAAAAAAAAAAAAAAAAAAAAAAACACTTAATCTTACTAAAATCTTACTAAGATGTACAAATCTTGGCTGTTTAGTAGCTGTCTCTCTTCTGACAACAGTTAGTTCAGTTAGTTCAAATATCAGAGTGTAAGTGCGTAATACACGACCCACAGTACTGGGAACACAGTGCTGCAGAGTCCCTTTTGACTTCACAAGTAATTTCTAGGACCCAGGAGCTCTGTACAAAAGCAGAAGTCCTCAGCAGTCTTTCATATGAAGAGTTTCTCCAAGAAGCCTGACAGAGGTGTGAAAGGTACAGGTAATCCTACAGTCCACACCCATAGGAAATGGAGAGGCAAACAAAGAACATGCAGACATTTTTCAATACCTGAAGCACTGTATTCTAGTGTGTGTTTACTCTTGATATTAAGAAATGAAGCAAGGAAAATACATGTGCATGTCTCTAGACAGACCAATACCCAGAAGCAGCATTTTATGCAGTAGAGCTACCATGTACCTAACTTCTCTGGCATCAACACAGGTTTGTTTGTTTTTTTGTTTGTTTGCTTGTTTGTTTGTTTGTTTGTTTGTTTTTGTTTGTTTGTTTTTGTTTTTGTTTTTGTTTTTTTTGTTTTGTTTTTTTCAAATTATTTTTCAACCAAGATCTTGTATTTAGGGCCCTGCCTCAAGTACCTCAACACACGAAACCTCTTGTTTGTTCTCTCTATGTAACATACCTCTACACCTCTCAGGGTAGTCAGTGCCACAAGATAATTCCATGTTTGACTCCCTGCAGCCATTCTTCAGACCTAGCTATAGCTGCTGTACAACTTGATCTTGCAGTGAAATGTTTCAATGATGCTAGTAGCACCTCCTTAGTTAAGAGAGACATGCAGTACTGCAGCTGGTAAACAGAGAGCAAGGGAAAGACACGCTCTGTAGAAAGTATCAATTTCATAGGAAAAACTAATTCCTCTAACCAAAATAAATAGCCATGAAATATTAGAAATATTTCATGAAATATTTCAACTTGGGTAGCACAAAGCAATTTTCAATTAGATACTGCACAGGGTTCAAAAGTTGAACAAACCACATATCACATGCTTAGCCTTTAATAAAAAAATCATGAACATTTATTATTAATGATCCTTAGTAATAAATATCTTCATCTAAAATTCTTAATTGATAGGGACTTTTTCACAGAGTAACAGGAGGAATATTTCACTTGGGCATCTGTGGCTGTGTGCGCCTTCTCACTGGGGAAAAGATTATACAGTTTAAGGAAAATACAGAAGATACAGAAGAAAGACTCTATGTTTAGACAGGCACCTCTTTGAATACTAAATAAGGGGGGATGTTCTGAGGCTGGTGAAGTCCTTGCAATTTCCACACTAGCCATACAGCATACATAACATCAGACCAATATTAATGAGCCAGAATAACGAGACTGGAGCGCCTACGTATCAGAGCTTTCTTTAATGACTAGGCAATAGAACTATTCTTCAGGTCACATGTTGGTTTGTCTGTTTCGTTGTTTTAGGCCAAAAATGCAGTGGAAGTTGAATCTCTAAGGATATTCACTTTGGTTTTTGACCCCATTTAAAACCTGACCAGTTCATGTACTCTGATAGATTTATCTAGGTCTGTGACTGCCTCGATTCTAAGCAAAATATTACTTTTAAATCAGAGTGCAGTTAACAATGCTGGAAAATATGCAAAGTAACTTCCCTAATATGCAGACTTTGCATCCTTGCCGCTGATGTGATTTTGGGCAATGCTGAGCCTAAAGCTCTTGAGGATTTTCGTAAACTGCAGATACGTTGCTCCTCAGGGCAGCGGGTTAGAGGAGGATCAAACAAGACAAAGAAATCAGTATCATCAGGAGAGAGTAAATTCTGGATCCTTCCTGTGAATCCTTTGGCTTCATATAATAATAATTAAAAACTCTCTATGTCCCTTCTAGGTGTCTATTCTCTTTCACCTTCATTGTTTGTAGTTTTATTTCCCTCGAAAGCAAAAGAACTCTAAGTTACCTGCAAACAAAAATATTTGCTAATGTTAATGTTCAGGCACTCCACTAGTGGAAACAAACATGTATCTCCTCCAAGCATACCAAAAATCCCTTCTGGGTGATAATCAACACAGCTCTGCTCCAGTGAGTCATCAGGAGGGACCAGTTTCATTTGCAAAATACAAATGCTGATTCCAAACAACACAGCCATACTGACATAAGCAAACATGCACTAATTAGGGCAAATAATTGCTACTTCAAAAACTAGCCAGAAGATTACACGCTTGTTCTTACAGGTCCTGCCTTAGAGTTTTCCTAACCAAACCGAAGAATGTCCAACACATGTGCATTAAATTTTTATACTAATTTCTTCAGACTATTTTTTTAATTGATAATCATCTTACTGAAATTAAATACCACACTTTCTTCCATTTAGATATTCAGCACTACACTGCAAGAAAGCTAGAAAATGCATTAATATGAAGTCAGTTCCTGGGGTTTTCTTTTATGGAATCCTTAGCTAGAATCCAAAACAAAGATGTCCTGCTGCTAATTAAAGCCACTTACAGTTCAGACCATTTTCTATGTATGACGTATGTATACATTCACATTGTGCTGTCACCTTATGGAGACCTCTTTGGAGAATTACCTGAATTTATCTTTGAACAACAACAAGCAGCTTTACTCTGATTTTCAAAATTTTATACACTTGTCCCAAAGAAACAAAAAGACATTCTGAAGATCAAAAAAAAAAAAAAAAAAAAAAAAAAAAGATAAAAAATGGTTTCTTCCCCTCCAGTTTGGCTTCTTTCTACCTGCTTGCTATTGCAAAACACCTAGTTTCTAATCAAAATAATGAAGGCAGAGCTTCCGTGCTCAGAGGTTTCCATTTCAATAAGCAAGGCAATTTCCATTCAAAATATATGTTATGTCATGCTTCCACAAAACAGAAGAAAGCCACTTTTCATTTAATACAAATGCCAGGTTATCCAGGTTCTTATATCCTTCCAGAAAACAAGAAAATAGTCTCAGCTTGCTCACTGCTCAGCACAGTGAGCTTCCTTATCCAGCCTAAGGTTTGACTGCAAAGTTTAAATGCAAAGTCTGCTCATCTCCTGGTTTCTATTCCTAATTATGACCTGGCATATCAGTTTTATGAGGTTGCTGCATCGTAATTTCTCTTAAGTGTGTATAATTTCTCTTAAGTGTGTAAAAGACTGATATATTCAGATAAAAGATGTGGAACACTGTTCTTACGAAATCAAGCTACGCAACAGCCAGCTTTGTCAGCTGTGCAATGACTTTCTCACTATTCCTTCTCCACCCACTCCTCTTGGAAGAAATAATGCAGATATCGAAGCAAAGCTACAGATTAAAATTTCATGCTGAAATTCATAAAAAAATATCTTCTTAGAAAATCTCTTATTTAAACAGCATACACAACTTGGCCAACTTGGTGATTGATAATTCAGTTTGTTTCATGGTGTAAATCTTTAATTTCATTTGCTGCCCTTGTTACTCTGACCCTAGCAATATTCCATAAATATTTAGGTAGCTTTCCACCAGCATGCTTTCAGCTTTTGAATACTAATGCCAGCTGTAGTGAAGAAGAAAAGGAATTGCTGTAATGGACCACGGAACTAGCTGTGAATATGTAACCTGCTGTTTGTCAGGGATCCTGTTTACTGGAATTAAAGCAGTCATTACTAGCACATGGGAACCCATCACATTCTTAATGAATTGTGAAGCTGTGTTGGGAAAATAACAAATATCTTTACCTGAATAAGCATTAATGTTGTAACAACTTGAAAAAAAAAAATCAATAGCTGTATAAAGCCTAAGGGCTAAGAACAGAAAAACAAGACTGGCATGCATACAGATAACCTTACCAGTGAAGAAATCAAAGAGTTTCTGGTTTACTCTGCATCTCATCATGGTGCCTGACAGATTATCAACAACTTTAAAAGTATCCTTTGATATAAGCACAGTCAAGGCTCAGGGACATGACCTTCTACTACCTGTATTCCTTCATTCTGCAACATCCCAAGCTCATTAGAGTTCAAAGAAAGGACTTTATGACACCATTCTTGGCAAAGCAGCAGTGTGCAATTGCATGGTGAGCCTTCCCGCTGCTCCAGCCAGAAGAAACACAAGCTGGGGAGGAGAGTTACAGAACATCCCTTGTTTCCTAGGTCAGCGGATGCAGCATCCACTTTCAGTCTCCAAGGGGACAGAGTCATTCCGTCCATGAAGAGGTACTTCCCTGCCAGATCCCTCAGACACACCGGATGCAGAAGCAATTCTTTGCCATTCCTAGTGAAGAGAAGTGCTGAGCATAAGAAACCACTACCAGCAGAAAAGAGGACAGCAGTGGAAAAAACGCCAAAATTCATCTCAACCTTGTTCCCCACTTCGACTAGAACCTTGTCTAGACTTTAGTCACTTCTCATCTATACTACTGAAATCGCTTTTAAAATTACCTCATTGTACTGCTGTGCTTTCAGAACTATAGCAATGAGTTGTGAACTGCAGCACAACTCCCCTCACTCCAGAAAGCTTGTATGACTTCATCTGCAAAGTCACAACTAACCTCCTAGTTTTAGAGGCCATCTTTTAATTTTTCCCACAAATACAAGCCTCTCTCTTTATGTCTTTCTATCAAGGGCCATCTAGACTGGAAAATCAAGTACCAAAAAGAGTTGTCTTTGACACCCACAAGAATTTGGTAAAAACGTCCACTCTTCCCACACAAACACACATACCCCTTTTCTTTTCAGGTAACACTCTTGAAAATATATTATAAGGTTGAATAAGGCAGAGACTAATTTCTTGACTTTAGGAGAAAAAAAAAAAAAAAAAAAAAAAAAACATGAACAAGAAACTAGAAAGGTACCAAAGTCCAACATTTGCCTTAAGATTCACCAGCGTGAACTGCATCGGTGCATGTCCTCCCATCTCCTCTATTTCATTTTCTCCTGGGCCTAAGCTGAAAATGGAAGCCTTTGGCTGCTAACTGAATGCGCAATGACAAAGCAGCCCTACCATTGTATTAAAACCAACAAGTAAAAGGAAACCACTTTCTTCACATTGCATCAAGAAGCATTTGCACGTGCAGAAGTTGCCTCCTTTGCGAGGAACAATAACAGCTTGTAGTCTGGCCTCTGCTATAGGGTTCAAACCCATCTTGGCTTGTCTAACCTACACAGACACCCTGCCCATTTCTTTTCTCAAAAGCAGGATGTGTGTCTTTGCAGGGGGAGGGGAAAGAAGAAAAAAAAAAAAAAAAAAAAAAAAGCTGTTTCACCAACTTCTCTTACACAGTTGAGTTAATAGGTTTCCTCAACTGGAGTTACCAGTAAGTAGGTGGTTCCCCTAAATCCTAAACAGACAACTGTTTCCTCTTTACACTGCTTTGTAAGCAGCTCTCTCAAGCCCACTACAAGACCATCTGCCAAGCACATTGCAGTGGCTACCTTTTTATTCTTGGAGTCCTGCTGCATGAGTAAGAGCAAAGCACACAGCAGAGCTCACAATAAAGACAAGTAGGCTATCTTTACCTTAAATTTCAGTCACAACTGAGATAAGCATCCATTGAGCATTAGTAGGCTGGAAACTATTTTCTTATCCAAGTAAAGGAGCCTCTTTGTTGCTGCCATTGGATTGCAAGTTCTGTGTAGATAGTTCAGCTATCTACAGTAAATTTGAACAGCTGTTATTAGCTTTATAGTTGTTACTAAGAGGATTTTCATTAGAAGATTTTTTCTTGTAAAATGAAAAAGCACTTAGACACTATTTCTCAGAATACACTGACCCAGACAAAAAGCACAGCTCCTAAATAGATCAGAGCTTCAGAATCCTAACATGTATTTTCAGAATATAAGCCCCTAATACTTGAGCACAAAATCACCTTACAGTGATATACCTTACTTCCAGTATTTACACCTAGAGCCAGGGTCTAACACCTACTGCAGTACAAAGAAAAAATCTTTTCAGTCTTCACACTGACTGAGGGTTTGAGGGTCTCTTTCAACAGCAAATTATCTACTCAAGGTAACGTGCTTACATACACAACCATTAAAAACTTGATAAAACCATCGGTAATAACTGAGTCAAAAGCCATTTTCTACAAATACTGCCTGTTTAACCAGTTTTCAGAGAGATTTAGTGACACATTGGGAAGAGTTTATAGTGAGATTTTTTTCACTTTGAAGGGTTTCAGAAAATAGTAGATGCTAATAATAACGTCAAAGCATGGCAGTTTCTTAATGATGTGTCATTGAAAAGCACTTTGCCCATTTGTTTGTTTGTTTCCCCCAGTCATTACTTTCACAAGTAATCCAACTATTATTACACTCATGCAAAGTTCCTAGCAAGGTCTCTTTTATAGACAACATACCTCCATTCAAAGCAATGCAACTTGACTGATTTACATGCCTCAGCCTTCTCCCCCAAAACCATAACCCTCTTAAAACCCCCAAATAAGTATACATACACATCCCATCAAACATTACATTTTCCAAAAGTACAATCTGCCCATTCAGCTGGTATTCAGCCCATTGTATTGTGAACACACATAGAATCTCCACATTAAGCTTTCTTTGTGCAAAAACAAGAGTTTAAAAAAAAAATACAAAATGCTATCCTTGCTCTTCCATCAGAATTTTAGCAGTTCTGCTGTTGCTGATGCAGACTGAAAGTCTTTTTAGTATCATGCTCTGAGTTCTGAATTGGCAGAATGAACTGTAAGTGAAACCAGTAAGCAGTAAGCACAGTTATTTAAAAAAAAAAAAAAAAAAAAAGTACTATACATAAGCTACAAAGAAGTTTGTCAGAGAAAGAACGTCTTTCAAGCCAGGGTCCTTTACTCATACTTCTTCAAGATTAGGAATCCAGCAGCACTGGCAGTGCAGATACAGAAT
Source organism: Aythya fuligula (assembly GCF_009819795.1). Classification (NCBI taxonomy): domain Eukaryota; kingdom Metazoa; phylum Chordata; class Aves; order Anseriformes; family Anatidae; genus Aythya; species Aythya fuligula. Next base: position 223,976 of record NC_045565.1, on the reverse strand, counting down.
ACATTAAGCACTTCATCAACAACACCATCTCAGAGGCATCCACAGCCTGGTTGAACAAGAAGGGCATCGTATGTTGAAATCCTCACAAAAACTGTACTTAAAGTACTCCTGCTGGTGCCCTACACAGCATGGGGAAGTTGCACAGCTTCTGCTGTGCTGACAGAAGTACCAGCTTTCAGGTAAGTACTTAAAACCAGGTTTCTTTTTGCTTATCTGTAGTGACTTTTAAAGATAAATTAAGGACCCCATGATTCTTTTCAAAATGCCTAGAGGGAATTAATCTGTATAAACTGGCCAACACAGCCTCTCTCAATAAAATGATAGTGCTAGCCACAGCTTTAAGTATTGCTAAACACGTAATAGCTGCTGGGATTTGCAATGGCCAGTGTGCTGCTGTTACTTAGTTTTTCATTTTGAGAGCACTTCAGGATTCTTTGGGGATCAAAAACTCACAACCAGCCCCACCAATGTCCTGTGCAGCACACAGCAGGTTAGCACCTGTAAATTGGAAAGAGAAAATGCTGAGCCTGGCAGCTACTGCCACGTGACTGCCTGACAGACAACCGAACATGTCTGCCCTTCATGCTGTGACCCTTGGCATAGCTCAATTTGCACTGCTTCCCAGCACACAGTAGCACCAGCACCTTCAGTGTTCCCACCTTGAAAGGAATGAACTCACTGTGTGGGGACTGACACTTTTTCAGAGACCTTCTGAGCAAGTCCTGGTAAGGGAAAGCACAACTAATACCTGTGACAGACACAATTCTGCGTCATCTGCTCTGCCAGACTGAGCTGGACGTCAGTGATTCACCAAAGAGGTATCCCACTCCATGCAACGCAAAATTAATAGCACAGCACTCATCTTCTTTGCACCAGCCTGATCAGATGATCACATCTCATAGGAAAAACTTTAGGGATAATATCTATGATAGCTTGGAAAGGAAGATGTTTCAATCTTTTTCACTTGCCACTGTGAACTTCTAATGAAACTAAATCAAATTCTCTCAGCTCTCTAAGTATTTGATCTGCCAACAATGGTTTAAAAAGATTTGATTCCTCCTCAAGTTTTCTGAAAGAGGAACTACTTTCACTGCTTGCCATTCCTGCCATTCCTTGCCATACCACACTGCAAAATTGCCCTGGAAGAACCAGGTTTACTTTATATTCAGCTGCATCTCCAAGCTCTCCTTAGCTACTCTGTTAGCCTTGCTCAGCTGCAGACTGCAGTGTTTTCTTTCCTTACTAGCAACAGCCTGTACTCCTTGTCTGCTCAGGGATTTCATCATTGGGCTGCAGCCAGCTACAGGTCTTCATGAGGCCAAGAAGTTTCAGAATTTGTAAGACTCTGTGTATCAGCAGTTGCAACCATCAGGCAGATTTTATATGAAACAAATCAGTTTAAAAGATTTTATATGATATAAATATACATTATATAAATTTATATATACATGTACATATTTATATATCAAACTATTATATATACTTTATATATTTATATATTATATATATTTTATAAAATATATATTATAATGTATAATATATAAAATAATATATATTATATTATATATATATTATATACATTATATTAGAGAGAGAGAAAAAAAATAATATATAAACATATGACATATATAATGACTTACCCAGCAGTTTTGTGTCTTGCTTAGTTAAGGTAAGGCAGACTACATTGATTGAATTAACCTCCAGTGTGAGATTAGAGTCACAACCAATTCTGTGAAACAGTCTTCTAAATTCAGAGACTCATATTCTCTCCACAATGCAATTCTTTTCCCAGAAGATCCCCAAATCTTTGTCAAGAAGCAAAACTACTATAAAAGCACACCTGTAGTGGCAGTAATGACACAGCAGTACTCAAGTCAATCAGATACTTGCTCGGATGTTTTCAGACTTTTTTTTTTTTTTTTTTTTTTTTTTTTTTTTAACCAGAATCTGCTAGAATCCACACGGAAAATAGTACAACAATCAAATCAAACAAACACGCAGTATTCATGAGATAAAGGCATCCTGCAGCTAATTTATGTTAATCATTAACATTAATCATTAACATTCTATTCCTGAAATGGTGTTGTATTTGGTCTTCCCAGTTAACTTCTGCATCTGATTTCACTCATGATTGTGTACAGTAATGGTGTTCTGGCCCCTCAAAGTTGTTTTTCCGTTTGTTCCCCCTCCACCCCCCCACCCCCCCATTTTTCTTCTTTGTGGTTTCGTACAGGTAAATCATATTGAATAGATATTATGATCTGTATCCACTTTCTGCCAGATACAAGACAACAGGAGCCAAGATTCTATTAAAGTTATCTTTTATCTACAAGTTTCAAATTATGTGATGCTAGACAACCGCATTTAAATTCAGCACTTAAATTCCTTAAGTCAGCATTTGAATTCTTTGGGGTGTGAACGAGGTGTTAACTCTATTGCTGAATTACTGCATGTTATAGGAATATATTTTTACTCAAGTAATAGAGTTGCATAATGGTCTAATTCTTGAGCAGTAAGAATTCATTTAGCCTCAAATATGTTTGAATCACCAGACTACAAAGCAGCTGCAACTAAAAACCAAACAAGGTCAAGCCAGTGGTGGTAGTTCTATTAGATAATAAGTTTTAGACATGATATAAAGTGTAATATTGAATTATTACAATATTATCCAAGAATATTATCCAAGTATTTTACTGAATAAAATACTTGTTGCTGTAAGTAACAACCTCGAGGCCCTACCAAAACAAATAATGCAACCAAAACTTGAACTCAGATTTTAAAAATAAAGGATGATTTTTTTAGAGATGAAAAATAAGTTAAAACTGAAGGATAATTATTTCATTTGTTTTAAATATTTATATTACAGCAGACATCATTTGGGTTGACTTCAAAGCTTTTATTGTTTTCTCCTCTTGGAAGATTATTCTTATTAATATTTCTCCATTGTTTTTGTTTGATTTGTTCTGTTATGGATTGAATTCAATGCTGGAAAAACAAATTTAATTATTCTGTGCTTACTTTAATCAGGTCTAAATCTGACTTCATAAGTTTAATATAATACATACACACCCCATCACATGCCTCAACAGACTGCACATGCAGAAAAAGTGCCCAGCTCTACAGGCATCCACGGTAGGCACAGCACCAGAAAGCAGGCCATAATCTGCTCTCATTTACACTGGCATAAATCAGTAGCAATCTCACAGTAGCAAGAATTACACTCATTTAAGACAGATATGTTATGTACTTATATAACCACACAAAAACATACTGTTACAGCAGAATTGGAGCTTTATGTCCTCGTGATTCATCACAGGCTGGGGCAACGAGTGCTGCTGGCCTCCAGCCAGCAGATCAGGACTCCAGTGCTCTACAGGTCTTGTTGCTGTAGCAATGACATACTTCTCTACCAGATGGACACCTGCCCACACGCATTGCCACATAATGGGAAGGGAGAGCATGGCCAGGGAAGGAGCCAAGCATCTGCATATTTCATCGTGAAGCCATCGTACACATGAAGCCATCCTGAGGCTCTGATGCAGGCTGCCTGTTCACCTGGTTCATGCAACAGCATAGCAAAAGCTAACAATTCAAACTTTTCTCGCTTTACATCTGCCTTTTACTAATACAGAAGTTGTAAAAGACTCGAGATTAGCCTTGAATGAAAAGCACGTCACGTGGCATGCCTTTATGTCAAGCTTGAGGTCTTCTGATGAAAATTTCAAATAGTAAAATGAAAAATGGAAAAGTGCGTTTCCCCCTTTTGGGGAAACTTGTTCTTGCTTGGCTTTGTAGCCTCTTCTACACTGTCTTTAATTCTGACCTATCTGTATGAGCACAGCTTTCTTGCAATTCCTGAGTAAGAATTTCAGAATTCCAAGAAGCTATCAGTGATGCTCTCAGATTGTGTAAATATTCAGATTAATATTCAGCTACATTTTTCAAAGATACCTACAGCTGTACCAATGGAAATCACTCTGTACTCAGTTGGTCTATTATCATATTCATACAAGTTATTTGTTTTATAGACTTGAAATCCCTTTGTGGTGGATTTTATTATTTGTTCTTTGTTACATTAGCACTGTTGTGCCCTTGGAAATACCCATGGCACTAGTTTGTGATTATTTTTTTTTTCCATGTGGTCTATTTCAACAAGAGAAAACAATGTTTTCTTGTAGCTCTTGAAAATAATAAGGACACAGCTCTTGGTATACACAGAATTTATACCAAGCAGGTGAAGGGGGAGAAGAAATAACTGAACACTGAGCAAGAGGTTCAGATAAATTACTCAAATTTATGGCTTTAACAAGGGTGTAAAGGAAGTCAGTAACTTGTATTTAGAATCAGCTTCAAATGGCAACAAAGGTAGTGCTGTGCCTTGCCATGACATTTACCTCTCCCGTAATTTAAACCAAGATAAGTTCTAGTATTTTTGCATTGAATAGCTGGTAGAGAACAGGCACATAGATCACAGTAATAAAGAGACAGGTATTTTCATTAGGAGATAAGTAATAAATTTTAGGAGATAACGAATGCTATGATTTCCACATGAAATTTAAAATCCACTGTAAACTCACAAACACGGACTTTTTTCTTTAATGTGGATTGATTATTTATGATAATAAAGTCTTGTAATAAAGGGCTGTTAATCTGAAAACAATTAAAGGTCCCCTATAGCACTCACTGTTCAATGGCAACTCCATTTTGAAAATGCAAAGAACATCATAACTAAGAAAAAAATATTTTTGCAGGTTTTTCTAGCTATACCACTGCAATCTTCCCTTCAAAACCCTACTGGAAATCTTCACATTGTGCCAACTTGGATTTAACCACCGCAGACCATTTTCTAGAAACTTTAAAGCCTGCAAACATATTACTGAATTCAACTGTACAACTACATCAGTTATGCATTTTATGTGTATTTTTATTCTCTGAGCATAAGGAAAACAAGCATTAAGGAAGTGTTAGAAGTTGTGCCATTCAATTCAGGGTTTCCTGGTACCTCCTCACAAGGAGCAAGGACTCCTGTAATTTAATTCAGAGCACAGGAACAACTGATGTTTTCTTCTGCTCAATTTACACCATTAAAAATGGTAAATTTGACTCCACAAAACTCCAAAGCCACTGTAAACAAAGGGCAGCTGATTTTACCTCTCTGAACTGTAAATGGAAGACATTAGGAAAAAAAAAAATCCTGCCAGGCTAGTTCTTAAGCCAAAATGCTGTTAATTTCCCAAATAAACAAAGTGGCTGAGGCTGGAAGGTGGGATCACCACATCCATTCCTTAGTCAAGCAGGCTCAGCAGCAGCAGGCTGGCCAGGACCATAACAACTTCTCTATAGAATTCAGCAGTTGCTATGAAAATGTCCCTTTATGATAAAGAGCCACAATTTCTGGAAATAAAAATTTAAAAAAAATAATAAAAAAAATAAAATCATTAATTAAAAAAAAAAAAAAACCACTTGATTTAATTCTATGGACTCTTTAGAGAGAATTCAGTTTTATGCTGTTGCTTTCATCCTCACTAAATTCTTAGTCTTCCCTTGTTAGATATTATGCAATGCAAATACTGTATTTTTTATTATTATTAAAAAAGCAGCATATTTCTCCATAGCTGTTCACTTACACTCATTGTTATGGAATTCGCTGCAAAAAAAATCCAGACAGACTCGTTTTTCTTAATCAGTGATGCTCCCCAGTACAACCTGTCATTTAGCATGTATGATATATTCAAAATAATCCAGACCTAGCTAATCCCTAGGTATATTTCATTGTTTTACACTGCAGAGTCTTAGATTCAGAGATGAAACTGAAAGAAATCTAGATTTTGCACAAGTTTTCTCTTTTGATGGAACACGAATAGAAATGATGTTGAAAGCTGAAAGTGGGTTTACATGGGTAAATTTAAAATCACTCTCATTGCAGTTATCACAGACAGACAGGATTACATCTAATAATTTTATGCAAGCTCCTGAGTATCTAAATGATGCTACACAGAATCAAGGGACCAATTTTTCCTATACTAAACAAATCACATAAAATGTAGCTGAAGAAACACTTTTGCCAAACTACTTGTAGGTGGAAAGTGACTGCTTCTAGTTGAGCTGTTATTAAGTAAGAATTAATGGTCAGAAGAAGCTCTGTATTTCTCAGTACATAATAGCAAATTGGTTTATTTTCATTTTTGTATCCCCAAAGCAATTAGGATCAGTAATAAGTTCTAAAAGTTAAATCCATTTGTGGTTTTGACAGTCACGGATGAACAATAAAAGGAAAGAAATTAGAATATGCAAGTCAAAATAATAGGAGGCATTGATAAAGTCAGATGCATAAATACAAGATACAACTGAACCGCCACACCCTTTGACATGTGGCTTCAAACAAGACGTGGCTATTTAACAGTCTAGAAGTGGCTTAAAGAACAACTAAAGGTTTGTCAAAGGACATGAGTCAGTAGAAGAGCAATTGCCTGTTAAGAGCAATAATGATTAAGATGCTATATCCATGACTTTCCTGATACAGATTAGATGGGATAGATATTATGAAAAAGAAATTGTACTTTCTGTAGCTTTAAATTCACTTAGACACTTCGCTGTTATACTAACCAAGACAATATTGCCATGGTCTAGTCTAACCTTGCTCATAAATCTTCATCTCCAGCAGAACTTAAAGCTACAGATAAGAATTAATACATATGTCCTCGGCTAGAGCACAAGGAGTTATTTTCAAGGGCATTTCCAAAAATGAATCATCTGTAGAGGCAGAAAAGTTCTTTTCACTTTCTGCACCAATCGGGATGTTTGGAATTTGAACATACTACCCTGAAAAACATTATTGTTAGGTAACTCGATTAGATCAGTACTTATCAAAGCTGTGAACTACATGGGTTGGGTTAATGAGACCTGTGTGTGCACGTTTTATGCTCTGGTGAACAGAAGTTTAACAACTTTCATAGTGTATCCAGAGGATATACACATACCTTCTTGTTTGCAGAGATGTTGCATGTCCATTTCAGGAACATACTTAAGTTTATAGATTTAAAAGGACTAGTTGTGCTGAAAATTACAAGTTTGCTCCTTACAAAACATTTTGAGTTTAATTCAGCCCATCTCTTTGATTCCATTTAATTTTAAAACTGCATATCTGTAAATTCTCCTTGTCTGATATTAACAAAAGCTGTTCTGAACCACATTTCCCATAGAATGGTTTGGGTTGGAAGGGACCTTAAAGCTTATCTAGTTCCAACCCACTGCAATTGGCAGGGACACCGCCCACTAGAACAGATTGCCCAAAGCCCCATCCAGCCTGGCCTTGAACACTTCCAGGGATGGGGCATCCACAACTTCTCTGGGCAGCCTGTACAAATGCCTCACCACTATCTGAACAAATAATTACTTCCTCATGTCTCATCTAAATCTTTCTTCTTTTAATTTAAAGCCATTACACCCCTTTTCTTGTCACTGCCCTCCCTGACAAAAGTCCCTCCCCAGCTTTCCTGTAGGCATCCTGTAGGTACTACAAGGCCACTATAAAGTCTCTCAGGAGCCTTCTTTTCTCCAGGCTGAAGAACCTCCACTCTCTCAGCCTGTCTTCATAGAAGAGATGCTCCAGACTGCTGATCACATTTCATGATCCTCCTCTGGACTGTTTCTGATATGTCATCTCCTAACACATTTCATAGATATATTTGAACAACTATACAAATATGATAGAGCACACTTTGAAAAATGTTTTAAATACATATTTTTTTCTGCAACAAATGGCTTTTGAAATGGTGTAAGGGGTTTATAACACAGCTCCAAGGTAACTGCTGTTACCTGTGGTAATTTCAAAATACCATGACATGGTCCTCTGTGATGCTGGTTTTGCTACTATTACTGTTTCTAGGGTAACCCACATTCAGCTAGAGACCATATAGTGCAGCTAGTGTCTTTAGAGACCACAGGCCTGTACCTCAAACAGATGAATATTTAATGTGCTATGGGCTAGCTTCAACCCATGCAGCAGCATTAAAAAAGCCTCTACAGCAACATTCTCTAATCTCAGAGCCCAGAGCCTCTTATGAGCTGTACAAGAATTTCACAAGAAAAAGTCAAGAGCAAGAGCAAACTCTCCCTCCCCCCTTTAAAAAAAAAAAAAAAAAAAAAAAAAAAAAGTGAGCATTTCCTTGGATCGGTTATATGGAGGCTATTCCTCACCAGGAGAAGGAGATGAGTTTTAATGGCAAATAACTGAGGCTGAACAATCAAATTCCACTAGCGTAGGTTTTACCTGTGTCTCACCTCAACTAATTATTGTATGGGGTACAGTAATGATTTACTGGCTTCAAAAGTCTGGTTCTATTTATGTTAACTGGTTAACATAAGCAACAACTACCTGACAGAAAACCCCTGGAAGTCAGAAATCACTCAGTTGACAGCTCTTTGAAGCCCCAAGCTGCATGATCTGCAAGAGTAAATGAATCCATTTGGCTTTCCAAAAAGATGAAACTCAAGTCAGCAAGAAGCATGAAGACCTCACCACGTCATTATTCAACCAAAATGCAATGGTTTGCAAGACCATGTTGGAGGTATGGTCACTTAACACTTCGGGGGCTGGGTCGGTTAGTGGATGGAGCGGGAGTGCAGGTGGTGTTTTCATCCATCCCTATGGTGGCAGGGAGGGGTACAGAGAGGACACGGAAAGCCCACCTGTTAAACACGTGGCTCCAGGGCTGGTGCCAACACAGAAATCTTGGGTTTTTTGATCATGGGGCACATTACTCAGCACCTGGCCTGATGGCCGCAGACGGGTCCCTATCTTTCAGGGGAAAAAGGATCCTGGGCCAGGAGCTGGCAGGGCTCATTGAGAGGGCTTTAAACTAGGTAGGAAGGGGGATGGGGCTGAGGCTAGGATTGTTGGGGCTGTGCCAGGGGGAACAATGGCAAGGCCAGAGGATAAGGCAATGGCCCAGCTGAAGTGCATCTACACCAATGCATGCAGCATGGGTAACAAACAGGAGGAGCTGGAAGCCATCGTGCAGCAGGCAGGCTACGACTTGGTTGCCATCACGGAGACGTGGTGGGACCAGTCTCATGACTGGAGTGCTGCAATGCCTCGCTATAAGCTCTTCAGAAGGGACAGACAGCACAGAAGGGGTGGTGGTGTGGCTCTCTATATTAGAGAGTCTTTCGAGGTTGTAGAACTCGAGGCTGGGAATGACAAGGTCGAGTCCCTTTGGGTTAGGATCGGCAGGGACAACAAGGCTAGTGTCCTGGTCGGGGTCTGCTACAGACCGCCGAACCAGGATGAGGAGACGGACGAGGAATTCTACAGGCAGCTGACAGAAGTTGCGAAATCTTCAGCGCTTGGTCTCGTGGGGGACTTCAACTTCCCTGACATATCCTGGAAGCACAACACAGCCCTGAGAAAGCAGTCTAGGAGGTTTCTGGAGAGCGTGGAAGATAGCTTCCTGACGCAGCTGGTTAGTGAGCCTACCGGGGTGGTGCCCCGCTAGACCTTCTCTTCACAAACAGAGAAGGACTGGTGGAGGATGTGATTGTCGGGAGCTGTCTTGGGCAGAGTGACCACGAAATGGTGGAGTTCACTATTCTTGGCGAGGCCAGGAAGGGGACCAGTAAAACCACTGTATTGGACTTTCGGAGGGCTGACTTTGAGCTGCTCAGGACACTAGTTGGTGGAGTCCCTTGGGAGGTGGTTCTGAAGGGCAGAGGGGTCCAGGAAGGCTGGGCACTCTTCAAGAGGGAAATCTTAATGGCGCAGGAACGGTCTGTCCCCACGTGCCCAAAGATGAGCTGGCGGGGAAGAAGACCAGCCTGGCTCAACAGAGAATTGTGGCTTGATCTTAGGAGAAAAAAGAGGGTTTATAGTCTTTGGAAAAGTGGGCAGGCCACTAGGGAGGACTTTAAGGATGTAGCGAGGCTGTGAAGGGACAAAATTAGGAAGGCCAAAGCTCATCTGGAGCTCAATCTGACTACTGCCGTTAAAGATAACAAAAAACGTTTCTATAAATACATCAACACAAAAAGGAGGACTAAGGAGAATCTCCATCCTTTACTGGATGCGGGGGGAAACTTAGTTACAAGAGATGAGGAAAAGGCGGAGGTGCTCAATGCCTTCTTTGCCTCAGTCTTTAGCGGCAATACCGGTTGTTCTCTGGATACTCAGTACCCTGAGCTGGTGGAAGGGGATGGGGAGCAGGATGTGGCCCTCACTATCCATGAAGAACTGGTTGGTGACCTGCTACGGCACTTGGATGTGCACAAGTCAATGGGGCTGGATGGGATCCACCCAAGGGTACTGAGAGAACTGGCAGAGGAGCTGGCCAAGCCACTGTCCATCATTTATCAGCAGTCCTGGCGATCGGGGGAGGTCCCAGTTGACTGGCGGCTAGCAAATGTGACGCCCATCTACAAGAAGGGCCGGAGGGCAGACCCGGGAAACTACAGGCCTGTCAGTTTGACCTCAGTGCCAGGGAAGCTCATGGAGCAGATCCTCCTGAGAGTCATCACATGGCACTTGCAGGGCAAGCAGGCGATCAGGCCCAGTCAGCATGGGTTTATGAAAGGCAGGTCCTGCTTGACGAACCTGATCTCCTTCTATGACAAAGTGACGCGCTGGGTGGACGAGGGAAAGGCTGTGGATGTGGTCTACCTTGACTTCAGCAAGGCTTTTGACACCGTCTCCCACAGCATTCTCCTGAAGAAACTGGCTGCTCTTGGCTTGGACTGGTGCACGCTTCGTTGGGTTAGAAACTGGCTGGATAGCCGGGCCCAAAGAGTCGTGGTGAATGGAGCCAAGTCCAGTTGGAGGCCAGTCACTAGTGGCGTCCCCCAGGGCTCGGTGCTGGGGCCGGTCCTCTTTAATATCTTCATCGATGATCTGGACGAGGGCATCGAGTGCACCCTCAGTAAGTTCGCAGATGACACCAAGTTAGGTGCGTGTGTCGATCTGCTTGAGGGTAGGAAGGCTCTGCAGGAGGATCTGGATAGGCTGCACTGATGGGCTGAGGTCAACTGCATGAAGTTCAACAAGGCCAAGTGCCGGGTCCTGCACCTGGGGCGCAATAACCCCAAGCAGAGCTACAGGCTGGGAGAGGAATGGTTGGCAGAGCTGCCAGGCAGAGAAGGACCTGGGAGTGATGGTGGATAGTCAGCTGAATATGAGCCAGCAGTGTGCTCAGGTGGCCAAGAAGGCCAACGGCATCCTGGCTTGTATCAGAAACAGTGTGACCAGCAGGGCTAGGGAGGTGATCGTCCCCCTGTACTCAGCTCTGGTGAGGCCACACCTCGAGTACTGTGTTCAGTTTTGGGCCCCTCGCTACAAGAAGGACATCGAGGTGCTTGAGCGAGTCCAGAGAAGGGCGATGAAGCTGGTGAGGGGCCTGGAGAACAAGTCCTACGAGGAGCGGCTGAGGGAGCTGGGCTTGTTCAGCCTGGAGAAGAGGAGGCTCAGGGGCGACCTTATCGCTCTCTATGGGTACCTCAAGGGAGGCTGTAGCGAGGTGGGGGTTGGTCTGTTCTCCCACATGCCTGGTGACAGGACGAGGGGGAATGGGCTTAAGTTGTACCAGGGGAGTTTTAGGTTAGATGTTAGGAAGAACTTCTTTACCGAAAGGGTTGTTAGGCATTGGAACAGGCTGCCCAGGGAAGTGGTGGAGTCACCATCCCTGGAAGTCTTTAAAGGATGTTTAGATGTAGAGCTTAGGGATACGGTTTAGTGGGGACTGTTAGCGTTAGGTCAGAGGTTGGACTCGATGATCTTGAGGTCTCTTCCAACCTAGAAATTCTGTGATTCTGTGATTAACTAAAATGGTTCAGACTGATCACGTTGAGCACCTTTTAAGAACTGAGAATTTGTTATGCAGTGGAAACCCTGTAAAGTTGTTTATCTTATTGCTAAGAGTAAAGGCCAGCAGATCGCTCCGAAGACAACAGGATTACAAACAGAATAGTCCCACAGAACAGCATTTCTGGACTGAAATAAAGTAGATGCAGGCAACATCCCCAGTAAGAGTCCAGATTTTGTAAGTTATTCCAGCATTCTCTAGAACAGTCCTGAAAGCAAAGTGGATGTAACTGCATGAGCAGCAGTTCAGAGAAATGGTCACAGTAACTGAAAGTGAATGAAGATGATGAAACCTATTGGTTTGCAGCTGGTTTCTCCGCCCATTGTTTGCACAGATTGTAGCTTGCAGGACCGTAAATCCTGTTTATCTTCCAAATACAGTGTGCAAACATTTATATACACAATTCCCACATTTAAAGCTACAGTCAAGTTATACATATTATACAAGATAGAAGAAGAGAAAAAAGAAGGAATCTGTTGGTAATTATTTAGCAGAGACTTTGTTACTATGGTGATAGGTTCCTATAAGTACCTTAATCAGAGACACAACGACACACATTTTGGCAACATATCTTTATTTTTCAATTATGTTCAGAACTGTACTCTTGTAATGAACTACAGAACTATCTCTATCCCCCTCCAATGCTTTTAAAACAGACCAGAATACCAATAGCATTCCAATAGATTTGGCAGGTAGGAAGCAGAAAGATTTTGATTATTCCTTATACTTTAAAACATAAATATTAGGCAAATACACTATTGAAAGAAACATCAATGCTGATCTTTTTGCTTGATGAAGTATATATTTAATGAAATAAAACAAAGGCATGAGACGGTAATTTTTAATATTGACTAAAACAAGCCCTCATTCTTTGTAATTGCATGCTGTTTTATTACAAATACCTACTGTGACATGGGTACAATATTGTTTTTAAGAGCAACCCTCCAGTTAGAGTTCAATACATACACCAGTAATAAAGGTGAGTTTTGGATTTATAGCAGTGCTTCAGATCTCTAGAGGTTGGGGGAAATCTCCAATTACAGTTGATACTTGTAGTTTGGAGGGCGTATATTACCCCATATGAAGAGGATTTCTACCCAATCTAAAGGTGGCAGCAAGCAGCTGAACAGTCACCTCCTATCAAAGTTACCCAGTTTGCTGTTGGAGCCAGGACAGTGCTCAGAGACAGGGCTTTTCCCAAGGGATTGACTGGTTTACAGACATACAGCTGCTATTTGTGCTTCTGAAAAACTCCCTCCATAAAAATAAAGCAAGCTAGAATCGGAGAGATAACACTTCTCACCTACCCACCCACTCCTTTCCCATCTTCATCAGTCCCTACCCACTTCAGCTTACAGTACCAATTTCAGAAGTTCTCAACCTTCACATTCAAATCCAGACAGGGCCATAAGTTTTAATTTATTTATTTTTTAATGGCAGTACCTTTTGACACTTGAAAACTCAGTTTCTAGGTAGGATAACAATGAAGAAGATCATCCCACGATCTAGAAGTTAACCGCATTAACTGCAATAAAGAAAGATACAAGGCAGTACTTTGCAACTTCCATTAGACTGTGATTCCCACTCTGTGTATGTTTTGTTAGGGGATTGGCTGACTTTCAGACAAAAGAAAATCATGGGAAGCGGTGAAAGCCGTTCACAGAAAGCATCAAGGCCCTGAGTACCCTTGGCTGCAGTTGCAATCTCTGGGCTGCCAGGGGAGACCAGCTCTCATGATCTGACTCTACATTCTAATATTAGACAGGATTAGACTCATGGCATCTACACTCTGCTTTTACTCATCTCATTAAAAGAGACATTTGGCATCAAAAGCAACATACTAGCTGAAGCATGTGCACATCACTATAACAATCTGGCATATGGCTATTTTCAGATAATCTACATTTGGCATGAGGTGAATAATTTTTCTGAATTCTAGAATCTGACCTTTCTGACACCAAAATGACTGAACCTTGTGCCTGAGTCCTGTAGCAACAGCTTTTCAGGGAGTGATTATAACCACTGGGGAACAGTTAAAGGTTTTAAATACTGCAACAAATGAGGTTGATCCTCTCCCGCAGTCCTCCGATATTTTGCTAAATTCAAAAGCGATGGATATAAATGCATAGTCCTGTTCTCACTGCTTGTAATATGCTATTCATTTCATCTTCCTTAGTAAAGAAAGCGGTCCTTACCAATGTAATGTTTTTTAACCCAAGATGAAAAATCTGTTATTAATTGTTCATGAGTATGCATGCTAATATCTTGTTCATTTGAGATTATTCCATAATACTGTAAGAGTCAAAACTACATATAGATAGCAGTGAAGGTGGATTAACTGGAAGGAAGGATGGGGGCTAGTAGAAATGGCAACCTCAGAGCTTCTACATCACTCCCCAGCAGGGAGGGGTGGGACCCCTCACTGGAAGTGCTGAGGATCACTCAGCAATAGGCAGAACAGCACACCTAGATTCACACCAGGTACCTTCTAGCTCTGAAACTTTTATTTAATTACCAATCTTGCATTTAAATGCTGGTAATAACAACAGATACATTCAAATGACAAGGCAAACACCTTCCACAGACATAAAGGTCATACCTTAATTAGAGAAAACCATGGCCACAGCAAGAACAGTTTTGCTTTCTCTCCCCAGCTCCCAGCTACGTGGTGTGGAAGGCATCAAATGCAGCTGACCTATTTAATATCATCTTCACACAACTGTCTCTGAATCTTTATCTTTATTGACAACATTTGTGCAAAGGTTATTACCTAGCATCACCACTGATGTTTTACTGAAGACTCAAATCTAGGCCTGCTGAGATCATAGTAATTAGTACCCTTTTCACACCATTTTAGAGAAGCCAAGAATTCAGCTGATACAGCTCAGCTCCTGTTAGAGCTGACTTTTCCAAACAAGCTTGATGTCACTGGTATTGGAACATTCGAAACTTTCTAGCTGCTTGGTACATAGAGGATTGTATTTTCTAGGATTCATTTTGCTCTTAGAGAAGATTTATTTATTTTACATATTGACATAACTCCTATTATGAAAGGAAGATTTTTAAATCAAAACTATGAAGATGCTCAATGTGACAAAGGCATTGGGAACTTCCCACTTTGTCTTTCCTCCAAACTACAGCCACACTGGATTTCATATTAACAGAGGAGCAATTTTAGTTGGAATTTATTCTCTTCCCAGCTTGAGAAGGGAATGTAGATCCTCTCACTGAAAGCAGACCCTCAGACAAGCAGCCAGGTCAATGAGCTGTGCTAGTGAACACTGGAAACAAGACCCTCCAGATTCAAGCCTGAAGGAAGAGAGAGGAACATCTCATCCTTTTTCTCATCTAATTAAGCAGGGGAAGTGCAGCTCGCAGGAGAAGGGCCAGCAATAACAGGGAGCACAGCTTGGTGGAAGCATTATTGAGCAGCCAACTCAGGAAACGGCTATGATTTGGAAGCCAGTTTCTCTCAGCTGGACCAAACCGCCTCCACAATCCAGCCCAACTCTCATTCCAGTCAAGGAAATGCATAAAATCAAGATGCATTTTTTCTTTTATCATTTTTCATAGATAGTTCACAACAAGCCACACTCATTTTTCCCAGAGATGTTCTGGCCAACTGATTTGACCTTTCTTTTATTTTGCATCTCAGATTAATTCTCAACAGTAGGCAGGTTATTGGTCACAGAAAATGCTGTCATCCCTTCTGAAACTATATCCTCAGTACAGTGGCATTTTCTAAAATTTTTCTTGCTTATTAAATGCCTCTCTAATAACTCTACAAAAGCATTTCCTAATCACTGGCTGTCATCTGTCATTCCTGCAACACAAAAATGACACGCTCCTATAAAACAGTCTTTTGCCTCTCTCAGAATTCTGAAAAAAACTTGGCCATGATTGGTTTGCTCAGGATTTAATCCTTTATTTGATCAAGTCAAAAGCATTATTTTAAGAGTTGTTTGTCAGTCGAAAGGTTACTTACCAGAAGTTAAACCTGATACTGTAATTGCAATCTAGATATGGTGCACTGCTCTAATCAGTCCTAAAGCTCTGATTCAAAATCAAAAATACATTAAAAATAAATAAAAAATAAAAACAAGCTCTTCCAGGTTGCAAAATATTTGTCCATTTTGAAAAATCAGAAAGGAAGAAAATTCCACTGCAGCCTGCCATTTCATGGCTGCTATAACAATACCAATAGACTGTGATACCAGGGCTTGATAACAGTCAGTATTTGATGGCTGCAGCCAGGGTAGATCACTTTGGGAGATCTCTATCAAGACAGCTTGCAGAAGAGTACTAATTAATGGCAGTAAGTGGGAGAGAGAAAGGGAAGAAAACAGGAAGATAAGAAGTACAGGGAAGACCTAGTATACAGGAGAAGTGTGGGTAGTAGCAAAGGAAAAATAGGAACAAAAGTATAGAGGGAACAAGAATGAACAAATATGTCTGGTCTAACCTTGTTGAAACAGAATTCCAACTGTAATAGGCGACAATTCATCCCTGGAAGTAGGGCCCAGGAAGACTTAAGAGTTTGTCTTCTTCCCTACTGCTGATAAAACCTCCAGTACTTTTATTAACCTGCTTACCATACTTTTTATAATGCAAAAGTGATATGAGTACAACATTGGTCCTCAATAGAAAAGCTCTGGATCTTTGTAGAATTGTCATTTCATCCTTCAAACCATCCTTTGTATTTTCCTTCATTAGTGTTGCCAAGGAGTAATGTGAGTTGAGAAAAAGACAACTGAAGATGTTAAATTTGATTCATTTAAAATCACTGAAGTTGTCAGGAAATATTGAAATATCTTTCCTGTCTTTTAGTTAGTCTACAATTCATATAACAGAAAAGGATGACTATGTAGCACAACCAGCTGAGTTTAAAACAGCACAGATGACACACAAATCTTTTACAACTAGCTATGTAGTAAGACTGTGGTCCTGTTAACAAAATTAGACCTTAAAACAAGCTTTAAAAATTTTCCCCCCAATTACAACCCTAATACTGTACTAACTTGTCTTCCTGTATTACATTTTAATATCAAACTTGAAAGCTTGGAACAGAGTGTTTGCCTTTGTCAGGATTTGTCACAAAAAATAAAAACTACTTAAGCAACCATAAGATTAACTAAATATAGAATAATAATCTCTTTTCATATTTTATTTCATTTAAAAGTAGTTATTAAAATAATATGAAAGACTAAATTAATAGTCTAGCAAATCAATAAAAAAGATTTTTCTCAACATGTAAATGCATTATTGAAAGTCCTGATGAATAGCTTTTAAATGAAACAGCTTGTAAAGAATCTTTGATGCATATAATATTGAAGCATTTTTAGCTCATTGTGCTGCATTGAAGTTTTTCTAAACTATCTGCATTACAACCAACAATAAAACCTCCCTATTGCAGCTGTTGCATCATGCATAATATAAACGGCATGTACGCACTAATCAATACTGCTACATATGCGTAAAATAATTGCGTATACAGTTTAGTGAGCCATAGTAAGCCACCTTGTTACTTAGCGCAAGCCCCTCATCCTCCCTCAACATTGTTTTTCCTTTTGCTTACCCCACATGCTCCTCCAGTCACCAAGTACCTCAAGTAAGAAGCAATAATTGTTAGTCCTGAAGAACATTAACCTTCCGTTTCATCTCTTGGGTTCCACATCCCAAGCCACCACACATCAGCTACACCCACAGCCCTGCTCAGCCCAGCAGTGAACACAAGCTGGCCCGCAATACAGGGCAGCTGGGAAATACAACATGGGGCAATGATTCCACCTTACCCAGCTGAGGGACTGCCAAAAGTAACATGCTTGCACTGTGCATTCATACAGAACACATGAATTTCTGTGTGTGCATGCACACATGCAGGCAAGTCTGTTTTCATGTCAAATCATTTTTTAAATTGTGCACTCGCTAAGCAAACCTGTGTAAACAATCAAATCCCTGAGTGCCAGAAGAGGAAACACCACCCATGTACCAAATGGAGGGAGCTGGGATCCTGCCTGTAATATACTCAAACCTCCTCCTTACTTTGCTATTTTTATGAGTGCTTATGTGTACAAAAGGAATGAACAATCTGTCACCTTGGTTCTATGCCTTTTAATGCCCAAAAAACTGCACACAACAATGCAAGCAACCCTTGTTTTTCCTTACTGAGCAAAGTAAGAGATGACCAAGAACTCTTACTTGTGCTAGGACAAATCACAGAATTAACATCAGGACTTCCTGGCATAGTGGCTTTTGTGTCAGCCAGCTGTCAGCTATGGAAAGAAGCAAGCTGGCAGGGAGCAGCTAAGCCACTTTCACTCATAACTCCATCCTGAAAACCTGAAGGAACTGCCGTAAGGTTCGCTGCAGGAAGCTCTCCTGGAATAGCCCTGTCTTCTGGCTTTCCAAGGTCTTGTGACTGCTCATCACGACAAGATTTAGAACATGTCTAGGAAAGCTGGCCACACAATTCATTGTCATTCCACCTTTTTTAATAGCTTAAACTATACTCCCACATCAGATCAATTAGGGTCAATA
Source organism: Aythya fuligula (assembly GCF_009819795.1). Classification (NCBI taxonomy): domain Eukaryota; kingdom Metazoa; phylum Chordata; class Aves; order Anseriformes; family Anatidae; genus Aythya; species Aythya fuligula. Next base: position 205,590 of record NC_045565.1, on the reverse strand, counting down.
GTTTCATGCATATTTTCCATATCTATCAAATGATTTATACAACAAAATGGCAAATACTAGGCAAGCATCACCATGAAAAAGATGGTATTGGAATAAAGTTTCACCTATCAGGTCAGTAGACTCGTGTCCTTGTGAGTAGTTCATTTTTCTAATAGAAAGGCTGTTAACTGACTCACTGAAAAATCAAGAGCAGTTAAGTCCATTCAAGATAGACAACAAGGATAAGTTTAATAGAACAATAACTTGATAACTTTCTTCTAACTTGATGTGTGTGTGCTAAATACATACACATCACCAAATGTGTATATACATATAGTTACATATAACGTTTATATTTATGTAAAACTAACACTTGCAGGTATATTTTAGACAAGCTAGGAAAAGAGCAAAATTATCTGGTTCTTCCCTTTGGAGGGAAAAAAACGGCAGGCTGTGCAGACTTGACCCTCTCTGTTTTTGGTATCCCTGAGTCCCTGAGAACTTTATGGACTACCAATGTCATTTTACTGGTTTTTGTATACATTTTTTCTAAATTCAAGATGCCACACTGTGAGAAATTAACAAAAATCAAGAAGTTTAGGGTTGTTCCTTCTAGTTAAACGGGTTAATTTTGCTCCTAATGTTTCAGTCCAGCAAACTGAAATCTTGATTTAACCATTACTTTGAAAGTCTCTAACCTGATGATGGGTTGAGTCCACATTTAGTCATGATGAAATGAGAGAAGTTAACTCCCCGATTTCAGTCTAGGAGCTCTTATGAGCAAACAGGTTGCTGCACTTCTCAGGCAAGTTCTCACATTGCTAAGATGAAGAAACGTGCATAATTTTCCCTTCTGTGTCCTTCACGGGTTCAAACTGCCCTCATATATGCATCCACTGAAGTGCTTTAAATTCTACAATTTAAATATTTGTTCAGCTTGAATTGTGTTTCACTGAATTTACTATTTTTCATTAAGAACCTGCCTAAAAAAAACGGTTCCTTCTTTCTACAGAATAATTAGGAGGCAGTTAGCTGAAAAAAAAAGCTGGTTCTTGTGGACAAAGTAAAAACAAAGCATTTTTTAATGGCTTTCTTTTTTTTATTGTTAAGAAAATTATACAGTCTATCATAACCTTGTGTCACAAGTATGTATTTACATAGTTTGTATTCCCAAAGATAATGTTATGGTCTCCCAGGTGCCTCTGGTTCAACACAAGATGTTGGAGAATATTATGAATTACCTCTGCAGTGATTTCACGCTGAATTTGCAGTGGTATGTAGCAAACAGTAAAAATGGAAAAGAGATGTTACTCTGGAAACACATGATCCTTTATCTCCAATACAGAAAATAAATAGTAATACTACTTGTAATATGCTTACAGACAGAAACTTAGGGTTTGCAGAGGTAAGTCTGTTAACAAAGTAATTAACTAAGATCGAAAACGGCATTATTTGTGAGCATTTTGCCCAGATAGGGAAAAAAATAAAAGACCATTAGCAACCTGAAGTTACAATGGAATCTGCAAAAGATACTATTTAGTAATGGCATTTACTGTAGCTATAGAAACAAACAAATTCTTTTTATATGTGATGATTCTGTGTAGGTACAAAATCCTATTCTGTTTGGTCAATATAGGAAATAGAGTGACATTCATTGTTTTTGAAGCCTGTGCACTTTACAGCCACCACCTTTTCTGAAATAAAAGAAGAAAAATATGAATCAGCTTTTTTCTTTGTTTCCTGTTCTTGTCATATTACCATTTCCTTTTATTCTTTGCACAGGATCTTTGATTCTTGAGATAGAAGAGATTATAATGGGAAGATGCAGTTACAATGCAAAGATTTGTTGCATTGTTTCCACTTTTTTCATGTCTAAACATTAGCACTCGAGCTCAGAAGTTATTTTCAAGATAACTCATATTAGCATTGACAACTCCCTAAGCAGAAGCACAAGACAAAAATTTACCTAACTCATCTTCAAAAATTAAAGTTAGAGATCATCAATTAAAGTTAGAGATCAAAAATTAAAGTTAGAGACCATTAACATAGTAATCCATAGTAGTCCATTAACACTAGTAATCCAAAATCAGGTTTAGGTTTCATTCCAATCTTATTTGTTTTACTACAATAAAGTACTTGTTAACCAATCCATCTTTCTGCTGTGTGCATAACTTACAAGAGAACCGCTAAGTACGTAGTAACAATTTTTCATTATTGCTAGATATTAACACAGGTTCAGATTAAGGCCTATTTAACAACGCAAAATTTATCAACCTTCTTTAGACATGCTCATTTACAACCGTAAGCAGTCATGAGTAAGTACAGATACTCAGGAGAGTAGACTTCAGGACAACCAATTGGTTAAGGCCCAGTGTTTTCTTTCTGCTCCTCTTTCAACATTTCACGTCACTTTCCAACTAAGAAACATCTTACAAACAAACAGGAGCAGCTCAGACAAGTTTTTTTTTTGTTGTTTTTTTTTTAAACTTAATCCACTTTGCATTTCTTAGAAGTTCACTGAAAACTAACTGATAGGAGCTTTGAATCAAAACTCTCAGATTATGGTGGGAAAAAAAATAATAATTCACCCATGGCATAGAGATGTTCTCATGAGACTAACAGGATTGCTGAGTACATGGTGCTCAGTTAAAGTAAACAAACATTACAGCTGAATGGTTTATTAAAAGTTACTGTCTTTGCAATCTGGCTAGTCCCTTGATCCACAAAGAAGTAGGCATTTAATTCTGATTGTGTTTTCTAGCCAGTGACATCCACCAGAATTGGGCTAATTCAGGAAGATGCAGGATGATCTAGACAGGAACTTATGGAAGGAGAAGCCAGAAGATGACATAATGTAAGAAAGAAAATTAAATATGTTCCGCTTTGGGTTTCCCAAATCAGTGAAGCAGAAGGAAAGCAGAAGTTGTAATTCACAATAGCAATCCACAAACACAAGCTCGAGAAAACAGAGAGTGTTTGCTACAAGTGTGAAGAAAAAAAATATCATGAAATAGCAAGAATGCTTTGGGTATTCTGAAAAATAAGTACCTCACAATATCACATCACTGTGATTGAAAACCATAATAAAGTGCCCCTCTGATGCTAATAATAAGTTCTGGGCTGAGGTTTTGTGCTGGGTTTAAACCACCACAGGTTTAAACAGAGTGGGGGTCAGTACCTTAGCCTTCCACAGCCAAGTATATGTCCTACTCTACTGTTTCTCCTTCCAGGGAAAAATTTCCAAATGCTTGTACTTCTACAAGTAGTGGACTTTGACAGTTGAGAACCCCTTTTTAAACTTTTTAACATTTCTCTTGTATATAAGAAACTGAGGTACCTGTAGCTTAAGTTACCCAAGATCTTATAAGAAACTCTGGAAGAGATAATCACTCAGCTTTCAGCCCATCACGTTAGACATAAATTCAGATTTTACTATATGCATATGATCACAGAACAAATATAAAACCTACTTGATGCTGACCAAAAAGGTAATCCACAGCAAGCAGACTCCTATTACCAGCCTATACCTGAAACAAATCTATTTTGAACTGGACACTGCTGTCCATTAGGCTTATTTTAATATGGCTTTAGTCAGACTGGGATTCGTGAAGTGAAATCTAGCTTCCCATTGACGGAACAAGGCTCAGAAATTCTAGCGACTGATAAACCAAGCTCTGTAAAGCTCAGATCAATATATATATATATATACACACACATACATACACACACACTATATATCTATATAATATATATAGATACAGATATATAGATGAAGAACACAAGAGTTTGGAGAATGGTGCTATAAGAAAACCAACACAATATTACATCGCTTTGTGTTTTGTTGGGTACTTCTTCCCTCTAATGAAATTAAATTTTGATGGCTGAAAACAGAAGCAAATCAAGGCAGAAAAACAGATGTCTTCCATTCAGCTTTTAAGGGTAATGAAAGCCCTCAGGAGCCTGAATTTTCCTTGTTATTGAAGTACATGCAATTCACAGAAGCCCACACTGACAATAAAAATACATGTAACCTGGAAATGTAACTTGGAATATTGTTGGAAAAAATTACAAACAAAAGTTTAAAGAAAGAAAACTTCACCTACCTGCAGCATAAAATGTCACAGGAAAAAAAAAAGGGAAATAAATATTATTGAAAAGGCTGATTATTATTAAAAATACTCTGAGGCCTTTCCTGATGGTTACATAAGTACTGTAAAAGCAAGATGTTCTTGGCAATCAGCATAGCTTCACTGTGCTTGCTACACTGGTTTCATTAACTATTACATCATGCTTAATTTCCATAATTGGCTTCAACTTCACTTTATAAGCCAGTCTAATTTAGTTTTTATGCATATTTCAATTTAATACAGTGTGTTCTCCACTGCAAACCCTTCACAGGCCACATATTCATCCTGCACTACCTCATTTAGAGCTTTCCCTAAGAGCAAAACTAAAAGGACAAAGACCACAGTTTCTAGGAAGTGACCTTTTCTTTCAGCTCTGACAGCAAAAACTCTCATCCAGGCCCTCACCATGCAGATCCGACTAGCAAATCCTTCTCTTCTTGTGCACCCAACACACAGGAACACACTCCCAACAAAACACAGCTACTAAGAGCTGGGTTTTATTGACATGATTCTTTTACTTGTATAAGTTCCCCTACTAATCCCCTTTTCTTTGCACAGAAGAAAGTTTTTTAGCTTTAACCTTCTTGGCTTCTCTATTTTAAAGTACATTTTTTCTTTTATCCAGATCCACCATTCAGGATTATCAATAAAACTTCTGGGGAATTAGGATTTGGCACCTGCTACACTGCAGTAACCTCAGACTCCATAGCTCAGGCAGCCATTTCTCCCACGACAAATCCTGCTTTGCACCCCCAGTTCTGCTCTTTGGCTGCAGTGTATCTTCCACATTCCCATCTGCTCCATTCTCCTGACTTACATCTCCTCCAGATCTTGTTTTATGCTGACAACTGTGAGGATAGGCTAACAAAGGTCATTCTTTCTTCTATGTACCTTTCTTTCTACATGTTCCACTTTTAGTGAGTAAATTCAGAGTGTTTACTGATGTAATATATCCACTTCTCACCTTTTTTCTCATCTTTACTTGTTATATCCTGTTTCCAAATGTCTAAAATTAGAGTGGTATCTCCTGAGGGAAGAGCACACTTTGTTATTTGAAGCCTGACAACTTTTGTAGCACAGCTTTTACAGATACAATATCAAATATAACACTAACATATACAATACGTGAAAACCTAACACCAACGTAATAGAGCTCAGCACACTCTTTGCACTGATTGCCTTTCGGAGCAGAAGTGCACTTTAAAGGAAGGCAGTGACCTAGAAAGGGAGGCATTATTTGGATAGCTTTGTTATCCACTCAGCTTTAAACCTTACTCACTTTAAAGACACAGATGCCATCTCTGCTGGGGAAATGTTTACATCGCTAACACGATTAAGCTCAGTAGTTACTCAGCGTTAAAGTCTCAGCATAACCAGGCCTCCAGCTGCTGCTCAATAACATAATGGGTACCTGGCTGCTGCTTCAGGGCCCTGCAGAACAAGCGCTGGAAGGAGCCGGGGGACCTTAAGGAACAGTTTCCGCACACCCCTCCTCATCCAAGTGGTCCAGGATCTGACTATGTTAACCAAATACAGAACAAACATCTGTCTTTAGAAATTAGATTCATCGTGATCTCTTGGATCTTTTATGATTTTTTTTAAGCTGAAAAATTTTCAGTAGTTTATTGGCTTTTGCAAAGTATTCAAAAAAAAAAAATATATATATATATATATATAAAGGAAGTCTGTAATGACTAAAATTACATTATGTATCAACTTCCAGAAAAAAAGATCATAGATTCTTAGACTGAATACAATCCAGCCACAACAATTTAATGTTCTCCAGTAATCCTCTAAATCTTAGATTTGTACATCATGCAACCCACAGCACTTCCCAAATGGTTCTGAAAATAAATAGGTCAGCAGTCATCTATCTGTTAATACGATATTATAGGGCTCAGATTAGGGCAGGGACCTTGGGATATTGGCCACAGAGTCACTATCAGCCCTAAGCCAATAACCCACTGGCAGCACTGCACGCACCTGCCTGAGCTGGCACCAGAAGCCCAGCCACAGAGCTGGGGCTGGCCTCAGAGCACCATGGGACCATCCTGCTCTGTCACCAGAATCCCATGCCTGACAGAAAACACAGGGACATTTCATCATGTTGTCCTGTGGTCTGGCCACTTCTGGAAATAAGAGAAGGAAGGTTAAAATTTGGTGCCTGAACCCCTCTCTTGGGATTTCTACTTCACCAGTTTTTGTTTCAATACTACTATTTGTGAAATAGTTGTAAGTGATGTTTTGAACAGGCAAGGGACACAGTATGGATCCAGACCTCCTCTCTCCCCTGTACTAATCAAAGTAAACATCACTCACTGGCATAAATGGCTTTAGGCTCAGGGCCTACAAATGGTTCAGAGAACTACAAACAGTTCTTGAACTGCCACTGTGGTCTACTTTCAGCTTTGAATGGTTTCCCATGCCAAGATATTTTCTTTCCTCTTGTGAAATACCAACTAAACAAAGTTTTAAAATGAAGATCTAGCAAGCAAGAAAGACTCAGAGCATTTTTGTCATCTTTTTGTTATTTTTTGTTCTTTTCCAGTCATGCCTTCATAATGCCTAAAGCCCTTCAGTCAGTACATGCTCTGTTGTGCTCATCTCAGAGGTAAGGGTGCCTAGAGGGAATGGCAGACAATGTCAGAGCCAAAAAGGTTTTAAATCAAGAAAACTTATCATGTGTTAGATTAATGATATAGGAGTCATTTGAAGCTCCCAGTAAATCCTATTCCCAGTAGCAGCCACCACACCAAAGGGGCTTAAATTTCCCTGAGAAATTTAAGTACTTAAGTAATTTATAGGTACAAACATTTTGGTCTGGATCCAGTTCAGCAGAGCAGCAATTCCTCAATCTGAGCTAAGTGGGTTCCCACTCAGCTTTCTCATCACTAGCAGACTTTCCTCATTGTGGCTTTAGCACAGCAGGAGCTTCCTGTCCTAGATCTTACTAAAGCAAGCTTTATTCTGACAGTATTTATGCCACTTTTACAGGAGTTGACATTCAGCCATTCCAGCACATCAGATACCAAACAGATCCCTTCAACAAGGAACTTAAAGGCTTGAAAGTCTCTTTTGTACACTGAGGTACTATAGTTTAGTGTATTTTATATTCTTCCACACTGTAGTTATCCTCTTGGCAATAGTGGACACCTTCTTCCTGATCAGTTTTTTGTTGATACATGGATGGACTTCACGAGTCAATTATTTCTTGGGCATATTATACAACTTGTTAAACCTTGCAGTACTATAGTTCAGTATCTATAGGAATTTTTGCTTGTCTTAAGAGGAGTTAAGTGAGTTCTAAAACACAATCAGGTAGAAAGGTGTTCTCTGTCAAGCTCACAGACAAGCTCAGAGCTGTCTTTCCTACAGAGCCCTACATGTACTGCAGGGAGCACCGACCTGATTATCCTTCTGCTATCTCACTCTCAGCTTCTCTAAAGCTAAGGCAACAAATGAGCCAAGCAGTGGATAAAGCTGCTAAGCGGGGTAAGGAGCAATCTGAAAATACTTCCATTTTCAAGCAGTAAAATTGAGTACAAGCATCTAAAGGCTGGTGTGCACACTTAGATAGTGTATCAACCTTTAGACAATTTTAACAAAAGGCTAAGGTATATTCTCCAAAGGTTGGAAGGCACAAAAGAGCAGTTTACCTTACAACACCTGCTTACTTCAAAAGGATGTGAGATGAGGCTGGGTGAAGACTTTCAGTTCAGGTTTTTCTCTCAAATCAGAAAACCAAAAGAGCATAGAAGGAACAGCAGAATTTGGTAATGTGATGACAAAGAAAGTTTTAACAGATTTGTTTCCATACTGTCAAATTGTCTGCATGTTTTTAAAGACAAAGAGCTCTTGGCAATTTTTAAGAAAGCATTTCAGTTTTTCATTGTTTTTGTACCCTTTATTTGAAACTACATCACTCTGATTTTAAAGCAATAAAAGCTCCATCTTAAATTCATTAGATCTGTCAATACATCAATGTTATGAAACCATCATTTGCATCAAATAAAATGCTCCATTCAATGCCAAATAGTTTTTCTACTGTTTCAAATGTCTAAATGCATGTTTTGACTTTTGTCAACTCAAAGAGATATCTTTGCCCATTTTCAGTATTGTGTAAATTAAATAATAATTTTAAAAACTGTGCTACAATCACTTGATTTATATCAACATTTTTTTGTAAAGGAGAGACTTCTACACAAATTTTTCATTTTTCTAAATACCCAGCATAGACCTGATACATTATTGTTTAAAAAATATAAATACCTGCCTTAGCCTTAGTATTGATAGAATTAAGAATCCAGCATGACAAAACCCACGAGCTGGTAGATGGACTGACTCACTTGTGCTGGGGTACTTCTATAGTGCTATGGTTATACCATCCTCTTCTTTATCATTGATGATGTCAAAACCACAGAACTGCAGAGTTTTAAAACTTGTTTTATAAACTAAAATTGCTTAGAGCTATGCAATTATATGAAGTTTAAAGTTATACAAGTTATTGTGTTACAGTTTAAGGAACAGTTTAAGTATATTTCAATTCATTTTATAATGTATTATAGAAGTACATGATACATACATGATATATGATAAATAAAGCTATAACATGCTGCTCAAAACCCATTACCTAGAAAGTACAGAGAGACTTAACGAGATGTTCCTACTTAAAATAAGAGGACGACTTAGCTATTACTTAGAAAATTAGTATTTAGAATTATTGTCTCAGTTCCTGCTTTGGGTCAAGAAGCAAGGGAAGTTCTCCATCTGATGACTGACCTTGTGTCACTGAATAAATTTTGGAAAAAAATGTGTAACAGAATTTCCCAGCTATTGAGAAATAATCGCTTATAGACATGCTGCATGGTTTAATTAATGTTTTATGAACTACCCACTGTTACTCACTTTGCACACACCTCCATGAACACCCCTACAATAAAAAGTTACACAGCAGAGATTGCCTAAACAAAATCAGTTCAGCCTTGCTTGCATTGTTATACAATCTTTATTATATGATCTTACTCCCCCCCAGCCAGAAGTCTTCTTATGCTACCCAATGCACTGAAAAGAAGGAACTCACCTAATAAGTGGTACGAATAACAGGGAAAAATAGTGTCTGTGACTACCCCTTATTTTTCCAAACTTTAAACACAAACGATCATTTCCTAACCAGAGTTTTTCTATGGTATGCATTTATTAATCAGGCAAGTACTAGAAAAACAAGTTTCACTCACCACAACCATTCTACACATGGAGTAGTGAGTGACCCACATTAGAAATGTTGGCTATCCAGTTCAAAAAAATGGTAAAACCCTGGAAGAATTAGCAACCTATAGGAAGACTGATTTGGTGCAATTTGCTTAGCATCACACTGGAGTTTTGTAACAAAATCAGTCAACTGGCTTAACATTCCGAAACTTCAATGCAGAAGATTCTAACATCAAGTAATTTTGCCAACATTCCCACATCCAATTTCAAAGACTTTCAAGACACTTGTGGCCTTCCCTCCCCATCTCACTCACCCTCCTCCATTCTGAGACAGCAAAGAGCTGTATTAAATTCAGAAATAGCAACCTCTTATCCCAGAGCCAAGTCAAAAAGCTTGCAGACGTCAGGTGGGACAGTGTCTGAGGTTATTGGCCAAAGCAGCTGTGCCTTGGCAGGTGACGTATATGCACTGAACCCACTGAATCCAGCCACTACCTGATCATTATATATTTGAGTAACTCATTTTGGTTGCTGGCATACTATTGTCACCAGAAGGTGAATCCTGCTCTCATCCTCTTCCACTCTGCAGGTTTGCAATCCACATACAGCATGCTATCACATTCAGTTAGCTGCCAGCACACAGATGATGCTCTTTTTGATGAACAGTCCAAATCCTACAACACATTCCTCCTCACACATGCCTCAAAGAAGGAGATAAAGATACATGAGCGGAAGCAAATTATTTCAGATACGTACGTGTATGTGTGTGTGTGTGTATATATATACATAAAAGAAAATTAACAGAAGAATAAACAGCAGTTAGATGCAAGAAGTCAGTGAAAACTTGGCACCTAATTCCCATTTGGCATATGAAAGATCTCCCTGTCAGAGTTCAATCATTTGCCAAGGTTCTGAAAAAAATCTGTATTCTGATGCTAGCATTCCTGTTAACAGTGCCCACACTTACAGCTAGGAAACTGTTATAAGACCAAACATTCTTACAAAAGATTTATTTTTCACAGAAAAATAAAAAACTTTCTACACAGGTTTACCAATTAAATACCATTGGTATTCACCAGATATGTTGCTTATGGTACGAGATTTTGTTCAAAAGATGTAATTACTTTTCATCTGAAGGAGAAAAGTAATTCCAGGAGGAAAAAAGGCTAACTACATAAAAACATTTTCATTGGTTTCTAGTTAATGATTGTTTCTGAAATGTACAACACTTTAGATATGCCCAGACTTTTGTAATGAATTATATTTTATAAGTCATTTCTTGGCATTCATTCAAATGTACTTAATGCTACAGACACACATTAAGTGATTACACTTTACAGTACTCTAGTCTTAGAGGACTATTAATGGGATATAAAATTTTTCACTCTGTTTGGGTAATTAAAGCCTTGTTGTCCTATGTCCAGACAGTGTCAATGTTCAGACTATCATCTTCATGGCTAAGCTCAATGAGCAGCACATGAGGAAGAATTGTGTAGAGTAAAAATGACTTCTTCCCCTTTTAAGGGAAAGCATGCAGCAAGGTCATTTCCCATGGACAAATTGGAAATCACCACCCTTTCAGACTAAGCTATTTTTTCTTGACATGTGAATAGAAATTCTAGACTCAGATGTCTTTAACTTGGCATTGTATATTTTTTAAAACAAAGCTGACATAGGACTAGAGTTTCACATTACATTTAGTCTGTTTAACATCAGTTTTCTTTTTGCTTCAGAAAAATCTTATAAGCTACGACATCATCTTTGTCTCATTAAAAGTCATATATATATCACTCCAATCTCTACGGATCATTCAAAAAACATGCAACCTTCCATTCTGCTTACTTATTCAGATCTCTGGCCAACGAGATGCCCAGCTATAATAAAAGACATTAGACTTTTATTTATACATGCATATATATACATATATAAACTTTATATAAAAAGACTTCATACTTTAATCTGTACTAGAAATGGGCCAGAGTCATGAAACCTTGCTAAAGAGCACTTTCTTAAAAACTACCATAAGAAAAAGATCGCCTTCCTGAGTAGCTGCTAGAGCAGAATGAGAAAAGGAAACACATTTCACTATTTCAAGGAGAAAAAAAGTCCCTCAGTAAGACATTTTTGTTCATTTACACCAACTCATTAGCTGCCAAAATTGACCTCTGCCTTTAAACCACATTTCTCCCTTCCAAGTGGCATTTTCATTAAGATGAAATGCTGCTCAAAGATTTCAGAGAATTTGCATTTGGTAGATGCAGCACATTGTCATCAAATTGTACACAATTAACCTGAAATTAGAATGAGCTACAGAAAGGCAATAAAAACAAACTATCAAAGAAAAAAAAAAATAGTATCTCTTCAGTAAACGCTTTTTGGAACAAGTACTGGTGGCTTGCAACAGGTCTATTACACAATACAGCATAAACCTCCTGCCATTCTTGAAGCTTTCCAGGCAAGCAGCTGTCTTACCATGCCAAATTTTGCTCATGTTTTTCTGACATCCTTTTCAGCATCTATCATCAACATTAGAACTTGATGAAAATGAATTTTCTCTTTATTAAAGCTTACCAGGCTGCAAAAATATGGACATAACCAGCAAATATATTATCTGTTTGTGGGTTTGGTTTATTTGGGGAATGGAGGGGAGAGCGGGATACTTTTTAAAAAAAGCAATGCAGAGAGTAACTGTGGAGCCAGGACAAGTCCTCAAGCACCATCTCATGAAGGACTGTCATAAAAGCTGTATGCTTCTCAACTCAACAGCTTGATGCAAAGTTCTAAGAAGTCATTAGGGTCTTTGCACTTCCTTCACAAGGCTTTTTTTTTTTTTTTTTTTTTTTTAACTCCTTCTGGGCATTAAAATTCATACTCTACACATGCATCATTATGGATTTCATGGAAAACAGCTTCCCATTCTGTGCCCACAAAGCAGTCAATAATGTTCTCAGTGAGTCACAGCCCTAAAGCAGCTCGTGCCCAGATGCAAATTATTATTCTCTACACCAAACCACAAATGTATTCGGTCCTTTTCATGCAAACAAATATTTTCCAGAGCTGAGCTTGAAATTGCCTTTAGTTAAGGCACTAGCATGATACTAGTTGTTAAACAGGATAACTGGAGAAAACACAGACCATGCTAAGACTTGTGTTTGTATTATGATTGTACCCTGTCCTGGTTGCAAAAGCCAAACAAGTCTCCACACTGCAGTCACTCACATTTCAACATGAAGTTATTAGCACTTTCTGTGCGTTTGCATTTCTTTACATATTGTCATAGTCGCACTTCACCTTTTTTCTTTTGCCTGAGTTCAGAGTTCTCACGGAAAGACACATCTCTGAGGATAACAGAGCATGTAGAGTGGGAGAGTTAGGAAGGGAAAAAGCAAAGCTGTATCTCTAAACGATTGGCTTGCTGCTGTATTCTGCAGAGGGCAAGGAGGAAGGGAACCAGACCTTTTGCTTTCTAAGAGCTACACTCCAGCCATAAGCTGCATGTGCTTCAGGATACATAAACTGCAGCCCAATGTACTCATCACTATGGTAATTAAGCTGCTTTTATTCCTTCTTTTACCAAATAAATAAATAAAATAAAAAACGTTTTAAAATATAGATGCTGAAAAAGCAGTTCTGCCTTCTTGTTCTGGAAATGTGGAGAGAAATAAAGCTTAACTTGGCATTATTTAAAGAAAATGTTCACACTACACATCACCATGTCCCTGCCCACCCTCCAAAAACAGCCCCACCATCAAATGTCAACAGTCAGACAATCTGTGCACCTAACCTCAAGCCATATTTTAAGGCACTCCTAGGGAAAATATTATACTGAGTTTTGAATAATTATGCCATTTTCATAAGTAATCCTAAGGTTCAAACCTTAAAGGAACACTGGCTATTATACATATTAATTATGCTATCTCACTTTTAGATAGCTTTAGAAAACAAAAATGAAATGCTAGCAGAAATTTTAACAGTAGCAGGTAGCATTTGCAAGCTGCCATTATCATAAACAAATGTAAATGCATTCATGAGTCTAGAAATAGTACCACAGTCTGAGAAAACATCTAGTAAACCAAACTTTGTCACTACATTGCCTTCCTGCAGACCATTTCTATGCAGCAGCTGTACCCCTTTGAAAGGGATGTGACCTTCTGGAAACTGGGCATTAGACTACTGCACTGGTACCTAGCCTCCTTTTCATATTTTGATTGTTTCTGCAGTCTTACCATGGATTTTGTACTCCACCCTGCCAAGTTCATTACTAGTTTCCTGAACAGCTTCTTTCATTATTTTGAGTTGTAGTTTCATTTATCTTTTATATATTATTTCAGATTTAAAACTGCAAATGCAAGAACAAGTTCAACAGACATGAGCATTCTTTCCTCTGTCAATTTCAAGATACTTTCTTCCACGATGGAAATAGGGAAGGCTTGGCATTGTCCCTTGGCCAGCCCAGCACCAGTGGCACACTCTGGAAGCCCAACGGTCTTTATAAGGAAGCATAGGAAAACTGTTCTGGCTCAGCATAGGAAAACCAACTGGCTCAGTCACCTTGCTCTGCTAGGAGTAACACCAAGAAAGTCCCTGAATTCTTTGAAGCAGCACTTGATCAAATATATTTATCAGTAACACTATTCTGTACTGCTCCCCACTACAGAAAAATAGAATTTCAGTCAAGATAAACTACAGATGTTCCCATATAATCTCGGCCAAAGTTTCTATTTAAACCTATGCGTTTTTAAATTGCTTGGAGATCTTCTCATTTCTGCTATGTATCATGCTAGAAACTAAGTCTACTTAGCTTAAGCAAGCCTAATCTTGCAGAAAACAATTTTCCTTTCCAGGATCCTTTTTAAATCGGTTGCATCTCATGATCAGAAGGACTGAGGGTAGTGTGTACACCTACAACATCTGGATTTTCATATAAAATCTGACCTGAACAGCTTGAAAGATTTAGCTGTTCACACCACCTGGTTAATAAATCAAACTATCTTTTCTATCACAGAGGTGCAGACTGCTTAATGACCATACAACTACATGAGGCGCTACTGATCTAAACCTACAAGCAACCTAGGATTTCTAGCTGTTGACCCCTCAGCATCTTAAGAAAAAGCTCTAATATAATTACTGCAATAAGAGATGTTAGAACAAGCAATTTTCAAAAGGTTTGTTATGCTAATTACAACACTGGATGACAACCATGGCACAGCATTTTTATTTGATTTCTTTTCAAATACCTTTAAGTAGTCATTTCCAGATTAAAGGATTCAACCTGTTCTGGAACTGGGGCTGTTTCACATGACCTCCATAGCCAGCTGGAGTTAAATTCCTCCAAGTCAGACCTGAGTGGGGCTGGCTTGAGTTTTAGACCATAGAAGGAAGAGGGGTGGTTGGGTTTGCTTTTTCATGTTACACAGACTAATTGCTTCTAGTCAGGTGGGCAAGGCAGTCGTGTTAAATCTTGTTTCTGCTATTTGACTGAAGGTATAGCAGAGTATAGCAATAGTAATGGAAAAACACCAGGGGAGCTACAGAGACAGATCACAGGCCACATAGTTTGAAACAGGACACAGTCTGCCTGTATTGTTATCCATGCATTCAGCACAGTTGTTCCAGCAGCGCCTTGCCTCCTAGAACACAGGAGAGAACCACAAAAACTCTTACACTCTGAGCTCCACTACGACCCTTTAGTTTGAAACTAAAGGGAAAAAAGAAATGACTGTACAAAGCATTCAAGGGGTTTGAGCCAATGCATTCTCCCTCTCCCACAGCCAATGAAACCAGAAGCTGGAGGTTCAAACAATAAACAAGGCATTCAAATCCACCCCTTCTCATACAAAACAGTTTGTAAGGACTTGGCTTACTACCTCAACAGCTTCTCCCACAATACTTTTATTTAATTCTGGCTGGCTTATCCTGTCAGACAGTTGGTAAACTAATACTAACATTTATGTACTTGGCTGGTATCACCTCATTGTTTTCTCAGATATCTAGATCTGTAACTAGGTATTAATTTTTACACTTTGATTATAAATCCATGATAGAGGGGGCAGAACTGACTACTGCAATTCACAACACCAATAATAAACCAGTGAATTAACACATGTAAACACTGACTTTCTGCCAACAGCTCTCAACCTCTCAAATTAAGTGTGAATTACAGAAACAAACAGATGAGGCAGGAAGGAAACCACTTTAATAATTACTGAAATATGTATATTGAGATAAGACTTAGAATCTTGATTAAGACTTTGGCCTTTCTTTAAGCACTTGTATGACAATGATGCAGAGCATTAGCCAGCACAGACAAAGTAAAACAGATGAGTATCAATCACTGTAGGCAGATTTAAGCAGAATCTTCAAAGAACTATTAATAAACCTTATAAGTTAATTGAAGAGTTCTATATGAATGATAGCAAAAGTTGCATGCTTATTTTTAAAAGTGCTTGTACTTTGATTCAATAAAGAACAGCATTATATAGATTCAAAGTTCTCATCTTTTTTATAATTATTCTCTAACATTTGTTTACACGCAGTATTTTGCTTGAGGTGACATGGATCTAACAAGGAAGACTTTTAGTTAGCTATCCCAAATTCTTTCTCAGTAAAAGCATATCGGCTCCTTCCCAATGTGCTTTCTATGCCATGTTTTTTCTGCATACAATGCCACACATGCCCTTGGTGCATCACAAACAGCAGAAACAGTCCATAAAGCACAGACACTGCAGAGTACTTGCTGCCTTGTTCCTGAAGTCTGGAAAAGCACCTGCATGTCTGATCTGTATGATCTATAAAGAGTGAACACCGCAAGATTTACTTCTTCCTAGGAAGCGTCTCAAAAGCATGAATGCTCATCTACAAAAGCAGCACACAAACTTGTGCCAAAGGTACACAGCAAAAACAGTCACCTGATACTGGCAGGTCAAATGTAAAAACAAAATCCATTTTACAGCATACTGCTATCACCACTGAGGAGAAAACCTTCACTGCTCCTGACTCCATCTGTGATGATATGAACTGTTGCCACACCTAGCTAGCAGTGAAGGAAATAGTCACAGCTGCAGCCACTCAACACGCTTCTACTGCTGCTGATCGGGTGAAGCTTCCAGCTTCTTGCACTTCCACTATAGGCATAAAGGAAATAATAAGACAAACTTTCTGGTGGTAGATGTTACTTCTTAATCACGCATCTTCCATTTCAATTAGAACTTTGAAAAATACATATAATTTACATCGCTCTTAGAAGATTTCCTTTAAGTTAATGTTCAGAGCATTACATGTACAAAACCCAGAGACAGAAATGCATCAAGTAGAATAAGTCAGCTAACTGGATCAAACCTCAAGGGCCCCAAATATAAATCACACAGAGAACAAAGCACTAGCCAAGCTTCACTAACAGATTTGCAAACATGTCTGAGGGTCTTCATTTCATTTGGTCTCCACTGGTGTGAGGCCAGAGTTTAGCTGCCTCCAGGGGAGGAAGGCAGGCAGAGGGAAGGAGAGCAGGGGAAGCAGGAGATGGGGGCAGACCAAATATTTACACTTCCCTTTCTAGTCTACTTCTAAATTTGAAGCAGCAGCTACAAAAGTACTTCAACTCCCTGAGCTATGACTTGGCTAGCTCTTCCCTAAGGGAGGCCAAAACCACAGGACAAACGTGGATGTGATGAATATGTAAAAACACATCTCCAGCACAGGCTGACCCAGTAACTGAAAGGTTGAACTGAGGAAACGTTACCCCTTTCCCAATGGTACAGTAAGACCTGACAGCAGCTTAGTGTGCCTGCACAAAACAGGATGACAACACAGAGCAGCAGCATTTGGTCTCTCTCTCTCTTTTTTTTTTTTTTTTTTTTTTACTTCCACATATATATATCCCAGACTCTTTCAGAAAGACAAATCTGAGTACTACTGCACCCTATGTACAAGAACTTGATTATACATCCCTACTGGGAAACTATGTCCATCTCAACAGTAATGATGTTTCATTCTGTCACCTGCTGCTCCTACAGCGTGCTTCTCTCCTCCTTCCAGAGGCAGGAAAGATGAAAACTCTCAAGAATTTTTATTTGGTACCAGATGAAAGTAGAACTTAACTCCAGCCTCTGGCTTACAGACTCCTATATTATAGCATACAGGTTTCAAACAAAATATAAGCGTTAGGGTCTGTTCTAACACATCCACTCACCCAACAGGTGATCCTACACCACTGGGACAGGCCTGATTTTCAGAGGGCATCATATGTCTACTAAAACTCAAGGGGTCTGGGAATGAAAGCAAGAGTTATGGTCTTACAGTGACATTTCATGGTTACTAGCAGTATCTTCCTACCAGAGGGGTTTTTCCTTCATGACAAAGACCTTTGCTTGAGAAAGGGTGGGTTTTTGTTTTAAATGGAAGCTATCTACCTTGTGGAAAGGAATACACAAACGGTAAGCTATTTGTACGTACTGGAAAATAGGGCAGTTAGAGCATGTTTCCTCGCATGAAACTTCTCTTCAGATCACTAAGCTGCCTGCTACTTGACAGAGTAAACTGGTAGTCCTAAACTAGATGTCACAGCTGGAGGAGCACAAATCCCCTATTTTTAAATTAGACTTAATCCCTTCGCTAGTCAGACAATAATTCAAATTTTGTAATTCCATTGCCCAAGCACTGCATAGGCTGGAAATCCACTCTCTCAAAAAGGTGAATTCTCTTCCTCTAGTACTGTTATGAAACTAACACGCTGCCCTCTATCTGTGCCCTTGCAAAACAGGAGAGATGTTGCAGGAAAGGAAACTAATTGACATGAAATAAATTATCAAATAGCCAGGCAAGTACTACCATAGCTGCTGTAAGGCAGAAGAACACATTGAAGAGTTAGAGAAAGAGCAGCAGTACCAATCTGGACTGCCTCTAGCTGAAGAAAAGAACTTCACAGTCAGGGAGCTACCTCTGCTTCAGCACAACAGCAAACAGCTGTACCTGGAGATCATGGGTTTCACATATAGAATGTGGATGTAAAATGTGTATTTTCCTTGGGATGACAATTCTTAATGAACCTTCTGTTTTCAGATCATGAACTGAAAAGCAATTGTTAGAGATACGTCTGCAGAAGAGAGACACCTTTTTTTTTCCCCCTCCATTTTCTTTTAATGGATCACAAAAAGAAAATACAGTATTCATTACAAGGTGATTTATGTTCTCATTGTTCTTTTCCCATATAAAAATCAAAGATTTTTATTTAGAAGATTGCTATATCTTCACTACCAGGGTGAAAGGTAGAACACAACTTCACATGGAGAATTAAGTAAAAGCAACACCTGAAAAGCTTAAAGAAAAAAAGGCAAAAAGAAAGATGAGAGGGAAGGAAACTTAAAAGAGGGAATAAAAATTAAAAGCATTTCAAATAGATTTATTCCATATACAACATTGTTAATTAAGCTGTGCAATAAGTCTGAAGATTTGTAAATAGGAATAGTAGTGTATGTTCTATGTCTTGGACTCTTGAAATAAAATATTTGTGGTGAGCACTTGTGTTTATGTTGAGACCTAGTTCAACTAAAATAGGCTGAGTTCCATCAGTAAGTTAGAAGGAGTAAGCATTTGTATGTGTTTGATGCATGATAAAACCAGTTTTCTTCCTGGATGACTTACAGGAAGGAAGTACCTGTCAACAGATGATCCAAACATGGAGCAGTCTGCATGTTAAATAAAATCTGTTGAAAGAAACTAAGTTATTTGGCACGTGGATTCCTAAACCAAGTTGCTCTTAACTCACAGCGTCTTTGTGCCAGACAAGAGTCTTGCTAACAAGGCATTTGCAGGGTACAAAGATGGAATGCTGATTCAATGTGTTTTATTCTGCCTCAGAAAAATTCCAAAGGGTGCACTGCACTGGAAAAAAAACAGTGACATGCCATCTGGAAGTTCACAGTAGCATAGATGTAAAGAATTAGAGTTTTGATGAGAGTCTCCCTTCTTTCTCTCCAGGGGTCTCCACAGTTTTGTTTCTTTTAATTCAATTGGACACCTGAAAAGCTTTTGAATAAATGCAAGAAGTAAGGCCAACCCTGGTGACAAGCAGTCTGAGGCTCATAAGGAATCTTTACTCCTAGAGCTCCCAGCCCAGCCCTCCTGCTGCCCCATTAGCATGTGATCCACCACGAGCACAGAACTTGCATCTTGTATAAATGCACAGAACAGCTTCTGCTTTGTGCATCCACACAGCAAAAGGGCATATAGACAATCAGAAGGCACAAGAGTGAGCTCTCCTTCCACTGCACCCAGGTACCAAGCTGTGCTCTCCCAGGTGAGAACACAGGCTCAGCTCTTGGAAAGTGAAGCACACAGTAGGTAGGCAGGTTAGGAGTGCACAGGGCTGGGGTCATGCTTTGTGGAGTAAAGGAGACATGGTTAGATGGCTTCCAAGTGGCATGGTGTTGCTTCCTCACTGCACAGTACATTTCAACACAAACAGTGCTGTTGAAGTGTTCCACAACAACATCAATACTTAAACATTTCCTTTCTGACTCCACTAAGGAAGAATTTGGTAAAAATTAATGTTGCATCACGGCAATTCAATTGTGCACAGATTCCACAATTTAAGACTGAAGGTCTTAAATTGTGGAATCTAGCTATTTGCATCATCCCAGGTGCTGTACACATACTTGAGAAGCCTGTTTGATTCACAGTTCCTTAGCGATAGTGCCCATGTCTCTGCCGTAACAGTTACACAATTGTTCCCTCTGGCCTGTGACCTGATGACAAACCAAGATGATGCGAATGAACGTGGCACAGTCCATCCTCTTTTTTCTTAATTCTTCTGGGATTACTGAGTACAGGCTGGCAGGGTTTCAAAGCAGAAGAACTTGATAATTCAATCTTTGTTTGTTTGTTTGTTTTTTTTCCCAGACTTACAAATCCTACTATATAGTAGGATAGAGAGAAGGGAGTGATAGGTCAAGAAAGCAGCCACATTTATAGAAAGAAAAACAATTATACTGAATCTTACTTTCGTAAGTAAGATTTGAAATACCCAGAAAAATCACTTTGGAATCATTACTCTGAAAAATTTGTAAATCATGTTTCCAATATGCATGACTTCAAATTTAATTAAAACTGAATAAGGTAATTACTATGTGTTAAAAAGCAACTTAAAAGCTACTGGAGTTGAACAGCTATACAGTTACTATGTGCTGAATCTTCTGCACAATTGCAATAGGCTTACTATGGAAATTCATACGTTTTCAGTCTCAGGAGACTTTACGTATCTGTCCTCTTTACATAAAATCTACTTACAAGATTTGATGCAGTTCCCATTCTTCATTCATCTGGCCAGTGAAGCTGACTGTACACGTGACACTTCTGCTATTCTGTACAGAACCTTTCACCACTCAGCATCAACTTCATTACATCTAATCTAAATCTTGCCCAGTAAAGACCAGTTCTGTACTTCAAGAACCAGATGTCTGCAAGATGAAAGCATAAGAAGTTTTGTTTTTCAAATCTTTATCTGTACTGCAGAATAACAGCAAGCAGAAAAATACCTAGAGAATTATTATTAAGTATACTATTTCTGAAGCCATGTAAGGCAGAGTATTCATCACAACTTGATAATAAGAGAAATCATTAATTCTTAGCATTGCTTATCCAAGATTCCTCTAGGTCATGGATAAACCTCAGGCCCAGGGAAGGGACCTGGCTGGAAAGTGAAAGCACTCAAAAATGATGAAACAACTCCAGTCTTTAAAAAACAAACAAA
Organism: Aythya fuligula; assembly: GCF_009819795.1. Taxonomy (NCBI): domain Eukaryota; kingdom Metazoa; phylum Chordata; class Aves; order Anseriformes; family Anatidae; genus Aythya; species Aythya fuligula. The sequence continues at coordinate 184,530 of NC_045565.1, read as the reverse complement.
CTCCTTGTATGAGACTATACAAACAAATCTGTTTCTCTCTGTTCTTCTGAAGAGGGAGAAACTGAGGAGCAAAGCAAACTGGACACATCCTGGAGAGCAAAAATGGCAGGAACAAATACGAAGAGCTCTCCTGACTCCATGTGTGGTATTGTACTTGCTAAACCACCCACACCATTTCTCACTACTCTAATACTGCAACTCTGATAAACAACATTTATGAATGGAAGACTTTGACAGATTAAACTATCAGAGTGCAGTAAGAGAAGAGAAATACATATCAGACCAAATATTGTAATAACTTGAGACAGTTTCTTTGTCAACTCTCAAATGCTATTCAAAACCAAGGCAAGAGGCAAAGCCTAGAGGAATTGTGTTTAGAAATATCTAGCCACTTCTACAGGTCATATTATGTATGAATAGGAATTTTTTTAGGCCATATGTATTTCAATAAAACTTTTTCTGAGTCCCTCAACAACTAGCACACTGCTTATTTGAGAGCTACAGAAAACCACCTGTGCCCAATAGAGTCACACTACAACCACTTTCTTCCTCAAAGGCTAAACGGAAAACAGCCACAAAGCCTATCCTACATCCTGCCAGGTGGGTGGACATACATTATGTTTCACAATTTGGAGTGATAGCCTTCCAACTGATTCACACAGAAGAAAATTAAACTATTTCCCAGACACTTGTGTGTTAGCAATCCAGCATTCCTTTAGCTAAAATCACTCTTCCCAGTAAGAATAAGGCAATGCCAACAGACAGATTTAGGACTAGGTCTGAGCATCCAGGGAAGCTTTAATAGAATCACTCAAACCTTTCCAAAACATCTGTGCTATACAAAAACATTAAGGAACAATCTGGATAAGTACAGACCCAAATGTGAGTCAGAGAACCTGGGCCTGAGCTGATGCTGACTGGTAATAACCTCCTGCCTCCATGGCACAGTGTAACTTTCCAAAAAGTTTCCCTACTCTTTCACTTTTGTGTCTTACACATAGGATTATTTGCAAAATGAAGTCTTAGGTGGGTCCATATGATACATACATCTGCTGGATCCAGATCAGGCCCAGTTAGTCTGCACAAATAACCGTACATCTCATCCTCAAAAAAGCATCCAGCTCGTTTACATAAATAAATAAGTTTTCATTGCTGAGTTGAAGCCCATTCCATCCCTCCACAACCTCCTGCATGGAGAACAGTGGTAATGCTGTAACAAAAGTTAACATGAAAAGGGGCATACATAGTGTCTTTACCTGGCTCTTTTAAATAGTCCTATCTAATAAACAGATGTAAGACTGAAACAGAAGACAGGAATCCAGGACCTGGTAAGTCATACATAACACCCTAAAAGACTTTCGCAGTTCAGCATAACCCTTGATGGGTCTGTTAGCCCACCAATATACTTAAGACAACAGCCACTGTACCCATGGCCTGAAAAATAAAACAAGTAATCATTTTGCATTTCATGCATGGCTCAGTAGCACCTTCAGCTCCCAGACCTGAGCATGTATCTTTGCTGATTCTGACTTGGGACAGCACCTAAGTGTTCACAGTTCTTGTTTTCCAAGCAGAGAAGAAATGCAACAAATCTGACAGGTCCCTCTAGTAACTAGGGAACCAGGATCATGGGACATACTTTTTGATTTATCTTAAAGATCCGGTTAACTAACAAACTTTACAGTAGTTTAATTTGTAAGGCTCATAATTTAACTAGAAATACTTTTTCCTGAATTTTATTTGCAATTGTGGGCCAAATATACTTTCTATCATTAACCGGCTAGTTGTAGAGTTCCCTTCAATGAATTTACAATGAATTTATATGTATATTATAAATAAATATAAATAAATTTATATTTACATTAAATATAGATATTTAGAAGTCTGTTTAGTCTGTTAAAGGCAATGCAGATGCAAAGCTCATTTTAATATTTTGTCTTGGTTTACTTTGTTTGCCTTTAATACCACATCACTGCCAAAGTTTACACAGCATTAAAATATGTTTGCAGATATGCCTTTTAGCCCTTATGTCTTTTAGGGCATGGAAATTTATTTAATGAAAAATCATTAGTGGCTCTGAATAATAATACTTCATCATGAAAGAAGATATAGAAAAAGAGAGAGAAAGGTGTCCTGTTTAAAAAAAAAAAAAAAAGATATTTTAATTTAAAATATTTTTAAACCTTTTCCTACGGTGAAGATCAGAGATCCCTTTGCATGAGTCTTTAGGTCCATCTCTGAAGTACTTCGCCTTCTTCTGCCAGGTACCATTTCTAATAATTAAGCTTACTGGACCTCTGATCCAACTTTCTACATAGTGACCTCATGCTGACATCCTTTCAAAATAAATTTCCTGATATATTACTGATTTTATGCCAGCCAAGAGGCAACCATCAGACTGTTAAACTGACTAGTGAGCAACTCTAACACTACCCTGTGGGAGGAACATTGTAAGTATAATATAAACAAAGAGGAATTTTTAAAGAAAGAATAAAATATTCTTAAATTTGCTTTAATAAGTTGTTTGCTTCTGATGTAGTAGACATGAAATAATAGTTAACTGACTGCAGAAGGCAGAGAGAATTGCTTTTACATTTTTGTATCCCCACAGCTTCTGAATAATAAGGATAAACAGAAAGATGTGCCTTGCTATAGATTTAAGGACACCACTAGAGAACTTCATACTGATTTATCTTGTTTTTATGGAGCTATGAAAATAAATAGCACAATAGCAGGCAGAACTCCTCTTCGTGATCAAAGAGATCACCTCTTCGGCACAGCCAGTGAAAAGTCAGAGAGCGCTGTGACAAATCCACTACGATACAAGTCATTTAACAGTGGAGAAGCTGGGAAGCATAGACACTGTACTAAGGGAGATGGCCTGTCTCCCTGGTGATGGGTTTCTATTTGAAAGCCTTACCTCTGCTGAATACAGCTTGCAGGGAAATGAAACAACTCTACTTTATAGAATATAGAGACAACAGTCCTCTCCAAGTATAACCCACTGTCCTGATGGAAGAGCTTTCATACCAAGTTCACTAGAAGTTTTAGCTTTATATGGCCTCTCAAAAAGGCCTCTGAAAGCAAAAAGCAAAATGGTTTTCTATTCTTGTTAGCATTCTTCCTCAGTACAGAACTTTCCACACTTTTATAAAGAATGGTGAGACACATCACAACTGTTCGTTTGGTAGAAACAAAAGTATGTAAGATTAATTGGCCTCCTTCAGGCACAGAAAGAGATGAGCATTTGAAACAAACATAATGGTAAAAGAAGGATAAGTAATTAACCTTTTTGACTTGTCTGTCTCCCTCTGCTTGCAACTGGGCACACAGCTTTTTCCCATTAATGCAAAAATAACTGATACAGGTACTAGTGCTTTCATCAGTATGGTATTCTTCAGTATTCTCTGTGAGATCAAAATAAAGCATATTCCCGTTCTGAACCATCACCAGCATGGATGTGAGAATAGGCTGCCTATTTCCAAATGCAAAATCCATCCAAAAGTGAGTTATTACAGGAAGAGGTTTTATGTCACAGTGTCACAGTTCAGCAACTAGTACAGATATGTATCAATGGAAGACATGTTGCAATAGCCATTTCTGAAACAATGTTCTGTATAAGAGGTAACCACATACCTGGAGATGGGGAGCTCAGCTTTTATCCAACCAATCCCCTGATTATTATTATTTTTAAAATCTAAATCAGCCCTAACTGGCTGATTCATTGGAATAGAATAGATCACCAAAATCCAAAAGCCACTCTGTGCAGAAATCCGATGAAGCTTATCATTCAGCAATAGGCTTGCAATGAAAACCAAGAGATCACTGTAGTTGAAATCATAACAGAAAGATAAAAAAATTAGCATAATATTGAGATATAATCCTACCGTATTGTAGTATGTTACTACCCTCCTTTCACTTATTTTTCCACTAAGACAACAGAAGACTCCTTTCAATAGAAATACTCTTCTAGTATATGCTAACTCTTGCTTTAATTGAAAAAGGAAAAAAAAAAAAGGAGAAAAAAGAAAAGTAATAAACTTGCCTTGTGTCACACTGATATGCTGGAAGTATAACCCATAGCACTATCCCAGTTCTGGGTGGAAAGACCAGCTCCATAAACAGCCGAAACATTCCTCTGCTTGCTTGTCGGACACCAGCACCATCTGTAGCACCCAGAGTGGGGAGGCTTGCCCACAGCTGGACAAGTGATCCCTGAGTAGGGAAAGTAACTAGAACTTCCTATAGATATTCTTCCAAGTGTACAAGAGAAAAGTCCTTTTTAATTCAGTATCCTTATCTTTGATAACAAAGTGCATCCAGTGATAATGATCAGATCTCAGACTCCTTCCTCTCTTCCTCCCACCTATTCCCTACCTGTCACCCACACCAAGCGACAATATCTTGCAGTTTGTTGTGTGACAGCCTTCCAGAAAGAAAATTTATTCTCCACTACCACATAATCTCCATTGATTAAAGATCAGGAATAGCTAGCAGTTTGCACAGATCCAGACTTGCGGGAAAAAAAATCTTTTGCAAACTACAACTTGACTGGTTTTGAATTGCATGTAATCTCCAGTCATCTCAAGCTTTAGTTCCCTGGTCCAAGAAAGAGAGTGATCTTGATGTTGTTTTGGAGAGCATAGCCGCTAATCCCACAGGCCTTATTCCCTTCCTGCATCACACACGAGGGGAAGACTGATGCTGTGCCTGCAGCACAAAACATAGCAACAGCAGGATTGCCAAGCTTTAAAGAAAAAACCTTGGCAGCACAAAGCCTACAAGATTTTTTTTATATTTTATTTTTTATTTTTTTTTCCCCTGCAGGTCATTCATTTGACTTTTGTCCAAGTCAATAGCACACAAAGGTTGTTACCATCTAGTGCCTGATCTTGCAAGGTGCTAAGCCATCTGAGGCTCTGATGGTTAGAAGAATTTTGCTGACTTCAATCCCTAAAGGCTACTCTGACATGTCTGGAAAGGCAGGGGAGATTGTATTTAACTGCTGAGCATGAACCCACAAAAAAACACCCTCATTATATCTGCCACCTTTATTTTCAGCTCTCAAGCTTCTTCAGCTTGAGAGTGAGTGTCTCCTGAGAAAAAAGTGACCTCAACTGTACAGCAGCGATTCCTGAAGGATAAGGCAGCTCATTGACAAAACATCAAGATTATACCTATATCTGCCTCACAGGTTATGATTTTCCCTTTGATTAGTCAAGGGCTTTCTACAGAAGGCAAATGCTAATGCAATAAAAACTAACAATGCAAAAAATTAACAAGTAACACCTTATAACTGAAAGGTAATAAGGCTAACAGACCTAATAATTGCAAAGAAAACACCAAAAAATTTCTACTGCTGCAAGTGAGAGGAAGAGTTTCTATTAAACCAGAGGAGAGCAATAGACAAGCATCCTAAAACTTGTAGAGTTGAAACATTTAATCTTCAGTCAACGTTAATATCACTTATTTCTACAAATGGATGCAATCCAATGGAAGTAGTATTTGTGATGAATGCCATTTTGTTACACCAATTCACACTAAAATCTCTAACTTTTAAACCCTGAAAGGATCTACAGACTTTTAGGTTATTTTAATATTTCATTTTTGTCCATTTCTCCAGACCTAGATTTGAAAATAAAACTGTTCTCAGCTCCAAAAAGAGCCTATTCAGTCTTTCTCCGCATTCACGTTACAGCTTTAGCACCATAAAACCCCACAAAATTACAAGTGGGAATTTCCAGATCATCCTTACATCCCTTACATCCAGCTCTGGAAGGTGCACAGACACATGACCTACAATCTGTAATTTTTTCATATATCATGAGACTATTTAAGGTTGCTTTTATGAGATGCTTAAAATTTATAACTTCTCATTTTCCCTTTCCTTTGGAGCCCACATGTTAAGGAAGAGAGGCCCCGTAGGTAGCAGGGACCAAAAAAAAAGACAAGATTAAAAACAAAAGAAGTCCTATAAATTATAGGGAGTACATCGCAGCATGGTATGACACAGGTTGCTCTTTATCATTCAAGATACCTTTGGCAATTTCTAAATACATATGAAGTCGATGTTATAATATAAATGATATCATAAGTATCTCATTCAAATGACTTCCAAACATTTAAATATTTTAATTGGTCATCAAACATTTCTGAGGAATTAGAACTTTAAAATAATGATAAAAAGTTAAATCCCTAATATTATACAGGCATTAAGCTCTTCAGATGCATAAAGTATTTTACATTATTCCTATCACACAAAAGAAAATTCATATTCATTAGTTAAAAAACCACAAACCCCAAATATATTTCTCTGAATATTTAGAATGGTTTAGATCTTGCTTTTCATATTTAAAATACTTGAATTAAGTGGCTAAGGTTATTTAGTGGGGAGGCAGGACAATTACCAGTGAAGAACTACCTTGTTTCAAATTTACATTCTGCAGTTCCATAAGAACAAAGTACCACTACTGAGTTTCACATTTGATCAAATTATCTCTAAGCTACATCAGTAGATTAGGATCTTTCACTTAATCATATTTTTCTCATAGGGCTTTGCAATTTTTTTAAACAAATATTTTATTATTAATAACATGTAGTCTACAGATCAGTGTAAGACACTTTATCTTGGTATCAATCTCTGTAGTTGAAAATTATGATTTTATTAGTTTTACAATCTTCATTGGTTTTAATGTCTTCATTATATTTTACTCAACACATTTATATAAAGATGCGTGTACCGCATCATGTCCATTGTTCTAAAGAATATTTTAAAGCATAAATAGATGCAAGAAGGATCTTGTTTTTAAGTAGGGGAAATTGCACTTACTGCACATACTGCCTTAAAAAACGTGAAGTACAAACTTACCATTATCTTTATCTTCCAAACAAAGAACAGAAGAACCATTTTTCAGTAAGTTGTGAACAACTCTCTGAAACTGTATTTTCAGCTTAAATTGAATAACTTAGCCCATAGACACCGTTAATTAGGCACAGTATTTTTAAAAGATAGATTTTCCCAACAAAAGAAAATAGACTCGGCATTTGAGAAAGACTGCACAATGCACACATGCAATTACATTCTTTATATCAAATGCAGACCACTAATATTCACTCAAGTGGAGTTGTGTGACCACTGCAAGAGCAGAAAGCTGAATCCACTATCCTGCAAGCAAACATACTACCAGAAGAGTTGTGCCTTACTACAACACAAGCTATCAGAGAAAATGTTTCCAGTCTAGAGATATTCATAAAAATAAAAATAAAAATAGGAAATAATGGTAATCAAGTCTCTAATAACATAACATAGCCACTGTTTAAAAACAAACAAACCAGAAAACATACAGAGGTCTTGGTGTAACCATATAACAGTTATCTTGAGAGGAATCTCTGAATAATCAGCAAAACCAAGCCAAGCCCCGCTTTCCACTCACATAGAAATTTGGTGGTAAAAGCTGATATAGAAGAGTGACAGTTATATTTAGACATTTAAGATTTTCTTCCATACACCAAGTCTTCTGTCTCAGTTTCATGAATCCATAGATAAACCAAGGTGACCCATTAGCCTAACAAAGTTGCCTTAAGCCAGTTCCCACAGCTAAAGGCTGAAGAAAAGGGTACAGCTTTTTCCTCCTTGGTTCATATGACCAGCAGAATCAAGTGAGGAAAAGGAGAGATGGTTAACTTTCAGAAAAAAAAAAAAAAAAAAAAATGGAGCAAAGCTCAAAATTACAGTTTTGGATGAAAAATCCCAACAGTACTTGCTTATTTCCCCATCCTTCTTTATCTTCCTTCTGCTTGTGGCTCACACAAGATTCAGTTTGAAAGGATAGTTAGGCAAACATTAAGCTTGAAGAGATGAGGCTCCTGTTGACTTCAGAAGAAGTCTACTCATATGCCTGCTCAGCAACTGACAAATACCACGCTGACTATCTTGCAGGACAATGTTTATCAGGTCTTCATTTTACCAAAACACAACTCCTTCAATTTAAAGAACTAAACAAGGTTTTAAGCACATAAGCCTGTAAACTCATTTCCCAAAATGCCCAATGAAACTGCCATTAATTATATTCCTTGATCAAAGAGGAGAATCACAGATTGCAGGTTACTCACCACCTTATTGAAAGAGAGCAATGTAACACTACATGTATATTATGACAGTCAGCTATCAGTGCTCAGTCTCAAGCATGATGAGCACTTATCATTACCAGAGGCTTGCAAAGGCAGCATCTTCCATGGGGGCTGCTGAGTAACACATAACATATGCAGTTCCAGTAGCACCCAAAAAAACTCTCAGTGACTTCTGACCAGGCTGCACAGCAAATATTAGTATTTGGTTGACTTCTTTCCACACTTGTTGTCAGAGACCTATCAGAGTTGAAAAACTGAAATTATCTGTTTCTTAGCACTCACTCCACACAGGAGTTGTGTAGTTGGACAATGCATCCTTGAATGAAGCCATAAAAGCAAGTGTGCTAAATGTTTCTATACTTAAAATTTTTGTACAATATTCCACGGTCAAATAGTGTTGATATCAAGTTCATACAGCTATAGTGTATTTGAACTGTATGACAGTTTGTCACAGAACTGTGGAGGCAATAGAAGCCAGTTGCGGTACTTGGTGTTGAATGACATCAGTGAAACTATAAACAAAACAGCTTTGTGCTTTGCCAGGGAAACATAGCTGGAGTGATAGTCTGTATTGATAATAAAGATAATTTACTACTGTTTTGTATTGGATTCAATTGAAGAGAATGTTTCTAATGGTTTGGAAACCACTTAAAGAATGAGCATTTCTAATAAATATTTCTACAGTACTGATGTATTATTCGGGCCAGAGAAAAGCTAACCTTTTCATAAAGCATTGGGGGAGATACTGAGCTTCTTACCATGTCATGGAACAATGTACGAAGCGGATTACAAATGTTTCAGAGTGCTAGAGAGTCTTGGATGCTGAATTGCTTGACAAGGTACTCATGAGTTTAATAGAGCTTTGAATGTAAAACATCCAACTGTTATATGCTGTGAACTGGCATGTCCTAAGTACCTGCAAGCCACATTTAGAATTAGCTTTTTATTCACAACACATTAATTCTTGGATAGCACATTGGAAGCTGGGTTATCATGTTCTGCATAACTCCTGTGTTTGTGGGGAACGAATGCTGAGACAGATTGACAGTATTTTCATCAGTTAGCTTCATCACAGGTTTCATGATGCTTTGTTAAGAAATGAAAGCTCGCACACAAAAAAATGGTAGTTGTATGGATATATGTAATTTTTCCTGTATGCTGGATTCTTGTTTCCCCTAGGGAAAAAATTGGTTTTCAGCAATGCTGAAAGTATAGTCTGGCCTCAAAGGACACCAGTCATGTCAAGCCATCAAAATATTTCACATTCTCAAAATAAAAACACAAAAGTCAGAACTCATCCTTGTGGATAAATAGTGGGACACTATTCCTGACAGCCACAGTGGCCCAACAAGCTCTCCGGAGAAAAAAAAAAAAAAAGAATTATCACCCAGGAGGCAGATCGAGAAGAAAATGTGTAAGATGTGAAGAAAAGGAAAACTAGCAGAAAATGATGAAAGTAACACATTTGCACAGCCTTAATTACTTAGATTGGGCCTTTGTTCCTCTCACCCCAGTCTACATTTGCTTAATCTTGTAGAATTTAAACTTTTTCTTTTAATATTTTTACTAACACAGTCCTGAAACTGGAACTCAATTAATCTTCATTAAAAACATGACATACACCACGCAAATTGATGAAGCTGTCCCATTTTGCACCATATGACTCGGTCAGGGACTGATTCATTCTCTCTCACTTTGTTAGTTTAGTAATGCATACTGTATGCAAAGTGGAACTCCTTCATGGAAGATGCTGAAAGCAAATAAAGTATCCTATAATCACTTACAAAGCTGGCCTCTACTACACTACCGTAAGAGTGGAGAGCTGTGTTTAACTCTCAAAGGAGACAATAAAAGATGATTCTTCCATATCTCAGGAAAGCATAATCATCCCTTGTCCTTTGTGAACAGTATGAAAAGTGAGATTTTAATTTATCCCCAAACTAAAATAAATAAATAAAAGTTTAAATAGTAAGATCTTTGTTGTTGTTGTTTGTTTGTTGTTGTTGTTGTTGTTGTTTTTTTCCAAATGAGGAGGACTTCTATTCTGATGCTTTGAGCTCATCTCAACAGGTATTTTACACTTCTCCCTTCATCATGCAACTTCAGTCCCAAATGACCCACTCTATTTGAACTGCAAGCATACACACAATCACACACACACACTGAACACTTCATCTATATTAGCAACTAACTTAAAATAATGTGAGTAGATGTCCCAAGAAGTGGATCAGCTGGTAAGGTTTAACTTGGGACTACCATTGATTTAGTGCCACAGGCTGTGTCCTTTAGAAGCTTTAGATGTGCTCCTGGAGAGTTTTCCCGTTTAATTTTTATCTGAAAAGACCCAGTTTGTGAGTATGAAATTGGTTAATGACACAAACCAAAAGTCAGTAACTGGGGAAGAGACTGGCTAATGATTAGCCTGCTGATTCAAGCTTGCACATCCATACACAACTGAGTCCCAGCTGCAATTTCAAATTTACTTTATATGGATATCAACTATGAAAACATGCCCAGTATCTTCATTCACACATGAAAAAAAATCTTCTCATTGCTCTCAGTTCTATTGGAAGCGAAGAAGAGGCTCAGTCTGAGATCAGTGCAAGAGTAGGCAAACCAGAGGTGCTGTTTTACAGTCCCCAGAGATCCTACACCTGGCTCCTCACAGCACAATCCATTCCTCAACAACCAAAGCATAAAATCACTCCAAGATTAACTTGCAAAAGCCATTATGTCAAGAGCTTAAACTTCCCGTGAAATAAATTGCTATGAATCGTTGTCTCATAAACATCAGATTCCACATGCAAGCCTCTACTTCTAAATTCTCTGAAGAAAAGTCAGCCTATCTGAACCAGATTAAAAAAAAAAAAAACAAAACAAAACAAAACAAAAAACTAAACTTGTGAGCTAAAACAAGCTGCAAGATGTGCACATACTAAGTCTAAAATTCCCAATTATACGGAGACTTACATATGAGTTAAAAAAAGTAAACGATTTGGAGTTGACCGTTGGTTTTGTTATTTTTCCAGAAGCAGGCTCTTCATTATTTTTCCCCCTGTATAATACCGCTACAAAAAAAAGTCTTGAGAAATTAGAGCTTCATGGTTAAAATTAATCACATTTTATAGCTGTCAGTTCAGAACAGAGATCCTCACTGAATATAAATCCAGACAAAAGTTCAAATAAATGACAGAAGAAAGTGTCTGATGAACTTAAATTTAAAATAATATTTAATTTTTAATTTTAAAAATAAAAAAAAAAAAAAAAAAAAAAAAAAAAGAAATTACTTTTTTTTTTTTTTTTTTTTAAATGATTTTGACACACAACATAGTTCTGGAAGAAACAAAGTATTTACACGAGCAAACTAACATGTCACGATGCAACTTCTGGACAGGACAGAACTTCTGGAAGCTCTAACCACTTGTGTTGGAGCATACCCAATAATCCCAAATTAACAGAATATAGAATAGAATATAGAATATCCTGAGTTGGAAGGGACCCTTAAGGATCATCAAGTCCAACTCTTGACACCGCACAGGTCTACCCAAAAGTTCAGACCATGTGCCTAAGTGCACAGTCCAATCTCTTCTTAAATTCAGACAGGCTCGGTGCAGTGACCACTTCCCTGGGGAGCCTGTTCCAGTGTGCAACCACCCTCTCTGTGAAGAACCCCCTCCTGACGTCCAGCCTAAATTTCCCCTGCCTCAGCTTAACCCCGTTCCCGCGGGTCCTGTCACTAGTGTTAATGGAGAAAAGGTCTCCTGCCTCTCGACACCCCCTTACGAGGAAGTTGTAGACTGTGATGAGGTCTCCCCTCAGCCTCCTCTTCTCCAGGCTGAACAGGCCCAGTGACCTCAGCCGTTCCTCATACGTCTTCCCCTCCAGGCCTTTCACCATCTTCGTAGCCCTCCTCTGGACACTCTCCAACAGTTTCATGTCCTTTTTATACTGTGGTGCCCAGAACTGCAGACAGTACTCGAGGTGAGGCCGCACCAGCGCAGAGTGGAGCGGGACAATCACCTCCCTTGAGCTACTAGCGATGCCGTGCTTGATGCACCCCAGGACACGGTTGGTCCTCCTGGCTGCCAGGGCACACTGCTGGCTCATATTCAACTTGCTGTCTACCACGACCCCCAGATCCCTCTCTTCTAGGCTGCTCTCCAGTGTCTCATCGCCCAGTCTGTACGTGCAGCCAGGGTTTCCCCGTCCCAGGTGCAGGACCCGGCACTTGCTCTTATTGAACTTCATGCGGTTGGTGATCGCCCAGCTCTCCAACCTATCCAGATCCCTATACACTGCCCTATTCGGATTGTGGTAGGTCTCAGCAACAGCTGACACTTAACCTTCAAATTTTGCATATATCTGACAGCAAAGAGATAAGAGAATTCAAGAGTGAAGAGAAACAAATCTCTAACATACCTTACAACATTTGAGTAAATACATCCTATGTTCTTACTTGAGAGGGTTGGAAGAAATCCCTTGTACAGAGTGGTTATCAAATAAATTATTTCATTTCTTCTTATATTAAAGCAGAGGAGCTACCTCAACTTCAGGTCTGGGCCCAAATGGAATAGGTTCCATTTAGCAGGAGCTGAAGGTCTAAAGATGTACACTGCTTGGCTGGAGCTCCCAAGGACAGGCTGAAGACACTGCTGTTTCATTAAATTAGTTTCCTTTTTTCCCCTTCTAGAGCTACTTGGGCTTGGGCTTCACTGCCAGTAAGCTTTCCTGGTGGGAGAAGACTTGTAGCAGGCAACTAAAGGAGCCATCCCTGACAACTGCAATCACTCTTCCCACCTCTCAGTAAAGACATATTTTTGAGAGGTAAAGCACCCATCCTGCCACACCATAAACAGTTAACAACAGTGTAAGCTTTATCATTATTAGCAGCACACCAGATAAGAGCTTTCAGTGATGACAGCTTATGGTTGATAGAGCAATGTTAAAGCAGCACTATGAACAGTAGAAAAAAGTAATCAATGAACTGGGTTATGCATGTACACCATGACACAAATCAGTCATTCAAAGTGTGAACTAAAATAAAAGCCTCTCTCTAGATGAGCTAGTGGAATCAACAGTAATCCTTCACAGCTGGAAGCCTGCATGCTCCAGCACTCCACAGAGCTCACTGAATATCATCGAGGAGCTCATTTACACACTGGTAGTTTAGGAACACTGAACTTCCTCCTCACAGATAGATGCCTCACAGTTTCTGTTGCCTTTGAAATAAATCCTTGTAATTCATGACATGCCATTAACATTCACAAAAGGTGAAAAAGCCCATCTAAATAGAAGCAAAAATGACGACAGAACAGTTGTTCACCAGCTTTTGCAACAAGCCAATACAAAAAAATTTGTGTTTACTATCAGCTAGTAATTAATGTACATCATAGGGTACACCTTGTTTAATTTCATATTTTATGTGAATGAGGCATCTAGTAGAAGAAGAAGAAAAATAAACCATCTGTTAAAATGCAATAGAAACATCATTGGTAATAAACCACAGTAGGATTCAACCGGTCCTTGAAGAAATTTGGTCGTACTTCCCTAATACCCAAGCTTAGCTATTGCATTGCCAAGTTTTTCCAATCCCCTTCGTAACTGTACTTCCTCTAGTTTTATAAAGGGCATATGGTTACAAAAAGAGAACCATGACCACCAATGTATTATCTTGCAACTTGTATAGTTTCTTACATCCACAACACCATTAAGAGCAAGACTTTTCTGTGTCTTTTGCACCCACTTTGCATAGGTGAAAAGGATTTAATAAAACAAGTATCAGGAGAGAATCAATCCACAGCGTACAGAACACAATGGTTGTTACCCAGCATAAAATAGATAAGCAAGTACAAAGTAGTTCCTGGTATGCTTTTTTTTCCACAATTTGTACTGCTTGTTTGAACCCCATAACGTAACATATCAAAATCATCATCAGCTTATTCTGGTTTTCTAACAACGAAGGGACAATGCAGAAGTCAAACTGCACTAAAACAAGAAGTATGCAAGTCTACTGAAATATACCTTGCAATATTTTACATGTGCATATATATATACGTATTATAATTACTGAACATGCAATAGAGTTGTCTCTGCAGGCACAACAATTACCTGCCCATGACTTTCAGGCATCCAACATATCTCAATACCAGGTAAGTAGCAATGCAATAACTCCCTACCCAAAGGAGCTGTTAGGGCTACAAAGTGGATAGATTTTTCCTCAGTCTTGTGGTTGATATTTGACTTCTTATGCCCCACATACCTTCCATACATCGATCTCACAATAAGGTAGCCCTGGATAAGATTTATGCCTTACCTAGCTCACAAAAATAAAACGCTTTTCCCAAACAAATGAAAACCATATCCTCAAAATGGGTAAAAGCAACCCCCCCAAAAAATTATAAAGAAATCTTATTTGTTACCTGCACAGGCAATTAGTATCATCTCCTTCTAAAACAGAAAAATACTACAACTGTGCTCAAAGGCAGATGTCCAACAGACCACAACACCTTCCCCCCAGGAGCACCACAGCCATCTTTCTGCACCCAGCAAGGTCACACTCCAGGCAGGTCTTGCAAATTCCCTTTCAAAAGTTCCCCACAGCTGCCTTTCCCTGCTGCACATCAAGCTCACATGCTGGTCTCCAATCTGCCCTTCACCTGGAGTCATCTGCTGGTCCTTAATTGATTCCTTTAACTACCCTGTGTATCTATGGCATGTATAAAACTGTTAGAAATCATACAACAAAACAGAGGTGAATTCAAGGGACCTGCTAAAAGGATTGTGTAAATCTAGGCTTGTCCATTTTTCTGTTGAAGTCGGTTGTAACTATCCCCATTGATTTCAATGCAACAAAGTCAGCTTTCCTGCAGGGGAGCTGCTATATTTCATGGTGTTCAAGAAGGAGAGAGAGCATCAGGAGAAACATGCAGGTTTCTGTCCCTCAGTGATGGGAGCAATTAGTCTTTTCACTGACAGACAGAGAGTTCAGCTGGAAGAACTGCTGCAGATGTAAAATTTGTCCTCAACAGAATAAAAAAATCTTTCTTGAGCCCAAAAAGATGCATATCCATATCTCCAAGAGGCAGAAATTTTGCTATTGACCTTGCTAGAAGCAGGATCAAGAATAATTCTTTCTTCAATAAACCACGTTCTCCACTGAATCAAAGCAATGACCATGAAGGCAATAACACCTCATTTACTCTATAGCATTCCTATAAAATTTGTAGTAACATATTCTAGTGGTTTTCCTAAATATTGCTTAATCCTCAATACTCGTGTTAAGATAATGGAACTTTTCAAGAGATTGAAACACAAACTACAATCATCTGCACAAGATGAAAGTCTTGATAAATTGAGGATTCCAAACAAATGCAGGCAGTCGTCTCCCTCCGCATCTGAAAGCTCAGTTTCTTGAGTTTGTCATATTTAATAAACACTATCCATTAGATGATGGAGAAAATGAATCCTGCTGCATACAAGTAATATAAAAAAAATTCATTTGAATTGCTGAATTTCATCTAAAAAACATGGCCTGTTTCCACAGGGAAGTAGTAAAAAGTAACATCATTTGTTTTAGCATAATACATACTTCATATGGGTATGTTGTTCTTTATATGTTGCTACATTTTACTTAACTCTTAAAATTAAAATCTATATTGTACCATCTTTACTTCTGCACAAACTAACATACCTGTAAGCATAATGCACACAGCAATAATTATGTCAAAAGATTCTGAAAATAATATCAAGTAAAACAATAAATATTTAATTTAATAAATAATTAAGATATGGGTAGATTGTGGCTTCATGCAGCACGAGCTTGAGAAGAACACAATGCATTGGCTGCAGCTATCAGTCATCCAGGGAGACATTAGAAGTCCCAGGTCTGAAGAGGGTATTAATCTGAGCTTCTTGTTCCCTGACTAGATATATAAGCAAAGTCCCAGTTGCTGTCTCAAGAAGTACTGGATGTTTCAACCAGCTACTAAACCCCTTGAAGGCTGTATAAGCACTTCTATCTCCATTTCACAAAATAAAAATAAATGCATTAAAATAATAATTTTTTAAAGTGTTAAGACAAAAGGACAAGCACTGCCATCAAGAATGACACATCCTTCATAGGAGCTTAACTCCGAGGCAAAGGGATATAGCAGAACAAAATTGGATAAAATGAGGGAAGGTTGGTCAGAAGACAAGGGAGAATGAAATCCGGTTCCTAGCTGTGATTCCACAATAAACCTGTTAACTCCTTTAATAATCTCTATCACGAGTTCCTTATCTACAGAAAAATTAGCTGTTCTCTGAAGGTACAAGGAGATCATTTACATTTGTTAAATAAGCAGGATGCTTAGATTGCAGTGCCATAAAGTGAAAAGCTTTATTATAAACTTTGATGCAATCATGATAATTATGCCGTTTTATTAGTAATAGCCAGCATTTATCCAAGGCAGGATACAAATCCCTTAGGGAATAACTTTAAAACTCTCCATAATCTTAAGGAGTTCACAATCTAAAATCTTGATCCAACACACATTAGAAGATGCATTCTAGAACCTTTGTCAACAACCCCAAAAAGCAAATGAAAATATCTCATATTTCTCTTTTCACTGACCTCTCTCTTTACTTCACCTGAACTGCAGTAGAATCAATATCTTACCAAATCATACCTAATTCTCATAATCACAAAATTCATTTGCTCAGAAAGCAATAAAATTTTAACATAAATCATTCTAATTGTTCACCATAATAAAAGACTTAAGAGGAATTCTTCATCCATGCTATTACTTTTTATTATCAATTTAAGTAAAACATATAGAATACAGAGAAAAAAAAAAAATATATGGCTTGAAGTTACACTGTTTGCACATCAGGCACCTGGACTCTAGCAACTGGATTACAGCCTATTCTCTCTGACATCTATTTCTACATGCTCCACAAAGATCCAGTATTGTGAATATTTACCCTAAATCTGAGGCAGTAAGGCGAAAGAGGGAAGTAGAAAGAAGACAAAAATGTTACTTGAAATTTGTTGGGCCATACTGCGGCATGAAATGCCCTTTATCCATCCCAGGCTCTTCCCTCCACACCTGAACAATCTTTTCCCTTTCTGCCAAAGCCTGTATACAGGAAAACTTTCCCAGTTCCTATCACCATCATCCCTCAGAAACATGGGGAGTGATTCCCCCATCATTATCCATCTGCAAAACACCCTTCTAATTTTTCCTTCTAATAAGAAGGAAAATTACCCAGGTTTTCACCATTTAGGTACTTCAAGATTAGTTTGGTACTCACCACTTTGATGGTGTATTTGACTTAAGGGTCTGAGGACTGAGAATGCAAAATAAAATAAAATAAAATAAAATAAAATAAAATAAAATAAAATACAAACCATAAACCTCAATTACCATCAACACCTTCAAAACCTCTAAATTCCCAGTCTATTTGAAAATGCACCCTCCATTCTAGCTGCACATAGTGAACTCCTGATGTGGTTGCCAAGAAACCAGTACTTGCACTTCACAGAGTTCATGTTTGAGAGATATTTGCACTTAAAAACAGTTATGGGAGCAAAACTGAAGTAAACCTGAAAATGTGCTATAATTCCTCTTAAAATTTGTCAGCATCATCCTAAAACAAAGCACAGATCCCATACCTCCCATTCTCACATTAATATGTTATCTAAGAAGTATTTGTGGACTGTTGTTCCAAATTTTATTCTGAAACACTGATTACCCAGGTACTTTGTCACACCTGCACTTTCCGGGTCTCTCTGACATCTCTTCATGAATTGGCACATTGTCACTAGGGTCCTCACCAACACCACGCTCTTCTAACTCATTATCCCACTTTGTAGATTGCTGTTCCCTGATTAAATCCAGAGTTAATCATGATTATTGTGCTGTAAAGCACCTTGGGAGACATGGCATGAAAAGTACTAAAAAAAAAATGCATTTGAATTTGATTACTCTGTATCTTCTCAAACCTATTTATATGTTAAAGACTTTCTTTTATTACATTCAATATTATGTTTCATACAAACTTCGGTCTCAATCCAATTTTCCTGTGCCATTTTTAATTATTAGCATTACTATTTGCAACTAGAGACTTTGACAAGGTTGGGTCTTCTTTGTGCTGGACCCTGTACAGACATAAAATGAATGACAGTTTCTGACAAAGAGAATCCGCTAGGTGTAACAGCCAGTAAAAGACATGAAGGATGAGATGCAACAATTGTCTGAGACAAGCCAAAAGAAGGTGGAAGGAAAACAGCAAGGGAACAACAGAAAGTTGCCTTGTAACTCTTTTAAACAAAATCAGTTCCTGCTCTTTAACTTGTTCAAAATATATCTAAAAAAAAATAAAAAAAAAAAAAATTCACTTTTATGGAATTGAGAATAAATAAAACATGTAGACAATAAAGTTACAGTTCATCCTGAAAATCTAAATCTAAAGGTTGAACTTCTATGAGATTCAGTACAGATTCCTGTATTTACCTCATAGCATCTCATTACAACAGAGTACTTCATATTATGACCTACAGCAGATTTCTCTTGTTGGATTCCATAGATACACGTTAGAAGTGGACGTGATAAGATGTGCCTTGACACTTCCATTGCTCTGGAGACAGTCTGTTTTGCAGTTTATTAGCTGACCCTTGCTCCACTAACTTACTCAAGCAGACACTTTTACCTTTTTATTTTCTTCACTTCTTTTTCTTCGAATTTTGTCCAGTCAGGGTGTCATGGTAGAGGTATGAAAATGATGGGAGTTGTCCCTGAGTTAGACAGAAGAGTAAATGTGTGTGAAGTGGGAACGGTAAAAATCTGTGAGGTGTTCTGCAAATCTTTCAGGAATAAGCAGCAATTCAGAAAGGGTAGAAAGCCTCAAAATGGTATGATATACCAAAGATTTCAAAAGGAGCTTCCCAGCATATTCTCTGAGATCAGATGACCTTCCACTCTTCAAATGGATAGCTTTCCAAAAGGAACAGATATCACTGAAAGATTGTTTGTGGCCATATCCAATATTATTTTGGATTATTAGTATATTATATTAGTATTATATGACATCTGATTTCCAATGCCCATTTGCAAGGAAAGCAAGACCAAATGCACGGTATAGCAGACCCAAATAATCTAGCCACAGATTTAGAAATCTACAAGGATACATTTACATTTTCCCTTTGGGGAATGTTTATTTCATTTAATAAAGAAGAACAAAAGAATTAGGAAGAAGTCAGTATCATGGCTGTACTTTGGCTTAGTTCAATTAATGCATTCTACCAGTTCTTGTATCCTGAACTCTAGCATAACACCCAATTTTTGTTTTAAAAAAATACCATTTTATAATATGAAAAAAATGTCTTTCCTCTATTTAAATTTGCCATCCATAACAGGTTTCCTTTACCACAATGTGTGATAAACTATAAATCACTTTAATTTGATAACAGCATAGGGTTCTGCAGTATCAAATAAAAAAATAAACCCACCACCTTGCAGACTTGCAGGCAAACAAGTGGAAATTGTAAAATCACAAAAAGAAATTCACAAAAAGAAATTCACAAAAGAACATTCTTACTTATCTGAACAGTCCTGTCAATCTTCATGTATTAAGGTTATACATTTACAGCATTATCCTATTTACCATCTTAAAATATACAGAGCTTTAAGTCTAACCTCTCTAAATATCAGTGACAAGCAAAATTCTGTTCTGATAAGGAACAATTATCTTTCTGTTTAAGAAAGCAAGTGAAGGGAAGAAATAAAATCAATTAACACCATCTGTCTCTAGCAGCCACTGCAATGCCCCTTATTTTAATTTCTGTTTTTATTAAGGCCTTCATCTAAGCAGAGATATCAGAATAGAAATCTAAAATGTGCCAGAATAGGTTTATATTGTGATGACTGATGACTCGGAGTCATCATTTTTAGTCACTAGACAAAGAAAGGAGGAGGAACAAGGGGTGGGATTGCATTGCAGTAATTATTAGTCCATGTTTATTAGGAACGGATGTTTTTAAGCATTCTAAAATAACACAGTATACAACATAAAGAAAATATGCACACATGCAAAACAAGTGAGGAATTTCTTCTTAACTTTGTATACAAATACAGATAGTACAATAACTAGCTAAGCAAGCTGATTTTATCCTGATTTCCCTTTTCAGCATCTATGTCAAGAATGAACTCAGTTTATGAAGTGTCTTCTCATAATGGAACAGCAACCAAGTTTTATTTTTATATCACAGGATGTCTCTTTTAAAATGATCAAGGTCACTCTTATGCAAACTTGTTCTCACTCCAGTTGTGCCTGTATCAGCCTTTAAAGAATTCAAAGCAAACAGTAACTATATTCTAGGGGTTCTTTGGTTACTGTCACATTCATCACCATTGTCCAAAACCCAGACATTTGCCAAAGTGACTCAGCAGTTGGCCCTGTGCTGGCTGGAGAAAGCTGAGTCACTGCTTCTGATCTAACAAAAATGTCCTGCATCAGATTCAGTATACACATCAGTATGTTGTTTACAAGCCTAGGAGGAAAATAAATTATTTCCATGAGTCACAGAGGGAAGGGAAAAAACACAGAAATGAAAATGAATGATAGGAATACAGAACAACCGGAAACAATAAACCAAACTCCGACATGCACAGAAAGCAGTAACTGAGTGTCAGGAAAAGACAAATACTGCTATAGATTCAGAAGTCTTCTTTTTTGGTAACAACCACAAAGATTAGTGTTTGCTGCCAGCTAAATCATGAAGAAAAATCTTCTACTGTCCTGTATATTAGCCTGGATTATTAGATTGTATTGAACTGTGTAATTAGGCCATCACTACATTAAGTACAGCAAAAGTTCAAATTCACTTTATATAAATATTAATATGCTAAATTAAAGGTTTTGCTTGGTGAAAATCAATAGTGATATATTCGTGCATCATCTTAACATCTAAGATGACATGTTTCCATTCCATTATAGAGCTTCACACTTGCCATGATTAAAGAATCAAAGCGATGAGGATGAACCTTTCAGAACCAGGCAGGAGGGATCAGCTCAGTCCTAGTTCCGGCAGAAAGAAACTCATCACCAACAAAATGAACTAAGGAAGGAGGGTGTTTTCAGTGTATCAACTGAAAAGTATAATCAAGAAAAAGATTACAAGCATGCTTGTTCTGAATGATTCATGAAGCATAATTTCTGCTCTTGCCCAGGTAATTAGAAGGCTTTCAATTCCAGTTCAGATATCTGTTTGGGGGCATTTCTCATTCTCAAACCTATTACGCTAATAGAGTCTTTTCTTGCTTTCAAACATTGACATCAAGGTTGTAGATGTAGAAATGCAAAACATGCTTTCATCAGTCTGTAAGAGTCCAAGATTTAGAGTTCCCCAGTAACAGTCAAGGGGGAAAGAAAAACCCACTGCGGGATGAATTTTCTGAGTTACCTCTGTGGTACCCTTGGTCGGAAAGGAAACTTACGGAAAAGGCACACAGTGGGGAATTTCAAAGGATACCTGTATGGCAAAAACATAATCACATCTACTCGCAAGACCTTTTGACTCTGATCTTAGTAATTAAGGAAGAAAACCAAAAAAAAAAACCAACAACCCATGATCAAAGAAACTACTGCTGACTCCTGCTTGGAAACTTAGGACAAACTCTCAGCACAGAAGACTGATCTGAGTGCCTACACCAGCAGACTTTACAAAGATTAGGTTTACAAGACAGAGATGTGTTATTTTATGCTGTGTGATGAGCTAGTTTATTAGATCATTTTAATTTGCTTCTTGCTTTGTGTGTTAATGAATGTCTTACATTGAATAATGTACAAAACTTGTAAAGAAAGATGAGCTTTCAGATGTAACATTCTCCTCCTCAGTCCAGCTCAGGAAAACATAAAGTTCCTAATAAAAGGAGTGTCAAAGATCTGTTGATGAAGCATGAAAAAGTTTCTTGAATGAACTAACTTAACCTCTTGAGAGAGTGAAAAATACTTCCTCAAACAACATCAGAATGCCTGTCCTATTTTTAGCCCTTCCCCAATGTTTTTATTTTATTGTCTTTGTTGTTATTTTAAAAGTAGTTTCTTTTTATAAGGTATGTTAGTGGTTTCTTTCCAGCTTCAGAATAATATTGTTTAATTCTCACTCTGGCCTTAAGAATTCCCCTCACATACTGTATCAGCATTACTGTAAACATTTGTAACACTGAGTAGCTCTAAAATGTAATCTATACTTTTGACACGGGTTTTAGATTTTGTAGAAAGACAGCTCAACAACTGTCATAGCATAGCACTTCTGCCTGCTCTGGATTAAAAAATGACAGAAACATGAAATATCCTACATTCTCATCAATCACCACAGCCATCCAGTTACAGACCATTCTTTCCATCATTTCTACAGTGTCTTTTTATTCCAGAAAGATTATCCATAACAGAATTTAAGGGGAAGAAGCTCCATCCATTCTCTAGTCCTTTAAATGATTGTTTACTTTGTTCTAAAGCAAGATGGTCCAAAAAGCCTGTTTCCTGTAGCTTTTAGCTACCTGAGATAGGGAGCCAAGCTTTACAAAATTGTTTCAATTTTAAGTTACTACAGGGCAGAGAGTGACTACATTTCATGCAATCCTAGCTCCTGGCTTCAGAGTATTCCTTGATTAAAATTCTCTGTTCGCTGACACTTGCACATCTGTCCATGTGAGTACACATACGCAGCCTTCTGGCAGCCCTACATTCAGGTGATCATATTAAGATGGAATTATACTCACTGCAAACTTTTGTGGTCACTTTTACCATAGCAGAAGAAACAAAGAACTTTAGACAACAAGGTATAATGATATGCTAAGGAGATAAAAGGGAGAAAACTTGTCAATAAATTTATTGACAACACTATCCAACCTCTGCAAGATCACGTCAGTAACAGGCATAGAGCAGGCTGCAACCTTACTCTAGGAGTCAGTAACTAAGATTACATCTACAGCAATAATACACAATTTATTTTTCTGTTTCAAAACAATAAATGAGAGAAATGTCAAATATTCATCCTTCTCCACTCTCCCCTACACTTGCATTTCTAGACTGTGACAGAATGCAGAGATTTTGTGATATTCATTTTCAATTTTACAGCAATAAACAGTCTGGGTTGTTACAAAGCAGCAAAGCAGCAATGATCTAAGGGACTTAGATGTTTAATTTTATGACTGCTTTCCCCCCTGGCTCCTGGCATTTTACAGACACAACTGTAGTCTTGTGGCACTGTCCAGAGGCAAGAAAACATTGATTCCAGTTCACAGAAGCAGGACTGCAAGGTGCAGTGAATAAGTATCCCAAGCAACATTACACATCCATTATCCATGGCAGAACCAGGATATTCTGGGTGAACAGAGATCTTCTGGAACTCCAGAAGAAACAAAGATCTGCCTGAGGGCAGGAAGGTTCTGCAGAGGGATCTAGATAGGCTGGATTGATGGGCCACATGCAGCTATGTGGCAATCAACAAAGCTAAATGCTGGTGCTGCACTTGGGTCCTAACAACCCCATGCAGTGGGACAGTCTCGTGGAAGTGTTGATGGAAAGCTGTCTGGCAGAAAAGGACCCAGGGGTGCTGGGTGACAGGTGGCTGAACTTGAGCTGGCCCAGGGACCAGGAAGGCTGATGGCAGCAGGAAAACTGTGGTCAGCTGGACTAGAGAAGTGACTGTCCTGTACTTGGCACTGGTGAGCCCACACCTCAAGTACTGTGCTCAGTTTGGGGCCCTTCACTACAAGAAGGACATCAAGTTGCTGGAATGCATTCAGAGAAGAGCAGCCAAGCTGGTGAAGGGAGTAGAAAACAGGACACATGACGTGTGGCTGAGGGAACTGGGGTTATTTTGTTTGGAGAAAATGAGGTTCACAGGAGACTTCATCTCTCTCTATAACTACCTGAAAGAAAGGAGAGTATCAGTCTGTTTTCACAAGTGACAAGTGATAGGACACAAGGAAATGGCTTCAAGTTGTGCCAGGAGAGGTTTAGACTGGATATCAGGAAGAATTTCTTCACAGAAATGGTGGTTTGACATCGGAACAGTCTGCCCAGGGAGGTGGCGGAGTCAGCATCCCTTGAGCTGTTTAAGAGACATGTGGATGTGGTGCTTAGGGACATGTTTTAGTGGTGGACTTGGTAATTAGGTGGATGGTTGCATTTGATCTTAAAGGTCTTTTCCAACCTAAGTGATTCTATGACTCTGGTTGAATTATATAGTTCCTGGGCTTGATTTAAGAAGTTAAGGAGACTTAACCTATGAAAGCATGCTTTCCCATTCCACAGAACAGGGTGCATTTATACAACAAAGTAAGTATAGTTACACAAAACCCTTCAGTATAGTGGATAGAGCCTAAAATTGCTTTTCCATTAGCTAGACTAGGAATATGAAACCAAGCTTTCATAAAGCTCAGTAGTCTTGCATATAACCTATAGAGATGAAAGACAAAGTAATCTGAATTGCAATGAAATCCATTTTGCAATAGTAATTGTTATCAATGTCTAAGCCAGCTTGTCTAAAACAAACCAACAGATTCTACTACAATCTAAAATGCAGACACATTTGTGAGTTAGGGTTCTAGCCTGGGATGTGTCAAAACAAGTTACCACTTTCAGTTCTGCCTCACGCATCTTCTTTCACATTAGGAAAGCCACAGTCCAACCTGCAGTTGTGCATATAAGGATATAAGGATATAAGGATAGCAATTTTCTGCTAAGAATATCACTTTTCTGACTTAGAATTTTGTTCAGGAGCAAACTGTAACAAAAATCATAAAACATCAGGAAGCATCGTGGTCTTCTCAAAGAAATACCCAAAAAACATACTGGTAAACTTTCTTTTTCCAGGAATCTCTCTAGCCCATTATTGTCACTGGAAGACTATTTATCACTAGCCATTAAATTCCTATATTTGCAATTATTAATTTCTCGTATCCTAAATGCAAAGAAATTTAATTTAACTTATGTTAGATCCCTCTTTACAAATAATCTCTCATTTATTTTTCATATAAGCAACCGTAAAATCCTTTCTTCCCCCAAGTTACTTATTTGTAGTTTACATTGCCATATGCTAATGCTTCAGAGTTACAAAAGCTAGCAAGCTGCTGAAATTGCCAGTTCTACTCTATGTAAAACAAGCCTAAAAAGCAAAAAAAAAATAGCTTGTAGCATGTATTATAGGAAAACAAAAAACAACAACAAAAAAAAACTATAAAATAGAACTGTCCTATAATAACTATAATAATTCTAATTCATAGCTGGACCAAAATAATACCCTTGAAAAAGAGCTGTGACCTTCCTGAAGGAGGGCCTTGTCATTTACTCATTCCCTCTGATAGGGCAGAGTAATTATGCTCTTCTAGCTTCCTGTGAACTACAGGGGAATGTGCCACCCTTCTTTTCCAAAGACGTCCTTTGATTTACTCTCTGGAGACTCATTTCTCTCTCCTAGTATTAACAGGCATGTCTACACTATTTCTTTTTGCTCCAAAATAATGATAACTTCACTTATCTGTCTCCTCCACTGTGTCACTGCATTCATTACTCTGAACCTCTCCAGCTTCTGAAACAATAGGATGCTGATCCAGACAACTCCTGGAAAACAGAATGCATCTTTCTTCCATTAAAACAAAGCCATCAAGGAAGACAAAGAGAGAGAGATTGGAAAACAAATGCTGAAGGAAGTTTCTGAGAGTCACAGCCAATGAAATATCCATAGGATAAAATAAACAAATAAATATGTAAAATAAACTATTCAGACGCCCAGGACAGCAGACAAGAACCAAGGAATGTCCTTTTAAAACCTACTCCCCTTGGATTTTACCAGATTCCAAAGGGACAAATGTTTAATATTACTTTTATAAAGCATTTATTGTCCATCTTTAGAAATTCTCTTTTTTTAAGCATTTATTGACAAGCAGAGCACTGAGAGGAAGAAGTTTATTCTGGCAGTTTTAAATGAATCCAAGATTAACAATTGTATAAAAATTAAGTTCTGAAGTTCCTTTAATTTATTGTTTTGAGGTGAATATTTCACTTTCTGCAACAAATCCTTACCCCTGGGATTATATATTTGCACAATAAATAAAGGATTATCTTCACCTACAGGAAATGAAGAGACTCCCTTTGTGTTGTATACACCATAAATGTTCCTTTTATTGTTGATATAGTGATTTATTTATTTATTTATTTATTTGCCATTGGGCCAAGGACAAAATTACAGTGATTATTCTCCTTTCTGAACTATTTTTCCTACTTTATGGACATGGTCAGCTTTTTCAAATGGAAGTTGCAGTCTAACCTAGTAGAAAGATCTTTGCATCCAGAACTCTAGGTCTGCATGCTTGTACCAGACAAGCTTCAAACTCTCTAGCAGTAATTGTTTTTGAAGTTGATGAGCCAAATAACCTGGTCAGATTTGCTGGTTGAGTGCAATCTAGATACACTGAATACTAGTATTCACTTTATATTGAACCTACCTAACCTCTTTTGGTGAATTCCTAATCCTCAGAGAAGACAAATAGCTTGATGGGCCATCTGAACAATGGCCAAAGAATACTGATACAAACAATGAACATCTGCTATTTGAACATCTCAGGAAATTACTTCTTTCTTCATAGAGACAGATCAATATTATTTATTAACTGGAAAATAAATAAATAAATAAATAAATAAATAAATAAATAAATAAATAAATAAAAATGCACTCCTGTCATAAGAAACTGTGGTGAAGACCCCCTTAACAAGTGTGAGAAATGTATATTTCGCCCTCTGATATTCATATGGATTGTGGAATCTAAATCCTTGGAAACACTCAGAATTCAACTGGACAAGGTCTTCAGCAACCTTGTCTCCACTGGCCCTGCTCTAAGCAAGGGGACAAGAGGACCTTCAAAAATTCCCTCAACACTGCATTATCCTATGATCCCTCTTCTTTTAAAATTAACTCTACTCTAGGGTGTCTTCACTGAACCAAAACATTCCAGTTTAAGTTACCACTTTGATATATAACCATTGGTACTATTACTCAAGGTTTCTGTTCTTACATCTCTATTTCCATTTCTTCTAAAATAACAAAGTGACCAGGGCTGAAGTGTTTCAAATTATCAGTAGTCACTAATACAAGGAGAAAGCAATTTCTTTGGTCTAATTTAATGCACTTCTGAATCTTGTAATTTATTTTGATTCTGTGTTCTCTCTTCCTTTCCAGGCATTCTGCCAAAGAAGTTAAAGAGGGTTTTTCTAGCTAGATTTCCAATATTCTTCCCAATTTGGTTTGTTGAATTCTACAGACATAGGTGGATTCACGGCACAGAGCCAAGATGAAGTCATTAGTAAGCATTAAGCCATGTGAAGCTGGTATTAGAGTAGAGAAAGAGAACACCTCTTACTATGGTAAAGTATACCTTGAGAAAAAAGAAGTAGACATCTTTTCTTCTAGAGCATATATAGATAGAAATGTTTCCCAAGAAAGAAATTTTTGTTTGTTCAAGAGTGATCTTACACAGAGAGCTCTTCAAGACTTTAGGAAGAGGCCTGAAGAGTTTTACGTTTGTTTCTGCATCTTGTACTTGACGAGATGCACAGGGACAGAAATTTTAGTCAATTTGTACAGTGGGCAGAATAGGATCTCAGAGAGGTATTATGGCATAAAGTAACTTACACAATAGTAATAATAATAATATGTGGAGCAATATGCATCAAATTTAATTATGGACTCTGTACTCCTTTATAGCCATTTACATGGTAAATGGACCACCCTGACACTCCACTGACTGCTTTTTAATAGCTCCTTTTCCTAGTAAGGAACAAAACACAGTGTGAAGTGTAATCAAACAGAAAAAAAAAAAAAAAAAAAAAAGAAAAAAACAGGAGGAGAGCTTCCACTTCTCTTCTTCCTGACCCCTTCCCTTTCTCCAAAAGAGTAATCAGGCACATTAAAGACACTACTTCATGTTTTCTTGAACTAGCTGGCATCTTCACCAAGTAAACATGGGATCCACAAACATGAAGGTGCAGCTTTAGCTTGGACCTGAGGCACTGCTGAGGACACATGGGCTCTCAGGCCATGGCTGCACATCCCCAGAGGGAGCAGGACAGAGGATCATAGGCTGGAGCATCAACAGCTGCCTGCACACTCTGTTGAGTGGAAAGCAGGCATGGACACATAAACCTCTCAAGGGCACTGTTCAAACCTTTCTTCCCTTTGTTAAAGTTTTCCTGGAGTATAAAGAGCTTCTACAGCTGAGCAATGATCCACAAAGGAAAATCAAGGCCAAAAACAACAGCCACCCCCTGATGGTTATCACAGGTGTACCAGCAGGGAAGGAATTTAAACCTCCATGCAAAAACACAATTGCTTCAATTCCAAACATCAGGACAACTTAAGTGTCTATAGCAGCATGGCTTTTACTCTGCCTACCTGTTAGCTACAGAAACTATTTAGAGATAGTCACTGTCTATTACACAAAAATACTAACCTAGGAAATTCAATTACATATTATTGCCCCACAGTAAATATACAGGTGCTCCATATAACAGCTATATGATACGAGGCTACAGAAACAATGTGATGAGAATTTTCAAAGTTGGGTTCTTGTCTTCTTTCCCAATATTGGGTAAAGAATGGAATTTTTCATTTAAATAATAATAATATTAATAAAAGTGCCATGGAATATTTCCCCATTAATTACCTGACCTCACTTGTCACAGTATGAGATGCTGAGCAATCAGCTCTCTGAAAACATCACTTCTCAGTAATGTGCCAAAAAGGGGAAAGTAAAAATCCCATGTCCTTGTGTACAGAAAACAAGAGACTAAATTTAGAATTAGAACATATCTAATAAGGGGGACTGTCACCTGCTTTCATTTTCTTGTCCAACTAAGGCTGCTCCTACTATATACCTTGCTGAAGAAAACAGAAAAGAAATAAATGGGAAACACGGAGCTCACATTTAGTTCACAACATATTAAAAAGGAGTGAGGTGGTATGGTGTTACTTTTTCTAGACCTGAGGATTTCTACTGATTGTAGGCCAGTGTGAGAACAAATGTTCTTCAAAAGGTAAAAATTATCTAAAGCAGAAAATATTCCCAATGATACCTCCACATCTTTTATTTTTGAAGTTGTTTAATCTGTCTTATGTAACTTGTTTTAATACTACTGCATTCTCTGTATGTCATGTACTAATGTAATACTGAATACAAATGTATAAAAAAACTTTGTCCAGAAAGGAAAAATATAGAATAAAGAAGAAGAGCCTTAATAATAGAATTTATTATGATCATTCTCTAAGTTAAGAGATTAAATGAAGAAGGCTTTTTTGCACTACCTGATCCTGAAACATATTTTAACACATTTTTACTGGGGGGGGGGGGGGGGGGGGGGGGGTGAGGTAGAAGCTAAAAGGACAGTTCAGTGCTGTCTCCTTTTCAAGGCTGTAAGTGGTGACATAGTGCTCTTCAAGACTTCACCATTTAAAACAACAGTTAACAGCAACTTACTATCAAAAAGGACTTGCTATCTAAAAAGACTGATAACTTCAAAACATGAACTGTTGGCAGCATCCTGTATTTGTCAAATGCTGTTCTCTTAGTCCTTGATATTGATTAACATTCTACTTGGATGAGGAGATAATGAAGTAGATTATTTTTTTCTGCAGTGCACCTGACACAATCAGAAAAGCTGACAAAGAATATTTTTCTACTTCCCAATTTGTCTGCCCCACCTATTTTCTTTTCTTTGAAGGCCACAGGGGAGAATGGATGGGAATTAAATTAAGACATTCTAGAAAATAACTGAGAACAGTAATGAGGTGCATTTAAATTCCACACGAGACACGGGAGGTATGAATTTTGTAACGTAAATATCATGTGTTGCCTCCTTTACTAACTATGAAAATATAGAGTTAAAGTAGTTAAATGTTTCTCTAAGGTTTTACATTCATTATGTCTGCTACTATAGAAAGAAAAATGTTTCACCAAAATAACATCTCTCTCACTTTAGGGCTGTTTTTCTTCTGCCTGTATACATAGACACACACAGAGAAAATCTCACCCTGCATGTTCATGTACTGAAGGTGTCAGAGTAAGTATGGAAGTAATTGTGATTGCTAATTCAGTCACAAAACCAAAAGCAGACAATGACAATATGGATTTCTTCAACCGACAAGACACTGGGGCTGAATGTTAAGGACAACCCCAGGAGCAGATAGCCTCTAAGAGGCTCACACTATGAAACCTTCTTTCATGTTACTATTTATGTACTGGCTGTCCAGCCAAGTCTATTACATGGCTGTGAAATCCCAGCTTTCCGAAATGCTTGTGAGTTCAGCCAACTACAGAGTAAAACAACCTGCTCTGGCACCTGTAGCAGGTGCCCACCCTATTTAGGGCCCCATCCTCCCCTGCAGCAGGCAAATCTCTGTGAGGTCAGCACAGCGGGACCCTAGCATGGACAGACCTCCACCCAGAAAAATTAGCAAAAGATGAAGATACTAGTATTTACTGTATAAAAGAGGAATATGGTGTATAGGTACTGCAAAGGTTTAAAAGGCACCATATTCAGCAAAAGACCCAGGGGAGTAGTTCATTTAGTTGTATCGCTAAGCCTTCCTAACTTCAGCTGAACTCTGGGCTTTGCTGACTTACGGCCTGCAGCAGAGGAGAAATTTGTTTGCAAATGACTGTAGCTGCTTGACTGCCAAACAGAAACAAGTCTCATCCATGTTTCACATCATATACAATGCCTCCTCTGAGTATGATGCAAAAGCAAAGAATATGCAGTCTGACCATGTTTTTTTTTAATTCCAGGAACTGTACATAGGAACCGTACATCCTTTTCCCCAGCCTCTCCTCACCCCTTTCCTCCTGGGCTTCTTTTACCTTTATCTTTGGGGAAGTTGAAATTCATAGGATTTTTTTTTTAAGTTTGTGATTTTTTAAGGCAAAAGTCCAGTTGTGCTATTATTGAGAATTGACATTATCCCTTTTACAAGACTGAGCACAATTAAGAATATAAAGTTAAGTTAATAAGACACTATATTCTGAAGACAGGCTCATTCTTTTTTTCTCTGATCTAACTCTGATGTCAAGGTTGTTTTTTGTTTGTTTGTTTGTTTGTTTTCAAGACAGTTTTCAACATTGTCTGTCAAATCCCAATGCCTGCATAAAAGCAACAATGATTTTCTATTTAACTGATATCTCACTGTACTTACCTAATCTACCATATTTACCATAATATGTAAATACCATATTTACCTAACCATATTCACCATAATGGAGATGCTTAGCTATAAATAATCAACAAATTCCAGAAAAACTTATTTTCTTTTTCTATGTTCAAGCAATGCCCAATTGTTTTCTACAAAGTAAATAAATTTATTTTTTTAATTGTTCTTTTTTTTTTTTTTTTCAGTTTTGCTATCAATTCCTCAGGCACATTTATCCACAACTCCAACAGCACAGTCTGCAAGCATGTGAGATGTACATTACCAAGTCTTGAACAGCCATTGTTTGCTCCACTGAGTAACAGTTAAATGACTTCCTTTTCAAGTTATTTTACTTGTTAATTATCTTTGAGAATTGCACTCATGTTTTTGTTTCTTATAAAAAGCATTCACATTGTGAAGTATAACATTAATTACACTGTGTAGTATTAGTCATGTTACCTGGCACCACATTTGTGTTGTGTTATAATGTTTCAAAAGCCATCATGCTGTGATAAGCTGTACTCTAAAAGAATATGACACTTAGAAATGCAAGATAATTTTTAATAAAATGCATTTCTTAGAAATCAGAATGTATGTTCTAGATTAATATTCAGTCACATTAGAACGCCTATGGGAAAAGCATGGAAAATAAAAGGATATGGCTTTGAAATATTACTCTTTTTTATTAGTTCTGTAAACCAACAGAGTATTTCACATTTTAAATGCCTACTAAAATATTATGTTTTGGATATAGTGTTGCTTCTTCAAATACAGCCTTTAAATAGTCTCTTAAAATTCAGCTAAAAAAGCAAAACAAAACAAAACAACTTTAAATTATTCTCAATTAACAATCAAGTCTTGGGCTTAATAAAAAGAGGCGCACATAGGTCAGGCAGAAATCTTTACAATATTCCCCTTCCCATGTCGCTGCCTTTGGGAGTGTCATTGAAAGATCCTAATGTGAGAGATGTCAGATTATCATGAAGAAATATAAAGAGGTCTTCAGCCTTTCACACATAAATAAGATAGGATAAGAAACTTACACCCTATATTCCAAGTACTTTTGGAAATTTACACTTTTTGGGGAAAAAAATCCTGAAACTGCAAGGTAGAAAAGGGCATGCAGAGATCAGCCAGTAGTCTGATGACCACAGCATTCAAATTCTATTTGCTAACTAGCTTTATTCTGACCTATTCACAAATTAGCTTTATTCTGACCAATTTAGAACACTGGGGTCTCATATCCCAGCAAGTGCTATGCCCAGGGGATGCCAAGACTTTGTGTAACTGCAACACCATATGTTTACATATTCAACCAGAAATAGCCTGACTTCACATCCCTCAATGGTTAAACTTAACTAGCAGGCTATTCATTATCTGAAATTAGATTCAGCCCCCGTCTCAGGAAAGTTTCATGGACCTGAGTGACTATTCCTGCTGGTACTATTTCAACCAATTGGTATTTTCTGATTAAAATCAAGTTTTAATCATGTTTTTAAGGGGCAGTAGAAACAGCTTCAGCTGCTTAAGTGTATGACATACAGGGCTCAAAGGAGGGTCTCGTTCCCTACTTTCCAACAAGGTGTGAAGTGCTATATGAAACTACCTCTTTTGCTTCTTCAGAAAAATAAGAGCAACAAGCATTTCTTACAGAAGAATGAAGCATCTTTAGAAACAGAAATATATGCAAGCATTTAACAGGATTTGACAGCTAAGAAAACACAAGGTCAAACTCTTCTCTTTGTAACCTCGCATCAGTATTAATGGGCATGAATGCCGTTTTCACAGTAGTAAATATTTAAAATTTGAGCTTGATACTATTATTCTTTCCTGATTTGGTTTGGGTTACTACCACCCTTAAATAAAGGCATAAAAGCTGTCATAAAGGACATTAATGCATTGTTATTACTATTAATAAACATTTTCAGAACACTGCAAGTGTTTTGCTGACTGAACCCAGCAGCCAATCCAAAACTTAGAGCCCAGAACCACAGTTACTTATCTCCCACATGACAACTTCTTCATCCCTTCACTTTTGGCAAAATGATTTGGGAATGGGAGTCTAGGTGGTGTCGCCTACACTAACTTTTTCTCTCCAGAGAAAAGTAGGAGTTTCACAACTTCTATATTTCTCTTGAGGTGTTTCATAGCTTGAAAGGGAAGTTTGCAGTAGTGGTGCTCTTCCTTGGCAGTCACCCTCACTTAAACTAAAGGTAGTAAAGAACCTTTCAATCAGAAAGACATTTATCACCCACGGTACGCAGTTTTTAAATCAGATGTTATGTTGTACTGAGTTAAACGAGCCTTCTGTGGGAATAGAAATGTTGTTTTTGCAGAGTTACATTGTTTAGAAGGAGGGAATGTGGTACTGAGATATGCTTACAGTGATAAGAAAGTTTAGCAGGCGACCTTGTAAAATGCAGACAACCAGACTCCTTAGGACAATTAGGTGAAAATCATGGTGTCAAGTCAGATAAGTGAAGAAACATTACCACTTCAAGCAGTAAAAATGTCAAAAGAAATTTGAAAGTTAACAGGCCGGCAACTGAAGGCCATGCATTGTTTGTGAAGCATCAGATAGATTGTGAACCTGGATTACCCACTCAGTGGGGAAACAGGGGAGGGTCCTGCCATCAAAAGGTATATAAACTGTGTTTTGGAACTAGTAGGTGCGCTCTCTCCTGCTTGTGGGGCGCCCGCCATTGCAATCGTGAATAAATTACTACTTCACTGAGATCCTCGCCTGAGCCTAAGTTATTGTCTACGGAGTGTTTCTCACACCTTCCTATTAAAATTAAAACCTCTCCTTGGACACAGCCATCACAGTGTCAAACTTGTCCCTTCAACAAGAAGAACCCACAGCCCTGCAATCAGCACCCAGATTCCTCAGACTGAGCAAGGGGAACTTGGTAGTCACAACTACAAATCACAAAGCTATGGTGCTGACAGAGACTACAGATATGAACAAAATCTATGGAGTATCTCAGCTAGGTCAGATGGAAAAGAAGAAAGGATATCAGGCATGATCCACTCTAATTCAAAGGATCGGTGATCACAACAGCCCTAGGGAGCAGGAAACCTGAGTTCAGCAGTCCGAGCGGAGGAGCTAGCACATAACCTGAAGTTTCTCACCCTCCAAGACAACATTGTGTGCATCATCAGTGGTAGAACTATGGACTGGGAGAAACTCTACATGGAAAAACTTCAGCCCCCACGGGATTAGAAACTACTTCAGCAGAGGTCAAGAGAATCTTTGTGTTACCTAAATATTTAATTAATTTTCTATATTTGGCACTCAAAATGCTCATGCTAGCAAATCAGTTTCCATCAATCCAAGTTTTCAGATGAAGCTTTGATATGCATTTGAATAGTCTTCATCAGACTGTGCCTTGTACACCAGTCACCATCACCTCTTATTTGCTAATTTACATTAATTTTACTTTGCTGAAAGAAAGAGAAAACTTGCTAAGGGACTTGATAATATTTAATTTGCAAAAGATTAACATGATTCGTTTTGAGGAGTATCTCATACCCAGGTATTTATTGTTAGATATTGGATTTATTTATTTTATTTATTTATTTGTTTGGTTTTTTATTTTGGGCATGAGAGCAGAAAGGAAAAGAGGGAAAAGAGCAAAAGAATTAAAACAATAAAAAGGATTTTCAAGACCAGATTTGTATCAAGCAATTCCCATGAAACAATAATATTTAGGGAGCTCCAACTGAAAAATAAGTGTGATGTTTGTTCTCTGAAGACATTCCCTGAGTTTAAGTTTCATTTAAGAATTAAATAAGAGAGAGTTATTTTACACAGTTTCCTTAAAAATAAAATTAGTAGTAAAAACAACTGGCAAGAAAAAGAAAATTCTTTTCATTTTTTCACAGAAACAAGCACGATATGTAAATTACTTAATTGGAGAATTCTTTTCAAACGGGTTAGCTCTACAGGACATTCCTGTCTGAAATAACAAATGTTCAAGTGCCTAATTACAAATGTTGCTATAAATAAGGTACTTTCTGCAACTATTTTAGTCATTATGCTAAATAACTACAGTAATCATTGTATTTAAAATATGCTGAAATGTTGCAAGTATTCAGATTTGGTATCCTTGCCTTTTTATTCTGCATGTGAAATACAATGTTAACAAATATTTAACTTTGTAAATCACATTCAGTTATTAATTTTTTTCCTCCCATTGACACATTCATCTCCAATTCCAGATTCCTTTCAAGTCACATTTACTGCACACCAAGCTCCCCACAATAATATCATTATCCTCACAGTGCCTATCAATTATTTCTTCTTAGAGCTGTTAATTTTGATATTGTAAACATCATGAATAATCAGATGAAAGAAAATAAAAAAAACTAATAACCATTATCAGTCCATTCTCTCATCTTCTCTCCTTGACAATTGCTACATAGACAATAGATTCAGAACAGTGTACCAGCAACACCTAAAGTGAAGCAGATCTTCTGTCCCTGCAATATGTTTAAATTTGTGTATTTTTTTCACTCTTCCCCATGCTTGGCATTTATCCTTTCTGTGCCAAATGCCACATCTACTGCTTGCTTTGCTATCTTCTAGATAAGGATATTAAGAAAAGAGTAACAAAAAAAAACAAACAAACAAACAAAAAAAAAAAAAAAAGCAATTGTATCATTTGTAAAAAGAGTAATCAGTAAACCAGCTACTCATTGACAGCCATATTTCATACAGCTTGCATGGTATGCCTCTGTGGAACAGCTGACCAGAAACAGACTCCTCTGCCACCATGAGCCCATATTACACAATATGCAGACACGTATGCACATGATATGCATGCATTTCATGGAATGTCTGTTTCCAAGTCAAATTGAAAAGGATGAGAGAATGTCAAAGAGAGAGTGATTTTGCTTTTTTTGTAAAGAGTAGACAGGGGAGAGGACCAAGTGCTGCAACAGCAAGTGTAACACCAGTTATAGAGCAAATGCAAGCCAAGTGCTGCCTGAACACCAAGACTGACATGTCAGTGTCAAAGGAGTCCTGCACATTCCTCTTTTGCAGAATGTCTTGGAATGCCTGCATGAAAGCAAGCAAATAAATAAAGAAAGGTCTGCTGAGACAAGTACAGCAAGAGGATGTCAGAATACAAGTAATGAGACTAGCTGTTTCACAACAGTATCAAATTTGAGTAGAAGATACCATGAATATCTGAAATGAAATATTGCTATAAAAGTACTGTATTTGGGGAAAATAAAGAAAAAGTTGTTTGAGGTGTTTTCTGCAACAGCTAAGACAAAAGACAAGAGACATGATGGTTTCAAAAATAAGATACTGAATTTTGAAGGCTATCTATTGCTTTACTACACACTCAGTGTTTCCCTCGGGCATTGCTTCATCTTGCTGCTTCACCCAAATCAAGTCAAAAAATAATGCTTTCCTTTTTAATCCTCTTGACTTCCAGTAAGAGCTGCTTCCCACTAGTGTCTTACGGGACTCTGGAGCATAGGGAGGTTCAGCCCATTTGAAACTCACATAAAACCAAACAGTCCTTGAAACTGTAGATTCAGAATATGAAAAAAGCATCCAGATATTACCCCCTTGATATTATCTCTCCTATGTGAGAATGACTATGTTGTTTGGTTCTTGTCTGTAGTTTTACATTAGACTACCAAAGTCATGCAACTTTCATATGAATGTACGCAAACCAGTCATCTTAAAAAATACATATTATAATCCTAGAAGCCCCACAAGCAGCAATTCCATGTTCCTCATCCTTCCTAGCTACAGGAACTTGTCTGTCAAACAGTTAGCATTAAAACAAAAGTTAACAATTTCACAAAATCTTCACAATATCTACATTAATTCTGAGAGTTACCACAAATAGTTTTAGTGTATCATTACCCCATGCTATTTGTTTGTCCATGCATTTAAAGGCATCACAACTTAGCTTTTACTTAGTTTGTTTAGCTTGTCTTTGAATGAAGCTAGAGAGACTTAGGGAAGAAGTAATAATATTTGCTATCAAAACTAAGAACATTCTTCAAAAGAAGAAGAACAATCACCTCCAGAAGCTTACTTCGCTGTCCAGATGGCCTATCTCCCTTGTAGTTTTTGATGTATCTACTATCACAGTCAATTTTAGGCAACACTTTTACGTGGTGTTTGTGTATCAGAGACTATTTAGAACATATAAAAGCAGCAATGGTTCCAGCTTGTTATTTTTGGTTTGGATATGCAGCACTCAGTCTCCACTGACTAAGGTGATAAAACTATAAAGCACTGTGACAAATTGACTGAATTTTACAAGCTTTCCCAAAGTGCTTTTTCATATTGTTTAAAGCTTTCCAGGGAAAACATGCTGGCAGTATTAGCTGGGCAAGCTACTGACACGTACAGAATTACAAGGGAACTAATACAGTGCTCTCTGTGCTAAAATGTGTTATGATACCAGCCTGTAAGCAATCTGCTTCTCTTTATGCATCTTGTATAGCTTGAAGGGAAAGTAGCTGCAAGCATCTCTAAATAGGACTGAGCAAAAGCATGTGTGATAAACAGCTACTCTTCAAAGCTTTCTTCTCTCTGGTATTTGAATTCTTTCACATCCTTACAGTAGACAAGCACTTTGACAGGGTCCTACTCAGGGCATGTTTATTTTGTACTACTTCTTCAGGCTCTGTGCAGCACCTTGTGGTGTTCAACTGCTTTCTGCACCAGCAATTTAGTTTCTTGCAGCAAGGTGCTTCCTCATTCTTTCTTGAGCATGGAAAACACCCCCAGATCACAGAATCACACAGAATCACAGAATTTCTAGGTTGGAAGAGACCTCAAGAGTCCCTTGAGATTCCTTAAATTACAAAAGGAAGGACAAAATTTAAAATAATAAATAAATAAATAAAAATAAAAGTAAAAGTAAAAGTAAAGATGATAATGCATTTCTGCAAATTAAGTAACAACATAAGCAGAACTAGCTGTATTGTGTGGCAGGCTCAGTGTGGACAACGTTCAGAGAAGTTTCTGAGTTCTACAATGGAATCTCAAATTTATTTACTGCAATTGGAAGAAACATGAGTTTAAATTGCCTGTATTTGTGTTTTTCTTCACATTGAAATGCAGACTTTATCTCAAAACAACAGATGAAACCAAGATATGAAACAAAAATAGACAGTACCAAATTTTTTACTACACTTCTGAAGAGCTGTGTATTTCAGCTATTGAAGTAGAGGCTCATAATACCAAAGGATTAGTCAAATACAGACTCTAATTCATACTCTGACACTCCATTCTAAACCTCTGTTCTGAAACACTCGGACATTCATCATCTCACCAACCACTAAACCCCACTACACCAAAATCATCTTCCAGTCTGGCAATGCTTTGGCCTAAATACTCTAGAACATGACTTGCTTTCTGGCATTTTTCAGCTAATTCAATCTCCTATTGACTTTTCTTACAGAAACAGATATAGAAGATATAGATAGCAAAGTATTAATTTACTGGCTGTCTAAAGCATGCTTTGTATCTTGTGTTTTTCTTGATAAATGAATTAATGCAAAGATGGGTATAGTATGCCTAAGAACTGCAGAACAGGAAAACAGATTACAGGCTACAAACGATTCCTGTGGTTCATTGTTTCTTTGTCAGTTTTGTTTTTCTTTTGACTTCACTGTTATCTCAGAAATGTTTTTAAATCTTGACTACCTAAACTTCATAAATATCTTCCAAATCATATACCTAACATGACTAACATAGTCAATAAATATTTTCATCACTAGTTTGGCCATGGACAAACTTGTCATTCTTCCAGGTAAAAATTACACATTTTCTTCTACCATGTGTTTATGTTCTTAAATATCAGTGCTTTCTGTACACCATGGTTCATGAAAGGATTCCTACAGAAGAGAATATGGACAAGATAAACTTCTTATCTTCAAAGTAATTCTCATGGCTCAAGAATCCGACCATTTTCAGACTATGGTCTTCCAACATGGATATAGTTTATATGTATTTTTTTCAGTACATTTATCTACCATGAACTTTACTAGTCTTCCCTGTGTTGATATCAAATTTTACCTCCACAGCAATCTGTTGCAAGAAACAACACTTTCTTTCATTTCAAATTTGCCACCTCCTCATTTCACCTGATAAACCCTAGTGCTTGCATTAGAATAGACTATGCAGTTGATCCCTCTCTACATCGATCAAGATTTTATAGACTTCTATCATTTTCTGCTGCAGCCATCTCCTTGATAGAGTTAAGACACTTCTCTCAGTTCATGTATATTGATTCACAAAGTACTAGTAACATGGAGAGAAGACAAGATGTCATCTTACTTCATAAATTTACAAAACAAAGTTAATCAGAAATTAAATGTTTCTAGATAACATAAGCACAACTGTCCGCTAGAAACACAGATAAACTGGCAGACTGGGATGGGAAACATGAATTTTGTTTACCTCCTGGATAGCTGATTATAACCCAGCTTGTATTAGACATGTTATCTCAATACATGCTAGCTGACCTACTTGCAATGAGTTTATAGTCCCCATAAAGTTGCTGTCATGACTGCCCACTTTTGCAAGAAGATTCCCAAACAGGAATTACAAATGCCAAAGAAAGAATAAAGGTCTAATCCAGTGATCAGGTAGCAATATGCAGAGATAATATTTGGCTAGGCTAACATGATGATATGGAGCATTTGGAAATTTCTGGGCAAAAAAAAAAAAAAAAAAAAAAAAAAACAAACAGTTAGCTCTTAATAGCTGATGTGTATACATTTTCTATGTTTCCTAGTATAAATGAGGTGTAAATGTGTGCATATACATGCCTACACAAACCCAAATATATCTTCCAGCAAAAAGTAATTTCTTTAAGTGTCTCACTTCTGATTTGAATTTGCTATTTAAATCTTTAAACTGACTTCACCACAGGACTAGAGGTTCTTCGCTTCCTCCCACCACCGTTAAAACAGAAAAATATTTGCAAGAATGGGAATGCCTTTAGAAAATGTAAATACACTCACTGTAGGTGGAATCACCTACTAGTGTGGCAATTAATATGCCTGAGAAGAAAAAAGCACCCAATGCAAAATATAATAAATGCTTAAGTCTACAAGAAGTCTATTAGATGTCTGACACTATTCTTTTTAAAATTATCCCCAACGAAATACATCCTTGGGCATGCTAAAGGTTCTCTGATTTTTTTTTTAAGCCTCTTTTATATCTTCTCATTGCAAGTCTCTCTGGAGAGAGAGATCTGTAATGTTTCTTTGGTCACTGCTAAAGTACAAAAGAGAAATGTATTGTTGAAAACAGTGTTGTAAATAACACTGAACGGAAGGATTCAACCAATTTAAATCTCAAGCTCCTTCTTATGGATAAAGCTAAAGCTAACCTGGCCTACACTCCTATAGACTTCCATTTTTAATTCTCTAATGATTTTTTCTTTTTTCCAGCACAATACATTGAAGTATAATAACTCCAAACAGACAAGATTATGAGCCTATCATAATTATACTGAATACCTGAGACATACACAAATCTTAGTGGACATTTTTATTTGAAAAGTGGTAATTCCCAGTCCCGAGTCATTCCTAATAAGACCTTTCAGAAATTAGGGTGCTCTTTTTAAGCAATGAGAACATACACACACAAAACTCAGAAGGTATGGCCAAGTTAAGGAAAGAACTGCTTAAGTGACCTTGTTTTAAACCTCATCTCTACCACAAATTGTGTGCTGCAAGTTTGCATCTGCAGGAGGACACTTCATTTTTTCCCATAGATCCCACTGTAGTAATTCTAAGCTCTGAAGAGCCTATGTTACTATATACTGATTTCTCTTAAGGCTTCTCACTGTCTTTAAACACGTTAAAATAACAAGTAAGTAAATAAAAATCAAAAAATCCCTCTGTACTTTTATTCATCAAGTACAACCTAAGGGTGCAAATTCATCTGCTGTAAGTGCATTTAAGTGAGTGGAGTGACTTCAAGAAAAAAGATTTCCCGCTGTCCAGAAAGGTGAACATTTGAAAGTCCAGAAATTCATTCATTAAATTAGTAGCATTGAGTGCACCCATCCTGTCCACAGATCCATTGCTTAGTAGTTATGACAGGTCAAAAGCAAAATCTATTATTAGCCAATTTACTGAAATGGAATTTTTCATTTTCAGAATCACTAGCCACTGTCTTGAGGGTACCAGATCCTAATTAAAACATAAAGACCTAATCTTAATTTAAACTTCAAAATAGCGATACGCATGAAGGGTTAAAGAGGAGAATCTTGAAATATGCTATAATTAAAGAAAATCTCACTAAAAAGGTTTATTTCTTCAAAGCCGTTTCCTTATTTCAAGATAATATAAAGCAGAAGCTTTCTTGCTGGATCTATGTAAAATTCTCTGTGCCACGGTGCCAACTGGTGGCCAGGCACTAAAGCAGAATTAACCAATTAGTAAAGTTTCCCATCTGGAACAGCCTGGACTTGCTGCGTATCCCCACATTGCATTACCATGATGGAAACTTCTAAGTGACATCTTTAACAAGAAAGCTTCCCACACTCTGAAACATCTTTCTTTTCATATTTCCTACACACAGAACCAAACATGGTCACTTCAGAGAGAGACAGAGCATTCAGAGTTGGCCCATTCTCACCATGAAAGGTGTGTTATTATTATTATTATTATTAGTAGTAGTAGTAGTAGTATTTATTTATTTATTTATTTATTTATTTATTTTAATGCAGACTTCCCTATAGGTCAGTTCACAGATTCTTCAGCTATGAGCAGAGATAAAATACAGATATGTATCCCTTTAAGAAGCACAGTGGGTCTGGGCAAATAGTTTTAAATTATTGAAGAAAAACAAACAAACAAACATAAATACATCAAATGTCATATAGCCAAGATTTCTCTTATTATTTATAGAAAGAAACTAGAAGATTCTAGTCTAACAACTCTGGACAATAAACTTTTCGTCTTGGAAGACAAGTAGCCCAAGCTTCCTGCAATGCCAATTTTGCACTGCTGTGAACTTAGAAAAGTACTTATATGTTCAAAAAATTTGATTCTGTATTTACACTGTCTTTTGTGATTGATCAAATTGTTAATCAGGATGTCAGCTATTAGAGAGATAGCAGTAAGAGGGATAACACACTGGAAACCGGTGTGAAACTGGCAAAGCAGCAGTCTGGTATAGCAAGGTTTCACAATGATTCTGATCCTTGCAGAATCTGAAGTGGTGACCTGGAGATGAAAAACTAATGCCCAGTGTCTGAAGCCACCTATCACCCTCACAACTTGCATAATTTGAAACAGAAGTCAAATTAAGCATTCACATCTCTCTGTGGAAAAAATAATAGGCCCTTAAAGCAAAGCCTCTTCACCATATCTGCAATTTGCAACATTTCAGTAGTCTCTTCCATCTCTAAGGATGTGATATTTAAGCCTTGCACAGTTAGTTCTGTGGTGCTAGACAAGATCACTGTAACGCAGCTGATATGAAGTCATGGGAACGTGTTTAGTCTAAAGAAGCCATGCATAAAAGGAAGCACATCACTCCTTGCACTGCACATGTACTCATGCAAACTGGAAGAGGTAATTCTCCATTCTTTAGAGACAAAAAATAAACCAGGCTAATTTACCATACTGATAGGTATTTCTTTTCTTATTATCTTCTCCATACAATCTAGTTTTCAGCAACAGATTAGTAGTGACTAAGTGTACCAAAGCTTCTGCTACAACCCTCTTCTAACCGTCAATAACTAGTTTTTGGTAGATTATCATTAAGAAAACTTAAATGAAAACAAAATTCTTACAAGCAACTTGCTCAATGGTGCTAAGATACTGAATTATTTCCATTAACACATATTTAAATAAATAACAAAACTTGATTTACTATCATAAAACTCAAGTTTTCATGTAAGGTCCTCAGATATAAGTGAATTTGATATTTGAATCAAATAAATATACAAACAGAGATGTTCTGCAGTTTCTTTCTACACCAGAAAAGCATTTCTACCATGTTAAGTTTGGAAATCTTGTTCATAAAAGCTAGTTACAAATATAACAATGACAAAACCTTTCCTACTCAAACAGGAAATACTACCAGAAACAGTAGGAACACTTATTTACAATTTAGTGGCTATAAAGTGTTCAACAGAGTGTATTTATTTTCTGAAATTACATATTTTTGTACATATACATCAGTGAATGACACATTAATTTTAGGAGGTTGGAAGAGTCATTTCCTGGTTTAGATTTTTTTTTTTTTTTTTTTTTTTTTTAGAATAACTTGCTGGGGCAAAAAGATTTTGTGAAATAACAAAAAAAAAAAAGTGAAACTAGGAAACATTTAATACCTTCAACTTGAAAAATACTTCTGTGGCTTAGAAAATTCATGAGACTAGAAACAGAGATGTCTTTTCACCTCAAAATATAATGTTTATAGCACTTTGCTAGATCATATGATCACAATATCATCCTCAGAGAATTTGTGTCCATTTTCTTAGGACATTAAAAAGTACTAAGTTCTAAGTCAACTTGTGATTAGAATCTTCAGTTTCCTAGGTTTGTATCCCAACACTGATGCCTAGTGCATTTGGGGGTGGGCTTCTCTCTCAAAAAATCTTTGAGGAAAAGGTAAT
Organism: Aythya fuligula; assembly: GCF_009819795.1. Taxonomy (NCBI): domain Eukaryota; kingdom Metazoa; phylum Chordata; class Aves; order Anseriformes; family Anatidae; genus Aythya; species Aythya fuligula. The sequence goes on along the minus strand of NC_045565.1, from coordinate 140,553 downwards.
AAATGATTGATGACTCTAAATGATTAGAGTCATCTAGGAAATGGAATATTAAGTTTCCTGCAGAGCCTTACATTTTCTCCAAACTTATTTTATAATCTTAGTGGGTTCCAGAAAAAAAAAAAAAAAAAAAAAAAAAAAGGCAAGGGTATCATTTCAGAGGATATATGCAGGAGATCAAAGCTATGAAGTTAAATTATACTTACTCTTTGTAAAAAGCTTTAATGTTTTCAGATACATTCTATGACTTTTAGTTCTTTTCTTTGGTTTTTTTTTTTTTTTTTTTTTTTTTTTTTTTCTCTGTCAATAATTCTTCAGAAGCTAGGAAAGCAGAAAATAGAACTGAAAATAAATCTTAGACTTTAGTGCAGCTTACCAGATTCAGTACAACACAGATTAAATCCAAAGAAAAAAAGAGATGAGACTACATCTGTAGTGATACACCAGATGAACTTATACTAACTATTGGTAAAAGAAAAAGAGTTATTGAGGAAAGGAAAAGATTAAAACCAAAGCCAAAAAGTAGGTCAGCTAGTACTTCAGGTATGAAAGTATGTAAAATGCCAACAGATCCACTGCTGTGTTCAGAGAGCAGGCTCTCTCTGTCTGAAATTAGGACTCTCTCTGGAAACGCACTGCTGGTCACTTTGTCTCTAGGGACAATATATGCGTTCGAAGTCCTAGCACAGAAGTAGCCCTACCACCATCACTCTAGTAAAAGCTCACCTCTTTTCTGGGAAAACCACATATACAACAGAGCAGATGCCTGTTCCAATCAGAAAAAATATAGCATATACACCAAAACACAATAAAACTCATTTATTAAATTAAATTTGCAACATTTATTTCTTAAAAAAAAAAAAAAAAAAAAAAAAGAGATACAATGGTATGAGAGACAGGTGAAGAATAAAGACCCAGGAACTGCTGATAGCTGACACGCACAGAAAGATCTTCATTGCCATGTAAAAAAATGTCTTCATTGGTAAGATTTCACCTTTCAGCTAGCAAATACGATTTTTTTGCTTTGAACATAGGAAAACAGCACCCTTGACCAATCCTGAAGGAATGGGGAGTTCTCTCTATTGAGGAAAATATATTGGAAGCATTATTTTTCAAAGCAGTGTGACTCTGCATAAATTTGCATTTTTCTAGTGTGCATACAGTGCTCCGTTTTATAAGATTCCAACGACATAGTTGAGGGAAGGAAAAAGAATGCACAGGATTGTTATGAAACAATTAAATAACATTAAAAAAGACAAGGAAAAAAAATGCCAGAGAATTTTTCCCCACCAAGACATACTAAGCCCATCCTGAGGATGCCTGGAAAAAAAATGACATTTATAGATTTTTATTTATGTTGAAACTGTATCAGTATACAACTACCATTCAATAGGCAAATTCTTTGTAAACACACAGACTCTGCAGCACTGCAAATGGGATTTGGCAGGGTTGCCCCAAGGTTTGTTCACCAACACTGCTATGCTTCTGCATGTGCCTTGACATAACCCTGAAGTTTCAGCCATACTAACAAGTATTAAAATGAAAAATGAATGCATAAGCCAATTGTGAAAAGCTGCTTTGAAAACACACTTAACACACTTGCCTAATACACTGGTGCTCAGAAAACAAACCAGGCAAATGAAGACAGGAGAGAGAACTGAACATTCAAAAGCTTTATATATTAAAAAAAAAAAAAAAAAAAAAAAAAAAAAAAAAAAAGCTAATTTAACTGTCAGAATCTTTGACAAGAAAATAGTGATTCTACTGAATCTTGCAATCGAAGTTCATTGATCAGTCTCCATCTATCTCAACTGGCAGTCTAGTGTGCTGAAACATCTAAACCACTTCTGCAAAATTTGAGAGCATGCTCCAAAAACTTGACATCTGACAAAAATTCTCCCAAAAATCAATAAGAAAGTGTAAGGAAGGAAATACTGATGTGATAGTATGTCCTATTTTCTGCACCTTGCATGCCCATGCTTCAGTTTTGCAGTGACAAAATTCAAAAATGAAAAGAGCAAAAACAGGTCTAATTTTCTCCTCCCAACAACACACAACACTCCAAATTTTCTAACTGTTTGGATGAATATAGTTTTTTTTTTAGGCTAGGACATCTAAATAAGGAATACATTGTTAGAAATATTCTTATTTATGGCTGCATAGACAAATTAGGCTTTGAAAAAGATCAGAAAGACCATTGGACACATGCTTCATTCTTCTGTAATTCTGTAATTCCCAAAACATACAATGAAATTACGTTCTTCTCAGTGCCTTTGCAAATCAACATAGAACCAACTTCTCAAGTGGTCCAAGACAAGAACTCACTTGGAAGGTGTTTGCTGGCACTTTTGTCATGTAATGAATCTACAAGGTTCTCAGTCTAAGACTGTCTTCCATTTATAAAAAGCAGGTTTGGAACATTGTCTCATTTTCAAAGAGAAGTTTTAATTGCACTTCATTTTGAGGTGCATAAACAATATAAGGTTCTGTTTACTGGCCAAACACTAAATTTCCTTTTTCTGATGAAATAAAAAATAATAAATTTGAAAATATAAATAATAATTTGAAAATAAATGAAAGTCCTGAAGGTCCCGAAGCTTGTATTGAATCCATTCAAGTGCACAGCCACAGCTCTAAGGAGAATCAACTTCAAATTTCCACTTTACTTATTTTATTATTATATTATTTTTCCACTTGTTTTTATTTGGTTCTTATGAAAAAAAATAAATAAAAGAAACAATGTAGCCTAATAACCTTAAGAAATAATCAAAAAATCTGAATGGATAAAAATCCAGGCATCAAGTTAATTTCTACGGCTATATTTCATTAAACTTACAAGTATTAAGAATTGTTTTCATGACGAACTCCTGTTAACTAGGAAGACTCAAGCGGTGGGGGGACAAGGGACACGATGGTTAGTTGCTTTTTTCCATTACTCTAAGCTGCTTATTATGATGTTGTTCATATATATTTTTACTTTACTTAAATTCTTTGGAAAAAACAGTTTGAAATGTTCAGTTGCTTTTGAATAGTCTGTTTGCAAGTAGTATTTGAACTATGATAGCATACATATGACAGCCTTCGACAGGTAGCCAGAACTAACCTTGCAGTGCTTTATAATCAAAGTATAGATTTAAACCCAACAACCTCGTTTTTCCCATATGAACGAATCTCTAGTTTAAGTCACTGAAGTCTGCGCTCATCTAAAAAGTTCAAGCTAGCAATACCAACTTTACAGATCTGAAAAAAAAAAATCTCTTGTTTCTCTGTGAACGAAGATAAATATTATACATCCAAACTTTACCACAGAACTGTGGAGCCCATTAGTTGCTAAATTTCTTTTTACAAACTTACAAGCAACCCGAAATTACCAAATCAATCTCTGCCTTCACAAATCAAGTGTGAAACAATATCTTAAAAATAAAGATTTAAACATGAAAAAGTATCTTTTGACAAGATGTAACAAGAAAATATACCTGGATATATAAAAATGTAGCATCTGCATTTTAAAACATTTAGTGTGTTGTCAGAAAGTTGCGGGCTCTCATAAAACTCCAATTACCAAAATCCTCACATGAAAGAAACCCTGATATGTGGAAGCCTTATTTAAAAATCTCAACTCTAATATAATGGCCACCGAGAAAAATAAGTAACAGACAACTAAGTGTTAGAGCCGTGCAATTACACTTTTAAGACCTATTAAAGGTGTTGCTGTGTCAGATAGCTGCCCCCGTTTGCAGGGAGGAAAAGGTCACATTCCTGTCTTCTAATTTATTAACACTACACAAATAAATATTTGAAAAGAGCATGAATAATTGATTGCCTATGCAACACTGGTGCCTTGGGCTTCTTACTACTGAATATATTAGGTCTGAATTTTCAAAATCATAGCAAAGAAGGGGGTGAAATCACAAATGGCTTGGGAATATATACAGAAGACAGGAGAGGAGAGAGAACTAGGCAGCAAGGGACCTTAAAGCAAAAGAAAACAATTAATTTTTGGCTTTTGTTGGGTATGTATTAGTATGCAACAGCATCCAGAAACACTAGCTGAGGTTACAATCACCTCATTTTAAGTACTGTTTATAGTAGGATACAGTCCTAGCTCAAACAACTTAGTGCCTCAATAGGCAAAACAAATTATCTTCATTTATAGAACTTCATGTCGACCAGACTCAGGAATAGCACTGCATTAGCACAGATCTCACAAAGCATGGGGAGAATCATTGCCTGTGTTAAACACATAGTACGTGTTAGATGGCTTACAGTAATTAGTGGTTAGGATTTCTTTTAAATAAATAAAATAAAAATCCACTATATAATGAAACACCTCTTCAATCAAGCAAACACACCAGAGAATCTGGCCATCTCTACAACACTTACTACATATTAACAGTGTATCTGCATATTGGATTGGATTGGATTGGATAGGATATCAGACCGTTCAGTGGGAAGGGGCGTTCAGAGGTCACCAAGTCCAACTGCCTGCCCACTTTGGGGCTCACCAGAAGTTACTGAGGGCAGTGTCCAAATGCCCCTTGAGCACTGGCAGGCATGAAGCACCAACTACCTCACTGGACAGTCTGCTCCAGCCTTTGGCCACCCTCACAAGAAAGCAATGTCCCCTCCTGCCCAGCCTGAGCTCCCCCGGTGCAGCTTGGTGCCACTGGTGCCCAGGGAGCACAGCCCAGCACCTACCTCTATGCGAGGTTGCCTCCTGGCCTCCTCTCAGCCTCCTCTCCTCCAGGCTGGGCAGCCCAAGCCTCCTCAGCCTCTCCTCACAGCACGTGTCCTCCTGCCCTAGGCCAGCTTTGTTGCACTCCTCCGGGTACCTTCAAGGACCTTACCATCCTTTTTGTATCGTGGATTTATATTGGTAAGTGGCTTTTAATGTTAGCACTTTGTTATTATTCATAATGCAACAAAAAATAATAATAGCATGGACCAATATCTCCCACAGACTTTGAAAGGAATCTCTTTCTGTTTCTATGGCAGGTGAAGTCACTTCTCTGCTTCCAAGAAAAGGCTGTAGTTTCTATTGTTTGATTTTGAAGCAGAAGAAGGGGACAAGAAGAGAAGATCAGAAAAGAAGATGAAGTTATTTTAGTACAGGAATTGGGCTTCTTAAGCCCTTAGTCTATTGTGTCTTATCTGTATTCCCTGCTACATTTTAAGAACTAAATTATGAAACATTAGTATTCAAACACAGCATGGCATTTATTGCAAGCTAAACTATTTCTTTAAAACAAGATAATTAAAATGAGTTGTGGTAGGCATGAAATGCCTATGAAATCTTTCTATTAATGTTCACAGTGCTTGCCCTTGGACACAAGCTCATGACTGACAATGAAAGCACCCTGCCTATGCAAAGAACGAATACACTTTTGTAATTTTCTGACAGCAGAGGCTATTGAATTAAGTGACTCATTATTAGCGTTTACCCTTTTGAAGTTATTTCTAATTTGTTTTGATACGGTGCAAAAGAAAGAACAGTAGACTAGCCAGAACTGAGGCTTATAATAAACTACATAAAACAGACTAGTAGAGTTTGACTGTACAATTACATGGACTCCTTTAGTGTCTCACTTGGTGCAGAAATCCTTTTCACTTCCTGGGGAACAAATTATCACTCTGGAATGAAGGGACAGCATTTCACAATACCATCACCTGATGCAACACCATTCAGAGTTAAATGTTGAAGGCTCAGTCTCATGCAGTACAGCTGCCAGCATTGCAGACAAGCCTGAGACATACGAGCAAAATTTTGTGGGGAATCTTGCACAGTGTATCATCTGAAACTTGTCTGTACAGTGGCTGACTTGAGCCAGGGCATTTTGTCCCTAAGCAACACATTCACTGATGGATTTTTGAAGAAAAGCAAGCAGTTATCAAACCACCCAATGGTAGAGGGTTGTAACCTTTCCTTTAGGGATGCATCGTCATAAAGGAGTGTTACAAGAATCACATCATGGGAGAAATCTAACAACCCTGGAGATTTTCAGAAATCACAGAACAAACATTTATAGCCCCAACATTGCAAAAATATTTTGTGTTCTCTGTCAGTAACTGTTATCACCTATGCCTCAAGTGGCCATAGGGAATTCAGATGCCATTGCATTAAAGAAAGTGAACTTTGAGATTTACTTTTTTTGGGGAAAAAAAAAAAAAAAGTCACTTTCCTGTAACACTGGTCTCCTTACCTAAATAGAAAAATAGTGTTCTACTGCAATTGGTAATTGATGACCATCACCAAAGCACAGCTCCTGGGAGAAGGAGCTTTATTTCCAAATACTGAAGTTAGCAACACAGTGTTTAGAGATAATGTTTTGATCATGAAATGTCTCATCTTAAAGTATTTTTACACAGATGACTTCTAAACAAATGTTAAGTAAAATACAAAATGTGATAGTCCACGGTCCTAGAACCATCACTACAGGTAACAAATTTTTAGAAGTACACAGAACCAATTACGTTTATTTCTTCACTGTTTAACTCTGGATGATTAGCTAAAAGGCTCTTTCAAGCCTCATGATACAATAAGAATGAGGAGGAGCACACGATCTACTCCCTTATGGCAATGCAATCTGAAGTATTTTGTTGCTGCATCTAGCGATCTCAAACACAAACATATATGATCATGAGGGGTGGTGGCAAATGCACGTGCCACTTGGGACCACAAAGCTCCCAGTACATAAGAAATCTGCCTAAAACCATACTCACAAACTCTTCCTTGCTTAAAATAATAATAATAAATAATAATAACAATAACAAATAATTAATAATAATAATAATTAATAATAAAAATGTAATGGAGCTACTCAAGCATGAACACAAGTGCCCACATGAGGTTCTAAAAACATTTAAATACACCTGAATGGTCAATAATATTGCAGATTGCTAGCAGGTTTAAATAATCAGTATAGACACCTGGCATTAGTCCATTAACCAGAAGAAACCAATAACAAGATGAGAACTTGTACAGCATTTAACATACATACAAAGGCCCAAACCATTCTGAAAAGGATAAAGAAAATCTGAGGACTATAGGTGACATCAGATGAGAGTTGCCTTAGAATAATCCAAAAAAATAAGATGCTAGGAAAACATTTGTTTTAGTATGGTATATGTTTTACTGTATTGAGAGATTTTTGAGCTTTCATTTATCACTCATATGAAGGTAACTTTCACCTTCTTCTCTCGGAATAATCTTTTGATGAACAATAACTGATTTGCTGTCTTCCAAAATTTTGAATATCACATGAGAAATATGAGCAAAATACAACCACACATTCTCTAGAGCTCAGCAACTGACTTTTATTTATTACATTAGTCAAGATATTCCAAAAGAAAGTAGACATATGATTAATAACTAATTTAGAAAAGATCAGTTTTAGTACACATCACTTATGTGAGAACCAAAATCTCTGCACTAACAAAATCTCTGTTAGTGCAGAGAAGCTCTGTCTCACACGATAATATTGTAAAGCATCAAGTCTGCCTACCAGCCACCAGAGATGTATTTACTAGATTAGATTTATTAAGCGTTTATCATTTTAAGTGAGTCACATCTTTATATAAAGCCACATTAAAATTGCGGCAGATTGAAAACATGTTTCAGAATAGGCAACGTATTGCTAAGTCAACATGAAACAGTTCTTATGGCAAACTTGGCAGCTATGTCCTCTCCAATTTCATAATGAGGGGAAGCTATGGGGATCTGATCACCATTGGGAGCCTACTCCACTATTCCAAACTCTCATGCTTTCTGTTTTTATTTTGAGTCTTCCTTAACTCATTTCTTTCTTCAAATGGCTTTTATATTTTCAAATGCTAACATTAAACAAGGTCTCAGTCCATACACAGCAACCTTTTCCACAATACTTTATTTTTCTCCTAAACTTTCTTAAGTCATTCCAGATTCTCAGAGTATTTTTTTCCATACACTTAAAGAAATTCTTATTATTTATTAGGAAAACATAGGATAATGAAAAAATGGAAACCACTTGAGAAACCATTAGTAGCACTTAACCAAATCAATCCTGCTTGCTACCTCATCTTAGATTAAAAATGAACATTCCTCAGTCAATTCAAAATTTGCAGCCCAACCTCATAGCCTTCTGGACAACATTGGAAAAACTTCTAATGTAGAGAAGACAGACTTGGACAGCATGCCCTAGCAGCATCATGAAGACCAGACTCAGAAAAACTACATCAAAACATGAAGTTGATTGCTGATATGTCCTTTAAAGTCCTTCTGTTTTCAACATTGGTCCTATTGATTTCAACATTGCAAGATCACTTTTGGAGGGGAGGAAAAAACAAAAACAAAAACAACAACAACAAAAAAAAAACAGACAGTATTGCATGTAAATTTATTCTAAAATGCAAGGAAGTGGGAAAGCAAAAATTCGTGGAAACTATTTTTTCTCATTATGAATACTGAATTACAGTAATCATCAGCTATGAACTCAGTCAAATATTCTGCAAGCTCATTTTTCATTCCTTAAATTCATGAGAGCTTAATCATTTTAAGTGCTTAATCATTCTAAGTCATGTGAGCTTCACAGTAAAAAACTACACATATAATTTTATATCCTTCCATTATCTGATATAAACATTAAAAAAAAAAAAAAAAAAAAAAAAAAAAAAAGAATAAGCAATTCAGCTGTATGACAGTCTGGGAATAGTCATTGACAAAGAGCTGATAAAAAGTTCTTGGAAAAGCTTAGTATTTATAAATTGAATGGATATACATGATCAGGTTTTACAGAATTAAGAAATTTCATGTCTCTGTTATTATTTTAAGAAATGAAAAATTATTCTATAACTAGGAAATGCAGAAAAAAATGTTGAGTAAATGTACAGAAAATGAAATAAAGGTTATCATCACAGACAAAATAACAGACCAGGTAATAAGAAAAAGTTTCAGCAGAGAGCATAACAAAAAAGAGATTGATGAATAATCTGTGGCCATGAAGACAGCATCTTGCAATACCTGATAACATGCTACAATGGAAATAATACAAAATATTTGACAGCAATAACTTAATAACTTTTCTTCCAGAGTTTTCGTTTTTATTTAAGAACTTTCTTCAGGAATCATTTTGACTCTGAGCATAGTTATTCTTTCACATAAATGCCTTACTAGAGAGGGGTACTTTTCTTACATGGCTTCAAAATTCATTTAAAACCTTGATGAATAACATTTTTTAAATACATAAAAATTTTAAGTGGTTGCAATGAGAAAAGCATAGGGGATAATAAAATGACTTGTTTTAGATCTTGTCACTTAACAGCTGATAGAAGACTGGGTGAAGAATAAGGTTAATGAAATTCATTGCTAAATAGGAATGTGCGAAAACAAGAGTGAGAAAGAAAGGAAACATTAACAAAAATCAAAACAAAAAATAAAATAATAATAATAATAATAAAATGGGAAGCCATGATTTAAGTGCATTAAAATGACAGCTGAGAAAAGGAAATGGTCAATGAATCAGGAAAACAATTCACAACATGAATAACACTGGAAAAATTAGTTGTGATAAGAGAATCTATGGATAAGGTTTTCAAGCACTACAAGAGCAGAAAATGCCAATGTAGTTTGGACTAGGTTGCCAGATTGGGAATTGGTTTGGACATGTGACTTCACTTGGTAGCTCTTCCCTGATGGTCAGGAGGATGAGCATTGGCTATGTTGAAGATACTTAAGTTGGGAATCCTAACATAATACTGTGGGAAGAGCTGTAATGACATTTTGCAGAGTAAGGCAGAGTAAGTCCAGAGTAAGGCAGAAATCTTTCTGTTCCAGCTATCCTCCTGCCAAGCCTACTACAGTTGCATTGGCACCCATCTAATACTTAGGCCCTGTGCAAGAAAGAGACATTTTTGTCTCTTTGTGCTTTAATGAACAGCTCCTACTTTTTATGCAGATATTTCAGTAATATATTTGTCTAAGCAGATACTGAAAAAATTAAGACTTTCTTCCAGGAAGACATTGTAAAAGATAGTATACTTAAACTACACAAGAAAACATAATTCATCCCGATTGTCACTATAATACCTTTCATGGGTGGAAAAAAGGGCTTTGATTTTTGTACAGAATAGCTACAACATTTTTTGAAAAAGTTCTGTGTTTTCTCTTAATGCAGGAAAGGTATTTGCAAGGTTTTCTTCCCTCTAAGCTCTGCTTTTTCTTCCCTGATAATGTCAAGGACTATTTCCTTCATATGAAGATACGTCAGCACACTGGCTGATACTTCTTACAGTGTGTAAGCTTTGAAATATAAGACAGCAAAGATCATGGTGTAATAGAGATTGGGCTGAAGAGTGTAGGCAACAAAATCCCTTGCTAAGAAAGAGAACTAGAAATTTAGCTCAGTGCAATTTGATTGGAAGGAGAAGCACTTTATCTTTCTGTGCAAATTAATGGCTTAAGTGAACTGTGTTTAGTTCAAATGTTAAGAGCATTGCATTAATCCTCTAAAAGCCCTAAACCCACCAAAAAAGACTTCTAAGAAAGCTATCATCAATACTGATAAACCAACATGAAGAACAGTGACTACATTTTTGTCCTAAAATTCTGTCTTATAACTTTCAGATTCTGTAACGTTAGTCTTATGCACATAGAAGTGATTTTTCTTTCATTCTAATGAGTAAAGTTTGTTTTCTTCAGGATGGGAACAAAACAATCTATGACTCCCTGAGCACTGCAACAGATCCAAAGGGATTCATCCAGGCCATCATTTTTTAACAGTTTGCCAGGAAACTGTTTAGACTACACCAGACCTGGGAAGCTATGCTGGGAGGGAACAAATGGCAGAGAATACTTTGCCTCAAGATCAGGTTCTTAGTGACTTGTCTTGAGGAGTAACACACTATAATATTATTTTCCAAGCAGAATGTCTTTCCCCACGAAAGAGGAAAAAGATTTCCTTGAAAATTTGTATGAGTAATTATAAAGATGCTTCCAAGTAATGTTAACTCAGCTACCTATTACATCATTATTACCACATTCTAAAAATAGTTTTCTACATTTTCTCTGTAAAGCACTGGTCCTGAGAAGGAAGCAGTTCTCTTTCTCTTCTTGCTTTCCAAACATTGAAACTGAAATTTTTAAAACAATTATTGTTGTTGTAAAATGTTTAAACACCAACATTTAAAAAAAAGACTTTGTTTCTATAAGGGAAAAATGGTTTATTATCTGAGCTCCTCAAAGATTAAAAAAAAAAATAAAATTGCAAAATAAAACAAACTATCTTACAACATATAAATTAAAGAACAAACAACTCCATCAAATTGGTAGTATGTCTAAACTAACAGCATGGCATTAAATGAAGTCAGTGACATTTAAATGAGTGTACCTGTATGCATACAAAAATAATTTCCTAATTAATTATCTCTTCAGCTCTTGATGCCCTATCAGGTCAAAAGTACATTAATTATATCTAAATTAACAAAAATCTTTTACAGGTGGCCACAAAACAAGTGAATATATGAATATATCCTAATAGTTCTGGCTCCTGCACTAGTGGATAAGGTCAAATATTCACTTACCAAATACTTCAGTGATAGGAAATATCATTGGAGGGAAAATATTATATTATTATTGAGTGCAATTACACAGGTTGAGCTCAACCTTATGTACACAGACACATAAGACAGCACTGTCCTGGTCAGAGTGAGCTGCACGCTAGTGGAGATAGGTATAGTTATGTGTTTTGAATAGTGGCATATTAAGGTGGGAAGAGTGTGTGTCAGGAAAGGAAAAAGACCAGCACGAGAACAGTATGGGTAAGGGAGGAACTAGAACTGAGACACGGTGATAAAAAACCCTCAATTATGGAGGGGAAGCACTTAGCAGAAAGGATGCTTAATGTTTATCAAGCGTCTGCACAGCCATGCACTGTCATTCTGTTCGTCTCTGCAGAGCATGTGCATCTGCTTGCCTAAAATATGTTCACTGTGTTCTGTATTTACAAAATAGATGAAGAAGTTTAAAATTACTGGGTGATCCAAACCTCTTTTAAAGACTCAAATTCAATTTTTGTTTGCATTTAAAGGAGGAAATACACACTCAAGTAAAACATCAATTTAATCATACTGCTGTCTTTCAACACAAACTTCTTTCTTCAACTAAAGAGGCAATCAGCTGGAATACCTTTCTTTATATATTTATTTTTATATTTATATATTAGAAAGTACATGTACCAACAAAAATTTCTAGAATCAGAGCAATGCACTTAAATTCCATGACTCTATGAAATTAAGATTTATAAATTAAAGAAACTGATATCCTGAAAACTTGTGTTCTTCCATGAGGATTAGAAACAACTGTGGCCAGGATAGATAATTCTTAAATATGAATACAATTTAAAGAAATATCATGGTTGTGATGTTAAATCTTTCTATAACTTCAAAATAAATAAATAAATAGATAGATAGATAGATAGATAAATCAGTAATGTCTATGGCAAAAGATGACCTAAAATGAAGCTGCAAAGGCTACACACTTCATCTTCAGGAGGGCAGTGAAAAGGAGTGAAGAACACAAGACCTGAAGAACTGATGAGTACCTCTCAATAGCAATAACTATGCAAGAAACAGATCTAACTTCACTTATTTTTACATTCAGATTTTGGGGTTTAGTTCATTAGGTAGTTAAAGCATGTTTACAATCAGGTGTGTTATCAAGTCACATTCATAAAATACACTTTTTGTGACTGGTGTCTTTTAGGCCTGTCTATTAGACATTTGTTGTTATATCAAACTGAGACCATTATTTGCAGGAATGGTGAGGGATTTCAGAAGAGGAGGAGATAGTATTGCCAAAGGTGATCAAGCAATTTGATTGCCATTCAAATAACAATAAAGGCACTGGCTAGATTATATACAGTGGTGCTACTCATTTAAACATGTACTGCTTAGTTTTGTTAGGTAAGCTACAATTTCAGGAAAAGTAACACTATGATTTTACTAGAACTTTACTGTGCTTTACTATAATTGTTTTGCTATACCAGACACAGAGTGAATGGTTCCAAAGGCAGTGAGCCAGCGTTACATATAGAATGTGGCAAGTCTCAGTACTGAATTTGTGAACATCACCCACTGCTATATGGATTTCCCAAGTAGGGCAGGAAGCTGGAAAGTGATCCATATATTCGTTAAAAAATAAATAAATAATAAAATCACAAGTTCTTTTCAATTTAAGCTATTACTATTGTACAGATTTTTCCTCCATGAGGACACAAAGGTCTCTAAAACTTAACTCACAAACAATACATATAAATTTAAAGTGGTAGAAAATTAGAAAATTCATGGACAGGTTCTGATAAGTGAATTGTGTCTGAACACTTCCAGATGCTAACTACAGAAAGTAGACTCTGGCTCTGTTTTCATTTACAAGAAAAGACTAGGTTAATCCACCATCCTTAAGTTGGCTGTTTACTGTGTATGTGTACGACTCTGTGACTGTTTAACTACTGTAAGCTGTGTTCTACAGTATTCTTGAAATAAATAAATTTGTTCAGAATTTGACATTCTTGTGGTTCCTTCCATTCTGTAAAACTCTGCTTGTATTGCTTCATTAAGATGTTCTCTTTGGGACTTTCCAGATATCTCCATATCAAGGAGGGCCAAGAGTGATGAAAGTGATCAGATGATTGCTAAAAAAGATTAGCTTGGTTGGGACGAAAGTAATACAGATTTCATCTTGTATTATATTGTCTCAAGACTGACTGCATGGTTTCTTCTTTCAGAATAAACAAATCAAAATTGGAGCAACAAGACATTGCAAAATTCTTACCATCAAACCACATGTTAATCACACCAAATAAAAAACGTAACTAACTGATCAACCTAAAAGAGTGATTTCAAGACAATCCATGGAATTGAAATTTCTGCAAACTATTTGCATTTACATTGAAAAAAAATACCATTAGTAAGTAAGAATATGGGGAAATAGACTGCCATGTATTTTTCTATGAAAAGATGAAATGACAGAATCAATAAAAGATTTGTATAACACATGATTGATAATCAGATTTCCAACAATCTTTTAAAGAAACTGAAAAATACCCACTAAACAGATTAGATTTTAATGAAGATTATTAGCCTTGACAGAACAATTACTTTATTATTTTCCTTTCTCTGTGCATTTTTAATGAAAAGTGACACTGAAATACGACCGGCTAAATATAAACCCATGTTGCAAAATAACTGAGGAATAGGTTTGTGACCTTCAAAACTCTTGTCTCTCAGGCCAGTGGGGAAATTCAAACAGCAGAGAATTTAACAAGTTCAATTTTCTTAGCTGAATATAATGTTTTTCTCCATAGCAGAAGAACTAGTCAGCTTCTATACTTATCTGTGGACAATACAAAGGCACCAGAACCTCAAAGTGCTGTCACAATACCAACAGTATACCAATCCAGTAAAGACTGGAAACCTCATCTCTAGTCTCTGATCTTCACTCATTTCTGAGGGCCAGGTCAGCTACTTAATTACAGAAATTTCAGGACAGGAAGTGAGGACTATCACAACCATTAAATCAAAACTCAAGTAACTGTATTCTAGCTTGTTGCTCATAATGATGATCCAGAAGGATGATAAAGTAAATTTGTAGATGAGAGAAATCTACTAAAAGTGGCAAATGCAACAGCTCTCCCTATGTCTTATGAGATTTTTTACAACATAAAGTAGCTGCAGTATGTGTTTTTTCTTCATTAAGCAGGAAAGAGTCCTATGAGAGAAAAGTTGAAGAACTGGGACAATACAAGTCCAAGTAATGGTACATTATCATCAGACTCCCCCACAACACACTGGCATGCCCTTGCAAAGGTCTTCCACACACAAACAGAACTGGCCCAGCACAGCATTATTATGCAAAAAAACAAAACAAAAAAAAAAAAAAACTGTGCTTAAAAACTAGAACAGAGAGCATAAGAAAGAGAAACTCTAACTTAGCACCTGTTACGGTTGCCTGAGCATCTACTGATTGACTGAAAACTACTCATTTTTGGAAAAACTCAGTGATTCTGCAGTTGTGGAAGATACCATACAACACAGTTACACCAGAATCAACTTCTGGTAATGCTTCCTGAAGTCACAGGCTGCAGAGTTAGCAGTTCTGTCATCCTTCACAACTGTCATCCCCACACCAGTATTTTCTAAGTTATGTAAATGCAAAGTACATCAAAACGCAATCAGCCAACATAAAAAAAATCATGTCATGCCCTGGAGAGCTCTCATGTTAACAGAAAAGATATGCACTATATTACGGGGCAAAATGTCTTTGTTACATTTTTCCACTGCCACAGTGCAAAGCTGAAAGCTCGTAAGCATGGCAGGAAACATAAAGAGAACGAAAACTGGAAGGAGTGCATATTGCACAGTCATTTTGCTTACAGGACTCCCATTTCCCCGCAAATACAACTTCATGGATACTGTTAAAGTAAACCCTAGAAGGTAAGTCAAAAACAAGCAGTGAGAAAGGGGGAAAGAGGTGCACTCTCTTAGGTATTGTTTAGCTCCTCAGGTATTTTGGAGACAAATACTGCTATTCTCTTAGGAGACAATTACTGCCAACAAGATTTCAATTGCAGAATGGGATTAAAGGAAGAAGTCTTGCTTCAATCCAAATGCTTCTCAAATTAGTAGTTGTAAACATGTTTATTCAAGATTCTACTTTCACTTATGATGTTTTAGGTCCTAGATACATGTACATTTCTCAGAGCTTCTAGCCATACACAACTACAAGGAAACTTAACAGAAGATGGAAGCAGTAATACTCTCTGAAAACAGATTTCAAAGGAGACTATTAAGTATGCTGCCAACCAACCCCTGCATCTCCTATAAACACTAAGTTACTTTTCAGAGCATAAATATGTCTCCTGACTTTTCCATAAGAAACACATCAGAATGTCACTTACCCAGCTGTAACATACCAGTACTACTGAATTTTGCTTCTTATTAGTAAGGCAGCAAACAAGCACTTCTGCTGTTTTCACTGTAAATACACCTCCCACACACTATTGCTACCCACAGGAGCTGCAACTAAGAGATCTACAACATCATTAGGCTGCTAATAATTTGGATCTATCAGCAAATACAGCCAAAATATTTTTTTTCCTCCCTTACTTTTTCTTCTATCTACAGTCAAAAAAAAAGAGAAGTCCCTTTGTCGTTTGTCAGAAGGCAAGCCCCTCTGACTGCTGTGTAGTTATCAAGCTGTGAGAAGCCACTCAGCATCATGAGAAACCAGCAGACTGAGCATCACTGTAACCTTGCTGGTCTTACTAAATTCCCACTTTCACTTATGAGCTAGCAGGTGTTTTGCCAGTGTAAAATCAGTTGAACTCTCCTTACAGAGCATAGGAAATGTAATGCATTTTGCTGGAAAATGCTTAAAATATTTGGGTTTGTGTCAAACCTCCCAACTTCTCCTTTGATTCTTTAGGCTCACAGCACAAATTATAAGATTTTTTCACTGCTACACAGCTGTTACAACAGAGCTGATGTGTGTGTTGGCACTTCAGCATAAAGGTGGCACACAGCTTTGCTGCCCACACTAGATGAGCTGGATTGTAATCACTGCAATCTGTAACCACCCTGACCGAGGGGATAGGAAAGAGAAAGCTTTTACAAAAACAAGTGCCCTCCTTTCTCCAAGATGTAGGAGAGAGGTGATTCCCTTACATTTGACTAGCAGTTTGATAAGGTGGGAAAGCCTAAGCCTGTGTAAGAGCCTTTAGCATTTTGGTACAATATAAAACTGACTTTTATATTTCCAATTGTGCTTCAGTAAAACTCTTCTCAGTAAAGCAGAGAGTTACTTTCACTTATCTTCTCCACTTATGCTCAGAAACGAGGAGACTTGCTCTGATGGCTTAAGGACAGGGTTTGTTCTCCCTTTGACACTTGAGTGTAATTCTCATTAATGGGAGAGGGAGTTTTGTGTGTGCACAAAGGGGAAAATTAGACCCATATAGCCATCATAGTGCAGTTTCTTAAGGGACTCACCACTAATCACTACATTTCAGCAACATCCACTTCTTCCTATTAATTTGTTTTCAGCTTGTAAATTTCCAAAAGAAAACATTGGTAAGCAGAGCTCTCCTTTGTGTATCAGCAATGCTTTGACCTCTTTAGGAACATAAACCTCTGCAGCTAGTCCTTGAGTGTTTGCCCTGGAAGAGTCTTAGACAGCTCCTCTAGAGCACCTTGTTACATTCACTTGGAATTAAGTACTACAGAGCAAATTACAGAAACTGAGAACCCAACTGTCATATTTTTCTAAGAACATCTGCCTCTCAAAGTACAACCAAGTTAAAATAAATTAAAAAAAAAATAGTGAAACTTCTCAATGCTGAAGAAGTAATAAGGATCATCACATTTGGAAGATGCTTTAGGTACTAGAGACATGACAAAAAACAGTATAGGTATGGGATGAAAATGTAATCAGTATATTGTTTTAAATGCAAATTTGTGAGCTCAAGTCAGTCCTGAGACAATTAGACTGTTTCACTCAATTTAGTTTTTAGATTAATCATTAAATAAGTAAAACTGGCAAAGTCTAGAAGATTTTTTCCACATGAATAAATCAGAGCAAAATCCATGTAAAAATTAGAAAGTTTCATTACAGAAAAAGAACACAGATTATCACAAAACTTCTAAATATATAAAAAATAAAACCAACACAAAGTAAAATCAGAGAGCATATTTTAAGTTTTTAATTTTCTCATTTGCAAATCTAACTTGAAAATAAAATAGCATACAAAGTTTGTGAAGCATAAAAGTCAATATGGTCTCCGCATGGCCAAACCATCAAAAAATGTTCCTGAGAAAAAATGCATGCCATATGCAAACAATGATCTTGTCCCAGAAAACTATCCCAGTACAAGGACAAATACAAAGACTTGAACAGATTTCCAAAAAATACCCAACCAAAAATAATAAAATACAAATATGGACAAGTCACACAAAGAAAAAATAGGATCATCAATGCAGCCAACCTTAAAGGAGAAATTGATACCACAGAACACTTTATGACAGAGCGCAAGAGAATTATTTTTTTTCCCTCAGACAGCCATAATTTATTCAAGAAAATGAAAAAAAAAAAAAAAAAAAAAAAGTGATAGAGCAGGAACTGCAGCCCACTTTATAGGGACCTGGTGCTACTTCTGTTATATACCAAGTGTCTTTGCTCATTTTCTGTAATGAAACTTTAAAGATTTACTTTCTAATTTTGATATAGATTTTGCACTACTTTATTCATGCAGAAAAAAATCAACATCCCTTAACGCCATGAAGGACATATCTCTTTCTTCTATCCTTTGGCACTATTGTTATAATCTAGCATGGCAATGCAGCCTGATGGAAGCAACAAGGAGAATGGTTGTTCACATACTACAAATTCTGCAGTATTTTTTCATATGAGATTGCTGGATCATTAAAATCTGAAAGTTTCATGGCAGTACCAATTTTTAATATCTAATTCCTAAATGGGAAGGTTCATTTTAATTCTTCCAAGAATTTTCATTATTTCATTCCTTTTCAAAACTGATCTTAATTGATTTTATTGAACTAGAATTTCACCAAGATGGAAACTATTCTTCTGTTTGTTTTTTGCGTTTTTTTTGGTTGGTTGGTTGGGTTTGGTTTGGTTTTTCCTGGGCCAACTGTATTTATTTTTATATTTTGTGTTCAGAAACCATAGTAACAAAGTATAATAAAGTGGACATAAAACTGTAATAAGAGAAATAGCCTACAGAAAAAAAAAAAAAAAAAAAAAAAATGTAAGGATAGAGAAGGGATTGGAAGTGACAGGAGAAAGGCCTAATAATGAGCATAAAAAAAAATGGGGAGTGCTTTGTCACATTTTAGCACATGAGTAGTAGATATCATATTTACTCCCAACTTGTTTGACTAAATTATTTCATGACCTTGGGCAAAGACTGTCTTAATCCTCTGTGGCATATTTATTCCAGCATCTATAAAACAGATGTCATTCCTCTGCCTCTGTCAATATTTTTCCCACCTATCTACTAAGGAAAAACATAAGATTCTGGCAAGAAGGTAAGTCAGATTTGAGTCAACTTAATTTGTTATGGTGTATGCCATTTCTTGTTGCAGATCTTTTTCTGTTATTGCTTTACTATAATACCTGTAATATACTACAAGAAATGATGACGCTCTATCTTTACACCCATAGAAGAAATGAAAAGTAAGTTCCACATCTTAGCCACATTAACTCTGCCTGTGATGATAATCCAGCACGTACAAATGCCTCATTCTAAAAGACAATGAAAACATTCACTCCTATAAATCAAAAGATGTCCTAGGATAAAACAAACTGGCAGCCAACAATTTCAAAAATGAAAGACACAAGAGCAAAGCCAATCCTATGCTGATCTAATAGTAGCCTGTTTGTGCAGTTTATTCTTCCTATGAGTGCCCTGTTTTAAAAGAACATAAAAACTCTCTTGTTAAATTAATTTAAACTGAAAAATAAGGCACTTGATATTCCTTTAGCTATACCATACCTTACTTAGAGCTACAATTTCAAAGTAAAGTTTCACCCCAGAACAGCCATGTTTGTTTTTTATCAGTTTCTAAACATGTATGTTATCACTATTTCTTCAATTAGACAAAAGAGATTAGAAAGATAACCTTAACTAAAAACAAAACAAAATAAAATAACCTGCCTAATGGATAATAGGAAGTCATATCCCTATTGTATCTTTTATGCTGTAGTATTGAAAATTAGAATTACTTTTTCTTCCACCCTCTAGAATAGCCATTTTTTGGATGCCTCATAAAATAGGATAAATGCACTTGTACATGGCAAAAAATAAAGGAATTACCTTAGTTTTACTAGTATAGCAGTGGGCCAGAAGCTGTCTTGTCTTGGCAAAGAAATTGAATGAATTTTCTCTTTTCTCTTCAGCAGAAGAACCTGCTTCTTTTCTCTTTATTCCTCTCTGTGTGGAATTTAGACACATTGAAAAGATCCCCTCAAACCTCCTCTTCTCCAAGCTAGGAAGTCCCAGCTCTCACCAGATTGAGTTCCAGATGCCATTTGGCTCTTTTTAACCCCAACCTTGCACATTGAGGCACTATCTCTGTATTCCTCATGGGTGACCTGATCCTGCTTCCACATCTTGTAAGCTTCCTTTTTGTGTTTGAGTTTTGTCAGAAGATCCTTGTTTATCCATGCAGACTTCTGGCCACCAAGTCCCAAATGGGGATGCAATGGCCCATAACAGCATCTGTCCCTGAGACACAGTGACAGAACAGCCGGGGCACCTGGGGAGCCTGGGAGGAAGCTCTCACCAACCGCTTCCTCACTCTTCCGTTTCCTTCTTGCCAATACCTGGAGACTTCACCTCTGCACTTGTGCTTAGCTCTCAGTTTGCCATCTGGAGCAGGCAAATTCTTCAGGACCCAGCCGTCACTGTCCTCCCATCCTCCCAGTCACATCTTGCACACCTTGGGGGCCGACTACAAATGTCTTCAGAGCAAGGCAGCCAGGCAGCTCGGGGGAAGGCTCTCACTACTGCATCTGACAACATGTGTTTTCACTTACATGAGAACAACCTAACCCAGCAACTTCCACAGCCTTGTAAGTCATGCAGTGCCCTGCACGCAGCTAGGATGCAGCCCACGAGCAAAGCATATGGCCTGCTCTCAGGGCTGCTGCAACTGTCAGCCCTGCCCCAGTCACCTGCCACTGCCATTTCCAGGGGATTGGCAGGAAGCACAACAGAGCAGAGGCCCCGTGCTGACCTCGAAGTGTCAGAGGAGACACAATCAGCACGTCTCCTGTTCTACCTGTCACTTCAGCAGGGTCACAGTGCTCATAGAGCTGTGCCTCCATCTGAAAGAGACTGTTGAGAGTCACTTCCGGCTCCAGCCTCCATTGAGCTCCTGAGTCCAGTGGGACACAGAATGTCAACTTTTGCTCCAGTAAAATAAAGCCAATTAGCTTCTGTCAGCAGGCCCTTACCACTTGGAGAGTAAAAAGATTCTGAAGTCCTGTTGATCTAAGAAATACAGTCTTATTAGTTAATCTCCAATTTTCTTACTCCTTTTTATTCTCTACTGTGCTTTCATATACTAACTCTCCAAAGGGATATATTCCTATATGTGAGTTCAGGAGCTCCAGTTTACTGGAAAGTTCAATACAAAACTGTGAATGTACAATGCATACATTTAGTGATTAGTCAGCAGGTATGAGTTTGTACATGCATACAGCACCTAACAGGCATTTGCAAAAACACTTTTTGCAGCCTAAGCATATATATGGAGTACAGGACAAGGCCACGTGAGGGGAAACAGCGCAGAGATACTACATGAGCAAAAAGGTTAGCAATATTTAAGGCATAATTAATGAGTGCTAACTAATTACAGGGTAGGGCTGCAGTAATAAAGGAGGAGAAGGGGAGTGCAGCTTAACCCACTCATTTGGTTATCTGTTAGGATTTAGTAGTATGTTAATCACAGTATGCTGACAACATATAAATATTAGACACATTAAACAGCTATAAGACATTTACTTCTCATGCAATGTCCAATACATATCTATATGTTCCCAACTGACTTATTTCCCAAATGATAACTATACTATTAAACTCAAATTAAATACCTAGTTCTATGCACTTATGTAGTGGATAACTTTATTGCATGTATTGTCATTACTAAAAAGTAATAATAACTAAAAAGTAATTAGCAATAATAAGTAATAAAATTTATATTGCTAATTAGTAATATTACTAATAAGTAATTAGTAATAAAAAGTAATAAAAAAGTAAAAATAACTAAAAAGTATTGACCAGCAGTTAGTGTAATGTTTAAAATATTTGTACTTTATTTTTCTGTTTCTTAAAACAGAAGGAACTAAGACCAAACACTGCTATAAACAGACCTTCTTCATGTGCTGCTGTGGATTTTTTTCTCATGGAAAAATAAATATGCAAACATGATTTAAAAGTTTAACAAAGTAACCTGGTACAAACATCTGAATTACTATCACCAAACTATGGATGCCAATGCTTTAGTTCTGGCTGCTGGATCTTACAGAAATTCACATTCGAAATAAAATGTAAAAAAGATAGCCGGTTTTATTCTGTACAGCTGTTTCCTCATTTTCACAAGAAAGAATTGTGATCAGGACTTTTATGACCTGAAATGCAGTCTCGCTACATCAGCTGGCAGAAGCTGTTACAGGCTAGACTCTAGAGGATGGGCTTTAGAGGCTGGACTAGCAGCCTCAGATGGGTTCAAGTATATTTTAGGCTAAAATCACTTATGTTGTATTTGCTGCTTATAAAGGGGAAAAGAATGTCTTCCCCGACCCACATCCTCATTCACAGAGAACATCCTCGATGTCTCTCTTGTTTTAGCCCAGTGCTTAGCATGTGGCAGTAAAGTTGCTGACATTGTAACAAAATTATCTTTTTAGCCTCAAAAGGAGAAATACCTGTATTTTGGCCATAAAATGTATGTGATGCTTCTACATCACAAGGCACCATGAGACCTTAGGAAATGGAGCAGAGAAGAGACTTTCTGAACAATTCTGTCCTGCAGTCCCTTCTCCGAGTAATTATAAGCAATCCTGAAGAAAGGGAAAGAAGAGGTACAGACTATGTAAAACTTTCCATGGTCTTTTAGGTCAAGCATCCTGTCACGAACATTCATGCTCATGACATCTTGTATCTACTAAGCAACAGAAGCCTGACTATGAGCTAGGTTTATAATGCAATTAAAATATAATTAAATAGGAAGACAAAAAGAAATTTTTCTCCTTTATAAGCTTTTTCTCTCCGAATCTCCTAAGCTGCTGATGTAGAGATGGCTGATAGAGAACTGGAGTTCATTGCAGAATTTTGCTTCTTGTTTTTTAAAATAATGTTGCCCATAGAGTGTATATATGGGATGTCACACCTAATAGCTTGTACTATCAGCCAGCAAACATTTCCTGTCAATTACAATTGTTATATCCAGTCTGACCATGAAAAATTCACTAGTGTTCTTTGTTATCCACATACAAAGCATAGACATAACATAGATTTACACTCATTTCACTAAAATGTAACTTCTAAGTTCTTGAAGATTATTTCTCTATATTTTCATTGGAAGGTGGAGAGCAGAAAGAAAATAAAAAACATTATAAATCAATCAGTCACTAGTATTTTATTCCAACAAGTTCTCATTTGTCATCAGATTTTGCAAAGGGCTCTATTTCTTGCTGCATTACTCTTGATAACTTCTTGAAGTAAAACAGTGACCTTTACTTTGGAGTCAGTAGTCCTCTTGATTCTCTCAAATCAATACTTTCTTTAGATTGTTAAAAGAAAACTGATCTCTATTTTAAGGACTCTAAGTTAAATTGTTGTTCTTGTTCTTAAAGTTTGTTGTTGTTGTTTTGTTTTTTAACCTGTTCTACTGAGCAGAAGGTAAGAAATTACTCAAGGCTGTTGCCTTTTTATTCCCCAAAAAATCCTTTGTTATATGGCAAGCGCAATGGCATAAACATAACAAAAGGCTTTCTGGGACCTCTTTGTAAACAGGTTTGCTTGTTGCTTGCTTGCTGTCAACTATTTCAACCATCAGATCAAAAGATAAAGACTGAGAAGTGATATAAAAGATAAAGTTTCTTACAGATCTTTTTTAGGGATGAGTGCCGTAATGAATGGTGAATGATTCCCAGTAAGATATGAAACCACTGAAGAAAAAAAAAAACACAAGGTTACATGTTTGCTTCAGTAAGCCGGGATTAGAAACTAGACAAGAACTGCTAAACAGGACTCCTGAGAAAGTGACGGAGGGGGAGAAGGAATGGCAAAATGCGAGAAAAAGACTGTAGCACCTTTCTAATCATTTAAAACAAACAAACAAACAAAAAACAAACAAACAAAAAAAACCACTTCCTTTGATGTGTTGAATGTGTTGAAGACATAGTATTTTTGTACTGTTATCACAAGACATGAAGGTTAAGTTAGTGAGTTATCCAAGTGCAAAATAACCTTTAAAAAAAAAAAAAAAGAATTTAGTATTGAAAGATGAAAGTTATGTATGTATGTATCTAATGTACATACAAATACTGAATAAGGTACTCTACCAAGGATGTAACATTCCATTGTGCAAACGTTTTTTTTTTTCTTTTAATTCTGATTTGAAATGTCTATTTATTTCTAAAGGTTAGCAGATTGTTTACAAACTTTCCCAAAATGATTTATTTTTGTTATTTCAAAACATATATATTTCCATTATTTCACATAATGTGTTAGTACTGAAATCATTAAGTGATGCAACTATAATTTATTTATTTTTTTAATCAAAAAATTGATTTTAAAAATTCTTTTCTTAAAAGAAGATAGTTTTCATCACTGATTTTCTCAGAAAGATTGTTCAGAAGCATTGGGATGAGAAACATCCAATTGATCACAATTTTTTAGAACGTATAAAAAAAATGGTGAAATACTGAACAAGTATATACATTAACTGTAACACAAAAATGGTAGCTTCAAGTGACTTTAATGCAAGTGGCAATAAATACGACAAGTCAAAATTCAGAGATACAAAAAGTTAACCTTGAAGTTACTGATGAAGTTCACATTTCTAAATATCCATACAGCATCATAGCTCTGCTTGGACATGCCTTGAACAAAATTTCTTTAGAAAGCCACTCTTTTACTCATGGTGGACCAGTAACTTGTAATCAGAAGCAGTGTGCTCATGACACATTATAACCTTATGACCCCAGGGATGGTCCATGTTCTTTTCAAATTCTAAAATCACAAAGATGCAAAGATGAAAGAACAGGATGGGAAAAAATAAAAATAAAAAAATAAAAAATAAAAAACCTAAGCAATGTTATCACAAACGTATATATATAAATGTTATCACAAATGTACATATATATTGACATATATATATGTTACATATATATATGTCAATATATATATATATGTTTATATGTCGATATATATGTACATTTGTGATATATATATATATCATATATATCAAAGATATATATATATTTGTGTTGGGTTGGTTTCCTCCTTCAACAGATGTTGAAGGCATGACAAATTAACCAACATGTACACATGGCATTTATTGATTAATTCTTCATCTTAATTTTCTGATCTTTGCAATTACCCCTTAGGAGCTCTACCAAGACCATTTCTGTAGCTTGCAAGAGAAATGTAAGACTCTTGCAAAAGTTGTAATAAAACCAAGATACAGAGCACCCACTCTTTCAACCCTGCAGATAAGGTCTTCTCTTCCTAGCATAGAAGAAAATCAGATTTGCTTGACCTGATTGGCAGTGACTTTTCTTCTCCTCAAACTGCAGGTGGTTACAAACAGCTTGTGTGTTTCAGAAATGTATTTAGGAACTGAATTGCCCAAATTAATAAACTCTTTCTCCTTCTCCTTCTTAGCATCTTTTAAAGATGGGTAAATTTGTGTCTTTCAGCTTTATCCACCCTCCAAAGGCTACCAAAGGAAAGCCACTGCTGATCTGAAGTTCATTCCAGCAGCTTTTGAATATTGTATCACAAAGTCATACTGAGCTAATCTGAAAACATTTTAACAACCAAAGTGTTAAGTGCAAAGTGCAACAGTCTTTCCCAAGCTGGGAGATATCTCACCCTTTTGTTATTTCTATTAATTTTGCTACCCTCTTGCTTATACTTGATTGTTTTGATGAAGACTTTTCTCTTTCAAAAGGCATTAAGAATATTGGCTTCTTAACACCATCTACTGAAAAGTCTCATATCTCTTGATAAGGAGGACCACAGTTTTTCTTGGTCTTCCTTTTCTGCTAATGCAATTAAAGAAGTATTTCTTATTATCCTTACTGTTTCTTGCTAGACACATCTAATTTTCAGCCCTGGTTTTCTAAGTACTTCTCTATAAATCAGTGCTCCTCTTATGGCTGTTCTTAGTAAACTAACTCATTTCCCTTTCCACTTAAAACCAGTGGGGAGCTCATGATTTAGCCAAATTGGTGTTTTAATAATCTTCCTCTACTATCCTTCTTCCACACAGGAATAATTTTGAGTTATGCTGTTAATGTCATATATTTGAAAGCAGGTTACCTTCCTTACTGTTTTCCTTACTGTTCCCCAAGAGATTTTAAAGTTTTATGTCTGCCTTCTTAAAACCTTTTTTCCTCTTTCTTTTCTTTTCTATCATGAGCTCTCTCTCTAGCAGTTCTCACCTAAACAATCTTCCTCGGCATCAGATTTTTCTAGGGAAGACTGGAAGTTGTTGCAGTGATTTCCCTCTTTTCATACTGCCCCTACCAACTATAACTCAATTTAAAAAAGCTTACCAGTTAACAAATCTGACAAACTCCAAGACTTTTATGAACATCCGCCACTTTTTTTTTTTTTTTAACTCCCATAATGACTCCTTATTTAAATTTCATGGTATACCAAATTTTGTATTCTCTATTATTACAAAATCATTCATTAAAAACCATCACACCAGACTGCTGATTTCATCACCTTTTCCAAATTACTGAAATCATTTGGTCCCTGTGCTGCATGATAATGACTTCCAGCTTTATACACTTGTCCATGTTGCTGGTATTTAGCTCATGTGATCCTTTGATCTTTATTTAAAGCCATCTCATTAAACCAGTCAGCCAACAGAGATCCCACATCACCATTGCCCAGTGCTTAATCACACTTTTTTTAAAAGGCAAAATTTTCCTAGTTATATACATACCTCAAATACTTATAGTCAGATAATCACACATTGAATACTTTTTCACAGCCACAAAAAAAAAGGGTATATTAAACCCAAATCTCTTTATCCAAATGCATGGTATCATACATGCTGTTCATTCACATCCACAGGCCTAAGCACTCTACTAGGCCAGTAATTTTACAGAAAATCAATATTTTTTAAATGTAAGCTAAGATAGTCAACTACATCTAACCTGCAGGTGTTTCATAGTTGAAAAACTGTGCATGTATGTCATCAGGTATTATAGCCTGAGATTATATTTGATCTTTTGTTTTCTTAATGCATAAGTTTAATATAAATGGGGATAAAAAACAATATATGTCATGCTGTTAATGGTGACACCATAGGCAGTTTTAAGTTCTGCCCTATTGCTTAGTGTTTTGTGCATCACTATGCTGTACCACACAGAACAGTTTTACCAGATTAGTGTCACCTACTGGTAATAAAAGAACCAAGAAAATATTTTCCTATACTTTTTTAAACCTGTTCAAATCCTATTGTATGTTTTCCAGAAACAATCTAGAGTTTACTTTTAATTAGAATGACATGGGGAAGAGAGCAAATTGTTAGGATATATAATACATTAAAACAGTAATTCTGCTAGAGATATTATCTCATTAACAGAAAGTATCTTTAAATGAAAATAATCATGAGGGCACAAAATTCAGAATACAAAAAGAACAAAACAACATGCATCAGGAACTTTACATGATTACTCAAATAATGAATCAGTTTGAGGATCTATCTAGATTGATACTATCTGGAAACAGAAGCTAAAGTGAAATTAATCTACCAGACAGTCCTAAAAGATGTCCTCACAAGATGTGGATGCTTTCATCCATGCACAAATTGTTACAGAGCACTATGAAAAGTTTAAAGACTAAGGATATGAAAGGTGTTCTCATTTTTACTGACCTATATGGCCAAATAATAAGCCTGTTTAACAGTATTATCTATTTCATCTAGGTCTGCTTGTTGATTATGCGAAAGAACTGTAGGAATCAGGCATATAGTTTGAAAAGCATGGCAAATGCCCTTAGCAGCATGTCAAATGAACAGCTTCCTGAACCCCGCAATGTTTCCTTCAGAAGTAAAGTGGTAGTAGCAACCTATCTATCACCAGGGAGAGCAAAGCACAGGAATGACAGAGAGGAGTTGGGACAAACCCCTTCCTAATATGTTCGGAACTTTTGAGTTTTGTGTTTCAGCTGAATATTGGAATGGAATTATCTGAACTTCCTTTTTAAATGAACATTTTCTATGCCAACATTTTTCTTTGTATCAATGAAAAATTCCCCTTGTTAACATTTAGTTTCTCTTCTAAAACAGAAGCCAACAGGTGACTACAGATCTACCACCTTATTTTTATTTTTTTTTTTAACCCTTTGGTGAAAATTTAAAATACCATACTGAAATGAAAATACTGAAATGCCATACTCACATCTTAATCTGAGGTCTAAATTGTAATTGAGGACTACATACAAGAAATCTCAAGATCAATTTTTTATCATAAAATCCCATTAAAACAAAAAAAAAAAAAAAGAAAAAAAATGAACAAAAAATAAATCATATTACATGTCTCTATGAAGAATAGGAGAGGATTGGTTATGTTATGTTATGCAAGAAGAGGAGTGCAGATTTATTTTCATGGTAAATCCATTGGTTTCAGTCAAAACATTGAACTTAGCAAGGACTTAGGAAAAAATTCCTCCAAAACTAACTTTGAAACAACGTTGTTTTTCAAAATCATCTGATACTCCTTTACACAAATCTCTTTCAAAGTCAATGGCTAATGAAGGGTGAAGTCAGAGGGAAGGTGAAAAGCATCAGTTTCAGTGCTTTTGGAAAACTTGTTCTCTTAATCAAAATCTCCTGACATTAAAATGTTTCTCTAACATATATATATATGATACGCATATTTATTCATATATATAATAATTAACTCTATCAGGGATTTTTTTCCATCTCTGTCTTGAGGCCAAGCAAAGAACACCCTTTGGAAATAGTTTTGAGAAGAGAAGCCTGTTCCTAAAGCAGTAACAGAGAAGAGTGAGTAGGGAGAAGTGAAAGGAAAGAAGAGGCAACTGAATTTTTCAACAATTTTACATCAACTTTGTGCTTTGCTCTCATAAGACATTTTTGAAGTATGTCAAGTGAAACCAGGCTGAAATTCCCAAACCTATTCTTTTTCCTTGGGTACAGTATTGGATGTGGAACTTAGGATCCATGTGGATCCATTTTCAGTTTGAATGCAGTCATTCTGGTTCCTTATATTCTCTAGGATAGCTGGACTATGAAGAGAAGGGCTACTGTTCAATGTGGAACTGACAAAGGCAAGAGAAGGAAAACAAAACTGCTCCAGATGGCCTGTCAGAGCTGCAGACAAAATACATGGAGATGCTTATAAAATCAAATTAAGAAAGAACTGACTGCATCTACAATAATAGGAAAAACAACTTTGCCTATTGCAGTACAGCAGCCTTACAATAAGAGGCTTCAATACGCAAATTGCAACTCAAGAGCCAGGTGTGTGTTTATGAGCTCCGGGCCCTTGAAAGATGATAAATTTGCCATGGGAAATAAAGATAACTAGCTTTGGAGAAAGTTTGCTTTTATCTTCTAGCACTCAGACACAAGTAGCGCCAAACATTCACTTCTCCCTCCTCTCAGCTCCCCTGGCAATTCATCAGCCATTATGAACCATTTCAACGCTTTACTGGGTTGGGTCTTGGCTTGTGCTCGAGTGAATCTCCCTGCACATATGGGCACTCTGCAGGAACACTTGCCCTAGCACCATTTCTAGTACCCCACAAGTTGTCAAAGATCTTCCAGCAGATAACAAGCACTGATGAAAATATTTCTCCTGTTCCCTCAGTGAAAGAAAGATGGTCTCCCACTCCATGTATGACATGAATAAAGGTTTGGGGAAAATGAAGTATCTGCTACTTTTTGTTACCATGGTGACCATCCTATTTGGAAGGCCAAGAGATTGCAGTTTGTCGACAGAATGATTTGTAACTGAGTTTTAGAAAAGTGTGCTGTTCATCATGTTTTGACTGAAACAACTCTTTTTTAGCTTTGTCTTTTACCTTGTCTTTGGTTTGCAGAACAATATGGCTAAAACTTGAGAAAAACTGTTGATGTTATTTACTGTTCTGAAGCCCCTGGCACTAACAAACGAAGAGGAATGCTGTTCAGCACCAAAAAATGTCTACAGCACTTAACATGAAATGCCGTATCTCTCGGCCCCATAGGACCAAGGAGGAGACAACTTATTCTAGATGCAGTGTGCATTTCAGTCTGTCTGGAGTAAAAGATTATGCATCTTTGCTTCAAATCTTTAACCAAAACACAGACTTCCTGGAAGTTGGACTGTACAAGTGTAGCTGGAATAATCTCTGGAAGCTGTACACCTGGGACATTGACCCATACAAGAGAGAAAGTCAAGACATGCTAAAAATTATATTTATTCAGATCAATACCATCTGAGACTCATAGCTGCTCATTTAACACAGTAACACCTGGCACAATGGGGCCAGCACACTGAAGGTCCTCTCAATATGCAGGGCACAGGGGAGGGCTCCCAGCAGGGACCCCAATGACCTTGGCACCAAGTCTGGCACCTAAGGGACTCCAGGTACAGCAGGAGTTTAAGCATTTAAAAGCAGAAAAAAAGGACTATTGCCGTTACCAAGAAAAGTCCTGCTTCCCTCTGGTCCCAGATGCTGCACTTTATCCATGACACTCTCAACTCTCAGCCTTTGTGCCAGCATGACTCCTTGTGTAGCTGCAGAGTCATCCGGATCCAAGGCTGAAATAAAGCCTATAAGAAGGCCTGCCACACAATTAGGGAGGCATGAAAAGGGGGCAGGAAAATGGGCAGGAAGCTACAGCTGGCTTTCAGAGCCAGTGCTAGGCAGAAGCCCTCTCAACTCCCCCAAAATTTGTTCTCAGGTTTGAAGCCATAGTTCAACATTCAACATGTAGGTTTTTATGGCATTAGAATTAAAAAAAAAAAAAAAAAAAAAAAAAAAAGTTACCCATGTATATACTTTAGAATGTTTTCCATAATATGAATTATTTTTTCACATTTTTCTATTTATGCTACAGTTTCATAAAACTTTTTCTTTGACATTCATTAACAGGAACATATTAAAGCAAAGCAATCATCCAGCACTCTTAAGTCTGTGAAGAGAAATTGCTGATCCCTCAAGCTGGTCATCTGTTTCTCTTTCAGAAACTGCAGTCAACATTCTGGAAGGAATTACTGTGCCAAGAGGATTCATTCTGGTGCAGAATTTCTTAGCAAGAGATATTACCTAAAAGACTTAACAGGTGCTTGGCCACCATCAAGCCAGCTTTACCTAAAATACCTTGTAACTGTCAAAATAAAACGTCCCAAGCAAACTCTGCTAAGAATACTCTGATCCAGGTTTCTTGAATGTATTGTTTTAGGTGTTGATTGGTTTTGTTTGGAAGCCAGACTTCTCAGGAGACTTTACAAGGTTCAGGAAGTCTCTCCTTGGGAAAGGATTTTTGGATCCAGAATCAAAACCAGAAAAGCTGTACACCAGAGAACATTTATTAGCCCAGTGTCCATGTATCTTCTAGGAATATGAAAAGACAACGCACACATTTCTGTTCCGTCACTCCAAAATTCAAGGCGATTGCCTTCATTTCTTGCTTACAGAGTACTTCTCTCTCAGTTTCCTTTTGAAGCAAAAAGCTCACACACTCATCTTGACATAAAATGGAAGTTTTCAAAATCAGACACATGGCGTCCAGAGAAGGGCACTAAAATCCATCATATGAAGTAAGGTCTGCTTCCACATATTCCCAAGCATGTCAGTGACCTAGCATCATTGTACTTGAAAGTAAACTCTCCAAAAGAGTTAATTAGAACAGTAGCTTGATATTTATCAGGGAGATGTCATTCCCCAGCATGTGAGTTGCGTTTACTCTACACTAATACTGAGTATAAATTTCATCTTTTATTGATTTATAAATACTTCACACTATGTAAAATATTGTCAGATTATAATTCTCTCTCCATAAAATGGCAAACAAACGTCCAGCCATCTGTTCAGCTAATGAGAACAATCACCCAGGCTACTTTTCAAGCATAACGCATCCCAGTTTGAAAATGCTTTCATTGTAAGCACCTGTTCATACATATCAATTAAAATGATAATTACTCTGTTAGTGAATATAATCAAAATAAAATAGTTACAGCTCTATTGTTTACCAATTAACACTGCTGAATTCACTGATCATATATTTCTGTACTCATTTGTTGTTTTTTTTTGTTTTGTTTTTTTTTTTCCTGACCCATTCTAAGACCAGATCAATTTCACACTAATTCAAGGCAATACATGTTTCAACATTTAAGAGTGTAGATTTATAAAATAGCACTCTGGAGGCAAACACTTTCCTGGATCATGTCTCTCTTCATGATAGGTCACATTGGCATAGCTTACCATCAAAAAAGAGGTGACTTCTATAAAAGGACCATGCTTTCTAGGATGAACAGTAAGAATGAAATGAACAATGGAACTCAGCAAGAACTGAAATTCTGTTCTTTGTACAGAGTTCTTACTAAAGGGTAATTATCAGACTTTTTTATTATTAACAATTACTAGAAATCAGCAATTAACTCATTATACAAATTGGATTTATGATGGCTTTTATAACAGAAGTGTTAAAACACTAGACAACTCAAAAACGCAGTATCAAAAGATATATTAAAACATCACCTAAAAAGAAAATGGGCATCTTATAATAATTTTAGAATTATTACATTTTAAATTCTAATTCTGCTCTTTCTAAGTAACAAAATACCTTTTTAAAAGTAGATAATCAGATCTCAAATCAGCAAACTAATCCGTGTGCACATCTGAGAGAGAAACAAATCTCTGTACATATTTCTTTTTAGTAAAAAATACAACTTATCTTCCTCATCCTAGCAAAAGAAGGGTCATGAACATAAACAAAGAAAAGTATGTCAGAAAACCACTTTTCTAGGCAACAACAGTTCTTTCTGCAGAGGAAATGCAGCAACCCAGGCAGTGAGGAGCCCAATCCCTCCAATGCTCTCACATCTGCCAGCCACAAGAAGCTGAAATGTTGTGAAGTTATAGATCCATGTTATATTTCAAACATGGAAGCTGGAAAGAGCCTAGAAACATCAAGAAACTGAATCTTTGAAACTGAACAAAATTATCATGAAAACAAAATTGTTGCAGGAGATTACATAGGTTTACAAGCATCCAGACAGGTCTCTCTAACATTTTTTGGGGTAAGATCGCTTTCAGTAGGCTTTTACGACATTCTTATTCTTTCCCCCAACAAGCAGAAAAATAAAAAGAGAGGAAGAAAGGATGTAAATGTTTCTATAAAAATAGAAGGGAATAAACCCTCCCCTGTTAGTATCCTTTTGAACAAAGGTGCAGCTTCGGCACCTAAAAAGCCTAGGACTGGACTACTGAAGATGTGCTAAGAAAAAAAATTACAAACAATGCTCATGTAATACTTGAATTCATGTCCCCCACTTACACAGACACTTTACTTCAGCAGAGAAAGTAGTCTCAGAAACCTTACACATCCTTTCCACAAAACACAATGCCTGAGGAACTGTTCTTCATGTGTCTGTCACAGTTTTGTTCAAAACGAATCTCAATGTAGAAGAAATTCTTCAAATCTGCATTACTTGCTATCCTGAAAAATCTTTCTAACGCATGCTTATACCTAGATGTGGGCCCATATTTTATGTTGCTTCCAGAGGCCTGTATTTTGTAGTACTTCATTGGTACAAAAGCCTTGCCTCTCTTCACCACATTTGTTGGCTGTTGTGTTGTTTAAAATCAGTGCACTGTGCCATTCCCAGCCCTGGCAGATGCTGAGTTCCAAAGATTCCTATCTGCTAAAAACCAAGCAGTTTAGTATCCAGGAGCCACACGAAGCTGAACCACGCCTTCCACCAATGCTGTATGGGACCCTCTATAAAGTCAGTAGAGATGAATGAAGTGAAGCCTTTTTAGAACAATATCATGTTCTTGCTGCATTAACATCTCTTGAGTTACCTCCTATGTGAAAGTTCAAACACAGCTGGCAAATGCAACATCGTACTCCTATATACATTTTCTAAAAGGGGCTTCAGGTATTATTGGAATTATGTTTCTTCTGAAATTGAACCTGCTGTGGTATTGATGAAGGTAATTGATGTTAAGAATGTAATTGCTGTGAATCTGGATTCTGACTTTTATATGACTTTAATTCATTTTAATGTAA
Source organism: Aythya fuligula (assembly GCF_009819795.1). Lineage (NCBI taxonomy): Eukaryota > Metazoa > Chordata > Aves > Anseriformes > Anatidae > Aythya > Aythya fuligula. Next base: position 106,515 of record NC_045565.1, on the reverse strand, counting down.
ACAAGAAAAGGCAGCTCTCCACAACGATATACTACATATAATAATATAAATAAGCTTCTTCCTTGCTGGCATTTTACAGATCTAGCCATTTGATGTGAGAATTACGTAAAGGAAGGAAGTAAATCCAGGTATTACACATAATCATATTGATTCATGGGCTATGGGACTAGTACTTGTGTGTTTGTATGATATACTCATTCAAACTGCTTTTTCTTGCACAATGGAAAGGGTAACTTCTTCATTTTCTTTAACAAGCTGAGAAACAGCTTCCAAATGAAAATGTTGTCATTTTCTAGACTAAACTGGTCTCTGGAAGCCAATGAAACAAAGCTCTGATTCTTGTTCTGCACCTTGCAAACTTCCTTGGAGCATATGTTTTTCCCCGCTTTCTCTGACTCTTACCCTCATCAGTTTCCAAGTCAGTACCGGAACTGAATTCAGGGGTCCTCATCGCACATAGGTTAAACGAAGTGACACGTGAGGTGACATCTCTGACAGCTGTGGCTACATCAGATTTATGCTAGAACATGCATGGAACAGGAAAGTTTGTGATTCATATCCAGCCTCATCTTTGTTACCAGATAGAACTTGACACATCTATCAAAAAAGAAAACTATTTTCGGGTTCATGACTATATACCTTTTTTTTTTTTTTTTTACTCCAGGGAAACTCACTGCAAGTATTACAGTACAAAAAATAAAAATAAAAATAAAAAATAAAAGGCATTTCTATTTCACATACATTGCTGTGACTAGCAACACTTTATCCATAGGTACTTTTTCATAGTTCACTGAAATGTGGATGTCTGTTATAATAGATATTAAATATTTTTCTTCCTCTTTTTACACACACAGTCCATCACAAGTTGACATCAGTAAACATGACTATGTTAACCAAACACAACAGTTTCCAGTATAGTAGAAGTGCCTAGAAATTGACAGTGATTTTAATATTAGCTTTGACCAAGATAAATTCTGACATGACTTCCACCGTATATAAAACTCCCTAAAGACCCTGATAGACAGAACCCATTTTATGTTTGCAGAGCACCAAGTGCACCCTGTCATTTTGAAAGATTTGTTAGCCTTAAGTCACCCAAGCCATCATAAAAAAAAAAAAAAGCTATTGTCTAGAGTACAGGAAACCCTGAATGAAAGAAATTTGATTTTTTAAATGGATCATACCTACTTAGTGATTTTTACTTTAAAAATTAAAAATTTCTCCTGATTTGTTTCCACATAAATAATTATTCTTGGACAAAGTACCCCAAGGAAACAAGCAACCCTTTTTTCAGAAAATTGCCAATAAAAATTGAACAAGTAACTGTGGTTATATGGTAGGCAAGTATGAAGAAAATATTCCCTTGTTCTACACCTAACATTTAAATTGTCAATTTTTGTTCAACTGGTGGAGAAATCGTAAGATTATGTTCTAAAAAGGCATTCACACCTAATTTAAATTCACAGAGATTTAAATTCACAGAGATACAAGAAAAATTTCTGCATGGTCTCACCAATTTTCTCTCTGTTCCTCCTATTTCAACTTGTATTTTCAATTTAATATCTTTCCATGGATTTTTTAATTGCCTTTTGATCAACCACATGAAATTTGTACTGGAAATTTGATTTTTATTAGTTCCTGGTCTTTATGCAACTAATTCATTATATTTTACTCTTACCAGATTTCACATCAACTTTCACTCAAAGGTAACAGGTAACACCAAACTGCATTAATGACATTACTTAACTACTTCTGAAAGTCAGTCAAAGGAAACAATCCTTCAGTGCCCTAACTAGCCAGTGAGCATACTGAAAACACTACCATCAACTTCAGCGTTCTTTGGATTTTCTCCTAGATAGTCCCAGCACCATGTTGAGTTTGACATGTCAAATATTTTTTGTAGCCTTCTGAGAAAGGCCTTGTTTTGTTACAAATGAAAAAGTGTTATATAGCAAATTCAATGTTAATAAGAAGCAATTAAAAAATGAACTTTACTAACAATATTTGGGAGTTTATAACAGAACTGATGATACAAGTTCATAAACTTTTTTTTTTTTTTTCCCCCCATCTTCATTTGGAGACTACAGCTGTGACACAGTGTCCCAAGACAGGCAATATGCTGAAATTCAAACACTGGCAGTGGTACCTAGCATCCAATTATCAACAGCTTACCTATTCATATTTTTTTCTACTATCTAGCTGAGCATTACTAACCAGAACACACTTCTGGTATTTAAGCGGTCATACCTTCCTTCTCCCTCTGGAGCTGTGGCTCCATTTGTTTCACCTTCAGCCTGGCTGCTAGGGTACAGTGCATTACAGGAATAGAGGGGAAGAAAAGAGGAGAGGAGAAAATCAGCCTTGGCATTTTCCTCCTCTACCTCTTCCTTCCTCAGATAGATAGGTCTGGAAACAAAAGAGCAGAAAACATTGTTTCTACAGACATCACTAATCCTACCAAGTGAGTTTCTGGAGCCACAGTTCCCACTCCTACTGAGACAGGGAAGCAAAAGGTCCACACTGCATCATCTTGGGGAGCCCAGAGTTCAGTGAGAATGACAGCATAGCGTTTTACAATTGCCCTAAGGTTTTTCTTTTACTGTAAAATCTCATAAAGTTCTTTTTGGGCCTACTTGTTTCTCATGTCTCTCAACCACAGCTTGAGTTTTTCATTCAGCTAGATTCAAAAAGGAACATATCCGGATGCAACCTCATCCTTTTTTCTCTTCTTCCAAAGGGACTTCCCGTCTTCCCTTTGTAGTATTCACAGAAACAGTGGTGTTTGCTTTCCCATCTGCTTTTTCCTATAGTTAACTTTAGCTTGTTTCTGCCAACAACTTCACCATGTTGGACTTACTCTTTCTCAATTAACAGCCCACCTTGATTCAAGCAACCCACATCAAAAGATAGCCTGGTGCCCACACACTCCTCGCTGAATGTAAACAAGGTAGCTTTATACCATTACCTAACACCTGACTAAACAAATGCCATCTGCAATGAAATGGTACAACAGCCAGTTAATTCACCACAGATACTCAGGTCTGTGTAACAGCATATTGTCACAGAGTATAGAAACTAACAGCTAGCACGAGATCACAAACATCCCTGAGGAGAGAGATGTCATTTTGAAGGAGAGACTGACCAACTGAATGACAGGCGTTTATTCCGTTTTCCTTCACAGAAATGTTGATTATCTTCAACCCCTGACCACCTTGCTCCAAAAGAACCTGGGCAGACAAAACTGCTCTGCATCCTTAGGCTCAGGGTAGCTGCTTGGGTCACGGCACCACAAATAATAAATAAATTGCTGTCCTGCTACTTTGTCTTTCCTGTCATATTCCCACTGAGTGTTTTGAAATAGAGGTAAAGAAACTGATTCCAAATTCCTTGCTTGTACAGAAATACTCCTAAACAGAAGCCTAAGATTGCTTTATCTGTGCTCATACGTACTCAGTGGCTGATCCCCACCTGTCCTGGGCATCGCTCAAGTAGATCACAGAGCCATTTACAGCAAACTATGATCTATTTTTCCACTTCTTGCATTAATATTTTGTTCTGCCTTATGAACTAACATTTTGGTAGATGACACACATGCACTTATTTTATATACATATTAAAAAAAGCAAATAACAACAAAAAACACCTTTATAAGTGGAAACCTAAGAGCCACTGTCTAGTATCTAAGGGGTGCTCAGAAAGTGTCTTCTGAAAGCATCAAGAGACAAATGCTCTTTCAACAAATGTGGTTTCAGAGTGATGCTAAAGACAAAGAACCCAGATACACCAAGTACCATTTTGTGTGATTTCTGTTTATGAATAATAAATAAACCAATTTATTTCTCAGAAAACAAAACTCTCAGCTGCAACCCTTATGCATATGTTCTAGCGGTGTGTTTTATTTAATTCCACAGGTGTAATTAAATGTGTCATTCATTTGTTCTCCATTGTGATATTTCAGTCAAATAGAAACTGCTTTCAGACTTCATTTGCAAGAAAACTACTCTCAGACAAGAACCTGCTAACTTCATAGCAAGAGCGTGAGAGGTCTTCACAGGCATTTAGCTTTTCTCCCATCTATTTACAATGAAATTGAGACTAAACAGCTATATGCATGCACTTGTGTAAGTAAGTACCAATTTATCAGTTTAACACACTTATTATAGAATGACTTGACAGATTCCTTCCCCCCACATACATTGTGATAGATGATGCCTTCATGGCATGTTCCTCCTATTTCTGGTAGCTTATAATATATTTAATCATGCCTGTGGTTCAATGATACTCTGTGGTTTCATTTCATTTGTACGGTTGGAAAATGTGTGCTACTGGCAGTTATGTAATGGAGGCTGCTACTCTGCCTGAAATGGAAAAGAGGAGAAGGGCATATAGAAACTGTGAGGGGAAGGGCATAAAGAAATTGTGAGAGGAAGTGGAGGCTAGCGTTTAAGTCTTGTGTTTTAATAAACAAGTCCAGAAATCCAGCCTATCGAGGAACGTCCTGTCGTGTTACAAGTGATGTGGTTTGACTGTGCTTGAATTCAGCTCAGCCATCGTCTGCCTGAAAAAGCCCATTTATAAATGGGGTGGTGATTGCAAAATGAATCCTGGGAAGCATTTTTTCAAAGAGGAGGCTATTGACAAGGCTGTACTGCAAAAAGAATGCACTGTGAACAGAATTATCTGTCACAAGATAACTCACTGCAAGGTCAAACGTTGACCTTGCACTGATGAGGCAAAAGAGGCTCTCAGGAGGCAATAGAAGAGGAGTTGTTTGAAGGTGGAATTGGGCCAGATCAGCTTCCTTTAGAAGACTGCAAGCAACTGTCATTGCTTTCTAAAAGGATTAGCTACCAACACAGGATAGTTAGAACCTTTGGGGCTTTTCACCCTGATGTGCCAAAAATCAAGATTTTCCCATCTCTCGCCTACTGCACTTTGTTTTCAAGACCCCAGGAAAGCCTGCACTTTTCTGTTATAAAAAGGCCTGTCCCCCTCCTCACTCATACCAAGCATAAATCAGCTAGAGCAATATAAATATGAAGCACCAGAATAATTAAGTGATCATCCATTAGTATTCAGTGTGTGCCCAAGATGAACTGGAATTTCTCATCATAGAATAGTAACCAGAATTTCCAAAGTTCCCTTACTTAAATTCCTTGAAGTTCTGCAACATCATCTGCAGTAGCGTATGCTCCAGGATCTCCTTGGGAGCAATTCTACAGACCAACAGGTGAAAAGTTGTGTATGCTGGCCCTTCCAAATGCCTGTACTACTGCACAAATACTTCAATACCCCATGTGATGCCTGGGAGTCTATAACTCTACTAAGAGATGCTCATTTCTGTTAGACATTCAGCCTTCAACACAAAGCTACTCAGTGAGTCACTTGGTCCTGTCTTCCACCTTCCTGAGATCAAAATCACACTGTCCCTGGAAACAGAGCAGTATATTCAAGCATCCCTGTCAAGGCCTAGTGGTGCTACACATCTATGTATGTATCTAGCTGCTATCCCATTTATAGCAGGACTAGAAAAATTTTAATCTTTCAGTTAGATCTCAGTTATAAAATTAATTGTTCACAGCAGTAAAATCAACTTCTAAAATCGCTGTCTGTGCCTTTGATTAAAGCTTCCTTCTAATTAGATAATGAAGGCTGCAGTTTCTGTTGTTTTTTTTTTTTTTTTAAGAGAAGTTTGAGTTGTTGATTAAATATTTACTACTGCTAAAGCCCTACTTTTCCTTAAAAAAAAAAAAAAAAAAAAAAAAAAATTAGATTTTAAGATACAAAAGATCTTCTCCTTTAATCTGTTTCTATTTCTGTACTTCTTACACAGTTTGCAGCTTTTTAATTCTCTGGTTTAACCTAATTGTAAATAATAAATGAAATACTTAAACAAAATGTTGCACAACTACTGGTCAGCGAAAAAGTGAAAGATCCTAAAATTCATTTTCTGAATCTGAGAAAGTAAAATATCATCTTGAAAAGAAACAAAATTTTCCCGGCATTTGCCATGGTCTTCTTCTGTATTTTCCCCCACTAAATTTAACATGGATGTCATTATACATCATAATTCTGTAATTACAAGTTTCAGTGGGGAGATGACTTATAATTAGATGTAATTACAGTCATTATGTAAATCCAACACTATAAATTAAAATTTACAGAAAAACATCCAAAAAAAATCACAACAAAAAAATTAAACAGATCCATGGGGTAATAAACTCAACAAAAGGAAAAACACTAATAAACAAAGTTAAAAAACTGTTCTCTAATATCCTCTCTCCCTTCCCACCCCTCTCACCCCTCTTTGAAACTGTCATTTAGCATAGGTTTTTATTTTACTTTTAAACACATTTGCAAGAATAGGACCAGCTCACACTACTTACCAATCCATATATTAAAAGTATTTGGAATATGAATCCCTCTCTTTCCCCAAATAGAAGCATTCTAACCAGGTAACAGAAGTTCCTGGGTTCATTCACAACCGATGGCTGAAGAGCTAACACATTTCTCTTCTAACCACTGCCCTTTAACCTCCTTTACTGCACTACAGATTGTACAGCCAGACTCCTATCTTTGCTATAATTGTTTAAGTCCTGGATAACTCTGTAAGGCAACGCAATTGTGTGGCTACACACAATAGCCACTAACAGCTTAAAGCTACTCCCCCTGTACATTGGCAAGAATACATAAAAAAATAAATAAATTAAAAAAAAAAAAAAAAAAAAAAAAAGGAGGAGGATATTAGGAGTCACTCCATTCTATTCAAATGGAGCTAGATCAGGCTCAGACACAAGAATCTAGTCTAGAAGTTATTGATAGTCATTGGCTTAGCACTGCATCATTTAAAACTTTGCCACTGTGATCATAAACTTGCCAAAGAAATTTGGGGTTGTTCTGTAATGTCTCTTCAGAACTGACAAGAAATCTAAATAGTTTTTGTCTCTTTTTTCATTGCTGACATTGTCAGTTGTAATGACAGAATGAGGTGCAGAACACAGCACTTCATTGGGCAAGCAAAGGGGAGAATAGATTTTGATCTGTTCCTTGTTTAAACTATGGGGTATATGTCAATTCCTAAACATAAGGCTCTATTCTGTTCATAATCTACAGGTCTTAAAAACTGAAAGCTTTTTTAAAAGCTTAGCCACTCATGTCTTATGTAGGCTTAGCTAACTGTGAAAGTACTATTTGATTTGATGACTGAGCTTTTGCAAGGTGAGATGAAGATTTTTTTTTCCTGCCTGTGTCTACCAGAGATGCCAACCACTTTCCATCTCTCTTGAACCACAGGTGGCCAGATGTGCAGTCTTCATGCAAGTACTTTCAGTAGCAGCAGGAGCTGATCACTGTATTTCGGCAAGTGACAGTCTTTTCTGTAAGATTCAGCCTGTAATACTTGTCAATTCTCCATTGCTACTATTGGTGGGAGTTTAAGACACCTGGATATTATTGCATTTGGTATCATTTAAACAAACAAAAGCTGTATTCCATAAATAAAAATAATTATGCAGACATTTTATAACCATCCTTGGGACTTGAGCTAGAAGTCAAGGCCTATACAAAACATTTGCTTCCAAGACCAAAATGTGCAAGTTATGATTTTGTAGCAGCATGTGGGTGGCTGTTGGTAAAGTAGCAGATGCATGTTAAAAATCCAGTATGGGCTTTAGGAAAACATTTATTCTTTCCCATAGAATAATTCATCATATGCTCATAGTCAGAATATCCACAGGGCTCTGCTGACCAAGAAAATGGGAGCCATTTTTGTACCACAAGGCTGTACTACCCACATTACACAAGGCAGAGCCTGGAATGGCTGTTGTTCAAGTGTATCCTGACATCTCTGAAGACCTGCAGACTTTGATCCTTCAGGACAAACAAAAAAGTAATCACTCATGTCGTTTGTTCTTATTACACTACACATGAAAAGCAGCTTTACCTGCTCTTCTTATTGTTCAAGCATATTTCCTCAGGTCCTCTTTTGTATTTGCTGAATCTGGGTCTCTGAAAACTGGATATTCTAAAAAGAGACAGTGTATTTGCCCTGTAGATGAATTTATCATTCCCTTTACCCATGCACAAAGCCAAAACTAAAAAAAAAAAAAAAAATACCTTACCCACAAAAATGTAAAAATGTTAGAAGATCAAAACCTAACCACGTATTCTAAAGGCTAGGTATTTAGGACTGGTCTGAATTCAGGTTTAAAAGAAATAATAGATGGCCACTTAGTAATACAGAAAATGTGTATGAAAACTCTCAATTCAAATTAAACCCAGCATGATAATTCATGCTAAAAACCACAGCTTGCCAGATACAGCTTTCAACATGCTACAGGTTTCATCAAACCTATACACATTCAAATTTGAAAAAGGTTTGAATAGTAAACTTGTGGCTGTCAACCAGTTAAGCAAAAATCACCAAGATCATTTTAATGCTGTTATATGCTGGAGCTGAAAAGGCTATTAGGTTACTGAGTAAACAGTTCCCTTGTCCCTCCTACCTGCACATTTGTTTCCTGTACTTATTCTCAGTTTTATTTCTTCGTTCATACCAGCACCCACACTTCAATCAGCCCACCCACTTTTCATCTGCCAAGCAATCACTCTTTGCTCCTTAAAACATAAAGCTACTTGGCAAGGACTCCCAACACTGTTCTCCAAGGATACTCTCATCTGTCCCTATTTTAACAGTGAACCATCATCATGGATGTATTTACAAATGCTGTAGTAGAAAGATTAGAGAAGCAGCTCCAAATGGGATTAAACTGTGTCCATGCAAGGATGAATAATATAAGTGAACATTCAGTGTTGCCTAAGAGTGCTATCATTCTTTTTCCACCTATATTCCTTTCCTAAGAGCCAGGTTTAGCTGGAGATTTGTCATGCACATAATACAGAGCATGAAAGACGGGGGAATAAAATTATATTTGGAAGAGGATGGAGATCTGGAAGCCAGGACAGATGAGCTCTCCACCTGATGCTGCACTGCACATTGGTATCTGTCTTTTGTGGGGATCAGTTTAGCTTGACGTCAGCTTCCTAGGATACATTCACTTCATCAAAAGATTTCTGAGAAGGAAGAAGAAAATCCCCAGACTGTGAATCCTCAAAATATTTAATCAAGTTAGGACTCAAAAGGAAAGGGGTACGCTGAGAGAAGAAAAAGCAGAGAATTACTTCCAGAGTGAAAAGAGTTCTGCAGCAGCAGGTACATTTCTCTACCAATATTTCTGAAAAATGGGAGAATTTGAGGTCCTCATCTGAAGGATGGGGGAAATCAAAGACAAAACTGAAACTATTGGTCTCCAGTGGGATAGTAAACAGATGGTACACTAGGTATTCTTCACAAAAAGTAAAGGTGAGCATTTGCAATATGGCCCCAATTTCAATAATCAAAGCCTTAATAAAAATCAACTCATTACCTCTTGTATATTATTAAACTCGAAAAAAACTACTCAGTGTAACATTTTCCTCCATACCTTCAAGGCTTTCTTCTAAGCCTTTTCTTCAAGAAAAATGGACAAAGAAACAAAAACTGCTTTCAAAATAAACAAAATACTTTTTTCCTCTTGTTACAGATTTCATTCTGAAACTAATATATATATATATAAATTTAAATTATGATATAACCTCATAGTAGGTCATTCAAGACCATCCACAAAGGGCTTTCAAGAGTCAACCTCACTTCAATCTTTGATTTTCCATGATGGAAATCTATATGGACCATATCAATCTGGTGGTTCACTTTCTCATGAGCAGTTTAGTGGACACTTTTACTTTCTGCAAAAAGCCATGAGAAAGTGAAATATGAAACTGAAAAGTGTTCTTTATCAGTCACTTCATCACGTTGTTAATTTAATCTAAGCTAAGGAAGACTGCCCTATCAAATCATACGGACTGCTGAAATTATCAGATGTTCTGCCCTTTTCTCCCCCAGTACTGTCCGCAATACTTATTTTTAATCCTATGTTATGTGCTTCATTACCTCGCTACTATACATGATGAGAAGCCAAAAGTTTTCTAGAATTATAACAAAAACAGGCCAACTTAATAAAGACACAAACATTCAGATACTTAAATCACATACAGTTAATCAATATTTTGGTTACAAATTCAGTTAAGGTTCAAAAATGTGCTTGGACTTCATTGCTGCTTTTATGCTCTATGAATATTTTATTACGTGTGCATTTTTCTAAAGTGTTTTCATTTTTGCAAAAATATCCCCAAATCAGTAGCAAGATGCAACCTCTACTAAAATTATTGAATTTTCTCAGATTACCAACTAAAAGACTGGAGGAGCAATTCCATCCTCAATCACACGCATGCAGCTTCTACTGGATTCACATCTACTATCAAAATATCTGAGGATATTGGGCATCATACATCTTCTCTCTCTTCCCTACTAAGTCAGCCCATGTTATGATATGGCTTTAGTATAAAAACAATCTTGCTAAAAAGTATGTTTTCCTAAATCACATTCATGTGGTATACAGCTGTAAGAAAAAGGAGGAAAAATAAACCAATCAGTGCCAAGTCACTGCATTTAGTTAACAGTGTGGCATTTCCAGTGGTTTGCCTAATTTCTTTTCTGATTTTGCACCTCGGCATATTTGCAATTTTAAAGTCTCAGTGGCCAGCCACACCTCTAGAGAAAAATCAGAATCACAGAATCACCTAGGTTCGAAGAGACCTCCAAGATCACCTAGTCCAACCTCTGACCTAACTCTAATAAGTCCTCCACTAAACCATATCACTAAGCTCTACATCTGAATATCTTTTAAAGACCTCGAGGGATGGTGACTCAACCACTTCCCTGGGCAGCCTATTCCAATGCCTAACAACCCTTTTGGTAAAAAAAGTTCTTCCTAATATCCAATCTAAACCTCCCCTGGCTCAACTTTAGCCCATCCTCCACCAAAGAAAAAAGAAGCACTCACACAAACCCTGAGAATCTGCAAGCACTGTTTATCGCCTGAACATCTCGCAGGCAAGCCTGTGGGATGTCCGTGGTGTTTGGTGGCTCCAAGCTAATGTTTGCGATGGAGCCTGAGCAATGAGTAGGGGGCTCGCTGGGCTCTCCTGCAATGTTGTTGGTGCTCTCGGATGGTATAGCACAAAGACATGCCACAGTAGTCCCAGGTCTGTTCTGGCCAAGGTGGATCCACTTCCATCCATTCCCCCACATCTGGTGGATCCAGCTCCATGGGCTCCACAGTGTTGGGCAGAAGGCTAAGCCAGTCCTTGCCCGGGACTGCCCAAACGGGATGCCTTCCATCCCAAATATTTTCAGGCCAGGGTGCTGAACCTGGGGGTCGTCCAGTCCCACGCCTCAGTCCCACACCACCGTTGGCTTGGTTTTCATGCATGGGTCCAATGCTGCCCTCTGGCTTATGGCCATTGCTGGGTCCTGCATTGTGTCCCAGACTATTGGCATGTCTCTGCTCCCTCTGCCCATGACCCCTCTCCTTCTGCTCAGGTACATTCCTTCTTGGTGCTTCACCGGACTGCACTGCTGTCCTCGCACACCAAGGCCTGCTGCCCACCTTGCTCTCCTGGTCTCCTTCCTGCCGCACAAGCTGGCAGTCAGAGGGAGGCTGCGCCTCCCATCCTGTGCCCTGGGTTTATTTTTAACACTGGTTTTTAGGTAATTTCATTCTATTCTTTACGGAAAAGAACAGATGCAAGATGCAAGGTGCATCTTCAGCCCTAACTCCCACGTGTGCTTTGTGCTCCGAGTGAAGAATCTCTTCCTCACATCACATCTCATCTGAATCTCCCCTCCATTTGTTCAAAGCCGTTATTCCTAGTTCCATGGCTACACTCTCTGATAGAGTCCCTCTCCAGCTTTCTTCTAGGCCACTTTTATGGGTAAGGTTAGGTGGCAAAAATGCAGGACCTAGCAAACTGCAGCCTTATCTACCTTGTTCCACACGTTCCACATGATGTTTTCCAGCCCAGGCTCTAGCCACTCATCAGTGTTACGTAGAATCATGAAGGCTGGAAAAGACCTTCAGGATCATCTGGTCCAACTATCACCCTGCTACCGATGTCACCCTCTAAACCATGTCCCTATGTACCAGGTCCAACCTTTCCTTGAACACCCCCAGTGACAGTGACGCCACCACTTCCCTGGGCAACCCATTCCAATGCCTGACTGATCTTTCTGAGAAGAAATCACATACAAATAGTGTTATATAAGCAAAAGTTCAACAACAAGTCTGAAGATTTTGATAGGTACCAGATCAATAAATCTTGAAGTCTTTGATGGTTAAGGAATTCATGAGTCTACTGTAAAAATACCGCAACACAAAACATGCTACCTCTACTCACATTCACCTTCTGCGCATGTGTGAACAAACTCACTAGCACAGTCACAAATGACTCCACATACTGAAATTACTTCCTACAAGTGTTCATCTTACAAAGAGTCATTCTTTAATAGGACTCAGTCTTTTGGATCTCGAGGAACTGAAAGCCAGTGCTGTAGCTGACCTTCAGCAAAAGTCAGAAAGAAAGAAACAAGTGCAATTATAGGCAATGATACCTCCATAAATTCCCCTGACAAAACAGAAGGTATCCTTGAACAAATCTCTATGTCCGGAGAAGTTCCTTTATACGGCAAATCAGGAACTAGCTGATGGCATGTCCCATTCACACTGTACAAGACACTCAGGGCTATTCTCTCCTGCTTGTGTTGTTCAGTTTAAGTTAATGATTTAAAAGTAATTAAATTCAATAAACCATGACAGATTAAATAAAAACTAATCAAAGTAAATGAATTACTAGCTTCATAGATGTCTATTGTTTTGGGCTACAGAACAAAAGGAACTAGATGATGAGAGTAAACAAAAGCGAATAAAGCAAGAGGAAAAAGCCTTTAGCAGTTGAGACACATTACTACTGACTAAGATTAACTTTTCTGTCTGTTCCTCAGTAAAAAAAGACTCTGTATCAGCTAACAAGACAATCTAATGAGACCTATCAGGGGACTTCTATAACAAGATTAGGAGAAGAACCAGTAGCAAGGCTGTTTCTGCACAATCGAGAAAAGGATTTGTATTTAATTAACAGCATTTATCTCAACAGTCCATTTCTAAGGAATAGTCTGAAAAAGGCAACCAAACTATTGAACCAATTGGTCATTTAGCCACAGAAATAGTTTTAAAAGAATAAACCTGGGATAAGTCTTTGTTGATTACTGTGAGGATATATTTGAACTAGCAATTTGGTTGGCACTAAATTTTAAATAAATATGATTTAGCCCCTTCCATTCTCCTTCTAAATAATCCTTACCCAGGACAAAACATATGCATACAGTTAAAATTACTGTGAGCAGGTGTATAGCTGAAGTCACAAACACAATAAACCAAAGATTTTAAGGCTGTTCCCAAATCTGAGCCATAATGACAGCAGCAAGTTAATGGCAGAATATAGAAAAGTATCATCCTCATCTGTATAATGGGTCTACTGAGACATGGGAATTAACTGCTAGAGCCTGAAGATAGATGCCTGGCAGTTAGTAATAAAAATAGTTTTGTACTAATAAGATTAGGAGAAACCTAGGAGAAATAAATGCCACAGAAGGATTAGTTTTAGTACTGGGATTAAATGTTACAAGTTTCCACCTCCCAGATCTACATTTAAATAATTCTTCTAATAATTCTTCACCATTATTTTTCTTATTGCAGCCTGAAAGACCTTGGCAAGTTCGTTAGAATATACTTCACATTTAAGTACAAAATAAGAAGTCTTGAAATATTTAGACAGCAAGTACATACACACTTCTGAAGAGTCCCTAAACTTGAACAGTTTAAAACAAGCACCATTTTGCACTGTTGACCCTAAAAGTTAAAGAGTCTTTTGTAGTCTAAAAGTAAGAGAGACTATTGTACAAGAGCAGTAGAAGTACAGTGATGATAGCTCTTTAATTCACATTTGTTCAGAACAGTGGAACCAGCATGCTCAGGTGCAATCTTGGGCTCTGTGTGAACCAGTACAGTCATCACTGGGGAAAAAAAAAATAATAATCATAGAATATCCTGAGTTAGAAGGGATCCACAAGGATCATCAAATCCAAATCCTGGTTCCACACAGCACCACCAAAAAATCAAATCATGGGTCTGAGACTGTTGTCCAAATGCTTCTTGAACTCCAGCAGGCTCAGTGTCATGACCACTTCCCTGGGGAGCCTGTTTCAGTGCCCAACCACCCTCTGGGTGAAGAACCTTTTCCGTATATCCGACCTGAACCTCCCCTGTTGCAGCTTCTCACCATTCCCTCAGGTCAACGTCATTCTCTCTCCCACCTACCTTGGACAAAAATAGCCAACAGCCCACCAGTTACTCTGACAGAAACATGTCAAATATAAAATCCTCCTGATACTCTACTGGAATTTTCAGGGGTATTGTCAGTTTCTTTGCCATCTTATTTTGTTAATTTATATGAAATCATTATCATGAAGCAGCTAATTGGTATATAAAGCTTTCTGATGATACTTAAGCCTCAAAGCCTGTTCAGTACATAGGCAATAAAAAACTACGTAACTACTGCTGTCTCAAACTATTAACATTGTTCTCTCTAACTTTAGACTTTTGTAATATGGCTGATGGGTTTGCTGCAAGGCTCATAGCCATGCCAGATCTTTTTCAGACAAGAACTTCTTACAAGATCATTTCCTTGGTTTACTCCACACCACTTCGGAGGGTACTGATTCATTTCATAAATGGGTATATTTCTTTCACAATAGTAACTGCAAAGGCTTCAGAGCAGTAGCATCATTGCATGAATCAGTTCAATAATCAGATTCTGTTGCACTATATGAAAATAGCAGAAAGTCTCCACCTACAGAATTCAAATGGCATACATAACTTCCTATTGCACACAGACTAACAGCCTTCAGATAGTCTTAGATTAAGCACTTAAGAAAAATTTTTAAGTAAATCATCCTGAAAGCTTTTACAAATTAGATATAAAACAACAGAAGACCGGGAATAATTCCTGGTTCCTTTCAAGCTTTATTTGCATTTTCAGTAACAATCTGTGACAAGCCCCTTCATGGACAATCTTTCTGTCAATGAGTCAGTACCATCGTATTTTTAACACAAAGCAAAAATTAATTTACCATTAATACAAATCTTTCCTAAAGATAATGAAGCTTCTCTTTCTCAGAGTAATTTAAAAATTAACTCGGGTTTCCCAAGATTTAAGTTTTCTGTGAGCACTTCAACACAAAGCTCTTGCAAGCTGTTTTTTAGCCCATGAGGAACCAATGCTCACAGCTTTTGCACACAATAGTGCAACAGTTTACAAGGCTGTACTATCTTCACAGTTTACTTTAGAAACTAAACTTACACTCACTTATGTAAATTCCTTCAAAGCAAAAGGAGGTAGAAGTAGTTCAAACCTTCTGAGTGCTAGATCAAACAAGGTCAGGTCTAAAGAGCTGCTGCAGAGGACTGGAAGCAAGCCCTGTTCTTGCAGAGACATCCCTCCACTCCAGCATAGCCACTACCCAAAATCTTCAATCCTAGGAGCAGCGAGTCACTCTTCAAAGCTCTGAAACCGAGAAGAAGGCATCAAGACTAAGGCTGCCCTTTCACAGGGATGACAGCAATAGCTGACCACTCAAGGCAGTTGCACCTTACATAGAACTGAAGCCGTACAGACAAAATTCTCCAAGTCTCAGTTACACAAAATGTGAACTCAGAACTGACTACTTCTTTCTTATCATCACCCTTGTGCTATTCCCTGCACACAGTTTTAGTACTAAGCAAGAGTGGCTAGCCACATTGGCTCTGCGTCAGGTGGTGCACAGAGAACAGGAGGAAGCATGGAACAGCTCTCCAGCTCCCAGTTGTTGCTTCTAGCAGCCACATGGCATTAGCATTCTGAACAGATCTTTCCCCTTTACTTCATAGCATGCTATATTGATCAGTGGATGCTTGTACTCACCAGAGGCCTGATTTCACTGCCTTTAATGAATTTAATTCTCTCAGCTCCAGCTAAGCAACTTGACACCTTTCTATTACATAAAGCCAATCTTTTGCCGGCTTAATAATCTTCTATAGTTTTGATCATTAACAACGTGCTGTTTCAAAGAACTCTGAGTTCATTTAGAGAGACTCCCTCCACCCCCATGTCAGTGAACACCAGAAACCCTACCAGATTTTTTTCTTGTTTTCCAACTCTCCAGAGCATAAAGAAAGTCATTAGGTTTGAACAAACTGAACATTTCATTTAATGGAATCCAGCCTTACAGAGCTCAGATTCTAGGTATTTATTTAGTCTATCAAAAAGCCACTTTCAATGCATATCTTCTACAAGACTTGGTACTGTACTGCAACAGCCATGAGAGTTATTATTGTAACTGAATAATCAGACACCAGTAAAACCCTGTCTGCTTTTCATTATGGCACCTAATATTACGACAGACAGCTTTTCCTCCTTTTTATAATGGTGCTTGATAATTCTTCTGTAATCCAGATTCCCCCCGTTTCCTAAGAAAATTGGAATTGCCGATGGAAAACGACTGGAATTTAGCAGAAATTAACAATTTATCAGTCACTTAAATACACCTAATAATGATTTTGTAGCTGTAAAGGCTAAAACAAGCCCTTGAATATTTTTTTAGATGATTCCCAAGCAAAAATTTGAAAAGGGAAGGGGAATAAATGTTTTAATTGTTCACAATAAGTATATCAGAAAAAAAAAATGCTTTGCATATATGCAACACCAATTTCGGGAAGTCTTACACTGCATAATGCATCCAGTTCACAAATGAACATAGAGTACTTGGCTGTCCTGAAGTTTTACTGCAATCAAAGCCAATATGATGCATGTATATATAAAATACTACAAAAACAAAAATGTTCATATTTTAGTATTGCTAGTTGCACGAATGCATTTAGAGATTTGAGATCTGATAGTAATAAAATAAGATAAACATTTTGTTACATAATTCTGAGCACTCAAAATGTGCTGCACCAGTCACACATTAACTAGAAGTGTAAAAATGTATTTTACACATTTCTTGAACATATCATGCTATTTGGATTCCTCCAACATACTACGTCTCTTGGAAGGTGATCAAACTAATCTTACAGTTTCATATTTTCACTGCCTGAGTAAATTGTGTTGTAAATTCTATCTTGGAAAATACTATTTTACTCTTTTTCATTTATAAGAAATATAAAGATTTTCCTACAATAATCTCATAGGTCTTACATAATGAAAGCATTGCCACCTAAATTTGCACATGAACAGGTTTGAGTCTCCCTAATCTTCAGTATCAACAGATTGAAGCAAGAAGCTGACATTTTAGATTTCCAGAAGAAAAATCACACCTAATAAGATATGTATCGTTTACTTTGCAAGAGATTTTCTTTTTCTTCAAATTGCTTGGCACAGTTTACCTAAGTCAGTAGTTTCTCATGGATTTGGATTTGTGGCTTTTTACTAATGTGGCTACACATACTGTGAATACTTCTGAAAACTTTAATCCCCTATAATTTATCAATAACAAAAAGAAAAAGAGAAACTCATTCAAAAAGGAAAATCCACCTCCTAACACAGGTTTGGATATCCAAGGCTCCATGTGAAGCATTACTCCCACTGTGGCAACAGCAGCTCAGAGAAAGAGAGAGACTGAAGGATCAGTAAATAGCATCAGCAGAAACATTTCTTGTTTTCCTCTGAGAAATCTACAGAGCACCAGAAGTATCCCTAGGTTTGTGACTGTTATATATGGAGTGGTAACTCGTGTCGAGAAAATGGTTGATAAAGAAGGGGGAGATTTGGGAATGTGGCCATGGGGGTTGGAAAGCCCCGTGGTTGATGATAACATTAGACTCTTAAAGATGAGGCCATGAGGAATAGAAAAGAGTTTAGAAGGAACAAAGAATGGTGATTCAGGAGACTCCATGTCTCCTGTTTCATGTTCTCCAGCCGTTAAGGCATGGAAGTTTCTGGGTGTTTGCTGTTGTTGTTACATTCAAAGTTGTTTGACCAATGAAATGTTATTTTGAAAAGAACTGCTGTGGAGAGAAGGGTATAAGAGGAGAGCCTGCCCTCAAGATAAAAAAAGGCAACGCGATGTGATGAAGTTATGTCATCAATAAAGAAGCAGGAAAAAGGAGTGAAGAGGAACAGGCTGGCAGAATGGAGACCAGGACAGGAACAGGCACTTTGATCACCTCATGAAGATGGATTCGGCCAAAACTCGGCAAACTGTTCAGAGAAGCTCATACAGAAAGTCGCTGGAAACAGGCACACTGGAGCTGCAAAGAAGCTTGAGCTGAGAGAAACGAACCTATGCACACAGCTGCCCCTCGCTGGTAAGCAGTTGCGCATTATGGAGAATCAAGTCCTTGGAAACAAAGACTGTCCTGGTAACCTTACAGCTTATTCTCCTTATTAACAACTGGACAGTTTATGATCCTGAAATATGGGACCAAATTGAGGTCACGGTGTGGGACTCTGCAACTAAAAACGACATGGTTGCGGCAGGACTGCTCATCACCTGGCGAGCAGTCTCTGAGGCCTTAAAGAGCCACGTGAGACCCCAGTCAGAAACATGTGGTTTGCCAGACACTGAGGGAGCTGTGGGCTCCTTTACTGATCCGACTGCTACGCCATGGGCCCCTCCGCTGCTACAGCCATCAAAGGCCTTTGCTGTTACGCTCCCTGCTGACCTGGACATGCCTTTTGACCCAGGCCTGTTGGTCTTGAAAAGGAGATGGATATGCTTTTCTTCGATCCGGGAGGAACGGGATATGTAAGGCCTGAAGACTGAGTTGCTTGACAACTTAAAGCGAGACATATTGTTCAAAAGGAATGGAAAATGGAGACTTGTTTGTAATAAAGAAAAGGAATGGAAAATGTAGACTATTAAATCTTGGAACTTAAAGGATTGTTTGTTACCTTTTCTGATCTTACATATGTATAGGTGTACTCGAGTTTAGTAAGTCATGGAATTTAAAGGATTATTACCTTTCCTGATTGTACATATGTATAGGCATACTCACAATTAGTATGTAAAGCGATGTTCTATATATTTAGAGTGTTTGATGTTCATGTGTGCGTGTTGGTGGAGCGTAGACTCTCCGCACACCCAGCGCTGTTTACTTGCCTTTTATACCTTTTATACCAAGTATAAATATTACTAGATTCAGATTGAGTTGAGGAGCACAAACATAATGACAATACAGGTACACAATGCACAAGAACACATCATCAGCAAAACAGAGAATCCCATCTGGAATCACTATGTCTTCACAATAACATCGACCATGCAGCAATTTGCAGCATACATGAAGGACATCTAGATCACCAGTTTATTTAGCTATGATGATTTTATGCACTTTTAAATGTTTATTACAATTCAGAGGTCATGCAGCATCAGCAGATTTTTTTAAAGAGGTAAAACTGCCCTCATAGATAAATTCTGCACAAACCAGAATAGATTATGCTTTTCACAAGTAAAGCCTGAATAAGTCATCAGTACATAGCATTTACAAGTCCTTCATGTTTATGAGATGCAATCGCTGTTTGGAATGGAGACCAAAAAAAAAAAATAATAATTTTGAAACATGGTCATGCCTCTCAGTGTGGCAAGAACGCCTGCTGCAGCCGCTTTATTTAGTACTCTGTTGGGCAGGATATGGTTTTGTAAAATGACTGGGAAAGAGATGAAAAGAAGTTTGTGATCTAAGTCTCCATGACCTTTTTGAGGCAGCCCAGGTGCAGTTATCACCTTTTAAGCTTAGCAATGAAGCAATTCTCAATTTGTATTATGGAAATTCAGAAAATATCAGTCTGAATAGCTAGATTCACACCAGGAGAAAAAGAATCAATTATTCCTTTTGACTAAAGTAGATGGCAGAGTCAGTAGTAATTGCTCTTTAAATAAAGTACACCATTCCCCACACAGGATTTAATCTTCTAGACAGAAAAAAAGATTACAAGCCCGGAATATCCCACGCATATTTATCGTACTACTGCTGCAGCAGAAGGAAGGGAAAATATCTCATTTTGTCTAGACAGACAAGTCAGAAAATAGTTTTAGATTTATTTTTTTTCTAGACCCCACTGACCAGTAGAATCTGAAGAGCTCATGAGTAAATATAGTTCCAGTGCACAGCTGCACTTTGCCAGTTCATAGAATCGTTCAGGCTGGAAAAGACCCCCAAGATCATTTTGTCCAACCTTTCCCCTAGCAACTAACTTCCTTGGTGATACCTTTGATTTGTGAATGTTTGTTTATTTTCCCTTAATTTCAAAATGAAATGGAGTTCCCTCCAAACTAAAAAAAAAAGAGAGAGAGAGAAAGAAAAAGAAAAAAAATAAAAAACATTCAAATGCAGTAAGTTTTTATAGTGATAGTCTCTTAAACAGTATAAAACAATTACTAAAACAGAAAGAATTTGAATTATTCTTACTATGTTCTGTTCCTTACTTACTTTTTAATCCAACCATGTAGTATTATTTTGATTTTCGAATACAAACATATGCAATCTGTGTAGGTTTCCAGCACTTATAAATGATACAGACATACACTTCTCAAAACATGTAGTTTAACCCAGTGGGCAGCTAAGGACCACACAAACACTCACTCCCTCCCTGCCCAGTGGGATAGGGAAGAGAATTGGAAACAGCTGAAACTCATGGGTTGAGATAAAGACAGTTTAAAATGACAGAAAATGAAAGTAAAATTATATTGTTGTTGTTGTTACTGTTGTTATTGTTATTATATGTACACAAAATAAGTGATGCACGATGTGATGCATGATACAATTGCTCACCACCCACTGGCCAGTGCCCAGCCAGACCCCAAGAAGCGGCATGCCCCCCAGCCAACTCCCCCAGCCGTTATTGCTGACAGGACGCCATATGGTGTGGGATAGCCGCCACTTTGGTCAGCTGTCCTGGTTCCAGCTCCTTGTGCACTCCAAGCTTTTCCGCCAGCAGGGCAGCATGAGAAGCTGGAAAGTCCTTGGCTTTGTGGAGGCACTGCTCGAAGGCAACTAAAACATTGGTGTGTTAGCACTGTTTTTCTCCTAACTCCAGAACACAGCACCATACAAGCCACTAGAAGAAAATTAACTGTAACGCAGTCAAAACCAGTACAAAACATCATTGTGGCTTTTGCATCATTCTTACAGTCTCCTGTTTCATTAATCAACATCTACTACAGATCCCATTGAATAAATAGGGGTGCACAAACTTATAACAAATGCAAATCTCAAAGAAACCAAATTTACCTATACAACTAAGCTACAGGATGAAACACAACGTACAAGAAAAGTGAGCAGGGAGAGCATTCAGGGAAGCATTTTACCATGGTAACATACTCACATGCTTTATGCTTCTATGAAGTTTGAAGGAACAGTAATACTTGTCTGTTTTCTAATCTATCCAGTTAACTTATTTTTCTTTGTTCCGCTCTTCCAATTCAATAATCTTAGTTTTCTTAATACTGACTGACTTTGATTGATAAAGTTTCTAGTATATATTACAATGCACAGAGATTTAAAAAACACGTTCATTAACAGTATAACAGTCACCAAGCAGATAGTCATCATTTAAGCTAAGCAATTGATTTGCAGTTAAAAGATTATTCCTAGCAATTTCACCTTCAATACTATAAGCTACAAGGTGCTGAGCCACAAACCCTTGTTCTCTATTCTCCCTTTGCCACAAATCCAGGAAGAATTACTGTCCAAGACCTAACCTCTCCTGGCCAACATCAACAAATGAAACACATTAGATCCAGTCAGGGTCTTTATTGTGCAATGTCTGAGTAAAACATCCTGGTAGAAACTCAGCAAAATACCCAGCCACATGCCTCTTTTAAGACTGATGTCAACAGGACCATCTGTGCTCTGTTATCTTTCTGCAGCCCAACACCAGTATGAGGTGAGGGGTGAAGCACTCAAGGGGACTGACTCTCTATCTCAAAGTTAGACCAGTGCACAACACATTTTGATCCTGAAGCTAAGTGCTGTAGATATAAGAAACAAACAATGCATAAACTGTATTCCAGTTATGATGTGACTAATGTTCTGTTTCATCCAACTTTACCAGCAATCTCCTGAAAAACTGTGTTTGCTGTTCTTTATGTGTCCATGCTATACTGAATAAACCAAGAAACCAGCAATAAGTATTTACATAAAAACAGAATTCAAAGCAGAAGGTAGTAACAGACTCTGAGAATGCAGAATTGCCTACTGTCTTAGCATCACAAATTTGCAACAGCAATACAAAACTCAGAGAGTGAGTAATTAATCCTGCAAGTTGCCCTACAGTATAACCAGCCTCCAGCAGAAGGAATCGCTGAAGTGGTCTTTGCATGTGTACGAGCACATGCTGTGTTACAGAGCCACTGCAAATGAAGCTTTGATAAATGACATGACCATGGGGGAAAGGCGTAAGGGGTTAATTATAGTCAAGTGCATGTGAAATATTTTGCTCTCCATGATTTTAACCTGAAACTAATAGTGCAACTGAAACTGTCACCCTCCTGTTAACGGCATACTATGATATCATTTATATTAGTTTTCCCTTAGGTATAATAAGCATTGTACTATACAGGGGCTGTTAACAAGGGAATTCAATAGAACTCAGTGGCTTATAACTCCTCTTTTATAAAGGTAATCACAGCAGAGATAGAGTCATAAAGACAGTACATTCATGTGTGATCTTGCAGCAGATTTACTCCTGTGAATACTATGAAAGAACAAAGGTTAAATATTTTGCAGATATTGAATTCTAAAGAGTGATTTGGACATATATAAACAGTGTCAGCAAAACAGTTTGTCCTATGAAAAGCCTAAAAAGAGTAAACCTACAGACCTTCAAGAATCAGAATATTGACAACAACTCTCACTGTCACTCCTTATCTGACTGCATCCTTCAGTAGTGACACAGTTTTTTCAACTACACGAGTAATTCAAGAAAGATGTCACATATTTCACACAAAGATTGCAAAACAAGAAAGATCCCGGGATTTTTTATTTTTTTTTCCATTTTGAAAAACACTGCGCACATGTAATTATGGGGAAAAGGCAAACTTTTCTTTGGATATCACTTACCTTCAACAGGAATATGCAGTATGAATGCAGCACAAACAACAGTCCACTTGGCCTCAGTGTGGAGGAAACACTGTTTGCAAAAAAAATGGCTTTGGACTTGCGTGTACTCACAGAAGTAGACGTGAGCATTGTTTCCCCAGTCTTATAACATCTGAGCAACACTAAACCTAATAGTAAACAGTGAGTTTTTAACGAATCTCATTATCAAATCTACATTGCATCTCCCAGTAATATGCTAGATAAGATTAAAAAAAAATCACTTCCTAGAATAAGAAAATCAGTATCAAGTCAAACAATGAAAAAAGAAAAAAAAAGAAAAAGAAAAAAAAAACATTACTTCAACATCAGTTTTAAGTGTTAGGTTACACACAGCTGTGAGGATCATGTTAAATGTTCATTAGGACCTCTGTAGACTTAATTGGTATGTCAGTTACACAACAAACATAGGTGAGCTAGCAAGACTGTTTTCCTTCTTAAGTATAATAAAATGATCAAATTATGACTTTCTACAGAATTTTAAAATCTGGTTAAAAGCCAGCACATATTGAATTTCATCTGTTCTCTCTGATACTCATCTTCCAAGTGACAAAGTAACACAGTTTCATGCATCACACTGAACCATAACCCAAATAGACATACATTCTTTCTGCTTTTTTTTTCTGCCATGAAACAATTTTGTTTTCTTACAGCATTACAGCACTACACTTGCAAGCTGTTCTTTGAATAGGCCATTACCATTACTGACCAGTAAGACCACTATATGGCAAGAAGCTTTTTTTTTCCTCGCTAATCATGTCTACAAGTGAATTACAGACTGGGAATTTGGGGAAATAAATAACATTCTACTCATTTTATGTGCCATTGAAACAAAAACTAGATCTTTTCCACATTAGCATGCTACAACATGTCTCTCTGCATAATAGTTACACATAATTACACATACAACCAGAGAAAGCAGCCACACAATTATATTTCCACAGCAGAAGAAATTTTCACTTTTACCTCTCTTTCCTCTTTAATGCTGACCTACAGCAGTAAAACACAGTGGTACAGATGCAAACCGAGAGCCCCAAACTCATATGCACAAAATTGTCCTATAAAATATCCATACAGTTGGATAACACATCAGAGACTGGGTTCACCTCTCCAGTTTCCAAGTAGACACAAATCAATATGTGAAGAAAATGTAATAACATAACAAGTTCCTCAGAAAGCAAGATGGTAAATATAACCATATAACACCCATGCCTTACCACCAAAACCATTTTAGATGCCTATCATAATGCTAAAAAATGTACCTATTTGAAATTCCAATATCCTGTCTATTCTGAGCAACAGATGTACAATGATTTTATACACAGAATTAGGACTGCAACGTAACTAAAAAAACTCTTGTACAAGAATGGAGAGAATCTCAAGGATTAATCACTAAACTACATTTTAATATCCACTTTATATTACTGAAGCCAAGCGTTAATTGACAATTTAAAAGGCTCTGAGGGATATATATATATATATGTGTGTGTGTGTGTGTGTGTGTGTGTGTACGCAAGTTTGGTCATATTCACTTCTTCGGTCAAAAAGAAAATCTACTACATTATCTAATGTAGGCATATTTTTGTTCCATTAAGCAATCTGTGCTGAAAGTAATTCTGGGGTTATAAATCTAATGAGAACAAAATAGGTCTTATCATATCTGAACTAAAAGGTGCAGTAGAATGGTTCAGAATCTGACAAGTACAGTCAATCTGGTATTAAGGCACTCCAATGTCCCTTCCTCTGAATTCCTTGTAAATAATGGAAAAAATGAGGGCTGAGTTTTGAGGTTTGGTTACTTTTATTTAATAGACAATATTGATACATGAATTCAACAGATAGCTTCCTATCTTCTTTACCAAATAAACATTTTCACTTCTGATTTTTGAAAATCACAGAGACATTATTCAGAAATAAGACTGGTTTTAGATTGGTTTCACACCCACACAGACAGACTGACAGGGTGCAGTTCCAATGAAGACCATTCATGCCGTATTAATTCAGAAACCTGTCTTAGGAAATCTAGCTGTAGGAGTGAACCGACCCTACATTTGTTCAATGTATAATCTCTTATGAAAAGAATGACTACACCACTCTGAGATATCATGAAAAGAAACAAACAAACAAAATAAACATCTGTAAGCAGGAAAGAATGAGAACAAAATTGTTATAACACAAACAAAACACCTACATCCAGTTATATTGGAAATTGAGCTGAGAACTGATCACTCTATTATCAAAAAAAAAAAAAAAAAAAAAAGCCTAGAAAGAGCACATCACACATAGGTTGTAGCCTAAGTCTTACAGTAAAAACCAAACCCTGCTGCTCACAGAATCACAGAAGTAATCCATTTGAAGAGAATGGGCCAATTTAGGAAAATACAGAATTGCCTGCTGTATTTCATGACAAGGAAAAGTAGGTGTTATCAGTGCTTTGCATCAGAACAAAAGATACTTTTTTTTTTTTTTTCTTTTAACATAACCAGAAGAAATGCAACATGAAGAGACAATTCTTCTTCTATTTATTTTTATCCCTATACAGTCATGGTAGAAAATAACTCCAGTATCTTTTAAACTAAATATGAGAGCTTTACAAATACTACTGCACTGCTACCAATGACAGAAAATCAACCTTCTGATGATGATGATCATAGCTGATAATTTTCTAGCCACTTATCTAGAAGGCTTCACATTTACTTCAGACTATTAGCAGTTACCAAAACAAAATGAATAAGCCCATTGCCTTTATGAAGTATCACTGTCACAGACAGCTGGTATCCTTTAACTCTTCACTTGTAAGTAGGATATGGTCTGAAGGAATATAAATGCAGTTGATTTAATTAATACACTCCACATTCCTTGCCTCCCTGCTTTCACCCTGAACTATTTCTAAAGATCTCAGTCAATACAGAAAAATAAATAATTAATAATAATTTTTAAAAATGGCAATTTTCCACTGCCCAGCAGGTTGCCTCTGAAAAGATCAGTCAATACATAAAATCTGCAGAGAACCAAGCAACACAGAAATTTCTGAACGCAACCAGCAAATGCTATTAATGTAATTCTGGAACTCTTATTCCCTCTTGGTTTCTCTAAGTTTCATTATTTAGTGTTTTTAATAACAGCTCAAAGATTCTTTAAGCATATGGACTTTAAGTGGGATACAAACCTGAATTACAACTCAGTGAGTTAAAAGCTTTGGAGCTCTTTGCTACAGCTGGAAGCCTGCAATTTGCTCAAAGTCCAACCAACCTGCTTCCTAATTAGAAAGTGACCTGAATGAGACAGTGTTTCCCTCTTAACTGCAGTAGTCTAAGATTAAATGGTAACATCTTTCTTTTTTCTTTTAAACCAATATACCTGACAGTTTTAAGATCGGTATTTGTAACTCAGTTGAAGTACTTCTGCACAAATTACAAGACATCAACCAGTTCTGCTCTACCTCTTTCAAATCAAAAATAATTAGAAACAACCTATAAGAAACACAAACCATCAAACTTTACAATATATTTTCAAGATATTGACAGTGATGTGAAAGTTATGAAACTAGTATGAGCACATTAATATTGCAAAATGAGTAAATAAAATGCTTTTCTCAAGAAACAAAATATGATCGTTGTGTTTTTGACAAATTTATGCTACTGTATCAGAGAAAAACATAATTAGAATTAAGAAAACAATCAGTGTTTAATAAATGTCTGTTTAAAACACATCAGTTTATGAACAAACAGGGGGTTCATGAATAGCCAACAGTCATGGAAATGCTCATTCAGAGAAAGGATGTGAGAGGTTCTCAGGGAGTGGAAGTAAAACAGCCTGAACCACATTGTTTCCAAAGGTCAACTACAATAGAAAATCAAAAAAATATATTTGGAACATACAGTAAACAAATAAATATGCACAGGCAAGTCTTCCTCTGCTGCTGAGATGTTATGATAACCTCTTCAAGCCTCAAGATTGCTACTCATACCATTTATATTGGACACATCAGCAACTGCATAACAAATAAGTCTTCTGTATGGGTTTTAACAGCATTCCAAGAAATCTGAAGAACAAACATACCAGAAATGTATAAAAGAATGTCTGCCTGCAGAAATACTCTGAAATGAGAGAGAATTAACTGCTTTTCATAAATAACTTTAAAATATGGCCAAAGTTTTTAATAAGGCTAATTCCTGTATGGAGAGATTGCTAGGTAGTAACTGAAAACAGATGAAGCTTCAGAAAGTACTGACATTTCCCAGCCAACGCTGCATATAAACAGTAACTGTGGCTAGTCTATCTGGTATACTCCATTGAGTTGGGTCAACAGAACTGATCCTGTGATATAAGACTTATTGAAGAAGTATAAAAAAAAAAAATCACAATCTTCTAGTTCTTAAAATTGGTAAAACAAAAAAGATTCAATTTTCTACCAAAATAGTTGTCCTGGAACAGACATGTGTAATGGGAGCTTCCTTGTGATTCATGGGGAGATAAATTTGTTCAGAGAACAAAGGAAAAGATTCTTCTAACTTGTCCTCACACAATTTCTGTTTTGTATTCATCAGGGCATTAGTAAATACTGCATCACTTTTCTGTCCTTATTTTCTTTGCCACGTTTGTAACAAAGAGTACTAGATGAAAAAATAATTGGAGGAAGGAAAATCCCATAACATTATGTTCACACTATCTCTGCAGTCCTGAAAGTTGCATATTGGCATGCAGAGGAGGAAGCAAGCACTAATCTTCCCAATCACAATTTGAACACTGCTAATAACACTTATTGTGATCATGACAAGTAAAAGGTTCCGAGAAAACTACTATCACTCAAACAGTTAGAGAATGACCAAAGGCAGCCTCCTATCAATAAATGCAGTCAACTCTTAGAAGCAGTGAAGTAAAGGAGCATTTTTGCTCTCCTTGGCCCTCCTACTGCAATTAATCTGGACTACCAGAGTTCCAGTGAAACTAATTAATAGTTATTAAGGAACATGGTTGATGGCACAGTGAGCATGCATCAGCACAGGCAACCTATTTGTAGCTTTGCCAGAAATAATGCATTTTTACTGCAGATAATTTGCAGACTTGATTTCTCACAACGTACTCTCTCCCTGAAGGGAATAATAGAACACAGGGCTGTCTGCATGCACAGAAATATGCTGAGATGTTTCATTTACCCATAATTATTTACCAGTTACAGCTTTTAGAATTATAGCCGGAACAAGTGTTTTTTAAGGGAGGAGGAGGAAGGAAGAGAAAGGAAGAAAGAAAATCTGCTACAGGACCAAAACACTGGAAAAAGAGAATGTTTCTTTCAATGTTTAATGCACATCATATTTATTTTTTCAACAATAATTCCTTTTTGGGGAATTTTTAAGGCAAAAAGATGGGATAGATTGGTTAGTAATACCTAGAGATATAAGAAAGCTAGCAAAGGGTACAGAAATTTCCCAGCCATTGCTTTATGTGAACAACTATTAGGGTTCATCCCTGGGCTACTTGATTTCCAAAAGCAAAAAGTCACAATATTTTATTTGACAACACTGCAAGAAATGTTGCAATACCTTTTTAATTTAAATTTTCTGAGAAAAATTACTTGCATTTCACCCTAAAATTGTCAATTTTATCCTCCCCCCTCCCAGAACTGCATGTTTGGCAAATACAAAATCTACCAGGATCTAACTAAAAGTTCACATGAATAGCACAAGCTGTTTTTGATAGCCATATACCATCACATTACACCAACTTTTATGCATTTCCATATTTCCAAGTATAGTACTGAAGGGAAATTAAATCAAAAAGACAGGTTCAGTACTTTGGATCTTCAATAAACCCTACTAAAATGCAGTGACTTAAAGCCCATATTTCCAAAAGCCATAATGTCGGAAAGTGTCACTCTGTTCTGTCTCCTTGATTCCCAAATATTAAGTCTCTAATGGAAAACCAAAGGACGTACCTCATAGAATAGCAAGGGTTAAAGGAGATGCCTCTTTGATTATCCTTACTATTAGTGCCGTAGAAGATCCTTAATATTGTTTCAGATATTTTAAATTTTAGTTAAAACATAAAAAAGGATGGGGGTCACTGGCTACTAAAAAGTATTTGAAAAGAAATTTTCATTATGTCCATCCTATTTCTGTCTTCATAAAAAAAGTGAAAGAATAAATTCCTTTTGCTAGAAAGACAGACTAACAAGACACTGAAAATTTAAAGAGAAAATGAATAAAGACACACAAACAAGCATACACAGGGAGAGCATGATATAGATAATAAACCTCCTGGTCTAACACTAAGCTTGTCAGAATGCAGCTATATGATGATGATGACTGCATGGCTCTGGACTTGTTATTTTCCAGACCTCACAAAGAACTCTCTCATTTAACAAAATGAACCTTGACTCCAGATCCTCAGCCAAACTCAGAACATAAGTCTGCAGATGCACAATTCCTTTAAACAATCATTTTGACTATCAGAGATGCTAAATTAGCTGTTTTGAAGCTTCTGGAATAGGTAAAGCTGTAAACTTGTCTTACACATACAGAGAACCTGAATTCCAGCCTTTAATATAGGTAAGATGAACCACAGCCGACTGTGCACATCCAATTTTTATAGCAGGCTGCTGTTAATTTATCAACAAGCAACACCAAGCACACAACAATGAGAAAGCACGTACACCTCCTCTGGTCTCCCTTCTAAGGAAATTTGCTCCTCATAACAAACATGCACAGTCACCTGCAGGGAACAAGAAGTGAAACCAAGGCCTTCCTCCTTTTCCTACCAACGTACACAGAAGTCCCCTGTCACTTAACTGTTGTTGTGCCCAAAATGTTCTTTCTACATTGTGTGAAATTCCAATCCTTGCTAAGGGAAGAGAATTCACCTGAGGAAGATCAGAATCCCATGCCTCCCTGTCACACACCAAAGACATTTTCATGAGCAAACTGGAGACTGTCAGCTTTTGAACCTACAGCTCTGTCCTGGTTTCATACTCAGCACTATAAACCCCATATGACAGCAAAAGTTCATTGTCTTCTTGGTTCAACAAATTGATTTCATGTTACCTCAAGTCATGAGAATAACTGAGTATTTCATGTTTACTTATAAAATCCACAAAACCAGGTTAACATGAAGTACCTTCCTTACTCTTTTGGAAAATAGGACATTGCCTTACCTTACTTCTCCAAAGCTAAGTTAATTTGACAAATCACTATTTTCCCACAGAAGGACAGATTCCAAAGCACCAGCCACCTCATGCTGAATAGCATGCAGAATGTCTTATTATTACATACATTTCTGAAGAGCTCGTCTCTCCATTGTGTCTGCAGATAACATATGCTGTTTAAAGATGAATAGTAGAAATGAAAGGGGAAACCATGGTGCTGGTGGGAAGCGAGAGCCAAGGCAGAGACTACAATGGAAGTCTTTTTGTGACTGCAGTGTTTGTTGCTGCAAACAATATAAGAATTCAGTGCTCATTTGAAGTGTATCCTTTTGAGTTCCAGCTGTGCTAATGTGCAGAGGGGGTGAGGGTGGGGGGATCTTAAGGGATGAGATGTTTCAGTTCTTCCACTGTAAATATGAAATAGAGCATAGATAGAAAGGAAGAAAGTACACATTCCAGGATACATAAAATCTGAAAGCACGACTGATGTAGAAAAGATGTGCATGCAATGTGCTTGAGACCTGGATGGTTCAGGTCAGTTTAAATGGATCATGCTCTGACTTCCCACATAACCACATTTACCTACATCCAGTCTAAGATAAAAAACATGGGCAAAACAGAAAGGTGTGGTGAAAGGGTTTCCACTCTGGGTGAGGTCCTCAGGTTTCTGCTGAGTGAAGAACACAAGGATTTTCTTCTGGCACAAAGACACTTTGCACTTTGGCCTCCGTCACCATTAGAAATGTGTACTTTTGCTTCCTTCTTCTTTTCACGTAAGTTTTCTGAAAGTACTAAGGAAAAGGACACTCTACATTGCAAATATTTTACAATTCTGTGGCTTCCCTAGTAGAAGAGAGAAGAGAAGGGATGTACGCAACTAAAGGCAGACTAGGAAAATGAAAGGGACAGATGAGAAAACAATAGTAAAGTCTGGTGTAGTAGTAATAAACCCAAAGCAGTGGGTGGGAGGAAGGAAACAGATGAGCCTGAAGAGAATCCTCTATGGCACAGGAATGAGAAATGACAAGGGAGGAAACAAGATTGAGAGGGGCCAGAGAGCCATCAATACATCTGGAAAGGGAACTTGTTTGGGGTGCAGTGATTTACAGAATACAAAGCAAGAGTTTTGAAAAAAAAAAAAAATGTTGTTCACACATTCAGAAAAGGAATAAAGTAGAAGAGATGATGTTATAAAGGAAAAAAAAAAAAATGATAACATGATGAAAAATAAATACATTTGCTTCCCAGGGCAGTAAAGTTGCAGAACATAATTAGATCTGAAGGGAGATAAACTCAACCTTCAAGGAAGATGGAAATGCATTCTGGCAGCTATCAAAGGTATGTAGCAAATGAAGATGAGTCTAAAAGGTAAACACAAATGGTGCAGTCTTTATTTATTTTCTTTTAGAAAATCACAGGCAGATATGAAGGGCCAAACCATGCCTTCAAGTAGCTCACTGAGGACACATGTAAAACAAGGGGAGCACAGAAAGAATTGGGAAAGATAACAGAAAATAATTTCAAGGCTTGAGGGACTTGGGCAGGGATTTTTCATCAAGTTACAGTATGTTGCCACTCTCGAGATTACAAAATAACAATCCTTTTTTCAATATCATAAAAATATCTT
Organism: Aythya fuligula; assembly: GCF_009819795.1. Taxonomy (NCBI): domain Eukaryota; kingdom Metazoa; phylum Chordata; class Aves; order Anseriformes; family Anatidae; genus Aythya; species Aythya fuligula. The sequence goes on along the minus strand of NC_045565.1, from coordinate 74,618 downwards.
CCATGTAAGATCCTGCCTCCTCCAAAGAAAAAAATTCTTCTGAAAACATTGCAGCTGATCATGGGGAACTGAAGAAATGTCAGGAAAAAGAAGGTAAGACCAAAGGTATTTAATTAGAAAGCTAAGAGTTACTTTAAGCAAAAGTGATCCTCATTCAATGAAGTCCTGCTTTTTTTTTTTTTTTTTTTTTTTGTGATTAATCAACTAATTAAGTATTACTGATTGCCTTGTTTAAAACCTCAGACAACGTTGAAAACATTCTCAAAATAGTTAACTATTATACAGCCTAGTGGTTGCATCTTCGACAGAACCTTTTGTGTTTCCTATTCAGTTTGGTCACTCACAAGATGTGCTGTCAAGTTCTCTTTCAGATGGAAAATCAGACACCAGTGAGGAAGAGACACATAGGAACAAAAAGCTTTTGGTGCAAACCCATCAAAAGGCAATAAGAACATCCATTTCTGATACTATTGCATGTAACTGGGTCCACCCACCCAGACCCCAACATCTGAAAACATCTCTCAGGTCAAAATGGTGCAAGGCTTCTTCCTGACCTTTTATTCTAATGCAAATAGAGAAAAGAAAAACACTTCAAGTTCTTGTAGTGAAGGCAAGATATCTCTGAATAAAATACTTAAGAGCAAGCTGAATATTCTTATCAGAACTTGTTAATTAATTCTCACAATGCTCCTCACAAGTAGGTAGAGCAGATAGACTATATTATTACAGAGCAACCATATCAGTATCTATGCAGTGATAGGTGGTAAAATGGTCTAGAATGCTAAAATATTTCCATGCAAGAAAATACAGATTTAGCAGAAAGTGACTCCCTTTTTTCCTACTTCGAATAAAAACTAGGATTTTTAAACTCTGCTTGACAAGTCTGAAACTTGTAACCAAGCTGAACAATCACTGTGTTTGCATGTATCTATCTGCCTCTTTGAAAAATTCACACTTCAAGAAACTTTGACATTGCTAAAATGACAAAGACTACATGTGAAACAAGATGGTAATAGTATCACCTTGCCTTGCTGTGTTCATCTAAATCCCCCTTGACAAAAGCCCTTTTAGAGTCTTTCACACTGAACTGACACACAGCTATTATACAAAACACAAAGGTTTACATCAAGCTAAAACTTTAGTCTAAGCCAAGTTCTCCTTCTTTGCTATGTGATAGGCTATAGGTTTGGGGATTTTTTAACCAATTTCAGTCTTTAGGGGGTAAGTGAAGAAAAAAAAAAATAAAATCCTCTACGTTGCCATGCTTTTCCTTTTTATGAGATCTGACAGCCCCATGCAAGCAGCGATCTGTTCTTTTCAAGTATCTTTATGGAAACTCCTGGGAAGATTTCCCCTGGATAAGATGGCTTTGAGGGGCTGTAAATCAGACACACACTCCTGAGCCTTTCATGTCTCCAGGGATCTGGGTGAAGCAGCATTATCTCTCAAGACTATTTTGAATGGAAATCCACAGTGCCATCTCAAGAGCAGTTAAACAGCTCCATCACTGAGACGTCCCATTAGAAGTAAGAAGGATGACAGCTTCTCTGTTTCCCATGCTTTAAAAAGCATTCCCTAATCAAACATACAAAACAGGTACACAGCAGCCTTCAATATTCCTTTCTGAAACCTCCTAATTTTATTCTGAACCTCCAGCTCATCAGCTATTTCTGAATAGGAAATGTTCAGCATCAAAAAACTTAGGCTTGGAAAGGTAAATCCCAGCACCATAGCTACTTCTGTCAGGAAAACTATTTTCAACAGAAATATGCCTTCTTTCTGTTGCACTAAATCAAACAGGTCTGGTTTTGTAGGAAGTTACAAAACACACATTGTTATACAACAAAGCAATTCTTAATGGGATCCAACTCATGTTAAAGCTTGCGCAGAGTTGCTCCTCATTTGAGGCCATATTGAACGGGGAGGCACTATTCTGTGAGAAATAATGACACTGGGATGGCCTCTGAAGTACCTGATAGAAGACTTCAGTGCAAACGCAAACATAAGGTGGTACAGCAGCAAGTGCTGCAGGGGCTGCATTTCTCTGAAAGCCACTGCCCAGTGCAGTGCTGCAACCAGCCTGCCCTGACTGCAAGGATTCTGTGAAGAAATTCCTCTGCAGAATGGTCTTAGCATAAAACAAGACTATTCTATTAGGATTTTTTTTTTTTTTTTTTTTTTTTTTACATAAGGAAACATCTGCAACAGACGAACAGCACTTGCTTCAACTTAAAAAAAAAAAAAAAAAAAAAGTGAAACAAGGATTTTTTTCAACTGATGTTTCAAATTTCATTGAATGGGGTTTTAAAACAGGAATTGTATTTTATTTGCATTTCCTGTTTCTCATTTTCTCAGTAGATGATAAGAGAGCAAAGATGCCTACATGCCTTTTCAAAGCTCTGTTCTCATTTAGCTGCTGAGAGTGCTTAAAAACTAATGATGGATCTCTAATCTATTACAGAAAACATTCTGTGCTACATGTAGCCATTTTTGTGTATAAAAAAAAATTATAGGCTCAGAACTCTTATCTCCTGTATTTATGGTACTATCCAGTTACTACAGCTACAGTTCTGCCATCTCTCTTGCCAGATCTGTTTCTAGATTCACTGTCTAAAGCCATAGTAAATTAGTAAATGCAGTGTGCATTTTGGAATAAGCAGATCCTTTCTCTCTAAGGATATTCCTAAGAATGGATATCAAGACCCAGTTGTAAGGCTGGCATTACAGCCCGGAAGACCCTTGTAGGGAATTGTCTGTTTTCATTCTCCTAACACACATACTTGGCTAGCTTGGCTTACTTTTCTACAATAGTCATCTATCAGCTTAGGAAAACATCTGACATTGATCATAAATCTGCAAACAGGCTCTCCTTGAAAGAGCTAGACACTCCCAAGCCCTAATCAAGACTCCAGGAACTGTGAACTCCACTGATCAAACCCCTTAAATACCTCATTTCAGGAATTATTTGATAATCACTAGTAAAACAGGCAATGAATTTTAAAGCTATGTTTTCTATAATTTTTACAGTCAGATTTAATACCTACTTTGGGTTCCATAACAAGTCTTGCAATAGATGCTTTTGGGATTAATGAAGACAGTCAAGCAAATTTATTGCCTATTTCTTCTACAGGATATTGAATAATTTTCAACAAATAACTTGTCCAATATAGTCCTTTAGTGCCTGTGTTGAATAGCCTATACCAGACTGTAGTTCTTCATCTTAGAAATTAATCACTCCAAGTCTTTGCAAATCAGTCAAGTCCACTGCGACTCATCACTTAGCTGGAGGCAGTCACTCCGGTTACACTGTACTGTTTGTCTTTCCCTAGCCAGCTGAGCGTGCCATCACCTGTAAGATGATCGCCTGTATCTGAGTTAAAGGGGTGTAACTTTGAGAACACTCACCATTCCTTCAACTCTGTTCATCACACCAGTCCATTTTTACAATTATTTTCCTATTGGCCTTTTGGAAACATGGACTCAGTTCCCACACAGACAAAGCAGACAATGTATTTATCATAAGGACTGTTGAGCTAAGACAGCTCTCATCTCAGCAGTTTAGGCAGAATTGAATTTTGATGACACAAGGATAACAGGTTGTTTCTGGCTAAGTCCAGGCTGCTTTTTCCATAGGAAAGAAATATGAAAGGGCAAACCACAGGTGAAATCCCCGTGGTTCACTCAGGTGAGTGGAGCCTATTATTCCTGATGCCAGGTGTAGGAGAAGGGAAAACATGAGGAAGGGTGCTCCTTCGTTACTGCCAGCAACCGCTGCCATTTCACTTCCCAACCCTTCTTCTGGGGCAGCAGCAATAGCAGCAAGCCTTGCAGCACAGTCAAATTCATTACCAGAGCTAAAGCTGATGCTACTCTTTCAGTCCTAGAGATGTCTGCTTTGCATGTGCCTTGAGCTATCCTGCCTTGAGGCCCATGATGGGAGAAGTTCCTCCCATGTGCAGGTCTGCCTGTGAAAGGACTAGACTATCATGTCTCAGAAATACCTGCAAAAGATTACAAGTTACTTCAATATGTATATGCAATACACTGGTTTAATGGCTCTGTGGTGTAAGATGTCCACTCACTGAGGCTGAAGAGCCAAGCTAACTTAGAAGGAAAGAAAAAATGCATCCAAAAGCAGACTTTCATGTGTATGACAAGCTCTACTGTGCATGGCAGGGTAGAGGAGATAACACGTGCAACCTGTACCTGTGGGTCTCCTTGGGACTGGATCTGGTTCATTTTCACAGTACTTACACTGTATTGGTCACAGGTCAGCTCTAAATGCGTGTGAGACTGGAAAGCTTTTCTATAAATGAATTCTCAGCCTGCTCACAGAATTTAACTGTTATTTGGACAATTTAAAATCAAAGAGTGACCATGAGGTTATGTATATTCTAGAACCTCAACTTTAACAAGCTTGAGGATCAAACCAGGAAGAAGTTCAGAAGGTTAACAATGGTTATAAGGTTACTCATTCAGATCTCTCTGAACAGAATTAGAGCAGGTTGTGTTTCTTGTAATAAAATTCTATGAATTGAACAGTGCTACAGAAGCATTTAATTAATGTAATAAATTAGAGAGAGCAGTAAAACAGTATTGCATACAGTAATTTCTGGGAAAGATTTATTCATATTCCTGAAAAAAAAGTTCTTCAAAATCCTCACAGACATAATCCTTTCTAGTTTTTATTTTAAGGAAATGGCCTGAGTTATTTACAAAATCATCCAATATCTACTGTGTGCTATTAATGGCAGCAAGCATAATCAAAAGTTTACACAGGGTACACAGAAGGAAGAACTGCCTAGGAATTTGCTGCAATCAGTTCAAATGAGGTAGATGGGTAGGAAGATGCTATTCTTCTGATACAGTGAGTTAGTGCCAATATAGACTATGAATTTGAAGTAGTCAACAACATCGTTGAACAAGAAAGGTCCCGTTGTAGCATACTGCAATAACAGCAGAAAAACCCTTGAGAATTTTTCAGGCCTTCTTAGCCCAGAATGCTTTGACGAATGGTATAAACAGAGGATGAAATAATCACTCACTAGTTTACAAGCAGTGAAGTATAGCTGTTAAAGATTTCTAGTCCGCATTATGACAGTGGCACAGTCAGCTTGGCAAGCAGACCAATATCTGATCTTATGGTTGTTGGATGCCCCAAATTCCCATTTTCATTTTATTTCTCTGGGGTTCATACATCCAAGAACCTAGAGTTCTCCTCCTTCACGTTGTATTTCCCTACAGAAAACAACCTAGACTAGCAAGACCAAGGAACGTTTTCTAAATCCTATACCACTGGTTTCAGCCTGTGGTTCATAGACCAATCTGGACATTAAGAAAAAAAAAAGAAAATAAAAAAAGTCTGTTGTAAATTGGACTTAAATTATCACCCCCTTTCACTTTTCCAGAGGTATGGAAATTGAAAAAAACTTGAAAACAACTGGCATACAGTCATCCCAGTCTTCAGTAAAAGACCAAAGACCAGAACCACTATGTGACTCAAGAGGTGAACAGAGGAAACTCAGGCCACCATGCTGGCCCCAACAATATCAAGATATGTTATGTCAAATAGTTTGGACACTCCTAAGAAATGGATCACAATCCACACAACACAGAGTACAAATGAAATAAGTAACAGGTTCCTACTTCTATGGCCAAGGTCTAAAAATTCTTCACAGGTCAAATCTAGTTTAAGCCATTTCTGATTTAACCACACAAAGTTTAGTAATAACTGAATTAGCTAATCGGCATACCAGCCTAAGACACCAAACACATCATCACATCCTTTGGCCAGACTGGTGGTATTCAGTGTGATCAAAGTGTGCGAGTGAAGAGAAGGGAGGGAAGGAAATGAGATGAAACAGAAGACCATGTACCTGAGGCGATGTTTCAAGAGAAAGACACCTTCTTGGACCCTACAGATAGGTAAGAAGGAGGCATGAAGCAGTGATAACCCAGCATGAGCACTGGGAAGAGGAACTCCAATCCCAATGATGACTACAGAGATCAAGAACTTGTTTTACAGTGTAAAGTTTTACATTCATTATCCTTGCTGAGCAGAACTCAGCAAGCACATTAGAAACTACATTGACAACACCATTTCTCTTTAGCTAGCAATTCTCATTCTCCAGCAACCAGAGTTAGAGTCAAACTTGCACAGTTTAAACCCTCATGAGTATCCAGAACCATCCATACACCATCCAGATTGGATGACCTTCCTCTGTGTCAAGATAACTAATACCCTCAACAATTTTACTTATTTTTTCTGTAGAAAAAAAAATAAATAAAAAATATAGGTTTCCTGTAAAATCTCATCAAAAAGAGAATATAATTATAGGAAGAATGGAATAATCTTTTTTTTTAAGCCAATATATCCATCCTGAAACAACCTCCCATACACTACAGAATATTTCAAGCAATTTTATCAGCATTTAGGAACGAAAAAGGATGCCTTGAGGCCAGCCCTGTCAGCAAATATTTTCCATCTTCAGCTTAAATCTCAACATTATTCCAGATGAATGCATTGCAGACTTTTTTTAAGGGCAGTGAACAGTCTGTTATGTTGATGGCCACACTTTTCCCATGTGAGCCATTATTTGCAAACACCAGTACCCTGGAAAAAAAGTGACTAGCAATCTTCTGGAAAGAACACAGACACACTTCATACTAAAAACCTCTTAATAAGAAATTCAAAGGATGTTTTTAAAGTTAGATTTATGTAACCAAGACCAAAGTGCATCTGCATTTGTATCTATGTTCGTATCTCTTAGAAGACTTTCTGTCCAAAAGCTGAAATAACTTGACATAATTTTTAACATCAATATAGCCTCAATAGAAATATTAAAAGATAAAAGTTGCATAGTTCTCATATAAACAGACATTTGTTAAGAAGTTGTTTCATTTCCTCTCATGTGAATTTGAGCTTTAGAACAGCTTCCTCTGCTAATCTGCATTTTATCAACTGTGTCATAAGCTTTTCTATCAATTTCCAAGTAGTTTAATGACATTGTAATAACTCACTAACCTTGAAGGTCCTAGTTAAAATTCCAAGTTTCAAAGTGAACCCTAAGACCCATCATTATTTCCCAATTAATCTGATAATCTGAGCAGCTATTTGCAAATTTTATATTCAAAGTAACCCTGAAGAGATGGAGATAGATTTTTAAAAGGCAGAACTCTCTAAATCCTTGTATTTGTTTGTATTTTCTAAGTACAATACAACTGGCTAACAAAATAGTTGCGAACAAATTCCCAAAAACAAACATCTTTGTTTAAATGGCAAATTGGTACAAGCCTTTATTTTGCCTTAAGGCACTTTCCAGGGACACCAGACCCAACAGGGCTTTTCCAGCTGTCACTATGCTGTTTTCCATTCAAAGAAACTCTTCCTATTTCTTCAAGCTCAGAGAGATCCATCTTACCTTGTCAGTTCACCAAATTGTCCCAGGAAGTGAACTGAGCAATACAAGCATAAGCTTTTTTTCTGCCTGTCTCTTGACCATGTTGTGAGTGAGTTTAACTTGAATTTGACTAGGTAAAGTGTTGTGCATATGATAGATACTTTTCTCCAGGGCCTTGTACTTTGTTTTTTGGTCTCATGTTCACATGTTCTTTGGTCTCATGCACTGCATTTTATAGTGTATGAATTTTACAGTTAACTTACATTCTTTGCACAGGTTTTGTGCAAAGGTAAACTACACCCTTGGGCAACTGGCAGTGCTATTTCTGAAAAAAAAAAATATAATAATAAATAAAATAAAATAAAATAAAATAAAATAAAATAAAATAAAATAAAATAAAATAAAATAAAATAAAATAAAATAAAATAAACCCAACTTTATACATTATAGATCTGTCACAAGTTACAGACTATAACTTTACTGCTTTGAAAATGCAAAAGAACAACATTTTAAAGTACATTTTCTCCTTTTACATACAAAAGAGAGATCCAAAATAACCTTTCTCTATTAATTACCCTAAGTAACAGTTAATTCTTGTTTTTCTGAGAAAATAAATTTCAAAGAGAGCCAAAACATCACGATCAACACATCTTGTTCCAAGCCTTATTCATACAGCTTCCTATCAAACATACACCACTTCCAGTGACTCTGCACAACTGCCTGTAACTTCTTAGGCAAGAGACAAGATTGGTTTACAAATAATGTCCCTGCAGGCTGGCAGCAATAAAAAATTGATTAGCAAGATTAGCAAAATGTAGTTTGGAGCCCCATTGCCACCATGAGTGCAGGACATGAACTCCTGTCTTCAATTGCCAAACTTTATTTCTTAAATACCTGCAAGGGACTTTTCTGCTTGTTTAACTGCCTAAAGGACAACCTCTCATTGAAGAAAATCAACACAAGAAAGAAAACAAAAAGGCACAAAATTATGACAATACACAATCTGCCTTCTAGTTCACTAATATTTTATAAAGAATTTTTGACCAAACTGTCATTTTAACCTGAATGCAGTTAACTGCCAGCACTGTCAGAATGCCCTGCAGCAAATATAATGGACCACTGTTGTAATTTCTTCTTTACGTTCTTGATATTTTGTCATTCTTTTGAGTTACTGTGATGTTCTCGAGGAGCACCCCTGGCTTCTCTTTTATGTGTGTTCTCCATTTCCTTATGATGTTAGAGAAGCACACCTTTGAGGGTTAAAATCAAAAATAAAATTAAAAAGAGAAGAAGATTACATGTCATACCAGTGAAAGCAGGTTGAGAGAGATAATTCTGTAATACAGACCCTCGGCTCTCTGCAGCAGCTAACATAGAGGAAGCTGTCTGGAACTTAAAGGTTTCCCCTGGCACTCACTGAAAGGCAGCAAGTCTCCCATAGACACCATAGACACACATTTCATTTCCATAATGCAGTTCTGCTTCTTTTAATGTAAATGGACAAGACAAAACTTCAGTTTTCTCATGTAGATATCGTAACTATTTACAAACCTTATAATATGCCCTGAGAAACATCTGTGTACTGCTGCCAACAGATGTTGTCATCAAGATGATTAAAATGCAATGGAAATAGAATAATCCTGCAAATCATAAAAGGCATGTTGATAAAATCTATTGCATTGAGCAGTGGCAGGGAAGAGGGAAGTATGGGGGGAGCAATGTACTACCATACAAGAGAAGGCAGGTACAGAAAAGACATCAGAATTCAGAGAAAGAGTTTACATTTATAAACCTCACTAGGAACTAGAATGATGAATCTGCTGCTGTCCATACAAAACAGGGCACGGCACTGTTGGCTGCAAGTGAGAAGGCAGCTCTGAAAAGTACAAACACAGAGAGGAAAGTATATGCCTCACCAGCTAGGAGACTTTGAGAAACTGGAGTTTGGGTGAAGAACCCAAACTATAAAAACACCAGCAACAACTATACAGTACGTAACTTGGCAATAAGGCACACATAAAAAAAAAAAAAAAAAAAAAAAAGCAGACGACAGAAGGAAGAGCTCTTCAGCTCTTCCTGAGATAAATATTAGCTTATTGTAAATAAAATAAAATAAAATAAATAAAAAATAAAAAATGGAAGACAGAAAGAAAAATCTAATGAAAATTTGAGACCTAGGGTTGGAGATCTGATTCCAGAAGAATCAGGCTTCACTAGTCATTGCATTGCCTAGTTGACTCTGAGGTTGAACTGACATAATGTTTTATTTTTAATCGACATTGTAAAAGCAAAGAGGGCACACCATGGTCACAAAAATGTAAGCTGTCCTCAGCACATGACAAGGCGTTAAGCCTTTAGAAACCCATTTGTGAACCAGTCTTGCCACAGCAGCGGCACTGCCACGGGCAGAGAAGGGAAGAGGACTGCAGCCACCTGCTTTGAGAAGGCTGGCTCTAATCACGGTTGACAACAGCACTTCTGCTTGCCTGCACAACTGACTTTGTGAGTGCCTGTCCAGAGGCGAGGCAAGACCCCACTGGCTGCCAAAGCACCGTAACACATGTAATGGGTATGCTAACTTGTTGCTGAGGATACTGATTTTCTAAAAGTTTTGCTGCAAGATGTTCCTCCCAAGTGCTCCCCTGGAGTTACCATACACAGTCCCTTACATTTATCTATTTATTTATTTACTTATTTATTTTAAAGAAAAAAAAAATATCGAGGTATAGCTGAAATGTGAAATTACTTTTCACGTGGGTTGCACAACACTTTAATCTACTTACAGGCACAGTCACTTCAAGCAGCCCTCAGCAGGTGACTTTCTACAAGCAGAGATTCAGCTGACCTCAGCTTCTGCTGGACAAGATCCTTCCTCATTTTGCCCTGTGAACACACTTTGGAAATGCCTTTTCTTCTCTCAGGAAGGGAAATGCCTGCCTCTGCAGGCTGATTACTGGCTAACGGGGTAGCACCCCTGCCCTTCTGCAGCTTCTTTAAAAATCCAGATCCATACTTGTGCAAGCATCTTGCTAAGACCAGAGGGAGAGCAAGCCTTTTCCTTGGGTTGTGTTACTAAATCCAACCTATATCAAAATCACTGTTTCTTCCACTGTGACTAAAGTATTTCAGACAGACAGAAGCAAGATGAAAGAAAAGAAAAAGAAAGTTTCAGTAAAGAAGAAATAAACTTTAAGCAGGTAATTGCATTTTTCCTATTTTTTTTTTCTTGCACACTTCAACATCCTAGTCCTCTGTGTTTTGACCCTTGCCCACACCGCATCCTAAGTTCCTTTCCTCTGTCTCTCAGATAACTGATCTTGTTCCTCAAGTAGGAAATATCCTCAAGAACATAGAAAATTGGGAAAATGTTGGTCTTTGGATTAAAATACTGCTAGTATTCCATACAAAACAAAGTTTATTTTGTAACATAGCTTCCGTTAGAGTTCTAAAGCATTTTTTTAAATAAAAAATAACCTGAAGTTTTGCAAACACCAAAAATGACACCAAGAGTCTCTGTCTCCCATAAACAAATTCCACGTTCCCCCAAGCAAGTTTTACTTTTATCCAGGAGCTGAGAGGTTAGAAGAACAAAGAACAATAGAAATGCTTCTCTATATCAATACACAATTTCTGTTTTGAAAGTATAGCCATGCAGCAAGTAACTAGTATTTCCTAACTATCAAGTAATGGTATAGAGGAGAATCATTTACCTGCTGACAAAAGCAATTCTCATTAACTTTACAAACTTTCACTCACATGGAAAATCCTTTTTAGTCACATTTTAAATAAGAACAAGACAGATTGTTAATGCAATTTTGAGGATACTGAAAGTATTCTATCAGCACTGCTACTAGTTAAAATCTCAAAGACTCACGTAAGTAAGTTAAAAAGCACAGGACTAGGTGGTTGAACTGAGAAACAGGATACATAACGGAAGCTTGGACCAACTGACAGTTTTTTTGGTGTAAGCTTGTTTTATTTTTAAGTGAGCAAGTCATTGCTTAGATATTATTCTGTTGAATATAAGGGGGGAAAAAAATGTTTTCTTACTGTCCTTTTACTTCCTTTATGAAAGGTTGCTAGGGGAATGGTTCTTAGTAAGGACAAGCAGTAGGAACCCTGCTGTGTGTTTTAATGTAGCCAAACACCACTTGAAATTAATGCCTCTTCATTCTCCTTACCTTTAAATGTGAGCTATTAATGCTTTCCAATATTAATTCTAACTGCATATCTGAATATATAATAAAACAGGCAAAAGGAAAAAAAAAAATGGACAGGCACCAAGATGCCACAAGGGGGTCAAAAGAAAGGAACTTAAAGTCAGCAGGGCTTGTACAGACAGACTTTTTCTGATAATAAAAACCTTTCAGGCTATAAAAAGCACTTCAAGCCCACCAGCCTGAACACAGTTTCAAGCACAGCTAGCAGGTCTCCAAATTATAACTAAATGCAAGCTGTTAGGAAAAACATAAAAGAAACCTTTTAAACATATTTCTCATTTTAGATATTTATTGCCTTAATGTTATGTAAATGAAAGACACCTTGGCATATTAGCATATCATTATGATCTGCCTTTGAAAAGACTACAGATCCATATATGATATAAAATGAAGATCCCAAAATGTTGTATGCTATTTAACAGTCTCACTGCAAATTTGTCATGGAGTAGAACCCTAACAATTCAAGACCTACACCAAGGATCAGTGGTAGCTGGACCCGTCCTCAGCAAAGAGTGAGATAGAAAGGCTTTTCAGGTTGGCACCTAGATTTTAACATCAGAATTGACATACCTTTGCTTACAGTAGCCTGCATGTCTTGGATGTGCCCTGTATGTAAAATGTTTAATTCCTCGGTTTCAAATCTGGCTCTTCTCAGCAGGTTTACAAATGGGAAGAACTACATGTACATGTACTTCATGTAAGAAGAATCACTGCAAACTCCAGTACATCAGGGGAAAAAAAAAAAAAAAAAAAAAAAAGGTCAAAATGCATAATTGAACACATAATTGAACATGTGAGCCATTTTTCAAGCCAGGCCAAAGCATGAACTCAAATATCTGTAAATTATGGAAAAATTTCTTTCCAGAAAAGCAACAGCTGTGTGGGCCATTTCCACTCTGGCAAGGCACTTCCAGATAAAGACAGCTGTTAAAAAAAAAAAAAAGCGTAATGTCATATAATTATAAGACCTATACAGCAGTATGATTCCAACAATGCATTTTAATTAATTTTTTTCTGAGAGGCAAATTGAAAAAACACCTCTAAGCAACAGATGACAGCGACAAATAAATACACAGCAGGAATTCCCCTCTGAGGGAACTTATGAATAAAAGTAGGAAAAACATTCTGATCTTTGCCTAAAAAGCAAGGAAGACTTTGACAGTGATTCCTCTGAGATGGCAAAAAGTTCAGTCTGAAGAAACTTTTTCAGCCACAGTCTTACTGTGCTGAAGTCTTATATTCAGGCACTATTGTCGTTGTATAACTATGCTTTGTTTTCCTTCCAGTAAATAACTATGGTACACCACAAACATTTTAAATAAACATAATACCCCCTCTGTTCAAACAATTTGTAATTTTAACTCTTTTCATTGTATGGTTCAACCACACCATGATAAATCATGTCAAAATAACACATCGATTTCATTCTGCTAGGATCAAGACACAATTCAAAATGTAATAATTTGTCAGTCCTTTAATTGTCTGTATCTGGAAGACTCTGAACCTAGAAAAGATCAAGGTGTATTCCCTACTGGACACATTACAATTAAGTCTAGCAATTAAATTATTTGCACATGGTATATGTGCATGCATATATACTGCTTATATTTCACAATTTAGGACAATTTTCTTTACCCATTATTTTGACTAGATCAGGCTGAGGCAGTGTTGTACACTCATTTCACATTTCCAGATCCTCCTCCACAGTAATAACTGAGAAAATCTGCTTCAGACAAACAAAAGAACTCCAAAAATTATTTTCTTAAAAAAAAAAAAAAAAACACACAGAAAAAGAAAGAAAATCCTTAACCCTGAAATACATGTGCTAATATTTTTATGAATACTGCTTATTTCTGAGCTTTTGGGATAATTCCTAGCATGCAAGTTAATGATGTAGCATATTTTCTATAATGAAATCCTAGAATAAGAGACTCAACTGCGGCTCCTTGATAAATGAGAAGGATTGGCAGCAGGATCAGTGGAGAAAACCATTAGGTACTGAAAAAGAATTGTTGCCTAACCTGCAGCTGCTCTTTTGCACAAAACCCTTGAAATAGATGGGTGGCCCACACCTGTTGTGGAAATAAAGGTGTTAGCTAGTCTGCATATTAGAAGAGAGAGAAGAAATGAGCTTAGACAGCTATGCAGATGGAGGTAGTAAAATGGTATTTCAGACAAAATTAAACCCCTTCAATTGCAAAGCATGCAGCCACCCAAGGACTTCCTGCCATCCCACAGCAAGAAGCGTCTGGGACCTGAGCCCTGCACCCTTTCATCACCTCTGGGGCAGGACCCTGGGCTCAGAACAGGTCCCACCCACACTGCCACTGTTTCCAGGACACCCATTCCCCTTTCTACCTTGAGATGCTAAGCTGGGAAACACAGCTCCTCCTTCATCCCCTGACCTCTCGCCTCCTGCTGCACTTCGATGTAGGGCACTGTCTGGAGCTCGCTCGCCAGGCAGCTCAGACCCAGCCCAAAATAATGTGAACCTCTCCAAAAGCAGAGAGTACGGCTGCGATGGAATTAACCTCCTTACATCCCAGTGAAGGTAGGAAAAAAAAAAAAAAGGCAATAAAAAGCAATAGCAGGGATGCATTTCAGAGGCAATGCCTCCCAAAATACAAAATATTTTGCACCTGCATTTTAACTCTGACCAGAACCTGAGTAACACACAGAAAGAAACAACAAAATAAATGCATATTTGGATTTTTGCCAACAGCTTGCCTACATCCTCAGCACCAAATAGACTCCTTTATGGGCTATTGGCTTCTTTCCTTCCTACTGAAGATATCTGCAGGTTCTTGCTTTCAGCATAACAAAACCACAAGAATCTCAAGAGACAGACATTTTAATTTGCTGGAATTTTAACTCTCTGGAACACCCTGGTTCACAATACACTGAGCTATGCAACTACAGAGCATAAAAACACAAGCACAATGATATAACAGTGTCACAGATGTCTTCACTGTGGCAGTCCTTAACAAGTCTTGGTTTGGTCTCAAAGGGCACAAGGAGGTAAAACTGTTAAGCTCATTCACCCCTCTGAGCAACAGCTTTTAACTGCAGCAGACTAGTAGAAAAAATGTGTAGTTACACAGCAAAGCCTCCCCGACCAGGGGAGGGATCCCCTACATGAACTCTTCCTTGGTGGCTTTCAAAAAGTGTTGAAAGCTCAGATTAAAACTAGAAAAAAAAATGTATATAACAATATGTTCTTTCTGGAGAGATCAGAGTTCAACTGTCAAAAACTTCTAAACAAGACACCATGTCCTGATGAAAACAGTGTGAAATCTGTGTTCAGGCAAGCTGTGGAAGAAGAGCAGCTAAAGGTAACTTTATGTGACAGTGAAGGACTTGAGAGAAACCACGGGAGGAAAAACTAATAGACAGTATATTGATATAAACCAATCCTTTGTTATTCTGGTCAAAAGAGAACTTATTTTTATGTTTTATGTTTAAAATGTAGGTCCAACCTATGACACTTCTTCTAGCTAGGTAACAAATTCCCCAATTCATTGCAGTCAATCAATAAATCATGGATTAAAATAAAATAATAATAAGAGTAGTAATAATTACATATGTAATATTTTATTAATTTTTTACCAGATTGTTTCTGTTTGTATTTGTCGTGTTTTTCTTTTTCTCTCTACTCATCCATTCTGGTATTAAAACATCCTGACTCTAAAAACTACAGCCTTCACTGCTGGGTCATGTGAAACCCTAGCTCAGCCAAACAAAATGCCTTGCCCTGCATTTACACAAATGCCTATTTGACACAGCTTTAAAAAGGGTTGGATCTGGGCTCACCCGAGGGCAAGGGGAGTGTTATCATCATGACTGATGGCTATCTTCTCACAGCAGCTGTGAAAAGAGGTCTTCCTCTTCTATATTTAATAGCCACTCAAGTTTAAATTCTCCCAGCAGAGAAAATAGCCCTTTAATTGAAGCCTGAACTCTATATTTCACTAAAATCAGGACACAACTTCTGACCTGCCTGTTTGGTTCTAGTCAGGGTCACCTGCACTAAATCTGCATTAAGTCTTGTATTTGCAAAACGAACTATGTGCAAAAATCCCAATATACGTGCACCCATGTAAGTATACAGTTACTCTGCTCCTCCATGGTTCCCTACTACCAGGCAACACACATATGACCAGTACACCTCTGCATGGGATTTTAGCCTGGCAAATAAATGCAAGAATAGCAATGGAGCCAACAAGCCCCATTCTCCAGTTGTCTTGTTCACCTTACTTATCCCCACTCTGATCAGCTTATGCCTTCTCAACAAATAGAACTGTTAGAAAGCAACCATGGTAGTAACTTGAAATTTATGTGCTGAGCCAAGACAGTTTCTAGAACTCTGCCAAGCACATATCATTCCTGAGTCCTATACACTATAAGAGATGAGATTCACTCAATGGTGTACAAGAGACATCCAAAAAATCTGCAACTCTGGGTAGCTCTGAAACCACAGCAGCATACATGGGATTGACAATAAACCCATTTATGGAACCCCATTCTTGCTCTCAAATCACATTCTGATTTTCCAAATTTGTTCTGGTTTCCAGAGCTGACAGCTTTTTAACATCAACAAGCATACATACAAGGCTGCTCAAATTAGAAACAATTCATTTGAAATTGCTATGCAGAGAGAACAGCAAGTTTCAGCTCCAGGAAAGCTCCATAGATGTGTAAGCATCATTCACTGAGAAACAGGGTTTTAAACAGTTTCTGAATTACTATTTCCCTGGGATCTCCTTCTCCAAAGAGCACTAAGAAAGTTAAGTATTAACTTTCCTGTGCCCCAGTTTTGACCTACTGCTGACTATTCCCCCTTCAAAAGTGACATCTTAAAAGCTTACACATTAGACTTGTTTGGTTTTTAGTTTAAACGTACCATCACGTTTTCAAGCCCAGCTGGAAACTTGTTTGCCACCCATACGTCACACGCAAAGTGACTTTTCAACACCAATGGCAGGCTCAAAATTCCCAATTTGAATCAAAAGCTCTGAGGTGTTTCTCATACCTTTGAGCTTATTTGAGTGCTTGAATCACAAAAAGGTTACCACACTACTAGGTTAAATACACACCACACACAAACAAGCACTTACTATTTCCTTTCCTATCATTGGAAATTGAGCACATAGCTCCTTTGGAAGCTAGGATATAATTTAACATCATGTTTGTGATTTCAGCTGATTTCCTTAAAATTGTATGAAAAGAACAATGATTCCCCATGTATATTTTCTCCTGTGACAGCCAGTGAAAAAAACAATTTATCCCTTCAGTAATTGCCGCATGTATAAAAGCAATATAAGACAAAATGCAATGACTGCTCATAAGCACAAACAGACAACAAAGTCCAATTTTATGAATACACCAGGGTCTGTTTGTTCTTTACTGTCACATCCCTTGCCTCTGGAATTCCTTCCATACACTTGCCACACTCTGCTATAAAACATGAGTTTGATGGAGCCAAAATAATCTTTTTACCTATCAGCACATCTGGATTTTTTTTTTGCAATATGTGGTGAAATAAAAGACAAAGATGGAACACAATTACAATGTTTGCTAATTACTATTCTCTGGTACCCTACACAACCATTATTATCACGAGCATCCAACAACTCTTTGAAGAAAAAGGGCCTCTGATTTATTTCCCTACTGCAGTCACCAGAAACTATCAGAATAGTGCCCTCTTCTCTCAAAGCGAACTCCCTAGAGCCCTTATATTCAAAATCCTATTTCATTTCACCATACCTTCCATCACCAAAAACTACTCCATTTACAAAAGGCAAATTAGTTTCTGTTTGGCCTTTAGTTCCACAAACGCACAGCTCCTGTTGAGAAAACCCAACAGGCACTGCTTTTCCATGCTTCCTACCCATGCAGAAGTTCTCCAATGGCACAAGGAAGGTCAGGTCAAACACGTGCTAATAACTATCACCATCCATAACTAAAGCCTTATTACTGTGTAATAGACCTTGTTACACAGAGAAATGACTTTTCATAGTTCCACCAGCATGGTATCATTGAAACAAAGGTCCTTTGCTTGCAACGCTTTTTAAAAAGGGCTTAAGGAATAGTTCACAATGTCCTTTCATAAAATTGTGTAAAAGATTATTCAAATAAAAACAATATTTGTGGTTTGATTTACTGTGTGTACTATTCTGGCAGTAGTGTCATAGCAGTCTATTTTTATTTCTAGATTGTTTTTTTACTATAAGAAGTTCCATCGCTATGAAACTAATGCTTGCAACATTGATTTCCATGGCACTGCTTAGAAAGACTGCAGAAGAATAATGTGGATGTCAGGGCATTTTACGTAGCAGCAGCAACATTCTGCAAGCAGTGTGGGCAGAGGATTTGCTCCAGGATATTTCGACTGCTATCTGCAATATTCTACCAAAATGAGCAGGGAACCAGTACAGTAAGATACAAGGAGATTCTGAATAGTCAGAATGACACCAAGTAACACTCGGCAGAGCAACTTTGCACGGTAAGAATAGCCCAGAAACTCCTGTGTCCCATGTATCATTCTGTCAGCATGTTGTATAACGGTTTCAAAAGTAGGAAATTAAATCTTAAAAAGAGAGAGAG
This sequence comes from Aythya fuligula, assembly GCF_009819795.1. Classification (NCBI taxonomy): domain Eukaryota; kingdom Metazoa; phylum Chordata; class Aves; order Anseriformes; family Anatidae; genus Aythya; species Aythya fuligula. Next base: position 56,395 of record NC_045565.1, on the reverse strand, counting down.
AGAGAGAAAGAGAGAGACCAGACCTGAACTGACAAAGCAAGTCAGGAAATTGAGCAAAGGCTGACACTCTTCTCTTAGCTCTCCCACAGCGGCAAGGTTCTTACTCGCAGATAGTATCATTACGTAGCTCTCCCAGAAGAAGACACCTTGATATGCCTTAATTAAGTAGTGACAAAGGACAATTTCTCTTTGGAACTGTGAGCATTCATTGATCACTTCCTTAATTCTCCAGCATGTGATCACACCATCAAACAGCAATTCTAAATGCAATGGACACGTGAGCCCTGAAAGAGCATCTTGGAAAGGGTAGGAGGAAACACCTTTATTTACATATACTCAGGTAGCACAAACACTCTGTATCAAATAGATTAAAAAGCTGACCAGAATCCTTTCTGTGGCTTCAGCATGGATTTTCAAGATACCTTTGAAGGTAGTCTTCTTAAATGCAATATGAATCTTCAAGAATAGTAAAAGAGAGCAACAGCAACAACAAAATACTACTAGACCAAGAAGAATCCTCCAGCTGGTTGTTCTCTTCTGCTCAACAAAACTGAGCAAAGGTACTCTGTCCACAAGAATGTCAGCTCAGATCCCAGGGCGCTCAGAATAGTTTTATAAAGTTTTACTTCTGACAAGAGACATTGTTGAAAGCAATTGTTCAGCCAGCCAACTGCTGTCACTTCCATGAATTTGAATAAGCTCCAATACAGGACACTGAGCTTTTGCACATGTAGGAAGATGCCATTGTTCTGAGTTAATCTTTGCCAATAAATCAACACCGCCATTATTTAGAGATTTTTATTTTCCTCTGGTGTGTGACTGTGTGGGTGGGGTTTTGTTTTAAAGTCCCCTTCTTCCATTTTCATAAAGCTTATTTTTTGTACCTCCTTGCAAAGCTTTCAGAGCAGTAGGAGGAATCCCATTTATAATGGGATCAGACCCATTAAAAGGTAAATATTGCTGTTTCTCCTGAATGTGCGTATTAAATAGCACCTAACTGGGGGAAAGAATGTAGCAGAAGAATTTGTTTGGAGTTCATGAAAATTAACATTTGGTGCAATTTTGTATCCATAATTTGCATGTACACAACTTACATATAAATACATATGGATTAATGCAAATTTTCATAAGGGAAAGATTCACTCTGTGTTCTGCAAAAGTAGGGGCAAGGCTGGCGATGAATCATTTTTTTTTTTAAATATTCTAGTCTGGGTATATAAATAGCTCTCTGTTTCTAGAATAATTACTACTGAAAAACACAGCTTCTGAAATAACATAGGCCATAATTAACCTTGGCTTCATTAAATCACAAATAATATATTTTTCAAGTCTTATTTGTAAAGGCAAGCTGATTAATTTAAACGTTTCCCTTTGGAGGAGGAGAGAAAAAAAAATCTAATCGAAATGATTTACCTACGTTGCTACTTGTCAGATCTTGTAAACTGTGGCAGGTTTTCAGCCGGCGACTTGGCTACCCCGGCCTCCCCTCGCCCCCCGGCAGGGAGCTCCTGTCTCGGGAAGCACCGGCCTCTGTTTTCCCGGGAAGGGAGACCACTCAGGAGCCCCCCACCGGGCCGAGCCGCTCCTCTGCCCGGCTTTTCTCCCTCGGCCACGGAGAGCAGGGGGTCTTGCGGGCTCGGAAGCGGCACGGAACCCCCGGCCCCGCCGGCTCCCCCGCGGCTGCTCCCCCCAGCCCGGCTGCCCCGGCACGGCACGGCTCGGCACGGCGCCGCAGAAGCGCGCCATCCCTCCCGTTTCCTTGTAAGACAGCGCCGACACCCGACAGAAGAAAAGTTTCCAGGCGAGCGCCAGGAGCGGGCCGGGGCTGCCGGCAGCGCCGAGACTCGCTCCCGGCGCACGGGCGGGTGCCACCCGGGGCTCACCTTCCTGCACCGCATGGAAGGGGTTGTTGGCCTCGATGAGCTTGATGGAGTAGGTGATCTTCTCGCTCTGGAGGATGTCGTCATTGAGGTTCAGATCCGACACCGCCTGCTTGAACACCTCGTCGTCCTTGGCAGCATTGCCTTCAAAAATGGCACCTGCGGGGAGGAAGGAGGCAGAGGCGGTGAGGGCGCTGCCCGCCGCCCCGGAGCCCCCCGTCGGGCCGGGCAGGGGGCTTGGGACCCGCACCGCCGGCAGGGGGGCGGCCCTGGGATTGAGACCAACTTTCTGCTCCCCGCCTGCTGCCTGCGGGCAGCGCTGCTATTCGGAGGGTCGCGCCCACGCGAAGGCGAAACCGGGCTTTGCGTCCCGTAACCTGCAAGCTGCCATTTGGCCGTCCTGTCTATGCCGTTGGCGCGGAAGCAGCTGGCGATGGGCGTTATGTAAGATGCCCCGTCTGCCCAGCGGCTGTGTGCGCGCACCGGCTCTGCCGCCCTGCCCTGCGGAGCGGTAGCTGACCTGCGGGGCTGGCAGTGGGAACAAAACGTGCCGTCCCCGGCCGGGGCAGCGCTGCTGATTCACGCCTCGCGTGCCCGGGCCGCTGAAGTTTGCTTTGGGGGGGGGAAGCTGCGGTGACACCGTGCCCCGCGGGAAGAGCGGGGCCGAGGGGCAGAGCCACGAGGACCCCCCCTGCTCGGACTCGGCGCTTCCCCAGGGCTCTTCCCAACCCCGGGGGGGCGCCCCGGGGCCGGATTCCCCCCGCTGCGGCCGGGGCTGCCCCTGGCTGCCTAACGGCTCCGCAATGCCGTCTGCCTGGGCTGCGCCCCCGGGCTCCCGAGGCGAGAGGCGCAGACCAGAGCCTCCTCCGCCGGCCCCGGGGCTGCTGCCCGCCGGTAACAGCATCACGGGGCCGCCCCCGGTCGCCCCTTCTCCGCCCCGGGTCTCTCCTCCCGTCCCCTCGGAGCAACCCTCGCCAGGACCGCTCCCGGCCCGGCCGCCTCCTCCTTCCTTCCTTCTTTTTTTTTTTTTTTTTTTAAAATATATATATATATTTTAATTCTCCCACCCTCCCTAAAGGGCTGGTGGAATGACGGTTTTTCCTTCCCCGGCTGTTCTCCCGTCTCCTCCTCTATCACAGGCTTCCACAAGTGATGCTCTCCCCCCTCTCCGCCCCTAACCAGCCTCATCTCCTTCCTGCCGGTACCTTTCAACGCCAGCCAAAAGGTGACTGCAGAGCCTCGCCTCTGCTTGCCAGGCTTCCCGCGGACATTACCGTGCCTCGCTCCCAGAAGCCATGAAAGTTCACAGCAGCCTTTCCTTTGCCTCTTCTTCACCCCTCTCTCTTCCTCCCATGGCCGATCCAGCCTTCCTGCTGCCCGAGGGTTTTAAGGAGCTCTTCTTCAGACCCCAACAGTTGCGCGCACAGACACAGACACAGACGCACACGCACGGAGCCGCTGCAAACCTCGCCTCTCTAACCCTTTCCCAGCCAAGTTCTCCCCCCGCATTCCGGCTCGGCTGACACCTGCTATGACAGGGGATGCGAGCCAAGGGCTCATCTCCCCGAAAGTTTTCCCTACGAGCACGTTCAGACGATGCCTCTCTCCTGCCCGCTTTTGGGGCCGGCTGGCTGTTTTCGGCGGCGGGGATGCGGCGGGGGAGCAGAAAGCCTTCCCCACCCAAACAGGTCCGGGCACGGGGCTCTCCGACCACATGGGAGACCGCAGCGGCAGCCCCGGCGGTCCCCGCCCCGCAGCCCGGCCCGGCACAGCCCGCATTTCGCCCCTAACTTTGCAATCGGGGGGATTCGGCTGCCTTTCCCCCTTCCCTCCTCCGGTCTCTCTGTGGAGTTGGGCTCAGCCGCTGCCCGTCGCGTTCCGGCGGTGAACGAGGCGATGCCTCCGTTTATTTATCTGCCGCGTCCCTCCTTCCCCCCCGCCTGCACTCCCTTTCTTACCGATGTGGATGATGGAGTCCGCCCGCACCGAAACGCACTGAAATATCCAGGGGAAAAGCCAGAGCATCAACACTTCCATTTCCAGCCTCTTGCACAGCACATCAGCACGGGTTTAGTGGAGAGGCAGACGGGGGAAAAGAAGAGAAAACGAGCAAGGGCAGGTGGAGCGAGGCGGCGGGGGGGAAGATACCCTGACACCCCCCTGGAAAAAATAAAAATAAAAAATCCCAAATTCCCACGGAGGATTTTCCAAGACTGAGGAAAACGGGTGATGGGGAGAGAGGAGGGAAGACTGGGAAAAAAAAAAAAAAAAAAAAACGGGGGCCAAAAAAACGCACGGCGGTAGATCCGGGGTTGGCAGGCGGCGCGCCGGAGCCTCCAGCGCTCGGTGTGTGTGTGCCGGGGCGCCGGCAGCCCGCGAACTGCGGAGCGCCCCCCCCGCCGCCGCCGCCGCCGCCCGCCCGCCCCCCGCGCCACGTGACTGCGGAGCTCGGGGCCGCCGGGGCACGGCAAGGCGGCGGCGGGCAGCGGGCACCGCGCGGCTCCGGGGGGAGCCGGGGCCGGGGAAGGGCCGCGCTGCGCCTGCCCCGGTGGCGGGGCTCCCGGCGCCCGGAGGAGAGGAGGGTGGGAGGCGGTCCCGCGGGGCCGCCGCCCGGAGGATGCCCAGTGCCCTGCCCCGGTGCCGGTCCCGGTGTGACACCCCGCAGGTAAGGGTACGGGGCCGTGCCCGCTGCCGCTCGCCCGACTTGGCCACCTGCAACCAGGTGGGAGCGCGGGGCTGCCCCCTGCGCTGGGGGCCGGGGGTATGGGGGCGCAGTAAACCCGCTTCGTGTTTTGTTTTGTTCCAGATTTCAGTGAAATCTAATTCAGAAATTGGACATGCTCGCGCTCAGAAGACTAATTCATCCCCTAAAACAAACGCATCAGTGATTGCAGGCACCCAAACGTGACGAGCGTCTCAATACGCCGCGGAGCCAGAGAAAACAAATTCATTCAGGAGCCCGAAACGTAATTAAAACTACTGCCAAGAAAACCCGGCGAGGGCAGGATGGCACCGAGATCAGCGAGCGGCGGCACGGCGCGCTGTAGCGGCGCGGACACCCGGCCAGCGGCAGCGCGGGGACGCCGCCAGGCAGAGCGGGCCCCGCAGCACCCCGCCGCCTCGCAGCCCCGAGCCCGCTGCTAAGGCGCTGCCCCCGATCCCCGATCCCACGTCCCCGATCCTGCATCTGCAGCGCACTCCTGCCACCAGCAGCCGGCTCCGCGCTCCTTCCCGGGGTGAGTTCCCTGCGGGCAGGATCACCGCGCTGAGCCCTGCCTAACCCAGGCGCGGTGCGGCAAAAGCGCTTCGTGCTCAGGGGCAGCGGCTTCGGAGGAGCTGCACCGCCGCCGGGGGGGGGCGTGCAAGGGGAGCGGGGTGCGAGGAGGAGGCTGCAGCGGCGGTGATGCCAACACGGATCCCTGTTGATCCTCATGCGTCAACAGGCACCCGTTCGGGGTAGTCACCGGCACGGCTTTTGAACCGGGAAAAGTGGGGGGTAAATGTACAAGGAGACGCACTTTGTAAAAATAAATCGCTTGTTAACTGCTCTTACTTACAGTCCTTGTCTTAAATATGCAATTGCACACCGATCAATGCAGCATGATTAAATACCGTATGCCATATTTCATGTAATAAAAACACTTAATCCAGATAATTGGCTTCTGAGACAAAGATCAATAGAAATGTTCCTTATTTGACTACGTTAGCAAGTCAAAATTAATTCTAATTTACATTTGCTTCAAATCAATACGCACTTAGTGACTTACACAGGCTCTTTAAAAAGTTAAACACCTGTATTGACCACCGTCATATATATGTCAGTAACAAGTACATGTGTGGGAATTACGTGGGGCAGAGGGGACGTGTTGCCACACAGCCAATTTCTGATTTCCACAGAGGAAAGGAGGCTAAATTTATGTGCGTTTGAAAAGTGCATTGGGATCCTGGCCAGGAACCTGCAGAAACACACAGCTATTAACCCTGCAATTTATACAGGCATCCAAATCCCAGCCCAAATACTCCAAGCACTTGGGAGCAGGCTGCCTCTTCAGTTTGCACAGTGAGACCTTGACCTCAGCTGGAAGTCCTCTGGCTGCTATTTTAATAATAAAACTTAATATAAAATATTAAAAGTCCAAAATGCAGTGAATTAGACAAGTTAAAGAATTTCCTGAGAAATCCATGAGCAAATACCCTGCATACAGACAAGGACCCAGGCCTAGGAGGCCTTCCTCCTAGAAGAGGAAAAAGGTCAGGAGCCCGAACAACTATAAAATAGATCAGTAGAAAAAGGCTCCCCAAAACAGGCAGGGGGTTAGTTGTCACAGCCAAAGGACAAGAAACAAGGAAAATGCCTAGAGGAAACCTCAAATGCCATAAAATCTCATTTGTAACATGCAAAGCACAATGAGATTTATCTGCAATAGAGTGGAAACAGAACTGGAGCTCACCTTGACCCCAAATACAGAGCTGTGCAGAGCTACCCCCACTCCACCTGTGCTTTTCTTTGCTCAGTTTAGTTGAATGAAAAGACGTGCTAAAGTAGGAAAGCAAAACAAGCCACGATCCATATCTTTCAGCATTGATAAAATCTTTAGTGGCTGCAGCTGTCCATCAGAGGACTGGATCAAGGCCTCCAAGCCTTCAGGAACCACATGCAAAGCTAGCCATCAAAAGAAGAGCAAGAATCTGTAAGAACTGAGCCACCAGGCCCAACAGCAGAACAGCAATTTCAGCAGCATCTCTGCAAGATGGAGAGTGGTAGCATCAACACCGAAGCATCTTGCTTCAAGCCTGATTTAAGTCAGGCCTTTGAAACTATTGCCACACAGATGTATTTTATTTTTTTTAATTGGCTTAGATTAGATTTTTCATTACACTTACTCCTCCCCCTTTAGATTCCCTCCTTACAAAAAAAGGATTCGGCTTGAACTTCTAAGTCTGGTAAAAATGGGAGTGTTCATTTCAGTTCTGCCATCCAGCGCTTGCAGTGGGCAGAGCACCGACATTTTGCAGTGGGTGCGCATTGTTCAGACAGCAGTCAGCACTAACAGACTAATCCATTTGCCATCATTTTGCATATTAAGAACATTACAAGTTGCCACGATATTCCATCATTGTGTAGGGGACAACTCCATGCACATTACTACATAAAGTACCACTGGATTTACAGCACCTGTGGAAGAAAGGCCTCTCGTTAGAAATATGCAAGGTAAATAGCCAACTCAAGTAACAGTCACTATTCAAAGTTCAACTCCTTGGCAACAGATGCAATTCTATGCACATCTCTAACAGCTCTATTACCTTTGCAAACCACTGTGGTGATTTTAAGCTAACCTATCATGAGATATCTCTGTGCTTATTTCTGTTGTCAGAACGAGCATGGAATGAAACCCGCACCGACTGGTTTTTGCTACCAGGAGAGAATTGCTTGAATACAGCTCTGAACACTACACTGCAATTAGAAATGTAGAATATCCCAGACAGGTGAACTGAAAGGCTCGTGCAATGCCACACTCCAAGCCTGGCACTTGGGGCTCTGTCCCTCTCTGCTGTCACAGCAAGCACAAGACATATTGTGAACATCACCAGAACTACGGCTGCAGGGAACGCCTGGATCTGGAAAGCCCCTGATGTTTACTGAGCACATACAACAGCATGCACAAAGCTGCTTCCTAAGTGAGAGCTCTGCAAAACCAGAACATTGAGACTTCCACTGCACTGTAGCCTATGATCAGAATAAATGGAGTGCCTTTGAGATTCAGCATTTCTCCTGCCTTTTCCTAACTTCCTTCCACTTGCTATAGGCATTTGCTGAGGCTTCCCAATGTAAAAATCAGAACAATGTTAAGTGCTTAAAACAGGGTGAGAAACATTAGAGGGAAATTATGGATGTTGCCTGGGAAGGGGAAGAACAGAAAAAAGACTGACAGTGTGGGTAACATAGACAGAAGATATAATAATGTGCTCCAAAGCTACACTCAGAGTTTTCTTGAGAATCTTTTAATTCTAGCAGGGGGAGAGAAAGGTACTGTCTGGAAGGAGATTCTCCAGTCCCCCTGACAGCAAAGATCTATAATGGTCTGTGCATTTACACCTAGCTAAGGTAAAAGCTGGATATGTATCCATATTTAAAAGGCTATGCAGGTACATGTGGCAATGATTATTATTCCCTCTGAAAGTGAATGGAACTCCTCTATCAGTCATACATGCATGAAGATGCAGTAAGTTTCTCCATGTGTTAGCTGCTCAGTCTACAGGGTTGTAAGCATTAAAACAAACAAACAAACAAAAATTTCTTTACATAGCATTGCAACAGTCTCCCTCGTTTCCCGATACCCAAGAGAAGGTCTATAGTAACAAAAAATATATGTATTTATTGTACCTTTTGTAAGGAAATTCAATAGCTCTCCTTCTCTTTGGAAACAATAATGGAAAAAGAAACCTCTATAAATTTAGGAATGCTTGTATTTAAATCACATTGTCATTCTCCTGTGGTGACAGCCCAAGATTTCAGTTGTTTTACTGAAAATTCTTCTATCTTATTGAAACCTTCTTTGCTCCATTCAGGGTTGATAGCATATCATGATAACCTTCCTGGAGCAAGGGACCTGAGCAAGAAGAGGTTACTGAACTACAGAGTTCTTTGTGTGTGTGCTGGTTTGGTTGGGATGGCATTAATGTTCTTCATAGTAGCTCGCAAGGTGCAACTGTTTGGGATTTGTGACGAATATGTGCTGATAAGCCCCCATGTTTAGTTGCTGCAGGGGGCTGCTTACACTGAGTCAAGGAGTTGGCTTCTCATGCTGTGCAGGCAGCAAGGAAGCTGGGAGGTGCCGGAGCTGGGAGGTGCCGGAGCTGGGACAGCTGACCCCACTGACCAACAATGCTCCACACCACGCAACCTCATGGCCAGCAGTGAAAGGGGGGGAGGCAGCTGCTGGCGCTGCCAGTTGGCTGGTGGTAAACAAGTGCTTTCTGCATCACTTGTTGATTTCTGGGGCTGTGTTGTTTTTCCTTTGGTTATGGTTTTTGTTTCTTTGTTTTCTTCTTTCTTATTAAACTGTCTTTATCTCAACCCACAAACCTTTTAACTTTTCCCTTCTAATTCTCTTCCTCCCATCTTGCTGGGGGAAAGTGAGCGAGGCACTGGGTGGTGCACAGCTGCTCACTGGGGTTAAACCACAACAGCAGGACAGTTGCTGTTCTTGATTAATTTGTTGTGTGCCTACAAACAATCTGAAACTGCAATAGTCAACACTTTATTTGGATTGGTGGGCCTTTTAAGATACCATAAGGAAGGCAAAGCACTATTCGTCTCAAATCTTTACCTGATTTAGTTCAGCAGAGTACACACAGCCTATATTTGATTTAATTCATACTTATGTTTGCTTAATTCCATTATTCAATATCTGATGCATCATGATAAGATTCATATTTACTTCCCCACTCCTCTTTTCCATTTGGGCCATTTCATGCCTCGTTTTTCCTTAGCAGGCTTTTTCTTCACAATAGACATGGACCTATACAGGCTTTTGCAACCACCCACATTTTCCTAGTTGTATAAATACACTCTTATTTTAGTCCAAGGCAGGCTGTATCAGTGTTGGTAAGTTTAAACTCTGTCTCGGCATTTCTATTTAATAAACACTGATTTGGAAGACACTCAAAAGGAATCTGTTTATTTACAACATCTTACTGCAACCACAAGGTGTTCTGTAGAGAGCTCTAAAACACGGGCAGCCAAAGAATCCTCTGTTGTGACCACTGGGAATGCGAGTGTAACTCAGTTACAGGAAAAATCTTTTCTCCTTCATTGCTAAGTAACTCCCTTGTCATTATATCCACTGGACACTGACTGGAAAAGGCTAAACTCTAAGCTGCTTTTCTGAGCACAGAACCTTTTTTCCAAAAAATGGGAGTTTGGGAATAAAAAAAGTGTGATTGCTATCTCTGTGTTACCGTACAAGTCCATAAGGATGCCAGCTCCTTGAGTAAAAAAAGTATTAGTTACTCACAATTTAATAGTAGCCATATCAAAATAAATCTCTGAACTAACTTCACTGGCATCCATCTCAGAGGGAAAAACATTACAAATTTCTCCACCAAACAGATCTAAACATCTTTCTTCTTTTAGATATTAGGGTGGACAGGAGAGCAGAAATGATACAGCACCCATTCTCCAAGTTGTTAAAAGTTATTCAAACCATCTTGGGCGCCTCATGTTGAATTATCCACAGTGAACATAGTGTCCAGTCTAACAAGTTGTTCAAGGAGCTGCCTTTCACAGATAGCAAGGCTTGCTAAAATGGCTGTCCTTCTGCCATCAGCCCAAAAAGACAGGAAAGTCCAAAAAGAAAAACCAAACATATTCTTGCTGCTTCTCACTTTACCCACCACCTAGACAGTAACAAAACCAGTAAAATAGATGCTGCTGCATGGTGACGCAGATGGCCAGAAAAAAATGAACAGATCTGAAAATTTGGGCCCTCCAGCCAAGACATGGTAGCTTATCTTGTGTTTATTCCTACTTCACTGGAAACTCCACTGAGTACTGAGAAGTATGTAATCAGAAAGATTTTGCTACAAGCCAGGAACTTGAACACTATCCTTTGCTGCATCTCAGCCAAAGATGAAGGATATGTTCTATTGCACTAACTCAGTCCTTTACCATCACTAAATACTGATGCAGTTTATATGTGCAGAGTCCTTTAAAAGCTCCACAATGAAAAGTACTCTAAGTGGAAAGTAATTTTACCTTTAAGAAAACCTGATCTTTCTCAACAGTCCAATCTAAAACATATTATATTTAATGACTGACTCACAATGGACCACTTCCAGCTACTAAGGTCTCTCTTTTGACTTGTAGCACTGTGTCATGGAGTGTTGGCATTTTTTTGTTGTTGTTGTTTTGTTTTGTTTTTTTCCCAGCATAGTTTTGCAATATCTACTTTGCAGCTGTTTGTGCAAACAAGGGCATATTTGCCTTTTCAGTGAATCCATTAGCATTAATGGCAGCCACACACACACAGAGGGGGAGAATAAATTCTCCTAGGGATGTGTTCTCTTCAGGAAAAGGTTGCCGGTCATGGAGTTCATAATTCATACTCATGTTTCCAGGAATGAACAGATGAAATGAAGGTTTTATAACAGAAACATCAGCTTGATTCTCACTGTATGCCTGACTTTAAAATTAATCTTAGCAAAGCATTCAATTACTGTACATCTCTCACTTGGGGTGTTGGGGGTGGAATTCAAACCAACCAGTATGCTAAACTGTGACCGTATTTCTTGAACAGCATTTCTTACATTTCCTGCTCAAATTTATTTATTTATTTTTTAAAAGGCAGTACAATCCAGCAGTTGGAGCAGAAGGGCCATGATTCCTGGGCTCCATTCCCACCAGAGTCACCGATTCATTTCATGACTAATTGAGTGGACTGTTGCATGAACATTGTACTCAGTTCTCAATTTAGGGGGGAACAAGAACATCAAGTTCCTTTCCTCAGTTGCTGCACTTGGTCAGCTGTCCTACTTCTCTAGGAGGTGTAGAGGAGACATGGTAGGTTTTTTTTTTTGGCAGGTCAAATGGTTAATTTCAAGTAATTTCAAGTTTGTGAATCATTCACTAAGTACAAATATTTCTCATGTTTAAAATAATTTCAAACAGAAAATGCTTCATGTGGTCCTCAGGTCTAGACCATTCCACGTAGCTGAGTCTGGATGCATATGTCCAATAACCAAACTTCATTGCTGATCTGAATGACAGGATTTCTGCTCTCCAATTCTTTTTATTTCTTTAATCCAGTATGAGACAGGGAAAAACAAACAAACAAACAAGAACTTATATTGAGGGAGATAGGAAAAGCTCTGGAGAAAAGCCCAACCTGCACTACAACAGCACCCAGTGCTTTTACTGGCTATTTTAGATTGATTCCAATTAGAAATGCACTTCAAATTATTGCTCCACACATTTCTCACCTGACTCACCAGTTCTGAAAGACTGCATATAAAGACCTCAAAGTTTTGTGTTTTTATTTTTATTTTTTATTTTTTTCCTCTGGTCTACTGACCCATCAAAGATATTGTGATAAAGAGTTTATGCAAAGGGCAGGGATGATGCAAAGTAGGCAGCACTTTGAGCATCCAGCACTCCGCGAACCACAGTCCCTGCCACGGCACCCTTGGGAAACATCACTGACCAGTGTTTTCTAAAGCTGTTAAATTCATTGATATTTTCATAATATCATTAAATACACTCGATCTTACTTCTGATCTAAGCAGTGCTGCATTACACAACAATATATTACACTGCAGCTGTGTACTATCCAGTTGAGTGCAAGTCTGCAACTGAAATAACTTCATTTGCTGCAGTGCTGTATTATCATACATGACTATACCATGCAGCATTGATTTCTAAGCAATGGTATTGATTAGGAGTCTTATTTTACAAATGCTGGCAGGATACAGCCTTTTGACCAAATTTGAATTACGTTCCCCAGCAACAACAACCCTTTCTTTACAGGGACTGTATAATACTAGTAACAAGTAATGCTGCAGACTTCAACAAGTATTGAGGATTTACACCTGTATGACTTCAGTAGTATGAGTTTTTAGCATTTTTCACTTACAAAATATGCTTTAGAATTATTATTTTTAAATGCAAACTTTTTTTTTTTTTTCCTACTCACTAGCTAAAAATAATGCTTTTGTTTCCTAAGAGATAAGTTTATTAAATTGAATTTGACCTTTCAGAGCATACCTAGGTAGGGATTTCTGCTCCCTGGAAACACAGGCATGTTCTTTACATACTGCTCTGAGTCATGCAAGGCTCTACAAGCAAGTAAGCAAACCAATCTTGGAAGAGCACTTTGCATTATACAAATTATACACAGGAGAACAAGAAAAAAAGATAGATAGATAGATAGATTAGATAGATAGATAGATAGATAGATAGATATACTAGGACCTAAATTTAAATACCATACTTCGGATAGAAAATGTTTACAACAGAATTGTTATGTTCTCAAGAAGTCCTCCAGATTTATCATCAACATATCATTGCTTGACCAGTTCCCCTGTGGTGCTGCTTACTCCTTTCAAAAAATCACTTCTAAATACTTCCCCAGTACATCTGTGCTGCTTCTCATACCCCCAGTGGCTCCCAGGTTGGTAGAAATCTCCTAGTTATCTTACTGCTTTGCCAGCTGAATCCTAGTTTGCAAAGCAGGCTTGTTGCAGTAACACAGGAGGACCATACTTTCCTAGTTTTGGTTTCTTCCTGCTGGGAAGGCTGAGTGCACCAGTGCCTTCATCTGTGCTGATCTATCTGCAGATCCACAAAGCCTGTTACCCACATAGCTAAACACACTCCTTTTTACACAGCAGGTGAAGAAAAAAAAAATCAAGAATAGGCAGTCCTTACCTTTCTTACTACAAACTCCTTCTTTCACTCCTGGTACTTAACAGGCACCAGGAATATATATCCTCAAGTACACTGCAACCTTTACATCACATGCTACAATAAAACAAGATTCTGTATCTAAGCCTCACCTCTTTACCTCTGGAGCATTACCTCTAAATTGTAATTAGTTGCTTATGCTTTTGATGGACTTACTGTTACAGACAAAGCATAGTTTACTTTCCCCAGTGGTTTGTTCAGAGAGCTTGGAGTCTATCACCTGACTCGATTATTACGAAAGGCAGGTTCCTCTGTCAAGGGGCAGATTTACAGTCAGAGTCCAAAGCAATCCAGCACAAACACTAATCGAAGATGCACCTATTATTCAATCACTCCACATAGTTCCTATATTTTACCAAGTAAAATGCTTTTAGGAGAGATAGGAGACATAACAGCATTTGCCACCCTTAAGTCCTGTTGCTTCATCTAAGCTTCTCTATTCAACCTGCACTTGTGGATTTCTTCTTAGTTAAGGGCCAACCAGGCCTAAGAAATGAGTCAAAGCCAAGGCTGCTTCTTTTGAAAGCTCAGAAGTTTTTCTATGCTGCAAACTAGCTTCCGAACACCTCTGCATTATACACATAAAACAAGTCTCTTAATAAATATGTTATAGACACCTCTTAGTGAACCTTCACCTGCCTCTAAATTCCACATTGAATAAAACTGCTACTATAGTAAAGAGCAGTTAGAACAGAACATATCCCTGCAAAGCCATGCTTGTTGGTACATTATATCAATTCAGTTACATCCTCTCATCCATTTAAGAAAACAAACCTGACAAGCATACATAATTATTAACTGCAGTACTTGATTTAACAGACAGAATATTTTTCCCCTGCAACTGTTTTTCTTTTCAACCCAACATGCCCAAGACACCTGGTTTAACAAATTTTTGGTTATGTCTGATATGTTAGTAACACAGAACTTCCCTCTTCCCTGTTCATAATAAAAGTGACGATGTACACATGGACCTTGTGTAATCTTCTGGGACTGGTAGCTTTGCATTATAACCTGAGCTCATTATTGTTTTCAGCAGAGGCTTTTCTGGCCCTACAAGTGGAAGCCCTCCAACAGTGACATCTTTCTGTCTCTTTCCCCACCCACGTACATTCTCCACAGGATGAGAAACAAATCTATTCAGTCATTCAGTGTCACAGATCATCATGATGATCCGGGGATGTACTCATATTTTATACATCTAGATCACTGCTAATAAAAATCACAAGATCACAAGCTTCCATTATGTGGATACATACCCTAGCTCTGCAGGCCAACTGCAGGGCCAGCTGCCACTAGCTGGAGAACAACTCTGGAAATTTGCCTAGCCATGTTAAGGAGCCTGTATGTGCCAGCCAGCACCGCTCCCTGCCCTGAGGTCAAGCTGTGCATATCTGGCTCCTGCATGACCCCTGCCAACCAGGTGCACGGGGACAAATCCACAGCTTCTCTCATGTTCAGTGGCAGTAGCTTGTCTGCTCAATTCCATCAGTAGTTGCCATTGTATTTTATTGTGCTTTGGCCAACACAGCCCAAGAGGATGTGTATTAAAATGCAGTGAATGATTTCTTATGTTTAGACTTGTAAATGTTGGGGCAGAAGTTCTCTCTATCTACAGTTAGAAGGGAATCATGATTTTCCTTGCACAGGGTGAGAACACCTCTCTATTGATGAAGGTGGCACCACACCAGCTCAAATGATTTTCCATTAACACAAAAATCAAACTTTCCATTGCTTATAGAGGGAAAAGCAATCCAGGATACTGAGACTACAGGGGACTCTTGAACACTGATGAAGGAACAAATCCATGAGGCAAGTGAATTTCTCATATGTTGGTTCCAGTAACCTTGAGCTCATGACTCTTGTTTCAGTGTAGTGGAATAAATCTGTTCTGAATATGTATGGATTTCATCTCAAGGCTGAACAAGAAAAAAAAACAAAACAAAAAAAAAAAAACAGTGGTGCTAAGATACTTCACTATACAGCTTTACTAAACTAATTAAAAATGGAATAATGCAATGAACAAAATTGACTAAACAGTTACAATTGAATCAATAGGTTCAAAGGATCAGATCACTAAATTAATACAGCTAAGGATAACCAAAAAAGCTCACAAAAAGGACGAGTTTTCTTCTTCACAGGAAAAAAAAATGTATTGCTTCCAATTAATGCTTCACAAAGAGTACACAAAGAGGGTTTAAAGGAAGTACCAGTTCCCTTCCCCAGTAAGGCACCAAGCATCAGTTGCTTGTATGTAGTACATAAACCACGTTAGTATACTGTTTCAGACTTCATGGGACAATAAAATACAGGTGAAAAAGCCAAGCCAAGCAGCCAGCAGCCAGCTTGACCTCAGATCCAAGCCAAGAGAAGGATGCTAATGCCAGGGGTGGCATTCCCTGGTTTTCAACTGATAAACTGGACTTACGGAGCTCCACAGCAACATCATTTTACTTTTAAAGCTTCATTGTTATCACATACTACTGCATTGTGTTTATTTATTTTTTTTTAATGACCAAAAGATGACTTTTAACAACATGTTTTCAGCTTCGCTACCTAGTTCTCAAAATCTACTAATTCGCTCAAGTGTTTATGTTTACTATTGCAGATTTTTTGAGGTGGCCTGTCCATCCACCCACTAATGCAACACGTAGTTATAGAAAACAGAATTTGTTTACAACTGTAGCAAGAATGTTTTATAAACTTACAGTGTAGCCTTCCCTCAGCAGGATTATTCATTTTGGCCTCTTTCCTCTACCTGCATGTCTATCAACATGGAACTTTTTTTTTTTTTTTTTTTTTTTTTTAGAAGAGATAGGAAAATTACTGAAACACACACGTGTGTTTCTAAGCTTTCTATGCCTTATCTCTAGCTCACACAGTGGCCAGAAAGTCTTGGATAGTTTGAAATGCATGAGGCCTTTTTCCAAGCTGACTTTTTAGGACTTTTCCAGTCCTTTTTCATTTCCCTACCAGTGAAAAGTTTATTGGGAATACTCTCATTAAAAAGCACAGCAGAGTCTACTACCAACAGTAACACATATGTTAGAACAGAATCCATCCTCTGACATCTTGCTTCTCTAACATAAACAACAGGAACATAAAACTAATCCCTTGCTTATGATTTAACGATCATCCTCATAGACAAGGGCAACAGACTGCTATTCCAGGGAGCACACAATGATTGCGCAGGTATGGAGTTTGTGTGTTTGTCCCATCCTTCCCGAGGATAGATCAAAGCCCAGGTTTTGGACTCCCTTTCCTCCCAGCAGCACTCTGGCTGGATAACAGTTGCATTAATGCAGCCCTCCTCTGCAGCCCTCCTCCACAGCCACAGCCAACCCCAGCCCCAAGGAAGGATCCAGAAAAGCCAACGCAGCTCTCAGGGCCAGCGTGTTGCAGCAGAGGGGCTGCACCAAGAAAACTGTAGTGGAAGCTCAAGTTCTACCCTAAATATCCTTTCACAGCTACAGGTCCAAATCCCAGTTCCATAATCATTCTGTATGCATTTTGACTAATAGACAAATAGCTACTAATGAGACTATTATTAGTATAGTGGTTTCATTGCTTATTAAGACAAAGAGGCAGTTTTATTCCTTTCATGACATTATCTGCTGACAAACAGTGCAAAACAATTCACAAAAGAACAAAGGTTCTCTTTGTATGTTTGCAAGATTTTTTCCTTGTAAAAGTGAGTATTTTCTCAAATAAAAGTATAGCAACATCTATAATAAAGTGTCTACTACTGTCAGTTGTAAAACTGGGCATATAAACCCTGGAATGCCACAAGCCAAACTAAGTTCTGGGAGGCACCATCTTCTTTCTTGAGAGCTGAGCAAGTCGCAAATGAACTGCTACCTTTGGAAAGATGAATCTTTGCCAAGGAATCACTGGAACTGCTGATGCAAATCCAAAACTACTACATGGATATAGCCTCAACAAGCCCTTAATCAAGCTGACAGGAGATGTGCCAAATAACAGGGGTTCTTTTCTCTTTGATACCTTCTCTGTTCCAAAGCACAACTTTGATTTGTCGACCTATTTTCTTCTAACACAATGGTCTAGCTCATTACTTCTTACATGACTGCAAGCAGCTCATTGCTTTTCTTTCACAAACAAAAACACAAACAAATAAATAAATAAAAAATAACATTAAGGGAATTATGTGAGAAAAGGTAGAGTAACTTTACAACAGAAAGACTCTCATAATGACAGCACACAGAATAATAGTCTTAAGGAAGCATAATAAAATGTAAGGTGTTTATATATATATATATATATATATATATGTATATATATGTGTATATATATGTGTATATATATATATATATCCTTCATATATATATATATATATAAACATCCTTTTAGATTGATTTTTCTACATTCCAAATGCTCCCATAACCATCTTTTGACATTTCTCCTGCACAGCTGGGTACACCATCCATAAGCAATCTCTGTCTACCTGGCATTATTATTATTTTAAAAGCAATTTCTTTCACCTCCTTTCAGCTCAGACTTACGTTATACCTAATTGCCAGTTACCACCCTCCCTTCTAGAAAAAGAAAATCTGATTTCCAACCGTTTGAAATCCATCCTTATTGTTAACTACGACATAATCATAATGCCCATATATGCACATTATAGGAATACAATTAGCAGAAGACCAAAAAAGTGGGTGCCATTTGCATTCTTGGCATCTACATTCAAATGTTAACTCACAGATGAACACAACCTTACAATAATAATACCATGTATATTACAAAGAGTTCATCAGCAAGAGAAAAAAAATGGTATTAGTTGCTTGCTTATGATTAATAAAAGTAGTTAACAGAGAAGGAATATTATTCTTGCTGGGTGCTCATTATGCATTTGATAATCTCTATTTATAGGACAATGAAACATGGGGTTTATAAAATGCCATCTGTTGGTTTCTTTTTAATGCATGGAATTTCTGACAGTTCAGGAGCTGCAGTTCAGCAGTGTTGATAATGTTACAGCATGTAATACTAAAGGCTTTGGTTATGAGAACTTGAGCCATTAAACATCAAGAAACAGATTGGATAGATATGCTGAGGAGTGTATCTTCTGTCTTCTGATTTTAATCTATTTAAAAAGCAATTTACACTTTCATGTAATTGATTTCAACCAGTCGTTCAAATAACATAACACACACACAATCATATATTGCAATGATCCACAAATGTGATAGAAGTGATTTTGTTCTTTGATCTCTGCAGGAGAAGGTGCCTCATGAGAGAAGCTCACAGAGATCTAAAACTACTACAGGCAAAATGACAACTACTCTTTTTTTTTTTTTTCTTGAAAAATTAAAAAAAAAAAAGAAAGAAAAAGAAAACACAGGCATCAAAAAAGATATCTTAAAGTACAGAATTAGAATCAGATCTATTCGCATTAAATTTGTCAATATCTAAAGGTTGCATTGTTCTTGCATATTAGCCATGAAATTAAAGCACTCATAATGAAGGTTAATATTGGAGTATATCAACAGTAATAAGTTTGATTATCATCGACTTCAACATCTAATTAAGTCACCAAATGGCCCAATATTCAGAACTTAGTTTCCCTTTGAGCATAAGCTGCTGCTTTTAATGCAATTAATGAAATTGTGATTGATTTTTTTGTGAAATGGATCACTCTGTATTCATATCAGCATAAAGTTGGAGGGGGTTATATTGCTGGATAAAGGTCTAATTAGGACTATCGATCCCAACAGGACCCACAGATACGGAGCTGTTCATAGGTCAAGCAAACACAGGAAGAAATATCTAAGCTCCATAAAGGACAATTTATAATTTGGTAGTTTCTTAGGGTTATCAGCATATGATTTCTGTTTCCACATTCAGTTGTTTCCACCTTGAACAGTCTCTACTGTTACCTCAAGTCTTCATTGTGCTCCTCTGTCACAGCCTGTCAGATAACTGGAAGTGTCAGCTCCCTGGGACAGGAACTGTCGTCTTTGCTACTTGTCTACAGCACAACAAAAAGCAGCCTGTCTTAACCAACAGGATTATAATGCTTCCCATCCCAGAATATGAGATTCATTTCTTTCTTAGAGGTTAGATAAATATAAGATATTGTTGCATTTCTACCAAAAAATGAAGTAGCTCTTTGACTGTTTACAGGTATCAGTGTTAAAACATGTTGATGTAAGTACTTCAGGTAAATTGCTAACTCTTGACAATAACTTTGCATTTGCTTATTTTTTTTATTATTTTTTTTTTTTATACACAAAGAGCAGCTCGTGCTACTTACAGCCTGGCCTCAGTCAGTCAAAGGAAGACCATCAAGCATCAAAAAAATATAGCAGTTTCACGAAAGGGCACCCAATCAACCTCCAACGTCAATCTTCTGAGTGATGTACCCATAAAGCAACCATGTGTTCTCTTAAAGACAGAGCTTACAGGAAAAACTGGAATTTAGACAGAAGATTAAGACTAAGTGAAAATGGACTGGGGCTTTTGGGGTGGATATGGAGAAGTTTCTATTTGTTCCTATAAATATTTGTCAAACACTGTTTTTCTAGCAAGCCACTCTCAGTGAGCTATTCTTACAAAACTCAGGGAGTCGTACACTAAGAGAAGCTAAGTTTAGCAGATCAGGCAATTCAGTAAACCATGTTGGAACAAACCACGGCAACCTCACTTAGCTTATGAAATGTGATGCAGTAACAAGAAGTGAATAACAGCAAGAAAAGCTGAGATCGGGAACTAAAATGCTTTCAGGTGGCACAAATAATTCTAAAATGAAAATTGAAAAACATTGCCTGTAATTTACTTAAATGTCACTACTTAAAGTTTGTTCAAACTCATTTAAATGAATGGTGGTTGTCTCTAGATGCAGCAAATAAATAATCAATGTACCCTCATGTTGAAATCTGCCTTAAGTGCAAACACAAATAGATGTTGTTTCCACCTCTTTGGAGAATATATATAGTCATGATTCAGCTTTTGCTTGCTAATAATATCTCGTCCTTGTTATACTAAAGGCTGCTCTTACATGGGTACCACAGAGTGTTTCGGTATTAACTGTGGTATGTTTGTTAAAGAAATGTTATAGGTTGTGCAACATTTATCATTCCTATATTTTGCTTTGTGCTTTTGTGGTAGCCTACAATTCCCACATGCTTCATCTTTATAAAGACACAGAGTTCCCTAAATTGAGCCCTTGAGTGCGATACTATCCATGCTTAGCCTAGCGAGACAGGTCTTTAGAGGTATTTTGGATCATTTTAATTAAATTAAAAGTCACCAAGGAGCACACGGATTTCAGTGAGCCAAATACTGCGTGGTTTCCACTGTCTGAAACTTCTTATCAATAGGAGCACTATAATCAAAGAGTTATAAAGATTGGATTTGTTTCATTGATCTGAAAGGAAAGGTAAATACAAGCTTATACATGTCCAGAAAAAAAAAAAAAAAAAAGAGCCCCATTAGCACAATGCAGATTGCCCAACTCAACAAGAGCATGCTTGGAAACATGAAAAGTGAAGTACAAGGGAGTTTATTTACAGGGTGTGCTCAAACCTTGTCCAGTTGAACCACTGAGGTGAAGAGCACACACAGATCTCCCTTTGATTGAAACTCCTCTCAGGCAGAGATCTGCTACCTTGATCTTTCCCTCACTTCCTTTAAGGACTCCCAAAAGCTGCAAGGTGGAGCCATCTGGTTAACACACTTCCATCCCACACATCCTTTTCCCTCAGCCCCTGCACATTGCACTTTGGAACGTGCCATCCCTCAGACCTCTCAGCTTGAAAAAAACGTGACTGGGCTGTAAACTCTCCCTTTGATTACTTGCTCTAAACAGAAAGGATGCAAGGATGTAGCAACCCAAACGGCTCTTACAGCCACTATTGCTTTACATCTTTAATCATTCCCAAAGACAGTTTCATTATGGGTCTCTATAACTCAATGACCTTTTATACACAAGTCGTTCTTTCAGAGTAAGCAATATTAACTGTGGATCAAATGAACTAAGGTGAAAAGATAAAGTACTTCCTATCCTAAGAAATGAAAAATAGATCTTCTTTTCAAAATAGGAGTGATCATAGTATAATGGCTCAAAGAAAGAGTTTATTTGCAAGTCTGTAAAAGATATTTTTTTTAACTAGGAGTCTCCTAGTTAAAGGAATAATTTAAAAGAATTTACTTCAAGAGGAGGGAAAAATATTAAGATTTCAAGGATGTAGCTATAAATGGATGAAGCAACGCTAACACAAGCA
The DNA here is from genome assembly GCF_009819795.1 of Aythya fuligula. NCBI lineage: Eukaryota > Metazoa > Chordata > Aves > Anseriformes > Anatidae > Aythya > Aythya fuligula. The sequence goes on along the minus strand of NC_045565.1, from coordinate 34,814 downwards.
TGTTGGAAGGAAAATTCGGAATGCTTATCCATAAATCCACAACATAATCGTGTTGGTACAAATACTCCCTCTGTAAACAAACAAGTCAAATAATGACTGAGTTAGAACAGTAACCTTAAAAGGTCTACATCCAGAACTCTTACCCAAACAGAAGTGTGCAACAGTTCACATCTTGAAGTCTAACCCAGGATGCTTCTTAAAGGAATATTCTACCTAACTGGGTATGTCTCCACATAATGGCATATTTGTTGATTTTATAGCAATACAAAACCAGATTTAGGTTTATATATTGAGCAGCTAGAATCCAGCAGTATTTGGAGTATTTGGCTACTGAGTTTAGACTCATCTCTAGCTGTGGCAGATACACAATCAGGACATTTTGTAACTGCCTTTCAAAACCTTATTACAACTACACAGTTCAATACTCTTAAAATAAATAGTGCATCATCAGCTAAGTATTGAAATAAACATTTCACCACTCTACGCATCATCAGCCTCATTTCAGTGCCTGGTAGGTCATCAACATTTTGACTCACAGCCCAATTTCAGCAGTGCTAAGTGTATAAGTGCTACATATCTTAGATTTGTTTCACACAGACATTTCTCATCATGAACGGCAGGCAGAAGTGCAAGAGGAACACCACAGTCAAGTACTTTGGCTTGGTGACAGCACTTAATGCAGAACACTGAGTTTTGCATGATGTTCCACTGAATGTTTTCTAACAGGTATGGTCAGTTTGAATTTCTAGGCTAAGATAATAATAATTAGTAGTAAATGAGGAAATGTAGCTCTGTTTTTTAAGCCCCTGCGGTAACGTCATGTTCTAAAATTCTTAAGTGAAATAATTTTCCAACAGTATTTCACTAATAGGTTCACTTTTCCCATTTCTACTTCTCATGAAGAAGTCACCACATTACCACACAAATGTGCATAGCACGATCAGGTAAAACTTACAGGTGCAAAATGCACTTTGCTAATGAGAAGTAGACTGTACAAAACAGCACTTGAAATAATGCTACCTTTACTATGCAAGCCCCCAAAGGAAACAAAATCTGGAACATTTTTAGTGTATTTATATTCATGGTATTTCCAGGCTACCTCACAAATGTGACTGTGATGGTACTGCAACGGCCAGAAAGAAGACAAGGAATCTTCTGAGACAGCTCCCAGCTCCTGGCTACTCCACTGGCTCTTAGGCTGTTCCAGCTAAGTGTTAGTGGTTCACTAAAATTTGGGGAATGCTGGAGGAAAAAAAAATGGTTCAGCATCTTTTCCACTAGATCCTTGTAATCTCTTTCTACAGGTGTCCTAAGGATAACAAACAATCTCCTGCCTAGCAACGATCATTAGCAACTCAGCAAAGATAGATTGAATATAGTTTTGAAAGAAGCATACTCCAGAAGTCATCACCAGGGCATCATAAAATAGCCGACCAACATTTCAACTTTCTAACACAGACTGTAAAACTGCTCTTAGTACATGTCTTCCATGCACTTGACCCTTGGGATCTAGGTATGGACTTAGAATAAGCCAAAGGGCTTCTTAGTTAATTATCTCTTTCTAGTGATGGATGAGAATCAGATGCCTTGTAATAATGCTGCTATTATTAGCTTGATTGGCTGCCTTTGATACTGTCAAAGAAGCATACAGGTTCTCTCTAATCTGATTTATCTTGTCCAGAAAATAAATTGACTTCCTTAGAGTAGGAAGGCCTCAGAGTTGAGTCACCTACACACCTCAGCAGGCAGCAATAGGGCCTGTCCTTCAAGTAAGAAATCGAGCTCCAGTAGTAAAGCTGCTCATTCTTTCAGTTCTTCCCACAGATGGCAGGAAGGATGGAGGTGGGGAGAGGTGAGTTCAAGTTAAGTTTAAAAAAGAAATTGTCCCAGAAATAAGCATAGTGCATATTTTATATTTTCTTTGAATACTAAATGTCATGCTAAAACCGTTTTTTTAAAACCGTTTTTTAAGTGCCAAGTAAAGTGGCCTCAAAAGTTATCTGTATTTTCTTCCTCTCCCCTTAAAAACCAAACAAACAAAAAACAAACAAACAAACAAACAAAACACAAATTGTTTCAGTTGACTCAGTCATGCGTTTTCAGAGGACAGGAAAATTTTCAGACATACTTGGCACTTAACATAACTTCTTATTTATTTATATATTTAGAGTAGTTTCATTCTTTTCACTTCAGATGTTTCTGCTGGTAGTCATAGACATGGTCCTTTCTGCCACAAGAGGTTTCACAGTACCAGTGAAAGTGGCTGGTTTGTGATGAGGCTTCAGCAGGACACATGAATGCCAATAATTTTTGCATCCTGACTCACCTCGTCAGACTTGCACAGTGCAGCTCAGGACAACTGTCCACGCCTTACTGAAATATAGATGTAGGTGAAAACAAGACATCCACCATTCAAGTAAAACTAAAGAAGTCGCAGTGGACTGGTGGAAAACAGCCAGAAGTAGCTGTACTCCTCCAAGAAAAGGGACTGAATCAGTGAGTTAATTTTAGCCTTCATATTACAGCGACAGCCTGGTCAGCTTTTCCTACCATCTGTATTTTGAACACAGACCTTCTCGTCATTACCTATACTTTCATCACCTCAAGACTGAGGTGATTAACAGCATGTCCCAGATGGGACTCCATCTGATAATCATCAAATGATTGAATCAGTTAGATACTGCACTGCCGCGTGCTGATGCCAGAGCTCAAGTACAGGCTCAGACTACACTCAAGTACCAGCTCAAGTTGAAGGCACTGATCAAGATATATTCTGTCTTACACACCAAAGCTCATCTTTCAAATGAAATCATTTTGGTCTATCTGCCACTATTCAATGACTGTGGTCAGACAAGACAAGCAAGTCAAATGTTGCTTCCATATACACACCTGTGCCTGCCCATGTGGACTAGGCATCCTTTAGAACTGTCCTCTTTCCCTGAGGAATTTATGGCTAACTTGCAGAAGACATTTTAAGGCTTTGGAGAAAGGAAGTTTGCAGTTTCCAGAATTAAAAAAAAAAAAAAAAAAAAAAAAAAAAAAGGTAGAAGGGAGTTTCTCTAAGAGCTTGCTGGTAGAATTCTCATCCAAATGATTATGGCCACAGTGCTGAGAGTTTATTGTATTATTAGTGATTTCTCAGAGCTTCACATAGGTGTTTCATTTCAAATCCAAAATAAATAGAGTTGCCTTAACCTAAGTCTACTGTTAACATGCAATTTAAAGTGCATGCTAACACATTATCTTTGGGGTTTTTAATCAAAATATAAAATTCACAGTAACCCAGATCTAATATTTTATGCAGAACTATTTCAAGAAAATCTTGCAATAATGCATCTGGTTCATCTGCTCCCTTCCTGGTAAATATCAAGACCTTTTTATAAATAGAGACATTTTGTTTGGAAGGCTGAAGAGCTGCAGTGCAACAGTGCCATCCCCTGTCTGCAAAAATCATTGTCTCTCTTTCAGAAAAGCCAAGGATTAAAATTCTCCACCAATGCCTGCTGTATCTAGGTGTAAGGTTACATGAGAACAGCAATATGAGAGCAACGTGTGCTGCATTACAGTAATACTGCTGGCAAATTGCACCGTACAACCTAAATTCTGAAATTCCTTTCTAGTTAGCACCATCAACTTTACATCAAAGAAAATTGCATGAGATTCCATGGATTTTATATTTAAACTCAGTTGTCAGAATTTCACCCAGCATACAATCTGGGGGAGGGGAAGCAATTTGCATCCTTTTGTGGAAAGCAGAAAAGAGGAGATTCCCACACACTTCAAGATATGCCTGAAGAAAATTTGTTCCTCTATCCTACTGCTTTGCATGTTCACTCTTGTTTCTACTGTAAGCAAGGAGCGCTTATCATCAAGTCTGTAAAAGTACTGTAGCAGCAATAACACCTCCCAGATCAACATACTTAGTTCAAAAACTGAACTGGAATTTTACATGGAATTACATATTACATTTACCTATTACATGGAATTACGTATTACATGGAGTACTATAACACAAACCAGGATTCCAAATAAATTTAATTGGAAGCAAAATCATGCCCAAGGGTGTTTCTCCCCAGAATTTCTAGATTCTTTTTGCATACTTAACCAGTACTTTTCACTTACACAGCTCTCAGAGGGACTTTCATTGGTTAAGGGCACAGGCATGACACATTTACTCTGACTCTTACTCTTCTTTTTTTTTTTTTTTTTTTTGCCTATTTTAGATGCTAACTTTCATCCTTTCCACAATAATAGGACAAGATCAATAAGAAAGCAAAACTAAGCACAAAGCTTACCATAAAAGTGGTCATGCACGGTTAACAATTTCCTGTACTTGGTAGCAGAAACTCAAGCTGATTGTTTTTTGTGAAAGTTAGGAAGTAGTTTGCAAGATTTAGCAGGAACTTTAGTGCCATCTACAACTGCCTCCTCCTCTTGAGGTTAAAAAAAAAAAAAAAGGATCCTATTTTGATATTCATATTTGCAAGGGAGTGGGGAGAAAAATACCCCACATAATAAGTATACTGTACCATTAATGCTGATTTCCTAAACACCTCAAATTAAGTGCAAGCAGAGCTGTTTACTTAACCTCTTCCAATCTTCTCTTCTTCCAGTATAACACTCAGTCCTGTAAACCTTCCTCACAGCAAGCCTTCCTTCCAAAGAGAGGGAAGCTTTCTCTCTTACATACTATCGATCCTCTACTGCAGGCTACCATATAATTATCTTAAGGGAACATTAAACTTCACATCTCAGAGGTTGTTTATCCTGATTACCCTGTTTCTATCAACAGAGTTCAAAACCATCCTTAAAGCAGCCACCAGTTTGTTCTGTCATGTTTTTCGTATCATTGTTACGATGGTTGCTTCCACCAAACAAGTACAGGAAACTACAGCCTTTTAAATCACTGGAGTTTGAAGTATTTCTTCTTTTAGTTAGGCTCTTGGAAAACTGCTGCTGCAACATAACTACAGCTTTTGCAGTTCTTATGCAGCTCCCTGCAATTCCTTTGCTTGATTAGGAATAAATGAAACATCCATGACCTGCCTCTCTTGGGCTTATCTACACTCACAGTGACCCTCCTCATGGCAACCAGTGATGGGACTCCACTGGGGCCTGGCAATCCCTACCAAGTCAGGTCACACGTCCTTTTCATGTTTCTTCACGGCAGCAGAAGAGAAGCATACCAGGAAGAGCAGAAAAGAAATCCCACTCTTAATTCACTGCTGTCCCTATACCATTTTGATGAAACCTCAGCTTTCTCCTTTGTGTCTATTGACCTTTGCAGTAAAATGCTTTACATACCTAGCCAGCATGCCAGGTTCACCTTGCTTAATTCTCCAGCTGCAGTCTTTGACCTGCAGCTCAAAGCTCATAAAGTCACTCCATGCAGGAGATGATTTAAAAAAAAAAAAAAAAAAAAAAAAAAATGCCTGAAATAATTTATTTCTTATTTAAGAAAATAAGAAATGAAGTATTGAAAAAATAAAGTATTTTATGAACCTGAAATACTTCATTTGAACCTTACCTATACTAGAAGCAGCATCTGATGGCAGCCTAACATTGGAGCATGCACAAAGCAAGTCAGCTTCCACTTTGTTGTGAACAGTTTATTATAATTAAAACTAACAGATAGAGCCTGATCCACAAGTGAAGTCATGGTGAAGAAAAAAAGTCTAACCTCTGGAATTAATAAATTTCCATTTAGCTCACTTTTTAGGTAAACTAATTAACACTACCTTAGAGTTGACAAGTTATCTCTGCCTTTGGGGAAGGTTGAGGTGATGTCTCCACCTTCAAACCATTTGTAATTACTTTGAGTTAACTATTTTTAGCTAAATGTTGTTTTTAATTGCCATAAAAGCTCAAAGTAGCAAGTATCGTTGTCTAGCAAGAATTTAAGATCAGCTTACCCAAACAAGCATGAATCAATGATCTGTCTTACACAAGAAAGAAAACTACAGAGAAATTGAAATAACCAAGAATTAGCTATGCTACCTATCTCAAAGAGGCAGGTTCAGAGTATTATAATTAAATGAGGAAACATTGCTACAAGAGTCACCAGGGGGTGTTGTTAAAAAATGTTCATTTTACTAGAGGAATTACATTCTTTGAAGAGATCCTGTCTTGTCAATGGATGCAAGAAAGCTCCCTAACTGTCTTACAGATGATCTCAGCAAGACTGTGCTGGGAGGAGGAAGACAGTACTCTACCAAATTTACTGAAAGAGGTTTCCTTATAGTGTGCTTCTGAGCACCCTTGCTCCTAAACAGAGTTTATAGGAAGCTCTGCTCACCTTACACTAAGAAAATATACAGATTTTTGTCTCTAATATACAGAAAAATGACTTAGGAAACACAAGCTACAGGCTAAATCTGAGTAACGTGTAGCAGCTACTATAGGAAGCCCAGGCTGTGTCCTGGACCCAAGAAACCTCAAACTATTTTCATCAGTTTAACTGAATTACCTGGTTAGTTCTGAGGCTGACTTCTTCATGTAGTGTTCCTTAGTAGAATATACATACTTAGTAGCTATTACTCATGAAAGAAATCATTTTCTAAGATACAGGATAAGACTTTTTTTCTCTTAAAGAGATCTTTATTTTTACAGTTCTAACCACAAGTTGCCAAACAATATTTCACTGAAGAAAACACAGAACTGGAGCCTACACAGAACTGCAGCTTTTCTTAGTTGAATATTGTGAGTCATGCTGTGCCTAAAAAATTGCCCTAGAAGCTGGCAAAGGCATGAAAGACCTTTATCTCTGTCTGATTAGGATACTTTGAAAGACCTTTTTCCAAAAGCAACTGATTTTCCTTCTGCTCCCTAGGAATAGCACTTGAACCAATTGGAGTGGTTAAAAAACAAACAAACAACAACAACAACAACAACAACAAAAAACACTGATATTTTGATCCATGATCATAGCAGGTCTTCTTTGGCATCTTCCATGGTTACTTTAATGTACACGACACAACTAGCAAATAAATCCTAAAGAATTCCATCACCTTAAAATGGAGAAATGCTTTAGAAGGGACAGGTAAAATGCAGGACCTGTTCCAGCAGATCTCCTGTTGATTGCTGCTATTTGCAAAATGAAGAAAAGTACTTCCTAAAGAAACATCCATATAAACTTTATACAGGCAATTCACTTCAATATTCAGATGATTCTGGGTAGATTCTTGTTATTTTTGCACTGTGTATAATGAGGTATACTTAAAGTTAGTTCTCTAATAGTATAGTTTTCTTCAAAGCTCAAGGAATCTTGCTGGCAGAGCTTAGCCTTCAAAAGATGCTGAGATAAAGCCAGCAAGAAAGATGAGTAAAATATTCTACAAGTATAGTATGTGCCTCTCTATGTTCCATCTTTAAAATACCAATATCATGCTGTCAGCCACAGATTCTGCTGCAGAAAACAGAAGAGTTCCTACCTAGAATGTACTAGCACTATAAAAAAGAAAAGTACAACAAACTGGCTGTTCTCTGCTACCAGAAAGTTTGTAAAAGAATTTTTAAGAGTGCACCAGGTAGAATAAGCCAATCCAGACTCAGGTGGCAGGCACCGCCTCCACACACTGAGCAGTCATGATACACCTATGTACATTGTCACAGGGTCTTTCAAGGTTTCATAAGAAAGGTCAAGGATTTCACTTTTTGTGTTGTCTAGACACGAATGTGCTGTGTGACAAAATAAAGAGAAGTGCAGCCGTTCCAAGACTGTGTACAAAGCCCCTTGTTAACCCTTAACATCACAGCAATTTGAAGTCTGTTATCTTTTGGCCCTGGCTGGAAATACTTACTTCTCCTGAACATCAGGTTTGCAAGAAGCGGATGTAGCATCATTAAAGATACAAGCACACTTTTATGCTGTTTCAGCCAGACTTACATGAATAACCTTTTTGCCTTGGCCACTGGCACTGTCAGTCTCCATACTATGCCATCAGGAGTCTGGAGCTGCTTCACATTTAGGGAACTCCAGATCATCCTAAAAGCACACTGGATTGGATGGAAAGACTTTCTATCAAATAAGAAAAAAAAAAATTAGTTGCTTCAAAGATATATATTTTTTTAAACGCCCTACATAACTCCCTGTCTTGTTACATGTGTCTCTTCCACCTGCTCACTGCTAGCATTTAATTAACAATCTTCACAGTTTGCTGCTCACACTTCTCAGCAAGTCATGGTTTTACTTTAAGCCTCTGCTGACTCACCTCTCTGCAACCTCTCTTTCATGCTGACAACAGCTCTCTTCTTTCCAGTTAACCTCATTTAGGCCAGTTTCAACACAGCTCCATGCTCAGACATTAAGACAGACTGCTAAGCAGATCCAAACAACAGGTATAGTTAAAGCCATACTGAATTAAAAGCCTCCAGCATTAACTGTTTTAGAAATGGTGGGTCATTTTCATTTTTATCTTATGCCAAAGCCAACTTTCATCCCATTACTTCACTGTTTTTAAAAATAAAGACAGACCTATAGACTACACATTCAACACTAAATTACAGGAATTAATATCTAAATGATCAGTGGGAAGTTAGAGCAACAGTTTCCATAGAGAAGTGCTTGGGAACAAATGTTCTTTACAAAATATTTTCTAGATGGTCAATTTTAAGAGCAAAGTCTACTGAGAGTCCTCTTGCAGGAACAACTGTTGTGCTGCCTCCTGCCTGACAATAAATAACTTTGGATGGCAGTAAATGAGCCTATGGGTCCAATACTGAAGATCCTTAAATCCTTAAAATGAGAAAGAAGGTTGCTCTCTTCTTGGCTGAAAACATCCAAACCACAAATGGAAGAAAATAACCTAGTCCCTAACTGGGGTCTGTTCCTAACCAGGGAGCTATAAGTCTTTTTCAACAGTTATATTCTGCAAGAAAACAAGAATGGCCCTTTATGGCAAAGTACTGAAACAGCACATTTCTCTCCTTTTACTCTTTATAATCCCAGTATACAGACAAACTAGTTTCTCAGGATTGCAAACAGCCTGTGTTTCTGACTACACTGAAATAATAGAGATAAGAATAAGAGGGGTAATTAAGTACCTTGGTACCATCGTATGCCTTCAGACCCCTATATGGGTCCACAGAAGAAAGTCAAAGCCACTAAACTTTACAAGAGGTGTGATGTGGAAATACGGATCAGCTGCTGATGCTTGCTAGTGCACGCCCAGCCTTTAAAGGAAGGCTAATGCCCAAATGTAGGAATCCTTCATTTCTGTTATACTTAATAGATGTTTATTCAGTCCAGATACATACAATTGCATATGAAAATTCCCCCACATATGGAAAGAAAAAAGTATCCAAGCATTAGCCAAACTGCAAAGGCTACTATCCTACTGCATCCTAATGGAAAAAAGCATCCCATAAACTCTGTACCCTAGAACAGAGATTTTAATACTACTCTTGAGGATGATGAATAGCACTTAAATAAGAAAGCACTTAAATAACCTCTGAAGCCTTCACTCGTAACACTTACTATAAAGCCTAGTGCATAGAGTTGTATAGATACTGTTTTCCTGCCATTTTAAACAAAATGAATCCCCAAGCTACTCTTCAGAGATTCTCAATGCAGTTTTCAATCATGCTCACATGCACATCAGTTTCAAAGCTGTCATTACACATGCTAATTTCAAGTATTGATCTAACACTTCACATAGCCTAACACTGCATTTAGCTCAGTTTTCAGTCCTTGTGATACATCCTGGAAACTGAGTGAAAATAACTCTTTGCTATGTCTTTTGAACACAAAACACAGGATCCAATGTTTAAACTCAGATGACAAAAAAGCACAAGTACAAAAGCCCTCTTAAGCTTTGTGTGCTGGTAGAGTCACCCTTCACATGCTGGGATTTCTGAGCATAACTGCAGCTGGCAACTGCAGCTCTTATTTTTCTCTCCAAGCACATCATGATCAAATGTCATTAGCAAAGAGAGTTGCTCCATGTTCTCCATCCAATCTTCTCTGTACTTCTCCAAAACACATTAGGAGGAAAAAAAAAAAAAAAGAAAAAAAAAGAAAAAGACAACAGTCACTCTTTTGCAATCTCTCCTTCAAACCAAACCCTTAACATGAATATTCCAAAAGAAACCAAACTCAGCAAACATTCCACCAAGCTCCTTGCTAAGCTGTGAACATCTATTCATAATATGCTCCTCAGATAAGCTCCTGAAGGACAGGGGTGAGTGGAGAAATTAGGACCCTGTAGATAGAATGTATTCAAACAAGATAGAAATGAATTTTACCAAGAGTGTTATAAAGCAATTCAGAATCTCTCCTCTCTACCTGATTCCCAAAAGTATAAGAGCAAAGGTCAGAGTAACCAACTTTAAAAAAGGCGGGTGGGTGTCAGGCTACTTGATTTTAAGACTGCTTCCTAAACTTTCCTCAAACCAAATCCTTCTTGGTCTATAGGAGTCCTTTAGGATGAACTCAGCTGGATACTTACACACTCCTTTAAATTAATATATACATGAGATAAGAAGCAGTTGTCAGCATCAAACATACTATTTGTGAATCTATCACAGAGTAGGCCTCCTGACATCAGATTTTTTTTTTTTTATTTAGGAATAAGAATCTTAAGGAATAGGAGGGAGTGTTTGTTTCTTAAGCAGTCTGAAACAAGACTTTAGATACAATGAGCCACGCTTGCTCTTTTCTTTCAGAGAAACTCAACTCTAAATAGTCTTTCTGTACCAAAAAGAAGTCAAATTTGTGTTCACTTCTAACACCAAAGAAACATGTTGAGACTACATTTTTACCACAAGTTAATGGGTATTGAAGTTTGTCTTCTCCAGAAGACACGAAATAGATTGGCAGGATAATCTGCAAAACTAAAACTTAAACAGAAAATTAAGAAAACAAACATACCAAACAAATTTAAAAAACAACCAAATTTACCCACAGTTGGATGAGGCAACCTGAACACTCATAGGTGGTTTTCTACTCCAGGGAACAGAGGGAAACAGAAATAGTACATCAGTAGAAGTACATATACAATAAGATCATTTTCATGCAACTTATTTTTTGCCTTGATTATGATACCAACAAATGTTCACATTAGAACAGCTCCAGCCTTGATGAAAACACAGTTTATCACACAGTATATCCACAGAATTTACCGTCACTTCAGAAATGGCCTTTGTTAAGAAGTATTATATCTACACAAAAGTCGTGATAATCAAGTTACAGAAATTGAGCACTCTTTTCCACCTATACATACAAAAAGACAATGGAGTTTCCAAGCAACAATTCTGCTGCTGAGACCTTCAAATGCTAGAGCAAGAGGGAAGAGAAATTGCAAAATTCAACAGATGGTAACAGAAAACCCCACTTAACCATCTACAAGCTGTTTGCCTCTGTAAAGGTAAAGCAGAGCTGGAGCTCCATTTTATATATCTTCCAAAAAATCTGTTTTACAGGTGTTCCCTAATGCACTGCAGAGGTGTTATAGACTGACATGCCCTCAACACTTTCTGTTCGTGACAACCTTCATCTGGACAGAAGTAACCCTATCTCCCTGACATAGTCTGCCATACCAAAGGAATACAGCGAAAAGGGATGCAGTACTCCAGCATGCAAATCTAGCTAGGATACTCATGGGCTGCATGATCTCTCTGAGATGCAGCTCTCCACGAGGTCTTTTAAATTATTCTGTTCCACTAGACCTGCAGATATTGCATGTCCTGACTCCACGGCTCAGTACAGCCGCTATGGCTGCTTCATCCTCTTGCTTCTGTGAGGCTACCATGGAAGAAGCTATTCTCCCCAGTCACACTCATGTTTTTGTTATAAATAAAAGGCTTTTGTTCCTAATTTAGAAAAATCACTAATTTAGGAGGTATGCCTTCTCTCAAAACTCTGGCCCATCTCTAGTGATATAAAATTCATAATGACTTTGAGTACTCTTAACCTGTTAAGCTAGAGGCAGAGATAGGTTGTTGGGTCAATAGGTTGTTGACTATGTGGGCCAAAATACCAAGAGAATACTCAATCTAGTTGAATGGCCTCTCAGCCATCTGGAGTGAATGTTTCTACACAGAGTTTTGTTGTGAGAAGACTATACCAAAAGGCAGTTTTCTCGTTTTGAAACAACATTGTAGAGCTTACTTTATTCCTATTGATAACATTAGAGCAACTGCTGCAGATATGGATGATCTCCCAAACACGGGGCTTTTTCAGTAGGGTGAATGTAGCATATATTCTGTTTCTACAGATCTGGTACTGGGAAAAAAAATAAATAATAATAATTAAAAATCAGCCTCAATCCTTTGAAATAAGGGAACACAATGTGAGTTACAAGAGAGATGCCAGTATCTCTTAAAATCTCTTTCTCCTTTCCTAATTTACACTTTCTCTAGAATTTTTGAAGGAACCAGAACTGGAATCTGAAATAGAGAGGAAGGGGTAATGCGAAGGAGCCTAAGTCAGACCTTCCAGCAGGAACTACACCGACACAAATACCCATTCTTTGCCTCTGCAGATTACAGCTCCGGACCTCAGTTATATAAGGACACACAGGCAGTTTTGCCTCACACCTATATATAATTTTTTCCTCCTCAAAAATCAACAGGAGGACACAATGCAGGAACTAAACCAAGAAGCCCAGAAAATATTCACAGTAAATAAGATTGAACTGAGGTTAATTTTCCCTTATTTCCCCTCTCCCTTTCCCTCCCCCCCACTGTTACTTTTTCCTGTTTTAGAGAGAAAAATTACCTTGACAGGATCAAACAATTGTTAATCCCCTCCAGATTTTAGCTTTTCTCTTTTGGATTAGAAGCAGCACTGTTACTTTAAAACCAGACTAAAAGGTGGTTCAAAAGACAACAGCTATTGTAGCTCTGCCCACAGCACAGCAAACTAAACAGGATTTGAATTCTCCACCTTCGAAATATGAAGTATCTCTAAATCCCAGTACGAGAAGGCCATTTGTTGACAGAGACTAGATAGCAGGTGTTAAATTACCGTCCATTGCCTCATGAATACAAATGTATTGAGAATTACCTTCCAAAAATAATAATAATCCAATAAAGGAATGGAGTTCAAACTGATTCACTGGGGAATTATGTAAACTAGCCAAGATAACATCTCACAGATCATAGCTGAGTTTCCATGCACACTACCCAGAGGATATTTGCTAGAGAATCTTTAATATTCATCACATTAATACACATGTAATACAAGACTGATTTGCACAAGCACCACATTTAGATAAGTGTATTAACACACATACACCAGGATCCCTACAAACAAACAAGCAATTCCTGTTTATTATTCAGCATATATGCTCCTACAGAGGAAATTGCATCCCCATGTCTGTTATTGTGTGCACACATGTACAAATCCTGAAAAGCCAACATTTTTAAATTCACTTCTCCAGACAGGAAGAAGAGAATGTATATTAAATATGTCCACAATGTACTTGTCACCACATGGCAACAGTTTTTTTCTAAATGGATAACACTGTAAGAATCCCTCTTGCAGGTTTTCTCTCATCCTGATAAAATAATCCTCAGTAGTGTACTAATTAAAACAATATATATGATACCTAAACCAGACAGTCATATAGATAAGCTTGCAATCCCCTCTTGTGGATAAAAGTGCTGCAGCTAGGCAGACATCATTTGTAATGTGCAGGTATAACTCATTGCAATGGCAGTTACATCTGAAGAGTGACAATAAAAAGGCATCATTCAGGAGTTGGGGTTGTCTGTTTTCAAAAGGGGTGCAGAGAGAAGAAAAGGCAATTGGAGAAAGCAGCTGTTTATAAAAACACTTGCGGGTTATTCCTGCAATGCCTTTCAGTAAGAGATCACAAAAAAAAGCAGTCCTTTTCTATGAAGAAGACTGTGTCTGATGTCTCCCTGGTTACATTGAGCAGTGCCTCACATTATTGTTTCAGCATTTCTTAGCTTTTGCCCCTGCAGAGGTCTAGGAATCTTCACTGAAACTACTCGCAATTTTTTCTGCAATACCATGTTTTAATCATGTATCCAATACATATTTGTTTTTGTTAGTGCCACTGACCAAGTGATATTTGATAAACAATGAATACTGCAGCATAGTTTTCTCATCAATCAAGCCATATAAAAGTCCAATCCAGCAATTTAATCTCCTTTTGCTGTGAGCTGTCTAAACACAGTGCTTTTTAACAAGACAGTTTTGTTCTAAAAGTACACACTCAATCCAAGTCTTGTCATTAATTTGAAAAATTACATGCATGATTCCCAGTCCCTGGGAAACATGAAGCTATCTTACAACTATTCTTTAGAACAGAACTTCTTTTAAACAGAATTGGAATGATCACTGACACAATAGCTGTCAAAGCAGAAAAACAAAATTTAAGATCCATCAAATGGTTTCTTGATTGGATTCCATTTTTTAAAAGCTTTTTTGGTTGCTTTTTTTTTTCTTTTCTTTTTTTTTTTTTTTTTTTTTTTTATTTTCAGACATGTCCAGATTCTAACTTTAAATTTGAACAAAGGTCAAAGGGTGAGTTGTCAGTGAACACAGAATTTGCTACAGACTCTGGACTTCTCTGTTCAAGCACAACATAGCTAACTGCCCTGCATGCATCCCAGGTCTGCCATGCTCCATGTTTACATCCGTGATGCTCAGGGAAAATCCCTCAGGACAAGGTGCTGCTATGTCTAGAACAGGAAAGTTGACCTAGGGCAGTCTGGAAAGGCAGAGGCCATTGCAGAAACCTGGGGCAACCTTCCAGCAGCAGCGGAGGGGGCAAAGACCCACCTAACTTGTTCTAAAACAGAGCCTCAGTTTATTGCAGGAATTGTGTTACACACCTGCTGAAACTCAACAGCCTCTTCAAACCCATGACCTTGCAAGAGATTTCTCTCCACAGATTACATAACAAACTCACTAGGTCCTCAGATCAAGAAGCTTTATAACACTGACTGCTGTCACTGACTTAATCTGTCTCAAAAGCTCAGGTTGATGTTGGCTGCAGTGTCATCAGCCTCTTGGTAAAGAGGGCTAGCAACCAGCAAAAGACCCCTAACAGGTGGTCGGTGGTAATGAGTTCTGATGGATTCAAGCTGGTGATCTACTATGGAAGTGAAAGTCTCTGAACTATTTCACTAATCCTTCAAGCAACCCATTGTGCCCGTTCCCTCATCTCCAACCCCCTCCAGTAGAGAAGTTAGGCAAGGACAGACTGAATCTTTGCCCCAGGAAGTTCCCTTTGAAGTTATACACCATTCATGCATTATGTAGTAATCCCTTTTATTTGGACTTGTAAAAGTCAAACTCTCTCCTGACCTGAAAATGTGAGCAGAAGACCTTTTGAATTTTTCATCATGGAAAATCATTGTAACAAATTAACATTTAAATTCTTTTACCTTCCCAACCAAATTTTAAAATGTCAAGTATTTCACACAAGATGTACCACCACGCAGAACATTTCTATCCTACAATGTTGGAGTGCTTTTCAGAACTATTCAAAACTAACAATCCATTAATGAGAATGTCATCATTTCCTAAGGTCCTAGCTAACCACACAGTGAGTGCAAAAACTGAATTGTCATCTAGCAAAACAGAAAAGTTTAATTATAAACTTTCATTTTATCCTTGTTTGGGGCAAAAAGAAATCCCATGCACACATCAAAAATTGTTCAAACACTTCTGTGCTCATACCAGCAAAAGATCAAGAGGCCAATTAACTTTCATTTTTTCAGGGTATGCATTCAAGAAGAGTTTAGGAATGTAAGGAGGTGGGACAAGAAAACAAAAACGAAGCAACTATACCAAGCAAAGTCTTCATTCTCAACCCTCTGCAAACCCAAAAGTGGAGAATGAAGGTGAAGATGTCTAGAAGCTCATAGGAGATGCAGAATTACTTCATGCTAACTGGGACACAGTTGCTCATCTATCTGGGAAATTTCTGTATGGTGACAGACCATGTAATTCCACTTGAAGTCTGCAGAAATACTTCAGTTCTCTCATCTGCCTTTTGGTTTTGCACTGAAATATCCCAGATGAAAGTAGAAATTGGAATTACTCTGTTAGGAGATCAGATCTCAAAATCTGGTATGCCCTCCTGCACTGTGGAGGATTAGTCTTAATTAAATGGAACTCACTAGCAATTGTCAGTGCTTCAGGAATCCCCGAGAGAGTCATACAGTGATGAACCTGAGCTGAAGACCCAAGCAATACTGTGGGAGCACTAATGTGACCACAAACCACCAAAAGCCTCCATTCTCCATGCAAAGGTGGAGAAACCTCCTAACAGCCATGGTATTCGCTTGCTCTCTGGTCAGTCTCACAACCAGTGAAACTATGCTGCTTATAACAGGCAAGGAGCTAACCTGAACTGAAGTACAAGATACATTAGGCTACAGAGGAAAGGAAACAAATTTCAGAGCAAAGACTTCTGAACTTGCAATGAAATCATACAGAAGATCCAAATTTATTTAAACAATCAAAAACAAACAAACAAAAAAAACCCCTGAATTTAATTTATAGTAAATGTAAATTCCTGTTTTCATATTGAAAACTCATGTCCCAACTAAAAGAGGAATCCAGAAGAGAATTGCTCCAGCTTGGGGGGGAGGGAGGGGCGGGGCAGCAATAACAGCAGAGAATTTCAAGTGTGACGGCCCAGGTACCTCCAGATCCTCTAATGTAAATATGCAGAACTCTGATGGGCTTTTGTTGTGCTACCAGTTATCTCATCAGACTCCTCTTTAGAGTCAGAAGATGAAATACTTAATCTTCACATTATAAGTAAAAATGCAGTTGATTTTTCTTTTGATCCTATCCCATACCTCAATCCCCCATAATTCAAACAGAAAAACATTCAAATAATCTAGTGTAATTCTCATTCTCTGATCCAGAAAAACATCAAACTCAGGTAATTCTGGGGCCTCTTTAGCTGTCTTAAATGGTGTTTCTCCTGCGTATAACACTAATTTCTGGACAGTGCATCTCTTGTCAGAATTTTTCGTCAGTGCTTTGGGCCTCAGAATTGAGAATATCTACACAAAGTACTTCATAACATCTGTCCAATCTGTTCCCTGTTTCAGCCTGTGCTCAGGAGCTGATAAAATGACTCTCAACTGGCTATTTAGAGAATGAAAATTTAGTAATTCCTATGTAATTCCCAGAGTCTGCAGGCACAAATCCTGAATGAGTGTTTTTAGTAGCTTCTGAAATAAGGAAAACTTCTTTCCTCCCTTGAGGATAAAGGAGGGGGTTAGAAAGAAAATCTAGTTAGCTTTTCCATTATTGCACACTTTAAAGTCTGATTAGAAATTATCCCAAACTCATTAAAAATAAAAGAAAATTAAGGCATTTATTCAATTAACCTCCAGAGAGTAGGTCTGTACCAGCACTCAGGACACTATCCTTCTGGCTATCCCTTGCACACTGTAAGTTTAAGGAGCTATTTTCCAGGCACAACTTTATGTTCATTGATACCAAGGATCAAATGACTATTACTAAATAACAGATCTTTTTAAGGATGGGAACAGGAATGGGGGGGGGGGGGGGGGGGGGGGGGGGTGATGACACAATTATTGAAAATACGTATTTTTCTAATTTGTCCCAAGTTTTTTATTTCAGTGATGCACTTTTTCAGTGAGACTTTGACAAGAAAAAGAAAAAATCAACAGAATATTTAGATATTTGTGGCTTACTTGGGATTCATTTGAAAACTTAAGTCAGCAGGCTTTCATCATCATCATCACCATCCACATTCAGGAACAGAGGCATAAAATAATATGGACATAAGTGTCCACATGAAGAGCAACTGCTGAGTATATCCCTATAATATACATGGAGACTGAAGAAGTTTATACTGTTGGGAGCTATTTTATTAATTTCAGAGATTTCAGTATGTTATTATTCACCTAGGATACAAATTCAGCCATCCTGTGGCAGGAAAATGAGGCTCAGAATGAGCTGCATTCTGTTGGCACCTGTTTTTCAACAGTCTGTCACGTTACCACTCTGACAAAATTGATCTGTGACAAAACTATACCAGAGTTAACTTTAATAAATTCCACTGCTTAAGTAAAAACAGCTTTGACTACTGCTTTTGAACACCTGGAGGTCAATTTCTGTTCTTGTTTCTGCAGTCTTATACAATTGCCTCATCTAATAGCTCTGGGAATTTTATTATTATTATTTTTTTAATCTTATTCTCTCAATTTTTGCAGCATCCCTCAGAGACAAACGTCAAAAGCAAACACAAAGTGGTGTTCTGTTCCAAAAAATGACTCACTAAAACATTGCAAGATTACACATTTACTCTGTCTCTCTGTTTTACCAACCAAGTTTGTGTTATTTATAAGAAATGTCTTTGTTTTATTTATTTATCTATTTATTTAGCTCTTGCTCTGCAAATTCAACCTCAAAAATTAAACTTTATTCCTTCATTGTAACTGATTATCGGTAGATGTGGCTCTCTGCAATTCATTACTGTCCATACCTTTCTCCAGGCACTCCTTTAGCAATGGGACCTCACTGATAATAGACCCCTTGATCATGCAAAGAGCCACGGGGAATCTTACTTGCTCTACAGCAGACGTTTTCTCCTGATACTCACACTGTAAAACTCTAACGTCTGTATTTATCATTTCTCACAAAAGCAGATCTGCCAGCTATGAAGGTGATACATTTTTGCTTTCCTCAGGGTCCTCATGCATTCTATTTCTGAAGTTCAAAACTAGACCTCTTGCTTCTGAGGTAAAGAAATACACATTGCTAAAGAATTTAGAACTGAACTTGTATTCCAGGTCTCTTCCACCTACCACACTCAGATTCCTTATCAACTATGCTCATGATGTGACAACACAACTTGGGAATTATTCTAATCATATTCAAATTTGCTGAAATAGCTATTCACACCAGGAAGAGGTATTCAGGGTTTGTCTGTATAATTCCAGAGAATCTAGCATGTGGCTACCTAAAGCAGTATTTTCAAGGTGTGTGCTCCCTTCCTCCTGAGATTTAAACTAGAGGTTACTGTCATGAGCCTCTATGAGACTTATTTCATAGCAAATACAAAAAACTAGGTTAAAACATTATTAAGCTTGTACAGATGGGCACGCAAATACAACATGAGAGAACTGAATATGACAAAATATTGTGCTTTTCTCATTATTTGTTCTGTTGCTACACTCTGAACGTGAGAGTAAGTCTTTTAAACAAAAAATATACAATTAACGTAACATAATTAAGAACTGAAGACTGTCATAAAGAACATTCAAAAGAGCTGAATCTGACAACATGTTCACTCTTTTGCATCTTGTAATCCATTCAGTGAAAATCTCATTTCAGACTGATATAGTACACTGCTTTTTTATTGTAGCACACACAACAAACAGACTGAGAAAGAAAATGAATGCTGTGATATTCTAGATACCATTTGGCCAGCTATTACCTCAAAACATCCTTATTAAGCTAAATTAGCTTCTTAAGTATTTAACCAAATACACACAAAGTTCCTACTTGTACTGGATCCCATTCCAAGATGGGGAACCATTACAGATTTTCCCAGAACAATTTAAGAAATCCTGCTTTGGATTTTCAGCCTGGGACAGCAATCCCAGCTCTCCATGTTCTGTCCATCCCCCTGCGTTATGATTAACAGAAGATTGTAACTGAAAGCCACTTAAAGTTTTGCACAATGCTGGACTTTTTTTAAAGGGTAAAGCCTTCCTCAAAAGAAGAACAAGGGTATTCTATTCCAGAAGTCAGCATAGGTTGAAGCTAAACACTGGCGAAGTAAGCCTAGGATACAGTCTGTGTTACTGAGTCTACTGCCCTTGTCAGAAAAGTTGGTATTTTATTAAAGAGGAGAAACTAGGTTTAATGTTATATTTGCCATTAGCTTTTTCACACAAACAAGCAGCAAATCAAGAAAGAAACCGTGCTTCAGGGAGGGGCTATAGAAATGCGTCAGGAAGCAAGGCAACAGGTAGATTTGGGTTCTTACACAGGGATGCAATTTGTTGATAAGGTGTTGATAGCTAAGATAACAACTCATGCTCCTGAAGTGATGAATGTGAATGCAATTAGCACTCTTTCCCCTCCCTCATATGGAGTATCTCTGCCTTTTTCCAGATTCACAGAGATATTTTTAAGCTCTGGATATGTAACATATGTCCAATAATTTATACATCTGATCCTTGCTTGGTCTACTTGATAAACAGCTTCATAATGTGAAATCAAGAAGACACTGTGCAGGCCTGAACTACCATCTTTGATGGAGTTACCAATTGCAAGTGCCCAAGGAAGGGGCAGCTCTATTAGAAGACAGCTGTGATCTCCTTTCTCTGTCACCTGTCACTGAGCAGGATATTTAATCCTGTGTCAGTAAGAAATTGAAACCTTATCAGCTAATTAGATTATGAACTTCCAATGTACTGGGCAGGGGTTATTTGCTTCTCTGTGTTGGTTTGCTGTCACCTTACTCTTTTTTTTTTTTTTTTCCCCTCATAGGTTAAAGACTAAGGGTATTCTCAGTGATAAGCAAAACAAAAACTAAAACTCTTAGATAAAATTCACAGGTTGCCAAATGATCCTAGAGTGACCACACAGGAGGTGGGCATCAATTCAGACCATTTGGAGTTTTTAGGATGTTGACCTCTAGGGAATAGTGAAAAGAAGTTAGATTTTCCACCTCCATTCTGTACCAGACCCCAAATTAAGATATTTCCTTTGTTTACCTGAAAACCAGATTTGCTGCATCCTAAAGCTCTGCTTTGCCATGGCCTGACAGATGCTCTCAATTTCTTATACACAAGTCAGTCCACCCCATAACAGTATTAAATAGTAGTAAATAGTATTGCCTGTCAGATCAGCCACCAGGCAAACTAGAGAAGTAGAGGATGCTTATTTTTAAATTCTAGTGCACTACAGGTGTGGTGCAGCTCAAAGCTGCAAATGACTCTGAAATACAAGCAGGAACAGGATTAAACAGCAGCTGAGCACAGATTGCGTGGTGGAGGGAGGTGTCCTGTTGGTTAAACGTGAAGCTAGAAGCAGAACTGCACAGGAGTGAATTTGCACTTGAGATAATTAGCTCTGTGGAGAGCACAAACAATGTCTGTACAAGCTAAAACATGGTATAGTCATAAGTAGAAGAAACGCCTAATATCACAGTTAGCTCTGTCACTATGCCTCAGATCTGATTATCAATATTACATATTCTCTAGGGCTGTAGAAACTATGAACAAAAAAAAAAAAAAAATCAAGAAGCAATGGATAGGCCAACCTCATTATAAAGCACAGTAACTACACTCAGACACTCAGGTTTTAGCATCTGGGACCTACTAAGCAGACAAAAACAACTGGAAGAGAGCAACATGATAAGCCCATCATGCAGTATCATTTAGAATTCTTGACCACCCCAGTCGTGTCAAATTCAAAGCATTTCTGCCCAGTAGGTAAAAATATCCATACTAATATAAGATGAAAATGAAAAGTACCTTCACTTTTTGTTTGGCAATTTGAAAATATATTTAAATGCAACAACTTGATTGAGAGGTAACTTCCTCAAAGATATACAAGTCAGACCTATTAAGTACTGCTTCATTATCAAGTACAGATACTTTTCTTCCCACCTCTGTTGCAACCTCTCATCTGGAATAAGCACTACCCAGCACTCATCTCCCTATCAAAATCTGCAGCAGCAGCAGCCAAGTGATAAGTCTTCATGTTTACCTTTAAGAATGTCAGTTGTTTGTGCTGTCAGTGCTCAGGTTTTATCACCAGTTCAGTGACACTGAAATTGAGTCCTGGGAGGAGGGAGCCTGCATTATGTGAGAATAGTTAGATGCAAAGACAGCGGTATTTTCGTGATTGAGAAGTCAGCTGCAATGCTAGCATTTACTATCCATTTGAGCCAGCCGTGACCATAAAAGAAAACCTGATGGCATGATGATAACCAAGTTGACTGCAGATTTTGTGTGCACAGAGAGCTATGAATATGTTCAGCAATTCTCAGATTTCCCCTATATCCCACACATGGCCTGCAGAGTAGAAATAGTGAAGTATACATAATTTTTCAAGCCACATTCCCCTCTGGAAGAAATCAAGCACTTCAAGACCTTTGATGGGTTCTCTAAATTTTTGTTTGTTCGTTTACATCTACTTGAAAGTAGGAATTCTTAACTGTACTTTGTCTTTCTGGAGCAGAGTCAACTTAGTGAGTGATCTCATCACTGGAGGGGTAAAGCAGATAGATAAAAACCTGACTGTAAAGTGATTTTGAGAAATTAAAACAGTGGGTACAGAGGAAAAAAAAAAAAAAGAAAAAAAGGTGCAAATAAATGAACAGGCCCAAAACATCAAGGAAGGAAAAGTCACGGATATATACAGGAGGGTAATACTCCAACAGATTTTTGTTTTTATTTTTTTATTTATTTATTTTTTACAGATGACTTGTAGAAGCCAGAAATACACAGCAGGCACTCTTTCCTGAAATCTGAAGATACCAAATATTTTTTTTAAATTCTTCCTACTTTTTCAAATGCATGAATTGGAGAACAAGAATAAACACAAATCAAAGAATTCCTCCATTTCAAATGCAGTAACCCAATGAGTCTGGAGAGAGCTGAGGCCACCTGAGCTCATCCTATTTCACCTTCTACTTATTAAGGAATAAAATAGTTATGGTACAGCTTTTCTTTTCCCCAAAACCCAGAATATCTTATCATTTCTAGCAGGATTTGTATTCAGCAAGCAATATTAGAGAGAAAATCATGAAAAGATAAATTTACACACAGAAGAAATTAACTTGTCTTAACTTCAAGAAACATGAGATTACTATGAACTTCAGTTAAATAGTAAAGACCATCCCATGTTTAACAGTGAGATCCAAAGACAAGAAATGATAGGAATGAAAACAATGGAACAGAATACCTTGAACTGGAATCATTAAATTGATAGCATGTGAATGTAGCATTCTGTAAGATATTCACCAGTGGAGTTACATGTTGACCCAAGAAAAAAAAAAAGTGTCCTCACAGTGTACTTAGTGGGACCATGAAATTAGAATCACTGGTCTGATACTGACCATCATGTTGGGTGTTAAAACTGGACACTGCTCTGGGTTGCCAATGAGCAAGTTAAGACTAACAAAAGAAAATACTAGGAGAGGATATTTGTAACTGGCACATGCAATTTCTCTAGAATAGTGTATGGAAAGATGAAAGATTTATCAGAAGATTCATATGAAGTAGTAAAAAGGTCAGTGGATTGACACAGAAATGAGGTCAGTAATTCACAACATTCAGAAGTCCACTTTCCTTGCAAGCTTAATTCTTCCCAGAAGATGATGGAAATGAAAGAAGGAGGCTTCAGTGAATGCTGTTCCCATCTGCTGAACTATGTATTACCACTGAACTCCCCACGTTATGGGCAGGTTTATTCCACCTTCATTTTACAGAGAGAAAACTGAGACACAGAGCAGAGTACACAAATCCCTCAAGAGGACAGAGGCCCTTCATGGCTGTTAGGAACCAGGTTACACGAACATAACCTGCAAATGAAGGCTCCCAGCCAGACCCCATCAGGGCTACGTACCCAAACTCAGGCTAAGAAAACAACTCAGGAACTCAGCTGGGGGAACACAATGCTCATGCAAGGTTCCCAAGCAGCAATTCAGTTCAGGCAATAAGAGTAGATCGATACAAGCACTAAGATGATCAGGTGGGAAAAAATCTGCAGCACCAAGCCCTCAGGTAAAGAGCAGTTGGAGAAGAGTTCAAGCAAACCTTTCTTGTTAGCATTTCCATATATTAAACCCCAATAGGAAATTAATACTGTTCAAGAAGAAGTTAGTATGTTGTGGCTAGTTAGAGGACTATGGTCAAATTAATTCTTAAAAACAGCTATGCAGAATCTTTGTTAACTAGATAGAGAAGAATCTGGGCTAAATGAGGCCTCACAGTACTACTTCCATTGTTCTTGAAATGGATAAGAAGGAAAGTAGGGTGTGTTTGACAGAAAAACATGTTCTGTTCAAGCATACTTCCATGTGTGCAAGGACAGCACAAGACTTCCTCCTGATGTGTCAAACTCAACAGAGGTTCTGCAGAAAGTTTTGACAGCATTTTACACTGTCCCCCCATATGAAAGCCATTGTTTGATTTCCCTGTAACTGAAGCTTCCACAGCTGGTATTCTGCTATCATTTGGCTTTCCTTCTTTTCTGTATGGCACCAAGGTATCCTGCTAAAAGAAAGCATTAAATTATTGTTACAGCTGTGCCCACAGGTATCTAAAGCACTGTTCTCAGGGTAACATATTTTGTTATAAATTATTGGATTACTGTGGGCATTTGTTACTATGTTGAAAAAAATAATAATCTACCTCTCTCCTGTATGTAACATAATAAAAAGCTAACTAAAACCCATGATACACACTACTAAACCAAATCTTTTATTGTCTACCAGTTGGTAATCTGATTTGCAAATTAACAAAATCCAAAAGAGTACCTGACATGATAGGCAAAACTTTTCAGCTATCTTCAGTTTAGAAACAATTTTGCCTCACTACTGTGATTAGGAGGTGTGTCTTTTTTGGTTATATTACTACAGTAGCTAGTGTGAAACCTGTATAATTACTTTACATTTCTTCTGCTCCTAGTTCTTATTGTCCCAACACCTGAAACCACGTTCTTATGATATAACCACCTCCACAGCAGCCATCTGTGATGCCACAAGTTGATTATGACTACAGTCAGGAAAGCAGCAGCAGGAGCAGATGAATTCTCAAATACTGCATTCCTTTCTCTTGCAAAAGTATTTGGACATAAAAGAAAAACATGAAATGAGGGAAGGACAAACAATGTAAAAATGTCAGCAGAATGGCAGCTAAACAATATGCTTTTCAAAGTTTACCACCAGGGGTTAGTAATTCTGTCAGGAAGTTCTCAGTTGTGTGATGAAATAGGACTACTCCCAAAGAAAAAAATATATATATATATGTTTTTTGACAAGCCGCCTACTGGTAATAGTAATACACTTGGGAATTTAATGGATTCTTTTACACTAAAAGATTATGTGCTCTCTTGATAGGAATACTTTATTATAATCATTATTAGTATTATTTTGCCAATGCTTTTCTGGGAATATTCACACTTAATTTCCACACAACTCCTAGAAGGCACAGACACTTTAGTGCTGTAGTAAATTCTAAAACATCTATGAAATCTTCATTCTTGAAAATTACGATACCTAACCCTACTGGAGAAGCATGCTGTGTAGTTAGGATATAAGCTAAGGAAAAACAAACAAACAAAAACAAACAAACAAAAAAACACTTTCCCAGTGTGTGCCTGTGGGTGACAGAATACAGACCAGAAGAAGCTGAAGGAGAGCAACTAGGTCAGGGAGGAACAGCAGCAGAAAGAGGAATTTCTAGAAATTAAGTGCTGTCACCATCCCTGACCTACCCATTTGCATCTTCAGCTAGTGATTTCTCTGAACCTACAAAGCCTCTGTTTGCACAGCCTGAGACCAACCCAGTAGCAGTGGATTACTACTCTATCCTTTGGACACCTCTGCCAGCCTACAGTTGAAAGCAACACCATTCTGTTACTTGTGGTTACTTTTATCTCCATCTTTCCTGGAAATGAGGCAATGACGAGGTTAAAGAGGAAGGTGAAACATAACAAATGATCTGTGTGTCTATCAGATGCAATGTAAAAATCTCTGTTGCATACAAGAAATTGAATGAATCAGAAGCCAACATGTCTCTCCTCCCCCTTATTGCTGTACTAAGAGCAATGTAGGGAGTATGAGTCACAGCTGCTGTGAAGTACAGTGCTTTTAGATGCAATAGCTGGGAACCAGTTCCCTCCCGATGAGCAAATGCCTTCCTAAGACTTGATCTAGCCCTCTGGCTGCTAAAGGAAAAAGGCCAAAACCCTGTAGCTGCCTTAAAAGCCTGAAGTAAAAGTCTAGATCAGTGCATTTTAAAGACAACAGGTGAGGAGTTAGGCTTGTAGGGTTTTGAAATAATGAGTGCTAACTTGCAATGCTGTTAAGCTAGAACTGCACAGTCCCCAGGCTGGTAGAATATAAACAAACCAACAGAGGTAAGGCTGTGAGTGTACATTAGCTCATTCCACCTTGGTAATTTTAACTGCTGGAAACTCCTGGCTCAGGAGAGCAACAAAACAATAGAATGCATCAAAAGTAAATACAGTCTCTCATAATGAGGCTGTATTACTTAGCCTTTACCCAACTCTCCTCCACAATTAAAGTGCATTATTAACCAATACAAAACAGCAACTTGGTGATGTAAGTACCACATTACCTATTCTTAGAGATGAGTAATTCAAGGCAGAGAAATTAAAGCACAGAAACTAGGAATAACTGAGCAGCTACCACTCTTACTGCTGAGGGCACAGGGGTATTAAATGCACCCCTCAATTATCTGAATACAAAGACTTCAGAGAGAAGACTGAGTCTGAGGTTTGTGTCCCACGGTACTGGGGTGGATGTGAAAAGAAACCTTACCATTCCAAACAAATGTGGTTCAACATCAAAGCAGTTATCAAAAAAGTGCTCTGTTTCCTTGATTAATTTAATTCTATATTTAAAAATCCATTTCTTTCATAGCTGCCTTCCATTTCCACAGCATCCAAGCAGCTAATAAACCTCTCCCCATATCTCTCCAAGGTAGGAAGGGGCTCTTTCTTTCAGTTAAAATGAATGGAGAAGTAACTGATAATAGGAATGTTCTCTGTGCATTCCCAGTCTGTTTTAGTGCAGAGCAAAAATAGACCAGCCCAAGCCAGCCTGCACATGGTGCTCTACTCCCAGTCAGAACAGACTAACCAGGACAGCTCATCACCTCAGCAGGAGGTGGAAATTTCTGGCTGCAAGGCAGTAAGTTTTTAAGCTCTGAAGGTCAAGGACAGGCCAAGGTCAAGTCTGATGAGGATCTTAGGGTCTGCAGTAGCATTCTACCACCCGCTGGTTCAAAACAGATTGTAACATCTCTTTTCTTATACTGAACAAAGCCAAGACTTCCTGAACCACATAGTGAACAGCCAAAGACCCCTTCTTGTCCAAAAGCTCTGACATTTGAAGTTGCAGCTTCCCATGGCACTGTTAAATTGCCATTACACCATGACAAGGCAGCAACTGCTCTGGGAGTCTTTCCACTTCTCCTCCGCCAGGTATTTTCTTTGTCTAATAGCCTTGTCACCCAAATCAAACCAGTGACGGTCATTGCATTACGCATACTGTAGAAAAAGTTTCAAATGGGTATATGGCAAGCAAGTCATAATTAATGCTTGGATTGGATAAACTCGTAAATTTGTAGTTAAGGGACAAACATAGTTTTGCAACTTATACAATAATCTTCTCAAGTGGAACAGAATACTCTCCTCCCTCTCCTGCATAACAGCAAGAAGAACCCGTATGAACCCAAGCTTTGTTTTCTATTGTTACAGCAGCTGCAAGAGCAGTCTGTGAGCTCTTCTGATAGCTGTAAAGTGCTTCCATATTGGTAAGTGTCTTATATTTCTGTAAGTACAAATAACATCCATTTTATAACATAAATGAAAGAATAACAAGTGTCATCATAACTTCCACCATAGTAAGTTTGTCAGCTACAGTGGAGAGAGGAATTAACTGACAGCAGAGCTACAGATAAACATTTCCCAAAGTGAACACAATGCCATTAAAGTACATGAAGAATACTGTGCTCTGAGAAAGACAGGGAAGAAAAATATCCACCAAGCCCATTACATATTACAGCCATTGCAATAATTTACTGATATTTGGGACATGCCGCTTTGTTATCCCTGTCACAGAGTAAGACTGATTCCTCGCACAGAACTTAAGCAATCAAACTTGTCAAACTGATAACACTCAGAAAAGTAAAAAAAAAAAAAAAAAAAAAAAAAAAAAGTGTTTTAGCACCAAGCTCCGCCTCTCCGCTTGATGAAGAAACAGTAAGGTTGTTATTGGCTGGCCACCACAATGACCTTCAGTCTTTGGACCTGATCTTTCACCACTGCCTTTTATACTAGTTCACCAAGTTTTGGCATATGGACCATCCTCAGTGTTAATAAAGGATCCCTTACATTGCTGTTCCCCTGCCCTTGTTAATTACAATCCAGAACAGAAGAATAAATGGGATACAGGGATTAGAATTGGATGAAGTTCAGTGGTTCCTAAGGCAAGAACAAAATCACCGAGCTACAGTGTCCTAAAGAGCAGCAAATTGCTATGGCTGAAGTCACTGATGCTCTCCTAAGCATGTGGAAGACCAGGCAATTGCAACTGCATCATGGAAGAAGGTATACAATCCATGCAAAGATCACCCTGCATCTGCAATTTGAAAGAAACTCATAGGTGGTGCTATAAGCCAGAGAATAGCAATGGAAAAATAAACAGTTTACTTTGTGCAAAGAGATGTAACTTCCAAGGATGGGTTTTCAGAGGCAACAATGCATTTTCTCTAACATGAATCTTCTGCTGCACAAATTCTAGACGCCTGCAGATACCAGGACAATAAAACTTCTGATTGTAACACTAGCACAAAAAAATAATTGTATAGACTTTGCTCAACGCAAGGAATGATAAATGGCCCAGCAAAGCATTTCATTGTTACAGAATACTACACACACTCCAACCAAAGGAAAAAAAAATACTATAGAGATTAAAATTTTGAAAGAAACACAGATCTTGCAAAAACAAATCTTAATGAGTTACCTTGCTGCAGGCAGCCTTTGTATCTATGATTAATTCAATGTTTCCTCTCACATATATTTTAGGAAGGGGAAAAATGACTGTAACTAACTTTCTAAAAGGTGAGCAAAGCTTTAAACTGATATCATTTCAGATCCCGAATTTGTAACACTATACATATATGCACAGGTGAGTGATTAGCAGCAGGTTTTAAAGAAAAGTCTGATGTTTTAAAAAAATCATTAGTGATTAAGTATTTTGATTTTTTAATGACCAGCTTTTAATATCCTCACCTAGATCTGTTTTCTGTGGGTTAGCGATTCCTTCTGTGGGGGGCCCTGGCAGAGAGTCCAACTGAAATCCTGAGTGAGTTACAACTTTCAGAAACTTCAACCAAAATCCTAGGAAAAGCAATAGCCCTGATTTTCTCCTCTGTATTGTGCTATTTGAAATGGAGCTTGTAAAGCACGACGTGATAAACAAAAATACTATTCTCAACTGCATTTCATGTGCTGTTGCAAAGACATCAGCTCCTACAGTGGAAAAAAGGGAAGCAGACCTGAGGATATGGCAGGCAAGTGAAGAATGAATTAAATTTACTGTGAAGAATTGGGTCTCCTGTGATAAAAACTTCATCTCAGTTTAAAATGAGGCATGTATCACAAGCTCTCTCTTGTGACCCAAGTAAGACTTTCATACAGTTATGCTATCTCCAGGTTTCAGAGTTTAGGGTCCCGATGTGCCTTGCAATTTACAAACACAGTGGCTGATAACTATGACTTTATGTATCCTAGTGCTCCTACCATTGCACCTACAAGTATACATAAGGCAGTCACAGCAATTACAAAAGCCTGAAGTAGGTGGAGTGAAGAGATGCAAGACACGAACTCCTGATGGTTCTTGACCAGGAGACATTTATTGCCCTTTTTCACTACTACACATGCTTTCCCTGTAGCCCCATGTGCTGTCCATGTGCCCAAATCTGTTATACAATTGGTTAGAGACCCTCAGACACACACCTTGAGCCAGCCAGCAATTGGCCACTGCCCCAAAGCTCATCTTTAACACTGCAGCCAATTTACTTTATCTCAACCTTGCTCAAGTTTTTGTTTCTACCGCTTGTTTCCTCATTATCTCTAATTCAGGGACATGTGAAACAGCGCAGAGCTACCTTCAAATTCCTTTCCCATGGTGGAAGAGGAAAGAAATGCTGGGCCAGATACAACCACAGACATCTGTACCATATGGCTGTTTCCAACTCTGTTGTTAGCAGCTAAGCTGTAGAGCAAGAGCCACACATCACACAGAGAGGACAGCAAACTCAGCAAAAGCCTGTACTGAATTATGTTCCACAATAAATATAGTAATACCTGGCTCTTTATATCTTTTCTCTCTATTCAGTCTGGACTTACAAAACTATTCTTTTGGCCTTTCATTTAGCTATTTGGAGAAGATTCCAATAGCATCAGAATTTGTTACTTCTCCTCACACTTGCCCTTCAGACTTGCGGTGGAGTTCAGCACTCCTTTCCACTCTAGGCTGCAGTTTACTAGGATGGGAGCTGAAATTCAAGATCTGTTGGAAGAATTTAAGTACATGTACATCTCAATGTATCTCAATTTTCTCATCAAAAACTGACATATTTTAAAAGCACTCAATGCCTTCAGATAACCTGAGCTTACATGACTTCATTCAAATGGCCTTTCTTACTGCTTTATGTTCACACTATTGCCCTTTTACCAGTTTATAGCATTGGTGCAAACCATCTACAGTGCACATCTTAAGGAGAAGAAGTATTACTCCTCCAGAGCTCCACAGATGATGTTATTAGAGATCTGATTTCCCTAGCAAGTACATTGCAACCTTAATAAACCATGTATTTGCATCAGGGGATTATTTCTATGAGCGCAGGGGAACGGACTCAATTAATAGTCTTTTTCCATCCCTGACTGTTGTGATCACTGGAGCAATTCTGTACTGAGAAAAAAAAAAAAAAAAAAAGTAGCTCCAGAGTAACATACGATTTTTTTGTTTGTTTTGTTTTGTTTTTGTCTTTTAAAACAAGTCACTTATTTTATGGCTACAGCAGATGCACTTTCCTTGCTCAGATTTAAGAACAGGCTGGTTATATTTGTCTTTGTTTTGGCCAGAAGCTTTGAATTTTGTGTTCAATGGCTCAGGACAGGGCTGGTTTAATTCCACAAACTATGGCTGATCTCTTTGGTTATTGTTGAGCAATAGCTCACAAAAATAATCTCTATGACTACAGCAGTTGGGCAGGATTAGAAAGTCAAAGGTCTGATGTACAAAGGCATGTACCTTTATCATTAGTTCTATGTGCCCCCATTATTACAGGGTAATTCAGATAATCTTCTCTTTGAATGTTACATAAACAATTCCTTGCACCTTTTTTCCTTGGTATAAGTAATGGAATTTTATCCCCTCTGCATGAATGAAATATATTGAGAACTCCCACTGAGAAATTTAAGCAGTCCCTTACTTTGGCTGTAGGGTGCCTGATCTGAACAGCTACTCAGGACTCCTCCCGTACCAGCTAGCACCAGCTGGCACCATTCTGGCTGTGTCAAACAAGCTGCCAGCAGCAGAGTGAACTGAAGACTCTGCTCTCACATGTCCTGGAAGGTTCTTGCTTTCTACAGTAATGTAAGGGCATACTGGAAGACTTGGGCAGGGTGGTTTGTACTACTAATGCCTCTAAACAGCTCATTTCAAGATACAGTGCTATCAAACTCTTGATAGCCC
Organism: Aythya fuligula; assembly: GCF_009819795.1. Classification (NCBI taxonomy): domain Eukaryota; kingdom Metazoa; phylum Chordata; class Aves; order Anseriformes; family Anatidae; genus Aythya; species Aythya fuligula. The sequence goes on along the minus strand of NC_045565.1, from coordinate 3,378 downwards.
TTCCCTCTCACAAATTCAAACTGATCTGCCTCCTCAGTGAAAAGCTGTATTTAAAATTCAGACTACTGTGAAGCTAGGTAGCCAACACGCATAAGCAGAATTTTGCTCCTCAGCCATATTTGTTCCTGGTGCAGGTGTACTGTTAAAATGAGTCAGTTCCCTTGGTCTCTTTGCTCTTCATAAGTGTCTCAGCATAGGAAAGTGAGACCTTACTCACCCAGAGTTCTGCAGGTCCTGAAGAAACTTTTCTTGAATAGTGAAATTTCACAGAATAAAAATTGTAGAGCATATACAAAGGTAATTCTGCGACAGTCAAACGGTTCATACCTACAGCTTTATTTGCTGACTGGTTTTTGCTTTTCCCCACAACTGCAAATTCTATCTCTCCTGAGTTACCACAGAAATACTAATATATCATTTCTCCCAGTCACAAGGGAAGCTAATAGGCCTCAAAATAGAAGCTATCTTTTCCCAATTGAAAAATTCTGTTCCTGTTGTCTCTTCATTTCCATAAGCTTATAATCAATCTCTCAAACCAGAATATCATGCCCTCCCTTCTGGTTCTTCATTCACTCATAGTGAATTAAGCCCTCTGAGCTAAGGAGGCTGAAAAGTCCTTCCCTAATCCTAGACTATCTTTCTCTCTCTCTCTCAAAATATTCATCTTTATGCAGTTTTCCTCCTCACATAGGTGATGCGATGCATTTACATTTCTTTTTTTTTTTTTCTTGTTGCTTGTGGTTCCTACAGCCCTTCTACAAACTCCAGGCCTCAAAACATCCCACTTCCCAGCTGACAGAAATACAGCTTGCCTTAAAAAATAAATAAAATAAATAAATAAATAAAAACAATCAAATGCCTTGTTCCAACCTCCCCATTTCAATAGTTAATAGAGCCTTCCCCTTCTCCTTTTATCAAATTTTCTTTCTTTCCATTATTCCTGGGCTCTGATGGCAGCTGCCCTGTTTTATTTCATATTTTACAGCCAGGTATCCTGTCTTAAAATTCAGATGAGAGGGGTGGATAGCTTTCTTAGCAGTAAATACCTAGGAAGGTGCCAAGGTAAACCTGTTCCATCTCTGTCGCCATTTTCATTCTTCAGTATAGAAGGGCTGTGCAGCGTCAGAGATTTCTACTCAGAACACTGCTAGATTCACTGATTTTAGAATCAGTTCTATTGATTTGTTGATTTTGGAGATAAAAAATAGGATATTTTTAATTTACAAAAAATATTTTTTAATTTAAAAGAAGTGGTCTGCTCCATGCATTATATCCACTAGCTTATTGACTAGAAGGGTGGAAGAACCATCAGTTCAGTAGAACTTTCTGTTTCACAGTATTTCTTTAACCTGCTTTGTAAATATCTAGGATTCAGAGACTGCTGGGGTGTAATTTAAATTACAGGGGGTATTCATTTGTCTGTTGAGTGATGTAAGCAATTGTGAATGCATCAGGGCACTAGAAAATATAATTAATTTTATTAGAAAAAGATACCAGAAATAATTCAAACACCACTAAAGAAGAGGGATATCTGTGAATGAGAAGCACAAAATCTTTGTGAATAGTTGACTGTCAGTAACCACTTTTTTAAATCTCTGATGCTGCCCTATCATGTCCCATACAAAAACAGCTCCCTGAGGATCTAGAAATTCTGACTGAACTTGCTTCCAACAAAACAAAATAAGAGCTGGTTAGCTATCACAACAGCTACAAGGGCAATATAAAAAGGCTGAACATTTCCTTTCATCAGTCTGAGTATGCAGAATTAGAGGTTTTTCCTGATTTCTCATATTTTTTACTATTTTTTTCCTCTTACATCCTCATCCATTAGAAATATTAAAAAATAAGGTAAAACCCTCGCACTTGAGACAAATGAATATATGAAGTAATCCCATTGGAAAGGTTCAGAAAGCATGGAAAAAGAAGCTAAGATACATATTCAAATTTCAGGCTTTCTTCAGACCTTTCTTGAAATACAAGCAATAAAAATGGTTGCTTTGCTTTAAAAAGAACACAAGTATGCTTACAATGTTCTTCCATTGGCTTACCTATTTGAACTAGGGACGAAGTACCAGCACTTCAGTTACAACTCCTAAAGGACGGATGTCCCTACCTACTCTGCCATCAGCATTTGAACTCAAAGTGATAAGCATAACACTTCTTCAGCACTGAACTCTGTAACAGAAACCTAATCTCAAAGGAAAGCACTTTTGAGAAATATACCTGGTACACATTGCAAACTGTCATTTGATTGGGCTTCCGCTGGGCTTTTGGGCTCCCTCCGATATGCTTGGATTTAATGTAGATATGTATTAAGCTAAAGCAGAGCTGAGTTAGACTCCACTTGACTGACTGCAGGCAAACACCAGCCTATACAAAAAATCACCTTCCCAAGTAACCGATTGATATGATTGGGCTGGATATAACACGGTATTGTATAGTCTTTAAATGAAAGGCAACAGTGAAGCAGACAAGATCCACTGCAGGATAATGGAGATTTATATACTCCAGACAGCCCCGAATCTATTTCCTGAAAACACTAGGAGTGAAAATTGAACCTCTGAAGTCACAAGAGTTACACTTCTTTTAACCATCAGTTAGGATATCTATTATTTATTTATATATATATATAAAAATGTTAAAGGAAAAAAAAAAAAAGAAAAAAAAAAAAGACGACCTCTGGAGTCTTTTTTTCTTCCTTCTGCCTTTTTTGTAACTTTTCAGGTTTCTCTACCTACTGTCATGTGAAGTCTATTTATTTTCTGAACTTGCTTTCTTACTTTTGGAGTGGCTACACTGGTTTGTTGTCACAGGATTGCTTTAGGAGCTCTTTTATCAAAAGTTCATTCAGAATTGTCCAGCTGCAGAAACACTGCTGTACTATAGGAACCTTGTTCAAAACTACAACAGAGTGAATGCACAGTTTCCCTATATTTATTCATTCACAATAAGTTTTTTCTAAAACAACTGGAGGACTTAACCATACAAATCCCTTTGACATTCTAAAGCCCAGTCCTACAATAAATCTGCTTTGTGTTCTACAGTGTTTTTATTTCACAATCGTTCTACTGAACTGACTTACAGGCAAGAATATTTGCTGATTAGCACATTTTAAGGAACCCAGAGAATATGCATTAAATTCATTGTGTCCATAAGGTAATCATAAATATTCGCAACAGAATGTTTATGCATCTTCCACTTCCCCGGACCACAACCTAAGGACATTAGAATTCAGGAAACTGACTCTGACAGATCAGCACAAGTCAAGACTGACTACGAGAAACATTTCATTGGATAGTTTCAAATCTCCACTCCTAAGTCGGAGGAAACTGTGGTCTATTTGGAATAGAATATTAGCCACATTCAGTTTATTACCTT